>NC_090928.1:813303992-815803992 GCF_040938575.1 Ambystoma mexicanum
ATACCTAACACCCTTAGCTATCTCCGAACCGCATTGCAAAACAGTGTAGTTGACACGTTTTTATCAAAAATCGCATAGTAAAAGTTTGCTGTGAATTAAGATTTTGCTAAAGATTTACACGTGTGAATTGCCTTTAAATTATTTCCCACTTGGCCTTTCAGATTCCAATTGTTTTCTTTTGATTAAATCATTGCTTGTGATCACATGCATCTGTTCAAAGTGGTTTCCATAGAAATGTATAATAATTTAAGCATTTTTGAAATTATTTAGTGTTTTTGCGCAGCCAGTTTCAAAGCCATTTTGACAGTTGAAAAGTCAAATCCGTTTTTCTCTTGTGTTTAAGGGGGGAAGGTGGGAGTGATATTCTGTTTGGTCTGTATTATTTCTGAGTACCTGCTCTCTCCTCACACGTATTTAAATTGTCTATTGGTGGGTTGAGGGGTGTGCAGGGGAAACCTCTAACCACAATGCTATCTGTTTCAAACCAACTCAAAAGTATTCTTTTCTTTGCTGCCTTCCTTTTGTGTTCATAACCTGATCCCCAGTGCATTAAAGATATTATTCATTGTTCTTGTCACCCCCTTGGTGATTGTTGTTACCTATTAAAAATATATTGGGCCTCATTACGAGTTGGGCACAAAGGGATACCAGGCACCGGTAAGGACACTGGTGCCGGAAATCCCTTTGCTCCCTATTCTGAGTACCCTTTCGGGTCCCTTCCTTAACGCTTGGTTTCACCAGGCGTTAAGGACAGGACCTGTAAAGGGACTTTCAAGCTAATAACGGTACCGCAAATTGTGGTACCGTTATTAGCGCCTTCCCTCTTCCCATTGAGCCCGATGGGGGCTCAAATGTGAATGGGGAATGGCTTTTTCAATGGGGACTTACCGGTCCCGCAAAGGTCAAAATAGACCGGTAAGTCCCCATTAAACGAGGGCGGACTTGGTACCGGTATTGGAGGTAGTCATGGCGCTAAGAGCGCAATGCCTACCTCCAACCTCGTAATGAGGCCCATTGTGTTTTAAATTCTCAATCCATAAATAAATATTTACCATTAAAAAATAGTCTGATTCCTGGTTTAGTGTGACCGGGGGGTTATTTTGAGAAGGGTGTGATATGAGTGATATATCATTCAGAATATTGAACTTATAGACAAAAATAAATTGCGCACTACATGCTGGGAGAGACTTGAGTGTGTGCCTGATTGAAATCCCTTACAGCTGCCACCTGCCCCTCAGAGGAGGTGAATGATGGTATCCTAGGTTGTGGTCTATGCAGCCTCTGAGAAGGCTTTACCCTTGCAACTTGTCTTCCATGCTGGTCTCCTTATTTGCATGCAACACTGTTTGGAAAGAGAGAGAGCTGAGGCAGTTCAGCATTTTTGTACACATGTGCATCTCCGAAGATTGCCATGGTACCATGATGCCATCTCACATACAAATGCCACGGAGCAAACACAACATGACTGCAATGAATCACCCAGAACAGACAGACACGTGAGCCCGAAATATAAGATATCACCCCCTTCAAATGCATGCATGGATCTGCAGAGAATGAGCAGTCACCACCCCAAGGCAAAACAGTCACTATGGCAAACTGGTAACATGGATGGGGCATACACGAGGACTGGAGCATTTACCAAGACACACAGCCATCATCATTGCACTATTGACGCAAACATTCTGCACATTTCACTGACCAAGGACCCTCCTCCCCACACAGCGATGGTACATGGAAATGAGTAAGGTGGACATGGCCGACTCCCTCCATAGACTACCAGAGGACATCATGCCCCTGCCCGTGGTGAGCCATGCATCTTTCTGTGGCACTGTGCCTGAAACATTGCCCACACCAGTCCTGGAGGCAGCAGAGGTGTGTGCTGGGAGTGGGATGCATGTGGACCCGCAGGCCGTGCCACTGCAACCACTCAGACAGGGACGCACTGCAACATCTCATTTTTGGCACCCACGCACTAAAATGGGATGAATGTCTGCCTCCTGCTTTGACTGGGACGAGGAGGTGATCCACAAAATCTTGCAACAGGGCATGATCATGCAGGAGATTGGCAAGGACATGAATCACTTCGCTGACAGCATCATTACATAAATGCCAGGATGTGCACAGTAGATCAGCTGTTGTGTGGTGAGATCTCTGCTTTGAGGGAAGGCATGTATGAGCAGATGAAGACCTCAAAGGAGAGTCTCCATCTTGAGATCTCATTCCTGATGGACACTTTCAACATCCAGATGGATACATCCATGGCTGTTATGCAGGCAGACATCAGCGAGACGCGCAAGGAGAGTCACAAGGATCATGTTGCAATTGGCAGCTTGATGTATGCCTCTTTGTCATGTTTTGCAGCCACACAGGAGGTCCAGCATTGGTCTTGCATGGCCAGGTATCCCCTTCACATGATGATCTACAGGGTGGGTCTTAGCTTGGATTTTGCAAAAGTTATGCTATCGTTTGTTGTCCCTGCACTGCATTCTTATGTTGCTTCTCACCTTACCACGCCCCTTCCTCATTACCCCCATTGACCATGTGCATGTTAAATGTAAAATGTATTATGTTTTTGTCCTGTCCAAGGTGTACTAATTTTGTTGGTTGTATGGACATTGCCATGTTGCACCATTTGCAGTTGGTTCTCTCACAATGGAACTTTGGAAGGGATGATGGAGGTGTCATGTTCAGTCTAACATGTTCAGTGACGTTAACTCACATGCTGGTTTCCTGAAGTACATGATCGAACATTCCAGTACACATTGTATTGAACCATGATGTGCATTACAAGTGGAATATGTGTAACTGGGTACATGCACACTAATGGTCATGTATCTGTTATCATTTTAGGTCATTTTGAACAGTCAGCTCACACACACAACCTGTGAATGCAAACATTGCACTCTCCTTTCATTCCCCATTCTCTCTCCTGTATGAACAGATACTCCATAACATATGCAATCCTTGTATGTGATTTTTGTGGAGGTTACAAATGTATAAATATGTATTTAGGACAAAATTCAATTTTGATACTAATGGCTAGGGGAGTTTTCTAAGGATTGTAAAAATCAAACCCTAAACTTGACATCATCTGGCTTTGATCCAATCACTCGGATGCAAGGCGGAGATGAGGCTCTGATCCAATCTCAATTCACAGGGGCAGGTTTAGCTAAGCTGGCCAATACACCCATTTTTGTGATGTCATTTGAAAGGATAAACATAGACATCTGACAACACATAGAGACTCTCTCTTCTGATTCCAGCAAAGCACTTTGTTCCCGCATTCAACATCCAGCCTTTAACATCCTTCCAGATCCAGATGCCAATGACCAGGCCAAGCAGTAGCTGAACCATTTTCAGCTAAGCCTCATCCTTAACTAATCCTTACAACCCAGTGAAGCCCTGTGCTGTAGGGAAGCATCCTGAAACTATCTGGCTTGCTACCATAAGGCGTTCCTGATGAACGTGCCATCCCTGTGGTCTGAAATATCCAGAAACAAGAAGGGCAGATCCCATGCAGTTCCGATGTCCAGCCTAGCTGATCCTAGCTGATGTGCTGTCCTTCGTTGATAGACCCGATCCATTGAACAGAATCTTCATGGGCCTAAATTCTTAAATCCCAGTGGATTGTGAGTATTAACAGGACGCTAGAGAACTATTGTATACCTTGCCTTATTTTGTTCTACCCAAATACTTGAACTATCCTTAATTTTATAACCAGTAACAGTGTCAAAATCTTTAGTGCTATCTACCCTGTCTATTTGCTAAAGTGTCATTTCCATAGTCATTTTTATTTGTGTAACTCTGATCCATAAATCCCACTTCGAGTGTTTGGACTGGTTCCGCCGTGGAAGGTGCTTGGGATCTGTTACTGAAGTCATGAATTAGTCTCAGAGGTTACTTTGTCCCAACCTGGTTGTCCAGTTTGCATGCTCTATTCTTGAGTAAAAGCATTGTCCATAATTTCTGGTTTTAAACTGAAGTTCTTGTCCAAATTTGTGTCTTTATTGTCGAAAAACACCTCCCACTAAAACCTCCATAATGTCCTCAGTTTTAAATTTAGAAACAAAATTTCAACTCCCAGTTATACCTAACACCCTTAGCTATCTCCGAACCGCATTGCAAAAGAGTGTAGTTGACCAATTTTTATCAAAAATCGCATAGTAAAGGTTTGCTGTGAATTTAGATTTTGCTAAAGTTTTACACGTGTGAATTGCCTTTAAATTATTTCCCACTTGGCCTTTGAGATTCCAATTGTTTTCTTTTGATTAAATCATTGCTTGTGATAACATGCATCTGTTAAAAGTGGCTTCCATAGAAATGTATAATAATTTAAGCATTTTTGAAATTATTTAGTGTTTTTGCGCAGCCAGTTTCAAAGCCATTTTGACAGTTGAAAAGTCAAATCTGTTTTTCTCTTGTGTTTAAGGGGGGAAGGTGGGAGTGATATTCTGTTTGGTCTGTATTATTTCTGAGTACCTGCTCTCTCCTCACACGTATTTAAATTGTCTATTGGTGGGTTGAGGGGTGTGCAGGGGAAACCTCTAACCACAATGCTATCTGTTTCATACCAACTCAAAAGTATTCTTTTCTTTGCTGCCTTCCTTTTGTGTTCATAACCTGATCCCCAGTGCATTAAAGATATTATTCATTGTTCTTGTCACCCCTTGGTGATTGTTGTTACCTATTAAAAATATATTGGGCCTCATTACGAGTTGGGCACAAAGGGATACCAGGCACCGGTAAGGACACCGGTGCCAGTAATCCCTTTGCTCCCTATTCCGAGTACCCTTTTCTGTCCCTTCCTTAACGCCTGGTTTCACCAGGCGTTAAGGACGGGACCTGTTAAGGGACTTTCGAGCTAATAACGGTACCGCAAATTGTGGTACCGTTATTAGCGCCTTCCCTCTTCCCATTGAGCCCTATAGGGGCTCAAATGTGAATGGGGAATGGCTTTTTCAATGGGGACTTACCGGTCCCACAAAGGTCAAAATAGACCGGTAAATCCCCATTAAACGAGGGCGGACTCGGTACCGGTATTGGAGGTAGTCATGGCGCTAAGAGCGCCATGACTACCTCCAACCTCGTAATGAGGCCCATTGTGTTTTAAATTCTCAATCCATAAATACATATTTACCATTACAAAATAGTCTGATTCCTGTTTCAGTGTGATCGGGGGGTTATTTTGAGAAGGGTGTGATATGAGTGATATATCATTCAGAATATTGAATTTATAGACAAAAATAAATAAGGGTTTCCTTTGCGCACTACATGCTGGGCGAGACTTGGGTGTGTGCCTGATTGAAATCCCTTGCAGCTGCCCCTCAGAGGAGGTGAATGATGGTATCCTAGGTTGTGGTCTGTGCAGCCTCCGAGAAGGCTTTACCCTTGCAACTTGCTTGTCTTCCATGCTGGACTCCTTATATGCATGCAACACTGTTTGGAAAGAGAGAGAGCTGAGGCAGTTGAGCATTTTTGTACACATGTGCATCTCCGAAGATTGCCATGGTACCATGATTCCATCTCACATACAAATGCCACGGAGCAAACACAACATGACTGCAATGAATCACCCAGAACAGACAGACACGTGAGCCCGAAATATGAGATATAAACCCCCTTCAAATGCATGCATGGGTCTGCAGAGAATGAGCAGACACCACCCCAAGGGCAAAACAGTCACTATGGCAAACTGGTAACATGGATGGGGCATACACGAGGACTGGAGAATTTACCAAGACACACAGCCATCATCATTGCACTATTGACGCAAACATTCTGCACATTCCATTGACCAAGGACCCTCCTCCCCACACAGCCAGGGTACATGGAAATGAGTAAGGTGGACATGGCCGACTCCCTCCGTAGACTACCACAGGACATCATGTCCCTGCCCGTGGTGAGCCATGCATCTTTCCGTGGCACTGTGCCTGAAACATTGCCCACACTAGTCCAGGAGTCACCAGAGGAGTGTGCTGGGAGTGGGATGCATGTGGACCCGCAGGCCGTGCCACTGCAACCACTCAGTCAGGGACGCACTGCATCATCTCATTTTTGGCACCCACGCACTCAAAGGGGATGAATGTCTGCTTCCTGCTTTGACTGGGACGAGGAGGTGATCCACAAAATCTTGCAACAGGGCATGATCATGCAGGAGATCGGCAAGGACATGAATCACCTCGCTGACAGCATCATTACATAAATGCCACGATGTGCACAGTAGATCAGCTGTTGTGTGGTGAGATCTCTGCTTTGAGGGAAGGCCTGTATGAGCAGATGAAGACCTCAAAGGAGAGTCTCCATCTTGAGATCTCATTCCTGATGGACACCATCAACATCCAGATGGATACATCCATGGCTATTATGCAGGCAAACATCAGCGAGACGCGCAAGGAGAGTCACAAGGATCGCGTTGCAATTGGCAGCTTGATGTATGCCGCTTTGTCATGTTTTGCAGCCACACAGGAGGTCCAGCATTGGTCTTGCATGGCCAGGTACCCCCTCCACATGATGATCCACAGAGTGGGTCTTAGCTTGGATTTTGCAAAAGTTATGCTATCGTTTTTTATCCCTGCACTACATTCTTATGTTGCTTCTCACCTTACCACGCCCCTTCCTCATTACCCCCATTGACTATGTGCATGTTAAATGTTAAATGTATTATGTTTTTGTCCTGTCCAAGGTGTACTGATTTTGTTGGTTGTATGGACATTGCCATGTTGCACCATTTGCAGTTGGTTCTCTCACGATGGAACTTTGGAAGGGATGATGGAGGTGTCATGTTCAGTCTAACATGTTCAGTGACGTTAACTCACATGCTGGTTTCCGGAAGTACATGATTGAACATTCCAGTACACATTATGTTGAACCATGATGTGCATTACAAGTGGAATATGTGTAACGGGGTACATGCACACTAATGGTCATGTATCTGTTGTCATTTTAGGTAATTTTGAACAGTCAGCTCACACACACAACTTGTGAATGCAAACAGTACACTCTCCTTTCATTCCCCATTCTCTCTCCTGTACACTGACCCTCCTTACACAAATGAGGAGGCACAGTGTTAGGTGGAGGTGGTGGGGATGCACAGGGGCACGAGGTAAGGTAGTACACGACAGGCATTTGCATGTTTGTGGTCCTATGCATTACAGTAATGTGCCTGATTGTGTCATTGCAGTGTTATGTGGGTGATTGTCATGGGCAGCAGACATGAGAGTGGTAATATGTCTAATATTGTGAATGTTGTTTAGGAATCTGCTACATGCTGTCGGAGTCTACCCACGTGCAGTGCTTATGTGCACATGTTTCTGAAGCTGAGCCTTCCACTGGCATCTTTGTTTTTTGCACGGTTTTTGGGTGTCATGTCCTGGGTTCCTTGAATGCCATGTTCTGCCATGATTGTTGTCGAGTAGCCAGTACATCATGCATGTGTATGCTGCACACCTGAGTATCACCTTCCACATGATGGGATTTTTTTAAGTAACATGCAGCAGCATACTTTTGCTTCACACATGTTTTCATTATCATGATGTGTGAGTTATGCTGTATTTTCATAGATGGGTGCAGGGCAAAGTCCACCCTGTGTGCTAATACACTTTGCCATGCTGTACACCTGTTGTGGGAATGCTTTGTGGCCCTGCAGCCCACTGCCATGCTAGGGCATTGCCTCACCCACACACCAGGCACTGTGGGTCCAGTCCCTGGGTGCCCTATGGCCAGCCCCTGAGAAGATGGCATGGAGGCACCTGTAGACATGTGACCCTGCCAATAGGCACACTCACACCCAGAGGGATGAGCAGCTGGCACACCACCACTGAGACAACCACTGCACACGCATTGCTGATCTGATGCAGGTTTCATGCTGCCCCCAGCCAGTCTTGGGCACCTCCCGGCCCCCACAGGCTTGTAGCAGCTCCACCAGGGGAGTAAGTTTGCTTTTATTGGTATTTAAGTGGTACATGCTCATTATCGGATTGACAATCAGTCATTTACAATGTACTTATTGGGGCGTCATCAACCGATACTGGAAGAACATAAATCTGGGATGTTGTGCCATGCTTTTAGTTTGACTTTGTTTTATGTCTCATGTCCGTGTTGCTTTCTTATTTGAGATGTGTTGCCAAGTGACCTTGTTGTCTGCATTTGAGTACTTGTGTGTGTTGCTTTGGGTATGCAGTGTGTAATACTAGTGACACTGCCCATGTTTATCAGGTTTTACTGTGAGGTTGTAGATGGTGGATATGTGTGATTTTAACAAGTATGAGGCACACACCACATGTCCACCCTGGCCTATTTTGAGGTAGTTGTCTATGGTACAAATGGAGTTGCCATGTCTCATTATCGAAGGCAATCAGCGATGTGGCTATGGTGTGAGTTTCATGCTGGATGGTTTTCATGTGAAGTATGCCTGGGCAAGCTGAGTGCATATGTGCTAGCCCCTCACCCTTTGACCTGCTATTGGTATGGGCACTACATGCGGTTGTGGCCGCAACCCCTCATGCTTCACTTTTGGTATGCCACAACGTTTGGCTATATTATGCAAGATGCAACATGCCAATATGATTTTACATGACACAGCTGTTGCGTACAACAGTACTCAGTCGGAATGGTCAAGAAATGCAACCATGATTTTAGCACTCCAAATGTGTGCTCAATTATGCCTGTGTTCGCAATGTGTGCTGCATTGAAGTGGGCCTTCACTGGTGGGATTTCGGATAGGCATCATCAGGAATGGTGATAGCGGATATGCCCTGTTCACTGTAAATGACAAAATATAGTCTGTTGTTATGGGAAATGATGGTAGGGTGGTTTGTATTGGATGTGACCTCCATTCAGTGTGTTATTGTGTGTGTGTTGGCTGATTCTCACCAATTAGCCACTTGTTGTCGAGCGTCACCGATGCCAGTGCTTGCTGGATTGGGGAATGTCGTAGTATGTAGCTGTCGTGGGTGAAACCAGGGAAGTTTGAGTTCACATGCAATTTGTGACCCTTGACATCGCAGATGACCTGCCCGTTCACCAGATGCCAATTGTTTCTTTTACGATATGTGTGTTCAGTGGCTCATGGGGGCTGTAGTGCAACATATCTATTGCTCCACGTACCCATGGGAACTGGACAGCTGCGTAGTATTCTTGTGCCACTCTGTGCCTTGTCTACACGTTGCATGACATGTCTATGTGGCTGTGCACATGTGCAATGATGCAGCTTAGGACCTGTTTGAGGCAGCTTGATTGTGTAGGCTGTGATATACCACCCACAATGGATGTGGTCCATTGAAATGTGCCAGTCTCCAGGAAGTGACTTGCAGTTAGGGCTTTCACCAAGGGTGTTAGTGGCTGTGAGAACATGGTTTGTGACACCAGGTCTTTCTCCCCCTCCCCTACCAATTCAAGCATGACATGGCGGGGAGTGATATGTGCCATAGACTTTCTCATTGGGCATGCCGAATATCGTTGTGCGTGTATGGAAGATTCTGGCCCGCCTCCTCCTTCCATGTAGCAGTAGGTATTTAAGCAATGCAGGGACGGGCATGGTGGCAAGGTTTCACTATGATTGCATGGTGGGTTCTAAACCTGCGATTGTATGGCGCAGCCCCTCCTTGTGTTGGTCACGGGTGGCGGTAGGGTTTTTGTGCTTTTTGTTTGCACAGATGCAGAGGTGAATCTTTAAATGCGGGTTTGTTTGTACTTCATGGGGCGTGTTTGTGCATTGTCACAGTGCCTTCCCTCCCACACCCATGCTATTGCTCATTTCTCTGATTCAATGAGGACGTTTGCATAATATTCTTGGTGTTTGCATTGGTGAGTCCCCCCGCCTCGCGCAAGGTGAGCGGACATGGCACAAATAGCAGGGAACCTACGCAGAGGACCATCTTTGAATCTGTGGATTTATATTTGAGTGGCGCATAATGACATTTCCAGGCACAGTTTCCTTATGTGGCGCACAAAACTTTCCATAAATCATACCCACATCCACTGCAGAAAATATGGTGAACATGAATTCAATGTTTCCTGAGACTACAGTGACACAAAATATTGTTGCTGCATCTCCATCGATGATTGCTAATACACCTATGATGCCCCATTTAGGGCTGGCTGTTCTTGACTCAGTGGAGTCAAACGCGATCCGAGCCATGAAGAGAAACTAAGTGCGGCATCAGCGACGCCTTATAAGGCTTCGCATTACTCCATTTTGGATATTAGAGAAAAATGCAATCAATTATGGTGTTTTAACTATATTAAAACAAACATTCTTAATTCTCTTGTGATTATGAATGATCGAATTAGATCTTTTTTAAAAAAAATTAACCATTGAATAATAAAAGTAACACTGCTGATTTTGGCCCTGAAAGACTTTTCCAGAGAACTGAGTGTTCACATTCAAGCTAAAACAACATACAAGTCGCTATTCATTCTTGAAAGGTAGTCCATTTGAAAAACACAGAAAAAGTCAAAATCAATATATGGTCAAATATTAATGTCCTCATTCTTCCGGGGAGCAGACACAGTATGTGTTTCATTTGCCAATCGATTTCGGACACCAGTCCGTCTTTAGGGCAAATCACGAATACTGTCCCACAGACACAATTGAAAGCATATACATTTGTACTAAAATATACATTAATGAGATGAATAACAAACAAAACATATGGGAAGAGAGAGAAAAGAAAAGAATGCAATCATACAAAAAGAGATGTTAGCATGAATCCTTGTTTCATGTGTGAACCCACTCTTTAAGTATAGAGCATTACCTTTACCTGTATCCAAATGGGTCACAGTATCTAAAGTAAAAGAGGCACTGATGGTAGTCATGAAATAACCATTCAAAATGTATTCACATTTGTGTTTAGAATGGTAGTGTCAAGGTACAACAAACATGAAAATGAATGCACCATGTTCAATATAGTCACCTTATATGTATGATAGTACGACAATGACTGTAGATTCAGTAACCTGTGGCAACAAGGTATATCTGTTTGTTACATTGAAGGATATTCCATATGCCATGGTCAAGAAGCATCTTATGCATAACATGGGTATCCAGTGATTCCCTCGAATACATAGCATTGAATGCAAAAGCCTCGAAAAAAATGCATCGAAAAATGCACTTTTTTAGGTAAAGGGTTGTTTTTATAAAAATGGGGGTTAAGGGGTAAAAAAACAGAGGTTGGGGCGGCCCCTATTAAAAAAAAAAAAAAGAAAATGCATTTTTTTGATGCATTTTTTTCGAGGCTTTTGCATTCGATGCTTTGGATGTAGAGGCTATGACTAGGAACCCATCAAATGTTATCCCTAGATTCCTTTTGGTGATTCTTGGGTTGTCTGTTCCCAAATGTAATATCCTTGTTGCTACGTCATGCATGTATATGAGGAGCTATTAGTTAGAGACAACCGGCTCACCACCTGCAATCCTTCAAAAATGAAGTTATGGAGAATATCCAGCCACCTTCTTCATGAATTTTGAGAGGCCTTAACCCCAATGGGACAACCAGCTTGGTGAACTGAAGGATATGGAAACCAGATTTGGGATCAAAGAAAACCAGCTACAGGAAACATGGGACTCGCAATGAGAAGAGGGTTCAGCACTGAGGAACAAAAGTCCTGGCCACTGTTTCCTGAAATGAAGACTAAGCATTCCTTACTGACCAACCTGAGAAACCTCTTGCCAAGTCCACGGCCAGAGGTAGTAAGGTCTTGTGCCTGTGGGGAATACGGATATATCACTAAGTTCTTCTCCAGAAAAGCCCAAAAAAGAAACCAATGGAGATTGGACTCTTGAATCCGTGGTTCTAACCATCTCTATGGAAAATCCGACTGGAATTCTGCTGGAATAAGGAGAAGAACTGAGCAACCTTGAATACCTTCCTGAACTGTGCCCATATGAGTAAGACATGTTGGCACCCCCACCCCCTATACAGAATATACTACAGAGCAAACATTCCATATCCCAGTAATGGCCCAGGGGATTACAGCAAAAATACTATTGGACTGGTGCTGTACACGAACTGCCATTAGAGACAACATTGTAACACCAGAAAAGCTCAGGGTTCATGGTGCAGCTAATATGTGTGCAGAGACATGCCGACCTTTAACCTCAAGCAACCTTCAAGATCGAGGTCTTTGTGAACCAGAGACCTATGCCACGATAGCCATGCCAAGACTCCCAGAAGAAGTTCCCTCAGGGACACATCGTCAGCTTTGTAATTACTGTCTCAAAATGCTATTAAGGGGTGGGCAATCCAACACAGTCTCGCTTTCATGGGTACCCGCGTGAAGTGGTGTGTGTCAGTGCCAGAGATTTAACCCTGTCAAAGGGGAATATGTAAGTAGAGACATGTGAAAAGTACTGTGAGTGGGAAGTAGTGGAGGGAGAATAGTGAGAGTGGCAAGTAGTGGAGATGGGGAGTTGATTAATGGAGCAGAGGAGTGGAGAGTGGTGTAGTGGAAAGGGGAGCAGAGCATAAAGAGCAGTAGATGGAGGGTAGGAGTAGACATAAGGTGAAGAAACATTGGAGGGAAGAGACAGTGGGAGGATGACTAAGAGAGGACATGAGAAGAAAGGGAAAGAAATGATCGACCTTTAGGGCAATGAGTACAAGAGCATGGAAGGAAGAAGAGCATGTGAGACAATACTGATTGAAAGGCACCAATCGGCGAGAGGGAGCCGTTTACGTTGCAGTGCAAACGTAACAGCTCCCTGCCGTCAATGTACACATTGTTGTAACAGGCGCTTCTTCTTATTCTGACTGGTCAAATTAATTTGTAAATTTTGAAACAAACAGAAAAATATGCATGGATGCAATTGCAATCTTTGTCAAATGTAAGCAAGTATCCTACACAATATTTAGCAAAAGAATAAATAAATTGCTAAATGATTGACATCACTCGCATTGTTTCGTAATCAAAAATATGTTAGATTTTTATTCCTTTACAAAATGTTACTTAACCAAAGATTTTTAACATGCATTATCGGCAGTGTGAACGTAAAATCAACAATGGAAAGGCAAGGCAAAGTACAAGTGCACAGCATTTTAGGGAACCATTTTATGAAAAACGCATTGAATCTTCTGAAGTGGTAACCTTTGCATCGCTGGGCATTTAATCCATAATAATATATTGATATCTGCACTATATCTAGGAGAAAGAGTTTAATGGTCATACAATACTCTTTCCCATGTTCAAATATTTAAGAGAGTGGGAAATATCAGACCGGAGAAATGACAAGGAAGCGACCATTTTAACCATGCTAGATGAACTCGTGAATCAAGCAGTGTTAAAATAGCATCCATTCGTTAAGCGGATATACAGTATCAGACCGCCCATTAGTGCAAAAGGAAGTGTAGGGTCGGCTAGGAATGGATCACTTGGGATTTTTAAGAAAAACGTTTTTAATAATGATGCCAAAGGTAGTGGGATACAGAAGAGATGAACCAGCATGGAATTATATACCCTTTATGTAGAATTAATTATGACACATTTCAATGTATCACGTTTATCCACCATGAGGTAAGGCGCATGATTTGACATTGTAAACTCCATTGATTACTTAAAGCTTGAGATGTTGCAGATACAAAATAAAAATGAATGCTTTGCTTTTCTGTACAAAATAAAATTATTAAATTCGCAAAGACACATATAGCTCTAAACACAGTTCAGGAGACTAGCTTATATTTGATGAAATCCAAGGTGAGAAATTAGAGTGTATTTGCAAATGTCTAAACTAATTTGAGGCACGTGAACTGAATTAGAATTGTACTTGCACTGCTGCCAACTGTGTCTGTGCACGTGGAAACATAATATAACTCCACTGCAGATGTTTTACTTGCACCGGTTTTTGTAACCTGTGTGAGAGCAGAATGACATTTTCTCGATAGAAGGGACGTTTCCTGTTCAGGCCTCATATTTTCTGAATAATCAAGACAAAGGCCTTCATTACAAGTATGGTGGTAAGTAGTAAAAGTGGCAGTACATCTGTTACTGCCACTTTTACCACTCTGCTGAATTAAATTTACCAGAAAAATTAGTGCTAATTTGCCCGGCGGAATTACCACCAGCGAAATTACTGAGATCTGGCAGAATTAGCGATGTGTAATATTACTGTCACACCATCCATATCTGATAATTCAATTGTTTCCAACACCATCTCCTTTCCACCCGTTGGCCTTTCCTAACCACTTGCTTCACCTATTACTAAAAGGAAATATAAACCTTCTGGCATTCTCCCCTTTCTCTCCCACCTACAGTTCTCACTCTCCTCCTTCACACCCGATACCTCTTCCACCAACACTGCCTTCTCCAGCTTCCAATCCCTACTATATGACTCATTCTCCTCTCAATTCCCACTGCTTACTTTCACCTGTAAGTCCCAGCATCCTCAACCATGGGCCACCTTATGCATACACTCTCTCTGCAGAGACATGCTTCGATGGTTGGGCAAATGGATGCATACCCACTCACATGAGGACCTGCAACTATACCACTTTGTCCTGTACTCTTTCAAGTCTACTGTTGATAGTGTTAAAAGGGAATTCTACCTATCCCTATTAACTCTCACTCCAACCATCCTCGCTGGCTACAGGGCTCCCTAAACTCATTCCTCACTCCTCCTACATCTATGACTATCAACTCCACAGCTAATGGTGTAGCTGAATACTTTGCTGCAAAAATAACCAAAATTGGAGACTTTCTGCGGACCTTCCTCACACTCCCACCTCCTACATTTTACACACTGCCTACTCTATCATCATCTTCAGCCTCTATCTCCCACTTTAGTCACACTAATACTGATGAAGTGCTTTCTCTATTGATGAAGGCTAACCCCTCTTGTGCCCCATCAGACCCTCTTGCTCATCAGCTAGTCAAGCCTATTGCCCTTATAGTGGCCTCTCACCTGGCTGAACTCTTCAACATGTCATCCGACTCTGTATGTTTTCCCTCTGTTTTCAAGACAGCTAAAGTCATCCTTCTCCTAAATAAGCAAGGGTCTGACCCGAACCTATCAGCTAACCTTAGGCCTGTATCTCTTTTTCTGCACTACTCCAAAGTCCTTAAAAGGGTTGTGTTCAACCGTTTTAGCAATTTCTTAGACATCCATAACCTTTGAGACGCCCTACAAGCAAATTTTCACTCTTGTCACTCTACAGAAACTGCTCTCATGAATGTGTCCAACTTTATTGCCTCTGCCAAGCACTGAAACCTATCCTCTATCCTAATTCTCCCTGACCTATCACCCAAATCATTTTTATTTTCCTGAACTCTCCTTCGATCTCTATCAAGATTTCCAACTATCTCTCTTCCATTAAATATTGGCTGGCTTTGCACTCTCAGATGTTAAACTCTACCAAAACAGAGCTATGGAAATTCCCTGCCAAAATCTCTCTCTTATCTCTTCCTTTACCTCTCAAGTTCCAATCTGACAATCTCACCTACTCTTCTTTAGCTGGAAACCTCGCCATCAACTATGACCCTTCTCATAAATTCACTACTTTCATCTCCAAAACTGGAACAGCAGATTGCCTCAGCCTCCTAAATATTAAGAAAATCAGACAACCCCTTCCTTTCAAAACCACCAAGCATCTCTTAACCACTCTAGTCTTCTCTAAACTGGACTACAGGGCCAGGATCCTCTTTGGTCTCCCTAACTATGCTTTCTGTCCTCTCAACAAGAGCATTAACTTCACAACCAGGACTCTCTTTGAATTAACACCTACTTCCTCGTACCGTCAGCAGGCTGGATGGCTGATGATGCAAAACAGGGCCAGATTTAAATTTCTTCCCCTGGTAGACAAATCTATTGATGGTAAGCCACCACTGTATCATCCTCTTCTATCCAACTCTATAAGCCTTCTCGTGATCACTGATCTGTCTTCACAACTACCCCTGTGGCTCCTCGCCCTCCCATGCTTGCTCTTGCTTCTGCTCTTTCTCTCTTCTTGCTCCACTTGCATGCAATTCTCAGCCCCTGGATATCTGAGAAACAGTCCACACGGATGTGTTCAAAACCAAACTAAAAGCCTATCACCTCTGAGTTACCCTCTTGGTGTACCTCTCATCTGCAAGATAGTTAGCATGTTTCCCTTGTCTCTAATCTGCCTCTGTCTCTCACCTCCTCTGTTTCCACTCCAGCACTTCACCCATCATGGTCATGTCCCGAGCACAGCTGGTCGTAGCGCCTATCTGCACTTAAAAATGTCCATTGTTAGTTGTCCTTAATCAATGTATGTCCACTTATGTATTGTCCCCGGTGGCTGTTCCATTTGCTCCCCTCCACAATCAGGTCAGAATGTCCCTCAAACTCACCCCATTGTAAGAAGCTCACTGCTTCCCGTCAAATCTGATGTCTTGTCTATTGCATGTGCATTGTTCCTCCTGCATATAAATCAATAAATAAATACATGTTTTTTGATTTTTTTCATGTTGTGATGATATATTGTAGGGAGACTTTGGAAAGTGTTTGACGATGTGTAGGAAAATGTGGGCTTTGGACAGGAGAGTTTTGTTGTATACTAGAATGTTATTTTAAAATCACTGAATAAATATGGTTCAGTTGCTACCCGTTGCATGAATTATGGTTATATTCATTTATTTAAAGTTGTTTTAGGTATCTTTTGAATCCATTAATTTGTTTCTTAAAATATTAAATAGTCATATGCATTGGGGTAATTGTATAATTGTCTTTGTTAAAGAATAACAGTATGTAAATAAAGTATTGTGTATATGCCATATATTAGTGATACTTGGAAGAACACAAGCTATTGAGGCAGCCAGAGCCATATATGGTATTTCCACCCAACAGTCAGGTAGGGAAAAAGGACAGAGGGCTATCCCAGGACTTTGCAAAACCAGGTGTAAAGGCACTAGAAACCGAGAGGCTACAGTGGCCATCTTGCCTTTCTTCAGGAATCCATTGATTCCTATGACATGGCCTGGGTGACTCAGAGCCACTGAAATTCACTATGTTGCTGCCACCAGCCCATACCCTGCTCTGTGGGCAACATACAGGTGCCCAAAAACACACCTAAAGTGTACAAGGCTTTACCCCCACCCATGGGTGCCATAAAGGTATCCCATGCATGTTGTTCACCAAAATAAAACATGAAGAGTCTGGTCCTCCAGTGGTATGACAAGGGCCAAGAGGACCTGTCCCTCCAAAAGGCATTTCCAGCATCACAGGTGCACACATGATTAGTGTCTTTTGCACTACTTATATGGGTTGACTGTATCCGGATCCTGTTATGTGATCCTTGTGTGGCTACTTTATTTTCACCATGTTGCCTTCATTGATCTAGGTTCTCTGGGCTGCTCTTTGGATGTTACTCCATAATTTATATCTGGTCTTTTCTCTTTTGAATTCGCTATACCATGCCCTTCACGTTAACAGTGCCATCCTGCCTCAACCTGTGAAAGGGAGACACATTTGGAGAAAGGTGGTGAGCAGCTACTGCTTCCTTAATAATTTTGTTGAGGTTCATCCCAGAGGCCGCAACCAGTGGCAGGGCACCTTTTATGAACCTATTTCTTTTATTTGTTTGATGTCGCGGTCTTGCAAAAATGTTTCAATTTTTCTTGATACTAGCTGGACCCCATTGTCAGTTACTATTTCTTTTGGCAGGCCTTCCCTCTGAAAGACTGCATTGAACACTTTTATAACTGTGGCTGTGGTGATGTTGGGCACACATTATGCCTCTACACACTTTGATAGGTAGTCTATCATTACCAGCCCAAACCTGTGGTCAGCTGACATTGCATCACTGGTCCAATAAAATCGATGCCTATCTCGTGCCACACCCCTTTGGGAATCTCAGTGGGGATTAGTACTTTGAGTCTCGTATAGCTGTTGCTGTATTCATAGCATCTTTCCATCATTACCCTGATGTTTTGATCCATGCACGGCCCCCAGTAGGACGCCTGCACTCTTCATCTGGTCACATTTCTACCTGAGTGTGCCCTGCACAGGATCTCCTTTCTCATTCCCACGGGTGGTATGATTTGATCCCCTCTCATTAATAACCCATCAGCTTTGTAAATCTCGCCGCTTACTTTTCAGTATTGCCTCAATCCTTTCTGCAATGGTTCTTTCACAGGGCCCTCCATTTTGTGCTCATTCAGTTACTCTTCCGAAGGGTGCATCTTTGGCCAACTCTTTCTTCCAATGATTTTCTATCATTTCCATGAAATCTCTGGTTCTTAAATCCTTAAATCACCCACTGATACCACCACACATTCATCCTTTGACTGCCTCAAACACTTCTTATTGCCCCTGTCTCCAGTCATATTCCACACATTTCCTCAGAAGCTCTCTCAAGGAAGCTGTGGTTTCTGAGAACTGAGGCATGAATGTTGTGTAGTACTCTGCCAGCCCAAGAAAGGACCTTAGTTTGTTCTTTGATGTTGGGACTGGTGCTTTAACTATGGCTTGTAGAAGATTCATCTTTGGACTTATACAATTCTGTGATATTTTATACCCCAGGAATTCCACGTCACTCGTTTTGATCTTACACTTTTCATATCTCAAATGTACTCCTGCCTCCTGAAGTCTCTACAGTAGCTTCCTCAGGACCACATGATGAGTCCTTGCATCTTCTGCATAGATAAGAAGGCATCTTGAAAATATGACACATTACCTATGTTTCGCAGCAGTGAGTCCATCATCGTTTGGAAAGCCGAAGCGGCTGATTAAAACTCGAAGCGCATGTGAGTGAATTGGTAGGTACCAAATGGGGTGATGAAAGATGTTAGCAGCCTTGACTCTTTGTGTAAGCTTATCTGATGGTATGCTTCTCTCACATCTATATTTGAAAAGAACGCGGCATCTTTCATCATGAGTGTCAGTTCTTTTATGCAGGGCAGAGGGTAACTGTCTTTTATTACTTCCATATTCAGACTGTGCAGGTTGATGCACAACCTGATGTCATTTGACTGTTGTTGTTTTATGAATACCACTAGGCTCAGCCATTCAGAGGATTTCACTGTTTCAATAGTACCTTCATTAAGAATTTTCATGAATTTGGCCTGCGGAGCGCTTCTTGCGGTTGCGGGAACGCACCTGCAAGAAGCGGGTCTCACCTTGTGCTTGACTGTGACTGCATGTTGTCTCAAACTGATTTTGTGTACATAGTTCTTGATTTTACCTGGTGCTTCACAAAACAATGTGGGGAATTTTTCTCTCAACACTGACACTCCTCCTGATCTGATTGAGAGTACCTGATCTCTGTGCTGGGATGCAGCCTTATGTTTCGTTTGGCCTGGTCATCAATACTGCCAGACTCTCTTTGGAAAATAAATACCCTGGTCATAGACTTTCTGCCTTTAAACTCAATTACTGCATTCATGTAACCCAAAAGCTTCACTGTGGTTCCTCCGATGATGGTGAGTCTGTGTTTTGTCTTTCTTTCTTTCTTTCTTTCTTTCTTTCTTTCTTTCTTTCTTTCTTTCTTTCTTTCTTTCTTTCTTTCTTTCTTTCTTTCCATTTTGCTCTGTCCCACCATGTCCATGTACGTTTCAATGTGCAGGATGGTTAAAGTTTGAGCATTCTTTACTCCAAGCAGGATATGCTTTGTCATTTGCCAAGTGGCGTGTGCTGGTACATCTGTGGCATTTCTGCAATTGGTATGAACGATTAGTATGCGCAGCCATCGCTCGCAGTCTCGTGGCATAATCATCTACTGGCTCCACCCTCTCTTGTTTCCTTGTGTAAAATATCAATCGATGCAGCACGGTATTCTTCTTATTTGAACATCTTTTGACATTCTTGTATATGGCCTCTTTAAACATGTTATCTCCATCCCCATCAACCGGTTCTGGCTTCATGCCAGCAAATATTATTTGGCCTTCTACCCGCATGGCATTGAGTAACATGGCCTTTCTTCGAGTAGCGGCTCCCATGCCACCCAATCCGTCCAGGTAGATAATAAACAATGATTCCTATTGTGGCCATGGAATCACGGGCCTATCTGGAGACAGCAGAAATGTGGGGAGGGGGGGGGGGTGTTGCACCTTGCATCCTGAGGATGGAGGGTGCTTCCATGATCCTCATCGCCAATTATGTTGTGTCTTTACTTATGACACAAAGCGAGAATTGGGGTGACTTGTTTAATCAAACTATGTAACACAACTATGTACACAAGACAGTCATTTTACTGTCTTGTTGTTCATTCTTGTCCTCCCAAAAATGTCTCATAGGACGTCATTGGACTCAGGCTTAGGACTATCAGCCTGGAGTGGCGCAAGTGTGCATTGTTTGCTGCACCGGCCGTACTTTCAATGTCATTCAGGTGCACGTGCTGTTTGCGCATGCGCAATTAGTTCTTGTGACGCTACGGAAGGTGCCGTGTCATGCGAGACCGCGTCTGCACACATATTCTCTGCAATCACAATAGAGCACAGACAGCAATATCTATTACAAAAAGAATATGCATTGCACGCTTGCAAATACTCCATTTTAGTATCATACAAAAATAAATCGTTGCACTATAAATAATCATATAATTTTGTTGAGATTTTCTCATGCCTGATTTTAACTACAGCTTCTAATTACTGGACTGCATTTTTCCTAACGCTGTACAACATAATATTATGATGTGTCGGGCCACACATTACATGTTCAGAAATAAAATGGCTGTCGTTGGTGGTTACCGAAGATACATTTGACCAAACAATTGGTCATCCCAATAATACATTTGGACTATAGAGATGGGGCAACAGATTAAGAACAGAGTTGGCTCTTGGAGCAGAAGTACCTTATACAGTTTAATATATTGATAAACAATTAATTTTATTGTATGATATGTGTGGAATTGTTCAAGGGTATCCTAGATTAAAGACGCAGTGGACTTCCTCTTATAGCAATGGTGAACGATTGCAGTGATATTGTGAGCGGTTACAGAAGATCTTCAGCGAGCAGGTGTGCAACAGGGGGTGATGAGGTAATGTGGGTCAGTTGGGTGCTCCTATTAAATTGTGTGTTAGGCAGACATAAAGAAAAATGTACACAACTGTGTCTGATGCCCTTTCTGGGAGAGGTTTATACTTTTCTGACCACAGTGTCAATAAGATATGGGAATCCTTTTGTTTTGAGGAACCTATTCAGGGTAGAGCTCGGCACCCTTTCTTGTCGTTGTGAAAGAGTATATGAGTCAAGGTCGCATTTGCATAGGTAACAATGGAGTCCCTGGTTCCTCTAATCCGTTTGGTTAGAAAATGTAGGTCTTGCTGGTTACTCTAGAGTTTGCTCGTGCGCCCATACTGCCCATAAAGAAAAACAGTACGCCTCTTCCTTGATGATGCAATGTTTTTATTTCAAAGGTTGCCCTTTTGTGATGACACGTGTTTCAACCGATTACCCTCTTTTTCAGGGCCATTCTCATGCGATGCACTATATATATTCTTAATATGAAACACAACTTTTGATATGAAAACATTGCATCATCAAGGAAGAGGCGTACTGTTTTTCTTTATGGGCAGTATGGGCGCATGAGCAAACCCTAGAGTAACCACCAAGAACTAAAAGATATGGGAATCCCCGAGCAGTGCAAGATCCCATGCCTTTTTTCCACCCCAACAAGAAAAAAAGTAGTAAATCCGGCTGTCATGTAGGCACATGCCAGCCTGCGTTACAATAGATCCCTTTGCATTACACCCGGTTTTCTAATGGCACACAAAGCAGGCATATTCGTAGATAGGAGGAGGATGGGCGAGTTTCCTGCATGAAGCAGGAAAATATGTGGACAACATTTTACACAACTTGTCCCATCGACCCAGGATATCAGTCAAAAACCATGTGGGTGATAACAAAAAACACACACAGAGTTTGACGTTAGCTGTTTCTAATCTATTGTATCATGTTGCTCCTCATTTAAATTGGCCTGGTTAATTAAAGGTAAACTTCATTAGTCCTAGTCATACTCTTCCTCTTCACAGTACTTACTTGTGAGGTTCCCAACCTCCATCCCAGAAAATCCATTCCATCTTTTACCTAAACCCTTAGGTACCCTTTTACCCCACCCTTCCAGAGAGTACCAGAATCCCCCACTATTACAATACTAGGGCAGGTAGCCCATGCAGTGACTGAGGTCGAGAGTTTTTTAATCAGATGCATGATTGACTGTTCATCTGATGGTCACATTGTGAGTGTACTACCACAACAGGTTACCATCAACCGCATTTCCATCATCTAATAATAAGGGAGCCCGATTCGTAATTCCGACACATGGGCAAAATGTGCATAGTACACATGCAATCCACGTCCCCAACCTGTTGTGGTAATACACTCACAATGTGACCATCAGATGATCAGTCAATCATGCATCTGATTAAAAAACCATCGACCTCAGTCACTATTTTGTGCCTAGAAGTGATATGACATCACATTAATTTGCTAACCAACAGCCGCGCTGTGCTTAACAAAATCCACTCTTTTAGGTTGATTAGGTTCTGCTATAATTGCAGACTTAGGATATAACACAAACTTTTTTTTTACAAAAATATCCTTATTAAAAACATGTTTTGCTTTGTACACAGTAACTGCCCATGGCACTCGCTGTTCTCTCCGTATCTATTCGGAACACTAAGGTAAGAACGGCTTCTGCTTGATGCACTGCAGATCTGTGACCCACGTCCAATATACTTTGGTGACCTGTCTCCCTTCCGTTTTTTCTGATTCGGGACTCTTCACAGACATCCTGCCAGCCCATTCATAAGGGCTTCTAATCTACCTGACAACAGTGCCTGTCAAGCACACACGTCTCAACGCGAACGACCCGTAAAGATAAACACACCAGTTGTTTGAGCTCCTTCAGTGATGTTTCGTTGGTAATTTAGCAGAAATTAGGGTTTATAATAACCACGCGGCATTTCCCTCTCCTATGTGACTCCCGTTCTGCCGAGCATTCACGTGACCTACACAACTGTAAAACAAGTACCTTCTGCCTTGGGAAAAATATCCTGTCATCTACAGACATAGAACAGCACCCCCGGCCCATCATCCATCTAGGAGCCTTTGTGCTGATGAGAACCTAAACAGGTATTTTAACATAAGAAATACCCGGACGTAGTTCTTCCTACGCCACCTTTTTTCCTCGGTTTAAGTTATTAACTTGGACTTTCGCCCTTAGAAAACTGTTGTTTCTCTTCTTATTTAGATTCATTTTATAAGAAGCATAACGCTGCATTACCAAAAGGTAGCGCCACGCAATATAAAAGAAATCTTTGTTACAACCTGCTTTAATAGGTGAGCAACATACATCTGTTTTTACCAAAATGACACCTTTGCAGCACTCGAGACAATGGTCTCTTATAGAAAATACTGGTTAACATAATTTGTCTTTCTAGCAAGAAATAAGAAATTCTAGGATTTGTTATGATACATTTACCCTAGGAATGCATTAAAAAATAAAAGTAGCATGCAAGTCTTTGCACTACAACATTTTTGAAAAACGTGCAAGTGATGTACACTATGAGGGCATGTCGTTTTTTATGAACAACATTGAAATGGCAATATGCCTTCTTGTCATCAACCTTCCTTTCTTTGCTTTGTAGTGGGTTATACTTACAATACGTAAGGCCAATTAAGAAGTACTTAACACAAGAAACATCCTCTGAAACAACATCTTCTCTCTGTCCTGATGACGGCTACACTTGCGACAACAGACATATTGTGGAAGTGTCTGATTATTTCTGTCGATTTTAGCCGAAACATATGTCGACCATCACAACAAAAGCCTAAGGGTTCTAATAGGCTTCTTCTATGATAGAGCTGCTCATTATTAACAACAGTGCTGCAATCCTGTGTCTGTAGTTTGGTTATTAATTAGAAATAAGACACAATATCCACGTACTAACCCCACTTTTTAATTGCATTTTATCAGATCTCATGTCTGTTTCTTAGTTTTTATTTAATTGGTTTTCAGATTAAGTTTTTGTTTTTTTAAAAATATATTTGATTGTTTTTACATGCTTTATTAAAAATGTAATAAAATATTTTTGTATTGTTATTTTCAATTTGTTTTTTTAATTTGGTTCTGGTATAACAACCACATTTGTCCCAGTACCGTTGGCACTTTCATGAATATTGATTGAAATGTTGAGTTTGTTCTAAAACTAATGGACCTATGCCTGCAATAGGTATATCTACTGTCAGGTTGTTTTGACAAAAGACAGGGGGCCTCATTACAAGTAGGGCGGTAAAGGTTAACTGTCACCGGTAACGAGACCGGTGCTGTTAAACCCTCACCGCCCTACTACGAGTTCCCTTTGCGGGTCCTTCCTTAACGCCTGATTTTAGCAGGCGTTAAGGATGGGACCCGCAAAGGCACTTGAGTGCTAATAACGGTACCGTAATTTACGGTATCGTTATTACCGCCTTCCCCATTCCCATTGAGCCCTATGGGGGCTCAAATGGGAATCGGGAAGGGCCCTGGTGAATGGGGAATTACTGGTCTCTCCAACCTTGGAATGGACCGGTAATTACTCCTTTCACCAGGGTGGAGTCGGAACAATTTTGGAGGCAGCCATGCCGCAAATAGTGCGTGGTTACCTCCAAAGTCGGAATGAGGCCCAGGGTCTTCACCTTCATTGTTCCTTTTTGTCACACAGTTACTTCAGCCATGATAGATATCGAAGCATATTGGTGCTGTTGTGAGTGTGTTTATTGCATTCAGCAATTGTGTTTTTTAATTTGTGTAGGTTACTAAAATTCATCGGTGAAAGTCTGTGAATGTTCAGGGTTCACCCTAATTTACATTGCTGTAAAGAGGACCCATCTAATAATTACACCTGGAAATGCCCTTGTTATAAAATGAAAAGAGAAACGAAGACATCCGATAAAGAACACCCGTGCAAAGTGTAGTCTGCAAAAAAATAAGCCGTATATTTACAATACTGAAATACAGCGCAATTTAATTACAACCAAATATTTTGCAGTAGTCAAAACAATTAATGTTGTCCGGCCTAAGGATCATATCCATAATTAATCTTTGCAATCAGTTTCCACGCGCAGTCTTGTCTCAACATTGTTAGTAGTTGTGTAAACATGTATTTAACTGCATTATTTCAAGCCAAAAAAGGGAAAGAAACGTTCGTAATATCGCAGATAATGCGAAATTGTTTGTCCTTGAATTGCCACGTGAGATCGTATCCTGCAAGTTACTGCATCACGCACCTTCTTAACTTATTCCAAACGTTACAGTGACCGAGTATTTCGCGAACTAGCCTGTGAAAGTTAAAAGATAATAAGAGGTGATTTATAGTTTCGGCCTCAGAAGTTGGCATTGTCTTTACACGGTAAAGGTTATGTAAGCAATTTTTGCAGCACTAGGAGAAACAATATTAAGGCATATACTAATGTACTAGAAGTGTTGAGCATGACATTCCATGTTGCTTCTGAATGCAAGTCTTCGTGCTATGCTCCTGCACCTGCTCTACAGGTGCAGAGTGCATGCATGTCAATATTTCCAATGTCGTGTCCTTCTTTGCCAGCAATGTTCGCAATGTATTGCGTTGGAATTGTTTTAAGCTCTTTTTTGTGCCTATCAATCATTCATGCTTTTCACTTTTATAATTGTTTATTTTATTATTTTAAAACTGTATAGAATTATTTTATAATTGTTTCATACCACTTATCATCCGTGCGCACCGGACTGCTACTGTTACTGTGTGACATTATTTCACTGTTCAGCCCTTTAATAGTTGGAGACATTTGAAAAAATTAAGCACATGAGAAACACTTATGTCACTTAAAACATCTTGCATATCCTAAATGCACACATTTCGTATAAGAAATTGAAAAAACAATTAAACAATTGAGAGAAATGCTGTAATATAACAGACATTGAAAAGAGGGGAGATGAATAAATAATGAACAGGGAAACTAACTGGCCGATTCATGGAATGAATGTGCGCCGAAAATTCCGGCGCAGAGGTGCCAAAACGTGCGAATCGCAGTGTTAGTGCGAAAATCGCAGGGAAACCAGCGCACATCGATTCATGGAAGTCTGTGAGCGAGAAAAATATTGGATGTGCGCTGAAAAAGTGTGCGGCGCACACCGGCGCACAGGTCATCCAACGGCGTGCGCCACGGCCACTGCGAAATCGCACATAGCGCGGCGCACATAATAAAAGTAGGCGGAACACGGGGCGTAACACTCGGAATGGGGAACAACGCGTGAAAATATGGGCGTCACGGGGGAAGTACAGGAGGCAAGTGCGCGGAACGCCCACACGCTCGCCTACAACTCGTATTCATGGAATCAAATATGGGCAAACCAGCGCACGGGCAAAGACGCGCACAGGGCCAAACAAGTCTGCCACAAGAAAGCAGGCGGTAGCGTCCCTGCGCCTGAAATAAATATGCGCCAAAATGTGCGCTAACAAAAAGCACCTACATACAGCTATGATGAATGATCCATACTGTGGCCCTCTAGGACAAATGAGGTGCAAAGGGGTACGTGACAAACACGGACACCAGCTGTGTGAAAAATAGCACGTGCGTGTATTTCGGGGTGCGCGGGAAGTTCCACATGCGATTGTCCTTGGTACGTGTATTCCGGGGTGCCCGTGAAGTTTCACACACGATTTCAGCAGGGTACGTGTATTCCAAGGTGCGCGGGAAGTCTCACACGCAAATTTGCAGGGTACGTGTATTTTGGGGTGCTCGTGAAGTTCCACATGCGATTTCAGCAGGGTACGTGCACTTCGGGTGCGCGGGAAGTTCCACACGCGAATCCAGCAGCCTACGTGTATTTCGGGGGTGCCGGGGAGTACTACACGTGAATTGGCCATGTGGGTCCTCCCAGGTGTTCCTTCTACACCCTCCACGGCCCCTGCAGGCAGCCCACACCACAGGGGACTACCCTGCACCCCTGCACATGTCCCGCAGGCAGCCCATCCACCATGGCCATGCCCCCCAGCCAACCCACATGTCACCTTGCACTACTGCCCACCATCGCATATCTCCCAGCACCCCCACCCTCCAGCATCCAGGGGCACCCTCCACCAGGCCCCCACTCATGTCCAACTCATGTCTCCCTGCACCCCTACCCCCCAGCAGTCAGGGGCACCCTCCACCAGGCCCCCACTCATGTTTCCCAGCACCCGCACCCCCCAGAATCCAGGGGCACCCTCCACCAGGCCCCCACTGATGTCTCACAGCACCCCCACCCCCAGCATCCAGGGGCACCCTCCACCAGGCCCCCACTCATGTCTCCCAGCACCCCCACCCCCCAGCATCCAGGGGCACGCTCCACCAGGCCCCCACTCATGTCCCCCTGCACCCCCACCCCCAGCATCCAGGGGAACCTGCCAGCAGGCCCCCACTCATGTCCAACTCATGTCCCCCTGCGCCCCTACCCCCCAGCAGTCAGGGGCACCCTCCACCAGGCCCCCACTCATGTCCAACTCATGTCTCCCTGCACCCCCACCCCCCAGCATCCAGGGGCACCCTCCACCAGGCCCCCACTCATGTCTAACTCATGTCCCCCTGCACCCCCACCCCCCAGCAGTCAGGGGCACCCTCCACCAGGCCCCCACTCATGTCTCCCAGCACCCCCACCCCCCAGCATCCAGGGGCACCCTCCACCAGGCCCCCACTCATGTCCCCCTGCACCCCCACCCCCCAGCACCCAGGGGCACCCTCCATCAGGCCCCCACTCATGTCCAACTCATGTCCCCCGCACCCCCACCCCCAGCAGTCAGGGGCACCCTCCACCAGGCCCCCACTCATGTCCCCCTGCACCCCAACACCCCAGCATCCAGGGGCACCCTCCACCAGGCCGCCACTCATGTCTCCCAGCACCCCCACCCGCCAGCAGTGCGATTGGCCTGGGTATGTGTATTTCAGGGGTGCGCGGGTAGTTTTACATGTGATTTCAGCAGGGTACGTGTATTACGGGTTCGCATGAACTTCCACATGCAATATCAGCAGGGTACGTGTATTACGGGGTTCGCGTGAACTTCCACACGTGACATCAGCAGGGTACGTGTATTACGGGGTTCGCGTGAACTTCCACACGCGACATCAGCAGGTTACGTGTATTACGGGGTTCGTGTGAACTTCCACACGCGATATCAGCAGGGTACGTGTATTACGGGGTTTGCGTGAACTTCCACACGCGACTGGGCCTGGGAGAGTGGGGTACGTGTATTCCTGGGGTGGGCAGGAAGATTAACATACGACTGGGCCTGGGAGAGCGTGTTACGTGTATTCCTGGGGTCGCCTACAACATGCCAAAAAAGACGGTCCAATCGGGAAACACGTACGCCAGCATGAAGCAGGCACACGTCGACTCGCAGGAAGCAGGCGTATGTCGACCCGCGCAGCATAAAAGTGTGCGCAAACAACAAACAAGCTCAGACGCCAGGATGAATATACCGTTCCTAGCAGCAGTGGCCGTGGGATACTGCAGGAGGAGGAGGAGGATAGTCAGGGCCAGAATCTTTACACCCAGAACCAGCCTTTTTGGTATGCCTGATGACCAGGAGCATGGGAGGTACAGGTTTCCACCTCACATAATACTCGACCTGGTCAGTGAGTGGGAGGATGACCTCACATCACCCACCCTGTGCTCCCAAGCACTCAGCCCCCTGGAGAAGGTCCTCAATGTACTGCACTTCTTGGCTACCGGATCATTTCAGCGGACAAGTGCCATAGTGGGGGGGGGTGTCACAGGCCACGCAGTCACAGTGCCTACACCAGGTGTTAGCCATCATCACTGCACGCCCATCAGTCCGCAGGCACATATACCTGCCCAGAACACCTGCAGAAAGGCAGGCTGTCATCCAGGATTTCTACGGGGTGGCACAATTCCCCAAAGTGCTAGGTGCCATTGATTGCACCCATGTGGCTCTACGTCCGCCCAGGGCATCTGAGCACATCTATAGAAACCGCAAGCATTGGCATTCCATCAACGTCCAGGTAGTATGTGATGCCAAGGGAATCATCACCTCAGTATATGCCAACTATCCAGGGTCCACCCACGACAGCTTCATTTACAGGATGTCAACCCTAAACCGGGACATGGAAGCTGGGCGGCATGGCGATGCATGGCTGCTTGGTGACTATAAATGCCACAGCACACGCATGCATGTCAGATACAGAGTAATGTCACTACCCCACTAATGATACCCATCACCACCTCCCCAGGGGACAGTGCCTACCCTCTGAGCACCCACATGATGACGCCAATTCGGAACCCCATTGTAACGCTCACCTGATTCTCGCAGAGGCGCCGGTCTTGACTGGGCGACTACCGTATCTTCAAAGGTGATGTGTAGCACCCGGTTGGCTCTTTGGGCTGGACCTCTGTGCACTGTATGCCTGACGTGTAGAGTAAGATGTCTGCAGATAGAAAATATGGGGTTAATGAACTGGGGTTATTGGGGTGTCCCTATCTCTTTCCTCTTCTCCTCTCCTGTAGACCCCCAAAGGTTAACGCTCTCACCTTAGGTAAGTGAATGCCGAGCTCTCCATCTGCCTCGGGGCAGGGTGCTGTAACCAGTTTCTTCACTGGATAGGTAGCGCAGGCCTCTTGACTTCAGAGGACTGCTGTCCGTCGTTTACTGCACGAACGGTAAGTTTCGAGTCATTCAAATGTCTTTTAAGTCTTTAGTAATGATGTCTCTTGTTTTGCAGGGTTCCGGCGATGGCGGATGACGGGCTGAAGTGAGTTGAAGATGGAGCCCGTGTGATGAATAGAAGCGCCTGGAAGCACGTAAGTAAGCGCTTGTTGCCTGCTTCACTATGCGCTCTAACTGTCTTTTTATTTTGCAGGTACGAGTTCGGAGCGGCTGCAGGGTGCCGGAATACCCACTGGATTAGATGTGGAAAGGAGTAATGGCACGTGAGTATTAAAGTTCCCCAATGTCTTTAAACGCACCTTGTTTTGTCTTTCAGATGCGGGATGCAGCGCCGAAGGCCTCCGGAGCGTGCGAAGAGTTGGTAAACTTTTGTCTTTCAGATGCCGGAATGCAGTGTGAAGACCTCCGGAGCGCACGAAGAGTAGGTAAGCCTTTGCCTTTCAGATGCCGGAATGCTAACCTGTTCTTTCTTGTCTTTATAGGTGTTGCTGAAGACTGGATTCAGGATGGTAAGCCTTTGCCTTTCAGATGCCGGAATGCTAACCTGTTCTTTCTTGTCTTTATTTTATAGGTGTTGCTGAAGACTGGATTCAGGATGGTAAGCCTTTTTCCTTAGGCCCAGGACCGGATGCAGTAGACACGATGAGCGTTCTGCTGCAGAGGTTGCAGAATAACGCAAAGCAAGATTCATCCACCGGGTGTGGTTTAAATAGCCTCCTGTAGTGCTTAGGTGTCTCCTTCCACAGCCACGCCTAAGTAAGAAAAGAGTTCCTGGTAAGAAAAGAGTTCCTGCCTTCCAGAAGAGTTCCAGTGTTCTGAATCTAGGGAGTGGCTCCAGCCCCACCCAACAGGAAAAGTAGTTCCAAACAGAAGAGGATCAGAGGCTCAACTGGCAGGCAAGTAAGCAGCATGGTCTGCTGAAGGTAAGTCCACCCAAGCATTATGAGCCCGGCGCTTCCAGCGCTGGGACTGGGCATATTTATGAGCCTGGTGCCACTGGCGCCAGGACTGGGTCCAAAAGGTCCCAATTGGGACTGGTTGGCACTCGGAACCTGGGTTATGGATCTGCTTCCAAGGGAGTTGGGAAAACCCTGACCTTTTGGAAGCAGAGATCATGACACCCATCATGCCTCCCGAGGTAAGATACAACACAGCCCATATTGCAACCCGGGGCATAGTGGAGCGCACATTCGGAGTGCTCAAGTCACGCTTTCGCTCCCTTGACCGTTCTGGCGGGCAGCTGTTATACGCTCCCCCAGTAGTGTGCAGGATCATAGTGGCAGCATGTGTCCTGCACAATGTTGCAACACGCCGGGGCCTGGCTGTGGACATGGTGGTGCCCCCACATCCCCAACCACATGCAAGCCAGCTGCGCATGGGAGGGGAAAGGGCACGGGGTGAGGCAGCCCGTACGCAGCTGGTGGCTAATTACTTCACATAGTAATCACATCCCTGTGGAGTGCACACAGTCCTGGCACATACCATCTGACAATCAATGATGACTCAATCTGACAATTATGATGAATGAAGGGACAGTCAACTGTCAGAACCATAGCAGCCTGAGATTGTTCACCTGGAAGTGTCACAATGTGTGCATCCCTACCTACACAAACACCACCAGTGCAGTGTCATCAAAAGACACACTTCTATGCAGCAAAAATGAATACCTACTTGCAAAATACAACATGAGAACAGTGCCATGTCACCCAACCCCTCCCCGGCACCGCCACACAACACACCATGGCATGACATGCTATGTGAGAGCAAACAAAGTAATCCCCACAACATGACACAAGTGTCACAAAGTACATTGTCCCTAATAGAAACTGGCCACACATGAAATGCTCACAGTAATGCAGGACCAACAACACACATTACCAAATATTTAGCAATAATACAAATCACCTACACAACCTCAAACCTACCATAAACATGGCAGTACGGATTTAAAAAATTGGTAGTCTCACTACCTGTTAATGCCAGCACTTCGACCACTTCCAACTGTACAGTGTTAGCGCCACGCAAAAGTGTAGGTGCACTGCTTACAACATGGACTCCATTTCCAAAATAGACCGCCTTGTGAAGACCTGAGGAATGGATCTGCAAATTAGGAGGATGAGATGGATGCAAAGGCACATATCAATACACCATGAGTGTACAATACAACAACAATATGCACTAGGAATGTATACACAGTATTGACTACAGACTGCCCACACAGCAAATGGGAGTCCAACGTCACTGTGTAAGTCAATGTCACTTGGGCAGACCCTTTGCAAGCCCATGGAAACGGGAAGCAGGAGGGTTGTGTGTCACACAAACCCAAGCATCTAACCCAAATTCAGGACAAGCCTGCATGTGCCCAGCCACAATACAGCATATGCCCACGGGAGCCACACAAGGCAACACACTGTAAAAAAGATTCAAAAATCAAAAATCAAAAATGGCCATGTATGGGTCAGGGGGGTTGGGGGAGGCCACCCAGGAGGTCCGAGGACAGGGTGCATACCAAAACACACCTGTGTGGATTTTGGGGAAAAAAACACCTCCATGGGCTCATGGCCTGCACGGCTACCCTATTGTGAGAGAATCGCTGCTGTCGCTCTCCTCACCCTCTGCAGCTGCATCAGGAGGTGGTGGTACTATGGGAGGCAGCTCACACAGAGCCCTAGTCTGGTCCTCCATGGCAGCAAGCATGCGGGTGTGGAAGGTCTGGTTCTGGAGGATAATCGTGCGGAGGTCCCCATGCAACAACTCACGGAATGCCCGGACCTCCTCCCTAGTTGCCTGCATCTCAGCTGAGAGCGTATGTGTGAGCCGCTCCAGCTGCTGTTCTGTCCTCGTGTCAGTTGAAGCCTCAAGCTCAACAACAGTCACCCTGAGCTGAAGGAGTTCCACCCTCAGGGCTTCCCTGTGGCCCTGGGACTCAATAGAAATGTCTTCCCGCAGAGTCTCCAGTGCCGCCCGTCTGTCCCTGTTGGACGCCAACATGTCCTCCCTGTGTGACTGGCAAATGGAGTCTGTTGCCTGCTGTAGTTGTTCCATCAGCCTTTCTTGGGGGACAATGGAAGTGGCCACCCTATCCATGGCCTGAGCCATCATCTCAGATGATGCTGCCTGTTGGTTTGAAATACAGTATATGGATTGCTCCCATGCGGTATTGCCAGGTGGCGTACGGCCACTGCGTCAGCGGGCACCACACCTTTCTGGGGCAAGGCAAACTGCGCCTTGCTGTGCCGGCACTGCCTGAGGCTGCAGGACTGCATTCCCCCTCTGATCTGCTGGCCCAGGAACAGGATCAGATGTTGTGGAGTGTGACCCTGCATCCATAACCACCAAAGGCGGACCTACCAACACTGACATCCCCATTGACGGTTCTACCCCTGGTGCAGGTGGGCTGGACAGTACAGAATCCCTCCCAGAAACACTTACCTGCGATGGCACATAGGTCTCATCATCCGAATCGACACCTGAATAGAGCTCGGGGGAGGTGCACCAGAGACACCCCTTGAGAGAATGGTCTGCAGCAAGTGTGGGTTCTCACCCACCACCACACCACGTCCCTCACTGGTGCCCGGTCGGGCCTGAGACCCCTCCTGGGTCTGCACCATCTCCACAACCCCAGCAGTATCAAGTGCGTCATCCCCTGCAAAGACATGAAAGAAAAGAAATGGGAACAGGTATTAGCACCATGGCACACAATTAGGGCTGAGAAGCAACAGAACCAGTACTTCATTGACACATGTCCCACATGACTATAACCCTCCCATGCATGCACCGTCACTGCGTATGAAGGGGAGGCAAATGGCACACATTGATAACACCAAGATGGAAGACCAACACATTTGCTGCATGCTGGCTAGCAGTGCCATCACACATTGGCCTGTGATTGGCATGTCCAATACACATACATGACACATGCCATCACACAGATGGCATGTACCATAGCCATGTCACACATGTGACAATAGGACTGAGAAATGCCTAGTGAAAGTGGTTGAATGCAAACAAGCAGCCTGAATGAACACAGAATAATACGCAACAATGTTGTGGCAAGATGACACTTCAAGGGCAACTGGCGTGAGGTTGGGCTAAATGTCTACTGTTGCCAGAAGGGATACTGCAATACCCAAATCCTGGTGCACAGAATGTATTGGATGAAGCACATGGGTGACCCAAACCACTCAGGCACACACACCCTCACCTGGCACTCAATCAGAAGCCCTCACACACACACCATGCACATGGATGACACACACATGCATGTGCACTCACCGGACAATGCCTCGTAATCTGGCAGGTCTCCCACGCCTTGGATCTGTCACTCCGTGACGTAGGTCCCAGCAACATACTCATGTGGAGTGAGTTCAATGTCCTCTGCTGGAGACCCACCTCCAGTCACTAGAGTAGCGGCATGACTTGAGGCCAGATTTTTCTTTGCCCTGCGCTTCAGGTCATTCCAGCGCTTGTAGCAATCATTAGCTGTGCGCCTCACGAATCCAAGGGCACTTATGATGTCCGCGATGGTCTGCCAGTGTGCCAGACATTGTGCAGGTGTGGTCTTGCATCCTGCAGTAATCACCATTTCGCTGTCATGTGCGGACACATACTCCACAAGTGCATCAAGTTCGGCCTGATTGAAGCTGGGCTTCCTTGGCGGGCCGGACTGTGAAGCCGTGTCTGGGGCATCAGCCTGTACTGGACGAGCACTCTTCCACTTCCGCTTGGAAGGTGGTGGGGTTCCTGAGTGTCCTACGCCGCTCTGGACACTAGGGGCAGGAGCCCCGGTTGACTGTGGACTAGGAGTGTGGGAATGAACACTCACCATGGGACTTGGTGCAGGCATTAGCTGAAGTGTGATGTAATCAGGGGGAATGTAAGCAGGATGGACTGGGACCGACACTGTCCTGGCTGGGAGACTCAGAGCTGGGGTGGATGGAGCCGCAGCTGCCCCTGCAGCCTCCCCACCCTGCCTACTCGGGGCAGCAGATGACATAGCTGCCCCTGATCCACATGGCCTGGTGACACCAACGTGCACCGCCACACGTGGCCTAGACCTGCTGACCTGGAAGTCAGCCATGGAGTCACCCTGTGCCAGGTCTGGTGCCACAATGGGCTGGTCCAACAAGGGCTGAGCAGGGATGGTGTCAGCCACGTTACCCTCAACCAGGGGGGGGGGCATGGGTGTCCCTGACTGGTCATCCACACATAGGGACTAGGGGCACCCTGCAAGTCCCAGCCACGTCCCCTACCGTATCCACCACGCCCACCTCTTGAGGCTCGGCCACCTTTGCCACCCTTACCCCGTGTTCGCTGCCCAACCATGGCGCTGATGTTGTTGTGCATATGGGAGTTGCAGTAAACTATTGTCCTGGGCATTTGGGGGTCAAAGGGGTAGGGTACTAGATGGAATTCATACCCTAGTGCTCTAGCAAGGCTGTATGTGACCCCTGGGGGAAGATGACAGGTCACGCAACGCACAGGCACCCCAAAAAAGGGAGATAATGTGCACGCAACCCCTCCTAGACCATGTGCATGGAAAAATAAACCTGCACTACGCTGTGGCACCCAGAAACACAAAAATGAACGTATACGTGTCACACGCAGCCTAAAATGACCTCTGTAGGGGTACGCCACATACGGGGCAAGCACAGATGTTAAATACGTGCGCGACTCACCGTCTGCCTGGACAAAATAGCGTGAAAAAGACGCGCGTGTGCGCGTTGGCAACACCCACACCAAAAGAAGAATTGTACGCTGTCTGAGGAGACAGGACAACAGAAGAAGTGAACGCTGTTTGAGGAAACAGGCCCAGGAAAAAGACAAAAAGACAAAAAGCTGTCAGAGGTAACAGGGAGTACGAACTTGGAACGCCGTGAAGTAAATCGCGTGTGAACTGACAAGAAGTACAGATTTCACCTATTCGCTCTCCACGAAAAGCACGTACAAGGAAATGGCGTTCTACACGTACCTTTTAAACATGCCCACACATCCAGCGTCACTTCCGCGTGTACGTGCTAAGGCCCTATCCTCCAATTACACAAGCTGACACTCTGACGTGTAGTCATTGGACGTGTAACATGCACCCGTGTACAGGGAAACGCCCGCGCACGCACGTCACAGACGCATACGCGCTGAGGCCCTTTCCACCAATTACACGCTATGACACTCTGACGTGCTTATTTTTTCTACGTGCCATGGAAAACGCACGTGCGCGTAACGTCATAGACGCGCCTACACGATGGGGGCCTTTGGGCCAATGAATTTGCGTACGTGTGCTGACGCGCTTACGCGCTAAGGCCCTTTCCTCGAATTACACGCAGATGTGCTGGATTTTCACGTGCCAAATCACTCTGTATCAAGCTGGCCACGCGTAAGTACACGGAAGACCACGCTCCTGCCCAGAAGGCTGAATTACTGCCCCCCAGAGCCCCGAGCACGCTCCCACCTGCCATCTGCTGCTGCCTGACTGCCTGCTGCCCACATGCCCTGCCATTTGCTGCCTGCACATCAGCCAGGGGTGCTGTTGCTGTGACCACCCCTGCTGGTACCGAAGACTCCCGACTGGGATTCCATCGCTCCACAGACCAGCCCCAGGACCCAGTTGCCCACCCACTCCAGCCTCTGGGATTGTCATGTCGGGCATTGCAACATCTGGCACCATTGGCAACCCCCGGCCAGAGGGGCAGAGGGGCACCAGCTTCACTGCCACCGAAGTTGGTGTCCTGGTGGAGCAAGTCCTGGGGCAGTATGATGCCCTCTTCGGAAGTTTGCGCGCCGACAAGGAAGGACGGACTCAGATCTGGACGGACATCGTGACTGCCATCAACGCGGAGGGGGTGGCAGTCTGACTATTCCATCATGTCAAGAAGCACTGGGAGGACTTCAGGTCCAGGACCCTCAACAAGGCCCGGCGCCGCTTGAAGTCAGCGGATACTAAGGGGCGCCGGGGCCACTTGTCGGAAGATCAGATGAGGGTCCTGGAACGCACATCCCCAGCGCTCCACGTCCAGGTCCTTGAGAGCCAGACCCGTCTGGAGTCGAGCGGTAAGTGTACATGCATCCTGATTGTAAGATGTGCGTGTGGTGGTGTATCAGTAGTGTGCAGGTTGCACATGTGTTTTTATGGGGCCAAGTATGGGGGGGGTGTACAGGGCCGTGAGGCTAACACATGCGAGGGCTCTCATGTGTGAGACATGGATGGTGCTTGTGTGTGTAGGCTGGCATGCCAAATGCAGATGTGTGGGCACACATGTTTGAATGAATGTGTATGTAACTAGGCATGTTTGTGATGTCACACATGGATGTTGGTTTCAGCTGGATGTATCTGCACTGTGTACATGTGCATGTGTGTGTATTTGACAAGGGTGCAACAGTGATGCAACATGGATGCATGTGACACCGGGATGTGGAAGACTGATTGGCAGATGTGACATGGCTGCCGATCTCAACACTGCGACAGTTGGCAGAGGTGTACACATGCATGCAAGTGTGGTGGTGTGTGTGCATGTGTAGTGCACTCCCTGTGTTGCATATGATGTCTGGCTCACCTTTGCCTGCTCATGGTGTTGTATGTGTATGGATGGTGCTGGCTGTTGCGATATGGCTGTGGTATGGCTCATGTGTGCGAGTTGAAATGACATGTGTGTTGGCGATTGTGATGCCATGTCTGAGGTTTGCCAATGCCACTCATGTACAACTATCATGTGTGTATGTGTCCATTGTACAGTGCCCTGATGCCTGTGTTTTATTTCTCCCTGTCTGCAGCGTCAACTGATGAAGAGGGCAGATAAGGTGCTGTGGAGCACAGCGGCAGGGATCGCACCGCCAGCCGGAGTAGCAAGGCCCGGCTCCCATCCCAGGTTGTCATCTCGTCGGGGAGTGAGGAGTCCGGTGCCGCGTCCCAGGCCGCAGCTGCCGGGGGGAGGTCCAAGAGGCGGAGGTCGGAGTTGTACTTCTCGGCAGCAGAAGGGGCAGCTGGGACCCCACAGGGCCCAACGGGGGAAGATGGCACGGAGTCATCCAGGTTGGTGGGGGGTTTGGTGGAGGAGGAGGTCGTGCAAGCGACAGAGACGGGGTCTGGAGGTGGGGATTCCACTGGTGCTAGTGGTGCAGTGCAGGACCAGGGACAGGAGGCAGCACAGGCCGCCGCGGAGATGCCTGTGTGCAATCCTGTCCCTGATCCTGTCACTGCATCATCTTGCACCAGCAGGGATGCCTACGTCCAGACCTGTTGTCAGGCAGGAGATGAGCTTACAACAACTGGCCTTCCTCTGCCTGCGGACGTGGCTATCCAGGTACTGGTTGAGCCTATCCTGACTGGTGTGGCGTTGCGTCAACGGGCCATGCGAGGTGACCTGCAGTCTTTTCATGAGGAGACTGCACGTCATCTCGAATGGCTCGTTGACCGCGTCGGCCTACTGGGACCGGTCACCCAGGCCGGATTCCTCCGTTTGCTGGAGCTTGTTCCGACCCCCTCCTCAACTGAACACCCTATGCGCCAGTCGTCCTCCGTGCCATCTTTCCACCCATTTGTCACCTGGGTGCCCTGTGGAACTGCCTCTGACAGTGCGGCCAGGCTGGTGGAGGACACATCCCTGCCACAGTCGGGAGTCGGACGTCCAGCAGGGGTGGCCACATCAACGACTGCATCCCGGCCGGTGCAGGATGTGCAGGCAGCAGGAGCTAGGGCACAGGCACAGCAGCAGCAGCAACGAGGTGGGAGCCATGATGTCTCGGGGCCTTCAACATCGGAGGGGCAGGCATCGGCCAGAGGGCAGGAGGACCCAGGACGGGAAGTGTCTTCCATGTGGCAGTGGTTGGGCCACGCCATAGATGCGGAGCCCACAATGGTCAGGGCTGAGAACTCCATGCAGAGGCCCCTGAGGCGGGCCGAGTGCCTCGAGGCAATCCGCAGGGAGTTGGAGGAGAACATGTCGTCATCCCTGCGGACCCTTGGGGCCATGGAAGAGGACCGCCATCGGGATATTGAGCAGGAGTTCGATGATGCCCTGGCCTGGAACATCCAGAAGTGAGCCGTCGGACTAACCCGCTGCCCTTGTAAATAGTTCTTTAGTGTTTTTGCACCTTGGATTTATTTTCTCAGACTGACACTTTGGAGACTTGCTTTTGGATTGCTTTTCATTTGGATTTCATGCATCTTTTTCATTTATTGGACATGCTGGATTTCATTTATTATTTCCATTTTCTTCTGTTCCATTTCATTGCCTTGCTTTTCTGTTTAATACATTATCATTTGGTACTTCAATGTGTGGTATTCTCTCTTTGATTTCATGCATGTCACAATGTGTGTTTTATCATGCACATGCTGTCATTGTGTGGGTTTGACGGATATATGTTGATGTGCAGACTAGCCATTTGGGATGCATCATCTGCTGGTGATTTCTTTGTGGGGTGGATGTCATACCTGGTGGTGTGTTCGGACTGGGTTGGCGTAGGCAGTGTATTGAGGGGGCATGGGGGCCATGACTATGGATCGTCATGAGGTGTTGGGGGGACATGTATGGGGGCCTGCTGGCAGGTGCCCTGCACTGCTGGGGGGTGGGGGTGCAGGGGGACATGAGTTGGACATGTGTGGGGGCCTGGTGGAGGGTGTCCCTGACTGCTGGGGGGTGGGGTTGCTGGGGGACATGAGTGGGGGCCTGCTGGCAGGTGCCCTGCACTGCTGGGGGGTGGGGATGCTGGGGGACATGAGTGGGGGTCTGCTGGCAGGTGCCCCTGGATGCTGGGGGGTGGGGGTGCAGGGGGACATGAGTGGGGGCCTGGTGGAGGGTGTCCCTGGATGCTGGGGGATGGGGGTGCTGGGAGACATGAGTGGGGGCCTGGTGGAGTGTGCCCCTGACTGCTGGGGGGTGGGGATCCAGGGGGACATGAGTTAGACATGAGTGGGGACCTGGTGGAGGGTGCCCCTGACTGCTGGGGTGTGGGGGTGCTGGGAGACATGTGTGGGGGCCTGCTGGCAGGTGCCCTGTGTTAGGAAGAAACCTGTGCAGTTCCCTCTGGGACCACTGCAAACGATTTAAGACTACAGGTGTTTGGCACTAAACCCACTTGGTAGCAGTCTGTACCACACAGATTCACTTGGTAGCTGTGGCTGAGCAGTCAGACTTCCCTCAAGAAAAGTTAGGCCGTATGTGGAGTATACAAGATAGGGCGATTTACACAGTAGAACAAGCAGACATGGAACAGAGCTTGGGTGTAAAGATATATAATTATTTATTTTAAAAACACATCTATGAAAAACACACTGGCACTAATACGGCAACTTCAATTACAATTACTATAAGTATATCAATCCCCTAACAATTTCGACAAGTCTAGGTTTAACGGCACCACTTATTTGCAGACAGAGGTGAATGCTTTAACCTAGATGGCACTCTAATATTTGTTAGAACGGGAGAGAAAAGGCAGGGTATGAAACCAACTCGGTACCAACACTTTTACGAAGCAAATGCAAGGCAAGTAAGGCAGGGTCTACTGTAGATCACAAAGTTCAGAGGCCAGGCCCACTCGGAGAGAGGCAAGGCGATATGTCCCAAAAAGTATCACAGTGGAAATGCGCTTCGAGCCTTTGTAGCGGATTGTCACAGAAAGGTTGGACCAGTTTAGAACAAAAAGTTAAGAAGGTCTGGAGGCGACCCAATGAAAAGGTAAGGATTTAAGACACCTCACGCTAACCGTCACAAGGGAAGCCAGGCGGACACAGTACCTTGTAAGTGAAGAGACAGCTACGGCGGGGGCAGTTGTTCCTGGTGGTGGATGCAAGTCGGGGCTTTGCCAAGAGAGGAGATGGTCTTGTCGTCGAAGAAAAGTTGAAGATCGTTGCACCACCAGGGAAGAGACCAGCCGCGGAGTGCTCCGTCACAAGGCACCACCTTTTGGTCGTGGTACAGGTTAGTGGCTATCCGGTTGCCGGGGTGCTCAGCATGGGCAATTCGACCACTATGCCCTGGAAGCGAAGAAAAAGCAAAGGGGACTGGTTGTTCCCACCAGTCAGGGGAAGAAGACTCTCCAGCAGGGTGATCTCCTCTGTCATTGGGAAGTGGTGAGTCGGTTCAGCAGGGCTCCACTGGAGGTGTCGTCGTTGCAGGTCGGCTCAGCTTTACCCTCATCGGATTCTTAGGTCCTGTGGCGACTTCTGAAGATCCAGTCCCAAAAGCCCTGCTTTTATGCAGAAAACCCCCATTCATTCAGCCTAGCTGTCAATCAAAACACGCTAAGTGGTGAGTGGGGCGGCTCACCACTTGGGCCAATCACACCAGAGTGCGACTTGAGTTGGCAAGGCAACTCAGTCCAGGATGCCTAAACCCCCTCCCACACCCCCTGTGGTACCCAGACAGAATGGCACCACTTTGGAGGGCTTCTGTGTAGAAGCCCGCCAAACGTGGAACAAAGGGCTCAACCTTTGGTTCGGAGTTACAGAGGCAAACACATACGCCATTTTAAAAACTGAGTTCTGGCAGAAAATACCAATCGGTAGATTTATTTAAGACAAATAAACCGGCGGTACGTTAGAGACTAACGTGAAAAAGTATTAGCCTCCAACAATGGGAAGAATCCCATAGGAATATATTCGGGGTCGAATATAAAAAGTAGTTTCCACTGCCACCAGCCAAAACTTGACGAGGGGGGACGGGACAGTGCCCCCTCGAACAACAGACCCAGGGGTAATCGAATTACACCTACCAGTACCTCCACAATAGGATGGTTTGTACTAGTTCTGTTAGTAAATGTAGGTCTAGTAAAGCCAATGGTGACTTTACATGCCCTGGGAGACAGTAGTCAGTCCCAGGGTATGGAGTCTATGGTGGAGATCCTCTAGGACACCCCAGTGTTACGGCACGGAAGGTGCGGTGTAACACACATAGCAAAACACATGAGACCCTATGGAGTAAAAGACCCATAGCCCATAGAACACATTGACATTCAAAGGAATCAACCACATTCATGTCCAAGAGTGGGAGAAAAGAGTCTCACTCTCGGCAGGATGAAAAAAAAAACTCCCAAAATCCTGCAAAGCTGCTGGGGGACTCACTAGGTTAGGAAATTCAGCCTAAACAGAGAATTCTCCCTAACACCCTGCACTGCTGGGGGGTGGGGATGCAGGAGGACATGAGTTGGACATGAGTGGGGGCCTGCTGGCAGGTGCCCCTGGATGCTGGGGGTGGGGGTGCAGGGGGACATGAGTGGGGGCCTGGTGAAGGGTGCCCCTGGATGCTGGGCGGTGGGGGTGCTGGGAGACATGAGTGGGGGCCTGGTGGAGGGTGCCCCTGACTGCTGGGGGGTGGGGATGCAGGGGGACATGAGTTGGACATGAGTGGGGGCCTGGTGGAGGGTTCCCCTGACTGCTGGGGGGTGGGGGTGCTGGGAGACATGTGTGGGGGCCTAATGGAGGATGCCCTGTACTGCTGGGGGGTGGGGGTGCTGGGAGGCATGAGTGGGGGCCTGGTGGAGGGTGCCCTGCACTGCTGGGGGGTGGGGGTGCTGGGAGACATGAGTGGGGGCCTGGTGGAGGGTTCCCCTGCACTGCTGGAGGGTGGGGGTGCTGGGAGACATGTGTGGGGGCCTGGTGGAGGGTGCCCCTGACTGCTGGGGGGTGGGGATGCAGGGGGACATGAGTTGGACATGAGTGGGGGCCTGCTGGCAGGTGCCCCAGAGTGCTGAGGGGTGGGGGTGCAGGGGGACATGAGTTGGACATGAGTGGGGGCCAGCTGGCAGGTGCCCCACAGTGCTGGGGGGTGCGGGTGCAGGGGGACATGAGTTGGACATGTGTGGGGGCCTGGTGGAGGGTGCCCCTGACTGCTGGGGGGTGGGGGGGCTGGGAGACATGAATGGGGCCTGGTGGAGGGTGCCCTGCACTGCTGGGGGGTGGGGGTGCTGGGAGACATGAGTGGGGGCCTGGTGGAGGGTGCCCCTGCACTGCTGGGGGGTGGGGGTGCAGGGGGACATGAGTTGGACATGAGTGGGGGCCTGTTGGCAGGTGCCGCACAGTGCTTGGGGTGGGGGTGCTGGGAGACATGCGTTGTTGATCAGTAGTGCAAGGTGACATGTGGCTTTGCTGGGGGGCATGCCCATGGTGGATGGGCTGCCTGCGGGACATGAGCAGGGGTGCAGGGTAGTCCCCTGTGGTGTGGGCTGCCTGCAGGTGCCATGGAGGGTGTAGAGGGAACACCTGGGAGGACCCACACGGCCAATTCACGTATAGTACTCCCCGGAACCCCTGAAATACACGTACCTTGCTGAAATCGCGTGTGAGAATTCCCGCGCACCCCGAAATACACGTACCCAGGGCAATCGCGTGTGGAACTTCCCGTGCACCCCTGAAATACACGTGCCCTGATGGAATCGCGTGTGAAACTTCACACGCACCCCTGGAATACACGTACCCAGGACAATCACGTGTGGAACTTCCTGCACACCCCTGAAATACACGTACCCTGCTGAATTTGCGTGTGAAACTTCACGCGCACCCTGAAATACACGTACCCAGGACAATCGCGTGTGGAACTTCCCGCGCACCCCTGAAATACACGTACCCTGCTGAATTTGCGTGTGAAACTTCCCGCGCACCCCGAAATACACGTACCCTGCAGGATTTGCGTGTGAAACTTCACGCGCACCCTGAAATACACGTACCCAGGACAATCGCGTGTGGAACTTCCCGCGCACCCCTGAAATACACGTACCCTGCTGAATTTGCGTGTGAAACTTCCCGCGCACCCCGAAATACACGTAGCCTTCAGGATTCGCGTGTGAAACTTCACGCGCACCCCGAAATACACGTAGCCAGGCCAATCGCGTGTGAATCTTCCCGCGCACCCCAAAATACACGTGCCCTGATGGAATCGCGTATGAAATTTCACGCGCACCCCTGAAATAAACATACCCTGTTGGGATCGCGTGTGAAACTTCCCGTGAACCCCTGAAATACACGTTCCCTGCTTGGCGTTTGCTGTTTGGCAGCCCTGTAAACTGGTCCAGGGTTAGCGCAGACATTTGCGATGAATTGGGGATTTTGATGGATTTTCCTTGCGCGAGGGCGTTCTTGGGGACGTAACTGGCGCTGCTGCAGGGTCGCTGCGCCACTCTGTGCCACGGCTGGTTTTGGAGGCTAAAATCCATGAATACGCTGTGCGATGAAATGGATTTTATCGCACGCGGCTAGAGCAGTGTATCGCACAGGGACACTGTGCGCCAGCCGCGTGCGCCACTTTTGTGCGAAATTCTATGAATTACCCTGATAATGAGCATGTTGCCAAACACAGGAAATTCAAAATTAATTATTTTTTCACTGAAATGTGAGCATTTTATTTGTAGAAATAATTTCCTACGTAAATAACCTGACATATTTGATGACAAAACACCTGCCTCAATGATATATTTAAACTGAGAAGATTTACCTTAATAAATGATATTGAGTCTTCACAGTTATGTCTTTGCTATGATATGCAAGTCTATTGTTTGGCATGCCCTCACGCGAATATACAACTATCTCCCGGACATAATATCAGTTTTAAATGTTTCTTTATTGATTATGAAATGTTCTTTACAGTGTACCATGGTTAGTTGCTTAGGGTGTAGAGGATTCCTGTCCTCAACACACAATACATTTCTCTCCAATTCCACTGGGGTGTAGCCGAAGCAATAACACCTTCTTCATTGCGAAAATAGGCAACATCCAACAACACATGAATGCATATAAAACTGCATCCTCAACATCTACAATACCACCATGTAAGACATAACCATGGCCCGCCTTCAGGCCACTCATTCCTAAAGACGTTATTGGCATTCTAGAATCACTAAAAATCACCTAATACAAAGACAGGACTTTGAGGAATAGCCATCTGGAAATGATGTAGAAGAACTGGATTTTTTAATGTGTATACATTATTAAAATGAGGTAGGTAATTCCATCTCAGAATGAGTAATCAGCAAAGCAGATCCCCCTTTTTATAAGTCCCATGCCAAAAGCATAGTGTAGACCTGTGCCCTGCTGAATCAGCATCTTTATCTGCAGCACCTGCTCTTCAGTGGTACACAGCAGGTCCATAATTCAAAGTTGCCTGTTTGGCAGCAGCAGTGACAGCCAAATCACTTCGGTGCAGAATCAGAATTTAAAGTCTGCTCCTCTGTTTCAAAACCACATAGTCATGAGAAATTTCTATTCTGAGGGCAGCTTAATTTTTAAACATAAAACCATACCTGAGTTTAGGGTAAGGTGAATAGTAATTTACATAAATATAAGAAGCTGTATCAGATTGATATCATACATTGGTCAGCAATGTGAGCCAAGGCCAACTGTGGAAGGATTGTATGTATTGAAGTCAGACAGCCTGGCCCCTGCAGACTGCAGGGCTGGAGACTGAATGGTTATTCCACTCCTTTGATCCTTTGTGAAGTCTGTTAACACTTTTCTCCAGCATGCCAGCCTCCCAGCAGTAGCTGTCCAGAGAAAAATGAATCAAAGGGCACACCTATCCCAAAAGAAATAGCCTCACTTTAGGGTGCTGTATACCAAAAGGTAATTCGATGATATTGACATGGGAAGGGAGCAGAGTTAGTGCAGACAGTGCTATAACCCCTTAAAACAGGCTTGGGTTAGTCCAATGATCTGTGGGGGTTTGACTATAAAATAGGGAGTCTCCCTCTGCTTATTTGATTCACTTTTGGACAAACACTTAAAGAAGAATTCATTGGACCACTGTTGGGAGAGGTGAATATCCAAATCCCTCCCCAAGTGATGTGAAGTCTGATTGTCCAAGAAAAAGGCAAACTCTGTTCCATATTCCTTCCAAGGGAATATTGTTGCCTGGCTGCTGAAGCAAGACCTGCCTCTCTGCCAACCACACTGGTATGCAGGACCTCACTGATCTGAAGGACCCCTGCATGTGTGTGCCAGCATCCCCAAGTGGGAGTGTGATAACAAAGGACACATTTTATCCTTCAGTGCATGAATTTGGATTCACAGCAACCTGAGAGTCAAGACAGCTAAGATCCCTTTGTTTCTGCATTTGAAACACTGTGAGCTGTGATTTGACCCTGTTAAATCCTATCAAACAAACAGGACCCACTGGAGTTGCCTTTGACACTCTATGAAACTTGGAGACACTGTTGTGAACTTTCAAACCAGTGTGTCGATGCACCATGCCAGCTGTGCATACCATTGCCTCAGTTCAAAATTGAAGCTCATTGCTGCACTCATCACGTTCAAACCAATTATTTTTTAATTGCCAGCATCTTTGTTGCCAATCTTTATCAACATTCAAACTGAATGTTGGGTCCACATTGAAATGCGACCTTCAAACACTGAATCTGCATGCCAAACTTGAACTGTGCATCCAGACACCAGAATCGTCATTGTTGAACGACTTTTGAACCGACCATGGTGGCCCTCATGATCTGCACTTATTCAATCAGCAATGTACTTGAGCACAACCCCAACGCGACACCTGCCCACCACCTGTAACAACCTGAATGTCACATTCAAGACTGTTTCAATCTGCACAAACAGTACTGAGAAGCTGGATTTCATTGCTGTCAAAGTGCCAATACCAGCCAAATGTATTATTGATTCATAACAGCCCCCTTGGAACATCTCTCGGCCATAGAGACTGGATAGTTCACCTTGAATCATTTTCCACACAGGAACATATCCTTTTTTAAGAACATTGCATTTATTTTATTATTCCTTTCCACCACTGTATCTTTTTCACCCAGCCATAATGCCTAATGTTTCAATATTTTATAGAGTGCTTCCCTCATTGGTGGGTTTAGTGTAGTGTTTTTCTAGTTAGTTATTATTGCAGATGGTGTCTTTAATTAAAGTATATTTGTTTTATAGAACTTTGATTGTACATTCCCTTTATCTCGGATTGGTATACTGTTTTGGTTGATACTAGATCAAATTCACACCCCTCTTTAGAGTATCGCCTTCCCTCAGCCCACGTTAGCACAAAAGGCGAATGAATGATATCTATTAACTGTGTCTGTTTCATTTCCAGCTTTATGACTGGGATCACTGGGTAGGTGGTGTATACACAATTCATCCGTGTACCACTGTGGAGTAAACGTAATTTTGTCACTGACACTCTACCTGCCAACATCACAAAACAGCACATGGGCACTCATCTCACCCAGTTTTTCTTAAAGAAATAGTGAGGACCTCACTCAACTAAGCTATCATGCCAACGGCATGAAAACAGGACTAAATTTACCAAATCCTAAAAAATTCCACACCAGATCCGGATGACCTTGCCAAAAACAGGCAAATCATACGCTTTCCATTCATAGGCGCAATCATTGAGAAAAAAGTGGCCAATCAGCAATTAATTGGAAATTGGAATTCACACCCAAGTGCATCACAGAGACTGCTACCATCTAGGTTATGCACAATGCGCCCTAGATAATGGTCAAAGGTGATGCTTGCCTCCCGGCCCTCTTTATTTTATTTATATATATATATATATATATATATATATATATATATATATATATATATATATATATATATTCAGTAAAAAAAACTTTGTTAAAGGGACGTTATGGTTAAGTTGCGCTACTAAAAACCTATGAAATTCAGTGAAAAAACATTGTTAAAGGGACGTTATGGTTAAGTTGCGCTACTAAAAACCTATGAAATTTAGTAAAAAAACTTTGTTAAAGGGACGTTATGGTTAAGTTGCGCTACTAAAAACCTATGAAATTCAGTGAAAAAATATTGTTAAAGGGACGTTATGGTTCCAAGTAAAACCGAAAAACCCTTGAAATTCGGCAGTTATGGTAAGCTAAGCAACCATAACTCGCGCCACCACCATGCACTGCTAAGCCTAACACCCAGGACATCAACAATGCCATCACAAATGTCATTGATGACATCACTGATGACATCACATGTGCATTTATCTTTCATGAAAAGTCTGTACAAGGGTTTCTTATTGTAATTTTAATTAAAAAAAGTGTCAAGGATTATTGGAATAAATATCAAGTGCTAATTCGTCCATCCAGTATACTAAGGTTGCTCATGTAGAAACATAGGCATTGTGTGCAGCATACATGATGGAGGTGCAATATTCATAAACTTGCCATGTTGAATAGTGAAATGATAACTGTTTTCATATTAGAGTTTTTCATACAGTGAAACTTGTGATAAGTAGGTAATAAAACCCACTTACTACATAATTGCATTATTATAGACAATTCACAAAGAGACAACACCACATACAAATATAAATATATACAAGGGAATTGAAGTAAGAAAAAAAATAGCAATAGTAGCAGAAAGTGTTCATAACCTAACTGATTACCTTTATGCAGAGAAATGATTGCTCTGTTTCAAAGCTGTTACTTACCCTATCTATATATATCACATTATGTGTCTGGACCCTAAGGAAAATAGGGTGAGTACAACATATAAAAATATGAGCATATACAGGGAAAGTACAGTAATAAAAAAAACATCAAAAGTACCAGAAAGTGCTGATACATCTACTGATAATTTTAATGCACAAAACGGATTGCTGTCTTTCAAGGTTCTGTCTTCCCCTATGTATATGTTTCATATGATATGACTGGACCCTAAGGGAATTATTGTAAGAACATACTTGAAGGATAACTCTACGAATATAGTACATTTACAATTTTTAGTTCCTGACTGTTACTGAAGAAAATCATGTGGCCTAGATATGTCAGGAAAGGAAAAAAGGGGGAGTCAGACATGTGATGTTATCAATGATGTCATCAATGACATTTGTGATGTCATCTTTGATGTCCTGGGTGTTAGGCTTAGCAGTGCACGGTGGTGGCGCGAGTTATGGTTGCTTAGCTTACCATAACTGTCGAATTTCAAGGGTTTCTCGGTTTTACTTGGAACCATAACGTCCCTTTAACAAAGTTTTTTCACTGAATTTCATAGGTTTTTAGTAGCACAACTTAACCATAACGTCCCTTTAACAAAGTTTTTTCACTGAATTTCATAGGTTTTTAGTAGCGCAACCTAACCATAACGTCCCTTTAAGAAAGTTTTTTTACTGAATTTCATAGGTTTTTATTAGTGCAACTTAACCATAAAGTCACTTTAACACAACACTTTTTTTTACTGAATTTCATAGTTTTTTATTAGTGCAACGTAACCATAACGTCCTTTTCAATGGAGGAAGACCACTAGCATCCTAGGTTCTCAAAGTGGTAACCCGGGGTGGTAAAAAAAAGATTTTTCTTCCCAAACCGGGACGCCACAGGCAGGCGTCCCGGTGTAGGAAGGAAAATCTTTTACCAAGATGGACATCAGGGAAAGGGAAGGTGGGGTGTATAAAGAGAACACAACAGGGCATCGGCGTGGGTTGGGAAGACCAGGAGAGAGACACGGGGCATGAGTGGGGGGTAACATGAGGGAGACACGGGGCATGAGCACGGGGTGGGGGAAAGAAGGAAGACATGGGGCATGGGCGGGGGGTTGGGGGGTGTTAGGGAGAATTCTCTGTTTAGGCTGAATTTCCTAACCTAGTGAGTCCCCCAGCAGCTTTGCTGGATTTCTGGAGTTTGTTTTTTCCCATCCTGCCAAGAGTGAGACTCTTTTCTCTCACTCTTGGACATGTATGTGTGTAATTCCTTTGAAATGTCAATGTGTTCGATGGGCTATGGGGTCTTTTACTCCATAGGGTCTCATATGTTTTTCTATGTGTGTTACAACGCACCCTACGTGCCGTAACACTGGGGCATCCTAGCGGACCCCCAGCATAGACTCCATACCCGGGGACTGACTACTGTCTCCCCGGGCATGTAAAGTCACCATTGGCTTTACTAGACCTAAATTTACTAACAGAACTAGTACAAACCATCTTATTGTGGACGTACTAGTAGGGGTAATTCGATTACTCCTAGATCTGTTACTCGAGGGGGCACTGTCCTGTCCCCCCTCGTCGAGTTTTGGCTGGTGGCAGTGGAAACTACTTGTTATGTTCGACCCCGGACCTAACCCTATGGGATCCGTCCCATTGTTGGAGATTGACCCTTTTTCTCGTTAATCTCTAACGTACCACCGGTCTCATTATCTTAAATAAGTTTATCGGATGGTATTTTCTGCCAGAACTCAGTTTTTAAAATGGCGTCTGTGTTCGTCTCTGTGACTCCTAAACCAAAGGTTGAGCCCTTTGCTCCACTTTTGGCGGGCCTCGGGACAGAGACCCCCCAAAGTGGTGCCATTCTGTCTGGGTTACCACAGGGGTGTGGGAGGGGGTTTAGGCACCCTGGACCGAGTTGCCTTGCCAACTCCGGTCGCACTCTGGAGTGGTTGGCCCAAGTGGTGAGCCTTCCCGCTCCCCACTTAGCATGTGTTGATTGACAGCTAGGCTGAATGAATGGGGGTTTTCTGCATAAAAGCAGGGCTTTTGGGACTGGATCTTCAGAAGTCGCCACAGGACCTAAGAATCCGACGAGGGTAACGCTGAGCCGACCTGCACGACGACACCTCCGGTGGAGCCCTGCGGAACCGACTCACCACTTCCCGACGACAGAGGAGATCTCCCGGCCGGAGAGTCTCTTCCCCTGGCTGGTGGGAACAACCAGTCCCCTTTGCTTTTTATTCGCCTCAGGACGCAGTGGTCGAATTGCCCGTGCAGAGCACCTCGGCAATCGGACAGCCACTACCCCTGTACCGCGACCAAAAGGTGGTGCCTTGTGACGGAGCACTCCGCGGCTGGTCTCTTCCCTGGTGGTGCACCGGACTTCACTTTTCTTCGACGACGAGATCATCTCTACTCTTGACAAAGACCCGACGTGCATCCACCACCAGGAACAACTGCCCCCGCCGGAGCTGCCCTCCACAACAAGGTACCATGTCCGCCTGGCTTCCCTTTCAATCGGTTCGAGTGAGGTGTCTTAATCCTCTCCTTTCCGTTGGGTCGCCTTCAAGCCTTTCTCATTTATTGTTCTGAACTTGTTCAATCTGCCGATAACAATTTGCTACAAAGACTTGAATGCATCTCCACTAGAGACTTTTTGGGACATCGCGCCTTGCCTCTCTCCGAGTGGGCCTGGCCTCTTAACTTGATGATCTATTGTGATTCTTGCCTTCCTGCCTTGCATTTTATCCGCGAAGGATTGAACTGTGTTGATTTCATAACCTGCTTATTTTTCTCTCCCGTCCTAACTAATATTAGAGTGTCATCTAGGTTGAGGTATACACCTCTGTCTGAAAATAAGTGGTACCGGTAGAACCTAAAGTTGTCGAAATATTGCTAGGGGGATTGATCGTTTTCTTCTTCGTAGAGTAATTGTGTTTGATTTGTTTGCCGTGATAGTGGCATAGTGTTTTTCATAGATGTTTTGTTATAAATAAATACCTTAATATCTTTACACTGAGCCTCGTTGCATGTTTTCTTGTCTTGCTGTGAAGAATTGCCCTATTTTGTATACTCCACATACTGCTCAACATTTCTTGAGGGAAGTCTGACTGCTCAGCCACAGCTACCAAGTGAATCTGTGTGGTACAGACTGCTACCAAGTGGGTTCACCGCCAAACGCCTGTAGTCCTAAATCTTTTGCAGTGGTCCCTGAGGGAACTGCACAGGTTTCCGCCTAACACTGGTGTACAGCGGTGGGATTTGTATCGAGTATAGAGTTTAGAGTGCTTTTCGACACTGTAGGATAACTAACCACAAAACTTTGCACAAAAAGCAACTTAAAAAAAACATGTCTACGATGGAAACTTACAGTCAAGAGTCCTTGTCAGGTGAAATTACTGAGAGTTTGCGAGCTCTCTGTAGGCAAGAGAATCATCCTGTAAGAGGCAAGAAGTTAGGACTGATGGAGAGATTGCTGGTGAACCAAAGTCTGCGTACTGGTTCAGAGGAACCAATCTCTCCAGCGACTGTAGATAACAGTGATGGTGTTGATCTGAATCGTAATTCTGATGATAGCGATGAAGAGGCTGACGAGGACGGAGAGGCTAATGAAACTGTCTCCCCTGCTCCTCTACCTGCCTTACCAGCTGTGCCTACGGGGCCCATACCAGGTCCCACAAGTAACCCTGCTTATTTTGAACTTGAAAAAATGAAGCTCGAACTAGATTACAAACGGTTCTTGGCTCAATCTGAACGAAACCAAGAGCTCGAGTTCAGACGGATGAATGCCCAGGCTGAGCAGAAGCAAGCTGAGTTACGACTCAGGGAAATAGAACTTAATCACGAGTTAGAGATGAAAAAGTTGTCTATGGAAAATGCTTCTCTCTCCTCTGGTTCCTCTAGGAGCTCCAGTCCCAAAAGACCCAGGATGCCGAAGGAATTAGTGGGTATGTATGAACCGAGATTGGATGTGTTGGATTGGTTGAAACTGTTTGAATACAATCATGGCTCCAGGACATCACCGGTAATGTTTTGCTTCCCTGGTTGTTCTCTAGGCTCCCTCCTGTTGCGACTGATGTGTTAATGGAGTTGGGGGAGGCGGATAAGACGGATTACGAAAGTGTGAAACTAGCTTTAATAGCTAGATTCGGGAAGACCCCTTCCCAGTATCTTAAGAGGTTTAGAACCCTCAAAAATCATGATGGTACCCCTTGGGCTACCTGGGTGAGTGAAGGGTTGAAAAACTTAGAGGGATGGATTAAGGGTTACAAAGTGAACACTTATGAGGGTATGAGAAATCTTTTTATGTTGGAGTCTGTTTATGATGCCTGTTCTCCTGAGCTCAGACAGCACTTGGCTGATTCGAAGGAATTGGATTCCAGGGAGCTAGCTAAGGCTGCTGACTTGTGGGTTGCGAACAGGGCTACTCATAAGGATTCTGGGCCAACTCAGAAAAAGGATGAGGGAAGACAGCCTAAAAAAGACTCAAAAGAGAATTCTAATAACTCACATTCCAAAGAGGGCCCCAAACAAAACCAGAAGGGTAAGCCACCGGGAAAACCACAGCAGAATAGTGTGTCTTCTGGTGCCAAACCGGAAGGAGGTCAGAACAAGCCACCATTCCAGAAAGCATTCGGTAAATGCTTTGTTTGTGGCTCGACTGACCACGTGAAAGGAGATCCCAGATGTAAGGGTAAACCTTCAGGGGTCCAGCTTGTCTCCTTAGCCTTCGCTCCAGAGGAGGAAGTCCAAATGGCAAGTGGAAACTTTCTACTGCTAGCTGACGAACCCATTGGAGTCTCAGCCAGCGTTTCTTTAGTATCTCTGGGGTTGTGGGAACAACAGAATTTAGATGTCTATAATTCTATCCCCGATAATACTAAAGAGTATTATAAGGACAGTGTCCAGGTGAATGGTCAGGAGACTCCTGCCATTAGGGACACTGGGGCCAGCATAACTGTGGTGGATAAATCGTTTTTTCAGGCTGAGGATGTTGCTAAGGCACCCAAACGCCTCACCAAGTTAGCTGGAGGGCCTGTGCAGATGCTTCCCCAATTACAAGTTCTCATCCAGTGTAACGACATGACTGTGAAAATACCTGTCAGCATACAGAGTAAGGTACCAGGACGCGTACTGTTGGGTAACGATTTAAAAACTCTCAGAGTTGTATCGCATACTCCCAGACCTCCTAGTAAACGGTTACAGGAGCTAACCAGACCCGTAAGAGAGAGGACCATGCGCGGTACTCTCCAGGAGATGATGAAGAACGATATCACTCCTGCTCCACTGGAATTGTCGGCCGCTGTCTCCAAGAAATCAGAAGCGAAAGGGAAACCTAAGACTTCTATCCCGGAACCAGCAGCCCGCATTCCAGTGCAGCCAACACGGACTTCCCCGCGGTTGTCCACAGTTACACCTGTAACTCCACCTCCAGCCGAGGCTGAGAGGGAGGTACAACCCTGTGTGGTAGAATTAGACTCTGAGGAAGAGCTAATGGAAGGCCAGGAACTCATTGGAGATCTGGATCCTGTTGACCATCCTGAACTGCAGTCTTTACTGGCAGAAGGTGGACCCAGCAGGGCAGACTTCAGTAAGGGACAGAGAGAATGTCCAACTCTGGAAGGTCTTCGCCACCAGGCAGAAGCTCAGGCTGAAGGGCAAGAGCCTGGGAAATACAGGTTGCACTGGGAAGATGGCCTGTTCTACAGTGAACCGACCGAGTCTGCACCTGGAGACTACAAACGACTTGTAGTACCCCAAGAGAACAGACCACAGTTCTTGCAGTTAGCCCACAAGATTCCTTTGGCTGGTCACTTGAGTTTCAAGAAGACTAAGGAAAGGCTCTCTCTCTACTTCTATTGGCCAAAGATGGGGGCCGAAGTAGAAAAACACTGCCGGAGATGCCACACCTGCCAGATCTCTGGTAAGGTTGGCTCCAAGAATGTGGCATCGTTAGTGCCTCTCCCAGTCGTGGGAGTCCCATTTGAGAGAGTAGGGATTGACATCGTTGGTCCCCTTGATCCTCCAACCTCCTCAGGCAACAGGTTTATACTTGTTGTAGTAGACCATGCTACTAGGTATCCTGAGGCAATTCCTATGAGGACTGTTACAGCTCCGGCTGTGGCTAAGGCCCTCCTTGGTATTTTTACTAGGGTCGGGTTTCCTAAGGAAGAAATCTCTGACAGGGGGTCAAACTTTATGTCCCACTACATGAAAGCCATGTGGGAAACCTGCGGAGTTACTTACAAGTTCTCAACGGCTTACCACCCACAAACCAATGGGCTGGTAGAACGGTTCAACCGAACCATGAAGAGCATGATAGGTGCTTTAGAGGAACCCCTTAAGCGTAAGTGGGACCTTCTACTGCCATGCCTTCTCTTTGCTTATAGAGAAGTCCCTCGGGAAGGCATAGGTTACTCGCCCTTCGAACACCTCTATGGTCCTCCCGTCAGAGGTCCATTGGCCCTGATTAAGGAGGGGTTGGAGAGTGCTCCTTCCCCCAAGCCAGTCAGAGTGACTGACTACGTGATAGGTCTCCGGAGGAGAATGTTACACATGATGATGGAAGCAAGCGATAACTTGAAAGCTGGACAAGCATTGGTCAAGCACTGGCACGATCAAAAGGCTAACATGGTTGAGTTCGCTCAAGACCAGCTCGTTCTCGTTATGATCCCAACAAGGCAGAGGGCCTTGCAAGATAAGTGGATGGGACCCTTCCGAGTAGTGGGTAAACTCAGAGAGTTTAACTATCTGGTGGACTTGGGCAATCCCAAGGAGGCTCCGACAGTCTTTCACACCAACCGACTTAAAGCGTATGTCTCATGACCTGATGTAGGAGCGTTGCTTCTAGCATCATCCGAGGAAGAAGAAGAGAGTGAAGCTCTTCCGGATCTCCTCAGAGGCTTGCCTTTAGACGAAAAAATTGAAGGAGTAAATCTCTCCTCCAATCTGACACCCGAGCAACAAGACGAGTGCAAATCGATGTTGAATCAGTTTGCCGCTCTGTTCTCGCTTTCACCAGGCTTGACCCCTTGGGGCCAGCACGACATACTCACTGGTGACTGTCTGCCAGTCAAAATCAGAGGATACCGCATGTCAGAAAACGTACGAACCCACATCAAAGGTGAGGTCAGCAAGATGCTTGATCTCGGGGTAATAGAGCCCTCTACTAGTCCATGGTCTAGCCCAGTTGTTTTAGTACCAAAGGCCGGATCTAAAGAACTTAGATTCTGTGTGGATTATAGAGCTCTCAATGCAGTCACCAAGACTGATGCCCACCCTTTGCCAAGAACAGATGAGTTGGTCGATAAACTTGGCGCCGCCCAGTTCCTCAGCACATTTGACTTGACGTCAGGCTATTGGCAAATAGCCCTGACAGACCATGCCAAGGAGAAAACTGCATTTTCTACCCCCGTTGGCTTATACCAGTTTAAGGTAATGCCTTTCGGATTGAGGAATTCACCTGCTACGTTTCAACGGATGGTAAACCAGGTTCTGAATGGGATGGAGGACTTCTGCATGGCATACTTGGATGACATCGCAGTGTTCAGCAATTCCTGGGAAGAACATGTAACCCACCTGAGAGATGTTTTGCAGGCTCTTGGACAAGCCAATCTGACCATAAAGGCGAGCAAATGCCAAATTGGACAGAGTAAGGTAGTCCATCTTGAGCATGAGGTAGGCGGTGGAGAAATAAGGCCTTTGCTCAGTAAAATTGAAGCTGTGCAAAATTGGACAACACCGACTACTCAAACCCAGGTGAGAGCCTTCCTAGGCCTCACTGGGTATTACAGGAATTTCATAAAGAACTATGGGACCATAGCTTCTCCACTGAATGTCATCTCCTCGCCCAAATTTCCTAAAAAGGTTAAATGGAACGAGGAGTGCAATCAGGCTTTTGAAAACCTGAAAAAGGCTCTTTGCCAAGCTCCAGTACTCAGAGCTCCTGATTACCGCCAACACTTCATTGTGCAAACAGATGCTTCAAATGTAGGAATAGGTGCCGTACTCAACTGGATGGGAAAGGTAGGGAGCACCCCGTTTGCTTCATCAGCCGCAAACTGAAGGATCCTGAAACAAGGTGGGCAACAATCGAAAGAGAGTGCTTTGCTATTGTGTGGGCTATGAAGAAGTTTAAGCCGTACTTGTATGGTTCTACTTTTGTCATTCAGACTGACCACCAACCCTTGAGATGGTTAATGCAAATGAAAGGGGAAAACTTAAAACTATTGAGATGGTCGATCTGCCTGCAAGGGTTTGATTTCACCATTGAGCACAGGTCAGGGTGTCACCACCAAAATGCTGATGGTCTCTCTAGGATGTATGTCATCGACTAGAGGTATGAGATTCATCCAGGAGTGGATTAAATCCTCCTGTCCCTTAGTCTGGGGGGGGGCGAGTGTTAGGGAGAATTCTCCGTTTAGGCTGAATTTCCTAACCTTTTGAGTCCCCCAGCAGCTTTGCTGGATTTCTGGAGTTTGTTTTTTCCCATCCTGCCAAGAGTGAGACTCTTTTCTCCCACTCTTGGACATGTATGTGTGTAATTCCTTTGAAATGTCAATGTGTTCGATGGGCTATGGGGTCTTTTACTCCATAGGGTCTCATATGTTTTTCTATGTATGTTACACCGCCCCCTACGTGCCGTAACACTGGGGCATCCTAGCGGACCCCCACCATAGACTCCATACCCGGGGACTGACTACTGTCTCCCCGGGCATGTAAAGTCACCATTGGCTTTACTAGACCTAAATTTACTAACAGAACTAGTACAAACCATCTTATTGTGGACGTACTAGTAGGGGTAATTCGATTACTCCTAGATCTGTTACTCGAGGGGGCACTGTACCGTCCCCCCTCGTCGAGTTTTGGCTGGTGGCAGTGGAAACTACTTGTTATGTTCGACCCCGAACCTAACCCTATGGGATTCGTCCCATTGTTGGAGATTGACCCTTTTTCTCGTTAATCTCTAACGTACCACCGGTCTCCTTATCTTAAATAAGTTTATCGGATGGTATTTTCTGCCAGAACTCGGTTTTTAAAATGGTGTCTGTGTTCGTCTTTGTGACTCCTAAACCAAAGGTTGAGCCCTTTGTTCCACTTTTGGTGGGCCTCGGGACAGAGACCCCCAAAGTGGTGCCATTCTGTCTGGGTTACCACAGAGTTGTGGGAGGGGGTTTAGGCACCCTGGACCGAGTTGCCTTGCCAACTCCGGTCGCACTCTGGAGTGATTGGCCCAAGTGGTGAGCCTTCCCGCTCCCCACTTAGCATGTGTTGATTGACAGCTAGGCTGAATGAATGGGGGTTTTCTGCATAAAAGCAGGGCTTTTGGGACTGGATCTTAAGAAGTCGCCACAGGACCTAAGAATCCGACGAGGGTAACTGAGCCGACCTGCACGACGACACCTCCGGTGGAGCCCTGCGGAACCGACTCACCACTTCCCGACGACAGAGGAGATCTCCCGGCCGGAGAGTCTCTTCCCCGGGCTGGTGGGAACAACCAGTCCCCTTTGCTTTTTATTCGCCTCAGGACGCAGTGGTCGAATTGCCCGTGCAGAGCACCTCGGCAACCGGATAGCCACTACCCCTGTACCGTGACCCAAAGGTGGTGCCTTGTAACGGAGCACTCCGCGGCAGGTGTCTTCCCTGGTGGTGCACCGGACTTCACTTTTCTTCGATGACAAGATCATCTCTACTCTTGGCAAAGACCCGACGTGCATCCACCACCAGGAACAACTGCCCCCGCCGGAGCTGCCCTCCACAACAAGGTACCGTGTCTGCCTGGCATCCCTTTCAATCGGTTCGAGTGAGGTGTCTTAATCCTCTCCTTTCCGGTGGGTCGCCTTCAAGCCTTTCTCATTTATTGTTCTGAACTGGTTCAATCTGCCGATAACAATTTGCTACAAAGACTTGAATGCATCTCAACTAGAGACTTTTTGGGACATCGCGCCTTGCCTCTCTCTGAGTGGGCCTGGCCTCTGAACTTGATGATCTATTGTGATTCTTGCCTTCCTGCCTTGCATTTTATCCGCGAAGGATTGAACTGTGTTGATTTCATAACCTGCTTATTTTTCTCTCCCGTCCTAACTAATATTAGAGTGTCATCTAGGTTGAGGTATACACCTCTGTCTGAAAATAAGTGGTACCGGTAGAACCTAGAGTTGTCGAAATATTGTTAGGGGGATTGATCGTTTTCTTCTTCGTAGAGTAATTGTGTTGGATTTGTTTGCCGTGATAGTGCCATAGTGTTTTTCATAGATGTTTTGTTATAAATAAATACCTTAATATCTTTACACTGAGCCTCGTTGCGTGTTTGCTTGTCTTGCTGTGAAGAATTGCCCTATTTTGTATACTCCACATACTGCTCAACTTTTCTTGAGGGAAGTCTGACTGCTCAGCCACAGCTACCAAGTGAATCTGTGTGGTACAGACTGCTACCAAGTGGGTTCACCGCCAAACGCCTGTAGTCCTAAATCTTTTGCAGTGGTCCCAGAGGGAACTGCACAGGTTTCCGCCTAACAGGGGGGAGAAGGAAGAAACGGGGCATGAGCAGGGGGCGAGAAGGGAGACACGGGGCATGAGCGGGGGGGAGAAGGGAGACACGGGGCATCAGCGAGGGGTGGGGGGGAAGAAGGGAGACACGGGGCATGAGCGGGGGTGGGGGGTACAGGAGGGAGACACGGAGCATGAGCGGGGGGCTGGGGGGAACAGGGCAGACACGGGGCATGAGCGGGGGTGGGGGAGGAAGAAGGGAGTCAAGGGGCATGAGCGGGGGTGGGGTGAACAAGGGAGACATGGGGCATGAGCGAGGGGTGGGGGGGAAGAAGGGACACACGGGGCATGAGCGGGGGGTGGGGGGTACAGGAGGGAGACACGGGGCATGAGCGGGGGGTGGGGGGTACAGGAGGGAGACACAGGGCATGAGCGGGGGCTGGGTGGGTACAGGAGGGAGACACGGGGCATGAGCAGGGGGTGGGGGGAACAGGGCAGACACGGGGCATGAGCAGGGGGTGGGGGAGGAAGAAGGGAGACACGCGGGGCATGAGCGGGGTGGGGGGAACAAGGGAGACACGGGGCATGAGCGAGGGGTGGGGGGGAAAGAAGTGAGACATTGGGCATGAGCGGGGGGTGGGGGGGAGAAGGGAGACATGGGGCATGAGCGGGGGTGGGGGGTACAGGAGGGAGACATGGGGCATGAGCGGGTGGTGGGGGGAAGAAGGGATACACGGGGCATGAGCATGGAGTGGGGAAAAAGGAAGACACGGGGCATGAGAGGGTGGGGAATAGGAAGACACGGGGCATGAGCGGGGGGTGGGGGGAAAGAAGGGAGACACAGGGCATGAGCGGGGGGTGGGGGGAAAGAAGGGAGACACGGGGCATGAGCAGGGGGTGGAAAGAATGGAGACATGGGGCATGAGCGGGGGGTGGGGGGAAGTAGGGAGACACGGGCATGAGCAGGGGGGTGGAAAGAAGGGAGACACGGGGCATGAGCAGGGGGTGGGAGGGAAAGAAAGGAGACACGGGGCATGAGCGGGGGGTGGAAAGAAGGGAGACACGGGGCATGAGCGGGTGGTGGGGGGAAGAAGGGATACACGGGGCATGAGCATGGAGTGGGGGGAAAGAAGGAAGACACAGGGCATGAGCAGGGGGTGGAAAGAATGGAGACATGGGGCATGAGCGGGGGGTAGGGGGAAGAAGGGAGACACGGGGCATGAGCAGGGGGTGGGGGGAAAAAAGGAGACACAGGGCATGAGCAGGGGGTGGGGGGGAAGAAGGGAGACACAGGGCATGAGCGGGGGGTGGAAAGAAGGGAGACACGGGGCATGAGCAGGGGGTGGGGGGAAAGAAGTGAGACACGAGGCATGAGCGGGGGGTGGAAAGAAGGGAGACACGGGGCATGAGCGGGAAAGAAGGGAGACACGGAGCATGAGGGGGGGTGGGGGTGAACAGGAGAGACATGGGGCATGAGCGGGGGTAGGGCAAGGTGGGGCCCCCACCCCCGCTCAAGCTCCGTGTCTGCCCTGTTTCAACAGGGCAGACACGGGGCATGAGCGGGGGGGGGGGGCAGGAAGACACGGGGCATGAGCCGGGGGTGGGGAGGGGAGAAGGGAGACACGGGGCATGAGCGAGGGGTGGGGGGGAAAGAAGGGAGACTGGGGCATGAGCGAGTGGGAAGAAGGGAGACACAGGGCATGAGCGGGGGGTGGGGTGGGAAGAAGGGAGACACGGGACATGAGCGGGGAGTGAGGAGGAAGAAGGGAGACACAGGGCATGAGCGGGGGATGGGGGGAAGAAGGGAGACACGGGGCATGAGCAGGGAGTGAGGAGGAAGAAGGGAGACACAGGGCATGAGCGGGGGGTGGGGGGAAGAAGGGAGACACGGGGCATGAGCGGGGGGTGGGGGGTGGAAAGAAGGGAGACATGGGTCATGAGCGAGGGGTGGGGGAGAGAAGGGAGACACTTGGCATGAGCAGGGGTGGGGGGAAGAAGGGAGACACGGGGCATGAGCAGGGGGTGGAAAGAATGGAGACATGGGGCATGAGCGGGGGGTAGGGGGAAGAAGGGAGACACGGGGCATGAGCAGGGGGTGGGGGGAAAAAGGGAGACACAGGGCATGAGCAGGGGGTGGGGGGGAAGAAGGGAGACACGGGGCATGAGCGGGGGGTGGAAAGAAGGGAGACACGGGGCATGAGCAGGGGGGGGAAGAAGTGAGACACGGGGCATGAGCGGGGGGTGGAAAGAAGGGAGACACGGGGCATGAGCGGGAAAGAAGGGAGACATGGGGCATGAGCAGGGGGTGAGTGTGAACAGGGGAGACACGGGCCATGAGCGGGGGAAAAGAAGGGAGACAGACACGGAGCATGAGCGGGGGTGGGGGTGAACAGGAGAGACATGGGGCATGAGCGGGAGTAGGGCAAGGTGGGGCCCCCACCCCGCTCATGCTCCGTGTCTGCCCTGTTTCAACAGGGCAGACACGGGGCATGAGCGGGGGGTGGGGGGGAAGGAAGACACGGGGCATGAGCCGGGGGTGGGGAGGGGAGAAGGGAGAGACGGGGCATGAGCGAGGGGTGGGGGGGAAAGAAGGGAGACTGGGGCATGAGCGAGGGGGAAGAAGGGAGACACGGGGCATGAGCGGGGGGTGGGGTGGGAAGAAGGGAGACACGGGACATGAGCGGGGAGAGAGGATGAAGAAGGGAGACACAGGGCATGAGCGGGGGGTGGGGGGAAGAAGGGAGACACGGGGCATGAGCAGGGAGTGAGGAGGAAGAAGGGAGACACAGGGCATGAGCGGGGGGTGGGGGGAAGAAGGGAAACACGGGGTATGAGCGGGGGGTGGGGGGGTGGAAAGAAGGGAGACATGGGTCATGAGCGAGGGGTGGGGGAGAGAAGGGAGACACGGGGCATGAGCAGGGGTGGGGGGAAGAAGGGAGACACGGTGCAGGAGCGGTGGGTGTGGGGGAAAGAAGGGAGACACGGGGTATGAGCGGGGGTGTGGGGGAAGAAGGGAGACTCGGGCCATGAGTGGGGGGTGGGGGGGAAAAAGTGAGACACGGGCCATGAGCGGGGGGCGAAAGAAGGGAGACATGGGGCATGAGCGGGGGGTGGGGGGTAAGAAGGGAGACACGGGCATGAGCGGGGGGTGGGGGGAAAGAAGGAAGATATGGGGCATGAGAGGGGGCATGAGCGGGGGGTGGGGGGAAGAAGGGAGACATGGGGCATGAGCAGGGGTGGAAAGAAGCGAGACACGGGGCATGAGCATGGGGTGGGGGGGTAAGAAGGGAGACATGGGGCATGAGCAGGGGTGGGGGGGAAGAAGGGAAACATGGGGCATGAGCGGGGGGTGGGCGGGGGAAAGAAGGAAGACACAGGGCATGAGCAGGGGGTGGGGGCGAAGAAGGGAGACACAGGGCATGAGCTGGGCGTGGGGGGAAAGAAGGGAGACACGGGGCATGAGCAGGGGGTGGAAAGAATGGAGACACGGGGCACAAGCAGGGGGTGGGGGGGAAGAAGGGAGACACGGGGCATGTGCGGGGGGTGGGGGGAAGAAGGGAGACACGGGGCAAGAGCGGGGGTGGGGGGGAAAGAAGGGAGACACGGGGCACGAGCGGGGGATGGAAAGAAGGGAGACACGGGGCATGAGCAGGGGGTGGGGGGAAGAAGGGATACAGGGGGCATGAGCATGGAGTGGGGGGGAAAGAAGGAAGACACGGGCATGAGCGGGGGTGGGGAAAAGGAAGACATGGGGAAAGAGCAGGGGGTGGGGGAAAGAAGGGAGACACGGGGCATGAGCAGGGGGTGGGGGGAAGAAGGGAGACACGGGGCATGAGCAGGGGGTGGGGGGAAAAAGGGAGACACAGGGCATGAGCGGGGGTGGGGAGGGAAGAAGGGAGACACGGGGTATGAGCGGGGGGTGGAAAGAATGGAGACACGGGGCATGAGCAGGGGGTGGGGGGAAAGAAGGGAGACACGGGGCATGAGCGGGGGGTAGAAAGAAGGGAGACACGGGGCATGAGAGGGAAAGAAGGGAGACACGGGGCATGAGTGGGGGGTGAGTGTGAACAGGGGAGACACGGGCCATGAGCGGGGGAAAAGGAGGGAGACAGACACGGAGCATGAGCGGGGTGGGGGTGAACAGGAGAGACATGGGGCATGAGCGGGGGTAGGGCAAGGTGGGGTCCCCACCCCCGCTCTAGCTCCGTGTCTGCCCTGTTCCAACAGGTCAGACACGGGGCATGAGCGGGGGCTGGGGGGGAAGGAAGACACGGGGCATGAGCCGGGGGTGGGGAGGGGAGAAGGGAGACACGGGGCATGATCGAGGGGTGGGGGGAAAGAAGGGAGACTGGGGCATGAGCGGGGAGTGGGGAGGAAGAAGGGAGACACAGGGCATGAGCGGGGGGTGGGGGGAAGAAGGGAGACACGGGGCATGAGCGGGGGGTGGGGGGTGGAAAGAAGGGAGACACGGGGCATGAGCGAGGGGTAGGGGAGAGAAGGGAGACACGGGGCATGAGCAGGGTTTGGGGGGAAGAAGGGAGACATGGTGCAGGAGCGGGGGGTGGGGGGAAAGAAGGAAGACACGGGGTATGAGCGGGGGTGTGGGGGAAGAAGGGAGACACGGGCCATGAGTGGGGGTTGGGGTGGGAAGAAGGGAGACACGGGACATGAGCGGGGAGTGAGGAGGAAGAAGGGAGACACAGGGCATGAGCGGGGGGTGGGGGGAAGAAGGGAGACACGGGGCATGAGCGGGTGATGGAAAGAAGGGAGACATGGGGCATGAGCAGGGGGTGGAGGGAAAGAAGGGAGACACGGGGCATAAGCAGGGGGTGGAAAGAAGGGAGACACGGGGCATGAGCGGGAAAGAAGGAAGACACGGGGCATGAGCGGGGGTGGGGAAAAGGAAGACACGGGGCATGAGCGGGGGGTGGGGGGAAAGAAGGGAGACACGCGGCATGAGCGGGGGGTGGGGGGGAAAGAAGGGAGACACGGGACATGAGCAGGGGGTGGAAAGAATGGAGACACGGGGCATGAGCGGGGGGTGGGGGGAAAGAAGGGAGACACGCGGCATGAGCGGGGGGTGGGGGGGAAAGAAGGGAGACACGGGACATGAGCAGGGGGTGGAAAGAATGGATACGCGATGCATGAGCATGGAGTGGGGGGGTAAGAAGGAAGGCACGGGGCATAAGCAGGGCTGGGGAAAAGGAAGACACGGGGAAAGAGCGGGGGGTGGGGGAAAGAAGGGAGACACGCGGCATGAGCGGGGGGCGGGGGGAAAGAAAGGAGACACGGGGCATGAGCAGGGGGTTGAAAGAATGGAGACCCTGGGCATGAGCGGGGGGTGGGGGGGAAGAAGGGAGACACGGGGCATGAGCGGGGGGTGGGGGGAAGAAGGGAGACACAGGGCATGAGCGGGGGGTGGGGGGAAGAAGGGAGACACGGGGCATGAGCGGGTGATGGAAAGAAGGGAGACATGGTGCATGAGCAGGGGGTGGAGGGAAAGAAGGGAGACACGGGGCATGAGCAGGGGGTGGAAAGAAGGGAGACACGGGGCATGAGCGGGAAAGAAGGGAGACAAGGGGCATGAGCGGGGGTGGGTGTGAACAGGTGAGACACGGGCCATGAGCGGGGGAAAAGGAGGGAGACAGACACGGAGCATGAGTGGGGGTGGGGGTGAACAGGAGAGACATGGGGCATGAGCGGGGGTAGGGCAAGGTGGGGCCCCCACCCCCACTCATGCTCCGTGTCTGCCCTGTTCCAACAGGGCAGACACGGGGCATGAGCGGGGGGTGGGGGGAAGGAAGACACAGGGCATGAGCCGGGGGTGGGGAGGGGAGAAGGGAGACACGGGGCATGAGCGAGGGGTTGGGGGAAAGAAGGGAGACACGAGGCATGAGCGAGGGGGAAGAAGGGAGACAGGGGGCATGAGCGGGGGGTGGGGTGGGAAGAAGGGAGACACGGGACATGAGCGGGGAGTGGGGAGGAAGAAGGGAGACACAGGGCATGAGCGGGGGTGGGGGGAAGAAGGGAGACACGGGGCATGAGCGGGGAGTGGGGGGTGGAAAGAAGGGAGACACGGGGCATGAGCGGGGGGTGGGGGAGAGAAGGGAGACACTGGGCATGAGCAGGGGTGGGGGGAAGAGGGGAGACACGGTGCAGGAGCGGGGGGTGGGGAGGAAAGAAGGGAGACACGGGGTATGAGCGGGGGGTGGGGCCAAAAAAGTGAGACATGGACCATGAGTGGGGGGTGGGGGGAAAAAAGTGAGACACGGGCCATGAGCGGGGGGCGTAAGAAGGGAGACACGGGGCATGAGCGGGGGGTGGGGGATAAGAAGGGAGACACGGGCATGAGCGGGGGATGGGGGAAAGAAGGAAGATACGGGCATGAGAGGGGCGTGGGTGGAAGAAGTGAGACACGGGGCATGAGCGGGGGGTGGGGGTGGGAGAAGGGAGACATGGGGCATGAGCAGGGGTGGAAAGAAGCAAGACACGGGGCATGAGCATGGGGTGGGGAGGTAAGAAGGGAGACATGGGGCATGAGCGGGGGTGGGGGGGAAGAAGGGAAACACGGGGCATGAGCGGGGGGTGGGAGGGGGAAAGAAGGAAGACACGGGGCATGAGCAGGGGGTGGGGGGAAGAAGGGAGATACAGGGCATGAGCGGGGCGTGGGGGGTAAAGAAGGGAGACACGGGGCATGAGCAGGGGGTGGAAAGAATGGAGACACGGGGCATGAGCGGGGGGTGGGGGGGAAGAAGGGAGACACGGGGCATGTGCGGGGGGTGGGGGGAAGAAGGGAGACACGGGGCAAGAGCAGGGGGTGGGGGGGAAAGAAGGGAGACATGGGGCACAAGCGGGGGATGGAAAGAAGGGAGACACGGGGCATGAGCAGGGGGTGGGGGGAAGAAGGGATACATGGGGCATGAGCATGGAGTGGGGGGAAAGAAGGAAGACATGGGGCATGAGCGGGGGTCGGGAAAAGGAAGACACTGGGCATGAGCCGGGGGTGGGGGAAAGAAGGGAGGCACGGGGCATGACCGGGGGGTGGGGGGAAAGATGGGAGACACGGGACATGAGCAGGGGGTGGAAAGAATGGAGACATGGGGCATGAGCGGGGAGCGGGGGGGAAGAAGGGAGACACGGGGCATGAGCAGGGGGTGGGGGAAGAAGGGAGACATGGGGCATGAGCAGGGGGTGGGGGGAAAGAAAGGAGACACAGGGCATGAGCGGGGAGTGGAAAGAAGGAAGACACAGGGCATGAGCAGGGGGTGGGAGAAAAGAAGGGAGACACGGGGCATGAGCGGGGGGTGGAAATAAGGGAGACACGGGGCATGAGCGGGAAAGAAGTGAAACACTGGGCATGAGCGGGGGTGGGGGGGAAGAAAGGAGACATGGGGCATGAGCGGGGGTTGGGTGTGAACAGGGGAGACACGGGCCATGAGCGGGGGGAAAAGGAGAGAGACAGACACGGAGCATGGGTGGGGGTGAACAGGAGAGACACGGGGCATGAGCGGGGGTAGGGCAAGGTGGGGCCCCCACCCCCACTCATGCCCCGTGTCTGCCCTGCTCCAACAGGGCAGACACGGGGCATGAGCGGGGGGTGAGGGGAGAATGGACGACACGGGGCATGAGCCGGGGGTGGGGAGGGGAGAAGGGAGATATGGGGCATGAGCGAGGGGTGGGGGGGAAAGAAGGGAGACACGGGGCATGACCGGGGGGGAAAGAAGGGAGACACGGGGCATGAGCGGGGGATGGGGTGGGAAGAAGGGAGACACGGGACATGAGCGGGGAGGGTGGAGGAAGAAGGGAGACACGGGGAATGAGCAGGGTTTGAGGGGAAGAAGGGAGACACGGGGCAAGAGCAGGGGGTGGGGGGTAGAAAGAAGGGAGACACGGGGCATGAGCGGGGGTTGGGGGGGAAGGGAGACACGGGGCATGAGCAGGGGGTGGGGGGGAAGAATGGAGACACGGTGCAGGAGCAGGGGGTGGGGGGGAAAGAAGGGAAACACAGGGCATGAGCGGGGGGTGGGGGGAAGAAGGGAGTCACGGGGCATGAGCGGGAGGTGGGGGGGTAAGAAGGGAGACACGGGACATGAGCGGGGGGTGGGGGGAAAGAAGTGAGACACAGGCCATGAGTGGGTGGCGAAAGAAGGGAGACACGGGGCATGAGCAGAGTTGGGGGGTAAGAAGGGAGACACGGGCATGAGCGGGAGGTGGGGGGAAAGAAGGAAGATAAAGGCATGAGCAGGGGGTGGGGGGAAGAAGGGAGACACGGGGCATGAGCGGGGGGTGGAAAGAAGGGAGACACGGGGCATGAGCGGGTGGTGGGGGAAGAAGGGATACACGGGGAATAAGCATGGAGTGGAGGAAAGAAGGAAGACAGGGGGCATGAGCCGGGGGTGGGGAGGGGAGAAGGGAGACACGGGGCATGAGTGAGGGGTGGGGGGGAAAGAAGGGAGACACGGGGCATGAGCGAGGGGGAAGAAGGGAGACACGTGGCATGAGCGGGGGGTGGGGTGGGAAGAAGGGAGGAACGGGACATGAGCGGGGAGTGGGGAGGAAGAAGGGAGACACAGGGCATGAGCGGGGGGTGGGGGGAAGAAGGGAGACACAGGGCATGAGCGGGGGGTGGGGGGTGGAAAGAAGGGAGACACGGGGCATGAGTGGGGGGTGGGGGAGAGAAGGGAGACACGGGGCATGAGCGGGGGGTGGGGGAGAGAAGGGAGACACGGGGCAGGAGCGGGGTGGAAAGAAGGGAGACACGGGGTATGAGCGGGGGTGGGGGGGAAGAAGGGAGACACGGGCCATGAGTGGGGGGTGGGGGGAAAAAAGTGAGACACGGGCCATGAGCGGGGGGCGAAAGAAGGGGGACACGGGGCATGAGCGGGGGGTGGGGGGTAAGAAGGGAGACACGGGCATGATCGGGGGGTGATGGGAAAGAAGGAAGATACAGGGCATGAGAGGGGGGTGGGGGGAAGAAGGGAGACACAGGGCATGAGCAGGGGTGGGGGGAAGAAGGGAGACACGAGGCATGAGCAGGGGTGGAAAGCGAGACACGGGGCATGAGCATGGGGTGGGGGGGTAAGAAGGGAGACATGGGGCATGAGCGGGGGTGGGGGGGGAAAAGGGAAACACAGGGCATGAGCGGGGGGTGGGCGGGGGAAAGAAGGAAGACACGGGGCATGAGCAGGGGGTGGGGGGGAAGAAGGGAGACACAGGGCATGGGGGGGAAAGAAGGGAGACACGGGGCATGAGCAGGGGGTGGAAAGAATGGAGACACACGGGGCATGAGCGGGGGGTGGGGGGGGAGAAGGGAGACACGGGGCATGTGCGGGGGGTGGGGGTAGAAGGGAGACACGGGGCAAGAGCGGGGGGTGGGAGGAAGAAGGGAGACACGGGGCACGAGCGGGGGATGGAAAGAAGGGAGACACGGGGCATGAGCAGTGGGTGGGGGGAAGAAGGGATACACGGGGCATGGAGTGGGGGGAAAGAAGGAAGACACAGGGCATGATCGGGGGTGGGGAAAAGGAAGACACGGGGCATGAGTGGGGGGTGGGGGGAAAGAAAGGAGACACGGGGCATGAGCGGGGGTGGGGGGGAAAGAAGGAAGACACGGGACATGAGCAGGGGGTGGAAAGAATGGAGACATGGGGCATGAGCGGGGGGTGGGGGGGAAGAAGGGAGACACGGGGCATGAGCAGGGGGTAGGGGGAAGAAGAGAGACATGGGGCATGAGCGGGTGGTGGGGGGAAGAATGGATACATGGGGCATGAGCATGGAGTGGGGGAAAGAAGGAAGACACGGGGCATGAGCGAGGGTGGGGAAAAGGAAGACACGGGGAAAGAGTGGGGGGTGGGGGAAAGAAGGGAGACACGGGGCATGAGCGGGGGGTGGGGGGGAAGAAAGGAGACATGGGGCATGAGCGGGGGTTGGGTGTGAACAGGGGAGACACGGGCCATGAGCGGGGGGAAAAGGAGAGAGACAGACACGGAGCATGGGTGGGGGTGAACAGGAGAGACACGGGGCTTGAGCGGGGGTAGGGCAAGGTGGGGCCCCCACCCCCACTCATGCCCCGTGTCTGCCCTGCTCCAACAGGGCAGACACGGGGCATAAGCGGGGGGTGAGGGGAGAATGGAAGACACGGGGCATGAGCCGGGGGTGGGGAGGGGAGAAGGGAGATATGGGGCATGAGCGAGGGGTGGGGGGGAAAGAAGGGAGACACGGGGCATGACCGGGGGGGAAAGAAGGGAGACACGGGGCATGAGCGGGGGGTGGGGTGGGAAGAAGGGAGACACAGGACATGAGCGGGGAGGGTGGAGGAAGAAGGGAGACACGGGGAATGAGCAGGGTTTGAGGGGAAGAAGGGAGACACGGGGCAAGAGCAGGGGGTGGGGGGTAGAAAGAAGGGAGACACGGGGCATGAGCGGGGGTTGGGGGGAAGGGAGACACGGGGCATGAGCAGGGGGTTGGGGGGAAGAATGGAGACACGGTGCAGGAGCAGGGGGTGGGGGGGAAAGAAGGGAAACACGGGGCATGAGCGGGGGGTGGGGGGAAGAAGGGAGTCACGGGGCATGAGCGGGAGGTGGGGGGGTAAGAAGGGAGACACGGGACATGAGCGGGGGGTGGGGGGAAAGAAGTGAGACACAGGCCATGAGTAGGTGGCGAAAGAAGGGAGACACGGGGCATGAGCGGAGTTGGGGGGTAAGAAGGGAGACACGGGCATGAGCGGGAGGTGGGGGGAAAGAAGGAAGATAAAGGCATGAGCAGGGGGTGGGGGGAAGAAGGGAGACACGGGGCATGAGCGGGGGGTGGAAAGAAGGGAGACACGGGGCATGAGCGGGTGGTGGGGGAAGAAGGGATACACGGGGAATAAGCATGGAGTGGGGGAAAGTAGGAAGACAGGGGGCATGAGCCGGGGGTGGGGAGGGGAGAAGGGAGACACGGGGCATGAGTGAGGGGTGGGGGGAAAGAAGGGAGACACGGGGCATGAGCGAGGGGGAAGAAGGGAGACACGGGGCATGAGCGGGGGGTGGGGTGGGAAGAAGGGAGGAACGGGACATGAGCGGGGAGTGGGGAGGAAGAAGGGAGACACAGGGCATGAGCGGGGGGTGGGGGGAAGAAGGGAGACACAGGGCATGAGCGGGGGGTGGGGGTTGGAAAGAAGGGAGACACAGGGCATGAGCGGGGGGTGGGGGAGAGAAGGGAGTCACGGGGCATGAGCGGGGGGTGGGGGAGAGAAGGGAGACACGGGGCAGGAGCGGGGGGGAAAAAAGGGAGACACGGGGTATGAGTGGGGGTGGGGGGGAAGAAGGGAGACACGGGCCATGAGTGGGGGGTGGGGGGAAAAAAGTGAGACAAGGGCCATGAGCGGGGGGCGAAAGAAGGGAGACACGGGGCATGAGCGGGGGGTGGGGGGTAAGAAGGGAGACACAGGCATGATCGGGGGGTGGGGGGAAAGAAGGAAGATACGGGGCATGAGAGGGGGGTGGGGGGAAGAAGGGAGACACAGGGCATGAGCGGGGGTGGGGGGGAAGAAGGGAGACACAAGGCATGAGCAGGGGTGGAAAGAAGCGAGACACGGGGCATGAGCATGGGGTGGGGGGTAAGAAGAGAGACATGGGGCATGAGCGGGGTGGGGGGGGGAAAGGGAAACACAGGGCATGAGCGGGGGGGTGGGCGGGGAAAGAAGGAAGACACGGGGCATGAGCAGGGGGTGGGGGGAAGACGGGAGACACAGGGCATGGGGGGGAAAGAAGGGAGACACGGGGCATGAGCAAGGGGTGGAAAGAATGGAGACACACGGGGCATGAGCGGGGGGTGGGGGGGAAGAAGGGAGACACGGGGCATGTGCGGGGGGTGGGGGTAGAAGGGAGACACGGGGCAAGAGCGGGGGGTGGGGGGAAGAAGGGAGACACGGGGCACGAGCGGGGGATGGAAAGAAGGGAGACACGGGGCATGAGCAGTGGGTGGGGGGAAGAAGGGATACACGGGGCATGAGCATGGAGTGGGGGGAAAGAAGGAAGACACGGGGCATGAGTGGGGGTGGGGAAAAGGAAGACACGGGGCATGAGTGGGGGGTGGGGGGAAAGAAAGGAGACACGGGGCATGAGCGGGGGTGGGGGGAAAGAAGGAAGACACGGGACATGAGCAGGGGGTGGAAAGAATGGAGACATGGGGCATGAGCGGGGGGTGGGGGGGAAGAAGGGAGACACGGGGCATGAGCAGGAGGTAGGGGGAAGAAGGGAGACATGGGGCATGAGCGGGTGGTGGGGGGAAGAATGGATACATGGGGCATGAGCATGGAGTGGGGGGAAAGAAGGAAGACACGGGGCATGAGCGAGGGTGGGGAAAAGGAAGACACAGGGAAAGAGTGGGGGGTGGGGGAAAGAAGGGTGACACGGGGCATGAGCAGGGGTGGGGGGGGAAAGAAGGGAGACACGGGGCATGAGCAGGGGGTGGAAAGAATGGAGACACGGGGCATGAGCGGGGGTGGGGGGGAAGAAGGGAGACACGGGGCATGAGCAGGGGGTGGGGGGAAGAAGGGAGACACAGGGCATGAGCGGGGGGTGGGGGGGAAGAAGGGAGACACGGAGCATGAGCGGGGGGTGGAAAGAAGGGAGACACGGGGCATGAGCAGGGTGTGGGGGGAAAGAAGGGAGAACCGGGGCATGAGTGGGGGGTGGAAAGAAGGGAGACACGGGGCATGAGCGGGAAAGAAGGGAGACACGGGGCATGAGCAGGGTGTGGGGGGAAAGAAGGGAGAACCGGGGCATGAGCGGGGGGTGGAAAGAAGGGAGACACGGGGCATGAGCGGGAAAGAAGGGAGACACGGGGCATGAGCGGGGGATGGGTGTGAACAGGGGATACACGGGCCATGAGCGGGGGAAAAGGAGGGAGACAGACACGGAGCATGAGTGGGGGTGGGGGTGAACAGGAGAGATATGGGGCATGAGCGGGGGTAGGGCAAGGTGGGGCCCCCACCCCCGCTCATGCTCCATGTCTGCCCTGTTCCATCAGGACAGACACGGGGCATGAGCGCGGGGTGGGGGGAAGAAAGACACGGGGCATGAGCCGGGGGTGGGAAGGGGAGAAGGGAGACACGGGGCATGAGCGAGGGGTGGGGGGAAAGAAGGGAGACACGGGGCATGAGCGGGGGTAGGAAAGAAGCGAGACACGGGGCATGAGCATGGGGTGGGGGGGTAAGAAGGGAGACATGGGGCATGAGCGGGGGTGGGGGGGGAAAAGGGAAACACAGGGCATGAGCGGGGGGTGGGCGGGGGAAAGAAGGAAGACACGGGGCATGAGCAGGGGGTGGGGGGAAGAAGGGAGACACAGGGCATGGGGGGGAAGAAGGGAGACACGGGGCATGAGCAGGGGGTGGAAAGAATGGAGACACACGGGGCATGAGCGGGGGGTGAGGGGGAAAGAGGGGAGACACGTGGCATGTGCGGGGGGTGGGGGTAGAAGGGAGACACGGGGCAAGAGCAGGGGGTGGGGGGAAGAAGGGAGACACGGGGCACGAGCGGGGGATGGAAAGAAGGGAGACACGGGGCATGAGCAGTGGGTGGGGGGAAGAAGGGATACACGGGGCATGAGCATGGAGTGGGGGGAAAGAAGGAAGACACGGGGCATGAGTGGGGGTGGGGAAAAGGAAGACACGGGGCATGAGTGGGGGGTGGGGGGAAAGAAAGGAGACACGGGGCATGAGCGGGGGTGGGGGGGAAAGAAGGAAGACACGGGACATGAGCAGGGGGTGGAAAGAATGGAGACATGGGGAATGAGCGGGGGGTGGGGGGGAAGAAGGGAGACACGGGGCATGAGCAGGAGGTAGGGGGAAGAAGGGAGACATGGGGCATGAGCGGGTGGTGGGGGGAAGAATGGATACATGGGGCATGAGCATGGAGTGGGGGGAAAGAAGGAAGACACAGGGCATGAGCGAGGGTGGGGAAAAGGAAGACACAGGGAAAGAGTGGGGGGTGGGGGAAAGAAGGGAGACACGGGGCATGAGTGGGGGTGGGGGGGAAAGAAGGGAGACACGGGGCATGAGCAGGGGGTGGAAAGAATGGAGACACGGGGCATGAGCGGGGGTGGGGGGGAAGAAGGGAGACACGGGGCATGAGCAGGGGGTGGGGGGAAGAAGGGAGACACAGGGCATGAGCGGGGGGTGGGGGGGAAGAAGGGAGACACGGAGCATGAGCGGGGGGTGGAAAGAAGGGAGACACGGGGCATGAGCAGGGTGTCGGGGGAAAGAAGGGAGAACCGGGGCATGAGCGGGGGGTGGAAAGAAGGGAGACACGGGGCATGAGCGGGAAAGAAGGGAGACACGGGGCATGAGCAGGGTGTGGGGGGAAAGAAGGGAGAACCGGGGCATGAGCGGGGGGTGGAAAGAAGGGAGACACGGGGCATGAGCGGGAAAGAAGGGAGACACGGGGCATGAGCGGGGGGTGGGTGTGAACAGGGGAGACACGGGCCATGAGCGGGGGAAAAGGAGGGAGACAGACACGGAGCATGAGTGGGGGTGGGGGTGAACAGGAGAGATATGGGGCATGAGCGGGGGTAGGGCAAGGTGGGGCCCCCACCCCCGCTCATGCTCCATGTCTGCCCTGTTCCAACAGGACAGACACGGGGCATGAGCGCGGGGTGGGGGGAAGAAAGACACGGGGCATGAGCCGGGGGTGGGAAGGGGAGAAGGGAGACACAGGGCATGAGCGAGGGGTGGGGGGAAAGAAGGGAGACACGGGGCATGAGCGAGGGGGAAGAAGGGAGACACGGGGCATGAGCGGGGGATGGGGTGAGAAGAAGGGAGACACGGGACATGAGCGGGGAGTGGGGAGGAAGAAGGGAGACACAGGGCATGAGCGGGGTGTGGGGGGAAGAAGGGAGACACGGGGCATGAGCGGGGGGTGGGGGGTGGAAAGAAGGGAGACACGGGGCATTAGCGGGGGTGGGGGAGAGAAGGGAGACACGGGGCAGGAGCAGGGGGTAAGGGGAAGAAGGGAGACACGGGCCATGAGTGGGGGGGTGGGGGGAACAAAGTGAGACACGGGCCATGAGCGGGGGGCGAAAGAAGGGAGACATGGGGCATGAGCGGGGGGTTGGGGGTAAGAAGGGAGACACGGGCATGAGCGGGGGTGGGGAGAAAGAAGGAAGATACGGGGCATGAGCGGGGGGTGTAAAGAAGCAAGACACGGGGCATGAGCATGGGGTGGGGGGTAAGAAGGGAGACATGGGGCATGAGCGGGGGTGGGGGGGAAGAAGGGAAACATGGGGCATGAGCGGGGGTGGGCGGGGGAAAGAAGGAAGACACGGGGCATGAGCAGGGGGTGGGGGGAAGAAGGGAGACACAGGGCATGAGCGGGGTGTGGGGGGAAAGAAGGGAGACACAGGGCATGAGCAGGGGGTGGAAAGAATAGAGAAACGGGGCATAAGCGGGGGTTGGGGGGGAAGAAGGGAGACACGGGGCATGTGCGGGGGGTGGGGGGAAGAAGGGAGACACGGGGCAAGAGCGGGGGTTGGGGGGGAAAGAAGGGAGACACGGGGCACGAACGGGGGATTGAAAGAAGGGAGACACGGGGCATGAGCAGGGGGTGGGGGGAAGAAGGGATACACGGGGCATGGAGTGGGGGGAAAGAAGGGAGACACGGGGCATGAGCGGGGGTGGGGAAAAGGAAGACATGGGGCATGAGTGGGGGGTGGGGGGAAAGAAGGGAGACACGGGGCATGAGCGGGGGGTGGGGGGGAAGAAGGGAGACACTGGACATGAGCAGGGGGTGGAAAGAATGGAGACATGGGGCATGAGCGGGGGGTGGGGGGGAAGAAGCGAGACACGGGGCATGAGCAAGGGGTGGGGGAAGAAGGGAGACACGGGGCATGAGCGGGGGGTGGGGGTAAGAAGGGAGACACAGGGCATGAGCGGGGGGTGGAAAGAATGGAGACACAGAACATGAGCTGGTGGTGGGGGAAAAAGGGATACGCGGGGCATGAGCATGGAGTGGGGGGAAAGAAGGAAGACACGGGACATGAGCCGGGGTGGGGAAAAGGAAGACAAGGGGCATGAGCGGGGGGTGGGGGGAAAGAAGGGAGACACAGGGCATGAGCGGGGGTGGTGGGAAAGAAGGGAGACACGGGGCATGAGCAGGGGGTGGATAGAATGGAGACACAGGGCATGAGCGGGGGGTGGGGGGAAGAAGGGAGACACGGGGCATGAGCAGGGGGTGGGGGGAAGAAGGGAGACACGGGGCATGAGCAGGGGGTGGGGGGGAAAGAAGGGAGACACGGGGCATGAGCGGGGGGTTGAAAGAAGGGAGACACGGGGCATGAGCAGGGGGTGGGAGAAAAGAAGGGAGACACGGGGCATGAGCGGGGGGTGGAAATAAGGTTGACACGGGGCATGAGCGGGAAAGAAGGGAGACATGGTGCATGAGCGGGGGGTGGAGGGGAAGAAGGGAGACATGGGGCATGAGCGCGGGGTGGGTGTGAACAGGGGAGACACGGGCCATGAGCGGGGGGAAAAGGAGGGAGACAGACACTGAGCATGAGCGGGGGTGGGGGTGAACAGGAGAGACACGGGGCATGAGCGGGGGGTGGGGGGAGAAAGGAAGACACGGGGCATGAGCAGGGGGTGGGGAGGGGAGAAGGGAGATACGGGGCATGAGCGAGGGGTGGGGGAAAGAAGGGAGACACAGGGCATGAGAGGGGGGGAAAGACGGGAGTCATGGGGCATGAGCGGGGGGTCGGGTGGGAAGAGGGGAGACACGGGACATGAGCGGGGAGTGGGGAGGAAGAAGGGAGACACGGGGCATGAGCAGGGGTTGGGGGAAGAAGGGAGACACGGGGCATGAGCGGGCGGTGGGGGTGGAAAGAAGGGAGACACGGGGCATGAGCGGGGGTGGGGGGGAAGGGAGACACAGGGCATGAGCAGGGGGTGGGGGGGAAGAAGGGAGACACAGTGCAGGAGCGGGGGGTGGGGGTGAAAGAAGGGAGACACGGGGCATGAGCGGGGGGTGAGGGGGAAGAAGGGAGTCACGGGGCATGAGCGGGAGGTGGGGGGAATGAAGTGAGACACGGGCCATGAGTGGGGGGCGAAAGAAGGGAGACACGGGGCATGAACGAGGGGTGGGGGGGTAAGAAGGGAGACATGGGCATGAGCGGGGGGTGGGGGAAAGAAGGAAGATACGGGGCATGAGAGGGGTGTGGGGGGAAGAAGGGAGACACAGGGCGTGAGCGGGGGTGGGGGGGAAGAAGGGAGACACAGGGCATGGGGCATGAGCGGGGGGTGGGGGGGGAAGAAGGGAGACACGGGGCATGAGCCTGGGGTGGGGGAAGAAGGGAGACACGGGGCATGAGCGGGGGTGGGGGGAAGAAGGAAGACACGGGGCATGAGCAGGGGGTGGGGGTGGAAAGAAGCAAGACACGGGGTATGAGCAGGGGTGGGGGGGTAAGAAGGGAGACATGGGGCATGAGCGGGGGTGGGGGGGAAGAAGGGAAACACGGGGCATGAGCGGGGGGTGGGCAGGGGAAAGAAGGAAGACACGGGGCATGATCAGGGGGTGGAGGGAAGAAGGGAGACACAGGGCATGAGCGGGGGGTGGGGGGAAGAAGGGAGACACGGGGCATGAGCGGAGGGTAGGGGGTACAGGAGGGAGACACGGGGCATGAGCGGGAGTTGGGGGGTACAGGAGGGAGACATGGGGCACGAGTGGGGGGTGGGGGGAACAGGGCAGACACGGGACATGAGCGGGGGGTGGGGGAGGAAGAGGAGAGACACGGGGCATGAGCGGGGGTGGGGGGAAGAAGGGAGACACGGGGCATGAGCGGGGGGTGGAAAGAAGGGAGACACGGGCATGAGCTGGGGGTGGGGGGAAAGAAGGAAGACACAGGGCATGAGCGGGGGGTGGGGGGGAAGAAGGGAGACACAGGGCATGAGCGGGGGGTGGGGGGATGAAGGGAGACACGGGGCACGGGGCATGCGTGGGGATGGGGGGAAGAAGGGAGACACGGGGCATAAGTGGGGGGTGGGGGAAGAAGGGAAACACGGGGCATGAGCGGGGGTGGGGGGGAAGAAGGAAGACACGGGGCATGAGCAGGGGGTGGGGGTGGGAAGAAGCAAGACACGGGGTATGAGCAGGGGTGGGGGGTAAGAAGGGAGACATGGGGCATGAGCGGGGGGTGGGGGGAACAGGGCAGACACGGGACATGAGCGGGGGGTGGGGGAGGAAGAGGAGAGACACGGGGCATGAGCGGGGGTGGGGGGAAGAAGGGAGACACGGGGCATGAGCGGGGGGTGGAAAGAAGGGAGACACGGGCATGAGCTGGGGGTGGGGGGAAAGAAGGAAGATACGGGGCATGAGAGGGGGTGGGGGGAAAGAAGGAAGATACGGGGCATGAGAGGGGGTGGGGGAAGAAGGGAGACACAGGGCATGAGCGGGGGGTGGGGGGGATGAAGGGAGACACGGGGCACGGGTCATGCATGGGGATGGGGGGGAAGAAGGGGGACACGGGGCATAAGTGGGGGGTGGGGGAAGAAGGGAAACACGGGGCATGAGCGGGGGTGGGGGGGAAGAAGGAAGACACGGGGCATGAGCAGGGGGTGGGGGTGGGAAGAAGCAAGACACGGGGTATGAGCAGGGGTGGGGGGTAAGAAGGGAGACATGGGGCATGAGCGGGGGTGGGGGGGAAGAAGGGAAACATGGGGCATGAGCGGGGGGTGGGCAGGGGAAAGAAGGAAGACACGGGGCATGAGCAGGGGGTGTGGGGGGAAGAAGGGAGACACAGGGCATGAGCGGGGGTGGGGGGGGAAGGGAGACACGGGGCATGAGCGGGGGGTGGGGGGTACAGGAGGGAGACACGGGGCATGAGAGGGAGTTGGGGGGGTACAGGAGGGAGACATGGGGCACGAGCGGGGGTGGGGGGAACAGGGCAGACACGGGTCATGAGTGGGGGTGGGGGAGGAAGACATGGGGCATGAGCGGGGGTGGGGGGAAGAAGGGAGACACAGGGCATGAACGCGGGGTGGAAAGAAGGGAGACACGGGGCATGAGCGGGGGGTGGGGATGAAAAGGGAGACACGGGGCATAGGTGGGGGTGGGGGGGACAGAAGGGAGACACGGGGCATGAGCGGGGGGTGGGATTGGAAAGAAGAAAGACACGGGAAATGAGCAGGGGGTGGGGGGGAGAAGGGAGACACGGGGCATGAGCGTGGGGTGGGGGGAAGGGAGACACGGTGCATGAGCGGGGGGTGGGGGGAAGAAGGAAGACACGGGGCATGAGCGGGGGGTTGGGGGGAAGAAGGGAGACACAGGGCAGGAGCAGGGGTGGGGGGGAAAGAAGGGAGACACGGGGCATGAGCAGGGGGTGGATAGAATGGAGACACAGGGCATGAGCGGGGGGTGGGGGGAAGAAGGGAGACACGGGGCATGAGCAGGGGGTGGGGGGAAGAAGGGAGACACGGGGCATGAGCAGGGGGTGGGGGCGAAAGAAGGGAGACACGGGGCATGAGCGGGGGGTTGAAAGAAGGGAGACACGGGGCATGAGCAGGGGGTGGGAGAAAAGAAGGGAGACACGGGGCATGAGCGGGGGGTGGAAATAAGGGAGACACAGGGCATGAGCGGGAAAGAAGGGAGACATGGGGCATGAGCGGGGGGTGGAGGGGAAGAAGGGAGACATGGGGCATGAGCGCGGGGTGGGTGTGAACAGGGGAGACACGGGCCATGAGCGGGGGGAAAAGGAGGGTGACAGACACTGAGCATGAGCGGGGGTGGGGGTGAACAGGAGAGACACGGGGCATGAGCGGGGGGTGGGGGGAGAAAGGAAGACACGGGGCATGAGCAGGGGGTGGGGAGGGGAGAAGGGAGATACGGGGCATGAGCGAGGGGTGGGGGAAAGAAGGGAGACACAGGGCATGAGAGGGGGGGAAAGACGGGAGTCATGGGGCATGAGCGGGGGGTCGGGTGGGAAGAGGGGAGACACGGGACATGAGCGGGGAGTGGGGAGGAAGAAGGGAGACACGGGGCATGAGCAGGGGTTGGGGGAAGAAGGGAGACACGGGGCATGAGCGGGCGGTGGGGGTGGAAAGAAGGGAGACACGGGGCATGAGCGGGGGTGGGGGGGAAGGGAGACACAGGGCATGAGCAGGGGGTGGGGGGGAAGAAGGGAGACACAGTGCAGGAGCGGGGGTGGGGGTGAAAGAAGGGAGACACGGGGCATGAGCGGGAGGTGGGGGGAAAGAAGTGAGACACGGGCCATGAGTGGGGGGCAAAAGAAGGGAGACACGGGGCATGAACGAGGGGTGGGGGGGTAAGAAGGGAGACATGGGCATGAGCGGGGGGCGGGGGAAAGAAGGAAGATACGGGGCATGAGAGGGGTGTGGGGGGAAGGAGGGAGACACAGGGCGTGAGCGGGGGTGGGGGGGAAGAAGGGAGACACAGGGCATGGGGCATGAGCGGGGGGTGGGGGGGGGAGAAGGGAGACACGGGGCATGAGCGGGGGGTGGGGGAAGAAGGGAGACACGGGGCATGAGCGGGGGTGGGGGGAAGAAGGAAGACACGGGGCATGAGCAGGGGGTGGGGGTGGAAAGAAGCAAGACACGGGGTATGAGCAGGGGTGGGGGGGTAAGAAGGGAGACATGGGGCATGAGCGGGGGTGGGGGGGAAGAAGGGAAACACGGGGCATGAGCGGGGGTGGGCAGGGGAAAGAAGGAAGACACGGGGCATGATCAGGGGGTCGAGGGAAGAAGGGAGACACAGGGCATGAGCGGGGGGTGGGGGGAAGAAGGGAGACACGGGGCATGAGCGGAGGGTAGGGGGTACAGGAGGGAGACACGGGGCATGAGCGGGAGTTGGGGGGTACAGGAGGGAGACATGGGGCACGAGTGGGGGGTGGGGGGAACAGGGCAGACACGGGACATGAGCGGGGGGTGGGGGAGGAAGAGGAGAGACACGGGGCATGAGTGGGGGTGGGGGGAAGAAGGGAGACACGGGGCATGAGCGGGGGGTGGAAAGAAGGGAGACACGGGCATGAGCTGGGGGTGGGGGAAAGAAGGAAGATACGGGGCATGAGAGGGGGTGGGGGAAGAAGGGAGACACAGGGCATGAGCGGGGGGTGGGGGGGATGAAGGGAGACACGGGGCACGGGTCATGCGTGGGGATGGGGGGGAAGAAGGGGGACACGGGGCATAAGTGGGGGGTGGGGGAAGAAGGGAAACACGGGGCATGAGCGGGGGTGGGGGGAAGAAGGAAGACACGGGGCATGAGCAGGGGGTGGGGGTGGGAAGAAGCAAGACACGGGGTATGAGCAGGGGTGGGGGTAAGAAGGGAGACATGGGGCATGAGCGGGGGTGGGGGGGAAGAAGGGAAACATGGGGCATGAGCGGGGGGTGGGCAGGGGAAAGAAGGAAGACACGGGGCATGAGCAGGGGGTGTGGGGGGAAGAAGGGAGACACAGGGCATGAGCGGGGGTGGGGGGGGAAGGGAGACACGGGGCATGAGCGGGGGGTGGGGGGAACAGGAGGGAGACACGGGGCATGAGAGGGAGTTGGGGGGGTACAGGAGGGAGACATGGGGCACGAGCGGGGGTGGGGGGAACAGGGCAGACACGGGTCATGAGTGGGGGGTGGGGGAGGAAGACATGGGGCATGAGCGGGGGTGGGGGGAAGAAGGGAGACACGGGGCATGAACGCGGGGTGGAAAGAAGGGAGACACGGGGCATGAGCGGGGGGTGGGGATGAAAAGGGAGACACGGGGCATAGGTGGGGGTGGGGGGACAGAAGGGAGACACGGGGCATGAGCGGGGGTGGGATTGGAAAGAAGAAAGACACGGGAAATGAGCAGGGGGTGGGGGGGAGAAGGGAGACACGGGGCATGAGCGTGGGGTGGGGGGAAGGGAGACACGGTGCATGAGCGGGGGGTGGGGGGAAGAAGGAAGACACGGGGCATGAGCGGGGGGGTGGGGGGGAAGAAGGGATACACGGGGCATGAGCAGGGGGTGGGGGAAAAAGAAGGGAGACACGGGGCATGAGCAGGGGGTGGAAAGAATGGAGACACGGGGCATGAGCGGGGGGTGGGGGGAAGAAGGGAGACACGGGTCATGAGCAGGGGTTGGGGGGAAGAAGGGAGACACGGGGCATGAGCAGGGGGTGGGGGGGAAAGAAGGGAGACACGGGGCATGAGCAGGGGGTGGAAAGAATGGAGACACTGGGCATGAGCGGGGGGTGGGGGGGGAAGAAGGGAGACACGGGGCATGAGCAGGGGGTGGGAGGAAGAAGGGAGACACGGGGCATGAGCAGGGGGTGGGGGGGAATGAAGGGAGACACGGGGCATGAGCGGGGGGTGGGGGGGAAGAAGGGAGACATGGGGCATGAGCAGGGGGTGGGAGAAAAGAAGGGAGACACGGGGCATGAGCGGGAAAGAAGGGAGACAAAGGGCATGAGCAGGGGGTGGGGGGAAGAAGGGAGACACGGGGCATGAGCGGGGGGTGGGTGTGAACAGGGGAGACACGGGCCATGAGCATGGGGAAAAGGAGGGAGACAGACACGGAGCATGAGCGGGGGTGGGGGTGAACAGTAGAGACACGGGGCATGAGCGGGGGGTGGGGGGAGAAAGGAAGACACGGTACATGAGCCGGGGGTGGGGAGGGGAGAAGGGAGATACGGGGCATGTGTGAGGGGTGGGGGGGAAAGAAGGGAGACACGGGGCATGAGCAGGGGGTGGGGTGGGAAGAAGCGACACACGGGACATGAGCGGGGAGTGGGGAGGAAGAAGGGAGACATGGGGCATGAGCAGGGGTTGGGGGAAGAAGGGAGACACGGGGCATGAGCGGGGGGTGGGGGGTGGAAAGAAGGGAGACACGGGGCATGAGCGGGGGGTGGGGGGGAAGGGAGACACGGGGCATGAGCAGGGGGGAGAAGGGAGACACGGTGCAGGAGCGGGGCGTGGGGGGGAAAGAAGGGAGACACGGGGCATGAGCGGGGGGTGGGGGGGAAGAAGGGAGTCACGGGGCATGAGTGGGAGGTGGGGGGGTAAGAAGGGAGACACGGGGCATGAGCGGGGGGTGGGAGGAAAGAAGTGAGACACGGGCCATGAGTGGGGGGCGAAAGAAGGGAGACACGGGGCATGAACGGGGGGTGGGGGGTAAGAAGGGAGACACGGGCATGAGCAGGGGGTGGGGGGAAAGAAGGAAGATACGGGGCATGAGAGGGGGTGGGGGGAAGAAGGGAGACACAGGGCGTGAGCGGGGGTGGGAGGAAGAAAGGAGACACGGGGCACGGGGCATGAGCGGGGGTGGGGGGGAAGAAGGGAGACACGGGGCATGAGCGGGGGGTGGGGGAAGAAGGGAGACACGGGGCATGAGCGGGGGTGGGGGGAAGAAGGAAGACACGGGACATGAGCAGGGGGCGGGGGTGGAAAGAAGCAAGACACGGGGTATGAGCAGGGGTGGGGGGTAAGAAGGGAGAAATGGGACATGAGCGGGGGTGGGGGGAAGAAGGGAAACACGGGGCATGAGCGGGGGGTGGGCAGGGGAAAGAAGGAAGACACGGGGCATGATCAGGGGGTGGGGGAAGAAGGGAGACACAGGGCATGAGCGGGGGGTGGGGGGAAGAAGGGAGACACGGGGCATGAGCGGGGGGTGGGGGGTACAGGAGGGAGACACAGGGCATGAGCGGGAGTTGGGGGGTACAGGAGGGAGACATGGGGCACGAGCGGGGGGTGGGGGAACAGGACAGACACAGGACATGAGCGGGGGGTGGGGGAGGAAGAGGAGACACACGGGGCATGAGCGGGGGTGGGGGGGAGAAGGGAGACACGGGGCATAAGCGGGGGTGGGGGGGAAAGACGGGAGACACGGGGCATGAGCGGGGGGTGGGGGGTAAGAAGGGAGACACGGGCATGAGCGGGGGTGGGGGAAAGAAGGAAGATACGGGGCATGAGAGGGGGTGGGGGGAAGAAGGGAGACACAGGGCGTGAGCGGGGGGTGGGGGGGAAGAAGGGAGACACAGGGCACGGGGCATGCGCAGGGGGTGGGAGGGAAGAAGGGAGACATGGGGCATGAGTGGGGGGTGGGGGAAGAAGGGAGACACGGGGCATGAGCGGGGGTGGAGGGGAAGAAGGAAGACAAGGGGCATGAGCAGGGGGTGGGGGTGGGAAGAAGCAAGACACGGGGTATGAGCAGGGGTGGGGGAGTAAGAAGAGAGACATGGGGCATGAGCGGGGTTGGGGGGGAAGAAGAGAGACATGGGGCATGAGCGGGGTTGGGGGGGAAGAAGGGAAACACGGGGCATGAGTGGGGGGTGGGCAGGGGAAAGAAGGAAGACACGGGGCATGAGCAGGGGGTGTGGGGGAAGAAGGGAGACAGAGGGCATGAGCGGGGGTGGGGGGGAAGAAGGGAGACACGGGGCATGAGCGGGGGTGGGGGGTACAGGAGGGAGACACGGGGCATGAGCGGGAGTTGGGGGGGTACAGGAGGGAGACATGGGGCACGAGCGGGGGGTGGGGGGAACAGGGCAGACACGGGACATGGGCGGGGGGTGGGGGAGGAAGAGGAGAGACATGGGGCATGAGCGGGGGTGGGGGGAAGAAGGGAGACACGGGGCATGAGCGGGGGGGTGGAAAGAAGGGAGACACGGGGCATGAGCGGGGGGTGGGGGGAGAAGGGAGACACAGGGCATAAGCGGGGGTGGGGGGGAAAGAAGGGAGACACGGGGCATGAGCGGGGGGTGGGATTGGAAAGAAGAAAGACACGGGAAATGAGCGGGGGGTGGGGGGGAGTAGGGAGACACGGGGCATGAGCGTGGGGTGGGGGGAAGGGAGACACGGTGCATGAGCGGGGGTGGGGGGAAGAAGGAAGACACGGGGCATGAGCGGGGGGGTGGGGGGGAAGAAGGGAGACACGGGGCATGAGCAGGGGGTGGGGGGTACAGGAGGGAGAACGGGGCAAGAGCAGGGGGTGCGGGGGTACAGGAGGGAGACACGGGGCATGAGCGGGGGGTGGGGGGAACAGGGCAGACACGGGGCATGAGCAGGGGGTGGGGGAGGAAGAAGGGAGACACAGGGCATGAGCTGGGGGTCTGGGAGAAGAAGGGAGACACGGGGCATGAGTGGGGGTGGGGTGGGAAGAAGGGAGACACGGGGCATGAGCGGGGGGTGGGGGGGAAGAAGGGAGACATGGGCATGAGCGGGGGGGAAAGAAGGAAGACACGGGGCATGACCAGGGGGTGGGGGTACAGGAGGGAGACACGGGGCATGAGCGGGGGGTGGGGGTGGAAAGAAGGGAGACACGGGGCATGAGCGGTGGGTGGGGGGAAAGAAGGGAGACACGGGGCATGAGCGGGGGTGGGGGGAAAGATGGGAGCAATGGGGCATGAGCGGGGGTGGGTGGAAAGAATCGAGACACGGGCATGAACAGGGAGGTGGGGGGGAAGAAGGGAGACATGGGGCATGAGCGGGGGGTGGGGGGAAGAAGGGAGACATGGGGCATGAGCGGGGGTGGGGGGAAGAAGGGAGACACGGGGCATGAACGGGGGTGGAGGGGAAGAAGGGAGACACGGGGCATGAGCCGGGGGTTGGGGGGAAGAAGGGAGACACGGGGCATGAACGGGGGTAGGGGGGAGAAGGAAGACACGGGGCATGAGCGGGGGGTCGGGGGGAGAAGGAAGACACGGGGCATGAGCGGGGGGCGGGGGGGCAGGGCACACACGGAGCATCAGCGGGTGTGGGGGGAACAGGGGAGACACAGGGCATGAGGGGCGGTGGGGGAGAACAGGGCACACACGGGGCATGAGCGGGGGGTAGAGTGGAGAGACACACGAGGCATGAGCAGGGGGTGGGGGGAAGGAGAGAGACACACAGGGCATGAGCAGGGGTGGGGGGAAGGGGAGAGACACACGGGGCATGAGCGGGGGGTGGGGGGAGGGGGAGTGACACACGGTTCATGAGCGGGGGGTGGGGGGAGGGGAGAGACACATGGGGCATGAGCGGGGGGTGGGGGAGAGGGGAGAGACACACGGGGCATGAGCGTGGGTGGGAGGATGGGGAGTTCACACGGTTCATGAGCGGGGGGTGGGGGGAGGGGAGAGACACACGGGGCATGAGCGGGGGGTGGGGGAGAGGGGAGAGACACACGGGGCATGAGCGGTGGGTGGGGGGGAGGGGAGAGACACACAGGGCATGAGCGGGGGGTGGGGGGAGGGGAGAGACACGGGGCATGAGCGGGGAGTGGTGGGGGAAGGGGAGAGACACACAGGCCATGAGCGGGGTTGGGGGGGAGGGGAGAGACACGGGGCATGAGCGGGGGGTGGGGGGAGGGGAATGACACGGGGCATGAATGGGGGTTGGGGGGAGGGGAGAGACACGGGGCATGAGCGGGGGGTGGGGGGGAAGGGAGAGACACCCGGGCATGAGCGGGGGGTGGGGGGAATGGGAGAGACACAAGGGGCAGGAGCGGGGGGTGGGGGAGAAGGGGAGACACATGGGGCATGAGCGGGGGGTGGGGGAGAGGGGAGAGACACACGGGGCATGAGCAGGGGGTGGGAGGAGGGGGAGTGACACACGGTACATGAGCGGGGGGTGGGGGGAGGGGAGAGACACATGGGGCATGAGCAGGGGGTGGGGGATAGGGGAGAGACACACAGGGCATGAGCGGGGGTGGGGGGGAGGGGAGAGACACACAGGGCATGAGCAGGGGGTGGGGGGAGGGAAGAGACACGGGGCATGAGCGGGGAGTGGTGGGGGATGTCGAGAGACACACAGGCCATGAGCGGGGTTGGGGGGGAGGGGAGAGACACGGGGCATGAGCGGGGGGTGGGGGGAGGGGAATGACACAGGGCATGAATGGGGGTTGGGGGGAGGGGAGAGACACGGGGCATGTGCGGGGGGTGGGGGGAAGGGAGAGACACCCGGGACATGAGCGGGGTTGGGGGGAAGGGGAGAGACACACGGGGCAGGAGCGGGGGGTGGGGGGGAAGGGGAGACACACAGGGCATGAGCGGGGGTGGGGGGGAGGGGAGAGACACACGGGGCATGAACGGGGGTGGGGGAAAGGGGCGAGACACACGGGCCAAGAGCGGGGGGTGGGGTAGGGGAGAGACACACGGGGCATGAGCAGGGGTTGGGGGGAGGGGAGAGACACACAGGGCATGAGCGGGGTGTTGGGGGTGAGGGGAGAGACACACGGGGCATGAGCAGGGGGTGGGGGGAGGGGAGAGACACACGGGGCATGAGCGGGGGGTGGGGGGAAGGGGAAAGACACGGGGCATGAGCGGGGGGTGGGAGGAAGGGGAGAGACACACGGGACATGAGCGGGGGGTGGGGGAGGGGAGAGACACATGGGGCATGAGCGGGGGGTGGGGGGAAGGGGAGAGACACACAGGGCATGAGCGGGGGTGAGGTTTAGGGGAGAGACACACGGGGCATGAGCGGGGGTTGAGAGACACACAGGGCATGAGGGGGGAGTGGGGGGGAAGGGGAGACACACGGGGCATGAGCGGGGGTGGGGGGAAGGGGAGAGACACATGGGGCATGAGCGGGGGGTGGGGGGAAAGGGAGAGACACATGGGGCATGAGCGGGGGGTGGGGGGAAGGGGAGAGGCACACGGGGCATGAGCGGGTGGTGGGGGGACAGGGGAGACACGGGGCATGAACGGGGGGTGGGGGGAACAGAGAAGACATGGGGATGAGCGGAGACATGAGCGGGGGTGGAGGGGAACAGGGGAGACACAGGGGATGAGCTAACAGTGCAGGTGGCAGATCCCGCTCCTCGGCCCTCCGCAGCCCACTGTGTGCCGATGGCGTGAGCGGGGGCTGGAGGAACAGTGGAGACATGGGGGTGGGGGTAGGAGGGGCAGGAAGGAGACACGGACATGAGCAGGGGGTGGGGGAACGGGAGGAAGGCACATGCATGAGCGGGGTGGGGGGAACGGAGGAAGACACTTACTAGCCGGGCTCTCACCGCAAACCACAAAAAAAGATGGCGGGTGTCTTGAAAATACGATGGGAAAGCACGTAACATGTCCGCGGACACGACGCAACCCGCTTGCCCTATCCCTGTCCTGTCCGCGGAGCGAACAGGGAAGTGTGTCCGCGAAGCGAACACAGATATCACATAAAAATTTGAACCTACTTTTTGGTCATTTTTAAAAAAAACTAAAAATATATGGCCCACTCTGAATTTTTGCAAAGTTTGGAGAGGTTTTGTCCAGGGGGGGTCCCAAATCTTTTGTTTTTTCCCATAGCCATAATGGGAAAAAACTTTGCGCACGCCTACAGCCCAAACCGCTGGACGGATTTACACCAAATGTGCGGCAGGAGCGGGGGTGGGGGCTTGGTCCCGAAAGCGTGCTTTTGCAAATTTGGTGTAAATCCTTCCAGTAGTTTTTTTTTTAAAATGACCAAAATGTAAGGCAAACAAATTAATGATATCTTCGTTCGCTCCGCGTACAGACTTCCCGGTTCACTCCGCAGACAGTGCCCTGATTGGCCGAGCGGCTTGCGTGATGTCCGCGGACATGCAACGTGTTCGCTGATTGGACGGCGTGGTGCGTGAAGCGCGTCAGATTTTCTATGGCGCCCGCCATCTTGCATTTGCCGACGACCGTGGACAGCGCGGTGAAACTTGGATTAAAAATTGTATTTAGTGGAGTGTGTTGGTGTGTAAGAGTGTTTGGGGAGGGTGGGGGAGTATGAGATAAGCTCAATGTTCTGTTTTTTTTATGTGCTAGACACTTTTGTTGTGTTCGATTTGTCTGCGGACAACACGGCTGTTCTGAAATGTTCTATATAAACTAAATGGTGGGGTGTTCTGAGGACAGAGTATGTGTCCGTTTTGTTCGCAAGCAAGCCAAAATTAAGCTAAGAACACTCGCTGTCTCCTTAAATGTTCGTACATAAACAAAATGGGGGTGTCCTGAGGACGCTTTCCGTATTGTACTTTGACAAGTTGAATGTGTTCTAAGAACACCTGCGGTGTCCTGAAATGCTCTGAGAACTTACCGGTAATCTTCATTACTCCTAGTCCTACTCTTCCTCGTTACAGTACTGACGACCCTCCTCACCCTCCCTGCGGGGAAGGTCCCGTGCTCCGGCTTGGTAATATGAAACTGAGTGATGTGGATGTGGGGGAGGAGTTATAGGAATTTAAAGAAATAGAAGAAGGTCCTGTGTCGGAGGCAGGGGCCTCATGAAGTAAGTACTGGGACGAGGAACAGTGGACGTGGAGGTAATGTTTGCAATTAAACAAAATGGGGGTGTTCTGAGAACGCTGTTCGTATTGTTCGTTGTCAGGTTGAAAGTGTTCTAAGAACCCTCCTTATGTCCGTTGATATTAGAATTTCCTATGGAGCTTACCCAACTTTTTGTCCACTAAACAAGCGATAAATCAGGCTGCTGTGCGCCAACATTATGTGATAATCCTATCACTTGCCCCATCGACCTGGCTGACCTGCTTTTGCGACACTAAATCATATCTCCCGCCCCTAAGCCTGACATTATCAAAGCATTCATATTCCCAGTCTCTCTCCGTGAAGTTACAGGGTGCGTAGCAAAACGCGCCCAGTCGTCTCCAGTCCTACGCGACTTTACACATAACCCGGAAAACAACACAGATCATCTCACAACACAGCGAGCCACAATTCGGAATATGAAACTGTGATTTAAAAGCAAACAGCAAGATTGAACATTTCTTAAAGTACTTTTATTTGACATCAAATGTTTAGAGAATATTCAGCGATTTGCATTTGTCTTTGCTGTCGATCCGCAAAAGTTCATCTTGCGTCACGCGCTGTTCCTTTGCGGTACACAGGGTGTTGGTTTATGATAAAAGAAGCACTGTGGTCGCACTGATAATCGGAAGGCTGTTCCAACAACGATGCATTAGACCACCTTAATGGTTGGTATGTTGCTTCTAGCCACTAGGCATATTGGTCCTTGGCGATTGTCCCATAAAATGGTGAGGGTCATGAAGTTGTTTAGAAGTAGCTGCACCTGGCAGTTAAAAAATCCGTCGGCCGGGATCTGAAAATCATGGCATTGACAGTAGGGAAGGATGTACCTGTTTTAAAAACATACATTAGTCTCACAAGCCGAGCTTCATTAAAAATATTCATTTTATTTATTAGGGCGTGAAACTATTTGCTAGTGAGGATAGTGCAACAGAGTATGTTAACTTATTCCCACTAACCCACCTATCTCCTCTGCCTTTTTCAGAGCCGTCTGAGCACCAGGGGACCACTTCGGAGGTGATAGTGTGCGGTACAGAACAATATGCCACATTGAACGAACAAGTACAGCTTAACCGGGTTTAACACCACGCTATTGTTATTATATTCCGTTATAAAATAATCTAAAGGGTTATTTACATTATATTGGCATTTTCCATTGTCTACGCGTAATGCAGTCCCTAAATACGACTCGGTCTGTGCCAACGATCTTTCTCATAGTGATATAATATATAAAAGCGGTTTAGTTTCAGAAATGTCATCCTTATCGTCTCTTATGTTTTTGCACCCCTCCTTCAAAAGAAGTCTTTTGGCACGATCCCTGTCTGTCAAGGTCAAAAAACAATAGAACCTTATAGTGTGAGCCGTGGGCCACTCCGGCCCACGAGCAAAAAATGGAAGCAGCTGACCTTCACTGTGAACGAGCATAAATTCTTACTTTGCAACATTCTGTGTAAAGCCATCCCTGAGAAATTGCTTTTTACACTCCATCTTTGTATATTGTCTGCGTGCTAATGAAAAAAGTTTGTTAAAGGGAGTTTATGGTTAACTTGCGCTAATAAAAACCTATGAAATTGAGTAAAAAAACGTTGTTAACAGGACGTTATGGTTAAGTTGCGCAACTAAAAACCTATGAAATTCAGTGAAATTCGCCAGTTTTGGTAAGCTAAGCAACCATAACTCGCGCCACCACCGTGCACTGCTAAGCCTAACACCCAGGGCATCAAAGATGACATCACAAATGTCATTGATGACATCACCGATGACATCACATGTTTATTTACCTTTCATTTAAAGTCTGTACAAGGGATTCTTAGTGTAATGTTAGTGTAATGTTAATAAAAAAAGTGTCAAAGATTATTGGAATAAATATCAAGTGCTAATCAGTGCATTAAGCTATGCATTGATATAAATAGCATTCTATTATTAACTTCAATCCAGTATATTAAGGTACTCATGTAGAAACATGGGCATTGTGTGCAGCATACATGATGGAGGTGCAATATTCATAAGCTTGCCATGTTGAATAGTGAAATGATAACTGATTTTATATTAGAGTTTTGCGTACAGTGAAACTTGTGATAAGTAGGTAATAAAACCCACTTACTACATAATTGCATTATTATAGACAAATCACAAAGAGACAACACCACATACAAATATGAATATATACAAGGGAATTGAAGTAAGAAAAAGAAACAGCAATAGTAGTAGAAAGTGTTCATAACCTAACTGATTACCTTTATGCAGAGAAATGATTGCTCTGTTTCAAAGCTGTTACTTACCCTATCTATATATATCACATGATGTGTCTGGACCCTAGGGAAAATAGTGTGAGTACAACATATAGAAATATGAGCATATACAGGGAAAGTACAGTAATAAAAAAAACATCAAAAGTATCAGAAAGTGCTGATAAATCTACTGATAATTTTAATGCACAAAAAGGATTGCTGTCTTTCAAGGTTGTGTCTTCCCCTATGTATATGTTTCATATGATATGACTGGACCATAAGGGAATTATTCTAAGAACATACTTGAAGGATAAGTCTACGAATATAGTAATTTACAATTTTTAGTCCCTGACTGTTACTGAAGAAAATCATGTGGCCTAGATATGTCAGGAAAGGAAAAAAGGGGGAGTCAGACATGTGATGTCATCAGTGATGTCATCAATGACATTTGTGATGTCATCTTTGATGTCCTGGGTGTTAGGCTAAGCAGTGCATGGTGGTGGCATGAGTTATGGTTTCTTAGCTTACCATAACTGGTGAATTTCAGGGGTTTTTCGGTTTTACTTGGAACCATAATGTCCCTTTAGTTTTTTCACTGAATTTCATAGGTTTTTAGTTGCGCAACTTAACCATAACGTCCCGTTAACAAAGTTTTATTACTGAATAGATAGATAGATGGATGTCCGGGGGAAGAGAATTCAATACAAGTGGAGCAAGAAGAGAGAATGAGCGGAAGCACAGGGAAGCCGAGGTGCCACAACAGTAGTTGAGGAGGCTGAGAGAAGAATTTGTAAAGGCTTGTAGAGTTGGATAGAAGAGGATAGATACAGGGTCCCTTACCATGGATAGATTTGTGAACCAGTAGAAGAAACTTGAATTTGGCCCTGTTTTGCATCATCAGCCATCCAGCCTGGTGACTGTAAGAGGAAGTAGGAGCAAAGTGAGGATAGATTTGTGAACCAGTAGAAGAAACTTGAATTTGGCCCTGTTTTGCATCATCAGCCATCCAGCCTGGTGACTGTAAGAGGAAGTAGGAGCAAAGTGAGGGAGTTCAAAGAGAGTCCTGATAGCGAAGTTAATGATCTTGTTGGATGCTGGCCCCGTAGACCAATTTGGAAAAGACAAGAGTGGTTAAGAGATTCTTGGTTGTGTTGAAAGGAAGGAGGTGCCGGGTTTTCCTCATATTTAGGAGGTTGAGTCAAGCCAGCATTGCACGTTTAGAGGTTAAATTAGAGAAGGTGTCAGAAGGGTCATAGATGACGCTGAGGTTTCTAGCTGGAGAGGAACAGGGGAGAGTCACAGGTGGGAACTGGAACGTCATGAGAAGAGATGAGAGAGAGTTTTTTAGCAGTGAAAAAGAGCACATCTGTTTTGGTACAAAGTAACATCAGTGAGTGTGAAGCCCTCCAATATGTTATGTCAGAGAGCCAGTTGGAAATTCTAATAGAGAGATCATAGGAGAGTTCAGGAATAGAGAAGATGATTTCAGTGTCACTGAAAATAGTTGGTACAAGAACCCAAAGGATGAGGTTAGTGCCCCAAGAGTAGAGGTGTAGAGTGTAAAGAGGAGAGGACCCAAGACAGAGCCTTCTGGAACATAAACAGTTAGATGAGTGAGTTGAGCTCTGGTGTTATTCCAGCAGATAGACATTGATGAAGTGCCAGGTAGGATTCAATCCAGTCAAGAGCTTAATCATTAATCTGAGGAAAAAAAAAGTATTAAGAAGATTAGGGTGATTGACATAGTCAAAAGCAGTGGACAGGTCAAGGAGAATTAGGAAAGAGGAGTGGTTGGATTGCTCTGTATTCTTACAAATGGTTGCCTGTCTACATCTGATTCCTGTCTTTCCCATGATTGTGGTTGGCAATCTCCATGTGGACAGGGTGTAGGGATTCTGTGCTGAAACTGTCACTTCTCCAGGATGTTTGCTTTGCATGTGTTATGTTGACATGTATGTGTTGTCTGTAGTCACAGTGATGGGTTACTGTTGATTTATTACCTGCTTGGTTGTATAGAATTCTGGGTATCCATTAGAAGGGTGCCTCTGAAATCATTATGTTCACGTGATGAAAACTTACATGGGTCATTGTCATTCCATTTCTTTTCGCCTCTGAGTCTGATGACTTCTGCATCCATTGCTGGCCTGTCATGTGTGTTTCTTGTGAATTCTCATGAATGGCACATGGATTATATGTATATGCAGATTGCAGAAACAATCCATTAATAACCATTTTCAAAACACAGTGTTGAAGCATATCTGCCCCTCGGTGCTAAAATAGTGTTTTTACAGAGTGGCACCTACCCTTTACAGTATTTCAAAAGTGCTTGTGTTCTCTGAAACAGTTTGGCTCCTGAAATTGAATTATGTGCTTCCTGTGACCCATGGATTGAATGTGTGGGTTCCAGTTTGTCTTCTGGAAAAGAATGGTGTCTGTTTGCACTTGGAGTGCCTTGCGGGTTATGTTCCATTTATGGTCTGGTAAACAACATGAGGACCCAGACTTCTGGAGCTGTGCAGAGATGGGTAGGTTGATACAAATTAATATGGCCATTGCTTGTTTGCATTGTTGTGTATGTGTGGCACAGTTTGGGCCATGTCAGTGATGTGTTACCTCTGTCAATGTATAGCCACAATGCCAGGTTCTATATGATGCTATTTGAAGGACTACGTGTGTGCACAGGGATCCAGTGGTGTCATGCGTTAATTGTGCCTTCAGGTGACTGTTATCCTGCGAGGATTCTATTGTGCCCTTGCAAGGACAACATTTTCGCATTGTAAATGCAGAATGTACACCAAGGCATGCCTGATCCATTTTACTATCAGATGATGTTTCTGGCTGATTCAATCGGTGAACGTGGGTCAGGAGTTGGTTGTGCCTTCAGGTGAATGTTATCCTGTGAGGATTCTATTGTAATTTTCACATTGTTAATCCAGAATGTACACCAATGCATGCCTGATGCATTTTAATATCAGATAATGTTTCTGGCTGATTCATTAAGTGAACATGGTCCGATAGGGGTGGTGTTGTCAGGGAAGGAGTCCAGTTTGATTTGTGTAGTCTTTTGTTGGACCAGAGTGCCCACGTGTTTCTGAGGCAGCTGCCTCTCTAAGGGGTCTAGTGATGGCTATAATTTTGTGTTGTTTGTGCAACCATTGTGTCTGCAATACATGGGCTGGTCATACAATGGGCTGATGTGAGATGGACGTTATCCATGTTAGAGATGGTGATAACACTTCTGGAACAATTCCTGGCCTATCTACTACGTGGAGCTTCTTGTCAAGTGAGACCATCTCACTATTACCTGCTGAACCCTACTTACACTAGTGGTGTGCAATGGAATTTGTGCTGTTAATATATGTGTACATAGGGACATGGACATATTGACTGGAGGAGTAAGAGACTAGCAGTTGATGCCAAGGTCAATGCGAGACAGGGCACATGTTGCAGGTAAACAAGATGTTGTACATTTGTCTTGTATCAATCCTTCATGAATGTCAAGTCGGGTTGTTGTGGCACTGCATGGTTTCCTGTGACACTGTAGTGCCTGTTTTTTTTGTTAAAACTATTTGCTGTAACTTGGCCTGTGCTCATTGTGCACATACATGACCATGGCCTATGTGTTATTGTGGATTTCCTGATGTCAGAGATGTTGGTTCACATTGAGTCCATGGCCCTCATTACGACCCTGGCGGAAAGTGACTGACCGGACCGCCACAGCGTAAATAGCGTTTCCGCCATTGCACGATGGAGCAAAGTGCGGCCCATTCCGACCCATCGGGCACGAGCACCACGGCATGGCGGAAGTGCAAAGTCCGCGATGGCGGAAATGACCCCAAAACGGCCCACACCGCCGCCGTACGGCGCCCTAGGTGCAATACCGCCACCCATCTTAGCGGACACCGCAGTGAGCGCCAACCGGAAAGTACGGTGACCGTAAATATACGGAAACGGAAGTAAAAACATGTGCCCGGAACGGGAAACAACACGCCGTACACCTATAAAACCACAAAAACAACACAACCACTAAAAACACTACCCTGAGACACATCCCAACCCGTCATCCACCCTAGTGAAACCAAGAAAAATGGGAAAAGTAGCGAAGAAAGCGTGCGACCGCAAGCGGCAGGTCCACTTCTCCCGTGAGGAACTCACCGTGCTTACAGAGACCCTCCAGGAGAATGCTGCCGCCGTCTTCTCCACGCAAATGACCAGGACGGCACTTGCGAACAAGAAGGCCATATGGGCCCTGGTGGCACAGCGGGTAAGTGCGGTGGGGACCGCACCCCGCAACCCACAGCAATGCAGAAAGCGATGGGACGACCTGCGGATACGCGTCCGTAGCATACTTTCTGCCAACCGCAACATTGCCACAGCCACCGGGGGAGGATCGGAATCACCCATCAAGTTGACCCCCTGGGAAGAAATCTGTGCCTCCACCATAGGAATGGAGAGCATAGAGGGAGTCGGAGGGATGGAGAAAGGAGTGCAGACATCCGGAGAATCCGGTCGGTGGCCCAAATAAAACCATGCCAAATCCACAATGTCCAATCATGTGAATCACATGTGTCCACATAGCGCAACAGTAACACATGGCCAGGAGAACGTCCACACACATTGGCCTGATAGCGCACTTTAAAACTCACAATAAATACATAAATAATTAAAAACCCCAAAAACACCCACTACACGTGCAGCACGCACACCCTAACTGCAGGCTGCCAAACAACTGCACCCTCACTCCACACACAAATGAAAGCACCTCCAAGGCCCCGACCCAAATCACCCTCAGGTACCACCCCAATGCATGTGATACATTGCCATTCCAATTCCCACAGACCCATTAATAACGCTCGCCCTCCTTTACTCCACCACAGGGTCCGATCCAAACGACGAGCTTCAGGACACCCCTACCAGCACACCTGCAAAGAGGGCCAAGACCAACGGCCAAAGTCCCTCCACCTCAGCTGCACGCATCAAGACACGGCAGCAGCACAAATCAAGTGGCAGCACAGAGGAGGGAACATCAACAGGCACCCCAGCAGCCAGCATGCCCACAACAGCAGCACCACAGGTCCCCCCAATGGATGCCACAGAAGGCACTGCCTCTGGTGGCAGCAGCACCATAGGTGACACCCCATTAATGGCAGCATGCTCCGACACAGAAGACGGGGATGTCGAAGTCAGATCCATCCATGACCTGTCCCAATCCCCTGTCTGTTCCATCCCGTACACCATGAGGATACCACGCAGGGGCACCCACAAGACGACGACTGGCCATCCCCCACAAGCCCTGTGGCAGGGCAACATGAGGCGAACAGCCACTCTGTGACACCACCGCAAATGGCCATGGCCCAGCAGAGGCAACAGTCCCTCGACCAGTTAATCGTGCAACAGCAGCAACTGGCCACGCTCCTCAAGGACCATGCCGATGAATGTAGGGGGAATAAGGCAGACATAGAAACATCAACTGAGACACTTAGGGCATAAATGGAGAGAAGTACAGAGACACTAAGGGCACAAATGGAGAGTAGCACCGAGTGCCTGAGAGTCCAAATGGAGAGTAGCACCGAGAGCCTGAGAGTCCAAATGGAGAGTAGCACCGAGAGCCTGAGAGTCCAAATGGAGAGAAGCACCGAGAGCCTGAGGGGGGAACTGCATGCGACGTCCAAAGACGTATGTGCCGAACTTGCCGCAGTGCGCCGTGTGCTCACTGAGCTCTCACAAACCCTAAGGGACATGCATGGACGTGAGCAGGCAGAGACATCATCCGTTGCAAGTTCCGTCCAGGGCAGCCCCCAACGTAGATCTGGGAGGAACCTGCGCTCCACAGGCAGGGGTGCCCCTGATACCCGCAGAGGGGGCTTGCAATAGCGACTGCCCACTGACAATGAGCATCTTTGGACACTGGTGTTCGGGGGGGAGGTAGGAGGGTGGAGGGGGTGTGTTGGGCTCACTTGGGTGGCGGGTCGATAGGGTGTTCAACATGATATCACATATACCATAAACAATGCACGATCAACCAATGAGATGTGTGGACAATGATCTTTGTGTACTAGGCCATCATAGGCGTACAGTCCATATTGTGCATGTACCAGACACACACAGTGCCACGAGTCCCGTGTCCATGTATCAGCCACCAGGCGTGAGTGCTAGAAGCATGCATCAATGAGATGCTGACGAATGTCACGGCCCTCCTGTGCCTCGCGGACTCCTTGAGGTGCTGCCACATCCCCACCCTCATCATGACCATCTTCAGGTGCTTGCAGTTCTGCGTCAGGGGGCATGGGCACATTTCTACGTACGCACATGTTGTGTAGCATGACACATGCCATCACCATCTTTGCAACCTTCTCATGGCGGTACAGGAGTGCCCCGCCAGACCTGCTGAGGCACCAGAAACGAGTCTTCAGTAGGCCGAATGCCTGTTCAATGACTACACGGGTACGTGAGTGGGCATGGTTGTAGTCCTCCTCATGCTGGTCCCGTGGGTTCCGGACTGGTGTGAGGAGCCATCTCTTCAGTGGATATCCGGCATCACCTGTATGTGGACGATAAACAAATTATGTGGAATGCCATTGCTACGTACGCCCCCCCCCCTTCCTGCCAGGTCATTGCCGCATCACATACCCCACATCATCATGCATGAAATGAGACTCACCGAGTAGCCAGGATCTGTACCCTGCGTGTCGCTCCATGTAGCGTGGTATTGTTGAGTTCCTCAAGACCATAGAATCATGGGTTGATCCAGGGAATCGGGCACAACAATGTGTAATGATCCTGTTGGAGTCACACACCATTTGTACATTCAGAGAATGAAATTGTTTTCGGTTGCGGTACTGGGCCTCCATGGTATGTGGGACGACCAATTCCACATGGGTGCAGTCAATGGCACCAAGGCAACCCGGTATGCCGCCAAGTGCATGGAATCCCACTTTTGTGTTGGTAATTTCCTGCTCCGAGCGTGGTAGAGAGATGTAGTCGTCTGCGTGCTGCAGGAGGGCATCGAGCACTTGCAATAGTGTCCGTGAGAACAGTGGCTGAGAAATGCCATGCAACTGTCCGACTGTGTGCTGGTAGGTGCCTGTGGCCAGGAAGTGGAGTACAGACACCACCTTCAGTAGGGGTGGGATGGCGGTTGGGCTATCTATCATGCTGACAAGGTCAGCGTGTGTCATGTCCACAATGGCGATTATGGTGTCCCGGTCCAAACGGTAGAGGGTGTGGATCTGCTCATCAGTGAGGTTGAACGGATGTGCTCGGAGGCGTGGGATTGCGGGCTGCCTGCGTGGTGGTAGTGGCTGTGCTGGCGGCCCTTGCTGGCCCTGCCTTGCCCTCCTCCTCCTCCTGCGTCTCCTCCGTGCGGCCGGTTGTAGTTGGTGTTCGTCTTCTTCTTGGAGTTGGAGTACTTGCAGTGCTATCAGGTCCCCCAGGGCCAACATCACGAGTCCTGCCGGTAGCATTTCGGAGTGGGTGTGGTTGTGGGAGGAGACTGGGTGTGCTATTTATGTGTTTTCAGGCTGTATGGCCTCCACCTGTGGTGATTCATTCCACCTGTGCAAGCTGCTCTCCCCTTTGGCCGAGCACGTCCCGCACACAACGCTGCAATTCGAGGAATGGCATCTTGCTATTACAATCATGTATTTGTACCCGATGGCCGTGTAACATTGGTTGATATGTTCATTCGGCTATGGTCCCATTGTTTCACATACTATCTTAGCAGTCGCGAACAGACTTGTGAAGGGTCAGTGGAACGTAGTACTCGAGTAACGGTGGACCCTCATGCATCACTGTACCGAGTTGCAACGACGGGCGGGGCGTCCCATTTGTGAGTGAAGGCAGTTGCCATTTTCACACACTGCCGCACTAGATGGATTAATTTGTGATTTCAAGCGGCCACAGATGCCTTTTCGACGTGATGTTGCAAATGAGGAATTCGAAGGGCGGCGCTTTCGGTTATCAGCTAGCGGCGAGGAGATGCCCACAGGTCTGACTGCAAAAATAACGTTCTATTGTTCAATGTCCTTGGGACAGGGGCCATGGCGAGGATGCAATTATTGATATGAATAGTTTGGGATGCGCAATAGCGAAGTGGACGATGAGGCCGGACGTTCCCAAATACATGTTACTTCACAACACTGGAATTACGGGCTGGGGCACAGTGGATTTTGCAGGCTGCATAACGCACAGACTCAATGGAATTCTCACATGTTATGTGAGTATGGAAACAGGCGTTATCATTACGGGATGAGGGAATGATGAATGGATGCATGGACAGATGATTTGATACAGTGTTTGCCATGTACAGGGCTTCTTGGAATCTGTCCGCCTCCCCTGCGCTATGTGATGCAGGGCTGCCATAGTGGGACCATCGTCTATCTGGCCTTGTTGAGCCCTCCCTGTCTCGACGCGCCTTCAGACACTTGTGTCCATGCACGTTACCAATCCCATCTGATGGATTCTGTTTTCACAGACGCATGCACAGGTACACTCGTTTGTGATGGTGTTTTCACCTCGATATAGATAGTTATGAGTCGCAAGTGGTTTTTGGGTGGTGATGATCCTTTGGAGTGGGCTAGCATGCATATGGCTGTGGATTTAGTGTGATCATTGAAGTGAGTTGTTCGAATGTAGTTCTGATGGCCATTCTATTCTTTTTCTTTTATTTTGGTTGACAGGTATCTCCTCCCCTTTTGCCACTGCCATCTGTATGCCACTCCTGCAGATGGCTTTTACTCCCGACACCTGCTGCTTCGTGTTAATCAGTGGAGCAGCATTACGATCTTATGGGACGATCGCCAATGGGCCACATGCCCTTACGCAGTACTAGTGGCTCGGAGCAACATTTCGGCCTTTCAGCTGGACTAGTGCCTCCCCATTGGGACGGCCCTGCGGTTCTGTGCGCTTCCATGTTGCCTTTTCGTACGAGAATGTGACCCTGTGTACCATGAGGGAACAGGGCGTCACACAAGAAGTAGCTGGTCATTTCTTGCGGATGCAGCCCACAATGGTGAAATGTGTTTTGGAGTTCATGGCCTAATGGCTGTATGGGCTTGGTGAATTTGTTGTGCATTAAATTTCTATTCTGATATGGGCCGTGTAGCGTTCTTCTTTGCAAGTGATGTGGCATATTCCTATTTGGGGAGCGATGTATTGTGAGGAGATCTGCATTGGGTTCCAGCTTCGGAGTATAGTTGCGTGGTACTGTGCTGGGCGCGTTTGCCTACGAAGCCCAGTGAGGTCAGGGATGAGGGCTGCCAATATGACTGTTTGAATGATGTCATGCTCAGGGGCGGGGGATTAGGTTTTGTGTAACAGATGCCGGTCAGCCAGGTGGACTGGTGGAATGATGTGATTTTCGGAATATTGCTGGTCACAGGTGCCTGTGTTTGCGTGCGTTTCTTGGTGGGAGACTGAGGTCATGTCCATTGGAATGGCTTCTGTATTCGTGCCATCTGTGCCCTGCAGCTCCCATTGGCCCCTCTTGAGATTCTTTTGTTCGTTGGCATGCATGGGTGACTTGTACATTTCACTGGTTGCATTGTGACTTCATTGCACCTACGGGGAGTTGTACAATGTGGCCAGGGAGCGGTGTACAGGCACTCAGTGGGGCCGTTTACGGTTGATTCGCGATGCCGTACTTCTCACCATGGCGGAATGGTACTTTCCGCCGTGCTTGATGGCGTTAGGTACATGTCCGCTAGGGTCGGAATTCGCGTACCGCTGCGCCATGGTGGTATTTACGGTTTGGCATGGCGCGCGCGCGCGTACTTGGTGCAGTTAGCGTTGGCGTTCACTACGGTGTCGCTAATGGCATCGTACTTTGCGGTGACGGGTCATAGTCGCACCGAGCGCTATTCGATGGCGGTATTGCATTTCCGCCATCGTTTTTCGATTTCCGCCAGGGTCGTAATGAGGGCCCATGTCTTTTAGGTGTTGGGTCAGACAGTTGTTGGGATTCCAATGTATCAGATATGCCTGTCATGTACGGTTGTGTGCCATTGCATTCTGTACAGTGGTTTGTATAACAAATGTTGTGCTGTCATTTGCAATACCAGCCTGACAGCACTTTTCCAATGCAATGTGTTTTCCCTTCATATTTTGGCATGGGTGTGGGTCTTTGTTCATGTTGTCGCCTGTGTGAGACAATTGCATGTATTGAAAGTGGACAGAGATGGTAGTCATGGGGTGACCATTGTGACAAGTAGATGCAGGCCATACCTTTGTTTCCATTGGTTTCTGCAGTAATAGTGTTGCAGGATTTCTCAGAGAGCATCACAGAGGGTAATCCAGCTTTGTTTCAACTTGACCCTTCACTTTTCATCCCTCCACTTCTTCTTCATCTCCACAGTGTGTGCCTCTACCCCAAAGCATTGATGTTGTCCATTTCCCTCTCCCAATGGGCATTCTTCAGGCTTTGGGTAGTATGGTCGCCTGGGAGGTTGATTATGGGCAGCTTTTATGAATTAATGAAATCTACCAGATGCTGCATCTCCTGCTTTGTAATGTTCTGCTTCCTCTTGTATAATTTTGATTACTCCATCTTGCTTGCCATGAAATCTAAAGTGATTGGCCAGGCTAGTATGCTAATCTCTGAAACCACTTCTTGGCCATTGGCTCTTTCCCACAACCCCTCAAGCACTCTGTTGTGTACCCTCTTCTAAAAAAAACCTTCATGCTGGCCAACTATCACCCTATCTCTATCACCCTCTTCTTGGCAAACACATGGAGAATTTGGTCATCCCTGAAGTGACCCACCACACTGAATTAGCTGGCTGCCTCCACGACCACCAGTCTGGCTTCAGAGCATCCAGAGGCATGGAAACTGCTCTCTTGAACAGCTGCAAAGACCTACTCTCAAATCTGGGTTTAGAGATTTGGAGTTGAAGGGAAGCACGGTCCCCTGCACAATAGGAGTAAACTAGTGGTTGTTTGGGTTTGGCCTGCAGCCTCACACATGATTTGTCAGGGAAACAAGACTCCCAAGTTCCCGAAGGGTTGTTAGTTGAGTGAGATGACAAACCTGGTTTAATTTAGGTGCTGGCTAGTTTTAGTTGTTCAAATTCTAGAACAATTCCATATTCTGAGTTTATCAGAATTAGAGACAGGTGATTTCTGTTTTTGCTTCAGTACCAATTTTAATAGAGTAATGCACATGTGTCAATGTCGGGCAACATATGCCAATTGGAGTTAAAACACAAGCCACGTGTTCCTTTTTTATATCATTGGAGTTCATCTAAGAAGTTGTATCCAATGCTCCTGCTTGTTTCATTAGCTTTGGTTCAAATTGATGTTGCTTCATCTGTGGTGCTATCCGATTCTTCCAGAGCTTGATCTGGGTCACTGTCTGCATCCAAAGTTGCTGGAGAGCTATTGGGAGTACTCCCCTTGGAATTGGTGTCTTGTACGTTGTCGAATTTTGGTTGGAAAGTGAAAACCCGATTGTCTTGGTAATCCCTTTCGTCCCTAGAAAATGTTCTGCATTTTCTCATCTTGAGATCATCCTAGTGAGCCTTCAGTATGTCATACATGATGTTGTCGTTTTTTGTCCTTTGTGGCTTGTGGTGATTTGCTTGCTTCAATCTCTATTTTTAGTTGATTTATTTCTATGACCAATCTTTTGTTTGCCCTGTTGGCATGCTCTATTAGCAGTTCCATCATGATTTTGGAACCCATGATCAGGTTCTCCTCCCACTTGACAGCAAGATCTGCGTCTTCTGGGTTTGTAAATTCTGGAAAAATGATAATCCTCAAACCCCTGGGTATTTTTTCCTGTCCCATGTATGTTTGGAGAGTGAATCTCTCCCAAAATGTGTTGATTTCCTTGGTACACAGACGTTCTAATTTGATGAATTGTTGCCATAGATTGTCTGGCCTGTTGGGTGTAGGTGGAAAGGCATGTATCATAGATTCTTTTGGAGCAAAACGATTTTTAGTGTCAGTTTTCCTGGGTTCCAGGTAGTCAGCCATGGTGGCTGATGCTGCGTGTTTGGTTGCAGCGGGGGTCCAATCCCTGGGAAAATGGGTTTAGAGATTTGGAGTTGAAGGGAGGCACGGTCCCCTGCGCAATAGGAGTAAAATAGTGGTTGTTTGTGTTTTGGCCTGCAGCCTACACAGGGTTTGTCAGGGAACCAAGACTCCCAAGTTCCCAAAGGGTTGTTAGTTGAGTGAGATGACAAACCTGGTTTAATTAAGACGCTGGCTAGTTTTAGCAAATAATGTTTAAGTATAAGTGATGCAAAAAAGTATAGTTAGTGAATCATATTCACTTTCTACGTGACATGCAAAGAGCTGTTTAATTTAAATAACAATTTAAATAAGGGGCTATTCTCCCCTAGTGACAAAGTCAAAGAATGGGGATTTAAATCAACCTGGCTTCTATCACACAGGATATGAAGTTACAGGCTAAAAAAAGAATGGAATTTGAGTGACATATTTACTGTTAACAGCAGATTAACAGCAATTTAGGTAAATCTATTTAGAGAAAACTGTCATTAAATGCCATAAACTAATACAGCAACATTGTTAAACGCTCATTATATTCTGACTCCAGTACCCACATCCTCCATGGATGGGTGAATTCTCAGAGATGATTAAAAAAAACATCAAATTTGCTGCCCCGATTTATTAAGAATAGTTATCAAGTATAACTTTCACCAGGAGGAATTGAATAATTGTATGCTCTAGTTATTCCAATTCATCAACATGTGTATACCTGACTCACCAAACAGAATAGGGATAACCATCGAACTTGTGCTGAGCCTAAATTACATATGAAAAATATGAAAATCCAAAATAAATGCAAAAAAACCAGAATAAAACAAAACAAATATCTGTCACCATATAAAGGCATAGCAGCAAGGTGAGGGTCTCCCATTGCCTTCCTACCAAGGCCTCTCATCAAAACACACAGCCACAACAAAGAAAAGGCATGTCTCTCTTTACTTTACTTTGCATATTTATATCACGCTACCAGATACCTGTGAGCTTAAGGGCACCACATAGAACATGTACAAAGACAAGACAGCTACAAAGATGTAAACGGGTATTCCTAGAACAGATCATTCAGAATTACATTTTCGGTGGATTAGCAAAAGTGGAACATTTTTAGTTTTATTTTAAAGATGTTGGTGGATTTTATTTCTCTTAAATCCAAGGGAAGCCTATTCCACGCAATTGGAGCATCTATGCAAAAGGCTTCCTTAAGCGCTCTACTAGAATTGCTGCATCGTGTTTTTAATTGGGAGGTGTTGTTGGATCTCAGATTCCTCCAGTTGTGTTTCTCCTCAATGCATTCCATCAGATAAGCTGGCATCAGTCCTTGGGTACATTTGTGGGTGATCAACAGAGTTCGGAACTGGACTCTTGCCCTCACAGGCAGCCAATGTAGGCTTTGCCTTGCTTCAGAAACATGGTCTTTGATTTTTAAGGTTCTACTCTGCCTTTTCTCTCACTCAGGAAGGAGTCTATCCATTCTGTTGCCTGGTCTGAGAATCACACTATGTTTCTTAACCTGGTGGCCAGAATAGTATGGTCCACCAGGTCAAAAGCCACAGAGAGATTGAAAACCATGAGTAGTGACATTTGCCCAGTATCCATTCTATCCAATAGTTTGGACTTGAGATCAATAAGGACTGTCTCTGTGCCAGGATGTTGTTTTAACCCTGATTGGAGCTTGTTCAAGATAGGGAATGTATTGAGGTGTAATGAGATTTGATTATATGCAACTCTATCAGAGATTGGGCATTTTAGCAGTGGTGTGATCCAAGCTTGCTTTAATTTTTGGGGGACAATGTTTTCCTTAAACGAGGCATTCAAAATGTAGTGAGCGCCGGCAGTATGGTATCTGAGCATGCATGCATGCATTCATAAGTAAACAATTTTCACCAAATGAACCCCCTAATGCATCAACCTATCTTGGGGCCTCAATACACGTTTGGTGATATTCCAATGGTAAATCGACTGGACTACTGCCAAAAAGAATTACCATTACCACCACTTGCTCTGAAGGATTTATCGCCAGAATACTAGTGATGGTAGGCATTGTAAATCCCAATTTTATGGCGTCCGTAGGGATCCCACTAGTAATTTTGCAAATGTCGCTGATTTTTTGGCAGTAAGGTAGCAGATTTCACTCAATCCTTTTGCTGGAAGAACTCCTCCAACTCACTGCAAAACCTGTAGTACGGCAGCCAGGTAAAGTGACGGTAACAGAATTTCTGCCATGATGATGCAGTTTTTTGTCTCCCATCCGTACTTGTAATGAGGCCCTTGGTCTGGTAAGATATACATACACCAATGTACACAAAAATATCATTGTGCCTTGATGTGCCATGCAACTTATCATCAGGCAACCCTTCTTGCACTGTTCTCTCAGGTACTCTGTATAAAAAACCAAGACAGATGATGTTGTTTCGTGTTATCAGCATGGACGAAACAATTTTTGTGGTACCACCAATGACTGCCAGTAAATATGTGGCTCTACAATCGCACAAATCAGCACATTTCCACCAACATGTTGTTAAGATGGATTTCTGAACTCTGACCTGGAGGGGAAGGGGTTCAGAAGTCCAGCCTAGTTTCTTGGAACAGGGTAACCTCTGGACAAGCCAGACCAATCAGGGTAGCGATGGCGGCGGTCAAGACTGAGGGCCTGATCACGACTTTGGTGGTAACACTTAAATCCGGTGGTAGCACTAATACCGCCGGATTTAAGGGTCCGCCGAATCAGGGCTTCGGCGGATTTCGCCCCAGCTCTGAGCTGGGGGGAAATCTGCAGAAAATTTGCGCTATTAGTAAGTAAGAGCGCGAAAATTCCCCATTGAGCCCAATGGGGAATGGGGCATTCCCGAATGGGATCAATGGGGAATTACTTTACCGCCGAACTCGTGATCCGGTGCTATTAGCGCCAGGGAGTTCGGTGATAGGGCTATTACCACCGGCGGTAATACCGCTGGCGGTAATGGCCAAGTCGTGATCAGGCCCTAAGTCTCAAGAGGGGTGAGGGTGACTGAAAGACCCCAATGAGTACACAAAACAAGGACACTTAGAAATTACTCCAGACAGGTGGTATCTAAAAAATATAGACACATTTATTACAAGGCCTTTGTAACATAGACCATAGCAAAGAATCACAATAATACTAAAGTAAACCAACACATCACAACCAATACAATATATATACAAGACCGAGGGGTCTAAGGAGTTAGGAGCACGTAATATGTAGACCACCTAGATGGGGAGGAAAACAGGCAGTGCAAGTAATCATTAGTCCCAGTTTGACATCAGAAATACACCTAGCTAGAAGGAAGTCCGAGCCCTACGAAGAGAGGAGCCTTATGCTCAAAAGTACCTGCACACGCTTGTGCCAATGAACAAAATAGGGTCTCTTCAAGGATCTCAGGCAGTTTAGGAAGGTGAATGAAGCGATGAAGAACAAGTCCCCACTACTCAAGCAAGGCCTCCACTTGTGGGTAGAGGCAGGGTGAGAGTGCGGGATAGAGTCGCTATTTCGCAACAGCGGTAGAAAAGAAACGGGCTCCCGCGCGAGGGGCCACTGGTTGGGGTATGGACTACTCATCGGTCCCCGACGCAGGCAGACCCAGACTCCAGTTCAGTTCATGTTGCTGGCAGGTTCAGCTGCGATGATCAGGACGTCTCGACACCGTGTAGATTCCACGGTAGCAGGATGCAGGGGCGAAGCTGTCCCAAATGCAGAGGACATGCACAGGTTGTTACCACAGCAGGGCAACACGGCAACCTCCGGGTGCACTCGTCTCACTTCAGACCTGGGAATGCCAAGTGTATGAAATTCGGTGTGAGGGTGCCGTGGACACAGAGCAAGCAGTAAACCAAGTTTTGAGGGCTTCCCAGAAACGGCGGCGGTGACAGAGCAAAGCGTCCTGCGTAAGCTGGTCAGCCCACTGGTTGGCCCAGGGACTCTTCCGAAGAGGCTTACTTGCAAAGTTTGATGAAGGTGCCGGGAATAGTTGGTCCCACTATTCCAATGGGTCGACGCGCCTTTGCAGACCTTCTAGGACAATCAGATGCAGAGGGGTCTCGCAGGACGACAGCGGTTCAGGGTGCCAAACCTTCAGCGGGTCACCAGCGGTTCCTCGACTCAGCTTCTTGTTGCAGGATACTTGGCTCCTTATCCCTTGTTCAGTGTGAACTCAGGAGATCAACATGGTAGTTGTGTTTTCAGCCTCCTCTTATCCAAAGTTCCCTTTGTGCCAAAACGGAGAGGAGCCAAGATCTGCTCACAAACACACACATCATACGTGGACCTATCACGGACCACGGTGGTCCCAAGCATCCAGGCATTGGGAACAGACATCCCAGCCCACATCCTGGAGGCACACACAAGGCATGCAGAAGCCCGCAAAAGCTTTGGCTTTTCGCGGGAAAGTGCATGACCAAATAAGGACGGACCCAGGTCGGCTCGACCTGGGGAAGGTGAAGGGGCAAGACGGTCAGAGGACAGGACAAAGAACCTCGTGGCATGGCGATTTTGGGAGCCAGGCCACTCATTTGTGCCAAACATGGTAAGTGCGGATAACATGGCAAAAAAGGTTTCAAAACACAAGTGTCCGTGACACACTTGCACAGTTCATAATAAGTCCAGCGAGAGTTTCTAGGGCCTTTGGAATGACTAGAGACCCAAGAGCGCGGTAAAGTAAGTTACAGTGCACTCTTGTTTCATGTTGCACAAAAGCTGCAACATGAGGAAAGGACTAAGGGAAACAAAGTCTCCCAGTACTGACTTTCTTAAGGGCATGTCAGTTTCCCCATAAGAATTGAACGAAAGCCCAGAGGAGTGCGGCAGAAGGCTGCGCTTCTCTGGAAAAGTCTAGATCATGGTGTAAAACAGCAGCAAAAGGTTTGGGGTTGCCACATGGAGGGAAAATTACATACTATATGAAATCTTTCCTAACACATGTGATAACACAAAATGACAGAGCCCCCTCATTACAATCACCATATTCACTGTGTGCTCCCTAACGGAAGATATGCACATAACAAGCACAGCATCACTTAAAGGTATTGTTGACCTGTCGGGGGTAAACTCACCAGACATTTAAGTGACAATGTGCTGGAGAGGAAAGAACAGTGATCCATGAAACAAAGGCCTCACCCTCCGAGTTAGACACCATCCGTTGGCACATACATGCAATCTTGGCAACCACAAATCAATCAATCCCTCAATCATAATGCTTTTTTCGAGAGCAATAAGTCCCATGAAAACAACATCAATCAATACAACGTTGCATTCCTTATAGAAGATGCAGCAATTAGAAATTACACAAAATAAGACAAACAATTTAATTTTAAACCAGCTGCAAACACAGTGCTCGTATTAAAGGAGTATAGTGTTTAGGGCTCAAGTGGCTAACGTGACTGTGACTATTAGAAGCATTTGACTGAAATCTCTGTATTCTCTGTGAAGAAAAATGTCTGTTTTGGCAATAGTAAATCAGACGCACCAGTAATAAAAGCACAGATATGATGCTATAAAATCTTCTATTCACCTATTTACTTGCTTAATAGATTTGATTCGGAGAGAGTCACCCATAAAACTGTGCATAAAATAGATATCATTTTAAATGCAAATGAAACATGATTGCATGTAGCCAGTATACTATTCTCAAAAAACAACTAATCTGCAAGAAGATGGCAACATTCTTCTATTCAGATTAAATCACTAATTGTATGAGCAGCTGCTTTTAGTGTTCACCGCCAAAACACCGACCCCAGAGGTTTTACCATCAAGGCTAAATGCCCCCATCCGTTATGGCGAAGATGCCAGACGTTTCCAGCGAACAATGCAACAGTACTCCTGGATTTATAATTCTCATCAATCACTCCCACTTTATGTCTTCTCATTCTGCCAGATTTGAACAGTGGCTTCAGCCCTAGATATTCGATCATGACACACCCGAGAAAATAGCAGGACATGGAGGTCCTCCTCACTCATTTCACCACACAACTGACAATTATTAAACACAGTACGTTTCCATTTCCTAGTCAAGTGGGCCAACGTTTAAATGAAACTTTCGATGATTCAGATGCCTAGAAAAAAGGCTCAATCTCGTCAAGATCTGAGTCAATTCCCCATCCGGACTTTACCAGCATCAATTGCTCAAAGTGTGCAGCACAACTGCTTTTGGTAATGTTAACGCTGATAACCCCAGGTGGACAGAGGCGTAAAACAAGATGTGGGGGGCCCCAGTGCGAGCCATGCTGAGGGGGCCACAGAAACTCGGCAACAAATCACGGGTCGCGCCACTCTCTGGGCCGGCCTAGATTGCCACGCTTGCGCAATACACACAAACATGCTGCTGAAGGGTTATGCCGCACACTGCACTAGGTGAAAGATAGAAATGTGTGTTTTAATGTAATATACAGCACACATTCTGAGTAAAATTCGCTATAAAGCCACAATGTTTGCAATTGTTTTGTAGGGTAAAGCCAATCCAATACATGCAGGTCACCAACAGTGTAGAGGAACATTAATGCTTTGCTATTAAAAATGCTATGCCACAATGAAAACTTGTCTGACTGGCTGCACAATGTAGACCAGTGTAGACACGTAATAACATTACAGTAAAGCATGCCAGGCCACATATAGTCATACCTAGACTGGTTGCACCAAAATACCAGACAAAGCTATAACACTTATCAAGGAGAGAGCAGACATTAAAGCCTGCGTCTCCACGGCCTCTAACAACATGGCCAAACTCTTTTAAATCTGCAAGGAACTGGTCAATCCTGTTGCATCTCTACCTCTCCTGTTCCCTCCAAGGTCCTCTGTATGGCTCTGGCCTCTCACTTCTCCGTAAAATCCCAGGACATCCTGTCCTCAATCTCCTCTTCCTCTCCCTCTTCCTCTATCGGCCCCCTTTTGCCATCTCTAACTCTCCTCCTCATTTTTCCTCTTACTCTCTAACAACATCTGACACGGTTTCTTTACAAGTCTGACCTATGAAAGCGTACTCCAAACAGGTGCTCCCTTGCTCCTCCAGAACCATCAAGGACCATATTGACGCCCTCGCTTCAGCCTTGGCCGATTTTTGTAATCACTCTTTTGCCACTGGAAAGTTCCCCTGTCCCCTTAAGTACTCCCTTGTGCACCCACTCATCAAGAAGCCGCCTGATGATCCTACCTACCCGGCAAACTATTTTCCAATATCTCTCACCCCTTTCTTGGGTAAACTCTTGGAAAAGCTTGCCATCTCCCAGCTTACTCTCCACACTGAATCTGTTGGTTGTCTCCATGACCATCAGTCTGGCTTCAGAGCTGCCAGAGGCATGGAAACTTCTCTCCTGAACACCCATGAAGATCTACTCTGTAACATTGATTCCAGCATTCCTTCTGTCCTCACCCTCCTTCTTGCCTCTGCTTTCGACACGGTCAACCATGCAATCCTGATCAATCAACTCTGTGAGAACCTGGACATCACGGATCAGGCCCTGGAGTGACTGACCTCCTTCCTCTTGGACTCCCCTCCAACCCCTCTCCCAGGTCAAACCTGGGCCCATGCTCCCTGTCACCTCTCTCTACCTGTGGCATGACCCAGGGCTCTATACTCTCTCCCTGGTTTTTCACCCTATACTTGGCCACTTTGGCCCACCTGATCTCTACCTTCTCCTCTAACTTTCAGTGTTATGTGGATGAGTCAGCTTTCCTTCAGGCTCCCCTCAGCCTCCTCTCCTCTCTCACTCCTTCCTGACTGTCTAGCCATAATTCAGGATTGGTGCACCTCCAACGATCTCTGCCTTAATGCCAGTAAGACGGAGATCCTTCTCATTGGGACCCCGGCACCTGCTTTCCCTCTCTCGCTCTGGCCGTCCGCCTTGGGCCCTCTTCCTTCACCTTCCTGTGAGGCAAAAAACCTTGGTTGTATCTTCTATGGCACTCTCTCTTTCTCTCCTCATATCTCAGATGTCACCAAGAAGTTCCACTACCAGTTGCTCCTCCTCAAAGTGACTCGTCCCTTTCTCACTTTCCACCGGAAGCTCACTGTTTCCAGAGCCCTGGTTCTCTCTAGGCTGGACTATTGCAACAGCCTCTTTCTCAACCTGCCTTCCACTACTCTACGTCATCTGCAACTAATCCAGAATAGGACTGCAAGACTTATCCTTGGCCACAAGCCCAGGGATCGTATCTCTGCAGCCCTGAAATCTCTCCACTGGCTCCCGGTGGCTGCAAGGATCAAGTTCAAGACACTTTACATTGTCCACAAGGCTTTCTGGGGCCAGGGCCCGCATTACATCCAATGCTCTCTTCCATAATAGCTTCCTTCTCGAGCCCTTCACTCAGCTACCTCCAACTCTCTAAGGGTTACAGGTAGATCTCTCTTTTCTGCTGGTGCCTCCCTCTGGAATGGCCTCCCTGCCCCTTCAAATTTGAGTCGGACCATCTGAAGTTTTGAAAGCAGCTCGAAACGTTTTCTCCTATGCTTTCTCTCTCTCCCTCCCTTGCTGACCTACCTGTCTGCTGTACCGACCTGTTGCTTGGATACCCTAAGTGTTCTCTGTGTCCAGGTTCTTTCTTGATCAGTCACACTTGCACTGTCTCCATGCCTACCATGCACTAAGGGGCTGTAACTGTAACCCTGCAGCCCCTTGTTCTCCTTGCACTACACCTAGCTGTGCTGCCCTGGCTGCACTTACTCACTTGCAGACCTGTTTACCCCCTCCCCTCTCCCTTGCACTTCCCCCTCCCTTTCCCCTTGCACTTCTCGTTCTCGCAATGACACAAGGCCTAGTGCGATCATTTGTTTTGTCCTCCCTCTGTCTTTCCTCCCTTGTCTTGTTGCGCATAGAAACACTTGTGTATAGGCGCGTTAAAAATTACTTATATAATTTTATCACAGATGCCCAGAAAAATATACAATGCCACAGTAAGAAATGGCTAGACTTGCAGCACCCAAATGCCAATCTAGCCAGATAATTACACTTAGCAAGACTGCTTTATCAGAAATGTGCAGTTAAAAGAGTCACACCAAACTGAGGAATGACTAGACTGGCTTCACCAAAATGCCTCTCCAGCCAGTAATACCACATATCATGCCTGCTTAGCCTGGGCATGGACAACCTGTATGATGTATTGTATAATCCCCCATACACATCCCCTCTCCCTCCCACCCCCTACCCCAACCTCCAAAATCAGCTCTTTGGCCAAAAATTACCTCCACGTCCCTCTTCCTTGTCCCAGAGCTTACGTATGAGGCTCCTTGCCTCATAAGTAAGTACTTGGATGAGGAAGAGTGGGACTAGGAGTAATGAATGTTACAGGTAGCTAAGTCAGTTATTACCTCCATGTACCTCTACCTCATCCCAGTACTTGTGTATGAGGCAAATTGCCTCATACACATGTACTGCCTCATACATAAGTACTGGGATGAGGAAGAATAGGGCTAGGAGTAATCAAGGCATTAAACACATTGAGTTGACTGGGCTTCAGCACTCCCCCCTGAAATTTTGGGCTATGTTAACTTGACCTGGATGACCTTTAGACTAGTTGCCAGACAGGACAGGACACAGATGTTAAAAGGCACCTGGGTTTTGCTGTTAATAAGGGACCAGCAATTACCAATGTAAAGCATTTCACTGTTAGTACCTGCAAAATTGAAATCGCAATGTGGGTCTAGTACTTGCATGCCAGGGGAGTGATTGGAAGAGTAGAGAGGGTGTAGGAGACTTAAAGGAGAGAGTTAACTGCTTGTAACATTAAAGCTGCACTAGAATAGTCTCATTAAAATGTGTAAAGAAGTTAGATGCCCCAACACAAATAAGGTTGCCCCTCCCCACCGCCCATGAAGTTAGCGCCTCTCTCAACATTTGAAGGGTTAGCCCCCCAAAATGTAGGTTTTGTTATGCCCCTGTACACAAGCACACACCATTCACCATACACACACCCAGCCATCCATACATTTAAGTGTGCACTCTTTCACCATACAGGCACACCCAGGCAGCCACCTATAAATTTAAGTGTGCACCCTTTCACCATAGAGGCACACCCAGGCAGCCACCCATACATTAAAGTGTGTACCCTTTCACCGTACAAGTACACATGCTCACCCAGCGACCCATACATTTGCGTGCACCCTTTCACCATACACTCACACAGGCAGCCACCTATACAACTAAGTGTGCACCCTTTCACCATACACTCGCACACGTCATGGGGTTGAGGGGAGCCCTATTACTTCAAAATGAAATTGGGGCTCATTGTGGGTCCGGCGGTAACTGCCGATGCTACTAGCGGGTTGCCGCCAGACCCGTAACAAATTACCGGCGCCTGACCTCCTGTTCCCACCGGGCTATTCCAAGTACTGCCGCTGGGACATCAAGCGCTGGTAATTTTGGTAATCACCATTCCTGTGGAGTCCCATAGGACTCCATGGGAATGGGGACACGGAAGCACTGGAACCGTTGTTAACAGTGCCGGTGCTTCTGTGACAGGTCTGCCTACCGTGGCTGCTGTGCCCAGCAGAGGCAGACCTGTCAGGCACGGTGGCCCCAGCAGGTAGACCTGTAATATGCTGGTTCGGAAACAACGGTGCCGGTAAGCTTACCAGCACCGTTGTTTCCGGAGTGGCATGATCAGAATGCGCCCCATTGTTTCTTTTTTAAGTCACTCTAACTTCATTAAGAAATGATTCAGGACTGAACCATAACGGAAATAATTTCTTTATGAAGGCAGAGTGACTTCAAAAATATACTATTATCCTAGGGCCCTCCCGCCCACCCCATGACACGGAGGCCTAAAGCCTAGGGTCTTCCATGTCATTGGGTTGGGGGAGCCCTTGGACTTCAAAAATGTTTTTACTTTTGCAGTCTTGTAGTCATTGCCTTCATAAAGAAATTATTTATGTTGCAGAACTAATTCCTTTATGAATGCAGAGTGAATTCACAAAGAAACTTTTTTTGAGAAAAAGTAGGGCCCCCTCCCAGGACATGTGCTGGCGGGGCCTCCCGCACCGCAGGGGTTGCGGGGGTCCTTGTAGCGCCAGTGCAGGTGGAGAAGGCATAGGATTCATGATGTAATGATGCCATAAAGGCATGAGAGGACAGTGAATACTTATGAGGGGAAAGGATGATATGGGAGGAGTCTGGGGATATATTTAAATATGTAAAGCATTTGTTGTTTACATATAATGCCCACGTGTTTATCATTTTTCTTAACATCTTAGTGGACATTGGATAGGGAAATCACCACTTATTGGCTTTAGGCAATACTTGCCCTAGGGCTCCTTAAGATGGAAATGGGCTGTATGATTGCAAAGGCAGCACTTTTTTGATCTCTTGGGGCACTGAGTGACGGCCACATCGGCCTCCATCTTGGATTATGTCGGCTCAGACCGGCTCAAAAACTAGGACCTTATTGTTTGATGGAAGTGTATCAACGGGGGGTGGCCCCACACTCCTCACCTGAGGATGTCAATGCGGATATCGTCAGATGGGAGCGACTGACCCAGAAGAACAGGACCATGTGATGCCAGGAAATGGGATGGAAACAGAAGATGGACTACGGGACAGAAGAAGAGGGGTCATTGCTATGTTTTGCAGGAGAGGTGAAACGGATATTATGTGTATTATGACGGGACCAATCATGGGTCGATATAAGGGTGGGCAAATTGGAGAAGGGTTAGTTTGGATTTGGCGTGTGGGCTAATAGGAAGTTGTTTATGTTTTTTGCAAACCAGTAATAAAGAATGTCTTGCTTTGTCCATTTCCAGTTTGTCTAATGAGACCTTCTGTTTTAATTCAACTTTGATAGTAATTAGGTCAGCAGTGGCCAACACCAATAGTGACAATTTTAAAAATATATTGAATGACCTGATTGAGGGTGTGCAAGAGGTACAGACGATGTAGACCACTTAAGATCTTTTTAGGATGTGCATACCAATCCCAAGAAGAACTGTAAGTTGACTTGGTACATTTGCCCTTTTTTCTGTGGTGAAAACCCTTTGAATTGTCTTGGGCAGATTATTCAAGAGGCTCTTGGTGGCACATTTCTGGTGGAAAGGCAATAGCTGATTCAAAACACTCATAAGGTTCTCTTAAATAGGCTTGGGTTATATGCAAATACAAATCTTCCTGTTTGTATACCACCCTATTTTTGGACATCCACATTCAGAATGGTGATACCTATGGAATGTTTTTGGGTGAAAAGTAGAGAGTCAAACCCACAAACTTGGTGCATCCCCACAACTACTGGGAAGACCTCTGTGATTTCACCTCCTTGGCCCCATCGCAAAGATGCATCTTTGCTAAAGAACATTTCTGCGATGGTGTCTGATTTTACTGTGTCAAAAAAAAAAAATCAATAACTACATTATTCTCCGTTAACCATGGATCAAGGTGTTCTAGCAATATTCTTCCATAGGTTTTTCCCTAAAGCATCTTACAAATATATTTGGTGATAGTCCCCTGGATTCAATCAGGTTCCTTATTTTTATTAATGGGGACATGTCTGCACCCTGCAAGGAGAAGGGGCTATGCTTTTAATACTGAAGGTGGTGAGCAATTTGACAATACAAGGAAACCAAAGCGTGGGCTCAGACATCAACAACTGATATGGAGCCTATCATGTCCCTGAAACATCCCAGACATCTGACACGGAGCAACATTCTATGATATCATGTATCCAATAGAAAACATTATCAAGGAGCATGGACCTTTTCTTATAACATCCCTGGGGAAGCACATTGTTTACATTTCTCTTATTATTTTATCAGGTGTGGTGGTAGCTACGATGTTGCTATTTGTGCCCTGTACTCTATAAAGACTCTTGAAATTGGCATGCCATACATTTCCCTGTATTACTATGTTATTGACATGGCAATGAGTGTCTGCACGTTTCATCACTTTCTTGCACAAGTGTCTCTGGACCTTTAATCCTAATGCCTGTCGCTGGGATGCACAATTATCTTCCTTGGCTGTCTCCTTCTTTTGGAGCAGAAGTTTTTTTTTTTAAACTTCTCCTTAAATTACAGTTGTCCTCATGGTCTTCGCCTATACACACCCACCTTCAATTCCTGCCCTCATTTACCTTTAGCCAACCTTCGTCCCTCATCAAACCAAGAATTGCATTACCTGACCGTTTTCCTTATCATTGTTGGTACTTTTGGGCCAAAAGGGGCAATACACGGAATCAGGTCTCTGAAAATGGCATTGGCTTTGGGTAAGCGACCAGAAAACATGATACAAGGGATAACAGGGAAAATGACATGGCTGTTAACAAGTCCATGTCCACGACCTCTACACAATTCTATATGTTCCTATTTTGACTCAACATAATATTGGTATTGTTCTCAAGGATTTTTGTTACTATTCCAGTATGACTCAGAAGTCACAGGGTCTTACAGCTGCCGCTCCAGAGTAATTGCTGGTAAAATTGCTGGTAATTCTGACACTTGCAAATTGACTGGACCAGCAAAAGTTAGCCGTTGGGGGCACTGATTCACTTCCAGCTAAGAGCTGGAGATATATCAGGCCCTTACTGTCAAATAAATGCCAGAATTACCAGCACTGGTATTACCGGTGCTGGTGATTCTGGCAATCCCATCCATGGAGTTGTATGGAACTCCATGCAATGGGGATTTAACACTGTTGCGGACACATAGAATATCCTGTAATACCGGAATATCAGGTGCTGGTAATGGTAGGGGCAGTTTGCTGCTACACCGCCGGAATTACTGACAGGATAATGGCAAACTTGTAATAAGGTCTAGAATGGGGGTTGGTGGGCACAGCTTTCTTCTGTTTGTTTATACATTTATGTTGTAAGTGTGTTTGTTATTTGGTCCTTTCGCCATATTCCGCCCCTTTTGCACGATGGGGTGGTTTTCAAAATAGTGACAAGAGTGAGTCTGAGTTAGGTATCCCAGACAGCTGGAAGGATCTAGGTGGTAATCCACAGTATTTTCTTTTGCATTCCAATTCCATTTTTAATTCATGCTTCTTAATGATACTCCACAAAGTTGCATAGATTTTTAGACAATACTTGTCTTTATTTAGAAAGAGTATCTTGTAATAGGCCTGTTGAAACATCTATTCTATGTCCAATGCATTTCGGTCTTGGTTGACCTTCATCAGGGACTGTTATGAAAATATATATATATATGTAAACCATATATTCAAATCATATTAGAGTTAAATATAATCACACAGAATGTTTTTCTTTACTTAATAATAACTTTAGCTTGAATTTACCTTTGATTTATGGCCAATTTCGTATTCTCTTTGTGTTGTAATTTCAATTGCTTGTACACACTGAGTCTTATACCCTTTGTATTTGCGTAATAATAAGTAGATTCATATTCTTGTTGTATTTCTAATGCTTCAAATGTCACATTTATTGCATCAGTGTTGTTTTAAAAATCTATTCTTGTAAAATATTGTAAAGTGAAAAGGTGATTCATACCTTTTTTCTTTGTGTTAGTATGACTCACCTCTGGTCTTTTTACTCCTGGAATCCTGTGTATTGGAGCATACATTATATTCCAATGGGTATTTTCAGTACTCAAATTAAAATAGAAGCAATTGGGAAACAAAGTTTCTTCTCCCATTTGGGAGATTCTTACCTGTTTTAGGTACAATTTCATTCAGCAGGGCACCAGGCTCGGGCGGATGCGCGTGACTCAGCGCCCTGCTTGTTTATATACCTTTAAAATGGCGCCAGTGGGCATTTTGGATTAGTTGTTCACTAAGTAGTGTCTTTTTTGCGTTTTTATTTGTTTATTTTCATTTTTGTAATGCGCCACATGCCCGCAGGCCTCTGGGCGCACACAGAACATGAGACAAGACACACTAGACATGAGAACAGGCCACAAGTGATGTATACAAGCCTTACTATGGATGTTCTATTCCTGCCTCATGTACTCAATGGTTGATAAAGCCAATTATTACAATGCCTATTTCAGTTATTAAAATACACATTTTCAAAAAATTGTTGATTCATACACCATTCCTATTAATATTCATATCTTGTTAAAACAAATTGAAAAGAGTAAACAAACCAACAGGCCCATTGACATAAATAAAAAGTTGTGCTGTAGATGTTTTGTGCTAGCCAAATGTTTACAATGAGTTTTCAAACGTATTATTGTGTCTACTTGAATTTCCTAATTCCGGCACACTTTCATAATATGTTAATTCAATACACTATTCACAGTGATTTATACATCAAGTTGAAGGCAGTCAAGGACCACCAATTAGAATTTTTTTTTACGACCTGAAATCATGATGTGCCTCTCTTAGTTGTAAATAGCGATTCTTTGAGTTATGTCCATACGGGAATATTTACAATGTTTAAACATTTTTGGGTTCCAGGGATATCATGTTACATTTGTACTTGTTCAAAGAAAGAAGTCGTCTGTGTCATTAATGAGTCTGAATTGTTCAGAAATTAGAGAAAGCATGTGTAGTTACATTGTTCATTGAGACCTCCTTGGTGTAATGAATTAAGTTTGTCTATCCAATAGGTTTCTTTTTGACTCAATGGTCTATTAATGTCTACATTCGTGCCTCTTCTTGTTTCTATTACATCCAATATTTGGAATTTGATTTTTGCAATTTGATGTTTGGATTCTTTATAATGTCTGAATACTGGGGATTTGATGTTACCAGTACGTATATTTGACCGGTGTTCGTTCCACCGTAATTCTTCCTTTCTTGTGGTCTGTCCAACATAATATTAGCCACACAGGAATGTGATGCTGTATATTACGTTAGTTGTTTCACATGTTGCATATTCCTCAAGTAAATGTGGTTTCCTGTTTTTGAATGGAATATAGTGTCGCCCTTTTGAACCATGATGCAGTTGGAGCAATTTAAACAAGGATAGGTGCCTTTTCTTATCGGTTTGCAATAAGGGCCTCAACATTCACGTAACAGGTTTCTGGTCACTTTCTATACAAATGTCTACTTCCAAATTTCAAACTTGTTCCTATGGTGCCAACATTAACAATATATAATCTGAATCATTGCATGCCCTGTTAGTCCTGAAAATTGGTTTCAGGGGCAGTCACCCACAATAGGACCATTGCATGGACACAAGTCATGTTCTGCCCAGATGAGTGCAAGTCTTACAGTGTGATGATATTGTTTAGCTGGCTAGTGTCTTGGTAAATTGGCTGTACCCCATGCCAGGTTGTCTTCATTTAGCAGATCCTTGGTTACTAAAAAAATATTAAAATCACTGAGGACAAAAACTATACTTCACCACTTGAAACATATTACTTTTTAATTGTTATAGATTGTCAATATACAGCTATATACTTCATCTTTGCAAAGGTATATTAGGTCATAAATAGTTGCAATATAAGAGTATCATATGGTTACCTATCCCTGTTTCATAACAATGATATATTGTGGCCCAGAGTGAAGGTTTATGGCATTTAACCATTAAGTTCCAGGCTATTTTGAAAGTCTATGCAAAAAGGAAGCGCATACTTGTCCTTGGCACTTAAGGGGTTAATCTGAACTCCTCCTTAACGCACACTGTTATATCCCCACTTTGCTAACCACTCTCATTAACCTTTGCCAATCAAAATCAGGGTAATGCGGTCAGATAATTGGTGTTAGTGACGATACAACTTGAAAACACAATATTGATTTTAATTAGTTGTCAGTGCCACCGGGGACAATGATGTCCGGCTTGGTAACTTGATAACTTGATAACAGTTAAGAAATTGTGGCCACCTTCTCTTTGGCAACATACATTAAGGCACTCCCTCACTCAAGGGTAGCCATTGAAAATTAAATGTTTCCTGAAAATAAATGTTTGGCTTTGGTGAAAGGGAGTCTTATTTGCAAAGTAGACATTTCTGGTTGATATGTTCTTAATTCAATAAGTAATGATTTTTACCTAAATACTCCTCCCATTTTCATGGACTACACAAATGATTAACATGACAGTGCTCATCCATCACTGGGTCCCTTGCAGCCCTCTGGCTTCACCTCGTTTTGCAGACAAGCCAGCAGTCAGGAAGCCAACCAATCTGCAATACAAGCCGTACATTATGTTTTTACTGGTTTCCTTACCCTGTATGACAACACAAACACTAAAGTAAAGATCCACTCAGTGATTCTCAAATCTATTAAGGAGAAACTAGATTTTATGATAAAGGGTGAGAATAAGGGCCACAGCGTTCCCGTTACTTTGTGTCATGCCTCCCCTCCCTCCAAGTCCTCACTCCCTTACCCCCTGTGCTATGATAGTGCCCCCTACCCAAAACCCCTGCTTCCCTAACTTTTCTCTGTTCCCTACTCCACTGCCCACTCTGATTATCTTGGTTGCCCCTTATTCCTCTCATCCTTGACCCTCCACCTGTCTAAGTCTGGCTATACCCCAATTACCATCAGGCATAGTAAGTCGTTGCCACCTGTCTATCAGCCCCCTGCCCCTCCTTCTCCTTACCCCCTCTCTCCTTCATCCCCTCCTCCTATCCTGCAGTCACTTCTCCTTCTCATAGCACTTACTACTATCATTGCCCCCTGACTTCTGATAGCAGGTCGTCTGACACGCCTTTCCCTCCTTGTTCCTCTCTTCCCCTTCCCTCCCTAGACTACTCTGAATTGTCGTCTGACCTTCTTGATAGTCTCCTGTTTGTTTCCTCTCCTCATAACTCTCTCCACTTCCCCCCTCCTCCTGTAACTCTTGCACTGCAACAATTGTCACCAAGCATAGTAATGCTACTGCTGGTTTTGTCTCCTTTTTCCCTTCCCTTTCTCCCCCTAACTGTTCTTGCACTTACACTATCAAAAATGATTACGATAGTTCTACTTTTCACATTCTAATTTGTTTCAAGGACCTCTAAGAATGTAACTGTATCCTCCCTTGTTCCCTCCCTCCTTGAAGCACTTCGAAACACATTGTGTATAGGCGTTATACAAATAAACAATCAATCAATCAATGAATCAATGTACACACTTTGTTTCAAGTTAACAATAATTGGATCAATAAATGAGATAGGGTGCCGGTCTCTAATCAACAAGATGATAATTTGCCCACTCCATCAGTGGGGCAGGAGCTTCCCACTAACAATGGTTCTCTTGATTACCAATGTGAGCAACAGCAAGAAAAATATGATCCAATTACGATTCCATCTGACTCGCAGGCCATTCAATTGGATTTGCAAGCAATCAATGGTACAAACTTAAGCCAACAGTAAAATACCCCTGAATGTCATGACACCTATTATTATTCTATTGGGTATTACAGCACCACAGAAAATGAAAAAAAATCTTTCATGGCGCAAGAGAAGAAACCTAAAACCATGAAGGCATAGTAGAAAAACAGGAGAGCATCAAGGAAATTCCGGTGAAAACTGAAATTAATTGAATCTTCTGAGAAGATCACTACATGGATATATACTTGGAATATGACCAGGAGCAGTACTCTGTAAATGTTAAGCATGTGGCTACTACTCTGGCCCAAGGAGAACCTCAATCTGGGAGTGACATTACCTTCCAGGCAATAGGTACTCACAATAGTCAAAAGGTGGTACTTATTCCGCAGGAATCCAAGACGAACAATAATATCACCCATATTACTGGTGAAATAAATGATGCACAATGTTGTACTATTGGTAGTGTTTGTTAGCAAGGCCAGCAAGAGCTGGGTGTTTAGTATCCTGATAGGAATGGGATCCTCTCAGTGTTTTTTAACTTTACCCACTCAGATGCAAAATCAGGGTACCTCGGCCGAGAGAAACTCAAAATGTTCTTCTTTTCCAAGATCACAGGCAGAGAGTAAAAGACAACATTGATTGATTGCTCTTGGAAAGCATATTCTCCCAAAAAAGCTTTACAAGCCGGATTGTATTATTGAACAAGACAACATTCACAAAGCTACGCTTGACCTAAACCGAAAGGGGCGCTTGATTGGTCCTGGTTGGTGGGTCCGGGATTCCAGCCACTCCTACTAAAAAAGTGGCTCAAAACCACCTTTAGGATTGATAATTGTTTGAAAGTTGTTTCCTGGAATACCCGTGGTCAGTGTTGACTTGATTCTTATCACCCCTATCTCCAGAGCCCCTCTTCTACCCCCAGGAGAGTGTGCAAGAACCCCCTCCGAGCAGAGACTGCAGTAGGAATAGAGATAGGGAAGAACATATGGCCGTCACAGTGCATCAGTAAAGAGAGCAGGCAATCATCCCCCTGCAGTAGGTGGCTGGTTGCTACTCATTCATCTGCACAGAAGAGGTTTACTAATGTCACATTATTTTATGTTGATGGTCGACTGCTCATACCTTCCAGTCACCCTCCATAAGTGTATTAAAATATAAGGTCCATATATAACACATCAATACACAATACATTTACTTAGATGCCCCACTCTTAAAGTTCATGTTGAAATGCTTCTGACAAGACATTCAGTAATGAACACTGAATGAATGCCTGTTGTGCTCTCATGTATAAAGTATATCTTTTGTTAATGAGAAATAAATAATAAAGAAAAATTGCTCCCTAATGATCACCATGCACAACACACTCAAAATGCAAAAAGTAATTAATGAATAAGCAGCAATAATTTCCATTGCCTCTACATCTAGTCAAGACTATAAAGTTATCAACCTTCTACAAGATACCATAATCACCGTAAGAAACAACATGCTTCACAAGGTCTCACTAGACAACCATCAAAGAAGCATCTAATTGCAACTCCCCATTCAATACCTCAATGTCTCTATAGTTTTCTCAATGTGCTACAAATGAAGGGTAAAACATCCTTCATGCACCCTATCTGTAACAGACATGGATGAGAGCTGGAGGAGACTGGAGACTGAAGTGGTTTACATAGTCCAAGAGAAATGCCAACAATTAAAACAAAAACATCAATAACAAGCACCATGGAATTTGTTTATCAAAATGCATAAAAACTGATGAACAACGCTCCAAAAAGAGTTAATGTCAATAGGGATTGACCATGGAGTCAGCATGCAGCTAATTGGAATCGAGGCTGTGAGCTGTCTTGCCTTGGGTGAAAAAGTAAAAAATAAATATTCCCCATACAGCTCAATCAAACTCAAATGTTCTGCTCAACAGCCAGAAGACAGAGTCTTATGAGGACTCAAAATGTTTCACAAAAGCCAAACATTCTATTAAAATCCAGCCAGGGAAAAAGAGGGATTTGACCCCTCCCTTCTGCTCAATTGCTGTTCTCTCTCCAGCCTTCTGTCTGCCTCTTGTCTTTTTGCCAGCTCATGGTCTGTGCACAGCAAAGGCTCTGTCTGCGGGACTAAAATGCAGCCCTTTTTGTATTCTCTGGGCTCTCACTGTTAGCCCCTGCTATGAGCATTTCTATCTGTTAGCATCTCGAAGTCGGTCAGCAGCTTAAAGTTGGGAAGCAGCTTGAAGTTGGGAAGCAGCTTGACATTGAGAAGCAGCTTGAATTTGGCTAAACAAGCTCATTATCAGTGTTTATCATCTTCCCTGCAAGAAGACAAGAGGTTGTTTGTTCTAAGAACAAGGCTAAGGAACCTTTTATGTACTTTAAAAAACTGCCCAACAGCAAAAGGCTCCACAGGAAGTTCTGTGTTTTTTTTCATAATGTGTAGTTCTTTAATATTGCTATCTCAGATTGGTTTACCTTTTACGGGAACTCTTGGTGCTCATCCCAGAAAGCCTGGAAAGCAGTAATAGGGATTGTGTACACTAAGCATGGTACAGTGTTCCAATACCAATGTCACTTGACACTCATCCCAGACTCTCAAATTAAAACACTATTTTCAGTTCAATGTACAATTATAAACACTTTAGCTTAGCCTTGCCTGAATGTAACACACGTTTCTCATGTTTACTAAATATGAATCTGCATATGCCTTGCTGCTTGGGCTCATGGCTCAAATATGCTTCTTATGCATGGCTAGAAATGAAATTACATGCCACCCCCCCATGAGTCATAGAAATAAGAGTGACGAGACAAAAGAGCATAACAAACAGTATTTAACACTTATTCGCTAAAAAATGTTCACTCTGGGTCTTCACTGCATATTAAATACTAAAACATAAACACTTTCTTGAGAAGAGCCTGCTGCAGCAGGAACTGATCAACAGACAATTTCCAATCACTCATGGTCACTGATGAATTAGAGATGGGTGGATTTTCTTCACTCAAACAGTTTTAAACAGCTTTAATCTATTAGTCAGGATATAGCTTTGGTGACTTGAACAAGTTTTTTGTTACTTGTCACAATGAAATATAAAGATGATCAGGATAAACACAGCTGCCAGAATGTAGAACACAGGTGTGATCACTGAGCCTATGTTTCCAAAGAAGTTCAGAATACCTTTCAATAGATTGAAAGACATTTTTTTATTCATCAGCCAGTTTCTAATGACTCACAGGATGGAGATCCCATTTATTGGAGTGGAACTTTTGAGTAGGGCTTGACTTTCCTTTGGCCACTCTGGTGTTCTCTCCAGTCTTTTGCCATGTGCAATGTTCTGTTTTATGCTTCCACAAAAGTCTCTGTGTTGTTAGTGATGTGTATCATCATATCCAGGAGGTGTTCTAGTCTCAGTGACAACAGGAATTTCAGAGGCGATAACTTCTCCTCAGGCCAATTCAATAGATGAAGAATGATGTTGCAACACTTTACAACCTTGAAAAAGTGATCAAGCTGGCAATCCCTGTAGAAACTCCATAGCATGAAGTGCTAAACTGCACCATGTCAGATCCATTAGGCAGTGGATGAAATTTGCTATTCAAGGTTTCCATTTGAAGTGCATTGAGAGTGCATTTGGTTGAGTTTGAATTCTGGTCACATGGCTGGTTTTAGAAATATCCTGGCATCTTGTATGGGGTTTCCCCATATAGTTCTTCAGGGAATACAGTTGCACTGTAGAGCCCTCATGAGTCACACAGGCATGGGTATAGGGCACCTCATAGATGGTTTGTATCAACTGCGTGTCTACTTGGTGCAGGGTACACCAGGACTGTAATTATTCACACAAGAGAGATGTTTCTTCTGGCACATACATTTTCAGGATCCCATGCAGTGTCCATGACATAAAGTCTTTGTCCCAAACCAATATTCCATAGAAAATATTCTTTATTACACTCATCAGAGTGTAGGTGGACTCTCACATTGCCTGTCTCTGAGCTCGCCTCGATAGGTTCAGTTCTGTCAGTTCCTCTGGCCATGTGATTGTAGACCAGCCCGGAAGACTTAAACAGTGTTCCCAGAAGTCTGTGATCTTCAGAAGATCAATGACTGCTTTTTGTTCATCCTATAGAGTTTCCATGTCTTCCTGGATAATCTGCACCATATCCATTACCACATCTCCCAACTTGAAGATTCTCTGCTGCAATGCAATGAAGTTGTCATCAGCTGCAAAAGTGCTCATCTCGATGGGCAGTTTAGCCAGTCCTTGGATTTCTAGGACATCTTTCTTCCAGGTAATGTAAGACTGCAGAAGAAGGAGACTGACACAAAGGTGGCATGGCAGCTAGCAAATACTTGTATTCTTCTTAAAAAGAAAGAGAAAATCGTATCTGTCCCTATTTCTATGAGGAGTTTCCCTACCTCAACTAAACACTAAAGTAATCTGTCAGAATATCATCCTGTGTCAAAATCCCTAGTTCTTTCCCTCGCACACATACCTAAACTAATTCAGACAAAACAGTTAGTGGCCCGGGAGAATAGTCCCTATCTCCTGAGATTGTGATCACAGTGCACTAAAGTAATATCATAGAATTCTCACCGTAGGAATGACTCTCTTGTCCTGGTTAACACATTCCAACACAACAAAGTTCAAACAATGTTCACCAGGGTTAAGGACTTCCTTCTTCTGGTTGAAAGTGTCCTCCAACAACCCTTCTACTCTTCAGTCGTTAATGCGTCAGGGGAATGCCTCCCTTGCCCTAATTGAAATGTTCTTTTAACTGTTTTTATTCCAAGGCCAGTGGTAATGAATCCTATCCACTGGTGGAAGCTTGGCCTACTTCCACCACTTGACAGGGGTGGACTGGCCTACAGGGGACTCTGGAGATTTCCTGGTGGGCCTCTGCACCCTGGGCCTCTCTTGTGTGGTATTTTCAAATTTTCTCTTAGGAAAAGCATTGAGCTTGCTGAAAATGTGTCATATGGGGCCACTTTGGACATTATTTCCAGGGCCTCTTTTGGTCCCCAGTCATTATTTCCAAGGCCTCTTTTAGCTCCCAGTCCACCCCTGCCACTTGATATCAGGACGGTGAATCCATCCTCCTCAAGCTTCTCATTACAACATGCCAATCACACTAGAACCAGGGGGAATTATTCCCTTCCCGTGGATACTCCACCGTCTCCACTTTTCAATACCATATAAAGTTCCAACTGTGGTTGGGTTTCAGACTCAGGTTCTTCTTCTTTGACTCATGTAAGAAAGGCATGGTATCAAGGCAAGCCAGACACAAGTGACCACAGTTTAAGGGTGTTTATTGAGCTTTAACAAAGGTGTGATAAAAGACTATGGCCCTCATTACGACCCTGGCGGATTTTTTCCGCCATCGGCGGACTTTTCCGCCATGGCGCAAAGTCCCTTTACGCCATGGCGGATGGCGGACTTACCGCCCCATTCCGAGGTCGGCGGGGCGGTAAGTCCCCATTGACCCATTTACCCTTCCCCATTCCCATTTCGGCTCCATAGGGCTCAATGGGAGTGGGGAAGGTGTTAATTACGCCACCGTACACTACGGTGGCGTAATTAACACCGAGGTCCCATAGCGCCATGGATTTTTACGCCCGCAAAAAGTTACAAGGGCTGCACCCTAGAAGGTCATACTTATCCCTAGAAGAGGAGTCACTCCCCATGAGATCCTCCCATATCATTCCACCCCCAGCGGGACTATCTGGTAGTGGCCTCACCTGCCGGGCCTCCTGGAAGGGGCTCCCCTTGGGGAGAAGTGACAACATCTAGTGATTCATCACATACCCTTCCCCTTCTGTTGCTCACGTCCTCATCTGCTTCAATAAGAAAACTTGACAGAAAATCTACATGTTCTTGTTCCTTCCCCTTCCTGATGGTTGACACTGAAGAAGAAGGCTTGTACGTCCAAGAACCAATGCATGATACCAGGGTTGGTATCCTTTCAGAGACTAAGCCAAGTATGGGGTGAGTGGTCATTGCTAAGTCAGAATATTTTACCCATTAGGTAGTATCTGAGATACCTTAGGACCCATTTTATTGATAGTGCTTATAGCTTGATGGTGGCATTATCTGTTTCTCAGGGGAATCATTTCTGGCGAATGTATAGCATGGGATGTTCCACACCATCGGATTCCTGAGATAACACTGCACTTAGCCCCACCATAAAGGAGCAGCAGTCCGAAGGATGAACTCCTTATTGAGGTTGGGGACCTTTAAGACTGGTTCACTTCCCATGACTGATTTCAAGTTGTCAAAACTAGCCCAATCTTCCTCTGGCACTGCAATTCTGGGGATCTGCATTCTTCAGTGTATTGGTTAGACAGGAGGTGATAGCTGAATAATTAGGAATGAACCTCCTGTAGTGTCCAGGAAAACCTAAGCAAGCCCTTAGGTCCCCTTTTAGTTTTTGGGGCTGGCGTTCCCTGGAAGGCACTGACCTTTTCTAATGGGGGATGAACTAAACTAGTGTCCACAAAAAATCCTAAGTATTTTACAGCCAAATGGGCTAACTGTTATTTCTTGGGGTTGCTGGTTAGGCCAGCTTGTCTTAGCGCTCTTGTGATTTCATGAATTTGAAACATATGCTGTTCCCAGGACTTACTATGGATAACTTTGTCATCCAGATATGCACCGCAAAAACTGGAATATGGTTGAAAAATCTGGTTAATTAGTCACTGGAAAGTAGCAGGATTAGCATGGAGCCCAAACAGAAGGATCTTAAAATGAAATAGTGCTCTAGGGGAAGAGAAGGATTCTTTTCTTTGCCCACCACATTTAAGGGGACCTGCCAATAGCCCTTGTAAGATCAATTGTGCCGAGGTAAGTAGCCGATCCCAGCCAATCAATAAGATCAGCAATCCGGCGCATCGGATAATTGTCGTACTGTGATATGGCATTGAGCTACCTAAAGTCTATACAGAATTTCCACGGTTGATCAGGTTTTGTCAACAGGATGATTGGCTAGGACCACAGACTTTGGGCTGTCAAACTATATTCCTATTGTGGCCATTCAATATGAACTGGGTTTAAAATGTGATTTTGTATTGTTCTTTTGGAAAATGTTAGATCCACTCAAATATTAATTATTTGGAGATTTGGAATGTTATTGTGTTTAACAGGGGTGAATTCTATCAATCTGTTTGCTGAAAAGTGCATTGGTATTCTGTCTGAAGTAGGATTATGTCCTGATGACGTTGTGCAAAATCGTTCATTTACTAAATTGACACTTCCCAAAAATGACTGGGCCTCTACTATTGATACTCTATATGCTTCTGATTCCCTTTCCCATCGGAGATTTGAACATGAGAAGTTGGAGATATGCGCTCCCTACCTAAATATCTTTTCTAATAGCTACTCTCATAACGTATTCATGAGATTTAGATTGAACATCTTACCCACTAGGCATATTTTAGGAATGAGAAAGTTGATCTGCAAAGATCAATGTTTTTGTAGATATTGTTGTAATGTGAACAGCAGTGAAACGTTGAAGGATCTTATCATACATTGTCTGATGTTAACCTTTCGTATGCTACATTTTGGAAAACAAGTTGTGAATTTTGAATGAAAATGTGTGGCAATGTCTTTTGGGAGGCTATCTTAGCTCATTGGCACTGGTTGTGTGTGTTTTTTTTAATTGCTGACGTTTTTAGACTGGTGAATTGTTGATAATTGATTGTTTTTTTAAGATTTGATTGTAATGTTTCTGATGATTTTTTCTAAAAAGGTTATTAATGTATGTCATTTGTTAAGGATTCTATTGTAAAATTGTACACGGTTGAATTGTTATTAACCATAGACAATAGAACAAAATATTTCAATAACTAGCAGATCCTTGGCTATGGCCTCATGTGGTATTTCTACCTTTATTTAATCAAAATCATGCAATAAGCCTCAACAACTTGATTTACCTTGAAAATGTGTTTTCTTATAACTGGGCACCATCCTATAATATGACATATAACCCTAGATAACCCTAGAAAGAATTGTGTTGCTTTTGTATACCATCCCTGGAGAAGCCTTGGAAGACCACTTATGTTACATTTCTTCTGTTTATTGTTGACCTACTTGAACATGTAGCCTGTTGAGGATTATACTGAATATTGACCCCAAACGGATGAAACTTAGATTATTATGTGTACCCCAGCAGATCAACTAAACAAATGGGCCAGAGAGGGTTCATTGAAGTGCTTTTTTCTATTGATGTTATACTTGAGGCATGTTTCTTTGAACTAGAAGGTCAAATGGGAATCCTCCAGGGGACAGCAATGCCCATACAATTAGCCGGCATCACATTTGTAATATAGTTAGACAGACCCCCTATTATTTGTGGCACCTACAGTTGTGTTAATTTTGGGACTGTTGATTTTTTGTTGATAATTGCGCACCCTCTCTGCTGAAATACGTTCAGAACCCCTTGCATTGTTAAACAGGATTTTCAATCCTTAACCTATTCTGAAACATTCTGTTAGACCGGGGTACTAATTGCTTTTTTTTCTGTTCCGAAACACGTTTCGGAAAAGAAAAAAAATAATAATACATAAACGGGGGCGGACGCACTGGGAACAGAAGTGTTCCCAGTGCATTTGCTTCCAAGATCAGAAGAAAAAAGAAGGTAAGTGGGGTCGAGAGGGCAGAAGGGAGGGGATGGGGAGGTAGAAAAAACGAAAAAAAAGAAACGTACCGCGGTCTCCGGCGGGGGACGATGGAAGCCTCCAGCCGTGTGGAGGCTTGGAGCGGGGATTGCTGTTTTGTTTGCCACTCTGCACAAAGCTTTGCAGAGAATCCTGTAGGAACATAAGAGAAGCGTTGACCTTCAATCAATAGAAATGTCAGGAGGAGAAGCAAAGAGACAGCGAAAGAGAGAAAACACCAAAAAAATGTATGCACACATGTACAAAACAAAAACACGAAAAAAAGTCTTTTTAGACGGTATGCAGTGATAAAATCACGGCAAAAATGTCGCCTTTACAAAAAATCGTGGCAAAAATGCAGTGGTTTGCCACGTTAAAGGTGTACCCCATTACACCATTTAAGGGGAGCAGGGGTTGCGGGGTTGTCCCCCGCATCCTTAACATGGATTGCGGTGGCAAAACCACTGCCTTTTTGCCACGATATTTCGTGTTCACATCCATTTTTGCCACAATCTTAACACATGGAACCTTTTACAGACAGTACAAAAGACACACTCCCTACCCTGTTTTACACCCCCACCCTCCTGTTCCTAGCATGGTAACTCTGCGTATTCCGCAGTACTTTCAGTATTAGACGTGCCACAACCGGCTCTTTTCAGGATGGCAGCTATGGCATTGACACTGTGGAGGCTAAGGCATTGCGCAATGTGGTTGCTGGTTGTAGTGTGTACACAAACCCTGTGGCAGAAGGTCTGTTTGTACTGAGAAATGAGGGAGGCTATGGCAAAAGTATGCAAGGGAAGTGGAAGGCATCCTGTTTGTATGCATGCACTGCAAACACTTGCTTATCTTTGCTAACATGCATTACATGCTGCTTTTGTGGGTACAATTTTCCAACTTTTGTAGTATATGGATTACAGTGGAAAGACCATTCTGTGCAGTCTACAAGGTATGTGGGAGGCCTCTTGTTGTAATGAATGCAGTGTGTGTATCATATGACATGCTGTGATATGGTATGCTGCGGCATTTGTACCGTGCCTACACACAAGTGTGTGAAGGCGCAACGAGGAAAGGCAGAACAGAGGCCACACAGAGACATTGATTACACTAGGCCAGGTGACACTGAGAGTGTGCAAGTGGATGGGAAGGGGGAGGGTACAGTGGAGTACATGCGAACAACAGAAAATAGCAATAAGTGCCACTACGGCCGGTGCTGGCAAGTGCAAGGATAAGTGTAGACATCAAGTGGTGGTTGGACTGTAGGGTTACAGAAAACAGTCCCCAAGTGTGGGGGTTGGGAGAAAGCCAATGCAGGGGTGGAACTATCTGGAGGGAGGTGGGCTGGAGCACAGATTAGAGGGTGTGTAGGAAACCAGTGCACAAGCAGTTTTAGGCAGGAAGTGAGAAGGGTAGAGGAGGGAAAAAAGAAGCACATGGAAAGGTGTTGAGGTGCTTCCAGACCCTAAGATGGTTCTCTGCAAGTTCCAGGGAGGCAGAGAGCCTGTTCCAGAGGGAGGCCCCAGCATAAGAAAGACATCTACCTCCGACTGCTTGCATGCAGAAGCAACTGACCCTGAGGGAGTAGGAGTTGAATGAGGGAAGAGCTCGAGCAAGGAGACATTTAGGAAGTGAGAGTGTAAGGCATTGAGGTCCCAGGGAACTGAAGACCTTGTGCATAATGCACAGGGTTTTTATATTATTCTCCGCAGTCACTGGGAGCTATTGTAGACATTTTAGTCCAGTAGAGATATGATACCTGGCCTTCAGACGAAGTCACGCAGTCCTCTTATGGATGAGTTTCTGAGGGCGTAGAGTAGAAGCTGGCAGATTTAAAAAAGAGTCTGTGTCAATAGTGCAGTGTACAAAGAACCACAGCTGTGCACACACTGACCTTTTGGGAATTGCCTTGAGGTTGGTAAGACACATTCAGCGGTGGCTTTGGTGCCATATTTTTACGATTTATGTAGGAGGTGGGTTAGTGGCGAACACAATTCGTAGTTTTGTCGAAAGGAAAGAAGAGAGTTCCTGTTTGTGCGAATACACTGTATGATATGGCTAAATGAAAATGTTGCAAGCTGATACCCTTGCAGTGCCACTTCATGGTATGAGATGGGAGAAAATGCACTATGCTTTCAAAAACACAATGGACGCTTAGTGGCAGATATCGTACAGATTTGTAAATATACTGCAAAAAAAATCTACATACCTTTATTTTGTGGTGATACGTGCTGGTACTCATGTGTATGAATGTGCATGCACAAATCCTACAATGTTGCACTGAACTTTCCACTGGACGTGCTTTCCAATAACAGCAAACTTGCAGGCTGAATTCGTAACCGTCCATATGACGTCTTGTGGAGAACTGACAGTGTTAGATGCTGATGTTTTGGATGGCATTGGTGGATGCGTGTGTGACTACTTAACAATACCCAATGAGGGTATGGTGGAAAGAGGATAGTGGAAAGGGAAGAAGGACTGTTCGTGCTTTACTGGGGCACAGCCCTCACAGTACTTTGGGAAGTGCACGTGTCACAATCTGAGCTTCTCACAATGCTGGCCAATGGAAATGGCAGTGTGTGGGTTATTCAATCAGGTACTGAGGGTGCGGGTCACAGGAAGTGGTGGTAATACTGGTATTCATTACAGTGGTAATACTGGTATTTATTACAGTGCGTAGCGACGCTGGCGGACATGGAGAAACGCATTGTGTTCATGTTGGGTGATGCCTTTGTGATAGATCTGCACAAGTATGCCCAGGAAAGACACTTTCATGGCAATTTTGCGTTGGAAGCAGTAGACACATTGTGTTGCACTGTCGATGATCTCAGTTTAGCTGATATGCATGCACTTTGCAGAGTCCTGGCCAGTTCCGCTACTCTGCGTGTTGTCATCATGTATTATGGCGGCTTGCATTTGGGTTACATGTCTTGTTTACGTTTGCTCCGTTGACTCAAGAGGCTGATGAATTCAGTGAAGAGAATTTTTCACACTGGCCAGGTGGTTTTCTCCGCCATACCACCAAGAAGAGTATGGACCACTTATATTGTCTGTTTTACCCAGCCAGATGCCGGAAAGTGTCTGAGTAACAGAAGCATGTCTGAATTTCTGTAACAATGACATCATTTGTTCTGCAAATGCAGAGGTCTTGCTATAAATTGGCATTTTGTTGTCGTCCATTGGTAATGGTGTTTTGTTTGCTCATCTCCAAGATGCATTCAAAAGGTTCCTGTAAGAAACTGAGGACGAACAAAAAACACACCACTCTATGAAACCGAAAACGAGCTCTTTGTGTGGAAGAAGATAATAAAAAATAAAAACTAATTTTAAAAACCCACAACGGCTCTTTTTAGACCCAACCCTACAGCTGAAAGTCCTTACCCTGGTTGACATTTCTAACCTCAAGCGCGCACACAGCACGAAAGCAGCATCTGGGGGTTTTCAGAACGGTGGCCATGGCAATGGGACTGTGGAGGCTGAGGGATTGCACAACAATGATTCTGGGTGTGGTATGTACGCAGGGGACCGTTATACAGAAATGCTAGTGTTACATGGAGAGCACACTTGCCACAATCTCCGCTTCTCACCTTGTTGGCCAATGGAAATGAGATTGTGGAAATTGTCCAATCAGGTGGTCAGGGTGTACGTAACAGGAAAGGTCAGCCATATTTAGTTTAATTACTCTGTGTAGTGAGGCTGGCAGTAATGGCAAGACGCACAGTTTTTATAGTGGGTGATCGCTTTTTGCTAGATCTGCTCCAGTATGCTCTGGAAAGAGGCTTTATTGGCAATTTGAATTTGGAGGAAGTCAAGGCTTTGGGGTGCGGTGTCGATGTGCGTAGTTTCGGACACTTTCTTGCAGGATGTCGACAAGAGGCCACTTACACAACTGTACACGTTGTGGTTGTGCACTATGGAGGCTTGCTTTTGGGTTCCATGGCTTGTTCCCGTGTGTACCGTCAACCCAAAAAGATGATGAAATCAGTCAAGCACATTTTTACCATTGCAAAGGTGCTTTTCTCATGTATACCACCAAGTCCGGTATATAACTATTCCAATTAATGTTGTTGTCAGCCAGAGGTTGGAAGGCGTCTTATCAACAGAAGCATGTGTAACTTCTTGGGTGCTGCTGGGAGGTACTCCTGTGAGAATGACGACATTGGTTATTGATATGTACACCTTCTCAATGGAAATGGCATTTCTTTGTCACCCAGTGGCAATGATGTTTTGTTTTCCAATCTACAGGTTGCACTGAAGACGCTATTGTAAGAATGTGAGGTGAAGTACAACAAACAAAAACACTTATAAAAAACAGAACAAAAATTGTTTCTATAGCAGCAGCTTTAAAACAAAAAATACAAAACCGCTCTTTTGAGAACCACCACTGCAAACTAAATCCCCTACCGTGGTTGACCTTTATTACCCCACTCCCACGCGCACAGCACAATAAGTCTGTGGACATCCCGATAGATACTTTGTTGCACGTGCCACATCCGGCCCTTATGCAGATGGTGGCCACAGCAATGGCCCTGTGCACGCTACGGCATTGCTGAATAAGGTTTCTGGGTGTGGTTTTTAACACAAACTGTGATACACGGTGTATTTGTTAATACAAATACATAAGTTGCAGTTATGGCTGTGTGCTTCATGCTTCACAGTGTATGGTTTTTGGAGGAGTTCGGAATACATTAATTGAAAGTAAATGGAACACACTGTGCATGGGATGCTCATTTTGGATTCTACTATGTGGATTTGAACTGGTATAGTAGTGCAGTGACTGCATACATTTTTATTGCATTACACACACATTAATGTGGCTGCGTTACTTTTCATTTTGTCCAGCAATGGAGAAAGCGCAGTACATTGTGAAGACATTTATTTGTGCCTTTCCAACTCTGAAAGCAGCTTTTTTCGTTGAACTTTTTCCCTCTTCTAGTTGCTTTCCATTTATTTTGATCTTGTAACACATCACACAGAAGGAAGGCAGCCAAGGCCCGGTACGGGAGGGGCACCACCTACAGGGATAACATAGGGGAATTGCACAAAGATCTGGAAATGTTGGGTGGCCCTCACTTAAATAGCCGTCAGTCATTGTCATGCTCCCGGACCTACCCTTCCCAAGCACTTCCAAGTACTTTCCAATTGTAGAGTCGTACGTCGCAGTACATGCACAATACAATGCCCCTTGCCAGGTAAGGGTCTGCAGCACAGCCTGTGGTGTGCAAGGATGTTTTAAGAATCCACTGCCATACACAACTGTTCCTGTTGGTGGTTGGAGCAGATGTGCAGAATGCTGTACATGAAATTATCCTCGTGCACTGTTGGAAGGGCAGTACCCTGCCCACTGGTGCCTTGTGCTTCGATTTCAGTTTTCGTCACATGCAGTACAGGCACTTCATGGTACGCCATTAGGCATAGGACCAGTATTCACGGACATGAATACATTCTGAAATAAAAGAATGCTTACAACAAGGTAAAACACATCTTCATTATGTGGAGCAGGAAGAGTAGTATTCAGCGAAACCCATGCGGCTACACTACTTTTCTAACCACCACTGATATTCTTTGCGCTCCGAAGAATGTAATTTATTAATTAATGTATTTATTCACATTTGTTGAGCGTGCAGCAGCCCGGAGGCATTGTGGCACTGGTTACAGACATTTTTCTTAGTTGCAGTTACGTTTACATTTGCATATTATTATTAACAGAGCAGAGAAGGAGAGAAGCGAGAGAAGCGACAGAGTGGGATTAGGTGTAGAGGGTAGTTTTTAGATTTTTCCAGAAAGCAAGGAGAGCGTTTTCAGCTCTGATGTCAACAGGTAAGGAATTCCATAACTTGGAGGCTGTGTATGGGAAGCTTAAACCTCCAGTTCTGGCTTTGTTTATGTGAGGGATTTGTGGTTGGTTGGTGTAGCGAGTCCTTACATTGGTTGACATTTCTTCCCTCACACATGCACGGAGCATGATAGCAGCATCTGGTGATTTTCAGAATGGTGGCCATGGAATTGGGACTGTGGAGGCTGAGGGATTGTGCAACAATGATTCCGGGTGTGGTATGTACGCAGGGGACTGTTATACAGAACTGCTAGTGTTACATGGAGAGCACACTTGCCACAATCTGCGCTTCTCACCTTGTTGGCCAATGGAAATGACACTGTGGAAATTGTCTAATCAGGTGGTAAGGGTGTGCGTCACAGGAAAGGGCAGCCATATTTTGTTTAATTACTCTGTGTAGTGAGGCTGGCAGTGATGGCAAGACACACAGTTTTCATAGTGGGTGATCGCTTTTTGCTAGATCTGCTCCAGTATGCCATGGAAAGAGGCTTCATTAGTACATGCACAATACAATGCACTTTGCCAGGTAAGGGTCTGCAATGCAGCCTATGGTGTGCAAGGATGTTTTAAGGATCCGCTGCCATACACAACTGTTCCTGTTGGTGGTCGGAGCAGCTGTGCAGAATGCTGTACATGAAATTATCCTCGTGCACTGTTGGAAGGGCAGTACCCTGCCCACTGGTGCCTTGTGCTTTGATTTTAGGTCTCATCACATGCAGTACAGACACTTCATGTTACGCCATTAGCCATAGCACCAGTATTCACGGACATGAATACATTCTAAAATAAAAGAATGCTTACAACAAAGTGAAACACAGCTTCATTATGTGGAGCACGAAGAGTAGAATTCAGCGAAACCCATGCAGCTACACTACTTTTCTAACCACCACTGATATTGTTTGCGCTCCGAAGAATGTGTTTTATTTATTTATTTATTTATTAATTTATTCATTCATTTATTTATTCACATTTTTTGAGCGTGCAGCAGCCTGGAGGCATTGTGGCACTGGTTAGACATTTTTCTTAGTTGCATTTACGTTGACATTTGCATATTATTATTAACAGAACAGAGAAGGAGAGAAGCGAGAGAAGCAACAGAGTGGGCTTAGGTGAAGAGGGTAGTTTTTTGTTTTTTTCCGGAAAGCAAGGAGAGAGTTTTCAGCTCTGATGTCAACAGGTAAGGAATTCCATAACTTGGAGGCTATGTATGGGAAGCTTAAACCTCCAGCTCTGGCTTTGTTTATGTGAGGGATTTGTAGTTGGTTGGTGTAGCGAGTCCTGACTGGTCGTGTGGAGGTGGATTTAGTTATGGCCTCGGATAGGTATGAGGGTGCTGTGTGTGTGAGGCATTTGTGGGTGAGAGTGAAGATTTTGAACATGATGCGTTCTTTCACTGGGAGCCAGTGAGATTCCTGTCTGGCATGGGTAATGTGGTCTCTTTTTGGGATGCTGAGTGCACTGTTCTGTGTGATTTGGATTCGGTTAATGTTTTTTGCAGAAGTACCTGCTAGGAGGGCATTACAATAGTCCAATTTTGCACCGATGGTTGCTCAGGCTATAGACAATTTGGTTTGGAGAGGTATGGCTTTATTGCATTTATATACTTGGTGGTGTGAGCTGAGGTGAAGTAGATGGCGCTGACCTGCTTTGACATGGGTAGTGTGTCGTCTATGCAAACTCTAGGGTCTTAACAGAGGTAGACACAGGGATGATGGCTTTAACAATGGTGAAGTTGGAGTATAGTTTGTCGAGTTTGACTAAGGTTGTTTTTAGACCTAGTATGTTGATTTCGGTCTTCTCCCCATTGAGAAAGAGGACTTTGTCCGCCATCCATGCCTGGATGGTGGTATAGATGGTGTGGAGTGCTTTGCCGTCTTTGTGGTATACTCCACTGGGTGGTAGGAGTACCTGGATATCATCAGCATAATTGGTGCATGCAATACCCATGGCGTCAAGCTTGTCGAAGAGTTGTATAGAGTGGGAGCTGTGCAAGAGCCATGTGGGACTCCACAGTCGATGGTGTTTGGGGCTGCATTGGCAATGTTGGAGAAGATCTTCATGGCCCTACCCTCCAGGAAGGAGGAGACCCAGAGCACTGCTTCTATGGAGAAGTTACCTGATTGTGTGAGGTGTGAAGTGAGAGTGTTGTGGTCGACCAGATCAAACGCAGGCGAGAAATCTAGGAGTAGAAAGAGGGCTTGTTTTCCTTTATCCATGTTTTGTGTGATCTGTTTTTTTTAATCTACTAGAGCAGTTTACGTGCCATGTCCTTTACGGAAGGCGAATTGTATAGTTCCCAGGATGGAATGGGTTTCAAGGAATTGTTGGATTTGGCAATGGGTGGCTTTGTCCAGGATCTTGAGTAGGAAAGGTACAGTGGTTATTGGATGGTAGTTGTTAGATTGGGTGGGATCTAGTGTGGGCTTTTTGAGAATGGGGCACACACATGCCTCTTTGAGTCTGGCGGGAATGATGCTGGTTCTGAAAGAGGCATTGATGAAGGCTGTCAGTAGCGGAACAAGGCTGTCAGCACATTCCTTGATGAGCTTGGGAGGGCATATGTCCCCTTTACACATTGAGGGCTTTAAGTTTTTGAGGATATTGTTGACTTGGAGTTCCGAGATGTCTCTAAAGGCGAATAGGGGTTTGTTGGGAGAAAGAGTGGATTGTGGCTGGTTGTCCCCTGTATGACGGGGTAGTACATTGTGGTGGTCCTGAATTTTTCTTCTCCAGATGATTAATTTTATTAAGCATGGCCGCTTGAATACTGGCACACCAGGCTTCATCTTTGGTGATCTCAAAGGGGGAGTTGGGAGGAGAGGAAAGTTCCTTGAATATGGTAAAGATTTCCTTAGATTGTGAGTTTGCATTTGTGATTTGAGTGTTAAAAGCGTTAGCTTTGGCTTTACTGATGCCATCTTTATATTGGCGGGAGATAACGTTGAAGCAGTTCTTGGTGTTATCGCATGGGTTGATTTGCCAGTTTTTTTATGCTACTCTCTTACAAGAGTGCATCGATTGTAATTCTTCTGTGAACCAGGAGTTTGAGTGGAGAGTCTTTTTTCCTTTTTTGTTTCTAGTGGCGCTATAGCGTTGATCGTGTTGGAGAGAGAATCCTTGTAGATTTCCGCTAGGGTGTTGGGATCATCCGAGACGGGGTGGGCAAGTGCTGGGACGTTAAGGTATGGGCGTAGATTGTCTACGATTCGTTTTTTGGAGCTTCTAGCTTGTGATGGAGGGGCGGGTGTGGGCCTTTCAAAACTCGATGTGATAGGCAAGGTGAATTCAATATAATTATTGTGGGTCCATGGCACCAATGACATTTGTGATGTCATATTTGAGGTAATGGATGTTAGTCCTTGCAGTGCACAGTGGTAGCATGAGTTATGGTTCTGTACCTTACCATAACTGGTGAATTTCTGGGGTTTTTCGTATTTACCTGTAACCATAACGTTTCTGTAGCAACGTTTTTCCATTGAATTTCATATGTTTTTTAGTAGTGCAACTTAACCATAACGTCCCTTTAACAATGTTTTTTGTTGATTTATATAAAGATAGACAAATGTGGCAGAACTGTGAGGACCTAGATAACCTTGTAGCCTGGACTAGTCAGAATGTGACTGTATAATAATCCTGTTAGTTGTGCTTCTTCCTTCCAACCAAACAATGGCAGGAAAGAAATCAAGCTGTGAGCCGTGAGACCTAGTCAAACTCATTATCTAATATGTGTCTCTCGTATGATCCTCCTCTCGCCTTCCCTGTAAAAGTATTGACAAAGCCAACAATCATGCTGTTTGTATAGGCTGTGCAAACGCAATTACCAGACACTACTATCCAATGCCCAGGTACTCGCATAACTTCCATCTTTTACCACATAATAGCCATGTAGGCAGGTCTACATTTGAATGCCAAAGGAACAGCCCTAACTCCACTCTATTCTGCCTTCCCTGGGTGGCAAAAACAATATTGAGTCCATATGCAACCAGCGCTTCAAATGTCTTTTTTTCTCTCAGAGATCCTTCCCTACATACAAGTTTCTCTTCCCCCTCACCCCACAAGCACCACCCTCTCCTGACGCTGCACCACATTCTCCTCCTATAAATACCCCTTGTCCCACATGCACTTACACTTTTGTAGGGCTGTGTACCTGTAGCTGCTGTGATTTGTTTCCCAGATCTGCAGCATTCAATACACTTTTCCAGAAAAGCAAAGGAATGCCAGAGACTTTCTGCCAGCTTGTGCATGCCGGCATTCAGCACCTGCAGAGCTCAGCTGATGAACAGTAAAGCAGCAATGCCCACACCATAGCAACACGCCATCTGATAAACTGTCGATTTTATGGAAAATAAACCTGTCTGCAAACACGATGCTCCATTACCAATATAAACGTTGCAACTCAGGAACTCTGACACGACTCCCTGGGCAACTGTGGTTCACACTAAAGACGTGTGCGGCAAGAACAGTGGGGGTGTGCTACAGGGTGTACTAGAGTGTGCAACTGCCAAGTGCAGACCCAGACTCCCCAAGATCGAATCACAGTGCCATTTGACAAACACTGTGTGACCCTTTGGCCTGGGCTGGCAACTCGCTTTCTGACCCTATGTTGTCTTCCAAAGCCGGTCACACATACAACATGTCTGAAGAAACAGCCTATGCACCAATCAGACATTTAAAGAATGGCATAAACACAGTAACAACCCTCCTGCCTTGGACGATATTTCCACTGTGCAGTTGCCAACCTGCATTTCACCCGGGTTGGTTTGGTTTGCAGGCTGCATCTCCAGGCAGGGGTCAAAGAAATGGTTCCTGGGAAGGTGAGGGAAAGGCGGGTTCCAGCTAGGCCAGCCACCACTTTCTGGGTGCAGACATAGGCTCCAGTAGAGCTGTACTCCTCAATAGGTATTGGTCGGCGCTGCAGCAGCGCCTTTCTGTGACATAGAGAGAACAAGCATGTCTGCCCATAAAAGAAAAAACTAATTTATCAGGTTTCCCCATTTTGTTGGCAGCAGACAACAAACACTGCAACTGTACTGCTCATCTTCTTCTTCTTGCTGATAGATTTTATACATCAGCAGTGATTTTTGGATACCAAGGCTTGAGCCTCATTACACCATCTTCTCAGGTTGATTATGTAGTAGTGGGTTAGGATTCTTCTTGGTCTGTGTGGACTTGTCACAGAAGGGCTGGTTTCACAGGTTGATCGCTGTGATGGGCCACGGTGAACTGGAGACTTCCAGCCCTTTAAGATGAGTAGCAATACCCTGGAGATGGATGGGGATGCAGATTTTAATCAAACATCAATAATTCAGACGACACAAATAGCTTGGTAAAAAGATTGTCTGTTTTAATTCAAGTAACTAAAACAGGGAGTACAACCAACATCAACAATCGCTCGATACTCAACTCTCAATCATTTCATTAAAAAGCTGGGTTCTTAAACCCTAAATTGGTCATAGCTGACGTGCTGACCTGCGTCATTATCAACGTCATCCAGCGTGGCAAACTTCTAAAACCTATCTGAAACGGGATTGCCTCTAAGTGAATAACTAAACATAGATGTTATAACTGTATAGAGTAACAGAGAGAAATAATTGGATATTTAACATCAGGTGGGGCAACTAACCCCTCCCTTTATAATAGTCACTATATGAATGTCACTAAATGTACAACGTTCCATTGACTACACGAACTAAAGGATCCCCAACCACGTGGTCCTCTACAATTGGTTGGCTTCTAACCCCCGTCAATAACTTTCCACCTATTTGAGCAGCTTGCCGACTGAACAGGCACGTGCGGGTGAGCTTGTTTTGATACCAGCTTCCCACCAATTAAAAGCACACTCCTTCATCACCTCAATGTTTCAGTGTCAATTAGTGTTTGAAGTTGGCCTTGAGACTGTACTGTTCTCTGAGATTTTTTAAGGTGTATGGGTACTGTCTGGCTTTTGTGCGTAGGTGTGATCTCCTCATGCATCCAACTTTCTTCCATCATGTAACTAGACACCACGATTTGAGCCTTTTTCCTGTATTTGATTTTATTCCTCAATAGTCCTCTGACGTCTTTTGTTTTCACTTGACCTTATTGACCAGGAGCTTCTGTTCTTTCACATTAATTGTATCTAATGTCAGCCAATTCTAGTTCTGATAAGACCTTGGCTCTTTGGCTCATCCAACTCCTTAGCTGAAATATATTCTGTTTTAAATCAATTGCTTTTGTAACTGCAACACTGAATTAAGGCCTTCCTCGTTGCTCAAGACTGCTATATACGTAGTGGAACATTTATTCTTTATTCAATCCATGTGTATCTATGAGGTATCTATGTATATGTTGGTGCTTGCCGTGGTCTATACTATAACCATTTGGCTAGCTTCATGATTGCTTTGCTGCTTGCATTTCATTGCATTTGTACACGTTTAAACTAAGCATTTTCATCATGCTTATGGCATAAATCTATTTATCTTGATCTCAAGATGTCACTTATCCTTGGTTCTTCTTTAATCTTCATAACACGTCTGCCTCTCTGGTCTTGTTATCTTCTATATATGTAGTTGATTCAGTCTTGTATGATGTCACCGTTCATCCTGGTTATTAAGTTTCTTTGTTTCATCAGGAATCACATTCAAATGGCCATCATATTGTCTTGGATGTAGGTATGGTTTCCTTAATGGATACTTCACTTCCCATATTCTCTTAGGTATAGGTATTCTTATGGGTACTGCACAGAGTTGTTGCTCTTCTTCTTGCCTTTTGATTGGTGTAGTATATGTCACATACTTTGGTTCATACTTCTCGGGTAAAGTAGGTGGGATAGGGGGAGTATGGGTACTTGGCTCCTCCTCTACTGCGGGTAGAGGTCAAAGGGGTTTGCAGTGGTGGAATTGAGTCTTCTGATCAGAGGATTTGGGTCTACTATAAATGTGTAGAGATACTTGACTATTATTCCATGATACAGATCAAGATATATGAATTCCCCATGCTTCCTCACTTTAAATGTGTCAATTTCTTCAACAAATGCCACATCATTTGGCTATTCTGCAATCCAAAAGCAATAACATAGGGTATACTTCATTGCTTAACAAGCATTCATAGAAATTCTGACTTCTTTAAAAGGCCTCTAAAGGCAGAATTGTTTAAACATTGTGAGCAAAATTTACCTCATTTGGAATTAGAGGGCATCCTGAGGGTTCTACTTCCAACTCTGTGATGATCAACCTCACGGTAAATCTAAATGTAAAAACATAAAGGCTCCTAATTAACCCAAGACCTTTCTAATACCCCTCAACGTTCTAAAAGGAATCAGCAATTCAATTTAAAAAACAACACTATCCTCACTTTCCAATAGTTCAAGAACCAAGATCACAAAACTGCCACCAAGTCCACAGTCAACCCATGAAAAACATGGCCTCTCCTCTATATGCGGGCTGTCAGATGATGACATCATCACCAAATGCGTGATGTTGTCATCACAATAGCGTGAGATAATGGGACACGCCGCCCTGGTGGTACCATACCGCCACACCACAGCAAATGAAGGTAATAGGCTACACACATGTTAAGGTTCCAAAAAGCTCAATAACCTATACCACACAGTGGCAAGCAATGTCTACCATGCAATGAATCTCATGTACATGAAAGACGTATCTCAATACTGGGGGGCTACCAGTCACATCATTCATAGAATATGATGCCCAAAAACAAATACTTCCAATAAAGGTCCTCAACATGTGCGCCAGTATATAGGATTAAAGCCAATTTTTCAGGAAGTCAAAAATATTCTGAGAACAACAGTGTTTTAAGAGGGAAACATTTGCTAGCAGATTTATAGCTAAACAAAATAACTTAACATGTAGAAATATATTGCCAATCAAGTTATCTCATGTGCAAGTATTGACGTTAATCACAATTGACTCAATATATCCACATTACCGAGCATTCTTCATAGATACAGACAGACCTTAGTGGATACAAAGAGACTATTTATTTATTTTTTTATGTATTTTAATTGCTTCTCATCCATTGTCCCCTCCCTGTTGCTCTGTGGGTGCTTTGAAACACTATTTATTTCCTGTATATGCGCCTAACAAGTGAACAATTTACACAGCATTTGATCATCTCTGTTTTGATTTTACTTCGTACATATCACTGTGGTCATAACACAGACTTATCAATATCGAAGCTACATGTCACTGATCATAAAGACACATTGTGCCACTCCACACTCTCATTAGGACCAATGATATTACACTTGTTCCAGAAATTAAGGCTCTCTTCTAAATTTAGCCATTTACGATTTATTTCATTTTGAATATTACCTTTAACGTTTTTCAGAATCACCCAATTCATATCCATATGTGTGTTGGACTTACTGATAAAATAAGTGACTAGTGGTGCCTGTTCAATTCTGTTTTTAACACAGCTCCAGTGTTCAATGAGTCTTGTTTTACATTTCCTGTTCGTTTTGTCTATATAGTCTAGGCCACAGGGACATGTGATCATATACATTAGATTGTCAGTATTGCAGTTGGTATGTTCATTGATATTTCAAGGTTGTGCTAACCCAATACCGACTGTAAGGCCTTTGGTGGTAAATGGACACATCACACACGGCCCACAAAGATAATTGCCCACCACTGGAGGGGGCCCCAAAATATTGGCTTGGTTGGTATTCTGTTGTTTGTTCGTTCAATCATGAGTCACCATCCTGTCTACACAAGTGACAGATAGCCCTGCAGGAAATTACAATGCATAGATGCCTACACTGATATCACTAGATATGACAGAATCCTCATTAAACGGTTTCACATCATAATTGTTAACGTTCATGAATGTCAGACAAACCATCACATGTCATCATACTGCTAATGTTACCAGAGAACATTCATAGGAACGTCTTCCTTTCATATCCATGAGGCTATATTCAGTCACTAGCAGTCAAAACGGTTTGCATTGCACATCTGAGGAGAAAAACAAAAACATAAATACTGATGAAATAGACATGAAGGGTTAATTAAAAAGTGACTAGTTCATAGCATAAATGTAAAATAATGGGGGTCCCATTAGACATAGAAGCCCATTCTTGAAACCATCACACTCCAGCAACACAGACCATCACTGGTTGCGACCATTCCATCATGCACAGTACCCAGGCCGCATATTGCCTATGTCTTTACACCTCCTCTTGGAACACACTGCAACCACCCTCTCTCTCCACTCCATAGACCACTTAGCAAAGTTCCATTGATGTTTTCCTTACAGCCACTATAGTCCCATCTCACTGTATGACATATTGCCTTCTCATAGCATGGCACATTAATCAAGCAGACGCTACATTGTTACAAATCATGAACAGTGGTTACTAGTGAAAACCAAGACTATGCCCAGAAGCCTCACAATGGGTGCACCTCCACAAAAAATATAAATCCTACCAGTACAGACAAGGTCTGGGTGTGAGTTGGTTCTGGGGCAAGCACAGTGGGACTGCAATACTGAGCAGACACAGGTTCAAGGCTGGCCAACGTATTGCGCTACCAATTCCCCCTTGCGCATATACATTGTATATGTGTTTGCTGAAGTTGCGTATGGATCCTGGTGACACGTATCTTGTTTGTCCCAGACATTGGCAATGATACACTAGTACGCTAGCCTTCTTGAGGCTCCTGATGCCTCTTTTGCAGCCCTGAGCATCAGGACACGAAAGGATATCAGGCTCCTGGCCATGTCACACTATACATAGCAATGCCCAAGGGGCTTGCACTGCGCTGTGTACAGGTGCTCCCCACACAAACATCACCACAAAAATGCAAATTAACTCTAAAACATTCTGCAGCGTTGGACCCAACTCATGCTCAACACACACGGAGATGCCATGTTTCACAATACAGAGCAGTATATTCAAGCTTTAAATGTGAAAACACTAGCAAGGCAAGTAAAGATAAATGACCTGTAACTCATCATCAAACATCCACCTGTTAAGCCAGCGTGCATGATCAATGAACCTCTGCAAAGTCCAGAGAAACCACGTTACAGACCTTTTGTAGTCTCAGGCACTGGCCAAGCATAATAAGCTGTGGAAACAGAGTGCCATTTACAAAATAGTGCATTAGCAGTAATTGAACCCTTGAGTGCTCTGGACTAGAATCCATTCACAAAGCCATGTGCCAGCAACTCATCTAACAACACTAATGCCTAACAACTCAGAAGACATCTTGAAGCGTTGTTATATCACACGTCCGTATCTAAATGCAATGCCTCACAAGCTGGGCACATTCAGCTGTGAGCGACAGACATTGTGGAGCAAGAATGCATGTGGAAAGGCACGTCTAACCTACGATAACACACACTACGAAACAGCAGTGAATAAACATGAACAACTGCGCATCTAAAATATCACAGAATAAGAACCTGGTATGTGTGTATTTGTATGCTCATATGTATGTGTATGTATTTGAATGCAAAGTGATTGTTTATACATTACTAGGAGGCTAGTGTGTACCAGAAGGTGGCACTGAGAGATGGGAGGGGGTTTAGGGAGGCTCTGAAATATACTGTCATGTCAATATTGCGGGCACTACCTACGTATGTATTGTCACAACCAGCATCAACATTTCATTTTAATCTATCATTATGCTGGCATTGTTGGGCACAGAGACACGTGTTTTCTTACTTTATGAATATTGGTATATATTGGCACAGCCAGAATGTGCATCATTTATTGTAATGGAAATACTCTGAAATGATTATTGGACACAGACAGGTGGGTATGTTCTTAAAGTGTCAATACTGTCATTATTATAATGATTTGATATTTATGTAACACTTTGATCCAAAATACCTTACATAGCACATATGTACATACAATATTATTACCCAAAATAAATTGATACTTTATCGACCTCAGAAGGATGAAATGCTGTGTTGCCCTTGCTGGGATTTGAACCTGTGACCTGCAGATCAAACACAGACCACCGCAACTAGCGCTCAACCACTGATCCATCTTATAGGCGTTTAGGCAAAGCCAACATCTTACAACGTAACTACTGATATATATTGGCACAGTGAGCATGACATTGGCTTCTTACAACTTGAATATTGAGATTATTGGGAACAGCAGCATGCTTTTTTTTCTTCTTACAGTGGCAATACCAGCATCATTAATCAAATGCAAAATTAGAGTGTTGTCACAGGGGCAATAATTGCATTATTGGGCACACACAATTCTGACATAAGTTAATACAGCCAGCATGACAAGTTGTTTTATGTTGGCTGACGACTGTCATATATTGTTAGTATATTCTTAATGAAGTGTGGTTTTCAGTATAATCATGGTATAGAGAATGGTTATACGCATCATGAAAAAAGTGTTGGGAAATGCGCCAATGTACTTTTGGTGGCCTGGCATCTATTTTTGAATGTTTTGCTATACAGAACCATTTGTACATTGTATGGCTTTTTACCAATTTTCTATGCAGTAAAATGAACAATTTTGAACCTTGATATAAAAATGGCATGCCCTCTGGGAGTAATCTAACTTCTGCAGCCCCACAGCAGTGAGCCCGCTGTGGGGCAAGGGCGCAATGTTTGGCACCACTGGTGGGGTCTGAAGACACTGTGGAGGACTCACTCGTTCCCCCGTTGCTGGCCATGCCCCCTTGGTGTAAACTGACTTCTTCAGCTCCACAGCGGGGAAGCTCGCAAAGGGGCAGGGGCACAGTGTTTGACGCCGCTGGTGTTCAGTGCAGTGGTGTCAGGCTAATCTGGACAATGTGGCAAAACCTGAACGCCCCTGAGGCCCAAGGGGAGAGGTGAGAGCTATGCAAGGAAATCATTTTTTTGAGACTGCCCCGGAGCTCACTGCAGAAACCATTGTGGCCCTGCCCATGGAGCTCATGGTGTCCCCACTCATCCCCCCCCACTCCTTTTTTGCCCTGCCCTCCATGAGGCACAGGCTCATCCTGTCATGAAATCCCAATGCAAGGTGTTGACCGTGAGAAGATAGTGCTTCCAGGATGGTCCACTTAAGGCGGCCAAAATAGACTCTGTCCCGGGGCGGTGGGGGGGGGGGGGAGGCGCTGCGGTGTATTGCAACAAAATCTAGTGGCTTTAAAAAGAAAAAGAAAATGAGCTGGTGTCTTGTTTGAAAAAGCCCTGCACTTTGCAGGGGGTGGGAGTAGCCATGATGCCCTGGGAGGAGCACTAATTTAATTGAATGGCTGCCTCGAGGGGGCACCGTTTGACATTGTGGGTTGCTCGACCGACACTCAATCTGGAGTGGGCTACAAAGCTGAGAATCAAAAACATTTTGTCCCCGATGGGTGTCCCTTGACTATGAGCAGGAATACCTTTAGCATGGACATTGTTGCTGACAAAGGTAAAGGAACCACCAGAATTCCTCCCTCTTCAATCCTAGCCGCTGTCTCATCCCACGCTGACACCTCCAATTGTTTTGTTCTGCCAACCCTGAACTCTCCCTTTGACTTAATATGTCACAGTCTAGCGAAGTCGCTTGCACCAGCACTGGGGATTTTGCCCCTGGAAATTCTTGTGCGCTGTACTTAGATACCCAACCCCACCCTGGATCTCGACCCTGCACCAACCATTGGCACACAGGCTGACCATCTCATCTGCACTCAAGCTCCAACCTTCATGGACCATGATGATCATCCCATGTGTACCCAAGCTTCAACCCCATGGACCTAGCAGATTGTGGGATGTCTTGACCCACTTTTGCTCTGCCATGTGGCATCCCTGTGTTCTGATGGTGCCAGAAATATCAAAATGGCCGCAAAACCCTTGTGCACACCAAAACCTATGGAAATCGTGCTTTGCAACAAAAAAAAGATGGATGCCAAAGCTACCACACCGGGTGTCTGTGGTGGAACAGAGAGCTCATTCCTCAAACACCTCACTGGGCTTCACAACAAGCAAAAATGGAGCACAGAGGGAAAAGCGGTGCTTTGCTGAAAGAAATCCAAAATCTTGCTTTTAAATCCTTTTTTCTTGGTTGCTGAAACTGCAGAATGCCGGCACAAAACACCCTCAAACATCAAGAATTCTTGCTGGGCGCTAGAATTCACTTAGTATAAGAAATCATGGTGAACATACAATGTTCTGAAAAGCTAAAAGTATCAAAGAAACATCCACAGCCAAAGTTGCCTACCTGTGGAATCTGTCAAAATCTGGGCGCAGTACCCTCGGCCACCTGAATGACAGCTGTCAGAAGCTTGCAGTATAAATTTCGAACTTGGACAAACTGAAATCAAATGGTTGAAAACTAAGTGGCCTGTTACTGAGAGTAACCTATGTTGTAACTGTTTAATCCCATGGTGTACAATCTGGAATAAGTGTTCTAGCTGCCTGTTTTGAAATTACAGTTGGTTTTAAGCAAAGAGAAAATACAACAGAATTAACATTTAAATTGATTAAAAGCAACCAAAGCAGTATAACAGCTTCACCCACAGAGGCAAGGCCTCTCCCTTCTGCTTCCCTCCAACAGGAAAGCACACCTAAGTGATGATTATAGGCTGGGAGAAGAATTTGGTCTGCAGGGGAAAGGAAACAAAGGACTTCCTCCAGCTCAAAAGAATGCCAAGTGTGAAGGATCGTAAATGGCCTCTGCCCAGGAGGAACTGGGAGGAGACTGCTTCTGAACTGCAGGGAGATAAAAGGAGGCAGAGACAAACAACCATTTGTTGCTTAATAAGGGCCAAAGACACATTTGAAAAAGACTGATAACCTACTGTGTAAAATTGTCAAAAACACAAAAATAACAGCATTTTTAATGTAAATATTGGTTGCACATTTGAAAAGGTGCCAGAACTCTGTGAAGTTTTCTGGGAAGAAACATCGGAAAATGTGATATTACACAAAATGTACTTTTGATAGAAGCATGAAACTTCATACACTTATGCCCATGTTCAACGCACACATTTGTACACATTTTCTGACAAACTGGACATTATGTTCCTAATAAAAAGGGCGAAATTCGGTGGAAAGCAGACACAAGATCCACCAGCGACGGGGTCTTTAGGAGTATCTGCTACTCAAAATATGTCATCTATATATGTGGTTGTTATAGAGGTTACATATGTGGAAATATGTATTGTACCAAAAGTAGATTGTGTGTTCAAGAGGCTATGGGTGGACCCTAGGCCTCATAAACCCACACCATCAAGATGACACACTGTTTTTCTCCTCCTATCAAGGCAGAGAGGAGACCCTGACCAATCCCTGGCAAAGGGGCGTGCTTATGATAAACCAGCACACACACCCCTTTATGATAAGCATAAATGGAGACAGCTCAGCACTGAAAAAAGGACACACAGATTCACCCACTATCCTGTTGCTGGCGAAGCACCCTGCAGAAGAATTATCCATCTTACTTGCTCCAGACTCCAGAAACTTGCCAAAGCAGAGAAAGGCCCATTGCATAGCTGAACCATTCTCAGCTAGACCTTAAATTCCAGAACCAGAATCCCACCACCAAAGGGGAGCATCAAAATATATACAGCCGGGCTGTGCTGTACTGCTTGCCTGGTGAAAAAATTATCATCAGAACCAAAAGATCCAATCCAGTTGTGCTGTGCTGTGACCAGAGCCATTGCATAGCTGATCCAGTCCTGTGCCATGCTGTGAACAGACCGAGTCCAATCCGGTGCGCCCAGCAGTCTGTCCTGACCAGAATCCCTGACCAGAATCCCTGACCAGAATCCTGACGGTTCCGTGCAAAACATATCTAGTGAGTATCTATAGAATAGAACTGTGTCACATAGCATATGTTCTTTGCATAGTCTCATCCCAATCTCAATTCATCCTATCCGCACATTCAGAATCATAGTATTGTCAGAACATTTCTTGCGCTGAATTTCTCTAATTTATTTTCTAAAATCATAAGTCATTAGTTTTGTGAGTAACTAAAGTGAATCCCAGAAAGAAATTAAGTATCCAACACGTGAAGGGTTCATTGGCCAGGAACTAATGGAGATTCATGTGAGGCATTCTCTTTTTCTATAGTCATAATCTTGTGTAAGAAATCCCATTTGTCTTTTAAAAGTGCATTCCTGTTTTCCATGTTTGCGCCTATCTCGAAAAAAAAAACTTCCACTAAAACATTCATAACTTCCTCAATGTTCTTGCTAGAAAAAAACTTTGGCTTGTAGCTACCATCCACAGCTTTAATTTGTATCTAGAACCTCATCCGAAATCCATACGGTTCTCCCGTAATCGCGATTACCGCACACTGAAAAGTTTGCCGCTAATTTCGTTTTAGGGAAATTCTGACACATGTAAAACAGCTTTTGATTGCTTCCGACCTCAGTTTTAAGATTTCACACTGTTCCTTAGTATCAAATCATTGCTAGTGTTTGTGTGGAACTATCCAAAGTGGCTCCCATAAGAATTTATATAATTTAAGCGATTTAGCCCATATTTAGTGTTTTTACACATTCCATTCTCAGATAACTTTAAAAACCATTTTGACAGTTTGCCAATCAATTCTGTTTTTCTCTTGTGTTGCTGGGGGAAATTGGGATTGATATTTTGTTTAAATTCTGCCATTCCTGAATACCTGCTCTCTCTCCTCTCATCTCTTTATATTGCCTGATCGGGGTTGCGGGGTGTGCAGGGGGAAATATTAACCAAACTGCTATTTGATTTGAACACACACACACAAGTATTATTTCTGTGATGAATTGTTTTGCTCACTATTACTCCTTGTGCATTAAAGAGATTGTTAGTGTTACATCACCCCATTAGTGAATATTGTATACCCATTAAACATTGTGTGATTAATTTGTAACTACATAAATAAATATTTTAACTTTGCAAACCAGCCTGATTCCTGGTTCAGTGTGACCGGGGGGGTTCCAGGAGAGGGTTGTGATATGAGTGGTACATCGTTCAGAATAAAATAACTTTTAGACAACAATAAATAAGGATTTCAGTTGTGCATTACACGCTAGGCATTGACTTAGGTGAAGTGCAGTATTGAAATCAGTTACAGATTGGAGGCTCGTCCGGGATCCTGAATTAGACATAACACTTGTGACAGTGTAACACAGCGTGCTAACCGACGGGGTACATACACCTTGTTAGGCTACCACACTGTGCTAAACTGTAAAAACACCCTTCAATAGAAACACTCAAAGGAGTTGCAAAGGTAAAAGTAACCCTGAGATAAGTCAGAAGGAAATGAATATTTCCAGAATGGCGACCCCAGTGGAAATTAATATGGCAAAAGAACACCTACTGCACAAACTGTTTGTCAGGGGTGAATGGGTTGAGCAGGATGAGAATGTTTGGCTGCAGGAAATCAAACAAGCCACCGCCACAGAATTAGATATATGGCAAGAACAGGGTCCATTACACCAGGCACTTAGTGAACTGTATATGGCCACAAGCGTAAAAGAAGAGCAATGTAAAATTGGCAAAATAGCGGCGTACCTGTACCTCCACATTGGAGTAATAAAGGAAAAATATGCCGAAAACCTAGACCTGGCAAAAAGGCAAGTACAACCCCTAGAGAAGGCCCAAACTGATCTGGACTCTGCAGAGCAAAGGCTAAAAAAGAGCCAAGATGCAGAGAGAGACACCAGCCAGTACCTGACAAAAGTGAAAGAAGATATGGATCTCCTGCAGCAAGAGAGGGTAGAGCGGGATACCAAATTACTGACACTGCAAAAAGAGTGTCAAAAAAAGGTTGGATTCTCTACTACAAAGCCAACAAAAGCTGGAGCAGCAATTGAACTATAATAGAGTCTGAACAGAGCAGATAGTCACCCTGCAAAACCGCCTAGAATCCTTAATAGAGGAAAATAATAAATCAATTCTCAAAGACCTTGAATCCCAAACAGAATTTGATGACGAGCACCAGAAAGCTGGTGCATTCAAAAAAACAAAGGGATGACCTGGCTGCAGAGAGGGGTACTCTAATTCAGGAAAGGGACGCCTTACGCCAAGAAGTCAACTATTTAAAAACCAAGGTGGAAGAAAATCACCTGGCCCTTCAGGGACTGGGTGAGCTCAAAATGGAATATGAACAGCTGTTAGATCATACCAGGAGGGTGGAAGATGCTCTAGCAAAGAATGACTAGGGCAGTAAGGATCAGACTCAGGAGGTGACCCTCCTGCAGTAAAAATTGCTCCAATACTCCAAAATTAGGCAGGAAGCACAGAGAGACAATGAGGCTCTCTGTGAGAAAAATCACAGGTCCATAGACAGGTACCCATGCAGGAACAATTAATAGAGACCAGTAAGGCCTTAATAGAAGAACAAAAGGGTCTGATTCTTGCATGCCAACAGGGAGAAGGGGCTGAGAGAGATGAGGTCAGATGGGAGAGGCAAACTCCTGAGCATAACCTCAGGAACCCTGGCACCAGAGACCTCAATCTCTTCAATTCCATGGACTCTGCCACCCCCATGTCCACTGGCTCACATGACCCAGGGGCCATGGGGATGGTAGACTTCAACCCAATTGGGAATATGGGGCTAATAGGTCAGCGCCTCCCAGAAATGGATGGGCAGGCATCTATGTATAGGTCCCCAAGTCCTAGGGCAATTTTCTCTCATCAGGGAGACTCCAATGAGGGGAGAATCAGAGAAATGGATCCTCAAAAATATAACTTACCCAGAGATCAGATGGTAAAATTTAGTGGGGAATTCCAAGAGACTAGACCCACTAAGAGCATACTGAATACCTCTCCAGCCAATGGGAGGGGTACTCAGCCAATCCTGGGAGCAAGGAAGTGTCAGAAGACGCTTCTGAGCACCACATGTCCCAAGGAACTAGGCCCCCACATTCTGCCTGCCATTCCCAAGTTTGCAGAATCCGTGAGAGCCTTGAAGACCCGACAGCCACCTCTGGTATCAGTGCCTCTGAGTCAGAGGATGAGTGGACCAGGGTGACAAGAAGTAAAAAGGTTAACAAGGTCAAGAGGGCCTTGTTCAAGGATCCCCTGAAACAAATAAAGGCTATTAGGAGTGTCATCACACCCTACCACAAAAATGCAAAATATTCAGTTTGGGAGGACCTTGAATTATTTGAACAGATGATGGAGACTTTCCATCTGAAGGACAGCCAAAGCTGTATTCAGTATGTAAAGTGGGCATTTTCTCCTAAGTACTCCAGCTTCTTTGTGGGGCTGGAGGATCAGAAGCATTCCAGATGGTCCACCTATAGGGCGGCCATCCTGAAACATTTTTCCATTCATAGGAACCATCAAGAGGCTCGCAAGGCAGCCTACAACTTACCATGTGGGGAAGAGCAGGCCCCAAAAGAATTTGCTCAGGAATTAAAACACGCCTTTGCGCAGACCACTAGAAGGTTGGGCACTGACAGTAAAGAATTTGTGAACACCTTCTTTCATGCTCCTCCTAAGTATATTATGACCCAGCTAGTGAGGGACTTTCATGAGAAAAGATCACTAGACTGGGTCATTGAACAGGCAATGCGCATCTATGAAGTACAGAAGCTGCTGGAAAATAAAAATATTGGAAAACCCCCCAAAACAAGCAACACCCCTGCTGCTGCTAAGGTGGCGGAGGTGAAGGTTGCCCCCATTTTAGATCTGGAGACGGCGGGGCCTCAAAACCTTCCCGCACAGAATCAGACAAACCCCAAACCCAGACGGTCCTCGGGCCAATCCCAAACAGAGAGCCAGGGAGGTAACCCCACAAATGGGACCTCCTAACTCCCCTGACTACATCACACCACGCTACAAGGGAAATAGACCCATCCTGGGTTATGTGTGGACTTCTCCAGCCCAAGTGGGGGGGATCCAACCAGACAGCAGGAAACCCAGGGAACTTCCCTCCTCACTTCCCCCAGGAGGGCAGTAATCCCAGAAATGCCAGACCAAATTTCTTTCCTAGGTACCCGCCAAATTTCAACCCCCAAAACAACTCATCCTTCTTTCCCCACTTTCCTGAGCCCAGCCAGCCCAATCCGGGAGAGGGGAGGCAAAGGCTGGAGGGGTACCTAAACTTCCCTAACCAGGGGTATTTTGCAAGAAGGGATAGTTACCCTTCCTGGGATCAACCCAGGGGAGACTTGAGGACGCTGTACCAGCCAGAGCGGGTGTCCCAACTAGAGCGCCAGGTCCAGAACATGGCACAGAATCTCGGTTGCATGCTGAGGGCTCAACAGAACCCTCAGATGAGCATGGCGGCTCAGAATCCCTCAAATCCAGGGTCTGGTGCTCCAGAACAATGACGGGGGAAGAACCCCGACAACCCACCAGTTCCCAGGGAGGAGGCACAAGGGGCAGGGGGGTGTAAAGCCTTGGAGGAATCTTCCTTCCCCACTTGTGGAAAGCCCTGGAAACCCAGGAACCGGAACCAAAATAGCGTTCCGTGTCGGGGAATTGACTGCCCTTCTTTAGTGTCCTCCCTTTCAGGCAGGAGTCACGGGTCGTCGAAAGTATGACGGAGAACAGATCGAGCTACAATGGTGAAGTGGCCGCATCGTTCCTAGCGGTGCTCATTGACAGGGAAGCATAAACGTCCTGTCAGGAAGAGGCGTGCAGGGCACCTCAGGGTCGATAGTTCTGGACGGGAAAGAGTTGAAGAACTGTAGCCCAGCAAGGGTGTCGAGTCGTCGGTTTCTCTGTGGTCTTTGGGTGGCGGGAAACCCACCGGTGGATGCTCCTCGGCGCGTCGACGGTCAGGCCTATTCCAGCAGGATACAGCAGCGACGATGCAGACGAGAGCGTCCTTGGACCAATGAAGTTCTTAGGCAACTGGAGCAAGGCGGATCCAGTCGGTGACGGCAGTCGTCGACAGTGGCGGACAATAGTCTGGGCGCTTCTCCTTGGAGTTCTGCAGCAATCCCTGTATCGGGTCGGCAGCCTGTTGAAGGTCTCTCTACCTGGGAGCTTAGGCAAAGATCAGCTGTGCACGATGGTCCCTCGTAGCTCGGGAAGAGGGCGCCTTACCAGGTCCTCTCTGGGTCAGTTCTTGAAGCACAGCAGCTTTCAGATTGCGAAGGAGAGCAACTGCAATTCTTCTCGTCCAGCAGGGTTTCAAGATCAAGCTTCAGTTACTCCAGTTACTCGTCGTAGTGGACTTAAGCTTCTGAACACGATTCCGAGCAGTGAGAGGTCCACAGATATACTGTTGATCTCCCATTCATTCCTCTGGGTCACACTTAAGCATCCAATCATGACTACGGTCATTCATGCAGACAGGCAGCCAATCAGGCACATGGGGCATTCACGCCATTCACTTCTCTCCAGACACGCACAACAAGTTAAGTGTATTGGGATAAGTACCGAGCCATTCAGCACTCCAAGCTGCATTCATACCGGTTTCAGGCAGGGCTGTCTCAACCATTGTGTAAACCACCAGATACTAGACAGCTACAACCTAGAATGTATATTCGTCACACACTCCATTCACCCAGGTCCCACCCACAGGCGTACCCACAACACACGGTCATTGAGAAGGCTCCAGCCAGTCTGGTCGGCGCTTCCCCCACACTACCATATACGGAACTTCCACCCAATAGCCAGTCAGGGGGAAGGGACAGAGGCAGGGCTTCACAGAACTTTGGGAAGATCAAGGTAACAGGTGATGGAAGGCAAGAGGCCATGGGGGCCATTTGGTCTCCATCCGAAATCTACCGATTCCAATGACAGGGCCTGGGCATCCCAAAATGGAGGACGCTCAGGGAACCAGTCATTTCAGCAAAGAGCTGCCACCAGCCCGTACCCTGCTCTGTGGGTCACACACAGGTGCCCAAAAACGTACACTAGGGGCAGAGGGGTGCACCCCTACCCATGGGTGCCATAAGGGTATCCCCTGGGTCTGTTCACCAAACCAAAAGAGAGAGAGCTGCACCACCAGGAGTCCCACATGAACTCCTGCATGGAAAACATGACAGAACACACAATAGAAAGCAACAAAGGACAATGATACAGAGGCCCTGTCCCTCTGATGCATTTCTAGCATCACAGGGAGCAATACCAAATTCCTCTCACCCCTCTTCCTGGACAACTTCAGAACTTCGACGGGAAGGAAATTCCCATCGAGGGGACTGCGGATTTAGACATTAAAATTGGTTGACACAAGGTGAAGCACCCTGTCATAGTTATGACTTCAGAGGGCACACCTTCTTTACTAGGGAATGACATCCTGCGCAGGTCCCCCCCCCTCATAGATTGTGTAAACAAGGTCCTCTTGACCCAGACTAACCGACCAATAAAATTGAAACAGAGTGTCAACCATGTTAGTTTAAATGGCACATGCCACATGCTTGAACAAAAACCTGACCAAATAGAATTTCACTTTCAGAATAATCAAATCCCAGACATGACAGTAATTGCAGTAGGACAACAAACTGGTGATGGGGAGTCCTCTCTATTTCTGAAAATCATCCTTCCTTCCAGTCTATGGTGACATTCCACAAGGAAACACTCTGAAATTCTATACAAATTCACAATCAGAAAATTCCATTCCTATAGTCCAAAAAGATGAGAAATCAGCTCAAAGCTTGGCTGATATTCAGAAAATTGGAGAGCAGTTGTTCATCCCTATTCAGTTAAATGAAGGGAAGGACTCTGTTCTCGCCCGAGTATGTGTGAACAACGGTAAGAGCTTCATCAGCAAGGCCATGTTCCGCAAACTCCCAAAAGATCCAGCCATTCCCACATTTAAACTGTTAGACAAATGGGACATGGACCCAATTCCAAACATCTCCTGCCTAGCAGGTGTTTGTTCAAAATTTCCATAGGTAACAAGAGCGAAGTCCATAATTGTTGGGTCGTGCGAGATGTCCCTTCTCCATGTTATTTAGGCAGTGACTTCCTCAATCGCTTTGCCATTAGTTTGGACCTAATAAACCTCAAAGCCTGGTCCCGATTAGCGGGTAATCCCATGGACTTTGATGACCCAGAGAAAGAATTTCGGTCAGCTCAACTGCTGCCATATGCAGTTGAATTTCAGATTGGAGAGGAAGTCACCATCCCAGAATGGACCCGACAATTCTCACTGGAAGTAAAAGAGGACAGAAACTGAAAAACCCTGACGCCTAAATCCATCTCAATGCTCATTTCCAACAGCAAGGGTTGGGGGTAAACCCGACACCACTAGTCAACATAGAACACGATACCATTCCAATAGAGGTGGATAACAACGACCTAAAGAGTATCACTTTTGGTTCAGGCACCAGAATTGGAATGGCGGTTGATGACCAACATTTTTCCATAGATTTATGTAATTAACTGTTAGGACCAATTGATAGCGATGATGACACAACACCAGACAGGATCTTCACCCGGCATGGGGGGAATTTCCTGGTGTACTCTTCCTGCCCTTATGGTAAGGAAGATGTGACCTGTGACTTCAGGAGGCATGAGGTGATCTTTCAAATCCACGAGGACTGCCTTCCCCACCTGAAGCCATCAGTCCAAATCAGCACTTTGACCAGGGACTTCTCGACCCAGCTGGAGGAGGCCGTTGAGATAGCCAAACCGGAAGTCTTTCCAGGCTTCAGGCAGATGGTTGAAGAGTGAGTCAACCTAGCTGATGCCTGTGAGACTCTGGAGCAAAAGCAAAAATTGAAACAAGTTTTCTCAGATTTTCAAGATCTCTTTGTGGTGGACTCATATGACTGTGGTCACACCGACATCCACACAACAACAATTCCCACGGACCCAGGCATGACTCCAGTGTTTGAGAAGCAATATCACTTGCCTCTCACATCAATGGAGTCCCTTACTGAAATAATTAAGAACCTTGGGCCTCATTACACGAATGAGGACCCTGCTTTTATGCAAAAAGATCCCCATTCATACAGCCTAGCTGTCACTCACACAGTGGAGTGGTCATCTTGGTGGCAGACCCTCTAGCCTATCCAACGGAACGGGGTGCTAATTACGGTACCGCAATTTGCGGTACCGTAATTAGTGCCTTCCCCATTCCCATTATGCCCTATGGGGCAAAAATGGGAATGGGGAAAGGCAATGGAGGAAGGAGGAATTACCGTCTTCCCAACCTTGGAATAAGGCAGTAATTCCCCTTTCCTCCAAGGCGGTACAGGTAAATTACCGGCATGAACCATGGCGCTAATAGCGCCATGGCTTACCGCCTACCGTGTAATGAGGTTCCTTGAGTCCTGTGGGATAATTTGTCCATGTTAGGCAGAATCCAGTGCAGTTACCTTGGGGAGCACTACACCAGATTAGGACTACAGGTGAGAGCAATAAATCCCCTTTGGTATCAGTCCATACCACAAAGATTTAGTTGGTAGTTGTGGCTATGCAGTCAGACTTGTCTCAAGAGGGAGATGAGCAGTATTCAGGGTTTACACAATAGGTCTACTGTACAATGGCACAAGGAAACACTGACCAAAGCTTGGTATTAAAAAGTAGTTATATATTTATTTTATACACTTCTAAGAAACCACATATATCACAGTCATCAAGCAAGTTAAATTGAGTCAAAGTCAAAAAATATACACTCTCCCAAGTTAAATTGTAGACCAAGTGAACCAGAGTGAAAACTGAGCAAAACGACACAGTGACAACTACACACAAGGGAACTTCTAACAATTCCTCACAAGGGAGGGAAAGCACAAGTTATAGATAAATAGTTTCTCCTACACCCTAGCAACACTTCCCATTAGTTTGTGAACCAGTTCAGCAAGACAGTGCATCGGTATAGGCAATACTTAAAATGAAAACTGAGCAAAATGGCATTTCACAATGTTTAAGAATGGGAAGTAAAGGGTAGTTGAAAGAAATAGGTGCACCAACACAGTTCTCAGTGAGAATCAATCTAAAGAAAGCAGATCTAACAAATATGACCAGAGTCAGTAAGCCTGTGCCCGAGTCAGTGTTACAGGGCAAGGGCCCAGGAGCAAAATGTTCTTGTAGCTGCAGTCAAGTCTTTGGTTAACGAATTTGGAAAGGCGGTTGCAGAAGTTGAAAAGACAATGTTAAGAGAGAGGTGCAGCCAACCCAACAGGTAGGTAAAGGATTTAAAGCACCTTTAACACTACCGCGAAGAAAGGGCGGCCTGGCGGAACAATGTACCTTAATATGAAGAAGTGACTCCTCTGGTGGCGATTGTTCCTGGTAGTTCCTGCAGTTCGGGGTATCCAGAAAAGGAAGAGAGGCTCTAGTCATGGAGGAAGGTTCGAGTTACTGCACTACCCAGGGATGAAACCAGCCACGGTGCTGCCCGACGAATAAAAGGTGTGCTCCTTTAAATCGTGGTCCGGGTGGTCTGGTGCCTGGCTATCTGGCCTCCAAGTACAGGGTACGGGAGATTTGACCACGGCAGGTCCGGGAAGGCTATTGGCAAACTGGTTGGCCCCACCAGCTCAAGGGAAGAAGGCTCTTGCAGGTGATGATCTTCTCTCGTCGTGTGGAGAAAAGTGGTGAGACGCTGCTGCAGGGCTTCACCGGTGGTTCAGTCATTGCAGATGTCTTTGGCTTCTCTCCTCTTCGTTCCAGTGGCGACGTCTTGCTCTTCCAGTCTTCAGGACCCTGCTTTTATGCAAAAAAATCCCCATTCATACAGCCTAGCTGTCACTCACACAATGGAGTGGTCATCTTGGTGGGAGACCCTCCAGCCTATCAGGAAAGCATGTGACATGGGTTGCTGAGGCAACCCTGTCCAGGGGTCCTACTCCCCCTCCCACACAATGGACCCAGCCCAGACTCAGTGGCGCTGAAAGGAGGGCTTCTCAGTAGAAGCCCGCCAAACGGACGAACAAAGGATCCCCGACCTGGGTTAGGAGTTTAGAGAAAGACACGAGAAAGAAGTTTTATTAAATTTCTGGCAAATAAAACCTACCGAAGTAAAGTTAATATTAAAATACAACGGCTGTATGTTAGAGGCTGTCAGAAAATGTGGTAGCCTCGAACAATGGGAAATATTTGCGGTTGAATATTTATGGTAGTAACCACTGCCACCAGCCAGAAACTTTTGTGAGAGGGACTGTACGGTACCCTCTCGAAAATGAACATAGGCGAAAAACTATTAACCCCTTCCAGTACGTCCATAGTAAGATGGGATGTACTGGTTTAGTTCATAGGATTTGACTAGTAAAGTCAATGGGGACTTTACATGCCCTGGGAGACAGTAGACAGTCCCAGGGTATTGAGCCTATGTTTGGGGGTCGCTACGACACCCCTGTGTCACTGCACTGAGGGTGGTGTGTAACACATGTGAATAAAGATGGTTCCTATGGGGTAGAGAAAAATCCCATAGGCTTTAAATACAAAAATAGCCTAGAACACACGTAGCAAAAATGCCTAAGAGTGTGAAAAAGAGTCTCAGTCCTAGCAGGTAAAAAGAAACAAACCCTTCAAATCCAGCAAAGCTGCTGGGGGACTATCTAGGTAAGGGAAATTAGCCATAAAATGAGAATTCTCCCTAACAGTCCAGTCCACAGCACCTTCAATAATCCGCGGCTGGGGATTTTGAAACGAAAAAGGGTTCTCAAATACCTGCTTGACTGCAATATTATATCAAAAGCATGACAAGGTCAATAAAGTAATCTCCTATGCAAGTAAGACTTTATCCTTTGTGGAGGAAAAATTCTGCGATTGTGAGAAGGCACTCCTGGCAACGGTGTGGGCATTGAAGAATTAACGTCCGTTCATCCAGGGGGAACACATCATAGTGGAGACTCCACACCAACCTTTGCAATATCTTCAGAGTGACAGAATCCGAGCCGGAAATGTGAGTAATTCCCGAATTACTTTCTGGATTCTGTCAATGTAAGGCTTTCCTGTGGAGGTCAGATATGGCCAAAACAAGAAGAGTCCCCTCGCGCAAGTTCTGGCTGACTTGCATGATTGTGCCAGAGAAAACTGTCTCCAAGACAAAAGTCTTAAAATCAAGGACAACATGGAGGCATACCTCAATTCAGCAAAAATATGTTTACACCCCAGAACTCTCTCAAATGATGATCTGGTCACTCCTACGAGGAAAAAAATTATCCTCTTCACGTAACTATTCTAATATGTCAAAATAAATTTGAATTTGCAATTCCTGACACTTTTATAAATAAAGATTTTTTTGTAAAGCAAGCATTCCCCCATGCACTATTACAAATTCCTATTCTATTTAATTCCAAATGATACTCAAAGCATGAATTGGAGCACGAACATCAACAATGGACACATTTCTTATGTAATAGTCATTTCAAATGTAATGTGTGAATTTAATATCAAAGTTGAATTAAAAGAACATTCCAACAAATATATAGAGTACATTCCAGTAACAACCCTGTGTTGGTCAAACAGTATTCACTTCATACTGCTTTACAATGATTTCATCAACACATCATACGACGCGTGTTGGGGTCTTTTAATCCCCTTCTTCAGGTATGGATGTTACTTGTTCAATTTTCCATATCTGTTAACAAAAATGAATAATTTCAATCAATAATGTCTCTATTACGTTTCCCATTCTCAGACCACGTGCACCTGCAACATCAAAAGAACTTCACCAACCTTGTAGTCATGGGGTAACTCTCACCCCTGCCGGTCGAGCTGGTAAATGACAAGAAGTCAATATCACCATAATCTGTCTAGTCCAGAGAAAGTTTAGATGAAAAATATGGTCCACTATGTAAAAAATAAAGCCAAAATATACACCAATATAACACCATAAAACAAAAAAGAACCGATTAAACTGCTACCCACTTGTAGAAGCCTCCAAAAACTTCCTATTCAATGGACACAAAGACTTTCAAAATGAATACTGCTGACTGATAACTCAGGTGGATCTGTAATGAAAATCACCCATGTACTGTGAAACCCTTTCACAGACAATAAACTCCCTAGCAATATAGATTCAATCCAATTTATTTGCCACTCAATGCCAAAATAAATCTAAATATTAAGTCCATAAACAATTCTACACAAGAAAATATTTCATGCTCCTCCTCAAATAAAATATCCATAATACTGTAAACCCACTGGGACTCACCTCTCTTCACTTAAATTCAAGACACGAGGACCGGGAGTACGGAGAACAGCTGCCTGAGCAGCCTTCCTTCCCGGGCCTCGTTTTGATCTGTTTCCTGAATAACGTCACGTGATCACCTTTCCGATCACGTGACCAACGCTACGTTGTTTTTAAAGATGCCAAAACGATTCATGCAATAAGAGTACATTCTAGTGTTGGGAGTCGTTTTATGTGCACAATCTATGCCACAGTTGCCTGCTGTTACGAATCTGTAACGGTTCGTATATTCGACCTCAATAAGAAAAAAGGATTATTGTCACGTGATCGCCTGTCAGATCACGTGACTAGAGTAACGTTATTCCTGTCAGTGCAGAATTTGCCGCAAAAAACAGAAGGTTCCCAATCTTTTTTTTATATTGATGCATTTCCACTTCTAACTAATACAAATTGATACGTGATTGTTCTCCCCATCAAGTGACTGCCGGGTTAGCGAATCACAAGTGACTGGCATCTATCAGGAATAGTCGAAGAATATAGCATAAACTAATCCCAATATTGATAGAATATGTAAATTACTCATGGTGTACATGATGCGATGTTACTGGATGTCATTAGTACTTGTTCCCCACACAAAGTCTATGAAGAAGACCAGTATGAGAGAATGCCAACTGTCTATGTGGATGGGTGCTCCTACCATGTTGACAACAACGGGGAAAAGGAATTTGTGGCCGGCGTACGGAATGCACAGGTGAATGATGGCCCAGAACACTCCGCTGGGTACAAAATCACTCCCTGAAGTAGTGAAGTGGCAGAGTTGATGGCTGTGCATTAAGCCATCCTCACTGCAGTCCAACACCAACTCCACGAACTGGTCATGATCACTGATTCGCATTAAGTACAGAACGGGTTCATGGAGCACCTGGTTAACTGGAAAACCAGAGGCATGCTATGTGCTAATAATAAACCATTGAAACGTGGAAAATTAATACAACATATTGATGATCTGGTCACCTCGAATGGGATGACGATCTACTGGAAAAATATCAACCGTCATTCTAAAGTAGAGGGACCAGACAAAACTGGAAATGACCTAGCTGATCAGCTGGCCAAAACCAGAGCCATCCAAGGGGATCTACTTGAGATCGAGCCCCTGTTGGGGGAAATCCAGGTCACTGCTATCACTAGGTCCCAGACAAATGCTCACACTGAACTCTCAACTGCACAATGGAGTAAGGAGACCCCAGATGCTGATTTGATTACAGCTCAAAAAGGGGATCCAATAATTGGTAAGTTTTATCAACACATTGAGGACCCTGAGAACTGTCCTCTGACGGATACCGATTACATAGGGAGAGAGGAACACAGAGTGTTGATGAAATGTCCAAACATTTTCTGAATCCAAGACGGTTTGTTGGTAAGGAGATCCATAGCTGGCCATGACCAGTGGGTGGTCCCCACCTCATTCTGAAGCCTGATGCTAAGTCACGCCCATGATGCGGCCAAAGCCGGTCATCGGGTTTTCATACGACACTAGAAATCTTGCAAGAGGTTGCATACTGACCACACATGGGGCAGGACCTCAACCAAAACCTGAAGGGGTGTCTTGTGTGTGCACAATTTCAGCCAACATCACTCACGCACCATGCTCTCCTCCAAAAGAGGGGGATGACATTGCCTTGGTCAGATTTGCAAGACGATTTTATCAGGCCCGTGATTCGCTCCTCTACGGGGAACAAGTTCATGTTGACAGTAACATGCTTGCTCACTAAATGGGTGGAATGTCTCCCGGCCGCAAATTGCAAGGCAGAAACAGCAGCTGCCCTGATGATTAATCACATCTTCTCGCGTTTTGGACTACCCCAAAGGATTGAGTCAGACCGAGGTAGCCACTTTACTAGTGAAGTGATGACATAGATGTGGGAGATACTTGGGGTCAAAAGGAAACTACACATTGCCTACAGGCAGCCTCTAGTGGTGGAGTTGAGAGATACAACAAGACAATTGTAGGCATATTAAAAAAGTTTGTGGCAGATTCTGGGCCAAGTTGGGATATTTGATTACCTCTTGTCCAGATGGCCATCAGATCTACCCCTTCTTCTGCAAAAAAATGTCTCTGTTTGAGCTGATGACTGGACGAAGGATGGTGCTTTCCCAGCATCTGCTCTACAGAACCCAAGAGCAGACCTTGATAAATGCCTCCACAACTCATGAGTATGTTGAGAATCTGAGTAAACACCTTCAACATGCTTTTGTCTATGCTCAGCAAAATCTAGAAAGATCTGCAGACAGTATGAAGACCCACTATGACCTTAAGACATCTAAAAAAGAATTCCAAGTAGGAGACCTGGGGCCTCATTACACGGTAGGCGGTAAACCATGGTGCTATTAGCACCATGGTGGCCGCCGGTACCATACCGGTACCACCATGGAGGAAAGGGGAATTACCACCCCATTCCAAGGTTGGCGGGGCGGTAATTCCCCCTTTCTCCATGGCCCTTCCCCATTCCCACTTTTGCCCCATAGGGCATAATGGGAATGGGGAAGGAGCTAATTACGGTACTGCAAATTGCAGTACCGTAATTAGCACCAAGGTCCCTTTGCGGGTCCCAACTTTAACGGCTGGTCTACACCAGCCGTTAAGGTCGGGTCCCGCAAAGGGACCTCGTAGTAAGGCGGTAAGGGTTAACGGTCACCGGTACCCTTACTGGTGACCGTTAACCCTTACCGCCTTCCATATGATGAGGCCCCTGGTCTACTTGTACAATTTCCAAAGGAACCAAGCCAAAAATCACAAATTCCTCCCTAGTTGGCAGGGTCCTTTTGAAATTGTAGACAGAATCTCGCCAGTCGCCTACAAAATCCGTATCCCCAAGGGCAGTTTGGCAGAAGGGGAAGACAAGTGGGTCCACATCAACCAGCTAAAGAGATGCCATCCCAGGAATGCTCTGCGGCAAATAGAGGAGCCAACCGGAAACCCCAAGGGGGGCATTCCGGCCCCCTAGAAAATTCTAACTGTTAAAACCATTCCACCTGTTAAAATCATTAGGAATTACAGGCGGGGAGTAGTGTCAATTGTATATCAAATGTATGCATCTGCCCACTACATGAATGGTGGTGGGGAATGTCCCAAACCATGCTCTATTCTGTCTCATAGTACTGAAACCATGCATTCTAAGCACCAAGGAGGACCACTCGGGGACCGGGAGAAAAGACCAAGGGGCCCGGAGTATCGCTCCATACTCCCATCCGGAACCAGCGAGGAGAACCTGTCGATTCAGAACTGATGGGAGAAGCAGACGACTTTCTCCATCTGGACCAAAAAGAAAGAAAGAACATCCCAATCTCCCGACTTCCCCTTGACGGCTGTCAACCTCAAGTCGTGAGGGGGACTCTGTGGGATGTCTTGACCCACTTATGCTCTGCGTTGCGGCATCCCTGTGTTCTGATGGTGCCAGAAATATCAAAATGGCCGCAAAGCCCTTGTGCACGCCAAAACCTATGGAAATCGCATTTTGCAACACAAAAAGATGGCTGCCAAAGCTACCACACCGGGTGTCTGTGGTGGAACAGAGAGCTCATTCCTGAAACACGTCACTGGGCTTCACAACAGGTGAAAATGGAGCACAGAGAGAAAAACTGTGTTTTGCTGAAAGAAATCCAAAATCTTGCTTTTAAATCCTTTTTTCTTGGTTGCTGAAACTGCAGAATGCCGGCACACAACACCCTCAAACATCCAGAATTATTGCTGGGTGCTAAACTTCACTTAGTATAAGAAATCATGGTGAACATACAATGTTCTGAAAAGCTGAAAGTATCAAAGAAACATCCACAGCCAAAGTTGCCTGCCTGTGGAATCTGTCAAAATCTGGGAGCAGTACCCTCGGCCGCCTAAATGACAGCTGTCAGAAGCCTGCAGGATAAACTTTAAACTTGGACAAACTGAAATCAAATGGTTGAAAACTAAGTGGCCTGTTAAGGAGAGTAATTTATGTTGTAACTGTTTAATCCCATGGTGTAACATCTGACTGGAATAAGTGTTCTAGCTGCCTGTTTTGAAATTACAAGTTGGTTTTAAACAAAGAAAAAATACAACATAATTAACATTTAAATTGACCAAAAGTAACCAAACCAGTATAACAGCTTCCCCCACAGAGGCAAGGCCTCTCACCTCTCCTTCCCTCTACCAGGCAATCACACCTAAGAGATGATTATAGGGCTGGGAGAAGAATTTGGTCTGCAGGGGGGAAGGAGGCAATGGACTTCCTCCAGCTCAAAGGAATGTGAAGGGTCGTAAATGATCTCTGCCCAGGAGGAACTGGGAGGAGACTGCTTCTGAACTGCAGTGAGTTAGAAAGAGGCGGAGACAAACAACCATTTGTTGCTAAATAAGGACCAAAGACACATTTAAAAAGACTGATAACTTACTGTGTAAAATTGTCAAAAACACAAAAATAACAGCATTGTTAATGTAAATATTGGCTGCACATTTGAAAAAGAGCCACAACTCTGTGACATGTTCCTCGAAGAAACAGCGGAAAATGTGATATTACACAAAATGTATTTTTGATAGAAGCATGAAACTTCATACACTTATGCCCATGTTCAACGCGCACATTTGTACTCATTTTCTGATAAACTGGACATTGTGTTCCTGATAAAAAGGGCGGAATTCAGTGGAAAGCAGACACAAGATCCTACAGCAATGGGGTTTTTAGGAGTATCTGCTACTCAAAATATATGCTCTATATATGTGGTTGTTATAGAGGTTGCATATGTGGAAATATGTATTGTAGCAATAGTAGATTTTGTGTTCAAGAGGCTAGGGGTGGATTCTAGGCCTCATAAACCCACACCATCAAGATGACACTCTGTTTTCCTCCTACTAACAAGGCAGAGAGGAGACCCTGACCAATCCCTGGCAAAGGGGCGTGCTTAGGATAAACCAGCACACACACCCCGTTATCATAACCATAAATAGAGACAGTTCAGCACTGAAAAAAGGACACACAGATTCACCCACTATCCCAATGCTGGCAAAGCACCCTGCAGCAGAATTATCCATCTTACTTGCTCCAGACTCCAACAACTTGGCAAAGCAGAGAAAGGCCCATTGCATAGCTGAACCATTCTCAGCTAGGCCTTTAATTCCAGAACCATAATCCCACCACCAAAGGGGAGCATCAAAATATATACAGACGGGCTGTGCTGTACTGCTTGCCTACTAAAAGAGTTATCATCAGAACCGAAAGATCCAATCCAGTTGTGCCGTGCTGTGACCGGAGCCATTGCAGACCTGATCCAGTCCTGTGCTGTGCTGTGAACAGACCCAGTCCAATCCGGTGTGCCCAGCAGTCTGCCCTGACCAGAATCCCTGACCAGACCAGAATCCCTGACCAGAATCCCTGACCAGAATCCTGACGGTTCCATGCAAAACATATCTAGTGAGTATCTATAGAATAGAACTGTGTCACATAGCATATGTACTTTGCATAGTCTCATCCCAATCTCAATTTGTCCTATGCGCACATTCAGAATCATAGTATTGTCAGAACTTTTCTTGCACTGAGTTTCTCTCATTTGTTTTCTAAAATCATAAGTCATTAGTGTTGTGAGTAACTAAAGTGAATCCCAGAAAGAAATTGAGTATCCACCACGTGAAGGGTTCCCTGGCCAGGAACTGATGGAGATTCATGTGTGGCATTCTCTTTTTCTATAGTCATGATCTAGTGTAAGAAATCCCATTTGTTTTTTAAAAGTGCATTCCTGTTTTCCATTTTTGCGCCTATCTCAAAAAGAACAACCTCCACTAAAACGTTCATACCTTGCTAAATTCTTGTGCTAGAACGCCATCCGAAATCCATACGGTTCTTCCATAATCATGATTACCGCGCACTGAAAAGTTTGCCGCAAATTTCATTTTAGGGAAATTTGACACGTGTAAAACAGCTTTTGATTGCTGCCGACCTCAGTTTTAAGATTTCACATTGTTCCTTAGTATCAAATCATTGCTAGTGTTTGTGTGGAACTATCCAAAGCGGCTCCCATAAGAATTTATATAATTCAGCTATTTAGCCCATATTTAGTGTTTTTACACATTCCATTCTCAGATAACTTTAAAAACCATTTTGACAGTTTGCCAATTCTGCTGTTTTTTTCTTGTGTTGCTGGGGGAAATTGGGATTGATATTTTGTTTGAATTCTGCCATTCCTGAATACCTGCTCTCTCTCCTCTCATCTCTTTACATTTCCTGTGGGGGTGTTGAGGGGTGTGCATGGGGAAATAGTAACCAAACTGCTATTTGATTTGAACACACACACACAAAAGTATTATTTCTGTGCTGAATTGTTTTGCTCACTATTGCTCCTTGTTCATTAAAGAGATTGTTAGTGTTACATCACCCCATTGGTGATTATTGTATACCCATTAAACATTGTGTTATTAATGTGTAACTACCATAAATAAATATTTTAACTTTGCAAACCAGCCTGATTCCTGGTTCAGTGTGACCGGGGTGGGGGGTTCCAGGAGAGGGGTGTGATATGAGTGGTACATCGTTCAGAATTAAAACTTTTAGACAACCATAAATAAGGATTTCAGTTGTGCATTACACGCTAGGCGTTGACTTAGGTGAAGTGTCAGATTGAAATCACTTACAGGATACAGCAAACTGTGGTGCAGCTGCTTCTAACCCTGCTCTCAGCTTATCTGGTCCTCTGGGAACAGCCAGCTGAGCCTGGATTGAGTACCTCTCCTTTATAAGCCCTGGGGAAAGCTCCTTTCTTCACTTGTCCCTGCTCAGAGCCCACAACCCCACAGGTCATGCGGAAGATCACAGCCCTAAAATGAACTACAACCTGCCATTTGAGGATGCCTGTTTCACTAGGAGGTGCAAGTGTAACCTGGTGCTTGCTGAGGTGCTTGCTGAATTGACAGCCATTAGGAAATGACTCCTGGTTCTAGCAGGAAATCATGGGTGCAGAGGGAAAAGGGTGGAGGAGGTGTCTGAAACCATCCCCCATGTGGTAAAGGGCCCCAGTAATCCATCCCCAGAGTGCACGTTGGCTCAGGACAGTGCAAAATCAGTATCACCTAAAGAACATGCTGCTTCCCACTGCATGGCACCCAAGAGATCACCCTCTATCACTTCCCCTCAGAAATCTGGAACTAAGCACCATGAGTGCTGTAGAGCACCCTACTTTAAGTCAATGTCACCCTTAGCTGCAGAATAAGCTTCACGGTCTGCACTAGGTTCAAGCACGAAAGTCCCTGGAGCACAAAACCTGCATCACAGTGGGGGCATACCTGTGCGCTATGACAAGGGTGGGCTCAGACCCATTACAGTCTATTTACACAGGGAACCAAAATTGGCAGATGCAAAGTCGGAACCAATAGACGCTCAATTGCATACATGCCTGCACTGGTTGTGGACTGTGAGAGTCTGTGCATTTGTTTCGAGAGAATCCATGGTGAGATGCTCTAGAGTCCGAGATAAGGGCTTGAACTCCCATGACTGATAACGTGGAATTTTGGGACTGGACAAAGGGGTTCTGGGAAGAACTGGGTGAGATGGTTGGTTGGTTAAAGGTGGGATCTCAACCAGCCAGTACCCACAACAAGGTCATGAAGGCCGTTCTGGATATACCCCATCTGGCACTCACTTAACTGGTGCAAATCTAACTCCTTTGGGACAAAGATAACAGGGGTTCGCTTTGGTTGGACCCACTGACTTGGGGGAATTTTGAATAGGGGTGGTCTTCTTCCATTGTTGTTTCTCTCCCTCTTACCTTCTCTATTTATGCCATGATTTGGTGCAATATGATTTTGTTTGCTATTAAAAGTATGTGCTAGTATATACTTTGATGGCCTGATGGCTGAATACAGTATATTGATTGATTGATTGATTGATTGATTGATTGATTGATTGATAGATAAAAATAAATGATTATGGAAGGAATCCTGCCAAACCAACTTGAGTTTGTTGGTACCCCCTCATTATGGTGAAAAGCTAACGCTCATTAGTGGGTGATATTTATGACACTACAGTAAAAACAATTTCAGACTGCAACTAGTGTTGTCATTGACTCCCTGTAGCCACCAGCCGACTAACTGTTTTTTAAATAAAATGTATTAGAGTATTAATTTTATTCTCTCCTCACGTGAATGGCCTGATGGATGAAATCAATGGGTTTTGTTATAATTATACTATGCACACCTCCTTTACTTGGAACTGTGCGTGCTTAGCACAATAATTTGAATGTTCACTGATCAGAGAAACCAAAGATCTGGGTCTGATGTTTGGTGAATACACTGACTAATGTCCATCAATGTTTCGTGATTTTCTTCTTCATCCAAAATTCTTAAAATGAACTAAGAGGAATATAAAATAAAAGAAAGCAACATTCTTTACAGTGGCCCACAAAATTGCCTGATCAACCAAATTACTTTCATGAACACAGCAGCAATCACTAAATAGCTTCAAATTGCTAAGAACAATCGACAGATGTTACTGCAAAGCAAATCCAGGCGACCTGAATTATTTCCATGTATTCAATTGAAGAGGAAACTAAGATCTGCTTCAGCATTTGCACTGCCGGTATATCTTGCCAACCAAATAAAACATTGGAGGAAACAGCTGTCTACCAAAGGCCTACCGTATGGTACCACCTCCTGACAGACTTCAAACAGCAGCAATTCCCATGATATTCCAATACACTATTGAAATAAGAACTCCCAAAAGAAACCTTCAGATAAGCAAAATGTATGCCCCTTAAACCAACACATTTGAATCACCAATACTTTCACCGTCTTCAAGTTCTTGTATTCAGTATAGTATCCACATTCTGATTATCCCTCCACCCCCTTCCTTGTCACATTCCTTACTCATATGTAGGTCCTCCGTCTCCCAGATAGATGCTATGAACTGGGAAAAGATTATTTTTCATATCCCATATGGGAAATAAGCCCTACATCCCATTGCTTCTTCTTATGTTTTCTCTGTATTTCAGGGAGAAAGCAACAGATTTGAGACTTGTTGTTGCCAGTATAAGTAACAGAATGGTTATCATCAAGTGGGGGTCACACAATTGCAAACTTACAATCTTGGTTTTAGGACCCTCCACCTGGAAGCTCCAGGGATAGTTGTGATGTTGTGGATGCTCTGAAATCAAAGCTGATAGAGGATGCAAGATGGCACACAGTGTAAGGTGGTGTGTCTGCCATCAGTTATGTAGCACTTAGATCAATTTTGCCCAACATCACCTGAATCTCCCACTCAGTGGCTCATACTTGTAAGATGAGCATGAGTGTTCTCGATAAGTCAGATCGGTTTGCTTATTATTGCTTGACTGTAGCTCACCATTACTGTGGCATCTTTCCCAAAATTGGTCATCCACACATGCAACCCCTTAACACCCTTTCCAAAATATCAAAATAGGCTTTACTCGGCTCTCCAGGAGCCTAACCTATGAATATTGTTTAAATCTATTGAATGCGTTTTTGGTATGAATGGTGGCTTATGCCTGTAGAAAAGCAGAAACCACTTCTGAGGCAAAAAAGATATTAACAACATGAATTCCCGAATGCGGTCTCACAGTTACAAGAGACGGGAATTTGGTGACGCATTTCATTTGCCAGGTCATTAGAGATATCTGCAAAGAACTGAAAATTACCCATCGTACAAACTGAGTTTACCACCCCCAGTCTGTAGAACAAAGACATATCAATTTACAGATTAGATACTCAAAGGTTATCCAGGAGATTGAATTGAAGTGGACAGAAACAATGCCCATTGTCCTGCTTCATATTCAGAGAAAACGCTAACTGCAAGAATGGGATGTCACTTGAAGATATTCTGACAGTGCGACCTATTCTCATTGCCACATGCCTTCTGCAAGCTCCTTGTGTAATAAATACACTTGCATCTTGGTAGGAATCTCACATTGAGCTACTGTGAGTACCTTGAAAAAATGCTGTTAGGTCCTCTATTGCCAGGAGAAGGCCACTCTTACCTAAGTTTCCGACGTATCCTGCCATTTGCTCAAGCAATGCAACCCAGGTGGGGGGGTGGCATAGTAGGTTCTCCCCACATCCAAGACTGCAGGACATTAATTGCTCTGCTTGAAGCACTAGCACCCCATATGCTGTCTCTAGAAGCCTTACCATCAACTACACCTGCTCATGTGGCTATGCTAACTTGCTCATCTGTAACAAAATAATTCTCTTCACTAGCACCTGCCAGCAGTGACCAAGTCTCCTTTGTTGACTACTGCGGATACTGGCAAGCTCTGGCATCAGCTTCAAATGATGCTCCTGCCTCATATACAGGGAGTTTCCAGCATGCTGAAGAAAGTGAACCTCTGCGCACCCCTACAGCTCAAGCTAAGTATAGAGATAGCCGCCTTCCACAAGTACAACCTCCACCTTCCACACAGACTGTAATTTGCTTGCATTTGTGATTTTCACAATGACACTGATTTCACCAGAAAGAAGAAGCTGCAAAGAACATGTGTACTCAAGCTTTACCTATGTTCCTCTGCACCGCATCATGATAGTGCTGTGTCTACTGATTGTCAGAAATGCTCATATTGATGCATATGTGCAGCTTCCTATAATGCAGGCAGATAACAAGAGCTGCACTCCATCGAAATGGAGGAAAAGATTGTATCTAAAATGCTGAATGCACCTTTACTGTGCAATCAGCATAGCATAGTAGAGTAGATCAAAGCCCATAATACCAAACAGGGGAGTGGGGGTTGTGGGGGTGTCCCCCACTTCCCCAGTTCGGTATTATGGGCTGCAGGGGCTGCAGGGGTGTTCCCTGAATGCGTTAAAGGCAGGGTGGGGGACAAAACGGTTAAAATCCCAAAAGATCTAATTACGAAATACGGGCAAATGGGCTCCGTAATTTTCTAATTCGATCTTTTGGGATACGTTCTTTTAACATGCATCCATACTCCATCCCCTGAAAATCCTGATGACTGCTATTTTCTCTAGGTAACTTTGGTGGTTTTTAGGATGGCGAGAATGTTTTCTTCTTGCCAGCTTCTCAAGACTTTGTGAAGTACTAGTGTGGGTGTAGCTGAACTTTGATATGCACCTTACATTAGACTGAGAAGGAACTGAACATAAGTATGTTTTTTTTTTTTCACCTCATTACTCTTCTCGAAGTTTTGACCATATACCCTTTCAACATTACATGCCAAAAAACAAAGATACTGGTGTCCACGCATGGACCTGTGCACACCTTTCTCACAACCTTGACATGGGGCTCTCAGTGGCACCAGTCCCCTTCTGATTGGCAATTCTAATTAGGGCAGGAAGACCTAAGGTCTGCAATGGTCATTGATCCTTCCTTGGTTTTTCTGTATCACCAAACATGTCTTTGACATCTGAACTTATGAAAAAAACTGCTTCAATCTGATTGGTCTCTCCAGCTATAGATCTCCTCTATTTTATGAACCCGGGCATGCTATTAATTGCAATTATCAAGTATAGGTCTACCCTGTTGATAATGACAGAACATAACAAAACAATTTAAGAAATACGAACCGACACAAACTCTTAGATCCATGAACAAAGGGATACTACAGGCTAAGTTATCCAAAAAAAAAAATGGATTAGGCAGAGCATTCCCCACTAAAGCCATTGCAAAATGGAACACATTAGCTGAATCCCTAAGAACCGAAACAAATCTGCAAAGCTTTAAAAAGAAACTGAAAACCTTCCTGTTCAAATAATCACTCACCAAAATGACCACCTCAAACTGATTAAATTATACATTTGTGTTGTCCCATCACCACGTCTCTTGTCTCTATGGAAAGAACTCTGATGCAGCCAGGCTGCAGCGCTATAGAAATAAATAACTAATAATATCTACACTTGTTTTCTTCTTCGAAAATGGGATTTTCTTTCACTGATTGAGAATATACCACATACCACAGTAGCTAGTTCATATGCAGAACTTCCACTCACAACTGTCTCCCAATATATTGTTCAGGTTTGTGCTATTAGGGGAATATCTTACCCACTTTTAAACACTTCACCAAGCTACCCACACACCACTGCAGCCAATTTGGATGGGCAGTGTTTGTTGAAAGATATAGACATGAAACTAAATCGATACAAGGTCCATGTGTCATCACTATTACTAGTAAGGTTCCATAATGACAATGATGACATTCCGTCCCTAATGCAGCAAGAGCAATTAGCCTTTTTCACCATGGATGTAAAGAATGTTATTGTCCTGCACACTATGTAGGCCTCCAAGTGATATGATATGATATGATATGATATGATATGATAGTTTATTTATATAGCACCTATACACAATGAGGAGTATATACCCAAATTGGTTCGGATGAATGCACACATGTTCCTTAAAACTTTAGTAATAACACCAACATTATGTCACATATACAAATGTCTGCTGCCACCATACATAAAAAAAAATAATGACACTGGATAGATCCTTTGGTGTTAACATACAGGTTGATCAGATCTCTGGGGGCTTCAATAATTCACAGTATCACAATTCTCTTTGCTATCTGATTGAGGTTTACTGTATTCTCCCTCTTTTGAAATATGCACTCAGTTGCTTGTGTAACAGTGTCCCAAACACAAACAGGACCTCATCACAAGTAGGGCTGTAGCCTTTAAATGTGGCAGTAACTGTACTACCGCCACATTTAAGACCTGGCCCTATCAAGAGTCGGGCTCTAAATGGGCTGTTTTACCTCCGGCTTTTTTCTGAAGGGAAAAATCCCAGTTTTCGGTTGTATTACAGCTGGCTTTATCAGCACGCAGTATTAGCACAGAAAATGCCTCATTGAATCCAATGGACTCAATGGGGAATGGGGATTTACCATTAACGCCCAGCCTGTGATCCGGCGGTAATTTGTCCGAACCGGTTGGTGATAAAGCTATTAAAGCCAGTTAGTATTACAGCCGGGATACCGCCCAAATCGTTATGAGGCCCACAGAATGCTGAAGAAATGGATGATAATTAAGGTGCCTAAAGACCTCTTAAAAGGGAGCATTTAAAGTACACTATAATTACTTAGGGACGTATGGCAAAAGCACAAAACTCATCTGAAATGGACTATGGGCCTCATTACGAGTTTGGGGGTAGCCATGGTGCTATTAGCACCATGGCTGCCTCCAAAAATCGTGTCCGGGTCCGTATTCTGTGAATGAGAAATTACCGGGTCATTCCAACCTTGGAGGACCCGGTAATTCCTCATTCACAAAACCAATCCCCATTCTCATTTGAGCCCTCATAGGGCTCAATGGGAATGGGGATGGAGCTAATAACGGGCCCGTTAATAACGGGCCCGTTATTAGCTCCTTTGTCCCCTTGCAGGACCCACAAAGGACATCTGGTCTGACCAGACATTCTGTGTAGGTCCCGCAAGGGAACCTCGTAATAGGGCAGAATGGGTTTACCGGCACCGGCACCATTACCAGTGCCGGTAAACCCATTCCGCCAGCCTCGTAATGAGGCCTTATGTCTTGACCTGCTGTATGTTAAAGCAAAGTGAAGAAGGGAAGAGAAATGTATTAACTGCTTGTTTCTATTTTCGTCCATGTTGCCATGAACCTAAGTAGGACACATAACTGATAATGCTTCCCAGTTTTCCTAATTTGCAACAAAGTCCTTTGATTTTCTTCCCTTGCCAGTCTACTGCATATCTATCTACTAAGTGGGTGCTAAACTTGTGTACCTGGGTATGGATAAAACCTACAATGCGGTGAATTTAGATGATTAGATTTGCTTTGATGAGGCAATAGAAACTTCCACCATGCGTTAACATCTAAATGACCACGAAACAAATGTACTGGCTTAATTCTAGGGGAGGACTTCTGTTACAGAGATATCTGTGTTAGTGTTCTCCGTTTGCCTATCTGTAGCTCTCTGGAATATAGGTTACTTCATGAGCTGATCTGACCCAAGCCAATCACTGTGTCTGATTTATGCATCATGATCTATTTGGAATTCCCAGAAGCTCACACCTCTCTCTTCTGCTACCTGAAAAGATATTGCTTCAGCAATTCAAGGATCTACCATAAGAATTCCTCCACATACAGGAAGACATAGAAACTGTCTTAAAAGCCCTGATTCTATCTATACATGTTTCATTTTTATCACATGAAAGATGTTGATGGCACAAACTAAGGCAATTTAAAGCTAGCGGACCTGATCAAACGATCAAACTTTACTTTGAATGAAGCAACACTGCAGATCTGCTGGACAACAAAGGTAGATAGTGCCTTGAACAAGACATACTCAGCCATCAATCTCATAATTCGGTATGGGCTGTACTCATGTGGTTCAACCATTGCGCTTTGACTTTTAAGCTGTTTTATGGTTTACCCGGATGGGGTGAATATCACACCTCTGCTTGAAGTAATGGAGCAACATGTCCTGTACCAATTTGATATCAATTATAGCATGATGTTGGGGCAGCATCATGCGGTCATTCCTCTGTTGCAGCTAGGCATCACCTATGTCAAGGAAATCGAAAAACAGAAGCATCCAGGAAAGTAGAGATTAGGTGATTGCCACTCTTAAATCCCTGTTTGTTTGGTCCCCAATTGGATTATTTTTTGAAGAAATCCTTCTACAACCAGAAACATGCCTTGTCATACAGCAATGGGGGCAGTCTTATCAAACTCAATCCCCCAGAGTACATCATTGACAGTACACCTTGACAGTCACCATGTCTACCATGTCTAAAGTATAGGAAGATGTAGAGGTTCAGCAGCCAAAGAAAAGCTGTCCACTTTAGCCACTGCCACACTGGGACTCTCCAACACAGGAATATCTGAGGGTGATGTATGCCTCCTTTTTGCTCATGGATTGCAGACCATATCAGAGGAGACGTCTTTGGAAGTGATGTACAAGGAGTACCCTATGGAATTCAGGACCCTCCCAGAGGCTTTGCATGTGATGGGAAGGACTACTTCCATAACCCGGCAAAAGAGGGAAAGATTAGGGGTGATGCAGGAAGAATGCAATTTTCAGAATACCACCACAGGAATCACACAGGGATTTTGTTCTCTGCTCTCCTTGGTGAAGAATCTCTCAGGAGATTTAAGACTAGTGTTCCACTTCCAGGCAGATAAATTAATTTCGGCTTCTAGGTTGTTGGTCTCAATAGACTTGCAGGATGCCTATATTCAGTTTCATTTCCTCCCATTTGGAGTTACTTTAGCGCCTGAGGTGTTGATGAAGCTGCTATCCCCAATAGAGGGGTTATTGCATGTCAAAGGAATGTCCATGTACCTCTTTAGATACAATTGGCTGGTTTAGGATATGTCACAGCAGTTATGTCATATTTCTTATTGGCGAGTGCTTGCAGTTCTCCAAGCCAATGGATTGTTGATCAAATGGAAGAAATCCAATCTGGATCCGATGTAATACTGACTGGACCGGGTTCTTGGCTTCAGAGAAAACTCAACCTGTGACTTGTTACATCTCTAAGCACACATGGTCCCACTTATAGTGACACATTCTTCTGTTTGAACACATCTACAATCATTATTACTGTTCAGACTAATGCAATAGTGTCCGACGTCAGGCAACTGCAAGGTGCATATCAATCCTTCAGCTTACATATAGCACTAGATCAGTTGGCCCAGCAGTCCAAGAAACCCAGGGAACGGGTTCCCACTGGACCTGAAAGCACAATATGTTCTGTTTGCAAAAGCTATCAGCACAGGATGGGGCAAAACATTAGGTCACCTGCAAGTTCAAAGGCATTGTATTTGGATGGGGAGGGGGTTGTGGGGGGTGGCAGCTGATCGTCCGATTGAAGAGATAGTGACTGTTTACAGAGCGTTGCAACATTTACATTCCCAGGTCAAGAACAGATGTGTTCCAGTATGAATATACAATCAAGTCATCAAGTGGTATAGTTGGCAAAAAGAGAGTCAGTGCCATCATCTGGGAGCAGTGGCAGCATACCTTTTCATGTAGGTGGAGGCACACCTCCATCTCATGGAAAAGGGCTATCTGATGGTGATCCAGTATTAAAAAGTTGATGCACTGAGCGGGGTGTTCCCTTATTCCAGGAGTATTGTTTACACCCACAAATATTCCAGATGTTATTGGCAAAACTGGAATATCCTTAGTTTGACATTTTTACTTTGGAAGACAATTCCCTTCTTCCCTTTCGCACATCTCTGGCCTGGGCCATCAGTGTAGATGGTGGAGGCGCGGCCTAATCCCTAGACACAATTTCTATTTGCTGTCCCTTTTCTCCTGATTCTGCACTAGTACATTAGGAAAACCAGTTATAAAGACAACAGGTGATCCTAATTGCAACCTTTTGCACAGGAGACCATGGTTTCCTCTTCTACAATCATATTTAGCTACGGATTTATCCTTCTCCTCTTAAATAACCTCTACCTCCTGGGATATCCATCAGGCACTCGAGGTCGACAGCCTAGACATTAAACTGCTTGGACCCTTGGACCTAGGTGTGTCCCAAGAGGTGGCTCAGGGTCTGAAGATATCCAGACAGCCCTTCAGTATACATTCATACAAGCACGACTGGCCTTCATTTTTCAGCATGGGGAACATCCTAGAAAGAGAGTGACTCAGGATTTCATCTTTCAAGTTTTTCAGATGTGCCTCGCCTATCCACATGGAGGATCCAGTGTGCTGCAATTTGCGTATATCCAACATCGTGGTAATGTGTTGTAGGAGAAGGAGCATGTGTTTCGTCTCTCTTCCGGAGCTGAGATTCAGAAACCATCAGCATTTTGTAATAGAAGACATTATTTTTGTTGGCCATTACCTCAGTCAGAAGGAGTATTTCTGTGTAAAGAGACCTTTCTGTGATTCTAATATGACCTGCTCATTCTCTGCTCGGGCCAGTCAATCTCAAAGATTTGCTAAGAATTCTACCTAAACCACGATGTAGTCCTTCCACTGCTGCATCTTGATTCCAACTCATGTGAAGAGAAGGATGAACACACTTTGGATGTAGCTAGAAATCTGTGCAAATATAAAAGCAAGATGAGGTGGTTTTAGCGGCCTGATGTCTCTCCCAAAGATATTCTGAGGGATTGTATAATTTTGAGCTTTGCAAGCTAAACATATATTGAATACTCCCATTTGTAATTTAACAATATTGCTAAGATTGTTTAGCTATTTTTATGGTGTTTGAAGAACACACCCCAAAAATATGGCAGGAAATAATAGATTGCATCAAGAAGTAACAATCCAGCTTTTCAACTCCTGTCACGCATGTTCAAGCCTCCAGTCACCAACACTGGATCAGTTATATCATAGGATCTTTGCAAAAGATTAGAACATATAATCATGAAATGTATTGTATGTCTATGATTTTAGTCAGAAGTGTCATCTCTAAACTTGAGGATAACGACTGGTTATCAAGGGTAACACAAGGGACTTTCAAGGGGCATTGAACTAGATCCATTGGTTACAACAGGTGTAACGACTGGAGGGGGTATATGTTTTTCTGCCCTCTGTATGGTTGAAGTAGAGGCCCAGAGCACCCCAGGCTAGTTTCGCTGGGCCTGATCACAAGTTGGGCGGTAGCACTTAAACGTGACAGTAACGACATCACCGCCACATTTAAGGGCTGGCCCTATTATGAGTTGGGCTAACAGTTTGGCGTTTTACCTGTAGAAATCCTACTTTCCACCCATTTTTCTGCAAAATTAGAGCAGCACTAATTGTGCCAGTGCTAATAATGCCACCAAACCACATTGGTTCCAATGGACCCAATGGGGAATGGGAACTTATAGCCTTACTGCTACTCAGGATCTGGCGCAAATTGCACTGGACCAAGAAGCTTTAACGCTATTTGCAATGGCAGTATCCTGGCACAATTACCGCCGGAATACCGCCTGACTTGTGATGAGGCCCGTATGGTAGCAATGGACGAGCAACAAAGGCTTAAGTTCTCAGGGGCTGATGCAGGCTGGTTCTTAAATACAGGAAGTCCCCAAGCTCCCACAAAAGAATGTCCACACACTATGTTAGGTGATAACACAGCTTGTTTAATAAAATAAGTTTCAGATTAATATACACATATAAATAACACACTTTGGGCATCATTGAAACCTTGTTGGTATCCTGGCGGTAAACCCGCCAGGATACTGGCAAAGGCTGTTACCGTTTCTGGCACTGGGTCTGGTGGCATTGCCGTCAGATTCCAAGTGCCGGAGGGACGGTGTATATCCCCATTCATGTAGGACTCCATGGGGGATTTGTCATCAGTAATGAGGGGAGGGTGGGCAGAAGATATAAAATAACAGTACTGGTCCTACTAGGCCTTGTGATATTCGGATCGTGCAAGTGCAGGAAGAAGTGCTGAGGGGTAGAAGAGTGGTGGGAGGGTGGGGGGCATAATACAAGGGAATAAAATGCAGGGGTGGGGATGGGCCTGGCCCAGGGGTCAGGCAAGTGCTCAGGGGGGGCCTGACCAAGGAGCCAGACATGTGCTCAGGGGGACATGGGGGGCAAGTACCAGGGGATGACCACTGTCTAAATGCGATGGAGTGGGGGTCAGACTCAGGGAGAGGTGCCCATCCCACCAGGCTGGTCAAGAAAGAGACCCGAGAGATCAGTGTTGGATAGGGGGTCCTGGTGAAGACTGGTGAGGGAGGGCCTGGTGCACTGGGTGGCTCATAAGTGAACCATGCAACCAGTGACAGTGGCATGAGGGGGCAGTTATCAAGGGAGCGGGGGAGGGAAGGAGGCAGAGAAGAACAGAGTCTTGAGAAGAATCCAGAATTTAAGGATGTCTGGCTCAAGTCTGAGAGGGGCATGGAAGCCATTCCAGAGGGAGGCACCTGCCAAAAAAAGAAATCTACCCCCACTCTCTGCTTGGAAAAAACATCTGATCTGCAGAGAGTTTGAGCTAGAGGACTGAGGTGCTCTAGCAGGGAGGTATTTGGGGAGAGAGAGTTTGATGTAGTGGGGTCACAGAGGCCCCAGAAGGCCTTGTGCATGATCTATAGGGTCTTAAATTTGATAATTTCAGCCACTGGGAGCCAATGAAGAGATTTAAGGGCTGGAGAGATGTGGTCCCAGGGTGTGAGGCCTATACTTAGATTAATAAAAAATGCACCAACTGCTTACAGTTTTTAACAAGCATGAGAACTGATAAGCAAGGTGTGACCTAATAGATCAAGGAAGAAAGGCAGGTTAGTTTAGGAACATTGTCAGAATGCTTTCTTAAGAATAGATAAGCAAGTCTGTGTGAGGATCCCCCCACCTGGGCAACCTGTAAGGGAAAGATTAGGGTGGAACTTATCGTGTCTATTACAGCCCAGTCCATAAATGTTCAATAATGCTCTACCTTTCTTCTACAGGTCCCTCCACCCCACAGTACCTGTCGTACCACAGGAGAACAGGTTTCAAGACAAATCTGGGACCCATGGATGATTATTGAGGATGTAATATGCTTATCATTGTCACAGTACTTTTAGTGCCTTGACAGGCAAAGTGGTGGAGTTTCTTGGCTTTACTCGATGGGACCCCTCGAGGATGCAACCATTTTGGAAGAATGAGTCAGTGGGTCTTCGAGGTGAAGAGAAAAGAAGGAACCAAGCAGTATCAGAAAGGCAGCACTTTCTTTTTTTGCTGTGGTCTGCGTTGGCAAGTCGTTAATCGGTCTGTGGATGTCCCATCAAGGTGAAACTTGATGTGGACTCCAAAAAGCCCTGGCTGAAGAAGAAAATACCCTTAGGGACCTTAAAGCTGTTTGATGATGATGAGTGCAGTGGCAGTAGTAGGTGTCAGGTTTCAGGATTCTGCTGTTTACTGACTTTCAAATCTTCAGTGCTGCAGTCCACTGGACTGTGGACCCTCAACAAGGCTGGACCATTAGGACGTCTTCTTTGGATTTTGGTGTCAGGAAACCCACTGGGAGACCCTCCTCTGCAAGCAGAAACCCTGGAACTTCTCTGGTGGGAAAAAGCTGTCAAATGTCTTATCAGGGATGCCCCTTCAAAGATTATTCACTCAAATTGTACTTATGCAGCTCTGGGTGTCAAGCAGCATTATGCCAGTATACCCCCTCTTCTAGGTGAAACATTTGGCTTCTAGCAGTCACAAAAACTCCTCCAACCCTGGGAGACACAACTGGACTTTTTTGGATAAAGATGTCCAAGCACTCCTCTTCTGAACTCATGAAGACCCCTTCTACGGATGGACGGTGATGAAGAGTTGCAGCAGCAGACTTCTTCCTCCAGCTGAGCTCCAGGGAACAGCGTCTTCATATGTTAGCTTCAATTTCAGTTTCTGAACAAACTGGTGAGTGAGTGGTCCCTAGTTATACACATGTGTTCCCCATTCACTCAGACTGAGCCAGGCTCATTAGGCAATCGTAGACAAGTCTATTCATGCAGGCAGGCAGCCAATCAGACTCACAGGCATTTGGCCATTCACGCAAACCAGATACCCATAACACAGAATGTGGTTTTGAGTAAGCACCCAGCCTTTCAGAACACTACACTGCATTCACTCCAGTTTCAGTCAGGGCTGGCCCAGGCATTGTGTCACACAATAAAAACCAGACACCCAAAACACAGAATTTGAGTTGAATTCCTTCTCCATTCATACAGGTCCCACCCTAATGGTGTACCCACAAAACACAGTCCCAAAACACAGTCCCTGGGAAGGCTCCAGCCAGTCCATCAGGAGGTAGCCCCAGAACCATATGTGGTCCCTCCACCCAACAACCAGTCAGGGAGAAAGGGACAGAGTAAGAGATTCCCAGGACTTTGAGAAACAAGGGGTAAAGCAATAGAAAGCAAGAGGCTACAGTGGAGATCTTGCCTTTGTCCAGGAATCCACTGATTTCTATGTCAGGGCCTGGGTGCCCTAAAAGTGGAGGACACTCAGAGGCACTGTCAAGTCAGCAAGTAGCACCAACAGCCCCTACCCTGCTCTGTGGGCAACACACAGGTGCCCAAAAACACACACAAGCAGTACAAGTGTATAGACCCACTGTGAGGAACCCATGGTGACAACAAGTAAGAAAGACACAAGTGATCACAGTTCAAGTGTGTTCATTGAAAAATGAATGCTCTTTGCAGGTTGGAAAAACACCTAATCTACACCTATATCTAAGATGGGAGCAAGCGTCGACCATCACATGAAAAATAAAGCAGTCCTGGTGGCGTTGTGTCAAAATAAAAAGGGCCTATACCAAGAACCCTATTTCCAAAGCTCATAACTATTACATAAAGTGGTGTGGGATAGTTCTCAAGAAAAGAAAGAAGTTTTCTCAAATAATATGTAAGGATGCAGTAGCCTGGGTCTCCGATCCCCACATTTTAGACACAGGGTAAGCTGGGAGCTTGGAGCACAGTATATTCTCGGGCTTCTCCAGCATGAGGCGACAGTTCTAATGGCAGCTCTCAGGACCGTCGATGGTTAAGTCTCATTTTCTTGACAGTCTTTTGCCTTCGAGGACCTGACGTATCTAAGTAACAAAATGGATACACAGTCTCTTTTCCATGGGCTGTGGGTGATGCCTTTTCACCTCGGGATTCCCCTCTTCTGGGCATAAATTCCAATAAAGTACTTTACTGCTATCAAGACCCCGGATAGCTATGTTTTCCCGCTTTTGCGGGCCTTTTCGGTTCCAAAATAAAGTTCCTTTAACAAATGAAAATGTGTTTCCAATGTTCACTGGGTGATAGATACACCTGTGGCTCCACCTCGTCTGGGTGCTGACCCTTCTCTCATATCTCATTTCACAAATTATATGACAGTTCTTTTCTCAATGAACTTGTGGGTAATAGCTTCACCCCTGGATCTCCATCCGTCCGCTCGGACCTCTCTTGCACAAATCTTAATTTCTTTTTAAGCAGTTCCAATGGACATCCCTCTGTATGGTTCACTCCGGTCAGAACACTGTTTCTTGGGAATTTAGACTTGCCCCCTTTTCATCAGCATCCCTCCGCTGGGTGCAATCTTGTCAACGTCACCTTGGTCACATTTTTGGGATTCCATTGCTTTCTCATATGGTGGGATATGTTTACCTTGCTTTCAATCTGATGTAGAACAGGGATTTTACTAGAGCTCTTGTATGACCACTTTAACCTCTTTCGGTGACTCTCCTATGGCCTTCTGGTACCTGTAGTTTCATTCAGATGGTGACCGAGCAGAATCTCTTGATTTAGCACCCACATGGTGCCGATTTTCCCTATGCAGCTGGTCTCCCCTTAACATTTTTTTACAGTTCTTAACCCATTTCATTAAATTTGGTTCAAACTTGCCACTTTGCACTTCTAATTCAACAGAGCCCGATTCGTATTGATTGTCCCCTCAACTCCCCAGCTGTGATGAACCGCTTAGCTTTTTGGCTTTCCTGGAGTCAAGGCTGGTACCACAGGTGCGTGAGCCTTTCTTGGTACTGCTTATCACCATAAACGTCCGCTGTGTTCTTTTGACATCTACTGCAAGCCACTTGTGCTGTTGTTGGTGGTTTTAGGCTATCTACTACGAAGGTTCCGCGGGTCTGGGATGAAAAGTGCAAGGTCTTTTCTCTTCTCACCACCCTCTCAATTCCTGACGCCTTTCTCCTTCTTTTGAACTGCTGCTCCTGGTTACGCATCTTGTTGTGCTGTCTGCTCTGCTTGCAGTGCTCTTACTGCGCTCACTTGCTCCACCTTTTATCCCTGTAGGGAAAAGGACGGTGAATGTGATTTGAGTCAGTTGCCTGACTTTACCTGACCCTCGGGTTGGGACATGTGAGATACACAGGTTGAATATTAGTCTGGTTTTGATCACAGTTCAATAAAGTGTTAGTTCATTGTCAGGGGTGTGTAAAGGTGTTTGTGTCAGAAAAGGGGGGGTTGGCATGTCAGAGTATCCTACGGGACGGGGAAGGAATGGTTTGTGAAATGAACGAGAATGGCTGGAATGGAGAACAGAACATAGCGGTTTGTGGGAATTGTAGTATTCGACCTGAGCAGGTTGGGAATGTGGAAGATAGCATATCAGTCAGAGGGACGTGAAGAAGAATTACTGGAAGTATTCTGGTACGGAATAGGAAAGCAAAGATTCTGAGACGCAATTTCTGATCCTGATGAGTTTCGTGCTCCTAGGGTATTTATCAGATGTAAATTGTTGGTTTTACCTTTGGGTAAGGGAGATTCAATGGGTGGAAGGCATAATGAGCGGGAATAGCTTATACAAGCTTCAGAGACTTCCTTCCCCTCAGCATCCTCACCATGATGGTACAGCATCTCACCTGCGTTATTCCCCTGAACATAACCCTGGGTTCCCCTACCCAGGTGATCTGCCCCCACTGGTTTACCGTGTTCTGGCCACTTGAATAAGGGATTTTCAAGTTCTTACTAGGAGAATACCCTCAGGTTTCTCACACCCTCCATGTGTGCCATAAGGCTATCCCATGAGTGTCCTTCACCAAACGGAAAAATGAAGAGCTGCATTGCCAGAGGTTCAGGCTGAAACATACAGAAAACACACACCAAGAAGTGGTAGGACAAGGACTCCAAAAGGCATTTCCAGCATCACAACAGGTTTAAAATATTTTCAAAAGAGCTAAACAAATTGTTTAAGGACATCCATCACAGGGTTTGGGTATTATCGATTGGATTGGATTGGATTGGTATGGCCATTTATGGTGATTAATCCACCATGTCATTCTATTTTATTTATCGGTGGATAACATCTTAATCATGCTGATTTGAAAATAATGATAATAATTAACATATACAATGCCACATGAAGGAACATGGGAAAGGATAATTGTCTCTCAGTCTTAATAAGCAATTTACAGGATCCTATTTGTGTAGGGCTGGGAAAGACTCAAGACATTTTGCTGTTTACTGATATCAACACAAGAAAATACCACTGACCTTGGATAACTGGGAGTACTATGGGTTGGCTGAAGTGGCTTTGTGAGTCCCAAGAATAGTAATTAATGGGATTAAATCAGATACATCTGGAGTTAGGTTGATGGAAATGCTTTGTATCAACAGCTCAAAGGAAGCCATTTTTAGGGCATGGCTTTTTTTAGCAGTAGCACAGTACCAATGGTGGAAGGTCTAAACCGTGGATTTAATTCTACTTTGTAACAGTAGGCAGCATAGGTTAGATAATCTCAATGGCCAGAGAACACCATCTTTTACCAAAAGCATGAGACAGGGCTCTGTCATGACTCCTTTGAAATTTATATTATATATTGATGCATTGCAAACAACTCCACAGAAGGTAATATCTAAAATCCCCAGAATTGGCGACTGACCAATCCTACTGCTTCTGTTTTCTGATGATGCTGTAATCTAGGCAAATACTTGGCCTTATAAAATGATTGCCCACTTTTGAACTCTTGTGCTAATCACAATTTGGTATTCAATGCTACAAAGTCAAAGATTATGATATCAGAAAAATTAGAACAGCATTTCTATGAAGCAATATTATAATTGGTTTTTGACGCTGGACCTTTTAGGTTCATTGAGTACTAAATGACGTATCTAGGAGGTACTAATTTCCGACAGAACAGAACTGGATGTAACTACTTACCGAGAAGGTGTTAACCAATGAGTAATTGTCATCTCAGGTAGATACAGGGATGGCAAACTGTAGATCTGCTATCGTTTGACCCGGTAAGCACCCGGACTCCTACCATTGGAATGGCCACTACCCTTTGCAGCCCCTGCCATGCCTAGACCTAAACACTTCAAACCATGGGGAAGAAAATAGCTTTGTATAGTTGGTTTGGGAAATGAGCAAACTGAACATTGTTTATATTGTTAAGCCAAAGAGAGTTACAGCCACACTTGGCGAATCAGAATTGAGTCGACACTAGAGCGAGAGGTTCTTGTTGAACTAAAGCATCAAACCTGTATAATTGGGAGCAAAGTTAATTCAGCAGCCACGGGATGGTAATCACGAACAGGGGACCTCTTCCAACTGCACGGATACCTGCACATACTTACCAATATGCTGAATCTCTCCTTTGCACAATAAACAATAGAAATAGTGTGTTGGCATTAGAATAGTTTCTGTTATCATTAAATAGGGTTGGCGATTAGAACTGCTTGCACATTTTTCATATTTAATCTGTATATATCCGATTTTTATGAGATAATGAGTGTGAAATGTAATTTTCCTCCTCGCCTTTGCAATTAAACCATAACATGGATGTAATATGCTGATGATACCATACTCATTGATTGCACCCCAATTGGCTTGCAGTGTTCTAGTTATGCCCTCTATCTATATGCCACAGCTAATCATTTAGCCATCAACAAAACTAAATCAAAAACATTAGTAGGCAATACAACGAAAAGTAAAAGTAAATTTGACTGGAAGTTAATGCAGAACTCATTAGAAGTTGTAAATATATATACATACTTGGGCTTTCCAATTAAATCTCGCCCTGCATTACCTTTTAGGAAGATCACATTTTTGCTACAATTTGGAAGAAATGGATGCTATTAAAAGATTTGGAGCCCAAAAAAGTGGGAACAATATTGTTGGTCAACTAAATATATATCGCACCAGTGTTCTTCCTGGCTTGCAGGGGGGGAAATGTTGTGGTCTATCCTTGGAATAGCCACATCTGTGCCTGTTGAGGCATTAAGGTGTGAGCTACGCATTCAATCGATAAAATTATATTGGTTAGTTCAATGCTGTAAACCTTTTGCCCAATTAGCTTACACCTGGGCTTGGTAAACAAACTTTATTGGGATTATTAGCTCTAAGCTTTAAGGACGAAAATAAGAACAATGTTCTTGGAGAGCAAACAAAAATGTTCCTCTTTACATGTTAGTAATATCTCTTTCTTCATTGATCAAATGTTGACTTTGCCTAATGCTATAGACATGTTGAAAAAAAGAACCTATGACTAGGAAAAAGTTACAATGCATCTAAGCTACAGAGGAAAAAACAATATAGTGAATACAGTAAGCGGTTTTTCCAGTGTGGAACCCATCAATCCTATTTGACTAAATTGAGTGATGAGAACCTGAGAAGGTTCACCACTTATTTATGGTTCAATAACCTCGCGACCAGGGAATACACTGCCAGCTTGATAAACATGCCTCCGGAGGCAAGACTCTGTAGATTATGCCACAATGTAGTAGAAACTTCTTGCCATGATTTAGTTCAGTGTATTGACTTTATTACGTCAGATCAGTTCTTTAGTTCTCTGTACTCTGCAGAATCATTAGTTACCACTAATGCTGCTTTTTATGTTTGGCTAGTGTTCTTAAACGTGATTAAGCTAATTGACTGTTCACCTCTTTTTTGTAAGGGCTTAAGCACTAAAACAGTTGAATTAAGTAGAGAGGTAATTCATATTATGAATTCTCTCATTTTGTTTTGATGTCTTGTAAACATGATCTTAATGTGCTATAGTACATCACTATTAAGGAATGTGTTTTATGTGTTAAGATTTAATGTGTTTATGTGCCAAAGTTTATGATTAGCCAAGTGCACAATAATAAAAAGTAAATCAGGAAATTAAAAAGATAATGGCAGATTAATGGCAGATTTCGTACGACAATTTTCATGACTATTTGCTACATTGCTTATGGCCTGCCACCACTCCTTGCCTTGCCTGGTGCTGTCAAAGAGTATATCACCCACATAACTAAAAAGGGCGTGATGTATATTGCTCCTCAGTGATATGGTATTCTGAATGTGTCTCCGCCAAAAGGAGGTGCCAAAGTAACTGGTTACCACCTTTCCATTAAAAAAAATAATGAGTTCCTCAGATGGTTGTACACGAACAGTTACACAGAAATTAGTATCTATAAGAGAGAAGAGATACAGGGGGAACAGACACTTTCTATCTGACCCTACCTCTCTAAGCCACTCTCCCTAGGCAGCACAGGTGGGCCGCTTATCTAAAAGTGGATAGAAAAAGGAGGGTTAAAAGATTACTTCAAATTGTGATGTTCACATAGCCTCTATGTTTAAACTGCGGGTGTTGACTACTTAGGGCCTGATTCACAGAAGCCTTTTATAATGGTGCAATCCCATTGGAAAATGCTCTGTGAATCAGGCCCTTAATCTCTTACAAATCCCTTGTAGCTTTGGTGATGTACAAGACTTAGGCAGGTGTAGCCCGAGATAGGGCTAATATTTATAATGTAACCATTGGCTAGGGGCAGAACAACTAAAAGCAAGGCAGATCCTCAAAGGTATTTTGACAAAGGTTACTTTATTAGCCTATACTGTGGCTGGATGTTAAAGTTCTTTCTCTGCCCATTGCAAGTGTTTCTTCACTATCTGTCAAGGACCAACATCCAGCTGGATAAAGTCTCCACCCCTAGCGGAGCTAAGCTGAGTGAAGATGAGTGTTCTGCTGTGACTCGCTGGTTTTGCTGTTCTTTCTCCATCTACTGCAAGTGTTTCTTCAGTGTCTGTCAAGGAACAGCCACCAACTGGATAAGGGCTCCACCTCCAGCGGAGCGTAGTGCAGGCGAATGTTCTGCAGTGACTTGCATGGTTTGCTGTTCTTTCTCCGTCTACTGTGAGTGTATCTTCACTGTCTGTCAAGGACCAGCTACCTGCTGGATAAAGGCTCCACCCCCAGCGGAGCGAAGCAGAGTGCAGACAAGTGTTCTGTGTTCCGTGGTGGCGGGGGACGAGGACGCCATTTGGGACTGGCACCACTCGAGCTGATCACGGTGAGCAGCTCATTTAAGCACTTTTACATAATCCACTCATTCTTTACGCAAGCTGCAGGTCACTCTACTCTGAGTCCCTCTTTTGCCGTCTAGGCTCGTCTATATTAGAGATATAGAGCGGAGACTGTGGCAAGACTTCCCTTTGACCCACAGAGTGCCAGTCTGTCAGTTCTCTATGACCTCGGTATGAAAGGCAAACTTAGATTACATTCTAAGCGTTACCACCTGAGGAGCGCAGCACAAGTGCCTGGGGATAAAACGCTGCAACTGCACCCGGAGGCTGGGAGCCACCCAGGCGGGCCAACTGACCAAGGAAGAATCACACAATTCTTCCCTTTGAAGGGAAAAAAAACTTTGCAGTCAAGCCCTCCTGTCTGAAGCCTCAGCCCAGGATCCTACACTGATGGAGGTGGGGGCAGGCATGCATCTGGGCCCAGATATCTCGGGGACGGTGCTCTCACAAGTAGAAGCACAATTAAGCATGCCCCTGATTGATGTCTGCCTCAGCCTAGAAAACGAAATTAGAGTTGCAGAGAGTGACTATGAGTGACTAAGCCTTTCTCCCGCACTCTTCAAAACACAACAAGAGACAGAAAATGCCAATCTGTACATGTAGTCCCCTGGTAGTGGGCAGGAAGAGACCTCTTTTGTAGAGAACGCTTTAGATTCTCGATCAATGCAGGGTTAGGGGTCCTAGTTCACTTGAAGCCTTAAATATAATTTTGCAAGCTTTCACCAGATTATATGATGTAATTGCCATTGAAATGAAAGCTAATACTCTTGCCTTTTTTCAAATCACTAAGCAACTGTCAGAGTGAAGGCTCTGCATTGGCCAGAGGATCCCGGGGGGAGGCAACAGAGAGCCAACCAGCCGTTTTGCGAGGTGAACTCCCTATCGGGGCAGTGCTGTCGCACTGCCAAGAAATGTTCACGACCAGTGAAATCTCGTAGGAAACTGCATGAACCCCCCAACAAAAATGTACTTCAGCTCAGGAATAATCCAACAGCGGCTAAGAAATCAAAGAATATAAAAATAAATGGCCCAAAGAGCCACAACAGGGACTCCTGGAAATGTCTCTGTCTCTGGCACATGCAGCTTTGGGGCTCAATGAGCCACAAGAGCAATTGTGTGTCTGCTACAGGTGGAGGGCTGAGTGAGCCCATAAAGGTTTTGGATGACTCTAGTAATGAGGGGTGCACATCTAGACCTCTGGAAACTACAGTGAAGGAAGACAGGAAGTCCTTTCAAAACAGAGAACATCAAAGAGCCCAACCATGAACAGCACTGGTGCAGAGATGACCGTTATACCAAGGCTAAGTGACTCAGGCCTAGCCCCTGCAAAAGTACCAAATTCTCACACAGGTCTTTTAGACAAGAAAATGCGATCTGAGCCACAAGTGGAGCCGCATACACAGAGCCAGCCTAGAAGCAGCAAAGACAATTCAAATGACACACCTAAGCCAACTTCAGCATGGGGCTCTTGGCCTAAGAAGGCGACAGAGTTCACATGCCAACCCGCAGCAAAACCAGGGTACACAGCCTATCATTTTCGAATCAGTCTTTAAAGAAGATAGGAATGTCCCACTAAATAGACTTTTTCTCCATCCCCCTCTTAAAGGACATCTCCACGTCTAACATTCAATTTGTGCACCTATTTGATCGTAACAGCTGGGGAAATGTGCTGTATTCTTCCACTCCAAACTTGTTGAAACACTGGTCAGTGACTGCCAAGAAGATCTACTCCTGAATGGGTTTGAGACTTACAACCCTATGACAACTGTGGTGGCGGGATGCAATCCTGGGAGGGCAAACCAGACCTGTCCAGTGTTTCTTCTAACCCAATCAGCAGAGTCTGGTCTACCAGGAAGGTTCAGCCTCAGGGTGGGGTTAGCTCTCCTGTTCACTCCCTGTTTGTGCAAGACCACAGGCAGGCTTCTAAGAATCAGTGGTTCTTATCTGCTCTTGGAACTCGCGAGGCCACAGTTCCTTTTTAAGGAGGGAGCAGACATCAATCTACAGACCTGGTTAAGAAACACACCCTTGTTTGTTGGATATACCATGCTCTGCCAACATGCTAAGAAGGGGTCTGAAGGGCAGCCAGTTGTGAGGCTGTTAGTGGCGGTTAAAATCGCTAGTGGAAGGCACCTCTTCCCTCTCATAACCTCGGGGGAGGGCCACCTGATATCTGACGTTGTGGACACCAGCACTGGTAAAACAGCTCAGACCCTTATTCTAGCAATGTGACTTTAAATGTAACTGCACAGTCACAGTTGATGAGTTTGTTGAGCTTGAAGAGAGCAAAACCAGTGGGCTAATCGTAGGGAGCTGTGGAAGGACTAACATGTGGAGGGAGTGGTACCTCTTTCTGTCAAGATGGGGCTTCACTCAATCTAATTTGATCGGGGACAAGGCGCCCAAAGATACTCCAGCCTGGGCCAACTCCTTCACCTCATCAACAATATATTACATATTTACAAAAAATATTGACATGGCGAGGCTGAGAGATTTACTGATCCTAAAAACCACACAGAGCGACCACTCCCTACTCATGTTTTCTGTACTCGTAGCAACCACTCTGGATAAACGTAAAGCAATGGGTATTATACCAATTTTAATTACAGGGACGACTTGTTCAGCGTAATTCCAACATGATTAACATCTACCACAGGTTCTCCCAGTGGTGGTACAACCTTAGTGGTGAAGATAGAAGGGGGGCAGCTGCGCCCAATTCTTTTTCCATTTTACTTAGTAAACTGGGTAGCATGGTGCCCTTGTTCACCGGGAGACCACTCACTCCCAACCTAGCCACCAAGCGCTGCCCTTTTCGATAGTGAAATCGCAGAAAGAAAACATCTCCTATAAAAAGAAATAAGGTCCACCAAAAAAATCCACACGAATAATAAGGCAGTCTGCATCAAGGAAATCAACTGGCTAAAGCAAAAACATAGACTCTAGTGTAGACACAGGAAAATGCAGAAATATATATCCTCAACATCTGGGGTCTGCTGGCGAAGCTTTAAGGAAAGATACCTGTGGTATTTGGTGGATATTAAATTATAAGAACAGATTGCAGTCTCCACTACTGACTACGGATGTTGCAGAGGAAGACTCAGTATGTTTTCTCAAGGGCAGGTTGAGCGGGTGTGGGGAAGAGTTCAGGGGGAGCCACTGGCAGCATCCCCTAACCCCATCTGGAACACCAAATTTGACAGAGAGGACCTGGAACTAACTATTCCCAATCTTAACATTTCAAGGGCAGGTGGCCCAGATGGGATGACAAACAAGGTCCTGAAGAACAATCCTCATCTCTGGGCTGATATCTTGGGACATCTATTTCAATAAATAGCTAGGCATGGCAAGTGCCCTGACCCTTGGCATAGCTCAATTTTGATCCTGATTTTTAAAAAAGGAGATAGGACATCCCTGGGGAGTTATCTCCCGATCTCACTGATTGATACATCTTCCAAGGTATTCACCACTATGGTGTTGCAGGAGTTGCCCCGGGGCAGAGGTCACCTACTGCCTACTCCAAACTGGGTTTAGGAGGGGTGTGGGAACCCTGCAAAGTGGGCAAGTCCTTCATGCCTTTCTCTCGGAAGTTAACAGCAAGGGACCAGACCAACCAATCTGTATGTCGCAGCCATAGACCTCTCGACAACCTTCGACAACGTGGATCTTCCATGTTTATGAAAAAAGCTGGCTACTCGGGGTATTGATCCAGGGCTTCTGGCCATGATACAGATGCTATACTCACATAACATGTGAAAAGTAAGGTTACACAGCAGAGGAGATCTCTCCAAAGCCAGGAGTTCAACAAAGGTGTGTGGTTGCTCCCATACTCTTCAATATGTACCTAGAGGATCTCTGGGAGGAAGACAAGACCTGGAGAGGATTAGCCCAAAAGTGGGGGAACTTATTGGTGGGATGTATTGCCTATGCGGATGATGTAGTCCTGATTGACTACACGCCGGCAAGCCTAGAGCACTGCTTTACTGGACACATTATGTATCTTTATAATAACCATTTCACCATAAACCAAGCATAATCTGTGGTGATGATGTGTAGCAAGAGGATGAAACAAATCAGGTACAGGTGGAAAATCTATGAGCTGTGGATCAAGAAAGTGGATTGTTTCCAATACTTCGGCTTCATGGTCGCTTATAAACGTAGACGATTAGTGGCAGACGCCAAAATGGAAGAGAAGCTAGGGGCCAGTCTGTCCCTCGCAAAATCAGTGAAAAGCAGACTGTTCAAATTCTTCCTCCTGCCCCTAATTGAGTTCTACAGGGCTAAGATCTTGGCGATCATCTTGAATGGAGCAGAGCTGACCCAGGCATGAGCAGGAAGTTCCTGGACATACAGGAAGGGAGGATACCAAAAAGAGTCTTGGGGATGCTAACGTCAGTTCCAGTGAGTTCATCAGACTGGGGCTGGTGTCATGGTGGGCACAACTGAGGAAGCGCTGTGTCTCACTGCACAGGTGACTCTACTGACAGTGTTGCTGCACCGTTGACATTGATCACACAGCCGCGTCTCGGTCAGCAGCAATCATTTGTATACATTTAGTGTTTGCCTTGTAAAGGCTCTTGCTGGAAACAAGGGTCTTAACAAAGGACACAGGTAGCGATACCCACACCAGTAGGGGGTAATACTTAAGGGCGCTTATGTCCTTAACTAGATTGGGCCTCACAGTCTAACTCTCCCTAATATGAAGCATTAACCCCGAAGAGAGCAAAGATTTTCTAAAATTCATGAATCACATATCTTGCATTGACTAGTGGATGTCTTGAATTTCCACACTCCCTAGAGAGTTCATTACACCTTCTGAGACAATCCTGTTTAACTCTTTGCAGATGACACGGATACCCAGAATCCCTACACTTTACCCATATGATGCCATACTTGAGAGTTACAGATCTTGCACGTGAGTATCTAATCTATGTGTGTGTGTGTGTGTGTGTGTGTGTGTGTGTGTGTGTGTATGCTCCACAAATATTGTTATAGTGAATAGATGCATTGGTTGAAGTAATAGTGATACTGTTCCCTGTAATTCTCAACAAGGTCACTCTGAATACCTCCAGCCATTGAGTACTGAGTTGAGATCTTTCCAATTAATCAGATTTTGGACATTTTCTTAAAAAGTCTAAATAACAGGGGTGTGCTATATACAATCGCAACTTAGGAAGAAGACAGTCCTGAAGAAGGTGGCATGAATGAACCAGTGCACCGAAACTGGATGACAATACATGGGGAGACACTGGAAATGTTACTGCTGCATTCCTCATTTTTCTGCACCAGGGAGACCCTGTAATGAACAGATCTTCCCTTAGTTGCTGAGTCATCACAATTTTTTTTTTAACTACCCCACTGAGAGGGTTATTCTTTTTAATTATGGCATACCTAGCCTCAGTATAGGCTAATAAAGTAATCTTTGCCAAAATAGGGATTTGGCTTGCTTTTAGTTGTTCTGCCCCTAGCCAATGGTTGTATAATAAATAGTAGCCCTCTCTCGGGCTACACCTGCCTAAGTCTTGTACATCACCAAAGCTACAAGAGATTTGTAAAAGTTTAAGTAGTCAACACCTACAGCTTAAACATACAGGCTATGTGAAAATCACAATTTGAAGTAATCTTTTAACTCCCCTTTTTCGATCCACTTTTAGATAAGCGGCCCATCAGCGCTTCCTAGGGAGAGTTGCCTAGAGAGGTAGGGTCAGATAGAACCTCTCTGTCCCCCCATGTGTCTCTTCTCTCTTATAGATACTAATTGCTGTATAACTGTTTGTATACAGCAATCTGAGGAACACATTATTTTTTAAAACGGTCTGGTGGTAACCAGTTACTTTGGCACCTCCTTTTGGCAGAGAGAAATTCAGAATACCATATCACTGAGGAGCATCATATATGCCTCCCTTTTTAGTTATGTGGGTGATATGCCCCCTGTTCGCTTCTTTTAAAAATGCCTAGCTTGGGAACAACCCAGTTTTAACCACTGACAAGCATCCCATAAGCCCCGTATTGTGATTAGCCATTAAAGATTAGCCAGCAAAAGGCATATATCCCACACATTTTGCCGGCTACTCTAAAGCTTTGGTTTCCACTTCGTGGTGCTTGTATGGGATGGTGAAAGCCTTCAGTAAGGAATGTGACGAGTCTTGGGGACAAACAGTAATGCTGATTACCATATACAATTTGACATTATAGTTCCAGGAAAGCTGTCATTTGGCAGAAGCAAAAGTCCTACTTGCAGGGCCGGTCTTTGTGTCAGGCAGCTCAGGCGGCTGCCTGACGTCACTCAGCCTCTAGGGGGCACTGTGCAGCGGTGCTCTCTTTGAGTCCTGATTTATGTGTTACTGAACTGAGCAGTGAGCACTGCTGGCCTTTGCCCTCAGGTCAGCAGCAAAGTGCACTGCAATTGACTCATGCAATTAGCAGCAACATTTGTTTGTTGCTTTTAAACTCCAGGGCCCCGGTGGCGCTGGCGCCAGGCCGCCAGCAGGCCCATGGGCACACGTGTGGCGTGTGCCCCTCATCCTATGTGCGTGTCTGCGCACTGATAGCTTGGGGCTGGCTGGCTCTGGCTGCCTGGTGTTGTTGTCAGCCCCCGCGTACCCGCCGAAAACAGGAGCGAGCGAGTGTGGATGCACATGAAAAGACATGCTGCATCACAGGTAAGTACCAGTACTGTTACTACTGTACTACTGTGCTGGGGGCTTGGGGAGTTGGGGCGGGCGTCGCACCAATACATTTTTTGCTGCATTAATCATGCAACATGCGGCGGAGGCGCTGCCTGCGCACGGCCCGGGTGCTGTATTATATCAGGCATGTTGTTGTTCCATTAATACAGCACCCGGGCCGAGCCACACGGCCTGGGTGCCGTGCTGCATGGAACAACATGATGCCCGTGAGAGTCTGACGGCTGCCCGCAATCATGCATGTCACTTCAAGTGATATGCACGGCCGTCAGACTTTAAGGCATGTGTTCCATTAACACCCGACCCCGGGCCGAGCCACGACTGGCCTGGGTGCTGTTGTTTCAATGCAGCACCCGAGGCGGGCCATGTCGTGTGTCTCGTGTCGGGGGTGGTGGTGGGTGGGTCTGGGGCCATGCGCAGGCAGCTTGATGGGCAATCAGTGCGATTGTTGCTGCATAAAAGAAATCACACGTTTCTGGATCTATGCAGTCACATTAAACTTTAGCCTGCCAGAGTTATTTCTAAGATGTCTGATGAGTGTTAATGGCTTAATATTTACTGTAGAAAAATGGTTAATGGTTTCATAAAATGTCTTAGTCAAGTGTGCCATCAGCCAATTGATTATTATCTGTACCTTTCACGGATGTCCTGTTAAAAACAAGCATTGCCAAAGCCATTAGTTGGGGCTTATGTATAGGAATCATAAAAATGGGGGAATTTGCCAGCAATGCTATCGTATGTCCAGGTAATCAAATCGTTTTCCACCTGTTGCAATCTTATGTCCAGGTCGCATCATAATATCAGCCTAAACAAAAGCCCAAACTGTTGGTTGTTTTTCTTTTTGGGGCTGTACTCACCGAAAACAAGCCCATGGCGCCCTTATTGTTTAAAATGTTAATACCCCTCGTCTACTGATAGATAGTTCTACCCACCCCCTGACTATGGTTTACAGAGTGCCCCTCCTTAAGTACACTACACGCCTGCCCTTCCAACCTGAATGCGCCAACATGATCGCTGTGCAGCAATGGCCGCTGAAAAGGATGCAGTGAAAACAAGATAGTGTAAAGAGGCCCTCACTACCTCATGAACAACTTTGAAAAGGGAAGAAGGCAGATGATAGGCGTTAAGGGGGAGGGATAATGAGACAAGGCAAGGAAGGTGGGCCTGCAAGCGTGATGCTGTGCTGTTTGTGGGGAATTTGAATGGTGGAATGGTGACCATGTACCTAATTTCGAGAGGGATTGAGTTCAAGTGGTATGGAGCAACGTGGGTGGTGGACAGTGAGATTAAATGGTGCATTAGAGCTAGGAGCACAGGGGGTGAGTGTCGGGCGAAAGAACTAGCCGGAACTGCACTGGCCAACTGAACACCCTCTGATCTGGGGCCCAGGTCCGACCCTTGTTAGTAGCCAGCGTCACACACCTGCACTGCCGACCTGGGAAAACCTCTGCACTTGCGGACTGTTTCTGTTTCCCTACAGTCCCCCCTACCAGCCCTTGACACCTGATGTCTGCACTTACCCATGCAGTGCTACTAGCTGGCCGTTAATTATTGTTATCTTTTCCTATGTACTGCACTGTCCCTGCCCCCCTCCCACGCACTTGTGTGGTCCGAATGACACCTGGCTTAGTAGGATCGTTGTCTGTCCTCCTTTTGTTGCCCTTCTTTGCCTCGTCACGCCTTGAAACACTTGTGTGTAGGCGCGTTATAAATGCCATATCGTATCATATCATATCAAGTAGATAGGGGAAGCCTCGGATAGTGTGGCAGGTCAAAAAGAGGAGATAACCTGGTTTCTGCTACAGTCTAAATGCTAATTCAATATTTGTGCAGAATCCTGGAAGCATACATTAACAACTGTTAATGTGATGGTCCAATGCTGAGGACGTGCCGGTAATTAGTATGCGGAATGCTATAATTCTGCAACTAAATGATTGTTTCTCCTTTTTCTCTCACCTTGTCTGACAAAGAAAGGAATCTGAAAATAAAATGCCCTGTTTAAGCAGAAACTCTTAGCAATCAGAAGTGTCTCTATTGCAGTAACTGATATTGCACAGCGGCTCATGAACATCTCTTTATTCTTAAACAGAGTGATTTTCCAATTCCCCGGTGGGGGAAAGCGTGGCGTAAAAGTAAGGCATAATGATTTTACCTTTTATGCCCACCAGATTCTCCTTCAAATGCCCCCAAGTCCTGCAGATTAAGGGCCTAATTCACAAAGCGTTTTCCAGTGGGGTTTTGCCATTATAAAAAGCTTCTGAATTAGGCCCCAAGTCTAAAAAAAACAGTTGTTAACAGCATCCGTGTAAGGCAGCGAAACAAGCGACCTTAGTTATCACCATACTTGTATGCCTTTTGAAAAACACCTTTTGCTGTAATACTGCAATAGTACAACTTATTTAGCACCAACATTTGCTTAAAAAAATACTACCTGCTCAGAGCCGGAGATGCTCATAACATTGAAGCAGATTACAACACAGGAGGGTCAAATTTGCAAAAATAAGCAATGTCAGCATCCAGAACCAGGTACACACGGAGCAAATTAGGGCCGCTGACCAGCACACAAACCACAGTTCAAATATAGTACCGGTTTTTAAGTGCCAAGACAGGAGGAGCATGTATATCCCTCCAACTGAGACAGCTAGGAAGAGCCCTCATCCAGGCACAGCTGACCCAGTAGCAGCATCCCACGCCCTGTGCAGTCCATCAACCTGCACCGCAGTCTTTGCCCCGGATACTCCGTCAATCTGTACCCTCGCCCCTACCTGCAAAGGTTCACAAGCCTGCACCCCGGCCCTGATGCCAGGCAGTCAGTACCCATATGCCTGCACCCCAGATACCCACCCCTAAAAGCCCACCAGCCTGCACTCTAGCACTGAAACCAGGCACTGCAGCCACCACCTGAGGCAGCGCATCAGCCTGTACCCCTGCCCACATAACAGCAGCACAAGGACAAGAGGATGGGTAGGAGAGATTGAAGGCCCTAAACACCAAAGGTGTGCAGGCCCAGACTGCCCTATATCACCATCACTCACCAGCAGGTCCTTGCCACCCGGGTGCTGTATTAATGGAACAACATGCCTGACAGTCTGACGGCCGCAATGAAACACCTTGTGAAGGCTTTGTAAAGCCCTCATCCAGAAAGAGTTTATTTAAGATGGGTCTGCATCTGCTGAGGCACAGTCCTCCTGCTATATTCACCCCCTCCTCCCTTTTTTAGTTTTGGCCATTACACCACCTATTAGCCAAGCCTATTGCGTTCAAGTACAGCATGGAGAAATGGCATACAGGGAGGGGCACACATCTTGTCAGTGTTTGGACCATCCTGTTGACTGGCCATGCTAATCCCTATGGCCATTCCCACCCACTTCCTGCTCCTCCCATCCCAAAGCACAATCCTGGGATCTCTTTGAGCTAACTTGATCATTATCAGACTTTGTGCTTTAAGTGCCTGCTGGTGTTTTTTCAAAGCAGTCAACTGAGTTCAATACTAAATGGGCCACTCTTTAGAAGCGCTATGTATGTCGTTCACTGAAGGCCTGTTAAAAACCAGCATTGGCAAAACCAACTCTTGGCTTGTGTGCAAGTATTACACACCATTGATGTCTAGTTCATACCGCTGCAGCAGTGCCTCACCAATGCCAAAACAGTTGGCTTTGCCAATACTCTTTGCCTTTCATCCCATTTTGCTCATGTCTGTTCCTTTGGATGGTAAGGGGCATGACCAAAAGCAAGCTTTTATTTATTTATTGGATATACAGTAGGAAGTGTTTCCAGTTGCCACAACGCGGTGGGCATAGGTGGAAAACAACTGTCCTATGCCTTGTGACATTCGGAGCGGGCAAGTGTGGTATCGGGGAGAAGGGTAGGGAAAAGGGATAGTATAGGGGTAGGGAGCCCAGGGGGCTGAGCAAGTGCGAAGGTGTTCCCATGAGGGCTAGTGCCAGGGGTAGGGTGATAATGCGATGGGCAGCCTCAGAAAGCTAATCAGGGAAGGGAGCCTGAGGGCAAGTGCTGGTATGAAGGGGTGAGTAGGGGAGACTGGATGAGGGATGAACCTGGCGAGATTCATATGGGACACATGCATCCAGATGTAGTGGCAGGAGGAGACTAGGAAGGTCTTTAGGAGCATCCAGAACTTGGAGAGCCGGATCAAGACAGATGGACGGGGAGGCTCCTGCGGAAGAGATCTCCCCCCCCCACACACACACACACTCTCTGCTTGGAAGAAAAACATCTGCTCTGCAGAGTTGGACCTAGAGAGGACAGGAGGACTTAAGCAGGAATGCTGATGTTTCTATGGAAATGTGGGAGGGGGGTGTCTTTGATAAATGCGTTATGTCAGTTTGAAAGTATTGTATTTGGTTATACTCTGTGCTTTGTGGTTGGAACGCCCTCGGTGACCGTAGTCAATGTTATGTTACTTGGCATTTATATAGCGCTCTATTTAGCATTGGTATGACCTCAAAGGGCTGGTAGGTTGAATGCCCTCGGGAACCGCAGTTCTGGTCAGAGAGAGATCGTGTCGTATGGTGCGTGGGTGCACCAGATATCTGCAGCTGATGTAATTGCCGGGTGGTAGCTGCATCCTATCGTTTGGTGTGGTGCTAGATTATGCATTTTCTATTGCATTTGTATTTCTATCTGGTTCTTAATGAAGTACCCTATTTACAACACTTGTAACACATTTTTTGGTTGTTTTTTGTTAGGGGTCGGGTGTGGGAGGGCACCATCGATGCTTTCCGCCTGGGGTGCAATCTGGTGTAAGACCGGCCCTGCCTACTTGTACCCATGCCGCCCTTTAACCCATTCACAATTATCTTTCCTCGCGTTTTTGTGCCTGCAAGCGCCATGCTGTGCCTTGAGTTACTGCTTTTTATAATTATATTTACAGAGTTCAGTAACTAGTCTATGTTTATCCGCGCTCTGCCATAAGAGAGTGTTGTAGTAGTCACTGCTGGTTAAACCTAAAAATATGCTTCCGCTTAATCTTCTTGGGTTGCCATGCTGAGACTGCCGCATGATGCAAAGTGCTCGTTTTAAAGATATTTAAGTGCAGCCATAATCCCATGCTCAGTTACATAATTGGAGTATTTGCTGCTGTTGAAAACCTGCTCTTTTCTTTCGGTTAAGCTACTACAGCACGGGTTCTTTCTTGTGAACCAGTCATGATAATTGAAACCTGCCATTTCACAAAGCGCTGCTGCCATGCTGTGTAATTTTCTGACATTCACCACCAGCTTGACATTCTGCCTCAAAGGAGATGAACAGGACTGGACAACATCTGCAGCTGCGCGCTTACTGAAAATTCCCAAGTGTATTAGTTGCTAGGTTTTTATAACATGAGCTAAGCAGCAGAGATATATATATTGGCAGGCTCTCTTCAAAGAAAACCGTGTTCTGTGCTAAGGCCAAAAGATGCCCTTTTACAAAAATAACATTATTTACGTCTCATAAGTAAACCTTATTTTCTTTTTAAATGTATGAAGGTTGGATAAGGGAAATTGGTGAAAATCACTCATCGCCTTAACCTTTAGTTACTGTCGTGTGGGACCGCCCTCATCCCGGTCCCTGCTGCCACAGGCAATAGTGGTAATGAGTTTGCTTTACGTAAACAAGAACTCAAACCTGCATATTATTTGAAAAGGTGATGTGTTTAGTCATAAGTGGGTAGAACCGTGCATTATATTATAATTCTAATCATGGTGCCTGCATATTGGTATTTTTAGATGCTGAGATGTCCAAAACATAATACACGCTATCCATGCATTAACAATGAATGTTGGATTTAAGTCGGTTGGTTCCGGGCTGCCCACACCCCTTCTACTCCTGGGCTAGTTCTGGGTCTCACTACAATCCCCTGCCTTTGGGTTGGTTTTCACTCCCTGCCTCCAACTTTCTAATCGCCATATTGAGCTACTTCTGGATACTGGACTCTCCCCCACCACTTGGGCGCATTGTTCTCCTTGCTTGTCTTCTATGGTTAATGCACCTCTTACTTTACTCCCAAGACACTCTTTGCATTTTAAGACATACTGAAATGACTCTGTTATGCTTTGTCCTAAGGGGACATAGGAACAGTATGACAAGGCGTGGATGTGATTGACCCCTTGCCATATCTGTCATTATGTTGTACAGGTTTCTCTAAAAAACGAAATGGCCGATACTCACTGGTGCATTATTCATATGAGTTGATTTGGCGTCCACTAATTATAGGAGCACGATTGTGCCACAGTTGCAGACACACATTTTTATAGGCAATTTGTTTCTTTGTTCTTAGATCCAGGGAGCGTTTCCTGAAATGATATCAAGGGAGCCAGTCTTGATGAAAACATTGTCCGCATTAGGACACTGGATTTGTTGAAACTAGAGAAGGGGTGACTATTCAGCGACTCTTGTTCAGCTCTTTGATTGAAGACAATTAATATGATATTTAGACAATTGTCTCTTCCAGTACACCCTTATAATTATAATTGCTCTTGGCTCATAAGGTCATACATTTGTATTGCAGTGTTTTAGGATATGTTGTTTGTATATTGTGTCTGATGTTTAACACAATGCACGTTGTTTTGAAACGTTTTGTTGTTATGATATACACTTTATAAATGTTTTGTGTGCTCTATGTATTATTTTTTATATTATTTTGCCATTATATATTTATGTGTTTTTGTTAACATGTGACTAATTTCAACATTGTTGCACATTGTATATTTCATTAAAAATATGTTGGATGATATATATGCACACACTTTTTTAATTTAACCTTCATACACACCGTGTTTGTTGAATTATATGTGTTGTCCGAGCTACAGTGAATTCTTGTCAAAACACATTTTGCTATCAGAAATTAAATATAATTAAACAAAATTCAAAATGTATGTAATTATGGAGACATACGTTTTGGTGTGTGTCTGTTGCAGCTCAGTTGGATACGATCTACTGTGCTACTGCTAATTCCAATAAAGGAGGAACTTCAAGATCCATAAGGCGTTGCACATTTCTGGCTGTTACTATAAAATAGCGGTGGCGCACGCACCGTGCGCATGCACCCGTTGAAGCCCCGTGAAAGTCCTGCTTACCCGCTGACTTTCGCTTTCCTGTTTGCAGTTGGATACGATCTATGGTGCTACTGCTAATTCCAATAAAGGAGGAACTTCAAGATCCATAAGGTGAAGACTTGCACAGCAAAGTGTTTGCAATGTGACTATTATTAGCATACAAATTCACACTATCATCTTATTTTGTTTAGGCTTTGCACATTTCTGGGCGTGACTATAAAATAGTGGTGGCACGCGCACTGCACGCACGCATCCGTGGAATCCCCGTGAATGTCCCGCTTACCCGCTTTGCCACAGTTGTTGCGGTTTGCGGTTAACCTCTGGTCTCTTTACTATCCTCCTTGATAATAACCTCTATCCTTGGGGAATAGTGTCCCATGACTGAAGTTACAGCACTATTATAATGAAAAGAGGTATCATTTCATTGAAAACGGGTATGCCCATAGTAACAACATTCCACCGTACCAATGCTGATGGTTATTTATTCGATCCGCCTCAATGTCCTATTAAAAGATCCCGATTAAGTTCCATGCCTCGTAGAGGCAAATCTATTTTGAAATCCAAAGCAGAGATTCTATTAGGCATGGATATCCGCCCTTTTTGCCGTGATTTATGCCAACTGGATCATAAGGTTGTGGAACGGTAAATCCCTCGGTTGAGGCCACTAAACTATCAGCCTAGGAAGCCGCTTCAGACAGTTGCCTTCAAAAGGGCTCATTACATGGACTGTGTGGCGCTTATGACTGTGTGGATGCAAAGACACCCGAAGTGCAAACTAATCTTGTGACAGCTGTTATTCCTACGGTAACCTTTGCCAAAGAAAATGTGTCCTTAACAGACAGCATTTTGTTGAAAAATCTGTTAACTGGTACTACTGTTATGTCAGCAAATGATCCTGTTTTGTTTGATACATCTGATAATGAAATCTCCAATTGTAAGTCCTTTAAAACAAACATTTCTGGTGATATGGCTGTAATTGATTTGGATACTAATGCATCATGTTTTTCTGCTCATACTCTATCTGAAAATCTATCTAAATCACCAATTCTGTTTACAAACATTAGTGACGCAAATTCAGTAGAAAAAATATCATTTATTGCTCCTACACCACAGAAAACCGCGGTCAATCATCATTCCTCAGTCAAACCGGCGGATAAACAACATGGTATAATTGAAATTGCTTTATCCTCCATGAATATATGGCTATTCTTTCCCTTGCCAAACTGTTTGAAGCATTAGCATCTAAGGCGGATGTTCACTCTCAGCAACTGAACCAGATTTTGTCTGGTCACCTTGTTATTACGAACAAACTTGAGACCTTAGGTGGTACCAATCTTGCCTATTGTGAAAAAGACTGTGAGCTCACAAACCAATATGCAGTTAGGTGTGTCCTCCCAGACTTTTCATAATATACCACATATATTGACTCCTATTATCGATCTGGTTGCTACTGCAAATGAACCCGTGGTTGAGCTTGAAAAAAAACTAAATTATGCCCTATTTGATGGTACAAGTCGAAATGTTTTTGATTTGCCTGCAAAATCTGTAAAATCAAAGGGAGACTTACCTAAGAAATCAAAAAATGTAAAGTCTGTAGCTAAGCAAACATCCAAAATCAAATCATTTGTTAAAAATCTTTCAACAACTTCAATAAATTCCAAAATGGCTTCCAAGGCAATTGCAAAAAAATATCAAATGCAATCTCAGGCTAAGAAAGCCAAGGTTTCAACAGAAAAGAGCAATCCTGTGCAGTTCTATAGCCCTCTGAATGCCTTGGTAAGTGTAGACATAGCAGCTGATAATGCATCTTTTTTGGAACAGCCAAATGATCCACAATGCTTGCATCCTAAGTCCTCTCTCGAAGAGAAGAATTTATTCGCCCGACTTAGAGAAATAAGACAGGCTGTGGATGAATACATGGCCTCCCAACCGGCACCTAAGAAGCTGATCCTGCCAAGTTCTCAATCCACAGTGTTTACATCCAATATTTCCTGTCCCAATGTGAATGCCAGCACAGGTGAGTCTGGCCCTGTGGTGGCACAGAAAGCCCAATTAGTTGGCCCTCAAACAACAGACGTTCCTCCTCCCTCCTTACACAAGAGCAATGATTTACAACACAAGGTCCTCCCCTCCTCGAACATTGAAGAACTGAGTAAAACCACACTTCTTAAAATTCTGGATATTCATACTGTTACAAATGGAAGTGAATCCAGAACTGGGTCCACATTGAATGCAAAATTGCCTGACTCCCGTAATTTATCAAATCAAAAAAAAATGGGCCTCTTGTCCTAAACGGCCTGCTGTCCACTCGCTATCTCTGAGATGTTGCCCAGCTCCAGCTCCCCAATATCGTCTGAATCGAGCCACTGTCTTATCTATATTTAGTGAACTTTCAGAACTCAACGACATTGGCACCATTGACATCGAGCAAGTGGAATTCACTGATCGGTCAAAATGGTCTTCAGTAAATCTATGGATAAACTCAAGAGTTGTAGTTAATGCTATCTGGGCAGCAAAGTCACAGCTCTTTGATCTTGGATTTATCGTTTCAACAGGTCCGGGTTCCCTGGAGTGCACTTCAGTAGAAAACTCAAAACAAAACACACACCAACACTCGAATAAAAATCAAAATAATCGTCCTTCCAAATACAACTGCAATCAAAAAGACGTACAGCGCTAGCATTGTGGATTGTCATGAAACCACAATCTCCTTGATCAGCTGGAATTCCAGAGGGCACAGACATTTAATGAATAATCAAGCCATTACATTACTAAATCATGATGTAATATTAATACAAGAATCCTGGCTATCATGTCCCCCCTCTTGGGATAATTATGATATCCTCCTTACACCAGCTGTCAAGGGAAACATCCGACCTCTGGTTTGCTAACAGCTGTTAAGCAGAGCTCAGCTTTGAAAGTTCAATCATGGTTTTTTCCAAATTCTTCCATACAAATGTCGAGACTCATTGGACATAACATGCATTGTGCACTCATGTTTATTGGAACCCGAGGAGCATTACAGATGACACGTTTTTGGACTCTATGAATAAGGCTCTGGATCTCATTATTATTGATGGCAATGTGGTTACTATTATCATAGCTGGAGATTTCAATCTCCATTGTTTAGGACAAAAAAAACAGTCTGAGATGAGTCGCCTTGGTAAATGGTCAAGCCTTGTGGAGTCTAGAAATTTGTTTATGCTAAATGGTTCAACTGCTATGGATATACCCGCTAGAGCAACATGGCATTGTGCCTCTAGCAAGGGTATTATCGATTATATTTATGTTAATACAAACATGCTGAACAAAGTAAAATCTTTTCAAGTTACAGACGCGGAAGCGAGCGATCATAACATGCTTAACATGACCTGGACTTGTCAATTTAATGGGACTCAAGAAATATCTCAATATCTCAAAGGCTCCATTATTGCAAATACAGCTAGAAATAGGCTAATTTGGTCAGAACCATCCTTGGAAGCGTTCAGATCCTGCTTAGATGCTCAGCTAAAGTGTCATAACATGCAAAAACAAGGTTCAGCACACCGTACCATGAACTAATGCAGTTGTTCCAGCCAGCCTCCACTGCAAATACCCCACCTCCATGTATTCGACCATGAAATGAAAATCAAGAAATCATTAGCTCGAGCAGAAAAGAGGGAGGCTTATAGGCTCCCCTGTGATAAACGAGCAAGGGCCCTGATTCATATTAAAACTAGGTACAGGAACTGGGTAAGAAGTATGCAGGCTAAATTATATTAAAATGATGGCAGCAATATGTTGAGAATATTGGAAGTAAAAATTCGGTGGAATCGTGGAAAATAATTAATCAAGCAACTGCAGGTCATCAGGTTGCTATTCAGAAAAATGATGTGAATGAAGATAATTGGGTACAGTATTATTCTAAACTTTACGCTGCACCCTGTGAGGCCTCAAAAACTCATAAGCCCCTGTATCAGCCGATTATCAATCTTAGTTTTGATAGGGATGATATATTATTCCTTATCAATAAAGCCAGCTGTTCAAGGGCTCCTGGTCCAGATGGGCTGTCAAATATGCATTTGAAACAATTCCCGGTGATTTGGGAGGATATATTTTATGCCATGTTTATGAATATACTCATTACTCAGAAAATACCGCTGACCTGGAAACAGTCTATTACTATTCCCATCTATAAGAAAGGTGACCGGTCTAATCCGGCCAGCTATAGACCAATCTCCTTGTTAGACGTGCCTGGGAAGTTCTTTTGCCATGTAATTTTAAGAGATTTGAACAACTGGTCTAAAAATCACTTTAAGAGAGATCCATTTCAATCCGGGTTTATCAGTGGGCTTGGTACCCTACCAAATATCATAACTATCAACATGCTTAAAGCCCAGTATGCATTTCGGAAACAATCCCTGTACTTTGCTTTTATTGACTTCCGGTCAGCATTTGACTCAATAAATCTTGAACTCATGTTTCAAAAATTAAAACTCTTAGTGTGTCCAGAATCATTGCTAGCTTTGATAATCCAGTTGCATACGGACACCACTATGCGCGTGAAGCTCACTATGGAAGGCCTCTTGTCCTCATCCTTCAGTACATATGTGGGTCTTAAACAAGGCTGTATTCTGGCTTCTTTTATGTTTAATTTATTTATTTTGGATATGGGCAAATCATTCGTCCAAGTTGTCTCTGATGCTCTGGAGTTGGGGGGACAGCGCATAGCGTGGCTACTTTACGCCGATGACTTGGTTTTTAATATCACAGACCCCCATGGGGATGCAAAATTTATTATCTGCTTTATCCACCTATGTTAAGGAAAATCATCTAATTGTGAATCTTGATAAATCACAGATTTTGATCTGTAAAAAATCAGAGTAAAAACAAATCCATAAATTACACCTGGTCTATACGAAATGAAATACTGAAACCTGTCTCAGAATATAAATATTTGGGGCTTATGGTACAGAATACAGTCACTGACAATCGGTATCTGATTAATTTGCAATCTAAACTTTCAAACTTGATTTCTCAAGCCAGAATTCTGTATTACAAATATGGGAAATTCACCTTGAAGCATCTATTACTTTTTTATGAGCAAAAGGTAATTCCTATATTGACCTATGGTGCTGAATCGAAACTCTATCTTAATGATAAAATGTGGAATAAATTAGATGCCTGTTTTTGGAAAAAAGTCCTACATCTGCCAAATTGCTCACCCATGCCTATTCTGCGACTTGAGTTAGGTGTTAATTCGCTGGCCTCCAGAGTTAAGTGGCGGATATGCTCCTTTTTCCGTAAAGGCTTGTTAAGGCTGATGTCAGGTATCTTGATCGTTGTGAAGAGTATGGAACCTCCGTCCCCAAATACCACAAAGAGAGAATACAAGATCACTCCCTATGCGATCATTGGGGCCACAGGTGGGTAGTCCTCAATGCCCAGATCCACTGAATGTTGATAACCCCAAGACCGCTGCAAAGGAAAGCTTAGGTTAGCAATCAAATGAGCACAGTACACAAGAGAGACTAAATAAGTATACAGGGGCTTACCTAAACAAGGGGTTGTTGTGACCCTATATCCTGTGCTTGGTGTAGTTCCGTGGAGGTTGACACGTGAGCAGGCTCTCCCCGATGGTAGAGGGGAAAGGAGGAACAGCAGTTTGGGCGTGAACCCCAACCTACCCGCCTGTAGTGACTGAAAGCGAGCTGGAATCACAAAGGCTGATGGAGCTTGAAGGCAGGAAACGCAAATCCAAAATAGGGCAGTCCGAGGCAGTCCAAATAACAATCCGAGGTCGAGTAAACAATTCAGGCAGTTTAGGCAGAGACCGTAATCTAAGAGGTCCGTCAAACAGTCCGTGATAAAAAAACTGTGAAACAAACTATCCAAAGCGCCGGACAGAGTCCTCCGAAGTGAACAGCTGTGAAGCGCGGTGCCGCGGGATTTCACTGCATAAATAGTCACTGCCCCCGCATCACATGACCCGCGAGTGAAGTGGAAAAGCGCGTCACGTGACCCGGGTTGTGCCACGTGACCGCTGGATTCGTCCCAGTGATTGCCATAGCGACCGCCCTCGCGCAGCATCCCGCAGATGCCAGAGAAGCTGCCAGCGGATGAATGGGGAATCCTCGTGCCTGTGTGAGCGGAGCGCTCGGCCCCTGGTGTAAACCCGCTCACGTGCCACTCCCCGAACGTGGGTAAGGGGTAATGAGGTTGGGAGCAAAGTGACTGATGCAGTATGAATGTTGCCTGGCCTAGATGTATGAAAGATGGGACAAGGTGGCCTAGATGTATGAGAGATGGGACGAGGTGAAAGCGTGACAGCTAGAAAATAACAACATTCTGAGCACGGTTGCACATTATTTATCTTCATCAAATCATGCCTTTCCGTTTACATGGCGTAATCAGGCTATGAATACCTTGGCTGAGGCTGACATAACGGTTACACTACTAGTTAAAAATCCAGTGTGGGCTAAGATAAAGTATTATCGATGGGATTGGATATCAAATCGTGAAACTTGTTTAAAATTTAAAGATTTCAACAGTAGTAACTTTGGCCATAAACAGCTGGGCCAAGTTGCATGCTATTTGTTGAAATTCCCCACAGCAATCATAAGGAACACATTTTTACGATTTAGACTGAACCTGTGGTTAACTAGGGAAGTGCTTACTAGGCGCCATATCATCCCAGCCAATTTGAATTATTGCTGTTATTGTGAGCTGCTTTCAGAAAAGGAGACTCGGCAGCATTTGATTGTCTCCTGTGTTAACTTACATAAGCAACTAATCAAATTCTTTGCCAATATTCTGAATTTGTATAGTGAACATGATGCAAATCAAATTTGAAAATTATTATTTGCGGATATGAAATTTCCTGTGATCAAAGTGTTAGTTCAATTACTTGATGTGATCCTCGCTGCGGAAATTAAGATGCAATTACCTTTTGAGCACAATTTGTAAAGTGTTTAAAGCCAAATGTACAATTGGGTATTGAGACATGTATAGTCTTATTTTAATTTTTTTACATTTTGTAAATGTTTTCTTTCTTTTATTTTTTAAATAATTAATGTTCTTCTTTTACCTTTACTTTTCATTTGCTTGTCCACTGAGATGTAAATGATATGTGATGCATTGTTGAATTTGTTCTTATTTTTGAAAAGTTGATTTATTCAGCTGTATCAAAATTAAAAAAATGTAAAAAAATTATGGAGACATGTGTGTTGAGCATTAAGTAAGAACCACCAAACTGCTCTGAGCATTTGGGATATACCCTTGGTCTTGGGAAATATTGTTATTCCTTCCCCAACTTTACAATCCATCACTATTTTTGAAAGTGTCTTGCACCTTGCCATGTCTCATGCATGCTTTGTGGCTGCCTTGTCAGTGATGGGTCTGGCTTGATCATCATCGTTGTTGCATGACACTCTTTGCTGGACCTGCCCTCTCCACAGGGCCTGCGATGCCATTCTGCATATTATCATCACCTCAGTTTCTATTCTCTCTCAGCCAGGCAAAGTTTGCTCACATGTTTCTTGAAAACAAATGTAGAAATGCACATCTCCAAATATACTGAGAGCTTCAGTATGCCCTTGATGACAAGTAGCAGACTCAGGCATAAGAAATACAAAACCAAAAGGGAGTGTAAGTGACTCCAATCAAGCAATCCCACTAAGTCAGTGCCTTGTCTGGGATGCCCAAGGGAAGCCCGTATTTATATATTTTTATGGCAAGTTATAATCTGGATGATAAACCCTTGTATAACACCCCTCTCTTAGAATCCCCCTGGCCCCACTGAACCAAGAAGTAGATTTGTTTTGCAAATTTAAAAGGTTTATTTGAAAAATTAAACAATATATATATATATATATATATATCACACTTCTATAAATATATTGATAATGGATAGCACACTTATGAATATGAGCAGTAATCAGCAATAGGTAATCCTACAGTCGCACTGTTCTTGGTTACTTATGAATAGGAAAAGAAAAATAAGGTGGTAGAGAATGAGTTTATGGCTTCAAGGACAATGCAATGATGAATGAAATGCATTACAGAAAATAACTGGATATGGCTTCAACAAAAGACAATGTAATCACTTTTCCTTGACAATTCACTCCCCCCCTTTATGCAATATAAGGAGTTGGAAAGAAGAGCACACAGTTCTCAGGAATGCAATCAAATACAATATGAAATTCAGTCCCCCCCTAGCAAGCTTAGAGAAAAACAGGTATGATTTGAAACACAGGGCCAAAATGCTTTGAATGTGATGACAATGAAGTGAGAAATGTGCTAAAAAATGCTTTTAATTCCCTCTAGAGGCTTAGGATGGTTGATATCTAGTTTATATTAGCTCAGGCTCACTTTAGCAATGCTCTATGAGTAACTAGCAGGTTAAAACGAATTTTAGCAAAGGAAAGCAAGGAGCTGCTGATTTTTACACGTGGATGAAATCAGGCCAAATCTCAAATCGCGGTAAAATTCGTGAGTGCGTGAATCGTGATTACGGCAAAATTATAAGGTTTTAGGTTTGTTGGAAAACATAGAATCTTTGCTTTTAAATGAAAGTTAAACCACGTTCGTAGGACAAACGGTTCCAGAGATACGGACGATTTAGTAAAGGTAGTTTTTCGGATTTAAAGTGAAACTCAAAATAACAGGTGACAGTTTGCAGCTTTAGAATGACAGATGACAGCTCGCAGCTTTAGAATGACAGATGACAGGATTACTAGGAGGCAGTTCTACTTCGGTTAAAATAGTTTGGATTAGATTATTTTAACTAAGAGATTGGGTTCTGCACAGTTCTGGCAGATACTCACTCCTAATTTTGAAATGAATGGGCCTCGTCACGGATCTGGTCAACTGGACTGGACTTCGGGTGGTTCTGCTCACAGCGTCTGGGTCAGCTCTGCTCTGCTGGTCTAGCCTCTCTGGATGCAGCGGCCTCTGGTTCTGGATACTGCTCTGCTTTCCGGTCTGGATCAAGTGGATTCTGGATGTAACACTGCTTTCTGGGTACTTGCAAAAGTTCTTGGCAAAGAATTCAGACAGCTCGCCCGGCTGTGAATAGTTTGGTTAGGTTTGCTGGATTCTGAAGGCCTGCTGAGGATACTTTTGCTTGCAGTGTGCCTTCTAGGTTCAAAGTTCTGTAGTCTAGGGGTCCCTGGTTCTGGTCTCTGTCTGGATGGGATGTCGGCCGTCAAAATGCTCTGCAGAAATGGAAAATGAATGTCTCTACCTGTCCCAGCAGTCTCTTTTTATGTGTTTTGGAAGTGGGGGGGTCGTTGGTCATAACTAAACCTGCCCCTCTCACTTATCATTGGCCAATTCCTCCTCTCTCCCTTGATTGGGGGAAGGAAATGTGAGTCAGAGTGATGCTGTAGGTTTTATGGTCAGAGGAACCTCCCCTTGTCAGATTGCACACAAATCTATTTCTAACCCAAACACATATTTATCTATGTACCATTTTTCTAATATTATAGGTCCAGTTAACGTATTTTCTGTAGCACCAAACCATCCGATCCCTGTCTTTGTACGATGTTGTGTCCACTGATGACAGAATTCTCCCCTTTTTATCCAGATAACGACCTCTAAACCTTTCCAGATTTTACACAAATGTGCACCAGGGATATGGGTTTCAGATGATAAAGTGTCAGATTTTTAACATGTATACATTTGGAGTAATAACCTTTTTTCTGATACTATCCCCAAGAACATCCCACAGGGTCCTAACACCTTTTAAAATGTGCACGGAAAAATCCCAAGAATAATAATATTATTTATATAATTTTGACCAGTCCGCACTATGTGTTATCTATCTTTTTGAAATTATGCCCTGGTCAAAAAGGGGTGTGGCTTCCCACATCACATGGTGGAATAACTGGTTTATCCACTTCCCCCAAGCTCAGCTTGCTAGCAGAGGCACTGCCCCTCCCAGTTTCCCCCAAGAGGAAGCCACTTTACGACCCCCCCAATATAACATTTGCCTGAGCCAAAGAAGGCCCATTGTTCAGTTCCCTGCAGTCCCCAGGTGCCACTCCCCTTTCAATCAACAGGGCCATGTGATATCCTTTTGGTGGGGCCAGCAGGATGCAGCCAGGCCTGGGAAGAGTTGTTGAGCCAGTTCAACTCCTGTCGGGGGTAGTTGTCAGGCAGAATTCAACTAAATGTCACTTTAGCTCCCAGTTTTCTACATTCAAATCCAACTTACATGCAGCTATTTTTTATATATACATTAAATAATTACTTCCTTCAAGTCATTTCAGAATATAGTTTTACATTGTATCCACCTCTTAGCAAGTCTTTCCTTGGCCTGGTTTCGGTTCATTTGTTCAGTTTTACACAAAAGTCTGGTGGTTTTAAAACGCCGGCTTTCTGATAGTGGTGAGCACCGGTACTGCATCCATTTTTGACATTAAGAAAATGAATTCCCCACAGTTCTGGGTTGCTTTTGGCAATCAGCATTGCCATTCCCAATGGTTTAGGCTACTGTGTGTGTAGCCCAATGGTGGTTTTAGGCAGTGCCCTCCTGTGCTCACAACATAGGCAAAAATGGGAGGCAGCCTATTCTTCATGTTTTCCCTGTGCACTCTCTGGGGCCTTCTGGCCATCATGATGTTTTCAATGCCAGTAACGCACAGTTTTATGGTAGGGCTTGGATGCATGGGTAAAAACATCCCACAAGCCCCCCCTCTTGCGATGGCCATTCTGAACTTTCACTGATGGAACTCGCAAGATCTGGGATGTTCGCCTCATCTTCTTCCAATTCAGTAGATGGCACAGTTCAGCATCTTTTCCTCCCTCCAGTCGATCAATCAGTTCTCCTTGCTGGTCCTGATAGGAGGATTGGGATCGGATCTTCGCTCCCGGTCCCCAGGTCGCCTTCCGTGGTCAGTCTCTATGGTTTCATCTCTCCTAGGATGATAAAGCAAAGCGGCAATACACATTCCTAGACATTTTTCCACCACTATTAATAGTGTGGCGAACATATACATTTTATAAATCAGAAGATATGAACATATACATTTTCTTTTTTAAATTAGGAGACAAGAACATATATATACAAGAATCACAAATTTTTATATGCTATATGTGGAATATTTTAGGGTTGGAACTGAATTACTCTGGAGCGGCCCCCTCTGGGATTCCAGTGGATTCCTCCAGTTGTTGCAGAGTGTGCCTAGGATGGCAACACTTTAGCTGATTAATATGGACCCACTTATCTTCCCCTTCTGCCAAATTACCTTTGGGGATGCAGATTTTGTAGGCAACAGGGGAGATCTTGTCTATAATTTCAAAGGGTCCCTTCCATGTAGGCAAAAATGTTCGCTGTTTGGCCTGGTTCCTTTGGAAATTGTATAGATAGACCCGGTCTCCCACATCATATTCCTTCCTGGTGGTTTTCAAATCATAGTGCGTTTTCATACTCACAGCTGATCTTTCTAGATTCTGCTGAGCATAGGCAAAAGTATGTTGGAGGTGTTTCCTTAAATTCTCCACATACTCATGAGTTGTGGAGGCATTTATCAACGTCTGCACTTGGGTCCCGTAGAGCAAATGCTGGGGAAGCACCATCTTGCGTCCGGTCATCAACTCAAATGGTGACATTTTAGTTGCAGATGAAGGGGTAGATCTGATGGCCATTAGGACCAGAGGTAGTCGGATATCCCAACTTGGCCCAGAATCTGCCACAAACTTATTTAAGATGCTCACAATGGTTCGGTTGTAGCGTTCTACTGCCCCAGAGGAAGCTGGCCGGTAAGCAATATGTAACTTCCTTTTGACCCCCAATATCTTTGTCATTACCTCGCTGGTGAAATGGCTACCTCTGTCTGACTCAATCCTTTGAGGTAGACCAAAACGTGAAAAGATGTGGTTAATCATCATGGCAGCTGCTGTTTCTGCCTTGCAGTTTGGGGCCGGGAGACATTTCACCCACTTTGTAAACAAGCATGTAACGGTCAACATGTACTTGTTTCCTCTAGACGAGCGAATCACGGGGCCTACAAAGTCGATTTGTAAATCTGACCATGGCAGTGTCATCCCCTCTTTTGGAGAGGTGCACGGTGTGTGAGGGATGTTGGCTGAAATTGTGCACACACAAGACACCCCTTCAAGCATTGGTCGAGGTCCTGCCCCATGTGTGGCCAGTATGCAATCTCTCTTAAGATCTCAAGTGTTGTGTGAAACCCCCTATGACCGGCGGTGGCCGCATCATGGGCGTGACTTAACATCAGGCTTCGGAATGAGGTAGGAACCACCCACTGATCATGGCCAGCTTGGGATTTCCGTACCAACAAACCGTCTTGGATTCGGAATATTTTTGGACATTTCATCAACACTCTTAGAACCTCTTTCCCAATGTAATCGGTATCCGTCAGGGGAAAGATCTCAGGGTCCTCAAGGTGTTGGTAAAACTTACCAATGATTGGATCCCCCTTCTGAGCTGTAATTAAATCAGCATCAGGGGTCTCCTTACTCCATTGTGCAGTTGAAAGATCATTGTGAGCATTTGTCTGGGACCTAGTGATAGCAGTGACCTGGATTTCCCCCAACAGGGACTCCATTTCTATTAGATCCCCTTGGATGGCCCCGGTTTTGGCCAGCTGATCAGCTAAGTCATTTCCAGTTTTGTCTGGTCCCTCTACTTTGGGATGACCCTTGATCTTTTTCCAATAGATGGTCATCCCATTCGAGGTGACCAGATCATCAATGTTTTGGATTAACTTCCCATGTTTCAAGGGTTTGTTATTAGCACATAACATGCCTCTGGTTTTCCAATTAACCAGGTGCTCCACAAACCTGTTCCGTACATAATCCGAATCTGTGATTATGACCAGTTTGTGGAGTTGATGTTGGACAGCAGTGAGGATGGCCTGATGCACCGCCATCAACTCTGCCACCTGACTACTTCGGGGACCAATTTTGTACCCTGCGGAGGGTTCTGGGAAGACCTTCACCCATGCATTCCCTACGCCGGCCACCAGTTCTTTCTCCCCGTTGTTGTCAACATGGTAAGAGCATCCATCCACATAGACAGTGGGCATTCCCTCACACTTGTCTTCTTCAAAGACTTTGTGTGGGGAATTAAGGTATGCCTCCATGTTGTCCTTGATTTTTAGACTTTCATCCTCGAGACAGTTTTCTCTGGCACAATCATGCAAGTCAGCCAGACCTTCCGCGAGGGGACTCTTCTTGTTTTGGCCATATCTGACCTCCACAGGAAAGCCTTGCATTGACAGAATCCAGGAAGTAATTCGGGAATTACTCACATTTCCGGCCCGGATTCTGTCACTTTGGAGATATTGCAGAGGCTGGTGTAGAGTCTCCACTATGATGTGTTCAACCTGGATAAACGGGCGGTAATTCTTCAATGCCCACACCGTTGCCAGGAGTGCCTTCTCACAATCGTTGAATTTTTCCTCCACAGATGCTCGCATAGGAGATTACATTATTGACCTTGTCATGCTTTTGGTATAATACTGCTGTCAAGCACGTATTAGAGAACCATGTCTCCAGGAAGAACTCCTTGTTTCTGACAGGGTAAGCTAGGCAAGGCGCTTGTGAGAGGCTTCTTTTGAGTTGTCTTACTGCCTCGGCTTGTTCTGGACCCCATTGCCACTTGAAACCCCCCTTCAGGAGATGAATCAGGGGTCTGGTGATCTCTGCGTAGCCCTCAATGAACTTTCTGCTGTAATTAGTCAGTCCAAGGAGGCTCCTTAGTTCCTGCAGAGTGGTGGGGTCTTTTAGTTTCTGAAGTGCTTCCACTTTCTTTTCCTGGGGACAGAGACCCTGAGGAGTAATCTCATGCCCTAAGAAATTAACACGGGTTCTACACCACTGTGCTTTCTGAAAGGAAAGTTTTGCTCCGGCGGCCCTCAACGGTTTCAGAACATAACGGATCTCCGCTATGTGTTCCTCCACAGATGAACTTTTGATGAGGACATCATCTACATAAGCCAGGTTACCCCTCGCACCCAGGTCGGGCATGGCCTTATGTAGGAAAATGTTGAATTCATTGCCGGAGTTGAGGTCTCCGAAGGGAGTCCGGGTCCATGTGTACTGCTGGCCCTCAAAGGTAAAAGCCAGTTTGTATTGGTCCTGCCTACTGACAGGCACGGTCTAGTATCCATTGGTCAGGTCTATTGCAGTGAATACCTGTGACCCCTGGATCTGGGCCAGCCCTTGGTCAATATAGGGCAGAGGCCATCGTGAAGTATGGACCCATTTGTTGAGCTCCCTAAGGTCGGTGCAGAGTCTCCACTGGCCGTTTGGCTTCAATATTCCCAGCACCGGATTATTGAAAGTGCTGTGGACTGGACGGATTCTTCTACCATCTGCCTGAAGCCTGGAAAGACTTCTGGTTTGGCTATCTCAGTGGTCTCCTCCAGCTGGGTGGAGAAGTCCCTGGTCAGAGTGATTTGGACTGGAGGCTTCAGATGGGAAAGCCAGCCCTCATGGACCTGGAAAATCACCTCATCCCTCCTGAAGTCACACGTCACATCTACCTTACCATAAGGGCAAGAAGTGTACACCAGGAAGTTCCCCCCATGCCGGGTAAAGATCCTGTCTGGTGTTGTATTGTCCTCACTGTCACTGTCAAAACAGTCCTTGGGGATCGGTCCTAACAGTTCATTACCTAAATCAATGGAGAAATGTCGGTCATCAACCACCATTCCAATAATGGTGCCTGCGGCTAGAGTAATACTCTTTAAGTTGCTGTTATCCACCTCTATTGGAATGGTGTCATGTTCCATGTTGACTAATGGTGTTGGGTTTACCCCCAACCCTTGCTGTTGGAGAGAAGCATTTAGATGAATATAAGCATCAGGGTTTTTCAATTTTCGTCCTCTTTTAACTTTCCCTTCCAGGGAGAATTGTCGGGTCCTTTCTGGGATGGTGACTTCCTCTTTAATCTGAATTTCAACTGCATAAGGTAGCAATTGAGCTGACCTAAATGCTTTTTCTGGATCATCAAAGCCCATGGGATTATCCGCTAATCGGGACCAAGCTTTGAAGTTTATTAGGTCCAAACTAATGGCAAAGCGATTGAGAATGTCACTGCCTAAGTAAAAGGCGGCAGTGACGTCTCGCACGACCCAACAATTCTGGACTATGCTCTTGTTGCCAATGGAGATTTTGAGCATACACCTGCTTGGCAGGAGATGTTTGGAATTGGGTGTTTTCAGATCCATTTCCCATTTGTCTATCAGTTTGAATGTGGGAATGGCTGGATCTTTTGGGAGTTGGCGGAACATGGCTTCGCTGATGAAGCTCTTAGCGTTGTTCACACACACTCGAGCAAGAACAGAGTCCTTCCCATCATTTAACTGAACAGGGATGAACAACTGCTCTCCAATTTGCTAAATATCAGCCAGGCTCTGAGCTGATTTCACATCTTTCTGGACTATAGGAGTGGGAGTGTCTGATTGTGAATTGGTAAAGAATTTCAGAGTATTTCCTTCCAGTGTGGAATACCACCTTAAACTGGAAGGAAGGTTGATTTTCAGAAATAGAGAGGACCCCTCATCACCAGTCTGTTGTCCTACTGCTATTACTGTCACGTCTGGAATTTGGTTGTTCTGGAAGTGAAATTCTACTTGGTCAGATTTTTGTTCAACCATGTGGCAGGTGCCGTTTAAAATAACATGGTTGACACTCTGTTTTAATTTTATTGGTCGGCTAGTCTGGGTCCAGAGGACCTTGTTTACACAATCTATTAGGGGCGACAACCTTCTCAGGAGGTTGTTCCCTAGTAAACAAGGGGTGCCCTCTGGAGTCACTACTATGACCGGGTTTTTCACCTTGTGTCGCCCAATTTTGATGTCCAAATCTGCAGTCCCCTCGACAGGAATTTCCTTCCCGTCAAAGTTCTGCAGTTGTCCGGGAAGAGAGGTGAGAGGAATATGGTAATTCTCTCCCCTTCCTGCATTTAGTTCATCAAAGGCCCTTTTGGACAGAAGGGTAGCTTGGGATCCAGTGTCCACCAGTGCCAAAATTGTACCCTGCCCCTGTACTTGTACCGGGGCATAGTATCTTCCCTCCTTCTCCTCAAGGGGGCACAGATAATGCACATTTTTGGACAACTGGTGGGCTAACTTTCTGGTTTTCGACATGGCGAGAGAAGAGATTTGGGGAGAATTCTGTGGAGAGCCTGGGGAATCTGAAAGAAAAAGTTGACAACTGGAAATGGTTTTGGGTTCTGGGCTGCCCCCCCTTTTTGGAGGCAGTCATCAGGATGGGTTTGACCCATGGGATTTTGGTATTGTTGGTTCTGGGATGAGATGATGGGCGGCGGTAGCTCAGTCTCCACATCTCCCCAGTCTGAATTGGCATCCCTTGGGACCCATTTTTCCTTGGAAGGAGTTCTCCCATCTCTGAAGGAGAAGATCCTTTCCCCAGGATCCTCTTGGGATCCCTCTCCCTCAAATTAGAAGTCCTGTACCTCCTCCACAAAGTGGGTCTGTTTGGGTCCTTTGTTTCTCCTACCCCCCCTCTGCTCCTTGGGTGGCAGACTTTCAGGGGCAGGAGATTTTGTTTCCGGTTCCTGGTTTTCCAGGGGATGTTTACAAGTTGGGAAGGAAGCTTCCTCCAAGGCTTTACACCCCCCTTCCCCTTGTGCCTCCTCCCTGGGAACCGGTGGGTTATCGGGGTGCTGCCCCCATCTTTGTTCTGGAGCACCAGGCCCAGAGTTTGGGGCATTCTGCAGTGGCATGCTCATCTGAGGGTTCTGTTGAGCCCTCAGTATGTGACCCAGATCCCGTGCCATATTTTGGACCTGGCGCTCAAGTTGTAAAACCCGTTCAGGCTGATACGGGACTCTATTTTCTCCCCTGGGCTGATCCCGGGAAGGGTAGCTATGCCTTCTCTGGTAATACCCCGGATTGGGAATATTTGGGTACCCCTCCACCCTTGGCCTCCCCTCTCCCGGATTAGGTTGTCTGGGCTCAGGGAATTGGGGAAAGAAGGATGGATGGTTTTGGGGTTGGAAATTGGGTGGATACCTGGGAAAAAAATTCTGCCCAGTGTTTGGGGAATTTCTGACCTACTGTGGGAAGTTTGGAGGGAAGTTATCTGGGTTAGGTGCTTGACTGGATCCCCCCCCTTGGGCTGGAGGAGCGGGGGACCCCATTTGTGGGACTACCTATTCGACTCCCTGTCTGTGACTGGCCCGAGGGCCTTCTGGGCTGTGAATTATTTGGTGCAGGCAGGTTTTTAGGCCCCCCCATCTCCAAATCTAAAACGGGGGCAACCTTTACCTCTGCCACCTTGGCAGCAGCATGGGTGCTGTTGGTTTTGGGGTTTTTCTGCGCATTACTTTTATTTTCTATGGGCTTCTGCACCTCATAGATCCGGGTGGCTTGCTCAATGACCCAGTCTAAAGATCTTTTCTTGTGAAAATCTCTCACGAGCTGGGTCATTATGTACTTGGGAAGAGCATGGAAAAATGTGTTGATGAATTCTCTGCTGTCCGTGCGCACCCTGCTGGTGGTCTGCGCAAAGGCACGCTTCAATTCTTGCACAAATTCTTGTGGGGCCTGATCCTCCCCACATTGCAAATTGTAGGCTGCCTTGCGAGCCTCTTGGGGATTCCTATGTACAGAAAAATGTTTCAAGATGGCCGCCCTATATGCGGACCATCTTGAATGGTTTTGGTCCTCCAGCCCTGCGAAGAAACTGGAGTATTCTGGGGAGAATGTCCATTTGACGTACTGGATGCAGCTACTGCTGTCCTTCAAATGATATGATATGATATGATATGGCATTTGTAACGCGCCTATACACAAGTGTTTCAAGGCGTGACGAGGCAGGGAGGGGGAACATGGGGAGACAGACAAACGATCCTACTAGGCCAGGTGTCATTCAGATCGCGCAAGTGCATGGGTAGGGGGGACGGGAAAAGTGCAAGGGGGAAAGGGAGAGGGGAAAGTGCAGTACAAAGTGATTAGTAAAATACAAGATAAATAATAAGGGCCAGCTGGTGGCAAGTGCAGGATAAGTGCAGACAAGTGCTGGGAAGGGGGGCTGTAGGGATACAGTAAAAAATCCCGTAGTGCAGGGGTTGCCAGGGAGGCAGTGCAGGGGAGAGTGGCTGGGCCAAGGGCCGAGATTGGCGAGTGGCCCAGATGCCTATTCAGTACAGTTTCAGTGATTTAGCAGGGTAGAGGGGGAGAGAAAGCAGAGGCAAAGAGGAAGGTTTTGAGATGCTTCCGGAACCGGAGATGGTTCTCCTCAAGTTTCAGGGAGGCAGGAAGGCTGTTCCAGAGGGAGGCCCCTGCTGCGGAGAGAGATCTCCTCCCAACTCGTTGCTTGGAGAAGCGACTGACCCTGAGGGAGTTGGAGGCGGATGAGTGAAGAGCTCGAGAAGGAAGATATTTAGGAAGAGAGAGTTGAAGGTATTTTGGCCCAAGGCCCCAGAAGGCCTTCTGGACAATGCAGAGGGTCTTGAACTATATCCCTGCTACCACTGGGAGAGAGTGAAGAGATTTCAGAGCTGGAGAGATATGATCCCTGGGAGTGAGGCCAAGGACAAGCCTTGCAGTCCTGTTCTGGATAAATTGTAGAGGATGGAGAGTAGAGGCAGGAAGATTTAGAAAAAGTCTGTTGCAGTAGTTCAGCCTTGAGAGGACCAGAGCTCTGGAGACAGTGAGCTTCTGGGGGAAAGTGAGGAAAGGACGAATATGCCTGAGGAGGTGCAGCTGACAGTTTGACTTCTTAGAGATGCCGGAGATATGAGGAGAGAAGGAGAGGGTGGAGTCAAAGGTGACCCCAAGGTTCCTAGCCTCACAGGTAGGAGCAGGAAGAGGGCCCAGAATGGATGGCCAGAGAGAGAGTGGAAAGGAGGGTGCTGGTGTTCCGATGAGGAGGATCTCTGTCTTATTGACTTTAAGTAGAGATCATTGGTGGTACACCACTCCTGAATTGTGGACAGTCTGAAATGAGAGAAGGAGTAGAGGCAGCCGAGGGGAGCCTGAAAGAGAGCTGGGTGTCATCCACATACAACTGAAAGTTGAATCAGAGAGCAGTGATGCAGTGTGCAAGAGGTTCCAGGTATCGGTTGAACAGCCAGGGAGAAAGGTTAGCCCCCTAGGGAACACCACAGGTAGAGAGAGAATTAGAAGAGAGGAAGGACCCCAGTTGGACCCGAGAGGGTTGGTCAGTCAGGCCAGGGCCTGATCAGTGATACCCAACATACCCAACTTATCATGGAGGCGCTTGAGCAGGATGGCATGGTTGACTGTGTCAAAAGCAGAAGAAATGTTGAGGAAGTGAGGACAGGACGGTTAGAATCAAGGTTAGAGAGCAGCTCTTCACTGATGTATGTTTATGGAGACAACCAACAAATTCAGTGTGAAGGTTAAGCTGGGAGATGGACAGAGGGGGTCATTCAGAGTTTGGAGGTAAGGGAAAACGATGCCGGTAAAGGATTACCGGCATCGCTTACCGCTATGGGCTATACTGACCACGCAAAACCGCTATTAACTGCCTCGTAAAGTACGGTGCCTCTAATAGCAGCATGGGCGCAGGAATGCGGGCCACCATGCTGGCAATAGCGGCATGCCGTAAATTGGAGGAGATCACAAGTGAAGCGGACATGCAAATACCGGCATCATGAAGGCGTAAAAAGTGGTTACCGGCATGCCGTAAATACCGGCATCGCAAACCAACCATAAAATGCCATGTGCAGTGTTCCCAACTGCCACAGGTGCGCACAATCAGCACAGGTGGAGGCAATGAACTGTGGCCCAGTACAAAAGGAGCACACCCACACACCACACCCCCTCCCACACCAAGATGATTCCAATAGTAGTAGCACGACTGGAGCTGGAGGACATGCTTGCATTGCCACACCAGCAACAACAGCCAGCACCACAGAGGAGACGCAGGAGGAAAAGGAGGGTGAGACAGGCCCAGCATGTCCCACCAGTGCAGCCAGCGTTACCACACAGGCATCCCCCCAATCGCTCACATCAGAGCCAGTCCTTTCAACCTAACCCCTGAGCAGATCTACACCCTGTACCATCTGGACCAGGACACCATCACCACCATTGTGGACATGATACACGATGACATTGTCAGCCTCATTGAAATACGCACCGCCATACCCCCTCTACTGAAGGTAGTGTCTGTGCTCCACTTCCTTGCCACAGGCACCTACCAGCACACAGTGGGGCACATGCATGGCATATCACAACCCCTATTTTCTCGCATTCTGAACCAAGTGCTGGATGCCCTCCTCAAGCACACAAGGGAATACATATCCCTACCACGGACTGCCCAGGAGATATTTGATACAAAAGTTGGCTTCCGTGCACTGGCAGGCATGCCAAATTGTGTAGGTGCCCTAAACTGCACCCACGTGGAGGTGATGGTCCTGCATGCCATGGAGGTGGTGTACCGCAACTGCAAGCAATACCACTCCATCAATGTGCAGATGGTATGCAACACCAGCAAGATCCTCACACATTGTTGTGCCCGATATCCTGGATCAACTCATGACTCAATGGTCCTGCGGAACTCCACGCTACCACACTACATGGAGCGACATGCTGGACGACGTGCATAGCTGCTTGGTAAGTTGCATGACTGTCACATGGCATTGAAATGGGGGGAGAGATGCACACAACACTATGCTGTCAATGGTGATGTGACTGAACGATGTGCACATCACCAAACACTGTGCCCCAAAGCATCACAAACGGTACATGACACCCAAATCCCATAGGAATGAAGTAAGGTCAACACCTATCACTACATGACTTAACAGTAAACCACCCCACATCCCACAACAGGTACACCACTCATCAGCGATCTTGCCCTCCGTAACGCCATCCAGCAACATGCAGTGCATATGCACTATGTTGCTGTCTCCAGCAAATCACCAGACAGGACAAGCATCCCTGGGGGTGCATTGAACTGAACCAACAAGGGAATCCACTGTCTGACACAGGGCCACCACACCCATAGGAATGCTGCATGTCACCATGTGAAAACTCAGTGCTGATTGCCTAATATTGCAGAGACTACTGCCAACGCACCCTGTAAATCAATCTCACAGAACACAACACATCACAAATTTGACACAAACACAGCTGGATGCGTACACGATGCATTCGCAACTAGACGTCAGTGCACACCATGTAACATCTTGAAGATGCAACCCACACCATTAGTCCATGGGACAGGCCACATTGAGGGCATGAAAATGGCGTGCATACATCCAGGGACATGTGCATGTGACCAACGATAATCTGCAGGCATGTGTGACTAGTACAGCTGTCCATCATGATTCAACTGACATGTAATTTTTGTTGCCTCCCATGCAGGTGACAGTGGCTATCCCTAGAAGCCGTTGCTCCTCACCCCTGTCCCAAACCCACAGAACAGGCATGAGGAGGACTACAATTGTTCCCACACCAGTACCCGTGTGGTCATTGAGCAGACCTTTGGCTTGTTGAAGGCACGATTTTGCTGCCTTATCCGGTCGGGAGGGGCACTCCTCTACAGGCATGAGAAGATGGCCAAGATCATCATGGCATGTGTCATGCTGCACAATATGTGTATCCGCCGGAACGTGCCCCTGCCCCCTGACATTGAACTGCTACCACCTGGTGATGATGAAGGGGATGAAGAAGATGTGGCTGGACATCATCACTGTGCCAATGCACAGGAGGGACGTGATGTGCCCCAGTCAGTGATTGCACAATATTTCTGACACACATGGCTGCAGAGGGTGACATGATAGTTGGACAGAGGGCACTGGGTGTGGGGGTACAGGTACACTATGCACTGTATATGAATAAATGACACATGCACAATGATGAATGTCCACTCAAGTATTTCTTTTCACACAACGGGTGTATTAAATATAACTATGATAACGAAAGTGCAAAAACCCTAAACCACCCTTCCCCCTCCGCCTCCCCACACAACCTCACCCCCTCACCCCACAACTCCCCCACACACCCTCACCCCCCCTTCCACCCACAACTCCCACACCCATATCCCATCAAGTCTCCAATGCCTACATGATGCTGCCCTGACTATCAATTTGCACAATTCTGGTCCAGGTGGCAGCATGTCTGGCTGGCGCAGGGTAGGTGCTGACCTGCGGAGCGGGCTCGTCTGGGTCGAGCTAGATGATGACGGAGTGGGCGCCTGCTCGGATTGGGTAGCCGGATGCCCTGCCTCCTTGGCATCGGCTATGCGGCCTAGTACCTGGCGGAGGGCGGAGATCTCCTCACAGAGGCGGCTGGTGTTATCGGCAAATATTTTGGCCATGGAGGCGGTGTTCTCTGTGATGGACCTGCCTAGAGAGGCGATGTTCTCCCATCACTCCTGTCTAGCCAGTGTGTTGTCCTCGCAAACTGCTGCACAAGGGCAATCTGCTGTTCTGACCGCTGTGGCCCTGTGGGTGCTCCTGTGGAGGTTGATGGTCCCTGGCTGTCCTGCTCAGTTTGCTCAGCCTCAATACTGGGCAATATGGGACTGAAGTGCCCTTCCATTCGCTTCTGCCCAGACTGCTCCAGGGTGGTGGCGTGGTCAGTTTCAAGGAATGATATTTGGGGGGATGCCGGTGGACTGGGCGTGCGGACCACTTCAGCTGCATCATCCTCAACGGGCACCAAAATGTCATCCTGTGAGTCCTCCACAGCCTGGGGTGCTGTGGCTGCCCCCTCCCCAGCCAAACTGGACTCCTCAGACGGTGGTGCCTCACCTGATTCCTCAGGATGGCCAATGGGTGGTGGTGCCTCGGCCTCTACAGCCCTTGTCGGTACTGGTGTACTGCCAACCTGGGGTGTCTTGCCTGGTGGTGCACGGCGGCCCCTGAGTTGTCCCTTCGAGGTCAAAGGGCGGTTGGCATCATCCCGGGACCTCTTCCGGGGTGTGGAATTTGTGGGGGTTGCATCCTGCCCATCGCTGTCATGTTCAGAGCCTTTGGGGGTCGAAGAGAGGGACGGCATGAGTGGATTGAGTTTTGAAAGATGGCCGCCGTGCTCGTTCCCGTTCCTGTGCGATGACGCTTCTTCCGGTTCCGCTAATTTACGGTGCCACATTGGTTCATGACGGTAGTACTATCTGTGCTATGCATGAGGCTGCTAAGGGCATATTTTGTGCCTTTAACGGCATGGCGGCAATGCCCTTACCAGTATGGCACAAAGCTCGTGCCCACAAAGTCATAATAGTCCTCTATTAGCGGACTAATGACTGCACGGATGCGCTATTTACGCCATGCCGGTAAGGACCGTTACCTCCAAACTCGGAATGAACCCCAGAGAGTTTACCCAGGAAAGTTGTGATGGAGATCGGGCGATAGTTAGCCAGAGTGGAAGGATCGGCAGAGGGCTTCTTTAATAGGGGATGAACAAGGGAGTGCTTCAGGGTGGAGGGGAAGGTTCCAGTGGCAAAAGAGTGAATGCAGAAATCGGCCAATGGTGGAGCAAGGGTGTCAATGTGGTCATTGATGTGGTCCTTGATGGTTCTGGAAGAACAGGAGACTTTCATAGATCCGACTTGTCTAAAAATGTCATCAGGGATTGACAAGGGAAAGGAAGAGACAGGAGGAGGAGGAGAGGCGGCCATACGAAGGTGAGGAGTGGGGGAGGAGGAAGACGAGGAAGAGAGGGTGGACAGGATGTCCATGCTCGATCTTTATCTTGAGAAGCAAAATGACTCTTATATCACACCTCATGGTCCTTTTTGATTCTGCTAATCGGTTAACATAGAAAAGTAGATGGCCTTTAACCCATATTTGCAGACTTAGTTCTATGATTTTCCAATACAGAGTCCATTAATGTTCCCAGAAATATATCAACATTCTACACATTGAAGGAATCCAATTTCCAGTTAGACTACTATATTTCATTATCTAACTAACATTTTCATTAAGAATCCCAACAATCAAATAGAGAGCTATCAACAAATATGTGATCTAGAGTAGATACACTGTTACCACAATACCAAGTCGGATGGGACTCTCCTTAAAACCCATCTTGACATTATTAATTGAAGCCCTACAGATGGCATTGCAAGGTTCGACTTCCTACTGCTTGAATTTTGTGATCACTTTTAACCATATCAGTAGAAACTTCCCATAATTCCCTATTGTAATTGGGTAAGAAACAATTTGAGTTCAGGTCACCTGCTAGAATCACATGCCCCTTCAGAGCGCTCAGTAGCCAAACTAAAATACATTCAAGAATTATTTTTAAAAAATGCTCCAATGGGCCCACCTCTATTCCAAAAGATATTTATTAATAGAAGCTGAAAGGCAGTACCTAGGCATGACAGATCAATGGCCAAAACTGCAAAGGATAAATTGGGGGATCTCTTCAGCTAATAGCCCTCGGCCTGATCCTATAGCAATCAATACCCCCCGCATTTCTGCCCAGCTTGTTTTTTTTCTTCTGCAGACTGAGAACAAACTTGGAACCCATCTTGCACTGGCGGGACAGTTAACCAAGCTTCTTGAAGAAGAATACAAATACAATCCCTAATTAATGACAGAACCTCCATGTTAGTTTCTGTCAAGGATGGCACTCTGTTAAGAGTGGCACAGGGCTCCCAGGTAGGGTATGGGTGGTTGTGCTGATGTAAGGTGACAGATAAGTACACACACAGCAGGAAACTCAACAAGAAAGAAAAGTAGGCAACTGTAGCTGTGAACAGAAAGGGGCAGGAAATCCAAAGATTAAAACTAGAAAGGGGTAAACTAAAGGGGAGGACAGAGGACTCAAGGAAGAGAAGGACAGGGATCAAGAAAAAGGGGTTGCAGCAGCCAGGAAATAGGGGGGCTGCAAACAAGGGAGCAGGGCTGCAGTACAAACTGTAGTGGATTGCAGAGGACTGTAGTAGGCTGCAAGGCAGAGAGTCCAGAGGAGCAGGACTGAGAGCTATAGTAGGTGGCAGACAGAGAGCCCAGAGGACTAGGGCAGCAAGGAGCGAACCCAAAGGAACAGGGCGTCGAGGCAGGGAGGTCAGAGGGTCATGGCTGAAAGCAGAAGAGAGTAGCAGGCTACAAGGCAGGGAGCCCTGAGGATCCGGCTGTAGGCAGCTGAGGATTGCAGGCTGCAAGGCAGGGAGCCCAGAGGAGCAGGGCTGTGAGGCAGGGAGCCCCGAAAGAGCACTGGATCAAAGCAGGAAAATGCAGCAACAGGAACAGCATACAAATTCGAGTCACAAGGCAAAAAGGGGCTGGGAGGACTCTTGATGCAAGACACTGAGGTCTTGCAGGCAGCTGCTTAAATACAGCCCTGCCCTGTACTGAGGCAGGCTAATTGGCAGCACCTGGAGCAGCACACCTGGAAATAATCTGCCTCCTCCCTCTCTGGTCCAGAGATGGTGGAAGCAGCACTGATCGCTAGGGCTTCTGGGGATTGTGGTTCCAATACTGATGAATGGGAATGGCCAGGAATTGATAGCTGTAGCAAAGTGCATTATGGTACATGTAGTTAGCTGAATAAAATAGGAAAGTACCAATGCCGTACAAATGGAAATTAAGGACCAAAATGTAAATAGGGTTTGTTTAAAGAGTGTTATGAAGATAAACGAGTACCATATCGTCCATGATGGTTGCCAATGTGTGCGCCAGTGGCACAGGCGTGACAGTTTCCAAGTAAGTACTCCCTCTTGAATTCCAAGATAATAACTTCAGGTCATCACAAAACACAAGTAGGTCAGTGTCCTTCAATCCATCACTGATTGGCCCCCCTCCACATGGTGGATGTTACACTTCTTAATTGTTTGCCCTTGATAAATGGTTGTCCAAATCTATTAATTGTTTTCCTAGATTAACTATTGACCCACTTTGTTTTTCTTCCTGGTATTATTTGCTTTTGATTTATTGTTTCACCTCTGTATAACGTGTTATACTAGAGTCATTGTTGCCATACTTTATTTGCTCCCCAATGTTTTAGTTTGATTGACTGTCCTAGATTTATTGCAGTCCAACATTATAAATTGTTTGCCCTAGATTTGCTGTTGTCCACTGTATTTCTGGCTTGCCCTAGAACAATACTGCTACGCTTTAATTGATGCACCACCATGCATACTGCTGCATACCAGATCACTGGATGCACAACATGGAATTTGACTGTATGTTAGTCTGAGATTGCCTTGTTGCCTAGCTAGATTTTAGTGGCATAAACTTAATAATTTCTGGCGAAGTACAATGTGATCCCTGTTTGCCTATATTGTTTTCATCTCTAGTCCATTTGTTTGAGAGATTTAGCAATGTGTTGCATTTCTATAGTAATTGATGCATAAAATTACATTTCAATATACAAATTGATTGTTATATTCCCTTATTATTTAAATTCATAAATAGTATTTTGCTTCATACACCCATTTTTCATCTACTACCTCTTCACCTGACTCCATCTAATGATCTACCATCGTGGACCATACGAAAACACACACACCCACACACAAACACGCACCACCACACACACACACACACACACACACACACACATACACACACACACACACACACACGCACACACAGCACAAGCATACGCACACATCCACATGACTATCACTTTGGCCTATCAGTTAAACAAATAACTTTAATTAAGCGATTACAATGTCACTAAGTTATATCTACCACCGCCTTCCACATCAGTGGCTAAACCACATGGGGAAGTACTGTACGTTTATAGAACATTGGGCTCCTTCTGATGCATAAACATTTCTTTAAGTATCACTGCCAAACACAGCGAATCAGGCAGTCACTCAGGAACTGCTTACTTCAGGCATGCGCCCATTAGCACAACAGGTTTGCATCTGCCTTTTCCTCTATCACACTAATATCCCCCACACCCTATTTCCAAACAGGGCTGCATGCAGTGAGGTCAACAACATTTAAACGTGCACTATACAAGACGCATTTCTTTACTTATTCACTTCCAATTGTGTCCCTCTAACAATGGAAGTTGACGCTTTCTCATAAAGATGGTGTTTCCATGGTGATCATTTAGATGTATCTTAAAAGAAGTGGAAGGAGCGACCAGTAGGACTGATCTACAAATGCTTTTTTCAGTGGCAAAATCCCTTTGAAAAATGCTTTGCAAATCAAGTCCAGCGTATTTAAGATGGTAGTGTATCCTGTGATGCCCTGATCCTTGATCTGCATGAGGGCATGATGTCATGTTGAGAATGCTATGTGTTGGTTGAATGTTTGTATTGGAAGGGTGTTCCAGCTCGGACAGTCAGTGAGATGCAGCCTGGGTGATGGGTGCCAGTGGGGCCCCTGTCTCTGCTTTCCATCTGTAACATCATAATACATGGAACTGAAGGAAATGTACCTGGTGCCTCCCCCTAACCTTTAACAGATGGCACTGGCACACACTTTACTTGTACATTTTGATTGTTAATGTTGTCGGTCGCACGTTTATCCAATTGATGATGCTAATTTATAATACATTACGTGCTTTTCTTTTTAATATGCTTACTTAAAGGGAAATTCAAAATGAATCTTCCCTTTATTTACTCTGTACTAAGGATGGCATCGCACAATGATTAAATCTTGCTGATAACAAACGCCACTGATACATAATGGATACATGCATCCTCCTTGTGTGCCATGTCCCCACTCCAGTAGTCATGTTACTTGATACATGAAAGGGATTAGCCATGCCTTTGAAATGGGCCTCTGATCTCAGCTTTAGTGTTTAACTTCTCCACTGCAGAGATACTTGCGCTCACGATGGTGCTCTCCGTCTCAAAATAGGGCTCTGAAGGACCTCTAATACATTCATGTTTTGTGCTCAAGCGATATGCCGATTTTAATCCGATAAGCATATTGATCATTTGGTGGAGTTGAAAGAGTGATGTTGTAAGTGATCCGCCACCTTCCAATTTCTTTTCCCTAGAAAGCCAGGATAGCATTTCTGTCAAATGTAGTTAAAGTGAAACGCAATGTCTTTGCTGGGTAAAGTAAAACTTTCCAGTGCCAAGCTGCGATGTTCGGTTTTATTATTCTCAGCAGGCTTAGAGATACTGATATCTGCCGACGTATACAATTGGGCTATCTTCCTTTTTGATGTTTTTTGTCGACTAATTTCTGGAAGATTTGGGGCAAGTAAAGTCGGCAAATGTAACTGTTGCAGGTTTAAAAATCTACATTTAATTTATCCTGGATATCTTCACTGTATATTTAGCAAATGGTTTGTCTAGGAAACCCAACAAATCTCTTAATAAAGACGGCCAAGTGGATACTAATGAGTTGAAAGCATAGGCACATTTGTAAAAAAAAATTAAAAAAAATAAAAAAACAAAAGAAGCCAAATAGTAGTGCACCGTTGTTTCTATGTAAAACTTTTAGCAATTTTGAGCCGCATTGGATCATTTTTCAAAAGGCATTACAAATTAAGATTTTATATCTCACTGAAGAATCTGCATTCCAGGAAGGAAGAAAAAACAGGTATGTACACTTGTGGGGCTATTGAAATCTAAATGAATATGACTAAAAGATTAGACAGGAGGCCCAGTATCTTATAATAGCGATATTCGCTGAGTACAGGGGTGTTGTTAGGTCTGGGAAAGATCTGGGGCTACACTAATGTCGGGACTGTCAGGACTCGGGGTTAACTAGCCTTTTGGTTATAAACCCTGATATTCTATCCGGGGCTACAACCACAAGACCCGGGGCTATAGCCCCCTAAGCCCCCATTAGCAACACCTCTGGCTGAGTATCATGATACACCCAAATATTACTGAAGACACAGTCTGGACCAAATTACGAGTATGGTGGTGTTGGAAAAACAGTGGTAATGCTTCCGCACCACAGTACTACAACTCTGGTTTGAAGGTGTAGAATTTTGCTTCAGAATAATGCTGGAGGTACATCCACCACTTTACTGGAAAAAAACCCCACACAATTGGAGAAATTACCGCTGGCAGAATTACCACTGGTAGTAAATCCACCAAAATCCTCATGGAGTCCTACAGACACCAGAAAATCGTCACTTACACCACCTACCACCACTTGCAATTTCACTGTAAATCTGCACGATCAGGTGGCGGTAACAGTAATTCCGTTTGGCGGTATTTTGGGAGATTTATCACATAAATATCATGAAACATGTAATGCGGCCTAAAGACAGAAGATAACAGAGTGTCAAAGAAAAATGTATCAGAAAGAGAAAGGGGGCTGCTTATGGATGTTGGTACTGTAATTGAGAAATGCATAACCATCTTTATCAGCTTCATCAACCTTCTCCCCAACACACCCTGGCATTCATTTGACCCACATTGTCTCTGAATAAGTCAGACACTGTTCCTGTGTTGTATTTTATCATTTCATCAATAGAAGGCTGATGCACCCACGCCTTCATGCACTGGCATGGCTACGAATACACTTTGTGCCATAGGAAGACATTTAATTTAAACATCTGCTGCTGTCTCAAACAGTGGTGGTTTCGCATTTGAGTCCCTACCTGGTGTAACCATGACAGACTGTGGGCCAAAGTTCAAAACAAGGCGTGGGCCTCATCCACTAACACTGCTGCTGACCTACTGTATGTTTATCTTTGACAAATACTGTGTACCCACAACAGTTTCCATAGAATACAAGGCATGATTGTCTATATAATGGGCTATTTTTGTCCAGGTGGTCAACTAGGGGTTTCATGTACATATTGAATAGGGTGGGGGATAAGCATGATCCTTGAGGAACACTATAGCGAACGGGGATGGGATCTTCTGCTTTCATGACTGGGAAACTCTGGAGGATCGTCCTGAAAGGAAGGACTCGATCCAACTAGCAGCTTCAGGTGAGAGGTTGAAGGTGGTGGTGAGATGATGGCACAGGATTGAGTGATCCATGAGATCAAAAGGCTGCAGACAGATCTAATAGGAGGAGGATGACTATCTGTCCAGTATCTCTGATGTGGTCTAGTTGGATCTTGAGATCAAGGAGGGCAGATTCAGTGTTGTGTCTTGGTCTGAAGCCCGATTGTTAGGTACCCAGAAGATTATGGGTTTTGCAATGAATTTGGAGTTGAGAATAGGCTCTGCGGTCAGGAATTATGAGTAGATAGGGTGCTGTCGTAATAGGGTGGTAGTTAGTGGGGAGGGTGGGGTTGAGGGAGCACATTTTCAGGAGTGGTGTGCACCAGGCTCCTTTGATGGAGATTGGAATTGAGTTAGTTTTGGAGGAAGCGTTGATGAAGTTGGCAATGGTGGGAGCAAGCGGTTCAGCACACATTTTGACAATGTGTTCAAGCCATGTGTCTCCAGCAGTTAAGGGCTTTCAGGTGTTGGGTGGTGGTGAGCACCTCAGCTGGAGGGACAGTAGAGAATTGGAATGGTGGGTTCATGAAAGTGGGAGGGGTGGGTTCCATGTGGGGTGTGCGTGGGGGGAAGGAGAGACTTTTTCAGTATGGTTTTGTCTCTGAGTTTGTGTATTTTGGTGTCACGGGCTGACTGGATAAGTGTGCACCAGGATTTGCCTTTAGAGAAGCTGTCTATAGGTGGGGTTGTGATTTTGAGCTTCCTAAGAATCGTAAAGAGCTCTCTGGTGGTAGAGGTTGCTTCAGTGATTCTAACATTGTAAATGTTAGCTTTAGTGGCATTGATGGCTGTTTTGTAAGTGTTGGCAGAACAGTGGTAGGGTGTTTTGTTGGTGGGTGGGATTCTTTCACCGGAGATGTTTGAGGGCTCATTTTTGTTTTTGGACGGTGGCTAATTAGTCTGTAAACCAGTTGAGAGGGTTTATTTTCTTGCGGGTGGAGGTTTTTAGGGGGACATGTACGTCTAAAGTGTTGAGTAACGCTGAATTGTAGGCTGTGATTATGCCTTTGGGATTGGTGAGGGCAGCAATGCCTCAAGGGAGGCCAGGAGAGTCGGAGCTAGTGAGATCACGTGGGTGTCTGGCTTTAATCAGAGGTAGGTTGTTTCCTGAGCTATATCTGTGATTGTGGGTGGTGGTTAGGGTGAAGCAGATGAGAGAGTGGTCTGACAAAGGAAGCGGGTCGATGGAGGTGACTTGGAAGGCAGGTTTGGAGGAGAGTATGCGTTCCAGGATCCTTCCTTTTTTCATGGGCATGGGAGAGAACTTGTTGAGAGAATTTAATTTCCTCAAGGGTTGTGGTGAGAGAAGTGGCTTTCAGATCGGTGGGGTCTCTAAAGCCTAAGTTAAAGCCCCCTAGAAGTATGAATTTGTTTTTAGGTTTCAGGAGGGGTGCGATGAGCAGAGGGATATCATTTTCGGGAGTACCACTGTGTGAGGTTTGGTGGTATTAGTATGTTGATGGTGGTTTAGGGCTAGGATTTAGTCTTGGGAAGAAGGATTTGTAGCCTATGAGTGTTTAGATGGGGGAGGCTCGTATGAGAGAGCTGGATTTGGAGATAATGGCTACTCCACCTCCTAGGCTGCTGTGAGTATGGCAAGTGATGGGAGGGGTCCTGCTGCATCATGAAGCTAGGTTTCTGTTATGGCTGGTATGTCCAGATTGTTGGCTAGTATGACGTGGCAGATGTCTGAGCTGTGGGCACCGATGGATCACGCATTCAAAAGTGCACATGTAAGGGGAGTAGGTGTAGGTGGTGGGAGGGTAGAAGAAGTGGCGCGGGAGCTGTGGTGGTTTTGGAGGGGGGCAAGGGTGGTGTGTGTGAGTAAGATGGGGATTGGTAGTGGTTGAGCTGCGGAAAGAAGGTGAGTGGGAGCGATGGTGTTTGGCCACATGTGGGAGCAGTCTTGAGCAAAGTCTAATTAGACATGCTACGCCCAGACAGGATCTTGCATGGGGGTTGGTGAGGGGTGGCATATGTGTGATTGGTTGGGAGCTGGGAATGATAGTGGACTGGTGTTGATGGGGTGTGGCTGGATGGAGCGTGATGTTAAGTGGTTTGGAAGGTGCTGAAGGGATTGTTTGGTTGGTCTATTGGTAAGGATCCGGGTTCCTACTTGCGTGGTCGAGTAATGTGTGGCCCAAGGGCTTGGTGCGCATTATCAAATAAATAAACAAACAAACGGGGTAGGTGGGTCTTGAGGGATGTGGATATCTTTTGTTCCGTGTTAGAAGTGGGAACCAATCCAGGCTAGGGCAGGTAGCCAAGGGACAGGTGGAGGGCGACAGGTGGAGGGGATGTGGTGATAACCAATGGGCTGTGGCATTGTGGGGAGCTGGTGGCAGTAGTTTGGCTTACATCAGGGTCTACAGGAAGTGAGACTCGTCCTGAGGGCTTGTGTGTCTCTTGAATATGCTGAGGCATGGTGGCACACGTAGGGGCAATGTGGGTTATATCCTGAGTTGTCGTAGTATTGTATGTCAAATGAGCATTAGCAAAGGACAACAGATATGCATGACCATTTAGGAGGGGAGAAGCATTGGCAGAACCATTTAGCAAGGGAACAACATTGGCAGGACCATTTATCAAGGGAACAATGTTTGCAGAACCATTTAGCAAGGGAACCCCATTGGCAGAACCATTTAGCAAGGAAACACCATTTGCAGAACTAGCTAGAAAGTTAGAAAGAGAATAACATTTGCAGATTAATTTAGCAAGGAAACAACATTGGCACAACCATTATGCAACGAAACCGCATTGGCGGAGTCATTGAGAGCGTGATGAGAGTCATCAGCATATGCAGAGTACGTGGTGCCAGCATTAGCAATGTACATGATATTGGCAGTAGTGTTGTGCCTATAGATGGTGAGGTGATCATAGCGACCAGTGGGGTGATGCAGACTCCTGGACACAATACAGGGTGAGTATTGGGGTGTGGGTGTAAGAGGTTGTGGGTTGGTGATCGGTGGTGATCAGTGTGAGTGCAGATGTCCAAATTAGGGTGAGCGATGTGTCCTGGAAGCCATTTGGTTCTGCTACAGTATGCGGATGGGAGATACGGTGGCCGTAGAACGTGTCGTAGGTGGTAGGGCAGTAATCAAGAAATGTGCCGGTAGCTTGGCAACAGGATCCCAAAATGGTGTAAGCGCGGTGGCCATTTCTGTATCTTTGGGAATAAGGATGGCTGAATGGGTGCAGATGGCACATTGTGCCCCAGCGGTACAGGAGGGGGGAGTGTCTGAACGTAGAGACCAGGGTGAGGAGCGTAAGGAAGTAGTGGCGGTAGGAAAGACGTGGGTTTGGGTAGGAGTCCAGCATGTGGATGGTGAGTTAAGTGACTTTGGTTGTTGCCCACTGGGCTGTCTATCGGCTTAACTTCGAGGTGAGGAGGAGGCTGGTCGATCATTGGATGTATGAGCTTGTCGATCAGCTTAGGTAGGGGTGTTTCTTGAAACCTATGGTTAGGTCACCCTTCTGCCTAGCACTTTCTCAACCTCAGATGAGGTCCAGAGAAAGGAGCTTGTAACTGAGCCCACTCCAGAACAAGCAAAGATGGTATCTTTACTGTTCTGCATGTAATGTTTTATATTGCACTGTTATGGTATCTAGATATGTGAATTTATAACATGTATGGTAAGCCGTCGTTTTTACATTTATGTTGATGCACTGTTTTTGCACTGTGCATTGTATATTTAAACTAACTGTGACAAAATAAAGTTAAAAAGATAATAGAAAAAATCTTGTTCTACAATAAAACTTGAAAATAAGATGAAATAATAGATTTACCTGCCAAATAATAAACGCTATGTGAACCTTATCAAGTATAGTATTTCTTCCAACTGCATGATGTTTACAATAGGCTTAGAGATATGCATGCCAAAGTCTAACATGACAAATTAAAACATTTACATCAATGAATGTGAAGATTGAAAAATATGTGGTGGGGCACAACCCTTGTTCTAATTCTTGAAACATGGATGGCACGGGTCCCGCGGCTTCCCGGGGTAGACAGAGACATCCGAGCCTGGCCATTTGCTGTGGGCATCGGCCAATCACTGGTCTGCATCTCCTGTTGTTGGTGTTGCTCTGGGAGATGCGGCAGGGTGGACAGCCTGCACGAAGCGGCGGTCATCTTTGAAGTGGGTTGCGGTCCACTAGCTATGCTAGTTGCGGTGGTCAGTGTTGTGGCCATCAGTGCGTCTGTGAGTGGCGACACATCTGCGTCATGTAACAAGGTGTATCATGCAAGAATGATAAGTGTTGTTATTTGGCTAGACTGGACTTCATTGCTGCAGACAATCTGGTTATGTTTTCGGCCTCTCACATGGCATTTTGTACTGGGTTTGATAAGCAAAATCAGTTTGCTTTAATTTTGATGCCGAGCAGAAAATGTCATGCCAGAGTCAGAAAATGTAACCAGTCAGGTTACGTTTTATGACTCTGGCATGGAATTTTTTTATTGGGAATAATAGTTAAAGCAAATATGTTTTTTTTAACATTAAAGACCAGTAAATGATGCACCACCTTCCTTCCTCCAAATCAGAGGCCCACCCAACTTGCTGGGGAGCAGGCCCCTGATTTGGGGAAGTCCCTCCACTGCACTCCCGAATCGGAGGCACGTTCACCATGCATAGGATAGGAGGTACATTTTTCACAAAAACAACCACTTTCAGCACTCACACTCATTCACACTCATTCACTCATGTACCCGTACACATTCACTTGGGCATTCATACATATCAACAGCATTCATGACTCTTTCACCACGCACCCATTGCATACACTTTCACACACGCGCCCGCGCGCGCGCGCGCACGCACGCACGCACGCACGCACGCACACACACACACACACATCACAAACCCTGTCATTCAAGTGCACACCCAAACATGCAATAATTACAACACATGCAGCTATGCACACATTCACATACATATTATTATTATTTTTTTTGCATGCAGCAGCAGTCAGAATCTGGTCTGTTGCCATCCAAACAGAATCCTGCAATGGCTCTCTGGCTTCTGTGCAACATGAGCAGGAGAGAGGAAGCGGGGAGAGCTTCCTGGTTCCTGCACATGCACACAGGAACTGGAACACTCCCTGTGGGACTATCCGGCAGCTATGAATGTGTGGGGAGGCACAGGCTTGCCCTCTGATACATTCAGAGCTATAGTACTGAGGCGTGCATCCCCAGTCGGTCATGCAAGGCTGGGAAAGCTAAACATTCCTGGCCTAGCAATGCCCATTGGATATGCATGCTGGTGTAGGAACTGTCAAAGGGAAAACATGTTCCCTTTGACAGTCCAAGCCAGCTCAGGAGCGCTGCCTCCCTCAGCTGCTAATTGCAGCTAAGGAAGTGCTTAGTGTTTTGACTGGAATGGTTTGGTGGCTTGTGAAAATGAGTGGGTTGATGCCCCATCACCCATTATGGACAACACACTCCTGGCTAGTATAATGTAAAATGTGAACTGCTACAAAATACAGAGAGGGGGTTACTTTGTTATCTATGTTGCTTTAGAAGATTAGATTGCTAAATGAGCTGTGAGGGCTTCGCGACCAGATGTGCATACTACAGTGTGAATAACTCATATATTCCCAGTCAACAGAAAGCAATGTCACATGCAAAGGAGTACATGTCACAGCAGCAAAGTGAGTACCAGTATTTTTCTCAACATACTAAATAATGATTATTAATACGTCCAAGCTAAATGGCTTCACTGGGTAACGATAAAAGGAACAGTTGGCCATGGATGCATTTGAGCACATGAATATTTTTTCATTCTGGCACAAAACAATAAAATGCATGGACATGATGTGCTGAATAGGAAGATTCATACTCTTGCTCAAGGAAAACATGCTGAAAAACACAATCTACTTTTCTCCCCTTAAATCATTCCTTCAGGCACACTCTCAAAGCATGCCCTGTTACTCCTTAATTTTGAATTGCATGCAGTATTGCATTCCTGTGCATATATTAAATGAAGGACCTCATGTTTCGGAATGCAATACCAGGTGACCCTAGAAGCCAGAACTAGTTTAATTCTCACCTTATATTGCGATATGTGCAAACAACCCTACGTATGGCTGTACCTCTTTCAAACTTACACAGAGGCAAGAAGGGTCTCTGAGGTAGTCAACTGTTAGTAGTCATTGTTTGACACATGCAAGTATCTTGGTAATATGCACAATATGAATAATATTTTTGAATTCACAATTGAATGTGTTTACTCCATTGCAACAGATGGACACACATATCCTCATACTTGGGGCAGAGCTAAGAGAATAACAGATAGTATGTGTCTTTATTGTTGTTTGATTTAACAACACAGTCTTTCTGTAGAGTCTTTTCTTTATGGGAGAAAACTTCATGTGTGGAAGAACTCTCAATACAGATCCACAGATCCTTTGCGCATTATACATTGTAGCATGTCATTTCAACATCCTGCAGTCAGAGAAGGGAATACTTTCTTTCCAGTGCTGTCGTTTGTCTGTTCCTTGTGAGATTACATTTTACCCTTTTAAGTCGGGGACATCCCAACAAATGTTGTATCCTGAGGAACAGGCAATATTGGGGATCCTTCAAACCAAAAAAATAAAGTGACCCTAAGACTCTGTATTCTTCTCAGGCCCACAGGTTCATCGTGATCACAACCTAAAACTTAATGTTAGCTGTTAAAATAAGCATGAGAACTCACTCTCTGACCACTTACCCCATCATTCCTTTATTCATATTATTAAAAGAGTGACATTTCAGAGGAAATATAAGCTGTCTTTGATAATGGTACTTGTATTCTAGCATAGGTACTGGACACATTGTAACAGCAGTATGTACAGGAAAGGTGCACAGGCTGAAGTACAGATGCAGGATGCAGAACAGTTGTCATATGCAAACATTCCACACACCCCACCATTGGCATTCAGATTAGCAACCTTGCAGGGATTTGTGATGCGTGGATATATTTTAAGGAACCACCAAGGTGCACACACCCTGACATTGTGAAAGATTAGAAGAGGCCCACATTCTTTAAATGGTTTTATTATGAGTATTCAAAAATAAAATGAGGTGTGAAATATAACAATGGTCACTTTTAATATTTCTTGAGAACTGTGGCAACTAACACCACGAGTCTGGATTGTTTGAAGAGCACACCTTGAAAACTAAATCGATGTTAAGGGGTGACAGTTTTGAAATATGAGAGACTGGCAATTTTGACAACTTAGGCACGACGTGTTGCCAAGGATCACACACTTCGAATCCAGTATGCAATATTGTCAGATCACAACATGTTTTCCCAAATTCTTATAACACAGCAGTTTGTAATTATTTGTGAATGTTGACTCTCTTGAACTTGTATCTGAATAACAAGGCACACACACCAATTTCGGGTGAACACAAACATAGGCAATTTCTTGATTGTATTGCAAAGTTAGGGAAAACAGCAACCTGTGTCCATTTGGGACCCCACCTAACCAATCTTTCTTTTCACCCCAGCCGAGGGGTGTTGGACCTATAGTGATTAGTTAATGTAAATGGCACACATGCATGTTAAAACACAAGAGGTATACCTAATCCTGGTGTTCTGTTGTGAGAATTAGGTTAGAACATCTGCAATGTATTTAAGTGAGAGACTGGCCTGGATTATTGGACATGTGTGGTATTTAAGATCACATGGCACCATATCTTTGACTAACCTTTATTCCCATATCAGTCTTATAAGATCTGCCATCTCCTACCAGTTGTTTGTGAATAATGATGAAATGAACCTTGAGCAATTTTAAAAATGCTTGCTGGAATCAAACTGTGTTGTAAATGCAGTAAACAATATATACGTTGTTCTCTATCAATTGGAGATGAAAGATAAAAACCTTAATATATCAGGAAATATTTGAAACGATGAACCAAGGAAGAGGGGAGTGTCACTGCATTGCCCTCAAAACCCTCCTTGGGCATCTACTTAATTTTGATGGGAAGGTAATCCCAATTGGTGGGGTTTACTGAAGTAGAAATAGATATAGGGTGAAATGGACTCATCCATCCACTGAAAGTCATGGCTTTGTCAGGCAAACCTGTGTTACTGTGAAACAGTGTCCTTTCAAGACGTTTGCTTCTGATAGATTGTGTGAATGAGGTCTTCTGCTTCTGGACTCGCTCCCGCCACCCGAATTAAAAAACAAATTAAAAGAAAATACAGATTATGTCAGTTTGAAAGATTCTTGCCACTTAATTGAAAAGCCTCTGGAATGAGGGGAAATTAATTTCCAAAGCACCCAGGTGCCTGACATCACTATCTCATCTGTTAAGGAGCAAGATGGTACGAAAGCGACAATCACAAAACCTTTAAAATTTATTTTTTTTTTGGCTATATTTTGGACATATCATGTTATTTTATTGCATAGTGGTATAGTGGTATTCTTTGTAGGTCTTGATAATATAGAGTGGTAACTTTGTTGGGTTATCTTTTTAGTCGTGAGCCTAGCTTCAGAACACAGCCTTATAATTATGTGACCAGGGTCAGTAACAGTAAACAAGTACTGGACTTAGTACACTGTGACTAATTAACTCATCCCCTCCTATGGTATCTTATATACAATACCACAGGATGCCCTTGTGGCTTGAATCCCAGAATGCATTTATCATGGAAATTTAACATGAAACATGAATTCAGCCTCTCAGAGTAAAACAATGTACAGTGACTAACTTTGCTTTGCTGTTTTTTACTACACGTTCTGCATCTCTCTGCTTGCCAAGCCAATAAAGCTGAGTGCAAAATAAATACACTGAGGCTAAGTCACCTTTTCAAATTGTAATTCTTTATCAGAAGTTAGAAATATGCAAGTTGCACAGAATGACAAGTGCATCCATGTAGCAATTCAAAGAAAAGCAAAGTCTTTCCTGCAAGAGATTTAAAAATATTCTATTTGTGACACTTATCTGCATTTTGTAAGTAGCCTGTCATTTCTATCCCTTGGAACATCTATGGCTCAAAGTACTTGTCAGATGATTGACCTGCACCTGCCTTTTAGGCAATTGTTTCCTCTGTGTGGATATCAACACGATGCCCTCGGGCCGATGTGCGCTTTAAAAATATGAATAAAATTCGCTCCAAATGCTCTTGGGGCGAGAGCGGGCGGGAAGCATAGTCAAGTATTCCTCCTCACAGTTTCGTGACCATGTGAGCAAACCCAGCCATTTCTGAGGGACCGGGGGGGAGGAGCACTTCCATCTCTGGAGTATACATTTTTTGGTAATCATACAACTTCGTCAGTCCTCCAGACCCCAAACAGAACTGCTAAAGGATCAGGGTCAATTACAGTTTCAGTTACTGCAGTGAGTGAATTCAGAACACCTTCCCAAAAGTCGAACAATTTGTTACAGGACCAGAACATATGTAAATGATCAGCATACACCGCCTTGCAACGCGGGCAGGGGTGCACCTCAGAGCGAGTGAACCCCGAAGTCCTGCGTGGAGTATAATAAAGCCTATTAAGGAGTTTATATTGCATGGCGCAAAAACAGAAGTTGAGAGAGACTTTTTGGGTGTGAAGGCACATATCCTCCCAAACTTCATCGGATATTTCTAGTCCAAGTTCAACCGCCCATCCGTTGCGCGCCCCAAGAACTGGGGTGGGGGTGATGTCTTGTAAGATTTGATACAATGAAGAGACGACGCCCTGAGCACCACCCGAGTTAGCGATATATGCTATTGCCGGGTTATCTGGGGGCTCATCCAGAAAGGAGGGCTATGTGGTGCGGAATGCGGCGCAGAGCCTGTAGTATTGGAGAGCCTCCAAGTTTGGGAATCTATGAATCTGCCTTCAGGATAGAAGTCGGATAGCCCCTGATAACCCAGTGCACCCCAGTGTCGGGCCAAAGCAGTATCCAGCATGGGCTCCAGGCCAGGGAAGATCCACACAGGAATCCATTTGTAGTATGGGGAGGGCCCGCTTGTTGGGCCTAGCAAGCGTGTCCAGGCATACAGGGTCGCGGCAATGGCGTCAATAGGGGATTCCGGTGCATAGTGTCGGTGTAGTATTAAGGACATTATGTTGATACCAGCGGATGCCAGCCGCTCCAGTTTGACATGTGGGCGAACTGGGGAGCCAGGGTACCAATGAGTGGCATGCTGGGCCTGGGCCGCAATCCAATATAGTGTCAGGTCAGGAGCATAGGAATTGTCCACATGTCCTCAGGCCATATGGGTATGTTGCTAAAAGTGTATAGGAGCTTGGGAGTAAAATCATTTTAATAAGAGATAGTCGGCCAGCAATGGACAACGGAAGAGTGCGCCATCGTGAGATTTTGGTCTCAACTGTTCATGCTACCACTGAGTAATTATCAGCAAGCAGGGTGGGTTTAGTGAGGCATGTCTGCACACCCAGGTATCTAACACCCTCCGGGGACCAGCGCAGGGGATATTCGGTGGTGGGCTGCAGGGTAGATTTAGTGAGTGGGAAGATCTCAGACTTGGAATAGTTAATTGTAAATCCGGAGTGGGTGCCGATGCGGGTGATATCTCTCAGAATGGGATCGAGGTGGGTTGTGGGATCTCTGACGTATAGTAGGACATCGTCGGCGTATAGGGATATAATTTCAGGATCTTCTATCAGTCTTATTCCTTTGCGAGAGTGTCGTGCACAGGCAAAGTCTGCCATCGGTTCTATTACCAGCACAAAGAGGATCAGGGAGAAGGGGCAACCCTGCCAAGTACCCCTAAATAGCGTGAAAATCTCAGATGTTAGCGAGTTAGCTCTTACTCGCACAACAGGGGAGGTGTATAATAGTTTGATGAATCCTATCATGTTCGGGCCAATGCCCATTGTTTCAAGCACAAGCCACATGTGTTTCCAAGAGACCATATCAAAGGCTTTCTGAGCGTCCAACATAACCGCTACAGCCTGGACGTCTTGATCTATACGGGACATGACATTGAACAATCTCCTGATATTATGGGAGGTGGACCTGCCAGGAACAAAGCCTGTCTGGTCTTCTTGTACCAAGTGTGTCATAATAGGCAGAAAGCGATTAGCAATGATCTTAGCAAAGATCTTTGTGTCGAGATTCATGAGGGAGAGAGGTCTATAGGACCCGCACTCGTCATCAGGTTTACCCGGTTTGAACAGTACCATGATGACAGCTTCATGCATGGAAGTGCCTCATTCCTGACCTCAAACAGCCGGGGGGCAGAATAGCTATGTGTTCATGATAGAAGTCTGTGGTGAGCCCGTCAGGACCCGGCGCCTTGCCTTTGGGTAAGTCCAAGATAGCCGTTACTATCTCGTCTAGTGTGATCGGGGAGTCTAACTGGTTCCGGGTATGAGGAGAGATTTCCCTAGTGGGGATCTGATCAAGGAGCTCTCGCATATGTTGTTCGGTATGCTCAAGGGGCTGAGAGTAAAGGGATCTGTAGAACTCAGTAAATATATCCAATATTTGTTGGTCCGCCCACTGGGCGACACCGTATCGATCCTTGATGGAAGTGATCTGTGTTCAGCCCAATTCCCCCCTCATAAGTGTCGCTAGCGTTTTTCCAGGTCTGTCTTCCTCTCCATATTTCCTGGCGGCTGAAATATTGAACTTCGCTGGTAGCTAGTGCGTTATATACCTGGAGTTCATCCGAGATTTGGGCTGTCGGAATTGAAACAATAGTATGCCTCCTATCGCAACAATTGTATGTGTATTGGCCTACGACAAGTTGTCTAAACATCATATGCGAACAAACTCCACGGCAAGGTCTTGACCTTAGAGAAAGAAATGTAAGTCGCCATCTTGGATTAAGCTGCCATTTTAGGTTCTCTTGTTATATGGAAGTCAGCCTGAACATCAAAATGGAGGCCGAATGACATTCTGAGTAAGATTCTGGCCGTTGTGACCTCCGTACACATGAATAATTAATATGCCTGCAGGCCACTTGTCGGGGTCGCGAACTGAGACCTTGTCCTACCGTTGACCTATATGTAAATGTACAACTATATCACTGAAACTAATCGAAATGCATATATTACAGGATTGAACTGGCAAGGAACCCATAGGCCTGGCTCATAGAATGGTTAACCCGCGAGAGGGTTGGCCAAGGGCTGGACAAACTGTATAAAAGACCCAGGTATTTCAATGTGCGGTCTCTCTCCCTAACACATCGAACCCTAGTTGAAGTTCTTTATGTTACTCTGAGAGCCAAATAGCTATCTGTTTGTCAATTGACTTGGTAACTGTTGTAGCTTTTAAATAAAGCACTTGTATGTTCTTTGTAACCTGTGTTGGTGTTTTCTTTCTGGGCTTCCCGGCCTATTTTTCTGTTTCCACAGGGCGAGTATGTGGGGTCAGTACTAGTGGAGCATCGCTGCTCCAGTCGTTTCAGTTTGGTCTCAGAGCGCCCGAGAGCAGCTCTAATGGCCTTCACCACCCCGGCCTCCCGAGAGATAGACATTCCCCTAATGTACACCTTAAAGGCATCCCATCTAACCACAGCTGACTTGTTCTGAGGAGAGTTAAGTTCAAAGAACGACTCAATGTCAGCCAATATACCAGACTTAAACACAATGGGCCTCATTACAAGTACACTGGTCCGGAGTTAACGCCGCCGGTAAAACCATACCGGCACCGTTTCCACGTCCGCCCAATCATGACCCATGGCCCCAGAAATAGCACCTCCCCCAACCGCCACCGCGGAGTTAAGGGTCCCGTAAAGCCCACCTGCACGGAAACCCCTCCGTTACCGGCAACACCGCAAGCATCACAACTAGCGCGGACATGGAAACACTGCCAGAAAAATGGCATTAAAACCGTGTACAGTGTGGTGGTACCCACGCCACCGTGAACATGACGTTAAACAGTTCCTGCTGAACTGAATCAGGGCACAGGTGCACCAAATCAGCCCAGCTGGACCCAGCAGCACACTGGGAGCCTACAAAATGACCACACCCAGCCCAACACAACACAGAACCATGCAGGCAGCAGCTCTAGTTGCACTTGGACTGGGCCTACTCAACCAACAGCCAGCACTGCACATGATGGCAGTAATGGTGCAGAGGAGGAGGCGGAGGCGGAGGAGGCGCAGGCACCAACCAGCCAACCCTGCACCTATGGCAAACCCCATTGTCCAGTCGGCACAACCCTGCAGGCAGCCTGCAATACCACGCATCAGGGCCTCACCCCAGAACCTTACCCCAGGACAGATCCACACACTATACCGGCTGACCGTCCAACAATCCTGTACATCACTGCCATGATTGAGGACAAGATCAGCAGCCACATAGACACCCCCACTGCCACCCCCCTCTTCCTGAAGGTTGTCTCTGTGCTGCATTTCCTTGGCACTTGCACCTATCAACACACGGTCGGTGAGCTGCACGGCATATCTCAACCCTGTTTTTCAAAAATCCTGGTACAGGTACTGGATGCCCTGTTGCACCATGTGTCGGAACACATAGCCCTACCCCGTACTCTCCCTGAGGTCATTGCCACCAAGTTGGCCTTCCATGCCATAGCAGGCATGCCAAATTGCATAGGTGCATTTGACTGACAGTACCACGTGCAAATGAGATGGTGTTCCGCAATAGGAAACAGTATCACTCGTTGAATGTACAGATGGTATGTGATGCCACGCTACTAATTACACACTGCTGTGCACGTTTCCCAGGCTCAACCCATGACTCAATGGTACTGCGGAATTCCACGTTGCCACGGTACATGGAACGCTATGCTGGACAAACCACATGGCTATTGGGTGAGTACAGCTGACAATGCTCCAACCCTGTTGAAGTGGTGTGTGTGTCTCCAGGCCAATGAGCAATGTGAGTGTGCATCTGTGACCGCACATGCATCACCCCCCCTGCCATCAACCAAATAGACAGCAGATCCCAAACATCACAAAGGAAGACATGACAGGTCAACACAGTGTGCCCGTACACACCCTGCCACATGACACACACAGCCTAAACGGTCACTGTCCCATACACCTTGTGCCACTGCAAACACCCACCCACAAATGGAACACAACCCTCCCAATGCACATGATGCCTGTAAATGAGACGTCCTGCATTAACTACTTCATTACAGTGGGGTGACTCTGCCATGTGTGCACATCACTGCACTATGCCATACTCACAATCAAATGTCGCCAGCAGTGCAGAGCACACATGCACGTAAATGTGTAGGTCAATATCCATTTGGCTACATCCACTGTGATGGCCAATAAACACTTCTAACCACTGCATGGCACACATGCATGAATGAACAATGATACAAGATAGCACAGCATCAGATGAAGACATGATACCACAAACACTGACATGTACCCCCATCTACATCCCATGTAGGTGATGCTGGATATGCACTCACGCCATGGATGATGACACCTGTATGGAGACCAAGTAACAGGCATGAAGAGGCGTACAATAGGGCACATGTCCGCACACGTGGAATGATTGAGAGGACATTCGGAATGCTGAAGGCCCGGTTCCGCTGTTTGAGCAGATCTGCCGGATCATTGCTGTACAGCCCAGTGAAGACGGGTAAAATCACGCTCGTATGTGCCATGATGCACAATCTCTGCCTGCGCAGGAACTACCCAATGCCCCCAGACGCAGATGAAGAAGATGGGGATGGAAGTGGGGATGGGGATGGAGATGGAGATGAGGATGGGGATGGGATGGCATCACCTCCCCCTGGGGGTCCACTTGATGGCCAAAGAGCACGGGATGAACTGATTCGATGTTACTTTTGAGACACAGCACATTAACAGCAATGCATGGACATGGTGATGACAATAAATGATTCGTTGTACTGCATATGAAATGATAGATGTCCACACATGTATGTTTTGATTTCAAATTATGATATATTGATGATTAACAACAGGGAATGAGGTGCAATGGCTAGGGAAGCTGAACACCCGTGCCCACCCACCACCCAAACGTACCCACCCCCACCCAGGGCCCAATGTTCAAACACTCAAAACAACCTCCCCCACCACCCAAACATACCCACCCTTTCACACCCTTGAAGTCCACGTGTGTCCTGCAGTGCCCCACATGCATGCCATCACTTCCGTGTGCGCTTCTGTGCCTGTGCATCCTTGCCCGAGAGCCCCGTTAGCCGACTCGAGCGCCTCCTTGGACTGGCAGTAGTGGAGCTGGATTGGGTGGTGGTATTGGATGGCAAAGAATCAGTTATAGATGGCATACATGCAATATTTGCCTGTTGCCCAATCAACATGGAATCTATGAGCCTGGAGGTGTTGTCATTACCCTCCCGCACATGGCGTGCCAGGGTGACAATAGTGCTGGCAAAGCGTCCAATGGACCTTGATAGGCGATACACTGATGTGCTGTAGCACTCCCTCTGCAGCCTAGATTCCTCGAGCTGCCTCTCCACCAGCTGGGTGAGGGTAACCTGCTGCTCCTCCATCCGCTGCATGCGGGAATTAAGCTCTGCCATAGATGGGGTTGGTGACCTCATGGGACTTCGGAGTGATGTGGGGCTAAACTCCAGCTGATGGAAGGATCCCAGGTCATCAAATGTGGGCATCTCCCCCTGTGGCCCAGTATCAGAGTGCTCTGCCGGGGCACTTTTGTCACTACAGGCCGCCTCCTCTGCAATGCAGCTGCCTTCTGTGTTGGTTTGGGTGGGCATGATGGGTTCCCATGGCACCTGTGTTGCCTCAGGCAGCGTGGAGACGCTGGGGATGTTGGTGGTGGTGGCCGGCACATTTGTTGCAGTTGGTACTGGTGGCAGAGATGCCAAACTGCTGGCAGCATCCTCTTGTGCAGGGGCGGTGGCTTGGACACGTGCCGGTGCAGATTGCCTGGCCTGTTGTGCAGTATCACTGTCATCACTGTCACTTGATGCGGCTGTGGGGACACAGAGGACATGCAATTAGTGTTGTGGTGGTGGCTGATGGGTGCATCACATGCATCATACACGTTGATCATTCAATAGTGTAAGTTGGGGGTATGCATTGTTGTGATATTGGTTGCCATACGGATCATGAGGGGTCCTTTGGCCCAGTCATGCACTGCTTGGGGGGGGGTTGTTAATGGGTACTTTGGCCCAGTCATGCACTGCTTGGGTGGGGGGGTTGTTAATGGGTCCTTTGGCCCAGTCATGCACTGCTTGGGGGGGTTGTTAATGGTTCCTTTGGCCCAGTCATGCACTGCTTTGGGGGAAAGGTTGTTAATGGGTCCTTTGGCCCAGTCATGCACTGCTGGGGGGGGGGTTGTTAATGGTTCCTTTGGCCCAATCATGCACTGCTTGGGGGGGGTTGTTAATGGGTTCTTTGGCCCAGTCATTCCATCAACATATTCTCATGTGGCATTCATGTTTCACCACTTACCAGCATCTGCAGGTGGGCTCACTCCTGCCTCAGCCTCCCCAATCCCATGGATGCCCTCAAGGTGGAGGACACTGCTGCAACGCTCCTCCCATGCTTGCAGCCTCAGTGCGGAAGGGGGTCCTCCACCTGTCCCACTGCTGCGTTGGCGGTGTGTGGAGATCAGGTTCCGAACCCTCAGCCTGAGGTTGTCCCACCGCTTGTGGCAGTCCTTGACGATCCTCACAGTCACGCCCACAGCGGTGCACTTGCGTGCTGCTTCCGCCCACACTTCCTTCCTCCGCTGCTGTGTGGCATGCCGTTGATCAGCACTGAACAGCATCTCTGCATGATCCACTATATGCTCCACCAGAACAGTTAGCTCTGCCTCACTAAAGCGCTGTTTGCGCTGCCTCTGAGCTGGAATCCTGGCAGACATGCTGGTGGTCCCTTTTGCCTTCTCACAGTGAACATCCCAGCTCAATTGATGGTATGAGCTTCCAGAGTTAGAACAGCAAGTGCGCATGTGGCCCTTCAGTGTGCGCGCCGCGAAACCTCGTGTGCCTTTTTTGAAAAACCACTCCTTTCTCACCCCCCATCCTCACCACCAACCATGGATCAGCAGTGCAAACATCGCCCGTCCTTAACTGCACATAGTTGGGCCGTCCCCAACCTGGCCCAAACTGCCCTAAGGCCCAACTGGGGCCAACACATACCAAAAGTGTCAAAAAGAACAGTGCAATCACAATGGGGTGCGCCGTTGCCGTGCACTAGCACGCTTGGAGCCAAATGGCTCTGTTGCAAAACAAGCAGTTTTGGCTGACACATGACGCAGGTCCCCGCCCGCGGAGCGGGTAACCGGGGACCACACATGAGCCGCAGCGGTTCCATAGCAAACCAAAACAGTTTCAACAATTATATGGTACTCGCCCCTGCGTCCCATAGGTGGGAGACGGGGCCTGCCGTAGAGAGATTGAAGCCCTGCATTTGAACAACAGGAAAACAGGAATTGTGACAGTACAAAAAAACAATGCAGCATTAGCTCTGTGAAGTGCATTACCAAAACGCCAAGGAGGATGTGCACATTAGCACTGTGCATCGTAAAATGTGCAGAGGCATGATTCATTGCAGGCGCAGACAGCGCCTGATGAGACATCCGGCTCACAAGCAAGCACAGCCCCTAGAGGGGGCGGCGGGGCAAATTATCCCATTGTAGTCAGCGTTATGGGCATACCGTAAACCAGTGTGCACTGAGCGGGGCATGTCACCTTAGTTTGCAGATTGTGTGGTTGGTTCCCGGAGCCGGCTACCACCCCCCAGCACAACCAAGAACACAGGGGAGGTTGGGGAGAGCATTCAGACCCCGGTAACGGCACAGGTGAATGGCCAGTGTTGACATTTCATGACCCACCCACCCCCCAGGTGCACGCCGCTGGGAGCCAGAATGTCTCAATGAACAGAGCAATGTTACCAGTTACACATTGCAAATTAAGAGTTAACAAATACAATGAGTGTCTTCAATCCGCGCTATGTGTGGTCAATTATCATCAACACAGTTGTCTCTAGGACCCTGGAGCGGTATCTGCATCTCAATGAATTTCACTGCCTCGTCTGGGACAGTGAAAAAATACAGTTTGCCATTATAGGTGATTTTGAGCCATGCAGGGAATAGGATGGCGTATGGGACGTTGCGTTCCCTGAGCAATTTCTTGACACCAAGGAATTGGCATCTCTCCTGCTGCACCACCACCGAGAAGTCCGGGAAGATTCTGATAGTGTGGGCCTCCAGTCGCAGGTCTCCCTTTTCACGCGACAGGCGAAGGATGAGGTCTCTGTCACGGTAATTGAGGATCTTGGCTATGATGGGCCTGGGGGTATCGCCTGGTCTGGGTCGTGGGGATAGGGCCCGGTGAGCCCGCTCAACCATGAAATAAGGGGAGAGGTCGGATCACCCAGCAAGTCTTTGAGCAATTGTTTGACCGTGTCCTCCATTCGCCCCTTCAGTGCAGTTTCAGGGACCCCAATAATGCGCAGGTTATTTCTGCGGGAGCAGGACTCCAAGTCGTCGCATTTTGCCTTTACGCTTTTCATGTCGCGCTATAGGGTGGCCACAGTGTCTTGAAGTGTGTGTATCACATCCTCGTTGGTGGAGATCCTGTTTTTGGCCTCAGTGATTCTAGATCCAGCCTGGTCAATACGGGTTTTGAGAGAGGCAACGTTCGCATCAATGTCATCAAGCTTTTCGTGGAAGGAGGCAAAGGTTTTAGCCATCGATTCCATCATGGCAGTAAGGTCTGGTGCCGCAACCCCCGGGTTATGGTCATTGTCGGATTCCTCTTGTGAGGGTGGCATGTGGCCCACTTCAGACTGAGAGACCGCCTTAGCAAATTTGTCCATGGTACTCCCTATAGCAGTTCCTTTGGAGCGGCTCGACATGTCAGAGAGCAGAGAACTAGTTGCAGTGCGAAAACCCCAGAGGGGAAGATGATGAGATGGAGGTAGCAGGCTCCGGTAGTGTTAGGGATCACCAGCACGCGCTGCGGTGTTAGTGGGCTGCTACAGGCTTGGCAAGGGTGACCCGATAGAGTGAGATTGCAGCACCTTGTGACCAGCCCAGCCAGTGAATCAGGTAGTGAGGAGGCCCTGTGCATGGGAAGTCCAAATATATAGCTCAGCCAAGCATGGGACGCACTGCTAGCCCCACAAAGTGGATCACCACGTTCTTTAAAGCAGCTCCCTCAGGGGACACCACAACAGGGAACAGTGTCAGGTCTGGGGAGATCACAACCTCTGATCAGTGTATGGCAGGGCGGCGGAGGGAGACCCCAGATGGTGTAACGTGCGCTCAGCAGGCGGGAGAGGCTCCCCCTACAGACACGCAGCTGGAGTATGGATGTTTGGGCAATCCTCTGTAGTATGGCAATGTTTTGATGTCCCAAGGCAAGGTCCAAATGGTGCACACGTTGCTGGCCAGTATTAGAAGAGGGGGGAGGGCAGAAGAGTCATGGATGCATGTGGGACACGAGTGGAGCCACAACCTCAACTCCTCACCTGAAGGCCGCTGGATTGGCCATGCAGCGCTGGAACGGGCAGCCCCCAGAGGGCCCCGCGGCCACAATGCGTAGCACGGGCCGGGGCGCAGCTGCACCCTGCTCGAGGTGAAGCCGCGCCGCGGAGCCCCCAGGAGTGCCGCGGCAGCACTCCGGATCTCGGGGAGAGGGGGCAAAGCCCAGCGGGCCAACCCTAAGGAGATGGGGTTGCGGCCCAGGGAACAGGCCGCAACAGCGGTCCTTGCAGGCCCGCCTCCGACAGCGCAGCCAAGGCCCTTCCCGGCCACAGACGGGCAGCCGGCGCGCCGGGAGCGGCCGCGGCCCAAACCCCAGGCAGGAAAGACAGACAGGCGGGGGCGAGATGAGGGCAGACAGGCCCACAGCCTTAGTGTGTGCCCCGAGGCACCAGGGGCAGAGCAGCCAGCAGCAAGCCCAGCGGGAGGCACCCGATCAGGTCGCGGCGCACACGGGGCACGCCAGAGGCCCCAAGGCAGCCCCTCAGAAGACGCAGCAGGAGGACCAGCTCTTCAGCACCGGGGGTCCGATTTTCTCTGGGAATGGACGTGCGAATAGCGCTCGCCGGTAGTAATGCAGGGATCATAGCAGGGACACAGGATCGGGTGCAGAACCGCAGATGTCGAAGGATGAAAGGTGGCTAGGCATGGAGCTCTTGCACTAGGCAGCCATTTTGCAGGCTCCTCAACAGCGCCTCCCTGTTCAGAACACAATTTGACTTGAACCTCTAAGCACTGAAACCAGTCCATATATATATAAATTCCTCTCTTTGTGGTCTGGGCCGATAATGATTAAACTCGCCTTGATTAGGCCTGTTCAGATATCTTTAAGGAGATTGGATTCTATTTCTGGTACCTCAGAATGCATGTGACACAGGAGGTGGAGAATGTGGATTGACTATCCTTTCACCATGGTCAACCTGATGTGGGGACTAACTATATTGGCGAGGTACATAATAAATATTTTGTCAGTCATTTAGAGTTGAACTGTTCCATGTGCTGATTTTTATTTTTAATGAATCCATCCACATATCTTGGTCTTTCTTGGCGGCCATACGCCATTGTGTTAGGGTCAAGTCTACTCTGGGCCCCTATTGTCTGGTATGGCGCGATATAAATTTGATTTTGATTGTTATTTAGTCCTGGCATATCGGGGTGAAACCCCACTCTGGGAGAACTACCAGGGTATTTAGGACTAATGTAAAAATATATGTCACTGGGAGCTATAGATTGGAAAATCGTAGGTTGGGGTGATGTCCTCTGTGGAGTTATGCTCTTTGATATGCGTCATGCCATTCTTTGCCTGAGTTTGGCCTGATTCAAGTGGCATCTTTAAAGATTTTACCTCCAAAATTGCTGGAGGGGATTTGCCTCTTTATTCCTAGGCCATTCCTCTATCTGACCAAATATCACTTCGTACAGTTTGGTCCCCTGTTCTATTTTCCATTCTATTGGTTTCCCTGTCAAATTCATGGATTAATTGAGAGACAATTTCATTTTGGAGCCCATAAACCCATCCAGTTTTAAATTCTTTGGTGTTCAGGTTAAAGGTCACATCAACACGTGAAAATGCTCTTTTTAAGTTTTGAAAGAACTGGCGAGAATATTAATTTTGATGTACTGTAATAGTATAAGCAAGTTTCTTGGCTTCCTTTATTGACTGATAAGGTGAGAATTGGTGTCTAATCTCTTTCTTAAAATCTGCCCATGACAAATGTTCCTATTCATTGAGACGACGAATGATACTAGCATATGCCACATCTAGAGTGAAGTGAAAATACCATCTATATTGTTCCCTAGGAATCTGAAGGGCTTTGAATATATCGCAAACAGTCTCTGAATGTTCTTCGATACAACAATCCCCTCCCCTTTAAAATGGTTCAATCAAAGTCTTGATAGATGTCATCATTTTTAAAGGACTACATGGTGCATTCTGGAATGTGTCGTTTTGTCACTCATTCCTGTGCTCTTGTGGGCAAGAATTTGTGTGAATATTTGCAGATGTCTCTGACCCTAACATTGGGTTGTACTATGTTTGGCCAAATTGAGAGCTGCTGGTGCATTTCCTTGACTAGAGCTGTAATTAAGTTCAGCTCCAGTGAATATAGTGCACTGTCACTTTTCCTGACACTTGAGATTAAATATTTGCTGTTCTAGGTATTTACACTGTCCATGAAGCTGTTCTGCTTGATGACAGAGAGCAGAATTCTCCTCCCTGAGCTTATTGACTACTGCTTGTAATTCACTGATCTCTGTCTAACAATGGTCAAGTGTTTTGGCTTTTTTATTATTTTCATCCAATAATTAAAATGTCTCATGTTCCATAGCATGGGATTCCTTATCTTTCTTCCTGTTATCTTCTCTAAGGGTTTGAATTTCAGAAACTGCAACATCTTTATCTTGCCTTATATCATCCAATATTGTTTTTAAATGGGTCATTTCTTGTTCACTCTCATTAAGTTGTTTCGCTCTTTGAGCCAAATGAGCAGCAAGGTTTCTACATTTGGGCTGCAGTTCTGTGTCCAGCTCTCAGTGCTTTAATTCTGCTTTCAATTGCTGCACCTGATCACATTCATTGTCCACACTGCACTGCAATTTGCTAATGATCTCACGCTCTTTCCCATGAACCTTTATGGATCTGTGTAGCAGAAACCAAAGTGTTGCGCAAAGTCTTATTATGCAATTCTTCTCCTCTGTGCGTTCTGGTGCTCGGAAAAGTCAAAGTAGACACACCTGCACAATACTTCATTCATCAAAACTACCTTCAAAAGCTTATTTTTTAACTTCTGTGCTAATCCTACTTTCCATGTTGTCAAATTTTCAGAAGACCAGTTTGAGTGAGCATAATGCTTTGCCTCAAGGTAATCTGATAATTCTGAAAATTCAGCCTGAATCTGGGACATGGCAATACTATTGCCAATGACACTATAACAAGAGTCAAGTTAGCACACACTACCACACTACCTCAAAGCTCTAGTTTAGAGAATGAGTGCAAAATATGGTTATGCTTTATGATGCAAAGTGTGAGAAATTTGACAGTGTCTCCCTAGCTAGTCCCTGGGGATCTGTCATCCAGGTGGCTAAAACACGGCCATCGCTATTGGGTCCAGTTCCTTGGGGTGGACCACTGAGGGAGGATAACCTAGATAGGGGGTCCTTCGGAAGTGGAAGTGGGACACTGACGGATGAGATGCATTATCCCTCTTCTTACAATACCTTTTCCCCCTCCTACCATAGAGGATATTCCCAAACAATGCCCCCCCTATTCCAAAATGAAACTTTCACACACCACAGACAATGGACTAACACCTGTGCCATTTACCTAACATGCCTCAACACAATGGCCAAGCATGATCAGGAAATGACCAGAATCACAGACACCTGGCGGCCCTTTCCATTTCCCACAGGGATAAAAGGTGGAGCACGCAAGCACACTACAAGCAAGGCAGACCACATGACGAGACAGCTATCCATGCAAAGTGTGAGAAAGGGCACAACAGTTCAAGAGGAGGAGAAAGGCAGTGAATATCGAGAGGCTGATAAGAAGAGATGCAACTTTGCCCTTTCCAACCTAGACCCGCAAAGCCTCTGCAAAAAAAAACATAAGACTGCGGACAATAGCTCAAATGTGTTGCAGCCGATATCAACGGTACTCAGAGCTTGCCTACGCTGATAAGCAGGACTGAGGGAGGCACCTGCTACCTTAGTAGCAGCCTTGACTCCAGATATGCTGAAAAGCCAAGCGGTTCATCGCAGCCGGTGAGTCGAGGGGAGAACTGATAAAAACTGAACTGTCATGAAAGAAAGCCACAAAGTAGCAACTTAAGGGAAGTTCAAAGAACTGTTAGAATAATGGGGAGACCAGCTGCAGAGGGATCCGGCACCACGTGGGTGCTTACTCGAGAGACTCTGGCAATCCATTGTTTGTTGAAACTGCTGATACCAGAAGGCAACAAATAAACGGTCAAGGCAGTCATACAGTGGTCCACCAAAATCCTCTGTACAGTCAAAAGTCTTTGACTGACAGGTGATTGAGTTGGCAACAGTGAACCAGGCAGAGTTATGTCGACAGAAAGGGGTGAAACGTGAAGAATTGTTTAAAAAGACATTAAGATTTGTGAACCAAGGAAAAGCCATAGTGAACCCGAAAGCAGGAGGCTGAAGATTGAGAAGGGCCTTCGCCCAGAAGAGGGGGACCTATGGGTGAGCCATTATCACCCTAACTACTGTGTAAAAGGATCCTTTTGGTTTGTTATTTTCTGACCCTCAAAGGCAAGAGGCTTTTTTGCAGGAAAGGAGAATTGGTCATCGAGGTTCTTGAAGGTTGAGAGCGGAACTGTTGTCTTGTGCTGGGGAATCCTGAGAAGTGTGCTGTGCTCAGAAGTTCCACCTTATCCTTTGCACAAAATGCATGGAAGGGAGACCCCGACTACTGCATCCTGGCACATTATTTGTGAAAATGTCTTTCTTTATTATGAATCCTATCCCACAATCTTTTTGTAATTAGCATCAAGACTGGCAATAGGTTTTAGAGTAAGGACTTGCAATAGGTTTTTCTGAGTATAGGTCTTCTTATTTTACACAACGCCACCACTAGGACTGCTTTATTTTCATTTGATGGTCGAAGCTTGCTCCCACCTTACATTTAAGTTTAGATTAGGCATTCTTCTCACACATGTTTGCAGTTTAATAAACACCCTTGAACTGTGATCATTTGTGTCTTATGGTTAACACCATGAGTTACTTAAAAAGGCCACGCCCAGTAATTATGTTACTGTTTCCCAGCCAAGGCACTAAGATGTTAGAGATTTTTTTGTTGTGGCTTTATTTTGGATATCTCTTAGTATTGTATTGTATAGTGTATAGTGGTATTCTTGTTCGCCCTTGGTAATATATTGTTTTAAGCTTGTTGGGGTATCTTTTTAGTGGTGAGCCTATCTTCAGAACACTGCCTAATCATTATTTTGCCATGGTCAGTAACAGTAACCAAGTACTGGATTTAGCACACGGTAAATAATTAACTCATCCCCTCCAGTGGGATTTTATCTACAATCCCACACTATGTCATTGTGGCTTGCATCCCAGAATACATGTATCATGCATATGAAACATGACACATTCTTTCAGCCTCTCAGAGTAAAACAATTTACAATGACTAACTTTGCTTTGATATGTTAACTGCATGTTCTGCATCTCTCTCCATGCCAAGCCCATAAAGCTGAGTGCAGAATAAATACACTGAGGCTAAGTCACCTTTTCAAGTTGTTATTCATCAGCACAAGTTATAAATATGCAAGTTGCACAGAATGACATGTGCCTCCACATTGTAATTCACACATAAGCAAAGTCTTTCCTGCAAGATATTCCAAAATATTCTATTTGTAATAATGCCCAGAGTCTGCCCATATTGGTCGTGAACCTCGCAACAAATTGGCAGAGCGCAGTTTCTGTCACTCTGAGTTTTATCATAGAAAAACCTGGACAAATATGAACACAGTTTTACATACACGTTTAATATGTTATTATGCAGTTCTTAAAAATGAAATGACTTATTTACCCTATGCTGGCTTAAATCAATCATCCACTTAGTACACTCCTCAATTACTGCATAATTACTTAGATTCAGTTGGCAATATTCCACTTCTTTTGTCCACTGTACTGTACAGGACAGGATGATTCACTGGCAATATTCCCTGACTCAGCCTGGCAGTAACCCCAAAGTCCTTCCCCAGTTTTACTGCTTGCTGCTCCACCCATAGTCAACCACAGATAAGGGTGCTCAAGATTGCAAATCCTCTGATGACTGCCAACACAGGAGAGGGACGGTCCGCCCACAGGACAGTCAGCCTGCAGCAAGGTCAGCAAAAAGGCAAGACAGTCTGCCCAGGAGTTAACTCTCTCCCAGTCTTTCTGCCCCCGAGCCAGTGAGTGTGTGAATTACCCAGCCATTTATGCTTCAAGCTTTTTTCTAAGAACTCATGTGTCTTTCAAATAACCTCCCCTTGACAAACCAGCCCATAAAATAGCACTTGATTTCCTTTGTGCCTTTAACCGAGATTGAAGCTGCAGCACTGAGGGAAAAATGTTACATTCACCTGGCACTATTTCCTCTTTCTCTACAAAATGAACAATGGAGACAGTTTAAATAAATCAACTTTCATCTCAACCCTGTAATATATCCAATGCAAAACAAATCAAATTCCACATTTCCTACTCTTCCAATTCCTGTCAATGCACCAATGTTTTTGCACTCATAAGCAATGGACTAAATTGCATTGAATATTAGTAAGGGAATAGGTTATTGCTTCCGGGGATGTTAGTAGGATTAATATGTTCATTTTTCATTGCATTTATTCCATATCTGTGATGTGGTGCAAATCATAAACACCTGTTGTGCAGGGTCAAATTCAAATTAGCTGGCATGTGCTTTATGCATTATAATACTGACATCTACTAGGCACAGCTTGAGCCTCACACATGAGTCTCACACCCTTGACCCTAGTAAAAATTCTAATCTTTGCTAAAATGTGGATGATGAAATGTTTAGCTACCCTTTCTGAAATTAAAAATGGGGAAAAGTATTTCCCTATTACATTTCCCTACACAACCTCATGTCAACCACACTGTGCCTATTGAAGAATGTACTTTGTACTGACTTTTTTTGTGACTACAGCAATCAATACTTAGAGAGAAACAATGAATGCAGTATGGATCATAGAGCTAAAGTATTCTTATGATGGTAGGTTTAGGTAGGACAATGATAAACAAAAGCATATTATACTCTTGAGAAATGTATTATCTGCATGAGACCGGCTTCTTGTTCTATGTATGTGCATTATTACCTCAGGGCGAACCCTACGGAAAGGAACTTCAGATTATAGCACACAGTCACACTCTACATGCACATTACCTTTATAGTATGCATATCATGGTTTCAATGTAGTAAAATCACCTGAAGTCATCAGCTGAAAATTAATACAGTCACTGAACAAAAACAACCACCCCAGATATGTGATGTCATCAGTAATGTCATCAATGATGTCATTTGTGATGTCATCTTTGTTGTCCTGGGTTTCAGTGTTAGCCGTGCAATGGCGGTGACACGATTTATAGTTGTATAGCTTTGCATAACTGGCGGATTTCTTAGCTTTTTTTTATTTACTTGTAACCATAATATCCCTTTAACAATGTTTTTCAATGAATTTCATAGGTTTTTTTTGTTAAACTTAATCATAACATCACCTTTAACAACATGTTTTCACTGAATTTCATAGGTTTTTATTAGTGCAATTTAACCAAAACGTCCACTTTGACAATGTTTTTTCACAGAATTTAATATGTTTTATCTGTACTGCAACTTAACCATGACATCCCTTTAACAAAGTATTTTCACAGAATTTGATAGGCCTTTTTAGTGCAACTTAACCATAATGTCCCTTTTCACTAAATATCATAGGTTTGCATTCGGGAACATATTTCATGATGTTACATCACTGTATATAAGTTAATAATAATTACTCTTTTGAAATATATGAAAGAACTATAAACCTCTTTAGCAAACATATTTTTTCCAATGCATACTGATGTGTGTCGTTTTCAGCAGTACATGCTAAGGATGCAAGTCATGGTTCATTTGCCGAGGGCATGAGGCTCAACCATGACCCCAGCCCCACCAAACCAACCCTGTTATCCACTGCCCCTACCTTGCTTACTAGTTCAGTGTCCTCTATACCCTCATAATGTGACTTGCAGCCATGGCCAGTCTCCCCAATCCATAGGGCATGAGTTTTGGCGATGCCACATTCCCCGATAAGCAAATCAGATTAGACATTTCCCAGCACCAAAGTTATACCACTATTTCTTGTACCTACATTATGACACTTTTTTTAAAAATTCATCACAGACACATTTGTGAAACCATGCTTTTGCGTCCTTGCCAATGATCCTCGCAAAAGTATGCTGCAAATCCATCCATGTCTTGTTTTTTTTAAAGTGTCAAAATATAGTCATATAACTTGGCCCCTCCTTCACATTCAAACTTTGCACAAATATTTGAGGTTGGGTGCATAATCTTTTTGCAAAATCTTGTGCAGATTCATCAAAGAGCACCCAAGTTAGAGGCCATCTAAAAATGTTGAGATCCGTCTCTAACTTTGCCCCCTATTGGCAAAACAGCACCAGACTTTGCTGAGTTATTCGAAGTTGTGTCTAAAATGATATTGCAATCTTTTATGCAGTTTCATTGAATTGCACCAAAGTTATAAGCCATACAAAACTGCTTTTCAGCGATCCTATAATGCAGAAATATGTATGAATGTCCTTGAACTTTTGTCAAGTTCACAAACATTCCAATAATACCCCCGAATATTTGGGATGCTCGTGGACTTCTGAGAAAAATGTTTTACTTTTTATGGCCATATCCCATCCATCCTCTTCACCCCTCAACTCCTCAGAGATTGTTTCACTAGTTTGACAAGTGTAATGTTGTCTTTTTTTAGTATGTTGTACCGCCATGTTCTACTATGGGCACAGTTCGTGAACCAAACATGACATCCGTTTAAAAGATTTTGATGCACCTCACATTTGATGCACCTCACATTTTTAATTTACCAATCAGCAGGAGCGTACAATGTCTGGGAACGTTACTCTATGTCCTGATTCGCCCAGATGCATCCATGGACACCGAATCAGGAAGTGAATCTGCGGACGGTATGCAGATATCACTACATTTTGTATCAAATTTGAATTCGGGACCTATCTGCTGCTCCTCGCTTTAGTTTGGTGCAAATCTGTCCAGCAGTTTGGGCTGAAGTCGTGACCAACACTTTTCCATTATGTCTTTTAGGATTTCAAAAGTTTTGGGACCCCCCATAAGTTTTCCCACCCTTGACGAAACCGCACCAAATTTGCAAATCATTTGGAGGTGGCCATATTCATTTTTGGCAAAGTTTGATGAGAGTGCGTCAAACAGCGCCAAAGTTATAAGCCACCCAAAAACTGATTTTCCTATGGGTTGAGCAACTTCACCATAACTACAGAGCCACTACCGCAGGTCCTGCCATGTATATATTTATATAAAATAGATGTCCATTTTCTCGGACACAGATAACTGATATTGTCAATGGTATAAGAGAAACTCCAATTAAATGCTTATTTTAACTTTTTCTCTAATGCCAACATGTGCCATTGATGTTGGAGTAAATCCAAAGAATATATTTGTCTATTGTTAGTAGAACAATTGAGGTGAATGAAAGGCAAAAAGTGACAACTTGCTGAAATATATTGTATATGGTTTCATAGAATGAGGTACATGGATTTGATTTATATGGATGGATGTTTGTATGCTTTGTAATTTAGTGAGAAAAAGCAGGTAGGTCATATGTCATTGTAGCTAAGTGGTCTGCACTTGTTTGTAAAAATGCTGTTGATAGCATCCCCCAGCATGAAGTTAGGGGGCCATCTTTGGTTTGGATTCATTATTGAACATTAAGCCCAAATGTGGCCTGTTTCGTGTCCCAGAATATTGGGGTGGGATTGTGTAATGGTGGGTGGGGGAATAGATCAGGGGATACTCATTGGTAAAATTCAAAATCTATCCATAAATAATTTGACAGACTTCTATACCCAATATCAATTTCCGGTCATGTATAAGTGATTAAATGTTTACGCCAGTCCAGACTGGATCCAACTGTTACGTTTACGTTGCTGCCTTAAGCCAAGTCACCAGACAGAGATGTTATCCCTTTTCAAACACTGCACATGCTTGGGAGAATCCTGACAAAGCCAATATGGGATGGCATGGTCTAATTAAAGTCTGTTTTAAAAGAAATCTAAGGAGTATGGTGAACTGGCGTCATTAGGTCTGGGCCTATACAAAGATGTTTCAAGGCGCAACCAGGCAGGGGAGGGGGAACAAAGGGAGGAAAAGACAAATAATCTTACTAGGCCTAGTGCCATTTAAAAGTGCAGGGGAGAGGAAACAGGGAAATGTGCACCCAGAGACGCAGGACCCTTTGTTAAGTACAAGGAAGGCTTGGACTACAGGGGCCAATCCCTGTATTGCAAGGTTAGCCAGGCGGCAGTGCGAAGTGGGCCATGTGGCAAGTGCAGGGGGACTGGTCAGGGGAGCCTTGTGTCAGCAGATGGAATCAGAGCAAGGGAAGGTGAGCAGGGGAGAGGGAGTGAGAAAGAAGAGGAGAAAAGGAAGATCTTGAGGAGTGTCCCGGAAATTAAGGAGAGTCAGGGACGCCATTCCAGAGCGAGGCACCTTCAGAGGAGAGAGATCTACTCCCTATTCTATGCTTGGAGATGGTACTCACCGCAGAGAGTTATAAGTAGATGAGAAGAGGGCTCTTGGAGGAAGGTACTTAGGAAGAGAGTAGTTGAAGGCCCCAGAAAGCATTGTGGATGATGCAGATGATCTTAAATTTGATCCTTGCAGCCACAGGTAGCTACTGTAGGGATTTTAGGGCCAGGGAGATGCAGTTCCTGGGCTTCAGACCAAGGATACGCCTTGCTGTCCTGTTCTGAATAAGTTGCAGAAGGCAGAGAGTAGAGTTAAGCAAATTGAGAAAGAGGCTGTTGCAGTAGTTCCGCCTAGAGAGAACCAGGGCTCTGGAAACAAGGTCTTCTGGGGGAAGGTGAGAAAAGGGAGAACACTTCTGAGGAGGTACAGCTGGAAAGTAAGAGGAAAAGGTAGAGATCAGGAGAGTCAAGGAGGCCAGACAGACATTGAAGAGCCAACAGGTTTGAACTGTGATACAGAAATGTACAACTGGTTGTAAATGAGTTGTTGTGTTCATGTCATGAGGAACCATTAACACAGCTAACACAGATTACTTAAATACGTCTCTTAATATATCCCCTTAAGGATCTTAGCCACATTTCCATCTTACAACTCTCTTATTTTCTTTCAAAAACTAAGGGCCTCATTACGAGGTGGGAGGTAAGGGATTACTGGCACCGGTAAGGGCACCGGTGCCGGTAATCCCTTACCTCCCTACTACGAGTTCCCTTTGCGGGTCTTTCCTTAATGCCTGTTTTTTGCAGGCATTAAGGACGGGTCCCGCAAAGGGACTCTAGAGCTAATAACGGTACCACAATCTGCATTACCGTTATTAGTGCCTTCCCCATTCCCATTGAGCCCTATGGGGCCTCAAATGGGAATGGGGAATGGCCCTGGTGAATGGGGAATTACCAGTCTCTCTGAACTCGGAATGGACCGGTAATTGCTCCATTCACCAGGGCGGAGTCAGAAGGGGTTTGGAGGCAGCCATGGAGCTCATAGCTCCATGGCTACCTCCAACCTCGTTGTGAGGCCCAATACATCTTTGTATTAAATTTAAAAAGTTTATATACTCTTTAATTAAAATATATCTCTAAATATCTCCTTAAATGGATATTTAACTTTTTTCTAACATCTCTATATTTTTTTACAATCAAAGCCCCAAAAAACATAATATCTATACTTTTTTGTATTAAAAAGATTAAAAAGATCATAATCTTTTGGCAAACATTTATTGACATAAAGACTATAACCATCACATAAGCGTGCTGCCACTTTTTCTTTCTTTTCTTTTGAATCCCAATCCAAAATGGCCGTGTATGCGAATGCGATGATGTCATGATGCTACCACACATGTGAACGCGGCAGCGCATGACATCATGATGTATTTTAGCCGCTAATTCGGGCTACAAATAGCATGATTATTCACTTTAAACCTGTGCATCCTACAGGAAGAAGCAGGATCGTGGCTTACCATAGCCACTTTTTCCATCACATAAAAAAGACAAACAAGGTAAGGAAAAATATCTCTTTCCTCTTTACTAGTCACAAATTAGAGGGACACATCTCTTTATACCCCTCATTCTTCCAATGAATTCCTCTAAAAACTGTAATAAAATTATCTATTTTGCTCTCACCTTCTCTTTTGTCTACCATGTTGGGATACCAACTTGAATTAAGTCAGTCTGATGATTGTAACAATAAAACACTTTAGACAAGAATTGTGACTAAAACTTCAAAACCTAGGAACTCATATATTAGGACCAATAGAAACTCAGGGTGAGTCACCTGCATATTCTTGAATATAACCAGCAAACTTAGCTAATTAAGACTACACTTAAATGCATGCAGCAATATTCATTACAAAAAGTCAAACTAAATAACATGAACTTAATTAAATTTGAAGAAAAAGAGAACTTGATACATTTGTAAATGCATGTATGAATCATGCATTGTTTAGAATGAAACTGTACCTAGTTTATTTACTTAATTCTTCTGTTGATTTTTAGAGTATTATGCTTATGAAATCTCTCCTGATGAACCATTGAATCAAAATGGGGAAACACATGTTGAGAGATTAAAACCAGATTGGAAATCAGAGTGAACCTAACTCAAATTAAAAACATTTAAATTCTTTTTGGAAACATAACTTTGTCAGAAAATGTATTTGCATCTTGACCCACCAATAATATGTAAACAATACTTGTTAAAACTGGTTGGCACATTAGAGAAACATCCCTCCCCCACTATTAGCTTACCTCTTCTGTGTGGCAGCCACACAAAATAGGATTTACCTCTGCCTGACAACTAGGGAATTTGAAAAACCAATTAGTGGAATTGCCATGGGTTAGCTTTGAAAGGCTGCAAACCTCCCTAACAGCCTAGAGGGAATCAGGGCTCTGACAACAGTGAGCTTCTGGGGGAATGAGAGAAAAGGCAGAATACTTCTGAGGAGGTACAGCTGGAAATGCGCCTTCTTAGAAAGGTCTGTGATGTGTGGCGAGAACGAGAGAGTGGAGTCGAAGATGACTCCAGGTTTTTGCCTCACAAAAGGGTGAGGGCAGAGGGCCCATGGAGGGCCGACAGAGTGAGTGAGGAAAAGCGGGAGCAGGGGTCCGAATGAGAAGGATCTCATTCTTACTGGCGTTAAGGCAGAGATCATTGCAGATGCATCATGCCTGAATAGCTCTAGACAATCAGAGATGAGTGAGGAGGAGGAGGCAGAACGTAGCCTGAAAGAGAGCTGTGTGTCATCAGCCTTACACTTAAAGTTAGAGGAAAAGGTAGAGATCAGGAGAGCCAAGGGTGCCAGACAGACATTGAAGAGCCAGGGGGAGAGGATAGAACCCTGGGGAACACCACATGTGGAGAGAGGGGTGGTGGAGAGAAAAGACCCAAGCTGAACCTGGCAAGGTCGGTCTAGGAGGAAGTAGTTCAGCCATGCCAGAGCCAGATCATCATGCGCAGGGTCTTGCAGAGCTGAGTAATCATGATTTTGAGGTTAACCGTATCAAATGCAGAGGAAAGGTTGAGGAGAAATTATATGATATGATATGGCATTAATAACATGCCTATACACAAGTGTTTCAAGGCGCGACAAGGCAAGGGAGGGGAACAGAGGGAAGACAGAGAAAACAATCTAACTAGGCCCGGTGGCATTGATATCATGCAAGTGTAGAGGAGGGGGAAGTGGAAAGTGCAAGGGGAAAGGGGGAGGGGAAGTGCAGTACATAGGATAAACAGTAAATACATAAAAACAATAAACAAGAACAATAAATAAGAAGTTTGGCTAGCGGGTGTCAGGTGCAATGGCAACTGCAGACATCAGGTGTCAAGTTCTGGTAGGGCAATGTAGGGATACAGAAACAGCCCTAGAGTGCCAGGGTTGCCAGGGGTGCAGTGCAAGTGTGCAACTGGTGGGGAAGGGACCTGGGCCCAAGAACAAAGTGTAGCCAGGTGACGAGTGCAGTTTCAGTTTCAGGCAGGAGTTCAGCTGGAAAGAGGAGGAGAGAAAGCAGAAACAAAGAGGAAGGTCTTGAGGTGCTTGCAGAACCAGAGGTGGTACTCCTCAATTTTCACAGAGGCAGGAAGGCTGTTCCAGAGGGAGGCCCTAGCCAAATAAAGATATCTACCACCAACTCATTGCTTGGAGAAGCGACTGACACTGAGAGAGATGGAGGCGGTTGAGCAAAGAGCTTGAGAAGGAAGATATTTAGGAAGAGTTAGTTGAAGGTATTGAGGCCCCAGAAGGGATTGTGGACAATGCACAGGGTTTTGAACTTAATCCTCACAGTCACTGTGAGCCAGTGCAGATATATCAGCCCTGGAGGGATACAATCCCTGGGCTTGCGGCCAAGGTCAAGTCTCTCAGTCCTGTTTTGGATGAGTTGCAGAGGGCGGAGAATAGAGGCAGGCAGTTTTAAAAAGAGGCTGTTGCAGTAATCCAGCCTAGAGAGAACCAGAGCTCTGGAGACAGTGAGCTTCTGAGGAAGGAGAGGAAAGGAATAATACCTTTGAGCCAGTGCAGCTAGTAGTGTGACTTTCTAGAAACATCAGAGATGTAAGGAGAGAAGTAGAGTGTGGAGTTGAAGATGACCCCGAGGTTTCTAGCCTCGCAGGTTGGAGCAGGAAGAGGGCCAAGAGAGGCCGGCCAGAGAGTGACAGGAAAGGAGGGAGCAGGTGTGCCAATGAGGAGAATCCCAGTCTTACTGGCATTAAGGCAGAGATCATTGATGGCACACCACTTCTGGACAGCAGACAGACAGTCAGAGATGAGAGAAGGAGAAGAAATGGCTGAAGGGAGCCTGAAAATGAGCTGAGTGACATCTGCATAGCACTGAAATTTGGGGCAGAGAGCAGCAATGCGGTGTGCAAGAAGTGCCAAGTATTGGTTTAACAGCCAGGGAGAGAGAATAGACCCCTGGGGAACACCAAAGGTAGAGATAGAGATAGAGGAGAGGAAGGAACCAAGTTGGACCTGGGAGGGTCGATTGGAGAGGAAAGACGTCAACCAAGTCAGGGCCTCATTGGTGATACCCAGTTTATCACGGAGACCGTTGAGCAGGATGGCATTGTTGACTATGTCAAAGGCAGAAGAGAGATCAAGTAAGATGAGGACACTTGGGTTGTTGGATCAAAGTTAGAGAGCAGGTCTACATGGATGTTCCGGAGAGCAGTTTCCAGGCTTCTGGCAGCTGTGAAGCCAGACTGATGTTCATGGAGACAACCAACAGATTCAGTGTGAAGATTAAGCTGGGAGATAGCCAGCTTTTCCAGGAGTTTGCCCAGGAAAGGAGCGATGGAAATTGGGAAATAGTTAGCTGGGCAGAATGGGTGTTAAGAAGAGGGTGCACAAGGGACTGCTTCCGGGGGAGGGGAAGACTCCAGTGGTGAAGGAGTGGTTGCAGAAGTCAGCCAGAGCAGGAGCCAGCTTGTCAGGTCCTTGATGGTTTTGGAGGAACAGGGGTGAACCTGTTTTGACGAGGCATTCATAGATCAGATTTGTCTAGAAACCTTGCCTGGGGAGAACAGGGGAGAGGCAGAGAAGGAGGGAGGAGAGGTGGCGGTAGAAAGGCAAGATGAAGAGCAGGGAGTAGAGGGAGTGTTAGGGAGAATTCTCCAGAATGGCTAATTTCCCTTACCTACTGAGTCCCTCAGCAGCTTTGCTGGATTTCTAGGATTTATTATTTTCACCTGGTAAGGGTGTAAGCCTTTTTTCCAACTCTTAGATGTGTTTTGTTGCGTGTGTTTAACATTTTTGTGTTCATAGACTGTGGAGCCTCACTTACTCCACAAGCATCATCTTTTTACTGTGTGTTACACAGCACCTTTGGTGCAGTGACACAGGGTTGTCTTTTTCAGACTTCCCAACTCAGACTCCATTTTCTGGGAGTGACTACTGTCTCCCAGAACATGTAAATTTGCCATTGACTTTAGTCTTTTTAAATTCACAGACCCAGTACAAAGTATTTTACATAGAGTTCTAGAAAGGGTTAATAGTTATCCCTTTTTGTCTGTTTCTCATGGAACATTATTTTGTTCCCCTTTTTTAAGATTTGACTGGTGGCAATGGTATCTACCCTATTTTTCCTACCACAGTCTATTTAAATAGCCTTGGTTCTGTTTTAGGTTAAGTTAGTAGCCTCAAACTTATAACCGCTGGACCCTATTTACTTTTATTTGGTTCCGGCTGGGTTTATTCGCCATTTCTTTTTGTAAAGGTCTTTCTCATGTTTTACTCTGCACGTCAAACTAGGTTTGGTTCCTTTGTCCGCCGTCCTTTGGCAGTCTTCTGCACAAAAGCCCTCCTTAGGTGCCTGAATGTATTAGGGGGACAGGATGTGAGGGAGGGGTTTGAGACTCCCTGCACATAGTCTCCTTGGAGACCCATGTCGCACTCTGTAGGATTGGCTGTGGTGACTGTCCCGTCGGGACAGCCACCCTACTGTGTGATTGACAGCCAGACTGTGTGAATGGGTGAAAACTGCATAAAAAGCAGGTCTCTGGGACTGAGAAGGAAGTGTCGCCACTGGATCGGGGGAACCGAAGAGAAGCTGACAGAAGAGGACCTCTACCACGACTGAACCACCTGATGAAGCCCTGCTGCAGGTCTGAATCTCCAAACTTTGACGACAGGGAAGATCTGCAAGGAATCTTCTCCCCTTGAGCTGGTGGTATCAACCAGTTCGCCCCACTGCAAGTCAGGCCTCCCTCCTCTGGTCGAATTTGCTGTGCACAGCTACAGTGAACCGGGTAGCCAGGAAGACCGGACCCTGCTTGGGTTTTAAGAAGCGCACCTTTTATTTGTTGCTTTGCTCTGCTGCTGGTTTCTTCCCTGGGGAGTGCAGGACCCTCCAGTCTTCATACTTTGTGTCAGTCTGACAGTCACTTCAGGAACCGTGAGCCTGCAGGACCAGCCAGGAAAGTCTGCCACAGCTACAGCCTTCTTCTTCATTTAAGGTACTGTTCATACCCAGTTGTTCATTCCATCCGACCGCGGTGAAAGTGTTTGAAACCTTTCGCCAATCTGAGGGCTTGTCCATCTCTATTCTTTAAATTAACTTTTCGTCCGACCAACTTCGTTCTGAACTCTTGGCAAAGACTTAACCGCAAACTACCCTGAACTGTGTGATCCTCTGCAAACACTTTCGTCCATTGACTTTGGCCCAGGACTCTTGATTTGATTTCCTCACTGTAGTTACTTTTTCTAGATTGCCCTGCTTACTTACTTGTTGGTGCTGCTCAACATTTATCTAACCTTGTCTTTCCCTCCCATTTAAATTGCTGGAATGCCATTTAGCTCGCACTTAACTTGTCCAGAATCTATTGGGTAGGGTGGAGTGTATTAAGAGTTTGATTTTACTACTGCTTTACTTTGGTGAATTGTTTTACAACTGATGTGTAAATAAATGCATATTCTTTTACTCAGAAACCTGTAGTCAGTGTTTGTTTGAACCATAGTAACTGCTGTCATTTGTGCAACTATTGGTACGTCTCACTTTACTTTTAAGATAAGTCTGGCTGCTCAGCCATCACTACCAATTTATTGTGTAGTACAGTTTTGTACCAAAGGTGAATTTGTACTGTCACTTGTAGTCTTAATTGTGTGTGGTGTTCCCAAAGGGTACTGCATATCATTCTGCCTAGCACAGGTATACAGCGGTGAGGATCAAGTATAGTAATTACACTTAGAGTGCTGCTATTACCTTGAATCAACTAACCACAAGGCTAAACATAAATAAAAAGCAATATTAATCATGTCTGATATGGAAAGCTACAGTCACAAGACCCTCTTTAGTTACACTGTGGATTATCTAAAACATCTGTGTAGAGATAGGAATCTCTCTGTGAAAGGCGAAAAGTCAGAGTTGATTGAAAGGTTGTTAAAGAAACAAAGTCTGGAGGGTGGGTCTGAAAGACCTAACCCCTCAGCAAATGTGGAAAATCATGAGGATGATAATGTGTCTGTTATTGATGAGTTAGATGAGGCAGATGTCTCTCACAATGTAGGCCTCACTGCTCCTTTACCTGCTCAGCAGACTCAACCTTTGTCCACTGGGACCCCACCAGATCCTACTCTCAGTCCTGAATGCATTGCTCTAAAGGCTTGAATTGAAATGTAAACATTTAAATGCTCAAACTGAACAAAAGCATCAAGAACTTAAGTTCAGAGAAATGGAGCTGAATCATGCGTTAGAAATGAAAAAGTTGTCTTTGGAACATGCTTCTCTCCCAGAGTCTTCTAGGTCTTCCAGTCCTAAGAGACCTTGTATGCCTAAAGAAATTGTTGGTATGGATGAGGATAAGTTTGATATTTTGGATTGGTTGGCAATGTTTGAATATAACCATGGGATTCAAGACATTACAGGGAATCAGTTGCTTCCTTGGCTTTTTTCTAGGCTACCCACTGTTGCATCTGATGTTGTGATGGAGTTGGGGGAGGTGGATAGGATGGATTGTGAGTGTGTGAAGCTAGCTTTAATTGCTAGATTTGCGAAGACCCCTTCCCAGTACCTTAGGAGGTTTAGGACCCTCAAAAAGCATGATGGTACACCTTTAGCTACCTGGGTATGTGAATGTTTGAAAAACGTAGATGGTTGGGTTAAGGGTTACAGAGTAAACACTTGTGAAGGTATGAGAAATATTGTTATGTTGGAGTCAATATATGATGCCTGCTCTCCTGAGCTCAGACAGCACTTGGCTGATTCTAAGGAGATAGATCCAAAGAAGTTAGCTAAGGCTGCTGACTTGTGGGTTGCCAACAGGGCTACTCACAAGGATTCTGGGGCAACTCAGAAGAAGGATAAGGGAAAGCAGCCACAGAAAGATAACAAGGAGAATGTTAATACCTCCAATCCAAAAGAGGGCCCCAAACAGCAACATATGGGTAAACCACAAGGGAAACCGAATCAGGCTAGTGCACCATCTGGACCCAAACCAGATGGAGGTCAGAACAAACCCCCATTCATCAAAACATTTAGGAAACGTTATGTTTGTGGGTCAACTGACCATGTGAAAGGGGATCCCAGGTGTAAGGGTAAACCTTCAGGGGTCCAAACTGTCTCCTTAGCCTTCTCCCCAGAGGAAGAAGTCCCTACGGTAGTGGAAACTTGCACCTGCTGGCTGATTAACCCATAAGAGTCTTAGCTAGTGTTTCTTTTGAGTTCCTGGGCTTGTGGGAACAACAGAATTTAGATGTCTATAATTCTATCCCAGAAAATACTAAAAGGTATTATAAAGATAGTGTGTGAACGGCCAGGAGACTCCTGCTACCTGAGACACTGGAGCCAGCATAACTATGGTTGATGAATCAGTTTTCAAGGTGGAGGATGATGCTAAGGCACCTAAACGCCAACCAAATGCTTCCCCAGTTACCAGCTCTCATCCAGTGTAATGATATGACTGTCAAGATACCTGTTAGTATGCAAAGTGAAGTGCCTGAGAGAGCCCTGTTGGGTAATGACCTGAAAAGTCTTGGAATTGTGTCTAGTGCCCCAAGGCCTCCCAGTAGAAGGACACAGGAGCTCACTAGGCCTACAAGGGAGAGGACCTTGAGAGGCTCTCCAGGGGAGGAGATAGAGGAAGCTATCAACCCCACTTCAGAGGAGTTGCTCACTGCTATTTCTGGAAAGAAAGAACTCCAAGAAAAAGACAGACAGCACCCCTGTGCTACAAACAAGGACATCCCCAAGATTGTCCAAAGTCACACCTGTGACTCCTCCACCTGCTGAGGCAGAGTGTGAGGTACAGCCCTGTGTGGTTGATCCAGTTTCTGAAGAGTCAGATCTTCAGGAAGACATTGTTTTAGTTGGAGATCTAGACCCTGTTGACCATCCTGAGCTGCAGTCTTTACTGGTAGAAGGTGGACCCAACAGGGCAGACTTCAGCAGAGGACAAAGAGAGTGTCCTACTCTTGAAGGTCTTCACCTACAGACAGCTTCTCAGCTCGATGGGCAAGAGCCTGGGAAGCATAGGTTGCACTATGAAGATGGCCTCTTCTACAGTGAACTGACCGAGTCTATCCCTGGGGACTGCAAAAGACTTGTAGTGCCCCCAAAAAACATACTCCAGTTCCTACAGTTGGCCCATGAGATACCTTTGGCTGGTCATTTGAGTTTAAAAAAGACCAAGCATAGGCTCTCCTTATACTTCTATTGGCCTAAAATGGGTTCAGGATTGGACAAATTCTTTAGGAGCTATCACACTTGGCAAACATCAGGTAAGAGTGGAGCCAATAATGTGGCACCCCCGGTGCCTCTCCCAGCGGTGGGAGTTCTTTTTGAGAGGGTGGGCATCGACATTGTTGGTCCCCTTGACCCTCCGACATCTTCAGGAAACAGGTTCATCCTGGTTGTAGTAGACCATGCTACTAGGTATCCTGAAGCAATACCGATGAGGACTGTTACGGCTCAGGTTGTGGCTAAGGCTCTACTTGGTATTTTTGCCAGAGTAGGGTTTCCTAAGGAAGTGATATCTGACAGGGGATCCAATTTTATGTCCCACTACATGCAAGCCATGTGGAAAAACTGTGGTGTCACTTACAAGTTCTCTACAGCCTACCATCCACAAACAAATGGACCGGTAATCGTAGTATGAAGAACATGATATGTGATTTAGAGGAACCCCTTAAAAGAAAGTGGGACCTTCTACTGCCATGCCTTCTCTTTGCTTATAGATAAGTCCCTCAGGAGGGAGTTGGTTACAGTCCCTTTGAACTTCTCTATGGCCATCCAGTCAGAGGTCCATTGGCTCTGATTAAGGAGGGGTGACTGACTATGTGATAGGTCTCCGGAGGAGAATGTCACACATGATGGTCAACCATTGGCATGACCAGAAGGTCAGCATGGTTGAGTTTACTCAAGACCAGCTTGTACTAGTTATGGTGCCAACAAGGCAGAGGGCCTTGCAGGGCAAATGGATAGGACCCTTCAAGGTTGTGGGCAAACCTGGTGGGGTGAACTATTTGGTGGAATTAGGCAGACCTAAGGAGGCTCCCAGAGCCTTTCACACCAACCGTTTGAAGGCATATGTCTCGAGACCAGAAGTGGGATCTTTGCTTCTAGCTTCAGCTCAGGAGGAGGAGAGTGAACCTCTACCTGACCTTCTCAGAGGCTAACTTTTAGATGCGAACATAGAAGGATTTAATCTCTCTTCTAATCTGACATGTGAGCTACAGGATGAGTGCAAGTTTCTGTTAAATCAGTTTGCCTCCCTGTTTTCACTTTCACCAGGCTTGACCCCTTGGTGCCAGCATGATATTCTCACTGGTGACTGTTTACCTGTGAAAGGCAGAGGTTACAGAATGTCAGAACATGTGAGATCCCACATCAAAGGAGAGGTCAACAAGATGCTTGATCTCAGGGTAATAGAGCCATCTACCAGTCAATGATCTAGTCCAGTTGTTCTAGTACCAAAGGCAGGATCCAAGGAGTTGAGATTCTGTGTAGACTATAGAGCTCTAAATGCAATCACTAAGACTGATGCCCATCCTTTACCAAGGACAGATGAACTGGTGGACAAACCTGGTGCAGCCAAGTACCTCAGTACATTTGACCTAATGTCAGGCTATTTGCAAATAGACCTGATAGCCAAGGAGAAAAATGGATTTTCCACCCAAGCAGGCCTCTACCGGTTTAAGGTTATGCCTTTTTGGATTACAGAATGCACCTGCTACATTCCAAAGGATGGTCAATCAAGTTCGGAATGGGATGGAGGACTTCTGCATGGCATACTTGGATGCAACATGTTGATCACTTAGGATATGTTTTGCAGGCTCTTGAGCAGGCCCATCTGACCATAAAGGCAAGCAAATGTCAAATTGTTCAGAGCAAAGTGGTCTACCTTGGTCATGAGGTAGGAGGAGGTGTAAAAAGGCCATTGTCTAGCAAAGTACAAGCTGTACAAAACGGGGCCACCCCTACTACTCAAACCCAAGTGAGAGCCTTCCTAGGTCTCACTAGGTACTACAGGAATTTCATAGAGAACTATGGGTCCATAGCTTCTCCTTTGAATGTGATCTCCTCTCCAAAATTCCCTAAAAAGGTTAGATGGAATGTGGAGTGCACTCAAGCCTTTGAAAACCTGAAGAAATCCCTTTGTCATGCTCCAGTCCTAAGAGCTCCTGATTACCACCAACCCTTTGTTGTGCAGACAGATGCATCCAATACAGGTATAGGTGCAGTCCTTAGTCAACTGGATGAGAAAGGTAGGGAGAACCCCATTTGCTTCATCAGTATGAAACTGAAGAAACCAGAAACAAGGTGGGCAACCATAGAGCGTGAATGTTTTGCCATTGTGTGGTCCCTGAAGAAAATTAGACCATACTTATATGGATCTACTTTTGTGATTCAGACAGACCACCAACCCTTGAGATGGTTAATATAAATGAACGGGGAGAACCCAAAACTTCTAAGATGGTCAATCTGCCTGGAAGGGTTTGATTTCACCATTGAGCACAGGTCAGGATGTCACAACCAAATTGCTGATGGTCTCTCTAGGATGTTTAGAACCGACTAGGGTGAAGAGATTCATCCAGGAGTGGATAAAATCCTCCTGTCCCTTAGTCTGGGGGGGGGGGTGTTAGGGAGAATGCTCCCAATTGGCTAATTTCCCTTACCTACTGAATCCCTCTGCAGCTTTGCTAGATTTCTAGGATTTCTTTTTTTCACCTGGTAAGAGTGTGAGCCTTTTTTCCCACTCTTGCATGTGTTTTGCTGTGTGTGTTTAACATTTTTGTGTTCATAGACTGTGGAGCCTCACCTACTCCACAGGCATCAACTTTTTACTGTGTGTTACACAGCACCTTTAGTGCAGTGACACAGGGTTGTCTTTTTCAGACTTCCCAACTCAGACTCCATTTTCTGGAACTGACTTTATTTAGTCTTTTTAGATTCACAGACCCAGTACAAACTATCTTACATAGAGTTCTGTAAAGGGTTAATAGTTATCCCTTTTTGTCTGTTTCTCATGGAACATTATTTCATTACCCTTTCTTTAAGATTTTGCTGGTAGCAGTGGTATCTACCCTATCTTTCCAACTGCGGTCTATTTAAATAGCCTTGGTACGGTTTAGGTTTAGGAAAAAAGCTCCAGCAAGTTAGCCTCAAACTTAAACCCGCTGGACCCCATTTACTTTTATTTGGTTCCGGCTGGGTTTATTTGCCATTTCTTTTTGTAAAGGTCTTTCTCGTGTTTTCTCTACGTGCCAAACCAGGTTCCTTTGTTCGCCAGCCTGTTTCTTTCTTCCTTACTTTAGTTTCTCTGTATGTGCCTCTGATTTGTATGCATTGTGGGTCTTCATATGTACTGTTTATACTAGCACAAGTGTGTGGTAAGTCTTGAATTTTTAGTTAGTTATTACATGTTTTATATTACTCAAAACTCTGATAAGGTAGCATTCATTATTTTACTATCCAAAATTACAAGATTATAAATATTGTCCTTCTATGGTGCATGCAGCAGCCATTGCCTATGTTTACGTATGTTTCGGTTCCTGTATTAACAACAAACTCCACTACAATGTTGTTTAGATGAGTAAATTCTTTAATAGATTAAGTAGCTCATGATAGGTCTCCCGATCATCCCTGACATCTTGTTACCAACATTATAAGCCCAAACCCTTGTAGGGACTTTTCATCAACATTAATTTCACATTAGTTTTACCGCAGGCCCTGTATTGAAAGACCTCCTACACAGAATAGGTTTTCCACTTTGGGAATATATGGAATCACCTGTGGTAACCCAAAAATACAATGGCTCTGTCTTGGGTAAAATACCAGAGCTGCCCATAATGCCCATAGTACTGAGACGAGGCAGAGATGGGAAGAGTTGATGAAGATCACTAGTGATGTCAAGAAGACCATGCACTCTAGTTGTTCTTAGTCGAAGCAGCTGAGCGCAACATTTATATGGAAGGCCGAGCTGCAGCTCAGGAGCACCAGGAACAGGAGCAGAAGAGGACGGAGTAGGAGAGCAGCAGGAGCCGCATAAGTCAAGGCGGAGGCCACGGAAGATGTTGCAGGTGTAGAAGAAGCACTGTGATTTTGCAGAGTGTGCGCAGTGGGAAGCAGAAGTGGAGAAGAATGCTGAGGTGTGAGAAGACCAGCAAAGAGGGAAAAGCACCCCTGAGTGAAAATCAACCGCTCCAGTAGACCAGTTTACCTTAAGAAATGGCATAGCCTGGCAAGCTCACGATAAGTGCCACATAATCAGCAGCTATCGGAGAACTGTTAGCAAGTTGCCCAAGGTCTCGCTTGTATTGAAGTCACACTGCAGCATTGTAAAACACCCAGAGATGCTGAAGGAGGCTAGGTAGATTACCTAGAGTGAGTGTTAACCCCTGGGTGCACCATGAGGGACAATTGAAATTAAAGGACTATTGTGAAGTCTGAATAAGTAGAAAAGAAGGGCAAACAGAGAACAATTCTCCTTACCTGGCACATTAGTTTGGGGAAACCCGGAACCCGCGTTGCCACCAGCCAAGAGCATAAAAAACAGAGCCTAGATAGCTCAGTTGGTGGAGCATCAGACTTTTAAACTGAGGGTCCTGGTTCAAGTACCTCTTTGGGCATCACTTCTCTTCTGGCCGCTTTGAAACACAAATTACTTAATGTAAATAAATAAAATAAATAAAGAAGGGCAAATTGGGAACAATTCTTCTTGCCTGGGGCAACAGTTTGGGGGATCTGGAACCCGCATTGCCACTAGCCAAGAGCATATAAAACAGAGAAAGAGTGGAATACAGGGTACAATTCACCTTACCTCGGCCATCATTGCCACCAGACAAAAGACTGTAAAGCAGAGAAAGAAGGGCAAAAGGGTGGCAATTCTCCTCACAGTGAACACCAGTTTGGGAAAACCTGGAAATAACATTGCCATTGCAACAACCAGAGAAACCCTTGAGAATGATGTGATATTAAAATGATTTGTGGCAGGCGTGTAGACCAGGAGAGAAATATGTTGTATATGAAGTTGAACCCCATTTCTGGCAGGTGAGTAGACCAGGAAAGAAACAGTGGCCTTCAAGAAGAGAACTTGTTATTATAAAATGGTTGTATGTGCAGTAGATAACATTCCTGTTAGGTGAGTAAACCAGGAAAGTAATTGTTGTCTTCAAAGAGAAAACAGTGTTTGCTAAAAAGAGTACTGAAGAAAGAAGATATTTACCTTTTCATTGCGTTATCCTTTTTACAAACTATTGTGGAACAAGAGACATTTGCTGTGCAATCCTGACAAAAACATCTTGTGGAAAAAAAGCTTGTGACATTTTTCTAACTAACCATTTTGCTATTTGGAAAGGATACTTTATGGAAGAAACTTGTGTTTGGGTTTTGAACAAGTACTTAGTGGAAGAGACATTTGCTTTACTGATGTGAAAGAAGTGTCGGATGAGAGAGACTTTTTTCACTGAACAGAATATTGTTGAAATAGAACGTTTGCAATAGCCTTCCTGACTTGATTCAGGGGTAAGGAATAAAACCCTGGACACAAGGATTGCTTTATGGGAAAACTGAATTTGCACTTTTTATATATGTGTTGGTCGAACTGAAATCAAACATATTTACCCTATGTATTTTGGTTTTATATGTTAGTGTGAGGGTTAGATTAATTTGGACAAAATGGGCCTCATTACGAGGAAGGTGGTAGGAGTTTAACAGGGCCAGTAGAGCTGCCGGCCCGATTAAGCCCCTACCGCCACATTATGAGGTCTGCTCATGTGACTCGCTAAGGACGCCTGGTTTTACCAGACGTCCTTAGCGGGTCCCGCGAGCGGTCCAGCATGCTACCAATGGGCCAGTCATTAACGGGCCCATTGTGAGCATGCTCCCCATTCCCACTGAGCCCTATGGGGGCTCAAATGGGAATGGCGATGGACCGTGTCCAGGTTCCCTGAATGGGGAAATACCGGGCCCTCCAAGGTCGGAGTGGCCCAGTATTTTCCCATTCAGGGAACCCGGACCCGGTACCCGGAATAGGGATAGCCATACCACAAAAAGCTGCATGGCTACCTCCTTCCTCATAATGAGGCCCAATGTCATTATTTTCTTTAGCTTTAGTTTCCTAGTTAGGAGCATTCTTGTTAGGATAGGGACAGAGAGGCATTTATCTCACCACTATTTTATTTCAATAAATATGGTAAACCCTGACAAAAATTCAGCTTTGTGTCCTTCCCTCATTTTTTACCCCTCACACATAACACTTATAACATATATGCCACGCCATTACGTGTGATACTTTTTTCTCTCATCATGATAGCCACCCTCATTCTCAGCACCAGAGTGTCCCAGAGGGCTGCAGAGGTTGCCATGGTGCTTCAGGCACACAAAGCTTCTGATTGGCTGCCCTTCTATTCTGCAGGCCAATTGCAAGCCAGCAGGCGAGGAAAGCCAGCCCCCAGCAAATGCCCACATGAAAGGAACCTGTCAAAGCCTGTCTTAGCATGGTGGAGCACATCCCCATATACACTTCTTTTCTCAACCCTCGCAGCGCTGATGCTCAGTGAGAAATTCTACTAGCTTGCTAAGCTGCCATGAGGCAGTACGCCCCTCCACCATTCCTGGACATTAACCCTCCTCTTACTGCTTTGTCCTCGTGCTTCCTTCTTTCAACAACTCACTGTCCTCCACTAACAACATCACCACCATGTATTGCCTACCGAAGGTGCCTTGTTTGAAAGAAAAGATAAGAAAAAAATCAATCTAGATGTTTTCGCAGCCATGTTCATTTTGGGCTTTAAGAATGCCTTGTTTAAAAAACCGAATCCAGTTGTTTTTACATATATGCAGCCATGTTCGTTTTTGGTTTAAGATTGCCCCTCACGTGTGTGAGATCCACTTCTATGCTCACTACCTACTTGTTTCTCACTTGCTCATTCCTCACTGCATGACAGCTTGACTAATCCTGCCCCTCACTCCTTGAGGTTATGCCTGGCCACTCTGTGCAATCATACCTACTTTGATGCATATTCTGCCTGATGCAGCCCCCTGTAACATGAGGTGAGGCTTTGCCAGTCCGTGTAACCACACCTATTTGACCCATATGCTGCCTGATGTAGCCCCCTGTAACATGAGGTGAGGCTTCGCCAGCCTGTGTACACACACATTTTTTCTCATGTCTGTAACCATATGTGTATTCTTGCACTAATGTACCATGCACTTTCTGTAGCTAGCGCCTATATGCCTCAGGGCTTTATGCGCTGAAATAAATGCAAAAATAAAATAAATAAATATGCTTAACGCCTAAAAGACTTGAAATTCAGTGGATGTTGGAAGTCATGACCAGCTTACCTTGGTGCGTTTCTGTTACAAAGCCCACAAGTTCATACATTTTTTAAGTAAATGGATTCACAATGACATACCAAATGGCATTATGGGGGACATACCATTTTGGGGGACATCAAGGGGAGCGCACAAGTTAAACTGGTCACGACTTCCCACATCCGCTGAATTTGAAGGCTTTTGTTCCGTTCAATCTGGTCAACTTAACTGCACTTTAAAGCTTTTTCTGTGAATGTCAAGGGTTTTGTTATACCATAGTTGTTTTTACAGAGCACTAGCCATGGCCTTTTGCCATGTCCACTGTTCATGTACTCCCAATATGTTTCTTTCCGACCCACTGGGTGGCAACAGCCTTTGTCTATGGCTGCTACACATGTCTTTTGGGCCCACTAGCAAGGGCCTTCAGCCTTGGCCAGTGAGCAGAGCATGGCCTTCGACTGTTGCTACTCTATATTTTAAAAACACTAAAAGGGCCACATGGCATTCGGCCTTGTCCACTGTACATGTTCCACCAATATGTTTCCACCCTGGATCACTGTATAGTTTAAAACACTACCGGCACACTAGCCATGACCTATGGCCATGGCCAGTGGCCACAGCCTGTGGCCGTGTCCACTTTCCTCCCCCACCTCACTGTAATTCCAAAAATCTATTTGTTTTGCATTAATGTCATGTTTTTAACTCCCTTTTGTTTAAAAAATGTTTTCCTATAACCGTGGTCATCTTGATAATGCACTACAAATACACACAGCTATCTGTAGGTGCCCACAAATAACCATGGCTATCTGTACACACGGCAAACAAAGGCATTCTTTCCTGCCCTAGCACTTTTCCCATCCCCCCAACATGTGTGGTTTTGTGTGACACTCTGAAATTCTCAATCTGGTATTCTTTCATAACCTCTTTCTTTACTTGTTCCCACACCCAAATGTAGAGAAGCACTTTCTACAGAAGCATCCATCTTCATACCAGCCTTCACAAGCCAAAGGGCCAGAACATGACATGACTTATTGTCATTTTCGGTGCACAATGTAGAAGATGTGACCAACACCCTGAATAATTTTCTAGATGCTATTTTCCAGCAACTATCAGCAAGTCCTGTCCCAGGCATGGGCTTGGATAGACATGGTGGCCAGCAGGCTTAGTGGAGATGGGCATGCAGTTGACTGTCTTAAACATAACAGCCTTCAGTATACTTGCACAGGCTATGGCTGACCCTACTCTATTCCTTCATGCCTATCTGAGGTTTCACCAATAGGTTTCATTGGGATCCACTAGCCATGGCCTTGGGCACAGAGATCCATTATTCCCTGCCTAGGAGATATGATCACTGCAGGTGTAAAATTACTTATTTGTTTCACTCTCTCCCCATGTCTCTGGGATTACCCCAGTATTCACCAGATAATGCTAAAAAAAACCTGGTCCTCATTGGCAGGGAAGACACCCCCACAACCCCTGCTCCCCATGTTCGGTATTTATTACCCAATTGGATCAAATTAAATCGATCGAATGGTACTGGCTGAATTCGGTCAGATGTACCATTCAATCAATAAAATTCGATCAAATTGGGTAGTACCTTCAAAACTGCTCTTTTTCTCTATGGGAAAATGAACAGGTTTTCAGCATACTCCCATTCCTTTTCCCATGGAGAAAAAGTGCAGGTTTTGAACAGCTTTAGCGCGAAAACCACTGGGCAGATGTTGACCAGATGTTGACCATATAAGAAGCAATTTGGCCACAAAGCATTGATGTACATTCACTGACTGGTTTGGGGTAAATCCATCCAGTATTTTCTTAAATATTAGACAGAGACATGGTTGGAGCCCCTGTTCCTTAAAACCGTTATAAATATTGAGGCAGAGAGGCTTTTCAGAAATGGAAGTAACCATATTTTCTTTCTCGATGCAAGTGATTTCCACAATATTATGGGGACAAGCCGCAAATGAAAGAACTCAAGATGCTATTTGTAGGAGGAAAAAGGATGCCATCAAACTTTGGCATGAACTCCCCAACAACCTTATATAGTATAAAAACATTCTCGAAATCAGACAGAGACTTAAAACTCTTCTGTCTATGTAGTCACTCATAGGGGAACACTGGTTGTTCGGAACAAAAGTGCTTACATGGCCTGCCCATTGATGCTCTATAAATATCAACAGTAATAGAAGACACCATGCAAAGTTGGAAATTTGGGGGTGTGTTGGGGAGCCAGTTAGAGGTAGAAAATGTTTGGTTTATAAGGGAAAGACCATGTGAATCTCACATGATTACAGCGGCAGTGCCACAGGATGTATTCATAAAATAATGTGCATCACATGAAGCGATGAGTGATAGTGGGTAATGGGAGAGGCCTAGGGAGGGAAAAACAATTGAGTGGAGTGAGGGGATCTGGAAAAAAATGGGGGACACATGATGAATGTCATTATTCTGTAAATCAGTGACCCCCACTCTACCGCATTAATTGCTGTTATTGGAGATGCTTATCCTGCAAAATGAAGTTGGAAATATGGAGTTTAAAAAAAGGTTTATCATCTGCTGTGCCTACATCTGCTGGGCAGGGGGCAATTGGTGTTTCGTAACAAATGAATGGTGTAACATGGCTAGTGGCCATGGATAGAGGTCCCAAAAGGAAGATATTGGTGCAGAACATACAGAAGCTACGGTCAAACACAATAGGTAGTAAGACCTCAAGAAACTATGCAAAAAGTTCAGTCATGGCCAATGGCAATGACTGAAGGCCATGTTTAGTGGGCCCAAATGAAAACTAAACTATAGGTCCACATGTACAGTGGCCATGGCAGAAGGCCATGTCTAGTGCCTACCTGAGAAAACTAAGGTATAGCAAAACCTTTGATATTCAGTGAAAAGCAATATTTTAATGTGATCAGATTTAACGCAACGTAACACCTGATATTCTGTGCTCGAATTTCAATAAAGTCCACCTCAGAGAACAAAAATGCATCACACTAACCAAACAGTGATAAGAGTTAATGGCCAGGAGAGGGACAGGGAGAAGAAAAACAACTGAGGAGCGCGGGAGAATCATGGAAAGAGCAGGGGGCACTTGCTAAGTGCCTTTGTAAACAGGGAACAGTTTTGGATTTTCATGCATTATCGGGGAATACTGGTGGAATCTCGCTGGCATGGGTAGTTCAATGCTGTTGTATGTGTAGTTTGTGGCCAATATCAGGGGAATCCAGCAGGAATGTGGTAAGAGTAAAAGAAAAGTAATTGTGCACCTGCAGTGATCTCCTAGGCCGGGTGTACTGAGTCGCTGTGCTGAATGTCATAGCTAGTGGGCCCCAAAGAAACCTATTTATACAACATGTACAGAAGCCGAAGTCTGTGGCCACTGGTCATGGCCAAAGTCCATGGCTGGTGGGTCCAATGACACATATTGGTGCAACATCTACAGTGGCCATGGCCAAAAGCCATGGCTAGTGAGCCACAACGATACCTATTGGTGCAACATTATCCATGCTGAAGGCCATGGCAAGTGGGCCCCTAGGAAACCTATTTCTGCAATATGTACAGTAGTCAAGGCCGAAGACTATCAATTCTGACCATGGCTGAAGGCCATGGATAGCGGGCCCCAAAGAAACATATTGTTGCAACCTGTACAGTGGCCACGGCCAAAGGCTATGGATAGTGGGCCCTAAAGAAATGTATTTGTGTAACCAACATGTACAGCGGCCACAACCAAAGGCCATAGATAGTAGGCCCTGAAGAAACTATAGTATAATAAAACACTTGAAATTCAGAGAAAAAACTTTAGTTAGGAGATTCATTGTGATCAGATTTAATATGAATAATTCATAGCATCAACATCTTTGAAATTAAGTGAAAAAACCTTGGTTAAGAGAGTTACGTGATCAGATTGAACACAACAAAACCCCTGTAATTGAGCAATCACATTTCAAACACATTTAACTTAACCATGTGCTGCCTGCTGCTCAGCATATTACCACAGTGATGACATCACTAATTAAATCATTGGTGACATTGCTAATTACATCATGCATGCATGAGATCACTAATGTCACAGGGTTGATTGATTACAATTTGAAACATGACAACTGTGTGCTTTAACCAACCATATATGTATATTTTCATACTTATACATTACAATATATTTAACCCTGGTTTGTTTAAATGTAATGCTCGGTATACAATTATGTAGCTTAAGTAACTGATTTTTGTTGCATAATAACCAAACATCGAATGTTTAGATTATATACCATGGCAATGCACACTGCCACATACTTTCTGTAGTATGTGATTATTTTTTTATAAAGCTTTTTTGTCATCGAGAAAAGAATATGTTCATGCAATGTTATTACAGCAAGGAGAATTGAAAATGGAAATGTGAACTCTTGCTATTAAACATGTGTCTACTTCTATTTATTCTTATTTATTTTACCACTAAATATTCGTATTATATTAGGCGTGAAATACCTGAAATAGATTTACCAGAATCAGGACCTTTGCAATGGTTTACTAATACATGAAATTAAAAACATTTGTATAAGGTTAATTTTCTTTTATTTTAAAGTTTATGAGTTGATAAGTATGACAAATGAATGCACCACACGTAATCATATCATACTTTTGTGTCTGTGTATTATTCCATGTCATGTTATTATTGTTAAGTGTAATAAAATATGTATGAAAAGAGGTCAACAAAAATATTCTAACTCAGTTAATCAGTAATGTCATATTTTATGTAATTATTGATGAGATCAGTTATGTCATGTCTGATGTAAATAGTGATGTCATCAGTGATGTCATCTGTGTTGTCTCTGCATTGTTCTGCATTCCTCTCTGTGAGATGGTAAGTGTTACCACACATTTCTCTGCACTTTTAATGTGATTTTGAGTTGGTGTGGAGGAATGAATGGGCTGTGGTGATTGACATACCTCTACGTGGTGCCACAGAGATCAAAATATTAATACTAAGTTGCCTAATGTATTTGAATGTTTAAAGTTTGGTATAGTATGTGTTTGTATGTGTATATATACTGTGGCAGTTGCCACCCTATAGTTAAGGTAATACCTACAAGCCATACGAAATCCAAACATTTCGATTGCTAATAACTTTTGACTTGCTGGGTGGATTTGGATGACATTTTACAAACAAAAAGATTGTCACACCCTCCCCAGCCCCCAGACTGGAAATTCATGAAAGAAAAAGAAAAATTGTATTAAGAAAACCAAAAAAACACTGTTTTTGGCCTACTCCACCTACACCATTCTTTCCCCTCACTCTCTGGCCGGCCTCCCTTGGCCCTCCTCCTACCCCACCTGCGAGGCTAAGAACCTCAGGGTCATCTTTGTCTCCACGCTTTCCTTCTCCGTCTACATCTTTGATGTCTCTAAAAAGTCAAACTTCCTACTGCACGTCCTCAGAGGTACTCTGCCTTTCCTCCCCTTCCCCCATAAACTCACTGTCTCCCAAGCTCTGGTTCTCTCTAGGTTGGACTATTGTAACAGACTCGTTCTAATTCTACCTGCCTCTACTCTCCGCCCTGTGCAACTAATACAGAACAGGACTGCGAGACTTGTCCTTGGCCTCAAGCCCTGGGATCGTATCTCTCCAGCTCTGAAATCTCTCCATTGGCTCCCAGTGGGTGCAAGGATTAAATTCAAAACCCTCTGCATTGTCCACAAGGCTTCCTGGGGCCTCGGTCCAAAATACCGTCAGCTATACCTCTGCAAATACCTCCCCTCTCAAGCTCTTCGCTCCTCTACCTCTAACTACCTTAGGATCAGTCGTTTTTCGAAAAAACGAGCTGGGGTAGATCTCTGTCTTTGGCTGGGGCCTCCCTCTGGAACAGCCTCCCTGCCACTCTAAAACTTGAGGAACACATCTCTGGTTCCGGAAGTACCTCAAGACCTTCCTCTTTGCTTCTGCCTTCGCTCCCCCTCTCCCCTGCTGATCTGTTCTCTCTTGGCACCGTGCACCTGGCCACCATCTGTCCTCTGGGCCCTGGTACCTGCTCACCCTGCCACCCTCCCGCACTGCCTCTGGGCCACCCCTTACACTGGGGTCTGTATCTGTACCCATACGGTCCCCCCCTTTTTTTTCTTGCACTTATCAGACCTACCGTGTCTGCTGCCTTAAACCCGGCACTTGTAACTTACTGGCTGTACTACCACTGTTTGTTGCCATTATTATTTATGTATTTATTATTATTTATCTGTTTCTCCTTTGCTCCACACTTTCCACTCCTCCCCCCTTCCTTGCACTTTTCCCCTCACCCTCTGCCACGCAGTTGCGCATTCTCAATGTAACTGGGCCTAGTAAGATAGTTGTTTTGTTATCCCCTGTTCCGCTCCCTTGCCTTGTTGTGCTCTGAAACACTTGTGTATGAAAGTGATATAAATAAAATATCAATTCAATTCGATAATCCGATTTATTTTCCCATAGAGAAAATGTCAAAATTTGGTAAAGCTAAAGCACAAGAACCGCTGAGCAGATTTGGATCAAATATGAAACAATTTGGGCATGAAGCATTGACCCAATTTACTGGACAGGTTTGGGGTACATCTGCCCTTTAGTTTTTCATGTATTTGGCAGTGAGTGGATGTTCCCGCTCCCCAAAAAATAGCTATATCTCCTATGGTGCTTTGCAGCACAGAGGCTTTTCAGAAATGAAACTCAAATATTGTTTTTTGTTCAAAGCAAACGATTTCTAGGGTAATACCGGGGGATGGAGAAAAAAGGAAAGTCCTCAAAAAGCCATTTGGGGGACAAGAAAGGATGAGGAGTGCAGTGGGAAAGAGGAAATCATGTGAAATTGGAGAGTTGGGGTGGTCTGGGGAGCCACTTACAGTTCAAACATTTTCATATTATCGGGAGAATATGGGGGGAATCTCACAGCAATAACAAAAGAGGCGCTCGCTCGGAAAAGGAAAGGTGTTACACGAACCTTAGAATGAAAGGGGGTAATGGGAAAGGGTCAGGGATGGAAAAGTCAGCCAATGGGAGTGGGAGCAGGGTGTGGGAACCATGGAAAGAGGAGGGGGAATTTGGTGTGTGTCTGTAAGGACTTGGAAGAGTTTTTGATTTTCGAGCCTTATCGCGAATACCAGCGGAATACTGGGGAGTCCCGCAGACAAAGGTAGTTCATTGCCGCAGTATGTGTAATTTGTTGCCATTATCGGTGGAATATCATGGGAATCAGGACAGAGTGCAAAAATAGGCCAGGATTCTGTTTCAAACATTCAGAGCTTAACCATTGCCAGGTTCTCTCTAGGGGAAGAGCTCCGTTTCCTTAAAGAGCATTTAATACCAGTTTTAGAAAGCTAATGCAGCCATACTCGGGTTAGACAGGTATGGAAGAATAACCACATTTCTTCCTAAATTACCTATGGAGAGTTCTGTGTTGAAAGAAACTCTCCAGACGATCTTATGAGCACACTCACTCTTTCACAGCTGTGAAATGATTGTCTTAGTGTGTGGTGCATTAGGATTTCTTAGTGTTTTTATGAAAATATCTGTGGGCGCTACATTGAACTGGTCTTCCTTACAGTAATCCTAAACCCAGCTCCTTTTGACAAAATAAATTAGGGGCAGAATTTAGGAGGGCCAGAAGTCCTTTGCAAAAAGAATTCTGACTTTTTTTTGAAGATATGCTCCACACGTGATACCCCCAATGGCAACACTGTACAAAGCTGCACATCTAACTTTAGCCGTAAGGTTTACTGGCTTGGTATTAAAGTTCTATGATCAATCAAACATGTCCCCAACAGCTTGTTTCATGGGGCTCTCCGTTTAATATACATGTTTAAGATTAGAAAATGGTGGAGGTGAATCCCATTCCAACCTAAAAAGATTCATCCAAATAGGGGCAATATAAACATTACCCGACTCAAAACACCAACAACTAGGCAGCCTTTTGTGCGATAAGTACAGAGAAACGAATGCACTACCATTAAACATTAGCCCACAATCCCCCTTAAACCTTGTATATACATTCAATAAGATTTGGATTGAAATGGGGATACTGCCAAGAATACACTATCATCAGCAAAATAAAATAAAAGGTTCCAAACATCCCCTATGGTTGGAAGAACCAGCCCTGTTTCTCATAAATATTCACAAAGCCAGTTAGTTAGTCAAAAGTCTATTGCCACATGAATGGTGTGCCTTATGGTCTCATCACTGCTTGCCCAACTGAGACAAAATGGACGTGTTAAGCGCAGGCCTTGCAGCTGTGTATAAATATGTGTGTTTGGGTGCTTGTCATTTTGTAACACTAACTTTGATAAATTCCTAGAGTCTTTCGGTGTCCAATAAGGAACAGGTCAGGAGTTGAACGGCCAACATTATTTCTAGCGTCCCACTTTGGAATGCAACAAACAATGGTTTCGAGGGTAGTGCGTGCTCTTAATGAAAATAGTCTTCATGCTAAGTCTATTTTCTTCCTGTGACACAAGATGGTGAAAGTGTTCATAGATTTAGTGGTCATAGATTTTATCAATGGAAATTATGATAATCCTTCTGATGTGGTATGTGTTCACGGTAGCAGAGTCATTGAAAGAGTTTCTATTTCGGTGGTGCTGCTGGTAGATTAAGTGCACACACATGAACATGGGACTCTAGGGTTGTTTCAATGCTGTTTGTTGCTGCTACTGAGCTTTCATCCATACTTGTCAATTCAATTCCTTATTGTTTTTGGTTTCAAATAAACCTTTACAATTACATACATTAGAGAAATACAGTAACAAATCATTCCATATACGTTATACATAATACAATGTGTAAATAAGAGTGACATTAAAACTGATTTGCCTCCCAGCATATAGAGTCACAGGATTTCCCCATCCACTGCTGCCAAATCATGCACACATTTTCCAAACAGGGATCTACGCTGCGATAGAAGGGTCATGCAGAAAGATCATTACATGTTTGAAATCCTCCCTAGTGCTCACATGTTTACAATATCTACAGAACGCTACATTTTTAGGCAGTCCACTGCTTATGCAGATGATATCAGAAGTATTGATTAGATTAATTCAGAACCTCATACACATATTTCGGGGCAGATCGTTCAGGAAATGTCCTTACATATTATTCCTCCATGCTTACACTTGTGTATACCACTCTAGCTCTTACGTATAGGGGATATATCCCAATAGATTTACAGGTCACAATTCAATCATTTTGCATAATCTTCAATTTTACTCTATCCGGATTGTCTAGTAGAGTTGTAGTTGTTACTTCCAACTCCAAATTTGTTTCAATGCAATACTCAGCTACTTCCTTTAATGGGAATCCGCCATAAACAGACATTTATTTCCCCATATGAGCATACAGGGCATCCACAGGAGAGTCTAGCATTTTCCTAATCATAGTCAGGCCTTTCCACAGTATCCTGCTTTGCAATCATTGTTTGATATGATAGGATATTATATGATATGATGGGTTATTTATAATGCGCTTAATACCCAGAGGTTTCTAAGCATGGACCTGGGGATTGAACCTGTGTTGCTTTGCGTCGTATTGCTTTCAAAGCGAGCACATTGCTGCTAAGCTATCCTCCCAAGTCATAAATCCTATCCTATAAGGGTTATCAGTAAACCTTCCTCCAGATCAAAGCCTCATATATTATTAACTCCTCAGTAAGTCAAATCAGAAGTACTTGGTACCAATAAACATTTTCAGAATTTCCTATCATTCGCCTTCATCTGCTCTGCCAATATCAAAGCCTTTTTTCAGCCATTTTCTAAGAAAAGATTTGCACGGCGGTGCCGTTATGGGTATGCCTAGATACAGTATTGAATTTGTTATCTCCAGGTGCTCTTTATTAATATACTACACACATTTTCAATTGTTATCTTTCATACAAAATGTAATTAGTTTTGTCTTGGAGGGATTGATTTTTTTTATTTTTAACCCCCCACACATTTCCCGAAGGCACAAAGCAGGCATTGTAGGCCAATTGGGGTCCCATCAAGTATAAGAAAATCATCTGCGTACGCTAACCATGTTACACACAATTCCCCTACATTTGGACTAACAAACACTGCACTTTGTAAGGTTTCTCCTGTGTCCGCCATTCATAAATTGAAAAGACAAGGGACCAACACGCACCCTTGCCTTCACCCAAAACAGGTCTTAAATTCCCTAGATGTTTTCCCCTCATTATTTAATCTTACTTGGACAGAAGAACCTGAGTGGAGATAAATGAACATTCTCAGTAAGCCCAATGGCAGACCCTAAACATATAGCTTCTTCCACAACAGGCTTCTATCCACGAGGTCAAACGCCATTGAAGGATCTAGTGAGGCAGCATACATTGGCGTTGTTTCATCATTCCAGGCAAGCATTTGAATACAGGCCATAAGGAAATCATTTCAATCTGTCCCAATACTTCTCCTAAAACTTTGTTTGGAATGTGTTTACAATTTGATTTTCCATTTCCCAATTTTAAATTTTCAAGCATTAAGCCTGCAAATAGTTTGCTGTCCACATCTATTAATGTAATAGGCTGGTAACATAGCAGACTCAAGCTGTCCCCCTTTTTTACTATTTTTTTAAACATTGGGATAATAAAAGATCTTTTACTCAAACTAAATATATAAAATGCCTGCCCACAGGCTGGGTGACTGTTTTAAAACTTTGTTTGATAATTGAATTGAACCCCCGTTCTCGAGTTACTCAATTTTCTAATAATTTGTTTGATATCTTCCATGTTAAAATGTTAAAATACAGTTGCCACTAATGATTTAGATAAATCCACTCTGCTACAAGCTTACTTTGCTCCCTCCCATACAGCCTTTTATAGTGTTGAGCCCACATGTTTTCCTCAACAGGATTAGTTTGCACCTCCACTTGTTTAGTGTCCAATGAATTAACTATTTCCCAAATGTTTACATCTTGTTTTTTTAAGCATAATATCCAACATAACCTCCCCATCTCTCTGGATGAGGTGTTGTTGGTGGGATTTACATCAACTACGGCACTGTTGCTTCTCCTTCCTAATAAGGGAAGCCTTTCCTATGACTGCTTATTCATACTTATACATTTCTCTAATCCCTTTCTTACTCCCTTGATTTCCCTCAAAAATAATTCTGGCAAACCTAATTATTATACCGCAGGGGCCCAATACAATAGGTGCCATACACTGCCACATTATCCTATTAATGTATTTCACTGTATACAGCTGTAGCTTTTCCTCTAAAGTGGTTCTGATAAATGTGTATTTAATTTCTTCATTAAAAAACATTATATTCCACTCATTCTAGTTGACATGATTGCTGCAGTAGTTTAATGTAATGGGCCTTATCGTGTTTCTGGGCATGTAGCTTTCTTTCCCCAAGAAGTTTGCAATAAGCATATTGTGATCACTAAACTAGGTTTACTTTACTTGAAAGTTAGCACAGTTCCCTAGCAACACTTTAGAAACAAAAATGTTGTCAAACACTGACACTGCCTGGCCTTTTTTCCAAGTGGGGTGAGAAAACATACCTCCTGCCAATTGATCGTTTAACATATAAATTCCCCACACCTCAGCAAATTCTCTCCACCTCCACAAGCCCCTCGTCTATATTTTTCGAACACCTCTTGATGGGTGTTTACATCTCTGTTTCTGTTCTTCAAAACTATAGTAATTCATATCACCCGCCACCAATACATGACAACCAGAGTGTCCAGATGTGAGTTTTTCCAATATATTCCAACAGCTAAATAGCACTTTCCCCATTCAAGACTTTTATTAGAACAGCCAACATCCCTCTTTACATGTCCAACTGTTTCACAACTAACATTTCAGCAGCGTTTCTAATGGCCGTTATAAGATCCCCAGAAAGACGTCCCAATTTTCCTTTCACAGCTGTCTGAAAAACAGTTTGATATCCATCCATCCAGACATTTAAGGTACCTCTAAGCGCTAATGGCATACTTTCATATCCTTCAATTGGGCAATAGACACGTTGAGGGTCAGGGCCAGCCATCTACAGTCCCCCACTTAACAATGATCTCTCTTCATATTATTCTCTTTTTTGTCTCTTGCACCATAGCACACATTTCTGTGAGCATTAGACCACTCTCCCCCCTCCTGTGTTTGTTTATCTCTAGGCATCTTGTTCTCCTTAAAACGGAGAGGGATCATATGCAAGTCGTCCTCAGCAGTTGACCTCTTTAAGTATCACTTCCTGCACAATTCTAGATGGAATCTCCAAGATGACACAATCATCCCTTTTGGGATCATGAAATTCCACCACTTCTATGTCCTTAGAAGTTATGAGTCAAAGGCTCGGAATTACATTAGATCTATTGAAAATGTCTGACCCCCTCCCTTTCTTCTCACTCTTAGGGGCATCATTCTGCACTGTATGCTCACTTTCTTCCCTATTGCTCCGTTAAACCAAACATCACACAACCTTTCTCTTTGACCCATCCCTCCACAAACCCCTAATCCCTGCTCCTTTACTAAGTCTCCCACACACTCTAGACCTTTATATGGTGGCTCAGTGGCTCAACATGCATCACCTTTCAAAATGTGTTCAGGAGCCTGGTTAACCTTTAAGTCACTAGTTGGGCATTCCACATTACAGTTACATATCTTCTTGTCCTACAATGTTCCCCCTTTCTTAAACATGACCTTTGGTTGTTGGCCAGTCCCAAAATCCACCTTATGGGTTTGAAGCCCCACCCCCTTTGCCTTCAATTTATTCTCCTTTACATTCAGTGTAAAGGTCTTCTGGTAAGAATGTTCTGTATCCTCATTTGCGGTCAAATACCCAATGGTCAAAATATAAATTGCCTCATCCCAGATAGGACCTTCTCTGTTCAAGTTCTTTGATCAAATTAGTCTTCTTCATATTCTGTTTTAGTATTGCTCTTTGTTTTGTTTTGTCATCGGAGATTGTCATACTATGCGTCCTTGAGAGAAAACATGATGCCAGAATTTCCTGGATGATCCGCGGCCATCATTCTGTTTTTGTTATATATTTTCTTCCCTTTTTTTAGCTGGCGATCTTCGGTATTGACGGCTAGACTCCACTCATTACATTACATTCCTGCTGGCTGCTTTTTCGCCTTGTTAAAGATGTGAAAATGGCCCTGTTCCTCACTTTTGTTCTCATTAGCTTTATTGAAATCTAAATGGACTTCTGGGACGGGAACACTTTTCTCAGGATCACCACTCACAAACCCCAACACCTATTTTCTAGTCGTTTAAGTGATTTTGAGATGATACCAAGATGGTTTGAATGTCATTTTAATTAATTGCACATATATTACAAGTCTGAAGCAAAGATGAGAACATAGAATAGAAGTCATCCCAAGAAGGGGCATTATTAGCATTGCTTTCATGCGCAGTCCATCAAATTACAAGACTCCAAACTTAGGTTCTTCATAGAAAGATTAATCATCCTCTGTAAATATCAGCAGGGTATTTATAAATGAGGCACCTTATGGTGGTAAGCTAAACCTCTGACCCTTTACATTTTTGGCAGCACTATCCTCATTTATATTACTAAATTTGCCCCATATTTGGTTCTCTATAATCAGTGGAAGGTGAACCAAATTGCTTTCATGAGCTGGGTCCAAACCATTATCGGAAATTGATCCTCCATTACATTTTTTACTGCCTTCTTCTTAGGACACTGCTGCAAAGACGCATCACTAACCCTTCCTGGTTGAGTGTTAATACGTGGGGTGAATGTGGTCATGGAATTGCCATGGCCATGTCCATCCTGTCATTTTTATTAGAGAAGACTAACAGGGCCAAACCAATGTCACTATTTAGTGCCACAACTTGCATTTTTCTCAATAGGTTTGGCATCTGGGCCGCATTACAAGGTTGGAGGCAGCCATGGAGCTAATAGCTCCATGGCTGCCTCCAAAACCCTTCCGACTCCGCCCTGGTGAATGGAGCAATTACCGGTCCATTCCGAGGTCAGAGGGACCTGTAATTCCCCATTCACCAGGGTCATTCCCCATTCCCATTTGAGCCCTCATAGGGCTCAATGGGAATGGGGAAGGCGCTAATACCGGTAACGCAAATTGCAGTACCGTTATTAGCTCTAGAGTCCCTTTGCGGGTCCCGCCCTTAACGCCTGCAAAAACCAGGCATTGAGGAAGGACCCGCAAAGGGTACTCGTAGTAGGGAGGTAAGGGATTACCAGCACCGGTGCCCTTTCCGGGGCCGGTAATCCCTTACCTTCCACCTCGTAATAATAACCAGATGCAGTTGTTTCTAATGCCCAAATTGCAGTAAAAAAGGAAAGAAAGAGCAGCATTCAAAAGCTGGCTAACATTCCTTTCTGTCTCGCTGCTCACCTTTACCGTTCACACCGACCAGCCTCTACCCCCTCAAACTGCCGCAAAATGCCTTTCTTGCCAATTTTCCCCGGCTCCCTCTGGGTGTCGTCCACCATGCTTCTGCAGGCTGGGACATCCGGGCTGCAATGACTCAACTTCAGAAACGCTGACTTCCTCGTTGCTCATCGCTGAGATTTTGGTGCGAAACAGTAAAACGTAGTTGTTAGGGTCCCACAAGCCGGGTGTCCGCCCGAACCACCAGGACACACAGGTACACACAGAAATACTTCCTGCAACATTTTGCAAATGCTTCACATGGAGGCAGACTATTTAAGCAGCCAGTTCCTTAAAGGCACAGACACAAGTTACTTCAGGGGTCCGGGGAGCAGCCAAGAGAAGCGACCAGCAGTGTCCAATGCCCAAACACGCAGAAACACTTCCCGCAACACTTCATCCATACTTGTGCCACTTGCCATACTGTGGATTTATTTCTTTATCTTGGACAAATAAGAGCATGGGTGAGTCCCTCACATGATGTTTTCTTTGTGATCTTCCCCTGCTTCTCTGTCACAATTGCAATCACATGTCAGGACCTGGGGCACCACTAACATTAACACAGGAAGGCCAGTAGTGACCGACATTAATATAATATGTGATTTAGTTGCCCAAACGTACACAAAAAGGCCAGTAGGGGCCAGAAGTAATACAACAAGACCTACTGCAACGAACAAATTAGAATTGACAGTGGCAACCAAATTTAGCACAGCTGGGCTGGTAGCTACCAACACTAACGAAACAAGGCCATACGTTGTTAATCTTAAATTAACCAAATTTACCACATCAAGCCCAGTAGCGTACACAATTAGATTTAAAATCAAAGACGTGACCAAATATGAAAAATCAAGGTTTGTAGCATTCACAATGAATACAGCAAGCTCAGTTGTGATCAAAATAAATTAACAAAACATGCATCTTTCACTCCTATTCTAACGAGTCTTGGTTCATTTGCTCAAGGTGATGCCGCAATTTGCATTACACACGGACATTTCAAGTTAAAGTGCATAATGTGTTCAATTTCAAATTCGAGTTGAATGGAAATACATTGAGGGACTTTGGAATACCTGGCAGGAATATGTTCAAATCGACAACTGTGCCATTCGCATTAATTTCTGTCTCATTTGCAGGTTTCCTCGTATCCCGAATAACCGAGATGACGTAGCACAAGTATGTTATATATGTATACAATTAACAAATCATGCCTGCTCGTGGTTATTCCTGAACATCTGAATCCTGCAAAGTGATTCACAATTCTATTCATTGTCCAGAAGTTTGTAATTTGATGTTTATTTTAATCAAGAGCATTTCACAATTATTTCCATTCCTAAGTCTATAAAATGCAATGATTGAACTACTTTGGTATTTGAACAATACGAACGCTCGGGTATTTGTAATTCGTTATGCTCCACAGACAATTTTAATTAAAAATAAATGCTTGAAAAGACCAGAAAAAAATGTGAATGTTAACTATTCTCTTGCTACTTTGTGCTCATTCTGTTCCGCACAAACACATTGAGAATAAATCTGAGCAAACTGATAAAGGCCTAGTGTGAAATAATGGAACCGCGTTGTGGCAAACATTAATATTCAATTGATCTGAACACCAAACTTGCCATACAAAACAGCAGGTTCAATATTTTCCAATTCCAAAAAATGCTAAAATAGATGTTAAAAAACAGGCGTAAAAGTGTGATGCCTGTGATAAAGATTAGGTTGTACACTGCAAGGTATTGTATAGCTTTTTTTGCACGTGGGTCCGGGCCACAGAATGGGGTGCACATATTCTCCTGCCCCTACATTTCACCTTAAAAAGGATTTACAAAAGATTGACATTTACATCCCGGCGTGACTCATGTGGAAACTGGTTGCTCTTAGTGCCTGCTGAATCACAAATATATATCACCCCATATGTGCAACTGACCGTTTTTAGAAAATGGGACTCTATGAAGCAGAGCAATAACACTATTGTGTAATCCTTCCCCAAGTGCAATTTGTCTCACATTGACACCCTCACTCCTGCCCTGCCTGACCTCTGCAACCACTCCTTCACCATTGGAACCTTCCCTTCGGCCCTGAAGCACTCTCTTGTGCACCGCTCCTTTCGTGGGCAAACTCATGGAAAAGCTGGCCATCTCCCAGCTTAATCTTCACACTGAATCTGTTGGTTGTCTCCATGACCATCACTCTGGCTTCAGAGCTGCCAGAAGCACGGAAACAGATCTCCTCAACATCCATGAAGACCTGCTCTCTAACCTTGATTCTAATCTCCCCTTTGTTCCATCTTTCTCGATCTCTGTTCTGCCTTTGACATGGTCAACCATGCCATCCTGCTCAATCGTCTTCATGATAACCTGGGTATCACCAATCAGGCCCTGGCCTGGCTGACCTCGTTCCTCTCTGATCGACCCTCCCAGGTCCAACTTGGGTCTTTTCTTTCCTCTATCTCACTCGCTAACCGTGGTGTTCCCCAGGCATCTAACCTCTCTCCCTGGCTGTTCAATCAATACATGGCACCTCTAGCCCACTGCATTGCCGCTCTCTGCTCCAACTTTCAGTGCTATGCGGATGACACTCGGCTCATTTCCAGGCTCCCTTCTGCCACCTCTTCTCCTTCTCTCATCTCGGACTGTCTGTCTGCTATCCAGAAGTGGTGAGCCGCCAACGATCTCTGCCTTAATGCCAGTAAGATGTAGGTTCTCCTCATCGGCACACCTGCAAGTCTTCTTTCCTGTCACTCGCTGGCTGGCCTCCTTTGGCCCTCTTCATGCTCCCACCTGTGAAGCTAAGAACCTCAGGGTAAACTTCAACTCCACACTCTCCTTTTCTCCTCACATCTCTGATTTCTCTAAAAAGTCAAACTACCAATTATCTTCAGAGGTATTCTTCCTTTCCTCTCCTTCCCCCAGAAGCTCACTTTCTCTGGAGCTCTAGTTCTCTCTAAGCTGTACTACTGCTACAGCCTCTTTCTAAATCTGCCTGCTTCTACGCTCTGCCATCTGCAACTCATCCAGAACAGGACTGCAGACTTGTCCTTGGCCTCACACCCAGGGATCATATCTCTCCAGCACTGAAATCTCTGCATTGGCTCCCAGTGGCTGCAAGGATGAAGTTCAAGACGCTTTGCAGGGGTCCACAAGGCCTTCTGGGGCCTGGGTACTCAATACCTCCAACTCTTTCTTCTGAAAATACCTTCCTACTCGAGCTCTTCGCTCCTCCACCTCCAACTCCCTCGGGGTCATTCGCTTCTCCAAGCAGCAAGTTGGTGGTCGATCTATTTCTTCAGCGGGGGCCTCCCTCTGGAACAGCCTCCGTGCCTCTCTGAAACTTGAGGAGAACCATCTCTGGTTCCAGAAGCACCTCATGACCTTCCTCTTTGCTTCTGCCTTCTCTCCTCCTCTCCCGTGCGGAGTTCCTGTCTGATACTGCACTGGTCATCTGGCTACCTAGCTATCCTCTGGTCCTTGCCCTCCCAGTTGCTCACCCGCACTGCCACCCGGCAACCCATGCACTTGGGTCTTTGTCTGTAACCCTACAGTACCCCTACCTGCACTTTTGAACACCTGTTTTCTGCGCTTACCCTTGCACCTGCCACCTTGCTGGCCACACTTCTTTTTATTGCTTTGATCCCATGTACAGCACTGCCCCCCCCTTCCCCTGGCACTTTACCCTCCCGCCTCCCCTGCACTTGTGCGATCTCAATGTCACTTGGCCTAGTAAGATCGCTGTCTCTGTCCTCCCTCTTTTCCCCCTTTCTTGCGTCATCGTGCCTTGAAACACTTGTATATAGGCGCGTTACAAATGCCATATCATATCATATCATATCACATCCCTGCACATTCCAAGTGGCTCTGAATACTTCACTGGTTTAGACTAAAAGTGTACCCCCTGGCTTCTACTTCAATCCCCTCCACTCTCCTGTCTCTTGATTGTGACATGTAGGGCCTAATTCACAGAAAGTTTAGCACAGAGAAAAGTGACTTTGCACTTCAAAATTACACTTTGAACCAGGCCCAATTCACAGAGTAGAGCAAAGGGACTTTGCACTGCAAAAGTACTCTTTGCACTGCAATAAATAGGTATACATCACACAGAAACACCAAGTCCAGCAGTAGCCACCATCAATTTAACTGGTGTCCCAATTCAATGCTGAAGTATTATGTTTTGTTGTATTGCACGTGGAATTATATAGCACCATTGTCGCACCTTGCAGCGTTTGGCTCAGTTAGAAAAATGGGGGAATGATTAGTGGGACTGGGGGAGAGGCAGATGCAAAACCTGCAGTGTTGATGGGTGCAGATCGGAAGTACCCTGTTTCTGTGTGCCAATCGGCCTTCCATAGTTCTGTCTGTGGGAGGGGAATGCAAGTGTAGTGTAAGGAAGTAGAAGATCTTAGAGGGGACTCGGTTAGTCAGTGGAATGGGAGAGTAGGCCTAACAAGCCAAGAAACCTGCAGCACTGCACTCACACCACTGGCATCTTGCAGAGTGGCCTAATGTTTAACTAGCTCACATTGCAATTGTCAATTCCTTTCTGGCTTTCTCTCTGAAATTAACACATTCTATCCCATGTGCAACAAACAGGCATCTCCGAGTTAGCAGGTAAGTGGGCATTCTGGAAACTCCATTACTATAAACTATATGCAAAGGGATGTGGGAGGGACAAACCTTTGGTTCAGAGAAAGGGCTACTTGAAATGTGTGGTCACAGTCACCCAATTTGCCTTTCTGATGTTAGTACAACTGGCTCCAAGGGCTCACAACAGACGGAGACAAGATACTTAGCTAGGCATTTACTTAGCTAGGCATTTGACACGCTGATGCATTAGTGCCAACCATAGCAGCAGTAACAGCAGATCAGAAATTCAGCAGTAACAGGTGAGCAATAGTAGTAGACAATGAAGTGCTAGTCATCTGTCACTGACGTAGTCATTGCAGTAGCCAATGTCAATAAATACATATGTGCCCACAGTAATTGGGCCAAAGTTAACAGGTTAAGTGAAAACACCCAACAATTAGTCATTCCCCAGTGGTTTTTAATGTGGTGGTCATCCTCCGTTCCAGGGGCTGGAACGGGGGATAAAGGACTTGCAGTCGAAGTTATCAGCCCGAGCAAAGCGAGGTTGGATATCAAGGGATTCGGGTCGGGGATGAAGGCCATTACATTAGCACCCCAGGTTGCCAAAGCAGTAATCCTGTCCCGCCGTAAGAAGGAAAATCCTTTTCCAAGAGGGCCGCCATGAAAGGGAAGGCGTGGCTCCATACAGAGCCCCTCTTCCATTTAATGGCGGCTTGCAGGACGTGAAGATAAGGAGCAGATGCTGCAGTGGCACTCGCTGCTGCTGAAATAAGGTAAGTACGAGGTGGGGCAAAAAGGAAAAAAAGGGACAGAAGGTGGTGGGAAGATGGCAGCGGCGGAGCCGGCCGTCAGGTGGCTTGGAATGTAGGCTTGGACCAGTGGTCCAAGCCTGCGTTTTTAGACATCTGATTGTCTTGCTCCCACCCGCACTGGAGCAGTTCTTAGAGGACGTTCCATCATGAATATTTAACACAAGAGAAAACAAACATAAAATTGGAAAGTTGCACTTCATTGTATTCGACCCGAAATTAGGAAATCTGCAAGCATTCGCTCAGTCTTCGAAAAAATAGAGAACATTTTGGAATACAGAAATCATCATTCGGTGTGAAACTGGAGTAAGAGATGTGTGAAATACAACAGTTTCCGCGAAGTGCACAAAGGCAAACCGGTGTACCTTTTGCTCTTTTTGTTCACTAGTTAACATGTCATTCCCCCTCCTGACATTGCGGTTACTTTTGGTGATGATGACATTGCCTGTGTGGCAAAATTTGCGCATGCATTTAAAGGCCAACTGATGCATCAGAGTGGCTCATACTGCATGAACTGTCAGATTAACATCAGTTGCCGGCCATGGCAATGCTGGATGCATAGGCAAGGCATGTGGCCTAGCATGTTGCTGACCACTTCTAGAGAAATAACTGGACTAGAGAGTAAACCAATGGCAAGTAGAATGAGTGCCCACATGCTTGGTGCTAGAAGAATATTCCCCAAATATTGAAGGAGTGACTCTCCACTTATCTAAAATGTTCACAATGAGTTGCTAAAACCCCTATTGTGTGTGGAAAGAAATGGAACTGTACTCCACACTGGAAGTTGCACTACTGTCTGAAGAATAGAAAATGTAGTTCAAATAGTGGACGAGTTTAAAGAGTTAATCCCAGTTAGTAGAATCAACCCAACACCTGTGCAATGCATGAAATGGTGGCCTATGATATCATATGATTGCAAACTTGAATTTTGTGACTTGTGCCTGCAAAATAAGTTAACTTTTTCCATCTTCTCTAACATTTTTAATTTTTCTTCTGCAGCATGACAAATATGGCCTGCTAGTAGTAAACCCCTTGCATCATTTTAATGAAGAATGTCTAAAGTGCTTTTGAAATGGTGGAACCTTCAAGGCACCTTTCAATACATCATCAATATCAAATGGGTGAATAAATAAGAACAAAAGAAAATAGCACTTTGCAGGTGATATGAAACGAAATCGCAAAACTCCAGGTAGTCTAGTAAGACTTCCTAAACATCAAACTTGGTTATTGCTGCAAACTTGCAATTTTGTTATTGACAACATTGGATTGATGATTCGTTTTCATGACCAACCATTTGGATGTTTGCAATTTTAGAAAATGACAGGAAAGGAGTTCATGCAGTTGAGATGAATACCCCACAGCATGCTATTTCAATCGACATTCTTTGGAATATAAAAATAGATACTGATGTCTGAGACAATGTTACTGATTCACATGTTTCCAGTTTCCCTGTAGTATGGACTGACATACTCATAAACATACTCATAAACATGTTCCGGTTTAACGTTCTTGCTTCACAAGGAGACCACAACATAAACGTGTACTTTCTGTTCTTTTGTATAGAGCATTTCTGTTGAATGCTGTGGTTGTTCATTAACAGAAACAAGGCGCATTACAGAACAGTACTAGCACATATGACAATGGCATACTACACTATTACAGTCAGTAATTAGAGGTACTGCGCAGTGACTGTCTACTCTGAGATGTCGGCTTAGAGTCCTCCGTGAATCATACCTGCATGGTCTCACATCATATGGCACAGCATATATGCAGTCACCCACATGGTCCAAATCATTCAACAGCACACAGTTTTCTTGCACAGATTATGGGTAGTGAAGAAGACATCTAATTCGACATTCATCTACCTATGGAGGTGGTGGTGGACATATGGGTTTTATGTATGCCATGAGCTGAACTTTGTGACTCTGTCTATGAAAATGTCCTGTCCAGTACAAAGGTGGAAGTGCAGATGTGTCTTTCCTTCCTGTCTTGATAACTGTTGCATTCTCTTTCTTCTTCTCCTCATTGGTATCTCCAGCTTCCAAAAGCATGTGTTGTGGTCTGGAATCAAATGCCCCCTATTTATCCTACTGATTAACACCATTTATATGATACACACCAGTAAGTGGCTCCTTGAGAGAAGTTCCTGTGGTGTCCGAAGCGGCTGTCTGTGCATGGTACGGCTTGATACCAGAGGTTGTTGGGTCCTCTCCTCTAGTGGGATTGTTTGTCGTGTCTCTTGTTTCTCATGTCTTTTGCTGAATATGGTTTTTGCCATCTCTTGCTGGTCTTTTCACCGGCTGCTTTGGAACACTGCTGGGGCTGCTGCTGGGAAGGGTGGGAAGTGCGGCAACAGTGGATTCCGTGTTCTGTTCTGTCTCGCATGCTCATAAAGCATCCTCATAACTCATAATATCAGATTGCTGTGCATTGGAAGCCTTACTGGCCTGACAGACAGTACAGCGTGAAGCTGTCCTCCACTGGTACCTAGATATACGCTTGAACCCAGCTCCCATACCTATTAATTTCCAGCATTCTACTATGTCGCCTTTGACTCACACTATGTCATCATTGATTGATGTATCACCAACTGTTACGCCTCTAATAACAACTTCATATGACTCTGCATATGACTCTGCATACGATTTTGCTTCTTTTATTTCAAGTCCTAAGTCGTTTATTATGGAACTCTATTGCTCCGGAGGACCCTGAATTAACATCTACTTCAGAAAGTCTACGTTTACCTCAGGCAAATGATATGCTGAGTGGGGGCATTAAGTCCATCTCACATCTCACGCCACCAGTCACTAGCACACCTGCACCTATGCTAGCACTAAACTCTGTTCAGAGTTCGATGACAATGGGTACTTTGTGTCAGAATACATATCAAGGATAATACTCCTGCTCTACTTTGCACTCTGTCAGTTACTAGTACACAAGCTTCACCAACTATTGTTGCACACGCTATTATGGATGCTTCCACAGCTGATAGTACTGAGCCTGTTGAACTCATTACTGATACTTGCCCTCCATTCTTACCAATATCTTTTCTGATTTTGCCAAACAATCACATAACTGCCCATTCATAAATTGTGCACTTCTTTTTTTATTTGTATTCATATTTTATATTGTGTCTTAGCCAAAACAAGGTTAGAACCCTCTGTCTACTTACCACCTGTGACTCCATCTCTACCTCTCTCTCTTCCCTTGGCTGGCTTCCTTTCCAATCCCAACTTAAATTTCAATTTCTCTGTCTTTAAATCTCTCCATGGTCTCGCTCCCCCTTATCTCTCCTCCCTTCTCTCCTTCAACTCTCCCTCCCGTTCCCTTCGTTCAGCTGACCACTTCCTTCTTACTGTACCTCCCTCCCCCTGTGCTTCCGCTCCTTCCAACTCCTAGCACCTCTACACTGGAACTCCCTTCCTCTTGCCATCCGGTCTACCCCCACCTTCACCTCCTTCCGCTCTTCCCTAAATCTCTCCTCCTCCATTCTCCTCCCTGAATCACCTCCCCCCTCCTGTTTCCCCCTCCTCTCTATTCTTCCCCTAACTATTCCCCCCTCTCACCCTCCCCATCCCTACTCCAACCATTTTTCACTACTCCCCTCCCATTCACTCCCTCTCCCCTGTCAACCTAACTCCCTCAGTTAATTGCTCTTTTCATTGTTTAATCAACTTATTCATAATGTATTTGCTTCTACTGTTATTGGTTGTTTATGTAATTTGTTGTTCAATTGTACAGCGCTTTGGCGTAAAACGCTTAATAAATCAATAAATACAAATACAAAATACAAATAACAATACTTATTGTCAATACATCATATAAAAAGGAATAAAAAAAAGAAAAGCTTCAACACATATAATCTTAAATCTTAAAACAATAACATTTCAAGAAATCTAAAACCAGTTAGCAAAGAGAAAAGAAAAAAGAAGGAACAAAAAAGAAATGACGGCAGGAACAAGAGAACTAAAATTCAGACTTCTCTTAAGACCGAAAAAGAATACAGGAAGGATAATTATCTTGTGCATTTCACATTTCACATTTTGACATAACTTTCTTTCCCGTGAGTTTGAGATTTTTCAAGAGCTTCACCACTTCTATCGTAAGGAATAGTTCATTTCCCAGAATGTATTTGTAGCTAATGACCCAACATTTTGCACACATCTTCCCTGAACATTTTGATAGAAGATGTTATATAGATTGTTTTTCCATATCTCCACATTTTTCACATATTTCGGTAGAGAGGTTTACTTTATCTATGATATGCACAATTTCCAAGGTAGGCAAAATATTAAGTCTAAGTCTAAGGAAGTCCATTCTATAGCCTGGTACTGAATTTCTTTATGTAGGAGGGCAGAAAGGACCTTGGCTGTGTCTGTTGGAGTAAAGGAAGATGATCATTTTGCTAGTCTCATTTTCTCTATTTCTATTTCTTTTTTATTTCTATTTATATATTTATAACGCGCCGACAGCTTGTAAGCATCAGGGCGCGACAGAGACACTAAAAAGCAGGTTCACAGGACGATGCAAATTGAAAGAAAAGTGCCTCTACATGAGCGCAGGAGTTGCAGAGATGTTCATAATTTGAAAAGTGTGGTTTTTAGCTGCTTTCTGAATGATTGAATATTGCTTTCGAGCCTGAGGTTACGGGGTAGCTTGTCCAATGGGAAATGGCCTTAATGGGAAATGCTCTATTTAGGCCTGTGGATTTTGCTCTGGAGTGACTGGATTTAAGAAGTCCTTGTTTTGCGGATCTTAAGCTTCGGCTGGGCTCATACCAACTGAATTCTTCATCAGGTATGCTGGAGCCATTCCATTTAGGCAACGGTGAATCAGTGTCAGGGATTTGAAGATGATACGTTCCTTCACTGCTAGCCAGTAGAGGTCGTTTCTGTCTTTTGTTATGTGGTCACGTTTGGACTTTGCTGCGTTGGATCGGACTGCATTGTTCTGAATGAATTGACATTGCTTTATGCAGTTGCTGCTGGCACCTAACAGTAAAGCATTTCCATAGTCCAATCGTGACAGAATGGTGGCCCTAGCTATTGTGGCACTTTTTTTAGTATTTAATAGAGGTCTAATGCGGCATAGGAGCCTCTGATAATATTGGCAGTTCCGTTTCAGGTATGACGTTTGTGCCTCAGCTCCTAGCGATGATTGCAAGTAGATGCCGAGTGTTTTGACTTTATTTGACACTGTGATGGAGGAGTCTTTTATGCAAAACGAGGACTAGGCTGGGCTTCGATTTTTTAGGACTTTGGTTGAGCCAAATGCCATGAGCTCCCTTTTGGAGCTGTTTAAGCACATACAGTGTGATTTCATCCAGTTTTCTATATTGTTGTAGATGGCTAATAATCTGTTATTGTCGGAAGTATGGTTGCCACATAGTTCCAATATGAGCTGCGTGTCATCCGCAAAGTTGGTGAAAAAGATCCCAAGCTGTGAGGGAAGGGTGCAGAGACAGCGAATGTACAGATTAAAAAGCAGTGGGGAAAAGCTGGCTCCCTGCGGGACGCCACAGTCCACCTGTTTAGAACTGGTGGAGTGTCCTCCCCAGGAAATGTTAGAGTTCCTATCCTCCAGAAAGGATGATACCCATACAATGACTTCCTTAGAGCAATTTCCAGCTGAACCTAGGGCCTCACGGAGCTTCCTGTGATCTAATAAATCGAAGGCTGCCAAGAGGTCCAAAAGGATCAGCAAGCCTGCCTTTCCTTTGTCAAGAATACCTAGCATTTTGGTTTGTAGCTCCAACAATGCTGATTCGGTGCTATGGGCACTTCTGGAGCCTCATTTTGTGAGTGCAAAAGGCAATGCTTGTCTACGTATTCTTGCAGCTGTTTTGTGGCGATTTAATCAAGGATTTTTAATAGGAAATTACAGTTTGTGATAGGTCTAAGGTTTGTCGGGTCCTGTTGATCTAGACCAGGTTTTTTCACCAGAGGAGTAACTGTGACTGTTTTTATTCAAAACAGGGACTTTCCGATCCCTAAAAGAGGCTTTTGTCATGCGACATAAAAAGGGGGCAAAGATTTCTGCATTATCTAGAATGAATTTGGGGGGCAAAATGTTTTCAGAACAAGAAGTGCAGTTTATGGATGAAAGAGTATCCAGCATGTCTTCTGTAGAGACTGGCGAGAAATTAAATTTAGGAATATTAGGTTCTGAGTTTACTTCATTTGTTTGGTGCGGAGGTGATGTTTCTGTTACTTTGCAGTTAATTATGTTATCTCTAGCTTTTTTAATTTTATTTGAGAAGGCTGTTTGGACTTGTTCACAGTCAACCATGGTTGGCTGGAATGGCGGGGAAAGAGTAGGTGGCTTTTCGAAGGATTTTAAGATTTGGAACAATTTGCCAGTAAAATATGAGGCGTTGGTGATTTGTTCATTATAGTAGTTCTTTTTAACTTCTGTTAATTTGGCTCTATACAAAAGGTCACATTTTTTCCTATTTTCTTTGTTTGGTTCCGAGGGAGTTTTATGCCATTTTCTCTCCAGTTTCCTTTTAGTTGTTTTGAGTGTGGCCAGCTCAGCCGTACACCAACTTTGGTGGTTTGGGTTTGGACGAGCTTGTTTGTTTTTAAGTGGAGCCTGTCTATCTAGAAGTTCCCGGAAATGGTTGCTAAAGATGGAGGTGATGAGATCGCAGGGGTCGTCATCTGTGATTTAATTCATGATATGTGTAATTCCTTTTCCTAGGATGTCCTATGTAATTTTCTTCAAATTCCTAGTTTGGATGTTTATGGGGGAATTGTCAAAGTAATTGGTCTTAAAGAAAGTGTAGCTTCAATTTTGTAATGGTCAGTCCAGATACAAGGTAGGATGTTTGTCACGGTTAGTTCTACATTGTTAGTGATAATCCAGTCAAGTTGATTGCCAGAGCGGATAGTGGGGCCTTTGTTTGCTATAGAGTAATTGATATTTTGTAAATTCTTTTCAAGGCCTATAGCGTCCTTATCGCTGGGATTTCCTCGCCATCTGTTTAGATCGCCTAGAAGTACTGTTCCCATGTTGGTTCCTTTTAGGTTGTTTAAAATATGACAGAGTTCATCATTGAAATCTGAAGTTAGTGATGGGGTCCTGTAGATGTTGATGAGATTAATGCAATGATCATGAGAGGGCGTTAGTTTAAGGTGAAGGACCTCACAAACAGAACATTGAATTGTGGTAGTGAATAGTTTTAGGTTCTGTTTAGCTATTATGGCTACCCCTCCTCCCTTTCCTGTTGCTCTATTTTCAAAGAAAATGCTGTAATTGGGAGGGACTGCAATGTCGATGGTTGGGCCTGTTGGTTCATGTAACCAGGTCTCGGTAAGAAAGAGGATGTCTAGATTGTCCTCAAGAATGTAGTCGTGTATGTCTTGAGCGTGTTTGTTCAGTGACCTTGTGTTTAGTAGTGCAATTTTAATGTTATCTATTTCTGGACAAGGGGGTGCCTTTAGGTTGGTGGCTGGCTCTGTTTCACTTAAGCTGGAATGGTGAAAGTGTATTTTCGTGTTCTCGTCAAACTTTTGTTTGGTCTGTGGGGTTGCTGCGTCTTGTGTTTTATCTAAAGTGGATGGACTAGGTGGCGTGTCCTTGGTGCGTAGAAAATCTTTGACTAATTGTTCATTTCGTAATTTGTTAACTTTGGAAAGCATCTGCAGTAGATTGGGGTATCCCATTTCTTACCCGTCTTATCTTCCTAATATGGTTGGAAAAAAAGTGTAAAGAGCCGACAGCCAATGTCCGCCGTGGACCGGCGTAGACTGGCTTTGTCCACGAAGCACTGGCACTGAAGAGCCTGACGTATCTTTTTCAACAGCTCTAGGGCTGCTGTGAGTTGTAGTGTAAATACTGATTTAAGTTATAGATTCAAGTAACAATTACAGCGATTCAAACAAAAGTTACACGTTAGAGCCGGCAGCTGAAATGTACGAATCCTTCAGCTCTCGCTTGTTTCTTTGGTTGCAGGCAATTTCAAGCAGTATGTGAAAATTTGAACACACGCGGCTGAACAATTCCAAATGAAATCAGTCAAACAGTCATACAGCGTATTTAGTAAGCTTTCTTGAAAATGCGGCAAGGTCTAATAGAATGCAACACACTCAAACAACAAACGTGCCTCAAAATAGTGGTGTATCTAATGCCAACGTTCTAGCTAACCTGTGCAAGTGAGTAGCAGGGAGATTAAATAGTTAACCGCCCGGACCGGCGTAGACTGGCTTTGTCCCCGAAGCACCGGCGCTGAAGCGCCTGATGTATCTTTTTGAACATCTCTAGGGCTGCTGGGAGTTGTAGTGTAAATACTAACTTAATTTTAGATTCAAGTAGCAATTACAGCGATTCAAACAAAAGCTACACTTTAGAGCCGGCAGCTGAAATGTAAGAATCCTTCAGCTCTCGCTTGTTTCTTTGGTTGCAGGCAATTTCAAGCAGTATGTGAAAATCCGAACACACGCGGCTGAACAATTCCAAATGCAATCAGTCAAACAGTCATACAGCGTATTTAGTAAGCTTTCTTGAAAATGCGGCAAGGTCTAATAGAATGCAACACACTCAAACAACAAACGTGCTTCAAAATAGTGGCGTATCTAATGCCAACATTCTAGCTAACCTGTGCAAGTGAGTAGCAGGAAGATTAAATAGTTAACCGCCTGGACCGCGTAGACTGGCTCTGTACCCGAAGTGCTGGCCCTGAAGCACCTGACATATCTTTTTCAACAGCTCTAGGGCTGCTGGGAGTTGTAGTGTAAATACTGACTTAAGTTATAGATTCAAGTAGCAATTACAGCGATTCAAACAAAGTTACACTTTAGAGCGGGCAGCTGAAATGTAACAATCCTTCAGCTGTTTCTTGTTTCTTTGGTTGCAGGCAATTTCAAGCAGTATGTGAACATTCAAACACACGCGGCTGAACAATTTCAAATGTAATCAGTCAAACAGTCATACAGAATATTTAGAAAGCTTTCTTGAAAATGCAGAAAGGTCTAATAGAATGCAACCCACTCAAACAACAAACGTGCTTCAAAATAGTGGCATTTCTAATGCCAATGTTCTAGCTAACCTGTGCAAGTGAGTAGCAGTGAGATTAAATAGTTAACCGGCGGGACCGGCGTACACTGGCTTCGTCCCCGAAGCACCGGTGCTGAAGCGCCTGACGTATCTTTTTGAACAGCTCTAGGGCTGCTGGGAGTTGTAGTGTAAATACTGACTTAATTATAGATTCAAGTAGCAATTACAGCGATTCAAACAAAAGTTACACTTTAGAGCCGGCAGCTGAAATGTAAGAATCCTTCAGCTCTCACTTGTTTCTTGGGTTGCAGGCAATTTCAAGCAGTATGTGAAAATTCGAACACACGCGGCTGAACAATTCCAAATGCAATCAGTCAAACAGTCATACAGCGTATTTTGGAAGCTTTCATGAAAATGCGGCAAGGTCCAATAGAATGCAACACACTCAGACAACAAACATGCTTCGAAATAGTGGCATATCTAATGCCAACATTCTAGCTAACCTCTATTGTTCTTGTGTATAGGCGCGTTATAAATACCATATCATATCATATTTTATCCAATCCATTTTTTTCATAGATTCTTTCTTTTTTAGAGGATTTTGGATCAGGGTATCTGAATGCATTAATATTTCATTACACTTTGACCTTAATTTATTCAGAAATACATTTTCTGCTTTATCCATCAATGTTGCAACATCCTCATAAAGGGATGATACTGGAGGATCAAGAATCCTTCTGTATATAGAGACCAATTTCCATTCTAACCAAGGCAAGAGTGAAGTAAGACCAAGTTTGTGTCATATACAAACAATTAGGACAGAAATAGGGAGGCTAAGAGTTCTTTTCCATAACCTTGCTTCAATTTGGTCCCAAACGATATTGAAGGATTGGAAATATGTATCTAAACCAAATATGAACACAGGCAAAACTTTTCCAATGTAGAATTTTACCACAGGAAGAATGGAAAATGTGCAGTATTTAGCACAGATTTTCTTAATTTGCTATCCCATATTTAAGATCTTTAGGTCAAGGGCTCAGAGTCATTGGATTTTGGTCAGGAATGCTCTAATCTGTGTTCCCAAATAGATTACATTGTTTGTGACTGGAATTAATTGGTTATACATGTGCCAAGTAAATGCTTTCATGGTCCTAAGAGGGTGCTTAAATATGATAATTCTAGATATGTTCAGGTTTATTTTCAGATTGTTACATAATGCATATTCGGATAGAGCTTTCACTAATCGTTGTAGTCCAATTTCCATATGGTCTAATACAACAATATCATCAGCATATGCTAATCAATTTATTTTCACAATGCGAGTTTTGGACTAACCACTCTATCTCTACCATACATTGGGACAAATCTGAGAGGTACAAGATGAAAAGGATCAGTCGATCAAGAAACCTTGTCAACATCCTCATTCGATTTTAATTACATGAGACAAGTTACCCTGCCTATTCATTCTCACTCGTAAAATCTAGTTATGATGCAGTTCTATTAGAATGGCTAATAGGTTGTCAGGTAGCCCCAAACTCCTCAATTTCCTTCATAATCAATCTCTATTAATGGTATCGAGCGCCTCGGATAAATCTACCCAGGCTCGGAATACGGGTTTACCTCTCTATATAAAAGACCCTGAGCTGACAGAGGTGAGAACAAGGCCATACAAAGAGGATGATAATCCACTCCTGAATCCTATCTGCTGTTTTGGTATTATCACCTTGATTTTTTCCCAGTTTTCCAGGTCCATCAAGATTAGTAACCAAAACTATGGGCCTTGTTTCAATGTTGCAAGTCCGGAAACAAGGGTGCTGGTAAACTCACTGGCACCCTTGTTTCCGGACCGGCAAACTACGCCTTTGCCTGCCATGGCCGCTTTGCTTGACAGGTCTCACCCTGCCGGGTGCAGCGGTCATGGTAGGAAAACCCTTCACAGAAGCACCTGCACTATTAGCAATGGTGCCAGTGCTTATGTGACCACACTACCATAGAGTACGATAGGGCTCAATGGGAATGGGGACTTACAATTTACCAGCGCCTGACTTCCCGGGATGCCGGACTCGTAATGTGCCTGTGGTACAGGGAAGTCAGATGTTGGTAAATTATTACGGGTCCGGCAGCAAACCGCCAGTAGCACTGCCAGGGTTTCTGCCAGACCCCTAATGAGGCCCTATGTCTATAAATGTATGTTCTACTACTGTGGATATTGCTTTGTAAATTGCAGCCGATTTTGCCACTTGGCTACTTTTGGAACCTATCCTCATGCTCACTTTGGGATACCATTATATTTGACCCACACAATCCTTATTCCTGCCGGCAATTATTTTTCAGCATCACCCCCTACATACTTCCACACACACAGTTGGCAGATTCCTGCACACTTCTTCATCCATGGCTTTTTGTGGTGATGGTTCAAATTCAGTCAAACATGTCTCTAATTCTACATCATCTCTAGCACCTACATCTGAACAGTTATGTAAGTCTGCTTGCCCCTGAGCTATGGATTCTTTTTATTCTGCCCATATCTTACTTCCACTGCAATGCCAATATCCATGATATCATTCTTGACTGGTCTAAGTTCCCTGATCTTATTCTTTTACTCTGTAAGAATTTTAGAGGCTGATGAGTAGTCTTAACAATTACCCGTTCCCCTTAAATAAGTGGGTAACAATATTATAATGCCCACACAGTAGTTAAAATAGCTTTTTTCACATTCATTAAATTGTGCTTCTAACTATGATAATGTCATACTAGCATATGCAATGGTTCTGCTGTCTGAATCATGTTTTTGATATCAAACCCCTGACATACACTAATCTGTGAACCCTATCTTCAGAAATAAGTTGTGGTTATTCTTTGGATAAGCCTGACATGGGGCCTTTATCATACAGTCTTTCAATTTGGCTAACACTTCACATTTGTCCTTTTCCCATTTCCAGGGCACGCCCTGTTTCAGTAATTTAGACAACGGTTGTGTCTGCCTATCCTCCTCATCCTTAATAAACTCTTCAAGCCCTTCACATTTGTGAGATCATTTCATGTTTGGATAGCTTCAATCTTTTGCTTTTGTGGGCCTTGCTCTGTCACCTCATATCACAATATATGTACCCTATTCCTACACCACTGCTCCTTCTGCAATGACACTTTTGCCCCGGCATTTTGCAAATGACTGAACACATGTCTAATTCAATTGAAATTGATTGATACATCCACAAATATTGCAGTTCCCCTCTCGGCTGCATCTGGGAGTGCTTTGTTTAGGAGGATACCAAACTCACTTCCACTATTGATGAACCCGAAGGGAGTACAATTCCATGCATATTGTAGTCCATTAAACAAAAAGGCAAATAGATTTGGTACATCTTTGGTTAGGGGCACACACCAGTACCTTGCTGCAAGATCCAAGGTGGTAAAGACCTTTGCCTCATGAATCTGTACCAGGCCTTGGTCAATAAACAGGAGAGGCCATCCTGACACAGGCACCCTCTAATTTAGTTATCTCAAGTCTACACATAAGCACCATTGGCCATTGGTCTTCAGCACACCTAACATGAGCCTGTTTGAGGTGCTGTGAATGGGTTGAATGATTCCTCTGGACTCTAAATGTATAATTATTTCTGCCAAGGAATCTAAACAGGCCAAGAGTAACCTATATTGTCGCACAAATACATGTTCCCTACCATAGCCCTCTGGCAGTGTAGCAACATGCAAATCAGTGCATCCACAATCATAGGTGTCTTTAGCAAACACCTCCTTGAATTCAATGAATATTATTCTCAATTGGTCTTTCTCTTCTTCATTGGTACAGGCATCTGCCACCTGAATTTGCTCCTCAACCATTTTAGAAAATTCTGGAAAATCTTTTCATTGAGGAACCTCTGTAATGTCTCCTGTGTGGCAGTATCCCTTTGGAGAGATGCCACCCAAAGGTACATTGGCATTTCAGCCTACACCTCAATTTGCTGTTTTTCCTCCTCATGTTCATCCACCTGAAATAGGATGCAATCGTCTTAATGACAACAAATCACATCCTTTGCTTCATAAGTTTATACTGACTGAATTTTAAAAATCCTTTTTGGTTTTGAATCTAAAAACACAGGCAGTTCACCCTCTGAGGTGACATATTGTTTAGGATTATCGCCAATGACTGGGTTGTTTAATTCTGCAGTGTAGTGTCATTTTTGAATTGCCATCCCTAGTGGTGTACTTTCTTACAAGTCAACGTCTGGAAATCCTTTGTTATTCACCAGAATTCTAATGGGACCATCTCCAGCTTCCACCAAAGGTGTGTATTCACATTCTAGCCTCTGATGTGTCATGGATTCATTGAGACACAATCAGGCATTAGGCTCCTTCAATTTTTGACCCTTCCTGTATTTCAGTCCCATTGTGAACTGCCTTGTGAACGCAGGGATGGTAACATCCTTCTTCCCTTGCAGCTCAACTGCATAAGGCAATATTTGTGTACAATGGTAGACTTGCCTTTTGTACTCAAAAAAAGGTGCTGCTTCACCGAGTGTAGACCAAACCTTTTGATTCAAGAAATCTAAAACCATACACATTATGTGCATTATGTCATTTCTCAAATAGAATTTGGCTTCAGCTCCACTTACAATCCACACATTGGGCCTCATCACGAGTTTGGTGGTAACTCTTAAATGCAGCGGTAACGCTATTACCGTCACATTTAAGGATCCACTAAATCACGGCCTTGGTGGATTTCTCCCCAGCTCTGAGCTGGGGCAAATCTGCAGCAATTTTGCCAATTTTCGGCGCTAATACCGCCGGCAGGAAATCTGCCAGCAGTAATAGTGTGAAAATTCCCCATTGGGCCCAATGGGGAATGGGAAATTCCCGAATGGGCCCAATGGGGAATAGGCACTAACCCTTTCACCAAACCTGTGATCCGGCGCTAATAGCACTGAGGGGTTTGGCGGTAGGGCTAATAGCGCCGGCGGTATTACCGCCGGCGTTACCGCCCAACTCGTGATGAGGCCCATTGTGATGAATGCTTTTGGACCCTATTGCGATTTTTAACATGCATATTCCGACAATTCATTGTCCAAAACAGGACCATCTAAGCCAAAAAAGGTGCTGATTTTCCATTTTAAAACTTGGCATTTCTTCACTGTCATGCACATATGGATCACTTTCTCATTAATGAAACTCCTTTCCTGTTCTGAGGTCAAAATTGCCTCTATCCCTTCTGGGTTCCCATTAACATGCACCGGTATCCAAGCCTGACCTTCTTTCATGTGTATTTCTGCAATTGTTGAAATATATTTAGAAGACTGGTAGCATTTGTTGGCAGTGCTGTACTGTGGCCGTGAGTCTGCTTTCACTATCAACCATTGACTACTGGGAGGAGATTTGAAAACCCTGCACCTTCGGGGAGCGAAGCAGGGTCGTAGCTGAGTGGTAGCAGTTGTCTGCAGTGTTGTACTCTGGACGTGAGTCTGCTTTCACTATCAACCATTGAGCACTGGGAGGAGATTTTAAAACCCTGTACCTCCGTAAAGCAAAGCAGAGTCATAGCATAGTGGCAGCCGTTGTCTGCAGTGTTGTACTGTGGCCATATGTCTGCTTTCACTGTCAACCATTGACCACTGGCAGTAGATTTGAAAACACTGCTCCTTTGCAGACTGAAGCAGAGTCCTAGAAGATTGGTAGCAGTTGTCTGTGGTGTTATATTTTGGCTGTTTATATGTTTTCACTATCAAACCTTGGCCACTGGGGGGAGATTTGAAAACCCTGCACCTTCGTGGAGCAAAGTGGAGTCATAGCCGAGAGGTAGCAGTTGCCTGCAGTGTTGTACTGTGGCCGTGAGTCAGCTTTGACTATCAACCATTGACCACTGGGAGGAGATTTGAAAACCCTGCATCTTCGTGGAGGGATGCAGAGCTGTAGCAGTGTGGTAGCAGTAGTACTCAGTGTTCTACTGGAGCCATGAGTCTGCTTTCATTATCAACCATTGACCACTGGGAGGAGATTTGAAAACCATGCACCTTCACGGAGTGAAGCGGAGACGTAGCAGAGTGGTAGCAGTTGTCTACAGTTAGCTGGCAGTTAGCTGCTTTGAGCAGAGTCATGACAAGAGTGGAGAACATCAGGGAGCAGTGAGCAAAGTGTTCCTCAGGGTGGAGAAATCACTGGAAAATCCCTTAACCCCCTCAAGCCTGAAGTGGAATGGCCCCTCTTGGGCTGCACCGAAAGTGAGTGAATCGTTGCAGAAATTACTGCCTAACCATATGCGAGTGGAAGATTCAAGGGGCATACAATTTAAGGGAGTTGAAAACTGTGATCTGGACTGCTTTGAGTTGGTTTAGAATCATCCTCCCCAGATTACAGCTGCCATTCTAGTAATGGCCTCCACAGTGTCTCACATTGAAAAATATGGTGCACCTAAATCACCCCTCACTTTCCCCCACCCGATTTGTTAGTCTCAACCTCTGAAGCTCTTTTACATCCACAATTGAGAAATGACTTAAGAAACTCACCAAAAAAAGGGAAAACGGAGGTGGGGTAGGGAGAAGACACTCCAGAATTCCAATTGGTTTGCATGATAAACTGACAGAGTGCACAAAGGTCTCCCTTAATACAAGTGGGAATCAGCATACTCCATATAAATTCTGTATATTGATCCAAACTTCAGAAGTAGTGGACACTACCCAACCACTTCTCATGGCCAACGTGATAACATGATACATCTTATGGCAGTGGAAAGATTGGAAAAAACAGTCAGGGGGCTAAACAACCCTCCGAAAGTAGCCCTCAGTTGTACTAGCATTAAGGGCAACATGGGCAACATTAGGGGAGGTGCCGTAACTAACAATGGACCCTCGCAGCCCTGGGTGGATGCAAATTACACAGGGGGCAATTTACGTTCCCCTCTGGTATCCCTCCCAAAGGGGTTAAGTACTGAAAACCAGCAGGTTTGGAGATTGAGGAATGAAGGGGCAGTAAAATATTCCACTATGGATCCTGCTTAATTGCAGGCAACAGTGGGTACTCATAAAGGTAACTCAGGAATAAAAAAATAGACGTTGTCAGGGAAGTTGAAGACTCTGTCGTCCTGAAAACTTGGAATTTGATGGAAAAATGAGTGGGGAAATCTTGTACGCACATACGTGCTGGCACCCCCAAGAAGTCTGACAGCACTCCTTGTAGAGATCCAGGTGAAGCCGCCTTTATTGAATGGTTTAAAGATCGGCGGCCACCTGAAAGGGACCCAAACTATCTGGTGACATCAAGGTCTGAGATGAACTGGCAAATTGAGAATAAGACCAAGAGTGAAATCTGCAATGAGTGTGGAACTCTCTGGGACGGAACGATGAATGATGGTGACAAATCAAAGCCGCAGCAACCCCAGGAAACAATGGAAGGGAGGAAAAGTCGAAGAATTTATACTGGGAGTGGAGGCTCCTATGACCCCTGCAGCTCTTCATCAGGGGATCCCGGGGGAGTGAGGGAGAAGCACCCAATGGTGAGACATGGTATCCCCCTTTTTCCACAACCCATCTAACCCCTATATGATATGGGAAACTACAGCTCCCATAATTCCTCCCAACTTAACATTGACAACAGTGCTGCACCGAGGAAGATGACGAATGAGGTCAGAAAGATTACCCCCATTGACTTGCATTGGCTCTGTCCCTGTAATGAGGCCAGGCAGAGTCAGGCATGTAGTCCTAACAATGCACACCTGCCACTTGTTAACACTCCCTGTGAGAACAAAAGGTGGCTTGCAGAGGCGCACTGTGTGCACAGCTGGGCACAAGAAAGAACAGCTCTTTCGGGAATGATGCAAACCAGGCTGTGGAAGTTGGAAGGCCAATGGACTGATTGGCAGTTGCACGGATCGAGAGAGAGCTAAGAATGAAATCCACACTTTCGGGAAGCCGTAAGCGTTCCAAGCCTGAAACTGAGTGAGTGGATGAAAGAAACCTTCAAGTTGCTTGAAAGCAGCTTGCGAGCCTCCCGGGTGAACGGCAGAGTTGAGTGTAAGCAGAGGAGGCATTGGTAACAGCCTCGACTGCTAAATGAATGAGATGTAAGAAAACCAATTACCACCACCAGTGAGTTATCAAGGGCCAAAAAGTCTGGTTTGTGTTAAAAGCAAAAGTGATTGTAATTAGAAAGTTGAAGGTTGTGTGTGTTCTGATAAAACGCGAATGTAAAGGAAAATTGCTGAATTGTAAAAGTAAAGGATACAAAGTAACAGAGGGGCCCTGCGAGGCAAAGTCGCACATTTAAAAGTCTCTGTGTAATCTTATGAGAGTTGAAAGATATTACAGTAGGAACCAAAGGAAAGGATGTAACTGCGATAATGAAAGTGAAGTATGTGAACTTTGAATATGCCAAGAGGGCAAATTATATGAACTTTGAAAAATACCAAGAGGGCAAACTAAAAAGAATAAGAACTACAAGTACCAAGAGGCATTGGTGTTATGAGATGAGGAAGTTTATGAATTGCAAAATTGTTGAAAGAGTGGTCAAAGTGGTCATGCAGAGGTCTATGCAAAATCCTTGCAGTTTTGAATGTCTTCGACAATGAAAAGATACCTGAGATAAAATGTGGGGAAGGGAACACCCATAAATAAGACAGCCTTGAGTCCAGCAGAGGGAAGCCTGTGCAGAACTGTGTGATAAAGTTACAAGAGACAGGCTCCAGCCCAGCAGAGGTAAACCTGTGCAGATTTGTGTGATAAGTGAAAGATGAATGGACAGGCTCGAGCCTGGCAGAGGGAAGTTTGTGCAGAAATGTGAGAAAATGAGAAAGTGAACATGAACAGGGTATTGATGACAAAGCGGATGAAGCCTAAGGAAGTGATTGAGCTATCAGAAATTGGAAGCCCAAGATTGAACTGTTTAATTGTACCAGTAAGCTAAAGCATGCAAGACCGATAGAACTGTGACATCCACCTATCCTTTTTAAGAAACTCTCTAGATACCTTGTGGTTGAACGTGGGGAAGGGTGTTGTTACGTATGCTATCCTGAGTTTTCTTTTGAGACAATGTTTTCCTTTCGTATTCCCTTAACATGATTTGAGAAGGAGGGCAAGGTTAGATTTTCTTTGTATTTGCCTTTTTTATTTTGACTAGACTGACTTGGAATTGTTTGGTATTTGTTTAATGGTTGAGACTACTCCCATTCTAGAGTTAGGGCCAGTTAGGAATTCTACCAAACCAACCAAAATACTAAATAAAGGTTTCCAAAATGTGTATTAATTGTGTCTGTGTCTAGTGCTTGATACCATGTCTTCATTACAAAGTCAACTAAGAAGACTGGTGACATCTGGAAGATGATAAACTCAATAAACACCCCTCATGAGGCACTCCAGTGTAACACAATGACAGAATTGGGGAGCATCAACCACTTCTACAGATTGTTCAGTCCAGGAAGCTTAGTGCGGAAGCAAGGAGTGAGAAACATAGGGGCAAAGTGGAACATCCGACTGATAAAAACTAAATACTGCAGTGTATTCATCAAGCTAGCTACTCAAGAGCGCCTGGCTCTGATGGCCTGCCCACCACACTCTTGTTTGTTTGTTTGTTTGTTTGTTTGTTTGTTTGTTTATTATTGATAATGTGCATCATACCCTGGGGTAACAGGGCGCAGTGGTTACACGTATATGTGAGGCTTAGTTACACACAGTAAAATACAGGTTACATTCAAATAGTACATATATACAAAATAATATACAGGTTACACTTTGTTGCACACAGTAATATACAGATTACATACAAATAGTACATGTATACTTAGTGGTATACAGATTACCCATCATTCGATTTCAGCCAGGCGATAGTGTTGGATCTGAATTTGTGGTAAGTTTGGTCTATTCTTAAACTGGGAGGCAGCCTGTTCCAGAGTTTGGCTGCTTTTATGGGGAAACTACTACCTCCGATGGTGGATCGTTTATATTTAGATATGGATATTCGGTCTCTATTGGCAGATCTTGTCGGTCTTGTAGACGACTGCTTATGAAATCTTTCTGCAAGGTAGATGGCTGCAGCATTGTTGAGGGATTTGTGAGTTAGCGATAGGGTTTTTAGTAGGACTTTATCTAAGGTTGGGAGCCAATTGTTCTGGCGACTAGTTTCAGATATGTGGTCTCTTCTGGATATGCCAAGGGCTGCTCTAAGTGCATTGTTTTGAAGAGGTTGGATTCTTTTGATGGTGGCTTTGGAGGATCCAAGATAAAAGGCATTACAGTAGTCAAGGTGTGATAGGAAGAGGGCTCTGGCTAAGGTGATGCAGCTGCTGTCGGAGAAGAATGGCTTGCCGGTGCGTATCAGTTTACACGTGTAGCCGGTAGAAGATGCCAGCGAATTGACCAGTTTAGTGAATGATAGATTCGAGTCCAGGTAAAAACCAAGAGTTTTCACCTTGTGTTCCACTTTTATGGTGTTACCATCGATTATGAATGATGAGTATATGGAGCCCAATTTTTTTTAGGTTAGATGGGGTGCCCAGAATGATGAGTTCTCTTTTATCATAATTCAGACATAGACCATGTGTGGCCATCCATGCCTGGATGATGAAATACACTCTGTTCACCAAGGCCAAATCCTTTTCATAATCCCCTGAAAGTGGGAGGAGGATCTGGGTATCATCTGCATAGTTAGTGTAGGTGATACCGAGATGGTCCAGATCATCGAAATGGGGCTTAGTAAAAATATTGTAGAGTGTAGGTGTGACGCAAGACTACCTACTACCTGGGGCACACTGCAGGTAGTAGGTGTAGGGTCTGCAGATGCTGACGGCGATCTTATCCAGATAATGGCTTCATCAGAGAAGTGTGCTGCTGTGTTTAGACGGTTGCAGAGGATGTTGTGGTCAACTAGATCGAACGCAGCAGAGAGGTCTAAGAGGAGGAGTAGTGCTGATTTGCCATTGTCTTTAAGCTTGTCAATTTGAGTCTTTAGATCAATAAGAGCGGTTTCAGTGCCATGCTGGGGACAGAAGCCTGATTGTCTGGCTCCTAACAGGTGAGGCTGTTCCAGGTGTTTTTGAATTTGAAGGTACACTACCTTATCCAAAATGTTTGGAAGAAAGGGCACAGTGGTGATGGGTCCATAATTAGTTGGTGTCGCTTGGTCCAGAGTAGTTTTTTTTAAGAGTGGGAGTACCCATGATTGTTTGAGGTTAGTGGGAATGGTGCCAGTAGCGAAAGACACATTGATTAGTTTGGTGATGAATGCGGATAAGTTACGGGCAGCATTCTTGATGAGCTGCGCCGGGCATAGGTCTCCCTGACAATTCGAAGGTTTAAGGGAGAGAATAGTACGTTCCACTTCAGTAGTAGAGACTTTGGTAAAGTAGAAGCACGTGGAATCATCTGTGGAAGTCTTATGTGTCGTGCTAGAGATAGGGGGATCTTTTAAGGCCATTCTCTTGCATGAGATTTTTTTCTGTAAGGTGGCAATTTTGTTGGCTAAGGCGTTTTGGATGTTTTCACACCATATTTTGTCTTTTGTACAGGTCTCTGGTAGTGCTATTGGGGTCTCTATTTCTTTGAGAATAGTGAAGAGTTCCTTTGTATTGGATTTGGCATTAGATATGCATGTGTCAAATGATTTATGTTTTGCTAGGCACATTTTTTTTGTATAGGGAGGACAGTTTGGTAAATTTAAGCTTGTTGATTTCAGAGGGGTGTTTAGCCCAGGTGGCTTCGCAGTTTCTTTTTTGTAATCTTAAGTTTTTTAAGAAAGGTGTAAACTGTTTATTCAGATGAGTTTTCTGCTTGCTTGGTCTTAGTTTTGCTGGAGCAATCTGGTCCAAGGAGGTGGTCATAATTTTATAATATTATTCGACAAAGCTCTCGGGGTCCATGTTGGTAGGGAGTGAGTTAAGAGTAGGAAGAAGAATCGGGATAAGCCTATCCGCGGTAATGCTCTTTTTATTTCTGGTTAGGGTAGGTAGGGCCCTGGGGGCCAAGGTAGGTGGAGGTCTAATAGTGGAGAGCGTGAAGGACACAAGGTGGTGGTCTGTCCAAGCTAGTGAGAGACCGATAGGATATTGGCCTGGCAATTATAGTCTGCCACCCAGTCGAGTATTCTGCCTTTATTATGGGTAGCGGAGATGCATCTTTGGGTAAATTCAAGTTCAGATAAGGTGTTGGCGGTAGTTGTGGCTAGTTGGTCTGATAGGTAATTGAAGCCCATATTCATGTCTCCAAGTAGAAGTACTTGAGAGGAACTTTTAAGGTTGTTGGTAAGGATAGAGTTCAAGTCATCCACCAAGGTTCCAGGAGGGCCTGGGGGACGGTACACCAGGTCGATGTTCAGTGTTTGGGCGTTAGTTAACGGGACTTTGACTGAGAGTATTTCACATGAGTGGATATCTATCTGTGTGGCTAGTCTCATGGAGAGGCCACTTTTATAGATGATAGCGATGCCTCCTCCTCTGGAGTTAGGTCTGTCGTGTCTCAGGATAGAGAAGCCTTCAGGGACTGCTAGCATGATCATGGGGTCTGCAGCGGGATGTAGCCGTGTCTCTGTAATAGCAAGGAAATCTAAGTCATCTTTCAGAATCAGGTCAGATATTTCTGTAGCATGTGCTACCAGAGATCTGGAGTTTAGTAGAGCTCCTTTTAGCTGAGGGCTCGTAGTAGTGAGTGCAGTTGGTGGGCGTGTTAGTTGTGGTTTGGGTTTACAATGCTTAGTTTGGCTTTTTTTTGCATACTTGGGGCTACAGCTAGGGGCTAAAGGGGGGCTAGGAGTCCTAGATTGTGGGAGGGTGTTTAACGATCTAGTGAGTGGCTCAAATATTTTAGCTAGTCTCGCTCTAAGGCGTTGGTTTCTATCCTTAGTTGGGCAAGCCTTGCAAGGGAGGTAGTTTGTGGCAACTGCCATGTCCGTTGGTGATGTGGTACTTAGGATAAATGAGGTCAGGGAGACAGTGACCTGTTTAGCGGGAGTGGTAGGTATCATAATGTGGAATGTCGTGCCTACGGTAAGGATTATCGCATAGAAGCTCAGGTTGCCTACTAAGGGGGGCATACTGATGCTTAGTGCCGTGATAAGCTAGGTGTTAGCAAATGGCTAAGTACCGCAATGGTATATTAGGCAATGGTAGGGTAGTGGGCAGTGGTAATGCTTAGTGGCGCTGACTCGAGAGACTATAGGTTCAGTATCCGAAATATTCCTAAAGGCAATGTATGTTATACAGGCTATAATGCAATTTCGAGTCAGTGGTTAACCTAGAGGCAGTTCAGGTTAATGGTACATCTAAATTTGAGTTTTGCTAATAGCCATAGAATAAAGTTTACAGACATTAAGGCAGTGGTAGCTAGATTCGAATTGCGCTAAATAGCCATAGAATACAGTGAGCAGGCATAAAGGCAATGGTGCAGCTAGTTTCGAATTGCGCTAAATAGCCATAGAATACAGTGAACAGGCGTCAAGTTAATGGTGCAACTAGATTCGAATTGCACTAAAAAGCCATAGAATACAGTGAGCAGGCATAAAGGCAATGGTGCAGCTAGATTCGAATTGCGCTAAATACCCATAGAATACAGTGAGCAAGCATCAAGTTAATGGTGCAACTAGATTCGAATTGCACTTAAAAGCCATAGAATACAGTGAGCAGGCACAAAGGCAATGGTGCAACTAGATTCGAGTTGCGCTAAAGAGCCATAGAGATGCAGTGAACAGGCAATAGTGGTGCACCTGAGGAAAATGTAAGACAATGGTCTGCCTAGTTTCGATTTTGGCTGAAGAGCCTTAGAACTCTTGGAATATAGTCTGTGGGCAGCTGTGATGCCCAGAAAACAAGTCAATACATAGGCACTGGATAATCTTAAAGGAGGAGCCAGAATTATGGCCTAGCCTTCTGAGAACATTGTTCAAAGAGATCAAAAACTTAAGGCAGGTGCCGAATTAATGAACTTGCTCTATTGTGGTCCAGGTTTTTAAGAAGGACAATAGGTCGGAAAAGAAGAATTACAAACCATCGCATTTCTAGATGTTGACAGGAATATATTTGCCAAACTATTCCAAGGTGAATTAGAGGACTGGACGAGCCACTTAGGTCATCTTGATATGTGGCAGTCAGGTTTTTGAGGGAGATTGGAACTTCATTGAACATCTTTCTGGTAAATCTCATGAAAAAACTTGAGTTCTGAAAACAAAGAACAAAAAATACCTGGCTTTTATTGACCTGGCCAGAGCCTTCGATTCTATTGATTGAGAACTCCTGTGGCTTAAACTGGAGAAGTGGCAATGCCCAAACGACAAGGCAAGGCATTAGAGATCTTCACACAGGAACTTTGTTGCAAATAAAGCTGGACCAAAGGGGTACACTGTCAATTAAGACATCAAGAGGGTTGAAACAGGGTTGCCCTCTTGCTCCGGCTCTATTTAATCTATTCTTACCAGATCTGCCAGAAGCTCTGAGGAAAGCATGTAGCTTCCTGCCGTACATCGGTGGAATACCACTGGACCATCAAGTATATGCAGATGATTTGTTGTTCATTGTCGAAGCGCTGGTAGGCTTACATCAGTTGAATGCCCTAACACCTATGCTGGGAACAACGCCCTAAAAGTAAATGTGGGAAAATCAAACATCTTGATATTGCAGTCAGCCATAGGGAGGAAATCAAACAAACGATTGTGGTATTTGAACAATGACAGATTGACCAGAGTTTATTCATTCAAATACCTAACAGTGCTTATAAACACTGCCCTGAGAGATGCCCCCTGTGAAGGTACGCTACGGAACAAAGCTAAAGTCCCTGCATCACAAGGTAGATTGCTCCCAAACAACTATTGCAAGTTCTCTGTCATGCCCATGGTGACCTTTTATAAAATGAAGGTTGCGCCCATACTCACATATGGGGTGGAGGCTTCACTGGCCCTCCCATCTAAGATATGGAATGCCTTGGAAAGTGTTAAATCTGCCGAACTGCATCCCAATACAAGTGATTTGTCAAGAATTAGGCTTGATTTCACTACTGGCATTAGTAAAATGGAAGACGTTGGCGTTGCACTGGAAATGTTTACTGGCAACACCTCTAAGAGGCTTATCCTCATTAAAACGAGCACTTGAAACTGGACTTGAGCAATCTCTACTGGACTGGAAACGCGTTTGTGTCGAAACATGAACAGCCTAGACACAATGGAGGCTCAATTGCTGATCAACCCATCTATAAAAGTAAAGGTTTCGCTACAAGATTGGATTGCGACACAAGATCAAACTCAACAGTTTAAATTACACATCAATGGTGTTCCGGTGTTCAATGGTGTTCCAGGCCTTTCAATACCCTCCACGGAATGCGGATAAGTTACGGGCAGCATTCTTGATGAGCTGCGCCGGGCATAGGTCTCCCTGACAATTCGAAGGTTTAAGGGAGAGAATAGTACGTTCCACTTCAGTAGTAGAGACTTTGGTAAAGTAGAAGCACGTGGAATCATCTGTGGAAGTCTTATGTGTCGTGCTAGAGATAGGGGGATCTTTTAAGGCCATTCTCTTGCATGAGATTTTTTTCTGTAAGGTGGCAATTTTGTTGGCTAAGGCGTTTTGGATGTTTTCACACCATATTTTGTCTTTTGTACAGGTCTCTGGTAGTGCTATTGGGGTCTCTATTTCTTTGAGAATAGTGAAGAGTTCCTTTGTATTGGATTTGGCATTAGATATGCATGTGTCAAATGATTTATGTTTTGCTAGGCACATTTTTTTTGTATAGGGAGGACAGTTTGGTAAATTTAAGCTTGTTGATTTCAGAGGGGTGTTTAGCCCAGGTGGCTTCGCAGTTTCTTTTTTGTAATCTTAAGTTTTTTAAGAAAGGTGTAAACTGTTTATTCAGATGAGTTTTCTGCTTGCTTGGTCTTAGTTTTGCTGGAGCAATCTGGTCCAAGGAGGTGGTCATAATTTTATAATATTATTCGACAAAGCTCTCGGGGTCCATGTTGGTAGGGAGTGAGTTAAGAGTAGGAAGAAGAATCGGGATAAGCCTATCCGCGGTAATGCTCTTTTTATTTCTGGTTAGGGTAGGTAGGGCCCTGGGGGCCAAGGTAGGTGGAGGTCTAATAGTGGAGAGCGTGAAGGACACAAGGTGGTGGTCTGTCCAAGCTAGTGAGAGACCGATAGGATATTGGCCTGGCAATTATAGTCTGCCACCCAGTCGAGTATTCTGCCTTTATTATGGGTAGCGGAGATGCATCTTTGGGTAAATTCAAGTTCAGATAAGGTGTTGGCGGTAGTTGTGGCTAGTTGGTCTGATAGGTAATTGAAGCCCATATTCATGTCTCCAAGTAGAAGTACTTGAGAGGAACTTTTAAGGTTGTTGGTAAGGATAGAGTTCAAGTCATCCACCAAGGTTCCAGGAGGGCCTGGGGGACGGTACACCAGGTCGATGTTCAGTGTTTGGGCGTTAGTTAACGGGACTTTGACTGAGAGTATTTCACATGAGTGGATATCTATCTGTGTGGCTAGTCTCATGGAGAGGCCACTTTTATAGATGATAGCGATGCCTCCTCCTCTGGAGTTAGGTCTGTCGTGTCTCAGGATAGAGAAGCCTTCAGGGACTGCTAGCATGATCATGGGGTCTGCAGCGGGATGTAGCCGTGTCTCTGTAATAGCAAGGAAATCTAAGTCATCTTTCAGAATCAGGTCAGATATTTCTGTAGCATGTGCTACCAGAGATCTGGAGTTTAGTAGAGCTCCTTTTAGCTGAGGGCTCGTAGTAGTGAGTGCAGTTGGTGGGCGTGTTAGTTGTGGTTTGGGTTTACAATGCTTAGTTTGGCTTTTTTTTGCATACTTGGGGCTACAGCTAGGGGCTAAAGGGGGGCTAGGAGTCCTAGATTGTGGGAGGGTGTTTAACGATCTAGTGAGTGGCTCAAATATTTTAGCTAGTCTCGCTCTAAGGCGTTGGTTTCTATCCTTAGTTGGGCAAGCCTTGCAAGGGAGGTAGTTTGTGGCAACTGCCATGTCCGTTGGTGATGTGGTACTTAGGATAAATGAGGTCAGGGAGACAGTGACCTGTTTAGCGGGAGTGGTAGGTATCATAATGTGGAATGTCGTGCCTACGGTAAGGATTATCGCATAGAAGCTCAGGTTGCCTACTAAGGGGGGCATACTGATGCTTAGTGCCGTGATAAGCTAGGTGTTAGCAAATGGCTAAGTACCGCAATGGTATATTAGGCAATGGTAGGGTAGTGGGCAGTGGTAATGCTTAGTGGCGCTGACTCGAGAGACTATAGGTTCAGTATCCGAAATATTCCTAAAGGCAATGTATGTTATACAGGCTATAATGCAATTTCGAGTCAGTGGTTAACCTAGAGGCAGTTCAGGTTAATGGTACATCTAAATTTGAGTTTTGCTAATAGCCATAGAATAAAGTTTACAGACATTAAGGCAGTGGTAGCTAGATTCGAATTGCGCTAAATAGCCATAGAATACAGTGAGCAGGCATAAAGGCAATGGTGCAGCTAGTTTCGAATTGCGCTAAATAGCCATAGAATACAGTGAACAGGCGTCAAGTTAATGGTGCAACTAGATTCGAATTGCACTAAAAAGCCATAGAATACAGTGAGCAGGCATAAAGGCAATGGTGCAGCTAGATTCGAATTGCGCTAAATACCCATAGAATACAGTGAGCAAGCATCAAGTTAATGGTGCAACTAGATTCGAATTGCACTTAAAAGCCATAGAATACAGTGAGCAGGCACAAAGGCAATGGTGCAACTAGATTCGAGTTGCGCTAAAGAGCCATAGAGATGCAGTGAACAGGCAATAGTGGTGCACCTGAGGAAAATGTAAGACAATGGTCTGCCTAGTTTCGATTTTGGCTGAAGAGCCTTAGAACTCTTGGAATATAGTCTGTGGGCAGCTGTGATGCCCAGAAAACAAGTCAATACATAGGCACTGGATAATCTTAAAGGAGGAGCCAGAATTATGGCCTAGCCTTCTGAGAACATTGTTCAAAGAGATCAAAAACTTAAGGCAGGTGCCGAATTAATGAACTTGCTCTATTGTGGTCCAGGTTTTTAAGAAGGACAATAGGTCGGAAAAGAAGAATTACAAACCATCGCATTTCTAGATGTTGACAGGAATATATTTGCCAAACTATTCCAAGGTGAATTAGAGGACTGGACGAGCCACTTAGGTCATCTTGATATGTGGCAGTCAGGTTTTTGAGGGAGATTGGAACTTCATTGAACATCTTTCTGGTAAATCTCATGAAAAAACTTGAGTTCTGAAAACAAAGAACAAAAAATACCTGGCTTTTATTGACCTGGCCAGAGCCTTCGATTCTATTGATTGAGAACTCCTGTGGCTTAAACTGGAGAAGTGGCAATGCCCAAACGACAAGGCAAGGCATTAGAGATCTTCACACAGGAACTTTGTTGCAAATAAAGCTGGACCAAAGGGGTACACTGTCAATTAAGACATCAAGAGGGTTGAAACAGGGTTGCCCTCTGGCTCCGGCTCTATTTAATCTATTCTTACCAGATCTGCCAGAAGCTCTGAGGAAAGCATGTAGCTTCCTGCCGTACATCGGTGGAATACCACTGGACCATCAAGTATATGCAGATGATTTGTTGTTCATTGTCGAAGCGCTGGTAGGCTTACATCAGTTGAATGCCCTAACACCTATGCTGGGAACAACGCCCTAAAAGTAAATGTGGGAAAATCAAACATCTTGATATTGCAGTCAGCCATAGGGAGGAAATCAAACAAACGATTGTGGTATTTGAACAATGACAGATTGACCAGAGTTTATTCATTCAAATACCTAACAGTGCTTATAAACACTGCCCTGAGAGATGCCCCCTGTGAAGGTACGCTACGGAACAAAGCTAAAGTCCCTGCATCACAAGGTAGATTGCTCCCAAACAACTATTGCAAGTTCTCTGTCATGCCCATGGTGACCTTTTATAAAATGAAGGTTGCGCCCATACTCACATATGGGGTGGAGGCTTCACTGGCCCTCCCATCTAAGATATGGAATGCCTTGGAAAGTGTTAAATCTGCCGAACTGCATCCCAATACAAGTGATTTGTCAAGAATTAGGCTTGATTTCACTACTGGCATTAGTAAAATGGAAGACGTTGGCGTTGCACTGGAAATGTTTACTGGCAACACCTCTAAGAGGCTTATCCTCATTAAAACGAGCACTTGAAACTGGACTTGAGCAATCTCTACTGGACTGGAAACGCGTTTGTGTCGAAACATGAACAGCCTAGACACAATGGAGGCTCAATTGCTGATCAACCCATCTATAAAAGTAAAGGTTTCGCTACAAGATTGGATTGCGACACAAGATCAAACTCAACAGTTTAAATTACACATCAATGGTGTTCCGGTGTTCAATGGTGTTCCAGGCCTTTCAATACCCTCCCAAAATATCTGATCAAATGCCCTAGCATCTTCCTTAGGACACAATAAATGAGATTCAGGATGAAGCCATACCTCACACTAGAGGTTTTTTAAAAAAAAAAGGAACAAAACTGGGGAAAGAATGACAGATGTTGATTTTGCAAGGTGGACTGTAAAAATGAAACATTGAAACACCTCTTGCTATTCTGTGGAGCTGTCACAGGACTTCGGCAGGTTTTTTGAAGAGACCAACATGATCTCAGCTGAGGAATGGTGGTCAATATTCATGCACAGGGAAAGGATGTCCTTAATCATTGCTCTGATTTATTTTTTGTGGGAATTTATTCAAACTATCCATTAAACAATAAGCAATGCCATTGAGGTGAGGCCCCCTGTATCTGGAGAACATTTTGTATTATCTTTTTTTCTGTTGATAATTTGTATGGAGGTGAAAGACTTAACTTAAGTCAAATCACCTAATAATAAAATGAAAATAAAACATTTAACATTTTTTTTAAAATATACTTTTCTTGATCTGACTCTGAGGCCTCACTTTGTTCACAGTCTTAACCACCTTGATAAAAGCACAATGTGTTTTTTCATCTATCTGTGTTTGCCAGTTCTTCTTGGGATCCAATTGAATCTCTAATGACTGCCTTTCTTTATCTCCTTGCATTTCACTCTGGCACATGAGAATATCGGTGACACTAGGTAAACTGCCATTCTCAAGAAACACTTCCACTGCTCTCTCTGGTCTAGCAAAGGTGTGACATTCTTTTGTACTGCTAACTTGGCACCTCACTTTTTTAGGTTTCAGTGGCTTTTTGACAAAAGACCATGGCACCACATTTACCACATCAATGAGGGGTCCCAGCCTCTTGAGACAATGTGTTCCTAATAGGAATGGGGTCTCCTGAATGGACGTGGCTGCCACCTCTTGCCTCAGCCTATGTTCCCCTACCTTGAAGTCAACTTCAGTGGCACCTTCCACATGTATTTCTTCCCCATTGAAATTATGCACTGGGTCTTCAAACTGTCTCGATTTCAACACGTATTGTGGGATTCTCCCTTTGTTTATGCTGTTCAATACGTTCCTTGACATTAGAGTTGCCTGTGCGCCAGTGTCCACCATTGCAAAAACATTCCATTTCTCTTCAATGGTAACAGGAGCGTACTACCTGTCTTCACATTCTTTACGTATGCAAAGCAAGTATGCTAATCTCAGGGCTTACTTTCTTTAGGGCTGCCTGACTTCTTGCAAAGCAAAGTGGGGTATGAAATGACATTTTACCCACATTTCTGCCCATTTCTTTTTCAATTTCTCTGTTTATTTTTCTGTCCTGAGAATTCATTTGGTGATTTGCCACTGATTGGCTTTCTTGTATAGCAGGGTCACCTGTGTCCATACCTCATTCCTTTTCTGCATTTTCCATATCACTTTGATCTCCTTAACTTACATCCACTCTGGTATACCACTGTTTTGTGTTTTCTTTAGCATCATATGGCAGAACATCAGCGTTTTATATTTGAAACGTACCTACCTCTTGCAGCAAATCTGTCACTTCTACTTCTTGGAACATGTGTGGCTCGAAATACTCTTCAGGGGAGTCACCTGCACATGTCCTTTGGGGAGTTTTCATTTATGTGGAGATTTGAGCCCTATTTGAATTGTCAGGCAATGAAACCCTGTCATTTGTTTTTCTGTTTTCGCCTATTATTTCATTCAGTCAACCATTAACTCCGGAATGGTCCACCTGGTCACTGGCTATCGTTTGCTCAACAGTATGTGCCACATAATTTGTATGTTGTATGGTCTTATTGAATTGTCTTCTAACTCTTGGTTCTTTCGGTTCCTCCTGTGTATTTCTCTTTCCTTCTTTCTCATCTTCGCACACCTGAATGATTTGGTTCAACTCCTATGCTATTCTCATTTGGTTATTTTATTAATTTTAAATCACTAAGGAATTCAGTTTGTTCAGTCAATGGTGGGTCATTTGTGACTTCAATGGGGGGAGCATGGGTAATTAGTCATGTCCTACCACCTTGTGCACTGTTACTATTGTGATATTCTTCATTCTTGCCCAGCTGATGTTTTTTGTCCAGCACACAGCATTCCTGTCTGCTTTCAGGAGACTGATTCCTGTTTGTGTTTCACCTGAGCTCCAGGACAGAGGACGTGTGAAGTCTGAGCTGACCATCCTCTGTCTGTGAACATAAGGGCAAGGACTATAGGTTACATTTTGTCTCTCATTTGATCAAAACTGTTTCCTTTGCTGATTTCAATTTTCCATAAGCCTATCCACATATCCTGGCCCTATCTGGTTTGCATACATCATTGTAGCAGGGTTAAACCTACTTTGGGCCCCCAATGTTTAGTAGAGCCCATTATACATTTCACTTTGGATGTTATTGGGCCCTATCATATCATAGCAACACCCAAATTTGGTGGATTACCAAGAAAACTAGTATGTGTCTCTCTGCCTGGGCTCTGTAGATTGAAATAGAGTAGCTTGGGATGGTGCTGCCTTTTCCTGCATGGCCACGCCCTTCTGATTATGTGCTGTATCATTCTTCATTTGAGCAGTCTGTAATGGCATGTTTTTTTTCAGATTTGATATCTAACACAGTAGGGACGTATTATTTTGTTTTTTTCATTTTTGACTCCCAAATTTTACCCTCAAGTGAAATCTTCCTCGTACATCTTGGTTGCCAGAATCCACTGCAAACCTATTTCTCTAGTGTATTAACCCGATATCTGAGAGATCACTTCGCGTTGCAGGCCATAAAAGAACATGGTCTTGAATTCTGCTGAATGTCTACCGCAGGCCATGTCAAAATGTGAAAAATCTCTTTTAGGTTTTGCAAGAAGTGCTGTGGCGATTCATCTTACTGCACTGTCATAGTGTATTCTGATTTTTTGGTCCTGAATCGACCCATAAGGGGAGAATTTTATTTTAATCTCACTTTCAAAGTCATCCCATGGTAAATTCTCCTGTTCTTTCAAACCTTGTATAAAATTTGCAGATTTGGCATCCATCATGAGATGGAAAAATTGGACATAGTGAGTTTTAGGAATGCCCAAAGTCTGAAATTGCTTGACAACAGCTTCCAAATGTTCCTCAATAGCTATACCTAAGTCTTTCCTGAATGGATTGATCAAGCTCCTAATATTTTCCCTGATTTTGATTGCGTTAAACTGTACTTTATTTTGACCGCAATCTCTGTGCTCTGTGCAAGCAGGCCCAGTCTCTATTATTGGAGAAGAGCCAGCTCTCGTCAAGTGCACATCCGGATTTTGAGAACAAGTCTGGGTTTCTAAAATCTCACCTCTCTAATATGTGCATGGAGCTCTTGTGTCTCCTTATAGAATGCAGAGTTTTCTTTTCTCAATTTGACTTTTAACTCATGCATTTCAGTAACTTCCAGCTTTCTATCATCCTCAGACATTAATCAGAATACCTCATCCTCTAATGCTTGCAAATCCCAAGAAGATTGACTACTACATTTGCTTAGTGCCTGCACTCCTGATAAAGCATGGACTCTGTACTTCCAGGCCTCTTCTAAAACAATTTTTAAAGTGGCAACTTCCTCTTCACTTTCAATCATCTGGCTCTCATTCTGTGCAGTCTGCATGTTTAAAGTAGTATCACATCTTTCTTGTAATTGTACACTAAATTCACCCTGTTTCAAACTATCCTTTAACTGTAACATGTTCTTTTGCGTAGTTGCTAAGTTACATTGCAAGCCTTCAATGATCTCACCATCCTTTGTTCTCAGTTCAATGAGCCTGTGTAAAGCAAACCATGCTAATACACCAAGATGAATCAAACAGTTATTTTGTCTTCTGGTCCTCGGATTGAAAGAGCCTTTTTAAACATGACTGTTATACCATCCCCTCTGCAAACAACTGCTCAGGGAATTCTTCATCTAGCTCTGAGTCTACTCACTCTAGCCAACATGACATATTATTATTATTATTTTTATTATTATAGTTTCCTGTGTCTGAGTCGCTAACGCATTAAACTTGGTTTGTGCATGTGTGCGCTATCAACTATTTCAATTTCGGTCATATCTGCAGTTTACCAATGTTATATAACACACAGTACCACTAAAATGATTCAAGAGACAATTTAAAGCATGCCCAGCAGAGGACAGAATGATGCCACTATGCAATCCCATGCCTAACAAATGTACTTAGCCAATAGTGCCCGCAATCTCCACCGAATATGTTAGGATTGTTGTTTGCTACAATGTAAAACATTAGTTCATCGGTCACCTGTTTATTGCTATGTTTTTATTTGGCTAGTAAATTGTCAAGCTTAGCACTACACTGGGCACACTAAAAGCCTGATTCATGGAATTGTCTGAGCATAAAACTCAGATTTGCGCACAATTCTGCCCAAAAATCCCTGTTTGAGATATGGGGATTTTCGGGCAGAATGGCACACAAATCGGTGTTTTACGCACAAATAATTCCATGACTCAGGGGCTAAATCTTCAAGCAACTGTATTGGATATACCAGACTTTCACTCTATATATTATAAAATGAACAGGCCACACAATAACAAATAGACCACACACAAATGTACACACTTGTGCTCAGATGCAGTTTTATATTCTTTCAGAAAACCAGAATAAAATCTGCAGCAAACCAGCATCAGCATTGACCATATGTATAAGAAAAATGAAAGACTCTTTGCATTGGGAGAAAAGAAAATGCTTGTAACCATATAATGAGAACAATCTCAACTCCTCACCTAGCACTTTGGCCTAGTAATGTAGGTTTTGTGGTTAATCCCCTGTATGGGTTGGGGATATGGCTGGGACATGCCTTTACATGCAACTTAGTTATGGGAACAGACACCCTTTAGGAACCAGACCCACTTATCGGGTTAGTCTGAGGTCACTAATGATGGGATTTCTTGCATACCTATTCCCACAACCAATTTAAGATTTAGAGGCTTCCCAAATGTGCCAGATACTGTGACAAATAAGGAAATCCCTTTGATGTCAAATAGACTTGGCCAAATCAAGATTCCCTTCCAAGAAATTCCAACACAATTCCATGCAATCCCTATCATACTCACATCACTTAGAATGAGATGCTATTTTACCCATCCCCACTTGACTTACTGCTTGTCTGTCACCCGTCTGTCACCCGTCTCAGCTTGAGCTCTCAACAGCCCTCATCATCCGGCGCAGCAGCCAAAACCTGTTGTGAGATGTTAGGCAGAATCAGATGCAGTACCCTTTGGGACCACTACATGCGATTAAGACTACAAGTGTCAGTACAGTTTCACCTTTGGTACAAGCCTGTACTACACAGTTTTTTGGTAGCAGTGGCTGAGCAGCCAGACCTATCGAAAGAGTAAAGTGAGCAGTACAAGGGGTTACACAAAGGGACCAACAATTACAGTGATTCAAATAAGCATGTACTCAAGGTTTCTTGGTAAAAGAATATACAATTATTCACACAATAACTTGGAAAACATTACACTAGCAAGAGCAGCTAAATATCATATAATAATATACTTCAAATACACAAACACTAAGTTACTGAACAAGTTCAGCTCCCCTGAAGTGGGAGCAAAATGGCACTTCAGTTACTTTTAAAAGGGGTAAAAAGACAAGGTTAAAAGAAATCAAGGCACACATACGTTCATAGGCAAGGCAAAGGGTTTCAGTTGACTACAACCAGCATTTCATTTCAATAGGCCTGGGCCAAAGTCAATGGCTCAGAGTCTTGTATAGGATAGCACAGTTCTGGTAGTGAATGGTTAAGTCTTTGCCACGGATCTTAGAATAATTTGGTCAGATGAAAAGTTAGATGTTGGTTTAGGGAAGGATAAGCCTTCAATGTCGGGAAAGTTTCACAAACTTTCACCGTGGGCGAAAAGATTTCTGGACCGCATTTGCACAGTACCTTTAAAGTGAAGAAGAGCTGTAGCTGGGGCAGTTGTTCCTGGCAGTTCCTGCAGATCTCGATGTTCCTGAGCTTCAGTTGTGGGGACAAGAATGAGGGTGTCGGGAGGGTCCTACACTGCCCAGGGAAGAGGCCACAAGTTTAGCAAAATGTCAGTTTAAGGTGTGAGTGCCTTAAAGACCACAAACTGGTATCCTTCCCACTGGCTATCCGGTTTTCTACAGCACTCTGCAGAAAATTCGACCAGGGTGGGGATGGTATCCAGGTGGCTTACAAGTTGGTTGTTCCCACCAAACTCACTCAAGGGAAGTAGTTAACCTTGAAGGGATTCTCTGTCGATGGAGTTTCAGGCAATTCGGACCTGCAGCAGGGCTTCATCGGTGGACCAGGAGTTGCAGCAGTCGTCTTCCTTCAGCTTATCTTCGTTTCTCTATTTCAAGTGGTCGAAACCTGGGTTGGTGCGCAGAGTTGGACACTAGAAGGACCTTTCTCAAAAGAAATGGCAAAAAAATTCGACCGGAGTCTGTTCTCACAGATAAGTCTTGGGCGCCATATTGGAAAACATGGCTGACCCGATTTTTAGCAACCAGTGTTTGCGGTCAGGAAAAATCATGGTAGTTTGTTTAAAACCACTGCCATCAGCCATTTAAAGTAGGAAAGGGTAACATCTGACTGTTAAATGAGTATTCAGACTCAGGGGATGCTAGGCAACTCCTCCAGCACTTTATAGGAAGATAGTGTGTGCTGGGTCTGAAAATTTAAAAAGACTAGTAAAGTCAATTTAAATTGACATGCCCTGGGAGACACTAGTCAGTCCCAGAAAAGGTATTTAAACCTTGGGAAGTCTGAAAGACATCCCTGTGCCACTGCACTGAAGGTGCTGTGTGACACATAAGAAAAAGATGATGCCTATGGAGTTGTTTTAAAACTTCATAACCAAAGAGCACAAAAGTAAACACACACATCAAAATACATGGAAGAGTCAGAAAGAAAGGCTCACACTCTTCCCAGGTAAAAAATCTAATCCTAGAAATCCAGCAAAGTTGCTGCGGGTCTCAAAAGGTAAGGGAAATTAGCACATTCTTGAGAATTCTCCCTAACATGGGGACAATACACTGACTTCCCGTCATGGCCTTCACAATGAACACAGCCAGGCTTGGCAGAATGCCTCGATGTTTGCAGGACATTAAAAAAAAACACAGACCCAGCTATCTTTTCTCCACTAGGATTTTTAAAAGCAAAATTATGTCCTCTCTTGCTTCATGAGATTAGCAATGGCAAAAAGCCCCTCTCATCTACACAGCAATAGGTCAAAAATGCAAGAAAATGCAGAACCTCTCACAGCAATCAGCCCAAAAGCCCCTCATGGAATCTGCAACAGGCAAAGACCCAGCCTCCCAGCTTTCAATTGCTTATAAAGTATCCCTCAAAATCCACCCCAGAACCTATGTCACACCCATATCACAAATGGAAGATGGGCATCTTGCCCACCTATTTTATGAAGTTACTTGCTTGAGTTCCAACCCACTTTGGGCATCATTAAACACTTAACACTTAAAAGACCCTTCGAGAAACTTCCAGAATCTACCTCACCCCTTCTCGTCTTTGGACAGCATTCAGAACGCACCACCCAAATGTAACTCACTCTTGCTTCCTCCTTCCTGTAAAGAACAATGGACCAAAGTCTTTTAAACAACTGCCCCATCAGTATTTTTACTTTGATTTTTGAAAACTGGCAACTCACAGCCAGTATGTTTATGCACCTCCCGTGGTACTATTCCACACACGGCCTATGATCTGGACATCTAGACCCCATAATGGCTCCCATAGTAGCTGTTTCAACCCACACCCACCATGTGCTTGTTATCTATTAGTAATTAATATTTTTAATACAGCAAACAGCACACAATGCATGGCATGTGCTGCAACATTAGCTTCATTTTACACTGATGGACACAGTCTCTTTTGAAACCAGTGGCCCAGATATGATATGATATGATATGGCATTTATAATGCACCTAAACACAAGTGTTTCAAGGCGCGAAAATGCTTAGTGCACTGTTGAAATTTGTGCACTGCAGTATTCCAGCAGATGGCAAGTGTATTGTGCAAAGGGTTACACCCACTCAATGTTATGGTCCCTGCTTCAAAAGAGTTCTAAGACTTTTCTCCATACCAATTGGTTTCTCTCTTATGTGAAAAATATGTTACAGAGTTAAATCCACCACATACAATCTACTCCTGCCTCCAACGAAGAATAATACATTTGAAATCATGACTTACTAGTATTTACACACATTATAAAAATATGACACTGAATTTCAGCTACTGTACACTATCCCCTACTTTCTCCAAAGCATTCATCTGAAACATAATGCACTGTGATAGAGGCACTCAATATTATCAACTACTAGTAGAAGTCTAATACATTTTCTAGTACTCTTCCTACCTCCAAAGAATTTAAAGATGTTCCTACGAGTAATTTACATGCATCAAAAAAGGCAAACTGAGTTACAGCCACTGAGCCTAATCCCCTCCTGCCTGCAAAGACGTTTAAGCCTTTCCCTATTTGCTCCCTCTTAATAGTTTATCTCATGAAAAAAGTGAATGCACTTATTTGCAGCTACTGAATATAACATTGTTCTGTTTCCAAGGAAATGTAAGACTGTTTGTCTGAAACTAGCTGAGTTACAGCCCCTGGATATTATGTACTAATGCATACAAAGAATGATAAGATGTTCTGTTGGTGCGCTCGACTAGTATTATTCTCATTAGAAAATAATGGTGAAATGAGTTATAGTCGCCAAGTTCTGGCTATCCTGAGACCAAGTTACATCCTCCTCTCCAAATCTTGCAGACCATCGATTGCTTAAAGCCAACCCTCCTCCTACTACCAGGAAACAAAGTACATGTGTTGAGATCACACCAAAAAGATTACCTCCCTTTCAAACCACACCATCAATATAACCTGATAAACAAACGAGATGCTCAGCATTTCGATGCCCTCCCTAGCAAAGCAGACCAACGCAGTCTAGTCACTTACTCCCTCCCAGACTCTACCCTGAAGATATACATTATAATTATACATTAATTCATAGTTACATGTACCACTTGCATTTTCAGATGGACATTATTATTTCTCATTCCCTTTTGCATGCCTTCACTCATCTGTGAGCCCATCACTAGAAGGTCTTAACTTTAAGTACTCAAGATCTCTAGCATACTAGTGTTATTACTCCATCATCTCCATATCTCCACTAGCTGTTCCATGTATGTGACTGTGTGACAAACCCATTTCAACCACACTACAATCACCTTGGCTCAATGTTCTTCCCTTTTAAACATCACAATAAACATAAATCCTATTCTCGTTCACACCGGCTCTCTTAACTATTTAGTCAAAGGCGTATCATGATTATATTGAATATCTTTACCTTGTCCACATAGTAATGGAAGTATAGTGCAATTGACAGAGCATGATCTCTTATGGGTTCCCATAAATTGAGCATTCTCATTCACCATTCTCTGAAAATGTAACTAATAATATCTTGTACCACCTTTCATTATGGTTCTGGCACTCTCCCCCTTTATCTAGGGCATCTAGTAAATGTGGTTTTAATGTCTTTCTCAGTTTTTAATGCCATTCACATTTGAAGATATGTCTTCTCGCCAACTGTAGGAGCCTTATAGATATTTGTGTTTCCAGAATGTTTACTGAAGTTGCCATAGACTCCAACACTTGTTTATTGTATTTGAGCATCTAAGCTTGTGTCTACAGCTCACTTACAAATTCTTGGGATCCCAGTATCATGGCCTGCAGTTCTTCAAGTGTATCTGATATGTATACTTTCGAAGTGAACACATATTCCTGTTTACAGAAAGCACCATGATAACAATGCACTCCTCCTACCTGCGTTAATGCCATAATAAGCCTGTTTTTATTATCCCTCGCTTTAATTGACTACTCAAAAATAAAGGATTCTGAATATTTTTTATTGCATTGCTCATAGTGCAAACCTAGCTCAAGAGCAGTTGAGCACTTTACAACAGGATTGTGCCAGAATTGGGCATGGCATTTTAAACAGTAACACAGTACTGTTGGTGGAGGGGCAGGGGGATATTTATGCATCTGCAGGTATTATTGAAAGATACACATGTCTAGTGGTTTGTATAAATGGAGGATAGTAGGGGTATTTAGAACCTCTACCGGGATTGAGTTCCATATGGTTGGGCTATGGCAAGTGAAGGACTGCTTTTGGATGTTTTGTCTTTGCTTCCTCGATTTGACTCCGACCTTTTGATAGTTTTGCTTGCCTGGTTTGAGAGCCTCCAGAGGTGTGGAGTTTAGCCACCAAGTATGTCAGTGTTTCATTTTAGACTGCTTTGTAGGTGATACATGCAGTTTTGAATGTGATCCTGGTAGGCAGTGGGAGCCATGAAGCATGTGCAGTGTTAGAGAGCTACATTCAAATTTACAGGCATTTATAATAAAGCAGGTTGCAGTGTAGTGTGCTGTTTTGAGAGGGGCCAGATAGTGGCTGGAAGCAAAATAAAGAGTGCATTGCCCCATCAATGTGTGAGATAATGCTGGCGTGCATCACCGTACACAATTTGTTATGGAGAATAATTGTTCTTGTTTTTGCAGAGTGTGGAGATATATAGCCATGTAGTTTGTGCCATTTTTGCTACGTGCTTTTGAAAGGAAATGCTGTTGTCAATTAGGAAGCATAGAGATTTTGCTGAGTATGCCAGCTGAGGGCTGAATCATTCCAGGCACAACCTATCCACTCATTGTTGCACGAGTTGCTGTTTTGTAGGGGGGACTGATGTGGACAAATTCGGTCTTGGTCGGGATCAATTTAAGGTAAGCATTTGACGTCCATGTTTGGAAAGTAGCCCGGCATTCCTGGCGGTGAGCAATGTCCTGGGAGGTTACTAACCTTAATATACACCTGAGAGTCATCAGCGTACTGATTCAGGTCATTCAGGAGAGTTCCCAAGGGTTCTATCTATAGTTGATAGATGATTCGGAAGATAATGGACTTTTCAGGGACCCCACACGTGACTGGAAGTTGATTGGATCTGAATGAGCCCATCTTTACAACTTGGTGCCTACCAGTTAATCAGGGTGAAAACCATTTTAGGACAGTTCCAGAGAAGGTCAATCTGCTGGCGGGTTGGAGAGGAGTATATGGTGATCAACTGTTTTGAATGTGACTGAGAGGTCTAAGAGGACTAAGAGACACGAGTCCCAAGTGTCTGTGATTCTGAGCACATTGTTCACCACTTGGATGATTGCAGTTTCAGTGCTCCATTTGGGGTGGAAGCCAGAATGAGAATCGGAGAGGAGGTCAAATTGGCCAATTTTTGTAAGTAGTTGGGTTGCAACTTCTTTCTCCACAGGCTTCCTGATGAACGGAGGCTTTGTGATGGGTCTGTAGCTGGCTAGGACCTCTAGGTCAAGCAAAGTTTTTTGAGAAGTGGTGATATGAGACCTGTTTTATGAGACCTGTTGTATTACACCTACCCTTAAAGTATGTGTTCACACCCATCTCCATTTCAGGTGATATCTCTTCAGTATTCTATATTTAATGTAATTTAATGTTTTGAGGATTCATAGGATTACAATTGTCATGCACTGTAGTTCCAGAATTAAATTTTCTTCTAGAGAGTCTCACTCACTAAGAAGTCCCAAATAAATCTGATGTGAAACTAGCTGCAAACACGATGTGATTGATGCTATTAACAGTTATCAAAGTTTCTTGTCCTTCCATTTTTTCTTTTCTCTCTTTTGAAATATGTATCTCATGCTGAACCTGCCTTCCACAATATTTATGTTGGTTACTGTGTGCATTTAAGCCCTTAACAGAAATCTGAGGAAGAATTAATTGAACCTCTGTGGGAGAGTTGATCACTCCAAAGTCCTCTGCCAGTGAGGTGGAGAATGAGTGTCCAAGCAGAGGTGAGTTCTGTCCCATAACCATACCCACGGATCATTGGGGATGACCTGCTTCTGTGTAAAGACCTGCTTCTCTGCCAGCCACAACAGTGCCCTGGACCTCACTGCATTGTAGGGTGCCTGCAGTTGTGGACCAGCCTTACTAGTGGTTAGGAGAATGAGAACAAGGACAAAAACATATTCTTCAGCATCTGGATTGGGACTCACAGAAACCTGAGGATCAAAACAGCCAGTTAAACTACCTTCTTACTGCGACACCAATTAGAGCCATGATTAGAGCCGTTCAATGGCTTCGAACTGACAAGACGCTCCCGAGCAGCTGTTGGCACCATACCTCCTTGAACCATGGTTGCACGTGTTTGAGCCAGTTTACCGCCGCACCACACTAGAATATGGGTGCAATTGCCTCACCTCAAACTTCATACTAATCATTGTATCTGCCACCTGTGTTCCTTGATTTGACATTCCCTTTATTTTGGACTGTTATGCTTTGCTGTTTGGGTCACTACTGAATCACATTCAAACTCCACTTAAGAAAATAGATTTTCCTGAGTCCACTTTACCACAAAAAGCAGAGAAGGTATATCGCTTAACTGTGCCTGTTTTACATGTATGATTGTGTTGGCTCATGGTTTCAAGCAGTATGAGGGCTGAGTGGGCATGTTAGTCCCTACTCATCCCTATATTTCTGTAGGTGTAGAATTCAATTTCTCACTGTAGGCTTACTTATGATCCAACAATACAACAGGACATTTCAATGGTGAGCCTCATTTTCTGTTATGGCCACTAAACCCTGGATCACAGTTCCCAGAAAATGTAATATACGGGTGACACCTTGACCTTTCTTAAAATCTGAAAAACTGGCTCTGTGCTGACAAGCTTAAGTTGATAATGCTATTATGATCACTTCACACCTGGCTGGGACTGACTCAAAGATTGGATACAACCTAATCCTGTGACAAATGATCCAGTTATATCAATCATTGCACATACGGTGGATAACCGACATGAGCACAGACTACACAGAAACAAGACATGTATCACACATGTTTTCCCACCATATGCTAGTGAACTTGGACATTTCGGCTACCCAAGGCATTGGTAAATAGAAATAATGCCTTATTTGACTGGCCCAGTAACAACCCATTCTGACACATGCCTAGGGAAAAACACCTAATCCTGGAGATAATACTGTATGTACAAGTACTTAAAATATTAAAAAATCAATAAGAATGTCTTGGAAAAATACATATTGACCACAACACATATTATTGTAAGTCATTATGACATGTCTGTACTGGATCTCCTCAGCAAATGGACATGCACCAGATTGCCTTGAAATCACAGAGAACACATAATGTTGCTCTCTGATTGCTTACTCAGATGGTTAAATGGGATTGTTTCTCATCACATATTGGCTAGGAAATACTTCATGGTTTGTCCATGCAAGAGTGAAACAATTACCACTACTTCATAAGCAAGGAAATGCCTCATCAATAAAATTGTTCATGATTACTAGACAGATGCAAGACAAAGCCTTGCATGTTCTTAATGTCATTGTGACACAGAAAACTATCTGCCATGTACATGGCCTTTAATAAATAACTTTGGCACCAAATAAGCCATCTATTGCTCTCTCTCTCTCTCTTTCTACCTTAGACCAGATACAACCACAAAGCAAACCTTACCAACAACACAAATCTTGCCTCTTGACAAACTGACCACTCTTCACTTTCCCAAATAAATGCACAACTCTCCTGACCCAAACATGCTTGCAGAGCAAAACATATTTCTACAGAACAGTGCACAAGATATCCCTGAGCCAAATGTATTCTAACTCAGAAGACCTTAAATCTCGAAACCTCACAGACATAAGGTGCATCTGCTCTGGGCACAATCAATACCTTAGACTTGACATATTTCCTTTTCCTTGTTAAAAGATGCACACATCAGAAACCTTACTGCAGTCATTATGACAGAGAGAATAAATATGTAAGTAGTGAGCAGGGTTCAAGTAGCGGTTCTTACACATGATGAGACATAAAAAATATAACCACAATCACATTTTTTATAAGACCCAGTCAACCATGATAAAGGCCATAAAAAGCTTTACGACCCCCTTATCACAAAAATTTGACATTTTCTATTTGGAAATATAAAGAATTGCATGAACAGATGACAGCATCACTTGGGTCGTTAAATGCTAAATTAATACTGACAATTGTTTCTTCAGACATGTTCAGTTTCTTTGATTGACTGGAAGATCTACATTACCATAAATAGTCTAATTACAAGACAAACTTATAAAAATATGTTTTTACATAAACCCATGAGAGGACTGCAAAACAGCCTATGATTTAATGTGTGCTCAAGAAATCAAGCAAACATTTTCTCAAATGTATCAAAATATCAATACTGAAAGTTGGCACTTTAAAGCTATTTTCTTCCAGGCCCTTCTAAAATATGTGGTGACGTAGGCCATAATTTGTATGATTCTAAATTATTGGAATGAATTAACACCCAGGCTACAAGGATTTACAGAACCAAACAGCTCCATAAAATAAAGAAAACAAACCCAAATAGCCTCTGTGCCAGCCATTACTAAGGTAGCAGAAGTGAAGAATACTACTCAGTTGGACTTAGAGACAGAGTGGCTAAATAAATCTTCCTCTGCTGTTAAAGGTACTAATATGCAGAGAAGGCCCTATGTTCTGTTCAAAGGCAGTTGAACAATCCTCCACTGATACAATGAAAAGCAGAGACTTACATTATTCCCAGTACTTAAGTTCAAGGTCTGTCTTGGACTGAACATGTGCTGAACCTCCATCGACAGATATTCAGATCCCAGGATCAGGTACCTAGGGGAATCCCAACCATAATGCGTCTCTGGAAAGAAACTGATTACCACTTGCTAGAACGAATTACTAAGAAAACTGATATTCTCCTTTTAGGTTCTAGAATACCAGGTACTGGGGTAAGTGAATGCCAAGGACCAAATGCAGCAGCAATTATCAGAAATACCAGAATTACAACCCTAGATGAGATAATTATGTTCCAAGAGAGGATCACAGATATGAGTAAAGACATCCCCACAGTCAAGACTGTGGATACAAGATTTCTTAATTGGAGTGACATGTAAAATAGAGATCTTTGGTCAAATTATTAAATCTCTAGAGTGTAATCCTAATTCTAATGCTCTTAGAAACACTGTCCAAACTGAATCAAAAGGACATAGTGGACAGGAGAAAAATGTCCCAATCAAAAATGTCAGAGAGAATAGGGAAAGGGGATAGTGCAGGACAGATGTGCCAAGTTTGCTGACAGATTTGCAGAGCCCAATGTGGACTCCTTTTCATTATTTGGGACAACATTGAATGAAAACAAAAAAGTAAAGGTCTGTGAATAGACGAATTTGACAACCATATCTGAGAAAAAAGAGAAATCTCGTGGGTTAGAACCTCAGAGTCTTCTCTTTCAAAGATGTATTGCCACCTCAAAAAGAATGACAAAACTAACAAAAAGTATGACAAATAGCTTGACAAAAAGAATGACATTGATAAATACATGCGAACCAAAAAGAATAAAATAAAATACATTTGACTGAAAGACCAAAAAAGAGGACATTCATCTCCATAACACTGGACTCAAAGACGAAGAAGTGACCCAGAACAAACACACAAGAAGATTCCACTGTTCAGTTTGTGATTTCAGAATTAATATTTATTCCTACAGAATCCTTGACCAACTCACATGGACTTGAGCTTGAGGAAAATGCTCACATGACGGCATACACAAGGATGAAGTTTGTGAAACCCTAAATAAGAGAAAGATATACTCAGAACTGTCCAAATTCCCTGTTTTGCTGTAAGTTGAAAATACAGATTTAGGAGTTTGTTTGTGCCGATCCACGTTCAGGGACAATTATGTCAGTTTAAACTGTATTTATCATATAATTGAAAAGCATCCAGACCAGGTAAACATTTAATTCCAGAACACTCAAATCTTTGACATCAATATCATGTCTGAAGTAACAAATGGATAGTGAGGGAACCTCCACTGAACTTATAAATACATCTTCCACAGAAAAATGAGTGGTTCTCCACTCCAGATGGGTACACATGTAATCTCTATTCACAAAAGACCTCCAGCAAAGGTTTAGGTTAACTGGTGTATAACCCAGGGGATAGAATATACAGTCTATTATACAAAGAAAAGGAGAAACAATATTCTTGCCCATTCAAATTAATTGAGGCATGTATCTTGTTCTCTGAAAGGCCTGTTTGACTCAAGAAAATATCTGTATCAGTGAAAAACTGTTTAGACAATTATAGAAGGATGCAACGATTTCCACACTGTAAACTTCTAGAGAAATAGTACTTTGGAATTTATACTATGGGCTCAAACTCCCTGATTACTATAAGGTGTATGTCAAAGATCACAATTGGAATAAACAATACATTATAAATTCTGAGTTACAAGAGATCTGATTTCTTATTTTATGTTAGTATTGTTGGGTTACATTGATCAGCAAATGATTTGAATTTTATTAGTTACAAAGCCTAGTTCACAAATGGGGAACATTGTATGTAATCAGTGATCTTGAGACAGTATTGCAGTCAGCTCAATTGCTACCTCATGTTTCTGAAGTTCATATTAAAGTAGATGTTACTGTTCCTGGAAATACATGACATTATACTATGCTGATAAAGATCAGAAAATGGCAAACCTTGTTTAAAGAAGCTTTTCTTAATGTTAATAATATTTTTCAGCAACCTGGAAACCCCTCTATATCAACCTCCATTGGTAGATTTTGATAGATCGCACCAATCAGATAAAGGTTGAAAATAATGATCACCAAAGTGTCATATTTCCTCAAGATAACTCTATTGGCATGGACAGTGTTTCCAAAGAGTTTCCTGTGGCTTAAAACATCCTATCATTTGTCAAATACTTGAAAATGTTTATAACAATACTGTTGTTGACAGACCAGTGAATCTTTATAATCAGAAATGGGGGCATTTCATGGTATACTCTCTGTTCCCAAATAGGAAGGAGGGCATAACCAATGATACTCTGGAAATTGAAATAGTCTTCTGTGTTACAAGTATAATTGGTCCAGGTGAAAACCATAAATAGGGATATCCCCACCAAACTAGAAGATATGTCAGATATTCTTAATCAAGACATATTCCCTGGTTGCCAACAGATGTGTTTCTTGACTAAAAGAAGATGGTCTCTGTCAATTCATATGACTGTGACTGTGGACATATGTCTCACCATTATTGAAAGCATACAAATGGCCCCTAAAATGGCAACACTATTTGTAAAACAGTACTGATTGCCTCTCACATCCATGGAATCACTTACAGAGATTGTCAAAAATGTGGAATACTCTGGGGGATCAGTGTTTGGAACCATAATACATTTAATAACCTAGTGATAGCATTATTAAAACCCAGTGGACTATGAAGACTCTTTGCAGAACTAAAGGAACTGAAAAGAGGGTAACTATCTCAAGATGGTCTCTCACGTAACCTTGAACATGGTCTTGCCAGATCCAAGGTTCTAATGTATACTCTTTTCTTGATTTAACTAATAGATATTGGACTGTTTTGGTTGTCTGTAAACACAATATTAAATGTGACTTTACAATAAGGGCAGCAGCATGTGTGGACTTGTATGCCATTTGAGTACATTAACAATGAAAATGAGTTCAGTATATTCCTACATAAAGCCAGGCCTGACCTTGTTAAAAGAAGTAACTTAGCCTATTGAAATGAACTACTAATAAAAAGTAAAACTGTAAAAGAACACTTGGTTGATACCCACCCTGTTCTTGCAAAAGTAGGGAATGCAAGTGGTGCAGAAGTAAAGAATTCTCAACCAAGTGGCCTTAATCTTCAGAAAACGAATTTGAGACTTTACTGAAGTTCAAGAACCTGAAAAGTCTATGGCCCTCATTACGACCCTGGCGGAATCCGCGGTGCTAAATGCACCGCGGAGCATGGCGGAAAGCCGCCGATAGCGCCATGGGGGTTGGCGGATTTACCACCCCATGCCGACCTTGGCGGAGCGGTAAATCCCCAATCCCCATTTTACCCTTCCCCATTCCCATTCTTGCCCCATAGGGTATAATGGGAGTGGGGAAGGAGTTAATTACGCCGCCGTAAAGTACGGCGGCGTAATTAACAACGAGGTCCCTTAGCGCCATGGTTTTCTCCGCCCGGTAAAACCAGGCGGAGAAAACCTCCATGGCGCTAAGGGAACTCGTAGTACGGCGGACGGGTCCGCCGCGATTAGCGCTGGCGGAAACCCACTCCGCCAGGGTCCTAATGAGGCCCCATGTGAGTTACAGAGTCTCTTAAGATTGATCATCTACAGTCATACATTCATGTTAAAATAACCAGAGATCACTCTGCCCTTAGTCAGCCATTTAAAGACAGGGGTGAAGTGTGAGCGGGGATTCTGAAACAGAGGCTGTGAAACAATTGAAAAGCAGTCTGTCGCAAGCACCCTGCTTGACTTATCCCTGGTAAAACAAGAGTTTTTCTTCCTGGAAACAGGATTGTTCGAAACCTGTTAACTGTGGCCTTGCATCAGAAGCACGTGCAGGTTAGTAAGGTAAGTTCAAATGCAAGTTAAACATTATCATCTATGGAAATTAGGCAAGTGAACCAACAATCACCACTGTTATTGGTATGGCGTTGAAAACGTACAGTCTGTTGATCCATGTGGAACATAATAAAGTTTCAAGGATTACTTGCTGGATTTCCCTATGAAAACATAAGGTTTGACAGATCATAAGAAAGTAGTAGTGCTCTGAAAGATAGCAAAGCTGGTAATTCTAGGCCCAAGCCTCATCTCTGCATCGGTATAATTCCTTGTTCACTTCATTTCCTTCACCGGGTCAAACCCAATGCCTTCCGGCGATTTGTGTTTAAGGGTAGTGTGGGTGAGCAATTTGCAGGTTTGGGCAGTGGTTGATTTCCAGCACCCGTGTGCTGTGACCAGTGTGTGGTTGTGGTATTTGGTTGAGTGTACAAATGAGTATGGTAAAGTATGGCATGCAAGAGATTGAGATTTCATGTGTTCTTTAATAAGAGCAGTACTTTTTTTACATTGAACGTGGTGCTTTTCGAATGAATTCACATATTCTGGGACATCAGAGTCCGTATCCCTGAGATGTTCATGTACGCCACAACAAGATTACAGAATGCAATGCTGTATTGTTGGAGGTGTCTGAGTTATGTGCATGTTCCATAGATTATCTAATGTATTTCATGTGGAAGCAGGGCTATCTTAAGCACTTTTGGGTCCTTGGGTATGGACAGCTTTGGGGCCCCTCTCCACCAAATCAAAGGAATTGAGTGATCAAGAATATCTGCCCGCCCCCCTGCCGCAATCACAACCCATGATGTGATATGATATGATAGGTTATTTATAACATGCTTAATACCCACAGGTTTCTAAGCGGGACCCGGGGATCGAACCTGTGATGCTCTGTGTAGTCTTGCGTCCAAGGCGAGCATTTTGCCCCTGAGCTATCATCTCTTGACAACCCATAGATTGATATGCTGCCTCACAGCATTACAAATAAGTATGTTTTCTCTCCGTTTAAGTCCCCTTACCCTCTTCATTCTTGCTCTAATCAGAATGATAAACAAGTACCGTTTGAGGGCCAACATTATCAGTCTACAAAGAGGTTACTTCTGTTCTAGCATAGATACAGGAGACATCAATAGAATCCAAGGTATGCAGCCTTTAGTATTAATGCAGGACTGTATGTAAAGGGTGCATGAAACCCAGAATAGACATATAACTCACATTTGCTGCCACACAGAACTCAAATGTGCTCAAGCATGGATAGAGGAGACCAATTGGTAGGAAGGAGAAAGCTACACATACCATGGCACTGATAGTGGATGCATATTATAAGCTACCAGGAAGATGTCTGTATGCAGATAGACTGAAGTGCCTTTGGTATGCAATATATCAATGCTCACTATTATAGTGGCAGCAACACTATAGCCAGTGAAACCATGAGTGGGGCTCTTTTGAAGATCATACCCTGAGAAGGAAATCTCTGTAAAGGGCTGACAATTTTGAAAGGTTTAGGGATTGGATATTTCAAGAGGCTAGGCAATACAAGATTAACTTAGATGCCCAGCCTTACACGCAATCGTTTAGGAGTGAATCTGGGATTTGAGCCAACTCTGCAATTGCTGCCTTTGAACACTTTCATAACCAGTTCTTACCATGAATTAAAATAATCTCATTTTATCAAACTGAAAGTACACCAATCACGTAACCAAACATGACCATTCATAAAAACAAAATATTATAGAAGGGTGTCACACAGAATGATTCTAGCTTCATTCTCTCCATCATCAGCTATCCCTTTGCAAATACCTCCCCTCTGGAGCTCTCCACTCCTCTACCTCTAATTCCCTCAGGGTCAGTCGTTTTTCTAAGAAACAAGCTGGGAGTCGATCTCTTTCTTCGGCTGGGGCTTCCCTCTGGCTGGAACAGCCTCCCTACAACTTGAGGAGAACCACCTCTGGTTCCAGAAGCACCTTAAGACCATCCTCTTTGCTTCTGCTTTCACCCCACCTTTCCTCTGCTGATTCTGGTCTCTCTTGGTACTGTGCACCTGGCCACCCTCTGTCCACCGGGCCCAGGCTCCTGCTTATCTTTTCCAACCTCCCGCACTGCCTCCCTGTCACCCTTTGCATTGGGGTCTGTATCTGTACCCACACAGTCCCCCCTCTTCCTCCCTTGCACTTACTGGACCTACCCTGTCTGCTTCCCTCAACTAAGCACTTGCTGGATGCACTACTATTTTCTGTGTTTGCTGTTTTTATCATGCATTTATCAGTATTTATTCCTGCTCTCCTCTTGCTCTGCACTTTCCACTTCTCCCCCCTCCCTTGCACATTTTCCCCTCCCCCTCTCCCATGCACTTGCGCATTCCCAATGTTACTGGGCCTAGTAAAATCGTTGCTTTGTTTTCTCCCCTGTTCTCCTCCCTTGCCTTGTCGCGCTCTGAAAAGCATGTATATGAGCGCGATATAAATAAAATATAAATCAATAAATCAAGTCCATAAGTACCAGCATACCAATCAGTGTGATTTTACAGATTTAATCTGGGTTGGTCTTTTGTACTTACAAAACACTGACTTGTGAAATTGTCATTTATAAACGTGCAGGATCACTGTATTGTCTGCTAGCAAAGCCAGGATACAAGAATGAATGTTTTGGTTCCAAATGTGAATACATATTCATCTCTTGGACTAACAGTTTATCATTGTTTGAGGTGATTGCCTAGGTTGTACACCACCCCACATGAACAAGCCAATTTCTAGACCTTCACCAAAAGGATGACATGTTCGTTTCTATAGCAACCCCTATCTGGTGCAGGTACATTGCTGATAATAGCACCTGTTGTGCTGCAAGACCAAGTACATATGCAGGCAGGTATATAAACTTCAGACATAGGAAAGGCTCAACCAGCCTTACTGGAATGTGCTCTTCTAATATTGCATATGAGCACATATCTCTGCAATGAGTGCTTAACATATTGAGCTAACTGCTGAACCATTGTGGCACTCGATTCACCAATAGAGATTTCAAATTTGGCTATTGCACGTGATCAAAATAAAATCCCACTGGAAGGAAAGAATGCTACAGGAGTTGTGCCACAAGGATCACACAAACTATGTATACCACAGTGAACACAGAAAGCAATCCATGATGAATTGATTGAGGCAAAATGTACTTGCCAAAACAGACAGGCAATAGGTTTAGACCCTCAGCACCATGCCATACAATATCCTGATGTGTGCTATTTAAGTCTGGCGAACAAAGGAATCTTACTTCTTTAGATCAGGCAGCCTTGTGGGGCCTTCTCCAAGGTGGGGGCCCTGGCCAAGTGCCCCTGTTGCCCTCCCATAAAAATGTCTCTGTGTGGAAGTAGTGCTTACAATGTTCACCTGCTGCACGTTTTGCTGTGCCATACACCTATTTTTGCCACTTTGGATAATTTCCCCCTTGGTGTATTAGTGCACAGCATACAAGTCCACTCATAGCTATTATTCAGTATCCACAGCATGCATAATTGTTTATGGTGGAAACCTCCGACTATGCAGTTCCAAAATGCCCCGTGGAACGTTGGCTAAAAGAAAGGGAATTAGTAATGTATAGATACATTTGTCTGTTAAATCCTAAAATATAGCATTCTGCATTAATGCAATCCTCACATAAGCTGTACACATAGAAGACCGTTCTGTTTTGTTCTCTTTGAAAATGAAATTCATATATTTTTGACGGACTGTAATCCACACACGCACATGGATCATTACAAGCATGAATCATATGTACAGTGAACGATGGCTCACTCACGAAACAGTGCTGCTGTGCAGAGTCGGCCCTCGATAGGGTAAAGTAAAATTAGAGCCATAGCCTAGATTAAAAGTGTAATTAACCACTCCGAGAAAGAAGAACCATTTCAGCGCTCCCCATTGACGCCCTCTTTTTAAATAACATACACGACCAGCTACAGAAAATTGCTCTATAATTATGTGAACAGGAACACCTTCTGCCACGAAGGAATATAACAATTACACATTTTTTTATTAACATGCGTATATCGGCCTAATTAAAGAAGAAGTAATTTCCTCTGCAGTTTGTACACACAGCTTGGTCACAGTGTTTCAGGAAGTTGACTTAGGCCTGACCCTTCTGTTCTCTTGTTCTTTAGGAGGGCGGGGGGACTGGACAGCAATCAAGCACGCAGGTTGTCAAAACATAGCAAATACGTACTACAAAGTCTAATCAGCGGGCAAATTATGCATACAAAGTCTGTACAGAAGAAAAGCAGACTGGCTAGACCAGCCCCATAGGGTTGAATGGGGATGGGGATGTCGAATGCACCGGCACATACAGAGTTGTGCCGGTGCATCCGACGTGTTCTGCTCACGGGTGCCGTTACACCCGCCTGGCGGGTGAAACGGCACCCGCGAGCCGAGCACGTAGTATGGTGTTCCGGGAACTACGGTACCGGCATGCTTACCAGTACTGTAGCTCCCGGGCCACCATGCTTGTAATGAGGCCCTATGTCTGCTTGCCAAAATCTGATATGCAAAACATTTTTTGGATGTCTGTCTCTATGATAGTCTGGATATACAAATCTACACCGTTGAACCCACTGCTACCGCATTTTGCATGGATTCCTCATGTGTCTAGGGCAAGATTGTAGTCTATGTTTGGATGCAAAAAATTCACTCCGTAGACACCCTCATTTACTGATGCTCACCCTGATTCACTACAGTAGGTACTAGAAGGAAACAACATTTTGAAAAGTGTTGGAAGCAAAATGTTCAATGTGTTGGTTATTCTGTTCAAACGTATTACTACTGTATACAGTTTGAAAGTGTTTATTAAAGCATTTTTAAAGGGAATTAAAAAATATATTGATTTTTTTTATCACACCACTCCAAATATCGCAAATGGCAAGGTTACAGTTTACTTAAGTTCAGTCACGTGAAGAGAGCACAATCAATCAATCTTTCTTGGACATTTTCTCAAATGTGCTGAAACCAATGAGTGACTGAAACATGTTGCACAAAAAAAGAACATCACTTGGAAAAAACTCCATTTGATTCAAAGTGAATGTCAATATCAAGAGCTTCTGAAACACACCAACAAACAGCATCATGACTTGCCGACCAGAGGATAAGAGCAACTTTCTCCAAGGTAAATGAGATGTCAGAACAAACTGAAGTGGAGGACTGGTCACAAGAGGACAAGAGCACTGACATGAGGACAAGAGCAACATCCTCCAGGGCAGATGAGACACCAGAGCTAACTGAAGCAAGGCTTGCCGACAAGAGGACAAGAGCAACATCATCCAGGGCACATGAGACACCACTTGATCAGGACACGGGCAGCGCCGTGTACCCCAACTGTAGGTTATAAAGCCATATGAGTGAGATGTTCTTTATAGATAGTTAAGGAAAATAATGCACAGTAATCAAAGGAGATTTTCTCAAGATAACTTAATACATGAATTGGGGAAGGCAGGGGTGTTAACCGGAGCCTCTTGATTCCACAGTTTCGAATTTAGACAGAATGGGGAATTTGTTTTCTCCTATTTCATCTTCAATGTTATTACCAGAAAAACATTTTCTGCATTTTCTGCAAAGTTGTTGTTAAAATGCAAAATAAATACACTTCTCAATAAATCTGGCATTCAAATCACAAAGTCACATGATATAGCAACTTGACAAAATATAAGAAAAGTCTTAGTTGAAACATATGCTAATAAAGCAAGTATCCATCCTTTGTTAGAACAAGAACAAGGTTGAGGCAGTACCACAATGGGGTTCAGTGGCATGCAGTTCAGTCACAGATCTGAGCAACACCCCTGCGGACTTACCTTTCTAGATGTGCACCCTTGTCTAATTTACCCTATTTTCCATACACATCACCCTCCATTGTTCTTCTTTTGAACCACGTCCTTGATGCCCCTTCAGCCTCCACTTTCTTACAATTAATTTGAAATTGATGTCATGAGCCTCACAAGGTGGCGCTTGTGGCATAGGTTCAGGCTGTGTAGCCATTTAACGCTCCATTACGCTGCTAACGTCTTTTAACAGTGATCTAGTTTTGCCATTGCTAACGCTATGGGTTCAAAAGCCACGCCCACACCTGACTTTTCGTGTTGTAACCTTTACGGTCAGTTCACTTGCCGTACACTTTTGGTTGCAGAATGCTAGTTTTCCTGCTTTTCCTGTGCCACGCTCGGCTTCTGCTCTTCTCTTCTCTACTCCTCCACACTCCACGGTTTGCTTCGCTCTTGTATTTCTTTCTCTCTCGCTCTCTCTTCCCGCTATTTGCATATATTGCTTACCTGCTTTGGCCGCTGCACCGCTGTTCCGCTCTGCTCTGGCTGCTCTGGTCCGCCTCTTCTTACTTTCGCTTTACCTTGCTGCTCCTACTTAGCCTTGTGGCCTGGCCGCTGTTGTCCTTTCTTCATCGGTCTCCGGTACTTCATCTTTACGGATACCTACCTTCCGAATCCACCGGAGCCCATCTTCCATTGGTACTGAGGAGGAACCACCCGATATTTGTCATCTGTGTTAGGGTTTTTTGTGCCTTCCATAGGCTTTTTCCGCAATCAGTCTTTCCCGGGAAGGGGGTCCAAGTGGGGTCCTACTTTTCAGATTCCACTGTGGCTTTCTCCCAGGTCAGGCAAGTGCTTCATGAAGAGGACAGACTACAGAGCCTTCAGACCACAGATACCATCAAGTTCCAGATCCAGGAGGTAAAGAGTCTGGTCACTGGGGTTGGTCATTCCAAGGGAACTGACAATGGACTATAAAAATTAAGAGCCATTTGACTATACCCGAGTATCTCTGAGATCACTGAAGCAACGACTTGCACTGATCACATATATGTACAATGAGAAGAGACAAGTCTGCTCATTTGTGCCCTTATGAAACCTTCCAAAAGGTCAAAACATGTGTCGGCTATGTGTTTTGATCATATATTAAATTGTAAGATCATACAGAAATTACACGTGTCAATGGTACATTGATCTTTTTAGAGACTTAGATAAAAAAATGCATAGGTCAATTTGGTTTGAAGATATTTACAGAACTCAATGAATGGGAGATAAAGTTGTAAAATTCATGTATTACTTATTAGCAGAATAAAAACGAAGTGGTTCATTCAGAGTTGGCCAGATTTCTTTATGGAATACCAATGCGTGTCTGCATCAACTATTGGTAGATGAATGTCAAAAAGTGGGGTACAAATCTTTCGTTATCTGAACTATTTGCATCCAGCAAAAGTCATTTTCTCAATCGGCAAAATCTCCTTAAGCAAATGAATTGTATACCACAACTAACCTTGATAACCTGAAAGGATATTGAGCTAGTAGAAATTCTGGAAGAGGTGGATGTGACCAATTGGTCTTTAGTATGTTTGATTTTACTAGTAATAGTGGAAGTTGATCTTAATTATGCTCAGGATTTTTGGAGAATGGGATTTTAATGTGAAACTATCATGAGAATTTAACCATTGATAAAGAAGTTGTGGAGGGTTATAATTGAAATGGTATGTATGAGCAAAATGACTTAGAGGATAGATTACTTCAGATTATGCAGTCCCTTATTGAGAAAACTAGATCATCAGATGATATGAATTGAGGTAAACTCCTGAAGGTCCACCCGTAGACTCTAGTCTTTCTGTGTTTGTTATTTCATCTTGGAATAAGAGAGGTTTTTATTCTTTCCTTAATAATTTGAATGGTTTTAAAATCGAAGCGGAATCTTATTTAGTTGCATTTCAAGAGACATGGCATTGTGATGTTGCCAGTATTGATGGTTTCTCAGAAATATACAGATTTGCTATTAAGAGAGCTAGGGTCAGACCTGTGGATGGACCGATTTCTGCTGTCAAGACTAAATTCTCCATTAATGAGGTTTGTATCCTCCATCTGTTCCTGTCGTTACTGTAGACATTCAAATGGAAAGTAATTTGTTGAAAAGTCTCATTGTTAATGTTTATGTTCCTCCGGATGGGAAACAATGTCAGGGTATTAAGAATCATATTGATGTTATCCTTGCGGACTGGAATTCCAGGGAGGCAATTTATGATGGTAGATATTTTCAATGACATTTGCACTTGTGATCATAAATCCAGAGGTGCCTATGATAGACAGAGGGCTGAATTGGTTTGCCAGTGGAACATTGTGTTGGAAAGTGATGGAGTGATGTATCTAAATCCTTTTGTGGATAGTGCATGTGAGACATGGTATACATGGACAAATGGTTACGCAAAGTCCAGCATAGATTAATTCTTTGTGTCTAAGCAGTTGATTTATGTGTTGGAAGGCCTTCTGTTGCTACGTAATGACATTAGTGATCATGCAGTTTTGCAATGTGAAATACAGACTGATGTTAATAATCAGAAAATAATCTATAGGTAATAATGTAGTTTGGAATATTAAGGGACACAAACTGTTGTGGAGTACCGCTAAGGTTGGAAAATGTAATAAGAACTTGGTTGTCAACCTAATGGCTGTATTCATTTCCTTTGACACTGCCGAGCCCCTGTGTGGATTTAGTGATTGGATAAAGGAAATTATATGTGGTAACTACCATAATATGTTAGGGATCAAAAAAACGTCAGTTGTTTCATGGGTGAAGCCCTTTAGGGCGTATGATGTTGCGATAGCAGCAAAGAAGAAGTTGTTATGGGAGATAAGGAAGTTGCTGAAAGGTTATGTTAACCTGGAAACTAAGAAATTAATTGCAAAACTTAAAACCAATTACAACAATTGGTTGAGGGTGCACAGAATATCTTTGAATAGTGCCCAAGACACATTATCTATCTTGCGCTGTGTAATAAGGATGGACACACATTTTGGCATTATTATTGTAAGCAATTGTTCAATAGCATTGTGAGAGACAATAATCTGATCCCTGAGGAGATATGGGAGAAGAATGTAGATGCAATTTATTTTATAAGGGGCAGTATGAGACAAGAAACTTGCTAAGGGAAAGACCCTCGGCTGAGGCACATAAATTGTATTCATCTTGGTTCACTTTCTATATTAATTATATTGAAGACATCTTAAATATAAATAAGTTAAAACCCTCAAAGGCACCTGTCCCTGACGGGATAGCCAATGTGGTCATAAAGGATAATCCCTGGTTTTGGGATAATCTTCTGCATTATATGTTTTGGGATATTGTTAGAACAGGTATAATACCATCATGCTCAAAAAAAGCTGTACTTGTACCGGTCTTTAACTATGATTTAATATACTCTCCAAAAAACTATCGTCTTCTGACCCTTTCAGACTAGTTGTCTAACATCTTTGCTACTCGTCTATTGATTAAATGAATTAATGGGTTCAAGAAAGAAACATTTTAAGTCCTCAGCAGACGGGATTTAGGAAAGCCTTAGTGCTTTGTATAATATTTGGTCATTAACATACCTTATTCAGAACACTAACTACATAATGATCAGAAACTTTACATTTGCTTTGTAGATTACTGTGGAGCTTTTGATTCAGTGCTTCATCAAAGATTGTGTGATAAGCTTGAAACATGGGCCATAAATCTGGGTATTTTATATTTTATAGAATAACTTTATACTAATACTTCAGTTATGATCAGACTTAATAATCACAGTGTCCTGCCTTCTAAGATTCCTACTAACTGTGGAGAAAAACAGTGGTGCATCCTTGCCCCCTTATTATATAATCGTTATGTGTCTGACATGAAAGTAGTACTTGAGCGATGTTTGTTGGCTCCACTTTATTAACATGGTTATCTTACACTGATGATACTATTATTCTCGTTAGGACAACAGTGGGGCTACAGCAAAGATTTACAGCCTTGTTGTTGTATTCTAAAGAAAATGGCTTAGAGATGAACATTATTAAAACCAAAATTATGATTGTCAGTGGCAATAGGAAATGTGAGAAGAAGTATGTATGGAAATTGAATAACAAACTAGTTGAAGTATTAAAAGTGTACACATACTTAGACATCATGATTGGTCACTGTCTCGGTAGCTCTGTTTTGTATGAATCGATTTTTCCTAAGATACTTGCAAAATACCAATGTATTAAATCTTTTGTTTCAGTGAAAGGCAGCTAGTCCCTTGAGGGTATGATTAAGTTGTCTCTTACTAATATGTTGTCATGTATTCTTAAAGGCATGGAAGTCTTTCTAGAAAAGGAAACCTCCTGTATGAAACTCCTTGAAGGACGGCATTGGCGTGTTACTATGGGTTTTCCAAATTCTATCCCTGTGGGGGCATTCTGTTGTGAATTCAGTATTACATCTATTTTAACCCGGTTGGAAGAGTCTAGGAGCTTGTTATATTTTAAAATGGTTACTATAGAGGGTTATAGCTCTTCCCCTGCTGGGTTTTTTTGCAAAATCAAACAGAAATAGGTCTAAAGTATATGATGACTTTATTGCTAAGATTGATTGTTGTCATAGGTCTATTGAAATGATTATTAATACAAGGATTTATTTTGCTTTAGGTTTCAGGAAATTAAAAAATAAAGCAATTGTTTGTGACCAGAGTCAGTTGATTAGATATCTGTCTGGGAAAAAAGAAGTACCATGATGATATAAGGGAGAGGTTTTATTTACCTAATCCTTTTAGGTATGTGTGGAATACTCAAAATCGTCAACTTACTGCTTTTATAATGCAACTTCGTTTTAAGGCCCTCCAAACTATGGATCTTCATGTAGCAGGGGTTAACATTCCACGTTTTCAGAGACTATGCAGAGTCTACAAAAGTGAAATAGAAACTATGTGACATGTATTGACTCAGTGTGAGAAATTACATTTTAATTTTGTAAAGGGTTGCAGTAAGTTTGAGAACATTGTGTATTATCGCTTTTGTATATAACACTTTGAGAGACTAGAGGGAATATTTTTCTGGACCTCTTTAAGACAACCTTCAACACATCAAAAAACTAGTATAAACCACACTAATACTTAAAGGGTCCCTTGCTTCTCCAGTACCTTTTTCTGACTCACTTGTGCATGCTGTTTAGTTCATTATATCCAATTCCAAACAGTTTTTTAAATCAAAAATATACATTTATTTACTCTCAATAAAAGCATCACTAAAACATACAATCACAATTTCTTATAATACAGATTATTGCACTTTTATCTAAGATCAATTATTGCACATTTTTCTCTATTTTTCGCCTCATTGACCACGAAACAAAGACCTACATAACACTCTGCTATCTAATACCTATTTTTACTCACAAATAGTTCATCTATAGAGGACAGACTTTTCAGTTCTTAGTTTGTTTTTTTATGTCCTCTCATTTCTTTACTAGGTGCTCGAATATCCCCCCTTTAGATGTTCTATTCAGTCATACTCATGTCATCCATACAGCCTCTCATTCTACAATCCACACTACCCAACATGTTTCTTTCCTATATCGATTTACACAATTCAAGGACATTCTTCAGGGGTTAATTTTCATATAGCAACAGCATGTTATGTGGTGACCATTTGGTCTTCTTGTGTTATTTTAAACTTCTTGGTCGGAACACATGTGTTCCACTGGCGTCTATTTCATTTCTGAGCTAGACTTCCAAAAAACGGTATCTGCAAGAAGCAAGTAAATGAAGAATGGATTTAATTATTAAAACAACGTACATCTAGTGTTTATTACTAAAGTTAGGGTATTAATTTACCATGAGTGGAATTAACTTCCCTCATTCATTTGGTACTGGCATGCACGACTTGATAGAGGACATTATCACAGCACAGCATCATTTCATAAGGTGGTGTACAATTAATCTGGTAACCTACCCTCTCTATATTAAACAGTAGTTCCCCTGTTCTTCCATGGGCTGTTAATAAGGGTCTTGTAGTTTTCTCAAGAATCATACTACAATAGAAGTACATTATTTACCTTCTGATTTTAGTATACTGGTTGTTTATTTACATCAATCCAGATGTCTATCTCTTAATATTCTTTTATTCCCAATCCTGGTATGTTATCTTTTCTGTGATCACCTATTATGAAACATACAGGTACAGGGATATAGCTTACAAGTGCCCACAATTGGATTAATAATTTCTGTCCTTTTAATGTTGTTCACCATAAAACTGTAGCATTGTTCTGGGAGATGTACCTTATTTAAATGTTCCCATTTTTCTGAAAACAATCAGCTACGTCAGTGGTTTATAGTTCCTTCTGACTGCTCTGGGGTTTTCATTCGAGGTAGATACCACCTTCTACTCTAAAGAAGTCAGGGTGAGAATTATAAGATGTTTCACGTACTATCTCCCATCTCCTGATTGGGACTAAATTAAGCTTTATGGGCTATTGGGTAATAGAGCCATACTTACTTATTTTGATCTTACTCGCCCCGAGTTCCTACGTGATTTTCCTTCAATTCCATAAGGTTTTATAAGCGTGGGCACCTATCAAGGTAAAGTATTTGTTTATTTACTTTAGAGTCACCACACTATTTTGTGACCCTCCTCTAGTCTACTGTTCAGTGCTCCCGCTTATTTTCTTACCTTTTATCTTCATGGCTGGGTCCCTCTGCCTCGCGGGTTGTTGCCGGCGTTCCCTGGTCTCTGCCGAGCTCTGCTGTCTCTTCTTTCACCATCGAGGGGGCCCGTCTGCATCCAGCTGGTTCCTCTTTCCAGCTTGTGACCATTTACGTATCCTTTTGTATGATCCTGTGGTGGACACGCTCCAGTACCTCCAATCGGATGCCGTCACGTCATCATCTCTGAAACAAAGGTCCTTTTTTCTTGCCTTCGCTGGTCTGTGTTGTCTATTCCTGTTACCGCCGTTCCTGCATCGCTCGTGAGGCTCTTATTTCCAAATCCTGCAATGTTTAAATACAGCATATGTTTTGTCCATGTCCTCTCCCACTATTTTCATATTGAATCCGCCAGGGGAGGGAAGCAAAATAATTCTGTTAGCATATTTTCATCAGTTGTTTTTTTGGACAGATACTTCCCTCATTTGTGCACAATTATGTGTTATAAAGATTGCAACTTCCATTTTGTGCATCTTTTTGTGCCAAGCAGCATCCGGCATCAATTCCATTTGCATTTGTATTTTTTCTTCAGTTGCTTTTAGAGCAGGCACTTTCTACATGTGTGCACCTTTCTGTGTTATCCACAATATAACTTCCATTTAGTGCACATTTCTGTGTAGAGGACCTTGCAATAGACCATTCCCATTGGTCTATAAGGTGTCACTCCACTCGTTCGTTGAGACCCGTCTCACGGCATTTAGTAAGGAAAATTAGTTATTTTTCTTTTGTTAGTAATTTCCTCCTATCGATGTTCGTATCATTACTCTCCTTTACCTGATACACTACAGACTACTTTAATTCTTCTGCCTTATGGATCATTTCAATGAAGTGTTATACCATTGGTGCAGAATGGATTATGTTCCTTATGCAACTCTTATGCTCTGTTATCCTGGTTTTTATTTTTCTTTCAGTCTTCACTATGTAGATTTTTTTTCAGGGGCACCATATCACGTATACAACACATTTTGAGTTACATTTCGTTAATGTTTTCTGTTTCCTGTAAGTGTTGGTTGGATTTTATATTGCTTTGTGATATCATTGTGCATTATTTGGTCCTTCACGGTCTTGCTTCTTCTGAAAGCTATTAGTGTTTTTTCCAGTGGGGTTTTTCCTTTTTCCATAATCGTCCAGTTTCGGTATATGATTTTCCTAATCCGATTTGACAGATTACTGTACATGTTGACAAAAAAAAAAAATTTCATTCTTTTTTTCTTTTTTAGATACTGGTTGTTGTTCAAGTATCGCTTCCCGATGATTATTGTCAGCCCTCTTCATAGCTCGGTTTGTCAATTTTTTGGGGTACCTCTTTCTTGTAGATTTGATCTCAATTTGTTGGCCCCTTCTATATAGTATTCTCTGTTTGTGTTGTTTTTCTTAAGCCGTAGAAACTGCCCAAAAGGCAAGTTGTCCCGTGTATGGTTGGGATGGAAGCTAGTATAATGCAATAATGCATTGGGGTCAGTAGCCTTTTTATAGGGTTTCACGAAAAGTTCTCCTTTGTTGATGTCAACTTTTATTGTTATGTCCTGGAAATCCACTTCCTCTCTGCTGTAATTTTCAGTGAACTTCAGATGTTGATTTTGCTCATTTAGCCATTTGAAGAAAGACATTGCTTCACTCTCATCGCCCTTCCAAATAGGTAAAATATTGTCTATGTACCTCTTCCAGACCTGGATCTTATCTCTGAAGGGGTTGTTGTCACCATAGATCGTACTTATTTCGAAGGCCTCCATATAGAGGTTTGCGATGCTCGGGGCTAGTGTCGCCCCATAGCCGTTCCCTGTGTTTGTTTATAGTAGCATCCATTAAAATGGAAGTCATTTTCCATTAGTGCTACTTCCGCGCACCAAAGGATGAACGAGGCCGGGGTTTCGATATTTCTGTTCCCCATAAGTAGTCTTTCTTCCAAGACCTCAAGTGAGGCTCTCTGTGGTATATTGGTATACAGTGATACCACATCAAGACATATCAACATTTCTAAAGCTAAATTGAAAGGTCTCCCTTCAACTTCCTTTATGATCTGCATGGTATCCTTGATAAAGGAAGACATCTCTCTGACCATTGGTTGCATGAAGTGGTCCGCGAACCTGGATAGGGGTTCTAACACCGAGTCACAACCTGACACTATTGGTCTCCCTGGAGGTCTAATTAGGGCTTTGTGAATTTTCGGGAGGATATAAAATTGCGGTATCCTTGGTTTGTCTGCTCTTAGGAATTCTGCTTCTTTCTTTGTAATCCATCTCCTTTCCTCTGCTTTGGTCACCTTTAGATGGATCATTCCCTCCAAATTTTGTGTGGGATTATCGTCTAATCTCTGATAGATTTGGCCATCTCCTAGTTGTCTCATACATTCCTCGATGTAGTCTTTTCTATTGAGAATGACGGTGGCTTCTCCCTTATCAGCTTTTCGTATTATAATGGATTCTGTTATTATCGCTTTTGGGCACAAATGTGTACAGGATCCCCCTTAATTGTTGTTGCAGCTGCTTACCATGCCTGGACAGAATTTGAAAAAATGATTGACAGAGTTTAGAAATAATTTTATAGAATGTTTATGGCATGGTTATTAATGTTTTGGAACTATTGTATCGGTAGTGTAGAAAATGAAACAATGCTATGTATTTAATTTACTGTTGTGTTTTTAGATTTTTGATGAATTAGCTATGTCTGTATGTGAAATGTTATATAATTGTTGTGTGTTGAATTAGTGTGTATTTGATGTATTCATAATTTGTAGAAAGGTTTTATTGATTAACCAGGAGCACAAATAATAAATACAAACATAGTGGGGCTCATTACGAGTCTGGCAGTAGCTTTGCTGGTAAAACTGGCAGGCTGCCGCTGGACCCGTAGTGATTGACTGGTGCCAGACTTGCTGGAATTACCATGGCATTACAGCCCTGCTGGTCCGGTAAATCCGACAACAGCAATTCTGTTAATCCCTATTTCCGTGTAATCCCATAGGATTCCATGGGAATGGGGACTGCAGAAACACAGGCACCATGTCGTAATGGTGCTGGTGTTTCTGCAAATGTCCGCGTCCAGGTAGCATTATGTCCACCAGACCAGACTTGGCAGACGGGATGGCACATGGCCAAAGACTTGTACTTTACCGGTTGGAAACAACGGTGGTGGCAGGCTTACAGCCACTGTTGTTTCCGGAACGGCAACGTCATAATGAAGGCCAGTGTCTCTTATAACAGTCAGATTTCCTACACTCTTATAGATGTTAATATAGACTTTTTCCATTTCCAATGTCCCATCATTCAATCATGTTTTCAATGCCTCTTGAGGACCATGCAAATGTGGGTAGAGCAGAGAGTCATTCTTGTTGTCAGAATTACATTTTCTTAGGAATTAAGGACATTGGCGCCAGGGGAAGGGGGCGTCAGGGGAAGGGCGCTTAGCCATTCAGGTAGCTGGAACAGAGGATACACATTCTCCACCCACTGTTTCCAGCCACCCGAGGTCCTTCCCTGTGTGGTGCAATATATATTTTTGTATGCTAGGTGACAACTGTAACTCTCTCCCTGTTGCCTCCACACCTCCACATCACCCCCAAAACAAACCGTACACCTCCCCTACTCCATCTCTTCCACCCCACTTACCTTCCAGACTAGAGCTTTGTGCTACAGCCCGGCACTCCTCCTGCTCCCTGCCGTCACAGAAATGGAAAAGGGACATAGTCCATTTTTACTTATGGTGGCAGCCAATAAGGGCAGCCAATCTCCTGAGGAAAACAAATAAACCATTTGCACCCCAGATAAACCCTGAAGTGAGAATAGTTTTCCCCCCCACTTTTGTACATAGGTTCAGGCTGGTAGGCCGTTTCCGGCTATGTCTGCCCGGTGACACAGGGGTGAAAGCAATAATAGTGTATCAGGATTTTACGTAAGAAATCAACCCTATTTGCATATGGAAAATATTCAGCATGCAACTGTTTGCAAAGGTACAGATTAATATTATTACTCCTACATGAATGAGCAAAACACTTGTAGAGGATGAGCGAATGAAGATAAAGATGAGAGAATAAGGATGCCAATATCAATTTGGAGATATTAAGCTGATTATAATAAAGACAGAACAACTCAATAAATAAGGAAAAGAATAAAAAAAGTGGAAGACAGAAAATATAATCTATCAAGCCTATTGAAATTCTGGTTGTTTAATGCAACAACAAAAAAAGGATTAAAAATGGTATTGCTAATCTGATTAAACGATCGGACATCATAGCGATAATATACCTGGACATTGTTTTGGGACCGGATACATGTTTTTGATTGTAATATCTAATTGCGTATTTGCAATACTTTTAATTATTTTATTTTTATGAATACAATGTATATCAAAATATTATTTGAAGCCTAACAGCACATTAGTATTACTACTTCTTGCAACCCTAAAATTCTCATAGGTTTAGATAATTTTCAGATGTAGCCTCACTAGAAGCACATACAGCTTTAGATCTTTCTTTTGTCATGAAACAGACCGTAGGAAGAGTGCACTTGAACAATTGACAATTGTCATTAAACTGCGTTCTGACACACATATTTCAAGAGAATTCAAGTGGCTTACGTGATGACATGTATATGATATATTTAACTTGGTTTTCACAGTCCCTGTGTTAGATCATTCACTCCCACAAGACATGAAATGCCCAATGTCCTTTCATTTCAAGCCATTCAGATTTCAATGTAATTTTGTTTTCTTCAGATGATGACTGGGCCACTGTAACTATAGCTGTCCTTCAGATGCAACAGGTTCTTGAGTTAATGACAACATGTTCACGATGTCATTCTTTCAATTCAATTTGGATTTTCCTTCCTCAAGTGACTTTTGAAGGTTTGCCAAAATGTAATCCTATATTTTCAGCAGATTATTGCCTGCTTAATCAAAAAGAAATCCCTTTGTGAAATGTGTGTTCATTTCGCTCTACATGTTTTGTTTGTAGCATGAATGTTTCTTGATTTGCGTTGATCATTTTTGTATACATGGTGTTTGTCACAAGAGGGACTTCTTTTGATTATGCAAGCACCAAGATACTGTGTAATGATACAAGTAGGTGATGTATGATATGATGTGACATTGCATTTAAAACATGCCTGTACAAAAGTGTTTCTAGGCATTACAAGACAGGTAGGAGGAATCAAATGGGAGGACAAAACAAGGACCTTACTAGACCTTGTCATTCAGATCATGCAAGAGTAGGGAAGGGGCGAGGGGAGAAGTGCTGAGGGTGGGGGGGTTGATGGAGAAGTGCAGGACAAAGGCGAAAACAACAAGAGTGCAGCTAATGGGTGGCAAGTGCAGGTACTCATAAGTGCAGCCAGTGAGTGGCAAATAAGTGCAATAGAGGGGACTGTAGGGTTACAGATACAGACCACAAGTGCAGGTGAGCCAAGAGGCAGTGTGGGATTGCAACTGAACAGGCAGGGACCTAGGCGTGAATTCAGAGGGTGACTAGGTGACCAGTGCATGGAACAGGCAGGCAATCAGCAAGGGAGAGGAAGATAGAAGGCAGAAGCAAAGAGAAAGGTATTGTGTTGCATTCAAAACCAGAGATGGTTCTGCATAAATTTCAGAGAGGCAGGGAGGCTGTTCCAGAGGGATTCCCTAGCTCAAGAAAGAGATCTGCCCCCAACTCTTTGCTTGGAAAAGTGATTGACCCTCAGAGAGTTGGAGGCGGAAGAGCAGAGAGCTTGAGAAGGCAGATATTTAGGAAGAGAGAACTGGAGGTAGTGTGATCCCAGGCCCCATAACGTCTTATGGACAATGCAAAGCGTCTTGATCTTGATCCTTGCCACCACTTCGATTTCAGAGCTGGAGAGATATGATCCCTGGGCTTGAGGCCAAGGACAAGTCTTACAGTCCTATTCTGCATGAGTTGTAGAGGACGGAGAGTAGAGGCAGTAAGATTTAGAAAGAGGCGGTTGCAGTAGTCCAGCCTAGAGAGAACCAGAGCTCTGGAGACAGTGAGCTTCTCGGGGCAAGTGAGGAAGGGAAGAATACCTCTGAGGAGGTAAACTGATAGTTTGACTTCTTAGAGACATCGGAGATGTGAGGAGAGAAGGAGAGTGTGGAGTTGAAGATGACCCCGAGGTTCTTAGCCTCTTGGGTAGGAGGAGAAAGAGGGCTCAGAGCGGGCGGCCAGAGAGTGAGAGGTAAGGAGGGAGCTGGTGTTCTGATGAGGAGGATTGGAGTCTTACTGGCATTAAGGCAGAGATCATTGGCAGCACACCACTCCTGAATTGCAGAAAGACAGTCAGGAATGAGAGAAGAAGTAGAGGCGCTTTAGGGGAATCTAAAGGAGAGCTCCGTGTCATCCACATAGCACTGGAAGCTGGAACATAGGGTAGCTATGCAGTGGGCTAGAGGTGCCAGGTACTGTTCGAAAAGCCACAGAGAAAGATTAGACCCCTGGGGAACACCACAGGTAGAGAGAGAGATAGAGGAACGGAATCACCTCAGTTGGACCTGTGAGGGTCAATCAGTGAGGCAGGAGGTTAGCTAGGCCATGGCCTCATCAGTAATACCCATGTTATCAGGGAGCCAATTGAGCAGGATGGCATGGTTGACCGTATTGAAAGCAGAGGAAAGATCGAGGAGAATGAGGACAGATGAAAGGTTAGAATCGAGGTTTGAGAGTAGGTCTTTACAGATGGCAGGAGAACAGTTTCTGTGCTTCTGGCAGCTCTGGAGACAACCAACGGACTCAGTGTGAAGGTTAAGCTGGGAGATGGCTAGCTTTTTCACAACTTTGCCCAGGAAAGGAGTAATCGAGATCAGCTGATAGTTGGCCGTACAGGAGGGATCAGCAGAAGGTTTCTTAAGAAGGGGATTCACAAGGAAGTGCTTCAGAGGGGGGGGGTTCCAGTGGTGAAAGAGTGATTGCAGAAATCGGCCAAGGCTGGTGAGAGGGTGTCAATGTAGTCCTTGATGTTTTTGGAAGACCAGGGAAGAACCTGTTTTGATGAGACTTTCATAGATGGGACTTGTCTAGGAACGTTTAAAGGGTTGAACTAAGGAAAGGAGGAGAAGGGAGGAGGAGATGCAGATGCAGGAGGGCCAGGAAAGGAGGAGGAGGCTGGAGAGCAGGAGAGGGTGGACAGGAGAAGTAGAGACTGCAGCAGGATTGGCCATCTCCTTGAAGAGTTTGGCTGAGTTGTTAGATGCCTCAGAGATGCAGGCTTGGATGTGTACTCTCCTCTTAGCAGGTACAGAGAGTCTGTATTGCCTTTGGAGAAGGCAGCAGGCCAGTTTGTCAGAGGGTGTACCTGTTACTCTCCACTTCCTCTCTGCCACCCTACACTTGCGTTTAAGTGTGACAAGGTCTGAATCATACCAAGAGTTGTACTTGGATTTGGGCTTCAGGCGGATCCTCATGACAGGGGCAAGTACATCACGAGTGTCAGAGATAGAGCAGTGAAGGTTGTAAAGGGCTCTGTCAGGATGGGAGTAAGCCAAGTTACAAAAGTAGGAGAGAAATCGGTAGCAAAAGCCTCAATTGACACACGCTTCATGGGTCCGATGACCGAGAAGGTAGATGACCGAGTGGGAGTAGGCTTGGCCTGAGAGGTAGAGAGAAAGAGATGAGAGGAATGGAGAAAGCAATCACTCCAGGATAGAGGAGTGGTGAGAGGTTTGGGGAGGGGGTGGTCTGAGGAAATCAGAACATCCAAGATGTGCCCTGAAGAGTGAGTCAGGCCATAGGTGTGAATAGAGAGAGAGAGAGAGTCACAGAGGTTTGCGAAAAAGTCCAGAAGAAGGACAGGAAGCATTCAAGTGGATATTGAGGTCTCAGAGAAGGAGAAGCTGAGAGGTAGAGGCAAGGAGGGAGGAGATGAGATCCGCCCACTCAGAGAGGAAGCAGGTTACCTGGCCATGCAGCCGGTAGATAGCGGCCACAGTGAGAGAGAGGCCAGGAGAGAGAGATAGCCAGTATACCAGGCATTCAAAGAAGAAATAGTCCTGCATAGGAATTATAGAGGTGGGGATCCACTCTGGGAAGATCAAGGTTACACCCCCACTGGGACGGTTGGATCTGGGTGTGGAGAGGATCTTGTAGCCATCAGGGAGGAGAGTGTCAAAACTCATGACAGATCTGGCCATGAACCACATCTCGGTCAGACCGAGAACATCCAAGTTGAGTTCTTCAAGGAGACATTAGATGTCAGAGGAGTGCTTTACAGCTGAGTGAGGGTTGAGAGTGGCGATGTTTATCAGGTTGCCATCTTTCAAAGACTTCTGTCGGGGGGTACAGGTCTGGAGTATACCCTGAGAAAGCATAGAAAGACCCTGAGGATGGGCAGAGGGCAAGGTAGCCAAGGAGGAGGGAAAGGAGGCCAGAGAGGTGAAATAAGAGGGAGGTAATCAGGCAATCCGAGAAGCAGTAGAGAGTTCCAAAGGGGTTCACGCTGATGACACACAATGGGGGTCATTACGAACCTGGAGGTAGCCATGCTGCTATTTGCGGCATGGCTACCCCCATTCCGGGTACCGGGCCCGGTTCCTGGAATGGGGAAATACCAGGCCATTCCAACCTAGGAGGGCCCGGTATTTCCCCATTCCAGGAACCCAGACCCTGTACATACCCATCCCCATGGGACTCAATGGGAATGGTGAGGATGCAAACAACGGGCCTGTTAATGACGGGCCCGTTGTTTGCAGCCTGGCGTCCTTAGCGGGTCCCGCGAGGAGACCTCGTAATGAGGTGGTAGGGGGTTAACGGGGCCGGCAGCTCTACCGGCCCCATTAACCCCCTACAGCCTTCTATGTAATGAGGCCCAATGTGTCATCTTTCTGACTGGTTCTCATGAAGAGGATGACATTCTCCTGAATAGAGTGCACAATCTTATCCAAAACTGGATGTTGCAGAATGGTTTTGTTCTGAACAAAGACAAGGCAGAGATTATGGTGGTTGGCACTCAGAATAGTGTTAAAAAAAATTAGGAACTGCCTAAGACTGTTTTTCATTGCGGATACTAAAATTCCCACAAAAAAGAAAGTTAATACGCTTGGTACGATTCTTGATCAGCATCTGAATATGAAGGCACATTTGAGCAGTTCGATTACTTCCTTTGCTTATATTAAATTGCTAGCCCATCTTCACCCATTTATTTCTTAAACTAATGCAGAAACTACTGCCAGGACCATAGTTGGATCCAAAATTGATTACTGTTGTAGTCTCTTGTATGGCATCACTAAGTCGGATTGTAATCGCCTACAGGTTATTCAAAACAGTGCAGTCAGAGTCGTCACATGACTTGCCTGGAGATACCACGTCTCTGTGGCCAGGCAGAGTTTGCACTGGCTCCCTGTGGCAGCTAGGCTAGTGTATCGCTTACTGCTGATCACACACACATGCCAGATGGAAAGGATGCTGTCCTAACTACAGGATCTCCTTACTGAGAAAGCTAACACAAGACTACTTAGATCGAATAATTACAATCAGTTGGTTCTCCAAGATGTAATACTGTTAAAGCCATGAAAGCAGCCTTTGTGAATGTGGCACCCAGGACTTGGAATGCCCTTCTGCCTGACCTACGACAGCTAAAGTCGACCAAGGTTTTTAGAAAAAAATGTAAAACCCTGTTATTTTGTTAAATTATTCGTAATCTGCACTGATCTTATTTGTTATCTTGTATATTGCTTTTATTTTCTGTTAGTCTATGTTGTTAAGTCAGGTGCGCCTTTAAGCCTAAGGGTCTCTGGCTATATGGTGTAAATCAATTAAAGTAAAGTAAAGAAGAGGTGGCAGCGAATGAGGGGGCCAAGGAGTCAGAAAAGGGAAAGAAGGGACAGCAGGCGAAGAAAGGAAGTTGATAAGGTGTGGCGAGCATCTTTCAAAAGGAGGAGGTTGGCCTGAGGCCCTTGGACCAAGATGGTGCCATTAAGATAAACATTTATGATGCTTTTGGAGGAGTGGAAGGGGGCCAGGAGGGCCTTCCACCAGGTGCCACCATTAATGGGTGAGGAGGAAAAAGGAGAGAGCACAAAGACCATATGGATGGTCAATAGGCGTGGAGAGGGGACGACAAAGAGGATGTTTGTGAGGGTCTTTCTGGAGGAAGGCTGGTGAATGTATCAGTGATAGGGAGGCCTGGGTTGGAGACCAGGATATCCCTTCTGAACTTCTTCCACCCAGACTTAGTGAGTATGACATGATAGTCAACTGAAAAGCAGTTAGAGAAGATGGGTGAGACAGGGAGCACCATAGAGGATGCAAGAGAGAGGGTAGGGTGAAGGGTGGTGTGGAGAGTGGGGGGGCAGGAAACACTAGGGTTTTAATACAAGGAGCAGGGGAGCAAGCAGGCAGACAATGACAGGCCAGAAGAAATCATAGACAATTAAGTTCACATCGGACCTAGATGGAGGAGTGGACATAGCAATCAATAACAAAACCAAATATTTAACAGAGCAGATGACCAAGGGAACCTAGAAGAAAGAAATGTGCAACATGGATGCAGGCAGTACAACGTGAGGAGACTACCAAGAAGTATAACTCTAAGTTAAAGAACAACCAAACGAGGGGACGTAGAAGAAAGAGCGAGAACAACAAGAATGCAGGTAATTCATGTGAACAGTAATCAGGAGAGCAGTCAACAGAAAAGGAATCCTAGAAAGAAGAAAGAGCACAACAGAACACAGGGCAGTATGATATAAACAACAATCAGGATAACAGGGCATCAAAAACAGAGTAGTCGACAAAAGAAACCTAGAAGTGGGAAGAGCACAGCATGCGATCAGGGAAAGCGAGGGAGCCACTTGATTGAGGAATGTGTGGGCATGCACGCAACAAGGGGTGAGCGAACCAAGCAAATTCAAAGAAAACATGGAAACCACACGATCAGAGAGTGCTCTGGAGCACACGCACCCAAGGAGGCGAGTGAGCGCATGTGATCAGAGATAGAGAGGGAGCCATGCGATCAGGGATAGCAAGGAAGCCACGTGATCAAGGAATGCATAGGCGTTCATGAAACAAAGTGCGAGCAAGCCAGGCAATTCAAGGAAAACAAGGGAACTGTGTATGATCAAGGGATGGGCGGGAGAGTGCACACCCTACGAGGTGAGTGAGTGCATGTGATCAGGGATAGCGAGGGAGCCAAGTGATCAAGGAATGCACGGGGCGAGGATGCAACCCAAGGGGCAGGTGAGCCACGTGAATTTAAGCAAAACCAAGGGACCGTGCAATCACAGAGTGCACGGGAGGGCAAGCAGCCACGTGAGGGAATGAGCGCAGTGATCGAGGGTAGCAAGGAACCACGCGAGTGAGGGATGCATGGGAGACCACACAACCTGGGATACAGGTGAGCATGGGAAGACACACGGCCAAGGGGGCAGAAGCGTGAGTGGGCAGGGGCCCACGGCAAAGGGACCAGACTGGAGGGGAGGAGGAAACAGGTCATAGGGGGAAGAAACATGGGTCATAGGGCTACGTGGACTGAAGTAAGCTAATTCTCCGCGCAACTCCTTACCTGGTGGCTGTAAACATGAGGGTGAGGTCATCCGGTCATCCACACTCATTGTCCATGCCACAACTCCATCGCCGACAAACCACTGCGTCGCTCAACACTGCAGCTTTGTCCTGCAATGGCTTTGCCACGAAGGGCCCTGCCCTCAGATTGTATAGGTTCGGAAGTGTGTAGATACCAAACGTGCTACGTGTCATTGGACAGAGTCTCCAGCGCAGCTGTGTCACTCTATACCGTGGCCTTGGTCTGTGGTCCTGCACAATGGTCCTGCGACAGCTTTGCCGTGGAGGGTCTGAGCCTCGGATTTTATAGGCTCGGAAGCATGGATGTAGCAAACCTGCTATGTGTCGTTGGCATAGTCTCATGTGCACCTGCATTGCTCTACACCGTGGCCTTGTCCTGCGATGACTTTTAAATGATAACACAACAGGCTCTTCTCCATTGTGTGCAAATCAGAAAGAGGTACAGCCACATGTAGGGTTGTTTGCTGAGTCTTCAAGTTGTGCGATGTCCAGTGTGAAATGAACCAGTTCTGTCTTTTAGTTTCACTTCAGATTCCATTTGGGTTCCTGTGGTCCAGCATTGAAAATATGCACAGGAATCTAGAATTGTATGAAATAAAAATGCCAAGGCTAATGTAACAAGGTTAACAAAAGTGTTTTGGTATATTTTAATGAAACAGTACATTGCATAAAGGAATGATGTTAGCTGATAAATGTGGATTGTGTCTTTTCCTCATTTCTGGCTTTGGCAGCCTTATGAATTTTCATATTCACCACTTTGCAATGATTTTATTGTTTTACAACAGAAGAAAAAAAAATATGCACATGATTGAATTCTGCCAATGCCAACTCTTCCTTTTATCTGTACCCAGTTAATCAAATGAATACTGTTTAGTTGGTTGTTAAATGTACAATGTATTATTGAAAACGAATGTACGCTACTGGTGCTCACTGTGATGCTGTGAAGTGTATTCCTATGACTGGCATAGTTATTTATCGTTATTCACACTGCAATATGAACATTTCGTTTCAAAGTCCCCATATAACCAATTTTGCAATCTAATATTGCAAAACAACATGAATGACAAAGTTAAAACCCTATTCTTTTTTTCTGCACTTAAAAAGGTTTCATCACAAATTACACAATAAAACACTTCATGCACTTGTCAAACAAGACTATATGCAGGAAGCATTATTGCACAGTTTCTTTTCTTGGTGCCTTTAAAGTACAATCATAAACCCCAGAGGAAATCTGTTAGTGGACTCATATTATTTATGTTTTATGAAAATTGATGTGGGTATTTAGTTGAATTGTGTATTCTGTAGCTTAACATATTTCAGACTTTGGCCTGGACCACAGGAAAATACAACATGTAACACCCCAATAAAACAAATCTATTTACTTTAGTTGATATGGCTCCTATCTTTGACCTGTATGATAGTGTGCAGACCCACCATGACCGGACAACCTGGCTGCATCACAGCTAAATCACAGCATATATTGCTTGTTTGGGGGATACAGTGTCTATGCATCTGTGAAGGTTAAGCGTCCTCATTGAGCCTTCTTTAAAACCATCCAAGTAACATTACCAATTTCAATTTAGTTTATTTTGGAAAATGCAATTCAACAGAATATTTAAACATATAAACATCACAATAAATCAATTTACCAAATCACAAGTAAAGCAAGAACAATGATAAAAAAACATGTAATTTCATGTCTTTTAAAGTAATTCCTGAAAACCATGTAGTATACAAAATAATTACTATAACACAGAATCAGATTGAGTTTTAGCTTGGACTCCGGACCTAGAATGGGGAAGCAATACATTATTGAGGCCCATATGGCTTTCAAATCATTCACAATCATCAGCTAAAATTACCACACATTACTGGTTTACAACCAAGTTTCAAAAGAAAAGTAGAAAATATATCTTACTAATTGTTTGTCAATGCGGGGAAACATGAAGGGAATGCATGTTGGTTACAAATTGGTTTTGGAAAAAGTGCATCTATAGTACTGTGGGCAAGAGGAAGCATAAACAAGTTGCCACTGTGTTTAAAACCTGAGATGTGACCACATCTCAACAACCTATATTTCTTCAAACCAATGTAGTTTGCTTTAGTTCTTAAACTTTATATTGAAACTATCATAATCCACAACCTTGATGTAGCATGTGAAGAAGGGGAATGCTTTCTGGTGTTACTCAGTCTAAGAATGCTTTATGTTTTGCAGACACACAACACTTCTCTGTTGCTTCTCTGAATTAGGTTAGATGACAAAGGCCTCTTCATGAGCTTGCATCCACTACAGGCAAGTCTTCTCATTAAATCGGATTGGGACCAACCTACCTGTCAAAGGGCATCATTACCAGTCTGCCAGCCTGGAAATAATGGTGCCGGTAGCAATGTACAGGCACCCTTTCTGGACCGGCAGACTACAACTCTGCTTCCCGGGGCATGTGCGCCCAGCAGGTCTGACCTGCCGGGCGCAGCGGCCCCAGAAAGCAGAGTTGTCATGGAAGCAGTGGCACCGTTAGCAACAGTACTGGTGCTTCTGAGTCCACAGGAATGAGGACTAACATTTTCCGGTGCCTGACTTCCCGATCCGCTGGGAAAAGTGTTGCGAGTCTGGCGACAACTTGTCGGAAGCAGCAGCAGGGTTATCCGCCGGACTCGTAATGATGCCCAATGTCTTCAAGCGATGTCCCTTTTGTCTCCGCTGTAATCCCTGCCTCTTTCCAAGATAGGTCACTGTCATATAGTCTGCCACTCCTCTCATGCATATAGAATAAAGATTTCCTTAAACTTTTTCAAACCAAAAGGCCAACCAAAAGGCCAATAATATTCTGTGGAAATAGGCAAACACATGGAGGGACCTGGAGACTTTCCATAGCATTGTGGCAAACAGAAACTGTGTTTCCACATCTGAAACAAAACATTTCTTTTGACTAAACTCACTACATCATCCATCCCAAAAAAGCCCCTGCTTTGATGCGTCAAAAAAAAAAAACTCAGTTAAAATCCTCGACCAAGATATGACACTTGGCATGAGATGAGATATGGATGAGGATATCACATAATCTTATATACCCTCACTGGTAGCTATGCAGGCCCACGAAAACACATGTGAGCTCATTTTTGAAGTCCCCAGAATGTAAAACTTGGTTTAATTGTAAGGCATACATATTTTACACTTTGAATGTACAAACCATCATATGCTGATCTCATGCATGTTTGCCCTCTGACTATGCCATCGTTTTTTGCATGAAAAGAATGATTTGAAATTAAACTGGTGGTGATGATATTGAATCATTTACTCCCAAAATATGCAACTGCCAGAGTAAAATTGATCAGACACACAGCAGACACCAATCATCCCAATAAACCATGCAACCCTCACACTAATTCACAAATGAAAGGTGCCACCAATTAGGGTTTGGGGACTGCATTAAAAGTATAGACAGCTGAAAGATCACTATTGAAATCACCATGATCCAACAGTAACCTTTGTCACTACAAATCAGGCAGCTAAGGAGAATAATGTTGCTGGCAAAGGTGGGCCAAAGGCAGCCTGCACGCCAGCTCAGGCAGCCCATTGTCCTGTTTGCAGCCCCCAGCCCAGGCCCCCATCAGCCGGCACCTCAGCCTGGGCAACCCATAACCCTACAGCCCAGCCCAGGTACCCCATCAGTGTGCGCCCCAGCAGTGACAGCCCATAAGCCTGCATCCCAGCACCTAGATCAGAAGAAGTGCCATGACAAGAGGAGGAATGCCCTACTCAAGGAGGGTGTTCTGGCCCATGATTTCCCACCATGACCTCACAGGCCAACAAGTCCTCATGGCCTATCACCTTTACATGCCCACCAATTATACCATCCAGAATTTGAGTGCTACATAGAGCATGGCATACCCACAGACATTACAACCCTTACCCAGACCAAGGCCAGGTTCTATGCAATTGTGGCCTTTCCCAATGTGGTTAGCGACCTGGTCTGCACAAACGTAGTGCTTGTACCACCCAGGGCACTACACCAACAGACAAATAGAGCATCCAATCAATGTGCAAGTGGACTATGATGCAAACATGCACTTCACACGTGTATGTGTCATATTCCCAGAGGCCACAGATAAATCCACGATCGGAACCAGAGCAAAGCGACATGCATCATGTTAAACCTAAGAAATGCTGGCCATGGCTGGAAACCAGGGCATTCATGGCTGGTGGGGGATGACTGAAGTTGCCTGCACTCAAGCGTCTGCCCAGCATTGCCAACTGCGAAAGTATCGGAATATAAGCGTAATGTGCAGCAACATTCCTCTGGCACCTGCCCCCAGTTGTGCCCATTAACCCCTCTGCTGTGCATACCACCAGCTGCCAAATTACTGACTTCAACTGGCAACACCTGACCACTCCCAGCTCAGCGAATGGGTGGAAGATCTGTGCACCATTGACTGACTACACTTTTCCACTATCAACATGGCATGCACAACAGGAGAATACATATGCGAAAATGTCTCACACACAAACACGGACATGAAATATATACACCCAAATGGTACGCAATGTCTGACTTGTATGTCAAGCACATCAGTGGCTCAGAAACCAGGCATGCCTCTCCTACTCATACTGGTCTCCCTCACAATGACTTCTGAGACTGAGCACACAAGTATAGCTAACATGTCCGGCATCACAAGTACATGGGATCTCCCCATCGACAACACCATAACACCATTCTCACATGAACCACTTGGCAGGCTTGACAATCCATGGGGTTCCGTCACTTCTTTCCAGGGCGGGAGCCTTTAGTTGTGAGGCTAGGGAGGTGAGCCTGCTTCAGGATACCCTTCCTAAGGGTAGAGGTAAGTGGGACCTCACTGGGAGAGAGTCCTACCATGGGGACAAGGACTCCTGTTTGGATGAGTAACTCCCATCCCAATTCACTCAGCAGCCAACAATGTAAACCCTGTTGGGAGAAAACTGGAAGAATCCTTAGACATCTGCCACTGTGATGTTTCATGTGAACACATGTACTTGCTTGGTACTGAGCTGAAGAAAAACCAAACGTCATAAAAGTGGGAGGAGAAGAGAATGTCAGAGAGAGAGCTAGGAGTTTCAGATCATCTGCTGGCGTGATGAACACAGGGAACCGCTGTTTCCCAAGCTGGAGAAAAGTTGCAGAGGACAGGTGCCCAAATTGCACTGTTGAAAGGGCAGACTAATGAGTATTTCAAGCTGATTCTAGTCCCAGGAGGGACACATGACGAAGGCTGGAAAGGAACTGGAAGGAACAGATGCCTGAGTTGCACTGTTCAAGGGGCAGACTAGCAAGAGTTTGTCATGCTGACTCTAGTCCCACGAGGGACACCCAAGGAAGGCTGGAGAGGAGCTGGAATGAACAGGTGCCCAAGCTGCACTGTTCTAGGAGCAAGCTAGAGAGAGCCTGCAAAATGTAATCATTTCCCAGGAGGGACGCATGAGCAGGGAGTGGTGGCCGGACAGAGGAGAGAGAGAAGCCCCTTAGTGAAGCCCAGACCACTTGCCTAGAAGCACGCTGGAAGGTGCTAAAAGAGGAAAGGAAAGCGAACCAAGGGCAAGAGCCATCCTAACCTGAGGAACAGAAAAGAAGGAGAACACTGCCCCAGTGATGCAGCCCCACTACAAGGAAGGAGAGAGTGGGAGACCCAGAGATAGAAGCGGTTATAATGATTGGCCTAGTCATAATCGTCACAGTGAGAATAGCTTATATACAGATTGAAGTAATAGTACTCCTCCCAGTGTGGCACAAGATTTCAAGGAGAGGGAGAAACATCTCAGAGCAACATGCAGTGGTACCAGTGAGACAGAAACAGAGAAGAGTGGAACTAATTACTGGTCTCATCATACTCGTCCCAGTACGATACAACCTAAGACAAAGAGTGAGAATCTCTACTGGGTTCAACATCCTCGTACCAGTGAGAGACTAAGTAGTGAGAAGAGGGAGAATCATTACTGAGCTCAGCATACTCATTCCGGTGAATGACCAAATATTTGGAGAGTGAAAATAGTCACTGGGTACATCATCCTCGTCCCAGTGAAAAGCCTAGAGATCAGAGGATTACGAACTGTGTCAAGGAGATAACTGTTTATAATACTCAAGACATCAATTGGGTGTAAGCTAGCAAAAGAGAGACTTTCAAGGACTGAGTGATGGAACCTCAAGGTATGGGGCACATGTACAGAGTTACTGCAAAGGCCAATAGAAATGGAACAAATGGGTGTCGAAAAACCCAACAAATTACCTGACCAAACTGTTATGAGAGATTGCCAAGAACTGTCTGAAGATTCTGAAATGATAAAGACTTACTAAGAAAGCAGTCTCAGGATAAGGGAATCATTCTCTTGGACTTAGGTTGTGTAGTATTAGTGGTAGGGTTAGAGCAGCTTAGGTTTGGATGGAGGACAGGCTTACTTTGGATGTCACTATTGATGACACACACCCTTGTTAGTTGTGTTAGGTAGGGAAACCCATAGCTTAGGGAAAGGGAGGTATTTTCTTATAATTTTCAATAAATGTTTCTTGAGAATGTCAACTTCTTTCATCTGACCCTCCACATGGCCGAAGGGACAACACCTCTGTACACTTGTTGTAGTGAGAATGCTGCAACAATGTATGGGCCTAACTGAGCCCCTGTCAATACAACACTGACTGAAGCTCTGAATGCCACATAGGGCAAGCCAGCTGCACCCCGAAGTACAACATGCATGCACCATAGGCTTATACATGGACACATCCACTGTTTTCCCCATTCCTGTAGGCCTGTCACCTGTATGCCACTGTTGCATATGGGTAATGTGTCCATACACATGCCAATCCTATACCACAAAGCATACCCTTGAAGCTACAATCCTGCAACCCATCCATAACCCTCCCCTGGTGTTGCCATGTACCACATCCACCCCTGGCTGATGACGCCACTACATAATGCAGCCAATACGCCAGAGTGCTGCTATAGCAATGTCGAGACACACAACTTCAGCATCCCAGAAAGGGCCTCTGGAGAACTGAAGAAATGTTTAAGAGGTGTGCATGCACTGAGCTGGGATAGGCCTCACAGGTGATCGCTTTGCTGGCGGGTAGAGGTGAGAAAATCATGGAATCCCTGCTTACAAACACATGCCGATGGGTAAGAGACTGCTTCTGGTGACTCAGCATGTCAGCGATGACAACCTGTGACTGACTATGCTGCAGGTTGGCCTCCTTCATCTGATTGCTGAGGGGATTATGCTGCGGGCCACCTGGTGCACAGCTTCTGAGGAGGAACTGGCAGCATTTCAAGCAGCCTAGATGTGCCTGGAGGCCTACTATCGGTCCAGTCATGCATCCTCCCTGGCCCCAGTGTAGGCTTCCTGAGAACTAGAAGAGGTCTGCTCTCAGGCTAATTGGGCATTATGCCTTGCCTGGGCAAGTATCTGCAGTGGCTGGAGCCAGTGCACAGGCCTGCTCCTGTGCAATTCGGGCATCCTCCCTGATCCAAACATAGGCCCCTCCAGGAAATGCTGTAGCATCTGATGCCTGCTTCCAAGCCAATCTGGCTTCCTCCCTGGCCCCTTTGCACTGTTTCTGCAGTGGCTGCAGCTAGAACAGAGTCCTGTTCTTGGGCAGTCGGGCATCCTACCTCACCCCATTGTAGCCTCTGAAGGCAGCATATCTGCCATTTGCCCTTGCAAGTCAAGAATCCTCCCTGAGCAAGGGCCTCTGCAAATACAGCAGCTGCAGAGGACAGCTCTCGAGCAATCCGAGCAGCCTCCATGGCATCTTAGCCTTGCTTCCTGTGCCTCCACCAGCAAGTCTCACCTCAGCCAGTTGGCAGCCACTAATTGTTAGGCATCCCCCAACATTGGCCCCAGTGGTAGGCAGGTCTCCCGATTTTCTCTCCCACTGAACTCTAACCATACCTGGGCTGCCTCCACGGCTTTCAGTTACTCAATGATGTGTGCTCAATAAATAAATACAAATACAATGAACCAGCAGCCACAGGGGTAGGTGCAATGTGTACAGGAGGTGGGCCAGACATGCTGGATGCATGGTCTTCATTTGACGCAGATGGCTAATGGTCCCTCGAAGAGCTGCAGCACACTCCATACATAGATAGATGGCTAATTTCGAGAAGCAGTGATTTCTTTCACCACCAACCGGCTGTCCTTAGTCCCCAGTATCAGAATAACCTTATGGGTCCAAGGTGGAAGTGTCCATGGAAGACATGGTGCCAGTGTGTTGTCATAATGGCCATGCAGTTTTGCAGTATGACTGATGCAGGACAGGGTCTCTATGGTGCCAACTGATGGTGTAAAGGTGTCGGTGTCAAGTTGACCAGGTTGGCTTGCCCACTCAGTGTCGTCATCAGCATCACTGTCATCGGCATCCACATTCTCCTCCTCTGCTGTGTCATCTCCATGGTTGTCCAAGGGTAACAGCACAGTACAAGCTGCCACCACAGTATTAAACAGGTGTTTCTGAAGACTGCGTGTTGGCACACCGAATGTTGAGCTATGTCTTTCATATTTGAAACGTAGGTATTACATAGTATTCTGCCATAGAACATATTCTGCCCAGCACCATGTGCATTTGTTTCCCATTCATGTTGGTGGCATTGCCTCATCTCATGCAGTACAGACTAGCACAGACTAGCCATGGAAAGGTGTGACATGACTAGCGCTACTTGACCTAGTAGGACTAGGCTCTGCTGTATGAAAGCCTACACATTACTGTTGTCATGCTGCAATACTTTTGCGATATAGGCAGTGGTTGGGGATTTAAAGGACTTGTCAAACGACGATATTCCAAGGCAGACATTCCATGTAAACAGGTCCTATATGTGATATTTTCCATTATTTCGTTCAGTTCACAAATATGTCCATAATAACATGTCCTTGATCTTTGTTGCAACAAATAGGTATATGCCGTATGCAACATGAGTTGAGATACGGACTATATTTTCGCAGCATCCAAATGCTTTTTGACAAGGGCCTATGGCATGGGCATTCCAAACTAATCCATTTGCCTTTAGTAGAGGAATTGCAGGGAAGGGATAGGAAGAGGTACAGCTACTCCAAACACATGGTGGGGAGTCTCCATTTCAGAGGCCGTATTTTAGGAGTGCATCAGAGGGATGTGGATACTCATGGCTCTTTCCTTTTTCTTTTCTTCCAGGCATGTATGCAGGCGTGAATACTGACACAGGATGGTCCACCCCACTCTGGCTCTGTTTCATGAAGCAGTAAGTGTATGTGTTTGTGCATATGATGTTGAGTGGGTGCTGCTGGCATTTCACACTGGCCATACGTGTGGGAGTCTGATGCAAAGCTGAAGACATATCTGCTTTGGGGCATAGGACAATGTTTAGCATTATGCTGGTAAGTATTACAAGAGAATTTCTTCATTGTCTTCCACATATTTCACATTTATATTCACTGTACAGTGCATAGTGACTGTATTGAAATGGGGGTGACATTGGAATGGGTTCACTCAGTGTTTCATAATTGGGTACGGCAAACGGGCCTTCGTTTGCACACAGTGCAGTAGCATGCATACTCACACGCTATTTGTGTGGTCCAGGATTTGTGCATAGGTTGTGCTTCTCAGGGGAATATTTTCTTCTTGTGGGTTCAGTGCCTGTGGGTTCCATGACAGAATGCACACTTGACCTAATCCATATGATGGAACAGTGCGTGTCTTCATCACACAATTGCATGTGTCTTCCATGAAACATCATGGGCATTTGATTCTAAGATCCCCTATGTGTGCATGATGTGTGACTTAGCATGTTGGGCCTTAGAGGGACTACATTGCTATTGTGAGTCAACTTCAGCTGAATGTCCTGTTCTTGTATTCCGAAGTGTGCTCAGGTGTGCCCATGCACGTGTTCCATCCAATGTGTTCACCATCTCCCCATATGTAGGTATGAAGTGGGGTATGGTTACAGTGGAGAACAGAAGAAAGACTTGTACACCAATGGGTCGTGGCATTGGAATAGTATACCAGAGGACGAGGGGTGTTCGTATCGATAATATCACAAGTCAGCAGAGTGTGTGGGGCCCATCAGAACCCTTCCCCCCTGCAAAAATGGAGAACTCAGCCAATAGGCAAATAAACCGTCTCCATTCTCTAAAATACAGCGATCAAACGGGGAAGAACAAAATCTCCAGCAATCACAGCTCCTGAGCCTGCATCACTTGTTTTTGTTTCTTAGTGATGTAACAACCACCAACCCACCCACAAAACCTAAGGGCTGTATCCATTGGGTAACTTGGGTGATACTACCTATATAGGTACCCTATATCAGCTGCTCCATTGATCTTTCCATGCCAGGTGGGTCCACCTGAGACTTTCCCAAAACTATCTATTACTTCATTGCAGGGTCAGAGAATGACCATTGGCCTTTGCAACATTACACACCACCCCAGGGTTTGAGCTTTTGGATTGGCTGGAACGGGTCTCCCTAGGCCTGAGACCCTGTTCTGTTCACAGCGCTCATTGTACCTACCCAAGGTAAAGAGAAATAATGTGTGGCCGCATTGGTACAACTGGTATGGTAACTAGCCATAGAGAGTGCCTGCAGGTTGCAATGTTCATTGGACATTGCATGCATCAATCTTGTTTGATACACTGGGAACAGCTCCTCTTACAACCATGAGTAGATGGCCATTGTTCGGCTTAGCTGGATCATGTGCGTGAGGACCACAAACTGAGCCTTTTGATCTGCAATTAGTGAGGATTTTATTCTGTTATTTTTCAGGTGGCTCACTACCTCTGGAGTCAGGATTTTTCCACTTGCCCTTGTCCTTGGCTGTGAACACTGGATCTGTACTTCATGCCAGAGTCTGAATCTCTTCTTCCATATTTTGAGGCCAATGGCTTACTGCAGTTTCACTACAGTCATTCTATGGTTTTCCGATATGTTCTAATATTCTCTGTAGAGATTAGTTATGATCGAGCTCTTACACGTTCTTTTTACGCCACCGTAGTTTCTCATGGTTAGAGGCGATGAAGCAGTTGCAAGATGGCTCCATGAATGCTTTGCTTTCTAGTGTTTCTGCATTTGGCTAGTGAAAAAGAAAAGCTTTTAACAGTATGTATATGTACCTGTCCTCTATCTACAGAACGGTGTAATAATGTTCTTTGTGTGTGCATGTGTGTCTGCATAAATTTGTGCAGGAGTGTGTATTTACTTTGTGACTAACGGTGCAACGTGGTGTTTTCACTAGTGACATCAGCACAACTGGTTATTATTACCATTCAACCTGATCCAATGATGAAGCACCTCTGTCTGCGAGGACATCAACTGAATAGGGTTTTAATGGTTGTGTAAGAGAATTTCTGTTCCCATACATATGATACACTGGCCTACCCGTTGGTTGGCCAAACAGCGAGTGGCTTCTCTTGTTTCTTATCCTTTGGTCTAACCTGCACATATGGGACATCAGGGCCATTCCGGGGACCTTCTCTTCTGTTCCCCCTCTGGTCAACTTGTCGACCTCTCCTCCAGATGTATTCACCTTCACCTTTAGGTGCCAAATCTTTGTTACTTCTCCTAGGTGTCCATAAAATGTCCTCCAGATCTATTCACCTTCACCTTGAGGTGCCACATCTTTGTTACTCCTCCTAGGTGTCCATACAATCTTGCATTGTCATTCAAACTCCATGTCACGTAACAGCAATCTCCTTCAGGGTTGCACCCCACTCCTTCTCCCCATTATTTTTTGGTAGTCGTTGGGGTCCTCGAATACTACTTCGGTCGGGAACAGTGGACACCATGTTATTTGTGTCCTTTGGGTATCTGAAGCTGCTATTATCTTGTTTTCTTTCTACTAGTATTTTCATTACAACAGTTTTCTCTGTCTTTCGGCATTGTATGATGCATATTCTGCTTACACAGATTGTCATTAGCACTAGAACTAATGCTGCTATCAACACTTTCAGGACGTTGGCCACCCATGTAGGTATCCATCAGAAAATATAAGATAGCCAACCTTCATCTTTCCCAGCACCTTTTGCTTCTTCCTCCATGTTGGCGTGCATTTGTAATAACTTGCTAACTGCCTTAATGAGTGTCCTGTTGTCTTTTCCATTTGCTGGAAGGAACGTAGAGCAAGAAGATCCGATTTTGACGCACACTCCTCCTTCCATTGCTGTGAGGAGATCCAGAACATTTCTGTTATGGAGTTCCGGAGTGCCATCAACCTCACTACTCTGAGCTCTTCTTTGATGGCATTGAAGCCATTGACAGTTGAGTTTATTGTTTGCATCAGCTCCCATCTCGTAATCTGGTGCCGTATTGCATTTGTGTAGGCCTGTTCTGCGGCAATGGATGGGAAGAACATTTCTGTTCTGCTGAACAGCAGGTGCTCGGGTGGTATGTCGTCTAGAGAGTCTTCCATTAATGATGATATGTAGTTTCCTCTTTTCACTCTAGTTAAATTCTTCTGGTTGAGTCCATTCTAGGGAATTCTTCTTTTTTTATGTTCATCAGTGGAACTACTAATGCTGGTCTGTTGATGGGTACCAGTGAGCATACTATTACCCAGTCGGGTGGTAGGTTTTCATATGCCTTGGATCAGAAAGCCCAGTAAAGATCCTTTAGTACAGCCGGTCTGACTTTCATGGCTGGATCTTTCACTGTCTCCTTGCATTCCTTGTTCTCCCCAACCTTCACTGCTCTGTCATTCTGGAAACATAGGGGCTCATTCATAGTCAGGTGGCCCAGTAATAAAGTGCTGGTATCTAAGGATTCTAGCACTTTATCGGACCGCCTGACTATGGGAGTGCCGGTGGGGCACCTGAGTTACCTCCACCTAAATGCTGGAGGTAAACCAGGCACCCTACCAGCCAAAAAAGTCCTTTTAACCACCACCGACATTGCCGGTGGTGGTAACAACAGCAAACCCCCTCATGGAGTCCTATGGGACTCCATGAATGGGGATCGACACCGCTCCGCTGGCATTCGTAATCCGGCGGCAATGCTGCTGGACCGGTGTGCCGGAAATGGTATACACATTTGCTGGTATCCTGGCGTTCTTCAGCCAAGATACTGGCAGGGTCGGAATGAGGCCCATAATGCTGCCCCATTGAGTGGTATTATAGGCATGGGCTAAGCCTCATTGTCCACCGACGTTAGCAGCTTTGCACTTACGTCCCATTCTTACAGGTGTTTGTCATTGATATGATATGATGTGATATGAAAGTTTAATTATATAGCGCCTATACACAATGTGTTTCAAAGCGCGTCAAGGCAAGGGAGGGAACAAGGGAAAATACAATGACATTCTTACAGGCCATGAACAGAAAGGATGTGAAATGTATTATCATACTCGGTCGGACGACATTTCAGATAGTGCAAGAGCTAAGACACAGATAAGGAAGGGAGGGGGAGAGTAGGAAGGAAATGGAAACAGACAGGTGACTACCGTACTAGGCCTGATGACATTTCTGGTAGAGCCAGAGAAAACAAAAGTGAGGGAGAGGGGTGCAGAAAGGGAGGGGAGGAACAAAAAAAGTGACTATTGTACTAGGCCTGATGACATTTCAGATAGTGCTGGGGGGATCAAGTAAAGGGAACAGGGAGGAGACATATGAGGTTGCTCTCATACTAGGTCCATGGACAGTTCTGATAGAGTAAGTGCATAGGAGAAAGTAAGGGGAGGAGCTAGGAAAAGGGAGAAAGGGAGAGGAGGAGAGTAAGCAGTCAAAAAGAGTGGAGAAGCAAGAGGGGAGAGTGAATACAATTGCAAAAGTCAGAAGTAACACATAGGGTCTCATTACGACCATCACAGTCTGGGAACTACTGTACCGGTAATGCTGCCGGTACCGTAGTTCCCGGACCACCATAGTAGGAGTTGTGCCAATGGGTGCCTGACAGCCCACCAGGTCTGACCTGTCGGGCTGTGCGGCACCGTGAGCACAACTCGTGGATGCACCGGCACCATTATAAACGGTGCCGGTGCATCCATGCTCCCCAACCCAATTCAGCCCTGTGGGTCATAATGTGGATGGGGAGTGCGGCATAACTGGCACCCGCTAGTGGGCAATTACTCGGCCACAACACTTGTTATGGCCCAGTAATTGCCCATTCGCAGGTGCCGGTCCCAGAGGCGAGTTTTGCGGTAGCCGTGCCTGTCATACAGTCACGGCTACCACCAAACTCATAAAGAGGCCCATAATTTTGGAAGCCTGGATCCAAGATGAAGATGGGAACAGCATGATTCAGGGCCACCATGAGAAATGGTGACACACTGTGAATCAATGACGTCCATAAAAATCTAATCCACAATTGGCAACAAGACGGTGATGGTGAAACCAGAATATATCAGGACAGACTCCTGCAGAAGTAGCCTGGGGGGGGACAGGGTAGAAGAATATTTTCTTGCACTATACACACTTAAACAGTTAGGAGCGTATGCACCTTGCTCCCCACTACTCCCTCTTTCCTTTCTTCGGTTGTGTAAACTTGGCCATATACAAGTATTTGTGGTCTTTCCCAGCATCCTGAATCTATTCCTATTTCAGCTGGCCCCTTCTTGGGACAGGGTAATTCTTTTAATGTTATTGTTTTTGTCTCTCCTTTCTGTGGGCTGTCAGTGATATATTGTACAGCATGGTTCTTTTTCCAATAACTGTCCATCATGTCTAGTGTTTTTATATATCTAGTTGTCTTGGACATCTATTTTAAGATTGCTGTATTCCCTTGAAATCTTTCTCGGGTGGTACACATTAATAGGTACATAAGGCACTGTGCTCTTGCTGTTGGCATTTCAGTTGCCATAAACATTCTGGAGGCACTCATGGCATAGGGGATGAGAGAGCATACATAGCAGGTTTCTCCAGTGCTTTGTTTACCTACTTTAGTCATGTGCTTGTGCCACATGTTATTGAATACTCGAGCAGTATCAGAAGATAGGGATCAACCCCTCCCACATTTACATCAACACTGCGGCTACCTTTCCTTACTGGTCTGCCAGTGCTTACCTCACGACCTGACATGATAGCCACAACTGCCAGAATTGTAGTTATGTTAGTAGGGGTCACAGCTTTGTTTTCTACAATGAAAGACACTTGCAAAAAGAGGAGACACCAAGCGAAAAAGGAACACAAGTAAACATTATCAACATTTTAATAATGGCATTCATTACTTAAAGTGATTCCAAACCTTGTGTGGTTTTTGAAAAAGCTTATGAACCACCTGAAATGTGCTAAAAATGTGTTGTTATGGTGTTAGCACATATTAGTTCAAGCTCCGCTGTCGCAATGTTGTTCACTGCAATAAGGAATAATTGTTCCCACACAACACATAGTCTAGAGTCATGAAGAACAATTACTGAGGATCTTCGTCAATGGAGTCGTGGGTATGTTTGGGACAAATAGGCCAGGAAAACATGAACAAATAAACTTGGATAGGGTCTTCTTACATGGTTGGACCTCCTAAAAAAATGGACAAATTTCCCTTGAACGGCCATGGAGTGAGGTCTTGGGGAAGCATGGGACAATGGATAAATCACAGTTGCTACTTTCACGATGAATGCTTTCAGTGTGTGGAAAGAAAAATAATAAAGAACAGTTTACCCTCACTGGATGTGTAGGAAGTCATTTCTCTATCTCTCTCGCTCGGGAGCGAGTAATCATATGTTGACTTCTGCTATGGTGTAATGCTCCTTGCTGTTCTTTTTGTTCTTCTTCTTGCAGGATGTCCATTTTGCTGTTGTTGCTAGGACAGGCCCCTGGTTGACAGGGCTTGATATCCCTAAGGAAATTCCTTGACCTTTATCTTCACTTCTCCCTCAATTTCATGTGGATGTGTCAATCTGGGTTTAAACCAGCTGTCAGTGAAAATGTGTTGAAGCACCGTGTTCCCTGGATAAAGTTGTGGTGGTTTGAGCCATTCTTCATTTGTTTCTGTATCATTGACTTCTTTGCTTCCTTTGGGCCTCTCCCGTCATGTCTGCAGTTGGTGAGAGATATAAGAGGCACTAGCCATCAAGGCAGCGGTGTAGTCACACATTTCCTGTCCTAATACATTAGACATTGTTTCTGCACCTGTCAAAGCCCTAGTGGGAGGGCGCAGGGGGAGTCAGATGTGCCACCCGGTTACTGCCTCATATGGGGTTAAGTGATGGTCAGACCCTGGTTTGTTGGGTATGGCGAATAATGCTAAAGGCAAACACTGACCCAACTTTTATTTAAGGTTACTTTTATCTTGCCGATGGACTGCTTGAGCAGCCCATTGAGGCGCTCACATACTCTGTTCACATGCAGGTGTTATGCACAGGAGAATTTGTATTGAATTCCTAGCAAAGATGCAATATGATGGAATAGCTCATTGTTGAAGTGAGGGCCATTGCCAGACCTCATGGCCTCACATACGCCCCACTTGGGAAAATGTCTCTAACCAGGAATTTTGCTGCCCAAAGGGCATCAGGATAGGAGTAGGGTCCAGCTCCGATGCATCGGGAAAACAGGAACACAACCATTATCATGTAGCATAGCCCTGGCATATGTGGAGCATGTCTACATATTCAACATGAAGGTGTTGGAATGGACCCAGTGGGTGAGGTATGGCTCCTCTCACTACCCTTAATATATGGCCTGCTTTAAAATTGCCTGCAAACGAGGCAGTTAGTCATACATTCTGCCAGATGCTCCGCCAGGTTGGGGCAGAACCAATCCTCTCCAATGTGAGCAACAAGTACATCCTTCCCCATATGGGTAGGATGGTGTACTTGTGTAAGTGCTCTGTGTAATAATTATAATGGCATTACTACCCTCCCAGTGTTTACGTGCAGCCGCAGGGTGACTGTAGGAGATATAGAGCAACCCCTTCTCAACCATAATTATTTTTCCTCTTTTGCAGCATTCACCTGCAATGTCATTATTCGCGTCAATGGTAATGCATTGTATCCTTCCTTCAATGCCCTTGTTCGTACATAATTACGCACCTGAGATGGGTTGTCCAAATCTAAGAAGTTGTCAAAATATGCTGTGCTTTTTGCTTCCATGTCTGCTACCTCATTGCCCCTGGAACGGGAACCTCCCCCCTCATGTGGGAATGGCATTTTGCGAGCGCTATGCTTATTGGGAATCAGAGCACTTCTATCAATCTGCCCAATAAGAGGGTGTGTTGCACTGGTGACCCGTCGGCATGTTGGAAGCCCCTCCTTAGCCAGCATGACAGTCTGGAATGGACTGTGTATGTCACGTAGGCCGGGTGTGAATATACTGTCGTTTCTTAGTTCTTGCTTCGTTCCAGTGCCAGTATTAGAGCTACTAGCTCTGCATCTTGTACTGAAAAATGCAACCGTAAGCGTGCACTTACTACTACCTTGCTTGTCCCATTCTCTTTTAGCCTCACTTCTGCTGTCCCAGTATGTCTTTTTACTGTGGTCTGGTCTATTGTTGGTGACCTATCAATGTTAAGCATTTCCCCCCCCTCAGTTGAGTTCTCGATTACTCTCAGGATGTTGCCAGAGCTTTCTATGTTTGTGGTGCAGTCGTGTACATAATCTCGCTCCTATAGGGGCTCAGCAACAAATGTCACTGGGTTCACCAGCGGCATCTTACTACTTTGATGGCCTCTGAAGCCTTTTGTGTAGTCAGTGTACTTGTGGGTCGTTCTAGTATTGCAAAGAGAGCCTGATCCACAAAAAGTGTGGTGCTGCATCCCATTGTAATACTCGCTGATTTCTCCACTGAAAAGGTGGCAGCAGCCAATGCCTTCTCACAAGATTAGTGTCCTCCTCTCATCAATGGTTCTAGTTTCCCAGTGCAGTAAGCAAATGGTTTGTGATCCATGGTTGTTTCCTGTGTCAGAACTGCAGTCATTACTACTCTGTTGGAATGTGAGAATAAGTAAAATGTGCCCTGAAAATCTGGGATCCCTAACACTGGAGCTGTGCATATTGCTATTTTCGGCTCCTCAAATGCCCCACTCATTTCTTCCGTCCATTGTAATATGCCATCCCCTCTCCGTGCTCTTATAATGCACTTAACAAAGGTCTTGTATATGTACTTTAGCTGAATACCCATGTTCTGCAATAATTGCAGATGCCTAAAAACGACTGCATTTGTCTTATAGTCATGGGTTTTGGGGTCTTGGGAATTGCCTCTGCTCTTTCTTGTGTCAAGTTTCACCCTTCTTGCAATATTAGTTGCCCAATATATAATACCTACTTTTGGCAATATTGTAATTTGGCTTTGTCTATCTTGTACCCTTTTTCAGCAAGCAGAGTCAACATGTGTATTGAGTGGTTTTGGCATTGCATTTCTGTTTTACTACAGATTAAGATTTCATCTATGTACTGTATAATGGTGCTGTCCTGTCCAATTATACATTTCCTAAATCCATCTGGAGGACCCTGTTAAATATGGAAAGGAACTTGCAGTACATTTGTGGAAGCCGAGTGTGTTTCCACTTTTTATTTCTATAGAGGAATGAAGTCAAATCTTGTGAGTCTGGATGAAGTGGTATAGAGAAGAAAGCATTCTTCAAGTCCATAACCATGAAGTGGTTAGCTTCCATAGGAATACTACACAGATTTGTTGCTGGATTCGGAACTAAAGGAAATTCTGCATGGACAATGTGGTTCAATGGCGTAAATCCTGTATAAAATGCCACAACCCCTCTGTTGTCTTTTTCACAGGGTACACCACTGTGTTGCAAAGTGACTCTGATGGAATTAAAATGCCTTGTTTACCACAATGGTCTCATACATGCCTTAATCTGCCTTCCTTGAGAAGGAGGGGCTGTTTCATGGATTTATTTGCGCCGAGAAACAGGGATTTGTGCGCCATTTTGCCCGCAAATCCCTGTTTAACAAACGAGGATTTGCAGGCAGAATGGCACACAAATCCACGTTTTAATGGTTCCAAAAATACCATTGTCAGGGCAAAACAACGTCTTAGTAGGGTTTGCAGGTACACCAGTAATTAGCCCAGTGTCACAGTCAGTACCTAAAAGACTAGGTCCATTCACTGAGTCTTGCTCATTTATTTTGACACAAAATTGCGGCGAAAATCTATTGGGTCTAAATTTATTAAAGAAATTGAGTGTGGTTATTCATTGTTCTCCTGATGGAGTGTATTTGACAATATCACCACAAAAAGTGGCTGTATCACAATTTTTATCTAAACCATTACCGACTGAATTAAATAAGGTTCCGACTTGCATATGGCCGATGAATGATAATGATGTTGGTTGTTTAAAGGTCGAACCAGTAAAAAAAAATTAAAAGAAGGAATTACATTGCCACGTATTCCACAATATAAGATTTCAGTGGAAGGGGAGAAAGCATTAAAATGCATTGTTTCTGATTTGATTAAACGAAACGTAATTGAAGAGATTTCAGATAGCACATGCAATAGTCCAATTCTTCCATTTTATAAGAAAGGAGGTAATGACATAACATACCGTTTCATAATTGATTTGTGCGGATTGAATAAAGTAGTTGATCCCCAATTTCCATTAGTCCCGGACGTAACTACCATTTTAACTATCATTCCAGCATCTGCATCACATTTTAGTGTTATAGATCTGAAGAATGCTTTTTTCAGTGTTCCAGTACATCCAGATAGCAGATATTTGTTTGCTTTTACACTAGGAGGACGTTCATTAACATTCACATGAATTCCACAAGGTTACACTGAGAGCCCGAGTATCTATAGTAGAGCAGTAAAAGAACAACTAGACATGTTAGAATTACCAGCAGGTTGTGTATTACTACAATACATTGATGATCTATTTATTGCTGCTGACACAGAATACATTTGCAAAGAGAGTACAGTTAAATTGTTGACACATTTAGCAGCACATGGCCATAAAGCATCATTAAACAAATTCCAGTATTGTCAAAAGGAGGTTGCCTATTTGGGCTACCTCCTTTCGAAAGAAGGGAGGAGACTGACAACAGAAAGAATAGAAAGCATCTCTGATATGCCTATTCCAAAGATGCAGAAGGAAGTTAGAGCTGTGATTGGCATGGCTTCATATTGCAGGCAGTGGATTGCAAATTTTGCCATGATTGTGAAACCAATGGTGGTATTGACAAAGAAGGGTGTTGCTTTGCCCTTGCCATGGAGTGTCGAATGTCAAAAATCATTTGATCTGCTCAAAGTTGCATTGTGCTCAGCTCCAGTTTTGGGTACACCAAATTATGAAAAACATTTCAAGCTATTTGTGCATGAGAATGATGGTTGTGCTTTGGCTGTCCTGACTCAGGAACAAGGAGGAAGAAATAGACCATGCAGTTATTTTTCTTCCGTGCTGGATCTTGTTGCATGCACTTTACCGCGCTGTTTGCGAGCTGTTGCTGCGGCTGCTGCGTCAGTAAAACAAACTGAGGGGATCATTTTGGGTCACGCTTTAACCATCATGGTGCCTGAAGCAGTAGCCGTTATTTGAATAGAACGCAGACGCAACATCTTACATCAGCTAAACTGACAAGGTATGACATAGTCCTATATGCACCGCATATTCAAATTCTGAGATGTTGCGCTTTGAATCCAGCAGAGTTAATGCCCCATCCCAATGAACAAAGGGGTGAAAAGGAACCCCTCCATGATTGTTCAATGGCTACTGAGCAATAAACGAAAGAAAGAATTGACCTAAGAGACACCCCACAGAAAGAGCCAGATGGAGAACTGTTTTGTGACGGTTCCTGTTTTAAGTTATCCGATGGTACATCAACTGCTGCATATGCCATCACGACACTAAAAAGTATTGTAGAGAGCAAGAGAATCCCATACAATTCAGCACAGGCTGCGGAGATAATAGCTTTGATAAGAGCATGTGAAATTTCTGAAAACCTGGATATAAACATATATACTAACAGTACGCATTTGGGGTGGTACACAATTTTGGTCGACTCTGGGCCGATAGGGGTTTTCTGTTGGCAAATGGGACCAAGATTCAACATGGTCCTTTGATAGCAAGATTGTTGACTGCACTTGCGCGTCCTAAACGATTAGCAATAATGAAATGCGAAGCGCATAAGAAAGTAACATGTAACATTGGAAAAGGAAACGCATTTGCAGACAAAATTGCGAAACAAACTGCCACAAATATGCATACAAAAATGTGTATTGAGAGGTCAGAAGAAGTACCCTGTTTGATAGAAAATGGGATTGCCACAGTTAAAGAGATGCAAACAGAAGCAACTGCAGACGAAATAAAAGCTTGGTCTGATGGTACAGCAGAACTAGACATAGAGAGTTGTTGGGTAGACAAAAAGAGTCAAAAATGGATGCTGCCCAATGCCTATGTAACAGCAATGGTCACGATGGCCCACAGACCCACACATCTATGTGCTAGGAAAATGATTCAGCACTTAGACACAGTATGGCAGACCCCACACATTAGAAAAACTGCCGACAGACTGGTTCAGAACTGCGTGACCTGTTTGCAACACAACATTGGTAAAGGAACAACTACTCCAGTGGGTAGTTTTGGTCCCCGTCTATGGCCTTTGAAGTCATCCATTTTGACTTCATAGAAATGGAAAGGTGTCAGAATCTCAAATACCTCCTCGTAGTGGTCTGTGCATTCAGTAAATGGGTGGAGGCCTATCCGCTTAAAGATTGCACGGCAATAAGCACAGCGAAGGTGATGTTGAAGGAATACTTCTCCCGTTTTGGCCTGCCACGAGTCATATGGTCAGAAACGGCCCGCATTTTATTGCCACTGTAATGATACAGATTTGTGCTGTCCTCCAGATTGACAAGAGATTCCACTTGGCCAGACACCCGATGTGTGCCGGTCTTGTGGAACGTCAGACGGTATTTTAAAAAACAAAATTAGCAAAATATGTTCAGGGAGTCAGCTGAAGTGGCCTGATGCATTGCCATTAGCTTTGTTGTGCTTGCGAACATCATTACAGGCAAGGACTGGACTCTCCCCCTATGAAATCGTAATGGGGGAACCCACAAATGTTTGGAGTCTCCCACAGCCTAGGCGTTTGCATGAAATTGAATACCCTTTGCTCAGCTCTTATTGTAACTTGTTAACTCAGAGATTGCGTTTGATTCATCAGCAGGTGCAGGAGGCTCTTCCTGTCAAATACACCGGCCCAGGGCATTGTCTGCAGCCAGGAGAGTCGGTGCTAGTGAAGAACTTAGAGAGGATATCTTCACTTGCACCGCGTTGGAAGGGCCCATATCAGATCCTCCTGGCAACACAGAATGCAGTCCGAGTGGATGGTCGCAAGGCATGGATTCATGCTACACATACACAAGGAATTCCATTCCCTTTGAAAGAGCTGCCTGATTCAAAAGAGGAGAACGAAACAGCTACACTCGATCACAAAGACACCATCGCCAGTTCTCTGCCAAAAGTGCTGCCTATGCCCGAGAAAGGGCCTGCGTAGATTGCAACGAGGGAAAGAGGGGCAAAGGTGCCTCAACCTTGCCCAGCTGCAGCTGCATCATCACTCAAGCTTGCCTCCGGAAGTGAAAATGCATTATTCATTGATCACACAGTACCTGGAGCAATAAGGTACAACCTACGTTCTCAAAATCGGAAGTGATCTGATCTGCGTGTTTGTTTTGCCTTTATTCCCGGCACGGATGAATTGGGAATCGGAGGACTAGGCAAGTGGAGCGTGGGAGCTGTATCAATCTGCATCAAATTGAAAGCTCTGAAATGTGGCTTCCCGGTTCTACCTTTGAAAACTGAATGACCAATGTGATCACCCTGTGGGGACAAGCGGGGCGCATATGGTACTGACACAATTGATGCTTGCACTAACGTTTTGGAGTACTGTGCAGAGTCACAATAAGCTTGCTACTCCTTTAACAAGCAGGATAACGAGAACTGGCCTAGACGCTTTGCGGATTTCTTTGGACGTTTTACCACTTAAACGGGTGCTACTGTGAAGAAATTATTTGCGACAAACATTGCCGAGATAAGGATTGCAGACAATGCCTTCTCTACTTACTCCTGTTCCCTCCTGCTCCAACGCAGATGATATTGTGGAAATAGAGACTACAAGCATACATAGAGGGATTTGCTGTAGAAAATATATGTTGATAATTATAACATTATTTTGCATTCTGATTATACTGGTCCCGATACTATGGTATCTGGAAATTGTTCATCCGTTAAATTATCTTTTGTCTGCTACCACTATTCCTGCCACAGACAGTCTGGTCCATGTGCTCTCTTATACTCTCCCTCCATTAGAAGAAAGACACAGAAGAGGGTATGATAATAACACATTGCTTTTGATCATGAATATGACACTATCTTGAATAGAACAATTTGTTGGGTCTGCTCCCATTTACCACGGCATGGCGGGAAAGGAATGGGTTGGTATGTACAACCATTACCCCTTAATATGGCATGTTATGCAGCATTGAGTGCACTATTTTATGGGAAATGGAATAAGGGTGATAAGGGTCAATTAGTTGGAACAAACATAGATAAGTTTGAAAGAGTGATAATGGAACCAGTGGGTTGTTCCATATTTAACAGGGCAAGGATAATTAAACCAGTGGTAAGACAAGTAGATAGACCTTATGTGCCTTATAAATCATCTGTAATCACTTTTCACATGAATCCAGTAGGGAACAAGGACGTTGTGCCCCCCTCCCATACTATTAATTACAGCCTGCGCACTGTCCCATTTTGTTTACGAAAGAAGGGTTCTTACTCAGTAGGGACATTCAATAGATGCATGAATATTGCAGTACTTGAGGAATAAGAACCAATATATCTAGGTGATCCCGTTCATTTTTTGTGTGTAGAACAAGCAAATCCCTGGTTGCCTAGAAATTGGGGAATGACCTGTTACTTAGGGATCCTTTTCCCTGGTGTATTCCTTTCCAAAACTTCAGACATATCCAAATTATCCAGATCTAGGCCACAACGAGATGAGACAGGATTAATTTCAGAGGACATAGCAAAATCATTTATCCCATTCTGGGGGCAAGCCATATATAATATGACATTAGAAGAAAAGGCAGTTAGATTAATGACACTTCAAAACAGAATGACTCTTGATATAATCTTGGCCGTCGTGGAGGTGTGTGTAAAATTGTGGGGTCAGCGTGCTGTGTTTTTGTAAGTTACTCCTCCCCAACTATTTTCGAGGCAATCAAGAAATTGCACATTCTGAGTTCTGACATTCATACACAGACAGGCGGTTGGGAGCTGAATATAAGATCATGGTTTTGGGAGTTACTGCGCTCATGGGGATGGAAACTAATTGCAATCTTAGTAACATTACTTGGAATCATCATGGCGTGTTGTTGCATACACTGTCTGCAAATCTTTTGCTCTGAAATAACAAATGAATGTGTACACATGATAACAGAAAAAAGAACTCCCAGGTTGAATACGAATACAAACAATGAAATGGAAACAATGAAAGAATGCATGTCAATTAATATTAAAGATGACGATTACAGTAGCATGCATAGTTCAGAATTAGATACATGGTCAGACGAAGATGCGATGTATGGTTGATGCTCTTGGCTTACGGACAAAAGGAGGGTTTGTAAGTCTAGAAACGACCCTAACCAAGTATAGAAAGTATATTATGTTGGCCGAAAACCAATCGCATCATATGCCCTACATTGCCAACTGAGAATCGTCAGTATAACCATAGGGCATCCATTTTGTGTAACATCTGCCATTTGCTTTCTCTTCCTTTCTGTTAAACGCTTTGCAAAATGTATTTTATTCTGAAAGATCATACACGGTGCAAGGCCACAGTCTACATGTTGAGAGAATCGGGCCAGACAGAAATGCCAAACAGTACAGAAATACATTGTTTTCCTCCCTCACAAGTCCTTGAAGGCGAGTAGAGAAGACATTTAATCAGCAGCCTAGGTGCCGGCTTGTCTCGCTAAAACTGTAGAAATAGGCAGTTAAATATGAATTATACTTTCAAGCGGCCCCCCTTGGGAACTCTTCCTTAGATCAGGCTGACCCTTAGTTCACAAACAGAAAGCAGTAGATAACACGCTATGGAATGTGTCTCTTCTGCAAACACAATATCTTTGTTGAACAAGTGCTTTATGTTCTTCATAACAAAGAACTATGTCTGCAAACTGCAAACTGCAATTGTTGCTAAAACAAGTATAATAGATTAAGTAAGAAGCTTGTCATAATGTGTCATATTTTTCATAATTGTCAATTACCGAACCCTAGCTCGAAAAGATACATTATGGGCGGTTTTTGATGTGTCACAAAAAGATTGTATGATTGCATGTTTATATCTAATACTGTTGTATAATGTTCACTCTCTTGCATATCACAAGGTCTGGGTGATACACGTTGCGAGACGTTAGACCCAGTCGGCCGACTAAGCATATGCTTTCTTTGTAATAAACCCTAGTATTTGGAAATCGAACCTTGTGTCTGTCGTATCACTAGTATATGGTGATTATGGCTTGTTTCCATATGCAGAGAGTCTTCAGAACCTAGCAGTCTGTAGAAGGAACCAAATCTGTTGCCCCAGAAAATCCCTGTGCATTCATGGCATTGCCTGACATTGGATACCTTCCCTCCCTGATACAAGATCTAGTCACCCCCATGACTACAAGAAAGGAGCATGCCTTGACAGCTATCATGACCCCTATACGTGGTTCCTCTGTCGGGCTGGGTGTATTTGATGGGATAGAACACATCAGGTCCGTCTGTGGGCTGTCCTGTCCTGTTGTGGATGCAATGATATTCCATTCCCTGTGAAGGGGTTGCCCCCATCACAATCACCACTCCCAATTACCAAATGGGAGTCATTCACATTGAGTTTGTGTGTGTCAATGTCCTGTCGTTTTGCTGTGTCGTGTATGGTGACTGGGTATTATTCTGCATCCGTGGAGCAGGTGGTGCCTGTGTGCATGGCTGAGTGGGACCCTGTAACTGGGGTGTCTGTGTCATAGGCTGGTATGCTTGGATGTGTGTGTCCGATTTCTGCACCTGTCGCTGTGTTTGGTCCAGAGCATAGTAATCAGTCTGTTCTCCCTGATATATGAGCTGGGTAATGCATCCCTTCATTCTGTTGCATCCCTCTCCTACTTCTACACACTTGTGAAATATGACCCATCTGTCCACTCACCCAACACTGGGGTGGTCTTCCCATTGATCTCGTATAGCCCCCCAAATACCTATTTCTGTCTTTCCGCTTCTGATACCCATACCCTCTTCCCCTAGGTCACCCCTCTCTTCCTCTAAACCTGTGGTACGTGCCACCCCGAAACTTCCCCCCATGTGTCGCGGTGTGTACTGCGCATATGCGGTACCTGGTACAACATGTTTGTTAGCATCTCCCCTTCCATTGTATATTTGACAACTTTTTCCGAACTAACTTTGCCACTTCCTGCTTTCTTCACTCGCGCTTCTTTCTCTCATTATCTTGCATTAGTCCGCAATAGTGCACAGTAGTGAGTTGGATTTCAGACTTCGGTTTCGCCTCCATCCCCACTAAGTTCTTAAGCTGCTTTTGCACCTTCTCTGGCAACCCTTGATATAGCATGTGATAAAATAACCCCACTGTTTTTTCCCACGGTTCTCGGGTTTCAAGTTTCCGTTTCTCTTGAATAGTCTGGAAATACTGCAATGGGTCTTCGTCTTCCCCCATTTTGAATGCCATAATTGCGATACTGTCAGAGGTGTCAGGGTACCACACCAGTGGAACATGCCACATGGCAGCTCAACAGTTGTTAAATGGCGAACCATCATGCACCATATTCTGCATGTTTACTCCTGGGTAGCTGGCCCTTTTCCATACATCATCAGCAACCTCTCCTCAAATGTACGAAAGTAAGGTTTTCATGTCACCCACTGCTAAAGTCATGCATGGCATTAATCTTTCCACCTCATGTATCCATTTCACAGCAGCCGCGGTCAACAGGGTAACGTACACCTCAAGTAATATTTGGCAATCTGTTGCCATTGTATGTATTGAGGTTGCCCCCTGCCTTCTCTAAGAGTGGGCATTGAGTCAGTCCAGTCTTCCAACCCTGTCTCCCTGTGTCTTTCGTGGTGGTAAAAGCCTTTGCCAATTCTCCCTTCCTTCATGTTGGGAGGTACCTAAGACTATGCTTGTATGGGATAACTCTGTCTGTTTGATATATCCCTAGAGTGCTGTGATCCTTTAACTCTGTCCTCCCCTATTCTGCCCATGCCCTTATCCTCTGCCCACCCTGTGTCTTGGCCTGGGCTCTTCCCTTAAGGATGGTGGAAAGATCGCTTTACTCTTTTATCCTCGCTCCCTACTAGGTCATTATCGGACCCTGTACCTCCACCTTCGTTGTCAAATTTGTCTTGTAAGCTAAGCCTCCTTAACACTGTACCTTCCTGCACCCATCTTCTATGTTATTCACGCTTCCGCATTCTCCCGTCACGGATGATGTAATGTCATCTCTGTCTAATATCAGGGTGGCCCTGCTATGTCTCCTGCTATGTCTCCTCCCTTGGTTTTGCTCTCGTCTCCATTGCTCCTCTCATTGTCACTAAAACATGCTAAACCCAACTTTACTCACACTTCCCTTAAGGTGCTTATCTTCTCCCTTGTGCTGTCACTCTCTAAGGAGCCACTCCACTTCCAACTACCTCTTGTCCTTCTTTATTTTCTCTTTCCTTTCTCTTTCTTCTTGTGCCCTCCTTCTCGCCATATCCCCAAGCTTTCTCTGTCTCTGTGTCTCTCGCTCCTCGCACTTTCGCACTTCTGCCTTTTGTTTCTGCCTTTGGGTTCTTTCACTCTCCTCCTTTTCCTCTTTTGCGCACCTCCCTTTTTCTTCCATTATCGATTCCCATTATCTTGTTTCACTCGTATCCTTGCACCCTGTTACTACCCAGGTAGGGTCTTCCATTTCTTCCGCTAATTTCCTGTCTAGTTTGAGCAATATTTGTCTGCCTACCCACTCGTTCGGAACTATATTCTCTGGTCCCTCTTTCCTTCCCTCTATCCCAATGTCATTCTCTTTTATGCATGTCTGGATCTCAATGTGCTCTCTCTTTTCGCCTCCTGCACTTTTGGCTCCCTCGACCACCAGTCCGGTCTCGTCCTGACACTCCCTCTTGCTGTATGTTTTAGGTGCAAATATTGAATTAGTATACCCTGCCACTGCTCTTGATTCCGTCACTGGATATAATCCCTGTACCCCTGTTGGTGTGCCTTCCCTCTTGTGTTCAGGAGGAGGAGGGGTTGGGGCTGAGGGTTTATCGCCTGCGGCCTCCTGTTGGTTTAGTATCCAGTGCTGCCACACCACATCCCCTCCATCATCCTGGAACATTTTCCACAATTCGAAAATGCCATTTGCGTGCTCAACATCTTCCCCTTGTTAGCCTTGTGTATATGCGTGTGTAATGGTTGCTGCACACATTTGGAGAAGCTCCCTCCTTTTGGCCATGGCTTAGGTAGTTTACCCTCTGTGCTTCTTTTCTCAGTATATTTACAAATGTTGTCCTTATATCGCAGAATGGACTTGCACATGTGATGTAGTGGTGTGTACCCCATGGTTTTGCCACAGTACATTTACTTTAATACTTTATTGACCCCAAGCCGGGGTCTTCCACACCTCTGCTGTAATCCAACAAGTTCACTTTATTTTTCCTCCATACCAAATTTTAAAATAACAGTTCAAAGCACAAAAAGGATCAATGCTGTAGGAGAGCTCCACACACTGCAACTCTCTGCATTCGAAGGCACACCCACCAAACTTGAGCATGAGCCTTCCATGCACCTCCCCAAAATATAACAACTCCTCTACTCCCCAATCATCATTACAACCTCCTACACCCCTCATGCTTTCCATGTCCTATACACAAAGCTTACTGGTGACGTCACGCCCACAAAATTGCCCGAAACATTCCCCACTGACACCAAGACCCCAACAAATACAAACAACATATATCCACGGCCGTCTTCCTGCCTCCTAAAAGGGGATACCAATACTTCACATGTTCAATTTGTACCTACAGTATCGCCTTGTAGATAAATCGCCTCTGTGAGACTAGACCAGAAAATCCCCTTCCGCAATTTGCGCTAGCTTCACTTGCTAAGCCCTATCCACGTGGATATGTCATCCATGATTCTAGATACAATGCCCAACCCATAGGAAATTCCATATTTACATTGCTACTGTCATCCATATGCTTGAGCCACTCATCTAGGCCAACCGCCGAAACTGGTCACCTGAACAGCGAATGTTCCCTAACCACAAACACTTAACATCCACCTCTGTGTCTTACTACCCCAAAGTATTCAACACCACCCCACACTCAACAACTGTTCACCACTTCCCCTAGTTGCCATATGACTGAGTCTATACTTATACTACGTGATCAGCTGGCACCACTTTGCCACCTGCTCTCCCCCAATCTGCCACTCCACCCTTCTGGTCTGCTGGGCAACCCAGGGACAGCATTTTCTCCACAGCAGCTCCTGATGGCCTCTTCATGAGGTGCACCTTCTGTGTTATTCTCTGTCTCCGTGGTCACCTCAAAGCCCTACAAGCAATGCAATGGGATGAGACAGTTTTGTGGCCATCAAACATAGTCAACCGTCCTTTGCTACTGCTTTGTAATAGTATACTAGAGAACGGGGGGGTTGTATTGATAATGTCACAAGTCAGAAGAGTATTTGGGGCCCATCCGAACCCTTCCACCTGGCAATAATGGAGAACTGTCCCAGGGGGATAGCTCAGCGGCAACGTGCTCGCCTTGGAAGCAAGATGACACGGAGCAACACGGGTTCGATCCCCGGGTCCGCGCTTAGAAACCTCTGGGTATTAAGCGCATTATAAATAACCTATCTTATCATATAACTCAGTGATGGGGTAAATAAATGTCTTTATTATCCAAAAGACAGGGATCATACAGGAAACAACAAAATCTCCACCAATCACAGGTCCTAAGCCCACATCACTTGGTTTTGTTTCTTAGTGATGTTACTTTGTTGCAGTGTCGCACGATGACCATTGGCCTTTTCAAGATGACACACCACCCCATGGTTTGAGCTTTTGGATTGGCTTGAGTGAGTATCCCCAGGCCTGAGACCCTGTTCTGTTCACAGCGCTCAATGTACCTATGTGTCCCCATTGTTGCCACTGGTATGGCCACCTAGACTGAGAGAGTGCCTGCAGGTCGCAATGTTCAGTGGACAACGCATGTATCAATCTTGCCTGCTCTGCTGGGAACAGCTCCTCTTTCCACCATGAGTAGATGTGGGTGAGGACCACAAAACTGAGCCTTCAATCTGCAATTAGTGAGGATTTTATTCTGTTATTTTGCAAGTGGGTCACTGCCTTAGGAGTCAGGAATTTTCCACTTGCCCTTAAGGCCTATGGCTTGCTGCAAATTCACTACAGTCATTCTATGGTTTTCCTATATGTTCAAAATGTTCTTGAGAGATTAGTAATGATCGAGCCATTACAGGTTCTTTATATGTCCCCATAGTTTCTCATAGTTAGTTGCGATGAAGTGGTTGCAAGCTAGCTTCCTTTATGCTTTGCTTTCTTGCATTTCTGCAATGAGCTACTGAAAAGGAAAAGCTTTTGACAATATTTATATGTTCCGTCCTCTATCTACAGATTCTTGTAAGCATGTTCTTCGTGTCTGCATGTGTGTATGTGTAACTTTGTGCAGGAGTGTATATTTACTTTGCTAGTAACGATACAGTTGTGTGGTCAATAGTGACATCAGCATAGCTGGTTATTATTACCATGCAACCTAATCCAGTGATGAGGCACCTGTGTCTGCGAGGACATCAGCTGGATAGGGTTTGAATGGTTGTGTAAGAGAATATCTATTCCCATAAGTGAGATATCCTGGTCCACCCGGTGGTTGGCCAAACAACGAGTGACATTTATCGTTTCTTATCCTTTGGGCTGACATGTGCATAGGGGACATGAGGGCCATTCTGGGGATCCTCTCTCTAGTATAGATAGGTTTATTCAAATAAAAGGAGAACTGCCTAACTAGCCCTATCGCTAAGTGTTCTAGTCATAGTCCAAATTAAAGAGTCCTGTTCCCAAATTCACAGTTACTAAATGGCCCTATCACTTTAGAATACCTAACTAAAAAGAAAAGAGAAATGAAGGCTTGCACACCAGCCTCCAAATGGGCTTTCGCCTAACCCAGCTGTTAGAGGATGTATCATCAGTCTTCAAGTTCTGTTATAATGGCTCTACAGAGTGTCCAGTCCCTGTATGTAGGTTGTAGATTCAAATTATAAATGTCTTTTAGACAGTTCTCACTTCTCCTTCTCTGGGAAAAGACACATTCTTCCCAACATCCTCTGGCTCTTTGGTAGGATTATTGATTCTCACTCTCATTATTTAATATATGTGTTGGCTTCCCCAGCCTTGAAACAAAGCACATGTATTTGTTTCACTCCCTGGTTGACAAGTCTTGTGTCCATAAAATGCTGTAACTTTCTGATATTGAAAATGACTTCCCCAGCCTTCATAGACCATGTTTTTCTTTCACTCTCTTTGCATTGCATTGCGCACCCATTCCACTCTTACGGGCTTTCAAGCTCAAAGCAAATTCTCCAGCATTAATAGGCAATATTCGTATCTCTCTCATTCCAGATTACTTGGGTTTTGTTTTGTGCTCATTCTGCTTTCCCAGATTTCATACCGGGAATGACGTTGGCAATCCTGGAGCCTAGAGCTTGGCATCTTCACAGTGGGAGCCTTCGCAACCCTGTTTGCGCTCAGCTAGCTAGTACTGGCACTCACCATGTTGAGCTTGGGGACCTGGCTCATTGCTTTCTTATGGTCTCAGTGTTGGGTACTGGGTGCCAGCCCCCCACTGAGCTTTAGTGGCTGCACCACCAGAAAAGGTGGTTTGCTTCCCATTTAGCCGGTTTTCCTGACCAGCACCTCTTGCTCGGTTAATGTACCTGCTCTGTAGCCTTCAGCTAGCAGGCCTCACACCTGCTATGCCACTGCTGGCTCTGTGACTCTGCATACCTCTGCCCTCCAGGACGTATTCACAGATGCTTGCATCTGTGTACCGTGGATTCTTCTCCCTCTTTAGGAGTCACAAATTACTTCTATGATCTCTCTCCATTCACAGTTCTGATTCTATGTACGTACATCATCACAATCAAAAAAGGTGTGTCCTTCTTACTTTGTTGCAGCTTTCAGATAACTGTTAGCATTTCTTGAAGCCGACAGAGTGAAAAGAGGATTGCTCATATTTGCAGATAAAATCTGAGAACACACTGTTCTTTCCATTCCTATGTAGGCGGACAATGTACTCCATTTAAGGAGGACATCATTGGACTGGCAGTCTTTGCCCTCAGTGGGGAGTCACTGCCAGTGAGGTCCCACTTTCCCAGACCCCTACGGAGGGTATTACAGAGCAGTTGCCCTTCCCTAGCCTCACACGGTCTGGCTTCTCCCTGATGAGAAGAGACAAATTATCCAGATTCGGTACATAACTCAAGAACCATCAGGGAGATTTGTTGGGGGTGCATTTGTGGTTGTTGTTAGACCTCCCTGTTGATGGTCTCAGAGGGATGTGTCCTGTGATCATGTGTGGTCATTCAGGGCATACATTGGTATTGGACTCTCACACACTTTACCCAAGAGGTGCCTCATGAATGTGCACTAGGCATGCAATTGACTCACCCTTAGCCCCAGTCTAAATTTCCTGAAGGATGCTGACATTGATGACAGCCAGTGCCTGCTCATTCCATGGTTGCAGATCCAAGAGTGCGGGTGGTGATCTTCCTCCTGTAGCCCTGAATATCTTGAGGTATTTTGTTACAAGATTCTGGGCACACTTCTTGAGGTCCTGCCAGTGTTTTGAGATCTGGGACACCTTGCAATGTGTTGCTGCAAAAATAGCCTTCCAGATATTGGTTATCTTTAGACATGCATAACCCATGAAGCAGTAATCCCCCTTTGTGATACCCTCCACCAGAACCTTCAGGTCTTCATCCAGGAATTTTTTGCAGCCTTACTGCAGCAATCACCTGGTGTGTGCCATGCTGTGTTGGGCTGGAAAGATTAAACATGCTGTTTGGGCAGGGAGTTGTCTGGTGGTGGTGGACCCAGGAGCATGGAATGCCCCCCTCTTCTCAGCACTTCTGTCATATATTCTAATACAATGTGTGTTTGTGGCCTATGTTTTCACCATTTTCATATATGATATGATATGATGTGGCATTTATAACGCGCCTATACACAAGTGTATCAAAGCGCGATGAGGCAAGGTAGGGGGAACAAAGGGAGGACAGACAATGATCCTCTAGGCCGGGTGTCATTCAGATCGCGCAAGTGCATGGGATGGGGGAAGGGCAAAATGTTTGAGGGGTAGGGGGGACAGTGCAGTACATGGGAATACAATAATAATGAGTAAGTAATTGCCAGTGGTGGCAAGTGCAAGGTAAGTGCAGACATCAGGTATCAGTGCTGGTAATGGGACTGTAGGGATACAGAAACAGTCACTGAGTGTATGGGTTGCCAGGCAGGCAGTGCGGGTGAGTGTGACTGGTGAGGGAGGGACCTGGGCCCTTGATCAGAGGGTGGCCAGGTAACCAGTGAAGTTACTGTATCAACCAAGAGGTCAGCAGGGGAGAGGAGGAGAAAAAGCAGACACAAAGAGAAAGGTTTTGAGGTGCTTCCGGAACCAGAGATGCTTCTCCTCAAGTTTCAGGGAGGCAGGGAGGCTGTTTTGGATGAGTTGCAGAGGGTGGAGAGTAGAGGCAGGCAGATTTAGAAAGAGGTTATTGCAGTAGTCAAGCCTAGAGAGAACCAGAGCTCTGGAGACAGTGAACTTCTGGTGGAAGGAGAGAAAAGAATACCTCTGAGGAGGTGGAGTTGATAGTGTGACTTCTTAGAGATGTCAGAGATGTGAGGATAGAAGAGAGTGTGTAGTCGAAGATGACACCAAGGTTTTTAGCCTGACAGGTGGGAGAAGGAGGAGGGCCAAGAGAGGCCAGCCAGAGAGTGACAGGAAAGGAGTTGTCGGCATATACTTCCCCTCCTTCATCTGTTCATTGGACAGTAACCAAGTGTCACTGAAACAAACCCCATCATTTACATAATGACAAATTAATCAAAAACCCACCTCTTTAACTGACACTTTATAATGGACACTTTTTGAGGGAGAAAGAGTTTGGTGATCCCTGTAACATGTGGAATTAGAGAGCACAGATAATATTTTTATTTATTTATTTATTTGCATTCGTTAAGCGCACTTGCAGCCCATAAGGCATTGAGGCGCTGTTACAGAGGATACAAAGATTTAAGATTACAGGAAGGTGCCAGGAGGGCTCTTAGTTACAGATTGGCAGGCTTATATGCAGTAGATGATACAATTTCGGCAAGTTAGACAAAAAGTCTAGTTTTGAAAGCCTTACAAAAGGCTAGGTGGGACTCAATGAGTCTTAGGTGAGGTGGCAGAGCGTTCCAGTGCGTGGCTGCTTGGGTGGGGAAGCTGGAGCCCCCAGCGCGCACTTTACGTGTAGTAGGTGTAACAATTGAGTTGGCATAAAGAGATCTGAGAGGTCTTGTGGCGGTGTGCCTGGTAATTCTGTTAGTCAGGTAAGGAGGGGCAAGTTCGTGAAGGCATTTGTGGGTGAGGGCAAGAGTTTTAAAGATAATTCTCTCTTTGACAGGGAGCCAGTGTACTTGCCTTCTGACTTCGGAGATATGGGTTTTTTTTTCCAGTGCCGGTGGCTGCCCTTAGTGCATTGTTTTGGGCTAGCTGGAGTTTGGCCAGGTTTTTGTTGGATGTCCCCACAAGAAGGGCATTACAGTAGTCTAGTCTTGACCTGATGATTGCCCTGGCAATTGTGAGGCAGCTTTGACGGGCCAGGAAGGGCCAGGCTGCGTTGAGGACTTTGGATTAGTATACTGAGGATGCAGCGATAGCATTGACCTGTCTATCCATCGACAGGTCGGAGTCAAGGTAGACTCTGAGTGTCTTAACATGGTTCGAGACCTTAATTGGAATGTTGTCAATAGTGAAGGAGGCGTCTGATCTCCGATATATGTCATTGACCCTCTCTTGCCCCACCCGTCTCCTATCATCATATCAAATGTTGCCACATGCAGTGCCATTATGCCCCCTAATGCGATCTTCGAACAATTCAAAATGAAATACTTCTTGTTTGTTGCATAATCCTTCATTGTTAGTCCTACTAGGGGCAAAATGTCCCCTTTCAACTAAAAACCAAATAAACATAAAAGCACAAAACAACAACACAACTCTAAAAACAACATAGTTTATAAAATGTTCTTTCCGCTCCTGCTCTTTCAACTTGCTCCAACTCCTTCGACTGCTTACTGGTCAACTGTAAAAGTGGAAGGAAGATAAAATAGTAATATTTAACTGGTGTATACTGAATCCATGGGCGCCTCTCTGCTACCTCCACTGCTGTTGGGGTGTAGTATGTTACAGTGAAGGGTCCAGGGAAGTGTGGTTCCTTCCAAGATCTTGTGAAGTTGTATATTATTATCTTGTCACCCAGATAAAGAGTAGTCTGTGCTGAGAACATCTCTGTTTTCTATGCCAATGGAATGTCTGTGCTTGATACTGAGTCGGCAGGCCTGCTTTGACCTGCTTTGACAAAATGCAAAATGTAGGTGAGAGATTTTGTGAGCTCATGCAAATATACTTTGACTTCATCTCCCAGGAGTTGGGCAGTGCTGTTAGCATCCAAAATTGTACATGTCGGAGTGAGAGGTACATGCATTTTCCTGCCAGTGACAATTTTCCGTAGAGTCAAATGGTGATCCGTACCTAGGGAATTGCATAGTGCAAATAAAGCTAGCAGAACACAATAGAGTAAATTCTTGCCAAGTGTCGCTGACAGTTTGGCAAGGTGCTCTTTAAGCAGGCCATTGAAGCACTCAACAAGTCTGTTGGCTTGAGGATGGTACGCAGAGCACAGACTGTGCTTGATACTCAATAAGGAGGTTAGGTCCTTAAAAAGATTGTTGGCGAAGTGTTATCCATTGTCGGACATCAACACATCACATACCCCCCACCTTGGGAATACTTCAAAGACTCAAAATTTGCTGGCATATTTTGCATCAATCTGAGCACATGGGGAAGCCTCAAGCCAACATTAAAAGGGGCATACAATGACAACCTTGTACCTATAAGAGCTACATCAATCCTCCATGTCGACATAGTCAATATGTAAATGGCGGACGGTCCCCTCCGGGTGTGGTAATGTTGCCTTAACAGTTTTAAATGTGTGCCTTGCTGTAAATTTCATACATGTTACACACCTATTTACAAACTAATTTACTAGTTCTTGCAAATTAGGCACAAACCATTGTTTGTTGATATCTGCAGCAACATGCTCTTTTGACACATTGCCTGGGTAATGCAGCTAATCCAGGGCTGTTTACAGCAAACCCTGGGGTATCACCAGTTTCCCTGTACTACTCTGTCTCAACACCAGGTCAGTGTGTGACTGTGAGCAGTCCCTCTTTTTCCATAACTGCTGTTGTTGTTCGGGTGTACCCCCTGTAACTCTATCACTTGGACAATGGGCAATGCTTTAAATGGCTCCATAAGTGTGGGGTGCTGCCTTTGCAGCAATGCCATCAAGGGTGTTTGATCCTGCTTGCTTTGCTGCAGAGTCACCCTATTCATTGCCTTGTGAAATTACATCTGTGCCATTGGTCAGGGTTTGCTGTAAACAAACTTGGTATGGGCGGCACATTTTATTGTCGCTATCTCTGCTGGGAGGGGCAGTGCATGGATTAGCAGGGACAATAACTCTGCATGTTGTACGAGGGAGACATTAATTCTCTGGAACCAATTTCTTTCCCATCTAGCCACTCCCAAATGCACTGTGGATGTGATGTACGCTGAATCTGAATAAATGTTGACGGAATGCCTCCATGACATGACCATGGCCATTATCAGAGCAGTCTGTGCAGCTCCCTATGCTCCATAGTGTAGTGGCAACCTCATCTAAGCCCACACCATACATTCTCCTTCATGATGACAAACCACGGCTGCACCTGTATGTCGACAACCCTTCCATGAATCTATCATTGATGAACCATCAACAAAGAGCATTTCACCTCCTTCTATGCATTCTTCGTGTACTTTGGGGTTGCCACCCCATCCTGTCAATATATGAGGCACAATTGTGCACATACTCCCCAACTTCTGCCGGCTGAGCTATGAATACTGCGGGGTTGGCAACTCAATACCTCACTACCTTAACTGCTGGATTGGAAAAAATGACCATATTACCCTGACACTCTCTGAGCGGTTAACGCAGATTTAAATTTTTCTAATATCGCAAAAAGTGAATGCTCCACATAGAGTGTAACTGCAAAACCTATCATTGTTGTTGATTTATTTCCATGGCAAATGCTGCTGCTGAAAGTGCCTGTTTGCATGGGAAGTAAACTTGCATTACTGGTTCTATAATACCCCTGCAGTAGGCCAGGAGTTTCTGTCCATGTGGCTTCATTTGAGTGAGAACAGCCATCACCACTGTGCCCTACAAAAACAGAAATACTTGGGTTTGCTAAAATATGTGCATATGCTAACGTTGTCTTCAATTCGGCAAATGAGTCATTGATTTCAGATGTCCATTTTATGGGGCCTTTTTCCTTCTGTGCTTCTTTTAATCCCTGAAGGAGGGGCTTTGTAACTGTGGAATAATCTAAGACCTAGGCCCTTCAATAATTGCACAGGTTTAAGAACTGCTGCATCTGCTTGACTGTGTGTGGCTCTTGTGTCCGGTGTATCGCTTCTACTCTCAATAGACTGATTCTCCTGCCGTCTAATGATAATATCTGTCCTAGGTACACTACTTCATTTTGTCAGTGCTGCAATTTCTCCTGGCCCCCTTGTACCCTTGTCTGCAAGCAATGTGAGAAATGTAACATTGTATTTCCTGCACTGGTCCTCCATTGTGCTGCACACCAGGAGGTCATCCATGTACTGTGCATTTGCAAGATGCTTTGGTCACCCTATTGAACACACTGGGTGACTCATAATACCCCTGTGGTAACCAAGTATGTTGGAACCTTGTGCTGCGATGTGTGAACACAGTGAGATACTGTGAATCTGGGTGCAATGCAATGGAAAATAACACATTATTCAAATCAGTAACTATGAAGCATTTCACGTCTGTAGGTATGTTACATAATATTGTGGCTGGCTTTGGTACAAGTGGAAAGTTTGCTTTGACTACATTGTTACATTGTTCAAGGGACAGCGATCCTTAATACATCTCCAAGCTCCACCTTTTGATTTATTGACAGGGTAGATGGCCATGTTACATGGGGATTCATATTTTTTTGTTCTGCCCTGTCACCATAGTGCGAGGTGCATATATTCCCTTGGTTCTAAGTCATTTCATCAACATATTTTTTTCTAATGAGTTTTTTATGAATATTTTTCAACAAAAATTCTCAGCAAATCTAATTTTTTTGATTTTTTCATTTTTTCTCTATTCCCAACCTCCCCAGTCCTTATATACACCCACCGATATTTTTCGATTTATTTTTTCATTGAAAAATATTTGTTAAAAAACCCATGGAAAAAAAGACTGTAGATGCAAGGAGGTTGTGCCATATCCTTGTCTGCTTCATGTGTTAGTGGCTATTGCCCCTTTCTTCAATTTTATGTGGACCACTCCTACTCCCTGCAACAACCTTATATCATGGGTCCCACTGGTCCATAGTAAATCTGGTAATTTTTTCAAATCATCCCATAAGTGAGTTGATTTGGTGCTCACTGTCTGCATCCACTGGGGGACCTGTCTCTCCTCTCTTTGTACCTGACATGAGATGCATGTCTGAAATACCATCTCCCCTCCTCTTAGTCCTCTGAGAACAGATGTTTGTTGCTCAAGTCTGTTAGGCTTAAAGTCAGGTCCATGCAAAGGTCCACAAACCACTCTGTACTCTCTTTGTTCAACCTGGATAACATTATTATGTCCTTCCTTGTGAGTGTTGCTTCTATATGTATTGTGAGTATTGTTACTAGTACAATATCTTTGTGTACTGTTGGTCTGAACAGGAATTCTGCAGCCAATCAGACTACCTTGTCTTTCATTCTGTGTACCCACCCTAACAATACGTGTACCCCGTTAAAAAAATACCTTAGGTGGCGTAGTGACCCTTGTAAAGTGCTGTGTGTACAAAAAGATTCTTTGATTGCTGCAACCCACAGATAAAAGATACCGTGTGTCAAGCATACTGTGCTCCTCTCTGAAAATGAAATTGTCAAATTGAATTTGCTCATTATGTCTCTTCCTAATATGTTGATGGGATTGTATTTTGAGTACAACAGGAGCGCCAGTATTTGCTGTGTGGCTATTGTGAGTGGTTCATCTTCTGTGACAGGAACCGTTACTATGGCCCCAGAAAATCATGTGTCCATTACTTTGTCCAACAGGAGAAATACATCCTCCTTAATGCAGGATTTGGTGGCTACTGTGTCAACCAAAAATGAGAAATATTTCTGTCCAATCTTCACAGCTGCCAAGGGTTCCTTGTTGGGCTCTTCACTTGCTGAAAGGATTCGACACACACACAGTCGACTGTGGGCTGGCCTATTAGGCATTGGGCCCCTCTTAGCCATAATTCTGTGCCACCTTTGCCCACATATAAAACATGGTCCTCCAAATCTGGATCCTGCTCCTCCATTTCCAAACCTCCTCCCTCTCTGTGAGTATCTTCTGCCCTGTTGGTAGTATCCCATCTGTTGGTAATACCCCCTTGTTGGTATTATCCCTGTTGCTGATACACTCCCTGTTTTGGATACCACCCTGTTGCTGCAGCACCTCTTGAAGTGGATACACTCCTCCATGTGACACACCCCCAGTGGGATTCCCCCCTTGTTGGATGGGTGCTACTTCAAGCTGTCCGGGAACAATGTTGGTAAGTACAACACCTGCCATGGGTATTTTTGCTAATTTCTTTTTCACCAATTTTGCCTCTGCCTTAATTGCATTTTCTGCTGTGTCCTCTCTCTTTCCTGTTTCCTCTTGCAAAAGTGCACTATGGTGCTCTGTATTTATGTACCGGGGTCCTGCCTCATGGACAGTGGACGGAGTGCTAAGATGTAAGTCAGAAGGCCGAGAGCCACTGGGCGGTCTTGCTTTATTTTTTATTTACAATTGTAATAGGGTGAAGCATGTAATCGCACAAAATTACAACCTTGGTTGTCTTTGTAATAATTTGTTCCCTATACAGGGGAGCCTAGCCGCTCAAACATTCCGTTCCCAAGAAAGGCAGGCAGGGATCTATGTGATATGGCGCTGGATTAATTTAGAACGTTGGTGTGTATAATGTAACCACACAATAGTGCCACTAAAGATTGATTTGGTGTTGTGTACTTAGGGACTTGGGTATTCAGACTAAGAGACATATTGGCTTTTGCAGAAAGCTAGTGTTGTTGGAAGCTGGATGAGTGAACTGGGTCATTTAAATACAAACTCATTTGTGTGTCTTGGTGGAGGCAGTTACAGAATGAAGACTGTGTAGTTATGAGCTTAAGTAGTAATACAGTATTTTCTCTTGCAGGCTAGACCTACACATGACCAAGGGATGATGTTAGTTATGTATTGCCTTGTATCTGGAATTTGAGCTACATAGATAGGAGAGTGCCTCTAGGCTAACTATAATCTATCATAAGTTTTCAGGTGAACAGATGAACATACAGGTTTAGAATTAGGTCAGAAAGACAACTCAAAGCCCTCAAGATGGATAGTGTGTAATAGCCTAAATATGTCAGCTAAAATATATAATCATTTGAGTTGACTGTAGCTAGATTTACATTTGAAATATGAGAGTGTGAATACTGAACACATGTTTTATGATTTTCATTCTTGAACTGTGCTTGATAGGTTTAAGAAAAACCTGTGTAACATTGTTTCTCAGAACATTGACTGGCACAATAACTGGCACACACCATGAATTCAAAACGAGGACCAAAGTCATCCTCAGTCCAACCACACGTATCCCAGTTGCTATAATTAGGGTAGAAGGGATAAAGACAAAAACTACTTAATGTAGTTCATAGTTTAAAAAATAGATAACAGCATCCATGAATTTACTTTGTTGGTGGACACCAATTAACACATTCAAAACAATCATAATTGTATTAACCAATTAATAAGACTCTTCAAAGATCAGGTCCCTCTGATTGAACACTGCAGTATGTGTGACAGGGGTGGCATGATACACCGGCTCAGGCTCTAGCACACAGCCATCAACAGTGGGGATGAATGTAATGTCAACCGTGGTACCCCACACGTCATACCACATTTCTACATAGCGTGATTATTTTTTGCTAACAAGGGTATTCCATTCGACATAGACATTTAAGCCTTGCTGGACAGTATTGAGGGTACATATCCAGCGTTGCTCAATACGGTGGAATATAGTTCCCATGTCTCCCCCTCTGGTATTGATTTTGACAGATTGCAACACAAAACATCTCATGTCTGTGTCCTTAGGATTGTGAAAGTGATCAACCAGCGTCTTGTCTACCATTATATTCCGTATACAGGTCCTATGTTCTGATATATGTTGTCTTACCTCCTTATTGGTTTTCCCAATATATATTAGTTCACAGGGGCATTTAATTACATAGATGACATTCTTTGTGAGACAGTTGGTATTATGTTTCTATTTCCAACTTTTGGTCCCATATAGGAATTCATATCTGGTTTCAGTTAGTGGACGTAAAGCGCAATTCCCACACTTGTGATGGCCTGTAATGGGCGGTAATCCCCATTGGTTTAGAACTGTCTGTTCTCTGGTAACCTCCTTATAGTTGTGTACCAGTTTTTGTCTCAGATTCTGGCTCCTCTTGAAGGCAAACATAGGTTTCTTAAAGAGGGAACCAGGATGTTTAACAAGACTCCAGTTCTTACTAATGATTTTCTTTATGTCACAGCTTATTGGATTGAATGTCGTGACACACACTAACCTGTCAATTTTAGTTTTGTCACGGGTGCTCAAACATACCTCCCTGTTGGTATTCAGGGCTCTTTTCAAATGACCTTTAACTAGTTTTTTAGGATATCCTCTCTCACATAGTCTCACTTTGAGATGATCTGCATGCTTTACAAACTCACCCCTTTTGGTACAATTGCGCCGAATGCGCAAAAATTGGCCATAGGGTAGGTTCTAGCGTAAGCCTGCGGGGTGAAAACTCGAAAAGAACAAAAGTTAATTCTTGTCCGTGTGCTTTTTGTACAAGGTAGTAACCAATCTCCCCATTGATTTTCTTATCAGTAGGTCAGGAAAACTGACCTGCTGATGGCTCCGCTCCATAGTGAACTTGATGTTTATATCACATGTATTGGGCCATTCCTGAAAAATAGTCAGAGATGAATTCGATCCTCTCCATACCAGGAACACTTCATCTATGTATCTACGCCACACTTGAAGGTGCTTGCGGAGTACCAGATGCTGTTCTAAAGAGTTGTTAATCCCCAGAATGTATTTATCTGCATAACCCGCCATGTATACATTTGCGACAACGGGGGCGAATATTGCCCCCATACTCCCTTCTCTTGTTTATACAATTGTTTTTTATAAAGGAAGACATTTTCGGATATTGCGATGTGGATACAGCATTGGTGCAGGAGGGGGCATTTGCTTGTTCCGACATTCTTCTCTCGTCCTTCTTCTTCCCTTGTGCTTCTTAGGATGTTGAAAAAGTTCAATCAATGTCTACAGTCTTTCTATGCCAGTTTGCTATCTGCCTGGATTGCCTATTCATCTGCCAAGGCCTCTGTGCATTTTGCACATTGCTCTAGAATTTCATAGCAGCTTCCTTTGTACCACGTGCGCCCCGCTTGTTTACTTGGGTTCCTGACACATGGATTTAGCACAACTCTTACACCACCCTCCTCTAGGCCTCCGGTTCCCACTTCATCCGAAAATAGGAAACAGAGGCAAGAAATTCACCAAGAGATGAAAAATGGGATCACTCCTTCTTTCTGCTCCGCAGGTTGTACCGATTTGCTCCTGGTACCATGTGTTCAACAAATAGTGCGGGTGCACTTCCAGTCTCGAGCTTGGAGTCAGCCTGGGGCACAATGGCAGATGATGATGGGTGCCCAGGCGACAATGCAGGCTGTGGCGCAACAGAAGATGGTGGGCGCCACAGAGGTATGCGCTTGATGTCGGCCAGCAGAGATGCAGAATCTGCTGGACAACGTTGAGGCACTCTTTGCTCTTCTGTTTTTATGGCAATCTCATCAGGCTTTGTTTCTGGGTTCAGGCAGTTTCTGTGGCAAGGGACTGGCAATGGCATTTTTCGTTTCTGGAACCGCTGCTATCTCTTCCTGGTCTTTGTCCCGATCAATTGACGTATCGAATGGTGATGGGACTTTCTTGGCATGCGTGGCATGAATCCACGCCTTGCGTCCATCCACACGTAATGCTGTCTGCGTGGTTAAAAGTACCTGGTAGGGCCCACACCACCTGGTTGCCAGCGATGTTTTCCGCTCATAATTTCTGATTAACACCCAGGTTCCTGGCTCCAATGCATGTGCTGGGCCAGTGTACCTCACCGGTAATGCCTCCTGCACCTGCTGATGAATCAAACGCAGTTTTTTTATGAACATATTACAGTAAATGCCGAGTACAGGGTATTCTACCTCTCTCATTATTTTAGGCTGAGGTGCGCACCACACATTTTCTGGTCTCCCCATTATACTTTCATAGGGGGAGAGCCTAGTTCTGGCCTGCACTGACGTTCGCATACACAGTAAAGCTATTGGTAATGCATCTACCCAGCTTAATTTGCTACCTGCACAGATCTTACTGATTTTGGACTTCAAAATTCCATTATGCCATTCAATAAGACCGGCCGAACTCGGATGTCTCGAACAATGGCATTTTTTATCAATCTGCAATCCTGCACAAATCTGCATTATCACTGCACCTACAAAGTGAGGACCATTGTCCGACCATATGACACGGTGCAGACCAAAGCGAGAGAAATGCTCTTTTAGCATTACCTTCGCCGTACTCATGGCTGTGCAATCTATCAAGGGATATTCTTCCACCCATTTGCTGAATGCACATATGATCACCAGAACGTATTTCAGATTTTGGCATCCCTCCATCTCTATGAAGTCAAAGTGAATCACTTCGAATGGCATAGAGGGAGGTCCAAAACTTTGTGTTGGAGTCACTGTTCCTTTTCCCACATTGTGTTGTAGGCACGTGATGCAGTTTTGCACCAGCCTCTCAGCATTCTTTTTTATGAGCGGATTTTCCCAGACTGTGGCTAAATGTTGGACTATTTTCTTCGCACAGATGTGTGTGGGACTGTGAGCCATTGTGACCATTGCGTTTACATAAGCATTCGGCAACATCCAATTCCCATTTCTTTTGTCCACCCAGCAACCCTCCAAATCCAGTTCTGCAGAACCCTCGGCCCATCCCTGTATTTCATCGGCGGAGGCTTCCGCCTGCATTTCTTTAACAGTCACAATTCCATTTTCTATCAGGCAGGGCACTTCCTCTGATTGTACTGTCAACATATTTGTACTCAAATCAGTGGCAGTCTGTTTCGCAATCTTGTCTGCAAATGCGTTTCCTTCTCCCACTTTACATGTTACTTTTTTGTGCGCCTCGCATTTCACTATTGCCAGGTGTTTTGGACACGTAAGCGCAGACAGTAATCGCACAATCAGAGGGCCATGTTGAATTCTAGCCCCATGGGATGTTAAGAAACCTCTCTCGGCCCATAATCGGCCAAAATTATGAACTACGCCAAAGGCGTACTTGCTATCAGTATAGATATTTACGCTCAAGTTCTCAGAAATTTCACAAGCTCTTGTTAAAGGAATTATCTCTGCTGCTTGGGTGGAGTTATAAGGAATTCTTTTACTCTCCACAACACGTTTTAATGTCGTAACAGCATATGAGGCCGTTGATGTGCCGTCAGGTAGTTTAAAACAGAAGCCATCACAAAACAGTTCCCCAACTGGTTCTTTTAGTGGTGTGTCACTCAAATCAATTCTCCCTTTTGTTTCTTCCTCAGTAACCATTAGGCAATCATGGGGAGGCAATGCAGTCCCACCACTATATTCCCCGGGCATTGCCATTAATTCTGCTGGATTCAAAGCGCTACACCTCATAATTTGGATGTTGGGCTCGAACAATACAATTTCATATCTAGTCAATCTAGCAGAGGTGAGGTGTTGCGTCTGTGTTCTATTGAGTAGAACATCTATGGCATGTGGCACCATCAAAATTAAGGTGTGCCCCAAAACCATCCCTTCTGTTTGTTTCACTGATACAGCAGCCACTGCAACAGCTCGCAAACATCGTGGTAGTGAGCGCGCTACAGGGTCCAGCGCAGAAGAAAAATAGCTGCACGGCCTATTTCTTCCACCTTGTTCCTGTGTTAAGACAGACAACACGCATCCTTCGTTCTCATGCACAAATAGCCTAAAAACCTTTTCATAATTTGGTGTGCCCAAAACAGGAGCAGAACTCAAAATGTTTTTTAGCGAATCAAATGCTTTCTGACATTCTTTATTCCACTGCAAAGGCATCACAGCATCTTTTTTTATTAATTCCACCATTGGTTTCACAATTAAAGCGAAGTTCATAACCCATTGACGGCAATAAGAAGCCATCCCTATTATCGCTCTCACACCTTTCTGTGTTGTTGGAATAGGCATACCAGAAATACTCTTTATTCTCTCTGGTGTTAATCTTCTCCCTTCCTTTGAGAGTAGGTACCCCAAATAGCTACTTCTTTCTGACAGTACTGGAATTTCTTTAGGCTTGCTTTATTGCCATGCGTGGCTAGATGAGTCAATAATAGAACAGTACCTTTTTTACATATCTCCTCAGTGTCAGCAGCGATTAGTAAATCGTCAATGTATTGTAACAATACACAGTCTGCTGGTAATTCTAACATGTCCAACTGCTCTTTCAATGCTCTACTGTATATGCTCGGACTGTCAGTATAGCCTTGTGGAATACGTGTGAATGTGAATGATCGTCCTCCTAAAGTGAAGGCAAATAAATACCTGCTTTCTTTGTGTACTGGAATGCTGAAGAAAGCATTTTTCAAATAAATAACACTAAAGTATTCTGCCGAAGCAGGGATCATTGTCAAAATCGTAGTGACATCTGGCACTAACGGGAATTGGGGATCTACTACTTTGTTCAGTGCACGGAGATCAATTATGAAATGGTACGGTACCTCATTACACCCTTCCTTGTACACAAGAAGAATGGGGCTGTTACATACACTACCTGTAATCTCTTAAATCACTCCCAATTTCACCAAATCAGAAACAATACTTTTCAATCCTTTTTCTCCTTCTGCTGAAATTTTATACTGCGGAATACGTAGTAACGTCATTCCTTCTCTTAATGTAATTTTTACTGGTTCTATTTTCAAACATCCCACATCATTGTCATTCACGGCCCAAATGCAAGTTGGTACCTTACTTAATTCCCCTGTTAAAGGTTCTGTCACAAATTCAGAAGTCGGCATAGTCTGGGGAGAAAAAGTCAAAAATAGCCCATCTGGTGTACAATGAATAACTGCGCTTAGTTTTTTCAATAGATTCAATCCTAAAAGATTCTCCCCACAATGCTCTGTTAAAAGAAATGGACAATGTTCAGTAAAAGGCCCTATTGTCACTGCCACTGATTTGGACTTGGGGTTTATTACTGGGGTAACTGCGAACCCTACTGAGATATTCTGTTGCCCTGACAGAGGAATGTCTGGAACCAAGTGATGATCTATCGAGCACCTTTGTGCCCCCGTATCTACGAGGAATCTATGCTCATCATTCTCGATTTTCATCTCTACGTAGGGTCCTTTCTGATTCACGAGAATTGACACTGGTTCCGACCTGTCCTATTGGGGTAACAAAGCATCATCCGATGTGTAGTCTCCACTGTTATTATAATATGCACCTGTCTGGTTATCAAAAATGTTACCCCCTCTCCCTCTATTTCCCGTTTGTACAACCTGCTGATTTTGACTTTGCGTAATTTGATTCGAAGCCTGGCCTTGATTCTGTGCACCATACCCATGATTATTTTGGTGCTGCTGCATATTATTTCTGTTGTGACCATTTGTTCCATTGTGCCCTCTGTGAGGCCTTCTCTGACTATATCCGCCTCTCTTTTGCAAATGCGGACATTGTGCCCGCCAGTGTCCTTCCTCTCTGCAGTATGCACATTGATTTAATCCCAAAGGCCCTCCATGCATATTCGAATTTCCCCTACTCTGTGCATTTCCCCTTCCCCTGTGGTGTCCTGCTATCTGCTGGAGTAACACCCCTACTATCGTCCGCAGAGCTTCTATTCTTATTTGCAAAGGGTACTCATTACATATCTCATTTATCTCCCCTACAGAAGTCCTAAGGCTTGACATCCATCTCATTGTTTCCCGCACACACACCTGCAATCTTTGTCTATCACCTATCTGTCCCGGTGGCAGCAAAGATTTCTGCATATACAGTCCTGACGCTTTCTTCCTGCCTCTCTCAATATTCTTTCTCATATTCCCTGGTGTGGCGAATACTTCAGAATACTCTTCATCCAATTCATTCTTTATTTCAAACTGTCGCTTCACATGCTCTTCTATTTCTTCATCTCTCCCTCTACAACGGGCTAATGCATTAAAATCCAACAATCGTTGCGGTGATAACTTCCCAATTAACTTTTTCCATTGTCCCGACAAATATTCCCCCATGCATTCCAACAATACCTGTCTTTCGTTGTTTCTTCTGAAGTCATATAGGGACGCTAGCGTGGATGCCCCATAATTATCGTCTATATACATTTCCGCTTGTTCTTGCAGCTCACACTTTCTCTCCTTGCTGATCGCGCTGCAAGTCACTCTCATACATTAATTTTGCTCAATTCCACTCATGGAAGGGGAAGTCGGGACGGTGGCACCCTCTTGATCAGGAGGTGCAGAGGGGGCAGTGAGAGCGGGATACGTCTACTGGGGCTGTGGTTATTGCAAAACACGCGGGGCTGGCTGGCTAGTGGGCAGTGCAGTGTCTGACGCAGTCTGTGGTTGTGCTGGTGTTGAGAGGGGCTGAGCAATGGGAGGGGGTTGAGCGGCAGCTACTGCCGTAGTCTTTTTAGTTTCACTCCTCGGGCCCTGTTTTGTTTCAGTTAAGATTCTGTTTATTAATTCGTTTGATGAGTGTAGGTCTCTTTGTGGATATATTTTTTTCTATGTTTAATTCATCGCGCCGCCTTGTCTTTCTCAAGCTATTACTCCACTCCTCCTCCTCCTTCTCCTCAGTTTTCTCCGTCTTTGACTTATGCCTGCGCGCATGTTTCTCTCTACTTCGAAATCGGAGCATTGCTTCCCTCCTCCAGTCCCTAAGGATATCAAGTGCCCCAGGGCATGCTCTCTTACTTATCAACACCTTTTCCAGGTTATCAATCCGGTCTGTCTCAAAACTCCCATCCCTCGGCCACTGAAGATTTTCCTGTTTTCTGGTTTGCTTATGCCAAGTTTCACAAAATATTATCGCTCCCATACCATACTTTATGTACATATCATAAGCCGGCGTTCCTCCCGGAGGTGCTTCCTGGCCAGTTTCCAGAGATTGTTCACCGCAGCGGAAAAATCCCGCTAAGGTGGACAATACCCCAGGCATGTTTTAACCTTCCCCTGTGGCTAATCAAACTTACTGTGGGTGTTTAATTTTGCAAAATCAACTCTCAACCAATATCAGGATCACTTACGAATCGGGGCACAACTCACCTGATTAGTCAATTTGTCTTTTCAAGACACATTTTGTCTGTATACTGACGCAACCAATGACGTTGTGTCTGCATATCTCAGCTCTGCCTCATTTCGGGACCCTCGCCTCCTTGTTCACTGGCCAGAGGTGTCAATCAGGGATCAGCTGTGTGCAGATCTGCAAGCAAGGAATCTCATCACTTACACAGGGTGCTCCGAACACCTCTTGATCCCGGCTCGATCGCTCCCGTTCTCGCCATTCTTACTGCCTTCCTTATTTTGCAACGTACATGATGGAACAAGTGGGTGAGGGTCCCTATTCGGGCGCCATCTTGAAGGGGCCCATGAGGGACCCCCGGATGTGGAAACAAGGCACAGTCACCACACACGAATAGATACGCCAGGCACGAGGTTCTGTTCCCAAAATCTAGGGTTTATTGCAATATAAAGTAGTCCCAGTTGGCCAAGTGGTCCCACGCCCTGCAACGTGTGTCTTACAGACCTCGGGGGACACAAGAGAGCGTGAAACGTACATCAGTTACATATATACAAATGGAGCATTTTACAATCAGTAATGACACATTTGATGCCACCCCCAATTCATTTCCCTTTGAATTAGAGGCGATGATTGACCAGTGTGACAAATATGACACCTTAGACCACCATATTTAGTAACGGTTTGCAATCTTCAGTTTTACAGACACCATTCTTTATTTGCGAGAACACAGCGTTTCTGTTTTTCATGGGCAAGCTGCGCGTAGGATATTGGCACATACCAGACCTCTCTTTCTCTTAGTTTCGATTCTCGCTCTAGAGGTCAGCCCGCTCTCCGGGGCCTCACTGGGCTCAGAAAGGGGGCCCGTAAAGAAGATCATAATTCAACTTTTTAAATCCTAGTTTCATACATTACTATTCTTTCAGGATACTCACTGATTAAATGCCTTGCTCCCTGTCTTCAAGGATATGTGAGGGAGGGAATCGGGCATTTCTGTCTGGCTCTCCAGAGTAATGTTTCAACATGTTTCTTAGCCTTGGACCATTGAAGCAAAATAATATCCACAGTAAAGCAGTTTTACATGAGGCAAAGTGGCAACGTTAGAGAGAGCAGAGAGAGAAAACAAAATGGTGATTCTGGTCATCTTAAAATGGCTTCACTCTAGTTGAACTAATAGCTACGTAATAACTAATGACTAATGGATATATATTCTTGCACTGTAAATGAGGCGGTTGGTCTTCGGCCAACCAATTATCATTCATTTCCGGACCCTCTAGGGGTATTTGCTTTTTCTGGACTGACACTAGGATAAACCCTGTTGGTGATAAGTGAGGTCTATTATGTTTATCAAGGCATTCACCCAGAACATTAAGACAATTCATCTAGGGTATAGCAGTATAGAGAGATTCGACGTCCAGATTGTGACTAGTATGTCTTCATCAGTGATGTGTATAGCTTGAATGATCTTAATCATATCAGTGGAGTCCCTGACGAAAGATGGAATCTGCAGTACAAACGGTTTCAAAAATACTTGTGAATAAACGGACAAAGGTTCAAGCAGTGAGTCAATAGCAGACATGATGGGTCTGCTCGGTGGTTTAGATATATTCTTGTGGATTTTGGGTAATAGATAGAAGGCCTTTTTGGGCCATGTTTTGTTAAGGAAACGGCCCTCTTCCTGACTTATCCATTAATCTTCAATAGCATGGTTGGTCAGGCTTGTAAACTCTTCCTGCAACCCTGTGGTGGGATCCTTATCCAATTGTCTATATGCATTCCTGTCACCCAACAGGCGCATACATTCTGCTTCATATGCTGATGTTTCACGGATAACAATCCCACCCCCTATGTCTGCTGGTTTTATTGTTATTTCAGCCACATCACACAATTTCTTAAGACTATTGGGGTAATTACGAGGTTGGAAGTAATGGAAAAACGATGCAGGTAAGGGATTACTGGCACCGCATACCGCTCCGGGCTATTCCAACTCAACAACCCGGTATTAGTGTTAGGGAGAATTCTCTGTTTAGGCTGAATTTCCTAACCTAGTGAGTCCCCCAGCAGCTTTGCTGGATTTCTGGAGTTTGTTTTTTTTCATCCTGCCAAGAGTGAGACTCTTTTTCTCCCACTCTTGGACATGTATGTGTGTAATTCCTTTGAATGTCAATGTATTCTATGGGCTATGGGGTCTTTTACTCCATAGGGTCTCATATGTTTTTCTATGTGTGTTACACCGCACCCAACGTGCCGTAACACTGGGGCGTCCTAGCGGACCTCCACCATAGACTCCATACCCGGGGACTGACTACTGTCTCCCCGGGCATGTAAAGTCACCATTGGCTTTACTAGACCTAAATTTACTAACAGAACTAGTACAAACCATCTTATTGTGGACGTACTAGTAGGGGTAATTCGATTACTCCAGGATCTGTTATTCGAGGGGCACTGTCCCGTCCCCCCTCGCCGAGTTTTGGCTGGTGGCAGTGGAAACTACTTGTTATGTCTGACCCCGAACATAACCCTATGGGATTCTTCCCATTGTTGGAGATTAATACTTTTCCTCGTTAATCTCTAACGTACCACCGGTCTACTTATCTTAAATAAGTTTATCGGATGGTATTTTTTGCCAGAACTCGGTTTGGAAAATGGCGTCTGTGTTTGTCTCTGTAACTCCTAAACCAAAGGTCGAGCCCTTTGTTCCACTTTTGGCGGGCTCTGAACAGAGACCCTCCAAAGTGGTGCCATTCTGTCTGGGTTACCACAGGGGTGTGGGAAGGGGTTTAGGCACCCTGGACCGAGTTGCCTTGCCAACTCCGGTCGCACTCTGGAGTGATTGGCCCAAGTGGTGAGCCTCCCCGCTCACCACTTAGCATGTGTTGATTGACAGCTAGGCTGAATGAATGGGGGTTTTCTGCATAAAAGCAGGGCTTTTGGGACTGGATCTTCAGAAGTCGCCACAGGACCTAAGAATCCGACAAGGGTAACGCTGAGCCGACCTGCACGACGACACCTCCGGTGGAGCCCTGCAGAACCAACTCACCACTTCCCGACGACAGAGGAGATCTCCCTGCCGGAGAGTCTCTTCCCCTGACTGGTGGGAATAACCAGTCCCCTTTGCTTTTTATTCGCCTCAGGACGCAGTGGTCGAATTGCCCGTGCAGAGCACCTCGGCAACCGGATAGCCACTACCCCTGTACCGCGACCAAAAGGTGGTGCCTTGTGACGGAGCACTCCACGGCTGGATTCTTCCCTGGTGGTGCACCGAACTTCACTTTTCTTCGACGACGAGATCACCTCTACTCTTGGCAAAGACCCGATGTGCATCCACCACCAGGAACAACTGCCCCCGCCGGAGCTGCCCTCCACAAACAAGGTACCGTGTCCGCCTGGCTTCCCTTTCGATCGGTTCGAGGGAGGTGTCTTAATCCTCTCCTTTCCGTTGGGTCGCCTCCAAGCTTTTCTCATTTATTGTTCTGAACTGGTTCAATCTGCCGATAACAATTTGCTACAAAGACTTGAAGGCCTCTCCACTAGAGACTTTTTGGGACATATCGCCTTGCCTCTCTCCGAGTGGGCCTGGCCTCTGAACTTTACGCTCTATTGTGATTCCTGCCTTCCTGCCTTGCATTTTACACGTGAAGTATTGAACTGTGTTGATTTCGTAACCTGCCTATCTTTTTCTCTCCCGTCCTAACTAATATTCGAGTGCCATCTAGGTTGAGGTATACACCTCTGTTTGTAAATAAGTGGTGCCAGTAGAGCCTAGACTTGTCGAAATATTGCTAGGGGGATTGATCGTTTCTTCTTTGTAGAGTAATTGTGTTTGTTTTGTTTGCCGTGAAAGTGCCATAGTGTTTTTGATAGATGTTTTGTTATAAATAAATACCTTAATATCTTTACACTAAGCCTTGTTGCGTGTTTGCTTGGCTTGCTGTGAAGAATTGCCCTATTTTGTATACTCCACATACTGCTCAACTCTTCTTGAGGGAAGTTGACTGCTCAGCCACAGCTACCAAGTGAATCTGTGTGGTACAGACTGCTACCAAGTGGGTTCACCGCCAAACACCTGTAGTCCTAAATCTTTTTAGGAGGGTGAGACAGGCCCAGCATGGCCCACCAGTGCAGTTAGTGGTACCACGCAGGCAGCCCCCAATCCCTTGCCTCAGAGCCAGTCCATTCAACCTAACCACTGAGCAGATCCACACCCTGAACCGTCTGGACCGGGACACCATCACCACCATTGTGGACACGATACACAACAGCATTGTCAGCCTGATTGAAATACGCACCGCCATCCCCCCTCTACTGAAGGTAGTGTCTGTGCTCCACTTCCTGGCCACAGGCACCTACCAGCACACAGTGGGAACATGCATGGAATATCCCAACCATTATTTTCTCGCATGCTGAACCAAGTGTTGGATGCCCTCCTGAAGCACTTAAGGAACTACATAAGCCTACCACAGACTGCCCAGGAGATATTTGACACAGAATTTGGCTTCCATGCACTCGCAGGCATGCCAAGTTGTATTGGTGCACATGACTGCACCCATGTAGAATTGGTGGTCCCGCATGCCACGGAGGCGGTGTACCGCAATCGTAAACTATATCACTCCATCAGATGGTATGTGACTCCAGCAAGATCATCACACCTTGTTGTGCCTGATTTCCCAGATCGACTCATGGAGCAATGGTCCTGCGGAACACCGCACTACCACGCTATATGGAGTGACATGCAGGACGATGTGCCTGGCTGCTTGGTAAGTCGCATGACAGGCACATGGCAGTGTAATGGGGGGAGAGATGCACACACCACCATGGCAGCATTATTGTGAAGACAGCACAAAGTCCACATCACAAAACACTGTGCCTCAAAGCATCACTAACTGAACATGACTACCAAGCCCATAGCAATGATGGTAGCTGCACACCAATTACAGCATGCCTAACTTACAACCAGCCCACATCCCACAACATGTCCACCATCCATCATCAGACCTCACCCTCCGTAACACAATCCAGCAACCTGCTGTGAGTATGCACAATGTAAATGTCTGCAGCAATTCACAACACAGGACAAGCATCCATGAGAGTGCACAAATCAATTCCACCAAGGGTATACACTGCTTGTGACAGGACCACCAGCACAGTAGTGCTGCATGTCAGCATGGAAATGATAAGCCCTGAATCAAAAATAATGCTGATACTTCTGGCAATGCTGCCAGTAACAAAAATATACTAATCATTACACATTACATAATGACAACAAACACAACGGAATACATCCACAGTGCATGCCGAACATCATGGGAGTGTACTCTCTGTATCAACTGGAAGACGCAATACACTCCATAAGACTATGGCACAGCACACATTGTGGCAAGGTAAATGTGTGCTTACAACCAGGGACATGTGAATGTGAACAACAGAAATCTGCAGGCATGATTGATAAGTACAGGTGTCCATCAGGAATTGACTTACACATACCTTTTTTTGCACCCATGCAGGTGACAGTGGCTATCCCTTGAAGACCTGGCTCCTCACCCCTCACCCCTGTCCGGAACCCGCAGAACAGGCACGAAGAGGACTACAATCGTTCCCATACCCGCATCCGTGTGGTCATCGAGCAGACATTTGGCCTGTTGAAGTCACGTTTTCACTGTTTTAGCCTGTCGGGTGGGGCACTCCTCTACAGGAATGAGAAGGTGGGCAAGATCATCATGGCATGTGTCATGCTGCACAACATGTGCATCCAACAGAACGTGCCTCTGCCCCCTGACATTGAACAGCAACCACCAGGTGATGATGAAGAAGATGAAGAAGATGTGGTTGTACATCATCACGGTGGCGATGAACAGGATGGACGTGGTGTGTGCCAGTCAGTGATTGACCAATAATTCTAAGAGACATGGGAGCTGGGGATGCCATGAATGTGGGACTGAGGGCACTGGGTGTGGGAGTACATGGAACTATGCACTGTAAACCAATAAATGACACATACACAATAAGGAATGTCCAGGCTAGTATTTTTTCAGGTACGCAATGGGTGTATTTAACAGTAAGAAGTAACAAGTGCTCATACCCTCCACCTCACACACACCTTCCCCCCTCCCCCACACAGCCTCTCCCACTCCCCCTCCCCCCACAACTCCCCATACACCCTTTCCCTTCTCCCCCTCCCCCCACAACTCCCCACACACCCTGCCCCACTCCCCTCACAACTCCTCCACACATGATGTGCAATCGACTGCTGCAGGTGTCTGCATCATTTGCCATATTCAGGCTGCCCCTGCTACTTTTGGCCACTTCCCGCCTCTGGTGGCAGCATGTCTGAGTGCCGCAAGGTGCATGCAGACCTGTGCAGGGGGCTGGAGCCCGTGCCCTCTTTGTCCAGTCTCGCGCCAGACGCTGTGCCTCCAAGGCATCTGCAATTCAGCTAAGGACCTGCCTCATTGCAGCAAACTCCTCGCAGATGTGAGTTCTGCTCACCTCAATGGCTACTTTCATGGCCGCTGTTTTGTCCCGGCCCTCCTGCCTTGTCAGGGTACCATCAGCTATGAACTGTCTGACTATCCCTGTCAGCTTCTCCTGGCGCTGCTCCATCAGTGGCTTTCGCTGCTCCCCATCCCGGACACCAGTGGAGGTGGATGCTGCATGTGGCAAGGGTCCCAATTCTTGAGGGTCCTCTGTAGGGCTCCAGATCACTGGCCCTGGCTCCCCTCCAGTCTGTTCATGTGTGCTGCCATTGGGGGTGCTGAATGGGGTGATGGTGGGGGCTGGGTGTGGCAGGTAGGTCTGATGACAAGTCCTCCACAGGGACACACACCTGGCCTTGGCTCTGTACCTCGTCGTCTCTCTGGGGTGCCATGGCAGCTGCCTCCCCGACAGAGCTGTTGGCAGCAGACAGGGCCCCATCGGCCACTGGCTCCTGTGCAGTAGATACAGCTGTTATGGGCACTGTTGCTATGGCAGTGGCCCTTAGCCACCCCAGTGACTTTGCATCCTGTGGTGCCTTTGTCTACTGTGGCAGATGTGCCTTGCCTGGGCCTTTTGACGTAGAAGGCCTGTTGCCATCTTCCCTGCCCCTGGTCTTCTTTCTGGGGGTTGTTGCCTGCGCTGCAGAGTCTGTGCCGCAGAGTCCTGGGCTTCGTTGTCAGGATCTGAGCCTGTGAGGGACCGAGAGAGGGACAGTATCAGTGATGGTTCTACATGCATCATGCATACATTGGTATTGTTGCTGTTCTACACATTTGTGGGGATTCGGTATTGGAGTTGTGACATTCAGGTTGCTTGCTATATGGGGGATCATACAGGCATACGTCAGGTTCACACATGTATAAGGTATTGTATACTGTGTGACATGCCTTTCTGTTGTGGACTGCATGCAGTGTGACACATGCCATTTCCATGTTTGTGGGGTGTGTCTCAGGTATGGCATTGGCATGCTGCATGCACATGGATGTGTCAGTGCTGAGGATAGCATCTAGGCAGGGATGTGCCCATGTGTGTGTAATGGGCCGTGCATTGCCTCATGGCATGGTCACATTCGTGGACTATCATCATACTTTGCATTACAGTGTTTTCTTAGGACACTCACCTCCATCTGTCGATGACGTGGCTCCATGTTCCATTTTGCCAACACCTTCAATCGACTCAATGCCAATTATGCTGGCGCAGGTATCTTCCCAGCGGCTTAGTTTTTTTATAGGAGAGTTAGAGCCACCACCAGTAGCCAGCCTTGGCTCTGGTAGGCCGACAAGATGTTGCGCACTCTGAGGCGCAGGTCGTCCCAATGTTTTCGGACGTCCTTCACTGTGCAGGAGGTGTTCCCAACCGCACTCACCTTCTGGGCTACTAGCTCCCAAATCTCTTTTTTTTAAGCTGTGCTGCTCTTTTAAGGTCATTTGCAAAGACCACCTATGCATGTTCAGCCAGAGTGTCAGCAAGCATTGTCAGTTCATCCTCCGAGAACCGCTCCTTCCGCTGCCAGGATGCCCCTTTTTTCATTGCCTTTGGCATGATGCTGGTGGAGGAGAAGATATTCTTGTGTCGGATTGAGGCTGCAGGTCCTGTGTATAGAGGATGGCAGTGGATTGTGTTTTTCAAGATGGCCGCTGTGCCGTGTCACGTTCCGGCACGATGATGTTACTTCCGATTCCGCTATTAGCTGTGGTAGTTATTAGCAGTTGCCGCTAATATCACTGGCTGCTAATGCCGGACCCGTTGATGCTGGGCCCATTATTTAGAGGTGGACTGCGGTGGAAGGACTGTCTGCGCTTTCCATGATGCCACTAAGGTGATGTTTTTGGGACTTTTGCGGCAAGCCGTTACTGTCGATACCGGCATGCCGCTACGCGCGTGCATGCCTACTCGTAATCGGCTGCTGTTAGCGGCATCATTGCTACATGGACACAGTATTTCCTCAATGCCGGTAAAAACTGTTTTTTACCACAAATCTCGTAATGACCCCCTATCTCTTTCTGCTCTCTTGAGATTTTCAGGTTTATAGTTCTTCTTGTCAATTGCCTACAAAACTTGCTTGGTTACTATATTTTCAAAGACCTGATTCTCTGGTGGGCAGGCATGTGGAGGAGGCATAAATGCGTATTTCACCTTTAGTCTACTCACATTGGTTATTTCCTCATTGGTCCCTACTGTACCCCTTCTTTTTGTTTGATGTTTAGGTACATAAATCTCAAAGAAATATTTGAGGTGTATATTTCTGAAGAAGTTATGGAGTTCTAATTCCGTATCGAAAGGATCCGCCCTTGTGGTGGGAACGTAGGACAGCCCTTTTGAAAGAAGGTCAAGGCCAGATTTTTCCAGATGATAGGTAGATAGATTGACAATAGGTATTTTTTCTTGATCTCTTAGTTCTATTCATTCTGATACGATTGTCTGGTTCTCATTGCTTGGCGTTGACCATATTGTGGTTGTCTCTGTCGAGGGCAACCTCTTTGGCCCCCTCTGAAAAAAACCTGTTGCTGATTCTGTCCTTTGCCACATTTACTTGGCCGGCCTGGACATTGAGTGATGGATCAGACTCACTTGATAACCCAGACGTATTAGAGAAGGTTACATATCTGTTGTTTGTCCGATAATTTCCTCCCCCTGTTGGTGGGTCCATAAAGAACCCTTGTTTTAAGTAGGGGTATGTCCTCTCCTCTTTATAATGTTCAATATCCCTTTGCAACTTGCTTATTCTTTGGTCAAGGTTGATCATTTACATTTTTTAATCTCTTCTTCCGATCCCTGTAGCTGTTTTTTGCATCCTTTATAGTTTTACTCTCTAGGAATGCTTTTTCCAGATCCTCCAATTCTTCACCTTGTTTTTTTGTTTCTTCTTCTGCGGTCTCTATAATAAGAATGATCCAATCCCAAGAACATTCCTTGCCAACTCTGCTAAAAAGAATTTGGAATTTGGGGTTGTCAACAAATATCCTTGGGATATTCCTAACCTCTAAACCCTCCGAGATAATCCCAGCCTTCAGGTATTGCAACATAAACTGACCATGAAGGTCAGTCCATGTTAATTTCTTCATTTTTTATAAAATCCTTTCAATGTCGTTCCCTTCACCATTCTTTTCTTCTATTACAGTATTGCCAAATGGTAATGTCGGAGCTTCTAGATATTTTTTGTAATGTTCTTCTGAGAACGAGAATATATTTACGCTCTCCATTTCTTTGATATTTGAACAATTATCAAGGCTCTTTTAGTGCCCTTGCAGCCACAGGCTGTACTAGGCAATTCAAATAGATGTAATGGTTACCTGCCCTTAATCTCGCGTCCTTCAGGTAAATAAACAAAAAAAATAATGCAGTGAACCAGTAGATGGAGGAAGACAGAACTATCTAACTCAATGTATTTGTCTCCAATTTTATTCAATCAGTACAAACATATATATGTATATGTACATTCTAGTAATAATACATACCAATATCATAAAATCAATTCTTCAATCAAACTTATACACAGTCAGGCTCACACTAAAATGTACTCTGTCATTCATTCACACACACACTCACATCATAACAACAGCTTTCCACTGTTTCATGTAAACAGAACTTGGTATTACAGCATATTAAAGACAAGTCCTTTTAAAACATATTTTGACCCTATTCTTGATACAGGTGTCATTCACAGTTTGTTACAATTACAAACAGATTTTATAGTCGACACATGTTTCAGTCATGGGACTAAAAATCATGCCCCTCTCTTTTTCAGACCTTCATCAGGACGTGAAGCAAAGATCTTGTTATGTCTTGCCTCTCATGGACTGGAGTGAGCCACATCATCTATACAAAAACATATAATAACAATCTATAAAACCTGTCATGGTCTCTTGTCATCCTCATTTCTGTATACATACTTTTGCTGATTCCAGAGCAACTCTCAAAGTAGGTACACACATCTTACTCACCTCCGCATTTCAAATTCGGAGATGCAGCAGATGTAATGGGATATTCTGGGAGACATCCGACACTCCGTTCACAAGAGGCACCATCGAAAAACACAGGCACCCTGCTCAACGGCTGCCATCTGGCAGACACAAGACACTTGGTACGGCTTGCCACGCCGCCCTGCCGCCTGCTTCCTGGGACAAAATATATAACAGAGGGCCAGCCGCCAATCCTGGAACCATATCCCCATCTACTGGATTGCCACACTGCTGCAATATATGTGCAGACACCATAACCAGTCCACCGCTCACAAATTATATGCAAAGCATAACCAACGCACCACCAATAAGGGTGCACAGCAGCCCACAGTTCCTCCTGACAAGTGCCCCACCGACTCCAGATCTGATCAGCAATATCTGGAACAAGGAGCCGGAACATAAACCCTCCCTACAAGCTCCAGCTACACTCTGAGACCCATCGGAACATTGAGGGGCCAATACTAAGTCTGACTACCTCGCACCACATCCAAGCACCATATATCACAGACAGGGAGCCAGCCCGCTTCCGCTATCATCTACAGACCCCTAGGTCTGAAAATAAAAATAAGCCACAACTATTACCCGAACATGGCCGTAGGCGCTAAAAACAAAGAAAAGAAAAGGGGTCCTATGGACACATTTGCCAACTTCCCCAGCCAATACCACAACACTGAACCCACTGAATCCTCTGACAACCCTTCAAATGACCCCTCAACACAAAGTATGGCTCCATACATGGCAGCCATGGGAAAAACGGATTTGTAGCAATTAACGCCAAACTAGGTGACTGTAGGATTATTTAGCGTGTTTTTGGAGTGCAGCGCCACTACATGGGATCAATATATGGCGTGTTTTTGGGTATAGCACCACTGCATGAGATCAATGTATTGCTATAATGTGGTACAGCAAGCCATGTGTTTCCGGTGTAACATATGGATATGTAAATGAAGACAGGCTACTCATTCAAAAAACACATCATTTTTTTTCACTGTTAGAAACACACCATTTTTTTTTTCTCTCACCTGAAATACCTCTGTTGAAGGAAACACATTAGAGGATTAATGAACTAATATAATGAACAGTACTAACATGATTCTAATAAAATAACATCATAATGTGTTCTCCAGTGCAAAATGAGGTAGAAAAGACAGGCTTTGAAAGTCATTTTAAACATGCACTTGGATTCATTTTTTTTTCTCTGTTCACTGTGTTAGCTGGATGCGAAATCTGCATGCCAGGAAATGAGTAGATACAGTTTCTAAACCGTATAAGCCAAGCCATTGTTGAAAGAGGAGGATAGATTATTGTGTATTTTGATTGGTGACACGTCACCTTAGGGGCTAACAGAGGTTTCCTGAAGAATCTCGGGGAGAGAGAAAGGCAGTGGACATTTTTACACAGCTTCGGTGAGAAGCCTGAGGGGAGTTGCTGTGAGGCTGCCTGATTGAGGGGCGTCGTTCCAGTGTACTGCTGACCTTCACAGGCTGGAGACTCCAGTCAATTGGCACCGGTTTGAGGACCAAAGAGTGCAGATTGGAAATGCATGTCCTCGCCGGGTGCTCCAAAAGGAAGCCCCGAGCCATTTAAAGAAAACGACCTGTCCAGAGAGTTTGCGTGCTGATCTGCTGCAATTTTGCTGGTAATTATTTTACACAAAGCGAGAATGCAGTGTGTGAATGAAAGCTATTTCAGTCAGGCAGCGTAGCGATAGCTGCATTCTAATGTTGCTATTCAGAAATGCAAGTCAACTGATGCACTGTTCTTTTTATTGTTGAAAAGAATCTAATGAAATGCCATGTATTTTGCAATTGCTTCTCTTATGTTTATTCTAGAAAAGACTGCCTCGCAAAACTGGTAATGTATGATTTTTTAAATGAAACTGATGTAAATCACAATCCGTGTAAAGGCTTCTATTTGCTTCTGTTTTTCTCTGGTACAGTTAGCCCATATCACCTGATAAAAGGGGAGGTTATTAGGTAATATATGTCAAGCATCCCATGTGGAAAGATTTATGTTATGAGTAAATTATAAATAGCTGTGTGTGTGGTTCCACTCAGTGTATGTGTGTGTGACTTCTGAGTGGAACACAATCTGATAGTCTGTTGGACGTACATGAGTCAGCAGAGAAAGAGGCCTCTGGAAATAGTTTCACTAATGTAAATAAATTAGTGATTATACCACATGTTATTGTGAATAATTTATGGAAGCATAGCTCACTGGTGTAGATAAATCAGTTATAACAGCCTTATGTGGCACTCCATATGAAAATGTGGTGTTCTTGAATAATGTAGAAGCCTGAGGTGTCTAGAGATCACCAGAACAGTCTAAACAAAAGAAAGAGGTTTTGTATGTTGGGGCCACAAATAAAAAAAGAAATTATGCTCATAACTATACCACAACGAAATGCATACCAACTAAATGTATCTGTGTACTGAAATAATGCATAGCCACGATACCACTATAATACCAAACCCAATCTGAATGCAAGGAGTGATTGTTGCTAAATTACTTTTATTCTTGGTGGTAAGAAAATACCACTAGGCCCCAAATCTACACAAATTACCCTACATATTTATGGTGCGTTACAGGCCAGGAAAGTGATCATAGAGCACCTACTGGGCGTGGCAAGCGTGTCTCACACCGCCATCTGTACATTAAAGGGAACCCATTTCATAATAGCAGTGTGTCACTAAAAACGAATTTCAGAATGTCTCAAAGGGAAACCACATTCTCAGACCTTGTGCAATATTTAGAGGCAAAGTTATTTGCCCATGGGACGTGGTCATCAAACAGTACCTCAGAATGGCATGACCGCATTCAGGGTGAGGTGCAGAAAGAAAAACTAGATCATATTTTTGCAGAAGGCAGTATAATTCAGGTCTGCCATTTAAGGTTATTAAATGCAGCCGATAAAAATGCAGAGAAAGACTGTTTGATACGGCTATGCGCCAAAATCTGGTTTATTTTGAATAGGTCCCTGTGAATGCAAGAAAATGACACCCAGCTAATTAACAGGTTAAAGACTGACTTAGATGGGGCAAGTAGAAATCAGGAAATGTTAAGAGCAGTATTGGATGTATGCCAAAAAAACATGCAGTTAAAATGCAGAGATTTTGATGTTCAATTGTCCAAAAGCAAGAAATAATTTGAGGACAGTGAACACGAATTGGTACACTTAAAAGCATTGGTGGACCACATTAGACAAGATAAAGATGAGGTTGTGTCAGAGATGCAGAGTTTACAAAAAGAACATTATGAGAAAGAAAGTGACCTCCAAAATGCGGAACAAGAAATGGTTAAAATGCTTCAAGAAAGAGACAAGAGGAATAAAGAATTTAATGAATGCCAAATGCAAATGTGCGACATGCAGGAGGTAATTAATAAAATGAGTGATGAAAACAACTATTTGCAAAACGAAGCAAACAGGCTCCTTAAAAATTGTAAGGACTTAGAACAGCAAATGTGCATTCCTATGTCCCAGGAGAGGCGGCAGGGTACCACATTGAATGGAGTTCAAGTGAATTCTATTTCTACCCAAAGGGCTAGTGCCCCAGTGACTGGGCCAGTGACTGAACTTGGTTGCAGCGCCCTTGAGGGATTTGATACTCCCATTGGGGGCCGCCACCAATCCCATACACCTGGAACCAGGGTTGAGTCACCAAGTAGTGCAATTCCATGCATTGCAACAAGTAGCCCCATAAAGATAATGATATCCATTAAAGCCCTGATCAAACCATTTAAAAAAGGAGGGGAATGCTGCATTGAGGATCACTTAGAAGCGGTTCATGGCATTTTTACAGCACTCCAGATACCTAAGGGACAGTACAGGCAATATTTTCATTTAACTTTAGATGCACCGGTGGCCAGTATTATAAGAGGATTGAATGAACAGCAGAATATGACATGGGTGGAGTTCAAAAAAGAGATTAGGCATCATTTTTCTCCTTTCCAGTCATTGCAGGAGGCAAAGAAAGTCGCTTACACAATCACTGCTGGGCCTAATACATCCCCTCGCCAGTTTTTACAAGACTTAAAAAGAACATTTTCTCGCTGTGATATATCTTTTGACCCCTATTCCAATGAGTTTAAAACTGCCTACTTCTATGGGCTGCAGAAAGACATCATATCCCAATTGGTCTGTGAATTTGACCGTGACAAGTCCCTGGAATGGATTGTACACCAAAGCACAAAACTATATGAGGTACTCTATTGTCAGGGTAGAGAAAGTGATAAAATGAGAGATACTAGACCTAAATCTAAAGAACCCTCAGCAACAATGATGGAAATCAGGTCAGCCAAAATGTCCCTTGAGTCTGCTCAAAGTCCAAGTAAAAATAATTTGGCACCTGAACAGAGGGGTAATCAACAAAGGTCATCACACACTGCACCAATGTTCCAATCACATGATCCTAGTAATAGGGAGAGTTACATCAGCCCCAGCTACTTAGGAGATAGGCCCCGGGCAGGCTATCGACCTAATATGTCAGGTATGAACAATAACCAGAGACAAAATCAGGATCAAAGAAATGATGGTCCTTATCAGACATTGGGAACACAAAGCAGATTTGATCCCAATACCATGATATATGGTAATCAGGATAGACCCCGATATGTGGATTGATTTGCTGATAATGGGAATCAACATAGGGGACAGTACCCACAACCTGAGAGACAAGACATAAGACAGAACATGAACTATACTTCACATCAGTACAATGATTCCCCACCAGTCAACCAAAGGATGGGTGCACCCCGCTCCCCTCTGCAAATGAATCAAGAGTTCAGGAACCATCCAAATAGAAATCATTCTCCTGAGAGGTATCAGAATAGATCCAATCAGGGAGAAAACAACCAATATCGATATAGGCCACAGAGAGAGGATTCTAGAGAGATGGAAAGATTCCAGTGCCTCAAGGCCCAAGTGAAAATGTTGGCTGAGCAAATAGGAAAGCTCTGCACAACACAAAAACTGTCATCAAAGGAGGGGGCAGAAGGCCATAGCAATGATCGGGGGGCTTCTGAAAAGTGACTAAGCACTTATGATACCTGCAGCGCCCAAAAGACAGTTGATGTAATTTTGCATAATGACTCTGAGATGCCTAATGATTTAAAAGTGAAAATACCAGTACATAAACATGTAACAGAAAATGCACATACTTCTAAAATAGAGGTACGGTTTAACCTAGAACTAAATCAAACATTGGCGATATGTACAAATGAAATAGGAAAACGTGAAAATCCAAAAGAACAAAGAGACAGGTGTAAGAAAAATGACTCATGCATGGGGAATACCAGTGGTGATGCTATAGCTCCTTCCCTGGGCAATCCAAACAATGACTAAACACAGGCAGGAAAAAGAAATGCTCAAAAGGAGGGTACAGGTCAATCACCTGAAGAATTCTTTGAACCACATATTTTTGAAGAGGTTGAAAGGGCTGGTACCATACTGAATAATCACAAATGCACATAATTAGACAATGACAAATTGCCAAGTGATGTTGTTACACATGTTCAGTTGGAGGGTTGTAGTGTGACCTCTGATGATACCTGGATGGATGGGCGACAGATGGCCACACTCCAAAAAATCTCTGAACATGGGGAAATGAATAAAGTCTCTCACACAGGAATGAGCAAAAAGGAGGGAAAAATGTCTTTCCATTTACCGATGTGCTTAGCCAAAAGTGAAAAAGGCCTGAGAAAGGTGAGCCCTGAAATCAGTAGGAATTTGCATTTTCTATGTGTGTTAGAGGAAGTTGAAGACAGGTATTATGCTCCCATCATTGTGGAAGAAAAATGCCATACATTTGTAATGATTGACACTGGCGCACAGGCCACAATTATTTCTGAAGAATTAGTAAAGAGTATCAATGAAGGGAGATCCCCGCAGAATCAGATCACAGAAAAGGAGAATCAAGGTCCAGTGCATAATTTTAACAGGGAGGAGGTGCCTATTATAGGCGCCACCGAGGTTGACATAAAGATAGGTAAACACAGAATGAAACAGGAGGTATTGGTCACATCCATTTGTGATATTCCTTTTCTAATGGGAACAGATTGCCTGAAAAGATTATCTCCGCTCATAGATGGGGTGAATGGAGTACTGTGGTCCTTAACCAAAAAACCATTGAGACCTAAGAAACTAAAATCACAAAACAGAAATATAAATGAATGTCACACCGTTGCAAAAACAAATGATGCAGTGGAGGTGTATCTCCAGAATAGTTGCATACCTAGCGTCACTGTTAAATTAATGTGTCATGACAAGATGCACAGTGAAATAAAAAATTACCTGTACAAATATACTTAGACCCAAGGAAAGAATGGCAAAGTGCCATAGATGAGCACACCTTACATTTTTATTTAAAAGAGAAGACATGCAAACAGAATACTGCTCCTAGAGCAGGTTCAGAAAAACACATTACCACTCTTGCTGAAATACACATGGAAGATGAACAACCATGGATTCATGTTGGGATAAATGACTATTCTAAAACAATAAAAGCCACTTTAGCACTTGAACAGGAAAGGAGCTACATTAATGAGAAATTGTTGCAAAAATAATGGAAAGGGAGGAGATCCCGAAATTTAGGATTAAAAACCAGTATGTCTCTGGTTTGGACGGTCCAGACTTTGAAAACCGAATTGCAGGTAGATGCATGCTGAAAATTAGCATTGGACAAAAAACAATTTACCATAATGTTTGGATAGTGTGTGGAATGCAAAATGACTTTTACATGGGCAATGACATCATGCATAGAATGTGTATGGTGCTAGATTTCCTTAATCAAAAGATATGGTCACGCATAGGTGGGCCGGCACCTCAATTTGAAGACAAAAGAAGGGCTTATCATTGCGCACAGCTGGTCCCTTATGCAATTGAATTACAAATGAGGAAAGATACTGTTATCCCTGCATTCACAAAGCAGTTTGCAATAACACTGAAATGCAAAAATGGACAGCAGATGAAAGATTCTGATGCATTTGTATGTCTGAATGAATCTATAAAACAGCAAGGCCTGGATTATGAATACATTCCATTGGTGATGTGGGTGAATGGTCTGTAAAAATCATGGTGAATAATAAAGGTTATCAGAATATTCATTTAGAGGAAAACTCCCCAGTAGGAATGGCCATACAAAAATCACATTACACAGCTGATGTAAATAACATGGTGATTGGAAATATCCCTGAAAAGTGTGTAGATGCCAAGGGTGAATTGCCAGAATACCTGGACTCTCAGCCCAAAGGTATATTTAAAATTCATTCTGTGTACCCTTATGATTCAAGCAAGACAGTGTGCTGTCATCAAGAGGATTGCATAACATATAACTTAAATGAAAATGAAATAGAAAATCAGCCCATTGAAGTGGAAGTTGATATGCCAAAACATTTAAATGTGGCAGCTTTACAAAGAGACACAGCCACACAATTAGAGGAAAGCGCTGAGATTCCCATGCCAGAACATTTTCCAGAATTCTCCAAAATGGTAGAGGAGCATATTTTGTTAGCGGATGCATGTGACAACGAGGAGGATAGAAATGAATTGAAGAAGATATTTATGGAGTTTAAAGATGTATTTGCAAAGGATGCTTATGATTGCGGGCTAACTAATTTACATGTGGCCACACTTCTGGAAGGGTGTAGCAGAAGCCCAGTATTTGTACGCCAGTATAGACTACCGCTGGAATGTTTAGAATCATTGGCAGAGATTATTAAAAATTTGGAGTCACAAGGAATCATCAGGCGCATTCTGAAAAGTGACTAAGTACTTATGATACCTGCAGCGCCCAAAAGACAGTTTGCTCTGATGTAATTTTGCATAATGACTCTGAGATGCCTAATGATTTAAAAGTGAAAATACCAGTACATAAACATGTAACAGAAAATGCAAATACTTCTAAAAGAGAGGTACGGTTTAACCTAGAACTAAATCAAACATTGGCGATATGTACAAATGAAATAGGAAAACGTGAAAATTCAAAAGAACAAAGAGACAGGTGTAAGAAAAATGACTCATGCATGGGGAATACCAGTGAACCGGGAGTAAGTGGCGATGCTATAGCTCCTTCCCTGGGCAATCCAAACAATGACCAAACACAGGCAGGAAAAAGAAATGCTCAAAAGGAGGGTACAGGTCAATCACCTGAAGAATTCTTTGAACCACATATTTTTGAAGAGGTTGAAAGGGCTGGTACCATACTGAATAATCACAAATGCACATAATTAGACAATGACAAATTGCCAAGTGATGTTGTTACACATGTTCAGTTGGAGGGTTGTAGTGTGACCTCTGATGATACCTGGATGGATGGGCGACAGATGGCCACACTCCAAAAAATCTCTGAACATGGGGAAATGAATAAAGTCTCTCACACAGGAATGAGCAAAAAGGAGGGAAAAATGTCTTTCCATTTACCGATGTGCTTAGCCAAAAGTGAAAAAGGCCTGAGAAAGGTGAGCCCTGAAATCAGTAGGAATTTGCATTTTCTATGTGTGTTAGAGGAAGTTGAAGACAGGTATTATGCTCCCATCATTGTGGAAGAAAAATGCCATACATTTGCAATGATTGACAATGGCACACAGGCCACAATTATTTCTGAAGAATTAGTAAAGAGTATCAATGAAGGGAGATCCCCGCAGAATCAGATCACAGTAAAGGAGAATCAAGGTCCAGTGCATAATTCTAACAGGGAGGAGGTGCCTATTATAGGCGCCACCGAGGTTGACATAAAGATAGGTAAACACAGAATGAAACAGGAGGTATTGGTCACATCCATTTGTGATATTCCTTTTCTAATGGGAACAGATTGCCTGAAAAGATTATCTCCGCTCATAGATGGGGTGAATGGAGTACTGTGGTCCTTAACCAAAAAACCATTGAGACCTAAGAAACTAAAATCACAAAACAGCAATATAAATGAATGTCACACCGTTGCAAAAACAAATGATGCAGTGGAGGTGTATCTCCAGAATAGTTGCATACCTAGCGTCACTGTTATATTAATGTGTCAAGACAAGATGCACAGTGAAAATAAAAAATTACCTGTACAAATATACTTAGACCCAAGGAAAGAATGGCAAACTGCCATAGATGAGCACACCTTATGTTTTTATTTAAAAGAGAAGACATGCAAACAGAATACTGCTCCTAGAGCAGATTCAGAAAAACACATTACCACTCTTGCTGAAATACACATGGAAGATGAACAACCATGGATTCATGTTGGGATAAATGACTATTCTAAAACAATAAAAGCCACTTTAGCACTTGAACAGGAAAGGAGCTTCATTAATGAGAAATTGTTGCAAAAATAATGGAAAGGGAGGAGATCCCGAAATTTAGGATTAAAAACCAGTATGTCTCTGTAGACCAGTAGGTCCAGACTTTGAAAACCGAATTGCAGGTAGATGCATGCTGAAAATTAGCATTGGACAAAAAACAATTTACCATAATGTTTGGATAGTGTGTTGAATGCAAAATGACTTTTACATGGGCAATGACATCATGCACAGAATGTTTATGGTGCTAGATTTCCTTAATCAATAGATATGGTCACGCATAGGTGGGCCGGCACCTGAATTTGAAGACAAAAGAAGGGCTTATCATTGCGCACAGCTGGTCCCTTATGCAATTGAATTACACATGAGGAAAGATACTGTTATCCCTGCATTCACAAAGCAGTTTGCAATAACACTGAAATGCAAAAATGGACAGCAGATGAAAGATTCTGATGCATTTGTATGTCTGAATGAATCCATAAAACAGCAAGGCCTGGATTATGAATGCATTCCATTGGTAGATGTGGGTGAAGGGTCTGTAAAAATCATGGTGAATAATAAAGGTTATCAGAATATTCATTTAGAGGAAAACTCCCCAGTAGGAATGGCCATACAAAAATGACATTACACAGCTCATTTAAATAACATGGTGATTGGAAATATCCCTGAAAAGTGTGTAGATGCTAAGGGTGAATTGCCAGAATACCTGGACTCTCAGCCCAAAGGGATATTTAAAATTCATTCTGTGTACCCTTTTGATTCAAGTGAGACAGTGTGCTGTCATCAAGAGGATTGCATAACATTTAACTTAAATGAAAATGAAATAGAAAATCAGCCCATTGAAGTGGAAGTTGATATGCCAAAACATTTAAATGTGGCAGCTTTACAAAGAGACACAGCCACACAATTAGAGGAAAGCGCTGAGATTCCCATGCCAGAACATTTTCCAGAATTCTCCAAAATGGTAGAGGAGCAGATTTTGTTAGCGGATGCATGTGGCAACGAGGAGGATAGAAATGAATTGAGGAAGATATTTATGGAGTTTAAAGATGTATTTGCAAAAGATGCTTATGATTGCGGGCTAACTAATTTGCATGTGGCCACACTTCCGGAAGGGTGTAGCAGAAGCCCAGTATTTGTACGCCAGTATAGACTACCGCTGGCATGTTTAGAATCACTGGCAGAGATTATTAAAAATTTTGAGTTGCAGGGAATGATCAGGCCCATTCATAGCACACCCAATACACCTATTTTAGGTGTGTTAAAATCAAACGGTCAATGGCGACTGTGTGCAGATTTGATATAGTTAAATAAAAGAGTGCCAGTATCCAGATGGCCACTGCCATTCATTGATCAGGGATTAGCTCAGGTACATGGTTCAAAAGTGTTCACCACATTAGATCTCACCTCTGGATATTGGTGTGTGCCATTGGCAGAGGAGATACAGAATTTATTTTCCTTTTCATTTGATACGACTCAATACGCATGGGTTAGAACTCCATTCGGGTACGTCAATAGTGGGAGTGAATTTGGCATATTTCTGAGGAAGGCTATGCCTGATGCAGCAGAAAGAGAAACCATAATTTATGTGGATGATGTCCTGATAAAAAATGGTAGCTTGAAAAGCCATTTTGATGAAATAAGACATGTTCTTGGCTAATTGCAGAAAGCAGGCGCCAAAGTATCTTTACAAAAAGCACAATGGTGCAAGAAAAAGGTGAATTTTCTAGGCCATGAAGTGACTGAACATGGACTAAATCCACAAAAGAAGAAAATAGAGGCCATGCAGAAAATAAAAGATCCTAAAAACGTGAAAGGGGTAAAACGTTTATTAGGAATGACAGGCTATAACAGAAAGTTCATTGAAAATTATGCTGAAATCACTCAACCATTGACTAAACTACTAAAACTGAATACACCCTGGAACTGTGAAAAAGAGCAGTCTGAGGCAGTGGCTAAATTAAAGGAATGTCTAGTAAAGGCACCATGTTTAGCATACCCCATAAAGGATAGGGATTTCTTTATTGAAATAGGTTTCTCTGAACATTGTATGTCAGCAGTGTTATCACAAAAACATGATTTGAATCACAAAACCATTGAATATGCAAGTAAGGCATTTTCCCAAGTTGAAATTAAATTCAATGAATGTGAAAAGGCCCTATTAACCACTGTGTGGGCGCTACAACATTTCTGCCCAATTGTTCAGGGAGAAAAGGTGATTATTGAGACAAATCATCAACCTTTGCAATTTTTAGAGAGTAAAAGAATTAGGTCAGGTAATTTAGCGAAGTCCAGAATCACTTCATGGACGCTAGCATTACAAGGTTTTCCTGTAGAAGTGAGATATGGCCAAAATAAAAGAAGCCCAATTGCTCAATGTTTAGCAGACTTACATGAATGTGCAGCTAAACCAGTATCAAATGAAATAGAAATGGAACCTAATTTGCAGGAATTTGAACAATCACCGCACAAAGCTTTTGATGAAAAAACATGCAAGGACTTGCCAACTGTATATGTTGATGGTTGTGCCTTTCACATTGAAAATGACAGTGATAAACAATTTGTGTCCGGAATAGGGAATGTCTGGTTGAAGTGTGAAGGTATCCCGAGTATAGGGATGAGAATTGGTGCTAGGAGCAGTCAGGTAGCAGAATTGGCAGCCATTTATAAAGCAATTGCTACTGCAGTTGATAATAAATTCAGTGGAATTGTCCTGGTGACTGATTCTGATTACGCACGGAATAGCTTTGTGGAATATTTACCTGGCTGGAAAGCGAGAGGCATGATTACATACAACAAAAAGCCACTTAAACATGGAAAAATGATACAAGCCATAGAGAAATTGGTGTCAGAAAATTATTTAACAATATAATGGAGGAAAATTTGTGGCCATTTGAAAACTCCAGGAGAGGATAAGGAGGGAAATGATAAAGCAGATCACCTGGCTAAAATTGGGGCTGTGATGGGAGAATTGCTACCTATTGAACATTTACCGGGTGAAATACAAATTGATGCAGTAACACGTTCTAAAGCACCAAAGGAGATAGATCAACCAGTGGTACAGTGGAGTTATGATACACCAGACCAAGATCTGATTGGGGCACAAAAGAATGATCAAATTTTGGGAATCTATTATAATCATTTGATAGATCCTGAACAAAACCCTTTAACAGAAAATGATTGTATGGGAAAAGAAGAGTTCAGGGTGCTATTAAAGAATAAAAAACAAATAAGACTACAAGATGGACTCATGAATAGAGAGTCCATAACAGAACAAATACAGTGGGTGGTACCCGTTTCATTCAGAGGGTTAATGCTACACCATGTGCATGATGCTATAACTGCAGGCCACAGAGGCTCACAGAAAACAATGGAAATACTAAAAGATTATTCTTATTGGCCTCATATGTCCCAAGATGTAGAATTATATACTAGAGGATGTCCAGTATGTGCCCAATTTAAACCTGCTTCACCAATGCATAGAGCTCCATTAATGAAAAGAGGCCTAACTCTTCAATGGTCAGATTTGCAAATAGACTATGTAGGGCCTGTAAAGAGGTCGAGCAGGCGGAACCGTTATATTTTAAGTGTGGTGTGTTTGATGTCGAAGTGGATTGAGTGTATTCCTGCACCAGATTGTAGTGCTTAAACAGAAGCCACATTGCTGCTGAACCATGTGTTTTCAAGGTTTGGGTTGCCACAAAGAATAGAATCAGACAGAGGAAGGTTCCAGCTGGGATTTACGCTTACCTTTTGTTCTGATGGCAATCCGATCAACTCCTGCCAAAGCAACAGGTATTAGCCCTCATGAAGTTTTAACAGGTATGAAAATGGTGTTACCACAGCACCTGCTATACAGGACACATGAGCCAACACTTGTGAGTGCATCCACAGTTCATGAATGCATTGATGAACTGAGGAAGCATTTACAACATGCATTTGCTTTTGTACAGAAACATTTAGAAAGAGCTGCTGACAGTGCAAAGTCATATTATGATAAAAAGACGTCAGTAAAGGAATATTGTGTGGGAGATGAGGTGTATAAATTTCATTTTGGAAAAAGGTAAACAGAGAAATTCCAAATTTCTAGCAGCCTGGCAGGGACCATTTCGAATTATAGATAAGGTCTCTCCTGTGGTCTATAAAATTTTGAAGACTGAAGGTGAAACAGCAACAGAACAGTTTGTTCACGTGAATCAAATTAAACCATGTCACCCCAAACATGAGATTAAACAACTTGAGCGTGTAGAAACAGATAAAGTCCCTTGAACATAAAAAAGGTAAAGTAAATGGGTCTAGGCAATAGAAGTGGCAGAGAAGTTAAATAAAGATGGTTGAGTATGATAATGGCACATAAACACTGTAATATATGTAAATATATATATTAAAAAAAATGGAAGCTAAAATGTATGGAGTTGGTGTGCAAAATGAAAATGTATTAAATAGTGAATGCTGTTTTATGTATGTTTATTTTCTCTTTAACCTATGTTTAATTTCAGAAAGCAAGAGGAAAAAGGGAGAAATATTTTACAAAGCATGTTTTATTTTTGGCAACAGGGTGAAGTTAGTATTGTGCTGTGTACGTAATTTATTTATTTTCTATTTAATTTAGAATATTAACGTACATTTAATTGCTGGTTCCGGGATCGGAGGCCACGGGAGACGATGGAGTCCTGGAGCCCACGTGGACGGATTCCAGAGAAGCCCCGGAAGGGGGCGAAGATCAAGGCTGCAAAGCAATCAGCATTGAAGATGACACCGACAATATGGAAAATTATGTTGATGTTCGGAGTAAACTTCAAAAATTCAGAAGCACAGGTTGTCATTGAACCTGGACGAGCATCTGGTATTGCGGTAGAAGAAGCACCAGAATTCATCATGAGTGATAGAAGGATGATTTTCCAGAACATTTATATACCATTGAATCCTGATATTTTGATAGAAAAACATTTTAACAACACTGGAATTAAAGCTGAGCAGACTAAAGAGTGGCTGGACATAAGAAAAGAGGATGCTAAGCAGTCAATAAGAGATGTATTGATGCAATTGGAGAAAACATTTGTGCATTCAGCAGACATTAAGAAGAGGAGAGGAAAAAGAGGTGCAGTGATGCTTGCGATCTCATTGATAATGTCTATAGTTGGAGCCATAATAGGTACCACGATATCAACAGCCAATGCCATTTCAGTAGGGACGCTGAGTACTAAAGCACAACAACTGAGTGTTGACCTAGAAATAATACAAAAAACATTAGATGGGATTAGAGGGGGATTGGATGAACAAGCAAGGTTGATAAATGAAACTGTGATCATATTGAATGAACAAGCAGATGTGATGCAACGGGCAAGTAAGCTGATTATTAAGCATGACAGAACACTTAGTGAGATTTTGAATATAATAAGTCCTGTTGATAGACTATTAACAAATTATATGAGAGAAGTTCAAACTGCAATTTCACAATTGATTCAAGGACATATACCATTGTACTTTGTTTCACAGGATATTATTCATCAAATGATAGAAAGGTTGACTAGGAGGGAGATTGATGTGAAACAGGTAAAAATTGCATTTGAAATGGGTAATGCAATGCCATTATATGTGGACTTGGAAAGGCTGGAAATTGGATTCTTACTATGCATCCCATATGTAGCTCCTAAACCTATTTTTTCAAACCAAGTGGGTACACAATGTGGGATTTTGGCAAGAGGACAAATTTATTAAGATTAAGACTCCAGAAGTGGTGGCATTTCAGTCATGGGAGCCTGAAGTTTACTTGATACCAAACTTGGAAATGTGTGTCAAATTTAAAGAACAAAATTATATGTGCCCAGGTAAACCGTTTGTTCCTGATGCTACAGACGCTATTTGTGGTTTGAAATCTGACCCAAGTATATCAGAAGGATGCAAAGTGATCGTTAGCAATATGGGGAGTGAAGAATTAGCACAGACTAAAATGGTCAAAGGTAAATGGTTGATCAGCACCTGTTTAAAAAACCTGATAGGAGTACACTTAAATCATGGAACATATGTGGTTAAACAGGTGAAATATAAAGTCTTTCACTTACAGGTTCCAAAGGATACAATTGTGTCGATTGGAGGGTTAACATTATTTCATTTTACAAATGACATTTGGGAAAGCCAAGTAGAAAATATTGCATTTTTTCAAAGGGATGCATTTCCAATAGACCCGGACCTAGAATTCTTATTGATTCATAAAGAGAAACACGTAGTGAAAATGAATCTAAGAAAGAATAACATTACGGTTAGTAACCTGGGTATAATAGAAGTGGAAAGATTTAATTGGGGAACCTGGGGGGGAACGCTCTATAGTGGGGTTAGCTGTCCTGGTGCTAATAATGGGAGGATGGTTGATTGTTTTATCAGTAAAAATGAACATGTTGCTCATGTTAGTGGCTACAACGGGGAGAGAAAGATATCCCAACACGCATACATTTTAAAAAAAGAAGAAAGGGAGCAAGTTGGATTTCTTCCAATTGTGGCTTGGACCATGGCCAAAATTCTCAGAAAAAGGAGGGGATATGTAGGATTATTAAGCGTGTTTTTGGAGTGCAGCGCCACTACATGGGATCAATATATAGCATGTTTTTGGGTGCAGCACCACTGCATGAGATCAATGTATTGCTATAATGCGGTACAGCAAGCCATGTGTTGCCGGTGTAACATATGGATATGTAAATGAAGACAGGCTACTCAGTCAAAAAACACATAATTTTTTTCACTGTCAGAAACGCACCATTTTTTTTTTCTTTCACCTGAAATGCCTCTGTAGCAGGAGACACATTAGAGGATTAATGAACTAATATAATTAACAGTACTAACATGATTCTAATAAAATAACATCATAATGTGTTCTCCAGTGCAAAATGAGGTAGAAAAGACAGACTCTGAAAGTCATTTTAAACGTGCACTTGGATTCATTTTTTTTCTCTGTTCACTGTGTTAGCTGGATGCGAAATCTGCATGCCAGGAAATGAGTAGATGCAGTTTCTAAACCGTATAAGCCAAGCCATTGTTGAAAGAGGAGGATAGATTATTGTGTATTTTGATTGGTGACACGTCACCTTAGGGGCTGTAACTGAGGTTTCCTGAAGAATCTCAGGGAGAGAGAAAGGCAGTGGACATTTTTACACAGCTTCGGTGAGAAGCCCGAGGGGAGTTGCTGTGGGGCTGCCTGATGAGTGGAGTTGTTCCAGTGTACTGCTGACCTTCACAGGCTGGAGATTCCAGTCAATTGACACCGGTTTGAGGACCAAAGAGTGCAGATTGGAACTGCATGTCCTCGCCGGGTGCTCAAAAGGAAGCCCCGAGCCATTTAAAGAAAGCAACCTGTCTACAATTTTGCTGGTAATTATCTTACACAAAGCGAGAATACGTTGTGTGAATGAAAGCTATTTCAGTCAGGCAGTGTAGCGATAGCTGCATTCTAATGTTGCTATTCAGAAATGCAAGTCAACTGATGCACTGTTCTTTTTATTGTTGCAAAGAATCTAATGAAATGCCATGTATTTTGCAATTGCTTCTCTTATGTTTATTCCAGAAAAGACTGCCTCGCAAAACTGGTAATGTATGATTTTTGAACTGAAACTGATGTAAATCACAATCCATGTAAAGGCTTCTATTTGCTTCTGTTTTTCTCTGGTACAGTTAGCCCATATCACCTGATAAAAGGGGAGGTTATTAGGTAATATATGTCAAGCATCCCATTTGGAAAAAGTTATGTTATGAGTAATTATAAATAGCTGTGTGCGTGGTTCCACTCAGTGTATGTGTGTGTGACTTCTGAGTGGAACACAATCTGATAGTCTGTTGGACGTACATGAGTCAGCAGAGAAAGAGGCCTCTGGAAATAGTTTCACTGATGTAAATAAATTAGTGATTATACCACATGTTATTGTGAATACTTTATGGAAGCATAGCTCACTGGTGTAGATAAATCAGTGATAACAGCCATATGTGGCACTCCATAGGAAAATGTGGTGTTCTTGAATAATGCCTGAGGCCTCTAGAGATCACAAGAACAGTCTAAACAAAAGAAAGGTTTTGTATGTTGGGGCCACAAATAAAACAAAGAAATTATGCTCATCACTATACCGCAACGAAATGTATACCAACTAAATGTATCTGTGTACTGAAATAATGCATAGCCACGATACCACTATAATACCAAACCCAATCTGAATGCAAGGAGTGATTATTGCTAAATTACTTTTATTCTTGGTGGTAAGAAAATACCGCTAGGCCCCAAATCTACACAAAATACCCTACATGACATTTTGCGACAACATCGCCTTTATACGCATGGACATCAAGAAAGTTAATGCCAGAGTCTCTGAGGAGGAAGACAGGGTCTCTATCCTGGAAGACACATCAGTCACGCAAAGTAAAACTATGGACAAGATCCAAAAAGATTTCAAGGCCCTCCAGAATAAATGCGAAGATTTAGAATCCAGATCTAAACGGAATAATATAAGAGTGGTTGGAGTGGCAGAACACAAGACTAATGTGCCCATGGAACACTTTCAGGAAGATCTACTCCACTCACTATTTCCAGATGCACAATTTTCAAAACAATTCCTTGTTGAAAGAGCACACCGGGCGCCAATCCCTCCACCCAAATCCGGAGCACCACCAAGAATGATTGTAGCCAGGTTACTCAGCTATATAGACGGGGATCTAGTCCTCCGCATGACACGAGAACAGGGTCCTCTATCCTTCGAGTCTAACTGCGTCCATACATATCCAGTTTTTACAACAGGAGTACAGACTGTGCGAATATCCTTTGACCCTGTGAAAAGAGTACTCAGAGAACGGTAAATAATATATGAAATGATGTTCCCTGCCAGGCTTTGCATCAAGCATGCATGCAAGCCACAGTTTTTTGAGACACCAGAAGATGCCATGGTATTTATTGAGCGCCACCTTCCGGAAACACAAAGGGAGTCCTGAAACTCACGTTCCCAATAAGTAAAACCGGAGGGCCCATAACTACAAAAATAGCAGCACACTGATCTACAAGACTATTAAAGATGCGGCCCTACAATGGGTCAGGTCCACACAGTCCCCCCCTCCATTCCTGTTAAGTTTTTTCTTGCGAAGTTGCATATGGTTTTATGGGTTACACTGCCTGATTGGGGGGAAGGTGTGGGTGGGGCGAGGGGAGGAGAACTGGCCAGTTGTTGGTACAGGACAACGTTTTACCGCCAAAAAGTTCATATAGTTAATAACTGTTGGTATAATAACGAAAAACCTGGCATGGTTGCAAAGGGAACAACATTTTCACAATACCAAGGTAATAATGGGCACACTACAGATGTAATATGAATGGCACCTCAACAAGTAACAAGAAGCACCAGACTCCTATCCTGGAATGTGAGGGGACTCTTGAACCCAATCAAGGCCAGAAAAATAGTTGCATATGCCAATAGATACAGAATCGATATTCTCCTACTACAAGAGATGCACACCACGGAGCAAATGGCTAATTCACTCGGTCGTACTTGGGGCCCATAGGTATACATGACAAATTACTCGTCACAGTCAAGAGGTGTCCTGACATTGGTTCACCGCAGGCTTGCATTCCAGGTGAAAAAAGCCAAACGAGACACAAACAGCAGATTTGTAATAATATTAGGGACATTACACGGTGAGGAATTAATAATCATAAACACTTACTGCCCAACGTTGACACAGCATAGTTCTATCGGCAGATTGTGACTCTAATATCACCAACAGAAGAAACAAGAGGTATAAACCGCTATATAAATAAATAAATAAATAAATAAATAAATAAATAAATAAATAAATATGGGGGGGAGACTTCAATACTATTCTTGACCCCTCACTTGATCGGACATCCACGGCTCAGCGGACGAACTCGAAAGCAGCACTCACCATAAAACAGGCCATGTCATCTCTACCGCTTTCAGATGCCTGGAGAGAATTACATCCCAACACCAGAGACTACACATTTCATTTATACGTCCATTGGTCGAGCTCCAGAATCGACTATTCGCTCTGCTCCACAAATTGCACCTCGGGCCTAAAAGAATGCACTCTACTACCCAGAACACTCTCAGATCACTCTCCAGTGGTACTTGAAATCCAGATCGGTTCACCCACACCGGAACCCCACCTATGGAGAATGCCCCCTGACCTCCTGCGAGATGTCTCATTCCACGAACCACTCCAGACCGAGGTGCAGGACTTCTTCGACCTGAACCAAGGCTCAGTGAAATCACACCACACAATCTGCAAATCCTTTAAAGGGTGGCTAAGAGGACACTTGATTTCCAAGATTCACAGCACACTGAAAGACATACACACCCAGCTAGCCCTAGCTGAAGACCACATTAAAGAGACAGAGATAGCATACACCAAAGGACCGGATCCCGCAATACTAACCAGGCTGCATGATGCTCTCGCTAAGTTTATGACATTAGCAGGACAAGAGGTGTGGTACACATTGCAACCAATCAGAGCCAGGAAATATGGAGAGAGCAATAAATCCGACAAGCTGTTGTACAACCTCATCAAGACTGAACAGGGACACAGACAAATCACCAGCATTACGGCCGAACAAGGTTCGACTCATGTAGACCACCTGAAGGTGAATGAAGTGTTCCGGGACTTCTACAGCAAGCTCTACACGAACGCGGACCAAGTACCAACGGAAGAGCTGCATGAGAATCTGGACACCTTCCCACTCCCCAAACTCACCTGAGAAGAAAGTGCCACTATTGATCTACCTCTTACCCTAGAAGATATACAACAAGCAATCAAAGATCTCAAGGCGGGCAGAGCAGCAGGGTTGGACGGCCTACCTGCAGACCTCTACAAAATCTTTAGAGACAAACTGGCCCCAAGGCTCCTAGAAGTATGGGAAGAATCCCTGGAAAGTGGGACACTCCCTCCGACAATGAGAGAAGCCATCATCACGGGTCTGTTAAAACTGCATAAACCTGCGTACTCTCCTTCCTCATATAGACCGCTGTCCCTCATCAACGTGGACACAACATTTTTCGCTAAGGCCATAACCAACAAACTGAACCCATATATGAATAAACTTGTGCATCCGGATCAAACAGGTTTTATACCTGGCCTCTCCACTACTCTGAACCTCAGACGCTTCTTCGCCATCACCTCCCAACTGGACCACCGAGCACAGACGGTGGCAGTTACTCTAGACACAGAGAAAGCATTTGACTCCAATACATGGAAACTCATGTATGGAATCCTGGGTAAGATAGAATTCGGCACAGGATTTCTCCGATTCATAAAGCTACTGTACCATGATCCCACGGCCAGAGTATGGATCAACAAAACACTATCATCCACCTTTATACTTCACAGAGGTACCAGGCAAGGCTGCCCACTCTCTCTGTTAATATTTGCACTAACAATAGAGGGAATGGCAGCGTGTATAAGTCATAACCATGCCTGGAGGGGGATCCGTATAATGATATCCCCACAATTCATCTCTCTCTATGCAGATGACACAATTCTATACGTCAGGAACCCGGACATTCATCTCGCACCGGTGCTACAAGACATATCCGAATTCACCAAACACTCCAGATAAAAAATCAACCAAGCCAAGTCCGAAATAATCCCACTGACCGTGTCCACGATCCAGACTGCAGGCATGAATGACTTACGCTGGTCTCCTACCACAGCAAGATACTTGGGCATCTTAATGGCGCCAGCCAAACAAACTTTGTTTGCCAATAACTATGCCCCATATCTGACACAATTGGAATGCAAACTCAATGCATGGATCAGGCTGCCATTGTCCCTATATGGTCGTATATCCCTACTGAAAATGTTAGTATTACCGAAGCTACTGTACCTATTTAACAGCATCCCGATCTGGCCGGGCAGGACATTTTTTGACACAATACAAAAGCCTGCCACACGTTTCATCTGGGGAGGACAGACGCCCAGACTAAGCTGGTCCAAACTCTGCGAGATTTATGACACAGGCGGCCTGGCAGCCCCGGACTTCCAACTATACTACTATTCAGCACAGACACCCTTTGCAAAATACTGGACCAATACCGCAGAACAATTTGCGCATATATAGCAGAAAAATTTGCAGCATATCCTCTGGACCTCAAAAGCATGATATTTGCCAAGGCACCAAGTGAAAAAATTGTGGCCGACGCTATGCAATCAACATTGTGAGCATGGTCGCAGATCCTCAAGACAGTAGGATGCAAAATAGCATACTGGCTGCACCTAACCCTGTGGCATTACCCAGGTCTGGAACCCACAATGGACCGCACTATACAAACATCATGGGACCCTGAAAAGCAGGCCAAGGTCAGCCACCTCTTCCCGGAAGGCCGGTTCCTCGCGGCAGCAGAGATCCAAAACAGAGCAGGAAAAGGTCTATTCACAACTCTACACAACCAACGGCTAAAGGCTTCCTGCAAGAAGAAGTGGCCAACCTTCCCGATGGCACCTCCAACTCACAAATTCCTATCTGAGACCCTGACAGAAGACGGGTTCATAGGCAGCGTGTCTATGTTATACAGGATTACCCAGTCTAACACACCATCCAAGAATGATATGAAAAGCAAGTGGGAAAGAGACTTGAACATCCAGGTAGATGAGAAGCAGCAGAAATGGACAAAATATTGCAGATATACAAAAACCATCTCCATCTGCGCATATTTTAGACTTTTCCAATTCAAAATCTTGAACCACCTGCATATCACTTGCAAACAAATCTCCAAGTTTGACACTTCCAAACCACATTCATGCCCCGATGTGGCACACTTACCGCAACAGCCATACATATGTATTGGGAATGCACACCAATTAAGCAGTTCTGGAACGAAGTGGCAGAGACTATGAACGCTATATTAAATACAAACATCATGGTCACACCATTGAAATACCTACTGAGAGATATCGGGAAAGCATCTGTCAAAACCCACAGACTGTTTGCAGTGGGTGGAGCTGTGGCTAAACAGAACATTCCTAGGAAATGGAAAGTTAAAGACACCCCCACACACCAAGGCTGGATACGGCATTTAATCATCACACAAGACTGTAAAGAGTTTTACGTTTGAGGAGTCCAGTCCACCTCGAGGTCCAAAGACATATGGGTTCCACTAAGAACATGATTACTGTTGGAGGAAGACAAGACAAGGACCGTGAGACCTGGAACACCCCCCAAATGACCCATTATGTTGTGTCTCCTCCCCCCCATATCCCATATCTTGTATAATTTGTCTCGCTATACATCTTTGCTATGCATGTATGCTGTATTGCCTCACTTGAAACATGACCTTCCCGCCGTGTTAATATGACAGTATTAAATAAAGTTTAAAAAAATAATAATGATGCTATATACTGATACCACAGTGCGTATCCGGCTAGACGTCAAGGGCAAACTTTCTGCCCCAATTGATACTTGCAGTGGGGTAAAACAGGGTTGCATAGTGGCGGCCACCTTGTTCAACCTTTATCTAGCAGACATGCACTAGCAATTTAGGAACTTGGTAACATGCCCTGTTAAGGTTCGGAATGCAACAGTGAACTGGCTCGCATATGTGGACGACTTGTTGTTGTTGGACCAAACCCTAACGGTCTCCAAAATATGTTAAATGCACTGCAAAAATAAACGCGAGAAGCCCGAGTGGTGAAAAGGGTGAGCTGTTGTCTGTTGTGCGGCTGCTACCTTTGGAAAAGACTTTGTTTGTGTAAAGAACTGGGAAACACTTGCCTTGTGGACAGGAGGAGGATTGATTTGAAAACACCCGCTCCAAATCGCGTAAGACTCCCAGCTCAGCTGCGAGCAGTTTGAAGTGAGCGACATCCCCCTGCAACACGTGACCCGCGTCACGTGACTTTCAGAAGCCACTCCCCCTGCTTCAGCCTCATAAGCAGAACACCTCGACCCTTGCGGCGAGAAGCCCGAGTGGTGAAAAGGGCGAGCTGTTGTCTGCTGTTTGAGGCAGGAGGCGGCTGAAAGGCTAGGTAAGATACTAATTTCATATAACGCTTGGTACTTTAAAGTGACTGCTTGTTCATAAACTTAATTTGAAAAAGATGGATAATGCAAAACCTTGTACAAGAAAAACTGGAAGAAACGTTAGCATTGAATGACAAAGGAAGAGTACAGTACAGTATTAAACCTCAACTAATTAAGACGCATATAGAGGAGAAACCAAGACCAACTAAAATCAAAGCAAATACTGGATTGAAACACGACCTAAAACACACCAGCAGTGACTTAACACAAAAAAACTTGCTTACTATAGAGGACACTGTAAATACTGAAACACATTATCCAAACAGAACCTTGACAGATCCGGTATACCCTTTAACAGTTTAAATTGTAAATCAACAGAAGCCAACAGATTCCATTCTGGCTCATGTCGAAGAGACACCAACCAAGGTGATACGGAGCCCAATCAACTACAAAAAATAAGATCAGATGATTCTTGCTTTACACCATCCTTAAAAGAGAGAGCATGGATTACTAAACAACAGTGGCAGACAACATATCGTCCGACTCACTCTCTTTGTGATAACAATATACAGGCTGTCCCCCTTAGGATAGCACGATTGTCACTGGATATAACAGAGATAGATGCTCTAATGGATTGTCAAGACAAAAGACAAGAGGTATTTAATGGAAAAGGTTCAACTGTCCTTACGAAACAAATAAATACCTCTACGCCAAATAACCACAAAGACAGTAAAACAACAGTAAAAACATGTACAAATGAAGTAAACGGCTATGTGAAAAATCAAAAATCTGAGACTGAGGAATCCACATCGATAAGTATGCACTCAGACGGCACAAGGGACTTGATTAATTGTCCATTGAGAATACCTACCACAATATTGGACTTGCAAAACACTTAAACTGCAGTTTTGTCAAATGCAATGATTCCATTCTTGAAAATACAGGAGTCAATGGTCGATGCTACAAAAGATCAAGCAACGCTATTAGCGATGATCATGACAAAACAATCCCACTTTGAATCTCTAACAAATAGCTTACAAGAAAGAATGAAATACGAGGCCGAAACGTCGAGGACATGGCAATCACGCTTAGCAGACATGGCAAGAGTGGAGCATATTGAAAAACAGAATCTAATGGAAACAGTGTCAACTATAACAAAAGACTAATAGACGAAAAAGCAAAAAAACATTCACAAATAACACCTCATCTTAACCTATTAACACAAGAAACTCAAACTGAAGAAAAAGGTTGCCCAAATAAAAATAACATCGATCAAACAACACAGTATAAATTGCAACCATTGATGATCGAAATAAACTCACAGCTAAAACCAATTACAATAGATACTAATGAATCTCCAACGTGCACACCCTTTGAAATATTTGATGTTACAAAACATGGATCAATAGGACAGGATAACCTGACAAAACCAACTCACAAAAAAGCGACTAAAAAATCACAAACGGGTTCCCATGCATTTTTGAGAAATATACAAAGGGTGCAAAAATCAATAAATGACAAAATACCACAAACTAAGCAGACTAGTGCAACGAAACATACAGAGCTCAAAGCTCCAACTCTGGCTTTGGCTAATACATCCAGCTCCAAACCAATTTCCCAAATAGCTAAACAAGCATCAAAGGAACCATTTGACGACCTATTAATTGAGATCAACCGTCATAACAACAAGCAGACAACAAGCCAGGGCTCAGCTACAATTAAACACGATAAGAACTTGAAAATAAGTTCAGTAATAGCAATAGAGCCTCCAATAATTGGGGATGCATCAGAAGGTACCTCTATCATTGCCAATAATCAAGAGGAGGAGTTGATTGTTATCGACGAGTACAATGACTCAATATTGTCCTCAACGACAAACTTGCAAGAATCAACAATCCAAGGGGGAAATGAATCCTTCAATTATTCCGCGGTTTCGAGCGATGAAACATGGTCCTCTACAGGAACATCACAGAATTAAAAAAACAACGATAAGCAGAGCCCTACCCGAGATTTTCCCATTATGAGACCTAAGTTTCAGAATCCTTCGAGTAGTACGTATGCCTACAGAGTGGCCCTCTTTCAACTATCGCCAAATTCAGAAGATCTGGTGACTTTAAACAGATCCAACATTCTCCGACTGTTGAAAGCAATCCCACAATTGGGAGACATAAAAAACGAACGACATCGAAGTAATCCTCTTTCCAAATAAGAAACACATGGAGGAAGCCCAGATTGACTTCTACTCAGAAGAAATCATGCACCGTGTCTTAGCATCTTAGCAGCAAACAATCTATTAAAACAACTTGGCTTCAAGACAGAAGAAATATACATAACCAGACTGATGGCTAGCAAAAAATCTATGAATATTACACTTCTCGACCAAAGGTAGAAAAATAACAAAAAGAATGAGCTAAATCAAAATAACGGCCAAAGTAATCATTCGAATACTCCAACGCAAGCAAATGTAGCAGAAAAAGTCAACAATTCCAGACAACCAAGGAAAACATACCTATAACAACCAAAGGACAAATTAAACGAGGCACATAAAATTTCCCTAATGTCTTGGAACACAAGGGGTTAAAAATATCTCTTGAGAAACCAATCCACAATGTTAGCAAAACCAGAAATAATCTGCCTACAAGAGACCTGGTTAACCGAGGAGATCCTATGTGAAGGTTATATAACCTGGTTGAACCCCGCAATACCGTCGAAGACAGGCAGACCGTCTTCAGGAATGTTAATTCTGATGCAAATAAATGTGACATGGTCTATAACCGCTAGAATGAACATTAATCCTTGGTGTCAATATATTACCATTAGCATGCCAGCATACAATCCCGAACACAATGATAAGAACAAGACATGCAGAATGGAACATAGGAGTATCTCAATCTTTAACATTTATTGGAACCCGCTTGCAATCAATGACAATAAGTTAATCGATGCTGTATGCGAAGAAATTGATTCCATCATACAAGCTAACAATCAAAATGAATTTATCATAGCTGGTGATTTCAATATGCATCTGTTTGATAAAGAGGGTAATAAATACATGTTACAAGAAATGTCACCACGGGCAAGGAAATGGATGAAAGAGCTAAGAATTCGCAATATTTCCTTAACCAAACAATCAATGAATGCAACGGGGATACCATGCCCGACTTGGACACGACAAACTTCCACCTCAGTAATCAACTACATATTTGCATCTGACAGTTTACAACAATTTATAACCGGAACCAATAACTTCCCAAACGAAGAAAGTGATCACCATCAAATCTCAATCTCATGGCTTGCTCACAAAACTACTTATGACCAAATAAATTGACCTGAACTAGAAGTATACAACGGGCTGAATAAACTAAGAATAAGAAACCATCAAGCCAGGGAAATACTTTCAACTTTTCAAGTGGCCTCTCGGGAAGATCAAGAAAAACTGGACTATGGATGGATATTAGAAAAATACAAGTATCCACAAACAAAACCAAAGAGTACTCACAAAATCTCTCACAGTCATCAATACAATCAAAGAATCAAACAAGAAAAAGAAGAACACCAAAAGAGAATACGGCACTTGAAAGCAAAGAAGGATCCAGACCTCAAAAAACAGATACAAAAAGAAAAACAAAGATACTCTAATTTTCTAAAAAGCAACAAGGCGATGATGAAACAACATGATGCTGAAACAATCTTGAGTGCTTTACAAAACAAAAACACAAGAAATCTGTGGTCAATGATGAATGATAAACCTACCCAACAGACTTTAATACAAGAAGTCGAGCCACACACATGGGTAAATCATTATCAAGAAATATACAACAGCAAAACATCCATTTTGACTACAAACGGAGAAAATGATAAGTGTACTTGGAAATTTGACTACGACATCGAGGATATAACAAACAAAATCAAATCCTTGAACTCGTCACGAGCCCCTGGCCCGGATGGGCTTTCAAATGCAATCCTCAAAGCAACACCAGAAGTATGGGCACAATTTTTCTTTCATCTGTTGGAATTTATAGTGAAAAGAAAAGAAATCCCTCACACTTGGACAGTTGCAATCTTGATCCCAATCTATAAAACAGGAGACCGAAAGACGCCAAGTAACTACAGACCTATAGCCCTTCTAGACCCATTGGGCAAACTATTTGCAAGCTACCTACAACAACAATTGAACATCTGGGCAGCAAGGAATGGAAAACATACGAAAAGGCAAACTGGCTTTGTAACAAAAATTGGAACAAACGTAAACTTACTGTTACTGAATATGATAAAAGTAGAAGCAAGTATCAAAAACCAACAGGTATATGCCTTGTTCATAGACTTGAAAATGGCTTTCGATTCAGTAAACAGACAGAATCTCTGGAGCAAATTAACAGCATGGGGTTGCCCCACTTACATCTTAAACCCAATCATCCAATTATACTCAAATACCTCGATTTGAGTTTGACTGACAAATGCTGGTTTGGTCACATAAGCCATTCCTACTTGGAATGGGTTGAAAAAAGGCTGCCCATTAGCCGCTTGTTTATATAACCTGTGCACTAACGATTTTGAAGAACAGATTGAAAATACGAAAGCAAATCCCCCAAGAATTAACAACGAATCGATTCATGCACTAATCTATGCTGATGACATTATTATACTAGATAAAACGACATCCGGACTACAAGAATCTTTGAATAAAACACAAGATTACATGTATGCAAATGATCTTCAAATCAATACGTGTAAAACAAAGATCATGAAACTTATCAGTCAGAAGTGGAAAAAACAACATCCCATAAAAATCTTGCATGATAATAAAGAAATTATGATCACAGAGACAATAAAATATCTGGGTGCTCTCATAAATCCTTCAAACAATGAAAAATAATGGTACGAAAACATCGAAGAAAAGGCTAAATCCTTGGCCAGACAAGGTAGATTCTTTCATTTAAAGTATGGTACATACTCAGCGAAGTCCACGATGTTACTATACAGACAAAAGGTTGTCCCAATCATAACCTATGCTAGTGAATCCTTAATCAATGAGAAGGTTATTAACTGGCCCGTCCTAGAAGGTCTATTTTGGCGGAAAACGTTAGCTCTCCCCAAATCATTTCCGATTGCTAGGATCCGTTTTGAATTGGGTTTACAATCAATTGAATCTATAGTCACATGGAAACAGATGGACCTTTATAGAAAAATCATTTCGGATGATCTGATTCCATCACTGGAAATATTAAAAAGAAAAGAACATGTATTTCAAACGACAGCTCTTTCGAAATGGACAACAACAATAAAAAGAAAAATGCAAGCGGAAGAAATCACAGAAGAAATGTTGACAAAGAGACCCCAGCAAGCGAAAAGAAAACTAAAAACGAATGACTGGATAAAAACAATAGACAAACAAAAAATCTATAAGCGATTTCTTAAATGTGACACAGAAGTCAGAGCCTTAAATGAACTACCAGAATACCTAAGTCATTTTTTGGATAAGACAATTCGTGATTTATTTTTAAGATTTCGACTGAATATACTACCAACCAGGGACTATCTAGCTGCATTTGATAAACCTGGGTCTACCTCTGTGAACTGTAGATTTTGTAAAGAATTTTAAACACCAGAAACTTTATTCCATCTAATTATGGTGTGCCCGATATTGAAAGAAAAAAGAGAACTATTCAGAAGCTTCTTTAGAATCTCGAATAAAGCAATGACGACAGAAGAAAGATGGGCTAATCTTCTAAGAGGAAATGATCAGTGGCTAATAATTACAATAATCAAATTCTGGACTGAGATTATAAAATGAGTAGAAATGCACAGAGCAACATTTTTTTCTCTTTTGTTTTTTATTCTTTTTTAAAAAATATGAAAGTGAAAAAGAATTTAATGTAAAGTTTGTAAAATCAAACCAAACATTTTAATAAAAATAAAAAAAAACGCCCTGAAAGTAAACATTGACAAAATCAAAAGTATGGTCTTTCCTGTGTGCAAAGGCACAAAGCAATACATATGGACCTTTGAAAATACTGAGCTTGAAGATGTCAAAGTGTATAAAAATGTGGGTGTGTTGCTAGATGAAACGTTAAAATGGGACGTACATTATCGAGCCACAAAAGACACATGTCAGAAATCAGTCAATGTCATTAGCATATTTATAGGAAAGAATGCAGGTTTTTCAACACATGCTATTCTGCTGCTGTATGTGGCAAAAATGTTACCGTTGCTACTGTACGGAATTGAGATAAGGGTGTACAACTATTTCATTGTGCTCAAAAAGTTTGAAGCATCTCTTCTTAGAAAATTCTTTAGAATGCCACAGAACCTATTTATTGAACTAATATACTTGGAATTTGAGTTGAAAGGTGAATTGATTGAGTCCTTACGTAGAATGGTTATGTGCTTTGCAAATTTAATGTCATTAGATAATAGCACGATCATAGTACCCTACATGCAAGCATACTAACAGATTGCCGGTTCAATTCTATTGGTACCAAAGGTAAAATTATCAACCTGTACAATAAGTGGTCCACTGACTACGAAGGAATGACACCTCATGTCTTTCAATACAAGTTTAAAATATGGTTGAAAAAGAAAATGCAAGTATACTGTCAGGAGTGTCACCACTAAGAGCACTAGGGGGCAGTTCTGCCATTATTGGATGACACATACTGTTTTGCACTTATACATTATGGTATATCCGAATTCCCACATTTTTAGAAACTATCTCAAGATGAAGTTTAATTACCTTGAAACACTGGAGGTTTTAGGGTGAGACTTGAGAGATGCCGGTCAGAAAGATTGTGTCGCTTATGCGGGTGTCTTGAGCTGGAGACATTAGAACACTTACATGTATATTGTGACAGCTTAACTAAAATTCACACTCGTCTTTTTAAAAATCTTTCAACAATACAATCAATATGGGCAAATTTTATGTAAGGCAACAATATTAATTGTATGTATTTTATGGTAAAATATTATCTGAAATTAGTAGAAATATTTAATTGTTTGTGTTAGATTGGTCATTCCTTGCTTTATTTTATGATGTGTGTAATTTACTGTTGATGTGATGTATTATTTGAATTTAACAGTTTAATTTTGCAAACATGGATATGTGTTTATGTACCTATTTATTTTATGTTGTATAAGCTAAATACTTTATTACTATAAGTAAATATACTTACTTTAGTATAAGTATATTACTAATAAAATGAAAATGAAAAATGTATTGTTTCTGTGTTTCATATGCAGTGAGGCCATGGGTCCTGTGCAGTGGATGAGCGGTCAAAAGAAGTTCTCAATGATATCATGTTGGGCTCATGCCCATCCCTGACATCCATGTGTTGGTGTTGTTGCATGTATTTAGCTGCATCCCCATCTCCATCGTCTTCAGCGTCCACTGGAGGCATGTCTGTATCCGGGTGCAGGGGTATATTTTGCCTGATGCATATATTGTGCAACATTGCACAGACCAGGATTAACTTCCTGACCTTCACTGGCTTGTACATGAGTGCCATCTCTGACCAGTGAAGGCACCGAAAACGTGCCTTCAACAGTCCAAAGGTCTGCTTGATGGTTGTCCGTGTTCAGATGTGTGCAAATGTAGGAAATTTCCTGCTGAGTCTGGGGGTCTCGAACAGGGGTCATCAACCACGGCAGTAACCTATAACCAGAATGACCTGCAAGAGATGGGACACAAGGAAGGACATTACATGCAAGTGACTGGACAGTGCTTGCATCAATGGATGAGTTTGTGTGTGTGAGACACATGCATCTGGGTCTATGAACTGGCGTGCCTTCATTCGCCCTGCTGCACCCTGTGAAAGGCAATGCTGGACATGCTGTGTGTGTAAGGTCTGTCAAACAGGGATGGGTTGCTTGGGGGGGGTGGGGCTGTGTCAAGATACGCTGGTTATTGTGACATGGCCTTGATGCGTTATTGTACCTGTAGCGCATTGCATGTGCCTGTCCATCTATGCCCAGATTGGGATGGTGTGTCCATATGTTGACACATGTGGTAGATGTTAGTTGTGGCCACCCACTTGTGCATGGTGATTGTGTCCGTGCATTGGGAAGGTAGCTGTGGGATGTGCATTGATGCCAGAACACCCCCCGGTGGCCTGATACCCATTCAACAATGTGTGTGTTTTAATGCCGCTGTCTCCCACAACATACAATATACCCAGGAAGGGTGCTGTTCCGCAGGACCATGGAGTCACGGGTTAATCCCGGGAAGTGGGGACAGCAGTGGGTGATTGTTAGATCCACATCACAGATGACCTTCACATTCAGTGAGTGGTACATCTCCTCTGTGGTGTGGGGAGCCACAGCTCAATATGTGTGCAGTCCACTGCTCCCAACAGATTGCGCATGCCGGAAAGTGCACAGAAGCACCCTTGGTGGCACTGACCTGTGCCTGTGTGGTTGGAAGGGCAATGTACTGGGGCACATGGAAGTGGAGGACATTCAGGACCTGCACCAGCACTCTTGAAAATGCAGGATGCAAAATGCCATGCAGCTCACTGAGTGCTGAAAGTGCCCGTGCCAAGGTAGTGCATCACTGACACCACATTCAACAGGGGTGGAATGGCTGTCCAGATGATGATTTTACAACTAGAGTTTAGACAACTCCATCGGCATCATCTTTACATGTGTGTCAATCAGCACCCTCAGTGTAGTGACACAGGGAAGCCTTTCTAGACTGTCCCAAGGTGTAAAAACCTTCTCTGGGATAAACTACTGTTTCCTAGAGAAAGTAAAGTTAAATTGATTTTATTAATCTTTTTAAATTCCTAGATCCAGCACCCCCTATCTTACAATAGAGTGCTGGAGGGATTACCTAGTATCCCCTATGTCTAGAAACTCATGTAGCAGTCCAATGCTACACTTTCCTCTTGAACTGGCTGGTGCTGGTGCAGAAACAATGTCCTCTTACATTAAGTCAGCTATGGCAGCCCAGGCACTAAACCCACTTCTCCTATTCCTTTTGCCACCTTTGGCAGAATAACTCCCTATATGTCCCCCTCAAAGATCCTGACTCCCCCACCTTCCGCTCTGTGATCTCCCCCTCTTGTGGCTCGGACAAACCTCCATTGTCAGCCTCACCCTGTAGCAGTGGCAAACCCTTAATTGTGAGCCCTGTGAGTGGCACTGAAACACACAGGAGATATTTTTCCAATAATGCATATATTGCATGATAGGGACACGTTATGTTTGTGGGTAATTTTGATCATTTGCACTGCAAAGTTCAAAATTGACCAGTAAAATAGTCGCAAGAGTGAATTCATGCCTCCCTTTTGCAATACACAGTGCAAACTGAGTAAAAGGTGTCTGCCATTTACAAATGACAGACAGCGTTTAAAATGCAATCTACCTACGTTGTGCATGAAATAAAGTGGGGTAACTAGTTTATATGGTCGCCGAGACTGAAAGTTACTGTGTTGGTGATTTATTATAACTGACTTGAATATGTAGTAATCAGAAATTGGTAGCTGCGAATTTATGTGGAACTGAAGGGCTACCCCAGCCCAACTGCAAACATATCAAAAGAACAATGGTTCCACTAGTACGTGCCTCACCCTTCTTTGATATTTTCCAACAACTTATTTGCTTAGAATGATGGAGCACTTAACAGAAATTGCCTGAAGGACTGTTGTGACTTATTTATGCATAATTGCAAAACACTAAATTGGTTACTTCCAAACATCACAAGTACAGATCTTTATATACTATATTACTTCATATATTACTAATAGTGCTGTACCACTACACTACGGTACCAATGGTTGCCAACATGTGTTTCGATCCTCTGGGACCTCATGAGGGCACAAAATCTCACTCAACAAGTGTGGATTGATGTCACATATCTCAATATTGAAAACAGAAAACCTGTTCAATTGAATAAAATTAACAAAAAAAAAACTACATTTTGCTAGTCTAAAAAGTAGGGAAACTCCAAAATGAATCAATTGGTTTTGTGCTAGTGTGAACATGTCAAGTTGGTGTAAAATCAAGTGTTTTTTTGTAGGCGGAAGGGCAACAGGGATACAGAAACGTAACTCCCATTCCATCCACCATGCCTTCAAAAAATGTGTGGGGTTTAAAACAAGCATGACACCTATCTTTAGCACCTGCATTTAATCAATGTGGACTAGGAAAATAAACAACAGGGACAATGCTGTGTTTCACACACAAGTGGGAATGTCTTTGTAGGTTTAATGAAAAATAAGAAATTCGAAGGGAACAGTGCATGTGTTGGTTTTCTTTGGGAAATTTAGGCAAGCTAGGGAAACAAATGGAAAAAGTAACACAAGGCCTTGTAACCCCAACAGCTACACCGGGATAGTAATACAAAAGTGAAGAAAGAAAAACGGTTTCTTTTACACTTTTACAAGTTTGGGATGACACAAAGGGGAAAGGAAATGGAAAACATGTTTGTGTGATGTGGAGTTATTACTTTTAATAGGGAAAAGAACGTTAAAAAAGTTAAAAAGTAAGGTTGACAAAGGCAGCCTAATAAGCAGAGAAGCACATAAACAAAAGGCAGCAGCTAGGACACTAATAGTTAATACACTGGCTAAAACGATCAACAAACGCCTCCAGAATTCACCAAAAACACAAGTTGTACGACTTCTCTGCGCAGTTCTCCTTAAACAGACTAACGATACCCACAAAAACGTGATCTGCTTGCGTCATAGGGCCCTGAACCATAGCTGCCAAGTTTCCCAGTTCCAGACTGACTCTTTAAGTCAGTGCTGTTTTTTTTTTGCACTGCATGCTTGGACCACCTTTGTGATGGGAAAAACAAAACTACAACTTCCAACATGCAATTGGAAGCAATAACAGGGACTGGCTTCAGGTGTTATCAGGGGCGTCATTTCACCAAAATGCAAGGGATAGTGGAAGTGACATTAAATGTCCCATAACCTCTGATGACATCCCAGGAAGTGATGCAATTTGCCCCACCCACACGTGACATCACAGGAAGTGATGGCACACATCCTTTCAACCCTTTACCAAAACAGGAAGTGTCATCACATATCATTGTTCCTCAGCACACTAAGAAAAATAGTGTTACTTTTTAATGTAATTTTATTTTATTTTATTGCATCAATTAGTTTCCAAAAAAACTTTAAATGCATGATGAAAAAAGAAAAGAAAACAAATAAAAATGTTTCCGCTCTATAGGGGAGGAGATAAAAGAACCGGAAAGGAATAAGTAATGAGAAAAAGATGATAAGAATAAGAACAAGATGGCACTGTGTTTGAATTTATAAGAATTAATTTCCAAAGTCCGAACTGGTGTCCAAAGTTAAAAAAATCTCTCTTCCAAAATTCAACAGTGCCAAAGTCAAGGATACCCTTCCTCCCCATCTTAAAATAGACCACCTCTCATGAGGGGATTTGAATTTGAGGTTCTCGAGATGTTTGCCCAACCATTTTTCTCTCAAAGCTGACAATGGGGCACATCTCATTACCAAGTGCTGCAGAGTTTCATCCTCTTGTCCACAACAACGCCCTAGCAGTGGCCGAACTTCCCTTTTTTTGATCCTTCTTCCTATCACTTCCCTTGTGGGGTAGAGATTCAAACGGAATCTCAGAAATTGATGCCTTTCTAAATGAGAAGGAAATTTGTCAAGGTATGGAAGGACTGTGCCTCTACTATAGTGTTCGTCCAGGCCCATCGATATTGACTTGAATGCCCTAAGCTTGTCCTGAGTGACTATCCAGTCCCAGTCAAGAAGTTTGTTCTTGACCCTCGACGGATTTTCCATTAGCCTGGCTTCAGTTTTGGAGATGTTATCCATGATACCTTTATAGGTGTTGTGCCATGCATTTAGAACTGGTATCTGTTTATTTCCCAGGGCTTCGTTTAAGATCATAAAACCACTTCTTTCAGTGGGACAAGGCATTTGCTGTGTAAATTCAGAGATTTCCAGACCATGGCAATGTAGAGGGAGGTTAACGCCAGTTCTTTCCTCACACATTCAATGGGTAGAGACGATGGATATCCCAGTACTCTTTTCCAGAAACAACCTTCTAGCAGACATCAAACCTCTGGTGCCAGAAAGAAATTCTCCTCAGCAGTGTAGGTCAAAATCGGAGCTACTTTTAATTTATAAAAGTCAATCAGGGGGCGAAGAGAGAAGGAACAGTAGTGTCATTTAAGTAAAAGTGTTTGTGATACCAGGTTCTTTACTTTGCTTCTTAGCCTAGCAACGACCGGACCATCACAAATACTATTATTCAAAGTGATACCAAGGTAGACCATAGACGAGAACACAGGGACGACTTCCCCTGATAAATACCACATAGATTTCTTGATGTTTTTGGATGTTCCTAGTGCCAGGATTTTTGATTTTTTTGGATTGATTCTTAGACCATTGTCCTTCACGTACAGTTCCAGTGTTTTTAACTGTCGCTGAAGGCATATCGCTGTTTGGTCTAGCAAAAGGAGATCATTAGCAAACAACAACCTGCCCACCGAGGTCCCTGCAATCCTCGGCAGGAAGCTTCTTGTTGCTTTGAAGGCTTCATGCATATCAGAAATAAATAAGCAGAATACAGCAGGCACCAAACGGCACCCCTGTTCCAGCCCATTTGGAGAGGGGACGTTGTTTGAGAGGGTTCCTTCTCTATCCAGTCTAATTCTAAGGGTTGTTCCACTGTGTAATGCCTCCAGAGGTTCTCTCAGATTGTCTGGACAGCCCCATTTTCTTAGTTTATTCCACAGCAAGGATCTGTTGATCGAGTCGAATGCCTGTTCAAGGTTGATCAACGCAATGTAGATGTTTTTAAATTTCCTTTCCTTGACCATACATTTTAGCCTATTGATGATAAGGTCATTCAGTGCCGTTCCGATACCCTTACGAAACCCCAACTGCCAAGGATCTTGATGATGTGCCAGCCAACTTCAGTTGTTCAGATGTCTCAGGATTATAGCAGCAAATATTTTTCCCACAACATCCAAGAGGCCGATTGGTCTATAGTTGCCTGGATCCGACCTATCGCCCCTCTTGAAAATGGGGACAATAATAGGAGTGGGGTATCCTTTTGAAACTCCTTATAGCATTGAACAGGTTTGCCATGAACTGACCCCATTTCTCCGGGTCTCTCTTGAGGATGTTGTTTGTGAGGCCATCGGGCCCAGGTGCCCTAGAAGAGTTTGAGGTATTAATGAGGTCAACAATGTCCTGTATTTCAAATTTAAGATCCCAAGGTTTATTCGAGGGTTGATGATGTTGTATAACACAGGTAAACCTGTGGAGTAGAGTTTATGAAAGTGGTCTTCCCAGGCCATCGCTGAAATAGGGTTTACAATTTTCGAGTCAGCAGGAGAACAGGTGTCGTTAATTATTTTCCAAATACCGGAGATGTTTTTAGTGGTCACTAATTTTAACATCTTCTTGCGGTCTTCTTACAATAACTGATGTTTATGTTGGATAAGCCAATTTCTGTAGTTGTTTCTAATTTTTTTATACAGAGCTAAGTAGCCAGGCACGTTTGATTTTTTCAAGCACCTCCAGGCCCTCCCAACAACCTTTTTTTTACCTGTTATTTGTGCATTGTAAGTGTGCCTGTAAATCAAAGAACCTCCTTTTTGTATGTCCTTCGTACGGAAAACCGCCAACACATCAGTGTATTCAATCAAGTGTGGACTTAAATTGTTGTCATCCAGTTTTAACCTCGTTAGGGCGTCCAGTGCTGACCCCATGTCTTTCCTCTTGATTCGGAGTCTATTACCACCTGGGGCCAGTTCAAGATTGTGCTCCGGTAGGTGTTTATCTGATGCAGTAACATTTGTGACCCAGTCCTCGCTTGCAAGTTCCAAAATATTATGGTCACTCTGGGTAGATGGAACTACTGTCAAGGAATGTAGCTTCCCCAACAATCCTTCTGTTACGAAGATATAGTCCAGCGTGCTTGCTTGATTTGCACGTTTCCAAGTAATTGCTGCTGGTTTGTCACCCCGCAGACTACAATTTACCATATGGATGTTCCTTCGTAGAAGTTCCTTTTCGAAGTCCACTCCTCTTGTGATGTTTTTTCGAGGATATCAAGGGCAAAAACTCCAATTTGCATCGTTTTTTATTGAAACATTCCATGTTGAGGTCCCCACAAAGGAGGACCTCCCAGTTTAGTCAAAGGATCCTTGTGTCGTCAATTGATTTTAGAAGCAATTCCTTGAAGGTGTAATCTTGCCTAACGTTCGGGCACCAGTATACATTGCATATAAGCAACACTGTTCCGGGGGAGCCTCCTGCTCTTTTGTGAGTAATTTAACTGTTATTAATTGAATCCATGAATTTAAGTTTGTAGGAGAGAGCACCGTCAGGCCACTGGATCTTTTAATGCTCAATAAGAGACCTGAACAAGGTCTCCCTTTGGGGCCCTTTAGGGCCGGGTTTATGTGTAGTTCAAACCTGTGTAGGACCGCCATGTCTCCTGGAGACAGAATACATCATATTTAGATAAGTCCAACGCTTGGTTTCCAAGTAAATGAGAAAAACCCCTTGTGTTCCAGCTCATAACTTTTTTACCCTTTGATATGGTAAATTGTTGAACACTAGCGGGTTCCGACTGGCGTTATGACTTTACTGCCAAAAACCCAGCCAGCCAACTCCAGTCCTCTGGGCTGCCTACGGAGTTCACCTCAGATTTTTGCAAGAAAGAAAGAATGTGCTACCAACGTCAACCTGTATGTCCTCCTTACCCCTTGTTGCTACAGGCACCTCACGGCCATGATTGAATCCAGATGGTCGCTTTTGGGGTCGTGCAACAGACAGTACTCCATCTGTGTTGCTTTCTGTAGGCTACGATGGTCCTCATCCAACTCCTTGAACAAAAAACCTCTAAGATTTAGTTTGGGGCCCGTTTTTATAAGTAGACATCTGGTGTTCCATTCTCCCAGATGGAGAACTACACTGTCGAGGCGCTGCTGATTATGGAATTCAATCAAGTCAATGTCCTTTGATTTGAGTTGTGCGAGGGAATCAACAGAGTGTAGAAGTCTCAGGACATTAGCCCCGTTCATGATGAGGTTATCTTCATATCCCAATGTTCTTTCCAACAATAGTTGGAATGATCCCTTGACTGTCTTGGCCCGGGCCCTTTGTCTTCAGGTTGAGTTGTAACCCCTGCACCGAGCCCCACATCAGGTATATCAAGCCAGGATACTGATCTGGTAGGGCTGTTTTGATGAACAATGGGCCATTTGTTTTTATCTTTTTCAGTGTACTTCAGTGCCAGTGAAATTCGCTTACTTTCCAGAGTTCTAAAAGCCGAGGTTCTAATGGTGGGGGAGGCCACCTTGTCCTGTAACGAAATGTGTGCCAGATTTTCCCTCGGAGTATGAACTCTGGACTTCCATTTCTTTGTTGTAATGGCACCCGTTGCACTCGAATTTGCCGTTGGTAAATTAATATTGACAACGGAGTGGTCCCCACGGTCTTTGATCTTATGGTCCTCCACTTTCAAATTATGATTGACACCTTTGGTCTCTGTGTCATTTGACAAGTCCATCTCCTCAACTCCACTTTCAGGTTCTGAGGAAGCGTACCCCGCTTCCTCCTACCCAGAGTCATTTGGTTCAGTGTAGACCGACAGGTCCATAAGTGAATTGTCCACACTTTCAAACTCCATCTGGTTGTCTGAATATTCATCACTCCCTTCTGTGGTCTCCTTTGTTGATTTTGTAGATGTTTCAATTGACATCCTTGGACGTCTCTCAAAGATTAATGGTTTGTCTGGTAGGTCTAGGTTTCTGGGTAGGGTTAGTCTTGGAGTAACTCCAATTTGACTTTGGGCTTTCCTCTGGCTCGTATTGACATAGCCTGACGTTTTTTTCCACAGGGTGTTAGCTGTTCCATAATTCCTGTCACCATTTTTGTTTGCTACTAATTTCTCACCCTGTGGTTTGTCAAGGCCAGACTTTTTTTAGTAACGCACCCTCCTGGTTGCTTAACTAGAACTGGGCGCAAAGTATTGGCCACTCTAGAGGCCAACAAACTTTCATCTTTTGGAGAACTACCACCCAACTCGACCCTAGAACACGCTGCACACATAGTTTGAACAGTGCTTGTTGGTTTGGCCATTTGGTTTGGAGGGCTAAGGACTTCCTCTGGGCCCTTACCAGATGGAGCAGTAGTTAAAGTGGAAGTTTTTGCTGGACTCACAAACCTGACGGAGCAACCCCCGCTCCCACTGAAAGTGAGCTCAGCCTCTCTGATCTTCTTTTTTCTTTTTCCTTAATGATCGGCTCGATAATACTTTTTCAAATTTGCAGCGTTGTTATCCAAGTTATTCTGGAGGGCTGAGACAAAACCTTCTATAAAAATCATCTTGGAATATAGCATGGAAATAGTCGTCGTGTGGTCCCGAAGTTGGTCATTTTATGACTCAATTAATTTCATAAAGGGAGCCATTATGAGTGAAAATGCTGTTATCAGGTTCGGGTCAATTTGAAGGTCCTTTTTCGGAGGTTCCTCCACCTGAGAGGTGGCCAGAACCATCAGGAGGTCTTCGTCCATAGGGGAAGGTTGCCTTCTGAGTCGTTTTCTGGGAAAGGGGGCCTGCTGCAGAAATACACCTTTGTGGAACCTAGGGGTTTCACCCCAATGACAAGAGTTGTTTGGTTGCTGGTTGTTCCCCCCCTCTTTGTAAATCGGGTCACCTTTTGTTCCTAGGGCTTTAGTCACTGACCACTGATGGTCCATCTGGTGTGGGGTCATCCAGGGCAGGGTAGATTCATGATCTTCCTGCCGTTGGAGCCCGTTGTGAGATTGATACTCATTATGCACGTGTTGAGGAATTAGGCTAGTTTCGGGTATAATGCCAAAGGGTTTCCAACCCTGATTTAGCCTACAATTGTGGTACTGCGAATCTTTAGACCTATTGTCTGTGCCAAAGACAAAAAGGTCAGCACCAGAATGGCTACTTGACTGTATTTTGGTGGTCCGGTCTCCTTCATGTGTATTTGACTCTGCCTGAAGTGGGTCAGGGAGGCTCAGTGGGAGAGTCAGTTGAGGTGCCACCCGAGGAATTTCTAATTGGGCTCCTACACCGTTGTTTCCTTGCCTGAGCCCATGACCTCATTGGCCATCACTCCAGTAGGAGGCATGATGTTGTTTGTTGCCTTAGGTAACACATACAGGAGTATAGAGTTTTCCTCTATTTTCTCGGGGCTCACCGCTTCCTCCTCCCCCTCAATCATTCCTTCTTTATGTTGCAAAATGTTGTCATGAGTCAATGTTGTGCGATTAATTGCCACGTTGGGATAAAGTTTGCAGCCTGTCCTGGTCATTTGTTCTGGCAAGACCTTACTAGCGTCCATTTCAAGGACTCCTTGAAGTCTGACCGATGACGGTGTCTAAAGAGACCTTAAGGGGGAATGCCACCTCAAATTTTATGTTAGCCAAGCGGGGGAAGAAAGGGGGTTCAACACACGGGACACCGGCCCCGCTCTACCCACTTCTTGCAGTACTAAACCGAACACTGTATACCTTACCGCGGTAGGAAGTGCCCTACCATGCAAAGCCCGCTCACCTCTGCGCTCAGCTCCACCGTAACTCTGCTACTGGTACAGGTCCAGGTCCAGCAGTAAACACCGTAGAGCACGTCTCCTCCTGGGACAGAGACAGTCAGGGGACACCGGGCTGGATCGCATTCCCTGGTACCTTGTGCGGTACGCGTCTGCAAACAGGAGCGGTCAGGAAGCCGAAAGCTCTCTGCCTCCGGAAACACAGTGAGGCTAGAGGAAAGGACCTGTAGCCAGCGTAACCAGCGTCGGGACTGTCAAGCCGCACCAGATTTTTCGTTTCCAAACGCAGTATCGGCAATGCTGGCTGCCTCCGTCAATCGACGAGCACCAAAAATAATTGTCAGCAATAATTCAAATATGGTTACGATACGACTGTCAGATGATATACATTTCATATAAAAATGGATCACCATATGTAACGTTAATATCAGTGTGTACATGCCCATATTGCCAAATTACTGTGAATGTAAGCAGACGTTCAACACGGTGTCCAGACATTTGGTCGACCTAAAACTGGTCGAATGACATTTGGTCGACGCAATTTGGTCGAAAACCAAATGGTCAAATTTTTTTTTTAAATTATATATTTATTTTTCGGGTTTTCGTTTTTTACAAAAATGGGCTTTTAGAAAAAAAAGGTGGTTGGGGAGGACCCCCCCCCCAAAAAAAAGGGGTGAAAATAAAAAATAAAAAAAATTCGACCATTTGGTTTTCGACCAAATTGGTTCGACCATTTGTCTGGTCGACCAATTTTTTTCAACCAAATGTCTGGTAACCGTTCAACACAAAAACCTGGACTATTGTACATCACTCGGGTTACACTGTGAATTGACAGAGCACCTCGAAGAAGCCTAGGCCCCAAAACGCAGACATGCAGTTCCTGACTAGTGTCTGGCCACAGATTGGAAACAGCAACTGTCCAACACAAGCCAAACCAGAAGACAATGTGCACTTCAATGTTATGCATTTTGTCATGAAATAAGTCCAAAATACTTTAGGTGAAGCTACAAAAGTCTTCTTATTTGGGAAATCAAAAGCATATCCCACATGTGTGACAAATGGTGCATTAACACACACACCCCTCCCTCACTCTCATCCGTGCCCTCTGTGGGCTGATAACCTCAGCGACTTTCCATTAACATTTGCCTGTATCCAATATTCTACATTATTAAATTCACGCATTTTCCATCCCCATCATCGCCTGTATTAGCACGTTTAAAGTGTTTGATCCTAAGATGCTGTTTTGCAGGTAGAGGTCTATTTAGTGGCAGTATTGACAACATACCAAAAAAAGAATTAAAACAAATAACATAATGAAGGTACGTTACAGAGCAAATATACTCATAGTAGTGACTTGCAATGCATAGAGGCAGGAGAGGAGGAACAGGACACAGAGGAGCTGCAGCGCTTTCATGGTGAAAGAGAAGAGCGCGGGAAACCTTCCTTATAGCGCCGAAACGCATGCCCTTAATTGTTAAGCAATGTTAACATATTGCTGCAGGGTTTCTTTGGAAATCCAGCGGCGCCTCCAAATGAATGCGATAAGGAGAGCATCGCCTCACCATCACTCAGCAGATGGCTGCCATACCCCCATCTTCAAGTGCAATGCCCCCACTGGATTGTTCTCTAATGCACAAGGGCTTCCTCAAGCAAGAGCTGTTTATTGTGGGTGGAATACTGTTCACTGTGTACTCCTTCCTGGTCCTTAGGAGCCTCGCTCCTCTTTCGTGGGGTCAGGGGTATGGCTGGGAGCGTGAGGCTCAGGCAAGGCTTGCCTTCTCGCATAAGTTGTGCACGCATGCAGCATGTGAAAGTCAGTCAGACAGCCTCCATGTCTGTGGTACTTTTTTGGTGCCAGCCTTTTGGCGCTGGCCATTTTGGTGCACTACTTTGGCCACAGAGCCCCCTACAGCATAGCCAGTATGTCGCAAAAGCCAATTCGGCAAGGGTCATTTGGTGCAAGGTTCGTTTAGACGCGGCTGACATTGCAGCCTCTGTGTAAACGGTCCTAGTGCCAAATGAACTCATAAATTGCCATGTATTATTTAAAAAAAAAAAAAAAAAAAAAAAAAAAAAACATATATATATATATATATATATATATGTTGGATGATCCGAGCTGGCCCAAGACTTCGCCTGAGTTGATGCTGCACATAAATGAGTTCTTAGCCAGCACATCCTACACTTCCCGATCCTGTGCACCACTGTACTTCACATTTGTATATTAAAGCTGGCAGTCAATGCAACGGGTGCTGATTGCAGTACTTCATGAGTAAAAGAGTGGCGCAGTAGGGGAACCGTACAACGGGGGCGTCAGATGTTAATCAAATGAGTGACATAGGTAGCGGGGCTGCACCACTTTTTGTTTAGATAACGAGCAGCAGAAGAGATTTTTGATAAGATTTGGGACCGGCCTCGAAAAAGCACCCATCTCCCACGGCAGGCAATTTACATTCAGTATTCCTATGTTTTGCCCACTCTGCAATTACAGCGGTGCCTGATGCTAAAATGGCCAGGTTCCTTTCATGTATTATAATGATGTAAAAGCTGATCTCCACACATGGCGCTTGCATTTCTTGCCAAGCATCAATCAAAACGTTTAGAAATTGTACTCTACCGCCCTATATCAACAATGTGTGTTCCCCATAAAGGGATACAATGAGGCTGTGGCAAAGTGAAGTCTCTCTAGCAACAGCAAATATTGAACAATAAAGGTGATTTAACATTTATGGCATAACACTAACCCAGAACCCTTACTACTAACCTTATTTATTTTATGTTAACTTTATTTTTTACATGTATATAGCGCACAGACAGCCCAAGGGCATTGTGGTGCTGTTACTTGCAGTATACTTAGTTACATTGCGCATATGTTAGTGCATTTGAGAGCATAGATATATTACATGTTATGCATAAAAACGTACACAGTTCATAGTATTCTGGCTAGGGGATGGGCGTTGTGTAAGGGGGTAAGGTGATCAGGCGAATGGGGTGGTTTTAATGGTCTTACGCAAGGCGGTGAGTGATGGTTCAGCTCGCAGGGCAGTTGGAGGGCATTCCAGTGCAGGGCAGCTAAGTAGGGGAAGCTGGCGCCACCGTCTCTTGCTCTTTTTACCATGGGTACGGTGAGAAGGTTAGCATAGGGGGTCCTAATTGGTCTTGAGGAAGAAGCAGGGTGGATTCTTTGTGATAGGTATGCTTGTGCAGCGAGGTGTATGCATTTGTGGGTGAGGGTCAGGGCTTTGAAGATGATCCTCTCCTTTATGGGGAGCCAGTGTGAGGCTCTTCTGGCAGCAAAGATTTGTTCTCTTTTGGAAATGCCTTGTGCTGTGCATAAGGCGTTGTTTTGAATTACTTGGAGTTTCTCAAGGTTTTTTGTGGAGGTCCCTAAGAAGAGAACATTACAGTAGTCCAACCGGGATCCAGTGATGGCTCTCGCTATGTTGGTGCAGGTGTCATTGGAGAGGAAGGGTCTGACTGCATTGAGGAGTTTAGCATGGTAGGCAGCCAAGGAGGCAATGGCATTTACTTGTCTGGTCATGGACAGACTTGAGTCCAAGTAGACGTCTAGGGTTTTTACTGACTCGGATACTGGAATTTTGATGGAGTCGATGATGAAGTGGCTGAACTGGCCGTTGTTAAGTGACTTCAATTCATCAATCCCACTAAGTCAGTGCCTCGTCTGGGACGCCCAAGGGAAGCCCTTATTTATATATTTTTATGACAAGTTATACTCTGGATGATAAACCCTCATATAATGCCCCTCTCTTTGAATCCCCCTGACCTCACTGAGCCAAGAAGTAGGTTTGTTTTGCAATTTAAAAGATTTATTGGAAAAATTAAACAATATATATATCACACTTTTATAATAAATGAATATGTGATAGCACACTTAGGCATATGACAGTGATCAACAATGGATGATGTTACACTAGCACACTGATTTAATTACTTAAGAGTTAGTATAGAGAGGATAAGGTAGCTGAGAATACTTTTATGATTTCATGGAAATGCAATGATGAATAAAATGCAGTACAGAAATAACTGATAGGATTTCACAAGAGATAATATGTTCACTTTTCCCCTGGTGGCAATTCACTCCCCCTCTATGCGATATAAGGAGATGGAAGAGGAGCACACAATTTTCAGGAATACAAACAAAATGCAATACAAAGTTCCAGTTCCCCCCAGCGAGCTTAGAGGAAAACAGGTATGATTTTAAAGCAGGCAAATCCTTTTAAATGTGGTGGCAATGAAGTAAAATATGCTAAAAATGCTTTTAATTCCCTATAGGAGGTTCAGGGTAGGTGATAGCTATTCAAGATTAGTTCAAGTCACACTTGCGATGCTCAATGAGGGATTAGCAGGTTGAAAACGAATTTTAGCAGTTCAAGCAAAAGCGGCTATTTTGACAGGAGCTAATTGGACCAAATCGCGGCACTTTTTCCGAGTGCGTCAAGCTCGATTACAGAAAAACTATATTGAATAGAGAGTCTAGGCTTGTTGGAAAGCTTAGAAACTTAGCTTTACAATGAAAGTTAAATCTCGTTACTATCACACGCAGTTCCAGAGATACGGGCGATTCTGTGAAGGTAGATTTTCAGAAATTAAATTAAAGTTTCAGAATGACAGATGCGCTGTGGAAGGTTTTGGATCAACAGGATGGACACACAATTCTATGATGCAGTTCTAGATAGGTGAAAATGGTTTGAATTAGATTATTTCAAACTAAGAGATTGGTTTGCACCGTTCTGGCTGAGTACTCACACTATAAATTTGAAATAGGCTGTCAAGGTCTGATCAGGTTTGGACTGGACTCCTGGCGGGTGGTACTGAAGTCACAGCTCTCTGGGTCAGCTCTGCTCTGCACTTCACAGCGGTCTGGTCTCTGGTTCTGGCAAAAGTTCTTGGCACTGCAGAGCGGTCTGGTCTCTGGTTCTCCTGGTCTGGATCAAGTGGATTCTGGATACAGCACTGCTTTCTGGGTACTGGCACAGGGTTCTAGCCAGAATCAAACAGCTCAGCCCGGCTGCTTGAATAATTTGCAAAAGATTTTGAGGCCTGCTGAAAAAGTTCTGAAGTCTGGATTCTAAGTTCTGGAGATGGTCCTTCTGGATATTGTCTGGTCCGGCAAAGCGCTTCGCAAGAAAATGGAAAGTGAGTGTCCTGCCTGTCCAAAGCAGTCTCTTTTTATGTGTTTTGAAAATGGGTGTGTGCGTGGGCATAACTAAGCTTGCCCCTCACAACTTATCATTGGCCAAGCTCTCCTCTCTCCCTTGATTGGGGGAAGGAATGGAGCGTAATCAGGCATCAATTTTATGGCATACAGAAAGAACACTCCACTTGTCAATTTGCACACAAATCTATTTTTGATCCAAATACATATTTATCTATGTACCATTTTTCTAATATTATATGTCCAGTTACCATATTTTCTGTAGCACCAACCCATCCGATCCCTGTCTTTGTAAGAAGTCGTGTCCACTTATGACAGAATTCTGCCCTTTTCATCAAGAACACAACCTCTAAACTTTTCCAGAATTTACACAAACATGCACAAGGAATATGGGCATCAGATGATAAAGTGTCAGATTTTTAACATACAGACATTCGGAGTAATACCTTATTTTCCGCTACTACCCCCCAGAACATACCACAGAACACCTCTTAAAATGTGCACAGAAAAATCACAAGAATAATGATATTAATTATATAATTTTGACAAGTCTGTACTATGAATTATCCATCTTTTTAAAATTATGCTCTCGCCCAAAGGGGTGTGGTTTCCCAAAGCACATGGTGGAATTTCTGGTGTATCCACTTCCTCCAACTTAGGTTGCTCACAGAGGCACTGCTAATCCCAGTTTCTCCCAAGAGGAAGCCATTTACGACGCCCCCTAATTTAACATTTGCCTGAGCCAAGGAAGACTCATTGTTCTGTTTCCCTGCTCCCAGGTGCTCCTCCCTCGATTCAATCAGTGGGGTGTAATCTCCTTTTGGTGGGAACAGCAGAAGGCAGCCAGGACTGCGAATGCAGTGGCTGGCAAGTTTCAACTCCTGTCGGGGGTAGTTGCCGGGCAGAATTCAATCTCTTCAAGCCAGGCTTCAGCCAAATGTCACTTTTGTTCCCAGTTTTTCTTCATTCAAATCAAACTTACAATTTTTACACATGCAGCTAGAACGCTGATTGTAAGTTCAAAACTATGACATTTAAACAGTTGCAACCTATGTGACGCTCAAAGTAGGTCACTCATTTATTTTAAACAGTTCGATTTTAGTGGTTTTAAATCCAATTTCAATTAAGCTGCTGACATCCACAGCTCAGGGGCTTTGTTATAAGCATTGTTTTGGGCTCTTCATCTTTCCAGATTTTGTATGCACACAAGACTACATTCTGCCAAATGTCTGCTGGTGTTCAGTGAGATTTTTGAATATCTTGCAATGTTTAAAATAAGCATTTTTAGCTTGCATTTCAGAGAAACAAAGGTGATTTCAAAGCGCTTTTTTTTTGTTGAGCTAACAGGCACTGCTGTTTTTCCTTTGGCACCACGATTCACTCATGGCGCTTTTGGCCCATCAGGCTCGCACTGGTGGGTGGCAGGTTAGGCGACCATTTTGGTGTGCGCAAAACTGCGCGGTTTTCCTGGATTCTGGGGCAAATGTGGGCTTTTTGGCCATATTGGATTTTCTAAGCCCACCACACCAAATGTGGCAGCATAATAACTTGAACGTGGGTCAAGACACCCAACACCGTCAAGTTTTTTGAGCGTGTCGGGGGAGCCTACAAGCAGGAGTTTGGTTTTGTCTGAGTTGAGACAGAGGCTGTTTGGAGCCCTCCAAGTGTGGATGGTGTTGTAGATGATGTTTTGGGTCTTGGAATCAGTGTCATAGTCACCTGTCAAGGTGAGGAGGATCTGCGTGTCGTCTGCGTGATTAGTGTAGGAGATCCCCATGGCGTCAAGGATGAGGAAGAGGGGCCAAATGTATATATTATAGAGGGTGGGACAGGGGCATGAACCTTTTGGTACACCACATAGCATGATGGTAGGTGAAGTAGTAGCTAGATCAGAGAAAACCTGCATGGTTCTTCCTTGCAGGAAGGAGGTGATCCAGGTACTGGCTTCGGCTGAGAAGTTTGAAGTGGAGGTCAGGTGGTGGCATTGGACGCCATGATCAACAAGGTCGAAACCAGCGGAAAGATCGGGGAGAAGGAGCAGGATGGGTTTGCCCAGGTCTCTTGCATCATCCATCTGGTTTTTAAGGTTGAGTAGGGCAGTCTCAGTCACGTGTTTGGGGCAGAAGCTGGATTGTCTCAGACCTAGGAGTTTATTCTCTTCGAGGAAGTGTTGAACTTGCAGGTAGGCTGCTTTGTCCAGAATTTTAAGAAGGAAGAGGATGGTGGTAATGGGCCTATAGTTGTTGGGTGAGGTGGGGTCAAGTGTGGGTTTCTTTATGAGAGGCCTGAACCATGCTTCCTTGAGGTGAAGGAAGCATTGATAAAGGCCGTGAGAAATGTAGCAAGGGAGTTAGCACAATCCTTAATAATGGTGGGGGGGCAGGGGTCTCCTTTGCAATTGGAGGGTTTGATGTCTTTCATTAGGTTGATGATGTCTTTCTCCTGGATGGTTTTGAAGGAGAAGGTGGGGAGGCATCTGCGGTGTGAGAGGGGGCAGGAGTGGGGGGTGAGTAGGGAGCGTGAGTCTAGTGTTCATAATTTTAGCTTGAAGCAGGTCAAGTTTGTTACGCATGGCTGATTGGATGCCATCACACCAGGCCTTATCCTTGCTAAAGTTTTGGGGTGTGGGGGTAGGGGTTTCAAGTTCCCTAAATATGGTGAACATTTCTTTCGTGTTGGATTTTGCTTCGGTGATTCTAGCTTCGAATGATTTGGCTTTGGCTTGGATGATGGCTTTTTTATAGTCTTTGGAAAGGGTTTTGAAGTCAGGTTTGTCCTTGTCATCTTGGGAGGACTGCCAGCATACATATCTAACATGCACATTATTAACAACAATCATTGATGACATAGCAGGAGTTTTTTACTTGTATTGTGAGCAGGTTACCACTCAGCTAGAAAAACTGGATTTGTAGTATTTGGCTTTGAATAGTGTGGATTATGTGAGTTTGGAGTGGGATCCAAAAATAATGACTTTGCCAGAAATGCCATGCAAAACTGAAACCCCTAAGCCAGTGGCCCAGTTGTTCACAACTTTATCACTGACAGAGGTTGCAAAGGGTGCCACCGACTAGTAGAGGGTGCTGGATACCTTTAAGCTGCATTTTGGAAGGACCCTCCAATCAATCACATTTAGCACAATATTGGTCCATGGCGATGACATAGGTGTTCTTCCTTTCTCAGGTGGTGATGTCAACTCCTCCTCCTGCTCAGTTGTATCCTTGGACGTAAAGCATCTGTCTGCAGTGTGTCCTTTCAGCCATGGGTGAAATTGGCAGAATCGGCAGCTGGGAGTAAGAGTGTGGCCCAGTGGAAAGCCCAATAAATGAACCTCTCAAGTGATCAGAGCACGTAAACAAGTACATCAATGGTAGATTGGACAAAGACAAGTGGAAATTGGTATTCACAGCAAAAGAACATTGCAGTGCCAAAACATCCTGGCACCAAGAGTTTCCTGCACCCTGCTGGCTGCGCCCAATAGAGTGTGCCAGAAGGGGACCTGCAGCAAAACAGCCGCGCGAGAACTTCAGGTGGCGAAACGGTCATGCCTAAACATTGTGCTCCGCCCTGCCTGATCCTCATGGCCATCGGCCTCACTCTGCTGGTACTGTGTCTGCTGCCAGATGTGGTGGGAGCCCCTGGGCCCTGCTACACCACTGCCTGCCCAGCAGAAGAGGAGTTTGCAGTTAAAAAAATAATGTTACATTTCATTTTGTTCAAAAAACCTTATACAGGGGTTTCAAGGAGACTACAGGTTTCGCACCTGTGACCCCCATGTGTCCCAGGTTCGACCCCTATTGACTCCCAAATGACGTCAATGGGTGCCACACATGGGGTCACACATTGGACTGGGAAACTTGGCAAGAAGTCTGCAGGCTGCACCTTCCAGAACCAACCAAATCTCACTGAGAGAGTTGACCAATGAAGTGGCATTCCAATCAGAACCCCATCCACCTGAACCCATGGCAACTTCAAATCCGGAGGGCTGGTCGGAGCCAGGAGTAAGATTGAGTGGAGGTTTGCCCAGCCTTAATTGCGCCATAGATCAGGACTAATATACTGTCAGTAGTCACTCATTCAGTCATGTAAGAAGACAGAATGTCAGAGGGAAGCACTCATGCTTGAATCAAAGAATTCAAGACTCCCAATGTAACTTTTAATTAAGAGGCCTAGAAAGCTCAAGTCATCACATGGGCTACAATAGTCTATTTCTTTGTTTTAAATCCACAGGACTCCACAAAGGCCTCTGTATTTCTTCCATGAACTCCTGCTTGAAGTGCTCTGTGTGCTGAAACGGTGACATCTTCTTGCACGTGTGAAAAAAATTATAACAAGCCACCATTAATTACCACCGACTGATATTTTCCTTAACGTTGTCCCTCAGATTTGAATAGTCTGCCTCCTCTGAAAGAAGATTTACAAGCAATATAAATCAAATGTTCTCCAGCTGCCCATTGCATTAGGTCGTTCTTTATTTGGTTATAGCAGTTCTTTCAAATAAGCATGTTATCCCAATTCAAAACTGCAGTTTGTGAAATGAAGTGAGCAAGAGATTACGCTCGGTAATTAATGACCGCCTTTGTTCCAGACTGCATAATTGCTCAAGGAAGTAACATCAAGATTTTCCCATTGCATATTTAAAGAGGCTGGCTTTTCATAGTCGCGTTTGTTGCCAAACGAACGCACGATTTGGGAACTAAGTAGCCAAATTGCATTTTGATAGCTAATGCTTTAAATGGATGACATGATTTTATGCAAGATATCTATTCATTAGGCACATTAAAGGCAGACGCTGCAAATCAATGTCTGGCTTTTAGTTTAACCTTAATATGGCATTACATTCCACGCTTAAGAAAGGTTGATACAAATACCGTTTCACTTAATTGACAGCATTTCCAGTCAGCGTAGCATTTCGTTGCAGAAGAATATTGCAAGGGAAGGGGGCAGGGAAAGGTTAGGATGTAACTTGAAATATTATAGTCTAGACCCGTGTCTCTATGTGTACAGGCGCATTTATTGTTTTCATTTCCCTCATGGAGCTTGAATTATTAGGGTCTAGGCCGAGGTCTCTATGTATACAGGCCCATCTAATGGTTGTCTTTTCCACCTGCGCTTTGCATAGAGGCCATTAGTCCTAGTAGTGCCTGTTCCCCTTACAGATGATTGGGCCTATAGAGCGAGCAGGTAATTCATTCCGTGCATTATTGATTCTGTGCTCGCGTTGGAGGTTATGCAATGACCTTTCACCTGTTCTTCATGCTTTGTCCATCAAAGATAAATTGTAGCTCTCTTTTTCTTGCACCACGAGCCATTATTGTGCACTTAATCATTATCACAAGGACAGGAAGCTAAATAATTTAGAAGCAGAGCATTGCGGATGACACCAGGAGTCACACTAACCTGAACACGAAGGCTGTGCTGATGAGAGGAAGAAAGCCTAGTTTTCGAAGACTAACACTCTCGGAATATAAATACCAGGCGGACATTAAATATAAATTATGAATTATTTATAATTTCATTTTACTTTGCATACAACTGAGATCGGTGCCACTGTAGGCTGGAATCGCTTACATTTGTGAAGCATTCTATGTGGCACTCTTTTAATAAACGCTGTTTATTGTATGTTTGTCGTTGTTTTCTAGCACATTTTTTGGGAAATTAAGCTGTTCCAAAGTGCGGGGAAGGATTGGTAATGAGGACATGGTTTGGGATACAAAGCGGAAAAGGGGAAGAGAGGGAGCAACAGGACAGTGGGGGAGGAGTGATGAGGGAGTGTAGAATTCACTCACATTACCAATGGAAGTACATTCATGATATACGAATCAACATGTTACAAGATAGTGAAAAACATAATTATGGTCAAGAATGTGTCATGAGAAGCAACCCGGATTTCCTTCTGGTTGCCATCACGGCCCTGGATAAACCTGGAGGGGAAGTGTGAGGCTTGTATAGCCGTAGGTGGGGGAGGTCAACGGAGGATCCAAAAACTGTCGGCATGGCTGTCTAGGGATGTTGGCAAGGGAATGACTAAAGTTTAAATGTAGGAGCTACACGGGTGATCTTAGTTAGGAATAGAAAAGGAACAGGTTGAGAACTGGAGATATACTGGCAACATGCCCATTACTTCTGTCACTAGGTGGCTGCAGGAGGAGAGGTGGCTCAACAAGAAAGACAGCAAAGGTTCGTCTAAACTTCAGACATGCACTGTTGTTGCACAACCTAGCACTAGCACCTCACACTAGCACTAACCACGTGGAACCACCAAACGCCCCATGTGAATCCCTGGTGAATCTGCGGCAACCCACAGAAGAATTGTGACATCTGAATTTCTCTTCACAGTGTGTGGACCAGCACATAGTCAGATTTTGAGATCGCCTGATCCAGCTGCGAGCATCACAATGATATCAGACTCTGGTATTTCCCACAGGGTTTCAGGTGAGTTCTTAGGCAAAAAAACGAGGAAGAAGACTATACAAAGAACTGTATAACGCATTTTAATTTGTGGGTTCAGTGGGTTGGCAGGAAGTCAAGGCATGGCTGATCCACTCAAAGAGTTTGAGAAAGAGAGACCTTATTGTGATATGGGTCTAGGAGTTATTTGGGATTTGAAAACATTATTTTCTTTCTCCGTATTTTGGGAGACAGTTGCTCAGGCAGATTATTTAAGAAGTAATTTATTTTTGGTCGAGAATCCGTGCTTGTTTTGTGGTGTGACTTTAGTTTGAAATCAGTTTTTCTTAGTTTGAGAAAGTCTTTATTTTTTATAACTCTTGAAGCAAATTTATTTGAGAAGCCAATATGTTATTGTTAAGGAACAACTTTAATATTTCAGTTTAGAAAACGTATTTTTTTCATTGTATAAAGTAATACACTTGTATTTGTATTTTGTGAAAGTGAGGGAGGTAAAGTTCATGCACATTCTCAGGCTGAGGCACAATTGCAATGTGCTTCCTTCAGCAAATACTGCTGCTGCAGAAATTGTGGAGTGTATGGTGGTGACACAGAAGTGGTGGATGAGCCTGAGCCACTGGCACAGTCATTGCCACAGGGGTCAGGATGAGAAGCAGTACCACAGGAGTCAGGGGGAGCAGAGCCAGTAGCCAGGGGTCAGGAGGAGGTTTATAGCACAGTGAGGCTTCATGCACACCAGGCATTCATCTCAAAGTGCAGGAAGGGCAGTAAGGCAGCACTCCTTTGACACCGTCTTCTTGTACATGGGATTACTTAAAGGTGTGTTTCACGGCTTAAACAGCAGAGGAAGTCTTTGGAGTGCCTCTCGTGTCCGGGGACACATATCTTGAGGAGGGGAGGTATCTCTGCCACTCACACATTCATTGAACCATCTGCGTTGCTAGCACTGGGTTGTCTGCAACAAGTTTAAACAGCCCCAAGCACATATCAGTGATGAAGTTGATACTGTGATATGGACATTCCAGGAGGGCACATGGGAATGGTGATGTTTTCATAAGTAAAGGTGTGCCCATGCAAGGAGCTAGTCCTTGCCATAAAAGTGATTGGCAGGGAGTTACCCACAAAACGGCCAGGCCAATTGCATGTACCATTCCACGGGCAACTGCCTGGAGGTTAAGTCAACAGAGAGCATTGACCGGCAGAATGGAACATTGTCCCTAGTGTGCAGGCACATCTTCATGCAGCGAGAAATGGTGTATAAGGTGATAATGGCGAATGCAAACAATCTTTTTGAGAAGCACCAACCTGCTCACATTTGAAGATGCATAGAGTTTTGTTGTGGTTGTGTGGCACTACGGTACTTCCTTAGAAAAAGAACATCACATTCACAAAATGTCCCATTTCAAAAAGAAAACCTTAAGAAAATCCCAAAAACGACATGTTCAACTTTATTTGAGTATGTTGGTGAAATGTTTTGGGTGTTGAACAATAAACACTCAAGTGAGTGTGGAGATTTGAAAAGCATGTGACCTTCTCCAGGAACCAGGATGGAATTATTTTCAATATGAAAGGATTCAAATGATATCCTCTTTTAGACACGTGGTGTACCCATTCCCTTGTATATGGAGAGTGCCTGCAAATAGAGACATTTTACTTTCCTAACACAACAAATACTAATTGGTCCAGATGTTTGTGAGTCTACTCAGTGGCAACACTGTAGTATGCCTTGGTGTGATTTGGTAACGATGTTTTGCAATGAGTCTCACCAGTTAAAGTTACTCAGCTCAGACTTTAGAGTTTTCATCAAGCAACTCCTTTCTATATGCGCTCATGTCTCCTGAGAAAGATGCAAATATTCAGCCTGTACCCCCTGTAAGAAAGCAGATATGTAAACGTTCAGTGTGTGCTCCCACCTCTATGGAAGAGGTGAGACATAACATTTCATTATGTACAGCCTTGAAACACTTGTGTATAGGCGCGTTATGCAGTGGTCGAAGTGTATGAAAATAAATAGAAGAAAAGAAGAACTATTTTCCCTGCTGGCCTGCCCCTGCTACCCACAAACCCCATTGCCACAACCCCTCCCACACACAATACATCCCCCCAAACACTTGCACCTTCTGTTTAAGGGAACGTTCAGTGCAGTGCACTGAAAGTGAAGGTTTCAACTTCTTCCTACACTTTTATTTTGAAACAAAAACATTCCGGAAGGTTTCTTTTTAAAATAAAAGTATAGGAGCTGTAAAAGGTAATTAAAAAAAGTATAGGAGCACCGCTCCCGACCGCTCCCGCTCACTTCGTCCACTGGCGTTATGAATGCCCTATCATATCATATAACCATCTCTGTGAGCGAGGAGAGATATACAAATTCAATGTGTGCCCTCAATAGTGTGAGAGTAGAAAACTCAAAATGCAGTGTGTGCCCACACTCCTGCAAGAGAGGAGCGATGCAATCATTAAGTGTTTGCCCCCAGTCCTGTCTTAGAGGAGAAAAGTAAAATTCAGCCTATGCCCCGACCAACGTGATAGAGGAGAGACATGAACATTGTGTATGCACTCCCGCACCTGTGAGACAGAAGAGACATAAAAAGGCAGTGCGTGCCCTCACCCATTTAAGAGAAGAGAGAAGTCAAAATTAAGTACCTCCACCCATATGTGACAGGACAGATGCAAAAATGCATTGGGCCTCATTACAACCCAGGCGGTAAGGGATTACCGGTACCGGTAAGGGCACTGGTGCCGGTAATCCCTTACCGCCCAATTCCGTTTTACCAGCCGTTAAGCAGGGGAACCGCAAAGGGACCTTGGAGGTAATTACGGTACCGCAATTTGCGGTACTGTAATTACAGCCTTCCCCATTTCCATTGAGCCCTATGGGGGCAAAAATGGGAATGGGGAAGGGCCAATGGTGAATGGCGAATTACCGCCCCGCCAACCTTGGAATGGGGCGATTCCACCATTGACCATGGCGGAATCCGTAATGTACCGGCGTCAACCATGGCGCTAATAGCGCCATGGTTAATGCCAGGGTCGTAATGAGGCCCATTGTGTGTACACACACTGGAAGAACGCATATACATACAAATTCAGTGTGTGCCCCCACTTCTGTTAGGGAGGAGACACGTAGAATTGCTGCCACTAGTCCTGCAAGAGAGGAAAGATGTAAAATGTCAGTATTTTTCCATAATCTTGCGAGACAGGAGAGACAAAAAAATCAATGTGTGCCTTCATTCCTTCAGGAGAAGAGAGATGTAAAGGTTTAATGTGTGTTACCCACGAGACACTTAAAATTTCAGTGTGTTTCCCACCCCTTTAAGTCAAAATTCAGGATGTGAATGACTCTGTCCACTCATCGAAACATCAAGGGTAAACTGATAACACACTGTCAACAACATTGTTCTTCATCATCATCACCTCCATCATCAACTATCAACACCACAATCAAATTTAATTTTCAAAGCCGCCAACAGTAGTATCAATGGAAACCCCAGTAGCAACCACCCACCAATACCATGTCCACTGCGACATAGGTCATCCTCTACTTTAACTATGATATGCTGCTGACTTTGATGATCCTGTTGCTGCATTTGCGATATCAATGTTATTTTGATATAGTCAACTGGGACAGATTATTCACTCCTTTTAATGTCCATCACGTCTTCAACATGAGATACCAAGATGGTTTTACTTTGGAAAAAATCATCACCAGGGGCCAGATTACAGAAACTTTGCACCAGTGCAAGTGCAAAGTTGGTACGTTATTAGCACTAGGACAAAGTTTGCCCTATTTTTAAAAACAATGGGACACATTAGAAAACTATTGCACCATGACAAGTGCAGTATGGCAGGGTATAAGCAACAGGGCAAAAGTTGCCCCAGTGCAAAAAAGATACATTTTCAATGTGTTTTTTTTTACCAGGGCAAAGTTTGCACTTGCACCAGTGAAACGTTTCTTTGCCCTAGTGCTAATACCGTGCAAACTTTGCACTTACACCAGTGCAAAGTTTCTCTAATCTGGCACCAGAAGCCCTAAACATCTTTTCTCACTGTACATTAGCAGAGGGCCGGGATAGGATATGAATGGCTACACAGGCAAGTGCTTCTGGACATGCAGATTGATTGATGAACCAATATTGCAATGTGTCATCATCCTTGAAAATGTGGCATGTGTTGCTTGAATAGGCATCAAAAGTATCTGTAAGTGTAGGAACACTACTCCTACCTGTTTCTCTCGTAGGCCAACACACATTGAAGAATGCTGAACTGGAAGCGAGCCCGATGTATGAGAGTTCCAGACACTACATGGGGTACCCCTGCACCTGACACAGTTGTAGTGAAGAAGTCACCACCAGATGAAGACAGACTTCTTACTGGCTGTTGAGGATGCTAAGACGTTGTCTCCCAACCTTCAAACCGCTGTTCTGCCTGCAAGTGGTCTTGCACATCCAGATAAATCTTCCATATGTGTTTTCATACTGCAGGCAGTCTGGAATGCAGCCACCTAAATCTTAAAATTGTGTCACTAAATGATGCCAAATGATACTCAGTATTTTCTTTCATGCCTTTTATAGGTGTGTAATTCTCAGAGATTGCCAGAAGTTCTCTCACCAGCTGCACAATATCTGACTCTCATGTGTCATCATGTTCCATTGCTGTTTCGGCAAGATTTACTTTAAGCAAGCTGATAAAAGAGAGCACCTTACTCAGTGATACACGACTTTGGCTCACATGCTGTGTGGCTTCCTCAAAGGGCCATCACAAACAGCAGGCATTGCATATGAGCTGACACTGAGTCGGGTTAAGGAAGGCTCTATTCAGTGCTCAACTGTGACTGGATATCTAGTCACAACATTGTTTATCTCTGACAGCTGGGCAAGCATATGCATTTATGAATTCCAGACATATTTAACTGATAGTGTGGGAGTTTGTACTGCAACTTCAAGCTACTCAAAGCATGCCTGCCGCTGCATGTCTGGCTTGAATGAGAGAACATCTTGTGTTTCACAGCAAGCATATCATAGAGAGGGGAGCAATCTATTACACATTTTCACCATAAGGTGGAGAACATGTAAAAAGTATGGCACATGCATTCAGCTCCCGATACATAGGAGAGACATTACATTGGAGCCATTGTTTGCTGCCACAAGGTCCAATTCTAACTGCTTGGTAGTTTGTCACTCTCCAACCACCTGCTCAAATGTATTCTAGATATCTGCTTATGTGTGGTTTCTGCCATGAAAGTCTTGCACACACAAAGTAGCTTGTTGGTGGACAGCATAAGGCTGCTCTGATAATTCCCCTTGCTCACCACTAGAGGGATAGGTGACTAAATACACTGTTACAGCTATATATGCACTGTGTTTTCTCTGTGTCCACATATCCACAGTCATATACATGTTCCCCCACTCTGATCAATGCAAGGCCTTTCTCACTAAGAGAAATGCTACATCATACAGAACAAGTACAGAATTGCATCAAAGGTACGTCCAGCTGGGAATTCTGCCAGTAGTCATGACAACTTGGCATTAGGATTCTCAAAGCACTATTTTCAAAAAAGGTGCATAGCAGTAGGCCTACTGCCAGCATTACCACTGATTTACCAATAACCAGCTATCCTTGTGGATTGTTACAATGATACTCCTGACTTAGCTCATATGACTCATTGAGTCTGGGTTGGCAAACAGACATTGTTCCCATATTACTACTTTGTTTCTTAGGAACCGCTGATAGCACTGGCAGACACACATCTTTGCTGCAGGATTGATAAACTGTACAGTTCTGGGGTCCCCACACCAGGCAGTACCAGCATGATGCTGAGTATTTGCTAGTTCCTGCAGGTATGCTGTCTAATAGGTTGGCCACATACTTTTGTTTACTGTCATTTCATATGGCCAAGCAATGATGACATACTCAGATTGGGCAAAGTCTTACCATGTGCACACAGCATTTCTGCAGAAAGTGGGGGTGGAAAGATGCTTCTCTCGATGACATTCCACAGCACATATATGCACCGTGGACGTGTCATTGGCTGTTGTGGCAGAGGAAGAGAAAACATGGTGCTCAGAAAAGTGCACAGCTGCGCGAGGTGGTACTCCTTGTTGTGTCCTTCATTGACATACACAATTGCCTCCTCAGGATCTCGAAGATGTTGCAAAGTATGAGTGCTTTATTGGTATTTCTATATTCTGAACCCGTGCTGCGTTTGTGGTGGTATTAGCTAACTCTTTCAGGCCGTGTTTGTGTCTGTAACCATTCAAACATCAGGCTCGCCCATTCAACAGTCTCGGGAGGATAGCTCAGTAGAAACGCGCTTGCCTTGGAAGCAAGACAAGACAGAGCAACACAGATTCAAACCCTGGGTCTGTGCTTAGAAACCTCTGGGTATTAAGTGCATTATAAATAACATATCATATCAATACTACATTTTACGAAGGAGCTTAAGGCACTGCCCATCCATGAATGGCGCTTCCTTACCATGAGGGCCACACCCGGTCAACTATCCACCTAACCTTAGATTGGGTGTTCTGCTCTCACGTGTTTCCTTGCATGGTTTCTTGTAAATGCTTGCTTCCGTATTTCATGCCTTCTCTCTTCCCCACTGTTAGCTCCCAGCCCCTTTCCTTTGAAACCTTGTGATCTTATTATTTCACTGTGTACTTCACCTTATGACTTTTAAAACACTCTGTTCCTTTGCAAAGCTAGGTTTCCACTCAATACATGCTATGACAATAATAGTAACACTAATAATAATAGTAATAATAGTTATTTTTATATGTATTATAATTATTATAACTATTATTATTATTATTATTATTATTAATTCCATCCACTTGGACCACTGTTGTGGTTGGACTCAGTATCAATGCTTGCAGATAAAAAAAAAGAAAAAAAAAACCTCCCAGTGTTCTCTTTTGAGAGGAGAGAGGTCAGTAAACATTCAGAAGGTCATCATCAACCTCATCATCATTACCATCATCAACACCAGTGGTGAAATGAGTAAAATGGGTGGGAGATGCAATGGATGTGCTAGGTTGAAAATCCTTCTGGTTCTCTAACATTGACAATCAGCCATGGATCTGCTTCCCCTGACCTACTGCTGAGAGTTGTAAATCCAAACCACTGCACAGACATACCCTCCTTCTACCACTCCTTTTACCAGTCTCCTCCAGAAAGGCAGTCTCTTCAGCTGGCACTTCAGCAGACCCCCACAGAAAAGGGGGTAACCCCGAAGGACTACTTATTTTCCAAGAACAAGGAGTAGTGCACATGATATCAAATGTGTTTCCTGTGCATTCATTGCATATCGTAAAGTGCAACATTTCAAATGCAAAGTTTCAAACACAGAACCCTGCCTAAACATATCACATATCCACAAAGACAGACGACAGACACTAACCTACTTACTTAAACACTATCCATCTCTCAACACATATATTTCAACAAAGTTCTGTTTACAATCCAGACCCAATCAACAGTGCAAATTCAGTCCATTTAGATAGTTTTGAAAAACTGTGGCGTAGCTATTTTAACCATTTCTAATTATTTCAGAAAAATACACTGTGAAACAAAACATATCGTTTCCCATGCTAACTTAAGTTTGGGCCACCATTACCGTTATCTCTGTGGCCAGACCTTTCTTCAAGGCGGGTGCAGAGACCTATTGATGTGTTCCCATTGTCATTTAATTTGAAAATGTCATGTATACCTTAAGATTGACTTACTATCTAACATGGGTGAGCAGCACTAACTGTTAGGTCTATAGTCACACACACACACACGCCCACGCACGCACGCACGCACGCACACAGGATTAATTGTCCTAAAACGTTGTTCTTGACCCAATGATTTTCTTTGGACTAAGCTTTTTTTGACAAGTGTTCAATGCCTCCCTTACCCTCAATGCAAAACACTGCAACACTTAAACACAAAAGTGATGTGTTTTAATCACATTCTCAGAGGAGCCAATTAATCCATTTGATGTAAAGTTCTTTCAAAATGTTTCTATAAATATAGCACGCTCACTTCGCTTTGATGGCTCTTTGTATTGTTGTATCACTCCTTTTACAATATTACACAACGACCTACCAAAGACATGGATATAACACATTCACTATAATACCCAGTAACAAATAATGACCTACAGCAGTGAAACTGGGGTATTAAGGCCGTAGAAAAGAAGCTTACTTGTTTCTCCAAAATTAACTTCTCACAGAACTATTTTGAACACACCCATTCCTTCTATCAATGTTTACCAACTGCCTTTTGCTTATGATTTCAAGGAGTGCAACAGATTCCTACAAGGACAACATTTGACTGCTACACTTACCTGAGTAGAGCCCCCTTTCTCGAGTGCCATATTAGACACCCAGTTTTGTTGGTAAACAGTGATAAAAGAAACGGGCGTGTTCAAAATAATTTCCAGGTCGGTCCTTCTTTCCTTCATTTATTTAAACCAATAGTTTTAAAGATGACTGAGCAATGCCATCATTGTCACACAACTGCAAAATCATTTTATTTCCAGAAGGATTAATTTTAGGAGGTTTTATCAAAGTTTCTACCTGGGGTAGGGCCTGAAAAAGTCAACCTGGAGCAAAAAGGTTGTCTCAGCCTGAGCTAGACTCTCTGAAGGTAACAAATCCGAACATCAAGGTGGAATTTAGGTGGGAGGGGGTGATGTTGTGTCGTACAGTGCAATTTACAAATAAAAAAAGTTAACAGACAGGCAACATTTCATTTTTTTACTACTTCCTTAGAAGCACATTTTAAGTAATCAAAGATAGCAAAATGTCAGACTGTATGTATGCAATATTACTCCACAGTTAGGCAACCTACTATGTGTTGATCACATCATTAGCTATGAAACGGGAAAAACATATTTACTGTGAATTACTAAAGTAGGACAAAGAGTGTTAGCAAGCCAAAAAACATAGGTATTATTCATATTAGGCCTCTCAGAACACCAATAAACTAGTCTTCTGAAGTCCAGTCCGTATCTAGCGACAGTCTCATAATCTGTAGGAGTCTCACAAAGTTCTGATCTAGTAACAGGTGCGTAGCACTTGGAGAGGTCATTCAGCTAGGGAGTTCAGGGCAGACAAAAAACTATTTCTGAGTACAAGTATGCACAACATCGGAGGCGGTGGAGCCCCTCTTCACTGCTAGAGCAGTGCCCCCGCTCTTGAGGTGAGCCAGGGGATTCATTTTAGTTCAAGTCAGGCCTCAGTGCTTATTATGCTGCATTTCGCTATGGGCAGCTTCGACTTCTTATTTGCACCAAATATATTGGAAATATCCTTCGAATTAATCTACTTGATCCCGTTTGCCTGCAACCAGTTTTTGCAAGGTTCTTGCTGGGGATAACCCCTGTGTTAGCCCCTCAGCCACCATCACAGCCCACGAGGCACTGCTAGTCAAAGATGGCTGTTCGCCATATTCCGATTGGAGTCTGCACTTGAATGTCCACAAATTGCCCTGATTGGCTGTAAGCTCCTTCTTGGAGCCGATCCCTCGCCGGCAGCCGAACGCTGGCCCACCCACAAAGTCACACACAAAAAGGCAGCTTCCTGTCCCCAGCCCCATCTTCATTGTATCCTCACCATTGGAGGCGCCAGAGCCCCTCTTCACTGCTGGAGCAGTCCCCTCGCTCTTGAGGTGAGCCAGGGGATTCATTTTAGTTCACGTCAGGCCTCAGTGCTTATTATGCTGCATTTCGTTATGCGTAGCTTTGACCTCTTATTTGCACCGAAAATATTGGAGATATCCTTCCAATTAATCTACTTGATCCTGTTTGCCTGCAACCAGTTTTTGCAGTGTTCTTGCTGGCGATAACCCCTGTGTTTGCCCCTCAGCCACCATCACAGCCCACGAGGCACTGCTAGTAAAAGATGGCTGTTTGCCATATTCCGATTGAAGTCTGCACCTGAATGCCCATGGATTGCCCGTATTGGCTGTCAGCTCCTTATTGGAGCCAATCCCTCGCCGGCGGGCGAACGCCAGCCCACCCATGAAGGCACACACAACAAGGCAGCTTCCTGTCCCGAGCCTGTCCGCTGACGTACACACCGTTAGCCAGAGACCCTGGCCCCACTTTCATCCAACCATGCTCCAGATCACTGCGCTGCTGCAATGTCCTTATCCATCCAAACCCTGCTCGCTACTGCACCGTGAGGATGCCTCAGCACAGCTACGCTATCTAGAACCAGGTGCACCCATACCTCATTACCTATTAATCAGTCCCCTGTGCCTCTGCCGAGATCTGATGTCCCCAAGAGCCCGATTTGCTGGCACATCCAGCGTGAATCCTGCTGCCGCAAGACTCCATAAGCACACCTCTAAAAATACACGTGTTTTACATGCCACCCAACTACGATCTTCAATGAGGCCCAGCTACCTACGTAGACACTCATGAATAATCAGGCCTACCTCGCACATGTACTGCAAAGTTGAACCCTAAAATTATACACACATTAACCTATCAATTTGCATCCTGGTTCACAATTTACAAGGCCCGTCGAGTTTACCAGCTAAGATTGGCGATATTGCCTCCACACATCTGGCCCATCTAGATTGCGTTTGTATAATAATCATTATCATCTCGGAGCTAAATCACCTGCATTACCATCGTAACTGCAACTGTGAATTACTGCGGACTGCCATGTACACCTGTCTGTAAACTGCTTTTCACATAACAGGGACGATTGCACTCTGGTACATTTCTATCAAAGCAAATCCGCTCTATCCTAGCTACTGTTACCTTTTTGTAGTTCAGCCAGTTTGCTCCAAATTGCATACATAATCAGTGACAAATTTATAACAACATACTAGGAGCCATACAATGTTATTTTCACACTCTGCCAAGATCTTCCTTATACACATGGGACTGTATTGTATGATGATTGTCTCTAAATGCTAAAGTACTATACCTGTATTGTATGATGATTGTCTCTAAATGCTAAAGTACTATACCTTTATTGTAAGTTGAATGTCCCTAAATGTATTGTTCCAGCCTCTTCCCAGGTTATCCCTAAGTGCTTTCAATTGCGCAACAGTCCTATGACTATCTTATACACCCAGGCTTAACAACTAGGTTTGTTCTGATACCTTCTGGACAAATACTGCACTATAGATTGCACCTTGCCCACCCATTGCGCACCTGCGATACACCATTACATAGCACATCAACCCAAAATGTACGTTTTTGGGTTACTCCTGCTCTCTTCTGTCCCCTTACTAGCTTTAGTCTCACCTGACTGGAAATGTACTATTCCACTAGCACCTCACCACATATTGGTGTCCAAAATAACAATGACCTCATCCACCACCCACAGTCCTACATACCCTAACAATCTGGTTGACAAGCAAATCAACTCGTACGCCCAGTCGAGACCGACTCATGACACCCTGCCATGCAACACCACTGCCAGAAATGCAAGGCTTCGCTCGAGGCTAGCCAAACTATTTGAACCTTTAGCCAGAACTTCAGCCAGCTTTGACTTTAGGAGAAAAATTCCATACAATAAATATTCCAATATTAGCGAGAAAATCCAATCTAGCTCTCTGCCCTCGCATGCGTCACTTAACCACATCCCTAGCAAGGCCTGACCAGTTACACAGACAATAGGAGTTTCCCCCACATTAACATCTACCAGTCATTCTGCTGACATCAAGGGTGCATGAATAAATGCCAGAATTCTTGTCGCTCATGCCTCTGAGATATTTGACCTTATCCAGGCCGAAAATGATGACTTCTTGGCAGTCACTGAATCATAGCTGCACGCTGCTGCAGGACCAGCCCTCATGCTAGCGATTCCAAATGAGTACACTATCCTAAGAGTAGACAGAAGTGAAGCGCGTGGAGGAGGCATAGCCCTTATTGCCAAATCGAAAATATCTCTGAGACTAGCCCCGCCCCTTGACATTAAATCTTGTGAAATACTTACAGCCAAATAATCTATCAACAACTCCCATATGCTTATGATCCACATCATATATATACCCCCAGGTCCCTTCTGAACCTTCAGGGAGGACATCTCCATTTTGTCTAACAATCTAAAAAACACATCACAAGTTCTATTACTAGGGCACCTTAACCTGGGCTTCAATGACCCTAAAGATCCACATGCAATTAGGGTGGCCAACACTCTGAATGAACTTGGCCTCACCCAGAAAGTGATCCTCCCTACACATAACAAAGGGAGAACACTTGATTGGGTGGCAGACTACAACTGCAAAGCATCCATTTTGTTGTTAACTCCTCATTTCTGGACAGATCACTATCTCGTGACATTTTCTCTAGTATCTAAAAGACCCACCCCTGCACCTACCATGCCGGCTCCTCCTATTCCAATTACGAACAAAAAGAATATTACCTCTGATAAATTACTTCCTCTTATTCTCCCAACACTTAACTCTCTATCGGAAAGTCTGGAGCCTGAAAAACTAGTCAATGAATACAACAAAATCATGACCACCTCACTTGACTCAATCGCCCCATTAAAAATGAGACAAAGTAAGCCCAAAGCCCACCTCAATTCATGGTACACCCCACACCTGAAAGCATTACGAATAAAAAAAAAAAAGATTATGTGAGGCTTCCTGGAGATTGCTACCCTATGATGACAATAAAACCAACCTCAGCACCATCTCCTCTCTCTACAAGAGGGAAATACATTTGTCCAAATGTGAAACTTACAACTCTAGAATTTCACAAGCTAACTCTAGTATGAAGGTACTATTCATAATCCTGAAAGAACTAGAAGCTCCCATCCTAGTGCGAGATAATTTTGTGAAAGACAAGCTATGGTGTTCTAACATTCAGCAAGCATTAGCCAATAAAGCCTCCACTCTTCAAGACAAAATTGCCAACAAAAAAGCCTCCCTAACTGACACAACTGTACCTAAAAGCTGCCCCATGCCACCTTACAACTCTGCAAGTCCCCCGCGCTTTAGCTTCTCTAAAGTTTCTATCCTTGAGACTGAAAAAGCTATACTTTCCATTAAACCCTCAAATTGTCAGGGTGATCAATGCCCCGCCCAACTCATCAAGGACGCAGCTAGAGACCTGGCCCCTTTTATCTCCAAGCTTGTCAATGCCTCATTCACCACTGGTACCATTCCAAATAACCTCAAAGAATCTTGGGTGCACCCCTTACTTAAAAAAACAGACCCTAGACCCGGCCATACCTACCAACTACCGTCCTATCACAACTGTGTCTTTTCTACTGAAAATCATAGATACGATTACTTATTCACAAATAAAGAAACACTTGGAATCCAACCAACTCATAGGAGCACGCCAATCTGGCTTTCGGCCACATCATGGCACAGAAACAGTTCTAACAGACCTTAAGGCCCAGATCGACAAGCTTAAAAACAATGGGAAGCCAGCCTTACTTCTCCTTGTTGATCTATCAGCTGCATTTGACCTTGAGGACCACAAGGTCCTATGCAGCCATCTGGACTCAGCTGCTTACTTCTCTGAAGAGCCGATAACATGGATACAATCTTTCTTAATCAACAGGACCATGGGGGTCTTCTCTCTCACAGCTGCAGCAGAGCCCATCCCCATCACTTGTGGAGTGCCCCAGGGATCATGTGCCTCACCTACACTACACAACATATTCACCAAGCCCCTTTTTGATGATCTGGACCATCTTGGTATCACCTACACCAACTATGCAGATGATACCCAGATTCTCTTAACACTTACTGGGGATTATGACAAGGATTTGGCCTTGGTGAATAGGGTATATCTCCTCATCCAGGCATGGATGGCTGCACACGGTCTATGCTTGAATGATGACAAGACTGAGGTTATCATCCAGGGCACTACCTCTACCCTTAAAAAACTGGGACCCAAATATACTTCTTTCAATATTGACAATAACACTATTACTGTCACCAATGAAGTAAAAACCCTGGGTGTTTACCTCGACTCGACCCTCTCATTCACCAAACAGGTAAATGCCATGCCATCCGCCTCTGCATATAACTGCAAACTGATTAGAGCAGGTAAACCCTTCCTATCCAATAACAGTTGCATGATACTCTGAAAGCTTGATTACTCTAACTCTTTGTATATAGGGGCCAACAAGCAAATCATCATGAGAATTCAATCCCTCCAGAACAATGCCCTGAGAGCGGCCCTCGGAATAGCCAGGACAGAACATATCTCTGAGACCAGAAAACAAAACAACTGGTTATCTACCCACGACACAATCAGACTGAAAACTGCCTCACTCACATACACATGTCTGAACAATGCAGCACACTGCTACCTTAGAGAGAGATTCACCAGCAAATCCTCCATAAGACCCACTAGAACAGCCAATAACAAGTGCCTCATAGTCCCTAGATTTAGACTCGCCAGAGTCGGGGATGCAGCTTCACGGTCAAGGCAGCGCAGCTTTGGAAGACCCTACCCCCTTCATTGTGAATGGATCAAACATATTTAAACTTCCGACAGAATCTCACCAATTGGTTCAAAGAGAAGGACCAATAATTGCCTATATTCCTTGCTACTGCATTCTAAATATTTTCCAGTGTTTTCTGTGTAAATTGCTCATGTTTGCCTCATGACATATGATTCTCCCCTGTTTCGCCTCCTTCTGTCCCCCTGTAATACTCCTGTATTTATGTCATACATGTTAAACCCTCTATTATTGTTTTATTCTTACTTACCTGACGACTTGCACTTTCTGATGTGAACTAAGCTGTACAATTCTGATGTGTAACTAAGCTGTAAAATGTCTTATCCAATGCACCCTGATACCCTTGCGTCTGGTGTGCAATACAAATAAATAAACAAACAAGTAGATGATAAAAAGCTGACTTAAGGGACATAAGACTAGTTGTAGATTTTTTAAAAGGCGCTTCCACCCAAACACCCAAGAAATATTGATTTGGACACCACCACACAGGGTCAGCCCTGGGTTGTGATAAGATAGGCAGGACTTTGCACCCAATGCAGGCAAAATGGAGAAGAGGATAGTTCAAGAGATATAAGGAACATAAGGCCACTGAACCCTCAGAAACCTAGAGAAAGTCCCAATTGATAAAACCTGTTGGGGAAGACTTGCCCCACTGTCATCATGCAAGGTTGAAGAGTAACAGGTTCAAGATAGATGACCACAAGATTGTCTTTTGGTCCCTCTGGAGACCAATGAGTGTTGGAAGTAAAAACTCGATCAGTCCCATGACAAGGAAAATACCCTCATGGATGGTTTGACTGATGCACATCTTGTCTTGAGCCTGTATGTGTCAAAAGACACTTATCATATTGGCTGTAGGACGTCAGGCTTCTGGGAGGCTCTTCTTTTGGTGAAAGTCAGTTTCTGTGGTTGCAGCAGAGCCCTGATGATGCCCACAATGATGTTCAGCTGTTAAGCCAGGTTGAATACTGTGTCTGCTTCTATGACAGGGGAAAGGCAGCGAACCTCGAGCAGCACAGCTGACAGGTTTGTCCCACCAGTCAAAGGGAGGCAGGGACAATGGTATCCACTGTCAATAATACGCTTAAAGTTCCCAGCACTGTGGAGTTGGCAGAATCAATGCTGGCTCCTTCAGCAGTCCTCTGGCACCACTCATTAATATTCTTCTTTGAATTTCTTCAGCTCCATTTTTTACTTTGTTCCCTGGACATCTTCGAACCTATGTCCAGAATTCAGACTGGGGGTTAACACAGCCCCCCAATCAGGGAGCCTCCAATATTTGAAATTGAATGTGCCTACCCAATACAGGACAACCAACATCCCGTAATCTGCCCAGAAACAACTATGCCACTAGAGGAATGTGGATTGTGGGCAGACAGCGTTCCTCCCCACCTCTTGCCACATCACACACTCCACAAGAAGCCTGCTAACTTGCTTGAAGAGAAAGGACCATCACCACATGGCAAGGTAGAAGGAAGGCTAATAGAGACCAGGTCATCATGACATATTGTACATCACTAAAAACATAAGAAGAGGCCAATTTGAGTACACTGTCCCCAAATGCATCATCACAGCTACAAAGGCAGCATGCAAATCTGCATCCGAGAAAAAGGTATAGATAACACGACCTCCATCAACCTGTTCAGAGGATGACTAAAGAGGTGACAAAAATGTTACTTAGAACAACAAGAAGGGAACACAATGTGCCCCTAATGCACTCCATGTAAGATGAATTGTGCTGCACAGGAAAAATATACATCACACGTTACATTGGCTACATTGGCAGACACATTGGCTAAACAATGCACTAAAAACAACATTTGAAAGGTACCCTAACCTAAAACAAGCATACATGTACTGGGAGTGGTCTCATAGTGGTGACAACACAAGAAGTAGGTGATTCAATGTCCCGGAACACAATGCATGAAATTAGGGAGCGAGGTTGGGACATCTCACTCAACTACCTTACTCCACTTCAAAGTCAATAAAATCAATCAAAAATATCCAGCTAGTACTGGGGGCTCATAGAAAGTAAGGGACGATTTGCAAACACACATTTCTGCCTGACACGTGCACAACTGCTATCAATATTCTTGTAAATCTATTGGTAGATGTACTACATGTACTTTAGTTGTTTAAGTTGTCAGTGCAGGTGGGAGAGATAGTATAAAAACAGGATATTATTTGTGCAGACACATTGTTTTTTAACAACCTGTCAAGGCGTAGCAGGTTTAGAAACACTAGTTTGAAGTGTTTCCCGGATCATTTGCAATGTTTATAAAGGATTCAAAACTTTCAATACATCACTCACTTTAACAACAATTTATTAGGGATGTCATTTGGGGGTTACCAGGCGTGGCATCTGCAACCCCTGTGGCCTCCCTTGCTACCCCTAATAAATTGAAAATAATTAAAAATAAAAAGTGTTATTTTTTATTTTTAAATCGAAGCTCCTGGGCGGTGGCCAGTGCCATGTGGCTCTTGTTTCTGGAGTTGCTGGCTTTCTTGTTTAGGGGGTTCCACAAGTGTAACACTCTGAGCAGTGACCATAATTGATTATTATATTTGTTATTTATTTAGTTGTATATGGTTTGACAATAAACCTTTACAACAAACTCTTGGTACATATTCAAGAGTTTAAAGTGAAATTTAAAACGATATATAAGTCAGTAAATACACAGGAAATAAAATACATCATAAAACAGAGTTCTAAAAAATATTTTTTATAGATACTTAAAACATATTACTTTAGCATAATTCACCGACAGGAACAAGCTAAAAAGGCTGTTTACAAATTCAAGTACATTCCATGATCGATAAGATTATAAAGTGTTATGTAGACTAAAGGGCTAAAACTACACAGTTGTATGGTATATGCTTCCCAATGGCTGTAGATTTCATAGAAATACATGATATTAAAACAAGAAAAAAAATGAAAAAAAATAGTGATGTTATAGTCACTCTTGCGAACTGACAAACTAAAGTTAATCAAACAATTTGCATACATTTTTCAGAAATCGTAGGACCGCCAGCTTCTATTGATTTCCCACAGAGAATATTCAGCCAAAGCTGGTCAGGCTGCACCTGCTCTATGTTTAAAACCAATCTATCAAAGTGGGAAGTGTGCTCTGCCAAAATGGCTGGGCACACTATGAGTAAGTGAAAAAGGTTTTCTTTTTCAGTACTAATATTATGGTATCTGCAACCGCGGTTTCCCTCATATCACGACTTCTGATTGACATAATCTCTTTAGCTAAAGGGGAAGTGCGATAAAAAATGTTATTGTCCCAGTTGTTCGAGCATGTATTTTTAAGCATACAGTAATCATTCTTAAAAAACATTTCTTATGCATCTTTCCTTAGTTTTCTGCACTTTTACACATGCGAAACAACGGGGTGGGCACCACCATCTTGTGCTAATCGTATCCGTTGATTTATTGCCCTAAGTTCAAGTGCCCTTGTGGCAAGAATACAGATCGCCCGCCCCTCGAACTGACATCACTAGCCCAAACGATATGCTGCACCTATTTTAATGATGGTCATGGCCAGCATAGCCAAACGTGCTGTGTCATCACCCATGCCATAACATTACTTAACACAGAACCAGGAAGATAAACACACACATCCTCTAACAGCGCATCATTTTTCTTTCTTGTCCCAAAATAGTTGAGCAAAACATTGATTTTTAAGAAAACATCAATAGTCTGCAATGTAACAAGCACTTTTATTTTGCAAAGAATGCTCAAAAGAGAAGATTAAGTCCACAAAATGAACAATATTTATAGCTAGTAAACATTGCATGCTTCGAATGTGTTTTATAACTTCCTCCTGAAAGGCCGATTTCATTCAGCGATCGATCAATCCCTGTACTTCAATTCTTGTGTGTCCTTATTCTTATGTTACACCAGCAAAACTTTCTAAGGACGTACATGGTTTTCCTTTCGTGAAAAGATATGGTTTCTTTTCACTTTCAAGAGCCACACTTTTGCATCACCACTTTTTTACATCATAAACGTAGACAGGTTGCTCCTTATTGCTGGTACCACTAAAGGGCAGATTCATCATTGTTGGTTGTCCCACATAACGGTTACCAAATAAGCACCGTTGATGATTATCCGCCAATGTTGATTGAAAAATCCATCCAACAGTAGCTGGAAACTATGGCATGTGCAGAACGGTAGAATATAGCTGTGTAGATAACAAAATAAAGTAATATGTTTTCTGTAATCTGTAATCGAATATAACAAGTTACATTATAATTCAGAACCGGATGAAACCTAATCATAAAACACAAACCACACAGAATGAACACAGACATGTCAACATGGGGGAGTATGTCAGATCACTAGGTGCATGAAAGGTTAGCGCTGTGAAGTAGGTATACCTCCCAATGGGATGGAGAACCACATGCACCGGCTTCACATAGCATGCCCTACCAGAAGATAAGGTCAAAGATAGTAACATTTTCAGTTGAACCAAAGACAGATGGCATTATAATGGAAGTGCTAAGTGTAGTGATCAAAAAGAGAACCAAATGCCTATGGAAAAGGTTCTGCCTCCTACACACTTTATGATGCACAAGGATGCAACAATGACAGCACACCAGCATATCCTGCTGGACAAAACAGTGTAGATATCATTAACCTGCATACAGGTGTGGGTGCGGGTCTTCCAGGAATAATCATCACAAGATGCTCCAGCTAACAAACCATAACTCGGCACAGTATATATTAGTGGGCAAGGCCAGCAAGCAATACATCCAAAAAGTCATACCTCTTTTCACACCGCTTTAAACTATTTACAAATGACAATCATTGATAGACAGATAAACAAACCGTGAGTTCCTCACTTTGGTTTTATAGTGCACAGTATAAATATCATGTAGCATAACATAACACAGTGTGTCAATTCTTTTGGTCAAATTGCACATTTGCACGTCACTGAATTAGTTATCATGCGCACAGTACAAATGCTGTTTTTAATTTCCCAAATATTATGTATAGTTAAGTATACATCATTTCTAGAATTTCCATCCTCTCAATCTCATGGTGAGTAACCGTTCCGAACAACAGATTGCAGAATTTGAAACTAACGTTTCGGATGTCCACTTTCAAAATAGTAAATGTTATCAATTTTGTGTAGGTATTGAACACATTGGGTCTCATTACGACCCTGGCGTTAAGAGTTTAACGGCACCGTAAAAGGTATTGGCGCTGTTAAAGCCTTAACGCCTGATTACGAGATCCCTCTGCGGGACCCGACCTTAACGGCTGTTTTTTCCAGCCGTTAAAGTAGGGACCCGCAAAGGGACTTTGGTGCTAATAACGGTACCGCAATTTGCGGTACCGTTATTAGTGCCTTCCCCATTCCCATTGAGCCCTATGGGGCAAAAATGGGAATGGGGAAGGGACATGGCGGCATGGGGAATTACCGCCCCACCAACCCATTCCGCCATGGCGGACACCGGCATGGACCATGGTGCTAATAGCACCATGGTCCTCCGCCTGGGTCGTAATGAGGCCCATTGTGTCTTTCAAACTGTTGCTGACATTCGCTCAATGCCAAATAACAATACCAACCAGTTTTCAGTGATTGAATCCAGAGATGGGTAGGTTTCGATTTTGGGAAAGAATGTCAACAAAAAAAAATACACTGGACAAGATGCTGCTTCAGGCAAGTGGTTCAGAAAATCAAGGACAGTTACAAACAGTGATGTAAAATATGTGCCACGACAGGAACGTCAGAGCATTCCAGAAAATTATGTGTTGCTGTTACCTCCGGGGATATATCTTCTCTGTATGAAAATGAAAACAAAACCCTACCTCTCCTCGTCCAGCACTGTTTCATGGTACAAAGCATGCCCCTTACTCCTAGTCTCCTATGTACCTTCCTCCCTTCATTACTATGTGCCTGTTCCAATCTTGAAGCATTTGTTTGCTACTTACACTTCTGCTATATATTGTTCAGCTCTTAATATAATTCATTCATGTCCGTATATGCTCCCTTGCCCAACTAAAGCAGCCCTCTCTACCATCATGCGAGACAGGGTGAAATTGCATGCTCATACTAAATATGTCTCCTGTGTTTTCATTCTCATGTGAAGTTGGCACACAAAGCACGAGGTGAACATTTGTACCACGCATTCTACAACTAAATTCTATTTCAAAGCGCTGCAAGGCGAAATCGGAACGCATGTTGGTGAAAAGAAATTCCAAGACGGTCAGTTACATTCTTGCACTGCCTAGGCCTTGTGCCAATCAGTTGTGTTAGTGCGTAGGGGATAGGTGCTGGTTAAGGCGATGGAAGGAGGATCCTATACGTATACACGTGCTGCAGGATGGCCGGTGAAGTTCAGTGCTAAGGTGAGCCAAGTAGGAGAACAACATGCTAAGTGCTTGTGTGGTCACATTTTGATGGTGGTATATGTATTGCTCAAGCGGGGTGTAAGTGATTTCAATCCAGCACTTCACCTAAGTCAACAACCTAGCGTGTAATCCGCAACTGAAATCCTTATTTATTTTGTGTCTAAAAGTTCTTTTATTCTGAACGATGTACCACTCATATCACGCCCCTCTCTTGGAACCCCCACCCCCGGTCACACTGAACCAGGAATCAGGCTGGTTTGCAAAGTTAAAATATGTATTTATGTTTCACAATATAATCACACTATGTTTAATGGGTATACAATAATCACCAATGGGGCGATGTAACACTAAGCAATCTCTTTAATTGCACGGAGTAATAGTGAGCAAAACAATTCAGCACAGAAATTATACTTTTGTCTGTGCGTTCAAATCAAATAACAGTATGGTTACTATTTCCCCCTGCACACCCCTCAACCCCCCAACAGGCAATGTAAATAGATAGGAGAGAAACAGGTTTCAGGAATGGCAAAATTCAAACAATATATCAATCCCAATGTCCCCCCAGCAAACACAAGAGAGAAACAGAACTGATTGGCAAACTGTCAAAATGGTTTTAAAGTTATCTGAGAATGGATTGGGTAAAACACTAAATCTGGTTTAAATTGCTGAAAATATTCAAATTCTTATGAGAGCCGCTTTAAATAGTTGCAAACACTAGCAATGATTCAATACCAATAAGCACTGTGAAATCTTAAAATTGAGATCGGGTGCAATCAAAAGCTGTTTTACACGTGTAATAGTTTTCCGAAAACAAAATTTGCAGCAAACTTTTCTGCACGCGGTATTCGCGGGAGAACTATATGGATATGGAATGCGGTTTTTGGTTCTATGGTAAGCTGTGGATGTTAGCTACAAGCAGAAGTTGACATTTTGTTTGAGAAAGTTATGGACATTTTTGTGGTGGTTGTTTTTCTGAGGTAGGCGCAAGAATGGGAAAGCAGGGATGCACTTTTAAAATGACAAGAAGATTTTTGATACTAGATTATGACTAGAGAAAAAGAGAATGGCACACATGAATCTCCATCAATCCTGGCCAGGGACCCTTCATGTGGTGGATAATCAATTTCTTTCTGGGATTCAATTTATTTATTCACAACACTATTGATTTATGATTTTAGGATACAAATAAGAGAACTCAGCACAAGAAATGCTCTGACAATTCAAACTACTCCTAACAAAATCAGGCTCTAAAGACAAGATAGGATGGATTTAGATAGGGATTGGAATATGGACAGTACATATGCTAATGTCACAGTTCTATTCTATCAATACTCAATATATATGTTTTGAACAGAACCGTCAGGGATTCTGGTCCCTCAAGATTTCTGGTCAGTGATTCTGGTCTGGACAGACTGCTGGGCACTCCGGACTGGACTGGGTCTGCAATCAGCAAGGCGGTCTGGTCACCGCCTGACAGGACTGGACAGGATCGGCACAGCACGGTACAGGATTGGGTTTAATCTGTCCTTCTTACTTTTGAACATATTATTTAGTAGGCAAGCAGTTACAGCAGAGCCCGGCTGTTTCTTTGGTTCCCCTTAGGTTTCTGGGATTCTTTCTGGTTCTGGAAATTCAAGGCCTGGTTGAAAATGGTTCAACTAATGGAATGGGCCTTTCTGCTTTCCAAGTTTCTGGAGTCTGGAGCAAGGAAATTGGATGGTTCTCTCGCAGGGTGCTCCGCCAGCAATAGGTTAGTGGGTGAATCTGTCTGTCTTTTTTTCAGTCTGAGCTGTCTCTATTTATGCTTATAATAAAGGGGTGTGTGCTGGTTTATCCTAAGCACGCCTCTTAAGCAGCGATTCGTTGTATTCTCTTCTCTCGCTTGATTGGAGAAGAAAACAGGGTGTCACCATGATGATGTGGGTTTATGAGTCAGAGAATCCTCGCCTTGTCCCTTGAACATAAAATCTACTTTTGGTACAATACATATTTACATGTGTGCAATCTTTAGAACAATAACATGTATAAATCACATATTTTGTGCAGCAGATACTCCTCCAAGTCTCGTCGCTGTGGGATCTTGTGTCTACTTTTGACAGAATTTTGCCCTTTTTGTCCAGAACCCAATGTCCAGTTTATCTGAAAATTTGTACACATATGCGCGTTGAACATGGTCCTAAGGGTATAACATTTCATACTTCTGGCACAAATACATTTGGTGTAAAACCACCTTTTCTTCCGTTTCCTTCTAAAACATGTCACACGGTTTTGCTGCCTCTTAAAATGTACAGTCAGAATTTAGATACACAAATATGTGATTTTTGTAATTTAAACAATTTTAAGTGGTGAGTTATATGTCCTTAACAAAATGTTTCTTTTTGAATGTCCAGCCCCAAATGGCTGTTTGTCTCTGCCTCCTTCTGGCTCTCTGCAGTTATAGGCAGTCTCCTCCCATTTCCTCCAGAGGCCCAGGCCATTTTACACTCTTCACACTTAGCCTTCCTTTGACTGGAGGAAGTCCATTGTCTTCTTCCCTGGCAGACCAAATTGTCCTCCCTTCATCTAATCATCACATAGGTGTGATTTCCTGGTGGAGTGAGCAGGAGGGAGATGCGTGGCCTCTGTGGGGGGAAGCTGTTGGACTGGTTTAATTGCTTTAGGCAGGCTTAAATTCAATGTCATTCTGTTACATGTTTTTCTTGGTTTAAAACAAACTTGTAATTTCAAAACAAGCAGCTAGAACACTTATTCCAGATTCTAAACCACGGGATTTAAATAGTTACAACCTAGATTTCTCTCAATAACAGGTCACTTAGTTTTCAGACATTAGATTTCAGTTGTACAAGTTTAAACCCTTATGATGCAATCTACTGACAGCTGTCAATCAGGCGGCCATGGGTACTGCACCCACATTTTGACAGATTTCACAGGCAGGCACATTTTTGCTGTGAGTGTTTTGATGACAAATTCAGCTTTTCAGAACATTGTCTATTCATAATGATTTCTTGAACTAAGTGACTTCTAGCACCCAGCAAGAATATTGGATGTTTGTTGGTGTTTTGTGCCAGCATCTGCAGTTTCAGCGACCAAGAAAAAAGATTTAAAAACAAGATTCTGGATTTCTTTCAGCAAAGCACTGTTTTTCATGCGGGCTTCATTTTCACTTGTTGGGCAGCCCAGTGGCATGTTTCAGGAGTGTGCTCTCTATTCTACCACTGACAACATACATGGTAGATTTGGCAGCCATCTCTTTGTGTTACGAGGCGCGATTTCCATAGATTTTGGCACGCACAGGGGTTTTTGCAGCCATTTTGATAATTCTGGCACCACCAGAACACAGTGATGCCGTGGGGCAGAGCATAAGTGGGTTAATACATTCCACAAAGCCCCCTCACGACTTGAATTTGACCGCCCGTCAAGGGGAAGTCAGGAGATTGGGATGTCATTCTTTCTTTTTGGTCCAAGTAGAAAAATGTGTCTACTTCTCCCATCAGTGCTGTATCGACAGGTTCTCCTCGCCGGTTCCGGATGGGAGTATGGAGCGATACTCCAGGCCTCTTGGGTCTTTCCTCCCGGTCCCCGAGTGGTCCTCCTTGGTGCTTAGAATCCATGGTTTCAGTACTATGATGACAGAACAGAGCATGGTTATGGACAGTTCCCCACCACTATTCATGTAGTGGGGCAGATGCATACATTGGAAATACAATTGACAGTCTTTCCCGCCTATAATTACTACTGATTTTTAACAGGTGGAATGGTTTTTAATAGTTGTCATTTTCTAGGGATCTGAATGTCCCCCTCTGGGTTTACAGATGGCTCCTCTAGTTGCCACAGAGAAAGCCTAGGATGGCAACACTTCAGCTGGTTGATGTGGACCCACTTATCTTCCCCTTCTGCCAAACTGCCTTTGGGGATACAGATTTTGTAGGGGACTGGTGAGATTCTGTCTACAATTTCAAAAGGACCCTGCCAGCTAGGGAGACATTTGCGCTGGTTGGTCTGGTTCCTTTGGAAATTGTACACGTAGACCCGGTCTCCTACTTTGTATTCTTTTCTAGTAGTCTTACGGTCATAATGGGTCTTCATACTGTCTGCAGATCTTTCTTGATTCCGCTGAGCATAGGCAAAAGCATGTTGAAGGTGTTTTCTTAGATTCTCAACATACTGATTAGTTGTGGAGGCATTTATGAAGGTCAGCTCTTGGGTTCTGTAGAGCAGATGCTGGGGAAGCACCGTCCTTCGTCCAGTCATCAGCTCAAATGGCGACATTTTAGTTGCAGAAGAAGGGGCAGATCTGATGGCCATAAGGACAAGAGGTAATCGAATGTCCCAACTTGGCCCAGAATCTGCCACAAACTTTTTTAATATGCTCACAGTTGTCTTGTTGTATCTCTCAACTCCACCACTAGAGGCTCGCCGGTAGGCAATGTGTAGTTTCCTTTTGACCCCAAGTATCTCCCACATCTTTGTCATCACTTCGCTAGTAAAGTGACTACCTTGGTCTGACTCAATCCTTTGGGGTAGTCCAAAACGCGATAACATGTGGGCAGCTGCTGTTTCTGCCTTGCAATTTGGGGCCGGGAGACATTCTACCCATTTAGTGAACAGGCATGTCACGGCCAACATGTACTTGTTCCCCCTAGAGGAACGAATCACGGCCCCAATAAAATCGACTTGTAAATTTGACCAAGGCAGTGTCATCCCCCTCTTTTGGAGGGGAGCATGGTGTGTGAGTGATGTTGGCTGAAATTGTGCACACATAAAACACCCCTTCAAGTATTGGTCGAGGTCCTGCCACATGTGTGGCCAGTATGCAACCTCTCGCAAGATTTCTTGTGTCGTATGAAACACCCGATGACCGGCTGTGGCCGCATCATGGGCGTGACTTAGCATCAGGCTTCGGAATGCAGTAGGGATCAACCACGGGTCATGGCCAGCTATGGATCTCCTTACCAGCAAACCGTCTTGGATTAGGAACATTTTTGGACATTTCATCAACACTCTGAGGTCCTCTTTCCCTATGTAATCGGTATCCGTCAGGGGAAAGTTCTCAGGGTCCTGAATTGATAAAACTTCCCAATTATTGGATCCCCATTTTGAGCGGTAATCAAATCAGCATCTGGGGTCTCCTCACTCCATTATGCAGTTGAGAGTTCATTGTGAGCATTTGTCTGGGACCTAGTGATAGCAGTGACCTGGATTTGCCACAACAGGGACTCGATCTCAAGTAGATCCCCTTGGATGGCTCCAGTTTTGGCCAGCTGATTAGCTAGGTCATTTCCAGTTTTGTCTAGTCCCTCTACTTTAGAATGACCCTTGATCTTTTTCCAGTAGATGGTCATCCCATTCGATATTACCGGATCATCAATATTTTGGATTTGTTTCCCATGTTTCAATGGTTTGTTATTAGCACATAGCATGCCTCTGGTTTTCCAGTTAACCAGGTGCTCCACAAACCCGTTCCGTACATAATCCGAATCTGTGATTATGACCAGTTTGTGGAGTTGGTATTGGACAGCAGTGAGGATGGCTTGATGCACAGCCATCAACTCTGCCACTTGACTACTTAGGGGACCGATTTTGTACCCAGCGAAGAGTTCTGGGGCATCATTCACCCATGCATTCCCTACACCAGCCACAAGTTCTTTTTCCCTGGTGTTGTCAACATGGTAGGATCACCCATCCACATAGACAGTGGACATTCCCTCTCACTGGTCTTCTTCATAGACTTTATGTGGGGAATTAAGGTATGCCTCCGTGTTGTCCTTGATTTTAAGACTTTCGTCCTCAAGACAGTTTTCTCTGGCACAATCATGCAAGTCAGCCTGACCTTGCGCGAGGGGACTCTTCTTGTTTCAGCCATATCTGACCTCCACAGGAAAGCCTTGCATTGACAGAATCCAGGAAGTAATTCGGGAATTACTCACATTTCCGGTCTGGATTCTGTCACTCCTAAGATATTGCAAAGGTTTTTGTGGAGTCTCCACTATGATGTGTTCCCCCTGGATGAACGGGCGGTAATTCTTCAATGCCCACACCATTGCCAGGAGTGCCTTCTCGCAATCGGTGAGTTTTTCCTCCACAGAGGATAAAGTCTTACTCGCATTGGAGATTACTTTACTGACCTTGTCATGCTTTTGATATAATACTGCAGTCAAGCATGTATTTGAGAACCCTGTCTCCAAGAAGAACTAATTGTTTTTGACAGGGTAAGCTAGGTAAGGCGCTTGTTAGAGGCTTCTTTTGAGTTGTCTTACTGCCTCAGCTTGTTCTGGACCCCACTCCCACTTGACCCCCCCTTCAAAAGATGGATCATGGGTCTTGTGATCTCTGCGTATTCCTCAATGAACTTTCTACTATAATTAGTTAGTCCAAGGAGGCTCCTTAGTTCCCGCATAGTTGTGGCGTCTTTTAGTTTCTGGAGGGCTTCCACTTTCTTTTCCTGGGGACCTAGACCCTGAGGAGTAATCTCATGCCCCAAGAAATTGACACAGATTCTGCACCACTGTGCCTTTTGAAAGGAGAGTTTTGCTCCGGCAGCCCTCAACTGTGTCAGGACATAACGGATCTCCGCTATGTGTTCCTCCACAGTTGAGCTTTTGACTAGAACATCATCTACATAAGCCAGGTTACCCCTTTCACCCAAGTCGGGCATGGCCTTATGTAGGAAGATGTTAAATTCATCGCTGGAGTTGATGTATCCGTAGGGAGTCCGGGTCCAAGTGTACTGCTGCCCCACAAAGGTAAAGGCCAGCTTGAATTGGTCCTCCCTACTGACAGGTATAGTCCAGTACCCAGTCAAGTCAATGGGAGTGAATACCTTTGACCCCTGGATCTGGGCCAGCCCTTGGTCAATGTAGGGAAGAGGCCATCGGGAATTATGGACCCATTTGTTGAGCTCCCTTAGGTCAGCACAGAGTCTCCACTGGCCGTTTGGTTTCAAAATCCCCAGCACCGGATTATTGAAAGTGCTGTGGACTGGACAAATTATCCCACGGAACTCAAGGTTCTTAATTATTTCAGTAAGGGACTCCATTGATGTGAGAGGCAAGCAATATTGCTTCACAAACACTGGAGCCATGCCAGGGTCCGTGGGAATTGTTGTTGTGTGGATGTCGGTGCAACCACAGTCATATGAATCCACCACAAAGAGATCTTGAAAATCTAAGAAAACTTGTTTCAATTTTTGCTTTTGCTCCAGAGTCTCACAGGCATCAGCTAGGTTGACTCTCTCTTCATCCATCTGCCTGAAGCCTGGAAAGACTTGCGCTTTTGCTATCTCAGCGGCCTCCTCCAAATGGGTGGAGAAGTCCCTGGTAAAAATGCTAATTTGGACTGATGGCTTCAGATGGGGAAGGCAGTCCTTGCGGACTTGAAAGATCACCTCACTTGAAAGATCACCTCATCCCTCCTGAAGTCACAGGTCACATCTTCCTTACCATATGGGCAGGAAGTGTACACCAGGAAATTCCCCCCATGCCGGGTGAAGATCCTGTCTGGTGTTGTGTCATCGTCGCTATCACTGTCAAAACAGTCCTTTGCGATTGGTCCTAACAGTCCTAACTTGGGGATTGGTCCTAACAGTTCATTACCTAAATCTATGGAAAAATATTGGTCATCAACCGCCATTCCAATAATGGTACCTGTGGCTAGAGTGATACTCTTTAGGTCACTGTTATCCACCACTATTGGAATGCTGTTGTGTTCTATGTTGACTAATGGTGTTGGGTTTACCCCCAACCTTTGCTGTTGGAAGTGAGCATTAAGATGAATATAGGCGTCAGGGTTTTTCAGTTTCTGTCCTCTTTTAATTTTTACTTCCAGTGAGAATTGTCGGGGCCGTTCTGGGATGGTGACTTACTCTCGCATATGGCAGCAGTTGTACTGACCGAAATGGTTTCTCTGGGTCATCAAAGTCCATAGGATTACCCGCTAATCGGGACCAAGCTTTGAAGTTTATTTGGTCCAAACTAATGGCAAAGTGATTGAGAATGTCACTGCCTAAATAAAATGGAGCAGGCACATCTCGCACGACTGGAAAGAAGGTTGGTTTTCAGGAATAGCGAGGACTCACACTCAGCAGTTTGTTGTCCTACTGCAATTACTGTCATGTCTAGGATTTGATTTTTCTGGAAATTAAATTCTATTTGGTCAGGTTTTTGTTCAACCATGTGGCATGGGCCGTTTAAACTAACATGGTTGACACTCTGTTTCAATTTTATTGGTCGGCTTGTCTGGGTCCAGAGGACCTTGTTTACACAATCTATGAGGGGAAACAACCTACGCAGGATGTCATTCCCTAGTAAACAAGGTGTGCCCTCTGGAGTCACAACTATGACCGGGTGCTTCACCTTGTGTCACCCAATTTTAATGTCCAAATCTGAAGTCCCCTCAACGGGAATTTCCTTCCCGTCGAAGTTCTGAAGTTGTCCAGGAAGCGGGGTGAGAGGAATTTGGTATTTCTCCCCCCTTTTCGAATTCAGTTGATCAAAGGCCCTTTTTGACAGTAGGGTAGCTTCAGATCCAGTGTTCACCAGTTCCAAAATTGTATATTGCCCCTGTATTTGGACTGGGGCATAGGATCTCCCCTCCCTTTCCTCAAGGGGGCAGAGGTAATGCACATTTTTGGTCAACTGGTGGGTTAGTTTCTTTGCCTTGGACACTGACAAAGAGGTGATTTGGGCAGGGTTCTGTTTGGGCTCTTGGGAATCTGCAAGAAAAAGGTGACAGCTGGAAATGGGGGAAGTTTTGGGTTCCCCTGGTTCTGATTCTGGGCTGCCCCCCCGCCCCCTTTTGGAGGAAGTCACCAGGATGGGTTTGAGAGTACTGATGATGGGCGCTTCTAACTCGGTCCCCACATCTACCCAGTCTGGATCCTTTGGGACCCATCTTTCTTTGGGAGGAGTTCCCCCATCCCTGAAGGAGAAGATCCTTTTCCCAGGATCCTCTGAGGAGCCCTCTCCTTCAAACTGGAAGATTTGTACCTCCTCCTCAAAATGGGTCTTTGTGGGCTCTTTAATTCTCCTACCCCTCCTCTGTTCCTTGGGTTGCAGACTTTCGGGGGCAGGAGATTTTGGTTGTGGTTCCTGGGTTTCCAAGGGCTTTCTACAAGTGGGGAAGGAAGCTTCCTCCTAGGCTTTACACCCCCCTTTCCCGTGTGCCTCCTCCCTGGGAACCGGTGGGTTGTTGGGCTTCTTCCCCAGTCATTGCTCTGGAGCACCAGATCCTGGATTTGAGGCATTCTGAGCTGCCATGCTCATCTGAGGGTTCTGTTGAGCCCTCAGCATGCAACCCAGATCCTGTGCCATGTTCTGGACCTGGCGCTCTAGTTGTGACACCCGCTCTGGCTGGTACGGGTCCTCATGTCTCCCCTGGGTTGATCCTGGGAAGGGTAGCTATCCCTTCTCCCAAAATACCCCGGGTTATGGAAGTTTGGGTACCCCTCCACCCTTGGCCTCCCATCTCCCGGATTGGGCTATCTGGACTCAGGAAAGTGGGGAAAGAAGGATGAGTTGTTTTGTGGGTTGAAATTTGGCAGGTAGCTAGGAAAGAAACTTTGTCTGGTATTTGGGGGATTACTGCCCTCCTGGGGGAAGTGATGAGGGAAGTTCCCTGGGTTTCCTGCTGTCTGGTTGGATCCCCACCTTGGGCTGGAGGAGTCCACACATAACCCAGGATGGGCCTATTACCCTTGTAGCGTGGGCTGATGTAGTCAGTGGAGTTAGGGGTCCCATTTGTGGGGTTACCTCCCTGGCTCCCTGTTTGTGATTGGCTGGAGGGCCTTCTGGGTTTGGGGTTGTTTGGATTCTGTGTGGGAATGTTTTTAGGCCCCCCATCTCTAAATCTAAAATGGGGGCAACCTTCACCTCTGCCACTTTAGCAGCAGCAGGGGTTTTAGTTTTTTGGGGGATTTTTCCACTATTTTTATTTTCCAATGGCTTCTGCACCTCATAAATGCACGTGGCTTGTTCAATGACCAAGTCTAGTGATCGTTTCTCATGAAAGTCCCTCACTAGCTGGGTCATGATATACTTAGGGAGAGCATGGAAGAAGGTGTTTACAAATTCTGTGCTGTCAGTGTGCACCCTTCTAGTGGTCTTCAGAAAGGCACGTTTTAATTCCTGAACAAATTCCTGAGGGGCCTGATCTTCCCCACATTGTAAGTTGTAGGCTGCCTTGCGAGCCTCTTGAGGGTTCCTGTGAATGGAAAAATGTTTCAGGATGGCCGCCCTATAGGTGGACCATCTGGAATGATTCTGTTCCTCCACCCCTGCAAAGAAGCTGGAGTACTCAGGAGAAAATGTCCACTTCACATACTGAATAGAGCTTTGGCTGTCCTTCAGATGGAGAGTGTCCATCATTTGATCAAATTGCTCAAGGTGCTCCCAAACCAAATATTTTACATTCTTGTGGTAGGGCTTGATGATGCTCCTAATGGCTTTTATTTGTTTCAGGGGATACTTGAGCAAAACCCTTTTGACTTTGTTGGCTTTTTTAGTTCACTCATCCTCTGACTCAGAGGCACTGCTACCAGAGGTGGCTGTCTGGTCTTCTAGGCTCTCCTGGATTCTGTGAGCTTGGGAATGGCTGGCAGAATGCGGGGGACTAGTTTCTTGAGTCCTGTGGCACTCAGAGGAGTCTTCTGATTCTTCCTTGCTCCCAGGATTAGCTGAACACCCACTCCTCCCCCCACTGGCCTAGCTATGAAGAGGTGTTTAATATACTCTTAGTGGGCCTACCCTCATGGAATTCCTCACTATATTTTACCATCTGATCTCTGAATAATTGATGTTTCTGAGTGTGAAACAGTAAATGTACAGTGCCTCCTTTTGATTTATATTGGCCTAAGCCGAGTCGCTTTATGAGGAAAACCGCGTTGCAAAGTTCCGATTTTAACTTCGCCACCATTTTAAGATTTGTCCGCCATTTTGATTTCTATTTGTATGTCTCTTCGTTCTAAAATGGTGGACTATATTTTCAGCTTGCAACCAAGCCTCCTGACCTTTGAGCTCTGTTACTGTTTAGGCTGTCCGAGAGCCGACTGTTTAGACTAAGTAAAGAGACCTTGCGCTCCATATGAACTGTCATCTAAGTATTGTCTGCGCACATAAGACTCATCCTTGTATAAACATTGGGACAATGAAGAACAAACCTCGAGTGTATACTCAGGCCGAGCTGCATTGTGCAGAAATGTAGAACAAGGCTTACCGCGGGATCCGAGAACATACACCACCATTGTGCCTTCATGGAAATGCAAACCTATGGAATCCTTTGCATATTATTGTATAAGCTGTATGTGAACTAGGCACGAAATCTAGACCACAAATTATTAACATGTAGAGATGCTGGACAATATTACTTAGAATTGTATAAAAGCACAAATGTTTCTAATGTCCAGCACTCTCTCACCTTTCTCTGATGGGCTGGTACTCATTGCGGGGTGTTGAGAGCCACACAGCTATCTGTTTCTTTGTAAACTGTACAGTAATTAAAGATCTGTGAATCTTTTTAGCCCGTGTTTGGTGTATTTCCTTTGTGGTACTCAGCCTCGATATTTCTTTGTTCTTACAGACGGTGCCCCGAATAGGGACCCTCAAGATTGATGCCACCTCATTGAAGAGTTGCTGCGGCTATCGGACCGGGATCGGATGGTGAGAAAAGGGGGCGCCTTTTTGGATGAGATGCAATACCTCAACAGTACTGCACAATCCGATCCCTGGACGGTGAGCACGCAATCCGAGACAGCATCTTGACGAGGGTACATATACCGAGGCGGGCAGTTTTGCCGAAATCACCAACCACGAGGGTCCTTTGTAGTCCTTAGTAATCAAATCAGACCTCCCTTAGTCCTTTGAATCAGGTGAGTCGTGCCCCGATTCCTAAGTATCCTGATATTTGATTTGGAGTATTGTCCTCGCGAGCACAATTATTGCCAGGTAACACCAGTAATCTGACATGCCTGAGAAATTGTCTGCCTGTTTCAGGGCGTTATTCCACAGAGACAGACAATCTTTGATATTTGGCCGACCGGTGCCACAGGCGGGTTGCCGGCATGTCTATGAACTGTAAGAACGGCATTTTGTATTAGAGTATTCGATAATATTTGGCACAGACAAACTAGACATGTTTCCGAATTTAAGTGGTCAGTCAATGGTAGTTTTCAGATTGCCCGAATAGAGTATTAGGAAACTATATTTTTAAAGAAAGAAAAAATGCTAGACCTGCAGTGTTTTGATGTAATACAGAATTAGACAAGAGAAGCTATGTAGTAACTTAAGAGTAAATAGAAGTATGCATGTTGTCATATGTTAACATTCTGAAGAAAACCATCATTTTATGGTCAACAAAAACAGTCAGAGTCTGTTAGGAGCGTAGATAGAGTGCTTTAAACTTGGTGTATAGAAAATATTTCTTTCCTTCTAACAACAAACTGTGGAGAGAGTTTGTTGGGGTTGAATCTGTTGAAGGAATTAAATATGGTAATTCATTGTTTTTCGGATGGAGTGCGTTTGACGATTTCACCTCAGTAATTTTCTGCCCCACAGTTTCCAACTAGACCTTTGCCGCCAGAATTTACTGAAGTTCCGATGCGTTTTTGGGTGGTTGACGATAATGATGTTGGTCTCAACATTGGTAGTATACACATCAAAAGGTAGAAGATGATGTAGGGAGAAGAAATCCTTTTGCTGACAGGATAGCTAAACAGATTTCTATTCATTTATACTTAGAAATGTATGTCAGGAAAGAAACCACAAATATATGTACAGTAGATGAAGGGATTGATTTGATAAAGGATATTCAAGCTGATGCTACTCCAAAAGAATTTAGATACGTGGCTGCGGGTTTTAGCGAGTTTGGATGAGGAAAGGTGTTGTGTAGACAGTTCAAAGGAAAGACGGATGCTACCCGATACAAGCCACCTCCATGATCACATTTACATATGTGCTAGAAAAATCCATAAAATACTAGAACCTGCCTGGGTAAACACAAAACATCTCAGTAATTTGAAATAACTAGACACTTATATATAGCTCCATTCTCCATATGGACGACCCCACCGATTAGAACTGGAGGCCAGCTAATGATTTATATTGGCCTAAGCCTAGTCGCTTTTTGAGGAAAATCACGTTGCAAAGTTCTGATTTTTGGGATAACTTTGCCGCCATTTTAAGATTTGTCCGCCATTTTGATTTCTATTTGTATGTCTCTTCGTTCTAAAATGGTGGACTATGTTTTCAGCTTGCAACCGAGCCTCCTGACCTTTGAGCTCTGTTAATGTTTAGGCTGTCCGAGAGCCGACTGTTTAGACTAGGTAAAGAGACCGTGCGCTCCATATGAACTGTCATATAAGTATTGTCTGCGCACATAAGACTCATCCTTGTATAAACATTGGGACATTGAAGAACCAACCTCGAGTGTATACTCAGGCCGAACTGCATTGTGCAGAAATAAAGAACAAGACTTACCGCGGGATCCGAGAACATACACCACCATTGTGCCTACATGGAAATGCAAACCTATGTAATGCATTGCATATTATTGTATAAACTGTGTGTGAACTAGGCACGAACTCTAGACCACAAATTATTAACATGTAGAGAGGCTGGACAATATTACTTAGAATTGTATAAAAGCACGAATGTTTCTAATGTCCAGCACTTTCTCACCTTTCTCTGATGGGATGGTACTCATTGCGGGGTGTTGAGAGCCAGATAGCTATCTGTTTCTTTGTAAACTGTACAGTAATTAAAGATCTGTGAATCTTTTTAGCCTGTGTTTGGTGTATTTCCTTTGTGGTACTCAGCCTCGATATATCTTTGTTTTTAGATGAGGATCCATTTCTCTGATTCTCCCATCATTGGAGTCTCCCTGATCAGAGAAGATGGCCCTAGCACTTGGTAACCCACACACAGATGCCCGCCCATCCATTTCTGGGAGGCGTTCACCTATTGGCCCCATATTTCCCCTTAGGTTGAAGTCTGCCATCCCCGTGGCCCTTGGCTCATGTGAGACAGTAACATGGGGGTGGCAGAGTCCATGGAATTTAAGAAATGAAAGTCTCTGGTGCCAGGGTTCCTGAGGTTATGCTCAGGTGTTTCCCTCTCCCAGTGGACCTCATCTCTCTCGGCCCCTACTCCCTGTTGCCATACAAGAATCTGCCCCTTTTGTTCTTCGATCGTAGCCTTACTGGTCTCTATTAATTGTTCCTGCATGGCCACCTGTCTATGGAGCCTGTCATTTTTTTAACTATGACATTTTGGATTCTCACATGTTAAAATAGAAATTAAATAAGGTTTGGTGAAGACATTGGTACATAATATGAGAAATATTTGAATAAAACGCAAGTATCAGTTCTGCTAGTTAAAGGACCTGTTTGCGGGACGTTGTACTAGGAAGATAGCAGAAAAGAGCAGAAACGAGTCATGGGTGATCAGAACTAAATACACTGAGACAAATGAAAAAGCAACTGCAATGTTGTCTGCTCAGAAAGGGTCTGTTAATGCTTCTTGAGGAAAGAGGCATCCTGGCATTTCCATGGAGACACGTCAATAACTTGCTCACAGCGAACGTTGACACGTAATATACATTGGTGTTGTGAAAAAGGGGCGTAAGCATCTAATAATGTCAGTTTGAAGGGCAGGCGATCTGTATTCTTGCCGCAAGGGCACTTGAACTTACAGTGATGCATCAATGGATAAGATTAGCACAAGGTGGAGGTACCCAACCCATTGTTTTCGCATGAGTGAAAGTGCAGACACATTTTAAGATTGATTACAGTATGCTTAAAAATACATGCCCAAAAATACATGCCCGAATGATTGGGACAATGCAATTTTTGAGCGCACGTCCCCTTTAAGGGGACATTTATGCAGAAACGCATGAAGTTGTTTCCACTTTTTTGAGGTAAACACTCTCAAATATACAAATATAGGTCTATAGCGCCCAGGATTTTGTGGTGTAGACAGACATACTTGTAGAATGTTGACTTTGCCACATTTTCTGTAATTTGGATCCAATCATTCAGATAAATCTGTGTCTTCACCTTACGAGTGTTAGAAAATAAGGGGTCCGAGCTAAGGTCTGAGGAAAGTACAAATTGGGTACATTGTGTGGAAAAAAAATGCCATGGCATCAACATTCAAATCACCAGCCTTCCTGAATATAGAAGAGTTTTGTTGATCGGAGGTGATATGAATTTCCCTCTATAGCGCCAATTGATTCCATTGCACAATACTTGCCAAAGATAAAACGCCCAATTCAAAGTGATTCACTAATAAGGAGGTGCTGCAAGGCAAAAAAATAAAAAAAATACATTTTGTCATAATAAGGTTTCATAAACATCCAGCTCATTAATCAACCAACCCGGGAGATTTCCACCCCATAGCTCAGTTTTGGGATCACCTTCCCTTGGTAAAATTTCAGGACGGGGTGTAGTGAACATTTCCCATATTTCCTGTCAACTCTTCACATCTGTGTAGCTAACAAAACTGTTTTTTGGAGAAGATACTTCCTATAAAAAGCTTTCGATGTATGTGTGACAATAGGGTCAACTAAATAAAGCACACTATTCCAGAATGCAAGCTTAGTTTTATTTATGTACCAAAAATGTTTGGATTTTTCCCCCTCTTCCAGAATTTTAAAACGACTGTCTTTTTAGGGTTAATACTACGCTTGTTTTGCTCAATGTAAAGGGTGAAAGTGTCTTTGAGCATCTGCAAGTTGATGGGGGTGCGATAGAAAGAGCACAAAATCATCTGAATAAGCCAACCAAGAGACACAGGAGTGCCCAATTATCAGCAGGACGAAAGACACTATCTTGAGGCATTCCCCAATGTCAGAAACTTAACGGTTATAGATGCACAGACCTGGATACAGCCCTGTCTAAGTCCATTGCAAGTAGGAATAGGAGTGGACATGGAGCCCTTGTAATTTAAACTGACTTGTACAGAGGTGTCTTTATGTAAATTTATCAGAATGGTAAATAGACCTGAAGGGCAGACCGGATTACACAGCTTAGTCCACAAGATTCCCCTGATCTACCAGGTCAAAAGCTAAGGAAAGGTCCATAGAGACAGCATATACAGGCAAGGTGTCATCTCTTCATGTCAAATTCTGAACATAAAACATTAAGCGGCCACCACAATCAGTACCCATTTGTTTGTGGAAGCCAATTGAATATCTCTGCATTTTTTAAATTTTTTTTTAGTTAAACGTTTGGCTTATTTCAAAGTTTTGTCATATCTGTTACATCACCAAAATACCTAAGTTCCAATTTCATGTTTCAATCTTTCTTTTTGTCCTTTAAGGATAAAGGAGGAGCGAATGTCCTCTGTTGTGTAGTTTGTCTCGTGTGTTGCATAGCTCTCCGATTATTTTTGCAAGTCAGGCGTCATAGAGAACCTGCTTTAGGAACCTTATGAGGGCAAATATTGCAGGGAAAGAAGCTACAGACTGGAAAGTATGCCACAGATCTTCAACCATGTCTGATTGTCTTTCTATCAATAGGGGTCTAAGGAGTGGGGTCCTCTTCTCTGTCAAGCCCGCACAAAAAAGTGGCCCCTCTAGATGGCAAAATTGGCAATCTATTGGGGTTCCAAGTTCGTTGTAGAGCACCAGATGTTGACGAGTCAGGAGTATTTTCATCCTAAATCACATGTATTGCATCCTATACCAACTGTTTGGAAATTTGGACAAGTATTTAGGGAGGGAGCCCCATTTCTCATGTTCATGTTTCATAGCAGTTTCCAGTATGTATAGGGATGTATTGGTTGCCTTCACCCAGTCATGGGGCCACAGTGTCCATCTAACCCATGCCAGGTTGGAGATCAGATCCTCCATTTTGACTTCCAAATGGTCAAGCAATGTTTGACAGCAGTTTTCCCATTCCAACAAGAAGATGTTTTTCTTGGATTTCAGTGCTCTTTCTAGTATTAGGTATGGTTTTGGCATGCCGGGTAATCTGCATTTTCTGTAAAGTGAAAGAGTCTTCCAGGTCACCTTTGCGTTTAGTGAAATGAAACCCAGCTCAAACCGTATCACAGACGTCAGGATCAGATTAGGAAGTTTGAGGATTTTCCGCCAAAATACTCCTTCGAATGTGGACCATAGTTGGCAAGTGGTCAGGGGGAATCCATCCGCTCCATAAATAAGAGCGGGAGTGACTTTTGCCTTAAAGAAGGTCAAGATGGGCTATAAGGAAAATTTCCCACATTTTCTGTGTAGCAATCTCCCTTGAGCAATCATAGGGCTTTAGTTTTGCTTGCAAGCCCTTCTGGCATGCAAGGTCAATTTGCTGTTGTTAATTAGCGAGCCAAGGTATGTAACTTGATCAGCCGTTGTTAAATGACTTTTCCGGATGAACCACTTCAGTGTCCTTCCAGGGCAATAGCTACGATCGCACAAAATCATAATAATAGTCTTTGCTGGGTTCATATCAAGCCTTTTTTTCCATTAAGTAGTGATCCAGGGCATTTATACTCCTTTGCAGACCAATAGGGGTGAGATGAAACAGGACCATGTTGTCTATATAGAGTAGATTTGTCACTGGTTTCGGTGGCAAGCTTAGGAGGATGTAATCTTGCTAGGAGGAACTGGCCAAATAGGGTAGGAGCCAGTGGGTAGCCCTATTTCAAACCCCCAGATGTATCAATTGCATGGGATAATCTCCCAGGCGCCCAAGCTGAATCTTGTCATTAATATGGTAGTAGAGGGATTTAATAGCTTCCTGTAAGTCAGTCGGACATTGCCACAACTTCGTTTGCCCAGAAGAGTTGTCAGTTAACACTGTCAAAAGCTTTTTTAATGTCTATGAATGCTACATAGATTTTAACTTTCTCGTTAAAGGCTTTAGCTTTTAGTAAGTTGATCACAGAGAGGTGTAGTTCTGTGCTGACTCCTTTCACCAATCCTGTCTGTCTAGGGTCTTCTTTGTTGGATTCTTTCGTCCAGCATTGGATGTGTGGGGAAATATCTTGCCCATTGAATCCAAAAGCGCCATTGGGCGATAGTTGGAGTGGCCGGATCTTGGTCCCTGCTTGTAGATTGGTACTATTATAGTGTGTGTATAAAAGAAATCCAAGACTCTGGAGCTTCTTTTATCATTGAATTTGAAATCCTGTCTGGTCTCTTCAATATATTCGCTGAACCACACCAGTTTTCAAATTTCTCTCATATTAGGGAAGTGAAGATTTTTGAATCTGCATCCAAGAGTGTTATAGGATGGTAAATTAAAGGGGGAAAATAGTCTCCTTTTTTATAATTAGGGATAATGTGTGCCTTTTTCCAGGATGGAGGAAAGGATATGGAGGTCATAATGTCTTGGAACAGTATAAATATAATACAGGCCCATAGCCAAATGTCATTTTTAAAGATTTAGATGGCCAAGAGGTTTAGGGCACGTGTGCAGGAAGTGCTGGCCTTATTAATGTACGCGTCAATATCTTCTATTGTAAAAGCCAGAGACCAATCAGCTGTAGACTTCCGGGCAGCTGAATTGGGGTTTTCGCATGTGCTGTGCAGGTTGCTTCAGAGATCGGGTCACATTCAACTGCTGATTGATTTAATTCTAAATTGTTTATCAGCTTCCAGAAATTACAAGAGGTTTTCGTATTTAAGGTTGCCAACATCCCCTCTCCATCCTGTTGATACTGGAGATGTCTATATCTTTTTATCTGATTTTACAAATTTAGTTTTATTGACTTGATGTTATTTGTACGGGCCTCAATGTCTAGGCTTGCATTGTTCAGTATCTCTCGATGCCACATATTTCGCTTCAATTAGCGGACGTACGCATCAAACTTGTTGGGTTGGTTTCTTTTGCTCGACTCCCTGCACTGCTTTTGCAGGCACACCATTTTATGGATTCGATTTGCTGTTTAAATGAGACTGTTGAAAAAAATGCTTGGATTAATAGGGAAAGTTCCTAAGATGATGGGACATCATCACATGAAATGTATCAATGTTTCCCTTGTGCCACCATAATATAGTACATTTCATGTTGACTGTCAATGTGTGAGAGATTACAGAAAAGAGCTGATTTTGACCTGGACAGTTGAAATGTGAAATTAACATGGTATGGTCACAACAGTTACTGAGAAGTATTTCAAATGTTTCACAGGAGACCAGGAGGGTGTTGTGTGACAAAGACAACGTCTATAGCTGATGCATAGTCCCTCCTATGCCAGGTCAACTGTTCAGCCCTGTTTCCCTCTAGTGTATCATTGAATGTAGACAGACCCCAACTCTCCAATGTTCTGTGCAATTTGTTTCCTTGCATGACATTTTTAATAGCCAAAAAATTGCTTGTGGTCAAGTAGTGATCCACATCAGGTGTGGCGTTTGCAGAGAAGGTGCAATCCACATTAAAATCCCCACCCACTATTATCTGGCCACCCGAGAAAGAAAAAAAAACATTCTTCTAATGCAGAGTTTATTTGTTGAAGAAAGGTTTCCAATAAATGTTCAATAGTAAGATGTTTCTAAAGGGACTATCCTGCATCTCCATAATCATAACTGCTAATATACCCCTAGGCCAAGAATGATGTGATGGAGTAGCCTAAGTCAGTATGAATTGCTACCACGAGGCCCCCTGCTTGGTGCCCTCTTGCACCTTTAATGGCTGGAACAATGTAGATAGACTATCCATCAAACACTGGTGAATGGACCAACCATGTTTCCTGCAGCAAAATAAAAGAGAAAGTTTGCAAGAGAGCACACAGGGAAACATCATACAAGAAAGAGGGGAAACCTCTTGTGTTCCAGGAAATGATGGTAAGGTCATTGAATTGCTAAAGTGGGTCCTTTATTTCCATGATTTGTTTAATTGAGTCTCTCAGTGACAGGGCTAGCGAGCGCCACTTGCCCTCATCTACACTGGAACAATTTCTGCTTTTGGTCTCTTCTCTGGTCTGGTTAATGGTCACCTGACCAATGTTCCCTCAAGCTGTTTCCTGTGGGGAGACCTCTCCCATAACCAAGGATTTTGTAACACTGGGAAAGATATTGTAGCTTAATATATTTAATTTGGTGGCTTCTTTTAGCGAAAATGCGGGATGGAATAACCAACCGCACATGATCATATCTGGGAGCATGGTCAAAGTCCACTAGCTCAATGTCCCTGGAGGTAATTAGGTGCGGTGCAGGAATTTCATTAAAGAGGGCCAAGACCTGCATCCTGTTAAAAGACGGTGGCTCCCCTCTATCAAACATATATATCAGGGAGAGGCATGAGTCATCTGGGAACGCAACCTCCTTAGGCCATCTGGCACCAATTACGGAGCGTATACAGAGATTCTCTGCCCTTCATCTGTATTAAATGGACAAATCTCCCCTGCGGTCTGCCCACCCAAATGAGAGATTGGCGTTGCCACCAGAGGCTGATACACGGTGGTCAATTAGCCTTCATCCAATTGGCCAGTAGTTGCGTGATCACTGCCTTAGTTATGATATGATATGATATGATTGGTTATTTATAGCACGCTTAATACCCAGAGGTTTCTAAGCACGGACCCAGGGATTGAATCTGTGTTGTTCCGTGTCGTCTTGCTTCAAAGACGAGCACGTTGCCCCTGAGCTATCCTCCTGAGCCAAAGTTATTTTATGTCCTGAGTTGGGTTATGATTATTGGATACCTTCTCTAGAAGATGGATGCATAATGGGTCTTGAGTGTGCTGTTGTTGGGAGCCACCCTTCTTATCAGGATCCTCCTGCAGAACTGGCTTAGTCCCCTGAGTTATGGTAGGAACCTGGATTGCAGGCTTCCCAATTTGTGCCTTCATGACATTACTAGCCTCTAGTTGGACTTCAGGGGTACCTGTCATGGTTAAGCATTTTTGATTAACCCCCTGAAGATTTGCTCACCTTGAGGATGATGAAAGGGGTGCACATTTAAATAAGTCATATACTTGTTGACCTTTCTGGATGTTATTAGAAGGCTTTAGCCTATCACCTTTGGTTAAACCCTTATGTTTCATTGTGTAAGCAAGGTTATTTGTAGCTGGTTCATAATAATTCCACTGCATAATGCCTCCTTCCTTCTCCAGGTCTTCTAGAGTCACCAGGGTTTCCCTATCAATAGTGTTCCGGCCCTCCAGGGAGAAATCCAGTGACCCTTTCATAATAAACAAGTCAGGATGTTCCTCTAACAACTCCTCCTAAGTGCCATTGACTGCACCGTCTTTGCAAATATGTTGATGCAGGAATTTTCTTGAGGATTTATTCTGTTTCTGTTAATGTTTTTGCTTTTGTTTTTGGTTGATAAAATGAGCCGAGAGACTTGTGGTGAAGAAACATGAGTCGGGGCATCATCCAAAGTCTGAACTTTCCTGAGTGGGTTTTATGGACCCAAATTAGCAAACTCAGACTCTGTCGGTGGCGCAATCATGTTTTCCAGGGGTCGAGAGCTTAGGCTCATTGGCTCGAAATGAGTGCATTTCTGCACAGTATGATCATACAGCCTGCCTAGTATGGTCTCTAAATATGCTTTTTCAATGCACCGCACATATCTTTGCATACATTTTGTATGGCCCAAAGTAAGGCTGTTAAGGAGAATTCTCAAGAATGTGCTAATTTTCCTTACCTTTTGAGCCCCCCAGCAACTTTGCTGGATTTATATGATTTGATTTTTTACCTAAGAAGAGTATGAGCCTTTTTTCCCACTCTTCCATGTATTTTGATGTGTGATTTACTTTTGTGTTCTTTGGTTATGGAGTTTTAAAACAACTCAATAGGCATCATCTTTTTCTTATGTGTCACACAGCACCTTCAGTGCAGTGTGACTCAGACTTCCCAAGGTTTAAATGCCTTCTCTGGGACTGACTCCTGCCTCCCAGAGCAGGTAAAGTTAAATTGACTTTTCTAGTCTTTTTAAATTTACAGACCCAGCACACAATATCTTCCTATAGAGTGCTGAAGGGGTTGCCTAGCATCCCCTGAGTCTGAACATTCATGTAACAGTCAGATGTTACCCTTTCCTACTTTAAATGGCTGGTGGCAGTGGTTTTAAACAAACTACCATGATTTTTCCCGACCGCGAACACCGGTAGCTAAAATTCGGGTCAGCCATGTTTTCCAATATGGCGCCCAAGGCCTATCTGTAAAAACAGACTCCATTCGACTTTTTTCACCATTTCTTTTAGGAAAGGTCCTTCTAGTGTCCAACTCTGTGCGCCAAACCAGGTTTGGTCCCTTTGTTCATTGGCCTTTCGCAGGCTTTAGTGCCAAAACCCTCCTCCGGCGCCTGAGTGTCTGGGGTGGAAAGGATGTGAGAGAGGTTTCCGAAACTCCCTGTGCTTAGTCTCCTAGGAGACCTGAATGCACTCTGGCGTGATTGGCCAGCTGGCTGTCTGGCAAGGACAGCCACCCTGATGTGTGAATGACAGTCAGGCTGGAATCAATGGGGGAAAACTGTTTAAAAGCAGGCGTCTGAGACTTGGAAGCAGACTCGACCACTGGAACGAGAGAACCGAAGACGAGCTGAAGGAAGACGACTGCTGCAACTCCTGGTCCACCGGTAAAGCTCTGCTGCACATCCGAATTGCCTGAAACTCCATCGACAGAGAAGCCCTTCAAGGTTAACTTCTTCCCTTGAATTTGGCGGGAACAACCAACTTGTGAGCCGCCTGGACACCATCCCCATCCTGGTTGAATTTTCTGTGCTGTAGAAAAACAGATAGACAGTGGAAAGGATACCAGTTTGTGGTCTTGAAGGCACTCACACCTTAAACCAACATTTTGCCAAGCTTGTGGCCTCTTCACCGGGAAGTGCAGGAACCTACCGACATCCTCCTTCTTGTACCCAGGACTGAAGCTCAGGAACAGCGAGATCTGCAGGAACTACCAGGAACAATTGCCGCAGCTACAGATATTCTTCACTTTAAAGGTACTGTGCAAATGTGGTCCGGACATATTTTCGGCCACGGTGATAGTTTTTGAAACTTTCCCGACTTTGAAGGCTTGTCCTTCCCCAAACCAACATCTAACATTTTGTCTGACCAAATTTTCTAAGACCTGTGGCAAAGACTTAACCGTTTACTACCAGAACTGTGCTATCCCATACAAGATTCTGAACCATTGACTTTGGCCCAGGCCTATTGAATTGAATTGCTGGTTGTAGTAAACTGAAACTCTTTGCCCTGCCTATGAAAGTTTTTGTGCCTTAATTTATTTTAAACTTGTCTTTTTACCCCCTTTAAAAGTAACTGAAGTGCCATTTTGCTCCCACTTCAGGAGAGCTGAACTTGTTCACAAATGTATTGGTTGTGTATTTGTAGTATATTAGTATATGATATCGAGCTGTTCTTGCTAGTGTCATTTTTTCCAAATGATTGTGTAAATAAATGTATATTCATTTACCAAGAAACCTTGAGTACATGGTTATTTGAATCACTGTAATTGCTGGTCCCCTTGTGTATCCCCTTGTACTGCTCTCTTGAGATACGTCTGGTTGCTCAGCCACTGCTACCACAATACTTTGTAGTAAAGGGCTATACCAAAGGTGAAATTGTACTGACGCATGTAGTCTTAATTGCATGTAGTCGTCCCAAAGGGTACTGCATGTGATTCTGCCTAACAAAGGCATAGTTAGTTCTGTCTCCATAAGAGAAACTGTCGGCAGGTGTTCATGGTCTGAAACAGGGCTACTCGCTGTCTCTTGAGAAAACAGAGTTGTTCCTGTTGAGGCCTGCAAGACAATCACACCTTCTAAAAAGATGGGAGAAATATTCATAAGGGAATTATCAAGGACTTCCTCTGCAATAGTAGTGACTTCAGGGAGTTCTATACCCAACATTTGGTTTTGGATGGTTTGTGGTAGTTTGGGAAAGTCAACATTGCAAGATTGTGCAGAGTCACTAATCAAGATGGATGTAGAGAGGTTCCCAGCAATGTCCTGGATGTGTACATCTTTGGATCTTGTAGTAGGAAGCTAGTAATCAGTTTCTTGTCCAAAATGTGTGCCGAGTTGATGGTTTCTTCCTATGGGGAGGAAAACGGGGGCAAAGCCAAAACATGGATTATGCTGTCTCTTATTGGTAAAAAAAATGAAAGGAGCATCGATAATGTGGGAGCGAAACAGTGTCGTTTTCACCCGTTTGCACATTTGTATTCTCCGGTAGTTTATTGAGCTTACAGATCCCAGCCCAATGCCCCCAACAATAGCAACCAGCCAACACTGGATAATGGGGGGTAGACATAGCAATGCCCCAGAGAAAGAGCATAAAAGGAGAGGCACCAAACCCCGCCCTGCAGTCACTGGTAATCCGAAATAGAGTGGCTCAAAGAGTGGGGCAGGTAACCCAATCACATATGCACCCTACTTGCGCCTAAGAGAGTAAGGAGCAAGAACCGCTGCTCGCAGTCAGCACTGCTATAATAGGAGCAGTCCCCTCTATGGGCCAAAAAGAAGGATACTCAGGGTCCAGGGGCAGGAGGCAATGGTGAAGGGGGCTCTTTAAAAGTTACCCCTGACTCAATTCAAAGGACACACTAAAGTACTGCAGTCACAGAACCCACGTGTGTAGAATTTAGAGATCTTACCAGGCCACTTTAAGCTCAAGCTCTGCCCTTCTCTTAGTGATACCAAACACCAACTCAGTCATGGTAGGGGGATCCTCGTTCTCAGCCTTGGCCCCCACTCTATGGAACTCGCTTCCACCCCACATCAGACTCACCGAAGACTACTTGTCATTCCGCAAACTACTGAAAACGTGTCTCTTCCCATAACACCAATGACCTCCAAAGATATGTATCCATCGTTCGAATAGAGTCGAAGGAAGAAGTAAATGGAGGGAATAGTCACAGTAAACAGAAAATCAGAGCAGATAGAACAGGCATAGTAAAAGAGTAAATGGAGTGGATAATATGGACTGAGTAACTAAAACGTATTGAGTGACTAAAACAGATAGACTAAACGGAACGGATGAAGTGGATGAAGTGGATGGAGCGGAAGGAGCAGATTAAACAGATGGAGTGGAAGGAACGGATGATGCGGATGGACCGGATGCAGTGGATCGAAAGGCTGGAGTGGAAGGAACAGTTGAAGTGGAAGGAACAGTTGGAATGGACGCATTGCATGGAGTGGACGGCTCACATGGAGTGGACGGTCGGATGGAGTGGACGGAACGCATGGAGAGGACGGAACGCATGGAGAGGACTGAACGCGTGGTGAGGACGGAACAGATGGAATGGACGGAAAAGACGGAACGGTCGGAACGGATGTCATGGATGGTGCAGATGGTGTGGATGTCACGGTTGGTACGGAAGCTACGGATGGTGCGGAAGCTACAGATGGTGCGGAAGCTACAGATGGTGCGGAAGCTACAGATGGTGCAGAAGCTACAGATGGTGCAGATGCCACAGATGGTGCAGATGACACGGGTGGTGCAAATGCCACAGATGGTGCGGTTGCCACGGATGGTCCGGATGCCATGGATGTTGCAGATATCACGGATGCTATGGATGGTGCGAATGCTGTGGATGGTGCAGGTGCTGTGGATGGTGCAGGTGCTGTGGATGGTGCGGACGCTGTGGATGGTGCGGACGCTGTGGATGGTGCGGTCGCTGTGGATGGTGCGGTCGCTGTGGATGGTGCGGTCGCTGTGGATGGTGCGGTCGCTGTGGATGGTGTGGTCGCTGTGGATGGTGCGGTCGCTGTGGATGGTGCGGTCGCTGTGGATGGTGCAGACGCTGTGGATGATGGAGATGCTGTGGATGATGCAGACACTGTGGATGGTGTGGAAGGTGCGGACGCTGTGGATGATGCGGATGCTATGGATGGTGCGGATGCCACAGATGGTGTGGATGCCAAGGATGCTGCGGATGCCAAGGATGCTGCGGATGCCACGGATGGTGTGGATGCCACGGATGCTGCAGATATCACGGATGCTATGGATGGTGTGGATGCTATGGATGGTGCGGATGCTATGGATGGTGCGGATGCTATGGATGGTGCGAATGCTGTGGATGGTGCGGTTGCTGTGGATGGTGCGGTTGCTGTGGATGGTGCGGTTGCTGTGGATGGTGCGGTTGCTGTGGATGGTGCGGTTGCTGTGGATGGTGCGGTTGCTGTGGATGGTGCGGACGCTGTGGATGGTGCGGACGCTGTGGATGGTGCGGACGCTGTGGATGGTGCGGACGCTGTGGATGGTGCGGACGCTGTGGATGGTGCGGATGCTGTGGATGGTGCGGATGCTGTGGATGGTGCGGATGCTGTGGATGGTGCGGATGCTGTGGATGGTGCGGACGCTGCGGACGCTGTGGAAGGTGCGGACGCTGTGGAAGGTGCGGACGCTGTGGAAGGTGCGGACGCTGTGGAAGGTGCGGACGCTGTGGAAGGTGCGGACGCTGTGGAAGGTGCGGACGCTGTGGAAGGTGCGGACGCTGTGGAAGGTGCGGACGCTGTGGATGAAGCTGAAAATTTGGATGGTGCGGAGACTGTGGATGGTGCAGAGGCTGTCGATGGTGTGGACGCTGTGGATGGTGCGGACGCTGTGGATGGATCGGACGCTGTGGATGGTGCGGACGCTGTGGATGGTGCGGACGCTGTGGATGGTGCGGACGCTGTGGAAGGTGCGGACGCTGTGGAAGGTGCGGACGCTGCGGATGCCACGGATGCTGCGGATGCCACGGATGCTGCGGATGCCACGGATGGTGCGGATGCCACAGATGTTTCAGATATCATGGATGCTATGGATGGTGCGGATGCTATGGATGGTGCGGATGCTATGGATGGTGCGGATGCTATGGATGGTGCGGATGCTATGGATGGTGCGGATGCTATGGATGGTGCGGATGCTGTGGATGGTGCGGATGCTGTGGATGGTGCAGATGCTGTGGATGGTGCGGATGCTGTGGATGGTGCGGATGCTGTGGATGGTGCAGTCACTGTGGATGGTGCGGTTGCTGTGGATGGTGCGGTTGCTGTGGATGGTGCGGTTGCTGTGGATGGTGCGGACGCTGTGGATGGTGCGGACGCTGTGGATGGTGCGGACGCTGTGGATGGTGCAGACGCTGTGGATGGTGCGGATGCTGTGGATGGTGCGGATGCTGTGGATGGTGCGGATGCTGTGGATGGTGCGGATGCTGTGGACGCTGTGGATGGTGCAGACGCTGTGGATGGTGCAGACGCTGTGGATGAAGCTGACAATGTGGATGGTGCGGAGACTGTGGATGGTGCGGAGGCAGTGGATGGTGCGGAGGCAGTGGATGGTGCAGAGACTGTGGATGGTGCGGTTGCCGTGGACGTTGCAGATGCCATGGACAGTGCAGATGCCACAGATGGCGCGAATGCTATGGATGGCGCAGATGCTCTAGATGGCGCGTGTTGCAGATGGCACGTATGTTGCGGATGGCGCATTTGTTGCGGATGTCGTGTATGTTGCGGATGTCGTGTATGTTGCGGATGTCGTGTATGTTGCGGATGCTGTGGATGGTGCGGATGCTATGGATGGTGCGGATGCTGTGTATGGTGTAGATGGTGCGGAGACTGTGGATGGTGCGGAGACTGTGGATGGTGCACAGGCTGTGGATGGTGCGGAGACTGTGGATGGTGCACAGGCTGTGGATGGTGCGGAGGCAGTGGATGGTGCAGAGGCTGTGGATGGTGTGGTTGCCATGGATGGTGCAGATGCCATGGACAGTGCAGATGCCACAGATGGCGCAAATGCTATGGATGGCGCGGATGCTCTGGATGGCGCTTATGTTGCGGATGGCACGCATGTTGCGGATGGCGCATTTGTTGTGGATGGCGTGTATGTTGTGGATGGCATGGATGTTATAGATGATGCAGAAGTTTCGGATGATGCGGATGTTACGGATGATATATAATTATATGTCGCTTTATACGTCCCCACTGTCACGTGCATGGTTTCAGGCGCTTATACTGTTGACCACCATATCTCACCACCACGCTTACTCTCTTCTGTACACTATCATTCAACTAGAACACAGCAACACCCCTGATAATTTGGCCTAGCTGTTCACATATGAGCACGACCCAAAAACACCTCATCACTCTCATAAAACACAGCTAGCTGAAGCACATTCCGGCTAGCATAGGAGTGCCTCAGGCCTAATGCAGCCAGAACCCTGTCTGGGTGTCCACCCACCAGACTGAACACATCCAACTGACTTCCTCAGCACCACACCTAACGCTAAGAAGCAGCTATCGTCCAACAACTACACAAACTGCACACATATATGGTGCACCCACGCACCATACAACACACTCTCTCTCTCTACTGACCTGAACTACGGTTGCCGAGGGTGTCCAACCTACCAGCGCTTTGAGGTCATACCAATGATACATAAGGTGCTATATAAATGCCAAGTAACATAACATAACATAACGTAACATAGCATATTGTAAGCCCCTTGGGGGAAATGCTGATAGAACTTACACGGCCTGGCAAACCAAGCATGGTTTCTGTGCTTATCAGCGCCTCCATGGCGACTCCCCGCTGCAACATTCAAGGCTGCAGCACCAGCAAGGAAGGGTTGTGGGGGTAGTGAGGAATAGCCTGTGCCCAATGTGGATACCAGCAATAAGAGCAAACAGCTCTGTGTCGGATCGCGACTTGCTCCACAGTCATCAATGTTTGAGGAAAGGACCTTGCTACGTCTTCCCTGGAGACACATAGTGCATGTACAGCTCATCAAGCTGCATCTCAGTCAAACCAGATTTCTGCAACTGTGGGAAATCTCCCTCCTGGTTAGTATCCACTAAGGCTCTGTCCATGAATAAGAAAGAATAAGAATAACACATAATGTGTCTTTCTGGAATTCTATACAATAATTTCTAGACTCATTAAAGGTTTATTTCAGGCACACTTCAGGAGGTGAGTCACTGATTTAGTGTGTTCTTAAACACCTCAACTCAGCATTTCATCCTTCTGAGGCCGACAAATGAGTGTGGGTGATTTTGTATGTATATATGTTCTTTATAAAGCTCTTAATGGAATGGCAGGGTAAGAAATCTGTATTTTGGGGGTGTTATCCAGAGCACCACCTGTTGTTGTGATTCGTTTAAACATTTCTACACATTACTTCTCTACCTGCTTTTAATAACAACACAATCCCCAAAAAAATGTTCTGACCTGTAACTGGTACATTTCTCCATTGCTTTAAAGTAATGTCCCACATCTCTCATACTTGTCAACTAGCAATCCTAAAACACCATTCCCACAGGGCAATGGACTCATATTTTACTTTAATTTCCTTTATTCTATTTAGAATCTTCAGGTCACAATAAATACACATGCATATGAAAGGAATCGAGAAACATTACATTTAGTATGTCGATCCACTCCAATATTCATAATACACAAAGTAAATTTTACATTAAGTTTTAAATAATTTGCCGACCAATAAAAAAAATATTCCATTATAAACTTCCATCTACTTAAACCACTTACTCTAAAATTCCCACCTGCGTACAGTTAAGCAATTTCATATTGTAATACGTTGTTTAAATAAGAGCAAGGAGTTTCATCAAATGATTTCTTCTTAACCATGCGTGGTGGATACGACTTGCTACATAAAATACTGCTACCTGATTTGAAGGAGATTTGCAAAAGGACATTGCCTGCGCTGTGGATCGGATACAATTTGCAATAAAAAGGGGTTTAAGATATTTAATCCAGTGGGCCTTCAGATGCTCACGCAATAACATGAAGTGGAGAATTGTTTTCTCTTCTGCTCCACACAACGGGCAGTTACTGCATATGGCTCCCTTACACGACCCAGTGCATGTGCCCACTTTCGGACAACACATACTGAATTCCACATATAATGCACATCCAAATGCTGGAATTATGAGATCCAGATACACGGCAAAACCAATATTTGGTTTTGAAAGCAGATGCAAACTGCCATCAGCAGCACCGCCCATCCATCTTCCGTCTTGAGTAATGAATGGCTGCTTCTTTTTACTTTTATTTTGGACTCCCATTGAGTACAGGGACATCCCAATAGTCAGTAAGGTCTAATGCTGTGAGCCATGTCTTAACATGTTGGAACTAGGAAATGGATCACCCCCACGCTAAAGACATTATATAAATCAGAGCCTCACAGTATTTATGAAGGTTTGGGGTGCTCCATATCCTGATCCAATGAAACACAGGTCTTAATCCTACCTCATCATCAATAGGTCTGTGGTCATACTCCAGGTTCATGGAAGCATTCAGAGTACTACAGGGGAGCATAAGAAGGGTTTAAAAAAATGTTTTCAATTGTTGTGGGAATCTTAGGGGTTACATAACCGCATATATTTGCTCCATAAAGAGCTGAGGGTTTGTCTGGAGTGTATACATTTCAATTGCCGGACTAACTGTACCTCCCCCATGTTTATAACAGGATTTTTTCACAGTCCCACTGTTTTTCTCCAAAGTGGCTCTCATGATTTGCAAAGACCAACGGCAGATTCCTGCAAAGCAGGATACGCAGGAAGTCATACCAGAACACTTGCTCTAATCTATGACCATCGATGCAGATTTCAAAATCTTGCTTCTTTGAAACCTTGGGTCCAGAGATCAACACCTTTGTCTTGCTAACATTAATCTCAAGTCCTAGTTCTTTTCTTTTTGAGACAATCCTGTTCATATATTGTTACCTTTGCCCTTCTGGCTAAATCATCTACAAATCAAACAGTGGACTTTGCCCTACATATTTAATTTATGAAGTTTTATAGTTGTTGTAATGGTCTAGATTCAACACTGCCAAGGGGGAGTGTCTACCAGTTGCGCAAGTAACGCGGTGACGTCAAGAATGACATGAGTGGTGACATCGGGGAAGGGATGCCTTGAACACAGCTCTGCTTGCATAAGGTGACACAGAAGCAGGCACTGCATGAGAAGTCTTATGATGGAATGCTATGATTGTGGGAAGGGTGTTTTGGGGGAAGTATTGGGTAGTTGTATAGAGCAGGCACAGGGGTGAGGGTGCAAGATGTCATAGGGGGTATGTGGTAGGGGGCTTTTGAACATATGAAGACCTGCTCTCCAACCTTGACTCTAACCTTCCTTCCTTGAAATTTCTTCTGCTTTTGACAAGGTCAACCATGCCATCCTGCTCACGCGCCTCCATGATAACCTGGGTATCACTGATCAGGCCCTGGCCTGGTTCACCTCCTTTCTCACTGACCAACCCTCTCAGGTCCAACCGGGGTCCTTCCTCTCTTCTATTTATCTCTCTATGTGAGGAATTTGACCATCCCAATGGGGAAAGCGCGTTCGCCAAGGATTTTTTTTTATTTTTTAATAATGAAAGGGAATGATGGGTAACCAACCTCCAAGGACTGTGTGAAGCCAGTCCCCACACAGTCCCTCTGCTTCCTGCACAAAACACATAGGGCCTCATTACGACCCTGGCGGTAAGGGGTTAACGCCAGCGTTAGCTGCGCCGACCCCTTACCGCCAATTACGAGGTCCCTTAGCGCCATGGCGCTTTTAACACCTGCTTTTAGCAGGTGTTAAAATCCATGGCGCTAAGGGACCATGGAGTTAATTACGCCACCGTAATTTACGGTGGCGTAATTAACGCCTTCCCCACTCCCATTATGCCCTATGGGGCAGAAATGGGAATGGGGAAGGGTAAATGGGGATTGGGGACTTACCGCCCCGCCGACCTCGGAATGGGGCGGTAAGTCCGCCAACCACCATGGCGTAAACGTAGTTTACGCCATGGTGGTAAAGTCACGGCCCAGGCGGTAACTTACCGCCTGGGTCGTAATGAGGCCCATAGTCACATGTATTCTGGGAACACACAGCTTTGTCGGGGGGGAAATTCTGCCGGGGTCGGCTGGGCCGTCCGCAGACCTCCGGGCAGGGAGGCCCCAACTCCTCCCGTATATCCCAAAAGAGATAGCGTATGAGACACACGCAAGAAGCACGGTGACTCTGCTGTTTATTAGACAAAACGGCAGGGATGGGTCAAGGAGCGTACGCGTCCGTCCTGACACACACACAATCGTGGGGCTCGCAGGCCCTTTTTACCTTAGTATGACGCGCTACTTGCGTCACTTGGAAAGTTTAGTAAAAAACCTATCTCCACTCCGGATTGGTTACTCGAGTGGTAGGGTTAGTATAGCACACATATAGAGAACGGTGTTAGTGGTTGAGGGTTAGTCAGGTGGTATACCTGGGCTGTCCCTTCAATTTGATACATGAAAGTTGTTACATGAAGACCTCTGAGGATTGGTCAATGTTAATGGCGTCAGTGATAGGAGCCCCATGTTCTGATTGGTCCGCTCGCGAGCCTCCCAGTCTGGGACTATCGCTGTTCCCAGCTCGCGGTGCACCTGTTATTTGCAACAATGTTTTACTACGGGTAGGTGTAAACAATGTGAGGATTTATTCATATGTTGGGAGGTCGACTACTCCCACTGCTGCAGATGTCCAATGAGTCTTTTAATTGTATCTGCCTGTGTCTTGAAACGTGGGATTCAGGCGTCTCCTTCCTCCTGGGCTTGGCATCTTGTCAGGTTTGGCTTTGTCACGTGAGGTGGGACCGTGTTTGAGGCAAAATTCAACATAATTAATATTGTTTTTCCTACTGTGTGCCTGGTTTATCTTGCAGGTGTGACCTTGGCGTTGGCTTGCAGCGTGCGAGATTGCAACATCGTGCCCTTGGCGGTGTGCTTTCGCCGGGCTCATTTTGCAGGGTCAGCAACCCAGTTCTTGCTCATTCAATGTTCATGGAAGCTTTTGCTTGCGGCCTACTTGGGCCTGGTGCATAGGTGGAACCGTTTGATGCAGAGCGCTTTAGGTTACGGTATCATATTGCTCTATCCTCAGTATCGTGTCTCCGTTATATTCTTCATTATGGTACATGGTTCTTAGAAGAAGCGTGAGCAAGCCTTTTTAGATAAGTTCATGATGCGTCTTGCGTTTCTGCATTTTGAGAGCCTATGTGGAAAATAATAAAGATGCACGTCCGTGAGTATGTCTGTCGCCTACGTCATAGCACTGAGTATATTCTTCGTGTGGATTGGTGTGGGAGTGTCCGGTGTGCATGTTTGCACAGGTGTGCTGACCGTTGGCTAGGTCGTCATGGCATCTCTAACGACGTGTAGGTTTAGTCGAGTTGATCCGTGCCGCAGGTATCGGCATGTGCAGGGCAGGCAGGTGGGCACATCCGTATGTTCCTGTACCAGGGTATTTGGTCGTCTGGTAGATAGGCAAACTCCTCTCGTGGCGGGTGCCTAGGCCGTGATCCTCTAGGCCAAGCGCGAGAGGGGAAGGGCGGGAGCCTGTTCTTCCATTCTCCCACTTCAGTCCCCCCTCTGGTCGACTTGTCGACCACAAACATATCCTTTTCTTTATCTCCTCTTACTCTCCATATTTTAATTATTCCTCCCAAATGTCCATAGTGGTTAACATGGTCTTCAAATGACCAATACATATATTCACAGGTTCCTCCAGGAGTGCTGTATACCTATTTCCCTATGTAGCTCTTTGGATTTCTTGGGTTTTCGAGCTTCACAGATGGTGGGTCCAGGTGAATGGTGATGATCTGGTTGCGCAACTTCTCTCTCTCTTTTATGATTGTGCCTGTGTGTTTGCCGTCATCTGTTGGCATCAAGAGGTGCATACCAACCATTTCGATCATCTCGTCTGTGGTGCGTGCCTTCCGGGCCTTCCAAAATCTTATTATGATCAGTGTAGCTCCAGCCAAAATAGTACATCCAACTATAATCTTCAGTCCATCTGACAGCCAAGATGGCATCCATGACCATAATATTGAAAACCAGCTCTCATCCTTTTTCACACCTTTACTTTCATCCATCATTTTTGAGTGCATCTGGGCCAATTGTGATACAGCTTCCGTGAGTGTACCATTGTCAGCATCATTAGCAGGAATGAATGTGCAGCATGATTGTCCTATCTTAGCGCAAACTCCTCCTTCCATTGCTGTGAGGAGGTCCAGTACATATCTGTTCTGAAGCGCTACCATCCTCACAGCTCGCAGTTCCTCTTTTATTGCGTTGAATCCATTTACTGTAGAGTTAATTGTCATCATTAGTTCCCACCTAGTTATCTGGAGCCATTTTGCTTTGCGTAGGCCTGCAGTCCAGGATGTATTATTGAGGAGAAGAACATATCTGCTCTGCTGAATAGTCTGTGTTCTGGCGGAATTGAAGTGAGTGCTGTTTCCGACCTTCCCCACAGGTAATTTCCTGTCAGAGGTTCTCCATGTCTTTTCCTTCTGTTGAGGACAGTGTAGTTGCCGTTGCGTCGGTTCTCTGGCCCTTTCCGAGGCTGTGCAGATCTCCTCTTCCTTTTGTTCCCTTCATCCATTTTGGGGAAATTCGCCATATTCACATGCTTCTGGGGTACCACTAGTGATGGTACATTAACGTGTACTATAGTGCATACACCATTCCACAAAGGGGGCAGTGTGTGGTACGCCTTATCTCCACAGGCCCAGTAATGGTCCATTACTACTGCTGTTCCTGCTCCCCCCTCAGGTAACTCCATCACACTTTCACAGTTGGTGTTGTATCCTACATCCACCTCTCCTTTATGTTGGTAGCATACCTTAGGCGCAGTTAGCGGCAGTATTGTTATTGGGTCTTCATCCTTCTCTATCCACGTGAGCATGGGTACGTACTTGATCCAAGTCATCCAACATCAATGGTTATGTCCATCAATAGTTGAAATATTTTCTCTTGTTACCATGTTGCTGCCAACCACTCCTATGTCCCATTTGTTGTTCATGTACACCTTCCCTGTTATTATCATCAGTGGTCTTTCCCAACATCCGTTTTTACCAGGGACTTCAGTGGCGTACCAATCACATGGTAGGTACTGCAGTGTTACTTTCTTTGTTTCTCCTTTTTCAGGACCACTTGTTATGTATCTGAATCCTTCAGCATATAAACTGCTCTTGTGGTAACTCAAATAAGTCTTGAGGAAGTTGTTTTCATATGGATATGTATCTCGTGTTTTCCACACCAGTTGCACCACTGTCCCTTGAAATCTTCCTTTCGTCTGGAACAGTGCCAGGTATATTATACATCGTGCTATTTTTCCATCTATCTCCGTGGCAACAAATGTTCGAGAAGCGCTCATCGCGTATGGGATCAATGAGCAAACGTAGCAGCTGTCTTCTGTTGTCTGCTTACCTATGTGGGTCATGTGTTGGTACCATATGTTGTTTGAGATGTGTGCTGAATCTTGTATGTAGTTGTTAATGCCTTTATTATCTGAGTATGTGCTGCGTTTAACTCTATTTTCCTTGTGTGGGATTTTACTAGTACCACCTGACGTAACACCTGTTGCAGCTGGGGGTGGGGGTGCATTAGGTTTGGGTACATCAATAGCATAGCTGTACTGCCATACAGAGGCAGCCAAGAACCCGGTGATCATTAAAATCCCTATCAATTTTATTACAAATGCTAATTTCACCGGCATTTTGCTCTTACCTTGCTGCAGTCCGGCAGCTTATTCTTGCGACGTTACAGTTGCCCGCCTGAAAATTCTTAATATGCTAGTTATTGGTGTTAGTTGTCGTTTTTTAAGCTCTCCCTATCAGGTAGTCATTCAGTGCCCAGGCGAAGAGCTGTTCCCACGCCAATCTAAGCGATCTATCTCTTAGGGCGGGCAAGTATGGTTGGAGGTGGGGCATTGAATGTTCTATGGCCAAGAGGAAGGCTGTGTAGTAGACACGTACCCTCCTTCTTTTCAGGTACGTTGGCCGTTTTATTTCATACACAAATTGGTGTGACAATTCTTCCAGGTAATTATCGTCTGAGGGTACCATCTACTCCTGGGCAGTGAATTGGTTAGTTATCTACTTTCTTAACAGTACAATAATATGCTGTACCTGCATGTGCAAGAGAAAAGAAAGAGAACATTCAGGTGTTTACATGTGTGTATGTGCAAAAAATTGTCCTTCAGTTCAGTTATTACTACAGTGGGTAGGTGATCAATGGGCAGAGGGTTTGGGGCTCAACTGGCGGAAGTCTCTTTACTCTTTGATCGTGTGACCATGGGGTGGGCGGTATGGGGATCACCCCTTTCTTTTCTAGTAGTTGTCTCTGGGGAATCTGGGGGGTGGCAGGGTATGGGGACACTTAGGCCGTTAGTTGTGGTAGAAGTCTCTTCCTCCGTTGGTGACGCTGTTGTTGTTCTTCCAGTGGCCCTGTCGATGGCGCTGGGGCGGGTCTGGAGTTTGTAGATCTTTACGTCGTGTAGGTGGTTCCAGGCACGTTTGTCCTGTAGCTTTACTGCTCTCGTTGATACCTCCTCTACCAGATGGGGGCCAGTGAATCGTGGACTGTTCCACTTTCTGTTGAAATTGCGAAGTAGTACGTGGTCACCTTTAGCAACTTTGCACAGTCTTTCCTTTTCCAATTCTTTATCCACGTCTTCTTGTTGATCGCTGTTAGACCCGCCCCGCGTGCGCTCGAGCTGTTGAGACACAAACACTACACTAGTAATCAAAGAAGACACATCTTGGTACATTTCATCACCAAGGACATTTGCAGTACTCTCGTGGTCGGTAAATGCTCTTGATGTTGGCGTTAGGGGAAGGCGCATTTGACGTCCGGTAACCACCTCATGAGGGGTGAGGTGGTGGTTGGAACCTGGTCTATTCCTTAGCTCAAATAGGGCTAGTGGAAGGCAATACAACCAACTCTTCTTTGTTGTTTGCTGTATTTTTGCAATTGCCTCCTTTAATAGGCCATTCAGGCGTTCACATACACCGTTGGCCTGTGGGTGGTATGCACATGCAAATTTATGCTTGATGTTCAGCAAGGATGTAATGTGCTGGAACATTTCGTTTGCGAAATGTGGGCCATTGTCTGACCTCAGTACCTCACACACTCCCCACCTGGGGAAGACCTCCCTCATTAGGAATTTAGCCGCTCTAAATGCATCTGGGTGTGAACAGGGCCCTGCTTCAATCCACCTCGAGAATGGGCATACTACTACAATCATATACCTATTTCCTTGACATACGTTGATCATATCAACATAGTCAATATGGAGATGTCGGAAAGGTCCCTCTGGCCGGGGTATAGTACCTCTTATCACCTTCAGAGTGTGACCGGCCGTAAACTGTTGACATGTGAGACAATTGCTGATAAAATTTGACACATGAGAATTTAACTCGGGGCAGAACCAGTCTTCCCTAATTCGTGCTGCAATTACTTCCTTGCCTGTGTGGGCTGGGTGATGTAGTTGGCTCAGGGCGGTGTTCAATAGTGCCAGTGGTATTACAATCTTTCCAGTGTCACCCTTGTGCCATAGTGCGTCGGTTGGTGACATTGTGCATCCTCTTTTTAGCCATATTTCTTTTTCTGCCATTGGTGCAGCCGCTTGTAGCTCCATTATCTGTGTGGCTGGGAGATGGGTGTAACCTTCTCTTATCAACATCTCCTTAGCCATTCCCCTCCCTCTCCCTCTCTGTGACTCTGGGGGGTTCCATATCTCACCAAAGTATGCTGCATACTTTGCATGTGCGTCTGCTGCTGCATTCCCTTTTGAGATGTGGTCTTCACCATTGGTGTGTGCGGTGCATTTGACCAAAGCTAATTCTTTGGGGTCATTTATTGCTTCAATTAGTTCAGCCAATAGGAGGGCATGTTGCACTGGAGTGCCATCAGCTCTCCTAAACCCTCTTCTCCTCCATTTCGACAGCCCTGAGTGGACAGTGGACGTAACATATGCGCTGTCGGAATATATGGTCACTCGTTTGTCAAAGCTTTCCTTCAACGCCAAAATCAGTGCAATTAATTCTGCTGCTTGAGCGGAATAATGCTGTGGTAGTTGTACACATTTCATTGCCACACACACCGGTACCTCCATCATTTTTACCACTGCTGCCCCAGTTCTCCTTATACCATCCCTTTGGTCGATAGTTGATGACCCATCAATGAACAGGAGCTCACCTCAATCTAGTGCGTTCTCTTCAACCTTTCTAGTACATGAGTACATTTCAGTTATTTGCGTACAGTCGTGGGCATAGTCTACCTCCTCAATTACTTCTGCTAGGAACCTTGCAGGGTTGACCGTGCTACATCTAACAATTGATAGTTCAGCTTTGGATAAAATGATCTCATAACCTGATGCCCTTTGCGTGGTTAGGGTGGACTTAGGTTTATTCAATATCGCAAATAGTGCATGTTCCACAAACAGTGTAGTTGGGCACCCCATGGTGATTGCTGATGCTTCCTCTACCGCAAAAGCAGCTGCGGCGAGACCTTGTTCGCAAGGGAAATGACCTAACATCACAGGATCTAAGTGGCCGCTGTAAAATGCTACTGGTTTGTAGCCCATGCTTGTTTTTTGAGCCAACACTGCTTTCATTACTGCTGAGTCGCAATGTGAAAATGTAAAGAATTGTCGCTCATAGTCTGGGGATGCCAGTACCGGAGCAGTTGATATCGCATCTTTCAATTCATCAAAAGCCTCTTTCATTTCCATTGTCCATCCCAACTTTTTCACCCCTTTATTAGCTTCCTTTAACGCCTCAAGCAGGGGTCCTATGTATGAACTGTAATCAAATACCCATGCTCTACAGTAGTTGCACAGACACAGGAACTGCTGCAGTTCCCTCACTGTTTGCGGCACTGGTGTGTTTGAAATGGCCTGTGCTCTTTGTGGTGCAATCTTTCTTCCATGTTGGGATATGAGCTGACCAATGTAAAGTACCTGTTCTTGACAGTACTGTAACTTTTCCATGTCTACCTTGTAACCTTTTTCAGCCAATATTGTCAACATCTTTAATGAGTCCTCTCTGCATGTTCTTTCGTTTGTACTGCAAATTATTATGTCGTCGACATACTGCAACACTGTGCTTTCCACTTCAATGTTACCCAAATCCATCTGTATTACTCTGTTGAAAATTGAGGGTGATTCGCAATACCCTTGTGGCAATCTGGTGTGTTTCCACTTTGTGTTTCTGTAAGTGAAGCTTGTCAGATCTTGTGAGTCTGGGTGCAATGGTATTGAGAAGAAAGCATTTTTAAGGTCGATCACTGTAAATCGTGATGCTTCTGCTGGAATGCCACACAATATTGTAGCCGGGTTTGCGGCTATGGGGTATTCTGCTTCTACTATGTTGTTCAAGGGCCTGAGATCCTGTATGAAGCGCCAAGACCCCCCCTTAGCCTTGCGCACTGCGTATACAGCCGTGTTACATGGTGATTCTGAGGGGACTAATATGCCATTATCTATAAGGGCCGTTATGGTTTCATATATGCCCTCATCTGCCTCTTTTGATAGTGGGTACTGTTTCACTCTGGGGAGTATTGCACCTTTTTTCAATTTTATCCTTACTCCCCCTATACTTTTTATGCACCCCACGTCATAGGGGCTAGTAGTCCACAATGATGTGGGTACCTTTGTCATATCCTCCTTAAAGAAGGGAACTGGGGTGGATGTAGGTGCCTCAAGTGCCATTGCAATTTTCTGTGCTACTTGTTTGTACGCCACTCTTAGCCATATTTCCACACTCATCATAAACTCCATTTCACCTTCCTCTTTTTCTTATGAAAACAGTTCCTCATCTGACACCTGGGTGAGTCTACATCCTTCTGCTAATGCTATCACTGCCCTCCATGCTCTTCCTTCTCTGTCTTGGGCATGTACAGCAATATAATCAGCTGTTGCTATAATGCTCTCAATGTCCACTGGAACTACCTTTCCTTCTGGTTCATTGACTGGTGTTTCTGGTCTGAACAAATAGGCTGCTGGCCTCCTCCAGATCTTTCCCTCTATCCCTGGCATCCATGCAAATGCCATGTCTGTCCCTTACTGGAAGAGTTCGCCATCTACTGGCTCAGCCCTAATCGCTGTCTGTCCGCAGTATGCTTGCATAATCTGTCGTGCTGTGAGCATGTTAATCCCTGGAGTAGAGCAAATTATGCCGTCTTCAGTGAAGGAGATCGTCATATTCAACCTGTTCATTATGTCTCTCCCCAGTATATTTACTGGTGAGGCACTATAATATAAAAGTGGAACTGACATGTCATAATCTCCTATAGATAAGGGAATGTTATCAGTAAAAGGAACCAACCCTCTAGCCCCAGAGAATCCTTGGGTGTTCATGGCTTCGCCTGACATCTTAAATTTACCTTCCCTTATGCAAGACCGGGTCGCCCCGGTGTCAACAAGGAATGATAATTTTTTGTCACCTATCGTTACCTCTATGCGTGGTTCCTCCGCACTATTGGGTGTTACCGACAGGATGGGACACACCAAGGCCGTCTGTGGGCTGTCCTATTGAGGGTACAACGATTGACCATTTCCTGTGTAAGGGTTGTGTCCCAGGACCGTCACCCTACCCAGTTGTGTTTGTTGTGCTTGGGGTTGTTGTGTTATCGCTACCTGTTGTTGTGGCAGTGAATATGTCTGTGGCTGTTGATGTGTTATTAGTTGTTGCTGTTCATTTCCCTGTTGCAACGTCTGCTGTTGCTGTATGCCCTGCTGTTCCTGTGTGGGCCTTGGTTGTCCCTGTTCACTCCATGATGGTGTTCCTGGTCTTACTCTACACGTGCGTGACATGTGCCCTACTAATCCACAACTCCAACACACCGGTTCCCTACTCTGCCATGGAAAGCTCCCTGTGTTGTCCTGGTATACTGGTTGCCCTGTGGGGTAGGAATTTCTAAGTCCTCCCACCTGCTGTTGTGTGTTATATCCGTATCCTCTCCCTCTCATAATTCCTCCTCTTCCCCTGTTGTAATTATAATACCCAGCTCCTGGCATTGAGTATCCTCCTCCTATGTTGGTCGTGTATGGTTGGAGTGGCGGCACCTGTTGTGTTATAGTCTGTGAGGGTGGTATTTGGGAGAGATCTTGTGCAGCCACTACTTGTGTGGGGCTTTGGGTCATTGTTGTAGGTGTAGTTATTAGTGCCCCTTCCATTGTGTATTTAGTAAGTTTTTTCTGTACTAGTTTAGCCTCTTCCGTTTTCCAGTCCTCTTCCTTTTGTTTCATTTTTCCTTGCCAGGTCCTGCAATGATGCACTATTGTCAGTTGTATTTCTGGCCATGCTTTTGCTTCCATTCCCACTACTTTCTTCAGTTGTTTCTGAACTCCTTCTGGGAGCCCTTGTAATAGTATATGGTAAAATATTGCTCGTCTTTTATCCCATTGTTCTCTAGTTTCCATGCGCCACTTCTCTTGGATTTCCTGGATATAATCAACAGGATCTTCGTTCTCACACATCTTGCGTGAGGTAATTGCTCCTATGTCTGATGTGTCTGGGTACTGTACCCTTAATGCCTGCCATAGTGCATGTCTGCAGTTTGCGAATGGTGCCCCATCGTGCGATGTGTTTACTATTGTTACCCCAGGGAATCCCGCTCTCTTCCAAATGTCATCCGCTGCATCCCCTAATATCTATATTAGAAGGCCCTTTACATCTCCCACTGCCAGTTTCTGTCCTGCGGTGTGTTTTTCCATTTCATATATCCATTTACCCGCACCTCCACTTAATGATGGGAGCCTGCACTTTATATTTTCTTTGTCTGTATGCTTCCAAGGGACATACTGTGGCCTAACCGCTCCCCTCTGCAGAAGTGGCATTAAGTTGTGTCTCGTTTTACCCTTTGGGTTCCATAAAATCGAGTCCTCACACCCTTCCTCTTCTTCCCTCTCTTCTACATCGTCAATTTCGTCTGTATTTCCCCTGCTCGTAACTCTTTCTTCTCCATCCTTTCCCCTTCTTTCATCATTTCCTGTATTTAATGTGGGCGTGTGTATTCGTCCTTCCTGCCTGCGTCTAGGGAGGTCTCTAACCCGACATGCATAGGGTGTCAGTTCGTTTGTGAAGGGCGCAAGTTTAATTGTACGTAATGAGCGTGAGGTGGTTGAGCATGTAGGGTGGGATGGGAGAGGGCGTGATGGGGACGGTGTGGCCTCATGTGTCTGTCTTTCCGCTATTCCTTGCTCTTCCTCCTCACTTCTCTCCAGTTCATCCTTTCTCCCACGGATCCATGGTGAGTCTGTGTTGGTCCGGGTGATGTATAGTTTATCTAGGCTTTCCCTTTCACTGTTTCTTCCTTCCTTCTCCACTCCTTCTTCTTCCTCACTACAAAAGTCAGTCATAAACGGCACCCCCCACTCGGTCTTTTTCCCCTTGATGGTTACTGTTTTTAAGTCTATTAGGTCCAGTTCTCCCTTTTCTCCTTTATCAACCGCTCCCCTTTGCGCTGATGTTGTTGCTACTTCTGTGGCTCTATATACATCCCCCCTTACTTCACTCTCCCTTCTCCTATCTTCTCTTTCTCCTTCATTTCTCTCCTCCATCTCCCTACCATTGTCCTCCCTTTTCCTTTTTAATTCCTCCATTACTTCACTACTCACCTTTTCCAATATCCTTTCATCCTCTTTCTTCCTTTCCCATCTCACCATCTCCCTTTCTAATATACTCTCTATCACCCTCCCTTCTTCGTATTTCTTAGTCGTTTCTGATAGTAGTCTCTTCTTCCACATTGCCATTTCTCTTTCTTTCTCTTCTTCTTCCCTTTTCCTCTCTCACAGCACTGCTCTTGATACCCTTTCTGCTGCTGCTTTTACCCTTTCAGCTTCTCTCCTTTGCTCCTCAGTTCGTTCCCTTATTTTTTCCAATTCGTTCTTACCTTCTTTCCTTTCCCTCGCTCTCTCTCTTTCCTCCCTCTCGAGCTGTTTGATCAGTTCATTCTGCTCATCCCTTAACTCTGCTAGTCGTTCCTCCAAAATCTCTTCCTTTTCACGTAACAGCTCTTCCCCTCTCATTCCACTCTCCATGCTATTATCCTCATCTATTTTCCTGACTACCTTCTTCTCTTCTCCTGTTAATGAACCTCGTAATTTTAATAGTATCTGTGCAGCTACCCACTCATCATTTCCTATTTCCACAGTCTGTTCTTCTGCAGTCCTCCCCTCCCCTGCTGGCATCTTCCTATGAGCCACATATGGTGGAGGGCTGTATGCCGGGTTCGAGTACCCCTCAGCCGCCCTTAACTGTCCTGTTTCTATTTCTCCTAATTCTCTTAAAGGGTACAACCCCCCTCCCTGTGTTTTCACTACCTTTGCTAGGGGTATATCGTTGCTCGGTTCCTTTTTTATTTCATTTGATTTATTGTTCTTTTCTCTTCCCTCTTGTCCGTTCCCCGTGTTCTTTGGGTCTTCACTCCCCTTTTTCCCATCCTCTCCTTCCTCCTTAATCTCTTTTTCTTCCGGTATTTCCCCCACAGTGAACATTCCATTTGGTCCTGGTCGGGACCCTTGGAACATCCTCCATAAGTTAAACACCTCCACGTGGTTTGCCAACTTCTTCCCTTTGTATGTATTATGCAGATGGTTTAATAGTGAATGTTGGGCATATGGATCAAAGCTACCATTAGGCGGCCATGGTGTTATCATTTTGTTGTCCGTCCCCTGTGTCCATTCTATGCTATACTTGATCAGTTTCTCCCTATGGGGTGACAGTGTTGTACATATGTGTTGTAGTGGGGTAGTGAGGGTGTTCCCCCACCCTCCCGATCCTGTCCCGTGTGACATAGTAGCGCTCCACTTGTTACCCTTCCCTTATTTGGTAGCGGTTATCTCACTAGCAGTTTACAATATACAGCCTTATATCGTTACCTGGCCCCGTAAGTTTGGGGACTTGCGATAGTCCGCTGAGGAAAATTATTAAAATATAGTATTTACATTTGTATATTTTCTTCTGTCTTTCTTCCTTTACACGACACCCTTACGGCCCCCTGCGGCCGAGGCGCACGTAGCCCCCTGCGGCTGCGTACCCCTTGTGACGTTCTTATACAGTCGTCCTATTTTCACTTGCTCCTCCTCCTTCTTCTACACTTGCCGTGGCCGGCGTTCTCCGTGCGCCACCACGTCCCCCGTTTCGCCTTTCCTTGATCAATTCATTACCGTTTATCTCCGTTTCCACTCCCTTACCACAGTTCTCTTCCCCACCACTCTCAGAAAGAAAAATGCCTTGTGCTCGGGATATCCTATGAAAGCCCTACTGGTGACGTCACCGATCGCTTCAAACTACTGGTAAGTTCTATATATATTCTTTAAGTCCAAAATACACTTGCAATCTACTCCCGTTGACCTCACAGCTGTCTTCCTGTCACTCCTGGAACAAGGTAATCAATAATATAATCGGACTGCGCACGCTGCGTCGCCTCGCGTGTGATACGCCCCTCGACAGGAGGGCTTAACCAGCCAATTATCTTCCGTATTGGGCAACTAACTAGCTACCGCCTACAGGGAAACGTCATCTACCTATCGAGTTTCTTGCTCGAACAATAGGGATCCTCATCTACTCATTGATCAATAAATGCCAAATCGTAGGAAACCACACACACACACACCCTTACACGTAGTCGCGACCTAGGCCAATCAGTGTCTACGAGCGGCCGCACATGATGTTTTCGTGCTCCGCCCCCTTCTCTCGCGTAACGTAACCGACTGCTCTCGCACTCGTTCGGCTACCATTCATTTCATTGCCTACACTAAATTGTCAAACCTTCGCCGCGCACCTGTGCAACACCTCCCACCTCCCATATTTAATTCCTCCCCCCTCCCTCACAATTTCACATTGCTTGTTGTGCGTGGCATGCTCACCAAGTTCTCTTGATGCGGGGCCGCTCGACTGCGTGCACCCCTCCAAGCGGCTCGCCACCTCCCCTCGTCTGGACACTCGCCAACCGCGGGATACTTCTCAACCGGCTCCCGAAGGCCAATATCCGGATTGCGCTGTCCGGTCTTCTCGCAGTTCCACGATGGTCCTGTAGTCCTCAGAAGGGGGCAACGGCAGTGGGGGCCGTGCCGCCGGGCCTCCTCGCAACGGGATTACCTGGAAAAAAGTAAAAATAAAAAAGCAGATCTTAAACAGATCTCAGCAGTGCCTCCAACTTGTCGGGGGGGAAATTCTGCCGGGGTCGGCCGGGCCGTCCGCAGACCTCCGGGCAGGGAGGCCCCAACTCCTCCCGTATATCCCAAAAGAGATAGAGTATGAGACACACGCAAGAAGCAAGGTGACTCTGCTGTTTATTAGACAAAACGGCAGGGATGGGTCAAGGAGCGTACGCGTCCGTCTTGACACACACACAATCGTGGGGCTCGCAGGCCCTTTTTACCTTAGTATGACGCGCTACTTGCGTCACTTGGAAAGTTTAGCAAAAAACCTATCTCCACTCCGGATTGGTTACTCGAGTGGTAGGGTTAGTATAGCACACATATAGAGAACGGTGTTAGTGGTTGAGGGTTAGTCAGGTGGTATACCTGGGCTGTCCCTTCAATTTGATACATGAAAGTTGTTACATGAAGAACTCTGAGGATTGGTCAATGTTAATGGCGTCAGTGATAGGAGCCCCATGTTCTGATTGGTCCGCTCGCGAGCCTCCCAGTCTGGGATTATCGCTGTTCCCAGCTCACGGTGCACCTGTTATTTGCAACAATGTTTTACTACGGGTAGGTGTAAACAATGTGAGGATTTATTCATATGTTGGGAGGTCGACTACTCCCACTGCTGCAGATGTCCAATGAGTCTTTTAATTGTATCTGCCTGTGTCTTGAAACGTGGGATTCAGGCGTCTCCTTCCTCCTGGGCTTGGCATCTTGTCAGGTTTGGCTTTGTCACGTGAGGTGGGACCGTGTTTGAGGCAAAATTCAACATAATTAACATTGTTTTTCCTACTGTGTGCCTGGTTTATCTTGCAGGTGCGACCTTGGCGTTGGCTTGCAGCGTGCGAGATTGCAACATCGTGCCCTTGGCGGTGTGCTTTCGCCGGGCTCATTTTGCAGGGTCAGCAACCCAGTTCTTGCTCATTCAATGTTCATGGAAGCTTTTGCTTGCGGCCTACTTGGGCCTGGTGCATAGGTGGAACCGTTTGATGCAGAGCGCTTTAGGTTACGGTATCATATTGCTCTATCCTCAGTATCGTGTCTCCGTTATATTCTTCATTATGGTACATGGTTCTTAGAAGAAGCGTGAGCAAGCCTTTTTAGATAAGTTCATGATGCGTCTTGCGTTTCTGCATTTTGAGAGCCTATGTGGAAAATAATAAAGATGCACGTCCGTGAGTATGTCTGTCGCCTACGTCATAGCACTGAGTATATTCTTCATGTGGATTGGTGTGGGAGTGTCCGGTGTGCATGTTTGCACAGGTGTGCTGAGCGTTGGCTAGGTCGTCATGGCATCTCTAACGACGTGTAGGTTTAGTCGAGTTGATCCGTGCCGCAGGTATCGGCATGTGCAGGGCAGGCAGGTGGGCACATCCGTATGTTCCTGTACCAGGGTATTTGGTCGTCTGGTAGATAGGCAAACTCCTCTCGTGGCGGGTGCCTAGGCCGTGATCCTCTAGGCCAAGCGCGAGAGGGGAAGGGCGGGAGCCTGTTCTTCCATTCTCCCACTTCAGCTTACAGGCGCTGTCCTCCCCTGTCATAATCAGCTGGAATGTGACAGCCCCAGTTACATCAAAGCATCTCCAGAAGGGGAATGCACACCTTTCTCCAGCCATGAACAGCCTAATTTAAATATCAAAGGCCCCATGGATCTGCTTTCCTTCATCCCCTGGCTGGTGGCAGTGCATACTAATGAGAGATAATTGACGCACGCCTATTGGGGTTTGGTTGCTGGAATAGGCAACAGGAAAGGTGGGTTAACCCCCCTTTGGTATGCATTGTGTCAACCAACTTGAAGCTAGTTCCCACCCCTTTGTATGAAAAGCAGTGAAATGCATGTCTCGGTCCACTATTTACTGTAGGAAAATCCCTGCAGAGCTGACCCCTTTTAGAGGGGAGAAATATGTGGTTTGGGGTAGACAGGAAGTCTGCTCCAATCACAAACTTCAAGGGAACCAAGAGCTTTAATGAAGAGTCACAGATGGCTTGGTTAACAAGAGAGATTCTTTGATCTACAGCAGACAGGTATATGGGAGGGACTTAGGTATATGTTGTCACCCCCTTGTCTGTACTGTTGCAGAGCACTCTGGTCCTGACACATGCATAACAGAAGATGGTTGGTGGGGACCCAGGATTGGTCCATTAAGGTATGCTTAACCTGCACCAATCACTGGTGCCCATTTGGCTTTAAAAGAGGGCTGACCCGCTCACTTAGCAGATCATCTGAAAACTTCAAAAGGAGTAAGAAGAAGGACTCATTTGGACCTGAGCTGAAAGGTACAATCGACCTTATATCTTCCGCCAGTGAAGGAAGGCCAGGAGCTCCAATAGGGAGGCCAGATCCCTCCCCTAAACATCTCCCAGGGAAAAGAGGGAGATACTGGACTCAGAGGACCCATCCAGCAGCTCCAGAACTGGTACCCAGGCAGCACACAGCATGCATTGCTAGGTTCTGCTAGCAAGCTTCCTAGTTGGGAACTGCCGGAGAGTCTCTGGACAAAGGAAAAGGCTATTGCCTGCTATCACTATCCTGAGCTTTGGGCCGTGCGCTGTAAAAGGACACACACCCTGCAAAGAAGCTAGGAGAAGTGCCACACAAGCATGATCCAGCATCCATATTATAAGGACATTTTCGAGAAAGTCGAGCCTTCGAACCACTTCCAACTGCACTGCTGACTGTTGTCATGCCACAGTCACAAGAGCGCTCTGAGCTGCCGTGACTTGCAATCCAGAACCGCAAACCAGCACAGAGACAATAATTCTTGGCCCGAGCCACCTTGCCGGACAGTCTGCAGACATCCGTCCATCCATTTGCTTGCTGAACTGACTGCTGCTGGGTATCTGCAGCTGTCTACAGCAACTCATTCTGTCTCAAGGGCTGCAAAGTGCCCTGGAACTACTTCGACACTGTCGAGCAACAAGAGCTACTTTAGCCCCAGGTACATTGTGGTTGTTCCCCCCTGGTCCTTCTCCGAAGGCCCCTAGAGCCAGTCATGACCATTTGCCCCCTTAGTTCTGCAACCGAATAACCTTGAACAGTAAGACTTTACAAACTACTTTCCTGTCAGTATCCACAGTGCATCCATTTTCATTTGTGAAACTGTCTGTCTTCAGTATTACTTTACAGGATGGGTTGTATTTTGTAGTATGATAGAACTGTGTATTGTAGTAAAAATAATGTAGACATTTGTATACAACCTTGACTGGGCAGTCCCTTTTATCATTGGGTAATAATTGTTTTTTTGCTGTGTTGCAACTAACCAACGATCCATGACCTTGCAGAGATAAGCCTGCTGTTCCGTCCACCTTACCAAAAATTGAGCAAGGAGGTATTATACTTCACGTGTATTCCAATCTGTTCAGATCCCTTCTGTTGTACTAGAGGTGTGGGGTTGATAGATGGTTTAGAAACCGATATGTATCCCTGGAAAACTGCTGCCCCGGAAGTTGGTTTGTCACATTCTACCTGTGGTGTTCCCCAGTTGTCTAAACTCTCTCCCTGACTGTTAAATCAATACCCGGCTCCCCTCGCCCACCACATATCTGCTCTCTGCTCCAATTTTCAATTGTATGAGGATGACACTGTAAGGGATCTCAATCAGGCACACACCCAGGTCTCGCTTAGCAATGTATTGCGCGATGAAACCCTTATTTATTTGTGTCTATAAGTTCAACATTCTCAATGATATACCACTCATATCACACCCTTCTCCAAATACCCCCAGGTCACACTGAACCAGGAATCAGGCTAGTTTGTAAAGGTAAATATTTATTTATTTTAATTTTCAAATCACACATAGGTTTACTATAGATACATATATGGGGCAGCAATCACCCAAAGGGTGACAATACAATTCAAAAATAAGCAAAGCAATTGAATTCACTTATACTAATGCAGAATAGAAACACAGAAGAGAGAACAGTTTTGTTTTGTGCACAGATAGCATTTAGGTTACTATTTCCCCATGCAGAATTTTGTTTAAATACAAAGGAGCAATCCTACACCAATGTGAGTAATCAGCAGGTATTCAGGAGTAAAAGACAATTGGGCCTGATCACGACCTCGGCGGTAACGCTAACGCGATTAGTGCGGGCTATTAGCACGACCGCCATATCCCCCGGCGCTAATAGCGCGGGATCACGAGTTGGGCGGACTTGGAAGTCCCCATTCCCCATTGAGCCCATTCGGGAATGCCCCATTCCCCATTGGGCTCAATGGGGAAAATTTGTGCTCTTACCGCCGGCGGATTTCCCGCCGGCGGTAATAGCGCGAATTTTTGGCGGATTTCCCCCCAGCCAAGAGCTGGGGCGAAATCCGCCAACGCCCTGATTCGGTGGACCCTTAAATACGGTGGTAATAGTGCTACCGCCGGATTTAAGGGTTACCGCAGAGGTCGTGATCAGGCCCAATGTCTAAAGTTTATAGGCAATCCTCCCTCCCAAACAAGAGTGAAAACCTTATTTTGGCAAGTGACACTTTGAAAATGGCTTTGTGAAATACAGCAAAGGGGTGCAAAAATACTTGAGACAAGTTCTAAAGAAAGCAACACTAATCAGGTCCTAACATACATGAGCTAGAATATAAACAACAATACACACTTCAGATCAGGATGTGATGAAAAAACACTTTAAAATGGGGAAACGACACGTGGAAACTTGTGAATCTTGCAAATTCGCGGCAAACTTTTACTATGTAATATTGAAGAAAAACGTGTCAAATCCACTGTTCCACGATGCGGTTTTTAGTTGTGGATGTAGCTAAGTGTGTTAGGTATCAGTGAGAGCTAACATTTTGTTTCTATATTTAAAACTGAAGGAGTTATAGAGTGTTTAGTCAGAGGCATTTTTGCATAATAGACGCGAAAATGAAAACAGAAATGTGCTTTTGAAAATGACAGATGGGTTTGATTACACTATATTATGACCGTGAAAAAGAGAATGCCACGTATGGATCTTACAGTCACATGATCAGCGTAACCCGTCCCGTTGTGGATACTCTACTTCTTCCTGGGATTTACTTTAATTATCCAGAATCACTAGGGAGTTATTGTTTTGGAACACAGATGAGACAATCAGCGCAAGAAGGATTCTAACAATACTGGAGTTCTGAATTAAAGATGGGTATGGTTGAGATAGGGATAATACAATGCAGATATACTATGGGTCACTGTTCTTCCTGTTAATATTTACAGAAGAAGTTATTAAATTGGACTGTCAGCTCTGGTCAATGAATTGGATCTGGTCTACCGGCAGCATGGCACCTCTAGCAGGACTGGATCAGCAAGGCAGTTCTGGTCAATCTGGACTGCACCTCAGACTGGATTTGGAAGGGCCCTTCTGGTTACTGGACATGGTCGCTAGCAGGATGCAAGTTTTCAGCAGGCAAGCCTTAACGGTAGCAAGCCAAGCTGAATCAGAATTAAATCCCTTCAAGTTTGGGATGTTTGCAATTGGGTCAGGCTAGCAATAATTTTGCATGCTAGAGTCTGGATTCTGCAAAGAAATCTGGATCTTTCAGGAGTCAGCTACAAGATGAAAATTTCTGCAAAGAGGTGCTGAGAGTTCATCTGGAAGCAGTGTGTCTGGAAGCCGTGTGTCTGGAAGCAGTCTCTGTGTGTAGTGAAAAACCTATATTTATCTATTACAAATTTTATGGCATGGGCAGAACTTCAAAACACACCCCCATGGTTGTGAGTGGCTACAGGCATGTGCTTTGTTTTGGTTGGTAGCCTGAACAGAGCTGTCATCTTATGACAGGATTTAGGAACTTCCACTTGGATTTTTACCCAAAACATACTTCTCCACAAATGTACATTTCTACCATTATGTACTCTCATAAAATTGGACACATATACTTTATATTCACTTTTCTACATTTACATTCACTTCCCATCTTTGTGAGAGCTGTATTGGTCATTCTATGGATTTTTATCAATTTTACCCATAACACTTTGGATTAATCATTTCTAATTTGATAAATCTCTGGGCGCTTATCAGTGGATTATGTACATACAATTATAAGTTTGCAGCATTAATAGTTTTGGCATAATCAGCCATTTTTCATAACTTTGGTCCCTTAAATGGTACTAGTTTCCTCAATGTCTTCAAATCACAAGGCTGAAATTAGTTTAATGTCTACCAAGTTTCAGATGTATCCCTCTGTAGGTTGCTTAGTTAAAGAGTTTTAAACTTTAATCAAGAATAAGGATTTCACACCAAAGTCTTTATGTGTAACCTCCCCTTTTCCGGCAGCAGCTGTCCAGTCCTTTGAAGTTCACTGAGAAACCTCCTTCACATCCTGCCCCTCCTTGCAGAGGTCAATCTCAGCCTGTCCTTTGTTCTTTGGTCAGCCAGCAGACGAATGTCTAATGTGGCCCCATTGTGTGCTTGCTGGCATTATGTGGGAACCATTAACAGCCATTAGCCTTCCTGTTCTCAAGGGATTGTCAAGCATAGATGTCGGTTTTCCCAGGCCAGGCTGTCAGATCAGAATTAAATAGTCGATTGGCCCCAGACTGGGCTCCTTGACATTAAAGTTGTGTCATTTCAAATATAAAATGTAAACGCAGTTTATAAAGGATTAAAACATTTTAAACAAATTAGCCCTTCACAAGCATGCTTAACATAGTGGATATTTCAATTTTTTAGGAAAAAGAAAATACATTTAAACTGGGTTTGACAGCCAATGTCCTTAGTCAGATATCAGGCAGTGATGCCTGGATTCCTCTGGCTGCCTGGAGAATCCATGATTTCAGCACACTCTCCTTTCCATGATTCTCTAGGAAAATGACTGAATTCTTTTAAGGGCATTTTTGGATTAGGCCCTTCTGTGGCCTTGTTTCAGGTGACAAATGACAGATGACAGCAGTGATTCCTGTTTTTACACCCCTTTGCCTATGTGTGTGGCAGGACATGCAGATCTTTTGGTGGTTTATGAACTCTGCACAATTTTTCAGATTTAGTGCGAACAGGGGTCATTACCTCCATTTTTGGTAGTTTTCTTTCCACATTGGCAAAGGGGTGCAGTGCGGCGCTGTGGGGGGATAAAAATACTCCACAAGATCCAGCTCTCTTTCAGTCACCTCTCTGCCACCTCTTCTTATTCAGGAGTGGTGTGCCACTAATGATCTCTGCCTCAATGCCAGTAAAACAGAGATCCTCATCATCGGAACACCAGCTGCTTCCTTTCCTCTCTCTCTCTGGCTGCCCACTCTGGGTCCTCTTCGACTCTACCCTCTCCTTCTCTCCTCACATTTCTGACATCTCCTAGACTTCAAACCATCAGCTGCACCTCCTCAGAGGTATTGTTCCCTTCCTTGATTTCCCCCAGAAGCTCACTGTCTCCAGAGCTCTGGTCCTCTCAAGGATGGACAATGCAGCAGCCTCTTTCTAAATCTTCCTGCCTCTACTCTCCGTCCTCTACAACTTAACCAGAACAGGACTGCAAGACTTGTCCTTGGCCTCAGGGATAGTATCTCTCCAGCTCTGAAATCTCTTCATTGGCTCCCAGTGGCAGCAAGCATCAAGTTCAAGGCCCTCTGCATTGTCCACAAGTCTTTCTGGGGCCTGGGTCTGCACTATGTCCAACTTTCTCTTCCTAAGTATCTCCCTTCTTGAGCTCTCTGCTCATCCACCACCAACTATCTGAGGGCCAGTCGCTTTTCCAAGCAGAGAGTTGGGGGAAGATCTCTTTCTTCAGCTGGGGCCTCCCTCTTGAACAGCCTCTCTTCCTCTCTCAACCTTGAGAAGAACCATCTTTGGTTCCAGAAGCAACTCAAGCGCTTCCTCTTCAGCTTTCTCTCTTCCTCTCTCCTGCTGATGACTTGTCTGTTCCACGCACCTGGTCATCTGGCCACCCTCTGTATTTGGGTTCATGTCACTCCCTGTCCAGTTGCACCCACACTGCCTCTTGGCCCCCCTAGCACCTGTGGTCTGTATCTGTTACCCTACAGTTCACCCTCTCTCTGCAATTATTAGCCACCAGCTGGCTCCACCCTCTGATTACCGGCACTTAGCCACCAGTTGGCTGCACTCTATTACCGGCACTTCTCCCTCTCCCCTCCCTTTTGCACATCTCCAGCCCCCCTTTTCACGTATCCCCTCCAACCCATGCGCTTGTGCAAGCTGAATGACACAAGTCTTTGTAAGATTGTTGTTTTGTCAGACCTTTGTTTCATCCTCCTTGTCTTGTCACACCTAGAGAAACTTCTGTACAGGTGCATTATAAATGCCATATCATATCATATGAGAACAGTAGAGGAGCCATTTGTGTTTGTGGCCCATGTTATTAAGCATTTCTTGCAGGCATCTCATAAGAAAAGAACTGTATTCATTGTGTGACAAGCAGTGTGCATTATCTGAGTATTCTGCAGAAACAGGTTGCTGAAATGTTGCATGGCTGAGGTTTTGCAGGAGAACTCAGCCACAACGTAGTTACTCTAACTGATACTTTTCAGGCCAATGAGCTAGGCACCTGGGTGCCCGAGGAGAATTCGCAAAGAAATAGAAATGAAATATGGTTCATTAAACTCCAACAATGGTGTGTTATAGTTTTTAGAGACTGCACCTGGGAGCAAGACATGAGAGGGGAGCTTGGGAGCCAAAGCATTGGGGTAGGGTTTATGGGGCATGGAACAGGAAGCCAATCTCAGTGGGGAAAGGTTTTGGTGTCCCAATGTTGCAACATTAAACATTGTCCTTGCTGATGTCCGCAGGACACATTCGTCAGAACCAGTGCGAATGTCAACGCCCTTGCCATCTCAAGCCATTTTGTATATTGGACAGCGCCAACCAATGACAAACAAGTGTTTTTAACTGATCAGCACAATCACATAATTGAGAGGTGGTGTGGGAAGGTTTGTGATGCCACGAGGGGTGTCAATTTGATTTGATGCCAAAGAAAGGTTCTACCCAATCAGGGTCACTTAACATACCAGCAAAAAGGTCAGTGACATAGGCCCACCAATCAGCTCCTGTAACTTGCCTTAAAAATGTAACTGAAATGTTGCATGGTAATTTGAAAAATGATGTATAAAATGTTCCGCTGCAGTGGACAGCGTTGACAGCTCATTTAATTCATTTCATTTTCACTGAGTTGTATGATCCGTGCTTCCCAGTAATAGGCATATTCCCTGCATAACTTGTACTACCTTGAACTAAGGATGAAGTTCAGACCTGTCTGGATTGCAAATTAGGAGAGCATGTTGACCACAGGAATCTGGGGTTAGTGCTTAATCTGATGATGAACTTTGCCAGCATAGAAGTGAGTACACTCTCAAGGTATGTAAACATGCCCTGTGACAATTGAAGTATGGACATGGAGCATTGTCTCCATGGTACAAGCATGTATTGCTTCCAGGGACATCATTTGGGGGTCGCCAGGGGTCGCATTTGCGACCCCTGAGGTCTCCCTTGCTACCCCTAGAAAAAAAGATATTTTATTAAAACTTTTTTTTTGTTTAACTTTTTTCTTTTAATGTAAACTCCTGGGTTGTGGCCAGTGGCATGTGGCTCTTTATTTTTTGCAGTGGCTGACATTCTTGTTCAGGCCTCTCGAAAAAACGGGGTTCCACAAGTGTGTTCTTTGGAGCAGTGATGCTAAATAAGGAATCATAGGAATAACACATAATTTGTCTTTCTGGAATTCTATCCAATAATTGGCAGACTCAATAAGGTTTATTTCCAGGCACACTTCAGGTGGTGAGTCACTGATTTAGCCTGTTCGTAAACACCTCAACTCAGCCTTTCACCCTTCTGAGGTCGATAAATGAGAACCAACACAAATTGGGTTATATTGGATGTATAAGCGGTTAAGCGTAAGTGCTATATAATAACATATCATTATCATTTGGCCTTGAACGTCTGCTTGCATTCACAATAATATGGTCATATACACACTGATATTAACGATACATATGGTGATCCATTCTTCTGTGAAATGTACATAACATTATAGTGATATCGCAACCATATTTCTCATATATGATGTCCCTTCCTGTTTTGTCAAGGAGTGAAAGGTCATGTTCCATCGCTTCTCGTGATGTCCCTTCGAGGTGGGGGCGGGGGTAAATGACATCACTTTATGTGATGTCATCAGAGGCCAAAGGTCATGTGATGTCACTTCCGCTACCCCTGGCATTTTGGTGAAACGACGTCCCTGATTGCTTCTTCCAATTACAGAAGTTATTAAAGATGGCCACAGCGGGGCAATACAGTTTCTGGCTGAAAGAAATGTATGCACAGTGCCATAACTATGGATGTCCATATATCATATCTTGGCTTTAGATATCTTGTATTTTCGTTGCAAAGGTTACATGTAACAGCTCTTCTATCAATCATAATGTTCAGACTGCTGGTTTTCCAAAGCCATTCATGGTCTCCAAGATCAGCAGAATTCAAAACTTTGCTTCACGAATCCAATACATGTAGCTTAAGATCCATTATGTAATTTCAAATGTAAATTGAATGCCCTCTTGAATCGAGTCTTGGTCTTGACAACATGCACCAGTAGAACCTAAAATTACCACACATGTCTAATGTTGCCGGGAAGCATTTCTGATCTTCAGTTGTCAGTTTTGGATTACTCTCCACCACTCATTTCATGCATTGATTACTGTGGAAACTCGATACTTTGTTAGGGATCGATACACCCAGTGCAATACCATATTGATCCACGTCACTCTCTGCAACCCCTGTGCATAAGTGTTATTGGTATCCTGACGAGTGCACTACCTTCTGTAGCACCGACAGAGGGCATTGCCAGATTTGGAGCCCCATCCTTGTCCTTGCCCACCTGGGCTTCACTTAAAAAGGTTCTATTTATGCCAGTATTGTATTCTGTGCTTCTCTCCCTTTCGCTCTCACTGTCTCACTCCCTCTCTGTCTCTTTATCTCCCCCTCTCTCTCTCACCATATCTGCACAGCGTATTTCTATCAGTTATTCTGCAGAAATAACGCAGAAAGACGTACCTTGCTATTCCAACTGTGCCACCAAACCTTGAATTCTTATGTTAACAAATCCGTTTGTGTATGTATGTGTTTGGAAACTGTAAACAGTTTTAAACAGACTTTTGCACATATTACAACATTATAAACACGCACATGTTATATTGACAGACCCCATTGTACAGTATTTATTTTTCCTTCACATACAAAACTTTTGTCTTTCAACAAAAGCCACTTGTCTCTGTAATTAAAATAGAATGCAGTTAGGGGGAGGTTGTCAGAAGTCGCTCGCTGTGTCCCCGTTCGTTAGAATGTGGATGACACGGCAGTGTAACCGCAAGTGTTAAAGGTGGAAGAACGTCATCTGCTGAAGTGCTACATCCATGGAACTAAGGGCTGGGTGCCATTTGACCCCGAGAATGCGGTTTTGTTTATTTTTAACGCTTCTTCTTATATTGCCATAAAACCTTGGAGGAATGACCTGATGAAGTGACCGTCACTCCCTGTCGCACCACGTAGGGAGAAGCCCTTGCACCTGTGCGTTATTATTCAGTATTTGCCTGCTTCAGCCAATGATATCTTCATTCTATCCTCTGATCTTTGCAGACAGGCCCAGGCTCTGTTCATCTGCAGGGTTTGCTCAGGAACTCAGCCTTGGTTTGTCTGCCTAAATGGGGCATAGCTGGGCAAAGGCAGACAGTGTTTCATGCTGCTGCCAGGAGCCACCATTGTACACAGACATTGTTTTGCAGAAAGGGACCATTTTGATGATCTGGACCCAATTTTGCTTCGAAAATAACACAGAATGGAGCAAAGGTGTTTAGCCCCAATCCGTAATAAGCTGGCTGTTTTAGTTATTATGTTTGCTGTGTACTCGATTGCATTGGTTTCTGATTCCCACTCGCATGGTGCATCCTAGTATATCTGACTGATAAAATGAAGATAGCTGGAATGTCAAGTGAGCTCACGAGTTGCAAACAACTGCGACATGAGACCCCAGAGTAAATGACATTTCCCCGATCTTTCCCCGAGGCTGTTGCTTACTTGTGGAACCACATGTCCCCCACATTGTATGGTATTTCCTCTTACCTTACAGAAAAAAACATACAAAGCGTGTTTGGTGTTGATCTATTTGTCAATATTTGATTTATTATTTTGTTATGTTTTTCTGACTCAGTCCTTTTTTTTTCTTCATTTGTTTTGTGATATATTTCCACATGGATTGTATTTCATGATACACACCAGCGAGATTGAATTTCTCTGTACTTTGTCCTGTTATTGCATTGGTACCCTGGCATAGTTACAGTCATATGTGTGTATCATTTCCACAATACCAAGACCAAAAATAAATAACATAAACAAATTAAATAATAAAAAAGCAATACAGATAGGCCATTAAAGAGATTGCTATGTTATAAAATATAATCTTACAGTATTTTCCTGTTGTATGTTTTTTTGGAATGTGTTTCCTCTCTTTGCCTCAACATTCAAAGTGAGATTCAGAAACACTGCCCTGGTTACATTGTTGATGGAGAAATGACAGCATAGTGTTAGGGAGAATTCTCCAGAATGGCTAATTTCCCTTACCTGCTGAGTCCCTCACCAGCTTTGCTGGATTTCTAGGATTTTCTTTCCACCTGGTAAGAGTGTGAGCCTTTTTTATCCCACTCTTACATGTGTTTTGCTGGCATAGGCATCATCTTTTCACTGTGTGTCACACAGCACATTTAGTGCAGTGACACAGGGGTGTCTTTTTCAGACTTCCACTGTAAACGCCATTCTCTGGGACTGACTACTGTCTCCCAAAACATGCAGAGTTGCCATTGACTTTATTAGTCTTTTTAAATTCACAGACCCCGTACAAACTATCTTCCATAGAGTACTGGAAAGGGTTAATAGTTATCCCTTTTTGTCTGTCTCTCATGGAACATTATGTTGTTTCCCTTTCAATAAGATTTGGCTGGTGGCAGTGGTGTCTACCCTATTTTTCCTACCGCGGTCTATGTAAATAACCTTGGTACTGTTTTAAGCTAAGTTAGTAGCCACAAACTTAAATCTGCTGGACCCTATTTACTTTTATTTGGTTTTGGCTGGGTTTATTCGCCATTTCTTTTTGTAAAGGTAATTCTCGTGTTTTACACTGTGCGCCAAAACAGGTTTGGTTCCTTTGTTCGCCGTCCTTTGACGGGCTTCTGCACAGAAGCCCTCCTTAGGCACCTGAATATCTGAGGGGGACAGGATGTGAGGTTTGACACTCCCTGCACAGGGTCTCCTTGAGACCCATGTCGCACTCTGCATGATTGGCTGTTGTGACTGTTCCACCAGGACAGCCACCCTGCTGTGTGATTGATAGCCAAGCTGTGTGAATGGAGGAAAACTGCATAAAAAGCAGGTCTCTGGGGCTTGGAAGGCAGAGTCGCCACTGGATCGAGAGAACCGAAGAGAAGCTGAAAGAAGAGGACCACTACCATGACTGAACCTCCCGGTGAAGCCCTGCTGCGGGTCCGAATCTCCAAACTTCGACGACAGAGAAGATCTGCAAGGAGTCTCCTTCCCTTGAGCTGATGGGACCAACCAGTTTGCCAAACACCAAGCAAGGCCTCCCTCCCCTGGTCGAATTTGCTGTGCACAGCTGCAGTGAACCAGATAGCCAGGAAGACCGGACCCTGTTTGGGTTTTAAGGAGCGCACTTTTTATTTGTTGCTTTGCTCTGCTGCTGGTTTCTTCCCTGGGAAGTGCAGGACCCTCTAGTCTTCCTACTTCTTGTCAGTCCGACAGTCGCTTCAGGAACCGTGAGCCTTCAGGATCTGGCAGGCACGTCTGCCTCAGCTACAGCCTTATTCTTCATTTAAGGTACTGTTCAAACCCGGTTGTTCATTCTGTCCGACCGCAGTGAAAGTGTTTGAAATCTTTCCCCAATCCGAGGGCTTGTCCTTCTCTACTCTTTTAAGTAACTTTTCTTCTGACCAACTTCGTTTTGAACTCTTGACAAAGACTTAACCACCACTACTCTGAACTGTGTGATCATCTGCAAAGACTCTGTACCATTAAATTTGGCCCAGGCCTATTGATTTGAATCCTCATTGTAGCAAGCCTTTTCTACATTTCCCTGCCTACATACTTGTTGGTGTTGCCTAATTTTGTATAACCTTGTATTTCCCTCCCTTTTAAATTGCTGGAGTGCCATTTTACTCACACCTCATTTTGAGCTTAACTTGTGCAGAATTCATCAGGTGCTGTGTAGTATATTAAGAGTGTGATTTTTATGCTGCTTCACTTAGTGAATTGTTTTACAACTGATGTGTAAATAAATCTATATTCTTTGACTCAGAAACCTTGAGTCAATCTTTATTTAAACCATAGTAATTGTTGTCCTTTGTGTAACTATTGATACTGCTAACTTTACTCTTGAGATAAGTCTGGCTGCTCAGCCATCGCTACTAATTTACTGTGTAGAACACGCTTGTACCAAAGGTACATTTGTACTGTCACTTGTATTCCTAATTGTGTGTGGTGTTCCCAAAGGGTACTGCATATGATTCTGCCTAACACATTGTTGCAGGCATATATTAATGTTTGGTAATTGTGAGGTCAGCACTTTCATCCCAAAGGTGATTTTCAATGTGTCATTGTTGACTCAATATGCCATTGCATTTTAAATATGTATTGGAAGATGTAGGTCGGTATACATTTTTATTTATTTCATTTTACACGCACCACTCAAAAAAAAGTCACTTCAGGGTATTGGGGCAGAAGCACAAGTAGACTAGGAAAAACACAAGAACATAGTACACAAGCAGGAGCATGCATTTGAATGATTGCACCACCATCAGACGCCATCCTAGTAAGCAGTCTTAGATGAGTGTGCGTGGGTTGGTTGACAGGCCAGACTCTATGGACCTGATGTACACAAATGTCTTAACATGGGAAAGTCCTATTGAAAACATTTTTGTAAATCAGGCCATGTGTGTTTTTTGGAGTGAAGCTGGGAATTTTGATGCACAGTCTTCAATGCATTTGTTTTTAAGTTACTACTGAATTTCTAAGTAAGTGGTTCTGCGTTCAGCATTACAGGGAAGTTATTTCAGGGAAGGAGCATTACAGGCCGGTCATATAGCACCGCGAGTTGAGCGCTCGCTTTGAGTCTGCTTACGCCGTTTCCTATCCCAGCAGGGCTAAACTCTGCCTTTCATCCTTCCTAGGTCAATAAATGAGCACCACACACTGTGGGTTATAATAATCAGTGCTCAGATGCCTGATGGTTTGTAGCACTATATACATGCAAATGATTATTATTCACCAAATAGATCTCTCAGACACTAGGATGTTGTGCCGACCATTTACATTTATTGCTAGACACAGTTGGTGTGGTCTAGCAGTGTAGGATCAGAGGTGTTGTGGAGGATAGAATTGTGGAATAACTTTATAAGCTAATGTGGTTCATTTTCCAGGCAGATTTTGTGGGGCAAGGCACAAAGTCATATACAAAAGATAACATAATTAATTCTGACCCCTTCATACGTTTCTAAAACAACAGCAGTAACACCAATCTAATCAGAATGGCAAAGTATCCGTCAAATTGGAATAGACATACCTGTTTTGTTTGTCTTCCATAGAAAGTCATTAGCAACGATTTCCATTTCCAAATGCTCTTTTGACAACTTAGCACAGGATTCCAATGGTGATGATCACCTTCTGTCAGGTCACAACAAGAGGATACTGCATTTGCTCTGCCAGTTTGCTCCTTTATTAGAATATTGTGGGGTGACGGATGTGGGAACTTCTAGGCCCATTAGAACTATGGAAGTATTTTTTGTAAACAATATTGCGGGAGGCCATGCACCCAAGAGTCTGCCCACTGGTTGAAGTACTGTAATAGTATTTATAGAGAAGTGTACAGGGTGGCAGGCGTTTTAGGGGAGTGGAATGTGAATGTTTGCAAGTACACTGCAGCAGTTTGTAGCTAAGGCCTCAGGCAAGTAGCTTATGTGGTGACTTCAGGCAGGCATCATTAGGGCAGGGGAGTGGAATGTGGATGATATGAGGATGTTTGTATAGGCTGTATTATGCTGTGGTGTTTGTGGCCACCTACTAGACTAGAGACCATGCACCAAAGCATCGGTCCTTTGGTTGAAGTGCTATAATAGTATGTGTAGAGAAGTGTACAGGGCTGCAGGTGTTTTAGGGTAGGGGAGTGCAATGTGAATGGTTGCAAGTACACCATGGTAGTTTGTATGTAGGTCCTCGGGCAAGTAGCTTATGTGGTGACTTCAGGCAGGCTTCATTATGGTAGGGGATTGAAATGTAGATGACATGAGGATGTTTGTATAGGCTGTATTTTGCTATTGTGTTTGGGGCCACCTACCAGACTCTTGGGAAGAGTCTGCCCACTGGTTGAAGTGCTGTAATCGTATGTGCAGAAAAGTGAACAGGGCTGCAGGCAGCTGGCTTATTGGATTCAAGAGTGTGTTGCCTGGTTGCATATACTGGAATAATATGCGTACACAAGAGAACAGGGCCTCAAGTGGATGCCTTATGTGTTTGGGTTGTGGCCACTGGGCACATTCTTGGGTACTTTACTGTATTATGATGTATTGGTTGCGGACAGTTAGTAGAGTTTTGTGTGCAGAGGCCATGCATCCAAGAGTCTGTCCATTGGGTGTAAGTACTGCAATAGTATGTCAACTGAAGCGGGTAGGACCTCAGGCGGCTGTGTTATGTGTGTGGGTTGTGGTAAGTGGGAGATGTTTACAAGCATGACTGTATTAAGATGTGCTGGTTGTGGCCAGGGCCTAGACACTTGGGTGCATGGCCAGGGGTCAGAGGCCATAGGCCATGCACCCAAGAGTCTAGGGCCTGGCCTCAACCAGCACCGCATAATACAGCCATGCACTCAACATTTTGAGAGTGGCATATGGATCGCATAGGATGTCATGCACCCAAGAGTCTGTCCACTGGCTGCAAGCAGTGTAATAGTATGTGTACAAAAATGGACAGGGTGTGTGGCAGGTGGCTTGTCGGACTGTCTTGAGATTCTTGGGTGTATGATAGTCTATGCAGTGGAAGATAATTGTGGCCAGTTACTATAGTCTTGGGTGCATACTTTACTGCAGTATGATGTATTGGTTGTGGGCAGTTAGTAGAGTCTTGGGTGCAGAGGCCATGCATCCAAAAGTGTGTTCATTGTCTGGAAGTACTGTAATAATATGTCCAAGAGTCTAGGCCCTGGCCACAACCACTGCAGCATAATACAGCCATGTACTTCACTTTTTGACAGTGGCATATGGATTGCATAAATATGTGTTTAGAATGCAATTTGCAGATTACAAAGAAGTATGATACAAATAATTGTATACTCACTGTATGCATTCTTGAGGCCCTGGGCACCTTTTTTACATGAATTGCAGAATACTGTTGAAGTGGCAATAGCAGATTTCACTAATGTGGTAAGTGGAAATGCAGGACAGATCGTTGTTTCATTGTCTGTGATAAAAGAAAACATTTCATGTTAAAGTAGGTACTTCGTAATGTCGTATTGCATTGCATACATTTGTGTACTTTGTGGACCCTCATAATTAGTAATTCAGAAGTACTATGCTTGAAACAAGCTTAATGTGCAATGTGCTCAGTTCCTGTGTCTGTTCGCATAATCATTGTGTCTGTGTGAAAGAAAATCCATGCAGGATTAAAGGATTAAAAAAGACCCTTCAGCATTAATTTGTTGTAATGTGAAACACTCTGTTCAGTGACATGTGCACTGCTTACAGTAATGTTTAAGGTTTATATCTATGTGGTATTCTGGTTATAGGTACGGTTGCAGTAGGAGGAATTGAAATTGTATCTGATTTTGCTTTTGGAAGTGGCGGTACTATGGTTGCAGTTAGATACCAGTTGGCATATTCTAACTGTGTATGTGATTTATCTTTTTAGCAGTATTTGTTAATGTATTTGCTTGCTGTTGATGTTTTCTAAGTACTGTGCTATTGCAGAGTAATATTGCAGGATTGTGGGGGCAGTTAGATACCTGTTGGTGTTTGAAAGTGGATCAGGGTATGTTTGTAGCACTGCGATTGCTGAAGGTTTATTTTGGAAGTTTGACCGCTGGAGGTAGTATCATAGTACTGCAGGTGCAGTAAAATAGCATTTGGTTTATGCTGGTTGTTTATACTTAATAAGCGCTGAAGGGTTTCCTCAGAAGAACTTCCATTTTTGGTGGTGGATTATTGGGAAGTAATATTGTATATTATGGTTGTAGTTAGATACCAGTTAGTGTATTCTAATTGTTTACAATTTCTCACATGTGATGGTGGGCATTGGGCAGTAGCTCAGTGAGTACATTCTGGTTTCAAGAATATTAAGTAGGCATTTGGAAGATTTGCTGGTAATCTCTGCTTCAGAGTAATGGAAGTATCATTGTATTCAAACCATCTACATTTCTTTGTAATGTATGCAGTATAGTGACCTGCAGTGGTTGTGGCGCCTGTATGGTAGATTATGCCAACTGTTGTGAAGGTTTCTTGTTCATGTGTGAAACTAGTAAGCCTGCAGTTGTTTTTGGTACCACCTGCATTGTATCATAAAAGCATTACTATTACGTATTGGTTATGTGATTGTATATGTAAGGTCTAACGATTGTCGGAATTCCAAGTAGTACATAATATGCTGTGGTTTGCATTTTGTACCAGCTGTTAAAATGGAATGAATTCACAATTAGGTATAGATACATACACAATGCATACACAATGCGCTTGTTAGGGACTTGTTCCTGCATCACGTGGCTGCAGAGAGTGCATGTATGTTTCCATATGTATGCAATCTGGAAGATTTCATTTATAGGTATGTTTTTGCTTTCCAGTACTTACGGTAAGTACATTAGAAATTTTTGTGGATCTTCTTGTGTGTTTATAGTGAATCTCACTATTCCCACACAGTAGTCCAATTCCTGCTTTATTCCTGAGACACTGTAAGTGTTCTCAGGATCATGTTTTGCATTTCTGTAAAGGAGAAGCATTTGCAAACACAACTAGTCCCTGCCGTTTAAGTAAATGTTTTCAACAATTGGTGGCAATTGGAATAGAAAATTGATTGCTACATTTGCATAGCAATTTACACCAGTTGTATTGGAAAGTTTGAATGGACCAGACAGTTCTGTGTCTGACTCAATTGATGGAAGTCCACGTGTTTTTTTGAAGAGGTAGTTCTCTTTGTTTGTGCAGTTGTGTATGCATTTGCCTTTTCAGTACATCCTTCTGTGGTTGTGGCAATTGATGGACTACTAGTTGTTTTCAATTTCTTTGTTGATACTGTTGGGAGATCATGTGTGAGTTGTGTTTGGTCTACTTTTCTTTTACAAAGGTTGCCTTTTTGAGGAACAGGGTTAATATTGAGTTGGGGTGTGTAGAGTGCACATAGTCCGTTGTATTCTACAATGCAAGGAATATCAGTTTTGACATTACTTACATCAAAATTGACTAGAAATAATCCTTCATGTGTACGTCCGCATGACAGTGCATAAGTACTGGCACTGCATTGTATTATAAATCTGAAAACATAGTCTGCCTGAGCCTTGGTCCTTCTGCATCCAGAAAAAGAGTTCTCAAATCGTACCAAGACATAGAAACAATAGCCAAAAACGATCCAAGGACATTTTATAAAACAACTTATTGGACACATACTACACAAAAAGGAGTACTGCTTTGGAAACCATGTGCCTATACCACATAGCCCAAAACTTCTCATACAAAAATATTAAACCAGATGAGTTAAAAGGTAAATACATAGTCAAAATTTGTGAGGGCAGCCTGGTTAAACTTACCAAATGCAGCCTCATTAATCTTATGAAGCTATCCCTAAAAACTCCTCAACATAGAGAACAGTACAACATGTCCCTGCGGAAACCATGGATAAAAGAAGAAGATTTATTGGACACCCATGCCTCCTATGAAGATGCTTTCAATGCAACTGAAAGCATTATAACAGATATAAACTTATAGCAGTACAAAAACAATGAATGCCAACAAGAAGAACTTCAAGCACAAATAAATGTAGACACTCCTGAGAGCAGTCAACATTCTCTTACAAGAAACACTTGGACAGCCACTCATAGCAAATAGCAAATGAGGCAGAATTAGCCATGACTGAAGTAGAAAACACAATGGGCTTCATTACGAGAACTAAGTGAAGCTATTAGCTCCATGGCTGCCACCGTTACGGGCTCCATTACCGGGTTCCTGCAATGGGGACTTACCGGGTTACTCCGAAATAGGAGGACCCGGTAAGTCCTCCATGCAGGAACCCTTCACCATTCCCATTTGAGCCCCCCTAGGGTTCAATGAGAATAGGGAGGGAGGTAATAACGGGCAGATTACATCTGACCCGTTATTGCCTCCCTCTTCCCCTCGCAGGACCCGGAAAGCATGCCTGGCTTTACCAGGAGTGCAATGTCATGGAACAATTAGCACACAAAAATGTTAACTGTATGCACTTAATGCCAACCCTAGCAAGCTGTGCACAATTCAATGAAACAATGTTGAAAACAGAAATGCAACCACTATTGCAAATTTACTACACAGACAAACTGGACGTGTACAGCACGACTAAATAACTTAGAGATTTCTATCTCTAACACAGCTGGTTTGGTCTGGGGCTTCGTAGCAGCCACATTCTGTATGGGAGAGCATTTTTATGCCAAAGCTGTACAATTTTTGTGACAGTGTTTTGTCAAATGATATATCATCCCAGAGGTCTTTCAGTTCTGTTTTCTCTGCTTTGGTTAAGTAGGCTGTGACATACCATGCAACTGCAATGGAATTCTCTGCAATGTACTGAACATCTATGTTTGCATTCCATAGAAGGGCAATAATTGCATTATAATCATTGATGTACTTTGATGCTTTGTTTTTTTTTATACAGTATGTGTTCATAGACGATTTGCCTTTCACACTGTGTCTTACAGAAGAAATTAAGCTGTTTAGTTGTACTTTTGCTAAAAATCAGTTGAGGGAAACAAAAGCAGCATTTGGTGTAGTATTTCCCTTTGTTTTTATGTTTGCAACAACAATACTTGCCACTCTTGTGTCTTTGAAACTGCAAAATATTTGCACGTAGGTCACAATGTGTACTTTCTGACGGTATTTTGCAAGTGACGTATTTATGAATGAACTGCAAAAAAGTGGCATCACTGTCTTCACCAAATTTAGGAGCATCTTTAATCCACAAAAGCATGTGGATGTGTGGTACTCCTCTGGCTTGATATTCTTTACTCCAAAAGAAGTGTTCCACTTCTGTGAGGGGAGGAGTTGTTTTATTACAAATTAAGTGCAGCATGGCATTAAAACGATGATGGAAGTACCTTGACACATTTACTGGGTCAAGAGAGCAGAGTTCTTCTGGTGTTTTCATGTCTATTCCTGCTTTGTTTTCATTTGTTATGCGTAGAGAATTGTGCAAGTCTTCCCATGCATACTCTGCACAACTTAAAGTGACAACCCATGTGGGTGGACCAAGGTTGTTTTTGGATGAAGGAGTATTATCGCTTGAAATGGGTGCACTGTTTGGATATCACTCTCATACAAATTAATCTGTAGGAGTGGTTTTGACAGTGGGAATATTGCCAAGCTATTAGTGATAGCCCGTGAATGCATTTGGTTATTGTCAAGTTTTGCAGTGCAGTATGTGCAAAGTATTGAGGAGTTAGAAATATTGTATTTGTTTTCTGCTATACGATAGAGAGCTAATTGGAGCCATTTGTATTGCTCATTGTCTTCTATTTTGTACGTTATATCTATAGTTTTGGTGCTCTTTGTATAAAAAGTTCTGCAGCAACATACAAAGACTTGGTTTGGTACTTCAGCAGTTGTGATTTTAAACTTGGCTATTTCTTTTTTGTACTTGTGTAATAGAAGGTTGACATCTGGAAAGTTGTCGGTACTCTTTTCTAAAGTTCATGAATTTTGTAAGTGCTATTCAGTTCCAAAATATTTGTTTTGGATGTGGTCTATTTCTATAAGCAGTTCCTTGGCTGTACCATGTAGGAGCATGTCATTTAGATGCTGCAGTGCTAAAGCAAGACATTTTGCACAGTACAGTCTGTGAACAAGATTTTGTACAGTTGAACGGTGTGTTGCTAACATTTTGATGTGGTGGAAGGTGCTTTTGCAAGCAGGTCCAGAAATGCAGGCTAATGAATGTCCTTGTATTCCTGTTTATTTGCGCACTGGACAAGAGTCCATAGTTTGTAATATTTTATTTTTTAATTTGGCTCTGGTTTTCACATACTGATTGAGGAACTGCTGCAAAGATTTGAAAAATTGTTTGCACACAGTACACATTGATGTGCATTGCCATTTGTACGTGGGATGGATTGGTTCGGTCGAATGGAGAGTTGATTTTAAGTTTGTTGGGGATATTCTTGCAAGCAGCGTTTCTTCTTCCATTATGGTATTATCTACCTTTTCATACCCTCGCCCACAGCTATGTGTAGCAATTAGATTTGTTTGCTTTTGTTTGAATGCCTCTTCATTGAAATATGGCTCTGTGCTGGTGGTGTGAATTCACTCACCTGCGTAGACTTTTGCAAAGACATCTATACTGATATTTTATCTGTTATGAAGTACTGTTTGTAGTTTTCTAATAAATTTTGTTAGTGGTTTCGTTCTATTTTTTTTTATTTTTTTTTTTTTTATTTGAACTTTACTCGGTAAAGACCAAGTTTTGTCAAAATTGACAGTAGTAAAAAGTGCAGATGTTCCTTGATAGCAATTACAATGGCCACTAGCCACCAGCCTGCTACTGTGGCGGACCATCTTTGAGGTCTTGCCGTCTAATTTGGTCAAACACCCGATCTATGAGTTTAGCAAAGGCTTGCGACCACTTGTTGTTTTCACCGGAGATCAGTCTGTTCCACAGATCGTCTGTTTGAAATATCCATAAATTGTCATCAAGGGCAGGGAGGTACAGATTTCTTGATTCCTTCGTGTTTACGCATTCCATCACCAAGTGTTTCAATGTTTCCGTGGAATCGTGCTTTTTACATAGTCTACAATGTTTATCCCCTCCGCCTCCTCTAATGGCACTAATCTCTCTGGTTGGGAGGAGGTTGAGCCTTGCTCTCATAATCATGATTCTCAATCCTTTTTCAGGGAACTTGGCGCAGTATTGTAATGGTTTTTTTGCCTTGTTGCAGGTAGGCGGGAGATGGTTTAACAGTTTGTTCCCGGTGGCATTTTCTATGGTCGTGATCCAGTCCAGATCTTCTAGTTTCTTTTTGATTCTGTCGGGGTTTTCTTTTAGCTCTTTATCTGAACATAGAATTTTTGCCAGATCGTCCCTTCTCCTTTTTACCCAGTTTTTCACGGCCGTGCACTTCCCAGTTTTGATTTCCTCACCTATAGATGCCAGAATGGGTGGTCCATCGGCCATGATGATTTTTCTATATAGGCTCATCGCTCTTTGGTCCACCATCGACGCCAAGGAAAGCAGCCCTAGATCTCTCCTGATCGCCGGCATGGAGGTGGATTTTGGGAGCCCCAGTACTGTTTTCCACACATATCCTTCCAATTTGGCCCATGTATTCCTTTGGAGGTATAGCGAGGTCTCTGCTCCATAGATTAATGTTGGCACTACCTTGGCTTTGTAGAAAGTTAACGCCGGAAACAGGGAGAATTTGCCATACTTGCGGTCAACCGCTCTAGTTTGGGCTGTGAGACGTTTGACTTTCTCCCATAGTTGGCTTTGTAAGCTCTTATCAGTTTGTGAACTATCCAAGTTAATCCCTAGGTATTTGAAAGACTTTACAGTTTCAAGTTTGGTATTTTCAAGGAATATGTTTAACTTGGCTGATCCTTTGTTGATCACTTTCTCCATTACCATGATTTTGGTCTTTGTCTTGTTAATTGCCAAGTGGTTTTTCTCGATATACTTTTCAAGGATCTGTAATTTTCTTTGCAATCCCACTTTGGTCTGGTCGATGAGGATAACATCGTCTGCGTACATTAGGCGAGGGATCTCCATTTTCCCTATCTTTGGGGGAAAAGCCCGAATTTTCGCTTCAGCTTCTTGGTAGTCCCCTAAGAAAGATATGAACAAGGCAGGGGCTAGCGGACTTCCCTGTTTGACACCTCGTCTCACCATAATTTCTCCTGAGAGCGCGCCTTGATGGTTCAATTTTACACGCATTTTTGTATCTGTGTTTAATGCCATCATGGGTTCCAAGATGTTTGCTGGACACTTCCAGCCTTGAAGCTTAGCCCATAGCGTGGGCCTGTCGACCATGTCAAAGGCCTTTGAGAGATCGACAAAAGCCAAGTAGACCTTCGGGGCTCCTTCTTTAATTCTGGCTTTGAGAATATTTAACACCATTAAGTTGATGGAGGTTGAACCCTTTTTTTGAAAACCTGATTGGAGTGGGTCTTTAGCCGGGCTTTTTTTCTCCCAGTCCCGAAAGTGGTCCAGCAGGCAGGAGGCATATAATTTGCCCAGGATATCCAATAGAGCTATTGGCCTGTAGCTTGCAGGTTCTTGCCTTGGGCCCTTCTTATAGATTGGGACGATCACAGCCCTTAGCCAAGATTCTGGCAACATCTTTGATCTGGCACATTGGGCGAATATTTTGCTGATCCACTTGGCCCATTCCACCGGAGATGATTTAAGGTCTGCGTTGGTTAGCCCATCCGGTCCAGGAGCTCTAGATGTTTTCAGGTTCCGTATGGCGATTTCAATCTCTTCAGTGTTAGACAGGTCTACCCATGGTGTTTCAAGGTCCGGTGTCATTTCTTCCCTGCTACCTGGGAGTCCCTCAAATTCGGCCGTGAAGTACTGCACCCACCTTTCTTCTGCTACCGCATTTGCAATGATGGTCCTTTGGTCCGCATTCTTGTTTTTTAAGAGGGACCAAAATTCACTAGCTTGTTTAGATGATAGTTTAGACATCATCTCCTCTGCGTCTCTTTGGTATTGCAAGGCTCTCTGCTGTCTGAGCCAATTTTTGTATTTTCGTTGTTCAAGACCCCAGCTCTTCCAATCTTCTATTGTGTTGGATTTCTTTGCTGTTTTTAGTAATCTGCGGACCACTTTTCTTTTAATCACTAGATCTTTATCGTACTGGTGGGCCGTGACGGTTCTTTCATTTTTCTTTTTTGCACCTTTGACTTGGTAGGCCACTAACAAGGGCAAGTAGTTTGGTCGTTGGTTGATGACCGACTTGGGGTCGCCGCCCTCGTTCCGATCCCACGCTCGGTTAATTTTTTCGATGTCTTGTGCCTTTAAACGAAGTCGGGTTTGTTGTGAATTGACCTCAATCGCCCAATCATAGGTGTTTAGTTGTTTCTTAGACGTCTGCCATGAGCATTTCAATAGGTTGTGATCACTGTTGGCAGTTTGTTGCACCATGAAACTTGTCAAATCCCTGATGAGACCGTTGGACACAAGAATGTGATCTAAGGTTGCTTTAGAGTCATTACGTTCCCATGTTGGAAGATTCGTTTGATTGGGGAACAGAGTGGCCACATTTTGAATGCTTCTCGAGCTCAAAATTTTATTCCAGGCCTTTCCTCTCTTTACAGTAGGGTCGGCTGGGCCCCGGAAATTCGTGGGGCATTTTATGTTTGCCATGGGTTCAATGCATTTCGCATTGAAATCCCCGCAGATTATCAGTTCGATTTGCTCGAATTCTTCATAGAGCTGGTCAATCAGCGCACTCAAGTTGTCACAGAAGGCTTTTGTGGATGAACGCTGAGGATTCCAATAACAATTGATAATTGCCACCCTTTTTTGCAGGGTGATTACAGCCTTTGGGTTTTTTTCCTCCTGTGTGGTTAGGATTACGAGTGTTTCGTAGGACTGTTTCCACAACGTTGGTTCTGTGAGGCCTGAGCCCGATTTTATCGCTGTCAGCAAACCAGATGATGGTCTTCCCATCAGGCCTTTGACTGCCAGTGCGATCACCAAGGAGAACCCATCTAGGGCAGGTTGTTTCATCAGCCAGGTTTCCTGCAGGCATAAGATGTCAAACTGGCTAAGGTCAACGTCTCCTGGTGTCGTGAGGTGCATATGACCTCTCGTATTCCAGGATCCGAGTGTGATAGTGTCCTTGCCGGGGAGTTCGCTTATTCTCTCCTTGCAGTTGTCATTGGTGCGAACCGCCCCTGGTCGTTGCTATTTCGCCTGGTTTTTCTTCCAGGCCATCGTTAGCCATTTCCATGGACCCATTGGTTGTTTTTCGATGTTCTCCCCTTTTTCTTTGGGACTACCCCGGACCGTCCTCCTCTGATGCCGTTGCTCTTGATCGGATTTGCCAGGGGGGCCCCTTAGCCTTTGATCATCTCTGTGTTTTATCGGCGAATGCCACATCTGCTCTTGCTTGTTTTTCCTGCTATAATATCGTGGTGACTTTGTATCATCCCTCTCCCCTACTTCAGTTCCACGCATTTCGCCCTTCACTTTGTACTCTTGTCTATGGTGTTCTTGTCTCTGTTGTGGGTAGGTGTATCGCTTGTCTCGGTATAGTTCTTCCGTTCTTGATCTAAAATGGTAATGTGTTTTGTGCCTCTCCACCCTTCCCTCGTCCCGGTTTTGGGTGCCCATTCTGTTCTTTAGTTCCGTCAGGCGGAAACCCATTTGATCCAGTTCTTGATATACCGAGTCATTAATGTCTTTAATGGCCGTTTCTTTCAGGTGGAGATATGCTTTCGCCCTCTTCTCCCTGTGATAGGGTTCCACCAGCACTAGATCTTTCGTTGAGATGTTTTCCAAGATTTTTACTTTCTTTGTAATTTGTAGGACGGTCGGTCTGTTTAAGATGATAGAATTTCTATCTGATGCCATTTGTTCAAGTTTAAATATTCTGATCTCTTTACGACCTTTTCTTCTCTTTTCAGGGTCATCTTTGGGTAGGCACTCTTTTCGTGGACTGACCCGCCAGTCTTTTATTCCCTTAGTTACTGGGGATGAGGGTGATGTAGTTCTTTTTTTCTTATCTCCATAATGGGAAGTGTCCTCCGTTAATCTTTGAGCTGAGCTGCTTTTGGGACTGTGTTCATCCGATCTGCTTTGTCCCTCTTTCTCTTTGTTAATTGGTAGGGTCGAGGATTTTTTTCCTCCTAAGGCATCATTATTTTTTTTTTTATTATTTCCCGCGGTTCATCCGTTGGCTCCAAAATCTCAATGACCTCGTTTTCTGAATAGGTGGATATATTCATTAGGTCCGCGCATTCTAAGAATTCCTCCACTGTTTTCAGGGATTTGGGCTGGTTAACTTCCTGGTGATTTTTGATTTGTATTTCATCCTCTTCAACTACCGCCCTTGGGGCTGGAGCGGCTCTTTGGTTCGTGGGGTTCTTGAAATTGATTCTAGTTTCCCTTTGAATCCGTACTGGTGTTTCAGGCTTCTGTGGTCTCAGCCGCTGGTTCTCTTCCCATTTACCTTGATTTAAGACAAGCAGAGTATTTTCTTTTCTCTGAGGGCGAGACCCCTCCTCACTCCCTAGAGCCCCCCTTGCAGGTGATTTTACTTGCACTTCGTTGTTCCACTTTTCCATCTTCTCGGTTTTCTTTTCCAGTGCTTCAATTTTTTTTTCCCACAGTGTCCTATGAGTGGGTTGCACCTGCGGTGACCCTGGATCTGTAAGTCCTGGTAGTACTTGACCAAGCTGTAGGGTCGTGGTCCCAATTTGTTTGTTTTTCAACGGCGTCTGGTTTAGTTGCCCAATGGTTATGTTGAATGAGCATTTTTTCACTGGTTTCTAAGAAAAGAGTTTCCATGTGGGTCAATTTATCCGTCATATTAGATAGGATTGCCGTATTGTCTTGAACATTCCCCTTGATTGTCTCGTATAATTTACAGAATGGCGCTAAAATGAAGGTCATCGCTGACATGATAGCGATCATGTCAGGTTTCTTGTTGGATGATTCGTTCTGTAATGATGCTGCAATCTCACTAAGTCTTCGCTGTTTCGGGGGAGTAGGCATTTTCTCTGATCTTCTCGCTTGGGCTACTGAATCAAAGGTGGCCCCTTCTTCTGATGATACTTGGTCTCTGACAGTGATTCTCCCTGTAGTGGGGGAGCCACCACGCTTCCCAGCCATCTCTATGTTCAATTTGGGGAGCGCCTCTATCCTTCTTGCCGTAGCATTTTGTTGGCCGCTGCTTAGATGGGACTTCGGCCACGCCCAACGCTCTTCTTTGTTCTTGTTGGTCTGTGAAATTTGGTCCGTAGTCCTGTCGGTCTCTGTCTCTTCTTCTTCATCCTCATCCTCAATCTCTATCTCCTCTATTGCTGTTGTGCCTGCGTCACCGAGGCTTTCCGTTTGATTGATCTCAGGGATTCTCATGAGCTGACCTTGTGGGTCCCTTTGTCTACCCTCGGGGACCTCAGACTCTTTGGTTTTAACCACTTCCTTGGGTAAATTGATTATTATCTTGTTGGACATTTCACTCCGGGACCTGTTTGGAGGCCCTATTTTTTTTGTTACTCCAATAGATGGCTCTGTACTTTTCTGTTTTTGAGCCGGCTGAGGTTCAGTTACTAGTTCCAGCATCTCCGCATCTGATATTTCAGTATCGACGCTCAGTTTTCTTTTGTGTTGTTGGATAAAGAAGGATTTGAGCGAGCGGAACGACAAGTGGTTGGGAAGCCCTTTCGGAATCGAGGCTCCTCTATTGGGACCTTTTGTTGGAATTTGTACCACCGGTCCCGTAAGTTTTCTAGATCTCATGGATGCGCTCTTCTTTGCTCCTTGGGATCTCACTATAGATGGAATAGTCGTTTTGTTTCTCTTCTTCTTTGAGACCCCCGCTCCCGCCTTCAATTGTTCTCCGTCCGTTTCTTTATTGGAGTCGTCCAGTTCTCGCTCTATTTGGTCCTCACTGTCTGAGGCTTCTACTTCTAGGTCTGACTCAGTCTCCGGGTCCGGACCTTTCCCTTTAACTCCGGGGATTTTTGACCGGCTAGACCTCTTTAGCCTTGTCTGTTCCTCGTCTAGGTCACTGATTTCTGCCTCCCCGTTGGTTTTGTGGAGCATCACCTCAATTTGAAGTGGATTAGATGTCTGGTCATATTTATTCCTTTCGTTAATACTCTTCGTGGTCATTTTGTCTTGTTCCCTCCTGGGATTTGACTTGGCTCCAAGTGACGAGCAGTATGGTGAGAGTTTTCTTTGTTCAGTTACTACCGTAATCTCTTTTAATTTTTGTGTTTCTGCTGACTCTTTTCCTTCCCAAAATGCTTTGGTTGATATGACGCAATTGGGCGCCGCGCTCCTCCGGGCTTCTGGGTTTATGGCTGGTCTCTTAGGAGACTGCTGTTTCCTCGCGTTCTTTGTTCGTTCTTTCTCTGGGTTTGTATTCCACGTTGCCTCTTTCACATCTTTCACTTCACATGAACGCTGGGTATTTTCGGGCACTTCAGAGCCCCTCTCCGATTCCCGCCACCAGGCCCCGCCATTCCCTTCATCCATTGGGTCAGCGCTGATCGATCCTACACCTTGATGGTTAATGGTTGCTTTGCGTGAACCCGAAGGAGGTCCACCTCTCGGCTGGTCCACAATTACCTGAACCCTGCCTTCAACTTGTTGCTCCTCCCCTGAGCACTCAGGGTCCACGGGCCAGGGCTCTGCCCGTTCCTGCCCTTGCGACGCGACCCTCTGCGAGTCCGCTGGGCTGTGTGAGCCGTCCAATGTGTTGCGGGGCTCGGGTAGGTTATCTTCAATTTTGTCAGGAATAATTTCGCCCGAAACGTCTGAGGTCTGTTTGGATGTTTTGCTGTAAGGAGTTGCTAGCAGCTCCGAAGTTAACGGGGACGTGGGCGGTCTATATGCCGAGTCTGACTCGCTTCTCCTTCTACCTGGGCTCATATCTTTCCCCCGCCCGGGCTTCACTGTCTTTGCTGGGCGTCGGTCTTTCGGGGTAGGTTTAACAGCCCTCGGGTCGTGGGTACCAATGGGGGGACGTACCTCGGGTTCCATTCGGGCGCGGCTCCGTGTCTGCAGCGGACTGCCGCAGACTGGCTCACACCTCAGCCTCACAGCTCCGCTTCACCGCTCCGCGGTGTCAGGTAGAAGAAGTAGCACCTTCCGGACAAAACGATGTGGTCGGACTGCCGCAGACTGGCTCACACCTCAGCCTCACAGCTCCGCTTCACCGCTCCGCGGTGTCAGGTAGAAGAAGTAGCACCTTCCGGACAAAACGATGTGGTCGGACTGCCGCAGACTGGCTCACACCTCAGCCTCACAGTTCTATTTAAAACTAATATAAATAATTACCTTTTGAGGAGCAGTGCACTGTCTATGAGAGCTTCTGGGATCAGTTTACTGTGGTAAGATTTCTCCCCTGTTTTTATAACGTTCTGAAGGATCCTATTGTGGAACATTTTTTGTAAAATTAGTTTTTCGGAATGCTTACTTGTGGCTATGTTTTTGTTGGTAGATGTAGTGTTCGAACTACTGGTAGGTGCATTCTTTTTAATGCATTTACATTTAGTTGTACATTTTGATAGAGAAGTTACACTTTTTTTCCTGATACCGTTTTGCCTAGTGACTGTATTAGCTGTTTTGTTTGAACTTGTTCTACAAAGTCAGATAGAGGTGGATGGGCATTTTGCATGGTTTGAGTTTTATCTGGTTTTTTTCTGCGTTGCTGTCTATGGAGATGATTTTTGGTAGGCATTGTCTTGTGTCTGCAAGACACAAGACAATGGAGAATAAAGGAAAGTGCAGGTTTGGAATTTGTGGAATGTATTTGTGTGTACTTTGCATGAGTATCTGAATATGAGGGTAGGTATACATAGTGGAGTGCGATTGTGCAAAGGGCTGTTACTTTTGGTTGGGAAGGTTGTACTGTTACGTGTGTGTGTTCCTGTGGGAATGGTGTTCTTTAGTGTGCATGACAGTGTAATGTGCTTGAAGATGTAAGGACATTGCAATGTTTTTATGAAACTAGTGGGTGGTAACATACTGGTGTTCTGATGACAATAGAAAGAGTGGACTTTGCATGGTGGAATGAGTAAGGGTGGAGCAACTTCTATGTGTTTGGATAACATTGTCTGAGTAACAAGCAGAACACTGCAACAGTACTGCACTTACTTTTTTGGATGTGAAGAGTAGGTTTCTTCTGGGTTCTATTCCAGCAGAGACGTCACTGGCTTTTAGCAGGCAGTTCTTCACTGCAAATGCAAAAGAAGGAAGTTAGTGGGTATGTGTGTTAATGGCACAGTAATAGCAGTAGGAGAACACATTGTTATAGATTGTAGGAGGATTTGTTAGCAGTAAGAGCTAGTGTAGGTGTGCAATTTTAAAGCACTGTATACACATACCCACTAACACTGACATGGGAGTATTAGCATTGTTGTTATGTGTGGGTAGTGCTGCTGTGATAACTGTGTACTATGGGGCTGTACTTTTGAAATGTGTGAAATGTGTTTCACTGTTTGTGTTGGAAAGGGATTAGTGGAAGTTATAGTAGAGTGAGAAAAAGAGCAGAAAGATGTAGAGATTGGAAAGGAGAATTTTACAGTGTATGGAAGTTTGTTAGGTTTCTCACACATAGATGCTTGCTACATGAAAGGATAAATTATTTTTTGTTGTTGAAGTTATGTATTCAAATGTACAGATAGTACTGTTTCCAATGTGTACATATATTCTTTTTGTTTTCTTCCCAATGGTGCATTTTGTGAATTGTGCAATGCATGTATTTAGCATGCTTTCCAAATATATATGCAGTTTCCCTTGTTTGTGCATTTTGGACATTTCCGATAGTATCTCGTAATTGCATGTGCTGTGGAAATGTTCCCAGTGTGTTTTTTTATTAAAAGAATCACAGGCAGTGGTGCTGAAATTGAAATATGAGGTTTTCAGCTGTTATGATAGTGGGCAGTAAAACCAGTAAAAGAAAACAGTGAAAACAAACAGCATTGTAAGTAACAGTCCATTGATGTGAGGAATTGGTACAAAGGACAGTATGAATTTTTGGTAGTTTATACAGGGCAAGTTACAGGCACCCGGTTCACATGCATGCAATATAAGTACTTGGTATGCTTTAGAAACATACATGCAGTCTTATTGTTGTATGTGCATTACAAAACATATGCATACCTGTAGTTTCTGTTGCTGGATGTAGATGTGGATGAATCTGGAAATAGAAATCTTAGAGAGTTTTACAGTACTTTTGAATGCATCTACTTGGGAATCATAGGGGACCTGTTCTCTGAGTGTTCAAACGTACATCTTCAGTGTTGTACTGAGTTGTTAGAATTAGATGTATAGATGTTAGATGTGATTGGTGTATGGTTGTGGGACTGCTTACCAGTAGCCAATGGTAGAGTGCTGTAAAGTGTGAAGTGGAAAGGGAAGAAGGACTGCCCCTGCGTTACGAGATCTGCGGACACCGCGGTAGTGCGCAGATCATACGTGCTGCATCCGGGACTTGTCAGCATGTTTGGCATGGAAATGGGAGTGTACTATGGGAATTATCCAATCAGATGTTAAGGGTGTGATTTACAGGAAGGGTGGGTTATATTTTTTTCATTGCTTTGTTAGTTGTATGTTGAAGATGTCAGGAATGTGTGTATGGGTTTGTTGCTGCTCTGAAGAGACATGCAGAATGCCCAGGTGTTTCTACAGATTCTGGGTTTCCAGGCATGGAGGTTTTGTGGTGGAGTGAGCCTGGACACAATTTGGAGGCACTGGTTTCTCTTTGTAGAACAATGTCTACTTTTGGTAGTCCAGAAATCTTGTTGGTCCACTGTGGAAGAGAGTATTTGGGGTACATCAGTGCATAAAGTTTGATTCCTGTGTTGAAGTCCTTCATGGATAGACTACTGCAAATTTTCCCATGTGCAAAGGTGTTGTTTTCTGAAATGTTACCAAGAACACAATGGAACCAACCAAATGTGTTGAATCCCAGGCAAAATGTTGGAAGGTGCAATGTGAATAAAGATAAAGGCATAAGTGTAGTTATGTGGCGTGACAATATGTGGCTTTTCTCCAATGACAACATTGACTCCCTTAGTGTGCAGTATTCTAATGCCAATGGAGTTTTGTTGTCCATTCTGGGGAATGCTTGTTTTATTTCAGGAATGTGAGGGATGCTGTTGAGAGGCTAATATAAGGAAGAAAGGAAGTTAAAAAGTAAAATAAAATAAAATGTGTTTTTATGTTGAAGAACCTTTTTTTTATTTTTTTAAAAAGGCTCTTTTCAGAGACACTGCTAAAGAGGAAATCTCCTACCCTGGTTCATATTTATTTCCCCAACTGTCTGCAATTCATGATAGGTCAGCGAACCCTGCGGTATGTCGCAGATTGCACATGCCAAATCTGGGTCTTTTGAGTGTGATAGGCATGGAAATGGGACTGTGTAGGCCAGGGAATTGGTCAATAAAGTTTCTTAGGAGAGGTGTGATAGGAGAGACTGTGGCAGAAGGTCTGTTTCCTGAGAGAAGTGCAGACTGCTATGGTTATGGCTGTGTCTTTCAGGAGGCAGAGTGTAGAGGCAGAAGGTCTGTTTCCTGAGAGAAGTGCAGACTGCTATGGTTATGGCTGTGTCTTTCAGGAGGCAGAGTGTATGGATTTTGGGGGACCAGTCATTATTATTGTTCATTGTGGTGGGAACAGTTTAGGCCACGTTACGGGAATCTCTGTGCAGTTTGCGATGAAGGAGGCACTTGGGAAAGTCATGGACATGTTTCCAAAGTCTCGCGTCATTTTCTCACGCATTGCCCAGAGACAGATATGGCTGCGCCCTTCATCCTTTGGTCTGCGAATAGAGAAAGTCAGCCGCAATGTCAACAATGCTGTTTGCACATTTTTGCGAGATGTTGGTATGTCTTCCTTTTACAATGGAAACATCACATTTTGCAGCACCAACATTTTCAGAGATGGTGTTCATCTCACTGATGCTGGCAATCTCCTTGTTTTATGTAATATCCAAAATGCATTGCATCCCTTTTTGGAAGTAAAGCAATCATTTTTGCAGTAGGTGTTGCCCACTTCAAACCCTCCAAAAACACATAAACTCTACAACAACGCTCCTTTCAGAGCCACCACTTTCTCAGTGAAAAAAGGGCAATGTTTTTGATGGTGCCACTACCCATATATTTTTTGGAGTCCGCAGAATACCGTGGTGTCCGCAGACTCAACAGATAGCACAGGGGCCTGCACAATTTTATTGGCACTTCTAATTTTAAACTGTGAAAGGTGGTTCTGAAAAGAGCCTTTTTGAATTTTTTAGTTTTGTGTATTTTTTTGGATTTTTTAAACATGACACAAAAGGGCGGGAAGTGTAGGGAGGGTAGGGAAGGGGCACCAACCACAGGGATAAGAAAGGGCAGATGGAGAAAGGAAGATGTTGGGTGTGCCTCATGGAGGTAGGGTGCAATTTCCTTTGTGGTTCAGGACTGCAGCCTCAAAACCACTGCGGAACTGCTCACCCCTGCAGAGTACTCTGTCACGGTACATACACAAAACAGTGACCTTTGAAATGTCAGGAACCACTGCTGTGCGTATGGACTGTGAGGCTGCTTGAGGAATCCTCTTTCACACAGGAGTGTCCCTTGTGGTAACAGGAGCAGATGATGAGGATGCTGCACTGGAACTCAACCTACTACCCTGTCCGAAGGGGACGACCCTCCGAACTGCTGCTTTGTGGTTGGATAATAGGTATGGAAGTAGTCCCATAACTGTGCAGCCCAGGTTTGCCGCAACTGAGTACGAAGCAACACTCATTGGAGCGAGCCTTGTCCGCACAAGTCTTGGGATTGTTTACAATGGTGGTAAAAAGCCTCCGCACCCAAGACTCATGCTGTGAACTGGTAGGGAGGACTTCCACTACCTCATGCTGTTCTTCCTCTTGTTCCTCCTCTGCATTGCCACACCTGTTCCCCTCCCCAGGCTCTTCGGGAGGTGGTGTTGGTGGGGGTAGGGATGCTGCTGAGGTAGATGCAGCAGCAGAGACAGATATGGATGTCATTATCCAATTAGAAGGAACCTGCCAAACAGCCAAGCAGTAACCTGCAGCAGTGCTCAGTAGTCATGGCCACCAGAAAGGAGCCAAAAGCAATTCCAGCTAGGAGCCAAAAGCAATTCCAGCAAGGAGCCAAAAGTAATTTAGCAAAGAGGCCAAGGCATAAATCTGGAGCAGTGCTCTGTCCTCGTCAGTCAAAACAGAATGAGGAGCAGTACTGGGATGTGGCCTTTTTCATGGGTGCTGGGGAGCGCTTTGCGGACATTCGCATGCTCTGTGAACACTTCAAACCCAAGCTGGGCTCTAAAAAAGATCAAAGAAGTGTCCAGATGGTCATGGGCATAGTCTGGGACCTCTGAAAGGGTGATGTTTCACAGTAAAGCACCTTGCATTGCTCAAAAAAGCACATGTTTGGTATCCTGAGGCCCAGATCTTGTCCGCGAATAAATGCAGATGCTCAGCATGGGTGCAGTCAAATGAATAGGGGCCAGAGGAATCAATGCCAGACATAGTGTCTGATGTCTGTGTGTAGACAACATTTTGAGAAGCGGGTCCCTTCTTTTCCCCCTCTCATGCTCATTATCATGCAGCTTCGCCATACTGGACTTCGAATCCCAGCACACTGTGCGCTTGATGCACACCTAGTTTTTCGAGCCGCGCTCGCCATATGGAGGGAGGAACCCTGTCTAATCACAGGGCTGCCTTTAAATATGGCAACAGGAAATGACGCCCACTCTCCCCGCCGTGCACTATGAGCAGGCTTAGCTGAACGCTCAAAAGTGACGGACTACAGGACGCGGCAGAACTGAACCGGCTGGACTTACAATTACCAGACAAATATTGGTAAGCCTTGTTTCCTCTCTCGCGCTCACTTTTACGCTGTTAATTTAACTACTGTCAGTGTCGAGAAAGCATTTCTTTTTCCACGGCGTCAGGTGACACATTTATTTAAATGGTGTTGAATATGGGCTAATTGGTGCTTGCGTTTACTTCTTTGCTTCTAGTATGTTGGGGATTTGTTCATCCCACTTTACTCTGATCTTCAGAGTTAGAACTACGAAAGAAATACATCTATTGTTCAAGATAGTAGTCGGGCTGACTTGCTGTAAACGAAGGTGATTCAGTACAGTTTATATTTTTTGATGACCAAATATGCATTATAGTTATAATGATGTAGGATGTTTCGGTAACCCTGTATGTACTGGGAGGTAATTACCGAGAGGTCATTGCCTTAAACTCACCACTCAAGAGCGAGGTCAGATGTAGCACAGACTACGGGTTGGTTAATGATAACCTCTGTAAGCTGCCATAAGGATGTTTTCCCTTTTTGCCTTTTTATCTCATAGGTCGCTCCAACGGTAGAATTAAGATTTATTCTTACACTTTGCTTAGCATCCACAGATACACCCAGGTCGGGAGGAGAGATATTGATGTAAATGTTCCTACCACAGCTGGATATGACAGATATGCTCTGTGAATGAATACAAGGTAATGACAAATGAGCTACTGCTATTTAATAAATCTGGAAGCTACTCCGCGATGTAGGTGTCCCGGAGCATGAATTACACTACTTATTTTGTACTATTTACAGGTCGCTTTATTCCAATTGAAGAGTGACTCTGTGACTGAACTTGGATTGTTTGCAAGCCCTAGCCGTATGGGACCTGCCACCCTAGGCTTGTGACCCTTACCTCCTTAAGGTGTGACACTGAAGTTCTCTTTTTTTTGGTAAGGTCGCAGAATTCGACGTTAGAGCTAGGTTGGCTGAGGTCGATGGTCACCTTCATGGCCAATGGGCCCATTCCGCTCCTGGCAGAGGCCAGATGAGCATGCCTCTGACAACGAGATAGAATGAGGGATGAATTCTCATCCTTAGATCTTCCTTCGCATTTATGTTTTTAACAGAAATACACCCTTCCATGTTACGACACCCTCCTTGGTGTATTATATTGGAGCACATTACAGCTCCACAGACGATGTAATTTAACAGTCTGTTGAGAGAGAGATTTTACTTATTGGTCTCTCTATCTCTCTGTTTGTTCAAAGGTGTCTGAAGTCCACCCTCTGCTAGAGGAAATTTGAAGTTTACCACAGTAGCAGGAAATAGCTGTTCGGTTGGCGCTTCAAGTAGTCCATTGGAGTAAATTTGAAGCTCACCACAGTAGCAGGAAAGAGCTGCTCCATTGGTACCTCTAAGTAGTCAACCCCCATGTGACATTATTAGTGCGTGGTTCGGTTGAGCACTTCTTGAGAGCTTTCTATTACCTGATTGTAATCAATCAGGTCCTGTGGCGTTGAGATTACCTTCGCCTATTTTATTGATAACCTTGGCACATATTGTTTTTCAGTGCATACCCCTGATGAATTTCCCCTGACTGTGTGTGTTTGGAATGAGTGAGGAATGAAACATGTTGGGTTGAATGGGAGTGAAGGAGTGTGAGACAAGGTGGAGAATGCAGTTTTTCATTTTCTTTGATGTTAGACAATTTATTTTTAGGTTGGTTTAACAATGAGACTGTTGATCTAGACACATTTCTTTGCTTTACTGTTTCAACAACCATATATTTTTCTATGGTTTTTGTACACTCCCAATCCCAGTGTACTTAAATTGTTATAATTGTGTTTTAGTTTTTCCCTCTTGTGCAATTTCTTATGGACTATGCCAAAGATTTGTATTAACTGAGATTAATTATGCCTATTAGGCAATTTTATTGTGATTTTTAATCATTGTTGAATGTTTAAATAAAATGTATATCTGTTCAATGTGCATTACTCTGCATCGACTCTTTATGGTGTAGCCCTTTAGGTGGCTACTAAAGTTTTAGAGGTATTGGAAATTATTTTCCTCTCTCTTTTCAGGTTTCCCTCAGGTGAGGTTGGACTTTTCACCCTGTGACGACATACTGTTGACCAAGACTTTAGTTTATGAGGTTTGGGTGTACCCAAAATTAGGGGGGCCAGCTTGGTCAAACAGTCTAATTCCCCCTCCTCTCTTTGTTGTTTGTTTGCAGTCACATGGTGACATCACTGACGTTCAAGAATGGGATGGCTGTCTGCAGGACACCAATTGCACAGGATCCGTTGTGCGCATGCACATAAGTGTCCCACGAACAGTGTTGGGCTCCCCAAACTAATTTAAAGGGTGACTCACATGCGGCATACAGTTAACGAACAGGCGCGGTGTTCGTAGGACCCAGGGGATGAGATGTGCATCCACCCAGGTGTCCGCCAGACAGGGTTGGGGTCCTCGAACTAATTAAGAGTACGTCACAACTTTGTGAACATGCCGGAAAGGCTCATTGTCCGTAGGACATGGGAGTGAGATGCGCATGTGCTCAGGTATCCACCGGACATGGGTGCGGTCCCCGAACCAATTAAAGCACGTCACTGTTTGTCAGACACGCCGAACAAGCCGTATGTTCATAGGACTCAGGGGGAGAGAAGCACATGCCCCCCAGTGTCCGCCGGACATGGTTGGGTTCCCTGAATGAATTAAAGGTACCTCACATCTTTGCGGACATGTGGACAGGACCGGAGTCCTACAGACACCTCCATTTTGAATGTGGACCTTCTGGACTGTGCGGTGTCCGCAGTACACCTCCATTTTCATCAATTGTGAACATCCCGGACAGGCACACGCTCTGCGGACTCATAAATGGGTTTTTTAAAAGAAAACACACACAGAGCAACATTACACACAGAGCATTTTATTATACACATAAATACACATAATTAGGAAAGAGAAGGGGTAGCAGAAATGGAAACATATACAGAGGAATTAGGGATTTCCACAGATGGGGCTTCAGGGAGGAAGGGTGTAAACTCTCATTTTAACGTATTTGGTTACAGGGAATTTGTGGGGATTGTTGGCTGGGATGGGGGAACAGGTACAGGTGCAGATGGGGCAGTGGTATTTAATTTTCTCCATGATATTTCCCTGTGCAACATCTTTTAAGTTGGCAAAAGTGTTCAGCAATCGTTCCATTTTTGCATGCAGACTGTTTAGTTTATTTTGTACAGTGTTTGATTCATTTTTTATGTGTCCATGCAGTTGTGGAGGAGCTGCTGCTTCTGGGGTATTTCCTTCATTTCCTGTATGTACTGGTAAAGAAAAATATATCTGTCAGGTATATGTGAATCAATGGGCCTCATTCCGCGATTGGAGGTAGTCATGGCGCTATTTGCTCCATGACTGCCTCCAATAACGGTACCGGCACCGGTCTCGTTCAATGGGGATTTACCGGTGTAGTCCGACTTTTGCGGGACCGGTAAGTCCCCATTGAAAAAACCATTCCCCATTCCCATTTGAGCCCCTATAGGGCTCAATGGGAATGGGGAAGTAGCTAATAACGGTACCGCAATTTGCAGTACCGTTATTAGCTCTGAAGTCCCTTAGCGGGTCCCATCCTTAACGGCTGGTAAAACCAGGCGTTGAAGGAGGGACCCACTAAGGGAACTCGTAGTAGACCGGTAAGGGATTACCGGCACTGGTCTCCTTACCGGTGCCCGTTATCCCTTACCGCCCCACTCGGAATGAGGCCCAATGTCTCTTCACTGTCTTACTTTTTAAAATGTGTTGTGTACCAATGGAGTTATTGACTTCGTTCATTTCATAACGAGGGAAATTCTCTTCAAGCCATTCCAGGTTGCTTACCATTTCTGAGTAAAAAAAAGAGAAATCATTTTTCTTAGTATTGTACACTGAACAAACTGTGCAGTTATAGGAAGAAATGTAGTGTACTTACCACTTAGTAGTACAGTTCTGCTGTCAGTACTTTGCAGTTGTCCCTCTAACAGTTGCTTCTCAATTCATATTTAAAGTACTACTGAGGTAATATTGTTGGAAGCACAGGTTGTTTTTTCTTGTTGGTACATTTCATTATGTTGTATACTGTATGCAATTGCTCTGTTGCTTTCATAAGTACAGAGTTTGTAGACCTACTTTATTATTCTTTCTAATTCACTTATTTATTGCTTTTTCTACATGTTTAGTGTGTTTGCTTCATGGTACAACAATGTAAGAGAACCCCTGACCTTTTGGGCAGTGTGGATGCTACCCAAGGTCCGCAAACAGTTGTACGGTCTGCGGACCATGTTGCTATCAGCATGGGGCCAGGGGGTTCTGTATGTTGTATCGTACATCTATTCAAATTAAGGGTATCCTGGTAAAAACCTAAGAAATTCAGTGAAACAATGTTGTTAAAGGGACGTTATGGTTAAATTGCGCTACTAAAAATCGATCAAATTCAGTGAAAAAATGTTGTTAAAGGGACTGTATGGTTCAGTTACCCTCAGAAAAACCTATCAAATTCAGTGCAAAACCTTTTTTAAAAGGGACGTTATAGTTACTTTGCACTAATAACCTATCCATATTGTGGTTATTACAAGTTAAACTGAAGAGCCCCAGAAATTTGACAGTTGTGGTCAGTGGTCGAAGTGTACGAAAAGAAGTAGTGGAGCTATGTTCCCTTCTGGTCTGCACCGCTAACTCGCACCACCACCGTGCACTGCTAAAACCAACACCCATGACATCAAAGATGATATAACAAATGCCATGTTAGATAGTATAACTATGAATGCTTTATTTTGAGAGTTTCCCGTACTGTGAAATATGTAATAAGTAGCTAATAACCCCTCATTACTACATATTTGTACTACTACACAGAAGACAAAAAGAGACCACAACACACACACATATGCACGTATACCGGTAAAGTACAGTAAGCAAAAAAACAGCAGTATTACCAGAAAGTGTTCATAACCTAGCTGATTATCTTCATGCACAGAATGTATTGCTATGTTTCAGGCCTGCTTCTTCCCCTATGTATATGTATCATATGATGTGACTGAACCCTTAGGAAAGGAATGTAAGGACACATGAAAAAGGTAAGGTCTACAAATATAGTACCTTTTGAATTTTTACTTCCTGACTGTCAGTGAAGAAACCACCTGCCCTACTTATGTCAGTGAACAAAAAAAGAGGGAGCAAGACATGTGATGGCATGATGTCATCAATGACATTTGTGATGTCATTGTTGAGGTCATGGGTGTTAGTCCGTGCCGTGCACAGTGGTAGCAAGAGTTATGGTTGCGTACCTTATCATAACTGGTGAATTTCTGGGGGGTTTCGGTTTTACCTGTAACCATGACCTCCATGTAACAACATTTGTCCATTGAATTGTATAGGTTTTTACTAGTGCAACTTAACCATAACGTCCCTTTAACAATGTTTTTTGTCAGTGAATTTCCTTGGCTTTTAGCAGGATGCCCTTAGTTTGTAAAGATGTACTTTGCAACATAGTGAAACTGCTGGCACTATGTTAATGCGGACAGCATTCACGGACTATGCGTCTGTTTGCGGAGATCGGGTGGCATCCAACATGCTCAGGAAGATAAGTGCTCTCTTACATAGTGGTACGAATCACCGAACTCAAATAGAATATACAAACAGCACAATGTACAAGAACTGCAAGGGAAAATAGAGTATGTTTGCAAATTGTGTACTTATGAAGCAAACAGGACAAAGGCATAGGGAGTACACCATAACGGAATGCATCAACAACAGAAGTGACGTCTGCCTTCAACAATCTTACAGCACTGCTACTGTGAATGGGAACAAAGATTGAACAGCCAGATTCAGGAGTGGAAAGTAGTAAGACCAGAGCATCACTACAATGTAGTAAGGACACTAAACGTTGTCTAATAATTGCACAGGTGCAGCAGTATACAATATTACAGAAGCATAACGTGTCTTTGTTGTAACACAGCAATGGCAAGCACCTTAGAGTGGCAGGAATAAAATGTCATTGGTAGTGTGAACCATACATTATGTAATATATATTGCTGCATGTACACCAAACTCATTCTCTTTTCGGTAAGAGAACATATTGGAAAGGAAAGCAAGACAGTTCAAGTGGCAACCCTTCCACAACAGCATACGAGCATAGGAAAGGAAATAAACTTTGTGTATAGGAACATGGACAGCCTGGAAGCCATAGTGAACAAATTAGCGAACAAATATGCTGCCTTAAAGTACAACAATATATTTTGGACAAAAAGAAACAGCACTGGCACACCTGCTCGTGTACTCCTTCCCCATGTCAGAGGCCACCATTCCCTCAAAATCTGTGTTATGGGAGATGTTACGGTGATACATCAATCTCTTCCTCCCCACAAAACCAAGTTGTGCAAATCCCAATTTCCCTACAATAAGTATCGTTGTGCAAGTATATGCATTTGTATGTGTTCCTCTGTGTCCTGGTAACATCGGCACTGTGCAGCATATGCAAAAGAATGTTAATTAGGTAGAGGTGGCCACCCACGTGCTACAGGTAGCTATACAAATAAACATCCCACCTGCTGTACTCTATAAATAGCTATCATCTCCCAAAATGGTCGGCGCACGTGTGGCACACTATTAGTCAGTAGAGAAGTGGCACTGGTGTACATAGAACACCCATGCACATGCACACAATGTATTCTGCCCAAAACTTGTCCAGCGGACAGACGTCCCAAAGGAGAACAGTGGTTACATCACCACACAACCGCATCCATGCTGCGTGTGGGCCCTTATTGCAGGGACACGAGCCAGATCCTTGAAAAGCAGCAAAGTACAGGGTTGAGCAATGTACATAGTGTTTTTCAGAAAGTACACACCTACAAACTGACCACAATGTACCGTTGCACATGTATTTATGGTTTTGAACAATGTAGGCCTGTATTCTGGGTGAAAGTTCTCCACAGCAACCCCACAAAAAGGCACAACCCACAGCTGCTCTGCAATCTGTTTGCAGCTTTTCAGAACAGAGTAGCAGGCCACATAGGTTTGCCCTGTAAGTGATGCTGCTCCAAATCTGCTGTGCTACAGTGCGTTTCCAACTAATACCAACCATCTCAGTCCGGATGAGTACACACAGTAATGGAGAAAATTAAGAATGGCCCTTGCTGTGACCCACACCCGTAGCAACGATAGTCCCCATTGTCCCAATCTCATGGGTAGCTAGCGGAAGACGGGAGTATGCGCACCTGCGTTTCCCCAAGGACAGCGAGGGCTGTGTCCCAATAAATCACAAACATTCCTTCTTCCCTTTCCACTTTCTTCTTTGCAGCACACCGTCATTGCATACTCTCTTAAAAAGTTGCACACGCTTCCACCAATGACATTGAAGAGCTCTCCATGTAACAGTATCAGTTCTGTACAACAGTCCTCTGTGAACACACCACGCCCAGAAACGTTGTTGCGCAATCCCTCTTCCTGCACAGTCCAATTTCCATGGCCGCCATTCTGAAAACCTCTTGATGTGGCTTTCGTGCTGTGTGCGGCTGTGGTGGAATAAATTGCAACCAGGTTGCGGGATTTCGTTGTACGGGACGGCTCTGAAAATATTTTTTTTTAGATGCTTCCAGAGAAACACATTTTTTCAGATTTTATTTGCTTTTGTGTTTTGTTGTGCTCATATTATTATAGTAAATTCTTCATTGCATCCTGTAGACGGGCAAATAAAACTGCATTACCAATGGGCAACAACAAAATGCCATTTGCTTGGAAAAACTCTGCATTTCCACAACTAATGAGGTCATAGTTGCAGAAGAACATCCCATGAGCAGACAAAAAAGTATAGATGCTTCTGTTGAAGGGACCTCGTAGTAAGGTGGTAAGGGTTAACGGTCACCGGTACCCTTACCGGTGACCGTTAACCCTTACCGCCTTCCGTGTAATGAGGCCCATAGTAATGGAAAAATATACTGCTGCCCTTTTCAGTGTCTCACACCCTGAGCACCTGATTGGACAATCCCCACAGTCCCATTTCCATTGGACGGCATGGTGAGAAGAGCATATTGTGGCACGTGTGCTACCCCAAGTATCGCGAGGGCCGTACCACAGTGAAGCAGGAGGAGTCCTTCTTCCGATTGCCGCACACTCTGAGCACCTGATTAGACAATCCCCACAGTCCCATTTCCATGGCCGCCATCCTGAAAATCCCTGGATTTGGTTTTCATGCTGCGTGTGGGCGTGGCGGAATAACTTGCAACCAAGGTAGGTGGACTTTGTTGTAAGAAGCGGCTCTGAAAAGAGCTTCTTTTTTTTTAAGATGCTTCTAGAGGAACGCATTTTTTTTTTTTATTTGATTTTGTTTTTTCTTGTGCACACATAATTACAGTAAACTCTTCACTGCATCCTGTAGACGGGCAAACAAAACTGCATTACCAATGGGCGACAACAAAATGCCCTTTTCTTGGTAAAAACTTTGCATTTCCACAACTAATTAGGTCATTATTGCAGTAGAATATTCCACGAGCGGACAAAAAAGTGTACATGCTCTGTTGATGAGACACCTTCCTGCGTCTGGCTCAGAACAACATCCATGAGCACTGCCGCATACACTTTGTGGTATTATGGATGAGAAAAGCACCTTGGCAGTGGGAAAAAGCCTCTTCACTTCATTCAGCAATCTCCTCAGTCGACATAACAAATCTAAGCAAGCCACATAAACCATATGCATAGCTCCGTAGTGGATGACGATAACATCGACATTCACAAAAGTGGCCAGGTCTTTGCAAAGTGAATGCATATCGTCGAAACTGCACTCATACACAGCGTTCCACAATGCGTCCACTCCTTCCAAACTGAAATTGCTGTGAAAGTGTCTTTCCAGGGCATATTTGTGCAGATCTATGACAAAAGGATTACCTACAGTCAACACAATGCGTATCGCCATGTCAGCCACCCGCACTATTCATAGTATAATGTACAGTTGGACTGTCGCTTCTTGTGAACCACACCCACAGTACCTGATTGGATAATCCGCACAGTGCCATGTCCATTGGGTAGCATGGTGAGAAGCGCAGATTGTGGCACATGTGTTTCCCAAAGTACCACGAGGGCCGCACCCCAGTAAAGCAGGAGCAGTCCTTCTTCCCTTTCCATTACCTTTTGTCCACCACTACCTCAGTTGGTACGGGTAAATGGCACACATGATTCCACCAATGCCATCCAAGACGTTAGAAACTAAACCCTGTCAGTTCTGCAAAGCACTTCGTAGGTAGGGTTAGAAAAATAGCCTGTTAGTGTGCTGTCACTGGACACAAATCCAAATGATTTGCCCTTGGCTGAAACTACCACGGGCAAATCGTTCGCATGAGAAGGGTGCAAACTACCAACAGTTTGCACCTTTCTCATGCGAACACTCATACATTTTCACACCCACACACACAACACACCCATAACACCCCCCCACCCACACCCCCATCCATACCCACAACATGAATACACCCCACTTAACTTCATCTTCACACTGGGTTCCTGCAGCGCCAGTTCCATTTCACTTCTGTGATCGGAGTGGGTGGGGGGGTGTTATGGGTGTGTTTGCATCTTTCTCATGCAAACGATTTGCCCGTGGTAGTTTCAGCCGCGGGCAAATCATTTGGATTTGTGTCCAGTGACAGCACACTAACAGGCTGTTTTTCTAACAGTACCTATGAAGTGCTGTGCAGAACTGACAGGGTTTAGTTTTCTTTTCTTTTTTTTAATGGAAGGCTGCGGGGGTGTCCTCCTCAGCCCCCGCTCACTATGTCATAAAGTATAGAGAGCGGGGTGATTCAGGGGACACCCCCGGAAGCCCCTGTTTTTTTTTTACAATGCTGCCACCAAAGGTTCAAACTTTTGGTATTCAAACCTTTGTTTAGCATTTTTAGAATTTTTGGCCATTGCAACCATTTTTTTTAGGACAATTGTCCCAAACCCTGAACATCACATCCAGTAGAAAGTTCAGTAAAAGATTGCAATATTTGTGTATCCACATTCATCCACATGAGCACCCGTCACCGAAAAATGGAGTTACGAAAATGTTTTCTGCAGTATGTTTAGAACTGTGTTATACATGCCTCTGCGCACGGTATCTGCCACTGAGTGGCCATTACGTTCTTTACAAGCATACTGTTTTTTTCCCATCCTCTAAAATCAAGTGGCACTTCCGTGGTTCAGCAGTACCCCATTTACTTCACACTTTAAAAAAGAAATGACTCAAAATCAGCACTGCTTGCACTTTACGAACTTCGAACAAATACATATAGGGCATGCATACACCCAGGAGGCCTACCCTTTACCTTGCACACTTCCAACATAGCCTTCGGCACTTCGTTGTACAAAGAGACCTTCTGCCTTAGTGTTTGCATACACACCAGAACCATGACCCTTATACAGCAGTGTCTTTCGCTCCACAGTTTTGTTTCCATGGCTCCCATCCTAAAAATGGCTGGATGTGGCACGTGTAATCATGAAAGTACAGTGTAATCCGTTGAGTTTTCATGTTATGGAGGGAGGTGGGGTGTAAAACAGGGTAGGGGTTTGGGTCTGTGGTACTGTCTCAGAAAAGGTATGTTTTTTGTTATTTTTTATTTTTGTCCTGTTTCTGTTATGTATGTGCTTGCATATAAAAACATGTTTTAATCTCTTTTGATTAGTTTCTGTTTGCTTCTCCTGCTGACATTTGTACAGACTGAATGTCAATGCTTCTCTTACATTCCTACAGGATTCTCTACAATGCTTCGTGCAGAGTGGAAAATAAAACAGCATTGCCAATGGATGTAAAAAAAAATGCCATTTACTTGCAATCACTGCAAATCTTGCTTGTTAATGCTGTCATAGTCGGTGCAGAACATCCCAGCAGTGAACATAAAGTCACACATGCTTCTCTTTATAAAACACCTCCCAACCTCTGTCTGTGGACAAATCACACCAGCATGGACCCATGCACCTGTTGGTGGTATGGATAATAAAAACACCTTGGCAGTGGGAAAAATTTGCATCACTGCTGTCATCAACTTCTTGAGGTGACGACGCAAACGTGTGCACAACAATGTACTGCTCCATAATGCATGACCACAACATCCATGTTGCCTGTGCTGAACGGTATGTGAGTGGCTGTGTACATTGTCCATATTGCAACTTTCTGATGCTGATGACGTCCTTTCACGGGGCAATGTGTTCAAACACTTTCTCAAGCAAGGGTCTTATAGGGGCCTAACCATAGCAAATGCAAATGGTGACATGTGTTTCCCTATTGTGCAACAGGGGAATTGATGAACACCATATGCTAATGTACGCATAGCAGCTCAGTTCTGCTACTAAGTTTGCATTGTCCTCCGCAACCATTGTGTGCTACTCATCAACTTCAAATGCATGCAGAGTGACAACTGTATCGCTGCATTATGTTGTGGAGGCTGTGACAGCCACGCACCCAACAGTCTAAGCCTTTGCCACACTCACCATAACATAACAAAGCCATGTAGGTGACCATGTAGGCATGTGCCGGAAATCACAAAGACAACATACGCACCAGCACTTCCACCCAACCGCCGCAACATAAAGCATGGAGGTAAGGACATGTGTTCCACTTATAGTAATGCAGAAACATATCGCTGTGTTTGGCACCGCTACCCACTTCCAATCACAAAGCATTATAAGCATGCCAACCAAACAAGTCAATCTTCACAACTGTGGGCCTGCTCCCAACACTCTAGTATGTGTATAGAACCAATGGTGCGTAGTGCACTTCAACACTTACTAATCTGCGCAATGCAAACTACGCAAGCACATATAAGAACCAGTTGCACCATCACCTCTTCCATATCATTCAAACAGTATCTGGCACTTCTTGCCCACCGCATCGCCGCTCTCTGCCCCAACTTTCAGTGCTATGCGGATGATACCCAGCTCATTTTCTGGCTACCCTCGGCCTCCTCTTCTCCTTCCCTTATCTCTGACTGTCTTTCTGCTATCCAGGAATGGTGTGCCACAAATGACTTCTGCCTGAATGCCAGTAAGACTGAAATCCTACTCATCGGCACACCCACTCCCTCCTTTCCTGCAGCTCTCTGGGCGGCCTCTCTTGGCCCTCTTCCTGCTCCTACCTGCAAGGCAAAAAACCTCGGGGTCATCTTCGACTCCACACTCTCTTTCTCTCCTCACATTTCTGACGTCTCAAAGAAGTCTCACTACCAGCTACATCTCCTCAGAGGTATCCTTCCTTTCCTCTCCTTCCCCCAGAAGCTCACTGTCTCTAGAGCCCTGGTTCTCTCGGAGCTGGACTACTGTAACAGCCTATATCTAAATCTGCCTGCATCTACTCTCCGCCCTTTGCAACTCATCCAGAACAGGACTACGAGACTTGTCCTTGGCCTCAAGCCCAGGGACCGTATCTCTCCAGGACTGCAATCGCTACACTGGCTCCCAGTGGCTGCGAGGATTAAGTCTAAAACCCTCTGCATTGTCCACAAGGCCTTCTGGTGCCTTGGGCCAAAATACCTTCAACTCTCTCTTCCTAAATATCTTCCTTCTTGGGCTCTTCGCTCATCTGCCTCCAACTCCCTCAGGGTCAGCCGCTTCTCCAAGCAATGAGTTGGGGGCAGATCTTTCTCCTCAGCAGGGGCCTCCCTGCGAAACAGCCTTCCGACCTCCCTGAAACTTGAGGAGAACCATCTCCGGTTCCGGAAGCACCTCAAAACCTTCCTCTTTGCCTCTGCTTTCTCTCCCTCTCTCCCCTGCTAAAATGACTGAAACTGCACTGAATCTGCAACTGGGCCACTCACCGATCTCAATCCTTGGCCAGCCACCCTCCCCTGCACTGCCTCCCTGGCAACCCCTGCACTGCGGGACTGTCTCTTTATCCCTACAGCCCCCCCTTCCCAGCACTTGTCTCCACCTACCTTGCACTTGCCACCAGCTGGCCCTTAGCATTTATCTTGTTGTTCTACTAACCCTGTACTGAACTTTCCCGTCTCCTTTCCCCCTTGCACTTTTCCCTTCCGCTCTACCCTTGCACTTGCACGATCTGAATGACACCTGGCCTAGTAGGATCCTTGTCTGTCCCCGTTTGTTCCCCCCTGCCTCGTCGTGCCTTGAAACACTTGTGTATAGGCGTGTTATAAATGCCATATCATATCATATCATATGTAGACTATTCCATTAGTGCACCCAGTGGACACACTGCACGACTGGTCACTGCAGCCTCTCCACCCATACACCGACAACTGTAGGTTGTTCTACCAATCACCACACCTATGCAACCAACATTGTGTGCACTGCAGCCAAACCACACACAAAATGCAACAATGTGGCACCTACTTTCAACCAGTGGACATACCTTTTCAACCAGTGCACATACTTTTCTATGCTAGGGCTGCAGCCATGCATCCATGGGGTTGCAGACTTACCTCAGACAGCACACCATAGTACATGCTCTGTCTAAATCCTCATGTCTCATGGAATACACTCCCCTACTGCAAATGTGCCTGCCACCACTCATCACAGAAATACATCGCTGTTGCAGCTAGCATGCCATAATGAAGGCTGCCTGCAATGACCACACAAGATTGTTGCCTGTTGAGATATCTGCGCTTTGGCGGAGCATGCATGGATAGCGCTGGCACACCACCATCTTCTTCTAATGACAATTACAGGAAGCACTTCTCACTCCCGCACCCTTTCAATCCCTTCTTCCAACCACTAGATGCCATACACTATGTTTTTCAGGCCCTTCAGCCACCGCATTATCCTCGATACAACATGCCGCCATCAAGGAACAATTTTGACACACATCCCGTCACCGCACACTGCGTTGCAATCAACATTTTGACAGCACGGCGAACAGGGAAATGGGACGCCGGAGCAGAGCCATGTATGACTCATTTTTGTGTGCACACTGCTACTTCTCAAGAGGCCCAGCCATGCACACAATTGCTTACAGCCTTGCCACACACAAAACAGCACGATCCTCTGATGAACATCACGCTTGTCCGTAACTGTCCGTCTCACTTTGGTCGCACTTTTAATTAGTTTGAGGACCCGAACACTGTTCATAGAACACCCGTACGCATGCGCACGACCGTTCCCGTGCATTTAGTGTCCTGCGGACACCCTTTCCCTTCGCGGACGTGTTCCCGACATCATCATGTGACCGCATCCATGCTGAGCATGTGTCCTAATTTGCGGACACTGTCCGATTCCTCAACATTTTAAAAAAACTTTTTCAGACAATCCAAATTATTTTACAGTAAAAATTCACCATTGCACATGTCCCAGACAATGACCCTGGCTTTCCACATACTTTTTGGAACTTTTTGAACCTTTTTGGGTGTTTGATCTGTTCGCAAAGTGCACCCCTCGACCCCTATAAAAGGCCACACCACAGAGCTGATCTTCATTGTACTTCTGGCTATTGCAAATTGACTTGTGCTGCCTTTGCTGCTCTTGCTGAGATTATCTCATCAACCCTGATGGCATCCATGGCTGCTGTTGCTACATATGCCTCAGCACTGCCCCCAAATCCTCCAACACCACCACCTCCCCAAGGGCCTGCAGAGGGGAACAGGCATGAGGATGTAGAGAACGAGGATGAAGAGGATGAAGAGAATGAGGTCGAGGAACTCCCTACTACCAGCACTCACATGGAGTCTTGGGTGTAGCGGTTGTTTACCATTCATGGTAACGTACCAAAAGCATGTGTGTACAAGGTCACCTGCAAACAGTGCAAAATGGCGCTGAGTCGTGGGAGATGTGGTTCGTACAACTTTGGTACGACATCCATGAATCAACATCTAACATCGTTCCACAGTGGGGACATTTGCAAGGTTGTACCTTGTGATAAACGTAGTAGGTTCAGTTCCTCCACAGCAGGGGTGCACAACTAGTTTTGCCAGAGGGCTGAATGTACCTTACAAGCTGTCTACAGGGGGCCAGATTGCCATGCGGGGCATGTGGTGAATTTACGACCCTCCTGAGGCATTTTTAGTAAGGATGTGGGGGAAAGGACAGGCATTTTGAGGTGTACCTCTTGTCTTTACATTATTACCAAGCCAGAAGAAAATCTGATTTGCCCCTGGGCTTCAACATGTTATCAATAGTGGGAGAACAAAATCATCCATGCACCCCAGCAGCAATAACCTAACAGAACTGGCTGTCCTACAGGTGAAAAAAGAGCTGTGCAGATGTGGCTGATGAGTGATCTGTCCACATTAATGACTACATGAGGAAGCTTTGCCTCTGGATTTTAATAGAGAATGCAGCCTCAACCCTTTGCACTTTACAGAATTGCAGTATGGGCAAACTGGGAGGCCACCAGCATCATAGAACACCATCACATTTAAAGAAAAACCTTTACATTTTCATCCACCACACGCCACCACAAAACACATTTGCATTCAGAAGTAGTGCCACAAAAAACTCCAATGCCCGCTGTCAACATTGCTTTGTCACGAGGGGAATTAATTAATGTTCTCTTTCCAATACTTTGCTCTGATGCATCATACAGAGGTGGTGTGTACAGGCCATGCAAAGAAAATACAACCAATATAGTTTGTTTTCTATACTGCTTATAACCATGCTTTACAGCACTGGTGTTGGTAAAATTGTGTACTAAATTGGAGCAGCATAAATATTTGCCCCAAATATGCCAGTGTGATGGAGCGTAGCAAGGGAGCCCGAACAAATCAAAAGGTGTTGGGAGTGGGTGGGCTTCCTCCCCACCTCCCTGAGTACATTTTTAAAACACAAGCATACACACCGACAGACACATATTTAAATTAAAGTACCTTCTGCCCTGGTCCTGAGGTTTCCTCCCAGTGCTACAGCTCCTGCATAGCATAAACAGGAAGCAAAGAGCACTGACTGGTTCATGCACATGCGTGCAAGAGCTGGAACGCTGATAGCGAAGAGCCCCACTCTGTTTGTATGTGGGAGGAGGCGCAGGAGTCCCTCCCTCGCATATACAAACATGCAGTTCCTCAGCCAGAATCCCCAATGGGCCAGGCAAGTTTAGGGAAGCAAAATGCTCCCGGTTTTGCATGGCTCGTTGGATATGCAAGGGTGAGGGACAGAACTGTCAAATGGAAACAGTGTTTCCCTTGGACAGTTCAAGCCAGCCAAGGAGCGTGCCTCAGCCGCATAAACCAGCTGAGTGAGTGCTCAGTGTTTACAGTGGGCTGGTTCCTCCATTATAGGCAAGGGTGCCCGTGGGTCAGCGCAACCTTGCCCATTATGGAGAAGCGCCACTGGAACACCGTCAATGAATGTATGCACAGGGTCGGTGTAGCTGGAGATGAAATACTGTTGACTTTGAAGTCATGTACACAAACTGCACTGTTGGTAATACCGTGATTTTGAACACATGAATGGGCTCATAGACATGCCCTACAATAGAAAGCTACCAGGGTAGCTCAGCAGGTTGAGTGACTGTTGCTAAAATGTTATATATTTAAAACTGACTACAAATTTGTATGACTTTTTCCAATTCCTTATAATAACAAGTGCTATAAAATGTGTTCGGCCAGGGGATGTGCTGGACTGGCAGCTTCCTTATGTTCAGGGTGAGGGTGGGGGAATGCCTGCCCCATAGTGAAAATCAAAAGTTGGCACGCATGAACCCACAGTTTAATTTCCTGATAACTGCTGTCAGCTCAATAGAAGCATGTATTTGCAATGAAGCAGTTTGACAAGCATATAAGAGCTTTAGAAATATATCCTGTCAAAAAACACAAAGGAAGGGACACAGAAATCACTGGGTATTTGTGTGGCAGTCCAAGAAAAAGAAAAACACACATCAAAGAAAATAAATGAATTTAAGCTAAAGAAACATGTTTGTTTGGAAATGTCTTTTGTTTTTCTTTTAGACAAGCTTAAACTGCACATTTGGAAAACAAAACTGTGACCACAATATAGGTAGCCTGCTGGAAACATGTCCATGACCTTCCCAAGTCCTTCTTTCATTGCAAATTGCAAAGAAATTCCAGACACATGTCCTAAACTGTTCCCTCCACAATGAATTATAATTATGTCTGCATGATGCTCTGTCTCTAAAGTAGCACAGAGAGGTACCAAGTCCAGCCACTTCATTTCACGCACTCCATGCCAGTGCACTTCCACATGAGGGAATCCAAGATCTGCAGCTACTCCTCAACGTTCTGCATGCACCTCCAACCAAGGTATACATGAGTCTCCCAAAATGCAGATAATCTTTTTTCGGAAACACACAGCCATAGCTATCTGTTCTACTCTTAGGAAAAAGAGGTTCTGACAAAATCTCTCCTTACACAACACACCCAGTAAAGTTTACTAACCAATCCCTAACTCCGCTCATTCTCATTTGCATGCCTCTCCACCCTAGAATCCCTATATGTAATATGCGCTGGCCGGGGACTACCGCCATGCCCGCGGACATATCGAAAATCTCAGCGAGGTAAATGCAAATTTAAATAGTGTACGAAATTTCCCCTTTGAGGTTGGCTCTGAAAAGAGCCATTTTTGTTGTATTTTTTGCAGGTGCCTGACAGACACCTTTTATTTTGTATTTTTTGTGGGGTTTGTTCTTCTTATTTTACTACTTAAATCTTCACATAACCTTCTCCAAAGCAACACTTACATTCCAAATCAGCATGGCATTTCCCAAAAAAGATGATTCTTCAAAATAAACAGCATTACTTGAATCAACATTCTCATTTTTACAGAAAACATACCAGCTCTAAGCATGAAAGCAGACATGCCTCAGTTGACTGCACACCTAGCAATGTTTTGCTGAGGACAAAAAAACAGAGCTATTGTCTGATATTGCCCTAGGTAGTAATCCAGAAAAAATTACTTTCGCATTTGGAAAGATGTTCATTACTGCTTTAACCAACTGTTCCAAATCTGCCAACAATGTTGGGGCACTGACGTAGCCCAAATGGAAAGCACCATAGTGCAAAACTACCAGATGGGACAGTTCATCCTGCCTATATCTTATATCTTCACAAACTTGTAGAATTTGCTCTACATTGCAATCAGGCACAGCACTCCACACCACCTCCACTCCTTTCACATCGTAATTGTTTGCCACATGCCTACATTGAGCTTATTGCTGTAAAGCATGCACAAAGATATCTCCGAGCACCAACACCCTGACTTTCTCCACCTCTGCCATCTTCACTACACACAATCACTTTCTACACAAATCCACAACATCAACATCTGATTGGCCGATCCCTACAGTCCCCTTTCCATACTAGATTTGCTAGAAAACCCCGGATGTGGCACTCCCTATCCGCGAACAGCCACGGTGTCTGCGTGGCACGTAACTCTTACCAGCCGTTCTACCCTTTCCACATCACTCTCGGTGCCATTCCCTCATTGGATACAGCTAAGCAGTCACACAACCATCCACCAATCACATCCAAGACCTCTACATCTAACTCCATCATCAGAGTTCCACACTTCAAATGTACTGTTGATCACTCTGAGTACAAGTCTCATATCATTGGAAAGCACCTACTACAAAAACTACTCTACAACTCTCCAAGATTTCTACTTACAGCTGCATTCATATCCACATGCATGAATACAAACTAGAGGTAAGCATATTTTATTCACAGTACTCATACAACTCTTCTGAATCCATATAAACCTGCATAACCTATAACTTTGACATCTTGGATCTATTGGGCGTCATGTATACTAACTACGCTGATGATACCCAATATACGTATCCCCATCACAGGAGACCACAAAATTGACTCCCTAGCCATCAATGCCATCTACCAAGTCATCCATGCTTGGATGGCTCAGCATGAACTGTGCTTGAACGATGAAAATACTGATCTTCTCATCCTTGGCTCACACCAAGGACTAAGTAAACTTGACCCAGCGTTTTAAATCCTTCACTATTGATGGCAACACCATCAATGTTGCTAAAGACACCAAAACACTTGGCATCTACATTGACTCCACACTCTCTCTATCCAGACAAACTAATGCAGTATCCTCTGCAGCAGCTTATCACAGCATGCCACCCTTTCCTTTCACCAGCCAACTGCACCACACTTGCCAGGACTCTGGTCCTCTCTAAAATTGATTACTGTAACGCACTTTATCTGGGTACCAACCAATGCAATCTAAATAAACTACAAATCATCCAAAATAATGCATTTAGAGTGGCCCTCAACCTCCCTAGGAACCTGCACATCTCAGACTCCAGATGGAACCTCCATTGGCTTTCAGTTTCCCAAAGAGTTTCTCTTAAAGCTTTGGTGCTTACACACAAAAGCCTCGCCAGCCTAGCCCCCAGCTACTTAGCCTGCAGATTTTCTCGACACACCACTTTCAGACCACTTAGAAGTGGCCAAACCAACTGCCTTGTTATGTCACGCTTCAACCTACAAAGATCTGGTGGACGTAGCTTCCCAGTCTTAGCAGCCAAGCTATGGAATTTGCTACCTAACCCCCTGAGAGCTGAACCCTCATTCCCACTCTTCAAACGCAAAGCCAAAGCCTGGCTGTCCACCCATGACCTACCTTGGACCCTACCTTAGAGTCAGTAGCTACTGCATCTACTGTTCAATGCCTTAACTTGCCTTTCCCACATCTGTATATTCACTGCATCACTTGTATATATCTGTATATTTAAGCCATATGTTTATGCATTTGTCTGTATATATTATGCCTTTACCTGCTATTATTATGTCTGTAACCAAGAGATGCGCCTGGTTGCCCTTGGGTCTGGTGCGCTATATAAATAAAATAAATACAAATGCAAATACAAATACATGCCAACCCTCCCGATTTAGGCACGAGACTCCCGATTTTTCACTGAAAAATCGCACTATTTTTTATCTCCCACCTAAATTAATGCTAGTCCCAATGCAATCCTATGGGAAAAATAAATGTTCCCGATATTGTATTCACAGTACATGCATACATGCCAACCCTCCCGATTTAGGTGGGAGACTCCCGATTTCATTAGCAAAAATGTTGCTGTTTTGTACTGCCTCCCTCGTAAAATAAGTCTAATCCCAATGCATTCTAATGGGGAAATTCAGCTCTCCCGATTGCTCGGAGAGAATCTCCCTCCCAGCTGCTACAAAATGAATGCATATAAACAGAGTAACACCACTAAACCTGCATAAACTATAAAATTAACGTATTGAAATGTTTCCCATCTACTATAATCAACTGTCACTTTCAAACCTGTCTGCTATCTACAACACACCTTTAAAAAACCAAGTGAATTTCATACACTTAAAATTCTACTCATTTGCAAAGCATGTTGAACTAACATATTGCAAATAAAATATAAAGGCTGCACATAGTCAAATGAATTGCATGCATACACTATGTTCAGATACCAAACAAGAATACTACTACAAAAACATAAAAATCAATGTCAACACACAAAATGACTAACTTATTTCTTTTACAATTGCAGTGAAGGCCACTCTCCTGAAAATCAGCAGCATCTGAACTACAAACATCATACCCGAGGAAACCTTCTCATTCCACAAAGTAAGTAAAATACTACCTTAATATTCTTACTGATCCTTAAACACACTGTGTGGTTCATTCATGTAATTTGCGCACCAAAAAAAACAGAGATTTCTGAACCATTCTGCCCACAAATCCCCATTTATTAAATAGGGATTAGCAGTCAGAATGGCACACAATCCCTGTTTTTTTGGAACACAAATAACATACTCAACCCCTAGAATGTTAGCATTACAAAACAATAACTGTTTTCATTTTATACCATTAGGTTTACTATTAATGCTTGTCCTCACCACTAGCTCACTTTCTACTCTCATCTGAACCGCAGTTTAGTAACACACAAATAGAAGAATAGCCTTCCCAACTAATTGTAGCTGCCCGATGCACAATCACACGACACCACATACATCTTTCCCATCATATTCAGACACTCATGCACACAGCACACATACATTGCAGAACGGCCCAACCCATACCTTCTTTATTTTTCAACAGACCCCAAAGAATGCCTACCAAAAAGCAAGTCTGTAGAAAGCAACGCAGAAGTAGAGCAATAAAAATAAAAGTGTCCAAAATAAGCATCCATCTCTACCAGAGTTTGTACAAAAAGTTCAAACAAAACAGCTAATACAGTCATTTAGCGAAACAAAACAAGCTTCCAGTACAGAAACTTTGCCTCCTCTATCAAAATGTAAAACGAAACAGAAAATGATGAACAAGAATTCTGCTACCACTACTGCTAAAACTGCTCCTTTAAATCTTGATATACTAGCAAGTAACCATACCAAAAAAAGTATTTTATCAAAAATGTTCCACCACAGAGTCCTTTAGAATCTTATACAACAGGAGACAAATCATCCACAAACCTACCATAGAGAATTAATCTTAGAAGCTTTGATAGACAGTGCAATCCTTCTCAAAATAAAGTTATTCATTTTAGTGTTAAACAGAATGAAAGCACTAACAAAACTAACTACTAAAGTACAAAAAAACTTTTCAATAAAAGGAATGTCAACAAAAATAACTTCTTAAATATCTGTGGAGGTGAATGGAGTCACACCACGAGCACAGAACCATATTTTAATGAAGAAGCATACAAACAAAACAAAACAAACACAATTGCTATACATAGCAGTGGACAAGGTTATGAAAACATTAATAATACCATAATGGAACAAGAAATACTGCTTACAAAAATATCCCCAGAAAACTCAGAATTATGTCTCCATTTGACTGAATCAGAACGTCCAGTATACAAATGGCCATGCACGTCAATGTGTACCGTTCCCAAAAAATCTTTCAAATCTTTACGCCAGTTCCTCAATCAGTATGTGAAAGGCAAAGACAAAATCAAAATGAAAGTGCTGCAAAATGTGGATACCTGTCCACTGTGCAAATACACTACAAGGACATTCATTAGCCTGCATTTCAGGACCTATTTGCAAAAGCACCTTCCATCATATCAAAATGATATCAACACATCATTCAACTATAAGAAATCTAGTCTATGAACTGTACTATGCTAAAAGTCTTGCTTTAGCACTAGCCAATTTAAATAACACTCTTCTACATGGTACACCCAAAGACCTACTAAAGGAAATGGACCATATCCAGAGAAAATATTTTGGAAGTGAAAGCCACTTACAATATGCAATAGCTTTACAACAGACTAGCAACAATTCTGCACATGGCAACCTTCGACTACACACAAAAAAAAGACATACTAAAATGTAAAAGTAAATCCACTGAAGCACCATACCATGTGTGTGTGTGTTGCCGCAGAACTTTTTATAAAAGTAACACAAAAACTGTAGACATAACATACAAAATAGAAGACAATGAAGATTCCAAATGGTTTTAATTAGCTCTCTACCTTATAGCAGAAAACAAATACGAAATAACTGACCCCTTAATATGTTGCAGTTACTGCACTACAAAACTTGACAACAACTAAACTCCTTCACGTGCTTTCACAAATAACTTGGAATTAATCCCACTACCAAAACCCCTGCAACAACTCAATTTATATGAGAGCATTATAATTCAAACAGTGCACCCATTTCAAGCAATAATACACCTTCAACCAAAAACAGCAAAATTACCTCCCTCTGAATTGGTGAAAGGTTTTTGTGGCAAAGTAGTATATTTACCATTAGATCTGAAAGAAAGTGTGCACACTCTGGGAGTGCAACATCCAATAGAGCAATCTTTAATGGTCTTAGTAAATGGTGTACCAACAAAAGACAAACATTTTGGCAACAACTCGTAGACTTACATAAAGTTAGACAAGTCTTGCAATATCTAAAAGACAATAATAAATACTACAAAGAAATACATATTGAAGAAAAATTAAGGGAAACAACTGAAATAATTCAAGAGTCACCAGAAACTGGTCAATTTGAACTTCTAGATCCTGCTACAGTATCCAATATTTTAGACCATTGTACAATTCATCCATTACACTCTAATGACACCATAGATGATGCACTAGAAACATACCAAATGCGACAAACCAAAGCATCACCAATGAGCATATGGGAAAAAAGAATAGAAGCACGTGTTTTTCCTCTACTCTTTCCTACTGGCAAAGGAGGAAGGGACGATGATAGACCCACTCAGATAACAGCATCAGAATACCGCTCGTTACGGATGTATTCTGAAGATCCCAGATTTAGACAAAATGTGGAATACATATTCCACCTACTCTTTGAAAGTGAACTAGCAACTCTATGGCACAGAGTTGCACACATATTGAAATCAGGAACCCACTTTCAAAATATGTCAGCTACGCAATTAATACAAAAATTGGAAGAAAAAGATGAGGTTTTACAATCAAGCATTACAAATCTGTTAGCAAACATGCGTGGTACGAAAGAGTACTTGTTCCGACGTCACGGAGATATATGTTGTATGATAAGAAACTTTGTCCCACCCACTTGGTTTGTTACATTAAGTTGTGTAGAATATACATGGGAAGATTTACATGATTTCCTACGCATATCAAACAAAAATATAACATACATAGCTATACTAACACCTGGAGAACTTTGCTCTCTAGATCCTATTAATGTTTCAGGATATTTCATCATTGTTTCATTGCTATGCTACACTTTATTTGTAATAAAACTGTTCCTCCCTTCGGAGAAGTGCAACACTTATTTTGGAGAAAAGAATACCAAGCCAGAGGAGCACCACATATCCACATGCTTTTATGGATTAAAGATGCTACTAAATTTGGTCAAGACAGTGATGCCACTATTTTACAGTTTATCGAAAAATATGTCACTTGTGAAATTCCATCAGAAGCAACAAATAGTTGTCTTCATTCACACATTTTACAATTTCAAAGACACAAATGTGGCAAATAGTGTTGTCGCAAATAAAAAAAACAAAGGTAAATACTACACTAAATGCTGCTTTGGTTTCCCTAAACCAGTTACAGAAACAGGTGAAGTGAACAACTTCATGTCTTTAGTTAGACATAGTGTTAAAGGTAAATCACCTAAGAAAAAGTATTATATAAAAAGAAGAAAAGAATCAGAATATATCAATGATTATCATATAATCATTGCCCTCTTATGTAATGCAAACAGAGATGTGTAGTAAATTGCAGACAATTCCACTGCAGTTGCACGATATGTTACAGCCTACTTAACAAAAGCAGAAAAGAACAGAGCTTCACGATCTCTGGAATGACCTATCATCGGACAAAACACTATCTCAGAAATTGTACGGTTTAGGCATAAAAATGCTCTCTCATAGAGAATGTGGCTCCTATGAAGCTGCAGATCATTTAACCAGTACTGCTTTGTATGGAAAATCTGAAAAAATAGTATGGCTAAGTTTTGGTCCTGCTAAATCTAGAAAAAGAGTTCTCAAATCATACGACTACATAGAAACTATAGCCAAAAATAATCCCAACAGCCAACACATTTTTAAAAACAATTTACTAGACACATACTACCGAACAGGAGTACCATTTTGGAAACCATGTGTCTATACCACATAGCCCAAAACTTCACATAGAAAAATAATATAAAACCTGATGAAAAAAAAGGTAGATATAGAGTGACAGATTGTGAAGGCAGCTTAGTGAAACTTACCAAACAAAGCTTAATTAATCATATAAAATTGTCATTAAAAACTTTTCAGAGGCAATCTCAAAGGGTAAATGGGACACACTATTTAAATTTACATTCACCACGCTCAGATTTTTGATATATCCGCGGACATGGTGGTTGTCCGTGGACAGTGCGTATTACATACAGGGATTTTGGGATGGAGAGGCATGCAAATGAGGATGAGCGGAGCTAGGGATTGGGCAGTAAAGTTTACTGGGTGTGTTGTGTAAGGAGAGATTTTGTCAGATTGTATTTTTCCTGAGAGAAGAACAGATAGTTATGGCTGTGTGTTTCCGAAAACAGATTATCTGGATTTTGGGAGATTAATGGATACATTGGTTGGAGGTGCATGCAGAACGTTGTGCATAGCCCAAATGCAAAGCTGCACAGTGTACAACAACTACATGTGGACTATTAAACCTAGCCATATCCTGACAAACTTCTAGCATTGCCTGCAAATTAAAACCAGGCACAGTGCACCACACCACCTCCAATCTTTTTATGTCAAATATATTAGCCACATTTCTAGATTCAGCATACTGCTCCAAACCATTCACAAACATATCTCCAACCACCACCACCCTGACTTTCTCCACCTCTGCCATCTTCACTACACACAGTCTCTCTCAATACGAAGCAGAACCTCAACACCTGATTCAGTAATCCCCAAAATACACTCCCATTTCATGCTCAAAAGCCCCGGATGTGGCACGCCCTGTCCTCGAACAACCGCGGAGCACGTAAGTAACACTCAGGCAGCCCTTCTACACTTTCCGCTTCACTCTCTGCACCATTCCCTCATTGGCTACTCTTAAGCAGTCACACAACCATCTGCCAGTCACATCCAAAAACTCTACATCTAACTCCATCATCACAGTTCAGCACTTTAGATGTACTGTTGATCACTCTGAGTACAATTGGGCTGTGATTGCAAAGCACGTACATCAACAACTACTGTAAAACTCTCCTAGATTTCTGCTTCCAGATTCATCCACATGAATGAACACAAACTACAGGTATGAATATTTTCTGCACAGTACATGTACAGCTCTTGTATAAATGCATATAAACGGGGTAACTGCCACTTACACTGTATAACCCAAAGCTCCTAACCTTTTGTGTCACCAAGGCGGGTGAAAACACCTCTTTTTGGCAGGTGAGAGGCCTTAAAAAAGTGAATGGGCGTATGAGGGAGTTGGTGGGTGATTCAGCTACTTGCAAGGCGGGTGACACCCACCAAAAATGGGTGAGTTGAGAGCTATGTATAACCTGTAAAAAAGGTTTACTGTCAGTCCTCCCATCTGCTATGTTCAAATGTCGCTTGCAAAGCTGTCTGCTATCCAATTTTTTATTTACCTATATTACTAACTGTAATGCGCAAACTGTTATTTTCTTAATTCATTCTGTCATTTGTGCAACCACTGCCACCTATTTATTCACATTTCAACTATAATAGCATTTAATGTATTATAGTACATAGGATGTACCTGCAGTTTCCTTTCTACACAATCTGGATATTTTACACAACTATCATTTGAACTTCCTTTAGAAATGATTATAATAGTAATCAGACACAACATACACAGCCGTCTAAAAAAGGGTCATTTCATGTTGAAAGATGTGAAAAATAACAGTATATTTGTGCAAGAAGACTTTATAGTGTTCTAAAATGACACGCAGCCAGGATGAGTACATGCATCTTTATTCATGCACACAGATAGCCGATATCATTTGAAACACACCCAGATGAAACAACACCACTGTCTCTACAAATGTTCTTTCAATCTAGACAGCTCTCTCAATCCATCTCGTTGCACATTCCACTCTAGAATTTACCACAACATTCAACTATACACAGGTTCAGTCATGTCTATTACATCATGTACAACTATGTACAAACAGTGTAGTAAACCAAAACATACAACATCTCCACCCTTCCCTTCAGTCTGCAACGCAAGCACCACACCCTTCCTTGCAACCCTTACTTTATTTCAGACTCTCACATCTCCAAGCACCACAGGCTCACCCAGTAATTTGCTAATCACCTGCAGTCTGGTAAACTAGCTCTGTCCCATTGCCACCTTTCCATGTTTTCTTATGTTAAACCTTCTCCCCTACAACTATCCTGGAGAGGAATCAGCTGCTGAACCCATCAAATCCTTCTGCTTTATTTCCCACACCTTCACAAATGCATACATTGCATGCTTTTCCCCACAGTTCCTGCCATTTACCCTGTATAAATATGGTTATTTCTCCTATCTCCTAACATCCAATAACACCGCCTCAAAAATACAAGTTTGCTCTGTGTGCTTACTATTGTAATCATTTGTATATCTTGTTCATATGCACAGATTCCAAATAAAATATACAGAATGCACTCAGACAAAGGAAGTGCATCTATATGCTATGCACAGTTATCAGAAAGCTCTGCTACTACAAAAAAAAAATCATGCCTGCATTAACAACAGTGCTATTAACACACATATTTACTAACTTTTTTTTCACAATTGCAGTGAAGGCCACTTTCCTGAAAACCAGCAGCGTCTGAAGTACGAACCAGAACTCAGAAGAAACCTACTCGTTCCATCCAAAAAAATAAGTGCAATACTGCCATAATGTTCTAACTGTTACTCAAACACTGTAGAATTATAGTATTGTAGAACAACAATTGTAGTAACCCTGCAGCATTAGCTTCAGTATGACTGCTTGCCCCTCAGCAGCTGCATACTTTGTATTGTCATCTGAACACCAGTATAGTAACACACAAATATGAGAATAGCCTTTCCAACCTGAAGTAACAGCACATTGCACAAACACATACCTCTATATACATGCTTACCATCATATACAGACATTCATGCACAAAGCGCACATACACTGCACAACATCCCAACCCACACTTTATTTTTTTCTCCAACAGACCCCAAAGAATGCCTACCAAAAAGCAACTCTGTAGAAAGCAACGCAGAAGTAGACAAAATCAAGAGAAAATTGTCCAAAATAAGCATCCTCCTCTAGCAGAATTTGTACAAAAAGTTCAAACAAAACAGATGATACAGTCACTAAGCGAAACAAAAACAGCTTCCAGTAAAGAAACTTTGCCTCCACTTTCGAAATGTAAACCGAAAGAAAAAGTGATTAACAAGACTGCAGCTACCACAAATGCTAATACTGCACCTATAAATCTCGATGTAGCCACAAGTAATCATACCAAAAAGATTATTTTATAAAAAATGTTCGGCCACAGAGTCCTTCAGAACCTTATAAAAACAGGAGAAAAATCACTCACAACCCTTAAAACCTAGAAAATTAGAAAATTTGAAAATTTTAATTAGAAAATTAATCCTAGAATTTCTCATAGACAGCGCAATCCTTCTCAAAAGGAAATTGTTTATTTTAGTTTTAAACAGAATGAAACAACTAACAAAACTAAGTACTAAACTACATAAAAGACTTCTCAATAAACGGAATATCAACAAACATAACTTTGCAAACATCTGTGGAGGTGAATGGACTCACACCAACAGTACAGAACCATATTTCAATGAAGAAGCATACAAACAAAAGCAAATAAATCCAATTGCTATAATTAGCAGTGGACAAGGGTATGAAAAACTTAAGAATACCATTATGGGACCAGAAACGCTGCTAAGAAAAATACACAGACTACAAGGACATGCATTAGCTTGTGTTTCTGGAACTATTTGCAAAAGCACCTTCCACCATATCAAAATGATATCAAATCACCATACAACTGTAAGTAATCTGGTTCATAAACTGTACTATGCCAAAAGTCCTGCTTTAGCACTATCCAATTTAAATAACAATCTTCTACATGGTACAGCCAAAGAACTACTCGAAGCATACAAACAAAAGCAAATAAGCTATACATAGCAGTGGACGAGGGTATGAAAAATTTAAGAATACCATTATGGGACAAGAAACGCTGCTAAGAAAAATATCCCCAGAAAACTTAGTATCATCTCTCCATTCCACTGAACCAATGCGTCCAGTCTGCAAATGGCCATGCATATCAATGTGTAACACAGTCTAAATAATCTTTCAGATATTTACGCTAGTTCCTCAATCAGTATGTGAAAGGCAAAGACAAATTGAAAATAAAACGATTACTGTGCGCAAATACACAGACTACAAGGACATTCATTAGCTTGCATTTCTGGACCTATTTGCAAAAGCACCTTCCACCATATCAAAATGATATCAACACACCATACAACTGTAAGAAATCTGGTTCATAAACGGTACTATGCCAAAAGTCCTGCTTTATCAATAGCCAATTTAAATAACAATCTTCTACCTGGTACAGCCAAAGAACTACTCGAAGAAATAGAGCATATACAGAGAAAATATTTTGGAAGTGAAATGCAATTGCTTTAGAACATACTAGCAACAACTTTATAGATGGCAACCTTCTACTACTCACATACAAAAAAGAAATACTAAAGTTTAAAAGTACATCTGCTGAAGTACCAAACCATGTGTGTGTGTGTTGCCGCAGGACTTTCGATAAGAATAGCACAACAACTGTAGACATAATGTACAAAATAGAAGACAATGAAGATTCCAAGATTCCAAGTGGTTCTAATTAGCTCTGTATCTTATAGCAGAAAACAAATATGAAATTACTGACCCCTTAATATCTAGCAGTTACTGCACTGCAAAACTTGACAACAACCAAACACCTTTACATGCTATCACAAATAACTTCCTACTATAATAACCCCTGCAACAATTTAACTCAAGCATCATAATTCAAACAGTGCACCCATTTCAAGCAATAATATGCCTTCACCCAAAAACAGCAAATCTACCTCCCTCTGAATTACTGAAAGGCATTTGTGGCAAAGTAGTTCAATTGCCGTTAGATCTCAAAGAAAATGTACGCATTCTGGGAGTGCAAAGTCCAATAGATCAATCATTAATTATCTTAGTAAATGGCGTATCTACAAAAGACAAAATAATTTGACAACAACTTGTGGACATACATACAGTTAGACAAACCCTGCAATATCGAAAAGACAACAATGAATACTACGAAGAAATAAATATTGAAGAAAACCTGAGGGGAACCACTGAAATAATTCTAGACTCATCAGAAACTGGTCAATTTCAACTTATAGATCCTGCTACAGAATCCAATATTTATACCATTATACAATTCACCCATTAAAATCTAAAGACACCATAGATGGTGCACTGGAAACGCAGCAAATGTGACAAGCCAAAGGATCTCCAATTAGCATATGGGAAAAAAGTATAGAAGCACGTGCCTTTCCTCTACTCTTTCCTACTGGAAAAGGAGGAAGGTATGATGATAGACTCACACAAATATCTGCATCAAAATACTGCTCTTTACAAATGTATTCTGAAGACCCCAGTTTCAGACAAAATGTAGAATACACATTCCACCTTCTCTTTGAAAGTGAACAAGCAACTCCATGCTACGGATTTGCACACACATTGAAATCAGGTACCAATTTTCAAAATATGTCAGCTATACCATTACCACAAAAAGTGCAAGAAAAAGATGAGGTTTGACAGTCAAGCATTACAAATCTTTTAGCAAACATGTGTGGTACAAACGAATACTGGTTCCGATGTCATGGAGATGTACACTGTATCATAAGAAACCTTTGCCCACCCACTTGGTTTGTGACATTAAGGTGTGCAGAATATACATGGGAAGATTTACACGATTTCCGACACATAGCACACAAAAACAAAACAAATATAGATATAAAAACACCAGGAGAACTCTGCTCTCTAGATTCTGTAAATGTATCAAGGTATTTCCATCATCGCTTCATTGCTATGCTACAGTTCATTTGTAATAAAACTGTTCTTCCCCTCGGAGAAGTGCAGCACTTCTTTTGGAGAAAAGAATACCAAGCCAGAGGGGCACCACACATCCACATGCTTTTGTGGATTAAATATGCTCCTAAATTTGGTCAGGACAGTGATGCCACTGTTTTGCAGTTCATCCAAAAATATGTCACTTGTGGAATCCCTTCACAAAGGACACCTACTGACCTTCATGCACACATTTTACAATTTCAAAGATACAAATGTGGGAAGTATTATTGTTGCAAATATAAAAAGAAAGGGAAATACTACACCAAATGCCTCTTTGGTTTCCCTTGACCAGTTTCAACAACAGGTCAAGTTAACAACTTCATGTTTTCAATTAGACATTGTGTCAAAGGTAAATCACCTAAGAACACATATTACTTTAAATGAACAGAAGGATCAAAATACATCAATGATTACAATGCAATCATTTCCCTCCTATGGAATACAAATATAGATGTTGAGTACATTGCAGACATTTCCACTGCAGTTGCACGATATGACACATCCTACTTAACCAAAGCAGAAAAAACAGAGCTCCAAGACCTATGGGATGACATATCATCTGACAAAACACTATCACAGAAATTGTACAGTTTAGGCATACAATTGCTCTCCCATAGAGAATATGGCTGCTATGAAGCTGCAGACCGTTTACCTGGTACTGCCTTGTATGGACAATCTGAAAATATAGTATGGCTAAGCCTTGGTCCTGCTAAATATAGATAAAGAGTTCTGAAATCATATGAAGACATAGATACAATAGCCAAAAATGATCCCAACTGCCAAGACATTTTGAAAAACGATGTACTAGACACATACTACCCAAACCGGAGTACCACTTTGGAAACCATGGTTCTATACCACATAGCCCAAAACTTCACATACAAAAATAATATTAAACCAGATGAGAAGAAAGGTAGATACAGAGTAGAAAATTGTGAAGACATTTTAGTGAAACATACCAAATGAAGCTTAATTATTCATATCAAATTGTCATTAAAAACTCCTCCACATAGAAAATTGTATTACATGTTCCTGCCACAACTTTTTAAACCATATAGAAAAGAAGAAGATTTTCTAGATACCTATGACCCCCAGGAAGACGCTCAAATCAAATGAAAGCATTATAACAGATGTAAAATTTACACAGTATAAAACAATTTTGCACAATGAACAGCAGTCGTCAACCTTCTGTAACAGGAAACCAAAGAACCACTTGGACAGCCACTAATAGCAAATGATGCAGAATTAGCCACGACAGAAGTAAAAAACATCATGTGTCAGTATGAGCAATCTACAGAAGACTTTGCTCTACTAAAATACTAAAATCACAACTAAACAATGAGCAGTGTAGCATTTTCCAAGAAATAACAAAACAAATTGAACATGGTGTGCAGCATGAAACTAAAAATTGTACCTGCCAGGACTACAAACCTATACTGCTGTTCGTGAGTGGTCAAGCTGGTTCAGGCAAAACGTTCTTAATCAAAATCATCAGCAAGTTCCTCCAACAATTGACAAACAACAAACTGTCAGCTGTTGTCACTTCCCCCACCCCCAGGTTTAGCTGCCTATAACATAGGCGGTGTCACTTTACACCGATTCCTACTCCTTCCAGTAGAACAACAAAACAAATTAGACTTTTACAAACTTCCCACAGAAGTTGCAATGGAATTACGCAGAGTTTTCAAACAAATGAAAATGCTGCTAACAGATGAAATAAGCATGGTTTGCAATCTAATGTTAGCCATCATTCACTTCAGATTGCAAGAGGTCCTGAAAACAGACTATGAAGAACTCTTTGGACGAAAACACATTATAGTTTTCAGAGATCTTCTTCAATTAACACCAGTTATTGGTGAACCTATTTTCAAAACCTTAGGGTACAAACTCTGCTGTAAAACGTTTGGCATCATAGGAAATGACAACCTTTGGCAACATTTCCAATACATAGAATTAACTGGAAACATCTGTCAATCATCAGACCTCACATACGCAAACATTTTGAAAAGTATTAGAGTTGGTGTACTATCTCAAGAAGCCCAATCTATATTGAAAACCAGGCCCATCCATGCACTCTATGGACATAACTCATGTGCTACTGATGTCATGGAACAATTAGCACACAGAAATGTAAACTGTATGTCCTTGATGCCAACTCTTGCAAGCTGTTCAAAATTTTATGAGGCAATGTTAAAAAAAGAAATGCAACCAATACTTCAAATTTGGTCCACAGACAAACTGGACGTACATGGTATGACACTACCCATGTGTCAACAAGCCACAACAAAGCTAAATTCCTTAAAAAATGAATCTCTAACACAACTGGTTTGGAGAAAATATTAAAACTATCTTTAAACTGTAGAGTAATGCTTAAACGTAACCTTGACGTGGACCAAGGACTAGTTAATAGAGCACTTGGTACAGTTGTTGCCTTTCAAACATACACACTTGGCAACAACATTCAGTTTGTCAATATTCTCTTTGACAAACTATAAGAAGTTAAAAGTATAGGATGCTCAACAGCCCGCTTCCTTCTTTTCAGAGACATTTATTTATGCATAGAACAATTTTCTGTAACGCTAGCATACCCAGTCACTATTCACAAATCACAAGGTCTTACCCTATATAAAGCATTGATAGATATTGATAGCACAGTGTTTAAAGAAGGCATGAGCTATGTAGCATTATCACGCTTATGTACACTTGACAGACTATTTCTAATCAAATTTGATGCAAGTAAAGTAAATGCTGATAATCCTTGCATTCTAAAATACAATAGACTGCATTCACTCTACACCCCAATATAAAAACCTATCCTGTTCTGCAAAAAAGCAAAACTTTGTAAAAGAAAACTACTTTACTCTCAAATTATGCAGGATCTCACAGCCATTCAACCCAAAAAATGTAAAAAAACTATTACTTCATTAAGAACCAAAACCAAAGAAGAATGTACTGCACACTCCAAACAAATGACTTGGACACAGAACTGTCAAGTCCATTCAAATTTTCAAATACAAATGGTGTCAATTGGTAAGCAAATGTAGCAATCAATATTCTATTCCAATTGCCACCAATTATTGACAACATTTACTTATGCAGGACAGACCAATTGTGTTTGCAAATGTTAGTCCTTCATATAAATGCAACCAACAATCCTGACAACACTTACAGTGTTTCTGGAATAAGGCAGGAATTGGACTACTGTGCTGGAATGGTCAAATGCACTATAAACACACACGAAGATCCACAAGAATTTCTAATGTACTTTCTACAAGTACTAGAAAACAAAAACATAACTACATCATGTGGAAACATACATGCACTCTTTGCAGCCATGTCGCACAAGAAGAAGTTCCTACTGAAGGCTTTGTATATGTATCCATACCTAACAGTGAATCCATTACATTTCAGCAACTTGTACAAAATGCAAACCATAGCATATTATGTACTACCTGCAATTCAGATAATCGCTCCACCTTACAAATACAGACCCATAGTAAATACGTAATAGTAATGCTTTTACGTTACATTGCAGATGGTACCAAAAACAACTGTAAGCTGACTGGATTCACACATGGTCAAGTATCACTTGGTAAGAAAACCTTCACAATAATAGGTATAGTCTACCAGGCAGGAGCCACAACCAATTCAGGTCACTACACTGCATATATAAAAAAGAATTGTGGGTGGTTCGCATGCAATGATACTACCATTACGCTAAAACAGAGATTAGCAGCAAATCTTGTAAACACTTCCTTAATATTCTTTAAACCAAAATGTAATAACTAATCTGTGCATGAACATAAACAAAATTTCAACTTCAAAACTAGGCACAGTTAGAATACCCCAACAGGTATCAAACTGCCCCAAGTTTCTGCATAAAGCAAACAGATAAATGAATACCACTAAAATAAAACAAGGAATAAACAGTTAGAATATGCCAACAGGTACCTATGTGCCCCAAAAATCTGGAATAAGCCAACAGATGGATGAATACCACTAAAATGGAAAATGAAATAAACAAATAGAATACAAGAACTGTTATCTAATTGCAACAATACTACCATCACTTCCAAATAAAAAAAACATACACCTATTCAATTTTCTTACTGAAATCAATTAAATAAATATATTGTACAACAACGTAGAATGTTCTTTTTTAATCCAGCATGTTTTTTTTTTCCACAGACCCAATGATTTAATGAACAAACACAGGAACTGAGCAAATTTCACAGTACACTGGTTTGAAGTATAGTTCTTCTAAAGTACTAACTATGAGGGTCAACAAAGTACAGACATATCTACTAAGCAATGCAATACTCATTATAAACTACCTACACTAACGTGTTTTTTATTTTATCACAGTGATTGAAAATAAATATCTGCTCCAACTACCCATGTCATGAAAAAACAGCATACAACCACAAAAAGGGAAACAGTAAGAATGTAATGATTGGACGCACAAACAGCACACCATAACACACCCATTCAAGCAAACACCTGACGGTAGACCACAATCTAAAATGTTTGCTTCCATGGGAATCTTATGCTGCAGTGCTTGTTGCCAAACACTACAATCTTGACTGCATGGCCTGGACAAAACTCAACATACAGCCTCAACAAAGTAAACAGTAAGTATATAATAATTATACTCACAAACACCGCAACATAACACAGACATGCAAACAAACACCTCACTAATAAATACAACCCAAAATACCTACAGTTTTCAATACCAACATTCTGTACACAATCCAACAAACAAACTAACACACTTCATCTCACTATCCTATAGACACTATTACACTACTGCCAATCAGTACTCACATTTTTTAAAACATATCGCATAAGCAGCCCACATACCACAATCAAAACGTTTGGTAGCATTGTTGTGTTGCTGCGGTGGTTGTGGCCATGCACCCAAGACTCTAGACCATGGCCACAACCACCGCAGCATAACATACTCATTGAAACAAACACCTACCAAATGACCACAAATCAAAAACATAACACATCCACCTCAAAATCTATCCACTTCAATTAACATTCTAAAATAATAATTACAACCAATGCAACAACTCTTCAATACATATCCTCTTCACCCAATGCTCTACTAACGACCCAAAAGTAATATCATAGTAAAGTAGTGCGCCCAGTGTTTACTATGTCCCCGAACAATCACGGTGACCGCGGACACCGCAAACACACCGCAAACACATCACACCCTTCACCCACATAAAAAATACAGCATTTGACCCGTCTCTCACTCCCCAACCTTCTGGCACTACTATACACCAACACACTCTTCAAAATGAGATGTATGCTCAAATCCACAGCGCGCTGTCCGCGGATCCAACATGGCGGGCACATCTAAAGAATGTGACTCCCAGGGTGACTTCCAGGTCGCCAAGTCTAGGCCACGGCTGGCGGGGCAAGCCAGTGTCACCAGGCCACGTGGTACAGGGGCAGCCATGTCATCTGCTGCCCCGAGTAGGCGGGGTGGGGAGGCTGCAGGGGCAGCTGCAGCTCCATCCACCCCAGCTCTGACTCTCCCAGCCAGGACAGTGTTGGTCCCGGTACATCAGACTGAGGTTCACCCTGCCATCATCACACTTCAGCTAATGCCTGCAGAAAGTCATGTGGTCAGTGTGCCATCGCACACTACTACTACACAGTCCACTGGTGCGCCTGCCTCTAGTGTCCAGGGCGGCGTAGGGCACTCTGGATCCCCACCACCCACAAAAAGAAAGAGTAAGAGTGCTCGTCCAGTACAGGCTGATGACACCGACACGGCTACACGGTCCGGCACGCCAAGGAAGCCTAGCTTCAATGATGCCGAACTGGATTCACTTGTGCAGTATGTGTCCGAACATGACGCCAAAATGTTGGTCACTTCAGGGTGTAGGATTACACCTGCTCGACGTCAGGCACACTGGAAGTCCATCGCGGACAGCATAAGTGCTCTTGGGTTTATGAGGCGCACAGCTCTCAAGTGCTACAAGCGCTGGAACGACCTTAAGCGTAGGGCAAAGAAAAAGCTGGCCTCAAGTCATGCCGCAACTCTGGTGACTGGAGGTGGGTCTCCACAAGAGGACATTGAACTCACTCTACATGAGCATGTTGCTGGGACCTACGTCACGGAGGAGCAGATCCAAGGTGTGGGAGAACTGGCAGATTACGAGGCATTGTCCGGTGAGTGCACATGCATGTGTGTGTGATCCATGTGTATGTTGTTTGTGGGAGGGGTTCTGGTTGAGTGCCAGGTCAGGGTGTGTGTGCCTGAGTGTTTTGGCCCACCCATGTGCTTCATCCAATGCATTCGGCGCCCCGGGATTTGGGTATTACAGTATCCCTTCTGCCCACAGTAGGCGTTTTGCACTACATCGCGCCAGTTGCCCTTGAAGTGGCATCTTGCTACAACATTGTTCCGTATTTAGCTGTGTTCATTCAGGCTGATTGTAGGAATTCACCTGGTTCTACTGCGCATCACTCTCCCTATTGTCACATATATGACATGCCTATGGTACATGCCATCTGTGTGATGGCATGTGTCATGTATGTGTATTGGACATGCCACTCACAGGCCAATGTGTGATGGCACTGCTAGCCAGCATGCAGCTGATGTGTTGCTCTCCCATCTTGGTGTCATCAGTGTCTGACATTTTCCTCCCCTTCCAACTCATGGACAGTGCATGCATGGGAGGGTTATAGTCATGTGGCACATGTGTAAATCAAGTACTGGTACTGTAGCTTTTCTGGCCTAATAGCGTGCCATGGTGCTAATGCCTGTTTCCATTTTTTGTCTTTCATGTTTTTGCAGAGGATGACGCACCTGATGCTGTTGAGGGAGAGGAGATGGTGCAGGCCCAGGAGGGATCTGAAGCACGACCAGGCACCAGTGGGGGACGTGGTTTGGTGGTGGGGGAGAACCCTCTCTTGCTGCAGGCCATACTGTCCAGGGGTGTCCCTGGCTGCACCTCCCCAGAACTCTTTTCAGGTGTTGATTCGGATGAGACCTATGTGGATTTGCAGGTATGTGTTCATGGAAGGGATACTGTTCTGTCCGACCCACCTGCACCAGGGGTAGAGCCCACTATGGGGATGTCAGTGTTGGTAGGTGCGCCTGTGGTGGTTACGGATGCAGGGCCACACTCCGCAACATCTGATCCTGTTCCTGGGCCAGCAGTTCAGAGGGGAAATGCAGTCCTGCAGCCTCAGGCAGTGCCGACACAGCAAGGCGCAGTTCGCCTTGCCCCAGACAGGTGTGGTGCCCGCCAACGCGGTGGCCGTCCGCCACCGGGCAATACCGCATGGGAGCAATCCATTTACGGTATGGCCAACCAACAGGCAGCATCATCAGAAATAATTGCTCAAGCCATGGAGAGGGTGGCCACTTCCATTGTCCCCCCAGAAAGGCAGATGGAGCTACTACAGCAGGCAACAGACTCCATTTGCCAATCAGTCAGGGAGGACATGTTGGCGTCCAACAGGGACAGACAGGCGGCCCTGGACAATCTGAGGGAATCAATTTCTATATATGCCCAGGGACAGAGGGAAGCCCTGAGGGAGAGGTCCGGCACCTCAGGCAGACTCTTGTGGACCTTGAGGCTTCCACTGTCACCAGGGCGGAACAGCTGCTGGAGCGCGTCACCCGTACGCTCTCAACAGAGATGCAGGCAACTCGGGCGGAGGCCCGGGCAACTCGGGCGGAGGTCCGGGCAACACCACGGGTGTTGCATGGGGATCTCCGCACCATATCCCTCCAGAACGAGGCCTTCCACGCCCGCATGCTTGCTGCCATGGAGGACCAAACTAGGGCTTTGCGTGGGCTGCCTCCCATTGCACCACCACCTCCTGTGGCAGCAGCAGCAGAGGTTGAGGAGAGCGAATCCAGCAGTGAATCTCCCACAATTTAGTAGCCGTGCAGGCCATGAGCCCATGGAGGTGTTTTTTTTCCCAACATTCACGCAGGTGGCTGTTGGTGGGCACCCTGTCCTCGGACCTCCTGGGTGGACTCCCCCACCCCCCCTGGCCCACACATGGCCATTTTTGATTTTTGATTTTTTGTTGCAGTGTGTTGCCTTGTGTGGCTCCCGTGGGCATCCACTGTATTCCTGCTGGGCACATGCAGGTTTGTCCTGAGTTTGGGTTAGATGCTTACACAGTGACGTTGGACTCCCACGACATGTGTGGGCAGTCTGTAGTCAATGCTGTGTATACATTCCTAGTGCATATTGTTGTTGTATTGTGCACTGCATAGTGTATTGATGTGTGCTTGTGCATCCATGTCTCCCTCCTAATTTGCAGGTTCATTCCTCATGTCTTCACAAGGCCGTCCACTTTGGAGATGGAGCTCATGTTGTGAGCAGTGGACTTCCAAATGTGCGTGGCAACAACACTGTACAGTTGGAGGTGGTGGATGTGCTGGCATTCTCATGTTGTAAGACTACATATCCTTTGCCTTAGTACTGTCATGTTTATGCTATGTCGATTGTATTGTGGTAAGTATTTGGTCATGTGTGTTGTTGTTTCTGCATTTATGTGGGCATAGTGTGTGTGGCCAGTTTCCATTGGGGACACTGTACTTTGTGACACGTGTCATGTTTGGGGGATGACTTTGTTTGCTCTCATATGGCATGTCATGCCATGGTGTGTTGGGTGGCAGTGCTGGGGAGGGGTTGGGTGACATGGCACTGTTGTCGTGTTGTGTCTTGCAACGGGGTAATGATTTTAGCAGCATAGAAGTGTGACTTTTGAACACAGCATTGGTGGTGTTTGTGTAGGTAGGGAAGCACACAATGGAAAACTTCCAGATGTACAATCTCAGGCTGGTTGTGACAGTTGACTGTCCATTGACACATCATAATTGTCAGTTACAATCATCATTGATTGTCAGCTGGTATGTGCCAGGGCTGTGTGCACTCCACAGGGGTGTGATTTTATGTGAAGTAATTAGCCACGAGCTGCGTACGGGCTGCCTCACCCCGTGCTCTTTCCCCTCCCATGCGCAGTGGGCATGCATGTGGTTGGGGATGTGGGGGCACCACCATGTCCACGGCCAGGCCCCGGCGTGTTGCAACGTTGTGCAGGGCACATGCTGCCACTATGATCCTGCACACTACTGGGGGAGCGTATAACAGCTGCCCGCCAGAACGGTCAAGGGAGCGGAAGCGTGACGTGAGCACTCCAAATGTGCGCTCCACTATGCCCCGGGTTGCAATGTGGGCTGTGTTGTATCTTACCTGGGGTGGCGTGGTGGGGTTCCGAATTGGCGTCATCATGTGGGTGCTGAGAGGGTAGGCACTGTCCCCTGGGGAGGTGGTGATGGGTATCATTAGTGGGGTTGTGACATTACTCAGTATCTGACATGCATGCATGCGCAGTGGCATTTATACTCACCGAGCAGCCATGTATCGCCATGCCGCCCAGCTTCTATGTCCCGGTTTAGGGTAGACATTCTGTAGATGAAACTGTCGTGGGTGGAGCCTGGATAGTTGGCGTATACTGAGGTGATGATTCCCTTGGCATCACATACTACATGGGCGTTGATGGAATGCCAGTGCTTGCGGTTTCTATAGATGTGCTCAGTTGCCCTGGGGGGACGTAGAGCCACATATGTGCAATCAATGGCACCTAGCACTTTGGGGAATTGTGCCACCCTGTAGAAATCCTGGGCGACAGCCTGCCTTTCTGCAGGTGTTCTGGGCAGGTATATGTGCCTGGGGACTGATGGGCGTGCAGTGATGATGACCAAGACCTGGTGTAGTACCGTGACTGCGTGGCCTGTGACACCTCCCCCCCACTATGGCACTTGTCCGCTGAAATGATCCAGTGGCCAGGAAGTGCAGTACATTGAGGACCTTCTCCAGGGGGCTGAGTGCTTGGGAGCACAGGGTGGTTGATGTGAGGTCATCCTCCCACTCACTGACCAGGTCGAGTATTATGTGAGTTGGAAACCTGTACCTCCCATACACATGGCTTAGGCATCCCAAAAAGGCTGGTTCTGGGTGTAAAAATTCTGGCCCGGACTATCCTCCTCCTCCTCCTGCGGTATCCCACGGCCACTGCTGCTAGGAACGGTATGTTCATCCTGGCGTCTGAGCTTGTTTGTTGTTTGCGTACACTTTTATGCTGTGCGGGTGGACGTACGCCTACTTCCTGCTGGCGTACGTGTTTCCGGATTGGCCAGGTTCGATTCCATGAATACGTGTTGTAGGCGAGCGTGTAAAACTTCCCGTGCACCCCTGGAATGCCCGCACCCAGCCCAATCGCGTGTGGAACTTCTCACGCACCCCTGAAATACACGTACCCGCTCCCCCACGCCCGATCGCGTGTGAAACCACCCGCGAGCCCCTGAAATACACATACCCCGCTCCCCCAGGCACGATCGCGTGTGGAACTTCTCGCGCACCTCTGAACTACACGCGCCCAGGCCAATCGCGTGTGGAACTTCTCGCGCACCTCTGAACTACACGCGCCCAGGCCAATCGCGTGTGGAACTTCTCGCGCACCCCTGAAATACACGCGCACAGGCCCTTCGCGTGTGGAACTTCTCGCGCACCCCTGAGATACACGTGCCCAGGCCATTCGCGTGTGGAACTTCTCACACACCCCTTAAATACACCACCCAGGCCATTCGCGTATTGGACTTCTCGCGCAACCCTGATATACACGCACACGCTCCCCCAGGACAGATCGCGTGTGAAACTTCTCGCGCACACGTGTTCCCGGAACCCGCAATACGCGTTCCCCGCTTTGCGTTTGCTATTTGCCGGTCCGGTAAACTGGTACAGGGTTGGCGCAGCCCTTTGCGATGGTTTGGCGATCTTGATGGCTTTTCCTTGTGCGAGGGCGTTCTTGGGGGCCTAACTGGCGCTGCTGCAGGGTCGCTGCGCCACTCTGCGCCACGTCTGCTTTTGGATGCGAGAATCCATGAATACGCTGTGCGCGGAAATGGATTTTATCGCACGCGGCTAGCGCAGACATTCGTACGGGCACGCTGTGCGCCAGCCGCGTGCAACACTTTTGTGAGGAATTACATGAATCGGCCTGTTAATGTTTCTGTTAGTTATTAATTAGCAACCACAGATGGTCCTCCATTGTCTCACAAAATTTGGTTATAAGAGATTAAATAATTGTACCACACAATGATAGGGTCATGCTACTTACAATATAAAATCACAACAGACAATAACGTAGACACTGAAGGAGTGGTCTATCATTTTCTTTACTGTAGAATTAGAACCAGAACAAATGCATGCTACATAACAAAATAACACTACAGGTTGGCACATAAGTCAAAACATAATCTTACGTTTGAACATCGCAGGGTTGTCCATAAAACAAACACTAGGAAGCACCAGCAACATGGAGCTTCAGACATCGTAACCAGATGGGTGTCTAGCGAACTGAACAGACATTTATAACAAAATATTAAGGTAAGCTCAGAGAATATATGATATAGCCACCTGTGATATCTGTTTTGTCTGAATAAGTCTTGATAACTAATGGTTTCAAACATCATAACATTAGATGCATAGTGATAGAAACACAACCACTAGATTATTTATGTTTCTTTTTTCAGAGACAGGAAGAAATAAGCACATATGGCATCTCTCTCTAAAAAATCAGATACACAGTCAAGACCGCCAAAGGGCAATTCCAAGGCCTGAGAAGGAAAGTAATGATGATAGGGTTTAGCAACTTTGGTGTTGGAGTTTAGGTGGCCAACACCTTTGAGAACAGGAGTGAATCCAATGAACATCACTAAGCAAGATTCCCTCTATTTTGGTTTTCCTTATGCAGAGTCAAGCAATAGAGAGCTCGAGCTGAAGAAGAGCTGCAACAACCCTGACCTGTTTAAAGCAGTGTGATGATGGTCATTAAGAATGCATCATTAATTACAAACGTCACTGAAACTGGTCAACCTTCTCAGAATGGGATATCCTTCTTCTAATTTGTAGAGGTACCCAAGATGAACAAGTAATGGAAGATTACAATAATGTTATTTTAATGTTTTAACTGTGAAAATACATATTCCAGTGAGAGCGAATAAATAGACAAATCCCCATATGAATGTATCCCTCCTAGTTAAAAAAAAATCCAGGTGGAATATTCATGCAGTTATTCTCCACAGAACACGGGTCGCCTTTTGGTAGCCACATCAGCACTGTTACTAAAAGGAACAAACTAGGTGTTTTAAAAAAAAGAAAAATGAGGAATTTTCTCTCTCGCAATCCCTTTTAGATAGGCGGCATGCCAGCATGGCATAGAGAGAGTGGTGTGTATAATGGACAGAAGTTCTTCTGGACGGACAGTTGAGGTGACTGTAGCCCTCCTATTAGGAATAAATATGGGAGCTTCCCCTCTCTATGCAATATAAGAGTTTTGTATTAAGGGTGATTCCTTACATGCAATACACATTGCAGTGAATGCTCCTCTTATTGTGTGGTTATGGGTAGCTACTGAGACACTTTCACACTCCTATTGAGAGTATTGCCTTCCCTTAGCCTATGATACCACAAAAGGCAAATGGTGTATTTCTCTTTACTGTGCCAGCGTTACCTTTAAGATTTTGTAGGTACTTGGTTTGTAGAAGTGTGAGGACTGAGTTGGCACCTTAGTCATTGCTTATCCTTATACTTCTGTAGGACAGAAGTCAATTTGGCACATCAACATATTACTTTGAAATGTTCTTATCAATCTTTTGATCCATTTGTACATCGTTAGATGATGTGTCCTTTACACAGAAATGGCTATGATGAAAGGTATTTGAGAGTCAATTACATCACAGATTTCACAATGCACATCATACCTCTGCACTAGGAAACATTCTCAAAATAAAACAGGCCCTCTCTAACTCCACTCAAATACTAATGCATTATCAGCTTGAATGAAATGGTGATTTTTCCACGGGCTGTAGTTATGCATATGTCTTGGAACATGACATATGAATACCTAGAGCCATTTGCAAACTGTTAAACGTTTCTGTTATTCTTTGTGGCAAATTATAATAATTATAATTGTTTTTTTTTTCATAACACGATTAATACCCAGGGACAAGTTTCTAGGTGGAAGCCTAGGATTCGAATCTGTGTTGCTATGCGTTGTCCTGCTTCAAAGACAAACGTGTTGCACCTGAGCTATCCTCCCCAGCCTAATTAAAGCTGCCCTGGTGTTATTTGCTACTGCTGTCTACATTATATACACTTTCACCTCTAACTTCCAGTGCTACGTGGATGACATGTAACTATCTTTCAGGCTACCCTTAGCCGCCTCCTCCTCTTTGCCCATATCTGACTGCCTGTCCGCTGTCTTGGTGTGCTGCAAACAACTTCTGTCTCAACGTCACTAAGACTGATATCATTTGCATTGCGACCCCTGCTCCCGCTTTCCCCCTCTCGCTCTGGCCGGCCTCCCTTGGCCCTGCGCCCGCACCCACCTGCGAAGCAAGAAACCTGGGGGTCATTTTTGACTCCACTCTCTCCTTCTCCTCTCACATTTCAGACATCTCTAAAACTATCAGCTTCACCTCCTATGAGCTACTCTACCTTTCTCGCTTTCCCCCAGAGGCTCACTGCCTCCAAAGCCATGGTTCTCTCCAGGCTGGACTTTTGCAACAGCCTCTTCCTCCACCTCCCTTCTTCTGCCCTGCGTCCTCTGCAACTCATCCAGAACAGAACCGCAAGACCTATCCTTCGCCTCAAGCCCAGGAACCGCATCTCTCTGGCACTGAAATCCCTCCACTGGCACCCCGTGGCTGCAAGGATAAATTCAAGATGTGAATTATTCACAAGGCTTTCTGGGGCCTGGGACCTACCTAACTGCAATGCTGCTACCTAAATAATGTCTCTCAGGAGCCGTCCACAAATAAAAAAGCAAGGTCTTTCACACCCTTGCCAGATGGCAATTCATCAAAGTCAGTGGCGTCTGCTATCATAGGGCGGCCGGGTGCCGCAATCCCCAGAAAGCAGAGAAGCTAAAAAGAGATTCATTCATTGAATCGAATTTGAGATGCATCATGCATTTCCTTTGCCAACAGCGCGGGGGAACTGTGGCAAGGCAACAATACAGTACCAGGCAGTGTGTACAGTGGGCCGGCCCTGGCTTTCACAGCGGGGCGCGTCACGTTTTACGCTTTTTTTTCAATAGTTGAGTGCATGGAGCTCGTAGCTCCACGCACTCTACGTAAGCCCCTCTAATTAGCAAGCTGGCGGGGCACCTCGGCGGTGGCCCCGCCAGTATAAAATGTGCGCAAACAGCGCACTGAAAATTCCCTCCTTTGAGTCGAGTCCCCTTCTCCTACATGGATACAGTAATGTCATTGGCTGTTTGCCAGCCAATGACAACCCTTGTATTGGCTGGCAAACAGCCAATGACATTACTGTATCTATGCAGGTGGTCACTGGTGCAGCAGGGACCCTGGCCCTGATTCTTTTGATTTTCTTTGGATGACGAGCTGTGCTGCTGCCCTTTCCTCCAGACCACACCGCACCACCAGCCCAGCAGAGACTACGGCCTGGTCCACGTGACACGAGCTTGCCAGCAGACCGGTAAGTGTACCGGCAGAATGATTGATGTTGTTTGGGGCTGGGGCTGGGAGTGTAACACCACGGCCCGTCAGCACTGAACGACGTGTAGGCCAGGGCCTACACGTCTTTCAGTGTTGCTGACTGTCGTGTAGGCTGGGCCTGTGACTGTCCCACTCCCCGGGCCCGCTACTACAGCGGGAGCCGCCTGGCCTGGCCTTTCTTTTTACCCATGGTCAGTGGCCCAAGTGCCTTGGGCCACGGACCGTGGGTAAAGAAACGCGTGCTGCTGCACATACAATCTCCCAAAAATGTGCTGTTTTATATTGGGCCTTGTAACACAAGGCCCAATATGTCAGGGTGCGTGTTGGGCAGTCAAACTCAAATGATAAGACAATAATTCATTTGAGTTTGACTGCGTGTTGCTATGAAGTGGCGATGTTTGATGTGATGTCAGATTAATGATAACGCGTTCAGACGTGATTTTTCATTTGGTATCATTGTTATGTGTTGGCGTGTTGCTATGAGGTCGTGCTGTTGCGTTGCGGTCTGTTTTTACACCCAACTAAGAAAAGGAAACACACAGGAGCCTGGCCCCTGCTCCCCCCCTCGTCAATCCCAGCTCCAGCCACATGTTCGGGTAGGGTGAGAATAGCAGGGCTACAGGAAAGAGCAGTGCTATTATCACTGCCCACTTGTGAAGAGGAAATGTAAGGCAAACATGCTCCCACACATTTGCATTAATTACAGAGTTCAAAGTATTATGAATAACAAGCATATATGTTTTATCGTTTGCATATATTGTTTGCTCACCCTAAAAATCATTTTACTGTAACCGTCAAACTTCAAAAAATAGGGAGTCAAATTCACTGTTCTACTACCAGCATGAACTGAGAGGGAGTTAGAAGCATCGGCAGGATAGCTCAGGGGCAACATGCTCACCTTGGAAGCAAGAGGACACTGAGCACCACAGGTTCGATCCTCGTGTCCGTGCTTTGAAACCTCTGGGTATTAAGCGCATTATAAATAATCTATCATATGACAGAACGCTCAAGGTTCCTGTGTTTCTCATAGTCCACAATTATCCTGCTTTTTTAAAAACAAATCGAAAAATACAGCAAGGAGACAAAGAACTGTGTTGAAAGCATCAATACTCGCGAGGTGCCAGGTGGAGCTCAGTCTAGTGGGTGACAGCACCTCCTCAGTCCTCCTCTAAGTGACCAGAGTCAACAAGTCCAAGCGGTGACAGCAGCACTCACTCCTACTGTAATGGAATGACACCTGTCGCCCAGTCCAGGGGTTGACAGCAGCCTGGAGGCCTTTGCCAGGGGATGGCACCCCTCACTTCGTGAGGTGACAGCAGCCGCAGTCCTCTTGGAATGACAGCAGACCCTCAGCCCAGAGGCAGGGGTGCCGGCAGACCCTCCATCCTCCACTAGGTTAGAACAGCCCGCCAGCCCTCTATGGATGACGGCAGTCCCCTGAATCCAGAGGTTGACAGCAGCCCACCTGACTTCTCCGAGTGATCGATGTCCCTCGCTCCTCCTTAGCAGCCCCTCGCTGGATTTTCCTCCTGGTAGAGGTAAGTGTGCAGACAGGAGCTTTCCTTCTCTCCTGAGGTGGTGACAGTCCTCGGTACCAGGTGTCAAATGGCCCCCCGGATCGATATCTCCCAGAGGTGCCTGTCCCCAGGCGCCTGCTGGCCCTGGTCCTTGCTTTATTACGGTCGGTGGCCCAAGCCCCTTGGGCCACGGACCGTGGGTAAAGAAACGCATGCTGCTGCACATAGAATCTAAAAAAAAAAAGTGCTGTTTTATATTGGATCTTGTGTCTCAGACACAAGGCCCAATATAAAACGGCACATTTTTTGGGAGATTCTAAGGCGTGCTGCTGCACATAGAATCTGCCCAAAAATGTGCCCAATATAAAACGGCACAGAACCTTAAGAAAGTGTGCAGCCTGAAGTGGGCCCCCGCAGCTCTTCGTGATGTCCAGTATGTCACCCAGCGTCAGTCTGAACATGGGGTTGCCAATTCCATTCACCTCCAGCAGCCGGTTTCCTTTCCTGCATGCTGGCTAAAGCCCACCGCTAACGGATGCCACTGCGACTCGCCTGCATTTTACCCACCGCCCAGTGTTCATCCCAGTTCGCCCCGGTCCTCTCGGTGGCTGGCAGTCCTGTGGATCTGGGGCAGGTTGTTAGGCGGCGTGGTGTGGGTGGTGGGATTTGCAACCACCCCAGTAAACCCAGTTTCGCTTTCAGGTGATGGAGAGAAATTGCAGATGTTGGCGTGTTTACGTTTCACTGTTGTGGTTAGATTCCTGGACTGTAGGCAGGGTCGGGCACCAATAAAAACATTGACCACGGATGCAAATGGCGATTCATTCCTTTTGAGAGAGACTGTTTGAGTAGTACGGTACCCAAGGGGGAGCTTTTTGGAAAATATGATGCAAATTGTGCATCTTTTTTGTGGTTAAATTGAGTCCTGTTGAGGGCCATGTCTACGTGTACCATTGTATTAGTGGGAAACATAGAAGGGCAATGCTTCTGAACTGTGCTGAGGATTGTGCAACCTGCATTTATTTCAATTCAAATTGTGTTTCAGACTTTTTAGGTATTTTGTTACATATACGTATAAGGCCCCTTTCTTCATTTATTTGTTCTCAGTTTTGTATCATTTACAAAATAAATGTTTTCTAAAAAGGGGAAATATCTGTGGATTTCCAAATAGTTATGAAGGCACGTAAACATAAATTGTGCCTGTGTAGTTTGTACCCATGAATTGCAGTGCAGTCACTTAAGAATCCCACTAATTCATATCTAGACCGAGGTGTCAACGTGTGCCTATAACCACGTGATTGGGAGGATGGGTCTCTGGTTTCATAACCCTCTTATTCTGTTAGCAATAGGAAAATGTAAACAGGGAAAGCACCCAGCAAAAACATCAATGTTGGCCCTATTGAAGCTAAACAAGTGCATTAAACAAAGGGGTGTGTTTCAGGTGGGACCATCCCATCCTTTCTGCTAAATGAACGTGTTATCCATCTTTGGGAAAAGGCTGCTGAAAAGATAATTACAGGGTTTGGGGGAAATTAAGGGACAAAAAATGCTTTGAGCTCCAAAAAATCTCAAAGGCAGAGAATGTACAGCACGTGACAGGTAACGGGTTCTGTAATGCAGGGAGGAAGGCCGGGATGAAAGATACTGGGAGATGAGGGATTGTGGACGCGAGGGGCTGGGGAGTTGAGGAGCACTGTGAGATCACCGGAGGGATGGATGAGGGGCTCTAGGGTAGGGAGGCCCATGGGTAGGCTTGTGTAAGCATAGGAAAGGCACTTGCCAGGCACAGCTGTAGCAGAATTAACTACCCGTTGTTGTAGAAGCAGAAACATGGTGCAAGTTCCTGGGCATCTAATAGCAGTGCCTGGCAACGCTTACACCGTATGCACAAGGCCAAAATGTTGGCTTTGTCAATGCTTGTGTTTGAACAGGATGTCAGTGGCTTTGCCAATGCTGTTTTTAACAGGACTTCAGCGAAGGACACGCAGAGTGCTTATAAATCGGGTGACTGAAGGGCTGCAGCAAATTAATTTTGTAATGTGAGCTCTGCAAAGCGCACTTTTAAAGCCCCAGAATGAAAACATTACACAAATGTATATATTGCAGCGTTATACAACTGATGACTGGAACATGGTGGTAGTTGCTGGTACTTTCTTTACACATTGTACTAATGATTATTCTGATGCAGCTTCAATGTTACAAGCAGTTAACTCTCTCTCCTTCATGTGTGAAAACCATTTTAATACTGTTCTGAGCCTATGTTGCCCTTTCTCAGACGATCTCACTTTCTCTTTACAGACGATCAGCAAAACCTTACATAAACAAATCCAACCAGTCCAGGGTAATTGTGAAACTAAAAACATCGGACTTCAACCTCCACAGTGCACCTTCCGGGATTTGGATTTCCCATAGCCTGCGAAGGAGTTCATTGCAGTGACCATTCTCCAGAACGAGGTGAGCTAGCATGAGTCTTTTGTAGGGTTTGGTGCTCAGGGCACTCCAACTCTGTTTGTGTTCATCTGTAGTAAAGAAGGCACACAGCTATCTTGTTTACATTTTTTTTTAAAAGAAGTCAATGTTCGTGGGGATCAATTAGGTGGGGGAAAATCTGATGAACAGTACAGACTACAGAATGGCATCTATGACCAGCTGAGAGGGGGGATGTGAAAATGCAAAGTCATACATATAATGCAAAAAGACCTGCTTATGGTTCAACGGAAGCAAACCTGTCCATTTGGAAACTGTTTTTTGAAGAATAGGATTGGGTGGTGGTTCCCACTTACCTCATGATGTCCTGGTATCTTCCAGTTGAATGGTATACAGTAATTTGTTTTACCGCTGAAAAATCCCACAGTCTTTCAAACATCAGAATACCTTCTTTCTAATCTTCACCATTGCTCCCACAGTGTTTGGGAGGGGTTGGAGTTGTGCGCTGCAGTCAGAAAAATCTCCCTACATTGTAAACAATGTTTTTTTAGAACAGTATTAACAGAACAAACTTGTTCATTTCTTCCATAAGTACTCATTTGGCAAACAAGCTGCAATGCGTACTGTGTGGCTGGTGTCACATTTGCTAATGGGCATGTGTGTTAACGCATGCATAGATAACATCGGCAATTATACTCAACTGTACTGGTTGATGATAAGTACAGCAGAGTTGTGTATAATTGCAGATGTTATCTGTGTCTAGTACCGACAAATTATACTTACGTGTTGTTAAAGAGAATACCTAACAATGATGACACGATCCCATATACATATATATGTACATAATCATTTTGCTTATTAACAGGTGTCACTCTTGCCGAAAATGAATTCAGTGCACCAATTACCCTCAAAACCATTTTCCAGACTCGCACACAGTGAAAAAAGCAAGAGACATGAATCGTGCAAATCTCTTATGAGAATATATTACAGCTGCGCATGTTGGGAAGTGTAAACATTGCAACACCTTTGGATGATGCCTATCGCCGGAGCGTGCTAAAGGATAATGAGGATGTGGATAAAAACGATACATCTTGTCAAAGTTAATCGACTGTGTGCGTTTTTGTGGTGCGTTTGAGTTGGTTTTATGTGGCCATGATGAAACTGAAGATTCTTTGAATCCTGGTGTATTTAGAGGCCTGGTGGATTTTGTATCCAGCATAGACAGTGCAATGGAACTACACTTAAAAAAAGCAACTGTATTCAAGGGCACTTCAAAAACAATTCAGATTGATCTGCTGGACTGCATGTTCACGGTCACCAGAGAGATCATTGTAGAGCAGTTAAAATGCACAGATTATGTGGCAATTCAGGCAACCAATACAACTGATGTTTCCACTAAGAGGCTGTGCTAGTATATCGCTACATTGATGAACGATACAGAATTGTTGAAAGGTTTTATGGATTTACTCATCTGACAGACTCTAGCATGCAGACCATTGCTACTGCCATAACGGAAAAATTGGACAAAGTATTCTCTGAGGATTGCCACAGAAAAAAGTGATTGCGCAAAAATATGATGGTGCAAGTGTGATGAAGGGGGTGTCTGGTGGAGTCCAAAAGAAAGTAGCTGAAGTGTATCCAAATGCACATTATGTACATTGCTATGCAAACCAGCTTAACCTCATCATTGAACAGGCTGTTTCCAAAATCTCAGAAGCTCAAGTTTTCTTTTGTGATATCTCTGGCTTCTGTACATTTTTTTCTCATTCTCCAAAAAGATTCGAAGTTCTAGATGAGGTATCAGATAAAAGACTTCCAAAACCATCTCACACTCGCTGGAGCTACCATATTCGGGTAGTAGAAGCCATATATAAGCACAGGGAAGCACTCTGTAGATGCTTTGAAATCATTTGTGAAAGACGGACTGATTTTGAGGGGGTTACTGTGCATGAGGCCAAGGGATTCATTCGAACTCTGAAAGAGGAGTTCCTTTTCTTCCTTTTTTTGTTCAATGACATCATGCCCCATGTTGACATTCTATATAACCAGCTTCAGAAGTGAGACATTGACTATGTGTATGTGCAGAAAGCTACTGCAACTTTTATCAAGTGCATTGGCAGAGTATGTGAAAGCACTGACAATCTGGAAGCTAAACTTCCATCAGAGGCAACTTTTTCAAGTCGCAATGTAAATATGAACACTTTGAATCGTTTGGCTAAAGAAGTGTGTGATATTATAGTTACATAAGCCCAAGAATGCTTTGCATTTACTAACCACTTGGAGGGGGCCAGATTGTTGCAGAGTGACCTATTTCAAACACATGGACAGTCTTTTCCCAATTATTCCCAATTTCTGAGACTTGTGCATTCCACATGTTGCAACTTTGAATGCAACTGTCCAAGTGTACCCAATGTTAAACAAGGAAAGACTGCGCACTGAGCTTTCAATTGTTTATGAGAGACCAGAATTCTGTAGTTCAAGTGGGGCAATTTCTTTATTAAAATTGTTCATTGAAAACAATCTCAAAGAAGCATTTAGTGAGACAGTGCAGTTATTAAAAATTCTGATTACTACACCCATGACAACAGCTGTGTCTGAGCGCTGTTTCTCCACCCTGAAGTGAGTTAAAACATTCTTGAGAAACACAATGACTGAGGATGGTCTGAATGCTTTGGCCATGCCGTCCATGGAAAAACAACTAATTCAAGAGATCCCTGACTTCAATACACGGACTATTGATAAATAGACGTGCAAAATGATTGACCAGTGAATGTTCTGTTACAACAAGCTATTTGCAGTTATTTTGTGGGTTACCTTGAATTCTTTGTTTCAATGGCCTTATATGTTAGGAATTTGTGTAAGGTTGCAGTGATCTATTTGACAGAACAGTGAGAAATGAGAAGTATGTTTTGATGTTATGGTTGTTGGTTGATAATAAAGCACTCAACATAATAAACTTAGTAAACTATTTCTGTTGCATTTTTATCCATGCAATATGTATGTGCTATTTCTGAGACTTGTGCATTCCACATGTTGCAACTTTGAGCAACTGAAGCAATGGAAACTCAGCGAGGCAGACAGCCATTAGAGGTAGGACAAATCTCGCATTAATTAAGTGGTTAAAAACGAAAGTAATATTTTAGCTTAGTTTCCCCCTTTCAGAAAATGCCTACAATCCCACCTTAGTAAGAGCATGTGAATGCCAGTAACAGCATGACAAACATATGTTTCCATCATTACTGACTATATAATGAATTTCTTTATGCATACACAATGGTACCAGCTATTCTCAATACAAGCTGCTGTAAAATACACCATCACACTTGCACACGTAAGAATAGTGTACCACCATTAATATGTAAAACCGAATGTTTTTTTTTCATATTTCGGTGGGTTTTTTGGACAGTAAATTGCACATTCTGTAGGCCATTTTTCCCAAAATGTCCCGGGGGGGGGGGGGGAACCCCCTCGCGCCCCCTTTGGGGGTGTGGGCTTGCACGCTGCGTGTGCTCGCTACAAAATTCCCCCTGGGAAATTTACGCCCCACCAGCTTTCTAACTCACCAGCCGCCACTGATCAAAGTTGATTACCATGATGTTGTCATTAGCTAGCCATTTCAATGATGGTAGCTGATCTCCCAAAGGTAGGACAGTCCGGCTGTATAAGACATTTGTGCAGCTTTTTGGATGGCTGTTAAAGGTGTTATTATTTGAAACATTATGTATGGTGGAGAATGCATACATCAGGATTAAGGACTGAATGTGGTTCATTTTCTTGAAAGTGTAATTGCAGGGATGACACCATCAACATGTGCTTTAGGTGCACTTTGATCCCTCTATGCAATCTTTGTGCTTTGCACTATGAATGTTATGTTATGTTAACCGTACTTATATAGCGCACCGTCACCAACGGATTTGGTCCCCAGGCGCTCTGGAGGACGTGTAAATGAGAAGGTGGGTTAGGTTAATAAGGTGGAGAGGGAGTAGGATAGTGAGAGGAGTGGTGGACTGTTGGCAGCTTCAACTCAGTAGACACCGGGTGCTGAGCTTTGGTGCGAGTATTGGATCGGTGTCAGTCCGTGTGTGCTGTTGGTGCGACTTATGTGTTGTTGCAGTGTGGTGAAGTGTGTGCAGCTTGTTGTGCGAGAGATGGTTGTGTGAATTTTTTAAGTAAGCAGAGAGTTTGAGTTTATATTGGTTAGTGGGTTATGTGACATTTAACATGCAAGCATTCACAGTTCTGTCTAAGAGTAGCACTTGCTCACCTACATAATTCAGTCTGAGTATGGCAGTCACTAATCTTCACAATATTATCTAGATACTTGCACAGGCTAATGTTCACAATTCTATGTGTGGCGCATGCTAACATTCAAGTTCCATTTAGGTGTGGCCTATGCAAACATTCACAATTCTGTTTAGATACGGCACAGGCTAATGTTCTCAATTCTAAGTGAGGCACATGCTAACATTCAAGTTCCATCTAGGTGTGGCCTATGCTAACATTCACAATTCTGTCTAGATGCGACGCAGGCCCAAGTTAGGAATTATGTCTAAGTGTGGCACATGCTAACATTCAAGTTCCATCTAGGTGTGGCCTATGCTAACATTCACAATTCTGTTTAGATACGGCACAGGTGAATGTTCTCAATTCTAAGTGTGGCACGGCTAATGTTCTCAATTCTATGTGTGGCACGGCTAATGTTCTCAATTCTAAGTGTGGCACATGCTAACATTCAAGTTCCATCTAGGTGTGGCCTATGCTAACATTCACAATTCTGTTTAGATACGGCACAGGCTAATGTTCTCAATTCTAAGTGTGGCACATGCTAACATTCAAGTTACATCTAGGTGTGGCATATGCAATATTCACAATTCTGTCTAGATACGGCTAATGTTCTCAATTCTAAGTGTGGCATGGCTAATGTTCTCAATTCTAAGTGTGGCACATGCTAACATTCAAGTTCCATCTAGGTTTGGCATATGCTAATATTCACAATTCTGTCTAGATGCGGCTAATGTTCTCAATTCTAAGTGTAGCATGGCTAATGTTTCTCAATTCTAAGTGTGGCCCATGCTAACATTCAAATTCCATCTAGGTGTGGCATATGCTAACATTCACAATTTTGTCTAGATGCGACGCAGGCCCAGGTTAGGAAGTATGTCTAAGTGTTGCACATGCCAACATTTTCAGTTTCATCTGAGTATGCTGCTTGCTAATACTCACAATCCCATCTAGATGTGAGGCAGGCCTAGGAATTCTAACTAAGTGTGACGCTTGTCAACGTTTACATTACTAACATTTTAATTGGAGTTCTATCAAGTGTGGTGAATGCTAAGCCTTCCTAATTCTATCCAAGTAGGCAGAGGCCAATATTCATAACCTATATAGATGCGACGCAGGCCAGCGTCCACAATTCCCTCCAGGTGTGACACTTGTTGACATTGACTAGTATGTTAGGATGCAGTGTAAGGCAATATTTCAAACACTGTCATGGTTGATGTGCGGTTGGTGGTCACACACCCTTCTAAGTATGCATGGGCTACGTCTATGGCAGTCTATGTTATGGGAAGGTAAGGTATAGTGGAGGGGGCTTTCTGGTGTAGAGTAATTGCTCTACACCCCACCCATGCCACACTTACAGTTTTTGTTGGTGTCTGTTAGCTGCTGGCTTCCTTGGCTTCCCCTGCTGACACCTGCCCGACACCTCTTGAAGCCGCCAGTGTAGGAGCCGCACTTTGCCTTGGGGCCCTTAGCTGAAGGGGCTGCCGGGCAGAGGGCTGCCCTGGGGATTTCAGATTTGTCTATCAGTTGGCCAATCACCGGAGGGGGTGGCAGGAGGAGGCGGGAGAAAACACGGGAAGCTGGTCGGGAGAAAGTGCACCTTTTCTGGTTTAATAATTATTTAAAAAAGGGCCCAAAGCGGGAGGAGGGAGGGAGAGGGTGTCAGAAGCTGCAAGGGATTAATGCCAGGTCTGGCCCTACAGAAATGGAGGCAAGTTTGAAAATACACCAAAGCAGCCCCAGGAGGGTTGCCTGGCCCACCCACTCACCTGCTAGCGCTCTGGGGTGAAAACGAGCATGCAGCGAGGCGCTGGTCAGTACACCAGCCAGGTTTACTTCATTGCCCAATCAGTGCCCGGGGGCGGTCTGGGAGGCGGGAGGAGGGAGGGAGAGGGTGTCAGGAGCTGAAAGGGACTTGTGCCAAGTCTGGGCCTACAGTAATGGAGGCAAGTTTGAAAATACACCAAAGCAGGCCCAGGACGGTTGCCAGGCCCACCCACTCACCTGCTAGCGCTCTGGGGTGAAAACGAGCTTGCAGGGAGGCGCTGGTCAGTACACCAGCCAGGTTTGCTGCATTGCCCAATCAGGGCCCGGGGGCAGTCTGGGAGGCGGGAGGAGGGAGGGAGAGGGTGTCGGGAGCTGCAAGGGACTCCTGCTGGGTCTGGGCCTACAGAAATGGAGGCAAGTTTGAAAATACACCAAAGCAGTCCCAGGAGGGTTGACTGGCCCACCCACTCACCTGCTAGCACTCTGGGGTGAAAACGAGCATGCAGGGAGGTGCTGGTCAGTACACCAGCCAGGTTTGCTGCATTGCCCAATCAGGGCCCGGGGGCAGTCTGGGAGGCGGGAGGAGGGAGGGAGAGGGTGTCGGGAGCTGCACCGGACTCCTGCTGGGTCTGGGCCTACAGAAATGGAGGCAAGTTTGAAAATACACCAAAGCAGTCCCAGGAGGATTGCCTGGCCCACCCACTCACCTGCTAGCACTCTGGGGTGAAAACGAGCATGCAGGGAGGCGCTGGTCAGTACACCAGCCAGGTTTGCTGCATTGCCCAATCAGGGCCCGGGGGCAGTCTGGGAGGCGGGAGGATGGAGGGAGAGGGTGTCGGGAGCTGCAAGGGACTTGTGCCGGGTCTGGGCCTACAGAAATGGAGGCAAGTTTGAAAATACACCAAAGCAGGCCCAGGAGGGTTGCCTGACCCACCCACTCCCCTGCTAGCGCTCTGGGGTGAAAACAAGCGTGCAGGGAGGTGCTGGTCAGTACACCAGTCAGGTTTGCTGCATTGCCCAATCAGGGCCCGGGGGTGGTCTGGGAGGCGGGATGGGGGAGGGAGATGGTGTCGGAAGCTGCAAGCGACCCCTGCTGGGTCTGTGCCTACAGAAATGGAGGCAAGTTTGAAAATACACCAAAGCAGGCCCAGGACGGTTGCCTGGCCCACCCACTCACCTGCTAGTGCTCTGGGGTGAAAACGAGCGTGCAGGGAGGAGGAAAATTAATGTAAAACAAGCCATGTAAACTCTGCCAGAATCTGTTAACAGGTTCCAAAAACAGATGGATTTGTTTGGAATTGTATGCTGTAAAACCCCTGTGAAAAGCTGATGCTGTCATTAATGTATATGATTTGTGGCAGGTTGAGAATGCGGGCATTGCAGAAACTATAATTTCCTGCCAGCCCCCTGTTCCCCAGTATAATAACAGGTGCAAAACCAGACATTAACATTTACAACAGGTTTTCACGCCTCTTTGTACTATCTGGGTACTTATGAAATCAGAACTGATGTATAGTTGACTGTTTGGTTTTATGAACATTTGTACAAAATGGATATGTTCTCACTATTAATGGACTTGTAGAAAAGGAAAACAAGATTTTGAAGAAAGAGGAAAGTCTAGGGCAGTGCACAGTCTCCCTCTGTCAGCCTAGGTTTGACAGCAGTCTACCCACCTACAACCTGCCCACACTGAAAAGGACTCTACTTTGTTGTTCTTCAATAGTTAATTTTAAAGACATACCTATTGGGCTCATTAAAGGTTTGGTTTATCTCAGCTGTAAATCCACTGAGATACCACCAAACTGTATTACCCTTGCCACCTTTGGTCTGGCGGTATTTATGCCAGAATACAAATGGTGGTAGGCGGTGTTAGTCCCCAATATTTGGAGTCAAGTGGTGGATTTCTGGTGGAATTAGCACAATGGTAATTCTGTCGCAGTAATTTCATCACAATTTGACAAATAGCTGGCAAAGAGCTGGTGAATCCTCCAACTTTCTGCCAAAGTTATAGTTGGGCGGTACAGTAATATGGCGGTATGCAGTAATACTGCCTCATTTTACACGCACCACCCAACTTGTAATGAGCCCCAGATTGAGACTACATGTGCCTACATGTTGGTAACTGTTAGTACAATGGTCATACTCTGTTGGGGCGGTGGCCCTTCGTTTTTTTAAGACCTGACATCTTTTCATGAGGCTTTGGAAACTTTGCTTATCCCTCATGCAACGAGATCATCTGGTCTGAAGATGCATAGGGTCAGATTCTCAGAAATGAACGGAAATGAAACACACACACTGGATGCACTTTCTTCATTTGTGTAATTTCAGAAATGTGCAGGTGCCGTATTCTAAAAAGTTACCTGCATATTTCAGCGGTGTTTGACAGCAGCAACAAAGATGCAGACTCCTGATGCTAAAGAAGCCAGGCATAAGAGGATCTAAGTGGCATTTCGTTGGCATAGGACAACAGCAACTGGGCATTAGATTGCACATTGCATGCAATGACATACCATTTTCATGAGGTATTCATGGTCATTTCCTGGAACATGTGAGGCTGCACATCACACATGGTAAAAATACTATGCATGTAAGGAACTATGAGGTGTTAAAGGATCATATGAGGATGATCTTGGCACATGATGGAATTAATTACACGTGAGGCTGCACATATGGTACCTCATACCATGCATATAAAACATTTGATGGCATCACTGTGGAAGGTTAGGCCGCATTTCACATATGTTGATAGCTATTAAATATGGTGATCTTACTAAGTATATGACACATTTACTCTCATTGGGTGACATTACTTGACATTTAAGGATGCACTTGGCATATGATAGAAGCAACTGGATATATAAAAATATTACCAATATAAGTTGATGGCACCTGGGCTTTAATGCTAAAACAGACATAAGATGGCAGGACATTTTGTATTATGGAAGCACCTGACATATAGATCTCTAAATGGTACATAATGGCAGTCAATGGCCATATGAGGCAGTAGTGGCTTATGAATGGCACTGACCCTGGCCTTTGTTTATTCTACTGGACCTACTTCTTCCATAGCATGACCCCCTTCATTACATATCAAGGCAGCACCCTAGTTAAAATGTGGGTGTTTTATAAAGAAGTCTTGCGTCTGTTTTTGTACCGGTTTTGTATTTTCTGAAATATTAGTTTATGTACCTTTATTAACCCGTCAGTCACTTCAAGTGATGACATCATTGATAAAGGTCATGCAATGTTATTTCATTAGGATCAAAGGTCATAGGCATCATTTCCTGTGATGCCATCAGGTGCGTGATGTCAATTCTGCTACCCCTGTCATTTTGGTGAATTGATTTCCCTGCTTGCAACATCAAATGTTTCAGAATCTAGCCCATAGTTTGTGTTTTTCTTTCAGCTGCACCCTTAATCATGGCAAAAGTCAGTATGATAAAATCATTCATGTAAGAACCCACATTGAATGTCTCGCACAACGGAGGGTTCTTAAAATTGGAGTAATGTCTATACATATTCATGTTGCAAAAAGCCGGCATTCTGATCACATTTCTAGTGGAGACCGGCACAAGCTGTTACTTTCAGGGGCCCATTTCAATGAAAAAAAAACATAGAAAAAGATGCAGACATCCTGTGTACCCATATTTCGAGCCGGAAGAGAAGCAGCGTGCCAGAGCCAACACATCCATCCTGGCTTTTCACATTTAGCCCAGACATCATGCGTTTTCAATTTTCAGACTTGGCTTGATTACATCTACAAATATGTAATTTCAGATGCATGCTGAAACCTTCATTCCAGGCTGTTTGTCGAAGCAAAGTCGCCTTTCTTTTTGATAGGGTGGAACCTAAAGAGATCAATAAAACATGTTCTGTGCCTCTTTTTTTTTCTCCTCGCCTGGGATGTGATCTGACTGTGGTGCTCCCTCAGCCTCCTCCCCACGGTTATTGTTCGCTCTCCCTCTCCCGCAGGCAGCTTGGTGTTTCCTAGCAACCAGCCCAGGCTTTAACATTGATTAAATGTGGTCCTGTTTGTTTAAAACAGGGAAAGAAATCACAAAGTTCCTGCGATGAAGCAATACTCGCTGAAAAGAAAATACCAATATTAGCCTGAAGTGTTTCTAAGATCCCCAAATGAAGGAGCACGTTCGAGACATTTTCTCCAAATACAATTCCAGATGATTGACCGTGAACGGATTTGAACTTGTGCACAGAAAAACCACCATTTGCAAAACCGGGAAAACAGCATGTTGGCAAACGACTGCTAGTTGTTTATTTCTTTTCGATGGGCCGACACAGTAAAAGAAGGTCTTAAAATGAAAGGCACTGAACAGCTAAGGACCCATTTAAAAGAAGAGTCATTCCAGGTACATTATTGACTTATTTTTCCACCCATAACGTAAAAGAGGTTTGCATAACTGGGAGCATATGCCCTTCTAGAGACCATAAACTATGGGTGTACATTGGCATAGCAAACATTGGTTGTACTGCAGATCTCCAGGCCAGAATGTGATATGATATAAGTGATGTCTAATGCACCTTCATACAAGCGTTACCAGGAGCGAACATGTGCACATGTACTCAGATAAAGCAAGGAAAGAAAACACTGTACATTGATACGATGCACTGTTTTTATGTAGAAACAGACATACATGTTGACGTAAATGCACATTTCCCTCCCTTTCTTTCATATCCTTGTACTTGGAAAATCCTTGTGTGCCTTTGTTCAAATGAGGCATTTTCTTTTGTTGACTATATAGGGCCGATTCATGGAATCTTTTGCACCGTTCAAAGTGGCTTTTGAAGCGAAAAGCCCGTGCAAGTGACTTTGCACGGACTTAGCACTGCAACAATACACTTTGCATAGTTCCATGAATCACAGTGTGTATTGACAGCGCAAAGTAACTTTTCAGCAGTCACTTTGAACCATGCAAATAATTCCATGAATCGGTCCCATAGTGCTGAATAACTTTACAAAGTCACTGGCCCTCATTACGACCCTTGCGGAAAGTGACTGACCGGAGCGCCACAGCGTAAATAGCGTTTCCGCCATTGCACGAAGGAGCAAAGTGCGGCCCATTCCGACCCATCGGGCACGAGCACCACGCCACGGCGGAAGTGCAAAGTCCGCGATGGCGGAAATGGCCCAAAAACGGCCCACACCGCCGCCGTACGGCGCCCTAGGTGCAATACCGCCACCCCTCTTAGCGGTCACCGCAGTGTGCGCCTACCGGAAAGTACGGTGACCGGAAATATACGGAAACGGAAGTTAAAACATGGGCCCGGAACGGGAAACATCCCGGCGTACACCTATAAAAACACTAAAACCACACAACCACTAAAATCACTACCCTGAAACACACCCCAACCCGTCACCCACCCTAGCGAAACCAAGAAAAATGGGAAAAGTAGCGAAGAAAGCGTGCGACCGCAAGCGGCAGGTCCACTTCTCCCGTGAGGAACTCACCGTGCTAACAGAGACCCTCCAGGAGAATGCTGCCGTCGTCTTCTCCACGCAAATGACCAGAACGGCACTTGCAAACAAGAAGACCATATGGGCTCTGGTGGCACAGCGGGTAAGTGCGGTGGGGACCGCACCCCGCACCCCACAGCAATGCCGCAAGCGATGGGACGACCTGCGGATACGCGTCCGCAGCATACTCTCTGCCAACCGCAACATTGCCACAGCCACCGGGGGAGGTCCTGAATCACCCATCAAGTTGACCCCCTGGGAAGAAATCTGTGCCTCCACCATCGGAATGGAGAGCATAGAGGGAGTCGGAGGGATAGAGAAAGGAGTGCAGACATCCGAAGATTCAGGTAGGTGGGCCAGATAAAACAATGCCAAATCCACACAGTCCATCCATGTGAAGTACCATGCGTCCACATAGTGCAACAGAAACACATGTCCAGGAGAACGTCCACACACATCGGCCTGATAGCGCACGTTAAAACCCACAATAAATACATAAATAATTAAAAACCCCTAATACACGCACTACACGTGCAGCAGGCACACCCTAACTGCAGGCTGCCAAACAACTGCACCCTCACTCCACACACAAATCAAAGCACCTCCAAGGCCCCGACCCAAATCACCCTCAGGTACCACCCCAATGCATGTGATACAATGCCATTCCAATTCCCACAGACCCATCAATAACCCTCGCCCTCCTTTACTCCACCACAGGGTCCGATCCAAACGACGAGCTACAGGACACCCCTACCAGCACACCTGCAAAGAGGGCCAAGACCAACGGCCAGAGACCCTCCACCTCAGCTGCACGCATCAAGACACGGCAGCAGCACAAATCAGGTGGCAGCACAGAGGAGGGAACATCAACAGGCACCCCAGCAGCCAGCATGCCCACAACACCACCACCACAGGTCCCCCCAATGGATGCCACAGAAGGCACTGCCTCTGGTGGCAGCAGCACCATAGGTGACACCCCATTGATGGCAGCATGCTCGGACACAGAAAACGGGGATGCCGAAGTCAGATCCATCCATGACCTGTCCCAATCCCCCTGTCTGTCCCATCCCGTACAACATGAGGATACCACGCAGGGGCACCCACAAGACGACGACTGGCCATCCCCCACAAGCCCTGTGGCAAGGCAACATGAGGACAACAGCCCCTCTGTGACACCCCCGCAAATGGCCATGGCCCAGCAGAGGCAACAGTCCCTCGACCAGTTGATCGAACAACAGCAGCAACTGGCCACACTCCTCAAGGACCATGCCGATGAATGTGGGGGCACTAAGGCAGACATAGAAACATCAACTGAGACACTTAGGGCAGAAATGGAGAGAGGTACAGAGACGCTAAGGGCACAAATGGAGAGTAGCACCGAGAGCCTGAGGGGGGAACTGCATGCGACGTCCAAAGACGTATGTGCCGAACTAGCCGCAGTGCGCCGTGTGCTCACTGAGCTCTCGCAAACCCTTAGGGACATGCATGGACGTGAGCAGGCAGACACATCATTCGTTGCAAGTTCCGTCCAGGGCAGCCCCCAACGTAGATCTGGAAGGAACCTGCGCTCCACAGGCAGGGGTGCCCCTGATACCCGCAGAGGGGGCATGCAATAGCGACAGCCCACTGACAATGAGCATCTTTGGACACTGGTGTTCGGGGGGGAGGTAGGAGGGTGGAGGGGGTGTGTTGGGCTCACTTGGGTGGCGGGTCGATAGGGTGTTCAACATGACATCACATATGCCATAAAAAGTGCACGATCAACCAATGAGATGTGTGGACATTGATCTTTGTGTACTAGGCCATCATAGGCGTACAGTCCATATTGTGCATGTCCCAGACACACGCAGTGCCACGAGTCCCGTGTCCATGTATCAGCCACCAGGCGTGAGTGCTAGAAGCATACATCAATGAGATGCTGACGAATGTCACGGGCCTCCGGTGCCTTGCAGACTCCATGAGGTGCTGCCACATCCCCACCCTCATCATGACCATCATCAGGTGCTTGCAGTTCTGCGTCAGGGGGCATGGGCACATTTCTACGTACGCACATGTTGTGGAGCATGACACATGCCATCACCATCTTTGCAACCTTCTCATGGCGGTACAGGAGTGCCCCGCCAGACCTGCTGAGGCAGCGGAAACGGCCCTTCAGTAGGCCGAATGCCTGTTCTATGACTACACGGGTACGTGAGTGGGCATGGTTGTAGTCCTCCTCATGCTGGTCCCGTGGGTTCCGGACTGGTGTGAGGAGCCATCTCTTCAGTGGATATCCAGCATCACCTGTATGTGGACGAGAAACGTATGATGTGGAATGCCATTGATACGTACGCACACCCCCCCCCTTCCTGCCAGGTCATTGCCAATTCACATACCCCACATCATCATGCATGTAATGAGACTTACCGAGTAGCCAGGATCTGTTCCCTGCGTGTCGCTCCATGTAGCGTGGTATTGTAGAGTTCCTCAAGACCATAGAATCATGGGTTGATCCAGGGAATCGGGCACAACAATGTGTAATGATCCTGTTGGAGTCACACACCATTTGTACATTCAGGGAATGAAATTGTTTTCGGTTGCGGTACTGGGCCTCCATGGCATGTGGGACGACCAATTCAACATGGGTGCAGTCGATGGCACCAATGCAACCCGGTATGCCGCCAAGTGCATGGAATCCCACTTTCGTGTTTGTAATTTCCTGCTCCGAGCGTGGTAGGGAGATGTAGTCGTCTGCGTGCTGCAGGAGGGCATCGAGCACTTGCAATAGTGTCCGTGAGAACAGTGGCTGAGAAATGCCATGCAACTGTCCGACTGTGTGCTGGTAGGTGCCTGTGGCCAGGAAGTGGAGTACAGACACCACCTTCAGTAGGGGTGGGATGGCGGTTGGGCTATCTATCATGCTGACAAGGTCAGCCTGTGTCATGTCCACAATGGCGGCTATGGTGTCCCGGTCCAGACGGTAGAGGGTGTGGATCTGCTCATCAGTGAGGTTGAACGGATGTGCTCGGAGGCGTGGTATTGCGGGCTGCCTGCGTGGTGGTAGTGGCTGTGCTGGTGGGCCTTGCTGGCCCTGCCTTGGCCTCCTCCTCCTCCTGCGTCTCCTCCGTGCGGCTGGTTGTAGTTGGTGTTCGTCTTCTTCTTGGAGTTGGAGCACTTGCAGTGCTATCAGGTCCCCCAGGGCCAACATCGCGAGTCCTGCCGGTAGCATTTCGGTGTGGTTGTGGGAGGAGACTGGCTGTGCAATTTATGTGTTTTCAGGCTGTATGGCCTCCACCTGTGGTGATTCATTCCACCTGTGCAAACTGCTCTCCCCTTTGGCCGAGCACGTCACGCGCACAACGCTGCAATTCGGGGAATGGTATCTTGCTATTGCTATCATGTATTTGTACCCGATGGCCGTGTAAGATTGGTTGATATGTTCATTCTGCTGTGGTCCCATTGTTTCCCATACTATCTGTGCAGTCGCGAACAGACTTGTGAAGGGTCAGTGGAACGTAGTACTCGAGTAACGGTGGGCCCTCATGCATCACTGTACCGAGTTGCAACGACGGGCGGGGCGTCCCATTCGTGGGTGAAGGCAGTTGCCATTTTCACACACAGCCGCACTCGATGGAATAATTAGTGATTTCAAACGGCCACAGATGCCTTTCCGACGTGATGTTGCAAATGAGGAATTCGAAGGGCGGCGCTTTCGGTTTCCAGCTAGCGGCGAGGAGATGCCCACAGGTCTGACTGCAAATATAACGTTCTATTGTTCAATGTCCTTGAGACAGGGCCCATGGCGAGGGAGCAATGATTGATATGAATAGTTTGGGATGCGCAATAGCTACGTGGGCGATGAGGCCGGCCGTTCCCAAATACATGTTACTTCACAACACTGGAATTACGGGCTGGGGCACTGTGGATTTTGCAGGCTGCATAACGCACAGACTCAATGGATGTTTCTAATGTTATGTGAGTAATTATTCAGGCGTTTTGATCCCGGGATGAGGGAATGATGAATGGATGCATGGGCAGGTGATTTGATACAGAGTTTGCCATGTACAGGGCTTCTTGGGATCTATCCGCCTCCCCTACGCTATGTGATGCAGGGCTGCCATAGTGGGACCATCGTCTATCTGGCCTTGTTGAGCCCTCCCTGTCTCGAGGCGCCCTCAGACACTTGTGTCCATGCACGTTACCAATCCCATCAGATGGATTCTGTTTTGACAGACGCATGCACAGGTACACTCGTTTGTGATGGTGTTTGCACCTCGATATAGATGGTTATGAGTCGCAAGTGGTTTTGGGGTGGTGATGATCCTTTTGAGTGGGCTAGCATGCATATGGCTGTGGATTTCGTGTGATCATTGAAGTGAGTTGTTCGAATGTAGTTCTGATGGCCATTCTGTTCTTTTTCTTTTCTTTTGGTTGACAGGTATCTCCTCCCCTTTTGCCACTGCCATCTGTATGCCACTCCTGCAGATGGATTTTACTCCCGACACCTGCTGCTTCGTGTTAATCAGTGGAGCAGCATTACGATCTTATGGGACGATCGCCAATGGCCCACATGCCCTTACGCAGTACTGGTGGCTCGGAGCAACATTTCGGCCTTTCAGCTGGACTAGTGCCTCCCCATTGGGACGGCCCTGCGGTTCTGTGCGCTTCCATGTTGCCTTTTCGTACGTGAATGTGGCTCTGTGTACCATGGGGGAACAGGGCGACACACAAGTAGTGGCTGGTCATTTCTTGCGGATGCAGCCCACAATGGTGATTAGTGTTTTGGAGTTCATGGCCTGATGGCTGTATGGGCTTGGTGACTTTGATGTGCATAAATTTCTATTCTGATTTGGCCCGTGTAGCGTTTTTCTTTGCAAGTGATGTGGCATATGCCTATTTGGGGGGCGATGTATTGTGAGGAGATCTGCATTGGGTTCCAGCTTCGGGGTTTAGTTGCGTGGTACTGTACTGGGCGCGTTTGCCTACTAAGCCCGTGAGGTCAGGGATGGGGGCTGCCTATATGACAGTTTGAATGTTGTCATGCTCAGGGGCGGGGGATTGGGTTTTGTGTAACAGATGCCGGTCAGCCAGGTGGACTGGTGGAATGATGTGATTTTCGGAATATTGCTGGTCACAGGTGCCTGTGTTTGCGTGCGTTTCTTGGTGGGGGACTGTGGTCATGTCCATTGGGATGGCTTCTGTATTCGTGCCATCTGTGCCCTGCAGCTCCCATTGGCCCCTCTTGTGTTTCTTTTGTTCGTTGGCATGCATGGGTGACTTGTACATTTCAATGGTTGCATTGTGACTTCATTGCACCTACGGGGAGTTGTACTTTGTGGGCAGGGAGCGGTGTACAGGCACTCAGTGGGGCCGTTTACGGTTGATTCGCGATGCCGTACTTCTCGCCATGGCGGAATGGTACATTACGCCATGCCTGATGGCGTTAGGTACATGTCCGCTAGGGTCGGAATTGGCGTACCCTTGCGCCATGGTGGTGTTTGCGGTTTGGCATGGCGCGCGCGCGCGTGCTTGGTGCAGTTAGCGTTGGCGTTCACTACGGTGTCGCTAATGGCTTCGTACTTTGCGGTGACGGGTCATAGTCGCACCGAGCGCTATTCGATGGCGGTATTGCATTTCCGCCATCGTTTTCCGATTTCCGCAAGGGTCGTGTGTGTAATTATATTTTACATAGTATCGGGATTGTAAATCTGCAGAAGGAACTATACACAGTGCCCATTTCAGATAGATCGTTTTATCCACTTGCAGAATCAAGTGCTCTAACAATTTCGAAAAAAACACATTTTGTTGTCAGCGCTGCTTTCTATGTTCTTCGCACATTTAGGCAATTGAAAACCGTTATTGCAAACATAGTCGCATGGAAGGTATTTGGTTCATTACAGCCGTTCCACTGATTATTATCTTAATTGTTGTGAGATGTACATGCTCAAGCACATACATTTCTTTCTTTCTACAAAGCCTTTGTCTGAAACCTAATGAATGAGTTAACTGTGGTTAATACAATTCTTAACCAACAAACACTTTGCACAACACCCCTGCCATAAGAATGCAGCTACCTTTCAGGGCAAACATTTGAACTGTAGCTTCACACATAATATCTATCCTCTTGCACACCTCACCCCCCCCCAGCAAACCTCTCTCCACCCAGCCACGTAGCAATAAGCATGGGTGGCTAGCTGGGACTTGGCCACTCCTTTTAAACTTTAACGGCTACATCCACACACGCATTGTACCACCCCCTACTTTCCCAAACTCTGGACTTCAATCCTTCCGAAGGCCTTCAATCTGCAGTACGATGGTGAAAGGCCCTATACCAATGAGTAAATGAATGAAGATACCTTAAGGCTTTACATCAGCGTAGCTCTCAGCTCTGAATACACATACTTCAGCTTATCACCTTTTTTCTTCTTTTGTGTAGAAGAAATATGATATGATAATGTATTTATATCGCGCTCAAGCACAAGTGTTTCAGAGCGCAACAAGGCAAGGGAGAGGAACAGGGGAGAACAAAACAACGATCTTACTAGGCCCAGTGACATTAAGAATGCGCAAGTGCATGGGAAAGGGGGAGGGGAAAAGTGCATGGAGGAGGGGGAAGTAGAAATTGCAGAGTAGAGGAGAACAGATAAAAAATAATAAATACAAATAAATTAATAATAAAGGCAATAAATGGTGGTAGTGCAGTCAGCAAGTGGCAAGTGCTATGATTAAGGCAGCAGGCAGGGTATGTCTGATAAGTGCAGAAAGAAAAGAAAGTGGGTGGGGACTGAATGGGTACAGATACAGACCCCAGTGCAAGGGGTGGCCCGGAGACACTGCATGAGGGTGACAGGATGAACAGGTACCTGGGCCTGGAGGACAGGGGGTGGCCAGGTGCACGGTGCCCAGAGAGAAACAGATCAGCCGGGGAGAGGGGGTGTTAGGCAAAGTTTGTATGCAGTACCCTCTGGGAACACTACAAACAACTGTGACTACAGGTATAGGAAACCCCTCCTTTGGTATACGTTTGTACTACACAGTTTTGGTAGCGTGTTGAGCAGCCAGGCTTATCTCAAAGAGGGGTCAATGTGAGCTGTAGTGGAGTTACACAGAGATTTACAGTTACAAATATTCAAATCAACTGTTACACTCAATGTTTCCTGAATAAACAATTATTAATTTATCAGTAACATTAATCAAATTATTTTTATTATTATTAGTCAAATTAATCATTCACATGAGCTCTGCCCAACCCACCTATCAATCTCTGATGATGTGTTTGGGATTCTTGTATTGCTGCTCCCCCCCCCCTGTTTTAGACATCTTCCATCCTCTTTTCTTTTGCACTTGGTCAGCTGTTGCAAGTAGCTTTGGTTCACATGAACCCTGCCTCACCAACCTGCCTATCCCATCCCTTTCCTTTCTTTACTGTTAGATCACAGGGCATCTCTCAACCAGGCATATGAAGCAAACGGCTGATGGAGAAAAAGACAATTCATGTTTGGTCCTTTAGGGCCTAGAAAAGGCCAATGTGCCATCATTGGGCCCATCATCCACCAGTTAGATACCATTGTGTGTCTCCTCTCACACAACCCATTGCCATTCTGTCCAAGGATTGCACAGTCAAACACTGAAAGCAGCCACGGAAAGCTGCACTGGAAAAACTCACTGATTTTACAGGTACACCCCTGCAGCACACGCTAACTCTTTGCATAGGTTTTGTAATGGTGGTTAATGGCCATTCATCAGTTGCACAAACTGCTGACATCATTGGCCTCATAACCAACAACAATATCAATGGCTCCTTCATTTCTGAAGCACGGTTTAAACTCTCAACTTGGGCATCTTCATTATCATGCAACTCCAAGGTTACAATACCTAAAATACTGACTGCAGGTGAATAACTGAAGGGGCTGGAAATCATAAATAAGACCGAGTGGCCCTACATGGTAACATTGTTCACCTGCAAACACCCCTTTCAAATCCCTCTCATGCTGGATCCCCAGCTCAAATAACCAATACATTCAATGCCACCTTATTTACAGGCTCCAAAATGTCTCGCCTCAGAAATACTCTCCTACTCTAAGAACAACCTCTTTGGAGACTTCAAATTCCCTTAATCCTAATCAGCAAAACACCACATCACTCTCTTTTCACCCTGACCAACACTGTGGACCCTAAACAGAAAGTACCCAGAAAGTACTCTTCCTCATGCATGTCAGAGGTCACACATTCAACCACACCTTCATCTCTTCCACGCTCCTCTCATGCACAAATCCCCACCCTATGAACTGGACCCATCACACCCCAGTCCCAATTTGCATATCACACACAAGGTCGCCCCACAAAAACCAGTCTAAACACCCTCTGACTGTGTGCCACTCCTTCAAGACATTCCTGCTAGACACACTAGAGGCAACCTTATCAATGTTCTCTACCACAAGGAATGCCTCAGACCTTCTGAATATATTCAACCACTTCATGGGCACCTGCACATCCATAACGCCCAGTTGCACCAAAGTCAATCCAACAGCACCTTGGTACACACCCAGGCTTGTCACCAACAAATGCTTGATTAGATCCCTTAATAAGTGGTGCTGAAAAGACTACAGCCAAAGGATCTCTCATCCCGAAATCCCTGCACACCAAACACAGACACAAGATTTCATAAGGAAAGGCAGTTTACTACACCTCCACCATTGCTGCAGCCTTTATCAGGAGCAAAGGCTTACTCAAAGTAGGCAAGGACAGTGTCGAGCCTGCACCTTTCCATAAGCTGCCAGATTCACAAGGGAAATGCTATGGAATCAATAACTTCTCCATTTAAACAAATTGATACGATCAGCTTTCTCATCGACCCCTCAAAAACAGAGAACCCTGCTATCCATCACCCCATGAATTGACCTTCTAGACCAACTTGCCCTGCTTGCTAAGGATCTCAAAGAAACAAGTGCATTCCTTAAACACACTGCTTATACAGAGAACTTCATCCATGACTCCCTAATTAAAAAAGTCACTTGCCCAGTGCTCAGTGTACTTCGCGGTGAAGGACACATTGAAGAGGAGCTCGCCAACTACAGACCAACCCTGAGCCATTCATAGGGAATTTTACAATGAAAGTAGTCGTGACCCAACTGTGTCCCAAACTGGACCTGCTTGGCATCCTCAGTAATCACAAATCCAGCTTTGACACCAAATACAACACTTACACTACAATCATCCAAGTGGAAGACAATGCACTGTGAATCACAGACACAGAAGACTCATACCTCCCAATCCTCTTAGCTTTCTCAGCTGCCTTCAACACAGTTGACCACCTAACACCCCCCACCCTCAGCAACAATATAGATTTCTCAGGAACCACATTAAAATGGATTGTTTCCTACCTATCCGGCAGACACCAGGCCATGCAGATTGACTCATTCAGATCCAAATGACTCTCAGTCACTTGTGGGGCTCCTCAAGGTTTCTTCCTCTCCCAAATCATGTTCAATCTATACATGGAACCCTTAGAAACTCTCCTAAAGGATCCCAACATTGCCATCCTTCAGTACGCTGATGAAACTCAACTGTCCATTGAGGTTAGTGAAGTCAAAGACATCAGTCGCCTCTGTAAATGCCGGCTACTATCCAAATATGGCCGTCAAATTCCTATGAACTTAAACCCATCAAGACTGAATTTGTCCCCATCAGTCCGCCTGCCAAACAAAAATGTATGCAACAATGGCTGGAGGACATACGCATTGAAGGATTTGGCTTGCAGCTGTGAAAACCCATCCAAGTCCCGGGGCTTCATTGTTGACAGTAGCCTTCCTTCCAAAATCACATAACCAACAAATTTCAAACCATGTAGCTATAGAATTTCACACTACAACATTAAATACGTCACCATATATCTCTGAATCTTCACTTGAAAATATTAAAAACTGAAAGCATCACTTTTAAAGATGTCTTGAACAGAACCCCAACATTATTGTCAATTAAACTCCACACTTCTGGAGCCTCTCAAACCTCATGTAGCAAAACTATCAAAATGTTGGGTGCTTCATTGTTAACAGTAGCCTTTCCTTCCAAAATCACATAACTAACAAATTGCAACCCATGTAGCTATAGATATTCACACTGCAACATTAAATATGTCACCATATATCTCTGACTCTTCACTGGAAAATATTTAAAACTGAAAGCATCACTTTTAAAGATGTCTTGAACAGAACCCAAACATTATTGTCAATTAAACTCCACACCTCTGGAGCCTCTCAAACCTCATGTAGCAAAACTATCAAAATGTTGGGGTCTAAGCCAGCCCATAAAGAGGAGACTGACATACTGTTCTTCTCCTGCCATGCCCTCAACAACCCAGACAACCCAGACAGAGGATCGAAATGCACCCACCATCTTCCAGTTCTACAAAATACTAAAAACGTGGCAGTTTCAACAATACCCTTTGGATAAAAAAAAACAATACCTCATTCCAACCACCAACAGTTCTGCGCTACTTAATAATGCAGTCACCCTCCTGTTGTAAAGTGCTCCTTTGCTCTCAGCTAAGCTTGCGTTATATGCAATAACATGAACATAAAGTAGCTGCCCATCATCTTTTTACTATATTGTGTTATTCTGTCTGCAGGTAGGAGTTACGGGGCACTGGAAGGGTGTGAGTTTGTTCAGTGTTGTTTTAGCAGCATATACTGCACGGTGAGATTGAATTTCGTTGAGAGAGGTAAGGTTGGTCACAATAATGGATAAACCTGCCGTAGCTGAGAAACTTGAGTATCTAAATTCAGCAACTTATCTTTACTTTTGCTGTATAGTGCCAAGATGATGCATGTCATGCACATCACAGCACTTGAAGAAACCAATGAGATGGGTAAAAACAAAGGGGGTGATAGAGACGATCAAAGTTAGAATAACCTGAAAATAAGCATGTGTTTTCAGAGGGAGGTCTGAGAGTTCTGGGCCACAATACAAACACTGTTATGAAACCTAGAACACCAAGTTGGTACTGGAGAGGCCTGAAATTGCAGAAATGTGGATGCAGTAGTAGGTGCTGCAGTATACCTAGAAGGTGTCCTTCAGTGATCCATATAGCAAGCCTAGCAAAGCCAGCATTTTTGGATTTTGTGGTAGGAATGAGATCTGCATTTTTCAGCCACTGCTGTACTGGTACAAACTGGATGCAAGATGATGAAATCTGGCAAATTGTAGTGCCTGGGATATTATGTCAGTGTCCGGCAAATGGCTATACAGTGCTTATATAATAGTATACAAAATGGTTGTCTTTGTCCATTTTGTTATTTCATTGGCACAATAGTGGGCTTAAAAAGCCCAAAACAGTTCCCTATGGGCATACTGTGAGACCAGCCAGGGTGTAAACCAGATGTGGCCTGTGATATAAAATGGAAATTGGGAAAAGCTAAGCAGGATATGGAAAAGAGGGAGAGAGTTGGAGATTAAAACGGACAGACATTGGTCACAGCAAAACAAGTAAGATAACATAATGTTGTGTGATAATGATTGCTGGAATGTATATGTAGTAGAATGGGGTTAGACCATAATTGGTCATAAAAAGAATCAAGTGGGTCCATACTGGACAACTGAAATATCATGTCAGATGGCAGTGCAATGTCTTGCAGGTGGTATTTAAAATCAAGTTATGGTTGTCTGATGACATTGAGATGTGCACAAGAGGTCCTTCTTTTGTGGGGTCTTAAAAATGAGATATTTGTAATGATTTCTGTTGTGAGAAGTTCTCAAGAATTGTGGTAATGTGCAGCCCACCGAAAGAGCCACAATTTGGGGGATTGAAAAGGACAAAATGAAAAAGATTTGCCTCACCCAGAGCCAGCTTCCTGTGGAGGGGAGAGAGTGAGTGTCACAACCATTTAAAACAAAAAAAAATGGTCAGACATTTATCCTTTGATATAGTGAACCATAGGAAATAATAATGAACAATAACATGTATTCAATAAAGGGAACCAATATAAGAACACATATACTACTTACCTTCCCAATACAGAGACAATTATATGACTATAATCTCTGATAACAAAATATAAATAAATAACATATTTTAAAGCTCAATATCGGTTGGTAATTTGTAGGGTCACCTCTGTCCCCCTACTTAAATATCGGAATTACCACCAATCGCTACTAGGATTTGGGGAGTAGGTCCCTGTGACTTTTAATACTCAAAGGTTAAACGTATCAGATGGAAAGAGAGGTATGTGCGGTATGAGATCAGTATCTAAGTTAGAATGCTAACACTGGCCTCTATAATGTGTCTTTGCAGAAGCATAATTGTCAACCTTAATCCATTTCAGAGTCCCCATGATGCCCTAAGATTGCACAGTAGCATAGTTACAGCACCTACGTTCAGTTGCAGCTTCTGAGGAGTCATTCATCCTACAGCGATTTCCTCTTTAGAGACAGAAATTTTGAGCCGATAATGAACTGTTCATTGACGCTGGAACTGTCTTGCCCTGTGTGAATAGAAGTGGGGATGGAAAGAAGTAAGTTCCAAATGTTTTTGCGAGTGGAAGGTGAAGGTGACCGCATAGAAGCGTGCCCATTCTGTTTGTTGAAATGGTAGCTGTTGTTGAAGTAGGTGCACTTTGCCATTTTGACAGCCGAGGGCAACCAAACACTGACAAATTACATCAGCTGAGTATGGAAACATACCTTAACGTGTTACATATATAAATAGATTCAGTAAAAAAAAAAACTTTGTTAAAGGGACATTATGGTTAAGTTGTGCTACTAAAAACCTATGAAATTCAGTAAAAAAAAACTTTGTTAAAGGGACGTTATGGTTCAAAAACCGAAAACCCCCTGAAATTTGCTAGTTATGGTAAGCTAAGCAACCATAACTAGCGCCACCAACGTGCATTGCTAAGACTAACACCCAGGACATCAAAGATGACATCACAAATGTCATTGATGACATCACTGATGACATCACCTGTCAGGCTCCCTCTTTTTTTCCTTTAGTGATGTATCTTAGCCAGTAATACTTAGGAACAAAGAAATCAAAAAGTACTATATTTGTAGACTTATACTTCAAATATGTTCTTACAGTAATTCATTTGGGGTTCACTCACAGCATATGAAACATATACATAGGGAGAATACACACTTGAAAGATACCAATGCTTTCTGTGTATGAATACAATCCGAAAGGTTATCAACACTTTCTTATTGTTCTGCTGTTTTTTTTTTATTACTGTACTTTCTCTGGATATGCTCATATTTGTATTCTCATTTCTCTCTTTAGGGTGCAGTCACATCATGTGAAAGTTATACATAGGGAAGTAGTAGGTTTGAAACAATCATTTCTGTGCATAAAGATAATCAGGTAGGTTATGAACACTTTCTGGTTCTACTGCTTCTTTTTTGCATACTTCACTTTCCCTGTATATACTCATATTTGTATGTGTTGTTGTGTCTTGTGTTTTGTATGTAATAATGAAATTATATAGGAAGTGGGTTTCATTAGCTACTTATTACATGTTGCACAGTACACAAAACTCTAATAAGAAAGCATTTATCATTTCACTATTCAGCATGGGAAGATTATGAATATTGAACTTCCATCATGTATGCTGCACACAATGCTTATGTTTATACATGAGTAGATTATTATACTGTAAAGAACTTCATAATAGAATGCTATTTATATCAATGCATTGCTTAATGCACTACATAGCTCATGACATCTATTCCAATGATCCTTGACACTTTGTCAACATTACAATAAGAATCCCTTGTACAGAATTTTCATGAAAAGTACATGCACATGTGATGTCATCAGTGATGTCATCAATGACATGCGTGATGTCATCTTTGATGTCCTGGGTGTTAGTCTTAGCAATGCACGTTGGTGGCGTGAGTTATGGTTGCGTAGCTTACCATAACCAGCAAATTTCAGGTGTATTTCGGTTATACTTTTAACCATAACGTCCTTTTAGCAAAGTATTTTTACTGAATTTCATAGGTTTTTAATAGTGCAACTTAACCATAACCTCCCTTTATCAAAGTTATGTTTACTGAATATACATATTTGTAGTGTGAATTTGATACATGTTTACTAGCATTCCCTTACTTTATATACATGTAACATAGAACATATTGAACCCCCAACTAGTGATTTTGATGTCCGTGGACTATGCATATGTCCATGGACGGGCAAGGACAACATCAACACTACCCAAAAACTCAGGGGGTATCTTATATTGTTCTATCATGCCATATAAACACTGAACAAGTTTAAAAAGCAGCACATAAACACATTATATGTAATAATAAATAAGAAGTGGAACCTATATATGTAACCGCCCATTTAAATAGCATATGTCTTAAAATGGAAAATACCAAAACAAAAAAGATATGCCTCCAACATAATTACCTCACAGAAACTGCACAGCAAGAAGCAACAGCAGACCTACACAACAGTAACAACAAAACTTACCAGAAACTAGTAAGTTAACTTAATTTTTCTTATATATTTCTAAACTTTCTGTATTAGGTACACTAAAAGTAATATATTTTTTTACACAGAAATATCCAGTACTTTGGAATGGCTTGAAGAAAATTTCCCATGTGAGGAAATGAGTGAAAGCAGTGATACTAATGGTAGACACTTCTCCATATAAGCAAATTAATAATCATTGTTTTATGTGTACTTAACATATATATTTTTTTTAACAGACCATACAAACATTGAAAATAATACAGCAAAAGAGACATTGCAAAATACTCTGCAGCGCATGGATCAAAAAATGGATATATTTAGGGAAAATGTCAATATTTTAAAACATTTTGTGGGAGACCACATAAATGAAAAAATTAAGTATCATTGGCCCACATGCACCAATTCCCCCTCTCCATGTCCCAGTCAACTATCCCCAAACCCTCACCACCAAGAAAAACATTATGATGAGATTTCCATCCCTTCATCCACTCGCATCCATCCTCTCCAAACCCCTAATTCCCCTGTATTTGTGTCAGTTTCTGCTTCCCCATCTCTTTCATACATTTTATATCTGTATATAATAAAAAAAAATTATGTGTGTTGTACTTCATTCCTCTGTGTCTTATTTTTTTTTAAAAAGGCAGTTATTGTGTCCATGGACAGCGCGGATGTCCGGAATGTTCGCAATTATCCAAAATGCGGGTGTCCTAAGGACACTATACATGTCCGTACTGTCCGCATGCAAGATGGACCTGTTCTTAGAACACATTCAGTGTCCAGAATGTCCGTAATTAACCAAAATGGAGGTGTCCTAAGGACACTATACGTGCCTGTACTGTCCCCAAGAAAGATGGAACTGTTCTTAGAGCACACTCGGTGCCCGGAATGTCCGCAATTAACCAAAATGGAGGTGTCCTAAGGATACTATACCTGTCCGTTCAATCTGCAAGCAAGATGGAACTATTCTTAGAACACACTAGGTGTCCAGAATGTCTGCAATTAACCAAAATGGAGGTGTCCTAAGTGGAAAGACTGGTAGGAGGTGTCTGTACTTCCGCTCTCTATATGGTAGAGGAGAGGCACAGAGGACCCCAGCCAAGATTCTCTATTATTGGTACGTGGTCGAGAAAACAAGGCCTAGCTTCTCAGAAGGTGGTGCAGGCTGGTTCCTAAGTACAGTATAGTCCCCGAACCCCCACAAAGGAATGTCCACACACTGTATTACTGAAAACACAGTCTTTATATAATTAATATTCAAAGGTATGCACACGATCACAATAACGCACTTTGTACTCGGAAGTCAATAATGATAAATATATACAAATCTAAAGTGGTACCACCAATGTTATCGAATCTCATTAAAGTGCATCAACTGTACGGTTAAAATGTCACACAGATCAATAACGAGGAAACCAGCAATAGAGATAGGAAGGAACGCAAGATGGTTGAAACAGTAGGCAGAATGCTGACCCCTACCACTAGGCACAGTTCTGTGTGGAGATCCCCCCACCTGGGCAACCTGTAAATAAAGATATATAGCACAAGCACAGTCCATATAATGTTCAATAGTCTTACTTCCTCCTATTAAGGTTTTACCCCCCCAATGTACCTTTTGGAGTAGCGTTCTTCAACGATGCGTCGAACAATCCTTCTCGAGTGACTCCCTTTCAGGCAGGAGCCACGGATTGTCAAGAGGTGTCGAGGAACTCGGCGTTCAGTGTCGGGGAATCGACAGCCCTTCTTGTGTGCCCTCCCTTTAAAGCAGGAGTCACGGGTCGTCGAACGTCCGACGGTGAACAGGTTGAACTACGGCAGTGAAGTGACAGCTTCGTTCCTAGCAGTGCTCGTCGATGACAGAGCGTTGGCGTCCTGCAAGGAAGAGGGGTGCGGGACACCTCGGTGACGATCGTTCTGGACCGCAAAGAGATGATGAAGAACTGTGGCCCAGCAAGGGCATCGAGTCGTCAGCATCTCAGTGGTCTTTAGGTGGCGGGAAACCCACCGGTGGATGCTCCTCGGTGCGTCGACGGTCGGGCCTTCTCCAGCGGGAGACAAGCGGGTGACGATGCAGACGAGAGCGTCCGATGATCAATTGAAGTTCTTAGGCAAACGGGAGCACGGCGGCTCCGGTCGGCGACGGCGTTCGTCGACAGTGGCGGACAACAGTCCGGGCGCTTCTCCTTGGAGTTCCGCAGCAGTCCCCGTATCGTGTCGGCAGCCTGTCGAAGGTCTGTCTACCAGGGAGCATTGGCAAAGATCAGCTGTGCACATGGTCCTTCGTAGCTCGGGAAGAGGGCACCTTACCAGGTCCTCTCTGGGTCAGTCCTTGGAGGCACAGCAGCGTTCAGATTGCAAAGGACAGCAACAGCAATTCTTCTCGTCCAGCAGGGCTTCTTGGTCAAGCTTCAGTTACTCCAGTTACTCGTCGTAGTGGACTTCAGCTTCTGAACACGATTCCTAGCAGTGAGAGGTCCCCAGATACACTGTTTATCTCCCATTCATTCCGCTGGGTCACACTCAAGCATCCAATCACGACTACGGGCATTCATGCAAGCAGGCAACCAATCAGGGACACAAGGTATTCAGGTCATTCACTTCTCTCCAGACACTCACAACAAGTTATGTATATTGGGACAATTACCGAGCCATTGAACACTCCAAGCTGCCTTCATACCGGTTTCGGGCAGGGCTGTCTCAGTCATTGTGTCAACCACCAGATACTAGACATCCACAACACAGAATGCATATTCATCACACACTCTATTCACCCAGGTCTCACCCACAGGAGGTACCCACAACATACATCACCGGGAAGGCTCCAGCTAGTCTGGCCGGGCCTTCACAAAAACACCATATATGGCATTTCCAACCAACAGCCAGTCAGGGGGAAGGGACAGAGTCAGGGCTTCCCAGGACTTTGGGAAAAAAAGGTAATGGGCAATAGAAAGCAAGAGGCCACAGGGGCCATCTGGTTTTCCATCAGGAATCAACTGATCCCAATGGCAGGGCCGGGGTATCCCAAAATGGAGGATACTCCCCGCACCTGTCAATTTCAGCATGGAGCTTCCACCAGCCCATACCCTGCTCTGCGGGCCACCCACAGGTGCCCAGAAACATACACTAGGGGCACAGGGTTGGACCCCCCACCCATTGGTGCTATAAGGGTATCCCACGGGTCTGTTCACCAAACCAAAAGAGAGAGAGCTGCACCGCCAGGAGTCCCACATGAACTCCTGCACGGAAAACACGACAGAACACATGATAAAAAGCAATAAAGGACAAGGATACGGAGGCCCTGTCCCTCCGATGCATTTCCAGCATCACATTAAGGACACTATACCTGTCCGTACTATCCGCAAGCAAGATGGAACTGTTCTTAGAACACACTTGGTGTCCGTAATGTCTGCAATTAACCAAAATTGAGGTGTCCTACGGACACTATACCTGTCCGTACTGTCCGTAGAACATCTACGCACATGCGCACCACACCCATAAATCCAACGAACATTGAGCATGTCGGTAACTGTCCATCTCATGTGTGTCGCACTTTTAATTAGTTTGAGGACCCAAACAGTGTCCGTAGAACATCGGCACACATGCTCACAACCGTTCCTACGCATTTGGTGACCTACGGACACCCGTCCCTATTGTGGACGTGTTTGCGATGTCATCATGTGACCGCACCCACGGTGAGCGTGTGTCCTGATTTGCGGACACTGTCCGTGTCCCCAAACATTTTAGAAGTACTTTTTTGGACAATCTAAAGTATGTTACAGTACAAATTCACCATTGCACATGTCCCAGACAATGTCCCTGGCGTTCTACATTTTTTTTAAAAACGTTTTGAGCCTTTTTGGGGTGTTTGAACTGTCTGCGGATGGCGCGGCTGTAGCGGAGCATGCACCAGCACCCCTATAAAAGGCCACACCCCAGAGCTCATCCTCAAAGTGTTTCTAGCTACCTGACAGAGCATTGTCATTTATGGCTTTTGCTGCTACTGCTGCTCTTTCTGCTTTCCCATCATCAAACCTGATAGCATCTGTGGTTGCTGCTGCTCCAGCTGGTGCTACTTCTGCCTCTGCACCACCCCCACCCCCTCCACCACCACCTACCCAAGGGCCTGCAGAGGGGAACAGGCGTGAGGATGTAGAGGAGGAGGATGAAGAGGATGAGGTAGTGTAAGTTCCTACTACCAGCACTCGCCATGAGTCTTGGGTGTGGCGGTTGTTTACCATTAATGGTGGACTGCCAAAAGTATGTGCGAACAAAGTCACCTGCAACCAGTGTAAATGGTGCCGAGTCGTAGGAGGCCTGGTTCATACAGCTTTGGTACAACATCCATGAAGCGACACTTAAGGTTGTTCCACTTTGGGGCTATTTGCAAGGTTGTACCTTGTGATAAACGTAGTAGGTTGAGTTCCTCTACAACATCCTCTGCTTCTGCTCCTGTCATGACAAAAGACACTCCTGTGGGACAGCGCATCCCTCCAGCTGCCTCACAGGCGTTCCATGAGGCTGTTGACCCTTACCTTTCGAGGGTCACAATATTTTGTATGTACTGCGACACAGTATTCTGCAGGGGGGAGAGTCTTCGGATTGCTTTTGAGACTGCGGTGATGGAGTATGAGAAGGTTTGCTACCGACCTAAATAAGGCCCACCCTAAATCTTCCTCTCTTCACCTGCCCTTTCTTATCTCCATGGTTGATGTCCCTTCCTTACCCTCCTTTCCCCTCCTTTCCTTGTGTGTTATGTTTAAAATAACAAAAAATAAATAAGACAACAAAAAAAAACAAAAAAAGGCTCTTTTCAGAGCCGCCTTTCACAGTTTAAAAATAGAAGTGGCAAATAAATAGAGCAGGGTCCTGTGCATTTTTTAGAAGTCTGCGGACAGTTCGCAGACAAACATTTTTTTTGGGGAGCTGCCCTATCAAAACCATTGCACTTTTCTTTGGGAGGAAGTGGTGGCTGTGAAAAGAGCTTTTTGGTGGCGTTTTTTGTGTTTGAAAAACTTCAAATGGTGAACACCTACTGCAAAATAGATTGCTGTAATTCCACAAAAGGTTGCAATGCATTTTGTACATTTCTCAGAAAAACCTGATTGCCAGCATAAGTAAGATGGCTCCATCTCTGCGAAAAATGTATGTGCTACGAAACATAATATTTTCATTGTGAAAAAAGGACATGCCAACATCTCTTAAAAAGGCACAAACAGCCCTATTGACATTGCACATCACTTTCTCCATTTGTGGACCAAATGAAGAAGAACGCAGCCACATTTGTCTCTCTGCAATACGAGAAAAAATTACTTGGGAATTTGGAAACATGCCCATGACCTTCCCAAGTGCTTCTTTCATTACAAATTGCAAAGAAATTCCAGTCACATGTCCTAAACTGTTCCCTCCACAATGAATTATAATTATGTCTGGATGATGCTGTGTCTCCAGAGTAGCACAGAGAGGTACCAAGTCCAGCCATTTCATTCCACACACCCCATGCCAATGCACTTCCACATGAGGAAATCCAAGATGTGCAGCTATTCCACAGCGTTCTGCATGCACCTCCAACCAATGTATCCATGAGCTCCCAAAATCCAGATAATTTCTTTTCTGAAACACACAGCCATAGCTATCTGTTCTTCTCTCAGGAAAAATACTTTCTGACAAACTCTCTCCTTACACAACACACCAAGTAAACTTTATTGGCCAATACCTTGCTCTACGCATTCTCATGTGCATGCCTCTCCACCCCAAAATCCCCGTATGTAATATGCGGTGTCCACAGACTACCACCATGTCCACGGACACTTTACTCCTTAAATCTTCACATAACCTTCTCCTAAGCAACCCTCACATTCCAAAACAGCATGGCATTTCCCATTAAAGATAAAGAAATGCCATCTTCTTTAAAATAAACAGCATTGCTGGAATCAATATTCTCATTATTACAGAAGAACATACCAGCTCTAAGCATTAAAGCACAAATGCCTCAGTTGATTGCACACCTAGAAATGTTTTGCTGAGGACAGAAAACAGAACTATCGTCCCATATTGCCCTAGGTACTAATCCAGAAAAGATAACTCTGGCATTTGGAAGGATGTTCATTACTGCATTGACCAAGTGTTCCAAATCTGCCAACAAAGTAGGGGCACTGACATAGCCCAAATGCAAAGCATCACAGTGCAGAACTACCACACTGGGACTGTTCACCATGCCCATATACTCCAAACCTGTTCAATTCCCTGTACATTGCAATCAGGCACAGTGCTCCACACCACCTCCACTCCTTTAACATCAAAATTGTTTGCCACATGCCTGCATTGAGCATACTGCTGTAAACCATGCACAAACATATCTCCAACCACCAACACCCTGACTTTATCCACCTCTGCCATCTTCACTACACACAGCCTCTTTCAACACAAATCCACAACCTCAACACCTGATTGGCTAATCCCTACAGTCCCCTTTCCATGCTGGATTTGCTGGAAACACCCAGATGTGGCACGCCTTGTCCACGGAGAGCCGCGTTGTCCGCCGAGGGTGAAACTCTTGGACAGCCCTTCTACGCTTTCCACTTCACTCTCTGTGCCATTCCCTCATTGGATACAGCTGAGCAGTGACACAACCATCCACCATTCATATCCAAGACCTCTACATCTAACTCCATCATCAGAGATCAGCACTTAAAATGTACTGTTGATCACTCTGAGTCTCATATCATTGGAAAGCACCTACTACAAAAACTACTGTACAAGTCTCCAAGATTTCTACTTGCAGCTGCATGCATACCCACATGCATGAATACAAACTACAGGTATGCATATTTTATGCAGAGTACATGTACAACTCATATAAATGCATATAAAGAGAGTAACTGCCACTTAACCTGTATAACCTATAAAATGAACTTACTATTATTTTTCCCATCGCTATAATCAACTGTCACTTCCAAACCAGTCTGCTATCTAAATTCTTTTTTTACACACACAACTATCTAAAACATTATAATATTAAAAGATGGGAGAAATAACAGTATAATTGTAGAAAAACTCTTAGTAGTGTATTATAAAATTGCACAAAGCCAGGATAAGTTCATGCATCTTCATACACTCACAGAGATAGACACTATCATTGAAAAGCTCCCAGCTGAAATAACACCACTGCCTGTACATCACATTCTTCTGCTTTATTACTCACACCTTCACAAACTGATACATGATATGCTTTTCTATACAGTTTCATGCTATTTACCTTATAGAAATTGCAAAATTGCAAAACAAGTATATCATTATTTCTTCTATCTCCTAACATGCAATAACACAGACTTAAGAAACCAAGTGAGCTTCATACACTTAGTATTCTACTCATTTGCAAAGCACGTTGAATTAACATATTGTACGTAAAATATAAAGGCTGCACATAGTCAAAGGAAACTGCATACAAACACTATGTGCAGTTATCAAACAACAATGCTACAACAAAAACATAAAAATCAACGTCTAAATTAACAACAGTGCTATAAACACACAGAATTTCTAATTTATTTCTTTTACAATTGCAGTGAAGCCATTCTCCTGAAAAGCAGCAGCATCTAAAGTACAAACAACAACTCAGAAGAAACCTGCTCAATCCAAACAAAAAGAGTAAGTACAATACTACCATAATATTCTTACTGTTACTGAAACACACTGTGGGGTTGAGTCATGGAATCTGTGCACTGAAAAACAGGGATTTGTGCACCTTCTGCCCACAAATCCCCATTTGTTAAACAGGGATTTGCAGGCAGATTGGTGCACAAATCCCAATTTTTCGGCACGCAAATTCCATAAATCAGCCCCTAGAATGTTACTATTGTAGAATAAAGAACTAGTATCAGTGCTTCTCGTTACCAACAGATTACTTTCTACTGTCATCTGAACCGCAGTATAGTAACACACACATACAAGAATAGCCTTCCCAATTAGTTGTAGCTGCCCAATGCACAATCACACACCACCACATACATCCTTACCATCATACTCAGAAACTCATGCACACAACACACAATCATTACAGAACAGCCCAAGTCATACCTTCATTTTTTTCAACAGACCCCAAAGAATGCCTACCAAAAAACAAGTCTGTAGAAAGCAACGCAGAAGTAGAGCAAATGAAATAAAAATGTCCAAAATAAGAACCCATCTCTAGCAGAATTTGTACAAAAAGTTCAAACAAAAGATCTAATAGAGTCATTAAGCGAAACAAAACAAGCTTCCAGTAAAAAAAAACTTTGCCTCCTCTTTCAAAATTTAAAATGATACAGAAAGTGATTAACAAGAATTCTGCTACTACTACTGCTAACACGGCTCCTATAAACTTTGATGTAGTGGCAAGTAACCATACCAAAAAAATGTTCTGCCACAGAGTCCTTCAGAATCTTATAAAAAAACAGGAGAGAAATCATGCACAACCCTTAAAACCTACCGTAGAAAATGAATCTTAGAAGCTCTCATGGACAGTGCAATCCATCTCAAAAGGTAGTTATTTATTTTAGTGCTAAACAGAATGAAACCACTAACAACAATACCTACTAAATTACAAAAAAGACTTCTTAATAAATGGAATGTCAACAAAAATAACATCTTAAATATCTGTGGAGGTGAATGGAGTCACACCACGAGCACAGAAGAATATTTCAATGAAGAAGCATACAATCAAATGCAAACAAATACAATTGCCATACATAGCAGTGGACGAGGGTATGAAAAACTTAATAATACCATTATGGAACAAGAAATGCTGCTCACAAAAATATCCACAGAAAACGCAGTATCACCTCTCCATCAGACTGAACAAAAACGTCCAGTGTACAAATGGCTGTGCACGTTAATGTGTAACATTGATAAAAAATCTTTCAAATCTTTACGCCAATTCCTCAATCAATATGTAAAAGTCAAAGACATATTCAAAATGAAACTTCTACAAAATATGGATACCTGTCCAGTGCGCAAACACACAGGACTACGAGGACATTCATTAGCCTGCATTTCAGGACCTAATTGCAAAAGCACCTTTCATCATATCAAAATGATATCAACACATCATTCAACCATAAGAAATCTAGTCCATAAACTGTACTATGCTAAAAGTCCAGCTTTAGCATTAGACAATTTAAATAACAATCTTCTAAATGGCACAGCCGAAGACCTACTCGAAGAAATAGAGCATATCCAGAGAAAATATTTTGGAAGTGAAAGCCACTTACAAAATGCAATAGCTTTACAACAGACTAGGAACAATTCTACAAATAGCAACCTTCTACTACACACATACAAAAAAGAAATACTAAAATGTAAAAGTACGTATGCTGAAGTACCATACCATGTGTGTGTGTGTTGCCGCAGAACTTTTTATAAAAGTAGCACAAAAAATCTGTAGACATAACATACAAAATAGAAGACAATGAAGATTCCAAATGGTTTGAATGAGCTCTCTAACTTATAGCAGAAAACAAATACGAAATAAAAGACCACTTAATACTTTGCCGTTAATGCACTGCAAAACTTAACAACAACCAAACTCCTTCACATGCAATCAGAAATAACTTAAATTATTCCCACTACCAAAACCCTTGCAACAACTCAATTTATATGAGAGCATCATAATTCAAACAGTGCATCCATTTCAAGCAATGTTACGCCTTCAACCAAAAACAGCAAAATTACCGCCCTCAGAATTAGTGAAAGGCATTTGTGGCAAAGTAGTTTATTTACCATTAGATCTGAAAGAAAATGTACACACTCTAGGGGTGCAACGTCCAAAAGAGCAATCTTTATTTGTCTTAGTAAATGGTGTACCTACCAAAGACAAAAGAAATTGGCAACAACTCGTAGATTTACACAAAGTTAGACAAGCCTTGCAATATCTAAAAGAGAACAATGAATACCACAAAGAAATGAATATTGAAGAAAACCCTAGGTAAACGACTGAAATAATTTAAGAGTCACCAGAAACTGGTCAATTTGAACTTCTGGATCCTGCTACACTATCCAATATTGTAGATCATTATACAATTCATCCATTATACTCTAAAGACCAAAGGATCACCAATCAGCATATGAGAAAAAAGTATAGAAGCACATGCTATTCCTCTATCTTTCCTACTGGGAAAGGAGGAAGGTATGATGATAGACCCACTCAGATAACAGCATCAGAATACCGCTCGTTACTAATGTATTCTGAAGATCCCAGATTTAGACAAAATGTGGAATACATATTCCACCTACTCTTTGAAATTGAGTAGCAACTCTATGCTATGGAGTTGCACACGCATTGAAATCAGGTACCCATTTTCAAAATAAGTCAGCTATGCAATTACTACAAAAAGTGCAAGAAAAGATGAGGTTTTACAATCAAGCATTAAAAATCTGTTAGCAAACATGCATGGTACTAAGGAGTACTGGTTCCGACGTCACGGAGATGTACGTTGTATGATAAGAAACCTTGGCCCACCCACTTGGTTTGTTAAATTAAGTTGTGCAGAATATGCATGGGAAGATTTACATGATTTCATATGCATATCAAACAAAAACAAAACATAGATATACTAACACCTGGAGAACTTTGCTCTCTAGATCATGTTAATGTTTCAAGATATTTCCATCATCGCTTCATTGCTATGCTACACTTTATTTTTAATAAAACTGTTCCTCCCCTCGGAGAAGTGCAACACTTCTTTTGGAGGAAAGAATACCAAGCCAGAAGGGCACCACATATCCACATTTTTTTTATGGATTAAAGATGCTCCTAAATTTGGTCAAGACAGTGATGCCACTGTTTTACAGTTTATAGAAAAATATGTTACTTGTGAAATTCCATCAGAAGCAACAAATAGTGATCTTAATGAACACATTTTACAATTTTAAAAACACAAATGTGGAAAATATTGTCGAGGCAAATACAAAAATAAAGGGAAATACTACACCAAATGCCGCGTTGGTTTCCCTAGACCAGTTACAGCAACAGATCTAGTAAACAACTTCATGTCTTCAGTTATACATAGTGTTAAAGGTAAACACCTAAGAACACATATTACATAACAAGAACAGAAGAAGCAAAATATATCAATGATTACAATGCAATCATTGCCCTCTTATGGAATGCAAACATAGATGTGCAGTACATTGCAGACAATTCCACTGCATGTGCACGATATGTTACAGCCTACTTAACCAAAGCAGAAAACACAGAGCTTCAAGACCTCTGGGATGACCTATCATCAGACAAAAAGCTGTCTCAGAAATTGTACAGCTTAGGCATAAAAATACTCTCTCATAGAGAATGTGGCTGCTATGAAGCTGCAGATCATTTAACCGTTATTGCTTTGTATGGAAAATCTGAAAATATAGTATGGCTAAGTCTTGGTCCTGCTAAATCTAGAAAAAGAATTCTCAAATCATACGATGACATAGAAACAATAGCCAAAAATGATCCCAACAGCCAAGACATTTTGAAAAACAATTTACTAGACACATACTACCCAAACAGGAGTACCAGTTTGGAAACCATGTGTCTATACCACATAGCCCAAAACTTCACATGCAAAAACAATATAAAACCAGATGAAAATAAAGGTAGATACAGAGTGACAAATTGTGAAGGCAGATTAGTGAAACTTACCAAACGAAGCTTAATTAATCATATCAAATTGTCATTAAGAATTCCTCAACATAAAGAACTATATTACATGTCCCTGCTATAACTTTTTAAACCATGGAGAAAACAAGAAGAGTTACTAGATATCTATGACTCCTATGAAGACACTTTCAAAGCAGATGAAAGCACTATAACTGATGTAAACTTTACACAGTAAAAAACAATGTTGCACAATGAACAGCAACACAATGAAGAACTCCATGCCCAACTAGATCAAGACACTCTCGACAGTAGTCAACCTTCTATAACAGGAAGCCAAGAACCACTTGGACAGCCACTAATAGCATATGAGGCAGAAGTAGCTATGACAGAAGTATAAAATACCATATGTCACTATCAAGAAGATACATAATACTTAACTGTACTGAAATCAAATCTAAACAATGAGCAGTGTAGCATTTTTCAAGAAATAACAAAAGAAATTGCACATGTTGTACAACATGAAAAGAAAGAATGTACCTGCCAAAATTACAAACCTATACTACTATACATCAGTGGTCAAGCTGATTCAGGCAAAACATTCTTAATCAAAATCATCAGCAAGGACCTTCAACCATTAACAAACAACAAACTGTCAGTTGTTGTAACTGCCCCCACAGGTTTAGCTGCCTACAACATAGGTGTAAATTGCTATGCAAATGTAGCAATAAATATTCTATTCCAATTGCCAACAATTGTTGACAACATTTACCTACACAATACAGACCAATTGTGTTTGCAAATGTTAGTCCTTCATAGAAATGCAAGCAATAATCTTGACAACACATACAGTGTTCATGGAATAAGACAATAATTGGAGTACTGTTATGGAATGTTGAAATTCAACTATAAAGTCACAAGAAGATCCACAAAAATTTCGAATTTTGTTACTAACAGTAATGAAAAACAAAAATATTCATATAAATGAAATCTTCCAGATTTCATACATGTGCAAACATACATGCACTCTCTGCAACAATGTGGTACAGTAACAAATCCCTAATGAACGTTTCGTGTATATATCCATACCTAACTGTGAATCCGTTCCATTTCAGCAACTTGTACAAAATGCAAACCATGGCAGATTAAGCACTACCTGCAATACAAATAATCAATCCACCTTACAAATACAAACACATAGTAAATACGTAATACTAATGCCTTTATGTTACAATGCAGATGTTACCAAAAACAACTGCAAACTGACTGGATTCACACATGGTCAAGTATCACGTGGTAAGAAATCCTTCACAACAATAGGTATAATCTACCACGCAGGATCCACAACCAATGCAGGTCACTGCACTGGATATATAAAAAAGAATTGTGGCTGGTTTGAATGTAATGATAGTACCATTACTCTTAAGCAGAGATTACCAGCAAATCTTATAAACGCGTATTTAATATTCATAACGCCAAAATGTAATAACTAATCTGTGCATAAACATTAATAAAACTTCAATTAGAAAACTATAAATAGTAAGAATATGCCAACAACCCAACAGATAGATGAGTAACTTGAAAATATAAATAAAAAATTATAACCAGTTAGAATACGCCAACAGATATCTAACTGCCCCAAGATTCTGAAACACCCAAACAGATAAATCACTACCACTACAATATAACAAGAAATAAACAGTTGGAATATGCCAACAGGTATCTAACTGCCCCAAACATCTGCAACAACCCAACATATAGATGAGCAACTTGAAAATATAAATAAAAAACTATAACCAGTTAGAATTCGCCAAAAGGTATATAACAATCTGCAACCAGCCAACAGTAGAACCTTAGCCAGAAACAACAAATAAACACTGAAAACAAAGAAAGAAATGTACTGTAGCATAACAAAAACGTTTTTTTTTAATCCAACATGGATTTTATGTTTCCACAGACCCAATGATTTAAGAAACAAACTCCATAAACTGAGCAAATTGCAAAGTACACTGGTTTGTAAACTACTAAATATGAGGGTCGAAATAATGCAGAAATGTCTATTATGCAATGCATAACTCTTTATAAGCTACCTACACTTACATGATCTTTTGTTTTATCACAGAAATTGAAAAAGAAAATCTGCTCCAGTTACCCAAGTCATGAAAAAAAGATATCCAATCACAAAAAACAAACAGTAAGTATATTATAATTCAACTCATAAATACTGCTCCATAACACAACCATTGAAGCAAACATCTAACAATACACCACAATCCAAAATGTTACTTCCATAGATATGTTATACTGCAGTGCTTGTTACCAAACTCTACAATATTAATTACATGACGTAGCCAAAACTTCACATACAAACTATACAAATCAACAATACACAAACTGTAGATTTGCGGATATTTGATAGATGTTTGATTCTATGGGTGTGTTATGCTGCAGTGGTTGTGGCCAGGGCCTGGAGTCTTGGGTGCATGGCCTATGGCCTACGGCCTTCGGCTATGCACCCAAGACTCTAGGCCCTGGCCACAACCACCGCAGCATATCACACCTATTGAATCAAATATTTTAATTGTGCTATATGGGCTACTGTATTTATTATGTCCGCGGACAGCCGAAGTGACCGCAGACATGGAAAACACATCAGGGGAGGCTTCCACCTAAACAAATACAGCATTTGACCCATCTCTTACTCCCCCACCCTCCCCAAGCACTCTTACACACCAACACACTCCCCAAAGTTGTATTTTTTCCCCGTTAGTCATCGCGCTGTACGCGGATATCCGCAGTTCCAGGATGGCGGGCGCATCAAAACAATACGACGCACCTCATGCTTCATTCCAGCCAATCAGCGAACATGTTGTATGTCCGCAGACATGACGCAAGGCGATTAGCCAATCAGTGTCCTGTCAACGGAGCGAACAGGGAAATGTGTCCGCGGAGCCGACATAGATATCACAAATATTTTGACACCTACTTTTTGGTTGTTTTAAAAAAAACTACTGGACGGATTTCCACCAAATTTTCAAAAGCCCGCTTTCAGGACAAAGCCGCTGCTCCTGCCGCAAATTTTGTGCAAATCCGTCCAGCGGGTTAAGCTGTAGGCATGAGCAAAGTTTTTTCCCCATTCACTCTATGGGAAAAAAAGAAATTTGGAACCCCCTTATAACTTTGCCCCCCCTTCACCAAACCTCACCAAACTTTGCAAATTCAGAGTGGCTCATATACTTTTTTTGCAAAGTTTGGTGAGAATTCATCCAGGGAGAGCAAAGTTATAAGCCACCCAAAAGTGCTCTTCCTATGGGATTAGCAACTTAACCATAACTACACGGCCACTACCGTGGGCTGTGTAATAAAAAACACCTTTCATTTTATTCATCTACCACAAATGCAAGGTTGCTTTATCTCTTTTAGCTCAGTCCTTGTAAAGTACATGAACATTGCAAAAATGATTAAGGCACCACAACTCACCCCTTGCCACAATCTGATATTAAATATAAATATATAAATAATTGGTTATTTATAACAAATTTAATGCCTAAGCAGTTTCCAAGCAGAGATGCATGATTTGAACCTGTGTTGTTCTGTGGTGTCTTGCTTCCAAGACGAGCGCATTGCCACTGAGCTATACTACCCGTGCGAAATGAAAGGCCAAAATAATTCACCTCAGCACATAATTAATAATTTTACAGCACAAGGCAGCTTTATCTCTCTTAGCTCAGTGCTTGTAAAGGACATGAGCATTGTAAACAATATGGAGGCATTTCAACTCACCCCTTCCCACGCTCTAATGTTCAGGGCCCAAATCATTCACCCCAGAGCCTAATGAATAATTTAGTAATATTGAAAGTGAAATGGGCAAAAGTAATACAATCGCTAAGGAGAAAAATGCACACCTTAATACATTGTCCAACATTGACTACATTTTAGTAAGCCTGGAGATGAGGGACCTAGTTAAAACATTTAGGGTCCAGAAGCACAGGGATACTGACCATAATTTACTAGAATTAACCTGGCATACTCCTTTACCAGTAGGGGTACAAGTTGCGCTTGCCCAGAATATTTATGCTTTAAATAACAGACATAGAATGAAGTGTAATGATTCTTTGACCCCCTCCCCCCATGCCCCCGTAGTCTTACCGAGGCTTACCAACACGCAGCAACATCAAGGCTCTTGGATGCCTTAAAAACCAGAATCCCAGTGCATGGAAATGAAATAAACATTCTGAGGAAAGAGGCAATATTGGGGGGAAAAGAACTATATTTTTGAGTTGCTGTGATTCTCTTAAAAATTCCTTGTAAGTATTACATTACTTAATCCAGCAACATGAGCACACATGATTTAGTAAACCAGTACCACAACTGCCTACTCCACACCATGGACTTGCTTACCCCTCCTATTACCAAAACCCCCAATCCCCACAAACCTAATAATATATGGTTTACGGATGAACTTGTCACACTACGCAGGAGCAAAATGAGCCCTGGAACACCTACACAGAAAGCATCATACTCCCAGTAAACGCATATCCCTTGCCACTGCCTGCCGCTCTTACAAAGACGTGATAATTACCCTCAAAGCTGATTCTTAAAATGCACAAATCTCTGATGCATGGTCTAACACTGAAGCGCCATTACCCATTTTTAGAGCACTTGAGTCCCCTCTCCCGATCACTCTCACCACCCACACAGACAAAGCCTGGTGGACTACAATACAAAACACTCTGTCCTGCAAAATTTAAACACTTTGTGATAAAATCAGTGCAAAAAAGCCATGTTTGCAGCCAAAGCCCCCACACTAAATACACCCAAACCACTCAGGGTGACCTGTTCTTCCATCCCCCGCCATTCACATTCCACCAGGTCACACAAGAACAGGTTCTAGCCACCATTTTAGTGCTAAAACCCTCTAAGTGCAAAGTTTACACATGTCCCACTCACAAGGTGAAGCTTTGTGCTCCCACACTGGCACCTATCTTGACAGGCTCTGTGAATTCCTCCTTTCTCTCCAGCACTGCACCATTGATTATCAAAGCAGCTTAGATCACACAACTCCTTAAAAGGCCCTCCTTGACCGCACCATCCCCACCAACTATCAACCAATTACCACTACCCTTTTCTGTTCAAGGTACTTGACCAACTAGCCTATGGTCATGCCCAACACTTCAGGGAACATAACCAATTGCTTGGTAGGATATAATCAGGATTCTGTACAGAAACGGCTCTCCTGAACCTGAAAATACAAATGGATAGTATTTGAGATTCAGGCATCCTAGGCATCCTCCTGTTATTAGATGTATCTGCTGCATTATATCTAGTCGATCGTGACACCCTGTGCCAACACCTCACTCATCACTTCCACTTCTCACCGGAGGCCACCTCATGGATTAAGTCATTCCTCAGTAAACGCTCCACAAGAGTATTCATCGGTGAACATGGTCAGATCCCATTGTGCTGCCTCTAGGCATACCAGAAGGCTCCTGCCTCTCACCCACTCTTTACAACACAGGCGACAATTCCCTGGACACTGCCTCATCAACTCAGTGTACAGTACCATACAAAATTGGATGGAGACCCACAACCTCTACTTAAACGAAGATAAAACCAAGCTCCTCATTGTTGGTTCCACCTTCCAGATGAAAAAACTGGACACCACCCCCACCCCCTTCTGCATCAATGGAACCTCGATCCCAGTCCTGAAACAGGTTAAAACATTGGGGGTCCATTTGGAAGCAGAGCTATCTATGACCAAGCACATTAACACCCTTGCACGTTCTACTGCCTACGCATCCAGACTCATCTCCCTGAGTAGGCAATTGCTTTACCCAAGCAACTGTCTCACGCTTGCTCGAGCTCTTATCCTTTCCAAACTGGATTACTGCAATGTTCTCCAAACGGGCACCTCTGCATCAAACTTAAAAAAAATGCAACTTCTGCAAAATAAAGCCCTTTAAACCACCTTTGGACTACAATGATCTGACCACATCTTGACCACCACACGCAAGCCCACTGGCTTCCAAACAAGGCTTGGATTGACTTTAAAACTCTGGCTATAGCCCACAGGTGTGCCTACAAAGAGGTGCCTCTATAGCTCAACAACAGCCTGTCTGCTCTTTGAGCTCAAGCTCCAGCATCTAGCTACTCACTCCCTGTAGCCATCAGAAGTCAACAATTGTATGCCATGTTCAAAAAGCTGGATAAAACCTGGCTTTTTGACAAATATGACTAAAGGCCTCATTACTACCCAGGCGGTAAGGGGTTAATGGCACCGTAAAAGGTGGCACGCCGTTAACCCCTTACCGCCTAATTACGAGGTCCCTTTGCGGGTCCCTACATTAACGGCCGGTTTTACCAGCCGTTAAGGATTGGACCCGCAAAGGGACCTTGGAGGTAATTACGGTACCACAATTTGCGGTACCGTAACTACCGCCTTCCCCATTTCCATTGAGCCCTATGGGGGAAAAATGGGAATGGGAAAGGGCCAATGGTGAATGGGGATTTACCGCCCTGCAAACCTTGGAATGGGGCGGTAATTCCGCCATTCACCATGGCAGAATCAGTAAAATACTGGCGGCAACCATGGCGCTATTAGCGCCATGGTTACCGCCTGGGTCGTAATGAGGCCCAAAATGTTCTATCTTTTACACTGCCTCTCTTATTATTGTACCACACACTGTGATACCCGTGCATCCAGGCATTACAAAAATGCTATAAATACATAAATAAATAGCACTAAGGGATTCTGGAACATTGTATCACATCATGCCAGTGACCAGCACAACCCCCTACAGGCAGCAATAGCAGAAAGGATCTGGTGTGTCTATTTCTCTGGGCTACATCAAGAGAATAGGTGAAATTTCAATAATTAGGTTGAAGTCCCCATTTGTGATGATCATGAGAGGCAGCTCGTATCACTTGAGAGGAGTCTTAATGAGGTGGCTATGGTGGTGGGGAGTTAGGTTCCAGGGAAAACACCTGGGCTGGATTATATGCTGGCAGCCCTTTATAAGCATAATCCGGAGGTCTGGGTGCCCTAGCTGTATAAGCTGCTCATGCAATTTTGAGGACTGTCCCTAAGCCATCCTTATGGTGTCTCACAGAAATTGTCCCAATTTTTAAAAAAGGTGCCCGGGGTGACCCCGGAAATTATCTACAAATTTTGCTTTGGTGTGTAAGCAGCAACATTTATGGGAACATTTTGAAATTAAGATTGGAGGAATGGGTCCTTGAACAGGAAGCACTGAGTCACCCATAAATGGGTTTTGTAAAGGGGTTCAGTACACTGGAGCAGATTCTGAGATCTAGTTTAATCCATGATAAATATACCAAACTACCAAAGGGCAACATTTACTATGTGTTTGTTGACCTAGAGGCTGCCTTTGATAGTATCCCCAGATCAGCATTGTGGATAGCACTGCATGACAAATAGGTCCCATTGACACTATTGAAGGCAACTATGGAATTCTACATAAATTCCACAGCCAGAGTTATATCGGGGCCTGAGGCAGGGTACTAGCAACTTTGGAGTTATGAAGGGAGTTAAGCTAGGCTGCACATTGGCACAATTGCTCTTTAGTTTATTTGTTGATGGTGTATTGGAAAATGTCCTAATGGGTACTTCTGATGCACCCCATGTTAGCTGGTGAAAGAGTTGGTATATTGTTCTTTCACAATGATATTGTCCTTATATCACAGACCGCAATGGGACTAAGGAAAATGTTTGCCGATTTTATAAAATGTTGCCAACTGAAGTGCTTGGAGGTCAGTGCAACTAAAAGAAAATATATGAAGTGTGACACATGCCAGGGGCACTGGATCAATATGACTCTGGAAATAGATGGGGGACAGATTGAAAAGTCAATAGCTATGACTATCTGGGGTCAAAATTACAAATTATGGGAAATGGAACAGCCATGATGCGAATGCTAATGCAAATCTGGGAAGGAAATGCAAAGGTATTTTAGCCTTTGTGGATAGAGTAAAGTGTAACTTAGTGGTTCCAGCTGTTGAGATCTATAGAGCCAAGATTTTGGCGGGTGTGTATATGGAGCTACCTTATGGGGCCCGTCCGATAGTATCACTATGACTTTGACCAAGAATAACTTTCTCAAAAGGGTATTGTGTGTCCTGGCATGGTCCCCAAATAGTCCACTCCACATGAAACATGTCCTTCAGATGTGATTGCTCAAAATTCGATCTTATTCTGGATAGAGAGAGAGAAGCAGCTAGTAAGGAAGAGATGCCAGGCTAACACTGTTTTTTTTCTAGGCAGGAGCACAGAAACGGTACTTCATTAAATGGATGAGATGAAACTGAAGTCAATCAACAAGCAAAGGATTTCCATCATCCTGCTTTACTTATCTGCTGCCTCATTCGGTGCACAATTGGACAGCTATGATTGATTAGGCCACAAGATGGGTCTGGGTGGTAATACCCTTAATGCTAGTTCACAATTCATTTTCAAACTATCTGATTCCTTCACACTTACCGTGGTCCAGAACTGGATGGTAACAACAAGCCTTAGTTTTGATGAACAGAAAACATGCATTATCAACATTGATCCCATTGCATTATCTTGCATCCCATTCACATGGCTTACCAGCAATGATAATCAGTTGACCCTTTCCGAGAAAGACACACATCTAGGAATTTTGCTTGATTCTAACCTGGTTTTCACTCGCAGTATCAACACTCTCAGAAAGGAAGCTCATTTTGCTCTGCTTCTCTCCCTGGCCCCACAGTTATCACAGGATGTCTCAGCTTGGTTATCGAGGTGAGGCTCTCACTATTCCTCTCAGCATTGTTTAAACATAGATTGCATCACTGTATTCCTCACCACAGACTGGTGTTCCTCACTTTCCTTCCTGCTTACTAGTTTGTTAATTAACGGTCAACAGGCTATATGGAAAGGGCCTTGCATCATACAGTTTCTTGGTTTGCCTCCATGGTCACCGACACCACATCTAATGCCTCCACTGTTCCCAACACTGCTTGCTCTGCCCAGGTTGAAGACCCTAGCCTCTCTTCATCCAAGGTTTTTCTGACAATGGATCTTCAACAGGTTGCTTCACCTGATCACATCCAGGATATAAAGACTTGCTAGTGTGTCTATGTCAGCCAAATCCTGATCGAAATGACTCACAGTAAGCGTCCAATGAAGTCCACTTCATCTCTAGGAAAGACCAATGTGCCTTGGTTCCCACTCATATTTGATTTGTTTGCTAATGTCTCTTAAGTTAATTCCACACATTTTATAATATAGAATAGACGATAACCCCAAACATTGTATGCTTTTCAGTTCAAAGAAAACATAAATGTATTATTTTATTCGGTTTCATCATTAAGACAGCCTCATTACAGCATCAATGGTATTCCTTTCATAACATCCTTCTGAGGAAAATAGCCTAATCTGAGTAGTCAGACCAATTACAGCTTTTTCGCCGGTAATGTCAATTGTTTTCCTGAAAGTCTACCTGTCATAGTCCATAAACTCCACTTGGTATAATTGTTCTGTCCATGTCCACTTTCATATGGAAGGTGAAATGGATAGTACAATAGTCATTAAATTGCTATGGTACATGATTATTTTGTTGTACAAAATGGTAATTTCATGACTGTCAGAGAAACCAAACTCATACATCAATTTAGGTTAATGGTAAACAGAGGTGATTTATTCATTGGCTTGCAATTCATGTAGCTCGGAAAACTGTGACCCACCTATTTTACTTGATCCACCTTCCAGACTCTTTACTTTCATAGATCACTTGACATTTGAACTAGGAAGGTACTAGAAATGTGTACTAGGCCTTCCAGCACATTTACCCCACCTCCCTTCAAATAATACCTTAATTCATTCATTCAATGAACGGAAGTGACGTATGATGATCTACTTCGGTCAAGCGTGTCCTGATGAGGGGTGTAGCCCTCTTCCCACAAAAGTGTTTCTATCACACCTCCTTAGCCAAGGGGGACATATGTTCTGCACCCACATGAACACATCCACTTATTTAGGCTATTTCATACCCGATTGTTTGGCCGGGCTCATTGATACGGCCTTGATCCAGTAACCTCGTAGGGGGTGGACCCTGCTGTTCTCATCATCTTTGCTTGATTTCTTGAGCGTTTATCAGAACAAGCATTGTCTTTAGTTAAATGTGGGGAGGGTTAGCATAAAAGAAGTCTGCTACAGAAAAAGTAGGGACCAAATAGATATGGGGTGGTGCAGATGTTGGAACAGTTAATATGGATTTTAGCCCAATCCCTCTTGCAAAAAACATCTCTTTCATTGTTCTACCATGCGTTTATTATTATTTTTTTTTTAAATGACATTTTTTCATTCCCCTTTTTGCAAAGAATGTATTGAAAGGAAGTTCCTGTAGTTCAATTCTATACTGGAAACAATCACGTTTAAATTTGGTTGGACCTGCTTCCATAACTGTAATGAATTATTTTACAAATATCAACTGTTTTAGCTTTATTGCTATACATAATAAGGCCGTTATGTTTCTTTGAATGTCTAACCAATTAGTATCAGCCAATCATCACATTAGACACAGTGCTCATAAGACACCCAGCTTTACAACTATTGGAATCTATTCAGGGAATGCGTACTTTTTTCTTTCCGTTGTGGACGATTTAGAAGCTAGCTGCTAACTGTAATGAACCAAGCAGAGAATTCTAAGAATGGCCCAGGTACGTGCTTGGCTACTGGTCATGGCTTTCTTAACATATGGAATATCATATTACCCAGACCCCTACGGTGCAGTGACACATGTTAGGTGTATGTTTGTCGTCAAGTATGCGGATTTCTGTCTAGACACCAGCCCTATTTCATGGGAAATATGCATCTAAAAATAGTGCAGAGAATACCTTTTTTTGGAGGCACCATTTGTAGAAATGCCCAGTTTGCCCATTTTACCTCATTCTACCTCATTCACAAAGGTGACATGCGTATTTACAGGTGCATTTACAAACGTGCAAACAAACTTGGTGTCCAGTCCCATTGTATAAATGCGTTTTGGAATCATATTCCTGTCACAAATGTGTGAAAGGTTCCCTGCAACTACGTGGGAGCTGAGATCAAGTTTATCAGAGGCATTTTAAATATTTAAAAATATGTTTAAAAAAAAGCAATTCTTCCCCTGTTTGGTGGGTAGTAATACATGTGGGACCACTTGTATTACAGTGCTGTTTCACTGAAAGAATGCATAAATGCCCCATTTGAATCTATGCTTACAGATTCAAGGGATTGCTTTGGTTTTCTGCGCCTTTTTAGGCATGTGCTCTGCCATTTGATTAAACAACCGTGATATTCTCAGTTGCGCTAATGGGGTAGAAAAGTGTATCTTAATGCGTGCCTCTATGAAGGGTGTATAAAAAAGCAACTCCGATGTCCATGTTAAAGGAACTTTGGGAATTTTGCCGACATTATAGTGTGCTACAAGAGAAGGCAATGTGCTAATGCACCCCATCCTTTGCAAGAAATATTTTCAAACATTTCTCCGCAATATATTATGCAATGAAGCAGAACTTATATTGACTCTTTAATTCAAAGTGGAGTAACTTAATGAAGAAAGCAGAGGTGAAATGTGATCAACATTCCTTTCTCCCATTGCAATTAGAACATCAGTGCATGTCGACTTTAGAGGTCTCAGCAGACCTGAAGGAAGACCCACCAGAACTAAGTGCAATCAAATGGGAATGCCTCGACAACTGACCAAAACATGTACCTGTAATTAAGGTTGTATTCACCTAAGACATTCAATTCTTTAGAGGGCACCTTGAATATTTGTACACGTATTTTCAAAATAAGCCTTGAGGGGATGATTTTGGGTAGCCACCCAGTTTTGAGAAACAAGAAAAACACTGGGGAGCACATTTTGAGCTAGCAGTAACATAAATGGAAGCCATGAAAGCCTTGTATAAGGCATGTACACCTTCCATTCACATCATGGCTAATTGTCATTTATTTGTAAAGCCGAGAGCAGGTGCAGTACGCAACTTGCATTTCCGAGGCTCCCTTCCACTCCGCCATACAAGTACTCTATCATTTTAGTTGGCATGTATTTTCATGTGGGCACAAATAGTGGGGTTCCATATGGAGTGCGCAGGCTTTTTTCACCAGGCGCACAGGCTTGTAACCACCTTTTGCCCTCCCATATTGCACTCTGCCGTGCAAATGACAAAATGTTGGGGTGGGGATCTGGCTAAGCCAGAGTGAAAACGAGTGGGCGTAGAGTACAAGCAGAGCTGTAAAGTAAGCTCCTGAGAGTGTAGCCAAACTCAATCATGTAAGGTAGCAGATGTGCAAGACTTAGTGTCAGGAAGGGCGTGAGAGTGGCCTAGGGCCACAATGTGTTCACAGAGAGCAACACTGATAATTCTTGTTAGACAGGTCAGTATACACATATACAACAGTTTATTATGCCTTTAAAATACACACTAAGCAAGTAAAACCTTTATTCAAATATTGTATCACCAACACTAACAAAATAGATATATGCATTCACCCTTCTGAGAAATAGAATAGCATTTGATTTGATTTGATTCAATGGCAAGTGAAACACAGGCAAGCACTCAGATGCATTAGAAATAGAAAGAACACTTCAGGATAATCGTAGAACAGCTTCCCTAGCTCATATGAAGTCCAACCGAAAGATGATATGGGCCATTGTGCCCAAATGTCACAAGTTCCAAGTAAAAAAATGCACAGGTAGGTTTATTAATGGATTCACAAAGACAGTGAGGCTATGATTAATATGCATCAAGTCAGACAAAGTTCCAGAAATTAAACTCATTAAATCCCAGTCATTAGGATTGTCCTAGGAAGGGATGCTTGATCAGGTCTTCACTGATTACCAAAGTCAGGAAAGAATGATGACAGGGACAGGGCTTTATGGCTATGTAATCCTATGCAGGACCGGGGGACAGGAACAGGTAGGATAACTTACCCAACTGACTCTGATTTGTTGCGGAATGCAATGGGAAAACAATCTTCTGTGCTTGGTCCTGTCAAGGGAGTCCCAGGGATCGCCGGTGCAGAGGTCACTTTTGCATGCAGGATTTAGCTTTGGTCAGTGGCGACGCTTCGGAATCGGTTCCAGACAGCCTCTATTAGAACACCCAAATGAGGCAAGATGAAGAATTCTATGGGGCAGTCAACCTCGGGACCCGTCCGGGGGTCAAAGACTGAATGTTGCAAAGAGAGCTGCCACGGTTAGGCGACAACAGGAGATCTTCAATAGATTAAAAAAGCAGCAAGCCCAGCACAGCTCCGTTCATTTAAGAAGGTTGGTAAGAAGGGGCTGGTCAGTCCACTGGTCGATCCGTGGACATTTCAGAAGGCTAAGAAGGCATGTATCATCAAGCAGGGGTTGAGACTGGTTGTTCCTATTGGTCCAGGAGCGGAAGTACTGTCAAGGGTCTCCTTGACAACAGGACAGTGAAGCAGGGCTTCACTGGGACAGCACTGGAGTCAATGCTGGTCAGCTTCAGGGGTCGTCCTCAGGGCGTAATCAGGCTGCACTTCTTCACAGATGTCTTGGTTCCAGAGATGATCTCTTGAATGGCTGCTGCAGAAGTCCTCCTTTTATCCAACATTTGGGATGGAAACATGCTTAACCAACCAATGGTAAGGATCTGCGTCATTCATACAGGAAGTGACAATCTAATCATGGATAGCTAGTGAACACAACATCTGCCCATCAACAAACATTCTTGCTCCAGGGATGCATATTGGGGCTAGACAATCTCAGTCCGCTCCTTTGGCTATAGACTCAAAGCACCCCTCAGCCCTCGAAAGTCACAGCTTTTCCCTGTAAAGGGCATTCAAATTAAGGTATGTTCTGAACTGAGAAGGCAGGAAGATGGCAAAAAAACAATATGGCCAAAGAACAAGTGAAACACCTTATGCTAGCCACCTTTAAGAGCCATTTGTGGTAAATGGATAAGTGCAAGAGTAAATGTTTTAAACATGGAAAACATATCACCGCTTCCTCCCGCATGTCCTATGCACATTGTAAGAGTACCCTAAAAGATATTATATAAGTGTTAATCATACATTGTGGTCATCAGGGGTTATCAGGAGTTGGGTGGAGTGGTAAAAATGTGGCAGTAACGCTATTACCATCGCATTACCGCTCTGCTCAATCCCGAGTTTGAGCGGAAAGTGGGAGGTTTACCTCCAGCTTTTAGCTGAAGGTAAAATCCTCCCCTTTCTGCCCATTTTCAGTACTGTTAGCACTGTGCTAATAGTGCACAGATTGTCCCATTCGGTCCACCAGACCCAATGGGAATGGAGATTTACCAACAGACCCGCAACTCGGAATCCAGCGCTAATAGTGCCAGACCGAGTTGCGGTAACACAATTTACGCTAGTGGTATCCCAGCGGAATAACTGCTGGGACACCACCATGCTTCTGATAGAGCCATGAATCCTAACAGCACTTCACTGTAGCTGTAGCAATGGAAGAATCTCAAAGAAGGAGACATATTCTCTCTGTACTGATGCGTTTCTCCAAAAGAATGAGCAAAAGAGCAAGGGAAGTAAATCTGACCTCCAAAAAGTCAAGAAAGGGTTCAAAACAAGCAAAATGTAGGGTTGTCCAATAGAAGTCTATCAGAGAAAAGTACAAAAAAGGAAAATCTTTTCTAACACTCATATGTGTCCAGAGTTTGCTACCAGAAGAAAATCCAACAAGAAGGCAGGTTTGAACAAACATCGTATTTGATCAAAGGCCCTCTTCAAGATTGGAGATTTCTCAGATAATTAATTTTTTGATATATTACATTAAATCACAGCAAACCCTTGACATATAAGCATGGGTTGCTTGCATACTAGTGAATGCCAGCACCACACTGGGCCACCAAATTCCCTAGTGCCTACATGAAAAGGTATAGAAAGTTGGTGACAGCATCAACCCTGAGAAATACCAAAGTGATGGGCAAAGTGGGAGATGAGAGTCATCTGGAGAGACTGAATTCTGCCAGTTTAATGGGAACTCAACCAATCAAGAATCCAATCAACTAAGGCCACATGGGCTGATAGAATGTTGGGGAGTGTCAAATGATGGAATGTGTAGAATGGCAGTGAGCTTTCTACTAAAGCGTGCTGCCTCTACCATCGGTTGTGAAGTGGAGGTTGTTCACCACCTGGATGGTGACTATTTTAGAACTATGCTGAGTAGAAAATCCAGATTGATTTATACATAGAAGCTGCTATCTCTCCTTGCCGTTGCACTGAAACTTTTATTTGCTTCTATTGGATAGGTAGACTAAGCCCAAATGTTAGCCAAAATCATGACGTACAGGGAGAGCTTTTGTAATTCCCTCTTTCAGTGGTCCAGGTAAAGATGTATAATCTCAGACCGAAACTGTAAAGGTTTCAGAGGTCCTTTTTGAAAATTATATGGAATTACTGACACAGGGTAAAGTTTCAGCAAAGCAATAATTTAATAAAATTGTGATTTGATAAAGGGAGAATGTGTTTTTAAAGAGGAGTGCAAGGAATTGCCATATGATAAGGGTGCAGAACAGTGATCGAAGTGAGCGGAAACGGTTGGGAGCGGTGCTCCACTACTTTTATTTTTTACTTTTAACAGGTCCACAACTTTTTGCAACCATTTCACCATTTTGGAACCGTTCTTTGGGAGGTTAAAACACACTTCTCCACTTTACCATCCCATAGCAGTTTCAGCTAAAGTGAAATCTATTTCAACTCAATTGGCTGTCAACCAGCATGGCTACAAACCTCGAAAAACGTGTTGCATGTTGCTCTGTCCCTGCTTACTCTGCCCCTCACTGAGGTAAAAGTACCAATACTTCTTTTGGTACACTTCACAGGGCTGGTCTTAAACCAGATTGCACCCCAGGCGGGAAGCATAGTTGGCGCCCCTTCACCCCGACTGGCTCACGTCACTCCCAAACTACACCTCTGTCATGCGACAAAACCCCTCCTCAATATGAAGAAATAATTGCTATATAAATGAAGCTAGTTCCATCACATTGTAATTGAAGTACTTTACAGAAGAATTATAATGTGAAAACACAGCTGTTGCTGCCCAAGTAAATGTTTTTTTTTGTCACCTGCTTAGGGAAGGCCTTGCCTGAAAACAGTTTCAAACTATCTGTCCCGGCACACTGCGGTGTGACCAGCCTGCCAGTGTCTGAGGGCCCATGTATTTCACAAGGGGCAATACTAGACTAACCATATGAATAATTTTCAGATAGTAGGTTATCATTCCAAGATGGACAGTTTGGTACACTCGTATTGTACTGTAATACCTCTCTGAGAGTGGGAAAGTGGACAAATAGCACCAATAAGGATTCCTGTATGCTTTGCGGTGGTCAGTCAAAAGGCCGAAAAAATAATACCGAATGACAAAAATATAGAAACAAAAATCTCCCAAAAAAAAATATCGAATTATTTATTTATTTATGTATATGTGTTTTTGGGGTCAGGTAAGTAAAAAAAAGGGTTAAAATAAAAAAAAAATAGAAAAAAGGGGGGTTGGGGGAACCCCCCCATTTTGAAAATAAAAGTCATAAAAAAAAATTCGATATTTTTTTTTTCGGCCTTTTTTTTCGAGATTTTTGTTTTCGAGATTTTTGTATTCGGTATTATCACTATAAACCATGCTTTGCATTAAACCACAGAACATATCAGGACTATAACAGTGATCAGAGATCTGTACATTTGATAAACAAGTCTGTGATAAAAGGATTGTATGTGTGGATCTCTGGCGGACGCCGGCGGCCACACGAAGGCCATACAAAGGCCTGTTCTGCGCCTGCGACCCCACTCCGACGCACACGCCAAGGGAAGAGGGCAGGAGCCCTCTCCCCCTCCCAGAAGCGGCATCCACATCCTGGATCCGTACCGCAGCACAGCCACAGCACACAGGGGCCTGCCTGACCCTGTCCCACTACCCTGCCTGACCCTGGGATGCCGGGCGCAACCCGGCATGAAAACGAGGCTCAGCCTCGATAACCAGCACTAAATCGAATTCTGCATCCGCCGGCAGGCGGACGCCGGCGGCCACACGAAGGCCATACAAAGGCCTGTTCTGCGCCTGCGACCCCACTCCGACGCACACGCCAAGGGAAGAGGGCAGGAGCCCTCTCCCCCTCCCAGAAGCGGCATCCACATCCTGGATCCGTACCGCAGCACAGCCACAGCACACAGGGGCCTGCCTGACCTGTCCCACTACCCTGCCTGACCCTGGGATGCCGGGCGCAACGCGGCATGAAAACGAGGCTCAGCCTCGATAACCAGCACTAAATCGAATTCTGCATCCGCCGGCAGGCGGACGCCGGCGGCCACACGAAGGCCATACAAAGGCCTGTTCTGCGCCTGCGACTCCACGCCGACGCACACGCCAAGGGAAGAGGGCAGGAGCCCTCTCCCCCTCCCAGAAGCGGCATCCACATCCTGGATCCATACCGCAGCACAGCCACAGCACACAGGGGCCTGCCTGACCCTGTCCCACTACCCTGCCTGACCCTGGGATGCCGGGCGCAACGCGGCATGAAAACGAGGCTCAGCCTCGATAACCAGCACTAAATCGAATTCTGCATCCGCCGGCAGGCGGACGCCGGCGGCCATACAAAGGCCTGTTCTGCGCCTGTTACGCGCATGGGAGCGCGGAGTGGCCATCAACTCGGCTCAACTTGCACCCTATCCTTTACCAGAACCCTCTCGCATAAGGAGAACGCACTGTAAGTACCTGCAAGTACCGGGACATTACTGCATGCACGGACTCTTAGCCACCCCCACTCAGATGGGTCTATGGTCTCTACTACTAGTCACATACCCTTTGGTTGCATAGTGACCACACTACTGTGTTGTGCCTTATGGTCGTATTTAGACCACACTACTGTGTTGTGCCTTATGGTCGTATTTAGACCACACTACTGTGTTGTGCCTTATGGCCGTATTTAGACCACACTACTGTGTCGTGCCTTTTGGTCGCATAGTGACCACATTACTGTGCTGTGTCCTACGGTCGCATAGTGACCACACTACTGTGTTGTGCCCTATGGTCGCATAGTGACCATACTACTGTGCTGTGCCCTATGGTCGTACTTAGACCACACTACTGTGTTGTGCCCTATGGCCGCATAGTGATCACACTATTGTGTTGTGCTCTATGGTCGTACTTAGACCACACTATTGAAACAAGGCTAGTGCCTGTTTCATGCCTGTTACGTGCCAGTGTCTGCCGTCTGCCAGACCCCCTGCACGTGCCAGTGTCTGCCGTCTGCCAGACCCCCGGCATCACAGCCTTATCAACTACCCTTATCTAGGGGCTACATAGACCATCCCATCCACGTGCGGCCACCCCAATTCAGGTATTATTTAGCGCTCCATAACACTCTCGACCCCACCATTTAGCATGTATCTACTCACCTCCATCTTGCTTGCCTACTTCATGATCAGCCTCAATAACACATTTCCGACCAAGATGGCTCCACACCTACCTAACATGCCAGCCCTACCCAGACATAACAACCAAGTACCTTACCTAGATTTAAACGACTCTCAGACACTGCTACCTTCCAGTCACCCTCGCACCACCACAGAAAGGAACTTAGGACTTAGAGCCAGACTAGCCAAAATCCATGAACCACTTGCCCGCTCACTGCCCACTACACAAAACTCTAGATCGCTGCCACCGCGACCAAACACCTCCACACAATCCAGTAACCCATTACAAACCCTTCAGAACTCCCGCAACCAGAGTACCCCTAAACTTACACAAGACAAGCGCCATACTACTACTACTTCAAAAAACATAGCCACTATCTCTAAAAACAAAGCTAGCCCCAATATCAAGGGAGCCTTGATCAATGCCAGGTCGCTAGTAGCTCATGCTACAGAAATTGCAGACTTAATACTCACCGAAGACCTTGACTTCCTCGCCATCACTGAGACCTGGCTACACCCAGCAGCAGGCCCTATGCTTATGTTGGCAGTCCCAGATAACTATTCCATCCTGAGACAAGACCGCCCTAATTCTAGAGGAGGCGGTGTCGCCTTTATCCATAAGTGCAGTCTCACCATGAGACTAGCCACCTCGACCGATGCCCTCTCTTGCGAATCACTAGCAGTCAAAATACCACTCACTAACTCCCAAACTCTTAACATCTACTTGATCTACCGTCCGCCAGGCCCCATTGGCACCTTCGATGAAGACCTTAACTCCATCCTATCCAGCAACCTCAAACGCTCCACTCAAGCTCTCACCTTAGGAGACTTTAACTTGGGCTACAATGACCTAGAAGGCCATTCCGCTAGTACCATAGCTAATACTCTTACTGAATTAGGCTTTGTGCAAAGATGTATGACACCCACGCATACGAAAGGTAGAACACTTGACTGGGTGGCCGACCACAACTGCCTAGTGAACATTACAAATATCTCACCCCAAGCCTGGACTGACCACCATCTGGTATCATTTATGCTCTCCACCGACAGACCCTCACCCCCGCCCACCATTAAGGCCCCACCCACTCTCACTAGAAACAAGAAGAACATGACAGTAGAAAGACTTATCCCTGACCTACTCCCCACTCTCAACTCACTTCCTGATAACCTGGACCCTGAGTCCTTAGTTGAAGAATATAACAAGATTATGGCCACCTCACTGGACCGCATCGCCCCCCCTTAAACTGAGATCCAGTAAACCGAAAACGCACCTTAACAAATGGTACACACCATTCCTCAAAAAACTAAGACAGCAAAAAAGAAACTGCGAGGCCATCTGGAAAAAATCCCCTTCAGTCTCTAACAAACTAAAACTCTCCAAACTAGCTGCACTCTACAAAAAAGAAATCTACCTGGCCAAACGAGCCTCCTTTGACTCTCGTATATCCCAAGCTAAATCTAACATGAAAGAACTTTTCTCCATCCTTAAAGAAATAGAAACCCCCATAGCACCCCTTGACACGTGCACCAAAGATAAAAACTGGTGCTCAGAAATTCAAAGAGCCCTAGCAAACAAGATTGCGACTCTTCAAAGTAAAATCACCAGCAAAAGAGCATCCCTGAATGACACCCTCAACTCAAAAATTCCGGACAAGCCCATGCCCACTGACCTAGCCCGCTTCCAATTCGCCAAAGTCAACATACTGGAAGTCGAAAAAATTATCCTGTCCCTGAAACCGTCTAATTGCCAGGGAGATCTATGCCCTGCACAGCTCATTAAAGATGCTGCCCGCGACCTCTCCCCTTTCATTACAAAATTGATCAATGCCTCCTTTGCCACTGGCTCCATCCCTACTAACCTAAAACAATCCTGGGTACTACCTCTACTGAAAAAACCCACACTTGACCCAGCCATACCCACAAACTACCGTCCCATAACTACTGTTCCCTTTCTACTAAAAATTCTGGACAAGGTTGCCTATGTACAAATACAGAAGCACCTGGAAGAACACAACCTCTTAGGCTCTAGACAATCTGGATTCCGTCCCCAACACGGGACTGAAACCGCCCTTATTGACTTGAAAGCGCAGATCGATTAGCTCAGAGACAACGGGCAAGCCGCCCTACTTCTCCTCCTCGACCTTTCTGCAGCCTTCGATCTGGTCGATCATTCTGTCCTTTGCTCACACCTCCACACTTCGGCTCACTTCTCCAGTGAGGCCATCACCTGGATCACATCCTTCCTCAACGGCAGGACTGTGAGGGTCTTCTCTCGCACGGCGGCAGCAGACCCTGTACACATCACATGTGGTGTACCTCAGGGCTCCTGTGTCTCCCCCACATTATACAACATATTTACCAAGCCCCTTTTCGATGATTTGGATCATCTCGGTATCACCTACACTAACTATGCAGATGATACTCATATCCTCCTTCCGCTTTCAGGAGATTATGGAAAGGATTTGGCCTTGCTAAATAGGGTGTACATCATCATCCAGGCATGGATGGCTACTCATGGACTATGCCTGAATGATGATAAAACAGAACTCATCATCTTAGGCACCACAATCAGTATAAAGAAACTTGGCCCGGCCTATAACTCCTTCATGATTGACGGGAACAACATCAAAGTCGGACAAGAGGTCAAAACATTGGGATTCTATCTAGATTCCAATTTTTCCCTCAAAAGACAAGTGAGCTCCCTTGCATCCTCCACGGCTTACACGTGCAAATTAATCCGTGCAGCCAAACCTTTCCTGTCTGACACTAGCTGTCTGACACTCGCCAGAGCCCTCATACTGTCTCGCCTCGACTATTGTAATGCCCTCTACCTAGGATCCACCAAGGCCACCACCAATAAACTGCAAACCCTTCAGAACAACGCTCTCAGAGCAGCTCTGGGCATTTCCAGAAGAGAACACATTACAGGTTTCAGCCAACAGAACAATTGGCTCTCCACCAGAGATAAAATTCTCTTAAAAACGGCATCTCTCACCCACAAGTCTCTCAACAACGCAGCCCCAACCTACCTGATCAACAGGTTCCACAAACAATCCTCCTCAAGACCCGTCATAACCGCATACAAAGATTGCCTATCTGTCCCCCACTACAAACGGGCCACCATAGGAGGCAACAGCTTCCCGGTAAAAGCTGCCAAGCTCTGGAACTCCCTGCCTCCAAACCTTAGAGTAGACTTGCCTTATCAGAACTTCCGTTCCAAGTTAATCTCCTGGCTGAAACTGGAGACCCACTAAGACTAGGTAGTGTCCAGCGCTACACGCACACATCGTAACCACGTGTGCCTCTTGCTTACCTGTATATTACATTACCGCCTGCTGGCCTTACTGATGATTTGTATATACTGTATATAACATTTGTGCACCTATTTTTGTATTATGTATATTCCTCGTGTACTGTAACCAAGCTTCGAAAATTCTTGTAAAGTCTGCGCCCTGATACCCCCGGGTACGCTCGCGCATTATAAATAATAAAACAAACAAACAAACAAACAAACAATGAGTGGCTTGGTGCTCACATCACGGTTCACAATACTCACCCTAACATTAAAATATGTGTAACCATGAACCATACATGCTCATTTTGACAGCTTAGATTGTTGGATGCGAGGATTAAATGGCTGCAACATCAGCCATTCAAATGGGGTACAAGGGCTCTTTTGCTTCTTGTTTCTGAAGAATTCTAGATGAGGAAGGGCTGGATCTCACTGTGGGCATGCCCAACCCATTACAGAAACATCTTTGAGAATTATATCTACAGACAAGACAGGATCCCACACAAGAGAGACCCAATAAACAATGCACAGAAAAGCTACACATAAAGAATTGTACATCTTACAAACTTTAGCCTGACCAGTAATAAGCTGATCAAGCATTTTAAACAAAACTGGTTTCTAATGCATGGTAAAGGATCCATACAGTTCCTCAGCCACTACCTCCTCACTATTACGTAGGCCTCAGGGGTTATTTCGGCAAAAAAAAGAGCAGGCCTATGATCTAACAAAGCTGGCATTAGCATTTCTTGTTAGTGCTGACATGCAGCAAGTGAAAATCATGGCATGGCAGTGTAGAAAGGGAGTTTGCCCTAGTGGATGCACAATTTGAGGCAACGTCTTTGATTGCTTTGTGTTTAAGTCTGGGCACAGTATGGCATGCTCGTCAGAGTCAGATACACAAACAATTCCAATGCGCTATAGTATGGACATTGGGCACATTGGACAACAGGTATATGTGCTGTTACAACGGGAGTGCCACATCCCACATAGATGCCATTAACCAACAGGGTGGTGACTTGGGCACACATATCACTGCACTGATTTGGCACAGTCTATGGTCTGCACAGTGACACAATAAACCCTGCTTTCCTAATCAAGGTGCCAAGTCACATAGGTTGCCATCTGCTGTGCGTGCTAGGCAGTGACTGGCTCTGCTGTTTAGAAAATTAAAATACCTTTGATGCTAAGCTGATGCATTTAGTCCAAAGCAGACACTAGAATACTTAAGCAAGAAAATGTCAGTTAACCTTCCCAGGGATGCACCATATGTAACTAAAAAGTAATATAGGAAGAAAATAAGTTTTGGTGTGTCAAATGTAGAGACATGAAAATAAAGAAAATAGTTTTAAACTTTTCTGTGAGGCACGTTAATTCTCTTTGTAGAATGCATAGTTTTGATTAGCCCCCATCTTGGCACGCTGCTGCACCCCTTGACAAAACCTGGCACTCTATTATGAAAGCGTACTCTTTTCTATATGAAACAACACCATGCGCCCTTTCATAGTTTAAAATGTGCGCCGAGCCTGCAGAATGAGACTGCACTGGCGGCTCCGCAGTTGGTGCAGTAAACAGGAGCATTGCCAAGCTGTGCAGTGAGGACCTGGACTGGTGAGCAAAAGTGACAGATTATACTCCAGTGAACCACTTCTGGAGTCCAAGAGAGTCTGGCACGATGTAGAAAAGTGTCCTTCCTTGAAGAAACACCACTGTTCTGTTTTTTCTACTCAGCTCAGAATCAGGCCCTGAGGTTGCTGCCTGGCCGGTGATGACCGCAGGTTCTGATCTAATCAGTTTGTACTGTAGTGGAGCCTGTGTTCAATGCAGTACATACAGGTTGTGCTTTCATATTGCACACTTGGTGTAGCATGCTCATCTTTTTGTGGGAATTATATTGGTCATGTGCAATAAACAAAGTTGAAATGTATATTAAAAATGTGAGGGCCATGATGGCTCAGAAGATAGTTCAACGTGTTAAACTCTTGTTGCAGAGATGTGTGGCTTACATGACAGATCAGGTTACCAAATTTCAGTAAGATGGACTCTCTCTGACGTTGATCAGCTTAAAATATATAAACTTTGCTGATACATAGCTGCCAAGTGGCCCCAAGTTAGGTGTCGCCACCTTGAGCCAGTCCTGTTCTTTTACATTGTGTATGCTGGGACTTGTAGTTTCGTTTTTCCCATTGTAAGTATGGGCCTACAAGTCCCAGCATGCAATGGAAACACCCAGGCCTGGCTAAACGTGTCACCCATGACATGGGTCCACTTGGCATTTATGGTGTTAGCAGCACCCACATTGCTACCGACAATGCACCTGCACCAGAGAGTGGTAGGCATGCAAATGCGCATAGGATCAGCGTGGTGCAGGTTTGCAGCTGCCCATTGTGATTGCTGACTCTGTGTCATGCCACGGCTAGCTCTGCAGATTTTCTCACTGTGCCTCTATGATGTCTTTTTATGGTACACGCGAGGGCTTCCCCACTTGGAGTCTGTGTGATGTAAAGCATTGATGTTCCTTCCCTCCCTAGGTGCAAGGCGGGAAGCAGCTTCACACCTGTGCTATGAGGCCCAGGGGTATGTCCCACATTCTGCGTCATCCCGGCATCCACAGAATATGGACGCTTGTATGTGGGTGCGTATGCAGGGCCCGCGGAGAGCGGTCCTCTTTAATATCTTTACTCCACTGTTCCACGCAAAGCTCTGCCAATTCCCCTCCATTCTGACCAGCAGCACCCTGTATTATTCTATGAAAAGACCATCGAGATTCAGCCTACACAACGCACATCTATTCTATTATATCAATGTGTGGTCTGTCTCTATCAACATACATACATGAATAGAATACAACCATGTGGCTACAGACACTACAGCAGCACCGGCACCACCCAGGCCCAGGGGTCGGGCGAAGTGAATAAAGCAACAAATGTTGCTAATTTATTTGCCAATTGCCCTACCCTGCCTGAGGGCCGAGGCGGCAGCCTGCAGCATTGCCAGTGCGAGAATACACGTGTACCACAATCGTTTCGTAAAAAATGAATGTGCCTGGCCTGGCTTGCAGGAGCACCCCTGTGGACTGCTGGTCCGCAGCGGTGCTCCTGCAAGCCAGGACAGGCACAAAGACCGGCCCTGCTTCTGCCACTGGTGTAGCAGACCTGTGTTTTACATGTATTAGTTAAATTGTGTAGGCAATTCCATTTCAGGAAGAGAAATCTGCTGATCAGATTTCGCTTTTATAAACTCCATGCAAAAGCATAGTGTGCACATTTAGGGAGCTGCGTCAGTAGCCTAAGCTGCAGTGCATTCTCCAGTGGCACAGAACAGGTTCAGAGGTCACAAGGGCCCATTTGCCAGCTGCTGTGACGGTCAAGCCTCTGCAGCAGAGGGGCTGCATTCAAAAAATGCACCCCTGTTTCAAAAAGTACATAACTGTGAGATGACTGTCCTGGTGGCAAGTTAAACTGTAAATGTGAGCCATACATGGTTTTAGGGTTTGGTGAGCAGCATGTGTCATAGTTATCCAAGCCATATCGATTTGGTATCACAGATCTGTTAAGCTGTGAAATAATTTTGTGCATTCTTCCTCAGACAAGCTGGCTTTCTGCTGCTAGCAAGACTGTGGTGTTGGGGGTTGCCCTGCTGTTCCTTTGTAAGGGCATGTTAGAACCTCTCCAGAGACATGAAATTACTATCACAACTATCTTCAGAAGGAGTAGCAAGGGTGCCGCATATCCAAAGACCTTTCATTCTATTAAGAAGGGAATGGGGTGGAGTTAGTGGTGTCAGTCGGAGCTTGGCATAGCTTAGGGAATATCAAACCATGTTGTTACTCTCTGCCTCTTTGTTCTATTCATGTCCCCACCACTTCCTGTAGCACAACGCAGATTGTGTGTGATGTCAGAAGTCAAAGTCACCATTTTATACAAAGGGTTTCCCACCACTCCTTTGAATCATCTCTGGACTGTAAACCTTCAAGAACATGTTGTTGGACTTTGTTTGGAGAGCAGTCCTTTCCAAAGACCTCCAGATGTGAGGTTAAGCCAGGTTTTCCAAGGCAGAGGCAAGTTCTGTCCTGTAACCATTCGCAGGGACCGTTGAAGGTGAATCGCTCTAGGAACAAGACCTGTATCCCTGCCAGCCACACGTTCCTACCCAAAACATGACTGTTGAAGGACTCCTTTAAGGTGTGTGCCAACCTCGCTGACCTTCACACCACTCTTCCACACATTCAAACCCATTTGCTGCCACACCAGGCCATTTGTAAGTGCAATGTTGCCTTGGCTCGACTGAAGTACCACTGCACCTGAACTGCTTTTACTGAAGTTCAGGCCTCCAGCTTCTTCATCACCAAATGAGTCGCCAATCAAACAGATCCAGATGTTCTTCACAAACTGCATCCTTTGAGTCTCTACATTGAACCGGCTCATCTGCTCATCACGTCATGAGCTTGGTTTGCCATTGAATTGAATTGATTGTTTATTTAAATAGCGCCTATACACAATGTGTTTCAAAGCACTTCAAGGAGGAGGGAACAAGGGAAAATACAGCTGCATTCATTAAAGTTCTTGAAACAATACAGAATGTGAAAAATAACTATCATAATAAGCCTGGCAACATTTCAGATAGTGCAAGTGCATGGAACAGATAAGGCAAAGGGGGCAAGGGAAAAGAAGGAAACAAAACCAGCAGTAACATTACTATGCCTGGCGACAATTGATGTAGTGCATGAAATATATAGGAGGAGGGGGAGAGGGGAAGGAGGTTTGGACGGAGGGAGAAGGCAAGGAAAAACACAAGCTACTGTGAAAATAGGTCAGAGACACATTTTAAAAAGCAGGGGGGGCGGGAGGAGAACACAAGGAGGGGAGGAAGGGGGACAGACAAGCTGCTATCAAAAGTCACGGGACAAATGATAAGAGCAAGTGCACAGGACAAAGAAAGAAGGGGGTGGGGTGGGGGAGGAGGGTAGGGCAGGGTGGCTGCGAAGCCAGGCAGCTATGATTACTATGCCTAACGGCAATCAGGATAGTTCCAGGCTTAACCGGAAAAAGAAAAAGGAAAAGGGTGAGGCGGTTAGGGGTGGGGAGCCAAGGTGGCTGCAAAAGACAAGCAGCTATGAATTTACTATGCCTTACCGCATTGAGGTAGTGCCGGAGGTTGACATGAGGAGGCAAGTGGGCGGGGAGGAGGGAAGAGTAGGAGAGGAGGGAGAATAGAGTGGGGTGAAGAGTAGGAAGGAAGCAAAAGAAAGGGGATTCATGGAGGAAGGAGGGGGCAGACAAGCAATTCATGAGGGACATCAAGGGCACACAGACACAACAAGGGGTGACAAGGAGGGAATAAGACCTTCACGGGAGGCACGGGGGCATATACACACTCACAGGGGGCACACAGACACTCATGGGGGCATAGGGGGCACAGAAGCACTCACAGGGGGAAGGGGGGCACACAGACACTTACGGGGCATAGGGGGCACAGACACACTCACAGGGTGCAAGGGGGGGCACAGAAACACTCACAGGGGGCAAGGGGGCCACACAGACACTCATGGGGGCATAGGGGGTGCAGAAGCAATCAGAGGGGGTAAGGGGGTACACAGACACTCATGGGGCAAGGGGGGCACACAGACACTCAAGGGGCAAGTGGGGCACACAGACACTCACAAGGGGCAAGGGGGGCACACAGACACTCATGGGAGGGAAGGGTGATACACAGACACTCACGGGTGCATAGGGGGCACAGAAGCACTCATGGGGGCATAGGGGCCACAGAAGCACTCACAGGGGAAAGGGAGGCCAGAAGCACTCACGGGGGGCATAGGGGAGACCGAAGCACCCACCGGCGGCAACGGGGGCACCACAGACACTCACAGGGAAAGGGGGGACATAAGCACTCAAGGGGGCATTGGGGAATAAAGCACTCACGGGGTAAGGGGACATACAGACATTCATGTGGGCAAGGGGCCAGACAGACACTCACAGGGGTAAGGGGGGCACACAGACACTCATGGAGGGTAGGGGGCACACAGACACTCACAGGGGGAAAGGTGGCACACAGACACTCATGGGGGCAGGGGGACACACAGACACTCATGGGGCAAGGGGGCACACAGACACTCATGGGGGGGGCAGGGGGCACAGAAGCACTCACGGGGGCCAGGAGGCACACAGACATTCACAGAGTCAAGGGGGGCACACAGACACTCACAGGGGCAAGGGGGAACACAGACACACACGGGGGGCATAGGGGCACAGAAGCACTCACGGGGACATAGGGGGTACAGAAGCACTCAAGGGGGAGTGAGGTTTGGATGGAGGGAGAAGGTCAGAGACACATTTTAAAAAGCAGGGGGGCGGCAGGAGAAGACACGGAGGGGAGGAAGGGGGACAGACAAGCTGCTATCAAAAGTCAAGGGACAAATGATAAGAGTAAGTGCACAGGACAAAGAAAGAAGGGGGTGGGGGATGAGGGGAGGCAGGGTGGCTGCGAAGCCAGGCAGCTATGATTACTATGCCTAACGGCAACCAGGATAGTTCCAGGCTTAACAGGAAAAATAAAAGGAAAAGGGTGAGGGGGTTAGGGGTTAGGGGTGGGGAGGCAAGGTGGCTGCAAAAGACAAGCAGCTATGGAATTACTGTGCCTTAGTGCATTGAGGTAGTACCGGAAGTTAACGGGAAGAGGCAAGGGGGCGGGGAGGAGGGAATAGAAGGAGTGGAGGGAGAATAGAGTGGGGTGAAGAGTATGAAAGAGGCCAAAGAAGGGGGGTTCATGGAGGAAGGAGGGGGCAGACAAGCAATTCACGAGGGACATCAAGGGGACACAGACACAAGAAGGGGGGACAAGGGAGGGATAATACTCACGGGGGCACACAGACACTCATGGGGGAATAGCGGGCACAGAGCACTCATGGGGGCAACGGGGGCACACAGACACTCACGGGGCACAGGTGGGAATGGACAAACTCACAGGGGGCAAGGGAAGCACAGAGAAACTCACAGGGGGGTAAGTGGGGCACCCAGACACTCATGGGGGCATAGGGGGCATAGAAGCACTCACAGGGGGCAAGGGGGCATACAGACACTCACGGAGGCAAGGGGGGCACACAGACACTAATGGGGGCAAGAGGGCACACAGACACTCATGGAGGAAAGGGGGCACACACACACTGTTGGGGGCAGGGGGGCACACAAACACTCAAAGGGGAAGGGGGCACACAGACACTCATGAGGGTCACAGGGGGCACACAGATACTCACAGGGGCAAGTGGGGCACACAGACACTCATGGGGGGCATTTGGGGCACAGAAGCACTCACAGAGGGCAAGGGGGTGCACAGACACTCACAAGGGGCAAGGGGACGCACAGAGACTCACAGGGCAAGGGGGTCACACAGACACTCACAGGGTTAAGGGGGGCACACCGACACTCACAGGGGGCATATGGGGCACAGAAGCATTCACGGGGGACATAGGGGCACAGAAGCACTCACGTGGGTCAAGGGGGAAAGAAGCACTCACGGGGGGGTAAGGGGGACACACAGACACTCACGGAAGGCAAGGGGGGGCACACAGAAACTCACAGGGGGCATAGAGGGCACAGAAGCACTCACGCGGGGCATCGGGGCACAGAAGCACTCACAGGGCAAGGGGGACAGAAGCACACAATGGGGGAATAGGGGGCCAGAAGCACACACAGGGGGCAAATGGGGTACACAGACACTCACTGGGGCAAGCAGGGACAGAAGCACTCACAGGAGGAATAGGGGGGACAAAAGCAGTCACGGGGGCAAGGAGGCACACAGACACTCATGGGAGTGAGGGGGGTACACAGACACTCACAGGAGGCAGAGGGCACACAGACACTCATGGGGGGCAGGGGGCGCACACAGACACTCACAAACCCTGATTACCAAACCAAACCTGATGCCCTCCATGATCAAGATCTCTTGAGTAACATTTTGACCACAGCCTTCTTCGGTTAGACCCAGCTTTGACATCTGCTTGCCAATGGACCTGAGCAACTACCACATTTCAAACTACATTGAACCTCCAAACAGCACTGTGAAGCCTGGTTTACCATTGTCAGGTATAACTGACTGATATTTGCCCCTGTGGTCCCTTTTTGCAACTTAAGAACATATCCTTTGAACACTGAGTTTTTATTGCCTTATCTCTCCATGTCTCATTAACCAGAGTGTTGTGTCTTGCTATTTTGCTTCTTCTGTATTCTCTCTACAGGGGTGGGGTATTGCAGTGGTTTCTGATTAGTTATTAATGTACCTGGTGTGATCAATTAAAGTATAGATATATTTATAGAACCTCGATTGACATTCCATTATTTTGGACTGTAATATGTCTCTGTTTGGGTAGCTATAGAACCACATTCACACCTTTATTGAGATTGTAGCCTTCCCTCGGCTCAACATACAACAAAAAGCAAAGGAGTTATATCTCTCAGCTGTGCCTATTTTTAACCTTTTATGATTGTGTTGGCTCTTGATTTCTAGAAGCCCGAGGGTGGACTAGGTGTTTTAACCTCTACTCATCCTTGGAGGCAGAAGTCCATTTGTCACAAGGAGTTTCCCTGAGTGGCGATAAAGGAACATCAATAGTTTTTTTTAATTTTATTTTTATTTAACTCCCTTCTGTTTTTTTGGGGGTAAAAACGATGGAATTAATAGCTCAAAATGGGAATGTCTCACTGCCTTACTATCTAAAAAGGGGTTTTGATTCAACTGTAACCTTTGTAATCTGTGATGTATCATTAGAAAACTAAGGGCCTCATTATGAATTTGGCAGTCAAATTATATTTTCAATCATCCTTTTCTTATTATCATGTTCTTATTATCCCTCATCGCCAGCGCCGGTACAGCCTCCTGTCCCTTATTCGGTGATGTGAATTTTACATTGAATGGCATGATAAAGATGAACAAGATTATTCACAAGGAACAAACGTATCACTTGGCCGCCTTTGTTTCAAAAATTAATTTTATTGAAGGATTATTCTTTGGTAAAAAAATATATGCCAATGAATAACCTTGACATGTCCTCATACGTTTTGGACATGTGCATTACACTTGGCACGTCACCTCATCTGAATGAAGTTACTACAGGAAATGATGAAGTCATGCATCCATCAGGTGAGGAGTAGTTTGGTAATCCTGACTAGGTGATATTGAATGTTGGTTTAGCTGATTCTGAACAACCACTGACCAACAGTAACTTGATTAACATTATAAAAGACGATGCACCTGTAACAGCGGATTGGTCGTTCCCCTCTTCAGGGTCTGTCTGTATGAGTAAAAACAAACCTACTCAACCACAATCACAGATGTGTCTGCGAATGTGGTTGTGCCACCTATCATTCAAGATCGGATACCTAATGCTGCTACAAGCAGGAAAGTGTCAAATAAATAAACAAAAATATTAATAATTTGCCAAAGCAATCACATAAAGGCTTTTGTAAATTTCTCAGATAGCTAAAATCGCAGCTCCTACTCGAGTATAGAGGGCATTAACGTGAATAATACTGTTAGTGCAGGAAGTGACCTGAAATCTCCAGTGGCCGGCCAAGTTGCTTGTATTCAGAACAACTCCAAGAAAATGAGAAAAAGTCCTGTAATAGGGAAGAAGTCTATATGGCATTTCATTAAACCTTCAAAACAAGCATACCCCTCTCTTAATTTGAGCATATTAACCACACATGTGGTTGCTGCACACCCAGCAGATCTGGGGGATAATGATGTACATTTAGAACCAACTGAATCATTGGAGACATTATCAATATCTACTATTGGTAATTGCTCCCTTGTCCGACTGCAACCGTTTGTCTCACATTGGAACAGAAGAGAGTTATGAGCATGGCCCTAATGGCCGATTATGTTGGTGGAACTGCTCCTGAAGCTTTTTCCACAAAGATGAATATGTAAGGCGTAGTTGGAGTACTCTCTAGTTCATCTCCTGAGTCTTATTTAACCCCAGTTTATGTGGAGGCCTCTAATGCTCACGTCTTCTCCAATTTCATTAATTTAGAAGAAAAAATAATTAAATCACTCTCTATGTTTAAACCGTAAAAATAAGATAACCACAGCGGACGGACATATGGAATCCTCTAAATTGGTAATCAATAATGATAAGGGTGCTTAGGAGTATCATTTGAACACTCGTAAATGTATCCTTAAAGTCAAATAGTGACATCTGTAAAGGATGAGTCATATATTTGATAATTTGAGTGGCTATTCAAGGAGTGGAGCAATGCTGACAGTTTATATTAACATTATTAAGTGAAAACTCCATGTTGTGGTTAATTGACACTAAAGATCTTGCACAAGTGGAATTTGTCTTAGATTCTCCCATAGACCTTGTCTGCATAATTTTCATTCAAAAATTATTAGGCATTCCATTCTGGCATAGGTTCCTGCGTTACATTTCTTTGGGTGTTGATGTATTTGAGCATTGCTTCTGAAAATAAGCAGGGTTGGACAGCATATAAATATGATGGGATGCAGATTGAGGACATTTTGTAAGCAAAAATAACCCCTTAAATTAAATGCTTCGGTGGGCAGTAATGCTGTGCGATCTGTTATTAGTTTTCCCGTGCATAACAGTAATACTAAGGTGAGACATGTTTGGAACCTGATAGTGTGCACCCTTCAAAAGGGAAGTAATATGGCATTTAAAGATAATTGAATTACTTCCTTTTCACAACTATCATGGAACACTAGGAGCTAATCCCATCTTCTCTGTCAGTCCCTTTCTTTTAATAAGTATGAAATAATTTGCCAGAGATATGGATTACTGATTTACCCATCTTGATGGATATCTGTTTTACGAAAGCAATGAGAGGCTCTTTGGTATGCCCATTTAGCGGTGTTCTCTGTGCGGTAAAGATCAATTTAGGGATCACCATTGATCAGCTTGAGACACATAGACAACACTGTCTAATGGTGAAGTTAAGCTGGTGGGATGTAGTCAGTGATCAATGAAAAACTTGCATTGTGATGAAGAACATATATTATAACCCCAAATATGTGGACTTAATTTTTTTTTTGTTAGCAAATATATCTGATTTATTATTATATTGGTCATCCGATAATGTTGTCAGCGATTTTAATAGTGAGTGTTTAGAGGCTGTTTGCTTTGATATGAATGATCGACTAGTGGTTCAAAATGCTTCTAGAGAATGTGGTGCCAGCTTAGAACTTAATGTACATGTTGGGACCTGTTATTATTGGATGGTAACATTAGGGTGGACTGCAAACCTCAATTCTCTTGGCATGATGCACTTTATTCATCTACAGTAGAGTATACATTTGTATCAGGGTCTTTAAATGTGTTTCGTAGAATGATTAAGATATGCAAAACTACAGAGAGTGACCATAGTAAACTTACTTTAAAACTAACTGAATTGAGTTGTGGTAAGCATGATAAGTTGTCCTTACTAGATCTTGAAGTTCATCCTAGGGACTGTTCCATTATATACAGTCCGGTGATAGCCACACGCTTTAAAACTATGGTGGATATGAAGCTGATGGAAAATGCTTGCACCTTAAACGATCCCGGTTTGCTCGGATAGTACAATACATTTAATGAAGATCTAAAAACTGGTAGACAATTAATACACATGCATTTGATGATTTGATCGAAGATTAAAAAAAAGAAAGAACTGCGTTGGAGAATTAGAGCCTTGCAGAATAGTTATAACTTATCACGATATAAAATGTGCAAATTAAAGATGGAATATTGTAACTGGTTTAAATCACTTAGATATCAAGTTTCAGCGTGGCGCAGAAGTAATGGTTCATTGCCTAATGAGAATAGATTACAGACAATGTTGGTCCCTGATTAAACATAGGGTAATTCAGGATTCTTTTCAGGCTCAGCCATTAACAAAGGAGAAGTGCATCCTGCACTTCTCCTCTTTTTGTAGAGATGATAACAGAACTTCACAATACTCCAGGGAGATTGATGTGCTTCATATTGAGGCAGTTAATCTGGGTATACTCAGATGTTGTGTGCCCAAAGCCTCAGGCCCGACGACTTGTCAAGCGCCACTTTTAAATCAAATCCACCTTATGGGCAGAAATGTTAAGAATATTAGGGATTCATTACGAGTTGGGCAGTATTTTCCAATGGTAAATCTGCCGGAATACCACCCAGCTGAATTACTGTTGCCGCCACTTGGTCCAGCGGAATTACTGTTGGATTGCAAGTGGAGGTGTGCATTTTTTGAAATTCTGCTGCATTAATTCAGCCAATTCTGCAGTCAGTGGCAGTATTTACCTCCAGTGGACCATTCTTGTAAATTGTCGTAGCAGTAGAATTAGGGGTAACCCTGTTACCGCCAATTTTACTGCTTACCGCCATGCTCGTAATGAGGCCCTAGAACTTTAAAATCAACAATACCCCCATTTCGGTGGGGTGCTTTGCTAATATCAATGTATAAGCAGGGCAATAGATTGAACCCTTGTAACTACCGGCCCATCTCCTTAATTGATGCCGCAAGTAAAATATTTTCGAGTTTGATCCTGAAAGAGCTACAAGCTTGGGTGGTAGACAACTGGTTTATGGATAATTGCCAATTGGGATCCAAAAAGGGCATTGGTACCTCCCTAAATTGTTTTATTGCTGCAACTTCTTGCAGATCAAACTAGTAGTATTAAGAGGCCAATGTATGTGCATTTCTTATATATTTCCATGGCCTTTGACTTAGACAGGAATGAACTCTGGAGTAAGCTTCATATTTTGGGTTGTCCCCTGGCTCTTTTGAACATTGCAATTGCTTTACTTGCTGAATCTAAAATTATAGCCAGGTTAGACCAACAGGGGACTTTCTCAAGATGGATCAGAACATGCTGTGGTTTGTGCCAGGGGTGTGTTCTGGCACCATTTCTCTTCCATGTTTGGGAGGGTATTCAGACCTACACCCACACCTGGGTAACTTAAAACTATGATATCTGGTTTACGCCGATGACATCATTGTTTGTGACCGGACCCAACTGGGCCTCCAGAGATGTCTGAGTACTCTGAATAAATATCTTAGGAATTTGAACCCTAATGTAAATGTGGCAAAAACTAAGATTTTAATGCTGAAACCCCTGAGTTGACCAATAGGAAACCTAGACTTACCTGGTTTCTAAATGTTAAGAAAGTGAAGAAGGTCGATCATTTCAATACCTGGGAGTGTTATTTTAGGAAAAGCAAGTGAAGCCGCATGCAATAGCTAATTATAGATCCATTGCTATTGTGGCTGCTGCCCAATAGTGTCTTTAGATGAGCAATATGGACAATTTTCAATGTCACCACTTTTACGCTATTATCACTAAAAGGTTGTACCAGAAATAATTTATGGCGCTGAAACTGTGAGTTGCACGCCGTATTGACCTAAGCTTGAAGCATTCATTTGGGGGAACATGCTCATCTTGCCCCACTGTGTTCCCATGGGTATAATTAGGCATGAGTTTAGATTGATCTTTCTACGGGCAAACACCACTTGGACATTTCGCAGCTATGTAGCAAAGTGCTCTTATCCCATCTGGGAGCTGATTTGTTGTGCTAAATAGGGTGATAATATGCAATAAATGTCATCTACTGCAGGTCTCGCAAGATAAATGTGACTATACCTAAAAAATGGGTGTCCCCTTCTTCGTGGACATTGGGGAATATATTAAAACGAAAACTATAAATAATGTCTCATGGAACATCCCAATTCAGTATTTTCAAATAGAGAACTCAACAAGTGCAACGGAGTGTGGAAGGTCAGGAATCATAGAGATCAATTAATATTCTATAAATGTGACTCCATATTGCTATCTTGAATATCGAGGAACTGTTGACATGACCTAGGGTGGTTAAGGAAAAAAATAATTGAAGCAGATTGGATAGCTAATCGAGATTCGATTATGAGCTAGTGTTTATTGTATCATGCCTGATTTAAAAACAAGGCTTACAATACGATTTCCTTATATTTGCTGAAACATCCTTCTTTGAGATATGTTGAGACTGAAGTTTGAATTGTTTTTAACATGTGAAGTATCTGGTGGCAGAAATGATGTTGCGAGAGAGGAGCTTAAGTGTTGCTATTGCTCATTGGAGGTCAAGACTCTACAGTATATGTTGGTAGGAAGTGAGATTTTAACATTGCGTGTCAAGATTATACGAACGTTTGATCATTGCGAAGAGTCACTACTTACAGAGGATTTTTGATTCAGAATTTTAAATGAGTTTAAATTCCATTAAGTATTGCCGTCATTGAGCTTTTAAAACACATTTTAACCATGCCATAAATGGTACAGTAGGGTTAATATGCATGTATGTATGTACATTTAAATTCACATTTTCTATTTGAATTGTTTTTTACATTAATGTTGAATTGTATTAATGTGTTTCAATGACATTTGAATTCATGTGTTGATGAATTTTGTATGCATTGTGTAAACAGTTAAGAATTTGGCAGAAATTTGGCAGTAAACCTGAATTACTGCCAAACTCAATTACTGCTACTGTCACTTAGTCCTGCAGATATACCATGGGATTACATTTGGGGTAAGGTGGTGCAATTTCATTCTATTTTTGGAGGACATAGGACTTCATGGGAATTTTGGCTAATTCTAGCAATTCTGCAGAGGCAATTTCAACAATGTTTGATGATTTTTGCAGTTAAAGTGGAAGATTTACCTTCAGCTTTTTGCTGGTGGTAAATCTTCCAGAATAATGGAATTTTACCCTTGCCGCTGTACTCGCACTGAGGTGGTTTATAGTCATTTTTTCGAATACAAAAATGTCGAAAGTCATTTTTTCGATAAAATACATAGAAAAAAAATTTGCATTTTTGTATTATGTTTTTTATTCAAAATAGGGGATTCCCCCCCAACCCACATTTTTTTTCATTTTTTTTTTTGTTTAACCCATTTTTTTTTTTATTGCCGGAACCCAAAATAAATATATAATTTTAAAAAAAAGAATTTGACTTTTTTTTTTTCAATATTATTTTTTCGACATTTTTGTCTTTCAACATTTTTTTTCGAAATTATGACCGACCACCCACTGAGGTACTTAGCCTCCAAAATCTATCTTTACAATGTAGCTTTTTGCTGATATTTAATTGTTTGTGCCCTCTGTTTGCTGCTGCCACTGTGGCTTTGCCAATCTACACAATGGTATTTATGTTGATTAAGTCTCTGGTTACACTAGGTAGTCATTTTGCTTTTTGTTGTTTATTCAAAACAGATGTGACAGTGGCATCCACAAAGACTGATTTGCTGTTAACGTCAAATACTGTATTCGCATGCCTATCCTTCTCAAATGTATTGGTGGCAAGACTGCACGTGCGATGAAAATACACTATTGTAATCAGCATGACCTGGCCAATCCGCAGGATCATCATGGCTGTAAAACACTTGGGCCTCATTACGCCCCAGGCGGTAACCATGGCACTAGTAGCGCCATGGTTGCCGCCAGTATTTTACTGATTTCGCCAAGGTGAATTCCATTTTTGCCCCCGTAGGGCTCAATGGAAATGGGGAAGGCAGTAGTTACGGTACCGCAAATTGTGGTACCGTAATTACCTTTAAGGTCCCTTTGCAGGTCCAATCCTTAACGGCTGGTAAAACCAGCTGTTAAGGTGGGAACCCGCAAAGGGACCTTGTAAATAGGCGGTAAGGGGTTAACGGCGCCACAACCTTTTACGGCGCCGTTAACCCCTTTACGCCTGGGTCGTAATGATGCCCCTTATCTGCCTCACTATCCAGAGAAGAGGTACAGACTTAATTTAGCAAACATTGGCCAATATAAGCATAACCATCCTCCTAAGTGGTCCTTTCTTGTTTACCCATTGATTTGACTTGTTTACTATCGGGAGATATATTTCAAATGCAACTTAGATTTTGCCTACATCAAATACAAATAATGTGCACCACTGATCTAGCTAAAGGTAGATGATACTATTACTTTATTGGACAACACACTTCCTTGCCACGCCCAGTCACAAACTTTCGTCTCAAAACTGAACCTTTTCGCTGTAAACAAATTATTATTGTTATATGTATGAGCATGTTTGCTTCTACAGCTGTTCTCTAGCAAAACAAAATAATAAACATATTGCTTTCCTCATATTATGTCATGTTATGTTATTTTATTTTATGTTACACAGCTCGTAAAATGTGCCAAATCACCACAGTAGTTGTCACAGGAAGCATGGCTTGCCTGGAGTCTGGCATATTGGAAAGTGAGCATTGAGAAAATAAGCTGAGGAAGCATACAAAATGTCACAGACATAGAGATGGGCTGATGTAGACGTGGAGAAGGATTGTTTTACAATAGCTGGTTGCGGATCCAATAAGGTGGACCTTAGATTGGGATTTCATAAAGCAAAGTATTAACAACAAGTAGTGTTTGGCACATGATGTGCTTGAATTGTACCCAGCAGCTGCTAAGTTAAATTATTGTGCCTTTTTGACCAAGGAATACCTTTCAAATTGTTCCACAGGTCAAACCACCAAAATAGTATGCTACCAACATGTGCTCTCGCACCTTGAAACATCACTTTTTCTAGATGGAATTACCAATATAGACCTCAGAACAAATAAACGGACAAGCTCTCAAGATATTATTTTATTCTTAATTTAATAAAGTAGGGTCATCTGGCAGACATTGGATTGATGCTTGCAAGCTCACACACAAATTTGATTACACAGGGGTCCTATTTCCCAGTATGCGTAATCTATGACATCATCCTATGCAGCAAACCATAAAACCTATTAGCGGGAGGGATTAAATTAGGGGAGCATATCTACTTATAGAAGGTATACGGGTTAGTACTTCATTGGCTCGCTCTTATGTGCCAGAAAACCCTCAAACTACCTCTACATGTGAATAATACTGATTAAAGCAAACAAAATGGCAGCAGATTGGGCTATACAACATTAGGCCACATTATAAATCCGGCAGTAGCCGTACTGGTAAAACTGTCAGGCTGCCGCCAGACTTGCAAATGTTTCCGGCATCTGGCTTACCGGTAACAGCAGGGGATTCTAACCCTGCCGGTCCGGGAAGGCAGGCTCCAGAAAAATGGTATTCCCCATTCCCATTTGAGTCTGATAGGACTCAATGGGATTGGGGAACACAGAGGCACTGGCATCGTAAATAACGGTGCCTGTGTCTCCGTTATGGTCAGCTCACTGTGGTCACTGTGCCCGGCAGGGCAGACCTGCCGGGCATAGCGATTCTGACAGGCAGACTCGTAGTGTGCCAGTCTGGTGACAACGTTGCTGGTAGGTTTACCAGCACCATTGTTACCGGACCGGCACACTCGTAATGAGGCCCATTGCATAGCAGGTTGCCCCATAGATCCACTGTTTGGAAAGCATTCCCACCCAACATTGGACTTTTGACCCGGCTAGCAGCATGTAAGGAAACTGAAACCCATGTGCTTGGGTCACGTCAGATTATTCCCCACATTCCAAATTAGTCCACCATATCTCATCATCCATGAGCCAAAGCCCGTCTGTAGTTGACCTTTGTAGCCTGTTCTATGTTCTAGGGAATTCAAAGGAGTGAAAGCATACCACTATCTTCATAGACTCGGGAGGCTAGCTCAGGGGCAACGTGCTCGCCTTGGAAGCAAGACGACACGGAGCACCATAGGTTCATGCTTAGAAACCTCTCAGTATTAAGCGTGTTATAAATAACCCAACATATCATACGAGGCTTAATGAATAGCCCTTGTTTTTTACTTCTGAATCATGTGCGAAGAGATTACAAATGTGTCAATTTCAGTCTTTATTTACTGCTATTTGATTTAATTATACTGGGTGTCATTGCTCCTCTTGGCCTCCAGAGACTTGCTCACTCTACCTTTCATAGACTTTATACAGTTTTAATTGTGCCGCATATTTGGCTCTTGCCAATGTTTTCTTATTCCTTAATCTAAGAGAAATATGTCTCATGGCCATGACTCATAAGTCTGCCTCCCTTTGTACTTTGCAGCTGTTCCTTAATAATAGCCTCCTTGATCGCAAGCCAAAATCGACTCCTCTTGTTTCACACACAAAGATGTTTTACAGTGTCTCCTATATCTCTCCAACCCTGATCGGCTTCTGAGGTAGTTGAACTGAATATTTACATGAGCCGGCATCCATATTCCAATAATGGCCGTCCTTGCCATGGTATATATTCCGCTATAGCAAACTTCTATGCATCTTTTGTACCTTGCGTTACTGCGCATTTACACTTATTGTTCAGCAAGTTACTTTATCTTCTTTTGCATTCATGATTACTTTATCATTTCATATATGTTTCTCTTGTTAATTCAGTTACATCATCACTCTTGAGTATTTTCATATCGTTTAAGCATGCCTTCATATTTCTTCTTTATGACATCACTTTTCCCACATCAGATTTCACTCAATCCTCCATGATGTCCAATGGTGCATGCTGACATCCTTCCATATGGCATCCTTCCACACTTTCAGTGTGAGTGTACATTCAATACCGTTGGCTGAGTGCATATCTGCTCTCCTACACTCTATGAGGTATGGACATAACAGTTGGAGTCCCACACATAGCCCTTCTCCTGCTGTTCCAGTATGACAGCGATCACGGAGCGGGAGCTAGGGAAAATGTGTCCACCTGCTTCAAGCCAACATATTAAGCACCCGTGTGACCACAGATCAGCTCCAGAGGTTCCCTCAGTACCAAATAAAATGTACTTTACGTTTAGAGATATATTCCAATGCAATTCTTGCCTTCAAAGCTAAAATATAAAATAATATATCAAGTGTGGATATTTACGGTCATGATATCTATTTTCAAATAACAGCATGTAAGACAAAGAATGCTGAAGTGCTAATCAACCCCCCTCTACAATTTGAGTCATGTTCTATGTTGTAATGTGCATCTGAGGTGAGGTGGTGACATCATTGTTACATGGAATGTTGTCATGTCAGGGTGAGTGGAGTCTTGGAATGTTATGCTCTGAAACTGGGTTCTATGTTTTACAGTTAGAGTTATGCTGGCTTGAGGGGACATGCCAATGTTGTTCCTGGCAACTGAACGACAATAAACCTACTTATATCTTACCTGCTGGTCCCGGTGTTGCATCAGGTAGCAAGATATTATGCTGGCGACGCGGATGGGATCCTGTCGAGGAGGGGATAGTCCAGAACCAGGAAACATTGGCCTCCAGTGAATCCATGTCCCAGTATCATGCTGTCAGCAGGCTGGGTCGTGTATGTTTCTTTAGCAAGCTGGGTGGTGCTGAACACAGGAGCTTTTTGCACACAAGTCTGTGTGCAGTGCTGGTTGAGGCCTTCGCTCTATGGGCTGTCTGACCCAGTTACCGGGTGGTTCTGTGGGCAGCTGTTCAGCACACAGATCAGTGTGCATTGCTGGGTTGAGTACTCCAGTTTCAAGGACCACCTGATCCCAGTGAGCGGGTGGTGCTGAGGGGTGCCTAGCGGCACACAGTCCGGTGTGCAGTGCTGCAAGAAGAGTGTGCGAGTCCTTCAGCGGTGAGTGTTGCGGCCCAGCGGTTTATGTTCCGGCTCGGCTGCACCTTTTTTGCACATGTCAGTGTGCCTCACATGCGCTCCGCGTGTTGGAGCAGAGGTATGTACTTGTGTGTCTTGGATGACGGAGGTTGGAGTGCCCCCGCCGAATTGGCCCCATCTGCCACTTTTGGGGCCCCGGAAGAATACCCCACCAGCTATGCAGCCGTGAGCGAGATGTTGCGTATTGTCAGTCATGGAGGAGGGCATCGGGGGAGTGCCCCGGTGCCGTGGACTGCGGGGGCCCAAGGCAGGCAAGGTGCAGCAGAGATGTAGCTGCGGCCGTGACCTGGGCCAAATGATGACGTTGCTCTCTGTTGAGCATGTGTTCCAGCACGAGAAGCTGGAACGCGGATGTGTTCTAGGAGGAAGGGGCCGAACGTGTAGTTGTCACCACGTTGCCGACTTTGTTTATTGCGGTACGTTGGATCTTCGGAACGCAGGACGCGCACAGGGATGCAGTCACGGACAGTTGCCAATTACGTTTGTGTGGTGCAGTATGGGAGCGAAGGAGAAGGGAATTGCCAATACGCAGGCGGTCATCTGCGTTTTTGGACAGGCATTGGAGCCCCTCAAGACTTGGCAGCAGAGGACTACATTCCATCTGGAGTTGAGATTATGTCAAGAGTTGTCTGGTGTTGTGCAGCATTTTCGAGACCCTGGACGAGTGGGGGTCTGACTATTCCAGCTCTAAGGGACATGGAGGGCGTTGGGCATTTTCCAGATTAGTGAGCCATTATTATGTGCGTTTGAGGCCAGTGTGTATGGAGTTGTGTTTTATGTGATGGCCTCAAATTGTGTCGGTGTGGTTGGTAGTGTAATATGGGCCCGTGTGAGTGAGTGTGGATGCGTGCATTGGTAGTGGTATATGTATGTATCTGGATATGTGTTTTATGACGTGATTTGTATTTAATTGCAATTAGCTGTGCATGTAAGATTTTGTTGAGTATGTTGTATTAATTGTCCAAGATTGCATTGTGTTTTCTTCTGTAACGTTTTTGTCTTGCAGGTGAGAGTGAACTTTTTGGGAATTTGGACTCATGGGTGGTTTATTGTCTTAACATTGTGTATGTACTAAAGGAAAAGTGTTAAATGTTAACATTGTTTTCTTGCAGGTCGAGTTTTCCACTATTGGGTTTGGACGGACTCATGGGTGGGGGTACTTGTGGTTTGAAATGCTGTATTAAGGACAGCATTTTTATTATGTGCCAAAAGGATTTATGATGTAATGAATTGCTGCTCTGACAGTTATCTTTCAGTAGTATTGCTGCAGTAATTTTTGACCGTAATGGTGCATTTTTGCACATTTATTGTCATTGTATTTGAACATTTATGCAATATTTTTGTGTGAATGCCCGCCTGTTGTGGTTTGCATGTGTGCATACGGTGCGTGATGTGAACATTGCAGTGTGTCGGACGGGTGGGTCCTTAATTATATTGTGGTGTCCTGAAATGGTGTAGGCGGCGGGGACTGGGTGTCCTCGGTGGTGGTGTGAGTGTGCTGCGGTGGTGCAGTTGGCTGGACTTGAGGTCCATGGTGTTACTGAGAGTGTGCTGCGGTGGTGCAGTTGGCTGGGCCAGGGGTCCAAGGTGTGTGTGAGTGTGCTGCGGTGGCGCAGTTGGCTGGACTAGGGGTCCATGGTTTAGTGAGTGTGCTGCTGTCATGCAGTTGGCTGGACCAGGGGTCCATGGTGTTAGTGAGTGTGCTGTGGTCGTGCAGTTGGCTGGACTAGGGGTCCTAGGTTTGTGGTGAACTCGTATTGTGATGGTTTAAGGTGGATGTTGTTCTGCAATCCTTAGGATTGGGTTTCCTTAAGTGTTCTTGTGGCGTTGGGGTGCCCAGTTGGGGTGCTGTTGCGGACTGATCTAGGGATGGTGTGCTTGTTGTTGCTCTTGTTGAGCTGGGTTCGGGGGTGGCAGCCCTGGTGCCCTAGGGTGCATACTAGGGTGGAAGGTTGTTTGTGCACGGAGTGTTTGGCGTGTTAGATAGTGTATCTGTGGGAACGCTGGGTTGTGGCAGGTCCTAGGCTCCAAGGGGCAGCTTGGAACAGGTGGTAGTGCTTTATTTATTGTTTTTGTTTCTCGAGGGTATTTCCAGTTCTGTTTCATGGGAGGAGTTAGCCCTTATTAGATTGTGTTGGGTTCCTCATTGTGTTTTAGAGAGAGGAGTAGATTTGGAGTTGAATTTGGGTTAGTTCTGAAGTTGGATTTGGGTGTCTTTGTTGATACTGGTTGGTAATGTTGTCCAATTTGTTGGTGGCACAGTTAGATAGTGTATTTCTTCGGGTGCCATGTAGGTATTGTTTGTCCCATGGATTCGTGGTTATAGCACGTTTCCCTAGTGTCTTAAATTTTGGAGTGTCATGGGCCATAGGTGAGCTTCGGGTGGCAGTTTTATTGTCGCCAGTGGAGTTTGGTTCACACGTGTATGTAGGGGTTTGTGTCAGTGGTGGTTTTAGTGGAATTTTTCTCCATTTTCAAGAAATGAAAGGAGGGAGAGGTGTTGTAATGTGCATCTGACATGAGGTGGTGACATCACTGTTACATGGAATGTTGTGATGTCAGGGTGAGTGGAGTGTTGGAATGTTATGCTCTGAAGCTGAGGTCTATGTTTTACAGTTACAGTTATGCTGGCTTGAGGGGACATGCCAATGTTGTTCCTGGCAACTGAACTACAATAAACCTACTTATATTCTACCTGCTGGTCCTAGTGTTGCTTCAGGTACCAAGATATTACATGCTACTCCTCCGTCAAGTACATTTCTCTCATACTCCATACACTGTACAGCACTCCAATGCCAGCTAGATCTATGCTTCAGAAATCCCATGCATACATTATTTACATATACACATTGTAATGCACCAGAATGTTCAACAGAGCATTTACAAACAAGCACAAATAATACAGTATTTATGGCACATCAATGTTGCTGCTTACCACTAGGTCTGGAAGTACGTATTTGCTAGAACCTCATATCAACCAAAATTCGGGTGATTTAACACATTTGAAATTTGGACACACCGCCGCAGAGAGATCTGAAGGGAACTCACGATGCGCTCATTCAACTTTCAGTACTTGATTGGGCTGCACTTTATTTATTGTTTCCATCTGTGCATCCATATGCATTTTCCTCTCATTTTTCCCTCAGCTAACCAGTATCTGAGCACCATAAATGCCAGCCCCTTTTAATGGGATTCTCCTATCAGACTCAGTATAATCAGTCTATGAACTCCTCATTCCCATACTAGTTCCTTGAAACACTTGTGTATAGGCCTTTTATAAATGCCATATCATATCATACTTTGCCATATTATTTTGTGGTAAAAGGACACAATTAAAAGAACCATCACTATAAAAAAGCAAACCCCACAACCAATATCAGATACCGACCCAGAAACGCTATCCTATTTTAGGCATATCCCCTAAAAATATCCCACCCTAAGTTGTCCATTCTGTTTACCGAAAAGGTATGCTCGGTTCCCTGTGCGGATGCACATGCATGCTCACCCGCCCCAGTATCCTCCTCTGGAAACCCCCTTTGGAGATTTTTTTAAATAAAGGTCTCATATCTTCTGTCTTGAGTGCTCTAGATAGTGTCCAGGTAGAGGTCTGCAGGGTCCGGCAGCACTCAGAGTTGCACAAGTCTGATTTGCATTCACCATCTATCAAAGCAGAGAAATTTGATGACTAATTAGCTCCAAAGGAGTGGACAAATACGATAATGTTTTTTGAACTTGCAAGCCAAAGACAGACAGTAAACCATCCTAGCCCACCAACCCGAGCCAGCCCAACCCGTCCCCACCACACCTGCCCTTATACCATACCTGTGATCTAACACCACACTTATCAAGACATATCCTCTTAATATTTCCTGCCCCCTTCAGAACAATGGGTTCATATATAATTAATCCATGTTTGTTGTTTAGTTTCAGTCTCTCATGTGTGATCATGTGTTATTCTTGCTCTGGAGACCGTCCAACGACTTCCGTCCTCCACCTTCTTAGACAAGGGGCATTGGTCCACCACCCTCTGATATAGTTCTGCTATGGAAGACTACTCCATTGTAGGAACCGGCATAAACCATTCAAGTCCAAAGATGGCAGCTGGGTGGCCTCATCCACTTCCCCCGAGAGCCTCTGCGAGTGCTGTTCTTAGCAATATCTTCAGTACATGCCCCATCTTGGAACTCTCAGGAGCAAACATTGGCTCTAGTCAATAGATGAGGGGAAACCATAACAAATGTCTGCTCAACTAAAAGGAAAATAACAAAACCGTGGCCTCTTATATGTACTGGACATACTGCATGTAGCCAATACCTGGGACATGAATCCATAATAGAAATTCTCACAATCCCACCATCTTCATTTGCCCAAAATTACAAATGGCTTACACCATGTGAGATCACACATGTACCACTCCATCATTGCATGAGCCTGCCACCATCGACTCCACCTGAGGTAGAGTCTAAGTACGTATACACTGAACAGTCCTACAGGAGGAAAAGAGAAACAAATTACCCAGTCATCCCTCACATGACATATGTCTTGGGGCAGCCCAGTGTCATCATGTGAATACACAAGTCTGTCTACATTTTGAGAAGAACTATGGGAATCATGTCAGATGGACTGCTGCCTCTTAGCAATTTCCGGGGACTTCAATCCTATCCCAGTGCTAGCATTGCTGCCTCCACGGCTGCAGTTATCAATGCTTATGCAGTCCAGAGGGAAAGAGGTCTGCTTCCATGAAATCACATGTCCCTAGTCGTGATGATGATATGAAAAATAAGCCAAGTCATTCTGTGTCCTGGTTGGGTGATCATTGCTGCCAGCAGTCAGGCACTTGGCAAAAAAAGACAAGCAAAGGATTTCTTAATTCCCAATACACATTATGGGTTGAGGGCTTGGGTCAAGCCAAATCGTTTTTCGCTGTGTGAGGACACAGGACAAAAGATGAAAGGAGCACCATGATATGGGTGTGAAATTTAAGAGAGCAGTATTAACTGAGCATGCAGCATTTAGTAATTTGGATACCCTGATACCTAAATTGTGGTCAAGTGAATACATTGACCTCACCACATGGACTTGGCTATGGTGTCCCAAGGTCCACAACAGCAGATGTTTGCAGAAAATCCCCATTTGTATACCAATCCCTTTGAGACAAGCAAACCAAAATTCCCCTCTTGAACAATACCAAAGCTTGGACTGGATCCAGACAATTGAATTTTGGACCAGGGATTAGATGGACCACACAAAAGACCCACTCGGGTCACCTATGCCAGGTGAAAGACTGGAACATATTGTCCTGGCCAGAGTCCCAAATTATGTTAACAAACCCACAAATATCTGTATTGTTTTTTACCTCTGTAAAGCGCACTGTTGCTTCTTGAAGCAATGTCTGCACTCAATAAATACCATAATAATACTAATAATAATCAATAAATAACAAGAAAATGATATCACCCATAATCCCTTGTTCCCAACTGCGGAAAAACTTGACCAGACTAACAAAATATGCTTACAGAGTCGGACTGAGGAATAAAATGGGGAAGACTGAGGTCAACCATGAACATGTTTTACACTGGACAAAGTGGTATTCATGGGGAATATGCACCCCTCACACATTTGATATCCAGGGTGGCAAGAGCAAACCCGGTTCTCATCCATAGAATTAATGGGGTCACACTTCCTTCTTGCAGGGAGGCAGGATTTCTTGCAGCTGTAGCAGTGAAGAATCAACTTCCGGGGCACCAGTTGTCCATGGATGAATATTGTTTTCTAAACCATCAATCAGCCCCACACTTCTAGTACACAGAAAGGATCCCAACAAATTGCAACAAAGTCAATTGTAAACCTCCTTGTCCAATTTTGGTAATGTGGATGGAAGAGCAGACTTACCTCTGCAAGGTCATGGATAGTTGGTTAGTTGCAACACAGCAAAAATATAATTATTACTCAATGATAAAAGGGGCTGTCAAGTCAAGGTTGTATAAAAATATCTACTTCATTAATATTACAACAGGCAGTTCTAGCACACTAAAAAATACAGCCCACTCTGTAAAGGAACACAGAGGACAGGCAGTTTCACGAGGGGAAGAGATGCACTCTGGATACTGACAGGTATCAGTAAAGCAATCAGTCTTAACTGTTCAAGGTCACTTGGTTTGAGCACCACAGGTGCATGAGGTAATAAATGTCACTAGGGGCCTTAGGAGAAGGACCAGGGGACATAATCACAATGTGCCTGATGCTTGAGATTATCTTAATGTTCATCAGCATCAAGTCAGTTCCAGGATGCTTTGAAGCTCCTGTGACAGAGTTGAAGATGCAAGACAGCTGCGGGTAGCAGGTGGCAGGCAAGTCGGCAAGCGAGGCTGGACAGATGGCCCTGTCCTTTTTTGAGAGACTCTCTGGCACTTCCCACCTAGAAGGCATGCTGGCAGAACCTAGCAGGGCACACTATGCTTACATGGTACCAGTTCTGGAGCTGCTTGATGGGTCCTCTGAGTCCGGTATCGCCCTCTGTGCCCTGGGAGATGTTTAGGGTAGGGGTCTTGCTTCCCTCTTGGAATTCCTGGCCCTCCTTCATTAGCGAAGCTGTAAGGTAGACTGTACCTTCAGCCAGGGTCCAAATTAGTACTTCTTCTTACTCCTTTCAAAGTCGTCAGATGATCTGCTAAGTGAGGGTCTCAGCCCTCTTTTAAAGCCAAATGGACCCCATTGATAGGTGCATGCTAAGCCTACCTTAAGGAACCAAGCCTGGGGACCCACCAACAATCTTCTGTTATGCGCGATGTTAGCACCAGAGTACTTAGCAACTGGAAAGGTATGGGGTGACAACATGTACTCCTTAGTCCCACCTATTTTCCTGTCTTTTGTAGATCAAAGTCTCACTATGGTTAGATGAGTCCTCTGTGACTCTTGATAAAAGCGCAGGTCTTCCTTGAAGTATGTGACAAGAGCAGACTTCCTGTCTCCCTTAAATCACACATACACAATTCTTCCCTCTGAAAGTGGTGCCATTCACTGCCTTTCATACAGAGAGGTGGGAGCTAGCTTCAAGTTGACACATTGCATATCAATGAGGCGTTAGGTCCTGCCCACTTTTGTCAGTTCTGCGATCAAGCCTATCGCTGGCATGTTTCAGTTAGCTCTTAGCAGTATGTGCTGCCACCCACAGATGTAGACAATAGAGAGGCAGATCCATGGAGCCTTTCATATTTTAATTAGGCTGGCCATAGCCGGAGGAAGGTGTTGCCTTCCCCATCTGAAATGCTTTTGATGTACCCGTGGCTTTCACATTCCAGCTGAACATGACAGGCGAGGACCTCACCTGTAGGCTGTGTCCTCCAGGAGTACACTCGACTATGCGTTTGTTATGCGGTGAGAAGGGAAAATTAAGATTGCACAAGTGCAGGGGAGAGGGAGGGAAAAAGTGCCTGGGGGAAGGGAAGAGGGCAGTGCTGTAAATGGGATCAAAACAAGAACAAAAAGTGCGGCCAGCAGGTAGCAGGTACAAGGGTAAGTGCAGACAGCTGGTGTCCAAAAGTGCTGGTAGGGGGACTGTAGGGTTACAGATACATACCCAAGTGCAAGGGTTGCCGGGAGGCAGTGTGGCTGTGTAACTGGGCGGGCAGGGACTTGGGCCCGAATTCAGAAGGTAGCCAGGTGACCAGTGTAGTATCAGACAGGAAATCAGCAGGGGAGAGGAAGAGAGAAGACGGAAGCAAAGAGGAAGGTCTTGAGGTGCTTCCATAAATGGAGAGGGTTCTCCTCAAGTTTCAGAAAGGCAAGGAGGCTGTTCCAGAGGGAGGCCCCAACAGAAGAAAGAGATCTACCACCAACTTGTTGCTTGGAGAAGTGACTGCCCCTGAGGGAGTTGCAGGTAAAGGAGCAAAGAGCTTGAGTAGGAAAGTATTTACAAAGACAGAGTTGGAGGTATTGAGGACCCAGGTCCCAGAAGGCATTTTGGTCAATGCAGATGATCTTGAACTTAATCCTTCCAGCCACTAGGAACCAATGCAGAGATTTCAGTGCTGGAGAGATATGATCCCTGGGCTTGAGGGCAAGGACAAGTCTTGCTGTCCTGTTTTGGAGGAGTTGCAGAGGGCAGAGATTAGAAGCAGGCAGATTTAGAAAGAGGCTTTTGCAGTAGTCCAGTCTAGAGAGAATCAGAGCTCTAGAGAGAGAAAGCTACTGGGGGAAGGAGAATAAAGGAAGAATACCTCTGAGGAGGTGAATTTGGGATTTTGACTTCTTAAAGACGTCAGAGATGTGAGGAGAAAAGGAGAGTGTGGAGTCGAAGATGACCCCATGGTTCTTAGCCTCACAGGTGGGAGTGGGAAGAGGGCCAAGGGAGGCCGGCCAGAGAGTGACAGGAAAGGAGGGTGCAGGTGTGCTTATGCAGAGAATCTCTGTCTTATTGGCATTAAGGCAGAGATTGTTGCCGGCACACCACTCCTGGATAGGCAGACAGAGAGTCAGAGATGAGAGAAGGGGAACGGGCGGCATAGGGAATCTAAAAAAGAGCTGAGTGTCACCCGCATAGCAACAAATGTTGGAGCAGAGAGTGGCAATGCAGTGGATGAGAGGTGCCATGTATTGGTTGAACAACCAGGGAGAGAGGTTAGACCCCTAGGGAATGTCACAGGTAGATAGTGAGATAGAGGAAAGGGAGGACCCAAGTTGGACCTGGGAGGGTAAATCAGAGAGGAATGAGGTCAGCCAGGCCAGGGCCTGATCGGTGATACCCAGGTTATCACAGAGACGATTGAGCAGGATGGCATGTTTGACCATGTCAAAGGCAGAAGAGAGATTGAGTAAAATGAGGACAGAGGGGTGATTAGAATCAAGGTTAGAGAGCAGGACTTCACGATGTTCAGGAGAGCAGTGTCCAGGCTTCTGGCTCCTCTGATGACTGACCTGATGGTCATGGAGACAACCAACAGATTCATTTTGAAGATTAAGCTAGGAGATGGCCAGCTTTTCCAGGCGTTTACCCACGAAAGGAGTGATGGAGATCGGGCGATAGTTAGCTGGGCAGGATGAGTCAGCTCAGGTTTTCTTGAGAAGTGGGTGCACAAGCGAGTGCTTCAGGTGGGAAGAGAAGGCTCCATTGGTGAATGAGTGGTTGCAGAAGTCAGCCAGGGAGGGAGCAAGTGTGTCAATTTGGTCCTTCATGGTTTTGGAAGAACAGGGAAGAACCAGTTTTGATGAGACTTTCATAGATCGGACTTGTCTAGAAACCTTGTCAGGGCGCAACAGAGGAATGGAAGAGAAAGAGGGAGGAGAGGAAGCCACAGGGGGGCCAGAGGTAAAGGAGAGAGTAGAGGGAGGAGGAGGAGGAGAGGACGAGAGGGTGGACAGGAAGTCCTGGGTTTTAGAGATGAAATGAGAAGCCATGGCTGTGCACAGGGCCTGGGAGGGGACAGGAGAGGTAGAGACTGCTGCAGGATTGGCCAGCTCCTTGCATATTTTAAAGACTTTGGGTGAGTTGTTAGATGCTGCGAGATACAGGCTTGGATGTGGCCTCTCTTCTTCGTGCGGACAGAGAACCAGTATTGCCTTTGGAGCAGACGGCAGGCCAGTTTGTCAGAGCATGCGCAAGACGGTAGCCATTTCCTCTCAGCCACCCTGCACTTGCGTTTAAGGTTGATAAGGTCAGAGTCATACCAGGAGTTGCACTTGGCTTTGGGCTTCATGCGGATCCTCATGACAGGTGCAAGAACATCAAGAGTATCAAAGATAGAAGAGTGGCACATGGAAAAGGCCCTGTCAGGATGTGAGTCAGCGAGAGGAGGAGGAGGGGGCAGAAAGTGGCTGTGAAATCCTCAACTGACACACGCTTCATGGGTCGCATGACCAATAATTTAGGTGGCCGTGCTGGAGTTGGCTTGGCCTCAGGGATGGAGAGGGAGAGATGGGAAGAAAGGAGAAAGTGATCACTCCAGTAGAGAGGAGTGGTGAGGGGGTACAGAGGGGAAGGTCTGAGGAAATCAGAACATCCAGAGTGTGCCCTAGAGAGTGCGTCGAGTCAGAGGGGAGAATAGAAGGAGGGAGAGAGTCGCATAGGTCACAAAAGAATCCATATGAGGGACAGGAAGCATCCAGGTGGATATAAAAGTCTCCAAGAAGGAGGGCATGTTACCCTTCTTGCCAAACAGTGGTGTGCTAGTGATCCCAAGCACAATGCAAGGACACACTCAATTGACAAGAGTGGAGGGAAGGTTTGTGGTGTATAGAAGGTGAGATGTATTTTTAAAGAGGAAGGCAATTGCTGTAGAAGAGAAGAAGGTTGCTGGGATGGTTGAAAGACTTGGCGTGGAAGACCAGATTGTAAGACCCAGAGAAGAGACTGTTGGAGACCCAGAGAAGAGACTGTTGGGCGTACTGGGCATACTGGAAAACCAGATTGTGAGGTACAGAGAGGAAATGAAGACTGCTGTGCTGGCTGTAAGACCTGAAGGGGAAGAATGGATTAAAAGATCCAGGGAGGAGGTACAGATGAAGGCTCTGACCAAGGGGAAGACAGAGCAGGAGGACAGAGAAGGTAAATACAGCATCTCTGGCAAGAGAGGAAGGCAGAGTGGGAAAAGGGCAGAGTCCCAAACAAGAGGAAGAAGGAAAAGAGGTTGTGAAAATGGGGGATTGCCCTACATCCCTGGGTTGCACTGGTAAGCAGGACAGTATCTCTAAGTGAAGTCTTATTAGCAGGGCACTATATCCCTGGGAGTGGATTAGAGAGCAGGGCACTATATCCCTAGGAGAGTGAGCAAGGTATTAAAACCCTAAGTGTGGAATAGAGATCAAAGCACTATATCCCTTGCTGAGGAAGGGTGAGCCAGGCTCCATATCCCTGAGGAAAAGACAGAGAAAGTTTAATGTTCTTATTGATCAAATTGAGATCTTGTTGGCTGATTGTAGGAAGGACAATATAGGTCCTAAACACAACCACATAGTTCATACCACTCCCTCTGCTAACATATCTACAACACCTGGCAATACTGGAAAAGTGAAACAATCTGAATTGCCTTTGGGCCTGTAAATGAAGGTGTGTGAAGTGGGGAAAGAGGTAAGCACTCCAGGTATTCCTTAAGGCGTAGGTTTGTTTCATGGATCCAACAAATGCCCCTCTACACTTCAAGGGTTTAACTGCCTAAGTTTCACTAAGGGGTCTCCATATATGCACACCTACAGTTTTTACATGTAACAGTGCAACAGAATGGGAAGGACACCCAGTCTGAAGGTAAAGAAACAACTTTAACATAATGTTGATCATGTTTAGAAAGTCAATCATGAAAATATATATAAATAATTACATGTAAACAATATAACACATCTCCCCATTAACAATAACATGGTGTTAATACACATCCTCAGGAAAATAACACTCATCTCTTAGCTGTCACCCTGGCATTGTTAAACATCCTACCATCCTCCAAAACCACAGCAGCACTCAAATCCTGTTTCACATTTACAGGACCTACAAATCTACTATCCCTTTTAGGTACAAATCCAAGCATCCCCAGCCACACAGGACATGTCACAGTAGAGGGGATTCACCTCCTCGAGACCTTGTACAACACTAGCCCCTTCATAGAATGCAGTGCCAGTCTGTAAGTGTAGACCCTTTCTTAACCTTCTCTTCCCAGGCCATGCCTTCCTTGACCACCATGCGTACACTTTGCATAATCGCACCATTGGATCTTTTGACCATCCCATTTGTCTTGGGATATAAGAGTGACGACATGTGATGGATAACACCTATCCTTTTCAGAAATTGTTTCATTATACAGGAGGTACATTCTACACCACTATCTGAAAGGATTTTGCTGCGAAAATACTTGATCCTGAAATGATGCAACAACACAGGCGTCAGCCTCCTGAACCACACAGATCTCATCCCACTTGGAGTAAATGTCCAACCGAAAAATGATATATTTCCTATCTCCCTGAGCTCCTATTAGCGGATGTAAAATGTTGATGACCAAATATTCCCAGGGCATCCTGGGAAACTCAACGATTTTAAAGGCTGGACACTACAATCAAGTGTTTTGTCAGAGTCACCACCCGAGGAACAGTCCTTCACTAACCTCTCCATCTGACTGTCAAGATCTGGCCACCAATGGTCAGCCCTTAATCACCCTTTTGTTTTTGACATTTCAAGGTGGCCTTTGTAGCCAAATTCAATAAGCTTGTCCCTGACCACTAGTGGGGGCACAACACAGCCAGACATCTAAAGAAGACCCTCTTCTACACTGAGTTACTCCCTAACTTAGTGGAATGCACTTAGACTATCCTTACTTGTACACCCAGAGCAGTAATTGAGAACACAATCCTTCACCTTGCCCAATTGTTCATCCCTATACTAAGCTTCTTTCCACTCATTCTCTGAAATAGAAGGTCCACATGTCCAGCATACAGATTCTTCTGCAACATCTGCTTCACCTTCGACACAACAACTCTTATTTCTAGATAGAAAAACTACAATCACATTTTCCTTGCCTCGTATATGCTTCATGATAAATCGGGACCCTTTTGATGATGTGACCCATCTGAGGATCCTTTGTTATACTCCATCCAATCCTTTTGGGTTGAATATACTTACCAGCAGTTTGTGGTCCATAAAGATTGTAAAAATCGTACCCCAAAGGAACATCTTGAATTCCTTTATTGACCAAACCACAGGATTATTTCTCTATGATGGAAAACCTTTCCTCCACACCTTTAAGACACCTCAAAGCAAATGCTATTACTTTCTCAAGCCCAATCTGTTTCTGGAGAAGCACAACACCAAGACGAGAATTGCTGGCATCCGTGCCCACAAATGTCTCACAATTTGTGTCAACATTGATTAATACAGGTGCATTCCCAATATACTCCTGATTTTCTGAAAATCACCTTTGACACTCCAAAGACCATACAAAAGGAACATCCATTTTACAAAGTCTCCTACTGCACCTACACCTGTCTGCAAAGCCCTCCACAAGTTTAGTATAGTGTGCTACTAAGGCTAAAAAGACAAAAAACCCTGTTTGTGTATAGGTGCTTGAATTTCAACAATGTCAGAGATAAGACTATCTTTTGGTGAAACACCCTGCGTATTTAGCTTGTGCCCTAGATAATCGAGTTCATATGCTCTGAACTTGCACTTGCTCTTTTCCAGAGGTAATCCAACACCACTCAATTCTTCCAAAACACGTGTTAACCTCCCATCATGCTCCTTCTTTGATCTACCTGCGACCAAGACATCATCACAGAAAAACCACACACCATCAATGCCACCCATCAGTTTGTGCCCCCACAATGCATGAGCAATACACCATTGGACCCCCCTACACACTACAAACATCCCTTAATGAAAGTGGGGATAAGAGGGGCATGGAGTTCATGAGACATCACAACTGAAGTACAAACCCCCACTGTGCATGAGCAATACACAAGTTGACCACCCTGCCACAATACACATGTCTCTAATGAAAGTGGGGGTAATAGGAGCATGTGGAAGTATGTCATTACAACTCAAGTACAATCCCCTCACCTTATATGAGGGATACACAAGTTAACTGCACACCCACCACCCCACACAACCCTAATGAAAGTGGGGTTAAGAGGGTCATTTGGATGCATGATACAACACAACTCAATGAAAAGCCCCCACAGTGCATGAGCAATACAGAAGGGGACCCCCACCACACTGCACACATCCCTAATGAAAGTGGAGCTAAGAGTGGTCTGTGGATGCATGAAAAGCCACAACTCAAGTACAAGCACCCACAATGCATGAGCAGTACACAAGTGGACCCTCTTGCCACCCTACAGATGTTCTTTAATGACAATAGGTGTAAGTGGGACATGTGGAGGCATAAGAAGACAACAAAAAGAAGACACCACAAATAAGACAACATAACTCAAGTAAAAACAAGTGGTTCCCTGCCACACTACACACATCCCTAAATTAAATCGGGGGCAAGAGGGCCTGTGAAAGCAGACAACACATCTCAAATACAAGCCCCCAATGCATGAGAGATACACAAATTGACCCCACCACCAAATGCATGTTTACCCTGCCATGCTAACTTACCAATGGCATGAGGTGGAACAGCAGAACAAGCACAGTGTGGTTGCCTTAGTAACTGTTTACTGAAGCCACCAAAGCAGATATCACTCACAGTGGAAGCCAAGTGATGATGATGATGCACACACCAGAAAAAGCACCATTATTTAGGATAGCCGGCTGTAGGTATTAACTTTGGGACTCAAATGATTGGTACAAAGGTAGAGGGTAAACTAAAAACCATTTGCTATTGGCCATTGCCTAAAGGTTGCTACTTGTTAGCACCAAAAGTGACTGACGAACCGAAAAGAGTTTTACAAAGTTTTTCATTCCTATATGAATCGGCAGATTTGTGCCAGGTTTCTCGTTCCGTGATGCAAAACCACCATAAATCAGAGAAAACATTTGTGACATTTTCTGTTTCGGGACAGGAAACCAACACAGGTCAAAAAAGTGATGTGCAAAGTTTCTTGTTTTGTTTTGCAAAACCAAAACTGGTAGGAAAACCTTGGCTGAAGTTTATTGTGAAACTGCAAGAAATCAATTCAGGTTGGAAAAAGAACTGTGCAAAGTTTCTCGTGTCGCTGCAGGAAACTAATATGGTTCAGAAAATAACAGTGGAATGTTTCTCGTGCCATTGTGTGGTAGTCTAGTGTGGAAGTCTAGTGTATAGGATGTCCAACCTAACAAATCTACACTAGAGCTCCCCTCGTCAGATGTGAAGTCCAAACTTAAAAGCCTAAACTGACCTAACCACTATTAATGCATAACAAAAGACAGGAGAATGGCTCCCTTCTCCTAGGGGTTGATTATCAGCACAAGTCTCTTCAATATAATATCCTAAAATAGTATCTTGCTAGTGCCTGTAATAGTTCCTTAATGTCTTTCAATGGGTCTTCCCGTGTTCTTGTGTATTTGTTGCCCCTGTTTCTCCAATATTTTTCTTCTTCTGGAGATGTTAAGACAAATGGCCTCATTCCGAGATTGGAGGCAGCCATGGCGCTATTAGCGCCATGGCTGCCTCCAATACCGGGTCCAGTCTGGTTGGATGGGGACTTACCGGGTCATTCTGACCCTGGAGGACCCGGTAACTCTCCATTCAACCGGCCATTCCCCATTCCCATTTGAGCCCCATAGGGCTCAATGGGAATGGTGAAGGCGGTAATTAGCGCACTGGTCCCTTAGCGGGACCCATAAAGGACGTGTGGTCAGACCACTTCTGATTTGATGGACTCTACTAGGACTGTTTTGTTTATCGTTAAATGGTCAAGACTACTCCCATTTTAGTTATGGGGCAAAATAAGACTTTCTCCAATCCCAACATTTTCAATAAAGGTTTTTCAAATTGCATCCATAGTGTCAGTGTCATACTTGTGATACCATGCCTTCCCTACAGAGTCCCATCGATACCATGAAATGGGGAATCACTGCACATTCTGGCACTTGGAATATGCTGGTAATTCCGACATTCCAAGGGCGGGTATTACCATTTGCTGGTACCTGTGCAAAACCAGAAGGTGTCTCACCCACTAGTCCCCGGGGATCTGTCATCCAGGTGGCCAGGACATGCCTATCACTTTTGGATCCAGTTCTTGGAGGTCGACCAGTGCGGGAGGATCACCTGGATGTGGGGTCTTCGGGGAGTGGGAGTGGAACACCATATAGTGAGACATGGGATACTCTTCCCTGCAACACCTTCACCCCACCCTACCAGGTAGGATATTTAGGAATTCAAACCGCCCATTTTACAACGCAAACACTTTCTCACAGACAGCACGCTATGTGAGAATATGACTAACACCCGAAGCGTATACCTGATGTGTCCCAATACAATGGTCAGGCAAGGTTAGGAAATTACTGACCATCACACACACCTGACTTCCATTACACTTCCTCACATGGATAAAAGCACAAGAGCGCATTTTGAGCAAGGCAAAGCACAGAAGGAAACAGCAGTACCAAGATGGCAGTTTAACAAGAGGAGAAAGATGGTAAAACAGAAGGGGATCGCAAGGAGGGAAGTTCCCTTGATGTTTTTATTCAAAAAGGAACTGTTACTTTCACAATGTCTCAAGAATAGCAAGCATAACACCAGGAAACCAGGCTTAGGAATCACGCATTGTGTGTCAGAAGTAACCGGTCCCTCCTGCATTAACAACGAAGGCAGGGAGAATCACCAGCTGCCGTGTTGCTGTCCTTGGCTCCAACAACAAAGCAGGGTCAGTGAAATCCACACAGCCAGTGAGTTGGGGAGACCGATACAAGACCAGTCTATGTTGAAGCCAAGGTTGCAAGCGACAACATTGTATTTCGAGCACTGGAAAGAACATTGAATGAAACAAGTTTGATAACCTACACGAGTAAAGTTGAACTGGAGATGAGTGATTGAACTTTGAAACCAAGATACCATGCCTTTGACAGAGTGTTCTGGAACCACGTGGGTGCTCATTCTAAGGTGTCTGTAAGGTATCCAGCTTAGAGTTGACAAAAAGTGAAAGAATTGAAAGGATTGTGAAGTGAAGTGGACCTTTGATTGGTCAAACAAAATCCTGTGCACAATTGCAGTAAAAAAAGTTTATAAAAAAGTAGATAAAGTTGATCCAAGCTTGGCAGAGAGAGATCAATTGCAAGGTTTGGGTTAAAGAAGTTTTTGTGTTACAGTAGATAAATTGGTCCGAGCACGGAAGAGGGAGACTGATGGAAGATTTTGTGACTTAGCAGATCTGAGCCCAGCAGAGGGGGATCCTTGGTGAACTGTGAATCACCCAAGACATTGGATACATGAAAATCCGGAGAACGTTTTGTTAAAGTGGAACTGAACCCAGTGGAGGGAGATCCGAGGTGAATAGTAAATCACCAAAGAAAATTGTGTATATGTGAAATAGAAAAAGGAAAGGAACTTTATTGTTTGTTTTTTGTATCAGGCCCTCTGAAAGAAGAGACTTTGAATGGCAAAGAGACTTTGGCACAGAAGTCCATGATGTAGAAGATTTGAACTGCCCCCTCATGCTAGAGAAGCCATAGACTGTGATAAGCTCGAGTGCGCCGCCTTGTCCCATGCTGAAAACATGGGGAAGGGAAGCCAATGGCTTGAATATCCTGACATATAATTTCTTAAACACTTTACTTTTGCATAACATTGTTTCCCACACTATTTGTATTTAGAGGTAAGAATCAGCAATAGGTTTATTAGTATTAGCCCTTTATTTTGACAAGACACCACTAAGACTTAGTTATTATTATTTGATGGCCGTAGCTTGCTCACATCTTTAGGTTTATGATTAGATAGGCATTTTTCAAACCCAAACGAAGTTCAATAAATCCCGTTGATCTGTTGTCACTAGTGTCAGTCTTACTTTTGATAACATGCCTTCCTTACCCACCCCCCGAATTTACCAGCGGGATACCGGCAAACATACTGTTGGGGAGTACAAACAATGACCCAATGCGCATGCGTGTAGAAGCTTCAAAAAGACTCTTTAAAAGCAAAGCAGGGCCATAAAGAAAGCAACCCCTTTCACGTAGAACTACATTTATAAACCCAATGCACACTAGCGGTAGTAAGCAACGTCCTAGATGAGAAAAAAGCTATACATTGCAAACAATATTTATGAGTATACACACCTATTTCTAAGGGGTATAGTAACATGTAATACTAATCAGGAAACCATTAGGGGTGCTAATAATGGCAGTAAACGAAAGCAGGTTTTTACACCGATTCAATAAACAATATATAAGTAGGCCTCAAGACAAAATTCAGCCATCCCTGAAGTCTAAGGATCGTCATGAATTAGCAGAAAATATCAGCTAGGCCTTTACAAACAGCATAAATACATGATGAAAGAGCCCCCAAAAGTAGGGCTGAATGCCAGGCTGTGATTGGTTAAGACATGTAGGCAAACATATTCTCAAGCTCTGAATTTTTCGGCAGTGAGATCATGCAAACAAATAAATAATAGACCCTTAAACTAAGAGAAAGACACTGCACATGGATTGGTTGGGGCACATGAGCTCAGCCGAGTTCTAAAGCCTGTGCTCAAAACACATAACAAATTATGTTCCTTCCCAACCAGTACATCAAAATCGAATACAATGAAGGTCACACTTTGGTAGGGATAAAACACTGAGCAGTAATAAGGCATGTGCATCAAGTAAATGTGATAAAAGTGCAACACTGGCCCCTGTAGGGAACACCACGCTGAGAGAAACCCAGCCACCCAGACAGGAGCCATATAAAACACCATTGAAAATACAGTAAAATCGATCAGACCCTGATGACCTTTTAAGAAGATTTATGAATATACCTAACAGCACACACAGTCATATTTAGAATTACATTCATAGTATTTTGATACACATATATCATATCAAAGAAATGAATTCCACAGACACATTATTCCCAAATCCATAAGATTAAAGACATAACTAATGAGGTTGTGCAGACACCATGAGAAGGGAAGTGTTAAAGGGGAAGCAAGTAATGTTTCCAGTGAGTAGTTGCAACATTAACTGTAATGGTTCATAATGGTGGGAACGGTACGTTGGTGCCAACTGATGAAGTCTTTGGGAAAGGATGTAAAGTTAGCATTTCTGTTACGCCACTGTCTCACCTAACATAGGGATTGTTTGAAATCTATTAAGTCACTCAACCCACAAATATTCCTCATGGAACAGCCAATCAATTATTAAGCTTAGAGGATACAAGCTATAAAGTGTAGCATCCAATCAGCATTGTGGAAAGGAAGATGATCTCAGTGTCAATTAATTAATAATCTGATATCTTTGCATGGTCATGAGGCTAGAGTAAGCCAATGGGGCTAGATATTGTATTGATTCACCTATACTGTTTATGATGTTGCCCGATACAGCTGGGGGTTTGTGAATAATCTGTAACATTTGTTGTCCCTTCACTTCTGATTCTTACTATGAATGCAATCATTTTACGAGGCCAAGTTGAATGTCCTTTTGATGATTCCCAGCCCAGGCTGTTTGTAATAAACCTTTGTTTTTCTCACATCTCTTGCATTTACTTTTGAGTCATTGGATTGATTTTTATTATTCAATTTTGGGACTTAGGTAGGCACACCCCTAAATGCTTACACCAGAAAGAATACAACCCGCTAGGGAAAAAAGACCAAGAAACTCTTGCAAGGATAACAAGTTTTATTTCTACAAAATAATTGTGCCAGCAAAAAACTCTGCTGCCAAGGTACGTTCTGAGCAAAAAGGGAGCAAGCAGAAGCTTACAAGGGGGCACAGCATCATTCTATACAGTAAAAACCCACGCAGCTGGTTGGTACGACCATATACTGCCTACACCATAGGGGATGCCAGGCCATTGGTCCCAGCCCCGCCCCTCCATCTTCCATCCCGTGGCATCAACTGGGCTCATCATCTCCAGGGAACCATGGTCGAAGAACCAGTTAGAGGCAATTGCTAAAAGTGCTACTCTCATTGTATAGGACACTTAGCATGAGCATAGGCTGATACAGGGGGAGTCTCGAGGTCACTCTGATGGACACAAATTTCACTCATCACAATTGCGTCTTCCTGCTGCCAAGGCTTCCACCCTTGCTTTTGAACTTTAGTTTATCCCTACCCGTACCTGGCTTTACAACTCATGTCCTTTTGAAATAAATGTAGGGTGACCATTCTCTTAAATATTTTATGGCTGATCAGTTTATGGTAGGTGGTCTGGGGTAAACGGGTATCTAGGAATTCAGGGGTGTCGAAGGGGTGTTATACAGGCTATAACTCGTAGTTGGCTGGGTGTGGGTGGGAGGTCAGCTCTGGCCTGCTTGTGATAACACATGCACCACGGCGCCTTAAATTGTCTCATGGCCTTGCAGACTACACTCTTTCTTGGGATAAACATTGGCAACAATTTGAGTACAAATGAGAGGTTCTGTGGAAGTTAGCAGCGTGGGCTTCTCTCATCAGCGCTTGGTCCTGTTCAGATTTCTCTTTCAGACCTGCATTCTGTGTTTTATCACACCAAATAATACTGCATTGCCGTGCAGGCCCATGCTTCGATTTTGACCACAAAATGGTGTCTGCGTATATGTGTGAACTAAGTCAAAACATTTACATTTCCCATAATATTATGATCATGTGGGGGCCCTTAAAATGCCCCATTTTCCCCCTGGTGTACCACCATTCTTCTAATGGGACTCGCCTCTCCCTAAAGTGCTTAGGGGGAAGGGATGGGGTGGTTCCCTTACAAACACTGGCATTACAATATAATGAGGGCCAAAGTGTCAAATTAATAAAACCCAGAACCTATAGAATTCCTTAGCCACAGAGGGTTACATTGTAATACAATCAGAAATGCAGAATTACACTTGAAGTGAAAGTCTCTTATTGCAATGTGTGAACGGTTGTCCTGTTATATGTGGAACAGAGTATATAGGATGAGGACAAAGTTGTTACAGCATGACTTGCTGTGCACATGGAACTTCAGTACATAAGTACTGGATTCTTCACTAGAGAATAAGTGCTGCCTTTCCTCAAGCTTTAACTCTTGGCAATCTGAATTAAAAATCAAGTTTATTTTTTCCACATTTCCCGGGTGCCAGGTAATTCTATTCCTTTTTGTGTTTATTTCTATATTTTTTTTGTACTGGTTCCTTATTTGTTGTTGAGGTCCAATGTTTATTTGGATTTGCAAAAATATATGGTCACTGAAGTTGTTATTAATCAGTTTGTAGCATTTACATACATTGAGTAGACTACCAGACATAAATATTTGGTTGATTATAGATTTATATAAACCATTCAACCAAGTGGGAGGGTCATCCGTGCTCTTTAACAAAGTGTTCACATGGGATAAGCCCCAATTCAAGAAAACATTATACCATATATGGCCATGCAGTACTTTCCTAGTGTAGCCCCTTGGAACTCCTTCTATTACTTGTCCTTCCTTTCCCCCTACAAATGACAGAAACCAATATTAGATTCCAGGTTTGTACTCATATTGTCCAATGTGGGTATTTGAGTGTTCAAGTTGCCAGCGGTTAAGACATGCAGACCTTTGTATCTGTTATTCATTTCCACAAACACAGAATTCATCTTCTTGATTTTATTACATAGATTGTGAAGATGATTTGAATATATATTTACCACCAAAACATACATTTTTACCTGGTCCATTGCCATTTCCAATAACACAACCAAGACCCCAGTTACCGGAGAGATTGATTCTAGGATTTTTATGCCCTCGCCTATCTTGACTTCGATAATTAATCCACCTGAAGGGCGACCCCTGCTAGATTTAGTTGCTAATTCAAACTTTGAGTCAAAACCATCAATATGAAATTTACATATCATCCATGACTCTTGTATACAAATAATACTATTAGTTACTAGTTCAGAACACAACTCTTTGGAGGATGTCAAATGGGAGTAACAACTAGAGTTCCAGGACAGCAGATGGATATTATTCTAGGGTCCAGATTTTAAGTTTTTAAGTTCTGCTACTGATTCCTTCAAAGTTTGTGCTAACCACATCCAAAAATTAACGTCATCAGATTTGAGGGGGATTCCAGTTGTTTCCAGTAGAAGCACATGCTTTCTTATCATCTTTAATGGTGTCCTTTTGTACGTAAGGACCATTCCCAAATTCATGCTATACTCTTGTAGTCTTTCTCTCAGATCGTCCATTTTATTTCCATTAGACATATAGTCCTGGTTTTGTGTTTTTAAGACCAGGTTGAAATCTTTACATCAGACATCAGTTTGTTCAATTCTGTGATTTCCTTAAGAACTAGATCATGCACAGTTCGAGAATGAAAAAAAATGTGCACAAAATGAAAACGTTAAGGATGGATATAATCAATACGTTTTAGGTCAGCTGATGATAAAAGTCTCACATTTTTAATTTCCTTGGACAAGGAGAGCACCCAATTGCTGTTCAAAGAGAGAAGGCCTCAATAGTCAAACAAAAAAATTAAGAAAATTCTTCGGCAATCTGTCATTATTGGTCTGTGCCAGCAAATTTTGTTAAAATCCTCAGTTACTGGTGGATGTAATTAATTTGCTTCCAAATCCAGATTGCATTGTGTCGGTTGCTCATTAGCGTGTTTTTCACTATATTTTTCTACTTCAAAGGAATTTCCCTGTCTCTGAGACTCTGTTATAAGTGGATCAATTAGACCCTGTCCAACTGTGGCACTAGACTTGACTATCAATTTTACTGCCTCAATATCGTGTTTGGCTTGCGTACGGTTTGGATGTTGTAAAAGAGTTACTTCTATTGTACTTTTAATCAAGGAAACCAAGGTGGAATGATCCAGAACCTGATGTCCTTCTACATTCCCTCCATCTGTTGGTCACTTGTCAATCAAATCAACATTCGATTCTGATTTTTGAACATTGACGTTTTTCGAGGGCACTGATTTCGCAGAAGTTATTTGTTCATTACATAGCTCCAAGCATGTATTCGGTCCAACTGACTGATCCTTATGCAAAGTTAGGGTTGGTTTCGGTTGTTGGATCTCTTCCTTCTTTACATCTAATTGAGCCGATGTTACAGGAGGGTTTTTTAAGGGTACACATGCTCCTTTTGGTGATTTATTGGAGAACCCTATATTTTGTTCAGGTATACTTCTTTTAAATGTCAAACTATTGGCTTGGTTCTGTGTTTTCACCAATACCATGTGATTTTTTTTCTGTGGGGGTTCTTGCATACGTGGGTTTTTAGCAAATAAGTGGTATGTCTTTTACTTTTAGTCCCTTTGTATCCCTTTGTGCCCTTATGTCTCATTTCTTCTGTTAAAGTGTTAGAGACAGTACTAACCCCTGTTTCCTTTAGATCTGAGAGGTCCGTTCTTTCATGCTTCAAACCCAAAGCAGAGCCCATGGCCCTGTTCCGTTTATTCTCTTTCTAGGTTTTTTCTAAGAGAAGGTTGAATTTACTACTTTCATTGATGCCCTCATTATTTTTTCCACCAATTTGTTCTTATTATTTATTTGGGGGCCAGTTAACGGCTTCATAGTATTTCTATTGTCCATCATTAGCCTTATGCTTAGCAATGGATTTGGATTCCTCATCCAACATGTCTGATTTTTCAATTTCTTTTCTTGCTTATTACAATTTTTTGGGGAGTTTTTATTTTGTTTTGCTCTTTTGCTCTGCGTTTCTCCATACGCATCGCAGAGCGTCTTTCTTTTCGAGTGAGTACCATAAATGGGGTGCCGTTCGTATGAGTCACCCCTCCCATTCCTTGTAATTAATCTGCATTTCAGCCCTACCAACTTCTGTCTCCAGGTCAATTAAGTCAGTCAGAGCAGATGGGCTATCTTGCATTACAACATCCTCCTGTTTACATCCATGCTTTGTATACGTTGCAGAGATTTTATTGCATCCATTAAACTGCTTACCACCAATATCAGTTCTCCGATTTTCTCAGTATTTACTGGTACTTGCTTCTTTCATTAGACCCCCATCCTTTAGCTCCTCCCCTTCCACCATACCTCTGCTACTTTGCCCTGTGGGTTCATCGTTTGTCACCTCTGCTATATACTGTGGATTAGTTTGTGAGGACTTTCAGGATAAACTACAATGGTTTTCTGCTCCTTTATCAATGATGCTATAACATCACATGTGAACATGCAATCTATTTAGTGTTGTAATAATTTCCACCAATGGATTTTTCATGGTCCTCATCTCCCAATGGGTTTCATCATGCCCCTTGTCTAACAAGTTCCATATGCATGTAATTACAGGGAAACCATGATCATCATCCAGGTCTGCTTCAGCCACAATGGGTAAGCAGCCCGCTTCCCTGGGCTGAAAATTATCATTTAATATTTCGTTGCTCTTGTTCATCTTACCATAATTCGAATTTGTTTCCAAATCAATATCTGTAATCCCAGATTTTAGGTTTGACTCGTAATCAAGGGAACTCGACTTAACGTTAGTTGGTTTTGTGGGCTCCTGATGGACCAATACAGTCCTTGAGTTAGCGGGGGCCTTCGTCAATACTTTAGGTGCCATGTTATTCTCACCAGAACTCTCAAACATGAAAACATTTTCAAAAGCTATCGCTCTCTGCAAGACAGGTGTGGAGGGACCTAAAGAGAGGCAAATACGCCTTCGTAATTCGGCCTCTATAACCGAAGCATTTAAGGAATATTTGAGATCTTATTTTTGAAAAGTTCATGCATTGCTCCATCCACATAGGAATCCCATTCACCCCTTTTTTCCTCCCCCGATTCACTTTTTACAATAACAACCTGGGGCCTATCATTCATTTCCTTTAATGTGTACATTGGTGGAATAATATCCCCAGCAACATTCATTTGAGTCCCCTCTCAAAGTGTTTGCAATTATTTCTCCTTTGTCAGGATTAACTTCAGGGCTGCAATGTAAATGAGCAACTACTTCTGTGCCCATACATTCAGTACCTGCGGTCAACTTTTCTTGGATGCATGATGCCTCCAACTCGACTAAATCTTGCTTATCCATATTAATGTGTAATGGAGTACCCGTTAGCTTTCTACCACTTCTTAGTCCATTGACTATTTTGTTCCTGGTCACAGTGTTCCACAGTTTAGGGTGTTCAAGACCTTTTGTTAATTCAATTATTACCACACCGGATAGCTGTGCAGAATTAACGCTAAATGGCTGAACTAATATTATTAGACAAATCCCATGCTCAATGACCAGGTTTCATAAGACCTCTATTTGCATTTTACATCAACTGTGACATTAACTCCATCACTAACTAATAATCTCCACCTCTTGATCGTAATCCCTCTACTCTATATTTCCTTTACCTATTACCATTGCAGTCCATGCCCCGCGCCTTCCCGCCTACCAGCCCAACAATCCACTTGTGCGCTCGCAGGTGCGCAAGTCAGTGAGTAATTGTAGGCTTGCTGTGTAGGCGGGGCGCGGGGCCAGTGTGAAAGTGAAGAGACTTTTTGAAAGTTGATTACAGTCATGCAGTACGTGTTTCTGCACAAGTCGGGTTTCCTCTTAAGGACGGCAAACAAAGACAGGAAATGGAGAAAGTCTCAGCCCTACAGTCCACTTGTTCCCACTTTAGTGCATATTAATTGCTACCTTAATTCAAGCTTGAACAGGCCAAACAAAATCAGAACAGCAGGTTATTTTTTATTTATGTTTATTTGATTGTTTATGGTTTACAAAAGAAACCTTTACAACATTCTACAATGAGAAATATGAAACAGATAACATTATTACACGATTTTACATAATACCACATGATCTTACAATAATAAAACATCTCAATTAATCACAAAAAGCATTACTGCACAATTATAGACAGTTTCACACAATCTTACACTTGTGAGACCAAATACTATGGAGTGAATAGATCTCAATTCAGCATAGATAACATTATTGCATAATTTTAGACAATATCCCACAATCTAACAATCTAAGTACTGAGACCATTGAATACATCTCAGTTCATCGTAAAGTACATACGAACCAATGCAAACGTTATAAAAATGATTGCAACATGTTAAAACAATATTTCCACCCCAATAAAATTTGAGAGTGAATACATAAACGACTGTGTTTACAAAATAAGAAACAATAATGGAAGAGTCAATTATGCTGTATCCCGTTCATTGTATAAATCCATAGACTTTAAAAATGGCGCAATCACTATATCCTCTGAAGTATTCAGAATGTTGATACAACAGGACCATATATTGGGCCTCATTCCAAAACTGGTGGTAGTCATGGTGCTATTTGCGCCATGACTGCCACCAATAATGGGTCCGGCACTGGTGTAGTTCAATGGGGACTTACCGGTCTAGTCCGACCTTGGCGGGACCGGTAAGTCCCCATTGAGCATGCCATTCCCCATTCCCATTTGGCTCAATGGGAATGGACAGGGCGCTAATAACGGGCTCACGACTTGGAAGCCTGTTATTAGCACCCTGGTCCCTTAGCGGGACCCGTACGGGACATGTTGTCTGACCACACGTTCCTTTCGGTCCCCTCAAAGGGACCTCGGAATAGGGCGGTAGGGGATTACCGGTACCGGTCTGCTTACCGGTGCCCGGTATCCCTTACATACGCTGAAGGCCCACTTTGGTGCAGTCGAGGAGTAGAACATTGTCAGCGTAGGCCAACCAGGGGATGCGCAACTCACCAAATTTTGGGGTAACCAAACCTGCATCAGACAAACAGTCCCCAATACTGGATACATATAGGTTGAAGAGACAGTGGGCAAGAGCACACCCCTGTCTCAGACCCACCCAAGTTGGAATCCTGCAGGACAAATTCCCTTCAAGATTAGGTCTAAAAGGTATCCCTGCATTATCAGAGATCCATAATTAGCCATAGGAAACCCCCGGCAGACCCCAGTTCTCAAACTTAGACCACAGGCGGCTCCAGATAACGCGGTCAAAGTCTGCTGAGAGGTCATTTGAGGCCGCATAAATGTCTCCACAATACTTTCCCCATGCTGTTTCCTGCAGTGCCCTCGTAACCAAACCATTCAGATTCATAGAATGACCTGTCCGAAACCCTGTATTTGGTCATTGTGATGTATTCATCAACTCATGTAAGTGAATCAACAATATAGAGGCAAACATGGGGGGCAACCATGCGGGGAAACATAGCAGCCATGCGATAGGACGCTTTCCATAGAAGCTCCCGTGGATCCAACGAACATCCTCGCACTAGCACTACAATAGACGACAAATATTGCACCAGGAATTAACATTTCCTTGGGGGAACATGTGGTGCATATCAAGACTACGTGTTCGGCGACTCTGTGCAGCCAGAAACAACAATATGGCTGAATTAGCTGGCAGAGCCCGAAGACATAAGGACCGAAAAGATGGCGGCATGCAAGAACAAAGGACCGACGGTGGCTACACTGTGTCATGACTTGGCATTGTAGGACACCGCAATCCGCCTCATCGAAGCTCCACTGTCTGTTTAGAGAGCCGCGGCAGCTCAGCTACTGATGCTGTAGTACTGCAGGGGTGCGGACCGCACGGCCCCCACCATTGCGGAGTGAGAAGGAGCAGCGTAAGACATTTACTGCAGGTGACACAGCGGGGGACCGCACGGCCACTTGCCTGGAACACAGGCAAGTGGGGCCCATAGGCTGGCCTGGGCGTGCTGAGCAAGGAGGCAGCACACCCACCAGTAGCGTGGCATGGAGGACTGTCGCAAGCCACCAGCGAAATGGAACAATAGGAGGGGCCCGGAGGCAATCATCCGAGTGTCTCGGTTGCGCTGGCAGTGGGGCAGACATATCCCGCTGCTAGGAATGCAACGCTGCCACTCCGAACCCACCTAGGGAAGCAGAGTGACAATTCACACTGGTGGTCGCCCACTGGGGGAGATAAGTGTGCACGCAACAGAATATGACCTCCCCTGAATACATTAAAGTGCAAAGACAAGAAGCATGAGAACAAACAGACCTTAAGTGAGACGACAGGGGAGACAATAAAACACTTGAACATGCATGGCCTACGCTGTTACACTACCAGATAAGTAATACCAATGAACACACACATGATGGAGGTAGCCAGTGGCACAGACCAAGGAAGCTGAGAAAGCTTTGGATATCATGCCAGCCCAAGGCCAGAACATATGGCACAATCCCTGAAGAGCCCTCATACACCTAATCAAATCGAAACAGTCCCCTAAAGCACTGAAGACAGCTGCATGTAAACCAAACTACACGCTGAGACACACGTGCCACCACCTAAAGACATACACCACCAGCTGCCCAAGATCAACCAGCTTGGAAACATCTGTATGCTAAGAACTGAGAGATGTGTGTGCATGCCAAGTGGGAACCCATGGGGACTCGAGCCAGCGACTAGAGGAGAGGCAAACAACATGAGCTTACCTGTGGAAGGGCACCAGGACGCAGCATGAACACAGCACAGCAAGGAAGCCCAGCAATCAGGACCACGACCCAACGCTAACACTGGGCCTCAGACTGCAAGACTAGCATAGGGTCAATACTGAGAAAGCTTGCCTAGAGCCAAAAGAAGTAGCATGCAAGAACAATAAGCCTACTCCCGAGACCCCACAACCAACCACGCTCCTCCACCGACCCTGGACCCTGTCATCCTCTAGGATGCGGTGGGCTTGGCAGACAGCCCTGAGGCGACGTCCAACACCAGACACACTGCACAAACGGATAGGCCTACAGGTCAAGCCCCAACCAAGGGGATCCGGAACTCCGGGTGACACCACAATGGACATACATTATTTACCCATGCGAGTCCCATTCATGCATCTTGTGACTGATGTCTCTTTTTCTCTTCTTCCACCCCTTCTCTCCTTTAGATGCTTTACAGTGGTGGAACGTCCCTAAGAGTAGCAAATTGGCACAAAAGATTTGTCTAATCTGAGTCTTTGGTGACAATTAGTCAGACATTGCCCAGACGTCCATGTACACAGCTTTAAACAAGATATATTCCTTCACATGTAAGACGAGATGGAACTGCCAGTTTTACACAACTTTAGCGCACTCCCCCACCCCCTTTTTATATGGCGGTCATGTAATTATTCTCTTTTCGTCTACTTGACGTTTAGGCAAAAGTTTGCAGAACCAATATGCAGCCCTAGTTCCTTTGGTCGATGGAGCTAGTGGCCAAGAATTTTGGTAACTTTTAGGACAAGGGGCCCTTGTAAATGCACATGGAGAGAGGTGGCCTTTTCAACTCTTCTAAATGATGTATTGGTGTATTGTTTGGTTGGCCTCCACAGTGTCAGCTTTCCACCACCACAGGGTACAGGCTTTTGTCTTGCGTCGCACTAACCTGTAGGCACCTAGATCCTCAGGATACTGCATTATTTTCAATGGTTTTATCTGGGCATGTGAAAAATCTTTTTTTGCTTTATTAACATTTTTTTGTTCACTTGCATGAATGGTGTTTGTTGGAGTTGCATTTTTGGTGTTTTTTTGTATGTTGATGTGAGTAACGTACTTTTGTGTATACTTCCTTGTAGTACACAAATGGACTCCCTGATGTAGACATGGTCAAATGAAACCAACACATGAAAATTGGTTGGAAATGGAAATTAGTTGGTGATGTGACCATATAAACTATTACAACCTTTAGACCCACGTCAAATAACGATGACATAACCAACAAAAAATGTTTGCTGTATTTTATGTATGATGCATTTTTCAAAGTTTGCATCCAATATCATCCACAATCTATGTGGGAATATTGTTGTATGTGTGTATGGGTATGTCTGTTGAATGAATGAATGATTTACATGGTGTAGAAACGACTCATACCATCTGCACTGTTTTAGATGTAATTTTACCTACAACCTAATTGTTCTTAGTGATGATTTGTTCATGATTCATTGTCATTCATAATTTGTGTATCACTTCAAATAAATTATTTTGATACAGTTTTGGTAAATGTAGTCCTCTGGATATTTCTTCAGCGCATACTATTGTGATAATTCCCTGGTCCAGAGTGTGGGGTCTCCCTGCTTTTCAGCACACTTCATGATCATTATTCGACATACAACAGTCTGAGGTAATGTAAGTATTTAATTCAGTGCACAAGAGGCAAATCATGAATTTTTAACATTTTTTATTTCAGAGCGAGGGTTTGTATTTGGCACCGTGGCTCCAAGCAGACCATGGAAGTTTACATTTCTATGAAGAGCTGACAAAAAAAATAGAATTTAATGTTTGATGTTTCTGTATGAGTGTTATGTGCAAGTTTGTTTATTGCGACATATTTTATTTGTAAGTGAATGTTGATGGTTTACTGACCAGTTGTACATTAGAGCTGCAATGCTCCACATGTTATTTCAATGAATAATGTTTAATGAAGTGCTCTTATCTTGTTAATAAAAGGTGTCAGTACAACCTCAGCTTTGACATTAAATGTACACAAATACATAGGTGTATCTACAGGTTATTATATATAATAGCCTTAACAAGTGAAATACAAAGGTTTCTGTGTGAGTTAGAATCATGTTTAGATAATCACAAATAAATAAAAGGGAATTTAAAAAGGATACCATAGGGATTTTTATCACATGAAAGAAAACAATTATATGTCAAACATCCCTACGGTTGACACTACTGATCCTTTAGTAAGATAGTGACCCAAGTGCTGCCAAGAAGACAGCCTCTCCAGTGCCTTAAGATTCATCCTCTCCAGCTTTGCATCTCAATGTACCAGATACCAGACAGGATGGAGAAGTTGTACATTCCACCACCCAAATAGGAGAGAAAGCATGAAGGCCTCTCACCAAACAGAGTTGGGCATAATCACTGAAGCATTCTGCCCTGGGTTCCTACCGCAGTGAGTGTGCATTCATGGGGACCGTGCTGAGAGAGATAGCTTTGCTGGCAATCAGCAATTCACTAGTGCCACTCCTGCATTGAAACTAGAAAGGCAACTGAAAACATGTTCCTGCTGGCAGCCTTCCAGTGGGACCCATCTAAAAAAACTGGTACATCATTGTATGGCAAAACAAAGAGGTGATGGCTGGAAGTTTTAGAATTAATCTTTACCTCTGGCATTGCTCTGGGCAACCCTCCAGACCATCGTTCTTCACCTGCCAACCCATTACAAAAGGGGAAAGACCATATGCAAATCAGGCTTGGTCCCACCCCAACAGTAGCAGTCCAGCTCAAACTGCTTGGCCACATCCCTTCTGCACAAGACCTCAAGCATCCCCACACATGTTTTGGCATAATTGGGCATCATCAGTGAAAAGTAGCTTGAGACTCTAGGCCCAGCAGGCATGGGGGACCCATGTCTGGGCATACCTGTCCCACTCGGGGTGACTGATACAACACAAAAGAGGTGATGGCTGGAAGGTTTATAATTCATCTTCCCTTTTGGCATTGCCCTGGGCAACCCTCCAGACCATCGTTCTTCACCTGCCAACCCATACCAAAAGGGTAAAGACCATATGCAAATCAGGCTTGGTCCCACCCAAAAAGTGTCAGTCCAGCCAGAACTGCTTGGTCACAACGCTTTGGCACGATACCACAAGAGTCCTCATTGGGTATCATCAGTGACAAGGAGCTTGGGTCTCTAGGCCCAGCATGGATGGGACCCATGTTTGGGCATAACCGTCCCACTCGGGGTGACTGAAGCAACACAAAAGAGGTGATGGCTGGAAGGTTTAGAAATAATCTTTACTTCTGGCATTGCGCTGGGCAGCCCTACCAGACCATCATTCTTCACCTGCCAAGCCATTATCAAAGGTGAAGGACCAAGTCAGGCTTGGTCCCACCCCAAAAGTAGCAGTCCAGCCCGAACGGCTTGGCCACATCCCTTCTGCACAAGACCACAAGCATCCCCACACGTTTTGGCCTAATTGGGCATCATCAGTGAACAGTAGCTTGGGTGTCTAGGACAGAAGGCATGGGACGCTACCTGTCCCACTTGGGTGTCACTAAAGCAAAACAAAGAGGGGATGACTGGAAGGTTTTGAGTTAATCTTTACCTCGGGCATTGCTCTGGACAACCCTCCAGACCAGCGTTCTTCACCTGGCAAGCCATTACAAAAGGGGAAAGACCATATGCAAATCATGCTTTGTCCCACCGCAAAAGTGGCAGTCCAGCCCAATCTGCCTGGTCACATCCCTGCTGCATGAGGCCACAAGCATTCCCTGCCATGTTTTGGCCTCATTGGGCATCATCAGTGAAGAGTAGCTTAGGTCTCTAGACCCAGGAGGCACGGGACTGTATGCCTGGTGCTCCCATTTTTCTGTGGGGGAAAAAGAGACAAAACATGCCTAAACAAATTAAGACCTTCTGGACTGCGTCTCCCTCAGTGTGGTCCATGCTGTTATAAGTTGGTGTGGGGATAACACAAGGTCTCCTTCTGCATGCCCATATCCCCATGGCATTTAAAGCACTGGGTCAATGTATATTGGAGTGTATACATATATGTGAGCCTGCCGTCCGGCCCATTCCATAAGTGGCCAATTTTTGGAATAAAGTTAGATAGAAGAAAACACAAACTGCTGCCTGTTTTACCCAGGATGGGGATTTGTGTGTCTTGGGCCCAAACTACACCAAGCCACCAATGGAACTCAAATAAGAAATACATGTCAAGAACAAGTCAGCCATCATCGTGCCTTGAAACACTTGTGTATAGGCGCGTTATAAATGCCATATCATATCATATCATATCATATCATATCATATCATTATCATATCATATCATATCATATCATATCATTGCCGTAAATTCTTTTTTGAGGACAGCTTAGACTGTGCCAGGACTGCAGACTCTACATCACCTGAAGGAAACGACCCTGTCCCCAAAGAGAGAGAAAAAATAGAACCAAGATCCCCAGGCATAAAGAGACTCAACCCATCGGGCTGATGACACATCCCTCCAGCACTTGCTTTAGCTTGCTCTATTGCAGGCAGAGGTTGAAGTGGGTGGGAGCGGTCGGGAGCCGTTCTCCTATACTTTTTATTTTTAAGTTACACTGTTTCTATACTTTTATTTTAAAAAGAAACCGTTCTGGAATGGTTTTGTTTTAAAATGAAAGTGTAGGAAGAATTTGAAGCTTACACTTCAGTGCAATGCACTGAACTTTCCCATAAATAGCAGGTGTGTTTGTTTGGGGGTTTGGATTGTGTGTCGGAGGGGGTGTGGCAATGGAGTTTGTGGGGAGCGGGGGCACGCCAGCAGGGAACATAGTTCCACTACTTCTTTTCGTACACTTTGACCACTGATTGCAGGCAGAAGTAAGATAGATAGCTGACTTAACATCCACATCCCATGTGGCTTCTGTGAGTGCTCTGGCACCAATCAAGGTGAACAAAGTGATACCAAAAGGAAATGAACAGACGTAAACAGCTGCAACCCCACCCACCTTCACCATCAACCCATGGTAACATCTAGCAAACGTCTGTATACAGAGACCATCTGGCATATTTTTAGGAGACACATATTCAACCTTACATTTGTTTCATCTTTGCGGCCCATAATGCCTTGTTTCGTCATCTTTGGCAGCATGCAGATGTCCTTTATTCGACTGTATGTTTTAGGTGTAAGGTTGTATTTTGTCTACATCTCATGAAACACAAATTTAACTTGAGACAAGGATCAGCAATTGTCTTTAATTTAAAGTACATAGTTGTTTAATAAGTGGGCACATAAACTAAATACAAATACAAATGCAATCATTAAGAACTGAGTAAAAAGAGGACTGGAAAAGAAAAACATACTGCTTACTGTGTTTCTTAAATTCCATTATGAACTTTTGAACATTGTAAAAAAAGATGGTGTGCCTTTTTTTAATGACTTAATAAAACATCATACTCACGATTGTTTAATGCTTATTATTTATTGATGCTTGTTTACCTTATAGCACACGCAATAACACTGACATTCACTCACAGGGCCATGGCCATCTTTCTTGTAATACTATCCAAATTAGACAACGCAAACAGCCTCTATCTCAGACTCCCAGAATACCTAAAGAGGAAACTTCAAAGAGTTCTGAATTCAGCCATAAGACGGATGGCCCGATTCTCAACTGGGTCTTAAGTACCGAAAAGGTTGTTAAAAGCGTTAACAAACTTTTCAGTACTTAAGGCCTATTCTGAAGGTGGAATAGTCTTCCGAAATCGGTAGGAATGTGCCACTTTCGGAATAGATGTGGCGGTTGCTAGGATGGGTTGGAAACCAACCTAGCAACCGCCACATTCGGTACCTGCCACTTTAGAATGGAATTTATGTGGCACTCCTCCAGTTTTATATGTGCACTAAAGTTGCGCACATATATGGTACCATTTTGGTACTGTCATTCTGGAAGAGTGCCTCAAGAAGAGTGGTTTGGTTCATATGAAAGTGTTCATATACACCTGCGTGGTGTATATAAACTCTTTCATATACACCAAAGCAAGCAGCTTCAACGTTGCATTTTGCAACGCTGAAGCTGCTTGCTTTGGTCTACATGAAAGTGTCTATATACAACACACTGGCGTATATGAACACTTTCATTTGCACCAAAGCAAGCAGCTTCAATCTTGTAGTCTGCAACGTTGATCTGCTTACTTTTAATGAACATTTTCATTTACACCAAAGCAAGCCGCTTGAACCTTGTAGTCTGCAATGTTGAAGCTGCTTACTTTGGTGTAAATGAATGAACACTTTAATTTACACGGGTGTATATGAAAACGTTCCTATACACCAAAGTCAGAAACTTCAAGCTCCTTACTTTGGTGTATAGGAAGGTTTTCATATACACCTGTGTTCTCGGCAGCATTTTTGGAAAATAAGGAAAATATGTCATTATTTTACAAAAATGCTGCCAAGATTTCAGGATTGTGCCTGTAAAGCAAAAAAACAGGCACAATGCTGAAGATGCACTGTCGTGCACTATGAGGACACCCAAGCTCACTTGAGAATAGTGCTGGAGCCTGGGTGTCCTGATTTGACGCAGTGAATCATGCTCTTTAGCACCTTCACTGCGCCAAGTTAAGAATCAGGCCCTGATTCTCAAAATTAAGTGATCTGAGCAAATCACTCAAGCATTATGTTCTCTCCACTGGCTACCCATCCAAAAAGGGTTAATTTCAAAACCTTGTGCATCGCCCATTATATATTTGTATTTATTTATTTATAGAATGTTTGTAATGCCCAAAACCTGTGGAATCACAGCGTTGTGTACAATTAACAGCATTTAAGAAGTACTTTTGATACCATGCTTTAGACATAATTGTCAAAGAGCCACGTTTTTACAAGCTTTTTGAAGGCAGAATACGTTTTTTCATTTTGGATAATGGACAGAAGAGAGTGCCAGAGATTGGGAGCGGTAACACAAAAGCTGATGCCTCCTGCTTTTTTATTCCTAAAGTGTTGTGTGAGCAGCGACATGCTGGAGCTGGATCTTAGTGAGTGCACCAGATGTTTCTGGGTCCCACTGCTGTTGCGATTGAGTGGGACATCATTGTAGATGCAATTGTGGGCAATTGTCAGAGTTTTAAAGTCAATGCAAGCTTTAATGCGAAACCAATAGGCCCCTCGCCTGGTAGCAGAAATGTGGTCATTGTTGTAGGCCTAGTGCGGCTCGCATGTGCTTTGTTCTGCAAGAGTTGTAATTTATCCAGGTTGAGGTACCCATAAGTAGAACATTGCAGTAGTCCAGTTCGTAAGAATAAGCACTCTTGCCAGCGTGAGGCAGGTGAAAGGAATTGCCTAGTCAGGGAGTTGAGTCTGAACGGGTAGGCAGTGGTAGACGCTACGACAGTTATGTGTCTCGTCATGGTAAGGACAGACAAAAAGTGTCCACACACTGTTGATCACTCGCGTCTCCTGCACACCTATTGTTACTGATTAACAGTCAATCCTTCAAGGTAAGATAATTGAATAGTCCTCTCCAAGAAAACCTCAGCTATGCATGAGCAAATTATTCAATTCTTAAGAAATTATTTCTAAACTATTCCGTAGTAGAAACATATATATATATATGTCTATAGTTTTGTGTTGCCAGGTAAAGACAAGAGTCAAACAACTTTTTGCATATAAGTAATAACAACAAGATATTGTTTAGCAGTTCTATGAGTTTAGGGATAGTTCCCTTCCTCAGGAGCAGTCACACTTGCAGATTATTTTTATGCCTCCATAACGGGATCTACAATCTGAAAACAGTATCCATTTTACTAAGGTGTGGTAGGTCTATATACATTGTAATAACATATGTTAGTTCTGTCCTGGTAATATCCTGAATCATTCACCTGGTGTAGGTCTGGATAAAGCAGTGTAAGCTATGTGTTTACACTTCTCATTTGAGGAATGTACTGCGGTATGTCCTTGTAATAAAATGTGGACCCTGATAACAAATATAAAAATCATCTATATCAGCTAAATCCTAAAGATTCAAGACATTCTTGTAGACAATCTTGTTGAACAATTCTTGTTTCTCATAGAATGTAGGGCAATCATAGTCACCCTACCTTAAATAGATATTTGACACTCTTATGCTGTAATTCACTCCCAATCACCGGTAGTTTCTCTCATGCCCTGCCAGCTTTTAGCGTGATTAGTGACCCATATGGGGTAAGACCTGGATCGTTATTCAAATTCAGATGGTACAAACATCCAGTCTGCAATTTAGAAGGGTCATTATCTAAGTGATCCTCAAGTGCATGGATCCTGAATTGGTTGTTTCCAACTCTCAAATAACTTAATGGAGCCAAAATCTAACAATTTACCTAGAAATATGCTCATACAGACGCATTCCAACCTCATGGACTGGCGTGATGTGTAATAACAATGGCCGGCATCTAATTATGTGTCATACAGGTGCACGTTCATCCAGATGATGTCATTTGTAAACAGAGCGCATATACTGCTTCATTTTTTACAGCAGATTTGTTCTTAATATTTATGGGGATACAAATAGCGTTCTCTCATTGTTCGCACTGGAATTTTTTGTTCTCCTGAATTGATGTAATGGAAACACTTTCAAATATCGAAAAATAAAAAAGTAAAAATCCCATGTGCTCTATATGGTCATGTGAAACATCCCCGAAAATAGGTTACAAATAGTATTACTTATTATAATACTCAAGCATCATTTTTAAAGATCGTATTAAAAGATCATTCAACTATATTAGGTTAAACATTTTAAACTTCTAGTACAGACTTGTACGCCATACGTTAATTTGAATGGTAACAAAACTGCAAGATGTAACACAAAGGTGTTGCCAAACAGAATATTTCCAAAATAGGTGGGGGTGTTTCAAAAACAGGGATGGTTCAAAAAAAGGGGGGCTTGCCCAAAAGTGCCCTATAAGTGAACAAAGTTCCATAAAAGGGTGTAACTGTGGTACTCTTATTGTTAAAGGGAATGGCATGAGGACAAATAGTCCACCAACTCAGAAATCTAACCTATCAGTAATGCCAATCTAAGGGTTAATATATCCAAGAATTAAATCCAGTATGTGGAGTATCATACATTTGGAGCCCCATCAGTAATGCCAATCTAGGATGTAACTGTTAGGCAGAATCCAGTGCAGTTCGCTTAGGGAGCACTACACCAGATCAGGACTACGGGTGCGAGCAATAAATCCCCTTTGATATCAGTCTGTACAACAAAGATTTAGTTGGTAGCTGTGGCTGAGCAGTCAGACTTATCTCAAGAGGGAGATGAGCAGTATTCAGGGTTTACACAATAGGCAGTACAGTACTATGGAGCAAGGAAACACTGACCAAAGCTTTGTATCAAAAAGGGAATATGTATTTATTTTATACACTTCTAAGTCAACACATAATCACAGTTGATAAAGTAAGTTAAGTTTAGTCAAGGAAAAGCATATACAACTCCCTATTCAATTGTAGACAAGTTTGCGGTAGAGTGAAAACTGAGCAAAACGGCACAGTGAAAACCAACTACAAATGGCACTCTAGCAATTCAACGAAAGGGTGGAAAAGCACAAGTTAAACTGAAATATCTTCAGACACCCCCTAGCAACACTTCCATGAAGTTTTGTGAACAGGTAATGCACAGTAACACTTCAACCAAAAGATAAGTGAATGAAAACTGAGCAAAATGGCACTCCACAAGTTAAAACAGTAGGAAGGAAGAGGGGTTTGGAAGATTTAGGTGCATCAACACATTTCTCATTGAAAACCAATCTAGTGAGAGCAGATCTAACAAATCAGACAGAGTCAATAGGCCTGAGCGAGAGTCAGTGCTAAAGGACCAAGAGCTTAGGAGCAAAAATGTTCTTGTAGCTGCAGTCAAGTCTTTAGTAAAAAATATTGAAGAGGTAGATGTGAGGTGAAAGACATTGTTAAGCGAGAGGGCGGCCAGCCCCACAAGCAGTTAAAGGATTTAAATGCCTTTAGGGCTACTACAGAGAAAGTGCGGCCTGGAGGAACAATGTACCTTAAACGTGAAGAAGTGGCTCCTGTGGTGGTGGTTGTTCCTGGTAGTTCCTGCAGGTCGAGGGGTCCAACAGAGGAAGAGAGGCTCTCATCATGGAGAAGGTTCGAGTTGCTGCACTACTCAGGGATGAAACCAGCCGCAGCGCTGTCAAACAAAGTTTAAAAGGTACGCTCCTTTTAATCGCAGTCCGGGTCGATAGCTGCCTGGCTAACTGGTCTCCAAGTGCTGGGCACTGTCAATTCGACCAAGGCAGGTCTGAGGAAGCGATAGGTGAACTGGTTGACCCCACCAGCTCAAGGGAAGGAGGCTGTTTCGCTGAAGATCTCCTCTCGTCGTGTGGAAGAAAAGTGGTGAGACGATCCGGCAGGGCTTCACTGGTGGTGTAGATGCTGAAGATGTCTGTGGCTTCTCTCCCCTTCGTAGTTCCAGTGGCAAGGTCTTGCTCTTCCAGTCCTCAGGAACCTGATTTTATGCAGAAAGAGACCCATTCATACAGCCTAGCTGTCACTCACACAGTGGAGTGATCTTCTTGGCGGGAGACCCTCCAGACTATCAGGTTAGAGTATGACCTGAGTTACTGCGGCAACTCTGTCCAGTGGTTCTACTCCCCCTCCCAAACAACAGACCCACCCCAGACTCAGAGGCGCTGAAATGAGGGCTTCTTGGCAGAAGCCCGTCAAAAGAGCAAACAAAGGATCCCCGACCTGGGTTAGGAGTATAGAGTAAGACTCGAAAAATAAGTTATATTAAAGTTCTGGCAAATAAAACCTACCAGAGTAAAGTTAATAATAAAATAAACTGGCAGTATGTTAGGGGCTGTCAGTAAAAGTATTAGCCTCGAACAATGGAAGTAACCACTGCCACCAGCCAGAAACTTTGTAGAGGGGGACTTTAAGGAACCCTCTCGAAAATGAACATAGGGGAAAAACTATTAACCCCTTCCAGTATTTCATATTAAGATGGGTTGTACTGGTTTAGTTCATACATGCCCTGGGAGACAGTAGTCAGTCCCAAGGTATGGAGTCTATGTTTGGGGGTCGCTACGACACCCCTGTGTCACTGCACGGTGGGTGCTGTGTAACACATGTGCATAAAGATGGTTCCCATGGGTGAGAGAAAAGATCCCATAGGCATTAAACACAAAAATAGCCTAGAACACACATAGCAAAGATGCCTAAGAGTGCGAAAAAGAGTCTCGCTTTTAGCAGGTAAAAAGAAATAAACCCTTGAAATCCAGCAAAGCTGCTGGGGGACTCTATAGGCAAGGGAAATTAGCCATGAAATGAGAATTCTCCCTAACAGTAACATATCCAGGAATCAAATCCGGTATGTGGAGTATCAAATATGTCGAGTCCCAATCACTAGTGAGACCTAGATGTGTCATATATACGCATATGGAGAAGAAGGTAAAACCTCTCCAGTAGAATGATTCTCAGGAGAAGTCATGTTCACAATCCGAAATTCCTTCCTATCACAGTACACAATTTGGTAAACATTTTATATAGCAAATGATTATTTACTGTCATGTCAGCAACTTAGGAAGGTTTTTTCAAAGAGTGGACATTCTTGTTCATTCCGTTTTGGGTTAGACCATCACATTTTCCAATCCAGGACAGTTCTCTCTGGTTTAACTTACTCCCCAAGTGACCTCCTCTCTTTTTTCTGTGTACTACCTCCAACACACTGAGCTTTAATTGTGCAATCGTGTGTCTTAGTATGTTGAAATATGTTGCCACCGGTGATCTGGTGTTCCTTGTTCGTATGCTACTTTTATGTTCATTCCATTGTTTTTTTACTTTGTGTAAAGTCTGACCCACGTAGTAAATCCCACATGGACTACAGGATCACAGTCCAGAGATCTCCAATTATTGCATTGTAGGCAGGGGAAAGTGCCACTCTACGTTGTGTACTGTTTGTCATTTTCTCTGCCTTGACCAACTGGTCTCGTAGATTTCTGCCTCCCTTATAAGCAATGAGGGTTAGCTGTGGGAATAGTTTGTGCAATCGGGTGTACAACTACTATCAGTCCCAAATTGTTTCTAATCAGTCTTGTCACTTGGTGACTTATGTGTAAAAGACAGGCATCTCTCCCTTTTATGGTTTTCGGAGTCAGTGATTCCTCTCTTCTTAGATTGTTAGCTCTGCCTTGTGTGGTTTTTATAATTACCCTGGGATATCCTCTTTGTTTGAACATTGTGCCAATTTTGTCACTCTCTATTCTCAGTGTTTTCCGATTTGAGACTATATGTTTTGATGGTTTAGGTATGCCAGAGGGACTGGGGTCATACTAAGAGCTCACCGTTCCAGCTCCCAGGGCCCAACAAACCTCCCCCAGTGTACAGATGTAGGACTCAGCCAAAGGGAAGTTAGGACTGTCGTGTATTAAACAAACAGACAGGGATCATACAGGACATTCAAAATCTCCCGGACTCAAGGCCCCTAAGCTCCTGCCAAACCATTTTGTTTTATTTCTTTGTCACATGTGTTTACAACAAAGCAAAGTACTGGTGTATCTAAGGTTGGCCCGTATGGGGTGTGAATAAATTAAAGTTATTCATCCGGTCCCAAAACCTTTATATCTAGTATAATTCATAGATATTGCATGCAGTCAGAAATTAAAGTCATTCCTTCAAAATGAGACATAAACATTATGGAAATTGCAAATTAAAAGCTTTATATCAAAGAAACAGAAAATGATATACAAAAGTAAGGTCTAACATGTAACAGCATGTAAAAACAATGGTTTAAATGGTACATACACGAATTAGGTGTAGAATCATTAAAAAAATTGAGAATACGTAATGAAAAAAACTTTTTTAACATAAGTTAGTTAACAGTCACAGTTGGTTGACAAATGAACTCTTAACAAGTGAAAGTATGAAATTGAAGAAAATGAAATAAAGAAACAGTAATATTCATCGTAAGCTGTAACCTTATTGAGGAAAACACGTGCCCCTTGTTGTGGGGCAATTGTGAAGAAACAAATAAGTTAATTATTTTTCGTATCCCAAAATCGAAAATTATTATGTATTGGGATTGGGTCTGCCTACGCATCAGGGGGACAAAGTAAAGGAGACAATGCAAAAAAAGGGGAGAAAGCTAATTGGTAAGGTGTCCTTGTCCTTTGATTAATTGTTTCAGAAAGGAAGGGATCCTAAATGTTGCACTGTGAGGTGATGAACCTTGTGTCCCCTCTGGTTAGCACTGCGTTTCGGCGGTACAGACTCCAAAGAATAATGATCTTCGTATCTGAAAAGAATACTCCGCCTTCATCAGGGCAATAAGTAGCAGGACCCTGTAATTGTGAAAAAAAGGGGGAGAACCAGTTAGGTGGAAAAAGAGAAATAAACTCTAGTAGTATTATGCAAAGTTCTAAGGGTAAATGAAGGGTGACAATTATATATCAAAAATCTGCAAGCAAACTAGAGTGTCATGCTAGGATATGGGCAGATCAGAGGACATTAGTCTTGTCTGCCTGGGGTCTCATATTACCAAGTCTACATGTTTGTAGGGGTGAGGAGCCTTCAGATCGTGCTGATAGTACACACCCTCCCCGGAAACATAAAAAGATAGTGGTATTGGGTCTCCTTCGGAAGCGCAAATACAAGGGTCTCTGTCTGCCCTGTCGGTCCGGCGGTCCACATGTGGGGGGAAGAGAAGGAAGACAGAGAAACGAAAATAAACAGTTCGAAACTCACCACACGAGGCTGCCATCGAGTGAGAGTGAAGCCAAGGTGGCTATTTAGTATGATGCAGTATCTTTGTAGAGTCCGTGAAGATAGTTATTTGTTTAGAATCACGAGGAAAGGTGTTATTGGAGAAATTCGCGATGTTCGTAGGTTCTCGTCATCGGACCGGTGAACCGGCTGAGACCTAGAATGAAAGTATGCCTGGATTAGAAACCGGGGCCCAGGGGGTGTGGAAAAACGGGAAAACCGGAAGGCATCAGATGTCATAAGTATTTTCCTACATATAGGAGCATAGAAGGCACATAACCGGTTACCTATGTAAGTCTCTAGTCTCGCAAAAAGATTTTGTAAAGAAAAGTGGCCATAGAGTAGCCATGTGGTGAAACCCACGTAGTTACCTGTATAGGGTAAACAGGAAAGGTCAAATCCAGATGGCATTCATGCTGAGTGAGGGCGAGCGAAGTCGTCCCTGAATGTCTGTCCTCACTGACATCGGCAACACAAATGCGGGCTGAAGCTATAAATTAGAGGCAAGTAATTGGTTGTCAAAGCAACCGAACTGAGCGTCAAGCCTCGACGTGGAGGGAAAAGTTCCCACAGGAAGTAGGATGTCCAATAGAGAGCGCCGATCACAGTGAGTGACGGCTGCGTCCGGCCAATGGTATGGTCAGAGGCCGGGGGAGTATCAAAGGGCGGAGCCACAGTGGGTTGTCAAATATGCTCTTATGCCAAGAAACGAGTGATTGTTGGTGTGTTCCAGTTGTCTGCAGTCCCCGCGGGTGCCCAGAAATGATTCTGTCCCGTGTTCGAGGACCACAAATGGGGCCGGCTATTGGACGCGTGAGTGTTCATGGGTAACACCGTGTGTCCCTGTGAATACATGGAAAATGGATGTCTGTGCCTGTAAGCCCGATTTCTGGGAAATGAAGGGAGAATGTGGGGGTGGGGGGTGGTGGGGCGGGAAGGAAGGGGAGTGCAACCAGTGCATCTCAGAAAGTGATGTGAAAGTGAAGCGGAGTTATAGTGTGGCCCACGGTGTGTGGTAGTAGGAAGAAAGAATAGAGGGGGGGAGGGGGGGTTAGTTTGTTGTATTTAGAATGGAGATTGTTCATTCAATCCGTGTTCCAAAGAATCCAATCTATAGATCCATCTTTTTTCAAGTTCCAACAGTCTGGTCTGTATGTTCTGACCTGTATTGATCCGGTCCAAAACCCACCAAAGGATGTCATCAGGTGTATGGTGGTTGGCCAGAAAGTGAGAGACTAGTGGGGAAGTAGTATTCTTACATCGGATTCTCGATCGATGTTCAGAGATGCGGGTACCCACGCTACGTGTGGTTTGTCCCACATATCGAAGCCCACAAGGGCATTCGATGCAGTAAATGGCTTGATTAGTCTTGCAGTTAGTCAGATTATTCAAGACCCATTGTTTGGTGCCTATCTTGAATGTTTGTAATTTTCTAGTGAATTTACATACTGTGCATGACCCACATGGGTAGTGTCCGGTCACTTTGCGTAGATTCCACAGACCTGTACGTGGTGTGGTTTTGATAAATGATGAATGGACCACATATTCCCTGATATTTTTCGCTCTTTTGAAGGCGAATCTCGGTATGGGTTCCTCAACTAGTTGTAGCCTCACAATGGGCCAATATTTCCTAATGACTTTCTTGAGGTCAAAAGTGTTTGGCCCGTAAGTGATTACACATGTGAGTCTTTCATTCTCAGGTATGTCTTGTTCTAATCTTGGTATTAGAAGGCATTCTCTATCTGTGAACCTGGCTCTCTTGGTGGCGGTATTAATCAGCCTTTTGGGGTAGCCACGTGAGCATAGTCTAGTGCTGAGTGTTTCGGCATTAGTATAGAAATCCTCCAAATGAGTACAGTTCCTTCTGATTCTCAGGAATTGACCGTATGGAAGATTCTGTTTAATGTGATACGGGTGGTCACTCCGGTAATGTAGAAGTGTATTCCGATCAGTTGGTTTCCTGAAGAGATTACAGGCAAGTTTATTATTGAGACTCGAGATCTCAAGGTCCAGGAAATGTATCTTGGTGATGCTGTACTCCATCGTGAATTGTATGTTATTATTGCAGGCATTAAGCCATATTGAAAATTGTTGGAGTGATGTAGCATCCCCCGTCCAAATGAAAATAATGTCGTCAATGTAGCGATGCCAGTGGGAGATGTTGGCTTCCCATTGGTTGATCGAATTGTAAATGTACTGGTCCTCAAAAGTGGCCATGAATAAGATGGCTAGGCTTGGTGCAAAAGTTGCACCCATTGCCGTGCCTTTAGTCTGGAGAAAGAACTGATTATCGAAGGTGAAAAAATTCTTGTTAAGGGCAAAAGTTAATAATTCAATGATGAACTCAGGTGGCACTCGATAGGATCCTGGTTCAGCATATTCTCTGGTGAGGTGTTCATATACGCAATTAATGGCTGCGTCTTGGGGTATAGACGTGTATAGAGCTTTAATGTCCATCGTCACCAGAAATTGTTGTGAACTGGTGAAAGGTAAATTTTCGAATACCTGGATGGTGTGCATGGTATCCCTCAGGTATGATCTGGTCTTATTGCTCAAAGGCTTAAGAAAATAATCGATAAACTGCCCCAGAGGTTCCAAAATGGATCCACATCCTGAGACGATCGGTCTCCCCGGTGGGTTTAGTAAGTTTTTGTGAATTTTGGGGAGAGCATATAAACATGGTGTACGATTTGATGACGTAGTTAAAAACTTAGCTTCTTTTTCGGTTATCCAATTCCTGTCCTGGGCAAAAGAGACCATTTCAGAGATTTCAATTTTCATATCTCCAGATGGGTCTTTCTTAAGTGGGCGATAACTGATTCCATCATTAAGTAAGGTCATAATCATATTAGTGTATTGCTCGGTTGTCATAAGAACAATACCACCACCTTTGTCGGCAGGTTTGATTATCATTTCCCTGTTTTTAGATAGATCTTTTAGGGCTTTTTTCTCACCCTTAGTTAAATTATGTTGCCTTGTGTGTTTTTTCTTTTTCAACTTCCTAATATCTTTGAGGACACATTTCTCAAATGTTAGAAGGTCGTCCGGTGTTTGACTATCAGTAGGTGTAAATAGTGATTGAGGGTGTAGACCTGTATCTGGGTCTGACTCTTGTTCAATTTGGTCCTGGAAGAAAACCCGGAGTCTTAATTTTCGAAAAAACTGGCGAATCTCTATTTCTGTTTTATACCTGTCAGTATCGTTGGTAGGCACAAAAGAAAGGCCTTTAGTTAGAAGGGAAGTCTGGCATGTAGTTAAATGAAAATTGCCCAGATTGTAAATTGGTAGTTGATTGGTGTCAAGTGTTTGGTCTATTGTCGACGCCTCCTCGGTCGTCTCCGTGTTCCTTGGTACGGTATGTTCCAAGGTGGGGGACCCCATCCTCCTCCTTGTCCTCCTCTGCCTAAAAAAGGGAAAGGTGGTGGATATGGGCCCGGATATTGTGGTGGACCAAAGTTATACGGCTGGAAGGGTGGGAACTTCTGGTGTGGACTTCCACTTGAGGAGCCTGAGCTGCTAGAGCCCGAAAATGTGACTCGGCCTCTTCTCCCACCTGATGGAGGCTGGGATCCTCCTCCTTGCTTCCTAAGCGAATCAATATACCCTTCTGCTGTGTATGGGTAGACAATTTCAATTTTAAAGTCTTTAATATCTTTGTTCAATTTATTTGTTTTCTTGGTCAACGTGTTGGCCTTGAACTGTTCAAATTGCTTATTAATGTTGGAAAGTTGGGCTTCTATTTCAGTCAGTAAGGTATTATCCTTAAATTTAGTTACTTCTGTGTCTAGAGTTTTTTGTAAGGTAATGCTGATCCGTTGAGCAGTAGTGATGGTTAATACCATAAGATCACGACTGCATTTAGTAGCTATCTGGCTGAAACTAGTAGTGTATTCCTTGTCTTCTAGGAATAATCTGGGTTCATTCCGTACTATCAACCCATTCGGTATGATGTTGTTTTTCAAATATTCCCTAAGGAAGTGGCCATGTAGTTCCGTGCGGAAAGTTTTCTTTTTGAGTTTTAATAAATCGTCTGAGGTACTTGATGAGGTAGATGGTTGATTGGAATCTGGTGGATCAAAGAAGGAAGGACCTCGAGTCAATTCAATGGTTTCTTCCTCGGAATAACTTAAAGTTGCATTCTCGGCCATATCCGACTATCCCCCACTGGGAGCCTACGGACATAACCAGGTGACAGAGCCCATGCAAAGCTGTAGCCGATCGGGGTGGGAAGAGAGAGAGTAATTCTAGAGTAGACAGAACTAAGAAGGGAATGAAGCGATGTTTGTCTAAAGGGGAGCCTGAGTGTGGCTAATTTTGAATAATTTAATGGTATCCCAAAACCCGAAAGTAATGGGGAACTCGACCACTAAACAACCTAGGTTGTCCAAAAATCTATATACAAAAAAGCGTGCCACCATCTAGCAGCAGTGGTTTGACCCAGGAGTGACACACCAGGGGGGTCAAAAGACATATGTGTTTACAACAAAGCAAAGTACTGGTGTATCTAAGGTTGGCCCGTATGGGGTGTGAATAAATTAAAGTTATTCATCCGGTCCCAAAACCTTTATATCTAGTATAATTCATAGATATTGCATGCAGTCAGAAATTAAAGTCATTCCTTCAAAATGAGACATAAACATTATGGAAATTGCAAATTAAAAGCTTTATATCAAAGAAACAGAAAATGATATACAAAAGTAAGGTCTAACATGTAACAGCATGTAAAAACAATGGTTTAAATGGTACATACACGAATTAGGTGTAGAATCATTAAAAAAATTGAGAATACGTAATGAAAAAAACTTTTTTAACATAAGTTAGTTAACAGTCACAGTTGGTTGACAAATGAACTCTTAACAAGTGAAAGTATGAAATTGAAGAAAATGAAATAAAGAAACAGTAATATTCATCGTAAGCTGTAACCTTATTGAGGAAAACACGTGCCCCTTGTTGTGGGGCAATTGTGAAGAAACAAATAAGTTAATTATTTTTCGTATCCCAAAATCGAAAATTATTATGTATTGGGATTGGGTCTGCCTACGCATCAGGGGGACAAAGTAAAGGAGACAATGCAAAAAAAGGGGAGAAAGCTAATTGGTAAGGTGTCCTTGTCCTTTGATTAATTGTTTCAGAAAGGAAGGGATCCTAAATGTTGCACTGTGAGGTGATGAACCTTGTGTCCCCTCTGGTTAGCACTGCGTTTCGGCGGTACAGACTCCAAAGAATAATGATCTTCGTATCTGAAAAGAATACTCCGCCTTCATCAGGGCAATAAGTAGCAGGACCCTGTAATTGTGAAAAAAAGGGGGAGAACCAGTTAGGTGGAAAAAGAGAAATAAACTCTAGTAGTATTATGCAAAGTTCTAAGGGTAAATGAAGGGTGACAATTATATATCAAAAATCTGCAAGCAAACTAGAGTGTCATGCTAGGATATGGGCAGATCAGAGGACATTAGTCTTGTCTGCCTGGGGTCTCATATTACCAAGTCTACATGTTTGTAGGGGTGAGGAGCCTTCAGATCGTGCTGATAGTACACACCCTCCCCGGAAACATAAAAAGATAGTGGTATTGGGTCCCCTTCGGAAGCGCAAATACAAGGGTCTCTGTCTGCCCTGTTGGTCCGGCGGTCCACATGTGGGGGGAAGAGAAGGAAGACAGAGAAACGAAAATAAACAGTTCGAAACTCACCACACGAGGCTGCCATCGAGTGAGAGTGAAGCCAAGGTGGCTATTTAGTATGATGCAGTATCTTTGTAGAGTCCGTGAAGATAGTTATTTGTTTAGAATCACGAGGAAAGGTGTTATTGGAGAAATTCGCGATGTTCGTAGGTTCTCGTCATCGGACCGGTGAACCGGCTGAGACCTAGAATGAAAGTATGCCTGGATTAGAAACCGGGGCCCAGGGGGTGTGGAAAAACGGGAAAACCGGAAGGCATCAGATGTCATAAGTATTTTCCTACATATAGGAGCATAGAAGGCACATAACCGGTTACCTATGTAAGTCTCTAGTCTCGCAAAAAGATTTTGTAAAGAAAAGTGGCCATAGAGGAGCCATGTGGTGAAACCCACGTAGTTACCTGTATAGGGTAAACAGGAAAGGTCAAATCCAGATGGCATTCATGCTGAGTGAGGGCGAGCGAAGTCGTCCCTGAATGTCTGTCCTCACTGACATCGGCAACACAAATGCGGGCTGAAGCTATAAATTAGAGGCAAGTAATTGGTTGTCAAAGCAACCGAACTGAGCGTCAAGCCTCGACGTGGAGGGAAAAGTTCCCACAGGAAGTAGGATGTCCAATAGAGAGCGCCGATCACAGTGAGTGACGGCTGCGTCCGGCCAATGGTATGGTCAGAGGCCGGGGGAGTATCAAAGGGCGGAGCCACAGTGGGTTGTCAAATATGCTCTTATGCCAAGAAACGAGTGATTGTTGGTGTGTTCCAGTTGTCTGCAGTCCCCGCGGGTGCCCAGAAATGATTCTGTCCCGTGTTCGAGGACCACAAATGGGGCCGGCTATTGGACGCGTGAGTGTTCATGGGTAACACCGTGTGTCCCTGTGAATACATGGAAAATGGATGTCTGTGCCTGTAAGCCCGATTTCTGGGAAATGAAGGGAGAATGTGGGGGTGGGGGGTGGTGGGGCGGGAAGGAAGGGGAGTGCAACCAGTGCATCTCAGAAAGTGATGTGAAAGTGAAGCGGAGTTATAGTGTGGCCCACGGTGTGTGGTAGTAGGAAGAAAGAATAGAGGGGGGGAGGGGGGGGTTAGTTTGTTGTATTTAGAATGGAGATTGTTCATTCAATCCGTGTTCCAAAGAATCCAATCTATAGATCCATCTTTTTTCAAGTTCCAACAGTCTGGTCTGTATGTTCTGACCTGTATTGATCCGGTCCAAAACCCACCAAAGGATGTCATCAGGTGTATGGTGGTTGGCCAGAAAGTGAGAGACTAGTGGGGAAGTAGTATTCTTACATCGGATTCTCGATCGATGTTCAGAGATGCGGGTACCCACGCTACGTGTGGTTTGTCCCACATATCGAAGCCCACAAGGGCATTCGATGCAGTAAATGGCTTGATTAGTCTTGCAGTTAGTCAGATTATTCAAGACCCATTGTTTGGTGCCTATCTTGAATGTTTGTAATTTTCTAGTGAATTTACATACTGTGCATGACCCACATGGGTAGTGTCCGGTCACTTTGCGTAGATTCCACAGACCTGTACGTGGTGTGGTTTTGATAAATGATGAATGGACCACATATTCCCTGATATTTTTCGCTCTTTTGAAGGCGAATCTCGGTATGGGTTCCTCAACTAGTTGTAGCCTCACAATGGGCCAATATTTCCTAATGACTTTCTTGAGGTCAAAAGTGTTTGGCCCGTAAGTGATTACACATGTGAGTCTTTCATTCTCAGGTATGTCTTGTTCTAATCTTGGTATTAGAAGGCATTCTCTATCTGTGAACCTGGCTCTCTTGGTGGCGGTATTAATCAGCCTTTTGGGGTAGCCACGTGAGCATAGTCTAGTGCTGAGTGTTTCGGCATTAGTATAGAAATCCTCCAAATGAGTACAGTTCCTTCTGATTCTCAGGAATTGACCGTATGGAAGATTCTGTTTAATGTGATACGGGTGGTCACTCCGGTAATGTAGAAGTGTATTCCGATCAGTTGGTTTCCTGAAGAGATTACAGGCAAGTTTATTATTGAGACTCGAGATCTCAAGGTCCAGGAAATGTATCTTGGTGATGCTGTACTCCATCGTGAATTGTATGTTATTATTGCAGGCATTAAGCCATATTGAAAATTGTTGGAGTGATGTAGCATCCCCCGTCCAAATGAAAATAATGTCGTCAATGTAGCGATGCCAGTGGGAGATGTTGGCTTCCCATTGGTTGATCGAATTGTAAATGTACTGGTCCTCAAAAGTGGCCATGAATAAGATGGCTAGGCTTGGTGCAAAAGTTGCACCCATTGCCGTGCCTTTAGTCTGGAGAAAGAACTGATTATCGAAGGTGAAAAAATTCTTGTTAAGGGCAAAAGTTAATAATTCAATGATGAACTCAGGTGGCACTCGATAGGATCCTGGTTCAGCATATTCTCTGGTGAGGTGTTCATATACGCAATTAATGGCTGCGTCTTGGGGTATAGACGTGTATAGAGCTTTAATGTCCATCGTCACCAGAAATTGTTGTGAACTGGTGAAAGGTAAATTTTCGAATACCTGGATGGTGTGCATGGTATCCCTCAGGTATGATCTGGTCTTATTGCTCAAAGGCTTAAGAAAATAATCGATAAACTGCCCCAGAGGTTCCAAAATGGATCCACATCCTGAGACGATCGGTCTCCCCGGTGGGTTTAGTAAGTTTTTGTGAATTTTGGGGAGAGCATATAAACATGGTGTACGATTTGATGACGTAGTTAAAAACTTAGCTTCTTTTTCGGTTATCCAATTCCTGTCCTGGGCAAAAGAGACCATTTCAGAGATTTCAATTTTCATATCTCCAGATGGGTCTTTCTTAAGTGGGCGATAACTGATTCCATCATTAAGTAAGGTCATAATCATATTAGTGTATTGCTCGGTTGTCATAAGAACAATACCACCACCTTTGTCGGCAGGTTTGATTATCATTTCCCTGTTTTTAGATAGATCTTTTAGGGCTTTTTTCTCACCCTTAGTTAAATTATGTTGCCTTGTGTGTTTTTTCTTTTTCAACTTCCTAATATCTTTGAGGACACATTTCTCAAATGTTAGAAGGTCGTCCGGTGTTTGACTATCAGTAGGTGTAAATAGTGATTGAGGGTGTAGACCTGTATCTGGGTCTGACTCTTGTTCAATTTGGTCCTGGAAGAAAACCCGGAGTCTTAATTTTCGAAAAAACTGGCGAATCTCTATTTCTGTTTTATACCTGTCAGTATCGTTGGTAGGCACAAAAGAAAGGCCTTTAGTTAGAAGGGAAGTCTGGCATGTAGTTAAATGAAAATTGCCCAGATTGTAAATTGGTAGTTGATTGGTGTCAAGTGTTTGGTCTATTGTCGACGCCTCCTCGGTCGTCTCCGTGTTCCTTGGTACGGTATGTTCCAAGGTGGGGGACCCCATCCTCCTCCTTGTCCTCCTCTGCCTAAAAAAGGGAAAGGTGGTGGATATGGGCCCGGATATTGTGGTGGACCAAAGTTATACGGCTGGAAGGGTGGGAAGTTCTGGTGTGGACTTCCACTTGAGGAGCCTGAGCTGCTAGAGCCCGAAAATGTGACTCGGCCTCTTCTCCCACCTGATGGAGGCTGGGATCCTCCTCCTTGCTTCCTAAGCGAATCAATATACCCTTCTGCTGTGTATGGGTAGACAATTTCAATTTTAAAGTCTTTAATATCTTTGTTCAATTTATTTGTTTTCTTGGTCAACGTGTTGGCCTTGAACTGTTCAAATTGCTTATTAATGTTGGAAAGTTGGGCTTCTATTTCAGTCAGTAAGGTATTATCCTTAAATTTAGTTACTTCTGTGTCTAGAGTTTTTTGTAAGGTAATGCTGATCCGTTGAGCAGTAGTGATGGTTAATACCATAAGATCACGACTGCATTTAGTAGCTATCTGGCTGAAACTAGTAGTGTATTCCTTGTCTTCTAGGAATAATCTGGGTTCATTCCGTACTATCAACCCATTCGGTATGATGTTGTTTTTCAAATATTCCCTAAGGAAGTGGCCATGTAGTTCCGTGCGGAAAGTTTTCTTTTTGAGTTTTAATAAATCGTCTGAGGTACTTGATGAGGTAGATGGTTGATTGGAATCTGGTGGATCAAAGAAGGAAGGACCTCGAGTCAATTCAATGGTTTCTTCCTCGGAATAACTTAAAGTTGCATTCTCGGCCATATCCGACTATCCCCCACTGGGAGCCTACGGACATAACCAGGTGACAGAGCCCATGCAAAGCTGTAGCCGATCGGGGTGGGAAGAGAGAGAGTAATTCTAGAGTAGACAGAACTAAGAAGGGAATGAAGCGATGTTTGTCTAAAGGGGAGCCTGAGTGTGGCTAATTTTGAATAATTTAATGGTATCCCAAAACCCGAAAGTAATGGGGAACTCGACCACTAAACAACCTAGGTTGTCCAAAAATCTATATACAAAAAAGCGTGCCACCATCTAGCAGCAGTGGTTTGACCCAGGAGTGACACACCAGGGGGGTCAAAAGACATATGTGTTTACAACAAAGCAAAGTACTGGTGTATCTAAGGTTGGCCCGTATGGGGTGTGAATAAATTAAAGTTATTCATCCGGTCCCAAAACCTTTATATCTAGTATAATTCATAGATATTGCATGCAGTCAGAAATTAAAGTCATTCCTTCAAAATGAGACATAAACATTATGGAAATTGCAAATTAAAAGCTTTATATCAAAGAAACAGAAAATGATATACAAAAGTAAGGTCTAACATGTAACAGCATGTAAAAACAATGGTTTAAATGGTACATACACGAATTAGGTGTAGAATCATTAAAAAAATTGAGAATACGTAATGAAAAAAACTTTTTTAACATAAGTTAGTTAACAGTCACAGTTGGTTGACAAATGAACTCTTAACAAGTGAAAGTATGAAATTGAAGAAAATGAAATAAAGAAACAGTAATATTCATCGTAAGCTGTAACCTTATTGAGGAAAACATGTGCCCCTTGTTGTGGGGCAATTGTGAAGAAACAAATAAGTTAATTATTTTTCGTATCCCAAAATCGAAAATTATTATGTATTGGGATTGGGTCTGCCTACGCATCAGGGGGACAAAGTAAAGGAGACAATGCAAAAAAAGGGGAGAAAGCTAATTGGTAAGGTGTCCTTGTCCTTTGATTAATTGTTTCAGAAAGGAAGGGATCCTAAATGTTGCACTGTGAGGTGATGAACCTTGTGTCCCCTCTGGTTAGCACTGCGTTTCGGCGGTACAGACTCCAAAGAATAATGATCTTCGTATCTGAAAAGAATACTCCGCCTTCATCAGGGCAATAAGTAGCAGGACCCTGTAATTGTGAAAAAAAGGGGGAGAACCAGTTAGGTGGAAAAAGAGAAATAAACTCTAGTAGTATTATGCAAAGTTCTAAGGGTAAATGAAGGGTGACAATTATATATCAAAAATCTGCAAGCAAACTAGAGTGTCATGCTAGGATATGGGCAGATCAGAGGACATTAGTCTTGTCTGCCTGGGGTCTCATATTACCAAGTCTACATGTTTGTAGGGGTGAGGAGCCTTCAGATCGTGCTGATAGTACACACCCTCCCCGGAAACATAAAAAGATAGTGGTATTGGGTCCCCTTCGGAAGCGCAAATACAAGGGTCTCTGTCTGCCCTGTCGGTCCGGCGGTCCACATGTGGGGGGAAGAGAAGGAAGACAGAGAAACGAAAATAAACAGTTCGAAACTCACCACACGAGGCTGCCATCGAGTGAGAGTGAAGCCAAGGTGGCTATTTAGTATGATGCAGTATCTTTGTAGAGTCCGTGAAGATAGTTATTTGTTTAGAATCACGAGGAAAGGTGTTATTGGAGAAATTTGCGATGTTCGTAGGTTCTCGTCATCGGACCGGTGAACCGGCTGAGACCTAGAATGAAAGTTTGCCTGGATTAGAAACCGGGGCCCAGGGGGTGTGGAAAAACGGGAAAACCGGAAGGCATCAGATGTCATAAGTATTTTCCTACATATAGGAGCATAGAAGGCACATAACCGGTTACCTATGTAAGTCTCTAGTCTCGCAAAAAGATTTTGTAAAGAAAAGTGGCCATAGAGGAGCCATGTGGTGAAACCCACGTAGTTACCTGTATAGGGTAAACAGGAAAGGTCAAATCCAGATGGCATTCATGCTGAGTGAGGGCGAGCGAAGTCGTCCCTGAATGTCTGTCCTCACTGACATCGGCAACACAAATGCGGGCTGAAGCTATAAATTAGATTATAAATTACTTTTGTATATCATTTTCTGTTTCTTTGATATAAAGCTTTTAATTTGCAATTTCCATAATGTTTATGTCTCATTTTGAAGGAATGACTTTAATTTCTGACTGCATGCAATATCTATGAATTATACTAGATATAAAGGTTTTGGGACCGGATGAATAACTTTAATTTATTCACACCCCATACGGGCCAACCTTAGATACACCAGTACTTTGCTTTGTTGTAAACACATATGTCTTTTGACCCCCCTGGTGTGTCACTCCTGGGTCAAACCACTGCTGCTAGATGGTGGCACGCTTTTTTGTATATAGATTTTTGGACAACCTAGGTTGTTTAGTGGTCGAGTTCCCCATTACTTTCGGGTTTTGGGATACCATTAAATTATTCAAAATTAGCCACACTCAGGCTCCCCTTTAGACAAACATCGCTTCATTCCCTTCTTAGTTCTGTCTACTCTAGAATTACTCTCTCTCTTCCCACCCCGATCGGCTACAGCTTTGCATGGGCTCTGTCACCTGGTTATGTCCGTAGGCTCCCAGTGGGGGATAGTCGGATATGGCCGAGAATGCAACTTTAAGTTATTCCGAGGAAGAAACCATTGAATTGACTCGAGGTCCTTCCTTCTTTGATCCACCAGATTCCAATCAACCATCTACCTCATCAAGTACCTCAGACGATTTATTAAAACTCAAAAAGAAAACTTTCCGCACGGAACTACATGGCCACTTCCTTAGGGAATATTTGAAAAACAACATCATACCGAATGGGTTGATAGTACGGAATGAACCCAGATTATTCCTAGAAGACAAGGAATATACTACTAGTTTCAGCCAGATAGCTACTAAATGCAGTCGTGATCTTATGGTATTAACCATCACTACTGCTCAACGGATCAGCATTACTTTACAAAAAACTCTAGACACAGAAGTAACTAAATTTAAGGATAATACCTTACTGACTGAAATAGAAGCCCAACTTTCCAACATTAATAAGCAATTTGAACAGTTCAAGGCCAACACGTTGACCAAGAAAACAAATAAATTGAACAAAGATATTAAAGACTTTAAAATTGAAATTGTCTACCCATACACAGCAGAAGGGTATATTGATTCGCTTAGGAAGCAAGGAGGAGGATCCCAGCCTCCATCAGGTGGGAGAAGAGGCCGAGTCACATTTTCGGGCTCTAGCAGCTCAGGCTCCTCAAGTGGAAGTCCACACCAGAACTTCCCACCCTTCCAGCCGTATAACTTTGGTCCACCACAATATCCGGGCCCATATCCACCACCTTTCCCTTTTTTAGGCAGAGGAGGACAAGGAGGAGGATGGGGTCCCCCACCTTGGAACATACCGTACCAAGGAACACGGAGACGACCGAGGAGGCGTCGACAATAGACCAAACACTTGACACCAATCAACTACCAATTTACAATCTGGGCAATTTTCATTTAACTACATGCCAGACTTCCCTTCTAACTAAAGGCCTTTCTTTTGTGCCTACCAACGATACTGACTGGTATAAAACAGAAATAGAGATTCGCCAGTTTTTTCGAAAATTAAGACTCCGGGTTTTCTTCCAGGACCAAATTGAACAAGAGTCAGACCCAGATACAGGTCTACACCCTCAATCACTATTTACACCTACTGATAGTCAAACACCGGACGACCTTCTAACATTTGAGAAATGTGTCCTCAAAGATATTAGGAAGTTGAAAAAGAAAAAACACACAAGGCAACATAATTTAACTAAGGGTGAGAAAAAAGCCCTAAAAGATCTATCTAAAAACAGGGAAATGATAATCAAACCTGCCGACAAAGGTGGTGGTATTGTTCTTATGACAACCGAGCAATACACTAATATGATTATGACCTTACTTAATGATGGAATCAGTTATCGCCCACTTAAGAAAGACCCATCTGGAGATATGAAAATTGAAATCTCTGAAATGGTCTCTTTTGCCCAGGACAGGAATTGGATAACCGAAAAAGAAGCTAAGTTTTTAACTACGTCATCAAATCGTACACCATGTTTATATGCTCTCCCCAAAATTCACAAAAACTTACTAAACCCACCGGGGAGACCGATCGTCTCAGGATGTGGATCCATTTTGGAACCTCTGGGGCAGTTTATCGATTATTTTCTTAAGCCTTTGAGCAATAAGACCAGATCATACCTGAGGGATACCATGCACACCATCCAGGTATTCGAAAATTTACCTTTCACCAGTTCACAACAATTTCTGGTGACGATGGACATTAAAGCTCTATACACGTCTATACCCCAAGACGCAGCCATTAATTGCGTATATGAACACCTCACCAGAGAATATGCTGAACCAGGATCCTATCGAGTGCCACCTGAGTTCATCATTGAATTATTAACTTTTGCCCTTAACAAGAATTTTTTCACCTTCGATAATCAGTTCTTTCTCCAGACTAAAGGCACGGCAATGGGTCCAACTTTTGCACCAAGCCTAGCCATCTTATTCATGGCCACTTTTGAGGACCAGTACATTTACAATTCGATCAACCAATGGGAAGCCAACATCTCCCACTGGCATCGCTACATTGACGACATTATTTTCATTTGGACGGGGGATGCTACATCACTCCAACAATTTTCAATATGGCTTAATGCCTGCAATAATAACATACAATTCACGATGGAGTACAGCATCACCAAGATACATTTCCTGGACCTTGAGATCTCGAGTCTCAATAATAAACTTGCCTGTAATCTCTTCAGGAAACCAACTGATCGGAATACACTTCTACATTACCGGAGTGACCACCCGTATCACATTAAACAGAATCTTCCATGCGGTCAATTCCTGAGAATCAGAAGGAACTGTACTCATTTGGAGGATTTCTATACTAATGCCGAAACACTCAACACTAGACTATGCTCACGTGGCTACCCCAAAAGGCTGATTAATACCGCCACCAAGAGAGCCAGGTTCACAGATAGAGAATGCCTTCTAATACCAAGATTAGAACAAGACATACCTGAGAATGAAAGACTCACATGTGGAATCACTTACGGGCCAAACACTTTTGACCTCAAGAAAGTCATTAGGAAATATTGGCCCATTGTGAGGCTACAACTAGTTGAGGAACCCATACCGAGATTCGCCTTCAAAAGAGCGAAAAATATCAGGGAATATGTGGTCCATTCATCATTTATCAAAACCACACCACGTACAGGTCTGTGGAATCTACGCAAAGTGACCGGACACTACCCATGTGGGTCATGCACAGTATGTAAATTCACTAGAAAATTACAAACATTCAAGATAGGCACCAAACAATGGGTCTTGAATAATCTGACTAACTGCAAGACTAATCAAGCCATTTACTGCATCGAATGCCCTTGTGGGCTTCGATATGTGGGACAAACCACACGTAGCGTGGGTACCCGCATCTCTGAACATCGATCGAGAATCCGATGTAAGAATACTACTTCCCCACTAGTCTCTCACTTTCTGGCCAACCACCATACACCTGATGACATCCTTTGGTGGGTTTTGGACCGGATCAATACAGGTCAGAACATACAGACCAGACTGTTGGAACTTGAAAAAAGATGGATCTATAGATTGGATTCTTTGGAACACGGATTGAATGAACAATCTCCATTCTAAATACAACAAACTAACCCCCCCTCCCCCCCTCTATTCTTTCTTCCTACTACCACACACCGTGGGCCACACTATAACTCCGCTTCACTTTCACATCACTTTCTGAGATGCACTGGTTGCACTCCCCTTCCTTCCCGCCCCACCACCCCCCACCCCCACATTCTCCCTTCATTTCCCAGAAATCGGGCTTACAGGCACAGACATCCATTTTCCATGTATTCACAGGGACACACGGTGTTACCCATGAACACTCACGCGTCCAATAGCCGGCCCCATTTGTGGTCCTCGAACACGGGACAGAATCATTTCTGGGCACCCGCGGGGACTGCAGACAACTGGAACACACCAACAATCACTCGTTTCTTGGCATAAGAGCATATTTGACAACCCACTGTGGCTCCGCCCTTTGATACTCCCCCGGCCTCTGACCATACCATTGGCCGGACGCAGCCGTCACTCACTGTGATCGGCGCTCTCTATTGGACATCCTACTTCCTGTGGGAACTTTTCCCTCCACGTCGAGGCTTGACGCTCAGTTCGGTTGCTTTGACAACCAATTACTTGCCTCTAATTTATAGCTTCAGCCCGCATTTGTGTTGCCGATGTCAGTGAGGACAGACATTCAGGGACGACTTCGCTCGCCCTCACTCAGCATGAATGCCATCTGGATTTGACCTTTCCTGTTTACCCTATACAGGTAACTACGTGGGTTTCACCACATGGCTCCTCTATGGCCACTTTTCTTTACAAAATCTTTTTGCGAGACTAGAGACTTACATAGGTAACCGGTTATGTGCCTTCTATGCTCCTATATGTAGGAAAATACTTATGACATCTGATGCCTTCCGGTTTTCCCGTTTTTCCACACCCCCTGGGCCCCGGTTTCTAATCCAGGCATACTTTCATTCTAGGTCTCAGCCGGTTCACCGGTCCGATGACGAGAACCTACGAACATCGCGAATTTCTCCAATAACACCTTTCCTCGTGATTCTAAACAAATAACTATCTTCACGGACTCTACAAAGATACTGCATCATACTAAATAGCCACCTTGGCTTCACTCTCACTCGATGGCAGCCTCGTGTGGTGAGTTTTGAACTGTTTATTTTCGTTTCTCTGTCTTCCTTCTCTTCCCCCCACATGTGGACCGCCGGACCGACAGGGCAGACAGAGACCCTTGTATTTGCGCTTCCGAAGGGGACCCAATACCACTATCTTTTTATGTTTCCGGGGAGGGTGTGTACTATCAGCACGATCTGAAGGCTCCTCACCCCTACAAACATGTAGACTTGGTAATATGAGACCCCAGGCAGACAAGACTAATGTCCTCTGATCTGCCCATATCCTAGCATGACACTCTAGTTTGCTTGCAGATTTTTGATATATAATTGTCACCCTTCATTTACCCTTAGAACTTTGCATAATACTACTAGAGTTTATTTCTCTTTTTCCACCTAACTGGTTCTCCCCCTTTTTTTCACAATTACAGGGTCCTGCTACTTATTGCCCTGATGAAGGCGGAGTATTCTTTTCAGATACGAAGATCATTATTCTTTGGAGTCTGTACCGCCGAAACGCAGTGCTAACCAGAGGGGACACAAGGTTCATCACCTCACAGTGCAACATTTAGGATCCCTTCCTTTCTGAAACAATTAATCAAAGGACAAGGACACCTTACCAATTAGCTTTCTCCCCTTTTTTTGCATTGTCTCCTTTACTTTGTCCCCCTGATGCGTAGGCAGACCCAATCCCAATACATAATAATTTTCGATTTTGGGATACGAAAAATAATTAACTTATTTGTTTCTTCACAATTGCCCCACAACAAGGGGCACGTGTTTTCCTCAATAAGGTTACAGCTTACGATGAATATTACTGTTTCTTTATTTCATTTTCTTCAATTTCATACTTTCACTTGTTAAGAGTTCATTTGTCAACCAACTGTGACTGTTAACTAACTTATGTTAAAAAAGTTTTTTTCATTACGTATTCTCAATTTTTTTAATGATTCTACACCTAATTCGTGTATGTACCATTTAAACCATTGTTTTTACATGCTGTTACATGTTAGACCTTACTTTTGTATATCATTTTCTGTTTCTTTGATATAAAGCTTTTAATTTGCAATTTCCATAATGTTTATGTCTCATTTTGAAGGAATGACTTTAATTTCTGACTGCATGCAATATCTATGAATTATACTAGATATAAAGGTTTTGGGACCGGATGAATAACTTTAATTTATTCACACCCCATACGGGCCAACCTTAGATACACCAGTACTTTGCTTTGTTGTAAACACATATGTCTTTTGACCCCCCTGGTGTGTCACTCCTGGGTCAAACCACTGCTGCTAGATGGTGGCACGCTTTTTTGTATATTTATTTCTTTGTCACAACATGGGGCTCTTCCCCAAAAACCTAAGAGCCCACCTGATTGGGTGATTGGGGTGCTATCACCTATGGCTAGCACCTATAGATGTTACTTCATTGGTCATCAGAGGTCAGGTGGCTTGTCTGCCCCTTCCCTAAGAAATGATTTTATTACATTGTTGCAGGGTCACAGGATTGCCATTGGCCCTTGCCCTCTACCATCCACCTCTGGATTTCTGTTCTAGGATTGGCTGGAGCTGATCTCCCCAGGCCTGTGACCCAGCTCTGTTCTCAGCACCTAGTGCACCTTCTCAAGTTGATGAGAAAGACTATGTCTTCCCAATGCAACTTTTAGTGCTACAACTTTTGCCTGTGAGAGTGCCATCAGCGTTGCAACGTTGTTAACGATTCCATGTTTCACTTCATGTCTGAGTTGCTGAGAACCGTTCATCTTCCCACCTTGGGTGGATGATCATTGTCTAGTTCAGCGGTATCATGTGATTGAGGACCATGAAATCGAGCTATCTGGTCTGCAATTTATTAGGATTTATTCTGCTCTTTTGCAGATGGTGCCGTGTCCCTTAGCTTTGAAATGTGCTGTTTGTCTCTGACCTTGGCTGCGAGCCCTGGCCTGCTGTTCTGTGCAGCCTAGTTCTGCTTTTCTTTGTCTCTCATCCTGTGGCCTAATGTAACCTCATTGTAGTTATAATATGATTTCTACATATCTATACTTTGCTATGTTTCACATAGGTTAGTCATCTTTGGTCCTTCCAGGCTCCTTACATGATCCTGTAGTTCCATAGGATTAGTTGTGATAAGCGTCTGCAAACCTGCTCTGCATCTCTTGCCTTCCGTTCAGCTTTTCTGCACTTGGCCTACGAGAAAAATAATACAAGCTTTTGACAGTATGTATCTGTATTTGACAGTATGTATTTGTCCTCAATCTACAGAACTGTGTAAGCATGTTCTTCGTGTGAGCATGTGTGTGTTTGTGTAACTTCGTGGATGGCTGTGAGTTTACTTTGTGACTATCGTTGCTATGTTGTGGTGTCACTAATGATGTCAGCCCAACTGGATTCTCGTTATTAGTCAATCTGATCCATAAAAGCATTTGGATCCATGATCAGGGTAGAGGTACCTGTAGCCATACAGACTTTGACTGGATAAGTTTAAACGGCTGTCTAAGAGAATATCTGTTTACATATATGGATGTCACTGGACCTCCCTGGGGCTGTCCAACACGTGAATTGCGTCATGCGTTCTTGACTATGAGGGCTGTCATGTTGATATGAGTGAAAGGGTACAATACAGGGACCCTCTCTTCAGTACCCCTTGCACCCTATAGTCTCATGCCCTTGCCCACAAGATTCAAATTCCCCTCAGATCATCTACCAGAGACAGAGAGCAAACCATGAAAACTCCTGGGGGTAAAACACACAAGCTTCTGTTGTGTGGTGTTAAATCATCCTACCTTGCCTCAAAATGTCCAGGATAACATACACTTCCTAATATGCCATTCCAAATATAGGAGTGTGGTTGTGGAAGACCCTGGGCCTCCTACTTCTACTAACTAAGTGTCGGCAATGGATGATCCACCATTGTTGGAAGGGTTGGTTATACTTACATGGCACAATTGTACTTTGCCCCTGTTCTTAATAGCTCTTAAGTCTGAGGGCCTTTCTATTTTTGTGAAATAGGTTGGTTTTGCACTTTGGTTGGTGTGTTTCAGAATTGTGATGTCATCTTTGATGTCCTGGGTATTAGGCTTAGCACTGCACGATGGTGGCGCGAGTTATGGTCGCTTAGCTTACCATAACTTGCGAATTTCATTTTTTTTTTTCGGTTTTACTTGATACCATAACGTCCCTTTAACAACATTTTTTCACTGAATTTCATAGGTTTTTATTGTGTCCGCGGACAGCGCGGGTGTCCTGAATGTCCTTAAAGAAACGAAAATGGAGGTGTCCTGAAGAACACTATACCTGTCCGTACTGTTCGCTAGCAAGTTGAAACTGTTCTAAGAACACATGCGTTGTCCTGAAATGTTCGTAAAGAAACGGAAATGGAGGTGTCCTGAAGAACACTGTACCTGTCCGTACTGTTCGCTAGCAAGTTGAAACTGTTCTAAGAACAAACGCCTGTCCGTAACTGTTCGTTTGACGTGTGACACACTTTCAATTACTTCAGGACCCGAACATTGTTCGTAGAACATTAACGCACATGCGCAAACCAATGTCCGTGCATTTGGTGTCCTGCGGACAGCCGCTCCCTTCGCCGATATGTTCGCGAAGCGATCATGTGACCACGGCCACGCTGATCACATGTTCTAAAATGCAGACACTGTTCTTGTCCCTGAAGAATTTAAAAGTACATTTTCAAGTAATCCACAATATTTTTTAAGAAAAACTCACCATAGCACAAATCCCACATACTAATCATGAGTTTTTGCATTCTTTTTGAAACTGTTTGAACCTTTTTTTGTGTTTGATCTGTCCGCATACAAGCACCCCTATAAAAGACCACGCCCTAGAGCTTATTCTCATTGTGTTTCTGGCTATTCTAAAGAGCACAGCGATTTTTCCTGCCACCTGCAGATTGACATCTTCATCCTGATGGCATCCATGGCTGCACTACTGCCACCTGGTGCTGCACCTGCATCAGCACCACACCCACTCCCTCCACCACCACCACCTCCCCAAGGGCCTGAAGAGGGGACCAGGAGTGAGGATGCAGAGAAGGAAGAATAGGATGACGAGAATGAGGTAGTGGAAATCCCTACTATCCGCACACGACATGAGTCTTGGGTGTGGTGGTTATTTACCATTCATGGGAATGGTCCTAAGGCTCGTGCGAACCGAGTCACCTGCAATGAGTGCAAAATGGTACTCAGTCGCGGGAGGCATGGTTTGTATAGCTTTGGGACCACTACCATGAAGCGACACCTCAAGTCATTTCACACTGGGGCCATTTGCAAGGTTGTACCTTGCGATGAGAGTAGCAGGTTGATTTCCTCTACTTCATCCTCTGTTTCTGATCCTGTCACCACAAGGAACACTCCTGTGGGACAGCGTCTTCCTCAAGCTGCCTCACAGGCCATACGCAATGCTGATGACCCTTACCTTTCGAGGGTCACAGTTGTGTGTATGTACTGCGACACAGTACTCTGCAGGGGGGAGCGACTTTGAAATGCTTTTGAGACTATCGTCTCAGAGCACGAGAAGATCTGCCCACTACCCAAATAAAACCCACTCTACATCTTCCTCTCTCAGCTCGCCCTTTCTTATCCCTGTGGTTGGTGTCCCCCCCTTTACCCTCCTTTCCCCTCCTCTCCTAGTGTGTCATGTATAAAAAACCAAATAAATATAAAACAACAAAAATAAAAAAAAAATAAGGCTCTTTTCAGAGCCGCCTTTCACAGTTAAGAAATAGAAGTGAAAATAAATGAAGCAGAGCCGTTTGTATTTTTTTAGAAGTCCGCGGACATCTAACATTTTGGGGTGCTGCCCTATCATAATCATTGCAAGTTTCTCTGGGAAAAAGTGGTGGCTCTGAAAAGAGCCGTTTGGTGGTGTTTGTGTTTGAAAAGGTTGCAATGCATTTTGTATATTTCTTAGAAAAATCTGATTGCCAGCATAAGTTAGATGTACTCCATCTCTGCGAAAAATGTATGTACTATGAAACATAATATTTTCATTGTGAAAAGAGGACATGCCAAAATCTTTTAGAAAGGCACAAACAGCCTTATTGACATTGCACCTGGCTTTCTCCATTTGTGGACCAAATGAAGAAGAACAAAGCCACATTTGTCTCTGCGCAATCCGCGAAAAAATTACTTGAGAATTTGGGAACATGTCCATGACCTTTCCAAGTCCTTCTTTCATTGCAAATTGCAAAGAAATTCCAGACACATGTCCTAAACTGTTCCCTCCACAATGAATTACAATTATGTCTGGATGTTGCTCTGTCTCCAAAGTAGCACAGAGAGGTAGCAAGTACAACCACTTCATTCCGCGTACTCCATGCCAGTGCACTTCCACATGTGGGAATCCAAGATCTACAGTTACTCCACAGCTTTCTGCATGCACCTTCAACCAATGTATCTCCCAAAATCCAAACAATCTGTTTTCTGAAACACACAGCCATAGCTATCTGTTCTTCTCTCAGCAAAAAGAGTATCTGAGAAAAACTCTCTCCTGTCAAACACACCCACTAAACTTTCCTGACGAATCCCTTTCTATGCTCATTCTCATTTGCAAGGCTTCACAACCCAAAAATCCCCGGATGTAACATCCGATGTCCGCGAACTACCGCCATGTCCGCGGACATATCGTAACATGGACAGTCCTTCTACCATTTCCTTTTCAATTTCTGTGCCATTTCCTCATTGGATATAGCTAAGAAGTCACATGAACATCCACCAATCACATCCAAGACCTCTACATCTAACTGCATCATCATAGATCACCACTTTATATGTACTGTTAATCTCTCTGAGTACAAGTGTCATATCATTAGAAAGCACCATCTACAAAAATACATGAACACATTTTCTAGTTTCATATAAACAGATTAACTGACTTTTAGCTTGTATAATCTGTAAAATGAATTTACTGTCATTTTTTCAATCTCCTTAAATCAACTGTCACTTACAAACCTTTATACTGATTTATCCTATTAAAGTATTAAATAGTATAATGTATAATATTTAATTTCTTTACACACATACTCAAATCATATTGAACTAACATTTTTGAAATAAAATATATAGACTACATATAGTCAAACAAAATTGCATGCACACACTATGTTCAAATCTCAAACAACAATACGTGTACAATAACATAAACATTTTTTTTATTTATTTTTTATTTATTTAATTACTTACATTTATATAAGGCAATCAGCCCATGACATTGAGGCACTATTACTTGCAAAAGCTTAGTTACAGGAATAGTGGTATTCAGTGGTACATTATGAACTTCACAAGGCATACTACACATATTTTGTTTGCTACAGTTAGTCATTGCAATACAGTTTATTCATTAACAACATATGATATGTATTCAACTGGTGCGACATATCTTATGTGAATAAGATAGTTTTAATGGTTTTGAGGAAGGCGCTGAGGATGTCAATTAAAAAAATCAATGTCTAAATTAAAAACAGTGGTATATACAAACAAAAATACTAATATATATATATATATTTTATAATTGCAGTGAAGACCATTCTCCTGAAAAGAAGCAGCCGATTTTGAAGTACAAAGAACAACTAAGAAGTAACCTGCTCATTATAGAAAAAAGGAAGTTGAATACCACCATAATATTTGTATTATTACTCAAACAAACTGTAAAGTTAATTCATGCTATTTATGTGCCTACAAATAGAGTGTGTGTACCATTCTCTCTAAACAGCCCAATTTCTTAAACAGCAATTTGCATCCAGAATGGCCAACAAATTCCTATTTTTTGACACACAAATGCCCAAACTCAGCTGCTAGAATTTTGATATTATAGAACAAACAACTGTTTTAATTGCATAGCATTAGATTTACTATTTATACTTCTCCACACCACTAGCTTACTTTTTTCTATCATCTGACCCCAAGTTTAGTAGCACATTAATTCAAAAATACCAATCCCTACAAGTTGTAGTTGCCCAATGCACAATCACATATCATTACATACATCTGCATCATCTTACTCAAACACTCATGCACACAGCACACATACATTGCAGAACACCACAACCCATACCTTGTTTATTTTTTTCAACAGACCCTAAAGAATGCCTACCAAAAATCAAGTCCATAGAAAGCAACGCAGAAGTAGAGCAAATGAAAATAAAGTGTCCAGCATAAGCATCCATCTCTAGCAGAATTTGTTAAAAAAAAGTTGAAACAAAACAGCTAATACAGTCATTTAGTGAAACAAAAGAAGTTTCAAGTACAAAAACGTTGCCTCCTCTATCAAAATGTAAAACAATCCAGAAAACAATTAACAAAAAATCAGCTATCACTACAGATAAAACTGCTTCTATAAATCTTGATATAGTGCAAAGTAAGCATACCAAGAAAAGTATTTTAGCCAAAATGTTCTGTCACAGAGTCCTTCAAAATCTTATTAAAACAGGAGAGAAACCAGGTTCAACCCGTAAAACCTATTGTAGGAAATTAATCTTAGAAGCGTTGATAGACAGTGCAATTCTTCTCAAAAGAAAGTTATTTATTTTAGTGTTAAACAGAATGAAAGTTCTAACAAAACTAATGACTAAATTACAAACAAGACTTCTCAATAAACAAAATGTCAAAAGAAAGAACTTCTTAAGTATCTGCGGAGGTGAATGGAGTCACACTACAAGCACAGAACCATACTTTAATGAAGAAGCATACACACAAAAGCAAACAAATACAATTGCCATAAATAGCAGTTGTCGAGGTTACGAATAAGTTAATAATACCATAATGGAACAAGAAATACTCCTTACAAAAATATGCCCTGAAAAATTAGAATGACCCCTCCATTCAACTGAATCACAACGTCTAGTGTACAAATGGCCATGCACGTCAATGTGTAACATTCCCAAAAAAAATGTCAAGTCTTTATGCCAATTCCTCAATCAATATGTGAAAAGCAAAGACAAAATCAAAATTAAACTACTGCAAAATATGGATACCTATCCAGTACGCAAGTACACAGGACTACAAGGACATTCATTGGTCTGCTTTACAGGACCTACTTGCAAAACCACCTTCCATGATATCAAAAGGATATCAACACATCATTCAACTATAAGAAATCTAGTTTATAAACTGTACTATGCTAAAAGTCCTGCTTTAGCACTAGCCAATTTAAATAACATTCTTCTACATGGTACAGCAAAAGAACTACTTGTAGAAATCAACTATATCCAGAAAAAATATTTTGAAAGTGAAAGCCAATTACAGAATGAAATATCTGTAAACCAAATTAGTAACAATTCTACACATGGCAACCTTCGATTGAACACATACAAAAATGAAATACTACAATTTAAAAGTACATCAGCTGAAATAACAAACCATGTGTGTGTATGTTGCCGCAGAACTTTTTAGAAAAGTAACACAAAAACTGTAGACCTATCATACAAAATAGAAAACAATGAAGATTCTAAATGGTTTGAATTAGCTCTCTACCTTATAGCAGAAAACAAATACGAAATAACTGACCCCCTTAATACTTTGAAGTTACTGCACTACAAAACTTGACAACAACCAAACTCCTTTACATGCTATCACAAATAATTTGGAATTATATCCACTACCAAAACCCCTTCAACAACTTAATTTATATGAGAGCATCATAATTTAAACAGTGCACCCATTTCAAGCCATAATGCGCCTTCAACCAGAAACTGCAAAATTACCTCCCTCTGAATTAGTGAAAGGTATTCGTGGAAAAGTAGTGTATTTACCATTAGATCCAAAAGAACATGTGCACACTCTAGGAGTCCAACGTCCACTGCAGCAATCTTTAATTATCTTAGTAAATGGAGTACCTACAAAAGACAACACAAATTTGGCAACAGCTGGTAGATTTACATAAAGTTAGAGAAGCCTTGGAATATCTGAAAGAGAATTATGAATATTACAAAGAAATTAATATTGAAGAAAACTTGAAGGATACAACTGAAATAATTCAAGAGACACAAGAAGCTGGTCAATTTGAACTCCTAGATCTTGCTACAATATCAAATACTTTAGACCATTATACAATTCATCCATTGCACTCTAATGACACCATAGAAGATGCACTGGAAACTTTCCAAATGCGTCAAACAAAAGGATCACCAAGCAGCATATGGGAAAAAAGTATAGAAGCCCATGCTTTTCCTTTACTCTTTCCTACTGGCAAAGGAGGAAGGTACGATGATAGACCTATTCAAATATCAGCATCAGAATACCGCTCATTACGGATGTATTCTGAAGATCCCAGATTTAGACAAAATGTGGAATACCTATTCCACCTACTCTTTAAAAGTGGACTAGCAACTTTATGTTACGAAGTTGCAGACACATTAAAATCAGGATCCCACTTTCAAAATATGACAGCTTCACAATTATTACAAAAAGTGCAACAAAAAGATGAGGTTTTACAATCAAATATTACAAATCTATTAGCAAATATGCGTGGTACTAAAGAGTACTGGTTTGGACATCATGGGTATGTACGTTGTATAATCAGAAACTTTGGCCACCCACTTGGTTTGTTACATTAAGTTGTGCAGAATATGCATGGGAAGATTTACATGATTTCGAACGCATATCAAACACAAACAAAACAAACATAGATATACTAAGACCTGGAGAACTTTGTTCTCTGGATCCTGTTAATGTTTCAAGATATTTTCACCATCGCTTCATTGCTATGCCACATTTTATTTGTAATATAACTGTTCCTCACCTTGGAGAAGTGCAACCCTTCTTTTGGAGAAAAGAATACCAAGCCAGAGGAGCACCACATGCTTTTATGGATTAAAGATGCTCCTAAATTTGGTCAAGACAGTGATGCCACTGTTTTACAGTTTATTGGAAAATATGTCACTTGTGAAATTCCATCAGAATCCACAAATAGTGATCTTCATGCACACATTTTACAATTTTAAAGACTCAAATGTGGCAAATATTGTCGTCGCAAATACAAAAACAAAGAGAAATACTGCACCAAATGCCGATTTGGGTTCCCTAGACCAGTTACAAATACAGGTCAAGTGAACAACCTCATGTCTTCAGTTAGACATAGTGTTAAAGGTAAGTCACCTAAAAATACATATTACATAAAAAGAAAAGAAGAAGGAAAATATATCAATGATTACAATGCAATCATTGCCCACTTATGGAATGCAAACATAGATGTGCAGTACATTGCAGACAATTCTACTGCAGTTGCACGATATGTCACAGCATACTTAACCAAAGCAGAAAAGACAGAGAATCAAGACCTCTGGAATGACCTGTCATCAGATAAAAAAGTGTCTCAGAAATTATACTGCTTGGGCATAAAAATGCTTTCCCATAGAGAATGTGGATCCTATGAAGCAGCTGATCATTTAACTGGTACTGCATTGTATGGTAAATCGGAAAATATAGTATGGCTAAGTCTTGGTCCAGCTAAATTTAGAAAAAGAGTTATAAAATCATACGAAGATATAGAAACAATAGCCAAACATGATCCCAACAGCAAAGCCATTTTCAAAAACAATTTATTGGACACATACTAACCAAACAGAAGTAATACTTTGGAAACCATGTGTCTATAACACATAGCCCAAAACTACACATACAAAAATAATATAAAACCTGATGAAGAAAACAGTAAATACAGAGTGACAAACTGTGAAGGCAGCATAGTAAAACTCACCAAACCAAATTTAATTAATCATATCAAATTGTCATTAAAGACTCCTCAACATATATTACATGTTCCTGCTACAACTCTTTAAACCATGGAGAAAAGAAGAAGAAATACTAGATAACTATGACTCATATGAAGACGCTTTCAAAGCAAATGAAAGCACTATAACTGATGCAAACTTTACACAGTATATACTACAATCAAAACTAAACAATGAGCAACGTAGCATTTTTCAAGAAGTAACAAAAGAAATTGCACATGGTGTACAACATGAAAACAAAGAATGCACCTGCCAAAATTACAAACCTATACTACTGTACGTCAGTGGTGAAGCTGGTTCTGGCAAAACATGCCTAATCAAAATCATCAGTAAATTCCTTCAACAATTGACAAACAACAAACTGTAAGCTGTTGTCACTGCCCCCACAGGTTTAGCTGCCTACAACATAGGTGGTGTCACTTTACACCGATTACTACTCCTGCCAGTAGAACACCAAAACAAATTAGACTATTACAAACTTTCTACAGAAGCTGCAATGGAACTACGTAGAGTATTAAAAGAAATGAAAATGTTACAAATAGATGAAGTGAGCATGGTGTCCAACCTAATGTTGGCTTTGTTTCACCTCAGATTACAAGAAGTACTCAAAACAAACTACGAAGAGCTCTTTGCAGGAAAACACATTATTGTTTTCGCAGATCTTCTTCAATTGACACCAGTAAAAGGTGAGCCTATTTTTAAAACATTAGGACACAAACTCTGTTGTAAAACTGTTAGCAGCATTGGAAATGTCAACCTTTGGCAACATTTCCAATACAGAGAATTAACAGAAAACATGCAGCAATCTGCAGATCTCATTTATGCCAACATCTTAAAAAGCATCAGAGTTGGTATACTTACTAAAGAAGCAGAAGCAATATTGAAAACCCGGCACATTCATGTACTTTATGGTGATAATGCATGTGCTACAGATGTTATGGAACAATTAGCCCATAAAAATGTCAATTGTATGGCCTTAATGCCAACTCTTGCAAGCTGTTTCAAATTCAATGAAATAATGTTAAGTAAAGAAATGTAACCAATAATGGAAATTAGCGCCACAGACAAACTAGATGTACATGGTATGACACTACCCATGTGTGAGCAAGCCACAACAAGACTAAATAGTTTAGAAAAATTCAATCTCAAACACAGCTGGCTTGGAAAAGATATTAAAATTATCCTTAAATTGCAGAGCAATGCTTAAACGTAACCTTGACATGGACTAAGGACTAGTTAATTGAGCACTGGGTACAGTTGTTGGCTTTCAAACATACCCACGTGACAACAAAATTCAGTTTGTCAATATTCTCTTTGACAAACCTTCTAACTCTTGCATACACAGTCACCATTCATAAATCTCAATGTCTTACCCTAGACAAATCAATGATAGACATTGGTAACACAGTCTTTAAAGAAGGCATGAGCTACGTAGCACTATCACGCTTACGTACACTTGACGGTCTATTTCTAATCAACTTTCATGCAAGTAAAGTAAACGCTGATATTCCTTGCATTTTAGAATACAATAGACTTCGCTCACCATACACCCCCATCTAAACACATATTCTGTACCACAAAAAGTAAAATGTTGTAAAAGAAAACTACATCAAACAGAAATGCAACAGGATGTCACTGCAAATCCTCCAAAGAGGGTAAAAGAAACTAAAACCTCATCAAGTACCACAAACATAAAAGAACCCATTAGGGAAAGTAAACCAGGTACTTTGTCAAAGAAGGAAGACAAACTAAAAACAAATCAATCAGATACAGAACTACCTGGTCCATTTAAACTCTCAAATATAGTTGGAGTAAGTTGCTACGCACATGTAGCAATGAATATTCAATTGCCACCAATAGTTGACAACATTTACTTACACAGTACAGACCAATTGTGTTTTCAAATGTTAGTACTTCACATAAATGAAACAAACAATCCTGATAACACGTATAGTGTTTATGGAATAAGACAATATTTGGACTACTGTGGTGTGATGGTGGAATTCACTATAAACTCACAGGAATATCCACAAGAATGTCTAATGTACTTACTACAAGTACTGGAAAATAAAAGCACACCTATAAATGAAATCTTCCAGATTTCATACATGTGGATACATACATGCACTCTCTGCAACAATGTGACACAAGAGCAAATCCCCAATGAACGCTTTGTATATATCAATACCTAATTGTGAATCCATTCCATTTCAGCATCTTGTGCAAAATGCAAACCATGGTAGATTATGTACTACCTGCAATTCGGATAATCGCCCCACCTTACTAGTACAAACACATAGTAAATACGTAATACTAATTCTTCTACGTTACAATGCAGATGGTACCAAAAACAACTGCAAGCTGACTGGATTCACACATTGTCAAGTATCACTTGGTAAAAAAACCTTCAGAACAATAGGTATAATCTACCACGCAGGAGCCACAACCAATTCAGGTCACTGCACTGCATATATAAAAAAGAAATGTGTATCGTTTGAATGTAATGATAGTACCATTACCCTAAAGCAGAGATTACCAGCAAATCTTTCAAACGCTTATTTAATGTTCTTAAAACCAAAAATTATTAACTAAACTGTACTTAAACCTTAAGTAAACTTGTAGTAAAAAAATATAAACTGTTAGAATATTCCAAAAGGTATCTAACTGCCCAAAGATTCTACAACAACTAATCAGATAAATGAATACCACTAAATTAGAGCAAAAACAGATAGTTGAATACACCAACTGGTATCTAACTAACCCAAAATTTTACAATATCCAAACTGATAAATCAATACCACTAAATTATATCAAGAAATAGACAGTTAGAATACGCCAATTGGTATCTAACTGTCCCAAAATGTAACAATATCCAAACAGATAAATCAATACCGCTAAAATATATAAAAAAATAGACAGTTAGAATACGCCTCTTGGTATCTAACTGCTCCAAAATTTTGCAATATCCAAACAAATAAATGATATGTTACTGCTCCAAAAAACTGCAACAACCCAAAGTAGCATTAGCCAGAAACAACAAGTGAACGATGAAAACAAACAAACAAATAAACTGTAGCATAACTGAAAAAGGTTTTTTTTTTAATCCAACATGGATTTTTTTTTCTCCCACAGACCCAATGATTTTAGCAACGAACACAGAAACTGAGCAAATTGCACAGTACTCTGGTTTGTAATCTACTAAATATGAGGGTAAAATAAAATGTTGATTATTCAATAATAATAAGTCGTTAAAAAATGCCAATACTAACATTATCTTTTCTTTTATCACAGAAATGAACAAGAAATACATGTACTCCAGTTACTAAACCAAACAGTAAGTATATTATAATAAGCACAACCATCACAGCATATCACCCCATAGAAGCTTATAACTTTGTTCCTTATACATTTGTTTTTGGATCACAAAGTTATAAGCCACTATGAGTGTGATATGCTGCGGTGGGTGTGGCCAGGGCATAGAGTCTTGGGTGCATGGCCATGTGGCCATGCACCCAAGCCATATGCCATGCACCCAAGACTCTATGCCCTGGCCACAACCACTGCAGCATATCACACCCATAGAGTCAAACCTTTTAACTATGGCTTATGGGAACTTTTAATGACCGCGGTCATAATGAGTGTTCTTAGAAAACTTTCAACTTGCCAGCGAACAATAAGGACAGCGTCCTCAGAACACCCCCATTTTGTTAATTTACGAACATTTCTTTACACCGCGAGTGTTCTTAGAACACATTCAACTTGCCACCGAACAATACGGACAGCGTCCTCAGGACACCACCATTTTGTTTATTTACGTACATTTCAGGACACAGCGAGTGTTCTTAGAACACATTCAACTTGCCAGCAAACAATACAGACAGCGTCCTCAGAAAACCCCCATTTTGTTTATTTACGAACATTTCAGGACACCGCAAGTGTTCTTAGAACACATTCAACTTGCCAGCGAACAATACGGACAGCGTCCTCAGGACACCCCCATTTTGTTAATTTACGAACATTTCAGGACACAGCGAGTGTTCTTAGAACACATTCATTTTGCCAGAGAACAATACGGACAGCGTCCTCAGGACACCCCCATTTTGTTAATTTACAAACATTTCAGGACACGCCGAGTGTTCTTAGAACACATTCAACTTGCCACCGAACAATACGGACAGCGTCCTCAGGACACCCTCATTTTGTTTAATTGTGAACATTTCAGGACACCGCAAGTGTTCTTAGAACACATTCAACTTGCCAGAAAACAATACGGACTGCGTCCTCAGGACAACCCCATTTTGTTTATTTATGAACATTTCAGGACACCGCAAGTGTTCTTAGAACACTTTCAACTTACCAGCGAACAATACGACAGCGGCCTCAAGACACCCCCATTTTAATAATTTACGAACATTTCAGGACACGGCGAGTGTTCTTAGAACACATTCAACTTGCCACCGAACAATACGGACAGCGTCCTCAGGACACCCCCATTTTCTTTATTTGCGAACATTTCAGGACACCGTGAGTGTTCTTAGAACACATTCAACTTGCCAGCGAACAATGCGGCCAGCATCCTCCGGACACCCCCATTTTGTTTATTGTCAAACATTTCTGGAAACCGCGAGTGTTCTTAGAACACATTCAACTTGTCAGTGAACAATACGGACAGCGTCCTCAGAACGCCCCCATTTTGTTTATTTACGAACATTTCAGGACACTGCAAGTGTTCTTAGAACATTTTCAACTTGCCAGCGAACAATAGGGACAGTGTCCTCAGGACACCCCCATTTTGTTTATTTGTGAACATTTCAGGACTCTGCGAGTGTTTTTAGAACGCATTCAACTTGCCAGCGAACAATAGGGACAGTGTCCTCAGGACACCCCCATTTTGTTTATTTGCGAACATTTCATGTGGCCATGCAATTCTGTGAGAAAATGTTGTTAAAGGGACGTTATGGTTAAGTTGCGCTAATAGAAACCTAACAAATTCAGTGAAAAAACTTAGTTAAAGGGTCGTTATGGTTCAATTGCACTAATAAAAACCTATCAAAACCAGTGGAAAAAGTGTGGAAAGAAGGATATCATGGTTAAAAGTAAAATTGAAAACAGCCAGAAATTTGCTAGTTATGGTAAGCTAAGCAGCCATAACTAGCGCCACCACTGTGCACTGCTAAGACTAACACCCATGACATCAAAGTTGACATCACAAATGTCTAGGGTCTGGCCACAACCACCACAGAATAATATGGCCATGCACCCAAGAATCGGGCCACTGGCCACAACCCACACATAGCAATTAACCCTTACCTTCCCAATTTGAACACCATCTGCACATATTGAAGTAGACTGCCAACCCTATTTTTCCACAATGCCAATATCACCATATCATCCAAACTCCACTTCCTACTGTAAGAAGCCCTCTTGCAGTCACCAAATAAGCCCAAACATGTTTCTGCAATTGGCCACCAAACACTAGCTACTGCAATAGTTGTGGGTACAGTCTTGAACGCATGGCCGTATGAAAGTGCAGTCATTCTGCCAGTGCCTAGATTCTTGGACGTATGCCCTATGTTTAACCTATTCAAGCATCCTCCTATCTACATTCCACTCCTCTACCCTAATGAAGCCTGCCTGCATTCACCACATAAGCCGCCCGCTCAAGGCCCTGTCCGTGGCCTACCACGGTGTCCACAGGCTGCCACGCGCCACACGGGTTTCTTCTACCTAAACAAATACATCATCTCAACCATATTTCATTCACCCACCCTTACAAACACCAACTGCCCGAAAACATGTTTCCCAGCCCTGTTCCCCCACCACGCTATCTGCAGACAACCGTGGCTATCCATGGAAAGAACATGGCGGGTGTTTCGGAAAAATATGACGCACACCACTCATTTCACCAGCCAATCAGCAGGCGCATTGGGTGTCCGCAGACATTACAGCGCCCTCCGGACCAATCGGAGTCTTGTCCGCGGAGCAAACAGGGAACTGTGTCCGTGGTTTCGACCAAGATATCACACATTTTTTCGGACCTACATTTTGCATGTTTTAAAGAACACTACTGGACAGATTTACACCAAATTTCAAAAGCAAGCTTTCGGGACCAAGCCGCCGCTCCTGCCGCAGGCCGTGTAATTCCTTATTTCATTTAATATTAAAATGGTCTTAACCAGACCTTGCACATTGCACCCCTCACAGGAACATCACAAGTAGCTCCAATGAAAATTCTGTGCATGCGCCGAATGAGTTTACAAATGCACAATTCCATTAGAACACAAATGAATATGCACTGAATATGTGCTAGCCCTAATGCAATTTTGCATGCACACATGTTCTTTTGATGCATGCACAATCCCTTTGCATGTCCCAGACTTTTCAGAAATGGGTCCAATAATTGTATTACTAGAATGCACACATATAGAGGCACAGAAAAACAAAAAAAGTACAAAGACACAAAATGCAAATGGCATTGGGTCTTGTGGGGCATGATGGGGGCTATGCAAAGCTTATCAGAATTCTTAAATGGATGCGGTGTGAAGTGCTCTTGCCATGCATCTTTTTCCTCTGTGCCTGTGATACCTTTTTTGGATGACAGGCACAGGGGAATCTCCCAAGGCTGACCCTTAGCATAGGCAGTCTATGCTGTATCCCAGGGGCCGCACTCGTGGGGACCCCGCAGCTACCATCTGCCACGGTTTGTATTCCCGAGGGGCTACGCTGCTTTCAAACAGGTTATTCTTTTCTGTCGGTCCCAGTGAGGGTGTGCAGTCACATCTCCATCCTATTGTGATGCTCCTGAGAAAATAAATAAACTCGCCATTTCTATTCTGAAAGCAGACAGAAAGCACCATTTAGCCGTTAAAATATATGCCTTCTTCCAAGACAGTTCACACAAAAGGTTACTTTTTCTTTTATTTCTGTTCTCAATTGACACGTGCAGATTATTTCAAAAACATCCCCCAAACTGTTTTATTCTTGGACCTAAATATGTGCTATTTCAAATACCTAAATCAAAACACAAAATGAAAAATAATTTTACACACACAGACATACCCAACCCCATTATAATACGTTAATTACAATACAGCACTGCACCGTCACCCACAACAGTTAGATGGTCAAGAAAGGAAAGCAGCAACTAAGCCTACCCATAGGAATGCTAGATAAACAGAACAAGATCTGTAAGAACTCCCTACCGCTCACCATTAAAAATGAGGAAACCTTCATGGGGTTAAAAAAAATTGTTAAAAACTTGGCTATTCAACCTACACCAAAATAACCGCCATCACGCTTCCTGTAAATAGTTCTATACTAGTGTGTACAGTTTTGCGTTGTAAATGACCGTGTTTTTCACCTATTATGCTTGAGTGTTAATATCGTTGTACCTGTGTGCACACTATTGAACTGCAAATAACTGTGTTTTTCATCTTTTATGTTTTGTTGTTAACATTTCTGGATCTATACCTTTGTATTCCCGCAAATTCTAACACTCGTCCACAATGGCCCACTGAATGTATGATTTATTAAGCTGTCTGTAACCTCACCGTGATGCCTAAGGGTCTGGGCGTGTAACAAATGCAATGAATGAATACATACATAAATAAATGCCTCTTCCAAAATGTCTCCTGTTACACTGGTCTCGCTATATACCCGCACGTGTCTGTGGTGGACGTTCTCCTTTATTTGGGGTTTAACGTGCTGCTTCTTCACTAAAATGGCTCGCACTTCATTCTGCAATGCACTGGGAAGTCGTGGGGAATCACATACATGTAAACACGCCCCATGTCCTTCGGGTGATAGTCTCCAGACTCAAAAAAAATTAGGACTAGAAGACCACAAACCAGATGACATTGGGCCGGTTGGCTTGAATGCTGTAGGGAGATGATGAGCCAGCCAGCTGAAATTCAAATAATTGGAGGGAGCCTTATTTTCTCTGTGTCATAAGATTGTCATTAATGAATACATGTCCGGCTTGCTCTCCACTTACCTTTGTAGTAACAGATTCGGGGGGGTACTGCAGGATATATATAATAATGGCACGATTGTTTTATAAGCTGAAGGGCGTGTTTCAATTAGAAGATCTCGTGGTTTATGGGGCTATTTTCAAATCTGTTTTCTGACTGCTCTTATCAAATATGTTCTTGTTCATCTGCATTTAATCTGAACCCGTGGACTTATGGGTGCTGACTGCAAATGCTGTACATTGCTTTGCGTGCCTGGCGCCTTTGTTTGCTGTTTGGCAGAAGCTGTGTTCTTTGGGTAATTAATACTTTATTGAGGCCAGATGTGGTCAAAGGTCATCGTGTCTTGTTAATGGCCTCGGGCATTCTTTGTTCGTGTTCAACACCTTGTAATCAGATCCACTGCACTTTGACGCATATAAATGCCCTCACTTGAAGTCACAGAGCCTTTAAATCACGTATCCTACAATGGAGTAATTCCCTTGTACCGTTTAATGCGGGATGGCCATAGCCTATGGTGCTGTGATTTAAGAGGCACGCTTCCCATCGATTGTCAGTCCTAATGGTTCACTCTTGTCTTCTTTTCTGATTCTCTGCGTTTGCCATTGTGTATTTACACACCTAGCAGTAGCATGTAATAAGCAGGAACTCCACCTCCAATATTCATTTCCAAAGAGAAACAACAATTGCCAATGCCAATAATTTGGGATTTTGTGCAGGAATGCAAAAGGCACTTGTGAAGCACTGCCATAGTTGTATTAACTGGCCGTTAATGGTAGTAGCTGCAACAAGGTGTGAGTATCTGGACATGCCAGGGCTGTTGGCTTTGCCAATGTTTTTTTTTTTTGTAATTAATTTTTATTGATATTTTACAAGGGATAGAGATCAAACACAACAAGGAAACCATTCAATGTCAAATAACCAAGAACAAGGGACGTAACAAGAGAAGAAACCCCCACCTCTCCCCAACCCTTCTCCCCACCTCCCCCCGGAATCTCAGAAGCAGTAGAAATGAAGCCATAATGCCTTTGCAGTAGAGGAATGAAGACTTGGTAAAAGAGGATCATAACATCGTATCCAAGTTCAGGTAAAGCTGCTTTTAGACTCTAGTCCACTCCTAAATCAGTGTCCTCTTGAGGGAGTATGATGCCGAGTAGTTCCATGCTTTTAGGGCACCAGGCTCTACGTGCTCTCTCTTTCAAAAAGTCCAACATGGGAGCCCAGCTAGACAGAAATTTCCCATATTGACCCTGTAAGGAGTGTGAGAGCCATTCCATGGCCACGACCGACCACAATCTCGCCACCCATTCGTGCTCACGGGGGGTTCCTTTGATCTCCACCTGCGCCCCAGTGCCATTGCTGCAGCCATCATCATAGTGACGTATACTATACGACCCGACTTCCTGGGGATTTCCAGCAGGCTCCGATTGAGGCCTAGCATGGAGAGACCTCTGTTACCACTCAGCGTGATACCTAGTACACGTTAAATGGCCCGATGAATACTCCCCCAAAAAACGACCAACCTTGGGCAATCCCACCAAATATGGGCCCACGAGCCCCGCTCACCACAGTTCCTCCAACACAGCGGCAAGATGCTCGCAAACATTTTATTAAGTCGGACCGGGGTCAAGTGCCACTGGTGGATTAGCTTCATCCACATCTCCCGGGTCTGGATAGATCTAGTTAATTTTGGGATCTGTTTCCACAGTTCCTGCCATTCTTCCTCGTCTATTAAAACGCCCGTGGCCACCTCCCATCTCTCCATGTATGCTCTACATGGAATGCCCTCTCCCATTTTAATAACCTTGTAGATGAATGCTATGAGGCCCCTGTCTCCCTCATGTGTATCTAGATATTTCTCAAACAGAGTCAAGGGACGTGTGCCTGCCTGTTTCTGGTCTGGGTGGGACAACCAATTCCTCAGTTGGATATATCTATATCTGTGGGTTTCCCTCAACCTGAACTCAGCCTTACACTGCTCGAAGTCCTTCAGCTTATCCCCCTCGAACATATCCCGAATCATCAGGCTCCCCCCTAGGTACCAGTCATCGAATGCTGAGGTTTTATAACCCGGTGAGAATTGCGGGTTATCATAAAGTGGTGTGTAGGGGGAGGGAAAAGTAGTTATGTGTGCCCTTCCGACTGTTGCATACCAAGGCTCCCCTACTGTCGAAGTGATTCGGCTCCTGTACATCTGAGGCGGTCTATCCACTTTCGGGAGCCAAAGAGCTCCCTCCAGGTTTCCGGCCACTACCGCCCTGCCCATAGGTCTCCACGGCTTGTCCCGGTCGTCCCTCTGCCAATCTCCAAGAACCCTCACCTGAGCCGCCAAGTAGTAAGCTCTAAAGTCGGGTTCCCCCAGGCCCCCTCAACTGGTGAGAGTCCTCATAAGAATTGTGGCCACCCTGGGTCTTTTGCGGCACCAAAGGAACGGGTTAGTAAGAGTATGAAGAGTTCTAAAGAACGAGTCAGGGACAGCAACCGGAAGAGCGGCAAAGAAATATAGCAAACGCGGCAGCACCGCCAGTTTAAGAACATTAATGTGCCCTAACCATGAGATGTACAATGGGCCCCAGTCAGTCAGCTTGGACTTAATTCTCTCCAACAGTGGGAGGTAATTCGCTCGGTAGAGCTCCTCCACTGTTTTGGTAAGGTAGATCCCTAGGTACCTAGGTCCTCCGCATGACCACTTGAAGGAGTAGCCCTGCTTAATACTTTGCTCTGCAACTGATGACAGGTTCAGGCCTAGGACCTCCGACTTATTGGTAATCACCTTCCGCCCCGCTACCCGCTCAAAGTGATCCACTTCCTCTTGCAACGCTGCTAGTGATGTCATAGGGTCAGTCAGTGTGCGCAACATATCGTCTGCAAACACAGTTACCTTATGGGTTCTCCCACCAAACACCATGCCCTTTATCCCCTCGTCCTCTCTTATCACCTCTAAGAAGGGTTCCAAATGGAGCGCATAGAGTAACGGAGACAGAGGACAGCCCTGTTTTGTGCCCCTCTCAATTTGCACTGGTTCCAAGATCCGCCCATTGATCACTAACCGAAGGGATGGACTCCGATAGGCCGCTTTTACTCGAGCCACAAATTTAGGCCCAAACCCCATTTTAACCATAGTGGCGAACAAGAAGCCCCAGTCCACGCGGTCAAAAGCCTTTTCGGCATCAACCGCTAAAAGAAGGCCTGGGATCCCCCTAATCTGAGACTTCTCAACTAAGTGAAGCACTCTCCGCACATTATCAGCAGTCTGACGCCCCTTTATAAAGCCCACCTGATCGTTTTGTATCAATTTGGGCATGAGGGAAACTAATCGGGACGCCAGGAGCTTCGTGTAGATCTTTGCGTCTACATTTATAAGTGCAATTGGTCAGTAAGATCCACATTCCTCTGGATCCTTGCCCTGCTTATATATAAGTGCTACTTTGGCCTTGTTCATGGAACTAGGGAAGACACAGCACGAGCCAACACAATTGAAAAGCCTAGTTAGGTGAGGGATTAGACTCTCTTTATGATTCTTAAAGAACTCGACCATAAAGCCATCGGGCCGTGGGGCTCCAATGCTTATTTTTAATAGAACTTCAGTGAATGGCATACAGAATGTTTATAAAATCGAGTGGCAGAAGGCAGACCTGGCAAGACAATTCTATTAGACTAGTAGCAGGTTTAGCAGTTTTACAACTAGAATTAAGTAATTAACTCTCTGAAGACTGCTTTTAAACGACACTGGCAGGCATTGCAAGCACATATGTTGATGGAAAGGCTTGATTAAAGCGAGCTCAAAAAAGGAGGTGTTTTGGGCTGGGAGTGGCATGAACTGGGTGGGAATGGCCATATGAATTAACATGGCCATGGGCAGTCAATGGGTGGGCACATATCCAACAACACCTTTAGGCTGTGTGTCCTTCCTCAAATGCCATGTCTCCTTCTCTTTAATCTTATGTAATAGATGTGGCTTATGGGTGCTGCAATCTAAAAAAAAACGAGTAGCAAATCTGGTTCGTTTCACAGACTGACTGAAGAAGTCACACACTTTAACTCTAAATTGTAGGCAGAGCAAAATACAAAAACAGACACGCTCAATTGTAGCAATTGGTTTTCTCATGCAGTTCTGATGTGTCTGTAACTGATTGACGGTCTGTTCTGATCACCTTATACGTTCTGCGGACTGCATGTCTAATTAAAGATAATGCAGTCCCTGCAGAGAGTTGCTATCCTGCTATCCTGTGAGTGGTTCTTTCTCAAAAGTGCTGCTGTTAAAGGGCACATTTTCTTTGTTCAAAGCACAATCATCTTTGCAGACAACATTCGCATTCTCATTGCCTGTGCACCCAAGTGTATTTATGTATGTACGCATGTATATACGTACGCATGCATACTTGAGGTAAACTTATGTATTCATTCAAACTCTAAATCCATGAATTACCTCTGATTCGATCAAACCATTGCCTTACAGGTTGTGCAAAGCACGCAGGGTAGAGTTTGTGATCAGGCGAAACGATCAAAAGTAGTTGGGGTTATATCAGAACATTAAAATCGTATGTGGTTCAAAGGAGAGGTACACAATATACGCAGAATGTTATTGTATGAAAGGTATTAGAGTGAAATAGGTTAAGTTATCAATAAAACATTAAACACGTTTCATAAAATGCACAACATTTATACATTGACTTAAAAAGAAGAATGATTCGAACAGTACAGAAATGAATGCCCGCCAAGAAAAGCAATCACAGTGAAACCGCATATCTTTAAGAGAAAATCAGGTGACATAAAATTAACCACAACATTTCATCTACAGAATTTCTTTCGGAGATTCCATGCCCTAAGCAGATACTTAGTGATCACAACAACTGGGGATATACAATTAGGAGATATAAAACAATTCTATAGCCCTTACCAAGGTATCAATATTATTTGCTTTTAGGAGTGGGAATAACAACCTGTTTCTCAAATGCCTAAGAACGGGTCAGAAGAAGAGGAAGTGGAATTTGTCCTCCTTTTAAGTCATACACATCGGGCCACACAGGCTCCCTTCAACAGACCGCTTAGTTCTGCAGAAATTAAGAGGCAATACATCCAGCAATACTTTGGTGTAAAGCTGTCTTGCCCCCATCTGGCTAACCCACGTGAGGAATTGCTCACACTTAAATATTTTTAAAACATGTTATTTTGCTCGTTATAGTGCATGAGGTCTGTCAGTACCCAGTTCCAAAAGAAGGCCTTTACCTTCTCTGTATATGTCGAGACCAATATCTCTGGGTTAGACCAAAAAGACCCAAGGCCAAGACTAATAGGGCATTCTTCCCGTGAAGAAACCACGCCAATGTATTGTATAGTTATTAGTAGGGACTTCCATCATTGCCTCTTTATATACCTTCATTTCAATGGAGGGCCAACGCTGAATCCAAAAAAGGAGTGTTCTCGGCTGTGCATGGTAATCAATGCCTGTTTGTCCAAACTGTACTCCTTGGAACCCCTGATAGCTGCTTAAAAATGTATTTTCAGATACTTTCAATGTAGCTAAATCATTGAATTCCCTCATTTCTGGGCGTATAGACCAGCTGATTGGATGTGTGCTTTGTAGACCTCAATCGTTGGTTCAACAGCTGAACCACCAAACTTCTTGGAGAAGCTCAACAATGCTCTGATACATCTATTAATAACCAAGCTGTTTTTCTGTGAATCAATATTTCAATCCCCATGCTCATTGAATCTCACACCCAAATATTCATAGTACTCTACATTTTTAATTTTAATACCATCCAGATCAATAATCATAGAGAGTAATCTTTTTTGTTGCATGCCATTATTTTAGTCTTTGCTGCATTGTTGACCAATTTCAAAATACTACATAGAGTAGTAAATTCCCCGGAGGTTGGGGAGTACAGGAATGGTCCTCATGTAATATTGTTATTGTGTGCAGCCCATTTGGGTGGTGGTGGGGAGAAAAGATTAAACAGCAATTCATTTGTTTTTTCAAACGGTGGGAGGTTTCCCCGACCGAAACAAGAGAGAGTGGTAAGAATGGAGAATGTAAATATAATCTCATTCTCAGAAGAATACTGCCAAAGGTTATGCAGTGGAACCTCTGATCTGAACATACAAGCTGCAGAGCCCATTGTTTCAATGTAGGAAATCAGTTGGAAGTCATTGAACAAAAAAAGAAAAAATGAGTGAGAACGGAATTGTATAGAAAGATCATTCTAGAATTTTTGAAGGCAGGCGTAATCCCCGAAGGTCTACAGGTTAAGAACATGTCCTGTGTCTTCATTGATAAACCTAAATTTAAAGGAAATTGGAGCCAGTTAGGGAATAAGTGCAGTAGAGATTGGGTGATACTCATAATAGACACAGCTGAAGAGATGAAAAAACAAAGTTATAAGATTGCAGAAATAGAAAATGAAGCATCAATAAACACATTGATTCAAGACACAAAAAAGAAATTGGAAAAACTGGGAGAAGAAATCAATAAATTCAAGCAATTCCAATTAGAAAAGAAGGGCAGGAAGTTTAGAAAGGACCAAGAAAACTATAGGGAGGAGAGAACGTACCCTTGCCTACAACCAGACTACTACAAAAATATGAATAAGCAATGGAGAAACATCAGTGATGCGCCTAATGCAAGATAGCTAATAAAAAGACATTTTGTGACTTTCTCTGAGACAAGTGCTAGCTCAAGTTGGAGGGAAAAAGAAGAAGACACAGAGGAACCAGCTCAGTCGACGTCAGCTCAGTTGACGCAACCCCACCAGTTTTATCAGGGGAGAGGGTGACGCGGCAGGAACAGGAGATATTATGTATTGCCTTGCAGAATATGGAATGAGAACGAGGTAATGGGACAGAGAACAAGGTATGCAGCAACAACAATGGTGACACCAATTTTTAGTTTGTCAGGCTATTAGTTGACTCCCGATGAGACTGAATTTCTCAATAAAGGACTCAGCTTTGTTATCACAAAGATGGCAGATTCGTAACTAAGGTGGAACTTTGGAGTTTCTCCAGATCAATGAAACTGCAATTTTTCTTTTAAGACAAATCATTTGAAACAAGGGAGAATTTGACAGTACTTCCTCACCTCATCCTTCCAACCACCCTTGGCTGAAATATCCCACTAATTCTTACTTTTGAAAACAGGATTCTCAAAAAGTCATAGATGAAGGAAAAATCTTGAATTTAGCAAAAGACAACCTGACTTTTAGAGAAAAAGCTGTTTTAAAGTCCCTTTAGAATGATGACAGCATAGTTGTGAAGCCAGCAGACAAAGAGAGCGGGTGTGTTGTTGTGTGGATCTTTGGACATTTGAAGCCGAGGCTTTGTTACTGCTGAACAGTCCCACACAGTATACCAAACTCACAGTGAACCCCACAATTCGTTAACAGAAGAAAGTAGCAGTGCTATGCAACAAGGCAGAGCTAGAAGGCTGGATCTGTCCCAATGGGAGAGAATATGTGTGCAGACCCAACCCGAGGATACCCATTTTTTACATCCTACCGAAGGTACATAAGAACTCAGAAAAAACCTCCTGGGTGACCCATAGAGTTGGCAGTAGGGTTGGTGTTTGAGCCACTGTTGACATATGTTGATATTTAACTCAGATCACTACTGGTGAACACAAGGGCTACAGCAAGGACACAAAAGATATTATTAATGCTGTGGAAGACAAAGCAATCAATGCAGAGGATTGTCTGGTATCATTTGATGTCAAGTCAAAATACACAAGCATACTGCAAGAGACCTGTATTCAAATCATTGAGGGAGTCCTGAACAGCAGAGAGTATGAAGAGAACATGGTCCCACCCTCATTTATCATTCAATGTGGCACTTTGGATCTGACAGAAAACTTTTTCAGAATTAAAAAGATCCTGAACAAACAGATCAAAGGGAAAAGTATGGGTGCAACATTGACGCTGGGTTTAGTCAATTTGCATGTAGCACACATTGAAGATAAGTTTATCTTCAATGAGTCTAATCCCTTTATTCATTGACGACATACTAACCATCTGGGGGGGGGCTCTTGACATAGTTCCATTATTGATGGAATCAGTTATATACCATGCAATTATTGTTTTCACCAGTGATGTGATTTGTAGTGTCATCAGTGTTCCCATACAACATGTAATTAATGAAGTCATCAGTGATGTGATCTGTGATGTCATCATTGTGGTCATAGTCTGCCCAACAGGGGGTGCAAAGTTAAGGTGGCTTTAGTTGAATATCCAGGGTTTTGTTGCATTACACCTTAACATCCCTACAACTAAAGTTTTTTTCCTTAATATATATATATATATATATATATATATATATATATATATATATTACATGGACGCGGTAGTTATGGTTAAGTTGGTGTTTACATAGGAAGAGTATTTTTTGGGCGGTTTATAACTTCGCTCCCTCTGGACGAATCCTCACCAAACCTTGAAAGAAAAGTATATGGCCCACTCTGAATATTTTTGCAAAGTTTGGAGAGGTTTGGTCCAGGGGGGGCAAAGGTATAGGGGGGTCCCAAAACTTTTGTTTTTTCCCATAGACATAATGGGAAAAAACTTTGCGCACACGTACAGCCCAAACCGCTGCACGGATTTACACCAAATTTGCGGCAGGAGCGGGGGCTTGGTCCCGAAAGCATGCTTTTGCAAATTTGGTGTAAATCCATCCAGTACTTTTTTTTAAAATGACCAAAATGTAAGGCAAAAAAATTAGTGATATCTCCGTTCGCTTTGCAGATGGACTTCCCGGTTCACTCCGCGGACAGTGCCCTAAATGGCTGAGCGGCTTGCGTGATGTCCGCGGACATGCAACATGTTCGCTGATTGGACGGCATGGTGCGTGAAGCGCGTCAGATTTTCTGTGTCGTCCGCCATCTTGCATTCGCGGACGACCGCGGACAGGGCGGTGAAACTTGGATTAAAAATTGTATTTAGTGGAGAGTGTTGGTGTGTAAGAGTGTTTGGGGAGGGTGGGGGAGTATGAGATAGGTGCAACGTTGTATTTTTTTTATGTGCTAGACGCTTTTGTTGTGTTCGATTTGTCTGCGGACAACACAGCTGTTCTGAAATGTTCGTAAATAAGCAGAATGCATATGGTGTCAAGTTGAAGGTGTTCTAAGAAGACTCGTGGGGTCCTGGAATGTTCGCAGGGGGTTTCCTGAAGACGTTCTCTGTATTGTTCGTTGTCAAGTTGAAAGTGTTCTAAGAACACTCGCGGTGTCCTGAAATGTTCGTACATAAAGAAAATGGGGGTGTTCTGAGGACGTTGTCCGTATTGTTCGCTGGCAAGTTGAATGTGTTCTAAGAACACTCGCGGTGTCCTGAAATGTTCGAAAATAAACAACATGGGGGTGTTCTGAGGACGTTCTCTGTATTGTGTGCCTGCTTAGCTGTATCCAATGAGGGAATGGCACAGAGAATGAAGTGGAAATGGTAGAAGGGCTGTCTAAGAGTTATGCGGTCTGCGGACATGGCGTGCTACATCCGGGATTTTCCAGCAAATCCAGCATGGAAAGAAGACTGTAGGGATCAGCCAATTAGATGTTGAGGTTGTGGATTTGTGTTCAAAGAGACTGTGTGTAGTGAAGATGGCAGAAGTGTAGAAAGTCAAGGTGTTGATGCTCGGAGATATGTTTGTGCATGGTTTATAACAGTATGCTCAATGCAGGCATGTTGCAAAGAATTTTGATGTTAAAGGAGTGGAGGTGGTGTGGAGCACTGTGCCTGATTGCAATGTACAGGGAATTTTACAAGTTTGTGAAGATATGGGCAGGATCAAAAGTCCCCATGTGGTAGTTTTGCACTATGGTGCTTTCCATTTGGGCTATGTCAGTGCCCCTACTTTGATGGCAGATTTGGAACACTTGGTTCAAGCAGTAATGAACATCCTTCCAAATGCCAAAGTAATTTTTCTGGATTAGTACCTAGGGCAATATGGGACAATAGTTCAGTTTTTTGTCCTCAGCAAAACAATGCTAGGTGTGTAATCAACCGAGGCATGTGTACCTTCATGCTTAGAGCTGGTATGTTCTTCTGTAATAATGAGAATATTGATTCCAGTAATGCTGTTTATTTTAAAGAAGATGGCATTTCCTTATCGTTTATGGGAAATCCCATTCTGTTTTAGAATGTAAGGGTTGCTTTGGAGAAGGGTATGTGAAGATTTTAGGAGTAAAGTAAGAACAAAAAAAATACAAAATAACAGGTGTCTGTCAAGCATCTGCAAAAACCCCCCAAAAAATGGCTCTTTTCAGAGCCAACCTCAAAGGGGAAATGGGGCACACTATGTAAATTTACATTCACCACGCTCAGATTTTCGATATGTCCGCGGACATGGTGGTAGTACGCGGACATCCAAATCACTAGTTAGGGGTTCAGTATGTTCTATGTTACATGTATATAAAGTCAGGGATATTATGGTTAAGTTGTGCTACTAAAAACATATGAAATTCAGTAAAAAAACTTTGTTAAAGGGACGTTATGGTTAAGTTGCGCTACTAAAAACCTATGAAATTCAGTGAAAAACTTTGTTAAAAGGGACGTTATGGATAAGTTGCGCTACTACAAACCTATGAAATTCAGTGAAAAAACTTTGTTAAAAGGGGATGTTATGGTTAAGTTGTGCTACTAAAAACCTATCAAATTCAGTAAAAAAACTTTGTTAAAGGGACGTTATGGTTCAAAGTAAAACCAAAAAAACCCTGAAATTAGGCAATTATGGTAAAATAAGCAACCATAACTCGCGCCACCGTGCACTGCTAACGCTAACACCCAGGACATCAAAGATGACATCACAAATGTCATTGATGACATCACTGATGACATCACATGGATGGCTCTCCCTTTTTTTCCTTTACTGACATATCTAAGCCACATAGTTTTCTTCAGTAACAGTCAGGAAGTAAAAATTGAAAAGGTACTATATTTGTAGACCTAGGGTCAAGTCATATCATATGAAACATATATATTGCGGAAGGCACAGGCTTGAAAGAGAGAAATCCATTCTGTGCATGAAGATAATCATTAGAGTTATCAGCACTTTCTCATAGTTTTATTTTTATTACTATACCTTCCCTGTATATGCTCATATTTGTATACATTGTACTCACACTCCTTTCCTTAGGGTTCACTGACATCATTTGATACACATACATACAGTAAGTAGCAGCTTTGAAACAGAGCAATCATTTCCCTGCATAAAGATAATCAGTTAGGTTATGAACTCTTTCTGCTACTACTTCTGCTTTTTTGCTTACTTCTCTGTCCCTGTATATACTCATATTTGTATGTGTTGTTGTCTTTTGTCTGTATTAAGTGTAATTATGTATTAAGTGGGTTTTATTAGCTACTTATTACATGTTAGATTGTGAATATTGCACCTTCATCATGTATACTGCACACACTGCCTAAGTTTCTACATGAGTTGCTTAGTATACTGGATAGAACTTCATAATAGAATGCTATTATATCAATGCATTGCTTATTGCACTAATTAGCTCATGATATTTATTAAAATGATCCTTCACACTTTTTGGTCAACATTATAAGAATCCCTCCTACAGAGTTTTCATGAAAAGTAAATGCACATGTGATGTCATCAGTGATGTCATCAATGACATTTGTGATGTCATCTTTGATGTCCTGGGTGTTAGTGTTAGTAGTGCACGGTGGCGCGAGTTATGGTTGCTTATCTTACCATAACTGCTGAATTTCAGGGGTTTTCCGGTTTTACTTCGAACCATAACGTCCCTTTAAGAAAGTTATTTTACTGAATTTGATAGGTTTTTAGTAGCACAACTTAACCATAACGTCCCTTTTAAAAAAAATTTTTTTTCACTGAATATATATATATATATATATATATATATATATATATATATAAAAAAAATACACGAGGGGGAGAGTTGTAACACTACAAAAAACTCTCCAAACAGCGTGTCAAACACAGTCCCTTGCACACATGACCAAACCAAAATCTAGTGAAAAAATAGTCTTTATTTAGTTTAAAAAGACATGTAACCAACAAAACATGCAATTTAGCATAATCAGGGTGGACCCAAAGTTAGTGGCCTCTCCCCATGGCATACAGATCTAAAAAACACTCACCCCCTTAGGGTGGAAGTTCGCCACGCGTTCCGCTTGTCAAGCTTCCTCAGGCTGATTAACATCCACATTCATGAAAAACACCATTTTAAATGAAAAACGGGAACAAACGCGTCTCGAGCGTTAGGCTCCTCCCCTTCCTCCTGTTATTCCAAGTCATGTGATTAATGAATGTGAGCGCCCCCCAAAAGCGCACCCCCCCTAGTGAGAGGCATTAAAGGACACACCCCAGGGGGGGAATGAGACCAGGACCAAGTGCGGGTGAGATCAAAAGGGTTTTTTATAAATCAATATAGGGCATGCAAAGGACTCGGCAAACTCTGAGAGCGCTCTGTCTGACAATAGCAAAGACAGTCCTACTTATTACACAACTAACGTCACGCATGACACAAGCTATAGGGGACACATAGTCTTAGGGATTGGGTGGTGAAGGCTAGGTCGTATACATAGTATACAGTTGCTGTTCCAGGATTTGCGGATGTACGTGCGGTGCCATGCAGGGTAGACGGGTCAGCTGGGCTCTTCGGGGTGGAGCTGCCGGTTGGACATAACTTGTATTGATGATTGGTGGCTGCTCTAACACTTGCCCTTGTGGCCACACATTCGCAATCATTTGTCACATTCTACAATGTCAGGTGTCTGGTAAATCCTGTGACACACTGACCTTAGCTCAAGGAGGAGACAGGGACATGGATATGTGATAGGGGGTATCCCTATCCATCTGTTGTAGTGACATTTGGGTTCAGGTATGGTAGTCCCACGAGTCCATGTGCAGGGCCAGGGGTACAGAGGGGGGTTATTCGATCGCCCTGTCCTGGTGGCTATAATGAAGGATGGTAATATGATCTGTTAGTACAAGGGTGGGCGCCCCCCTTCGAGGGCCATTAACTTGGGGTGAACGGGGATACCAATGGGCCGTGGGGGGCATGTAACCGGTGCCTGAGAGATGGTGGGATTTAGGACCAGGTAGCTCGTAATTCATAGAGTCAGGCTGTGGCGGCCTGTTAAGACGGATTTCTGAACTCTGTCCTGGTGGCGCAGGAGTTCAGAAGGCCAACCTAATTACTTGGAACAGGGTAACCTCTGGACGAGCCAGAACAATCAAGGTAGCGATCGCGGCGGTCAAGACTAGGTCTCAAGAGGGGTGAGGGTGACTGAAAGCCCGCAATGAGCACACAAAGCAAGATCACTTACAAACTACTCCAAACAGTTGTTATATTAAAAATATATACACATTTATTCCAAGGCCTTTAAAACAATGACCGTAGCGAGAAAATCACAATATAACGATAGTAAACCAACACATACCATATCAACACAATATATATACAAATACGACAGTCTCAAGCGTTAGATGCACGAAATGGGTAGTCCACCTAAAAGGGAAGGAAGACAGGCAGTGCGAAATAATGCTTAGACCCAGTTCGCCTTCAGAGGCACCTAACTAGATGGAAGTCCGAGCCCTGCGAAGAGTGGAGCCTTGTGCTCAAAAGTACCTGCACGCGCTGGTGCCAACGGGCAAAAGGAGAAGATCTTCGAGGGAAATCAGGCAGTTCAGTTTAGTGCACAAAAGAAGAAGAACAAGTTCTGCGACTCAAGCGCAGCCTCCGCAGTGGGCAGGAGCAGAGCGCGAGTACGGAAAAGGGTGCTGTTTGACACAGCGGGGAAAAGCAATGGGCTCCTGCAGGAGGGCGACCAGATCCTAGCTATGCTACTCACCGGTCCCCGATGCAAGCAGACCCAGGCTTCTCCGCGTCAGTTTCAGCAGCTGGCAGGTTCAGAAGAGCAGGGAACGCCTCGTCGTCGTGTTGAGTAAAAAGACGTCCCAATCGAAGAAACCCGCACAGTTTTTTTACCACAGCAGGGCAACGGAGCGGCCGTGTGTATCTGAGCCAAATGTACACTACTCACTTCAGACCTGGGAACGCCAAGTGTACGAAGCGTGTGAGAGTGACAAGGACTCGAAATACTACACAACCTGGCGGCGGTTACAGAGCAAGACTCCCGTGTAAGCTGGTCAGTCAGCTGGATGGCCCAGAGACGCTTCCGAAGGCTTACTGGCAGGAGATGGTGAAGATGCCGAGAATAGCTGTTCCCGCTATTCCAAGGGACGAAGTATCAGTACAGGCCTTCTGGTTCGATCAAAGGTGAAAAGGGTTTCACAAGGCGACAGCAGTGCAGAGAAGTCCTTCAGCGGGTCACCACCGATTCCTCGGTCCAGCCTCTTGGTTGCAGGATACTTGGCTCCTGTATTCCTTCGTTCGTGAGAACTCAGGAGATCGACCTGGTAGTGGTGTTTCCAGCCCCCTCTTATCCACGGTTCCCTTCGCGCCAAAACGGAGGGGACCCAATGGGAGATCCGCTCATCAACACTCACACCATTCGTGGACCAATCACGGACCATGGTGGTCCCAGGCATTCACACCACCCTAGACTCTCTGGCACCCAGGATGTGTATTGGGACCAGACATCCCAGCCCACATCCTGGAGGCACACACAAGACATGTAGAAGCCTGCGAAAGCATCCGTGTTTCACGGGAAAGTACATGCCCAAATAAGGAAGGCCCCGGGTCGGCTCGACCTGGGGAAGGTGAAGGGAGCAAGGCGGTCAGCGGACAGGACAAAGGAGCCTCGTGGTCTGGCCATTTTGGGAGCCAGGCCATCATTTTGGGTTAAGGGCGAGAAACGCGCTCAGAACGCCAAAAGGAGCTCAAAACACAAGAAACGATCGCTGCCACCATTCCCGTCCCTGAATCACTTGCACCGATCAGATACAATCCTAAACGAGTATCTAGGGCCTGTAGAAGGCTAGAGACCCAAGAGAGCTGTAACTTAGCTTACAGTGCCCTTTTGTGTCATGTTGCACGAAAGCCGCAACATGATAAAAGAAACTACGGGAAACAGCGTTCCCCGGTACTGACTGTCTTAAGGGCATGTCAGTTTCCCCGTAAGAAAGGAGCGAAAGCCCAGAGGAGTGCGGCAGAAGGCTGCACTTCTCTGGCAAAGTCAAGAACAAGGTGAAAAACAACAGCAAAAAGTTTAGGGGTTGCCACATGGAAGGAAAATTACCTACAATTACGAAATCTTTCCTAACACTCGCCCCTCCCAGACTATGGACAGGGGGAACTAATCCACCCCTGGATGAGTCTCTTGTTCAGGTCGGTTAAACATTCTGGACAACCCATCAGCATTGCTATGTTGGACACCTGGCCTATGCTCAATAGTGAAGTCGAAGCCTTGTAGACTTATTGACCACCTAAGCAACTTTGGAGTCTCCCCCTTCATGTTCATTAGCCACTTTAAGGGCTTATGGTCAGTTTGCACAGTGAAGTGGGTCCCATAGAGGTAGGGCCTCAGCTTCCTTAGGGCCCACACAACAGAGAAACATTCTTTCTCTACCGTGGACCATCTGAGCTCTCTGTCCTTAAGCTGGCGGCTAATAAAACCAATAGGGTGTTCCTTACCCTTCTCATCTACTTGTGATAGTACAGCTCCTATCCCAGTGTCAGAGGCGTCCGTCTGCACGATAAAAGGTCTTTGATAATCAGGGGCCCTGAGGACAGGGGCCTGGCACAAGGAGTCTTTTAAGCCATTGAAGGCCTTCTCACACTCGTCGGTCCAAGTTACCTTCTTGGGTTTCTTCGGAGTTGTGAGGGCAGTCAGAGGGGCAGCTATGGTGCCATAGTCTGCCACAAAATTGCGGTAATACCCCGTGAGTCCTAAGAAGGCTCTCACTTGGGTTTGCGTAGTGGGGGTAGGCCAGTCTTGTACTGCTTGTACTTTACTGGGAAGAGGCTGTATCCTCCCTCCACCTACTTCATGTCCAAGGTAAACCACTGAGCCTTGTCCAATCTGGCATTTACTAGCCTTTATGGTCAGGTGTGCTTTCTGAAGAGCCTGGAGCACAATCCCGAGGTGTTTCACATGGTCTTCCCAGGTGGCACTGAAAACTGCTATATCGTCCAGATATGCAAGACAGAATTCGTCCAACCCATTCAACACATGATTCACAAGCCTCTGGAAAGTGGCAGGTGCATTCTTCAACCCGAACGGCATTACCCGGAATTGGTAAAGGCCGTCTGGAGTAGAAAATGCTGTCTTCTCCTTGGCATGCTCTGCTAACGCTATTTGCCAATAGCCAGCAGTGAGGTCAAACGTGCTGAGGTACTTGGAGGCACCCAAAGTATCCACCAGCTCATCTGTTCGAGGCAAGGGGTGTGCATCTGTCTTGGTGACAGCATTCAGAGCCCTGTAATCCACGCAGAACCTCAATTCAGAAGTGCCTGCCTTTGGAACCAAAACCACAGGGCTGGACCAAGGACTACTAGAGGGTTCAATCACCCCAAGGTCTAACATCTTGTTGACCTCGGTCTTAATATAAGACCGTACTTTGTCTGACATCCTGTATCCCCTACTTTTGGTAGGTACACTGTCTCCTGTGTCAATGTTATGTTTGCACCAAGGTGTCAAACCAGGCGACTGTGAAAACAGGGGGGAAAACTGCCTAAGCAAACTTTTCACCTCAGCCTGCTGATCAGAAGTCAGGTGAGGGGCCACTCGGACACCCTCAAAGGAGCTATCTGAAGGACCGCTTTGGAACAGGTCGGGGAGAGGTTCAGACTCCTCTTCCTCAACATCTGAAGCCAGTAGCAGTGCTGCGATTTAGACTCTTGGGACGAAAGCCTTCAGCCTATTCACGTGAAACACTTTTGGAGCCTGTCCAGGCCTTCCAAGGTCCACTAAATAGTTAACCTCACCCAGGGGCTCCACCACTGTGTAAGGGCCTGACCATTTGTCCTGTAAAGCTCGAGGCCTTATGGGATTCATGATCAGGACTTGCTGACCAGGTGTAAAGTTGATGAGGGAAGCTTTCTGGTCGTACCAATGCTTCACCAGCGCTTGTCCTGCCTTCAATTTATCACTAGCCAAGCCCATCAGAAGTATCTTCCGTTTTCTGAGCCCTAGCACATAATCAACTACGTTGGTAGTAACAGGGGGAGTGGGCATCTCCCATCCCTCTTTGACGATTGCTAAGGGTCCCCGTACGGGATGACCGAACAGAAGTTCGAAGGGGCTGAAGCCAACACCCTCCTGTGGTACCTCTCGGTAGCCAAACAGTAAGCATGGTAAAAGAAGATCCCATTTTCTTCTCTGGGGTTCCTCCAGAGCCCCAATCATGCTCTTTAACGTTCTGTTGAAATGTTCCACCAGACCATTGGTCTGGGGGTGGTATGCAGAAGAGAACTTGTAGGTGACCCCACATTCTTTCCACATAGCCTGCATATACTTCGACATAAAGTTGCTGCCACGATCCGACACAACTTCTTTAGGGAAGCCAACCCTAGTAAATATGCCAAGTAAAGCTTTTGCAACTGACTTGGCAGTTACAGTTTTCAATGGGATGGCCTCAGGATATCTGGTTGCATGGTCGACCAGCACCAGGATAAACCTTTTGCCCGAGGATGTTTGCGGGTCAAGGGGACTAACGATGTCGATCCCTACCCTTTCAAATGGTACCCCCACAACTGGGAGCGGTACCAACGGAGCTTGGATTGTCGCGCCAACCTTACCAGACAACTGGCAGGAGGCACACTCCTGCAGTGACTTTCTACTTGCACCCCCATCTTGGGCCAGTAGAAGTGCATGGATAACCTTTGCTTGGTCCTCTTCATACCAAGGTGACCAGCAAGGGGAACTTCATGCGCCAACTGCAGGAGGAAGGGCCTAACAGCAAGGGGAACCACCAACCTCCTATGGTCTCCTTCTGTAGACTCTGTGGGCTCACTATACAGGAGTCCACCTTCCCAATAAATCCTATGCGTCCCAGGAGGTTCACCCTCAAGCTGGGAGCAGACCTGTCTCCTTAGGCCTTCCAGAGATGGGCACTCACGTTGGCCTTTACTGAATTCGTCCCTATCAGGACCTCCTTCAACTAACAAGTCTTTTAGTTCAGGATGATCGTTGGGGTCAAATACTTCAGGCATCGCCACCTCCTCGTCAGGCCCGGGCGATTGACCAACTTCCTCCACCGCAGTGGTAGGCGAGCTCGGGGGAATATTCTCTTTCCCTCGTCTTGACTTGTCGACTCCTTTTGCCTTGGGTTTCCCCTTCGGCTGGGGCAGCGTATTGGTCTTGGCCAATGCTGCCCGTGCTTGAGACCGTGTGTAGGGTCTTTCAGCAGTGTCTCCTACGAGCCCTAAAGCTCTGAGATCATTACCTAACAAGACCTTTCCCGGGACGTTTCTCTGAATGCTCACTGGAATCCTGACTGCTGTACCATTTAAAGTAAGATTTACAGGTATTACTGGGAACATACAGAGTGGGCCGTCAGCCAACTTAGTGGGCATCAGAGTAGCTCTGGCAACTTCCTCTGAGTCTACCAAGGTAGAATCCACTACAGTGCGACTGCACCCACTATCCCTAAGAGCTGGAGTATCTACTCCATTGATCAGCACACTGTCTTTAAAGTAGTGCTTGGTATTATCCGGAATCCTAGCATAAGCCTCTGCGACTTTAGGCTCCCAGGAACCCAGGGACACTAAAACTACCTCAGCCTCTATCCCGCTGGGAAATGAGTCTGAGGAGAAGGATGCTCCTGTAATCTCTTCTTCCTCGTAGGAGGAGAAGGCCAGATTAGCGGAGTGGACCCCCAAAGGTCTAACCTTACACCGGGGATCCCCCTTCACGTGGTCAGTTGCTCGACAAGCAAAACAAGATCCATTGGGTCTGTTTACATAGGGAGGCTTATTGTAACCAGAGTTCTGTTTCGTAGTCTGACCTCCACTACCCTGTGAGTTCTCTTGTGTCTTACCCTTATTTTTCTTTTTGTGGCCCTTATGAGAAGAAGATTTATCAGATTCTCCACCCTCCATATCTTTGGACTTTTTCCCTTCCTCCTGCTTACCAGGATGAGTTTTGTCCTTATGGGACACTCGATGTGACACCCATAAGTCGGCTGCAATGGCCAGCTTCTTAGGATCTATCTCCTTCGAATCGGCCAAATGCTGCTTAAGCTCCGGGGAAGAAGATGCAAAAATGTGTTCCAGCATGACAAGATTTATCATGCCTTCGAAGGTAGAAACCTTATAACCTTCGACCCAGCCAGTTAAGTTTTTTAAGGACTCAGTGACATAAGATACCCAAGTACCACCTTCCTTTTTCTTATACTCTCTGAAACGTTTCAAATATTGTGCCGGAGTCTTCCCAAACTTTAAAATGAGAGTTTGCTTTAACATTGCGAAATCAGCTCACTCAGCCTTCGACATTTCCATAATGGCACTACAGCCAGAATGGGGCAGTCTGCTGAGTAACCAGGCAATCTTATCAGCATTGTCGACTTGGTGAACTTCGCATGTATACTCAAACGCATTCAGCCAGTCCATAATGTCATTCCTTTCTTCATACACACTGAGCAGATCTTTCGGAAACCGTGGATGAGAGGAAGCCCCAGACCCATGTACAGGACCCTTGGACCCATTTGCAAACTGAAGCTTGGCCAGTTCCAACTGGTGAACCCTGTTTTTTTGTTTTTCTGCCTGTTCGATTTTTAGTTTGGCTATGCTGAATTCAAGCTCCTGCTGCCTAAACCGCAGCTCTTGCTTCTTGAATTCAAGCATAGCCTCCCCAACAGCACTGGCAGAGGAAACATTAGACATCTCGTCCTCCCTGTCCTCGTGGTCGCGATGGATCAGTGTAGCGGCAGAACCGTCGGTTCTACCAGTGAGAGCAGCCCCACCTCCTTCCGCACTGTCCTCAGAAGTTATAGCGTCAAGCTGCGCTTCTTGCCACGCCATGATTCTTTGGATCATTTCCAATTTCGTGCCTTGAGAGGAAACACCTCTCTCCGCACACATCTTTTTCAATGTTTCTGATTTGGAAGCATTTAAAGTTAACAAGGTATTTGTTTCCATACTGTTAGATAGGACTATGGCCTTTTTAAAGTTATACTACAACAATTCACTACGTGTCCTGGTTGGAATAACCTGAAATGCCTTAGTTCGTGCGCAACACTGGATACCTTCAGTTGTATTCCACCGCTGTACACCAATTTGTTAAGACGGATTTCTGAACTCTGTCCTGGTGGCGCAGGAGTTCAGAAGGCCAACCTAATTACTTGGAACAGGGTAACCTCTGGACGAGCCAGACCAATCAAGGTAGCGATCGCGGCGGTCAAGACTAGGTCTCAAGAGGGGTGAGGGTGACTGAAAGCCCGCAATGAGCACACAAAGCAAGATCACTTACAAACTACTCCAAACAGTTGTTATATTAAAAATATATACACATTTATTCCAAGGCCTTTAAAACAATGACCGTGGCGAGAAAATCACAATATAACGATAGTAAACCAACACATACCATATCAACACAATATATATACAAATACGACAGTCTCAAGCGTTAGATGCACGAAATGGGTAGTCCACCTAAAAGGGAAGGAAGACAGGCAGTGCGAAATAATGCTTAGACCCAGTTCGCCTTCAGAGGCACCTAACTAGATGGAAGTCCGAGCCCTGCGAAGAGTGGAGCATTGTGCTCAAAAGTACCTGCACGCGCTGGTGCCAACGGGCAAAAGGAGAAGCTCTTCGAGGGAAATCAGGCAGTTCAGTTTAGTGCACAAAAGAAGAAGAACAAGTTCCGCGACTCAAGCGCAGCCTCCAAAGTGGGCAGAAGCAGAGCGCGAGTACGGAAAAGGGTGCTGTTTGACACAGCAGGGAAAAGCAATGGGCTCCTGCAGGAGGGCGACCAGATCCTAGCTATGCTACTCACCGGTCCCCGATGCAAGCAGACCCAGGCTTCTCCGCGTCAGTTTCAGCAGCTGGCAGGTTCAGAAGAGCAGGGAACGCCTCGTCGTCGTGTTGAGTAAAAAGACGTCCCAATCGAAGAAACCCACACAGTTTTTTTACCACAGCAGGGCAACGGAGCAGCCGTGTGTATCTGAGCCAAATGTACACTACTCACTTCAGATCTGGGAAGGCCAAGTGTAAGAAGCGTGTGAGAGTGACAAGGACTCGAAATACTACACAACCTGGCGGCGGTTACAGAGCAAGACTCCCGTGTAAGCTGGTCAGTCAGCTGGATGGCCCAGAGACGCTTCCAAAGGCTTACTGGCAGGAGATGGTGAAGATGCCGAGAATAGCTGTTCCCGCTATTCCAAGGGACGAAGTACCAGTACAGGCCTTCTGGTTCGATCAAAGGTGAAAAGGGTTTCACAAGGCGACAGCAGTGCAGAGAAGTCCTTCAGCGGGTCACCAGCGATTCCTCGGTCCAGCCTCTTGGTTGCAGGATACTTGGCTCCTGTATTCCTTCATTCGTGAGAACTCAGGAGATCGACCTGGTAGTGGTGTTTCCAGCCCCCTCTTATCCACGGTTCCCTTTGCGCCAAAACGGAGGGGACCCAATGGGATATCCGCTCATCAACACTCAAACCATTCGTGGACCAATCACGGACCATGGTGGTCCCAGGCATTCACACCACCCTAGACTCTCTGGCACCCAGGATGTGTATTGGGACCAGACATCCCAGCCCACATCCTGGAGACACACACAAGACATGTAGAAGCCCGCGAAAGCATCCGTGTTTCGCGGGAAAGTACATGCCCAAATAAGGAAGGCCCCGGGTCGGCTCGACCTGGGGAAGGTGAAGGGAGCAAGACGGTCAGCGGACAGGACAAAGGAGCCTCGTGGTCTGGCCATTTTGGGAGCCAGGCCACCATGTTGGGTTAAGGGCGAGAAACGCGCTTAGAACGCCAAAAGGAGCTCAAAACACAAGAAACGATCACTGCCACCATTCCCGTCCCTGAATCACTTGCACCGATCAGATACAATCCTAAACGAGTATCTAGGGCCTGTAGAAGGCTAGAGACCCAAGAGAGCTGTAACTTAGCTTACAGTGCCCTCTTGTGTCATGTTGCACGAAAGCCGCAACATGATAAAAGAAACTACGGGAAACAGCGTTCCCCGGTACTGACTGTCTTAAGGGCATGTCAGTTTCCCCGTAAGAAAGGAGCGAAAGCCCAGAGGAGTGCGGCAGAAGGCTGCACTTCTCTGGCAAAGTCAAGAACAAGGTGAAAAACAACAGCAAAAAGTTTAGGGGTTGCCACATGGAAGGAAAATTACCTACAATTACGAAATCTTTCCTAACACGGCCTTTCGACATGGGGGAGGTGGATGCTTGAAACGGGTCCAGCAAGATTGGGAGGGGAGGCGAGGCTGTGCAGTTCGAACACCAGCTATCCCTGGCGGGCCTGGGAGGGAGGAGGGGGGAGACGACCTTGCAGCTCTGGGCCTGTTTCTCTGCACAGGGCAGCTCCCCGTATTATTGGCAAGGGTGGGTGGCAACACTTGGAGCTTCTGGTATTATAGACATATGTTTACATTAATATGGGAACACAAGCTGGAGAGGGTTTTGCTATTTAACACAGTATTTCACATCAGTAGTTGACATACGAACATGAGGTAGCATTAGGTTGGGTTAAGTGTAAGAGAGAGCACTGCATATTACATCCCAGTACAATCTGGCTCCACTGCCTCGGCTGATCATCGTGCTTTACAAATGCACCTTGTTACATCATATACAGGAGCGATCACATATTACTCTTAAATCACACATCTCCAAAATAGCAGCAAACGTTAGTCAACATGACATATATTACACAAATGCTTATTTCATTATGCAAGGTGCTTCGGGGGGTGGTGGGGGTGATGGGCGCCACACAGACCAACTTAGAGGGCTTGGTACAGGGTCAGGGCATGCAGGATTGACCTGGTTTCAGTAACCTTCTAACAAGCCCGGTCATGGCTGGGGCAAATGATGTACTGCGGAAGGCCAAGTGATACTGGCCCTCATTACGACCCTTGCGGAAAGCGAAAAATGATGGCGGAAATGCAATACCGCCATCGAATAGCACTCGGTGCGACTATGACCCGTCACCGTAAAGTACGATGCCATTAGCGACACCGTAGTGAACGCCAACGCTAACTGCACCAAGTACGCGCGCGCGCGCCATGCCAAACCGTAATCAGCACCATGGCGCAAGGGTACGCGAATTCCGACCCTAGCGGACATGTACTTAACGCCATCAAGCACGGCGGAAAGTACCATTCCGCCATGGTGAGAAGTACGGCATCGCGAATCAACCGTAAACGGCCCCACTGAGTGCCTGTACACCGCTCCCTGGCCACATAGTACAACTCCCCGTAGGTGCAACGAAGTCACAATGCAACCAGTGAAATGTACAAGTCACCCATGCATGCCAACGAACAAAAGAATCACAAGAGGGGCCAATGGGAGCTGCAGGGCACAGATGGCACGAATACAGAAGCCCTACCAATGGACATGACCCCAGTCTCCCACCAAGAAACGCACGCAAACACAGGCACCTGTGACCAGCAATATTCCGATAATCACATCATTCCACCAATCCACCTGGCTGACCGGCATCTGTTACACAAAACCTAATCCCCCGCCCCTGAGCATGACATCATCCAAACAGTCATATTGGCAGCCCTCACCCCTGACCTCACTGGGCTTCGTAGGCAAACGCGCCCAGCACAGTACCACGCAACTATACTCCGAAGCTGGAACCCAATGCAGATCTCCCCACAATACATCGCTCCCCAAATAGGAATATGCCACATCACTTGCAAAGAAGAACGCTACACGGCCCATATCAGAATAGAAATTTAATGCACAACAAATTCACCAAGCCCATACAGCCATTAGGCCATGAACTCCAAAACACATTTCACCATTGTGGGCTGCATCCGCAAGAAATGACCAGCTACTTCTTGTGTGACGCCCTGTTCCTTCATGGTACACAGGGGCTACATTCCGTACGAAAAGGCAACATGGAAGCGCCTAGAACCGCAGGGCCGTCCCAATAGGGAGGCACTAGTCCAGCTGAAAGGCCGAAATGTTGCTCCGAGCCACTAGTACTGCGTAAGGGCATGTGGCCCATTGGCGATCGTCCCATAAGATAGTAATGCTGCTCCACTGATTAACACGAAGCAGCAGGTGTCGGGAGTAAAACCCATCTGCAGGAGTGGCATACAGATGGCAGTGGCAAAAGGGGAGGAGATACCTGTCAACCAAAAGAAAAGAAAAAGAAAAGAATGGCCATCAGAACTACATCCGAACAACTCACCTCAATGATCACACTAAATCCACAGCCATATGCATGCTAGCCCACTCCAAAGGATCATCACCACCCCAAAACCACTTGCGACTCATAACTATCCATATCGAGGTGAAAACACCATCACAAACGAGTGTACCTGTGCATGCGTCTGTGAAAACAGAATCCATCAGCGTCGAGACAGGGAGGGCTCAACAAGGCCAGATAGACGATGGTCCCACTATGGCAGCCCTGCATCACATAGCGCAGGGGAGGCGGACAGATTCCAAGAAGCCCTGTACATGGCAAACACCGATTCAAATCATCTGCCCATGCATCCATTCATCATTCCCTCATCCCGTAATGATAATGCCTGTTACCATACTCACATAACATGTGAGAATTCCATTGAGTCTGTGCGTTATGCAGCCTGCAAAATCCACTGTGCCCCAGCCCGTAATTCCAGTGTTGTGAAGTAACATGTATTTGGGAACGTCCGGCCTCATCGCCCACTTCGCTATTGCGCATCCCAAACTATTCATATCAATCATTGCATCCTCGCCATGGCCCCTGTCCCAAGGACACTGAACAATAGAACGTTATATTTGCAGTCAGACCTGTGGGCATCTCCTCGCCGCTAGCTGAAGACCGAAAGCGCCGCCCTTCGAATTCCTCATTTGCAACATCACGTCGAAAAGGCATCTGTGGCCGCTTGAAATCACAAATTAATCCATCTAGTGCGGCTGTGTGTGAAAATGGCAACTGCCTTCACTCACAAATGGGAGGCCCCGCCCGTCGGTGAACCTCGGTACAGTGATGCATGAGGGTCCACCGTTACTCGAGTACTACGTTCCACTGACCCTTCACAAGTCTGTTCGCGACTGCAAAGAATGCATGTGAAACAATGGGACCATAGCCGAATGAACATATCAACCAATGTTACACGGCCATCGGGTACTAATACATGATTGTAATAGCAAGATGCCATTCCTCGAATTGCAGCGTTGTGTGCGGGACGTGCTCGCCCAAAGGGGAGATCAGCTTGCACAGGTGGAATGAATCACCACAGGTGGAGGCCATACAGCCTGAAAACACATAAATTGCACGCCCAGTCTCCTCCCACAACCACTCCGAAATGCTACCGGCAGGACTCGCGATGTTGGCCCTGGGGGACCTGATAGCACTGCAAGTACTCCAACTCCAAGAAGAAGACGAACACCAACTACAACCGCCCGCACGGAGGAGACGCAGGAGGAGGAGGAGGGCAAGGCAGGGCCAGCAAGGGCTGCCAGCACAGCCACTACCACCACGCAGGCAGCCCGCAATCCCACGCCTCCGAGCACATCCGTTCAACCTCACTGATGAGCAGATCCACACCCTCTACCGTTTGGACCGGGACACCATAGCCGCCATTGTGGACATGACACAGGCTGACCTTGTCAGCATGATAGATAGCCCAACCGCCATCCCACCCCTACTGAAGGTGGTGTCTGTACTCCACTTCCTGGCCACAGGCACCTACCAGCACACAGTCGGACAGTTGCATGGCATTTCTCAGCCACTGTTCTCACGGACACTATTGCAAGTGCTCGATGCCCTCCTGCAGCATGCAGACGACTACATCTCTCTACCACGCTCGGAGCAGGAAATAACCAACACAAAAGTGGGATTCCATGCACTTGCCGGCATACCGGGTTGCATTGGTGCCATCGACTGCACCCATGTGGAATTGGTCGTCCCACATGCCATGGAGGCCCAGTACCGCAACCGAAAACAATTTCATTCACTGAATGTACAAATGGTGTGTGACTCCAACAGGATCATTACACATTGTTGTGCCCGATTCCCTGGATCAACCCATGATTCTATGGTCTTGAGGAACTCTACAATACCACGCTACATGGAGCGACACGCAGGGAACAGATCCTGGCTACTCGGTGAGTCTCATTTCATGCATGATGATGTGGGGTATGTGATGCGGCAATGACCTGGCAGGAAGGGGGGGGGGTGCGTACGTAGCAATGGCATTCCACATAATTCGTTTATCGTCCACATACAGGTGATGCCGGATATCCACTGAAGAGATGGCTCCTCACACCAGTCCGGAACCCACGGGACCAGCATGAGGAGGACTACAACCATGCCCACTCACGTACCCGTGTAGTCATTGAACAGGCATTCGGCCTACTGAAGACTCGTTTCCGGTGCCTCAGCAGGTCTGGCGGGGCACTCCTGTACCGCCATGAGAAGGTTGCAAAGATGGTGATGGCATGTGTCATGCTCCACAACATGTGCGTACGTAGAAATGTGCCCATGCCCCCTGACGCAGAACTGCAAGCACCTGAAGATGGTCATGATGAGGGTGGGGATGTGGCAGCACCTCAAGGAGTCTGCGAGGCACAGGAGGGCCGTGAAATTCGTCAGCATCTCATAGATGCATGCTTCTAGCACTCACGCCTGGTGGCTGATACATGGACACGGGACTCGTGGCACTGTGTGTGTCTGGTACATGCACAATATGGACTGTACGCCTATGATGGCCTAGTACACAAAGATCATTGTCCACACATCTCATTGTTTGATCGTGCATTGTTTATGGCATATGTGATATCATGTTGAACACCCTATCGACCCGCCACCCAAGTGAGCCCAACACACCCCCTCCACCCTCCTACCTCCCCCCCGAACACCAGTGTCCAAAGATGCTCATTGTCAGTGGGCAGTCGCTATTGCAAGCCCCCTCTGCGGGTATCAGGGGCACCCCTGCCTGTGGAGCGCAGGTTCCTCCCAGATCTACGCTGGGGGCTGCCCTGGACGGAACTTGCAACGGATGATGTCTCTGCCTGCTCACGTCCATGCATGTCCCTAAGGGTTTGTGAGAGCTCAGTGAGCACACGGCGCACTGCGGCAAGTTCGGCACATACGTCTTTGGACGTCGCATGCAGTTCCCCCCTCAGGCTCTCGGTGCTTCTCTCCATTTGGACTCTCAGGCTCTCGGTGCTACTCTCCATTTGGACTCTCAGGCTCTCGGTGCTACTCTCCATTTGGACTCTCAGGCTCTCGGTGCTACTCTCCATTTGTGCCCTAAGTGTCTCAGTTGATGTTTCTATGTCTGCCTTAGTGCCCCCACATCCATCGGCATGGTCCTTGAGGAGCGTGGCCAGTTGCTGCTGTTGCACGATTAACTGGTCGAGGGACTGTTGCCTCTGCTGGGCCATGGCCATTTGCGGTGGTGTCACAGAGGGGCTGTTCGCCTCATGTTGCCCTGCCACAGGGCTAGTGGGGGATGGCCAGTCGTCGTCTTGTGGGTGCCCCTGCGTGGTATCCTCATGGTGTACGGGATGGAACAGACAGGGGGATTGGGACAGGTCATGGATGGATCTGACTTCGACATCCCCGTCTTCTGTGTCGGAGCATGCTGCCATTAATGGGGTGTCACCTATGGTGCTGCTGCCACCAGAGGCAGTACCTTCTGTGGCATCCATTGGGGGGACCTGTGGTGGTGCTGTTGTGGGCATGCTGGCTGCTGGGGTGCCTGTTGATGTTCCCTCCTGTGTGCTGCCACTTGATATGTGCTGCTGCCGTGTCTTGATGCGTGCAGCTGAGGTGGAGGGTCTTTGGCCGTCGGTCTTGGCCCTCTTTGCAGGTGTGCTGGTAGGGGTGTCCTGGAGCTCGTCGTTTGGATCGGACCCTGTGGTGGAGTAAAGGAGGGCGAGCGTTATTAATGGGTCTGTGGGAATTGGAATGGCAATGTATCACATGCATTGGGGTGGTACCTGAGGGTGATTTGGGTCGGGGCCTTGGAGGTGCTTTCATTTGTGTGTGGAGTGAGGGTGCAGTTGTTTGGCAGCCTGCAGTTAGGGTGTGCCTGCTGCACGTGTAGTGGGTGTTTTTGGGGTTTTTACTTATTTATGTATTTATTGTGGTTTTAAAGTGCGCTATCAGGCCAATGTGTGTGGACGTTCTCCTGGCCATGTGTTGCTGTTGCGCTATGTGGACACATGTGAGTCACATGATTGGACATTGTGGATTTGGCATGGTTTTATTTGGGCCACCTACCTGATTCTCCGGATGTCTGCACTCCTTTCTCCATCCCTCCGACTCCCTCTATGCTCTCCATTCCAATGGTGGAGGCACAGATTTCTTCCCAGGGGGTGAACTTGATGGGTGATTCCGACCCTCCCCCGGTGGCTGTGGCAATGTTGCGGTTGGCAGAAAGTATGCTACGGACGCGTATCCGCAGGTCGTCCCACCGCTTCCTGCATTGCTGTGGGTTGCGGGGTGCGGTCCCCACCGCACTTACCCGCTGTGCCACCAGGGCCCATATGGCCTTCTTGTTCGCTAGTGCCGTCCTGGTCATTTGCGTGGAGAAGACGGCGGCGGCATTCTCCTGGAGGGTCTCTGTGAGTACGGTGAGTTCCTCACGGGAGAAGTGGACCTGCCGCTTGCGGTCGCACGCTTTCTTCGCTACTTTTCCCATTTTTCTTGGTTTCACTAGGGTGGATGACGGGTTGGGATGTGTCTCAGGGTGGTGTTTTTAGTGGTTGTGTGTATTTTGTGGTTTTATAGGTGTACGGGGTGTTGTTTCCCGTTCCGGGCCCATGTTTTTACTTCCGTTTCCGTATATTTACGGTCGCCGTACTTTCCGGTTGGCGCTCACTGCGGTGTCCGCTATGATGGGTGGCGGTATTGCACCTAGGGCGCCGTACGGCGGCGGTGTGGGCCGTTTTGGGGTCATTTCCGCCATCGCGGACTTTGCACTTCCGCCATGGCGTGGTGCTCGTGCCCGATGGGTCGGAATGGGCCGCACTTTGCTCCATCGTGCAATGGCGGAAACGCTATTTACGCTGTGGCGGTCCGGTCAGTCGCTTTCCGCCAGGGTCGTAATGAGGGCCACAGTGTTTATTATGTTGTTTGTTCGTGTCTGGTTGCTCGTGAGAACAGGCCTTCAGCGGATCTACCATGAGGTGGAGGCTAGGGGGGATTGTATGCTCCTGTGAGCGCAGTCAAGCCGGGGTCAGGCTGCATCTTTCTGTGTGTGCGAGCAACTTTGCATGGACTGGATTTAAGCACCTTTTTACACAAAATGGAGTTGTCTTAATACAAAATGGGGGCCATGCTATGTCTTATACTGTAGACTGGCAGCCTCACATGTCGATCCGCAGCCCCCCCGCCTCCTAGGCCCTTAGGGCGAGGGGGCCGTCGCCGTGTCATGAGTCTCCACCTTGGTCAGAGATGTAAGTGAGGGGGGTCCTGATGACCTATCCCCCTACATCTCCCCCCTTTCGTTACTTAAGTAAGGAATAATGCAGTTCCCCCAACCGTTCACATTCCTTCTCATCCAACCCTGCCTCCTCCCATGCTGGTGTTCCTTTTATAGGCATCCAGGCTCTGCAGACTCCCTGGAGGCTTTCCCCCCTTCTAGCATATTCATCTGGCGTGCAGGTCACATATATACAATCCCCCATTCTCTCCAGGTCTACCCATACCTCTGTGTACCATTCCAGTTCCAAAGGCTCCTTTATCATAGTGTGATATAACCTATCCACTATATCCCCATCATAGTACATCGGGACCATTCTATACTTTGGCTCGGAGTTCTCACCATTCTGCACGTGTGCCTCCTGTTGTGGTCGTGCCACTCCTCTAGCGTTGCCCATTGTCACCATCATCATTGCTCCATTGGGGATTGCGCCTGCGCAGCAGCGAAGACCCAGCTGGCACACACAAAAAATCAAGAGAAAAAACACGATGAGGGGCATCTGCATTTTGACGGCGAGTCCCATCCAGGAAGGCACCCATGAAAAGATGTTGTCGAACCATGTGCTTGCCTCCGCGCCGCCTTCTTTCTTTATGCGTTCCTTCAAGTTGTGCACTGCGGTGGTAACGTGCGATAGTGTCCCATTATCTTCATCTTCAGAAGGCACGAATGTGCAACACGCGCTCCCAATTTTTCATCAAACACCTCCATCCATCGCCATCAACTGATCTAGGACATACCTGTTCTGCATCGTCATTAGCCTCAGAGTCCTTAATTCCACCTTGATCACGTTGAACCCTTCTTGAGTGTCCTTGGCTAGTTGGATCAGCTCCCAATGTGTGATTTGGAGCCACTTTTCATTTGTTCGTGTCTGGATGCTTGGGACAAGGGATGCAAAGAAAGTTTCGTCAGAGTTGAACAGTCTTTACCAGTCTGGGATTTGTGCCAGTAGCTCGGATGAGGCCTTGGATATGTAGTTAGATGACTTTTGTTTCCTGGATACAACCCCTTGGATGTTGTCCTTCGACAAGGCATACAGTGGTGGCTCTTCAGTTGGTCATACACTCTCCATGTCTCGAGCTGCTGATGTTCGCCCTTCTCCGATGTGGCTTTCTTGTATTACCATTAGAGCAGAGTGCAGCATTGCAATAGAGCATGTGCCCCTCCAAGATGGTGGGAGGTGCAGGTATGCTTGTTTGCCGCACACCCAGTAAGTGTCCATGGGTGCTGCCGTTCCCTTCCTCATATCAGGAATCGCGAGCGTTTTACTGCAGTTTTTGTTTCTTCCCCTTGGAAGCACAGTTCATAGTCCAATTCTTTTTGCCGTTTGAATGGTTTTTCGATTGCGCTCATCCATGTTAGCTTAGAGATAAATTTGTTCCAGACTGGGGTGCATGTTTTCTCGATCCACTGTAATTTTTCTGTTGGCAATCCTCGCAGCGCTTCTGCTTTGCATGTTATCACGTCATCCTTCCATTTGTTTTCAACAAACAATGTTCCTTTTATAACGAAAAAAGTTTCTTTCATGCACTCCACTCCTTTTACTCTGGAGTAGCATGTTTTCTCATTTTGCATTATTTCGAAAGATACCGTGTGTGCCTGGAAGGTGTTCTTAATTCTGCACAGGGTAAGATGAAGGAGACATTGGGCATCTGTGAGAGGCAATTCTTGTGGCAGCAACACCTTAGGTGTACCTGAGGCATGGGGGATAAATGAGCACACATATCAACTCTCATTTGTTGGTTGCTTTGCTGTGGAGCTCATGTCTGCATACCATTTATTAGACTGGTGTGGGTGTCTGGGGTCCTCTATTGTATCTAGCCCTAGGCCGGAGTATTCATCATACCTTTTCCTCCCCGCTTCTCTCCTCCTTCCAGTGCTTTTAAGGAATTTTTTCACATTCCTGGCTGCTCGTAGTAGTGTATCCCTTTCCCCCGCCCCCTCCTTTTCCCAGCCCCCTCATTGTACAGGGTCATGAAGTTATTAGTCATTTCTGCATTTTCTTTCATTTCATTCTACCTGTGATGTAAACATTTTCTGTTGGTTGACTGGTTGCTGGGGTGGGCAGGGTAGCAGTGGTGTCATATAGCCATGATATAGCAGAAGGATTGCGATCATTTAAATCATATACACTAAAAATGTGTGCATTGAGTTGGGGCTTTGGGAGCGTAGTTGGGCTGTTACTGGTAACATTTTGCTTCTTAGCCTGGTCGGGGTGAGGGCCGTACCCCCATCCCAGCTGGAAACCATCCTATATCAAATAATTACCCTCCTTAAACGGTTTCGTTGCATTCTCCATAATGGTTCCATTACCTCCCCCCTCATTTATCTCAATGGAGATAAATGCAACGGCCCAGTAAATGACAAACCCAACCATTAGTGTGAAGAATATAATTGCACAGTCAAGCCACACTTGTATGAATAATTACGCAGATTAAATGTTACATGTCCATTCCTAAGTTCCCTAACCCTAGTCGTTGCAGGCTGCCTGTTCGTTGCCATGAATTCTCCTATATTTTGAAACATAATGGGGTATTAAGCATTTGTCATAAAAAAAATTACATTTCTCAACTTTTTCAACAGTGTGAGTAGGAAGTGAACGATAGGTAGAGAGAGAGAGAGAGAGAGAGAGAGAGAGAGAGAGAGAGAGATTTCACTTATTTACACTTTCTTCTTAATGATTGGCACACATAGAATATCTATACATTACATTTATTTGTGATTTTCTTTTGAACGATTTTTTTTTAACTTTTTGTCATCGTATATCAGCATTCATTTTCATGTGCACAGTTATGTGAACTTTCATGCAGCTATGCCTTTGCCCTCCTACTCTTGTGTGTCCTGAATATGATCTGTTTCAGTGCTGTTAGTTGTATTCACACTGTCATAAGCTTTCCTTACGTCTGTTAAATGTATCCAATGTCTCAGGCCCTTCACTTTTACCGCCGTGGGCGTGAAATAAATTACCTCATATGGGCCATCAAATCTTGGGGCATTCCACCTACGTACAAAGCTTCTGACATACACCATTTCTCCGGGCTCTAGCTGCCCTGTTGGAGTTTCTTTTTCTGTATTTGATGCGTCTGCTTCTCCCTCGCCTGTGAATGGCGGTGCAAGCTGCCTTGCTATCATGCGGGCTGCTTTAGTGAGTTTTGTCAGATACTCATTGAATTCTTCTCCCAGCATGGTGGTGCTCCTGTGGGCGTCGGAATGTCTGCGAAGGGGTGAGTTTGCTGTGTGCATTCGTCTTCCTGTCACAATCTCATGGGGTGACAGATGGTGGTCCTTGCTGGGCTGATTTCTCAGCTCGAATAGGACCAAGGGGAGACAGTGCACCCAATTTTTTTAAGAGTGAAGCAAAGCTTTGATAGTCTTTCTTTAAGTAGCCTGTTTATTTTTTCCACCACACCGTTGCTTTGCGGGTGATACATCGAGTACAGTTTGTGCTTAATGCCCAACATCGATGTCACTTCCTCACTAAGTACTCACCCATCTTTTCTTTTTCAAAATAAGATGCTTCTTTCGCTGCAGCATCCGCTGCCACGTTTCCCAAAGAGACGAAATCAGTGTTGGTAGTATGGGCCTGGCATTTCACTATTTCTACCGCAGTGGGGTCTTTCAAGGCTTCTATAAGCTTTTTCAAGAGTTCTGCATGTTGCAACGGGGACCCATCAGCCCTGTTAAATCCCCTTCTTCCCCACCTTGCAAGTCCACCATGTACTGTTGTGGTCATGTATGCTGAGTCCGTGTAGATTGTGACTGCACACCCCCTTGCAGCACGCAGCGCTTCAATCAATACTATGAGCTCTGCCGCTTGCGCTGAGAAGTGGCCGGGCAGGCGCTGCTGTATTAGCACTTCGTACTCACCTTCTTCCAATCGCACGACAGCCACCCCTACATGTTTTTCTCCTGTTTCTGAATTTATGGAGGCTGATCCGTCTATGAAAAATATTTCACCTTCAGCTAGTGCGTTTTCACTCACTATCGTTGCTCCCTGTTCCTCTCCTTGATATGTTGCACAGTCATGTGCTTGTACATCCTCCAAAGTGCATGGTTCTGAAATGAATCTTGCGGGGTTTACTACCTTACACCTTAGTACATGTATGTTGGCGCTTAATAGAATTACCTTATATGCAGTGGCTCTCTGTGTGGTCAGTGTGCTTTTCGATCGATCTAGTATGGCGAACAAGGAATGTTCCACGTATAGCGTCACTGAACATCCCATTACTATGCTGGCGCTTTTCCCAATGGCGAACGCGGCAGCTGCGAGGGCCTGTTTGCACGCAAAGTATCCCTGCATGACTGCATCTAGTGTCCCGCTGTAGTATGCCAGAGGCTTGTGACCTAGTGATGTCTTTTGTGTTAGGACTGCTGTCATGAGTGTTCCCTTGCAGTGCGAGAACAGGTAGAACTTGCATTCATAATCTGGGTTTGCGAGCACTGGTGCTCTTGAAATGAGTTCGTTGAGTGAGGTGAACGCATCACATAATTCTGAGTCCCACTGTATCTCAGTATTTGCGCTTCTTTGAGCACCTGAAGCAATGGGTGTGTGTATGCAGCATAGTCTAATATCCATGCACGACAGTAGTTGCAAATGCCTAGGAACTTTTGCATATCCTTCACTGTTTTTGGTCTTCCTACAGCTGAAATGGCTACCACCCGGTCTGGTATTATTTTCTTGCCGTCTTTCAAAATCAGTTGCCCCAGGTACAGCACTTCACATTGACAGTATTGCAATTTTTCTCTGTCTACCTTGTACCCCTTTTGGGCTAGCAATGTCAAGAGGGCAATGGAGTCTTTTCTGCACTCGGCTTCGTTTTTGCTGCATATCAGTAGATCATCCGCGTACTGAATTATCGTGCTGTCTGCTGTCATGTTTCCAAGGTCTTCATGCAATATTCTGTTGAATATGCTGGGGCTCTCACAGTAACCATGGGGCAATCTACAGTGTTCATACCTCCTCCCCCCTAGAATGAATGCTGTCAGGTATCTACACTCTTCTGCGAGTGGTATGGAAAAGAATGCTTTCTTCAAATCCACCATGGTGAAGTGAGATGCATCTTTTGGGATACTGCATAAAATAGATGCAGAATTTGGGACCAAAGGGAACTCTTTCTGAATGATGTCATTAAGTGGGCGGGGGTCTTGGATCATCCTCCATGCCCCTCCTTTTGCTTTTTTGATGGGATAGATGCATGTATTACATGGGGAGTTTGAAGGTACTATTATCCCCTGTGTCAATAGTGTGTTGATCGTTTCTTTTATCCCTTCTTCTGCTTCCCGGGACAGAGGGTATTGTTTTACGTGAGGCAATATGGCTCCAGGCTTAAGGTTAATTTTCACTGGAGTGACCCTGTGTAGTAGCCCTACGTCATGGGGTCCTGATGTCCATAACTGCCAGGGTACTGATTGCATGTTGTCATTAAAAAAAGACGGTGGGGCCCCCGCTACCGCCATGAGCTGTACTGGCACCTGTCTTTGCTGTATCATTATTTCACAAGGGATCGTTATCTCCATTATGATTTCCCCATCACTCTCTGAATCTGAAAAAAGTTCCTCATCTGACAGATCTTGAGTACAATGTCGGCGTTTATGCATAACACTGTACGCCACTTGCACCCGTGTATGTCAATTGCAAATACAGCTATTCTTTTGGCTGTGATTTATACTGCATGTATGTCCAGTGACATGACTGTCCCTGGCACTATCTCTGGGCGGGCTATTGGATGAAAAACAAATTCTGCTGGCACCCTCCTCTCCAGTTTTTTCAACTCTGGGACCACCCGGGCCAATGTTTTTAAGTCATGGATGAACATATCTGGGTCCACCGGTATGCCGCGCACCTCTGGGCATGTTGCTTGCGAATATATCACTAGCATTACACGCATAGAGCACATCCCTGGGGTTGAGCAAACAATCCCTCCTCTCCTGGTAAACGAAATAATCATGTTAAGCTTGCTGAGGAGATCCCTCCCCAGTAGGTTGAGCGGGGATTGCTCAGAATACAATAGGGGTGCCCTTACTGTTTTTCCCCCTACTGTTACATCCAAATCTTCTGTGTAAGGAACTTCGACCACCGCCCCAGAGAACCCGTGCGTCTCTAATTTATGATTAGATAGCGGAAACTGTCCTTCACGTATACATGACTTCTCGGCTCCGGAATCTACCATAAAGATGAACTGCTTATTCCCTATCTCTGCCTCTATCAATGGTTCCTCATTTGCATTGAAGGTTGTCGATAGGATTGGACACGCAAGTGCTCCCTGTGGGCTGTCCTATGCTGGGTGTCTCGTCATTCCCCCTTGACTGAAAACATTACCTGACACTACCGCTACTCCTCCATATGGGCCAGGTGCGCCATTTAGTGTCATGGTGAAGGGGTTATTTTGTGTGTAGAGGAGGTGATCACTACTTTGTGGGTGTTGTTGAACATTATGTGGTTGTTCCCTATTTTGCTCTTGCCCTCTGTATGCTGGCTGTTCTCTTCCCCCACCCCGGGGCAATCCGTAGGGGCTCCCTGGATGGGGTGCTCGCAATATTGATCATCTTGGTAAGCTGTGTTCGGCCTGCTTCCACACTTGCATGAGGAATGTCTCCACCTCCCACAATTCCAACAGTTTCCTTGGCCTCCTCTGGGACCTGGTCCCCCATTTCTGCAATTACCTCCATATCCCTGTCCACCTCCCCGGCACCCCCTGTACCTACCTCTCCTGTTGCTGGGGTGCTACACTTGCCACTGCTGCCCTCCGTATTCCTCCTGTCCATTCCACTGTCTTTGCCCGTTGTCTGCCCAATTTGCAGCCATCCTCCCCTGTAACGCTACCAATCCCTCCTCCTCCTCTGCGTCCCTGTCGTGGGGGAGTGCTGCCACAGCTGCAGCGACCTTCACTAGTTTTGTTTGTATTAGTTTAACTTCATCTGCCAGCCTTTTTTGTACCACCTCCTTATCCCTTTCTTTGATTCTTTTGCAATGGTGAACTATTATGCTCTGTATTTCTGGCCATCCCTTCACCTCGATCCTTGCTATTTTATCAAGCGCTTTTTGGACTTCTTTCGGGAGTCCCCTCTTTATTATGAAGTAAAATAAGGATGTTGATTGGTCATACGGGGTACCCATTTTAGCTCTCCACATCTCCTGCACTCTGAAAATGTAATCCATAGCCTCTTCCCCATCATTCATGGTGCATTGCATCACTGACTGTAAATCTGGCGTGTCCGGGAAGGTTTCCCTCAACGCGTCCCAAACTCGCGCTCGCACTGTATTGAAAGCAGCGCCGTCATGTCTGTCACTGTCCAATGTTATTCCCGGGAAACCTGCTTTTGCCCATACCCGGTCTGATTGGTCACCTACTGCTGACACAAGTAAACTCTTGACATCTCCTATGGCCAGGGGTACTCCTGCGGTTTGCTTCTCGAAGGCATATATCCACTTACTGGCTCCTCCGGATAGCGGGGGCAATGATTTTAGTAAATTAGTCTTATCCATTTGTGCCCAGGGTATGTAATTTGGTCTTCCCGCCCCCCAGTGTATCAGTGGAGTTGTAAGCGTCCCTTGCTTCCTCTCCCAACACTCACCTTTGTCCCTTTCTTTCCGACCAGGGCCATCCTTGCCACCCTGTTCCTTAATCTCCCTGTCCATTCTTGTTCCATTCTTCTTCCTAATGGTGTCTCCCCAAACTCCACTGAATCACCTCCTGTGGCCATCCCTAATCTCCCAGCTTCTTGCTCATCCTCTTCTATATATCACACCATAGCTCTTCTCTCCCTTCGTCCGCCACTTCTTCCCCCTCTGCACTCCCTCCAAGGTTGAGTGCTCCCAGTTCTGCTATCCTTGTGGGCTCCTCCTGTATCCTGAATAGTATCACCCCCTTTTTCCACCCCTCCTCATTTGACTTATCTAGGGTGTGTGATCGGGACAATCGCTCTGATCTTGTCGTGCATGGCTCACTTTGTTCACATATGCTTTGTATCCTTGATAGCTCTTCTCTAGCTATTGAGAGTCATGTATCTAAGTCCTCTGTTAGTTTACATTTGTTCACGGATGGCATACTCGCCTGTCCACTTGTTCGAAGGCAATCGTATGGTGGTGGTGCTGTTGGTCGTGCAGTGGGGGCAGGGGTGCTGGTGGGCACGTATGTGGGATCACTATACCCTTCAGCAGGTGGAGGCTTATTCAAGAGTGGGTACAATCGGGTTACCTCCACCGATCCCTCTTTCCCCCCGTCCTCCTTACCACCTTCTGCTCTTGCTGATGGGGTGGCAGTGAGGGCAGGTTGATCGAGTGCGGTGTCTATTTTCTTTGGTGGGGGTATTTCCTCGAATAATCGCCACAGATCTAGTATTTCTCTCCTGTTATGAAAATGTTTTCCTTTTTACTTTAGGAATATGCAGGTGGCTACCATATCCAGAACACTCTTATCAAAGGACCCTCCTGGTGGCCAAACCTGGGGGAGACCCTCCCCCTTCAGTTCCGTGACCCACTGGTCATGGTACTTAGTTATTCTTTCCGCATTTCCCGGTAAACTTTTACAAATGTGTGCTAAGGGTGTCTCTGCCCCCATTTTTAGACCTGTTTTACTCTATCCTCTTGAGTCAATCTCCTCTGTCACTATATGTGTGTAGCTGTGTATGTGGGACTCTACTCACTGTCAGTTTCTAATGATCAACTTATACTTTTACTCAACCAAAGACATTTCCTTGTCAAATCTTACTAGGTCACACTTACATTGACCACACCACCTGGAAATCGTTCAAATCAGTATTAATATATAGAGACAATTGATTGCAAAAAACCATAAACACACAATGTGCACAACACACGACAGACATTCATCATACACACATAGCATTTACCCTCCCTGCCTGGCCCTTTGCCTTTCTCTATGGTGACACCCTCTAACCCTCACACAGCTTCTTTTGTTTATATATATATATATATATAAATATATATATATTTTTTTTCCTTATGCGGACCTTGTTTTACCCCAAATAAGAAGACTAAGAGAAAGAAAAGCTAGTTCTAATGTATTACCCGTGTCTCTTCAATCAGACACCCTCAATTTATTTTTCCATTGTTTTACTTATTCCCAGCACTAGTCGAGATAGCACTATGCAGCGCCGCCTTCTACCCCCTTGCAGAGTTAGGTTCCCGTCCTCTTTTCCCTTTTTCACTTTTATATCCTAATGGCCATATGCAAAGAAAGAGAAAGTCTTAGAAATTGAAAGTCCCCTCTACGTCCCCAACTTATTTCCCCTTGTCCTCTCGATTTTTTCCCCTTTTAGTATCGCTCGCACTTAATACTCACGTGCCCGTCTTGATCCGAGACTCTCCGGACTTGGTCCATCCAAGCAGCGCGGCCTCACACTCAATTTGTATTTGTATTTGTATTTTATTTATTTTTATAGCGCACCATGCCCAGGGGCAACCGGGTGCATCACTTAGTTACAACATAGGAAAAACAGACAGAACCATAATTACAAAGTTTACAAGTATAATACAGAATTTACAGGTGTGATAATAGCAATGAGAGGACAAGCAGATTATATATACATGTACAAATTAAGCAGAGAACCCAGAGCTAAATGTCCTGGGCGGCCAGCCAAGTTTTCGTAACGTGTTTGAATCTCGGGAATGAGGGTTCTGCTCTAAGCTCATTAGGAAGCGTGTTCCAGAGTTTAGCTGCCAGGATAGGGAAGCTAATTCCACCTGATCTTTGGAGATTGAAACGTGGAACCTCAAGGCAGTTTAAATGAGCCATTCTGCGGGGTCTAATGGAGTTGTGGAGGGCAAAACGGTTAGCCAGGTAGCAGGGAGCTTGGTTATGAAGGCATTTGTGGGTAAGCGCCAGAGTTTTCAGGGAGATACCGTGTGGGACTGAGAGCCAGCGAATATTGCTTCTGGTGTCGGATATGTGTTGGCACCTGGGAATGTTGAGGGCAGCTCTAATAGCATTGTTTTGGACAATTTGCAACTTGTTTAGGTTGCAGCAATTGGTGCCTAGGTACAGTGCATTGCAGTAATCAATCTTGGAAAATACAAGAGTTCTAGCCAGGGTGACACAATTGGTTGCGGTGAGGAAAGGGCGACAGGCTGTAATAAGCTTGCAGGTATATGCTGCTGCGGAAGAGACTGAGTTAGTTTGTCTGGTCAGGGATAGGGTCGAGTCAATGTAGATCCCTAGGGTTTTTGTGTGCTTGGCGGTTGGGATAATATTCCCATTGATGATGAAGGACTTGAACGCAGGGTCGAGTTTGGTAAGTTTTTGTGGTGAACCAAGAATAAGGAGCTCATTCTTTTCATCGTTAAGACAGAGTCCGTGTTGAGCCATCCACGCCTGGATGACCTGGTAGATGACATTGATAGTGAGGGAGTCAGCCGTGTAGTCACCTAAGATAGGGATTAGTATCTGGGTGTCGTCGGCGTAGTTGGTGTAAGTGACACCCAGATAGTCCAAGATATCGAGGAGAGGTTTGGTGAACACGTTATACAACGTGAGTGAAACACAAGATCCTTGTGGCACACCACAGGAGACAGGTGCAGGTGGGGCGGCTGCTAGTGGAGAGAACACGCGCATAGATCTATTGTCTAAAAAGGAGCTAATCCAGGTTGTAGCTTATCGGAGAAGTGTGCAGCTGATTTAAGGTGGTGGCAGAGGATTTCATGATTGACGAGATCAAAGGCCGCCGAAAGGTCCAAGAGGAGTAAGAGAGCAAGTTTGCCTTTGACTTTTAGATCTTCAATCTGTGTTTTTAAATCTATGAGGGCAGTTTCAGTGCCGTGACGTGGCCGGAACCCAGATTGCATAAGTCCCAAGAGTTTGTTAGATTCAAGGTAATCTTGAATTTGTAGATATGCTGCACGGTCGAGGATTTTTAGTAAAAACGGGACCGTAGTGATTGGCCTGTAGTTTGTGGGTATACTAGCGTCCAGGGTAGGTTTTTTCAAAAGAGGGATGACCCACGCGTCCTTTAGATTGTCAGGTACGATCCCAGAGCTAAAGGAAGAGTTGATGAGCGTAGTAATAATTGAAGCTAGGTCATGAGCTGCTTCCTTGATTATAGCTGCAGGGCAGAGGTCGCCTTGGCAATTGGTCGGTTTAAGGCTGGTGATGATCTTTTCCACTTCGGAAATGGAGAGTGGAGAGAAGCTAAAAGGAGTCAGAGAGTCTGGGATGGAGTGGTTTAGGGTGGGGATAGGGTTGGGTTGTGGGTTGGATTGTAGGCTTGATTGTTATTGATTTTAATTTGGAGGGTGGCTATCTTGCCGAGGAGAGCCTCTTGGATTTTGGTACACCAACTGCTATCTTTGATGCATGTGTCTGGTGCAGTGACAGGGGTTTCAAGTTCTTTTAGGATTCTAAACAATTCTTTGGTGTTGGATTTGGCTTGTTCGATACGTTTATTGTAAGTGTCTTTTTTAGCCTGGAATATGGCTTCCTTGTAGTTGAGGGTAGCCAGGAGGAAGCACGATTTGTTGGCTGCGGACTGGTTGCTTTTCCAATGTGATTCCGCAATTCGTTTTTCTTTGCGCAGGATTCTGAGCTGGGGTGTGAACCAAGAGTTCAGGTGGGCTCGAGGTTTGGGTTTTCTCAATTTGGATGGGGCGATGATATCTAAGGCTTTTGCATAGCGAGGTTAAAGGTGTCAACCATAGCCGTGGGGTCGGAGCATGAGCGAACCTGGTCATTGAGAGCCGGGAGGAGGAGGGGGAGGAGTCTGTTGCAAGTGATGTCACGTTTATTGCGGGTGGCAGTAGATGGTGCAATGGTAGGAGAGAGGCTGGCAGGTATGGACTGAATGTTAAATGTAATTAAGTTGTGATCGGTCCATGCATACTGTTGGTTAGAGATGATATGGATAGGACAATTGTGGGAGGCTAGCCATTCGAGGGTTCTGCCCTTAACATGGGTAGGTTGGTTGATAAGCTGTATGAATCCTGCATTCATAAGCATGTTATCAATAGTCATGGCAGCAGTGTCATTGGGATCAGTGAGGCCCGGGTTAAATTCCCCTAATATCGATGCTTGGGATTTGGTTTTGGTGTTATGAGTGATGATGTTGGAGAGGTCCTCAGCGAAGGTGGATAGCGGCCCAGGTGGCCGGTAAAGTAGATGGAAGGTGATAGAGTGGTTAGGAGTGACGGCTAGTTTGGCTGTCAGTGCTTCCATAGAGGAAAAGTGATGCACAGAGGAGAGGTGGAAGTTTAGTGCATTTTTATGGATGATGGCAATGCCACCACCTTTGGACTGGTTAGAGTTAAGATCGTGTCTGATAATGTTGTAGCCTGGAGGGATGGCAAGGGAGAGTAGTGGGCCAGAGGCTGCGTGAAGACAAGTTTCGGTGATAGCCATAAAGTCGAGGTCGAGGGTAAGAATAAGGTCAGCCACTTCTAGAGCGTGAGCCGTGAGTGATCTGACATTGATTAATGCACCCTTGATGTTGCTAGTGTTAGGGAGGTTGGGGTGAGGTGATGATGGGTTTTTCAAGTGTGTGGATGTGGTGGAGGTCAGAGGCTGTTTGTTAAGATGCACAGAGTGATGGGAGGCGTGCGTGAGTCGCGAGCCAAGTCTGGCATTTCTCAGGGCGATGGAACATGGTATGTTTGGTGAAGGTCTGGAAGCAAAGTGTTGGAGCCATAAGGCTGGGTTGTTGAGGTAAGGGTTGGTGTGGTGAGCAGTGGACGGCATAGTCATGGTGTTGTGAAGATTGGGGTAGTGGAGGGAGGCGGTGGTGTAAGTAGGGTGGGCAGTATTCTTGCAAACAGAGTAGTGAGGGTGGAGGGCATGTTGGCCTGATACAGTCTAAAAGCAGGTGCCTGCCAGATCTACAAAAAGGGTGGTTGAGGTAGAGGTGCTGTTGTAGGCAATTGCACACAATGTTAAACAATAATAACAGTGATTACAGTAGATGCAGTGGCGTGCACAGAAAGTAAGGCAGCAGTAACCGCGGTAGCAGTGTATTAGGGTACAGATACAATGGCCCCACCTGGCTCCGGTGAGCGGTACTAAGGGTTTTTTCAAACGCGACCTGTACTCTCTCGCCCTAACTGTGTGCGCACGTCTCTGTGTACCAGTTGCCGTAGGTGGGCGGCTCTGTTGAGTGGGCGCACTGTGTGTCTCCACTGCGACCGGGGCCGTCTCGTGCCAAGGGGACAATTATTCAAATATATCACGTCTATGGGGTCACCACTGAATGTGAGCGAGATCAAAAGGGTTTTATATAAATCAATAAAGGGCATACAAAGGACTCTGCAAACTCTGAGAGCGCTCTGTCTGACAATAGCAAAGACAGTCCTACTTATTACACAACTAACGTCACGCATGACACAAGCTATAGGGGGCACATAGTCTTAGGGATTGGGTGGTGAAGGCTAGGTCGTATACATAGTATACAGTTGCTGTTCCAGGATTGGCGGACGTACGTGCGGTGCCACGCGGGGTAGACGGGTCAGCTGGGCTCTTCGGGGTGGAGCTGCCGGTTGTACATAACTTGTATTGATGATTGGTGGCTGCTCTAACACTTGCCCTTGTGGCCACACATTCGCAATCATTTGTCACATTCTACAATGTCAGGTGTCTGGTAAATCCTGTGACACATTGACCTTAACTCAAGGAGGAGACAGTGACATGGATATGTGATAGGGGGTATCCCTATCCATCTGTTGTAGTGACATTTGGGTTCAGGTATGGTAGTCCCACGAGTCCATGTGCAGGGCCAGGGGTACAGAGGGGGGTTATTTGATCGCCCTGTCCTGGTGGCTATAATGAAGGATGGTATTACGATCTGTTAGTACAAGGGTGGGCGCCCCCATTTGAGGGCCATTAACTTGGGGTGAACGGGGATACCAATGGCCCGTGGGGGGCATGTAACCAGTGCCCGGGAGAAAGTGGGATTTAGGACCAGGTAGCTCGTAATTCATAGAGTCAGGCTGTGGCGGCCTTTTGACATGGGGAAGGTGGATGCTTGAAGCGGGTCCAACAAGATTGGGAGGGGAGGCGATGCTGTGCAGTTCGAACACCAGCTATCCCTGGCGGGCCTGGGAGGGAGGAGGGGGGAGACGACCTTGCAGCTCTGGGCCTGTTTCCCTGCACAGGGCAGCTCCCCATATTATTGGAAAGGGTGGGTGGCAACACTTGGAGCTTCTGGTATTAAACACATATGTTTACATTAATATGGGAACACAAGCTGGAGAGGGTTTTGCTATTTAACACAGTATTTCACATCAGTAGTTGACATACGAACATGAGGTAGCATTAGGTCGGGTTGTGTGTAAGAGAGAGCACTGCATATTACATCCCAGTACCACCATCCCAGTACCAGGCTCCACTGCCTCGGCTGATCAACGTGCATTACAAATGCACTTTGTTACATCATGTACAGGAGCAATCACATATTTCTCTTAAATCACAGGTCTCCAGAACAGCAGCAAACGTTAATCAACACAACATATATTACACAAATGCTTATTTCTTTATGCAAGGTGCCTCGGGGGTTGGTGGGGGTGAGGGGCGCCACACAGTCCAACTTAGAGGGCTTGGTACAGGGTCAGGGCATGCAGGATTGGCCTGGTTTCAGTTACCTTCTAACAAGCCCGGTCACGGCTGGGGCAAATGATGTACTGCGGAAGGCCAAGTGATACAGTGTTTATTATGTTGTTTGTTCGTGTCTGGTTGCTCATGAGAACAGGCCTTCAGTGGATCTACCATGAGGTGGAGGCTGGGGGGGAGTGTATGGTCCTGTGAGCGCAGTCAAGCCGGGGTCAGGCTGCATCTTTCTGTGTGTGCGAGTGTGCGAGCAACTTTGCATGGACTGGATTTAAGCGCCTTTTTACACAAAATGGAGTTGTCTTAATACAAAATGGGGGCCATGCTATATCTTATACTGTAGTCGTGCAGCCTCACGTGCCGATCCGCAGCCCCCCCGCATCCTGGGCCCTTAGGGTGAGGGTGCTGCCGACGAGTCATGAGTCTCCACCTGGGTCAGAGATGTATGTGAGGGGGGCCCTGATGACCTATCCTCCCCTACATTACTTTGGGTCTAGATCCCAATGGTGTAAATGATACCGCCATATTGGACTAGCTAGTTCACCCAATGGGCTAATAGTGCTGTACATGAAGTAATTTCATCTAGCTATCACATGTAGAAATGACTTTTCCATGAGGCACGAAAGTTTGCCCAAAGCTCAAGAAGCCGCACTTTTAGTTCCCAACTAAAAACACTTTTTATTCAACATATGCAATTTATAGATGGTGTTTGGCACTAGTGCACTTGCTTTTAAGAAGGTTATTGTTTATCTAATTTGTTAAACATCTAACCTTTATGCCCGAGTTGCAGAGTGTTACAGAGGCCACAAATCTAAGCGCAGCGCGGACATCTCTAACAGTTGCAGATGACACACATTTCTATGCGCTTCAGTATTCCCATGGGTTGACTCAGTGCCATTCGGTAAGTTGTCTAAATATTTTCAAGTTGCAAATGCAAAGGTCTATCTAAAAATACAAGTGCAATGTAAATTACAAACGAGCCCATTAAAAGTAGATAATAAAATGCTTGTTTGTAGGCAGCCGCATATACATCAGATACGACACAGCATTCTCTTAGTAAAGTGTATGATGTTTTAACCCGTTGATGAAAAGTACAGCCAGAGTCATAAAATGGCAATTTAAAACAGCAACGTCCAAATCTGAAAGTGCCAGTGCATTGATAAGACATACTTCACAAATAAGCAATAGATAAAGTGCTAACTATTATAAAGTGCAAATGCTTAGACACGCCGATATAGACCATCATTATGACCATCAAGTTATGATTTAAAGCGGCATATTCCGTATCTAAAGGGCCAGTGCAGTAATGCAACATTTTTAATGAATGAATGAACAGACGATGGATAAAGTGCTAGTGCAATATTGTCCTTGATTGTAGGGAGGAATACCCCCCAGCCATAAATTAGGACAGGAGACATAATATCAAAAATGATAATATAGTACCTTAGCAATAAGGGCCACTTTACTAAAATGGACAGGCCACGTGTTAACCACTTGCTTCACATGGGGATCCACTTTTATCCTTTCTTCACAAATTGAGAGATTTACTGTAAAAATACATATAATTCTGGGTCATTGTTAAGCCCATCAGGCCTCAGAGTGTCAAATTTACAAATCAGAGACACCTCCAGTTGTCTCAACTTAAGTTCTCTGTTCCCCCATCTCTTATGTATAGGAACAAGAGCAAGACCCACAAATGTCATTTCCTCCATGTTTCTCCAAGAAATGTCCTATCAGTGGATTCGTGACATCTCCATTCTTGATCGCTCTATAATGCTGCAGGATGCGTAACTTTAAAGGCCCTATAGTTGAGCCAGTGTAATGGAGACCACAAGTACATGTAATGGCATGCACAACAAATTTAGTGATGCATGACATTTTGTGTTTATACTTCCATCCCATCCCGTTGTGAGCAATAAATGGTTGTTTTGATACAAAGTCACACATTTTGCAATTTGCACATTTACGGTAACCTGCCACATTCGATTTCAAAAATGGGCTAGGGGATCTAGTTTCAGTGATAACCATACTCAGAGAAAGTATATTTTTGAGAGTAGGGGCCTTGCGATATGTTACATTCGGAGTATTGCCCAGTACTTTTTTTCAAATCAGGGTCCGTTAGGAGAACATTCCAATGCTTTTTCATAATGCGTTTGATGTTCTGGGCTTGATGGTTATATCCTGTAATGAATCTCATCGTCTCATCCTTAAGATTTTTGTGGGTTTTAAATAATTCAGATCTATTAATACCTTCTGCTTTATCAAAACAGTCTGATACCACTTTATTGTTATAGCCTCGTTCTACAAATCTACGACCAATGTGTTTTGCTTCTATTTTATAGTCAATTTCCTTACTACATGCCCTTTTTGCTCTCAGAAACTCCCCATAAGGGATCGAATTTATCAATGAGGTGGGGTGGTGGCTTTGGGCATGCAGTGTATATATATCCTGGGTGTTAGTTTTAGCAGTCCCTTTAACAAAGTCTTAGCAGTGCACGGTGGTGGCGCGAGTTATGGTTGCTTAGCTTACCATAACTGGCGAATTTCAAGGGTTTTTCGGTTTTACTTGGAACCATAACGCCCCTTTAACAAAGTTTTTTTCACTGAATTTCATAGGTTTTTAGTAGCGCAACTTAACCATAACGTCCCTTTAACAAAGTTTTTTCACTAATAACTTTGACTTTATGTACTTGATGTCCGCGAACTCTTTTAATGTCCGTGAGCATGTTCGGAGAACAGTACCACTACCTAAAAACTCTGGGGGCGTATGTTTGATTGTTATATCATAACATAGGAACATTTAACAAATTCAAAAAGCAACACACATACACATTATATGTAGTAATACATAAGAAATGTAACCATATATGTAACACACTAACCATTCATTTAAATACAATATGTTCTAAAATGGAATTTACCAGAAGAAGATAAATAGGCTTCCAACATAATTACCTCACAGACACTACCGAACTAAGAACAACACTAGACATACACAGTACTTAGAACATATTTTACCTGAAATAGGAAGTGTACTTCATTTTACTCATATATTTATAAACTTTCTGTATTAGATAAAGAAATATATAATATCTTTTTTTTTTCTCACAGAAATGTCTAGTACACTGGAATGGCTAGAGCAGCATTTATCACATGAGGAAATGTCACAAGATAGTGAAACTAATAGTAAACACTTTACAATATAAACCATTTAATTATTATTATTATTTTATATACATTTAACATATTTATATTTTTTTGTACAGAGCATGCCAAAATAGAAAATACCTCTGAAGAAGCTGTTATGGAAAACACGCTTGACAGCATAAAAGAACAAATTAATTTATTGTTGACCAATTTTAATAATTTGAAAACTTTTGTTGAAAATCATTTTAAAACAAAAATGTCATACCATTGCCCCACATGTACTTGTCCCCCTCACCATATCCCAGTCCATTATCCCCAAACCCTCTCCATAACCCAAAACGTTTTGATGAGACTTCCATCCCTTCTTCACCTGATACCAATCATGTTGAAACCCCTAAATCTCCTGTTTTTGTTTTTGTTTCTGCCTCACCTTTTCTGTCATAAATTATTAATATATGTTAAATAAAGTAAAATATATTGAGTTGTAATTAATTTCCGTTTAAAAAAAAAAAACAATCCGTACTGTTCGCTGGCAAGTTCAAACTGTTCTAAGAACACACGCGGTGTCCGGAAATGTTCGTAAATAAACAAAAATGGAGGTGTCCTGAAGAACACTATACCTGTCCGTACTTTTCGTTAGCAAGTTGAAACAGTTCTAAGAACACAATTGGTGTTCTGAAATGTTTGTAAATAAACGAAAATGGAGGCGTTCTGAAGAACACTATACATGTCCTTACTGTTCGTTAGCAAGTTGGAAATGGGTCCCCTTGCGTGCACTGGATGTGCTTGCCCCCCTGTCCTGGGTTCCACCTTCCTCATCGGTGCCTGGGAGATAGAAGAGATGCAGGTCATCAGTGAGATTGCCAAATGGCAGTTGTGATTTGTTGCAGTGTCATATGTTCATACATTCAGGCATGATTTCATTTCTGTTGTGTGGCATTTGGTGTACTGAGGGGACATGTTGGCAATGATTGCATGGCTGGTGGCATTGGATTGTCTAGGTGTGGGGGGGACATGGGCATGGATGGGTCATGTTGCACCTCTGTTGGGATTACATATTTCACTCAGCATGCGTGTGGTGCAGGGGGTGGCAATCAGTATTCTGTTGGTGAGTTGATGTTGCCTTGGATAAAGGAATTACCTTGCCTAATCTATGGATTCTGGGTCGATGAATCCACTTGCGATCTCCTCCCATGCGGTGAGCTTAACAGGGGAGTGTGTGCCACCGCCTGTCGCCATTGCAGCCCTTCGGTTCTCCGCCAGGATCTTCCGGACCCGGAGGCGGAGGTCGTCCCAGCGCTTTCTGCAATCCCGTACGCTCCTTGGGGTGCTCCCCACTGCTGTTACCCTCTGAGCGACCTCCTGCCACACCTGTTTTTTACGGGTTTGGGCCGCATGCTTCAGGTCCGTGCTTAGGATGATGTCAGCATGCTGTTGTAGGGTGTCCGCTAGCATTGTCAATTCAGCATCTGAAAAGCGCTGCTTCTTCTTCCTTTGTGTGCTTTTTCCGGTGGCCTTTGACATCCTGGTTGTGTTTTGGCAGTCAACAACACGGGTGTAGTGGTGGTAATGGAGGATGGCAATGGATTGTGTTTTTTAAAGATGGCCGGCGGCCCGTTTCCCATTCCTGCGCGATGACGTGATTTCCGGTTCCGGATTTTACATACACGGTTATACCGTGCCGGTTGTACCGTGCTGGTATTTAGGTGTTGGTATGAGGTGGTGATGCTATGGGCGGGCCGCACGATGCCGGTATGAGGGGGTTGGTGGCACTTTACCGGCATGGCGGAATTGGCACTACCGGCATGGGGGAACGCGCGTGCCCGCGCACTCGTAATCACCCGCTGTTAGCGGGTTCATACGAGCACTGACCCACTCGTTCCGTCATACCGGTAATGCACCCGCTTTTACCGGCATACATCATAATGAGGCCCACTGATTGTAATGTTGCCCTCAAACATACAGCAATGTATTCTGCATTAGGGAGGAAGTGTACATTTTGATCTGAAATCAGAAAAGTTTGAAACACTGCACGTTTATATGAATCTCACTGTCCAATAGTATCCTATGTAGGATTTACTTTCCTTCGTTCAAGGGATCTGTAAGTAGGCATACCTCACACTCTGGACCAGCTGCAAGGGACGATGTAATTGTAGTTGAAATAACAGCATCCCCCTGTAACACAGTACTTGTTTTAGTACAGATGAAAACAGCGAAACGGAACAGAGACAATGGGATGCAGACAATGGTTCATATAAAGAGAAACCCATAAATGACACCTAGTGTAAACAACCGGCAGGATACATAAACAGTTTCATATTATTTAAAGTTCCAAGCATAATACATTCTTGTAATTGAAAAGTGAAATAAAATTACCTGATAGGCACTTGAAGTTGTTGTTGTCTCCTGAAGATAAATGGATGCACAATCTTTCTCCTTCATTTTCAGTGCACTGTCATGAAGTGGTAAAAGGGAAAATTAGATCTGCATTAGATATGTGGGAAGATCCATCTTTCGAGAATATGAACTTCTGCAAGTCTGTAGGGCTCACCATTGGTATACTGGACATGTCAGCGGTTTCGTCACTTGCGAGGGTCTGATCACTATGATTTCCTAATAAAATTGACATGTGAAGCAACCAATTATGAAAACATTTTGCTTCTTGTAAAGGGCACTATGGCAATGTTTTCCTACTTCATTTGAGGCTACATAAACCAGGAACAGATGTATAGTAACATGTGGTATAGTTAAAATGTAATGCAATCTGGTAAATATGCAAACTTTAGTAAGACACATTTACACTGAAAGCACCAATCCGTTCATAAAGTTACCTATTCAGTACCCCACCGCCTACAGCTAATTCATCATCTGGGACACACCTGAGGCAGCATGTGCATCAACAGAGTTGGAATTGCATTTAAAAGCAATTTATGAAACATTCTGGTTTGATGCTTTTTTATGTACTTCGATTGGTTGTACATATCCTGGGTAAGGTGCAGGCTGCAAATGCGGAATCGATTGGCCCTCAAGTCTCCCAAGACAGCCTGGGCTCTACTTTCAATCTCGTCCACCGCAAAACCACAATATCAAACCCATCTTCTTATTAAATCAACATCCTTCGGGAATGTATGCAGGATTGTGCCCTGACTTTTGATATGGCTCCTAGAACGGCAACCCAAAACCATACAAGCAGGCGTTCTTGAAAAAAAGATCTGTATAATAACAAAATAATTATACTGTATACATGAGATTGATGCCATTATATCATAGTTTTCTATGCAATGTTGTTTGGGTCAAAGTAGCAAAACCTGTGTAGCGTAGTCGAATATACAATGGGATAAATTTCAAACAGAATTGATTGATATGACGCAAATCGTAACGTGTTACTCGTCTGTTGAATGTACTTTCATGCATCAAAAGGAAACATGCTTATAGACATGGTCCGAGAAAGATGCAATCCCATTACAATGGACACTGATGAAATGTGCTATATATTGAGATCAGAAACATTAGACAATGCTAAAGTCATTGAGAAGAATGAACATTACACTACTGGGTACATTTTGGCGAAATAGATAGAAATTTTGAGATCAGAATGAGATGAATATAGTAAAGTTAATAGGTGACCTGCCCTTACCTTGCCTTGCAAACAATTAGTTTCAGCAAGCAGGGGAGTTAGTAGCAGGAAAAGTGGTAGCACAATCTACACTTGACTTCCAGTGCTGAGAGATGTTCTTCAGATTAATATCAAGGGGTTTATAAAGGATTAGAACAGTGGGTGTGTATATGAATGTGTGGCATGTTTCTGGCGGGTTCTGCTTGAGGGGATCCTGGAGACACTGGGTCTGGGGAGGCCATGTCAACAATGGCCCTTTTGCAGATGATACCTTTGAAGTGTACATGGTGTTTGGCACCTTGTCCATTCCCACCCTGCCAGCCCCCTTGAGAGTGCACGGCCACAAGTGCGAACTGCCATTTATAGTGGACAGGGGATGGATGGGCAAGAGATGTGCAGAAATGGGCCAGAATTCTGCTTAAGGGAGACACACTTATGTGATTTGCAGAGGCAAAGTTTGCTTCAGGGGAGCCTGGAGACACTGGGTCTGGGGAGGACTTGTGAACAATGGCCCCTGTGTGGAAGATACCTTTGAAGTATCCACAGTGTTTGGCACATTGGCCGTTCCAACTCTGCCAGACCCCTTGGGAGCGCACGGCCACAAGTGCGAACTGCCATTGATAGTGGAGGGGGGATGGATGGACAAGAGGCATGGAGAAAAGGGCCAGAACACTGCTGAAGGGAGACACACTTATGTGGATTGCAGGAGCGTGGTCTGCTTCAGGGGAGCCTGGAGACTCTGGGTCTGGGGAGGCCATGTGAACAATGACCCCTGTGTGGAAAATACCTTTGAAGTGTACATGGTGTTTGGCACGTTGGCCTTTCCCACCCTGCCAGCCCCCTTGGGAGAACATGGCCACAGGTGCAAACTGCAATTGATACTGGAGGGGGGATGGATGGACAAGAGGAGGGCAGAAAAGGGCTGGAACATTGCTGAAGGGAGACACACTTATGTGGATAGCAGGGGAGCAGTCTGCTTCAGGGGAGCCTGGAGACACTTGGTCCGGGGAGGCCATGTGAACAATGGCCGCTGTACAGAAGATACCTTTGAAGTGTACATGGCGTTTGGCACCTTGGCCATTCCCACCCTGCCAGCCCCCTTGGGAGTGCACGGCCACAGGTGTGAGCTGCCATTGATACTGGAGGGTGTATGGAAGGGCATGAGGTGTGCAGATGAGGGCTGGAACACTGCTTAAGGGAGACACACGTGTGTGGATTGCAGGGGCATGGTCTGCAAGAGAGGGGACCCTGGAGACACTGGGTCCGAGAAGGCCATGTGAACAATGACCCCTGTGTGGAAGATACCTTTGAAGTGTACATGGTGTTTGGCACCTTGGCCGTTCCCACCCTGCCAGCCCACTTGGGAGCACATGGCCACAGGTGCAAACTGAAATTGATACTGGAAGGGGGGTGGATGGACAAGAGGTGGGCAGAAAAGGGCTCAAACACCGCTGAAGGGAGACACACTTATGTGGATTGCAGGGGCGCAGTCTGCTTCAGGGGAGCCTGGAGACACTGGGTCCGAGGTGGTCATGTGAACAATGGCCCCTGTGTGAAAGATACCTTTGAAGTGTACATGGTGTTCAGCACCTTGGCCTTTTATAATGGACAGGGATGGATTGTTGCAGAGGAAGTGACCGTAAAAGAGCACCAACCATTCTTTCATGTCCCTCATAGAGAAGTGAGCGTGTCCTTGAATCACTGAAAAATTGAAACAACTATTCATAAAAGCTCTTTTGTATTTTATTTTGTTGCTGATGTTGATGGCACAAATATACTGAACATTGTATACTTCGGGTTGCAGCACAGTGTGGGAAAATCCCCTGAACTGTCCGCAATCAATGGGGAATTTGGCACGAATGGCTCCAACGACACTGGCAGATATTACTCATCGAACGCGGAATCCAAACCTCCTATGAAGCCAGCATGTAAATGAACGGTAGGCCACCAGCCTGTACCCCCTGTGGAAGAGAAACACACATGCTGTAATGAAATGCACCTGGAAAGTGTACAAACCTTAATTGAAAATGCACCCTCTATCCTATGGCAAAGTTGCCTGTACAAATGTTACTTCATGGATCAAACAACTTGGTGTTTGAAGTGTAGAAACATTACAAACGTGAACACCTATGCAATCCATAATATTTGGGCCACAGAGAAATATTGTTTCTTAGGTGAACGTGAAAGACGCATAAAATGCACACTCTGATTTCCCCTAAAGCGTGAGAAATGTATTCAATTGGCAGACTACATTAATTTGGCAGTGGTAGATCAAAGTTACAACAATATAGGAGACAAACATTAAATGTTAGTGGCCTCAGTGGTCAAAATGACAACACATCTTTAGTACACTTACTTGTTACTTGGATTGCGTGGGACGAACTGTTGTGCGAAGTTTGTGCATAGTACCATCATAATCCTGAACACGGACCTTGTGAGGCAGGCTGCCCTAAAGTCATGCAGCTCGGTAACACATAGCAGTGGTGTGTCTTCTTCGGTTATGTAGGCCAAGAGTTTTCTCGGCTGGTACACCAGGTGGAAACGTCTTCCATGCGACTATGCTCTGGCTCACGATCCAGTGATTCATATTCCCAAATGTCGTTCGATTGCCCCATCGTTTCCCTATCTTTCTCTATCAACTCATTCTGCCTCGGAATACTCCAGCCCGTACTGGTAGGGCTGTATTGTTGCCATTATACAACAAAATTGAAATCAATAGTAATGCTGTTCGCAGGGGCTGCGTGCAACAAAGACAGCTGAACACAACAGAAACGAGTCACAGGCTATACAAAAAATAAACAGTGAAATGATTGAAAAAGCAAATCTGATGTTGTCTGATAAGAAGCAGTCTGTTTATACTTATTGAGGAAAGAGGCGTCCTGCCATTTCCATGGAGACACATCATTAGCTGGCGCACAGAGAATGTTGACACCAGATGCGCATTTGCTTTGTGAAATGGGCCGTGCGCGTCTAGTGATGTCAGCTTCAGGGGCAGGTGATATGATTTAGTGCTGCAGGGGCACTTGGACCTTTTGCAATCGATCCACGGATAAGATTAGCACAAGATGGCCTTGCCCTGCTTGTTGATTTTGCATGTGTAAAAGTGCTGAAAACTAAGGTAAGGTACATAGGCAATGTTTTTTACCATCAATCACAGTTTGCTTAAAACCACATGCCCGAACCCTCCGGACAATAACATTTTTGAGCGCACTATTCCTTTAACAATAGAAAAATTACTACACACATTTGTTACTACAAAAAATACATATGAACAGCATCAATGTACAGAAATCTGACGCACATACAGGGAAAATCCAATGAGGAGGAAAGAAACATCATGATCAGAAAATGACAATAAGATTACAGTTCACCATCATGTATACAAATGAATTGTCTGTTTGGGGCCTACTTTATGTCCCATGTATTTGTACCATGAAGTCAGGCCAAACTGTAAGGAAAGTGCCGCAATAACATATGACAAGGCAAATGTTTAGATATACAGCACCTTTACAATTGCAACATTCTCTGTGTCACTGAACAAAAGCAACTGTCCCAGACAGGTGATATCAGGGATGTCATCAATGGTGCCATTTGTGATGTCATCTTTGATGTCCTGGGTATTAGTCTTATCAGTGCATGGGGGTGGCGCAAGATATGGTTGCATAGCTTACTTTAACTGGCGAATGTCTTGGTTTTTTCGATTTTACTAGTAACAATAATGTCCTTTAACAACGTCTTTTTCACAGAATTGTATAGGTTTGTATTAGTGTAACTTAACCATACGTCCCTTTAAAAAAGGGCCTCATTAAGACCCTGGGGCTAATGGGTTAACGGCGCCATAAAAGGCTGCAGTGCCGTTAACCCATTAGCGCCTGATTATGAGGTCCCTTTGCGGGACCCGACCTTAACGGCTGGTCTACACCAGACGTTAAAGTAGGGACCCGCAAAGGGACCTTGGTGCTAAGTTCGGTACCGCAATTTGAGGTACCGTACTTAGCGCCTTCCCCATTGAGCCCTATGGGGCAAAAATGGGAATGGGCAAGGGCCATGGAGGAAGGGGGAATTACCGCCCCGCCAACCTTGTAATGGGGTGGTAATCCCCCCTTTCTCCATGGCGGAATCGGTAAATTACCGGCATGGACCATGATGCTATTAGCACCATGGTTTTCCGCCTGGGTCGTAATGAGGCCCAAAGTGTTTTCACTGAATTTCAATGGTTTTATAATTGAAATTATTTAATAATATCACACCACTGTATTGCAGTTATTAACAATTCATCTTTAAACATATTTGACAGTACTATAAAAATCCTTTACATTAAAAAAGTATTCTACTGACCATGCAGCAATTTAAAAGTCAGCAGACTAAACTTTGTGTGCACGGACATACCATGATACAGTTGGCTGCAACCCACCCCGAAAACACAGGCGACAACGCAATTATCATGTTTCCTTTTCACACAAACAATATACAAACACCAACATTACAAATAATGAATACAACTCAAAAATACATTTACACAGACTTATATGTATCCAAATGTAAAAGATATCTCTTCTGGGTGTTAGTTTTAGCAGTGCACGGTGGTGGCGCGAGTTATGGTTGCTTAGCTTACCATAACTGGCGAATTTCAAGGGTTTTTCGCTTTTACTTGGAACCATAACGTCCCTTTAACAAAGTTTTCTCACTGAATTTCATAGGTTTTTAGTAGCGCAACTTAACCATAACGTCCCTTTAACAAAGTTTTTCACTGAATTTCATAGGTTTTTAGTAGCGCAACTTAACCATAATGTCCCTTTAACAATGTTTTTTCACTGAATTTCATACAACAGTACCACTACCTAAAAAGTCTGGGGGGGGGGGGTATGTTTAATTGTTATATTATAACATGATAACATTTAAAAAATTCACAAAGTAGTACACATACATATTATATGTAGTAATACATAAGAAATGTAACCCATATATGTACCGCACTAATCATTCATTTAAATACAATATATTCTAAAATGGAATATACCAAGAGAAGATAAATAGGCTTCCAACATAATTACCTTACAGACACTCCACAACTAAGACCAAGACCACACCTACAGAGTACTCAGAACATATCTTACCTGAAATAGTAAGTGTACATCATTTTACTCATATCTTTATAAACTTTCTGTATTAGATTAAAAAAAAATATTATATATTTTTTTTTTTCTCACAGAAATGTCTAGTACTCTGGAATGGCTAGAGGAGCACTTCCCACATGACGAAATGTCAGAAAATAGTGAAGCTAATGGTACACACTTTACAATATAAACCATTTAATTGTTATTATTTTATATATATTTAACATATATATTTCCTTTTGTACAGAGCATACCAAAATAGAAAATATGTCTGAAGAAACTGTTATGGAAAACACGTTTGACATCTTAAAAGAAAAAATTGATTTATTATTGAGCAATTTTAATAATTTGAAAACTTTTGTTGAGGATCATTTTAAAAAAAAACCTCATGCCGCTGTCCCACATGTACTTGTCCCCCTCACCATATCCCAGTCAATTATCCCCAAAACCTCTCCATAATCCAAAGCGTTTTGATGAGATTTCCATCCCTTCTTCACCTGATACAAATCATGTTGAAACCCCTATTTCTCCTGTTTTTGTTTCTGTTTCTGCCTCACCTTCTCTGTCATAAATTATTAATATATGTGAAATAAAGTTACATTTTTATATTGTGTTGTAATTACTTCCCATTTTTTATTTTTTTTAAAACAATGTAGATGTCCGCGGACAGCGCGGGTGTTCTGAAATGTTCGTAAATAAACGAAAATAGAGGTGTCCTGAAGAACACTATACCTGTCCGTTTTGTTCGCTAGAAAGTTGAAACTGTTCTAAGAACCCAATTGGTGTCCTGAAATGTTCGTAATTAAACGAAAATGGAGGTGTCCTAAAGAACATTATACCGGTCCGTACTGTTTGCTAGCAAGTTGAAACTGTTCTAAGAACACAAGCAGTGCCTGAAATGTTCGTAATTAAATGAAAATGAAGGTGTCCTAAAGAACACTATACCTGTCCGTACTGTTTGCTAGCAAGTTGAAACTGTTCTAAGAACACAAGCGGTGTCCTGAAATGTTCGTAATTAAATGAAAATGGAGGTGTCCTAAAGAACACTATACCTGTCCGTACTGTTCGCTAGCAAGTTCAAACTGTTCTAAGAACCCAATTGGTGTCCTGAAATGTTTCTAATTCAACGAAAATGGAGGTGTCCTAAAGAACACTATAACTGTCCGTAGTGTTCGCTAGCAAATTTAAACTGTTCTAGAACATTCGCGATGTCCAGAAATGTTCATTTGATGTGTGACACACTTTGAATTAATTCACGACCCGAACACTGTCCGTAGAACATCAACGCGCATGCGCAAACCAATGTCCGTGCATTTGGTGTCCTGCGGACAGGAGCTTCCTTCACGGACCTGTTCGCGAAGGGATCATGTGACCGCGCCCATGCTGATCGCGTGTTCTGAATGCGGACACTGTTCGTGTCCCCGAACAATTTAAAAGTACATTTTCGAGTAATCCACAATATTTTTCCATAAAAACTCATCATGGCACAAGTCCCACATAGTAATCCTGAGTTTCTAAATATGTTTTGAAACTTTTTGAACCCGTTTTTGTGTTTGATCTGTCCGCGGACAGCGCGCATGTCCGCGAACTGCGTACAAGCACCCCTATAAAAGACCACGCCCTAGAGCTTATTCTCATTGTGTTTCTGGCTATTCTTCAGAATACAGCTATTTCTCCAGCAGCTTGCTGATTCCACCATCGAGATGGTATCCCTGGCTGCAGAACTGCCACCTGGTGCTGCACCTGCTTCAGCACCACCCCCACCCCCTCCACCACAACCACCTTCCCAAGGGCCTAAAGAGGGGAACAGGAGTGAGGATGCAGAGGAGGAAGAAGAGGATGATGAGAATGAGGGAGTGGAAATCCCTACTACCCGCACTAGACGTGAGTCTTGGGTGTGGCGGTTATTTTCCATTTATGGGAATGGTCCTAAGGCTTGTGCGAACCGTGTTATCTGCAATGAGTGCAAAATGATACTCAGTCGCGGGAAGCACGGTTCGTACAGCTTTGGGACCACGACCATGAAGCGACACCTGAGGTCATTTCACTCTGGGGCTATTCGCAAGGTTGTACCTTGCGAAGAACGTAGTCGGTTGATTTCCTCTACTTCATTCTTCATTTCTGATCCTGTCACCACAAGGACCACCTCGTGGGACAGCGTCTTCCTCAAACTGCCTCACAGGCCATACAGAATTCTGATGAGCCTTACCTTTCGAGGGTCACAGTTGTATGTATGTACTGTGACACAGTACTCTGCAGGGGGGAGCGACTTCGGAGTGCTTTTGAGACTATCGTCTCAGAGCACGAGAAGACCTGCTCACTACCCAAATAAAGCCCACTCTACATCTTCCTCTCTCAGCTCGCCCTTTCTTATCCCTGTGGTTGGTGTCCCCCCCTTTACCCTACTTTCCCCTCCTCTCCTAGTGTGTTGTGTCTAAAAAACCAAACAAAATACAAAATTACAAAAATCAGAAAAAATAAGGCTCTTTTCAGAGCCACCTTTCACAGTTAAAAATAGAAGTGAAGATAAAAAAACCAGGCCCCTTTGTATTTCTTAAAAGTCTGCAGACAGTTCGCGAACATTAAAGAAATTGGGGTGCTACCCTATTGTTACCATTGCATTTTTCTCTGGGATGAAGTGGTGGCTCTGAAAAGAGCCTTTGGGAGGTGTTTGTATGTCAAAAATTATAAATACTTAACACCTACTTCAAAATGGTTGCTGTATTTCTAAAAAAGGTTGCAATGCATTTTGTACATTTCTCAGAAAAATCTGATTGCCAGCATAAGTAAGATGTACTCCATCGCTGCGAAAAATGTATGTACTACGAAACATAATATTTTCATTGTGAAAAGAGGACATGCCAAAATCTCTTCGAAATGCACAAACAGCCTTATTAACATTGCGCCTTGCTTTTTCCATTTGTGGACCAAATGAAGAAGAATGAAGCCACATTTGTCTCTGCGCAATCCGTGAAAATATTACTTGAGAATTAGGAAACATGTCCATGACTTTCCCAAGTCCTTCTTTCATAGAAAATTGCAAAGAAATTCCAGACACATGTCCTAAACTGTTCCCTCCACAATGAATTATAATTATGTCTGGATGTTGCTTTCTTTCCAAAGTAGCACAGAGAGGTAGCAAGTCCAACCACTTCATTCAACGTACTCCATGCCAGTGTACTTCCACATGTGGAAATCCAAGATCTACAACTACTCCACAGCTTTCTGCATGCATCTTCAACCAATGCATCCACAAATCTCCCAAAATCCAAACAATCTGTTTTCTGAAACACACAGCCATAGCTATCTGTTGTTCTCTCAGCAAAAAGAGTATCTGAGAAACTCTCTCCTGGCACAACACACCCACTACACTTTCCTGACCAATCCCTTTCACTGCTCATTCTCATTTGCATGACTTCTAAACCCAAAAATCCCCGGATGTAACTCCCGATGTCCGCGAACTACCGCCATGTCCGCGGACATATTGTAACATGAACAGCCCTTCTACCATTTTCACTTCACTCTCTGTGCCATTCCCTCATTGGATGTAGCTAAGAAATCACATGACCATGCACCAATCACATTCAAGACCTCTACATCTAACTGCATCATCATAGATCAGCACTGCAAATGTACTGTGAATCTCTCTGAGTACAAGTGTCATATCATTGGCAAGCACCATTTACAAGAAATACTGTACAAGTCTCCAAGATTTCTACTTGCAGCTCCATGCATATCCATATGCATGAACACAAACTACAGGTATGCATATTTTCTGTACAGTACATGAACACATTTTCAAACTGACTGTTAGCTTGTGTAATCTGTAAAATGAATCTACTGTCTTTTTTTCCAATTTCCTAACATCAACTATCACTTATAAACCTTTATACTATTTACTTTCTTTATATACACACTATCAAATCATGTTAAACTAACATTTTTAAATGAAATTTATAGACCTCATATATTCAAACAAAATTGCATGCATGCACACTCTATGTTCAAATCTCAAAAAATAATACTTATACAATTACATTTATTTATTTATTTATTTGATTACTTTAATTTAAGCATGACATATAGGCACTATTACCTAGAACAGCTTAGTTACAGAAATGGTGGTATTCAGTGGTACATTATGAATTTCACAAGACATACTAAAGATATTTTGTTTGTTACAGTTACTTATTGCAATACAATTTGTTCAATAAGAATATATCATATGTATTGAACTGATGCGACGTATCTTATGTGAATAAAATAGTTTTAATAGTTTTAAGGAAGGCGCTGAGGATTTCAATTAAAAAAATCAATATCTAAATTAAAAACAACGCTATATACAAACAAAATTGCTAATTTATTTATTTTACAATTGCAGTGAAGACCATTCTCCTGAAAAGAAGCAGCTGAATTTCAAGAACATAGAAGAACTAAGAATTAAACTGCTAATTTTAGAAAAAAAGTAAGTAGAATATCACCATAATATTTGTATTATCACTCAAACATACTGTAAAGTTAATTCATGCCTAAAAATAGAGATTGTGCACCATTCTGTCCAAAAATCCCCATGTCTTAAACAGCGATTTACAGCCAGAATGGTGCACAAATTCCTACTTTTTGACACACAAATTACCCAACTAAACCGCTAGAATTTTCATATTATAGAACAAACAACTGTTTTTATTGTATACATTAGGTTTACTATTTGTACATCTCCACACCACTAGCTTATTTTTTTCTGTCATCTGACCCTGAGTTTAGTAACATATTAATTGAAGAATACACATCCCTACTAGTTGTAGTTCCCAATGCACAATCAGACACCATTACATACATCATCTTACTCAAACACTCATGCACACAGCACACATACATTGCAGAACACCCCAACCCATACCTTCTTTATTTTTTTCAACAGACCCTGAAGAATGCCTACCAAAAGTCAAGTCCATAGAAAGCAACGCAGAAGTAGAGCAAATGAAAATAAAAGTGTCCAACATAAGCAGCCATCTCTAGCAGAATTTGTAAAAAAAAGTTGAAACAAAACAGCTAATACAGTCATTTAGAGAAACACAAGAAGTTTCAAGTACAAAAACTTTGCCTCCTCTATCAAAATGTAAAACAAACCAAAAAACAATTAACAGGAAATCACCTATCACTACAGATAAAACTACTTCTTTAAATTTTATTATAGTGCAAAGTAAGCATACCAAGAAAAGTATTTTAGCCAAAATGTTCCGTCACAAAGTCCTTCAAAATCTTATAAAAACAGGAGAGAAATCCGGTTCAATGCTTAAAACCTATCGTAGGCAATTAATTTTAGAAGCGTTGATAGATAGTTCAATTCTTCTCAAAAGAAAGTTATTTATTTTAGTGTTAAACAAAATGAAACCACTAACAAAACGAATAACTAAATTACAAAAAAGACTTCTCAATAAACGAAATGTCAACAGAAAGAACTTCTTAAGTATCTGCGGAGCTGAATGGAGTCACACTACGAGTACAGAACCATACTTTAATGAAGAAGCTTTCAAACAAAAGCAAACAAATACAATTCCATACATAGCAGTGGTCGAGGTTATGAAAAAGTTAATAATACCATAATGAAACAAGAAGTACTCCTTACAAAAATATGCCCTGAAAACTTAGAAGTACCCCTCCATTCAACTGAATCAGAACGTCTAGTAAGCAAATGGCCATGCACGTCAATATGTAACATTCCCAAACAATTTTTCAAGTCTTTACGCCAACTCCTCAATCAATATGTAAAAAGCAAAGACAAAATCAAAATTAAACTACTGCAAAATATGGATACCTGTCCAGTGCGCAAATACACAGGACTACAAGGACATTCATTGGCCTGCATTACAGAACCTACTTGTAAAACCACCTTCCATGATATCAAAAGAATATCAACACATCATTCAACGATAAGAAATCTAGTCTATAAACTGGACTATGCTAAAAGTCCTGCTTTAGAACTAGCAAATTTAAATAACATTCTTCTACATGGTACAGCGAAAGACCTACTTCAAGAAATTGACTATATCCAGAAAAAATATTTTGGAAGTGAAAGCCATTTACAGAGTGAAATAGCTTTAAACCAAATTAGCAACATTTCTACACATGGCAACCTTTTGCTAAACACATACAAAAAAGAAATACTAACATTTAAAAGTACATCAGCTGAAGTACCAAACCATGTATGTGTATGTTGTCGCAGAACTTTTTATGAAAGTAACACGAAAACTGTAGACCTATCATATAAAATAGAAGACAATGAAGATTCTAAATGGTTTGAATTAGCTCTCTATCTTGTAGCAGAAAACAAATACGAAATAAGTGACCCCTTAATACTTTGCAGTTACTGCACTACAAAACTTGACAACAAACAAAGTCCATCATGTGCTACCACAAATAATTTGGAATTATACCCACTACCAAAACCCCTACAACAACTTAATTTATCTGAGAGCATCATCATTCAAACAGTACACCCATTTCAAGCAAGAATACGCCTTCAACCAAAAACAGCAAAATTACCTCCCTCTGAATTGGTAAAAGGCATTCGTGGAAAAGTAGTTTATTTACCATTAGATCTAAAAGAAAATGTGCATACTCTAGGAGTGCAACGTCCAATGCAGCAATCTTTAATTATCTTAGTAAATGGAGTACCTACAAAAGACAAAAAAATATGGCAACAGCTGGTAGATTTACATAGAGTTAGACAAGCATTACAATATCTTAAAGAGAATAATGAATATTACAAAGAAATTAATATTGAAGAAAACTTGAAAGATACAACTGAAATAATTCAAGAAACTCAAGAAGCTGGTCAATTTGAGCTACTAGATCCTGCTACAATTTCAAATACTTTAGACCATTATACAATTCATCCTTTGCACTCTAATGACACCATAGAAGATGCACTGGAAACATACCAAATGCGTCAAACAAATGGATCACCAATCAGCATATGGGAAAAAAGTATAGAAGCACATGCTTTTCCTCTACTCTTTCCTACTGGCAAAGGAGGGAGGTTTGATGATAGACCTATTCAAATATCAGCTTCAGAATACCGCACATTACGGATGTATTCTGAAGATGTCAGATTTGGAATACATATTCCACCTACTCTTTGAAAGTGAACTAGCAACTTTATGTTACGGAGTTGCACACATATTAAAATCAGGATCACACTTTCAAAATGTGACAGCTACACAATTATTACAAAAAGTGCAACAAAAGGATGAGGTTTTACAATCAAATATTACAAATCTATTAGCAAATATGCGTGGTACTAAAGAGTACAGGTTTCGACGTCATGGAGATGTACGTTGTATGATCAGAAACCTTGGCCCACCCACTTGGTTTGTTACATTAAGTTGTGCAGAATATGCATGGCAAGATTTACATGATTTCCTATGCATATCAAATTAAAACAAAACAAACATATATATACTAACACCAGGAGAACTTTGTTCTTTGGATCCTGTTAATGTTTCAAGATATTTTCACCATCACTTCATTGCTATGCTACATTTTATTTGTAATAAAACTGTTCCTCGCCTTGGAGAAGTGCAACACTTTTTTTGGAGAAAAGAATACCAAACCAGAGGAGCACCACATATCCACATGCTTTTATGGATAAAATATGCTCCTAAATTTGGTCAAGACAGTGATGCCACTGTTTTACAGTTTATTGAAAAATATGTCACTTGTGAAATTCCATCAGAATCCACAAATAGTGATCTTCATGCACAAATCTTACAATTTCAAAGACATAAATGTGGCAAATATTTCAGTACGGACAGCGTCTTCAAAACACCCCCTACGAACATTTCAGGACAACGCAAGAGTTCTTAGAACACTTTCAACTTGCCATCGAACAATACGGACAGCGTCTTCAGGACACCCCCTACGAACATTTCAGGACACCGGGAGAGTTCTTAGAACACTTTCAACTCGACAACGGACAATACGGACAGCGTCCTCAGGACACCCCCTACGAACATTTCAGGAAAAAGCGTGTGTTCTTAGAACACACCCCCATTTCGTTTATGTGCGAACATTTCAGGACAACGCGAGAGTTCTTAGAACACTTTCAACTCGACAACGGACAATACGGACAGCGTCCTCAGGACACCCCCTACGAACATTTCAGGACAACGCGTGTGTTCTTAGAACACACCCCCATTTTGTTTATTTGCGAACATTTCAGGACACCGAGACAGTTCTTAGAACACTTTCAACTTGCCATCGAACAATACGGACAGCATCTTCAGGACAACCCCTACGAACATTTCAGGACAACACGTGAGTTCTTAGAACACACCCCCATTCAACTTGCTTGCGAACAAAACGGACACATATTGAGTCCTCAGAACACCCCCATTCAGTTTATTTAGAACATTTCAGAACACCGAGACAGTTCTTAGAACACTTTCAACTTGCCACTGAACAATACCGACAGCGTCCCCAGAACACCCCCATTTTGTTTATTTGCAAACATTTCAGGACACCGCAAGTGTTCTTAGAACAGTTTCAACTTGCTTACGAACAAAACTGACACATATTGAGTCCTCAGAAGACCCCCCATTCAGTTTATTTACAAACATTTCAGGACACCGAGACAGTTCTCAGAACACTTTCAACTTGCCATCGAACAATACGGACAGCGTCTTCAGGACACCCCCTACGAACATTTCAGGACACCGCGAGAGTTCTTAGAACACTTCAGGACAACGCGTGTGTTCTTAGAACACACCCCCATTTTGTTTATGTGTGAACATTTCAGGACAACGCAATAGTTCTTAGAACACTTTCAACTTGACATCGAACAATACGGACAGCGTTCTCAGAACACCCCCATTTTGTTTATTTGCGAACATTTCAGGACACCCCGAGTGTTCTTAGAACACTTTCAACTTGCCATCGAACAATACGGACAGAGTCTTCAGGACACCCCGTGCGAACATTTCAGGACACCGAGACAGTTCTTAGAACACTTACAACTTGCCATCGAACAATAAGGACAGCGTCTTCAGGACACCCCCTACGAACATTTCAGGACACCGCGAGAGTTCTTAGAACACTTCAGGACAATGCGTGTGTTCTTAGAACACACCCCCATTTTGTTTATGTGCGAACATTTCAGGACAACGCAATAGTTCTTAGAACACTTTCAACTTGACATCGAACAATACGGACAGCGTTCACCGAACACCCCTATTTTGTTTATTTGCGAACATTTCAGGACACCCCGAGTGTTCTTAGAACACTTTCAACTTGCCATCGAACAATACGGACAGCGTCTTCAGGACACCCCCTGCGAACATTTCAGGACAACGCAATAGTTCTTAGAACACTTTCAACTTGACATCGAACAATACGGACAGCGTTCTCAGAACACCCCCATTTTGTTTATTTGCGAACATTTCAGGACACCCCGAGAGTTCTTAGAACATTTTCAACTCGACAACGAACAATAAGGACAGCGTCCTCAGGACACCCCCTACGAACATTTCAGGACAACATGTGTGTTCTTAGAACACACCCCCATTTTGTTTATTTGCGAACATTTCAGGACACCGAGACAGTTCTTAGAACACTTTCAACTAGCCATCGAACAATACGGACAGCGTCTTCAGGACCCCCCTACGAACATTTCAGGACACCGCGAGAGTTCTTAGAACACTTCAGGACAACGCAGGTGTTCTTAGAACACACCCCCATTTTGTTTATGTGCGAACATTTCAGGACAACGTGAGAGTTCTTAGAAAACTTTCAACTTGACAACGAACAATACAGACAGCCTCCTCAGAACACCCCCATTTTGTTCATTTGCGAACATTTCAGGACACCCTGAGTGTTCTTAGAACACTTTCAACTTGACAATGAACAATACGGACAGTGTCCTCAGAACACCCCTTGCGAACATTTCAGGACACCGAGACAGTTCTTAGAACACTTTCAACTTGCCATCGAACAATACGGACAGCGTCTTCAGGACACCCCCTACGAACATTTCAGGACAACGCGAGAGTTCTTAGAACACTTCAGGACAACGCTTGTGTTCTTAGAACACAACCCCATTTTGTTTATGTGCAAACATTTCAGGACAATGCGAGAGTTCTTAGAACACTTTCAACTTGACAACAAACAATACGGACAGCGTCATCAGAACACCCCCATTTTGTTTATTTGCGAACATTTCAGGATACCCTGAGTGTTCTTTGAACAGATTCAACTTGCCACAGAACAATACGGACAGCATCCCCAGAACACCCACATTTTGTTTATTTGCGAACATTTCAGGACACCGCGAGTGTTCTTAGAGCGTCTTCAGGACACCCCCTACGAACGTTTCAGGACACCGCGAGAGTTCTTAGAACACTTCAGGACAACACGTGTGTTCTTAGAACACACCCCCATTTTGTTTATGTGCGAACATTTCAGGACAACGCGAGAGTTCTTAGAACACTTTCAACTTGACAACGAACCGTACAGACAGCGTCCTCAGAACATCCCCATTTTGTTTATTTGCTAACATTTCAGGACACCCCGAGTGTTCTTAGAACACTTTCAACGTGCCATCGAACAATACGGACAGCGTCTTCAGGACACCCCCTGCGAACATTTCAGGACACAGAGACAGTTCTTAGAACACTTTCAACTTGCCATCGAACAATACGGACAGCGTCTTCAGGACACCCCCTACGAACATTTCAGGACAACCCGAGAGTTCGTAGAACACTTTCAACTTGACAACGTACAATACGGACAGCGTCATCAGAACACCCCCATTTTGTTTATTTGCGAACATTTCAGGACACCGCGAGTGTTCTTAGAACACATTCAACTTGCCACAGAACAATACGGACAGCGTCCCCAGAACACCCCCATTTTGTTTATTTGCGAACATTTCGGGACACCGCAAGTGTTCTTAGAACAGTTTCAACTTGCTTGCGAACAAAACAGACACATATTGAGTCCTCAGAACACCCCCCATTCAGTTTATTTAGAACATTCCAGAACACCGAGACAGTTCTTAGAACACTTTCAACTTGCCACTGAACAATACCGACAGCGTCCCCAGAACACCCCCATTTTGTTTATTTGCAAATATTTCAGGACACCGCAAGTGTTCTTAGAACAGTTTCAACTTGCTTACGAACAAAACTGACACATATTGAGTCCTCAGAAGAACCCCCATTCAGTTTATTTACAAACATTTCAGGACACCGAGGCAGTTCTCAGAACACTTTCAACTTGCCATCGAACAATACGGACAGCGTCTTCAGGACACCCCCTACGAACATTTCAGGACACCGCGAGAGTTCTTAGAACACTTCAGGACAACGCGTGTGTTCTTAGAACACACCCCCATTTTGTTTATGTGTGAACATTTCAGGACAACGCAATAGTTCTTAGAACACTTTCAACTTGACATCGAACAATACGGACAGCGTCTTCAGGACAACCCCTACGAACATTTCAGGACAACACATGAGTTCTTAGAACACACCCCCATTCAACTTGCTTGCGAACAAAACGGACACATATTGAGTCCTCAGAACACCTCCATTCAGTTTATTTAGAACATTTCAGAACACCGAGACAGTTCTTAGAACACTTTCAACTTGCCACTGAACAATACCGACAGCGTCCCCAGAACACACCCATTTTGTTTATTTGCAAACATTTCAGGACACCGCAAGTGTTCTTAGAACAGTTTCAACTTGCTTACGAACAAAACTGACACATATTGAGTCCTCAGAAGACCCCCCATTCAGTTTATTTACAAACATTTCAGGACACCGAGACAGTTCTCAGAACACTTTCAACTTGCCATCGAACAATACGGACAGCGTCTTCAGGACACCCCCTACGAACATTTCAGGACACCGCGAGAGTTCTTAGAACACTTCAGGACAACGCGTGTGTTCTTAGAACACACCCCCATTTTGTTTATGTGTGAACATTTCAGGACAACGCAATAGTTCTTAGAACACTTTCAACTTGACATCGAACAATACGGACAGCGTTCTCAGAACACCCCCATTTTGTTTATTTGCGAACATTTCAGGACACCCCGAGTGTTCTTAGAACACTTTCAACTTGCCATCGAACAATACGGACAGAGTCTTCAGGACACCCCGTGCGAACATTTCAGGACACCGAGACAGTTCTTAGAACACTTACAACTTGCCATCGAACAATACGGACAGCGTCTTCAGGACACCCCCTACGAACATTTCAGGACACCGCGAGAGTTCTTAGAACACTTCAGGACAATGCGTGTGTTCTTAGAACACACCCCCATTTTGTTTATGTGCGAACATTTCAGGACAACGCAATAGTTCTTAGAACACTTTCAACTTGACATCGAACAATACGGACAGCGTTCACAGAACACCCCCATTTTGTTTATTTGCGAACATTTCAGGACACCCCGAGTGTTCTTAGAACACTTTCAACTTGCCATCAAACAATACGGACAGCGTCTTCAGGACACCCCCTGCGAACATTTCAGGACAACGCAATAGTTCTTAGAACACTTTCAACTTGACATCGAACAATACGGACAGCATCCCCAGAACACCCACATTTTGTTTATTTGCGAACATTTCAGGACACCGCGAGTGTTCTTAGAGCGTCTTCAGGACACCCCCTACGAACGTTTCAGGACACCGCGAGAGTTCTTAGAACACTTCAGGACAACACGTGTGTTCTTAGAACACACCCCCATTTTGTTTATGTGCGAACATTTCAGGACAACGCAAGAGTTCTTAGAACACTTTCAACTTGACAACGAACCGTACAGACAGCGTCCTCAGAACATCCCCATTTTGTTTATTTGCTAACATTTCAGGACACCCCGAGTGTTCTTAGAACACTTTCAACTTGCCATCGAACAATACGGACAGCGTCTTCAGGACACCCCCTGCGAACATTTCAGGACACCGAGACAGTTCTTAGAACACTTTCAACTTGCCATCGAACAATACGGACAGCGTCTTCAGGACACCCCCTACGAACATTTCAGGACAACCCGAGAGTTCGTAGAACACTTTCAACTTGACAACGTACAATACGGACAGCGTCATCAGAACACCCCCATTTTGTTTATTTGCGAACATTTCAGGACACCCCGAGTGTTCTTAGAACACATTCAACTTGCCACAGAACAATACGGACAGCGTCCCCAGAACACCCCCATTTTGTTTATTTGCGAACATTTCGGGACACCGCAAGTGTTCTTAGAACAGTTTCAACTTGCTTGCGAACAAAACGGACACATATTGAGTCCTCAGAACACCCCCCATTCAGTTTATTTAGAACATTTCAGAACACCGAGACAGTTCTTAGAACACTTTCAACTTGCCACTGAACAATACCAACAGCGTCCCCAGAACACCCCCATTTTGTTTATTTGCAAATATTTCAGGACACCGCAAGTGTTCTTAGAACAGTTTCAACTTGCTTACGAAACAAAACTGACACATATTGAGTCCTCAGAAGAACCCCCATTCAGTTTATTTACAAACATTTCAGGACACCGAGGCAGTTCTCAGAACACTTTCAACTTGCCATCGAACAATACGGACAGCGTCTTCAGGACACCCCCTACGAACATTTCAGGACACCGCGAGAGTTCTTAGAACACTTCAGGACAACGCGTGTGTTCTTAGAACACACCCCCATTTTGTTTATGTGTGAACATTTCAGGACAACGCAATAGTTCTTAGAACACTTTCAACTTGACATCGAACAATACGGACAGCGTCTTCAGGACAACCCCTACGAACATTTCAGGACAACACGTGAGTTCTTAGAACACACCCCCATTCAACTTGCTTGCGAACAAAACGGACACATATTGAGTCCTCAGAACACCTCCATTCAGTTTATTTAGAACATTTCAGAACACCGAGACAGTTCTTAGAACACTTTCAACTTTCCACTGAACAATACCGACAGCGTCCCCAGAACACACCCATTTTGTTTATTTGCAAACATTTCAGGACACCGCAAGTGTTCTTAGAACAGTTTCAACTTGCTTACGAACAAAACTGACACATATTGAGTCCTCAGAAGACCCCCCATTCAGTTTATTTACAAACATTTCAGGACACCGAGACAGTTCTCAGAACACTTTCAACTTGCCATCGAACAATACGGACAGCGTCTTCAGGACACCCCCTACGAACATTTCAGGACACCGCGAGAGTTCTTAGAACACTTCAGGACAACGCGTGTGTTCTTAGAACACACCCCCATTTTGTTTATGTGTGAACATTTCAGGACAACGCAATAGTTCTTAGAACACTTTCAACTTGACATCGAACAATACGGACAGCGTTCTCAGAACACCCCCATTTTGTTTATTTGCGAACATTTCAGGACACCCCGAGAGTTCTTAGAACATTTTCAACTCGACAACGAACAATAAGGACAGCGTCCTCAGGACACCCCCTACGAACATTTCAGGACAACATGTGTGTTCTTAGAACACACCCCCATTTTGTTTATTTGCGAACATTTCAGGACACCGAGACAGTTCTTAGAACACTTTCAACTAGCCATCGAACAATACGGACAGCGTCTTCAGGACCCCCCTACGAACATTTCAGGACACCGCGAGAGTTCTTAGAACACTTCAGGACAACGCAGGTGTTCTTAGAACACACCCCCATTTTGTTTATGTGCGAACATTTCAGGACAACGTGAGAGTTCTTAGAAAACTTTCAACTTGACAACGAACAATACAGACAGCCTCCTCAGAACACCCCCATTTTGTTCATTTGCGAACATTTCAGGACACCCTGAGTGTTCTTAGAACACTTTCAACTTGACAATGAACAATACGGACAGTGTCCTCAGAACACCCCTTGCGAACATTTCAGGACACCGAGACAGTTCTTAGAACACTTTCAACTTGCCATCGAACAATACGGACAGCGTCTTCAGGACACCCCCTACGAACATTTCAGGACAACGCGAGAGTTCTTAGAACACTTCAGGACAACGCTTGTGTTCTTAGAACACAACCCCATTTTGTTTATGTGCAAACATTTCAGGACAATGCGAGAGTTCTTAGAACACTTTCAACTTGACAACAAACAATACGGACAGCGTCATCAGAACACCCCCATTTTGTTTATTTGCGAACATTTCAGGATACCCTGAGTGTTCTTTGAACAGATTCAACTTGCCACAGAACAATACGGACAGCATCCCCAGAACACCCACATTTTGTTTATTTGCGAACATTTCAGGACACCGCGAGTGTTCTTAGAGCGTCTTCAGGACACCCCCTACGAACGTTTCAGGACACCGCGAGAGTTCTTAGAACACTTCAGGACAACACGTGTGTTCTTAGAACACACCCCCATTTTGTTTATGTGCGAACATTTCAGGACAACGCGAGAGTTCTTAGAACACTTTCAACTTGACAACGAACCGTACAGACAGCGTCCTCAGAACATCCCCATTTTGTTTATTTGCTAACATTTCAGGACACCCCGAGTGTTCTTAGAACACTTTCAACGTGCCATCGAACAATACGGACAGCGTCTTCAGGACACCCCCTGCGAACATTTCAGGACACCGAGACAGTTCTTAGAACACTTTCAACTTGCCATCGAACAATACGGACAGCGTCTTCAGGACACCCCCTACGAACATTTCAGGACAACCCGAGAGTTCGTAGAACACTTTCAACTTGACAACGTACAATACGGACAGCGTCATCAGAACACCCCCATTTTGTTTATTTGCGAACATTTCAGGACACCGCGAGTGTTCTTAGAACACATTCAACTTGCCACAGAACAATACGGACAGCGTCCCCAGAACACCCCCATTTTGTTTATTTGCGAACATTTCGGGACACCGCAAGTGTTCTTAGAACAGTTTCAACTTGCTTGCGAACAAAACAGACACATATTGAGTCCTCAGAACACCCCCCATTCAGTTTATTTAGAACATTCCAGAACACCGAGACAGTTCTTAGAACACTTTCAACTTGCCACTGAACAATACCGACAGCGTCCCCAGAACACCCCCATTTTGTTTATTTGCAAATATTTCAGGACACCGCAAGTGTTCTTAGAACAGTTTCAACTTGCTTACGAACAAAACTGACACATATTGAGTCCTCAGAAGAACCCCCATTCAGTTTATTTACAAACATTTCAGGACACCGAGGCAGTTCTCAGAACACTTTCAACTTGCCATCGAACAATACGGACAGCGTCTTCAGGACACCCCCTACGAACATTTCAGGACACCGCGAGAGTTCTTAGAACACTTCAGGACAACGCGTGTGTTCTTAGAACACACCCCCATTTTGTTTATGTGTGAACATTTCAGGACAACGCAATAGTTCTTAGAACACTTTCAACTTGACATCGAACAATACGGACAGCGTCTTCAGGACAACCCCTACGAACATTTCAGGACAACACATGAGTTCTTAGAACACACCCCCATTCAACTTGCTTGCGAACAAAACGGACACATATTGAGTCCTCAGAACACCTCCATTCAGTTTATTTAGAACATTTCAGAACACCGAGACAGTTCTTAGAACACTTTCAACTTGCCACTGAACAATACCGACAGCGTCCCCAGAACACACCCATTTTGTTTATTTGCAAACATTTCAGGACACCGCAAGTGTTCTTAGAACAGTTTCAACTTGCTTACGAACAAAACTGACACATATTGAGTCCTCAGAAGACCCCCCATTCAGTTTATTTACAAACATTTCAGGACACCGAGACAGTTCTCAGAACACTTTCAACTTGCCATCGAACAATACGGACAGCGTCTTCAGGACACCCCCTACGAACATTTCAGGACACCGCGAGAGTTCTTAGAACACTTCAGGACAACGCGTGTGTTCTTAGAACACACCCCCATTTTGTTTATGTGTGAACATTTCAGGACAACGCAATAGTTCTTAGAACACTTTCAACTTGACATCGAACAATACGGACAGCGTTCTCAGAACACCCCCATTTTGTTTATTTGCGAACATTTCAGGACACCCCGAGTGTTCTTAGAACACTTTCAACTTGCCATCGAACAATACGGACAGAGTCTTCAGGACACCCCGTGCGAACATTTCAGGACACCGAGACAGTTCTTAGAACACTTACAACTTGCCATCGAACAATACGGACAGCGTCTTCAGGACACCCCCTACGAACATTTCAGGACACCGCGAGAGTTCTTAGAACACTTCAGGACAATGCGTGTGTTCTTAGAACACACCCCCATTTTGTTTATGTGCGAACATTTCAGGACAACGCAATAGTTCTTAGAACACTTTCAACTTGACATCGAACAATACGGACAGCGTTCACAGAACACCCCCATTTTGTTTATTTGCGAACATTTCAGGACACCCCGAGTGTTCTTAGAACACTTTCAACTTGCCATCAAACAATACGGACAGCGTCTTCAGGACACCCCCTGCGAACATTTCAGGACAACGCAATAGTTCTTAGAACACTTTCAACTTGACATCGAACAATACGGACAGCATCCCCAGAACACCCACATTTTGTTTATTTGCGAACATTTCAGGACACCGCGAGTGTTCTTAGAGCGTCTTCAGGACACCCCCTACGAACGTTTCAGGACACCGCGAGAGTTCTTAGAACACTTCAGGACAACACGTGTGTTCTTAGAACACACCCCCATTTTGTTTATGTGCGAACATTTCAGGACAACGCAAGAGTTCTTAGAACACTTTCAACTTGACAACGAACCGTACAGACAGCGTCCTCAGAACATCCCCATTTTGTTTATTTGCTAACATTTCAGGACACCCCGAGTGTTCTTAGAACACTTTCAACTTGCCATCGAACAATACGGACAGCGTCTTCAGGACACCCCCTGCGAACATTTCAGGACACCGAGACAGTTCTTAGAACACTTTCAACTTGCCATCGAACAATACGGACAGCGTCTTCAGGACACCCCCTACGAACATTTCAGGACAACCCGAGAGTTCGTAGAACACTTTCAACTTGACAACGTACAATACGGACAGCGTCATCAGAACACCCCCATTTTGTTTATTTGCGAACATTTCAGGACACCCCGAGTGTTCTTAGAACACATTCAACTTGCCACAGAACAATACGGACAGCGTCCCCAGAACACCCCCATTTTGTTTATTTGCGAACATTTCGGGACACCGCAAGTGTTCTTAGAACAGTTTCAACTTGCTTGCGAACAAAACGGACACATATTGAGTCCTCAGAACACCCCCCATTCAGTTTATTTAGAACATTTCAGAACACCGAGACAGTTCTTAGAACACTTTCAACTTGCCACTGAACAATACCAACAGCGTCCCCAGAACACCCCCATTTTGTTTATTTGCAAATATTTCAGGACACCGCAAGTGTTCTTAGAACAGTTTCAACTTGCTTACGAAACAAAACTGACACATATTGAGTCCTCAGAAGAACCCCCATTCAGTTTATTTACAAACATTTCAGGACACCGAGGCAGTTCTCAGAACACTTTCAACTTGCCATCGAACAATACGGACAGCGTCTTCAGGACACCCCCTACGAACATTTCAGGACACCGCGAGAGTTCTTAGAACACTTCAGGACAACGCGTGTGTTCTTAGAACACACCCCCATTTTGTTTATGTGTGAACATTTCAGGACAACGCAATAGTTCTTAGAACACTTTCAACTTGACATCGAACAATACGGACAGCGTCTTCAGGACAACCCCTACGAACATTTCAGGACAACACGTGAGTTCTTAGAACACACCCCCATTCAACTTGCTTGCGAACAAAACGGACACATATTGAGTCCTCAGAACACCTCCATTCAGTTTATTTAGAACATTTCAGAACACCGAGACAGTTCTTAGAACACTTTCAACTTTCCACTGAACAATACCGACAGCGTCCCCAGAACACACCCATTTTGTTTATTTGCAAACATTTCAGGACACCGCAAGTGTTCTTAGAACAGTTTCAACTTGCTTACGAACAAAACTGACACATATTGAGTCCTCAGAAGACCCCCCATTCAGTTTATTTACAAACATTTCAGGACACCGAGACAGTTCTCAGAACACTTTCAACTTGCCATCGAACAATACGGACAGCGTCTTCAGGACACCCCCTACGAACATTTCAGGACACCGCGAGAGTTCTTAGAACACTTCAGGACAACGCGTGTGTTCTTAGAACACACCCCCATTTTGTTTATGTGTGAACATTTCAGGACAACGCAATAGTTCTTAGAACACTTTCAACTTGACATCGAACAATACGGACAGCGTTCTCAGAACACCCCCATTTTGTTTATTTGCGAACATTTCAGGACACCCCGAGTGTTCTTAGAACACTTTCAACTTGCCATCGAACAATACGGACAGAGTCTTCAGGACACCCCGTGCGAACATTTCAGGACACCGAGACAGTTCTTAGAACACTTACAACTTGCCATCGAACAGTACGGACAGCGTCTTCAGGACACCCCCTACGAACATTTCAGGACACCGCGAGAGTTCTTAGAACACTTCAGGACAATGCGTGTGTTCTTAGAACACACCCCCATTTTGTTTATGTGCGAACATTTCAGGACAACGCAATAGTTCTTAGAACACTTTCAACTTGACATCGAACAATACGGACAGCGTTCACAGAACACCCCCATTTTGTTTATTTGCGAACATTTCAGGACACCCCGAGTGTTCTTAGAACACTTTCAACTTGCCATCAAACAATACGGACAGCGTCTTCAGGACACCCCCTGCGAACATTTCAGGACAACGCAATAGTTCTTAGAACACTTTCAACTTGACATCGAACAATACGGACAGCGTTCTCAGAACACCCCCATTTTGTTTATTTGCGAACATTTCAGGACACCCCGAGAGTTCTTAGAACATTTTCAACTCGACAACGAACAATAAGGACAGCGTCCTCAGGACACCCCCTACGAACATTTCAGGACAACATGTGTGTTCTTAGAACACACCCCCATTTTGTTTATTTGCGAACATTTCAGGACACCGAGACAGTTCTTAGAACACTTTCAACTAGCCATCGAACAATACGGACAGCGTCTTCAGGACCCCCCTACGAACATTTCAGGACACAGCGAGAGTTCTTAGAACACTTCAGGACAACGCAGGTGTTCTTAGAACACACCCCCATTTTGTTTATGTGCGAACATTTCAGGACAACGTGAGAGTTCTTAGAAAACTTTCAACTTGACAACGAACAATACAGACAGCCTCCTCAGAACACCCCCATTTTGTTCATTTGCGAACATTTCAGGACACCCTGAGTGTTCTTAGAACACTTTCAACTTGACAATGAACAATACGGACAGTGTCCTCAGAACACCCGCATTTTGTTTATTTGCGAACATTTCAGGTCACCCCGAGTGTTCTTAGAACACTTTCAACTTGCCATCGAACAATATGGACAGCGTCTTCAGGACACCCCTTGCGAACATTTCAGGACACCGAGACAGTTCTTAGAACACTTTCAACTTGCCATTGAACAATACGGACAGCGTCTTCAGGAAACCCCCTACGAACATTTCAGGACAACGCGAGAGTTCTTAGAACACTTCAGGACAACGCGTGTGTTCTTAGAACACACCCCCATTTTGTTTATGTGCAAACATTTCAGGACAATGCGAGAGTTCTTAGAACACTTTCAACTTGACAACAAACAATACGGACAGCGTCATCAGAACACCCCCATTTTGTTTATTTGTGAACATTTCCGAAACCCCGAGTGTTCTTAGAACACATTCAACTTGCCACAGAACAATACGGACAGCATCCCCAGAACACCCCCATTTTGTTTATTTGCGAACATTTCAGGACACCCTGAGTGTTCTTTGAACAGATTCAACTTGCCACAGAACAATAAGGACAGCATCCCCAGAACACCGACATTTTGTTTATTTGCGAACATTTCAGGACACCGCGAGTGTTCTTAGAGCGTCTTCAGGACACCCCCTACGAACGTTTCAGGACACCGCGAGAGTTCTTAGAACACTTCAGGACAACACGTGTGTTCTTAGAACACACCCCCATTTTGTTTATGTGCGAACATTTCAGGACAACGCGAGAGTTCTTAGAACACTTTCAACTTGACAACGAACCGTACGGACAGCGTCCTCAGAACATCCCCATTTTGTTTATTTGCTAACATTTCAGGACACCCCGAGTGTTCTTAGAACACTTTCAACTTGCCATCGAACAATACGGACAGCGTCTTCAGGACACCCCCTGCGAACATTTCAGGACACCGAGACAGTTCTTAGAACACTTTCAACTTGCCATCGAACAATACGGACAGCGTCTTCAGGACACCCCCTACGAACATTTCAGGACAACCCGAGAGTTCGTAGAACACTTTCAACTTGACAACGTACAATACGGACAGCGTCATCAGAACACCCCCATTTTGTTTATTTGCGAACATTTCAGGACACCCCTAGTGTTCTTAGAACACATTCAACTTGCCACAGAACAATACGGACAGCGTCCCCAGAACACCCCCATTTTGTTTATTTGCGAACATTTCGGGACACCGCAAGTGTTCTTAGAACAGTTTCAACTTGCTTGCGAACAAAACTGACACATATTGAGTCCTCAGAACACCCCCCATTCAGTTTATTTAGAACATTTCAGAACACCTGTGATGTCCGCAGACAAATCGAACACAAAAAGAATGTCTACCACATAAAAAGCACAACATTTAACCTATCTCATACCCTTCCATCCTCCCCAAACACTTCTACACACCAACACACTCTACTAAATACACATTTTGAACAAACTTTCACCACGCTGTACGCAGACGTCTGCAAATCCAAGATGGCGGGCCCTACCGAAAATTTAACGCGCTTCATGCTTAACACCGTCCAATCAGCGAACACGTCGCATGTCCGCAGACATCACGCAAGCCGATTGGACAATCAGGACACTGTCCGCGGAGCGAACAGGGAAGTGTGTCCGCGGACCGAACACAGAAATCACTATTTTTTTTGAACCTACTTTTTGGTCATTTTAAAAAAACTACTGGACGGATGTTCACCAAATTTGCAAAAGCACACTTTCGGGACCAAGCTGCTGCTACTGGTCCAAATTTGGTGAAAATCCGTCCAGCGGTTTGGGCTGTAGGTGCGAGCAACAATTTTTTCCCATTCAGTCTATGGGGAAAAAAGAAATTTTGGGACCCCCCCTATAACTTTCCCCCCCCGGACGAATCCTCACCAAACTTTGTGGGCCATATACTTTTTTTTCCAAAGTTTGGTGTGGATTTGTCCAGGGGGAGCAAAGTTATAAGCCGCCCAAAAAGCGCTCTTCCTATGGAAACACCAACTTAACCATAACTACATGGCCACTACCGTGGCCATCTAATATATATATATTGAAAAGCAGCGTACCGGAGTACAAGGAAAGCTGAATGCACTCCCCAGAGCAGCAGCCTCTCACAATGGACGGGCAGCAAAAAGGAAACCTCCAAAGACACACCAATGAAAAAATAAGCTTTATGACAAAGTTTGTAAACTTGTTTCTTTGATTTGTGTTTATCTATCAACCCCTGTCATTTTTTCATATTTATCGACAGCAGCAACAGCATTATATTACCTGTGTAACTGTATGTGCAAAGATGTGCACATGTTTCACTTTATGTTTTTGTGCAAATAGATTTGCTTTACTTTGTAAATTGATGATGTTCAACCTAGAAACCACTAGTAACTGAATATGTCCATATATAAATAGAAGTACCTTATAAACAACGAGAAGTGGTGCATTCTTTTTCAGTACTAGATGAAAATGGTGAATGAGCAGTGAGGGGACTGAGCACGCAACCCTTTCACTTCTTTGTTTTCAGATAAATACATCCCCCATTGCCTGCCATATCCACCTATACTTCCTTATAATTCTCAGGGTCAAGGGGTGAAACAATAATGGTGTGATACAAACTGTCTACTTCATCTCCATAGGGGATGGGGACCATGCGAGGGATGGGGTGGACAGTCTGTATTTCTCTATCTTTTATATTGTGAGGTAATATTGAAACCCCAATTGACACAATCATTATTGCGCTATTAGGAACTGCTTTGGCACAACACCGGAGACCCATTTAACAGGTGCAGAAAATTACCATGACAAACACTATGACGGGCAGCAGCAACTTCACGATGGTGCTCAACCAGGACAGGGACCAAACAAATGCAACATCAAACCAGTAATTTCCTTGTATTCCACCTTCTTTCTTGATGTGAACTCCTAGACAATTTACAGCTGCAATTATGTGAGATATTGATCCGTTCTTTGGGAGGTTCGAAAGTGCAGCAGTATTCGACAATTTTACAGCACACGCCTCCTTCCATTGCAGTCAACATATCGAGGACATAACAATTCTGCATCATCATCAGTCTCAGGTCACAAGATCGCCCTTATAATGTTGAATCCATGCTCTGTGTCATTTTCCAACTTGACCAGTTCCCAGCATACCATTTGCATCCATTTTGTATTGACCGCTGCTTGCACACCGGGAAGCATTAGTGAAGCGAAGAATGTTTCCTATGAGCTTAAAAGTCTACATTCATCTGGAATTTCAGCGAACAACGTGGATCAGTTTTTATATAGGTCGTTTGATCTCTTCCTCCTCCGCAGTTTCTCATATTGCCCTCTACCAGGTAGAATGTAAAACTCTGGCATCGGTAACAGGTTCTGTTCTTCAAACCGAAAGAGAAATGGTCAGGGCTTTATCGGGTATTGCCCCCCCTTGCAAATGTTCCTCTGGGATTAGCAATAGTGCTCAGTGCAGCCTTGTCAGCAAACAGTTGCCACTTCATGATGGTGGGAGGTGCAAGTAGGCTTGTTGGCCGCAGACCCAGTAGTAATCCATTACTGCTGCTGTGCCTCTTTTCCAGTCTGGAATCAGGAGGGTCTTATTGGAATGCTCATTAGAGCTGATAAAAATAGTTCCTTTACTGTGAATGCAAAGTTGATATGTTTCTTCTCGGTGCACTTTCAGTGGTTTTTTCCATTGCTGCAATCAATGTCAACTTTGTAATATGTTCTTTCCAAATTTGTGCGCAGGTTGCTTCCACTCGAACCAAGAGCTCCTGTTCATATCCTAGGAGGCCCTCCGCCATGCAGCTGAGTGTGTTATCTTGCCATCTGTTCTTTCTATATTTAAATCCTTGTATCACCAACTATGGTTGTTGCAAGCATTTAATAGCTCTCAGATTATTGTTATATTGAAGGGGTTCTAGATCCACAAGCTCTAATGGCACGCTGCGTGCCTGGAAGGCGCCCTTAACCCTACATAACACGAGATGAACCAGGCATTGTGCCTCTATGATTGGTACTTCTTGTTGCACTAATACCTTGGGTGCTCCTGACGCGTGCAGGATTAGTGAACATACGTAACACCTACCATTCACTGTTTCTCTCCCTACTGCACTCATATCCATATTCCAACTGTTGGTCATCTCGGAGTGTCACACATCATCAATAGCATCAGGGCCTAGCTCATGGTAAACATCATATTTTGACCTTCATGCTTGCTTTTTCATTCCCCCCCGCTTTTCTATGACTTCCCCGTATAAAAGGTGCTACCCAATACATCGCCAATATGAACATTAAAATGGTGAAAAAAAAAATTCCACACATATATGAATATGAGCATCTAGGAACAATTGCATAGCTAACACCTTTTCTAATATGCAGTGAAATATTTCAAGCTGCTGGCTCCATCGTCTTCTCACCTAAAGGGGAAACAAGAATGCACACAAAAAGATAGGGTAAGTGAGAGAATGAAAACAAAAAGAGAGAGAGAGACAAAGAGAGGGAGAGAGAGAATGAAAGAGAGAAAATGAGAGAGAGAGAGAGAGAGAGAGAGAGAGAGAAAGAGCAAGAGAGAGAAAGAGAGAAAGAAAGAGAGAGAGAGAGAAAGAGAGAGAGAGAGAGAGAGAGAGAGAGAGAGAGAGAGAGAGAGAGAGAGAGAGAGAGAGAGAGAAAATGAGAGCGCGAGAGAGAGGTCTTACAATATATTTATGTTCGAGCAACTGTGTGTGTGCACAGATGGGATAAGGGCTGAAGGGGATTGTACAATTTGGCTCTATAGTTGGTGCTGAGGTAGATGAGCAGTGTCAGATGCACTTAAAGTGATTGGCCCTCATTACAACCTTGGCGGAGGACCAACCATGCTTGCTGGGTTATGTGCATACACTGAAGAGGGCTATAGGTAAGCAGTGCACCCAGTTCTTCTTCAACGTGGTGCAAAGCTTAGAAAGCTTGTTCTTGAGAAGGCATTGATCCTCTCCACAATGCTGTTGGCCTAGAGGTGATAAATCGAACACATCCACAGCCTCTTTTTACCCATAATTCCTTCACTTTATTTGGTGCTTTGCTTTGTAATTCAATAATTTGCGTAATGGGCACTGCTGTATATGGGGTGTTCTGCAGACTATTTGGAGGTGTTCTGGCACCGGGAGATAAGCCACCATTTTGGCTGCCGTGTCTGTGGCAGTGTTTCCCAATGAAATTTTGTCTGTGTTATTGATGTGGGTGGTGACTTAATGACCGCCACTGCAGAGGGTTGGGACAATGCAGAGATCAAGGTATCTAGCAGTGTAGATGTTGCACTGGGGAACTGTACATTCCCTAGAAGCCACTCCTTTTCCACCATGACAGACTGGCATGCACTATTGTTGTGACATATGCCGTGTCAGAATAAATGGTCATGAGACACCCCTGTGACACCTGCACCACTTCAATGAGCACTATGAGCTCCGCTGCTTGGGCCGAATAATGCATCAGTAATCTTTTCATAATGAATGTCTCATATACACCTGCCTCAAAGTACACCACAGTGGCACCTGTATGCCTCTGGCCCCTTTCTTGATCAATTGTTGGGACCTATCAACAAAAAACCTCCCCCTCCTCTAATGGGCTGTCTCTTGCCTTGGGGATGTCATCTTCCTACCCTTCATAAGTGACACAGTCATGGCCTGCTAAGTCCTCTTCGGTACACATTTCTGTCAAAATAGTGGAAGAGTTCACTGTTTTATATCGTACAATATGGATGTTTGGGCTTGAGAGGATAATTTCATACATTAAAGCTCTCTGTGGGGTCAGGGTAGATTCATATCTCTCTAAAATGGCGAACACTGAATTCTCGATTGTGAATGCAGCTGCAGCGAGTGCTTGCTCGCACGCAAACTCTCCTTGTATCACTGAGTCTAGCATGCCACTGTAGTAGGTTAATAGCTTGTGGCCCATTGTGCTCCTCTAGTCAACACTGTAGTCATAAATTGACCATTAGAATGTGAGAATATGTAGAATTCCTGTGTGTAGTCTGCGGTGGCGAGAACCAGGGCTGTAGATATCACTTCCTTTAAATCATTGAGCTTTTTATCATGTCTCCTGTTCACTCTAGTTTGTTATCGCTTTTTGAGCTTTTTTGAGAGCCTGCAGCAGCGGCCTGGTATATGATGCATAGTCTAAAATCATGCTCTGCAGTAGTAACAAAACCCTACAAAATGTGTGTATTTCTTTCACTGTGGTGGGTCAGGGGGTGGTGTGCACAGAAGCTGCTCAATTTGGTATGATCCTTTTGGCGTTTGATGTCCTACGTACAGCACTTCCTGTTGGCAATACTATAGTTTCACCTTGTCAAACATGTACCCCTTGTGGGCCAGAAGTTGCAGGAGGATGATAGAGTCTTTCTGGCAGTGCTGCTCACTGTCACTACATACAAGCAAATTGTCCACATACATGATGATCGTACTGGATACTTGAATGTTACCTAAGTCAGAGTGAAATATTCTGATAAAAATGCTTGAACTCTTGCAATACCCCTGAGGCAAATGAGTTTGTTCGAAGTGCATTCCGCCATTGGTAAAAGCTGTGAGATACTGTGAATCGGGGTGCAGAGGTCTCAAAAATAAAGCATTTTTCAGATCCACCACTGTGAAGTGAGTAGTCTCCTTGGGGATACTACATAGAATGGTGGTAGTGTTAGGTACCACAGGAAATCCCTTCTGTACCATGTTGTTTAGGAGGGGTAAATCGTGAATCTCCTCCAATTGCCCCTTGTTGCCTTTTTAACAGGGTAGATAGCTGTGTTGCATGGGGATGTGGATGGCACTATTATACCTTGATCGAGCAGGGCCTGTATCATGTGCATAATGACCTCCTCTGCTTCTCTTGGTAATGGGTACTATTCTACCAGGGGTACCATTGCCCCTATTTGTAGTGTTATGTGTACTGGGGTTACTTCTTGTAAAAGCCTGACGTGTGGGTTGGTGGTCCACAGGTACATACTTTAGGTCTGCTTCAATGGAGGGGGCGGTGCTACAATGGCCATCAGGGGGCACTACACTCTGGGATACTGCACCATAATTTTGCAAGGGATACACAACTCTAGTATTATCTCTCATCACTGTCATTATTTTCAAAAATATCTATATCTGTCACCTCTTTCAGCGGTACAGTGGGGTGAATGCAAAACACTGTACGCCACTCGCACCCATCCCGGTCTGTCCCTAGTATGACCACCCTCTTTGCTGATACCAATAACCCTTGCAGGACTAGGGACAATATTGTGCCCGCCACCAACTCTGGGGACCACAGGTTGAAAGATAAAATCTGTCGGCACTCTCCAACAGTTCTTGGCAATTTGCGGCACCGCCTCCAAAAGTACTTTTATTCTGTATATAAACATGTCTGGGTCTACGGGGATCCCACGGACCACTACCTCCCCTGCCATTACATGTATTATTATCATTACTCTTACTGTGCACATTCCTGGTGTGGCACACACAATGCTGTGATCTGTGAATGAGATTGTCATGTTCAGCTTGCTGAGCATGTCCCTGCCCAACAAGTTGACAGGAGAGCTTTCACAGTACAATAAGGGAGCACACATCACGTTCCATCCCACCTTACCTCCAGCTCTTCAGTGTATAGAACCATAGAAATAGCCCCAGAGATGCCTTGCATATGAAGAGTTTTGCCCGATAGTGGGAAGTCCCCCTCACTGATGCATGGTTTTGTTGCACCCAAATCGACCATAATAATAAATTGCTTGTTTCCTATCTCTGCCCCAACCAATGGATCCTCTTGTGGGTTGTGGGTCATTGACAGAACAAGACACACAAGATATTTCTGTGGGCTGTCCTAGTCATGATATGTGTTTGTCCTGTACCTCAGAAGGGGGCTACCATGCCATTTATTGGTAGCCATTTCTCCCCCTCTGGTCTCCATTCTTCCAAAATGCCCTGCCCTTGTTCCTCAGAACCCACTTCTTCCTCGCTGCTGTCCTCCTTTTTGCCACTGTGGGCCGGGGTACTGTGGACCCTTGCCCCACTGTCCTTGCCCTCCTTCTGACCAAACAACAGCTAATCGAGTGTTTGCAAACTCTTGGCCATTTCATGCCACCTCTGTCTGCACTGGCATGGACACTGACGCCTCTAGAGCAATTTTAGTGAATTTGTTTTATACTAGTTTTGCTTCCTCTGCTTGCCGCCTCTGTGCCATTTCCTTGTTGTGCTCTTTTATCCTCCTACAATGGTGTATTATTATGCTCTTTATTTTCAGCCCACTCCTTCCCCTTGATGCCCACATCTTTGTGTAGTGCTTTTTGCACCTCTTTGGGCAGGCCCATTTTAACAATAAAGAAAGAAAAAGGGGTATTGAACGGTTCCACGAGTCACCCGTTGCTGTTATCCACATCTCCTGAACTTTAAAAATAAACTGAGATTGGTCTTTGTCATCGCCCATAATACATTGCATAATCGATTGTAGGTCAAGCATATCGGGGAACGCTCGCTAGCACATCCGATACCTGTGCCCAAATCGTGTTAAACGGTGCTCCATCATGTAAATCATTCCCCAAATTCACTCCTGGATATCCTGTTTGTACTCACACCTCCCCCAGCCTAGTCTCCAATAGTCACTGCCAATAAGCTGTTCATGTCGCCGACCGCCACAGGTACCCCCGCTGTCTGTTTTTTGAATGCATAAATCCACTTGCACTCACTGTGAGGTGTGGAAGTGCCTTTATCAGATTATTTGTATCCATCTGCTCCCGTAGCACAAACTGCTGCCTTATATATGAGTGACATTTGCATCTTTTCCCTACCCCCCTCAATCCATTTTCCACTTCTTTTTTCTTTGCTACTGCCATCCAGCCAAACCTGCTCCTTAACCTACCTTCCCACAAACTGGGGAGTCTATTCAGGTGCTTGCCTTTTCTTTCTCATCATACTCAAACTCATCAATTGTACTCTACACTTCTTCCTCTCCGTCCCTGTGACATCTCAAATTCTCATAGCCTAAGCTCTCCGCCCACTGGCCCCTTCTCTGTCCTTCTCTAAATCTATGTTCTTTATGTCTGTGCTATGTATTCTGAACAAAATGTCACCTGTTTTCCACCCATCTACTCCTGCTATTCTGGTTTGTCGGTTTTCACTTCACACTGTGCTGCCTGCAATCTGGTCAATTCTGTTTGTGCTGATGCCAATGCCCCATCAAGATCGTGTTTATTGATATCAGCATGCGTTGGGACATCTGGAGGGGATGCATATGGAGGGTGGTGGGGTTGTCGCTGTGGTGGACACACAAGTCGGGTTAGTATAACCTACTGTGGGGTGAACAGTCAGTTGATAAATTCCCCTGTGTTCCTGTGGTGACTTTCCCTCCTTTCCTAGACAGTCACCACCACTATCATTTTGTACTCCTCCTTCCCCAGAATCTTCTGTATCTTCGAACATTTTCCAGAGTTCTAATATTTCTCTCCTCGTTTTCAACTGTTTCCCCTGTATTTGGCTGTCAAAACTATGCATATGTGTTCTAGAATACCCTTATTATGGGAGCTGTGAGAAACACAAATGTGTCTCACATACTGGTCCCTGGGGATCTAGCGTCCAGGTGGCCAGGACATGGCCTTCGCCCTTGGATCCAGTTCCTGGGGGTGAACCAGTGAGGGAGGATCACCTGGGCGAGCGATCTTTGGGGAGAGGAAGTGGGACACCAATGGTTGAGACGCGGTATCCCCTTTCCTGTAACACATTTTCCCATCCTACCCTGTCGGGTATTTAGAAGCTCTGCCCCTCCTTTTTCTTTCACAGTAACAGACAACGGACTAACACCAGAGCCAATTACCTGACATGTACCAGCACACTGGTCAGGCAGAGTCAGGCAATTGCCAATAACAATGCACACCGGATGGCCCTTTACTTTCCCCACAGGGCTAAAAGGCGGACCACAAAAGCACACTTCGAGTGAGACTGAATGCATGAGGAGACAGCAATACCAAACCGCCAGTTCAAACAGAGAAGAAAGGTGGTGAGACCTAGAAGGACAACAAAGGTGGAATTGCCCTTACCGTTTTCAACTCAGACCCACAAAGCTTCCGAAAGGGAAAGCATGAGATTGGGGGTTGCAGCTGGCATGCGGAACAGGAGATGTCAATGTTACATGGGAGTCTACCGATTTGATAACACAGGCAGAGATGTAAGCGGGCAACGGTTGTACTATTCTTGGCTCCAGAGATCAGAGAAGCCAACAGGATTTAGCACAGCCAGTGAGTCGGAGGAAGCTCATAGCAAACCAAACTGTTTTGAGCCCAAGGTTGCAATTAGCAACATTTTGAACACAAAGAATCTGGGAAAGAGAAAGAACTTGTGTATGTGTTTGAACTTTAAAGAAAGCCCAGTTGAGGTCCAGATGCAGAGGTGTCTGGTGCCACATGGGCGCTCATTCGAAAGACTCTGACTGTGACCGGTACTTTGAAACTCCAAGAACCAGAAGGCCCTAGGAAAGGGTGGCATGAGGCCTCTGACTGGTCCTACAAGGGTCACATCAAATGCTTTGTACAATCAAAAGTCTCTGACCCATTGCTAGAGGAAAGCTAGGGGAAAGGAACCCCACTTTCTGTTTAGATTGTGAACCGTGAAATAAGGCAAGTGTGAGCATGACAGAGGGATGCCGAAAGAAAGCTAGGAGAAGGAAAACCCTGCTTTCTGATGAGACCAAGCAACACATGAACTGTGATAGAACTACATGAACTGTGTTAAAGAAAGGCCATAGTGAACTTGATGGAGAGAGGCCCAAATTGCATGGAGGATCCAAGCCCAATAGAGTGTGATCCTAGGGGTGAAACACAATCGCCCAAGGTGCTAGACCACTCAGAGAACCTTTGTTTGCATGTTATTTATGAATCAAGAATAATATGTCTGTGAAAATTGTGTCGACAAGAATGAACCCGTCGAGGGTTGTCCGCAGTGTGGAATTGTTTAACAAGAACATTTGAATATCACAAGCAATATTTGGAAGGCCATAGTGAACCTGATGGGGGGAGGCCTACGTTGCAAGAGGATATGAGACTGACGGAGGGAGATCCATGGGGCGAAGAGCAATCACCAAGGTACAAGAGTAGCAAAGTAATATTTTGTTTGTCTGTTTGTACTTTTCAATCAGCAAGTCTTTTCTGACAAAAGACTTTTTCTGGAAAAAGACTTAGCCTGGGAAGGTTTTGATAGGATTGAACTGTAACTGTGAACCTCCTGCCGAGCAGGCCAAGGAGTGTGCTGTGCTTGAGAGTCCCGCCTTGTACTGTGCTTCAAACATGGGGAAGAGAGACCCAGCCATACCATCCTGACTTATCATTTTGTGAAAATGTCTTTCTTTTCTGGTGAACATTATCCCACACTCTTTTTGTAATTTAGTAGTAAGGATGTCAATGTGTTTCTTTTAGTGTAGACGCTTTTTATTTGACAATACGCCACTAGGACTGCCTTATTATTATTTGATGGTTGTAGCTTGCTCCCATCTTAGATTTAGGTATATATTAGGCATTTTTCACACCCATTATAAAGTTCAATAAGCACCCTTGAACTGTGGTCACTTGTGTCTGCCTTTACTATTGCCACCATGAGTTCCTTACAAAGCCCTGCTCTGGCCATGAGCAGGGCATAACCCCTCCTCTAGTCTCCACCACCCATTACTTGTGATACTTCTCGATTCTATCATGATACTTTGGCAGGACCTTATACAAATACTCAAAGGGTGTTATGATAGCCCTTGCACCTGACTGCCTTTATGTCTTGTGCTGTCAAACAATCAGTCCTTCACCTCCTCCTTCCTGTCAAAAAAAATATACCCCATCCCCTTTTTCTTCCCACACACCCACTCTCACACTCCACACACTCAAAACAAACTACTACTTACACAACGTCTCTCCTTGGGCCTCCAGTCAACAAAATAACAACTTTAACACAATAAACTAAAATAACAAGCTAAAACACCAACCACTACTATTACACAAGCACATTAATTATGTGGGCTCCCATGTATTGTTCCTTTTTCTGAAGTTTCACAATATAAGTGGTACCGCCTTCTCCTCTCTCTCAGGGAGACTCCCTAGTTGGAAGCAACTTGACTTACTAAGGAAAATCCTGAATAAAGATTGCATTCCAGCATGGGACATAGTACGTGATAATTCCACGAACATCAACGCTGCAGCTCTGAACAAGTGGGAAAACTTTGTTCAAGCACAAAGGATCATCAACAACATATCGCTGGACATGCTACTAAACCGACCACAAAAAGCAAAACTGCAGGTAGCAAGACTAGACTGGGTAAAGACACAAGAAATTAAAAACCAGTATAAATTATCCCTGAACTGCACAAATGACATGAGAGCGCTTAATGAACTCCCGCCCTACCTCAAAATGTTTCCTGATCGGGGTGTTAGAGACTTATACCTCCGACTAAGATTGAACATTTTACCCACACAGGAAATCAACGGGCTTCGAAATCGAACTATCCCCCGCGACCAGACATGTAGATTCTGCAAGAAAACAGACTCTATAGAATCGATACACCAACTGCTTATGATATGTACTGTGCTCGCACCAAAATGTACTACAATAGCTCGTTTATATCTAAAATCCACAAGAATATTAGACCCCGAAGAACGTTGGTCGTTGATATTAGCAGGAAATAACAGAAGGATGATTACAGCTGTTATACGATTTTGGCAAGACATACAATCATTGATTTAATTTGATATCTTTTTCTTCAATGCTTGATGACCAATTTGACTTGTACTCTTCTCCGTTGAAACATAAATGTAAGGTTTAATTATATAAACCAATGACATTTTAACTCCATAACACCCTATTTTCCTTTCCATAATAATCTCCTTAAAAAACAACACAAATTGCAGCCACACCTCACAAAATCCTTGTACTCCATGTGCTCATAACTTCCTACACTTTCTCATATACCCTTCTCCACTTGTTACCCCTTGCAAGAGTATTCTCATATGCATGTGTTAACCTGAACTACTCAGTTACTGGGTTCCAATACTGGCTTGCACTCTCTCCGGAGCCACACCTCACTCCAAAGAGCAAACAGAAATTCTGCAAAGACGGCTCTCGTAGGCCACTTGATGTTATGTGTGTGGGGGCGGGGCTGGCCACTGTAGGTGGGCATGGCCACTTGGAGAAGCAGCCTGGAAGCCTCGGCAGGCACTAGGAGTGCTGGGATCACATTGTGGGCACCAAATGTAGGCACGCCCTGTATCCTCACACCAGAAATAATACAACCTGCTAGGGCAAAAAGCCCAAGAAACTCTTGCAAGGATAACAAGTACTTATTTCCATACAAAAAGGAAAAGCGCCAACAAAGGACTCTGCTGCCGTGGAACGTTCTGCCAAAAAGCATACAAGCAGAATCTTTTTAGGAGACACAGCATCATAGGTGACGTCATCGTATACAGTAAAAACCTAAATGGCTGGTTGGTGTAAACCTATACATGGATCGCCTGCTTCATAGGGCATGTCAGTATATTGGGCCCAGCCCAGTCCGTCCGTCATCCATCACGTGGGCTCTGCTGGGCTCATCATCGCCAAGGAATTAAGGACAAAGAAGTAATTAGCTACATTTGTGAACAATGCTACTTTATCATCATATAGTGGCACAAAGCGAGACTTGAGGTGAAACCGACTCACACATACTTCATTCATTCCCAATCGCGTCATCAACTCCCAAGGCTTCCACCCTCACTTTTCCATTATGATGTATCCCTCCCTGTACCTCGCACTAAAAACCATGTCATTATAAAATAAAGGTGGGGCGACCATACTCTCAGATCTTTATGGTTGATTGGTTAAGAGTCGGTGGTCTGGGGTTCATTGGTATCTTGGAAATCAGAGGTCTCGGGACTAGGGCATTTGTTAGGGCTATAACCCCAGAGTTAGCTGGGTGGCAGTCGGAAGCTTGCTTTGGCCTGTTTGTGATAACACGTACACCAAGGCACCCAGTACTCTCTCGTGGCCTTGCAGAGCACATTCTGTTTAGAACAAACACATGGGCAACAACCTTAAAACAAAGAAGGGTTTCTGTGGACGTTGGCAGCGTGGGCCTCTCATCAGTGCTTGGGTCTATCCAGATTTCCCCTTCAGGCTTGCGGCCTGTGTCTAACCCACTAAATACTGCATGGCCATGCAGGCCCTGTGCTTTGACCATGGCTACTAATATCTACATGAATGGTGTTTGCTTGGTTACGTGCACTATGTCTAAAGTTAGTTTAGTTTAGTTTATTTGCTTATATAGTGCACCAAACGCAAGGGTATCTAGGCGCTTTTGCTTGAATATACAATTGTTACATAATGGTACTAGTGTTACCGGAACACTCATAATTCTCATGCATTTCACAAGTTACAAAAATATACAAGGTAAACCTTTAGCTTATGTTATAAGATAAAAATATACACGGTAGGCAAGGCAAATAAAATAAAATTACATACAGAGTTCTATACAAATGAGGATATAGTTCTATGATGGGTCCTATATAAGGTGGACGCCTAGTGTTGCATATCTAGGCAAAGGTCCTTATAAGGTATGTAGTATAAACAAAAGTATGGATTTAGTAATGTAGATGCAAACTTAATTAAGCAAGGAGAAGAGCAAGGATTTGACCTTGTTTATGAAGGACAGAAAGTATGGTTTGACTCTTAGTGCAGGAGGCATGGAGTTCTAGGTCTTAGCTGCCAACAGTGGGAAGCTAGTCCCACCAGCTTTAGCAACTTGAACTTGGGAATGTTGAGGCAGTGTAGGTAGTTGGCTCTGGTAGGTCTGGAAGATATCTTTCATGAAAACGTCTCTGCGAGGTATTTGGCAGCCGAATTTGACAGACATTTATGGGTGATCATTAGGGTTCTGAAGGTAATTCTGTCTTGTATTGGGAGCCAGTTGTTGTTTCGCCTAGCTTGTGAAATATGGTTGGAGCAAGGGATGTTTAAAGCCACTGTGAGGGAATTGTTTTGCAGCACTTGTAGTTTATTTAAATTTCGCTTACTGGTATCGAAATATAGGTGTTACAGTGGTCCAATTTAGAAAGTATAAGTGCTCTTGCAAGAGTGATACAACTGGTACAAGACAGGAATGGTCTGCATGCAATTATTAATTTGGAGGTGTACGCAGTTGCTGAGGTGGTTGCATTTACTTGTCTTGGTAGGGAGAGAGTGTAATTCAGATAGACGCCTAGTGTTTTGGTATCCTTGGACACTTTGATATTATTCCCATCAATGTTGAATGAGGTGAATTGGGGATCTACCTTCTTGAGGCGTGGCCTTCAGCTGATAAGCAGTAGCTTGGTCTTGTCATCGCTGAGACCAATACCATGCTTGGCCATCCAGGCTTGAATTCCGAGGTATATTTCATTTAGGAATGTGGAGTCTTTGTCAAATGAACCTGAGAGAGTGATAAGAAAGAGCGTATCATCAGCGTAATTTGTGTAGGGGACCACCAGGACATCTAAGTGGTCAAACATCTTCATAAAGATGCTGTATAGGGTTGGGGAGATGCAAGAGCCATGCAGGACACCACATGTGATTGTAGAAGGTTCTGCTGAAGCTGACGGAGAAAAGACTTTCATAGTTCTGTCTGAAAGAAAGGATTGGACCCAAGCAGCGGATTTAGAGGAAAAAGAAGCTGTTTTAGTCAAATGAGTAGTTAGGATGTTGTGATCAACTAAATCGAACGCTGCTGATAAGTCGAGTAGGAGGAGTAAGGCAGGCTTTCCATTATCTTTAGCTTCCTCCACCCGGATGTTAAAGTCCAGGAGGGCTGTCTCTGTGCCATGTATAGGTCTAAATCCAGATTGTCGGGAGCCCAGAAGATTATTGGCTTCGACATGGTTCTGAATTTGGATATAAGCTGCTTTATCTAGTATTTTCAAAAGAAAAGTAACGGTTTCAAGAGAAAGGGAATGTCTAAATCGCATACAATCTTATGACCATGTGAGGAACTTTAGGAAGTCCCCCTCCCCAAGATCTATTATAGTTCTTTCAATGGGGCTTGTCTCACCTTAAAGCATCTATGGGGGTGGGATGGGCCTGCTTCCTTCTCAACAGACATAAATGCTAATTTGAAACTTGAGTCTTCTTTTAGGAGAACAGCAGCATCGAGCCGTGTTTCTGATTAATTTTAAGAGTGCTGAATCACGTTTTAGATGTTGTGCAGGTTCGATGCGATTCAGCAGCACAGTGTGATTCAAAAAGCAGCAGTGCACTTGGTAAAAAGAATCTTGGAACAAGCAGGTGGTGTTCGAACTCACTGCAAAGCCTGCTCGCCTGGGTCCAATGACATGATGTGGTTCAACAATTGGTAACAACTTGAGTTTCCCAAAAATTGGGACAGGCATGCAAAGTTCAGATCGGCTCATCTCGAAGGGCACTTAACACTGATTTAAGTGTAGAGTTTCAAAGGCAGCGATGTTAGACCTTTGAAGTGCATCAAAGACATTTGAAGTGCTTCTAGATGCTGAAATAATTTCAGAATGACAGAGAGGGCTGAAGGAAAATTCATTTGATCCTTGGGTTGCTTTGAGACCCTTCATTGGGTCTCTGGGAAAAGGTAAGAACATGTTCTGCCATTCACAGACTGGAATGTCACCAAGAACATTTTCAGCATGTGTCAATTCAGCAGGCAGAGTACTGGGTTACAGAGACCAGCAGAATCAGGCTTTTTTAACAGCAGTTTGATTCAAGCATTCCCTGAAGAACTTGGGGGCTGAGTCTGTACCCTCCTTGGAAGTTTTACCCCAAAGGCTGGGGAGTTTGGAAAGTGGTTAATCCTACATAGACCCTTTAAATTCTCAAAAGATCCATCATGAAGATGATTATATGCAGATTGTCAAAAGAAGATTCAATTGAGGGGGGCTGTCACCCCCTAAATATAAATGTTACAACAGCATATTGTTCCAGTAAAAGCCCTCTGTAAGGGGCCAGTCATGACTGTGGTAACAAGGGTTATTCCTTTCAGTGTCAGTTTCCAGAGTGCCTTTTCTGCTGGATGTTCAGGGGTGTTCTGGTGACCTGGGCATATTCAAAATGCCTGGGCCCTCTTCTCGTGTACAAATCCTCTGTATACTACATGATACTTCATCCCTGCCCTGGACTCCAGCAATTATTTCCCTGGTGTGACTTTGCCAGGGTGTTGCAAATATTCCATTGCAGCTACGAGGCTCACCCCACACCAGGAGGAGGTGCGTACTGCTCGCCCTGGGTGGTGCCAAGCATTTCTAGCAGAGAAAAAAGAGTTTCCTGGGCCAGGTCACACAAATGCTGTAGGTGAAAACTCCAATACTTTTGGCACAATTGTGGGCAGTCTGACTTTCATCAATCCCCCAACAATGAGTGCGAGTGGACAAATTTAGCAGAAATGTTCTGATTGGGTCTTCATGCGATGTTGTGCCATGCGCAGATTGTCTTTGACCCTTTTTATGTTAGTGTTATTTTTCTTGACCTTTTTTCTGTCTGAAAAACTCACCAATGGTTTGAGGGAAGCATTGGCTTACATCCTCTTACTAGTTTAAAAGGTGACACATTAGTTGATGATTGTGGCATGGTCCTAAATGTGAACTTTGCACAGCTTCCATCACCTCAATATTTGTTTGCAAAGCTAGTTGTATTGTGAATGTGAGAACCGGTTGAATCTTTCAACCATGTAAGGGATGGGAAGTCTCAACACTAGCTACATCTGCCCAAGAAGTACACATAGTTAGAGAGTCTGTTCCCCCTGCAAGCCATCCAGAACTCAAACTCCATTCTATGATGGCAACCACCATCTCAGCTACTTCCCCAGCTCCTCGGATCAAAGGCACTGCCAACAACAGCAGACTACAATCTGCTGCAGTCCTGCCCTCCCCATTGCCTGATTGGCTGCCTTACCTGCATCAAGTAGATGCAACATTTTCCACCATGAGGCGATGCCAGACATCTCCCAAGGCCCACACCTTAGGCCCCTGGCTGTCTGGGCCTGTCCAGGCATGGTTGGTCATTCACCTGACAGGCTCCTGCCTTATAGGTATGTGCATGCTATCCCCTTCCTACCTCCACCCATATGTTTCTTTACCAGGCGCCTACATCCTCAGTCATCTATACTTCCCATGAGATTCCTCCCTCCACTGTTTCCCTTTTATGATGAACTATTCCAATCCACTCACTCTGTCGCTAAACCGGGAGGTACAACACCACTCCCAGCAACTGCCCTTTCTTCCCTAGTGACTTATGACTCACCCAGCTCCTGTCCTTCATGACTCACCATCCTCACTTGCACCCTGTCACTACATATCTCTCTTCCTCTCCCACCCACCATCAGAAATGCACATCTTTGTTCACGTACCATGGCTCGCCTCTCACCCAACTATGAGATTACTCTACCCATCAACATCCCACCCAAACCACTGAAGCGCACTCAATCACCTAAGGTCCATACCAATCTGGTCTCTACCTACTCCACTACCATTCCTCCCACCACCTTAAATTGTGCCCTGATTAATGCTAGATCTATCATTGCGCATGCCCCTGACATATATGACCTCATCACCTCGAACAACCTAGACATCCTAGCCATTAAAGAATCCTGGCTCTGTGCAGCTTCTGGTCCTGCCTTATCCATCGCCATTCCTCTAAGATTTTCTATCCTCTGTAGTGACCAACTAATGGATAGAGGCGGCGGTGTAGCTCTCATCCACAAAGAGTCTATATCTATCGGAGTACTCATCCCCTGCTCCCCACCCAATTGCACCCTCCTCTCTATGAAACATTCACTATCCGTGACATCCACCATCTCCCTCCATATCATCTACCATCCCCTAGGACCCACCTTCTCATTCAAAGAAAATATCCTGCAGCTTCTCAGCACTGATCTGAAGCCAAGCTCCAAACTTCTCCTCCTGGGTGATCTCAACCTATGATATAATGACACCACAGACAAAGATGCCCTCTTCCTTGATAACATCCTCAATGCCCTTTCCACACACTAGGTCACTAGGTCACACTCTCGACTGGCACGTTGACTTTAAGGGCAACACCTCAATCACATCTAACACACCATGTCCTTGGTCAGACCACAACATAATTATCTTTTTAATCCCTACGACCAAACAATTAGGTATTGCCACTACCTTAACCCATGTGCTATCTCATTGCACCCACAACCTCACCAAAGACCATCTCCTCCCCTGTTAGCCAGTCACATCTCTCTTGTCTCCACCTGCACAGCCAACCCCACCTTGCTTGTTTACCATTGCAACAATATTGTTGCCGAAGCTATAAACAAGCTTGCCCCTTTAAAACAATGTAAGGTGAAACCCTTTTCTCATAAAAACTCATGGTTCACCCCGGACCTTCAAACCATTTGCTCCAAAAAATGGAGAACAAATCCTTCTGTTGTTAATAAAGTCTGCTTTGTCACCATCTCCAAAAAATATAAGCTAGCCATTTACAGAACCAAGGCCTCGGTTTACAACGTTAGAATCACCAAATCTAAATCTGACTCATTAGAGATCTACGCCATCCTGCATGAGTTAGAAACTACATCCTCTATACCTGCCAATTTCACCAAAGAGCTGGTATGGCAAGATACAAGACACCCTTGTGAGAAAAATTGTTACTCTACAAGACAACATTTGGAGAGTACAAGCAAGCCTTCATGCATATCAAATCCCAGAAGCCCTCACCCTCACAACCCACTTCCCCACCACTCTCCTTCCCACCTTCCAATTTCTGCCCGGTCTCTGAAGCAAAATCAGCCTGTATTATTAAAGGCCTCAAATCTTCATGCTGCAAAGAGGACATCTGCCCAGCACCACTTGCCAAAGACTCTGCAGATGCCGTAATACCCATCATCTCTGCTATCATCCACACATCATTTATGTCCTGTCCCGACCAGTCTCAAAGAAGCATGGATTACTCCCCTCCACAAAATGCACTTGCTCGATCCATACATTCCACCAACTACCGCCCTATCACTACCATCCATTTCCTTCTAAAAATCTTGGATCATGCAACCTACCTCAGATTCAAGACTATCTGGAGTGACAAACATCCTCAGTCTGGCTTCCGCCCCAGAAATGGAGCTGAATCTGCCCTGCTATACTTGAAGAACCAACTAAATGACATCAGAGACTCAGGCAAATCTTCCATCCTTCTCCTACTTGACTTCTCTACTGCCTTTGATATCCTCGACCACCATACTCTGTGCCATCACCTCAATACCTACCGCTGCCAACCTCTCTTCCAAATCAAATAACTGGATTGCCTCATTTCTCACAGTCAGGACTGCCCGAGTCTTTGAGGGCAACTCTGTTGCCCCTCCTGCACCAGTCTCCCGTGGCATCCCACAAGGCTCTTTTATCTCCCCCACCCTTTACAATATTTATATACAAGACCACTCTTTGATCACCTGGACTCACTCGGCTGCACCTACAGTAACTATGCAGACAACATATAAATCTTTCTCCCCCTCACCAGTAACTACCTTCAGGACACCACCACACTCAACTCCATCTGTGAGCATGTCCTATATGAGGACAAGAAAACACAAAAATGTTTATTGTCGGCACCCAAGCTCTACCCATAGCATCACTTGCCGCCCAGACCATGAAGCTCATAAATGCCAGCAAACTATTTGTCTCCTAACACAACTGCCTCACCATCGCCCGCGCCATCATTGGCTCAAGGCTAGATTATTGCTATGCTCTTCTTGATGGCACCACTGAGAGGAACCTTAGCAAATTGCAGGTCATCTAGAACAATGCCCTTCATGCCATCCTTGATCTCTCCAAACGTGACCATATCATGGGAACCTGGAAAAAAGTGCACAGGCTCCTGACCTGAGAACGTATCAAATTCAAAGTTTGCGCCATCACTCACCACTGCCTCTCACATGCAGCCTCTATACAGTTGGCTCAAAGACTTGCTAAAACCACTTCTACCAGACCCTAGAGATCATCTACCATCCACCTTCTTGCCATACTGAGATTCAAGCGTAGTAGAGCAAGAAGCTCTAGCTTCCCAGTCATCGCCTCAATGCTCTGGAACTCACTTCTGCTATCCATTCACTCGGAACCATGCTACTGGCCCTTCAGAAGCACTTAAAAACCTGGCTTTTCAACTAAATGGTACATTACCTGTCACCTATGTGTTCCTATTTCTATATACCGGACTTGTCTTTGTATGACGACTAGTGCATAAGTACCCATGAGTTTAGTGCTCTTTCACAAATGTAAAAATATAATAACAATAAATACTAAATATATAAATAAACCATGTCATTGCTCTGAGGATGATACAAAGATGTAGTGTGATGGGTGATAGTGATACTGCACAAGTCCAGGAAGTCTTTAATGGAACAGGAAGTACATTGTACCAGATTGTCCAATATTAAAACTTTAGGAACCCCCCCGCCCTCCCAGCTAAATAGTTATTTCCGTACCTTAATAACTGATTCTGTCATAACTGAGTCTAAAAAAACTACCACTAGACATTTAGAAAAGTGGTGAACCATGACTATGGCTCACTTACTTGCTTACATGAGGGAGTAAGTATGCTCTATGGTTCTACTATATTTATTGCAGTTTTACGCCAAGGACATTGTGGCATGATCGGGACCGATTTAGTTATGAGTCACTTATCTGATTGAGAAAACATGTCTATCTCTAGGCACCAGCAATTCTCCGTAATAGCCTTCCTCGTTATGATGAATCCCAGGTGTCCACAGTGTGCTCCCTTGGGTTTGGCTTTTCCAATGCTGCTCGGGGGTATGATTTTATCCTCTCTGTATATTCTTTTTTTTAAATTACTGTGTATACGGTTTAACAATAAAACCTTCACAAATAAACTAAATCAATGAATCATCAGTATAAACAATACAATCAATATCAGACATTAAATAAAAATACAATATCAAACAAATTAATAATACATTAAATCCGAAAATACATAAAATCATTAGACATCACCAATCAGCTGCTGCAGCTACAATCAAGGGCCATCCAGAGTACAGTTGGTTCCAAAACTAATCCATTTCAATATTCTCCATGTGACTCACAAGCTTGCAATACCCCCTAGTATAATTCTGTTTTAATAGTACACATTAGGTTAGCAGATGTCTAGCAGTTTCAATCTTAATTGAACTGAATCAGAAAGTTCTCAAATGATAAGGTATATTGGTTCATGCACCAATATTCTCCTTGGTTCACAATAAATTAAAACAAAGTCTCATTATGAAAATTCCAAGTAGTCAGCACCTAGTTCTCATGATATAACTAAATCATTTAGGGAAGAAGAAATGATGTCTTACATAGACCTGGTATTTTCTTTTCTCAGACAGATATCACATCAGTTTGCCTCTATCCCATAAAGAGGCCTTGTCTTTTAATTCCTTGAGCAAGGATACTAAATTAAAAGGGAATTCAATTTCCAAACCAATAGAAGAATGAAAGTATTCTATCTCCTTAATAAAATCATTAAAAGCTTAAGGGCATGAAATACAGAAAAATATAATAGTGCAACCCCATTGGCAAACACACTGTGAATCAGACCCTTAGCGAGACTGGCAAATAGGCCCAATAAAGTAGAGGTATTACTCTTATTAGCTAACATGTTTTGGTAAAAAGAACTGCAGGCAATCTTCCGTAAAGTGGTGATAGATGTCAAGCCAATTTCACAGACAACTACTTCCACAGGGGTGAAACTTGGAAGACCCAAGGTTACATGCCACAATTTCCCTTTTAATTGTTTAACCCAAGATACTTCCTTATCAAGTAAAACCTCAAGCTCATAGAAGATGCCAGAAATAATTCTAGACTTATACAGCTTCAGTAATCCTTCACTAGAGTAACCTCCATTGAAATATTTGACAGCTTTTATCAGTTAGAACTTACTAAGAATCTTGGGGAAAATGGAAGCCTATGAGACCTAACTACCGTAACAATTTTTCACCATTACACAGATATTTGTATTCCTTAACCACAGCAACAGGACTGTTAGCCATCTTCCAGATAAACATTTTCTGTCTATTCCTATTTCTATCAATGATCATGATTTTGTTTTATTTATATGAAGTAATACTTCATTTTCATTAGAGTAATTAATCAAGGTCGTGAGACTACTCTGGAGTAGAGCCTGCACGAGGAGGAACATTATTAATCATTTTCAGGGCATCACACATATCAGTGACAGACAGGTTGTAGAGGAGAGGGACAAGAACACAGCCGTGTTGCAGGCTGTGATTAGTAGCAATCTTGGGAGTTAGGAAACTCAGTATTTTTAAGTCTGATGGCAACATTAGTATTCATATATAGTTGCTTTATAAAAATACAATAAACCGGGAATCATTCCCCAATCATTGTCGAGAGGCCAAGACAAATGCTCCAGAGTAATCTATGAAACAGATACATTGCCTCTAATCTTTAGTCAGCAGTAGTCTGAATAAGCTAAGTAAGAATCTGGATGTTATGTACAGTGCTGACGCCTTCCCTATATACAGTGTACTAGGGTTTCAGTAGATTTCCTTCCAGGGCCCACTTATTCAATTTACTTAAAAGACATGTTGTGAAGATCTTTCAAATAGAATCAGATAGAGCCAGACAGTGATAATTCCCGGTCTGGATCTAGGACCCTTTTGATAGACTGGGATAAGTATGGATTTTCTCCAACTGCAAGGATTAACCCATGTTTTAACAATATGCAAGAAATAACATAAAAAAGCCTAGACCAAAGAAGAGGGCAACCTTTAATAACCACATTAGCGAGCCCATCCGTTCCAGGGCCCCTGGATGATTTTAATCTCTTTATAATATCTTCAATATCCAAAACTAAAACCGTGAACCAAGTGGTATCCAATGTTGCAGGAGGGGAACAGGAACATTCAGTAAACAATGTTTGATAAACTGGACAAGTCTTTTTTTTTTTAATTATTAGTAGGTACATCATTTTGAAATTAGTAGGTACATAAGTTATCCAAATCTCATCAGAGATAGGATTAATTTCATTGTCATCACCTTCAAGCATATGCTTATGAAAACAGTGGCAACAGTTAAAACCATCTCTGTCACTCAGTGCCAAGAAATGTACCTGCCGCTGCGCACAGCTTGTCAAGATGGTATGCAATCTCAGCCATTTTTATATTTAAATTGGTGATACAAAGATTTTGATCTATATTAGCTTTACCTATACTCCTTATCTCATAACGCAAATTATTTTTCTTTGTAGCTATAGCAGCATCATACGCCTTAAAATGCTTCTTATAATAAGAAACAGGACATATCTTCAAGTAAGTTAATTGCAGATAGGTTACATCAACGGCATCCAAAATAAGGTCAGTGAACAAACCAGGAGGAGTGGATTCTTATTACATTTTCCAACCTTAGATGGATTCTAGAATAGCCTATAACCCTGTGTATTGCACACCATGTTATTCATTAAAAGTTTCCTATTATCCTTTGCTTCGATATTAACAATACAGATGTATCAACCCCACATTCCAACTGCATTGTTACAAATAAATAATCTATCCTAGATTGCACCACCCACTGGCATGTCAAAAGACAAAGGCTGCTTTGTTAATTATACCCAACCATAGGTTACAATAATCAATGTATTACATACACAATAAAAAAACACATTATTGAATACAATACGTGACAGGTCTTATGTTCAACATTTCATGACACAAAACATTAACTCAAACAGGAAGTGTCCAAACGTGTTGTACCGTAGACTAATTAGATAACAGATAACAGATGACCCACACCTTCAAATGAGCATACACATGAACTATGTGTATCTATAAAGGATGGAGGCGATGAAAAGTTGAGACATCAATCCAAATGCTTGTGTATACATGAAGTATACAAATAACCCAACATATTTCTGTCATACATTGCTTCACTGCCAGACATTTTCCAGGGGGTAAACAAATGTAATAATTCCTCCTCAAGATGAATCACTCATCTATAATCCTCATACCACCAGAACACATATCTTCATCTAGTTCATGGAGTAACAAACAAGTCTCTCCATTCACCAAATTACAAAGACAAAACCAAATGCAAGCAATACACCCACAGGCCACGTGACCAAGTTTCAGAAACATCCTTCAGTGTGTATAACAATGGACACCTACAATTTAAATGGACTACCTGCATTTATTGTCAGTCAGTAAGGTACAACACCATGCATATGACCAAACACACAATACATGTGTATCATTCAACAGAATCACTTTCTGTCTCCACTCACAAAATACAATATATTGATAATAAGATTGGAACATAAAACAACCTTAATCCAAGGAGACTACTTCCAAGGATTCAAAACGAAACATCATATCACCAGTAACAACACTGTTGATCTCCCTATAATGGTGTCATACGACATGCTATTCGAAGCTACCCTGTGCATAACCAGCCAGCATCACCAATTTGTGTGCAGCACAATGAATCCTGTGTATTGTACACATGAAGCCCATCAAGGGTAAAACTGTAACCTTATTATGACGCATGCACTTCGCTCAATATACCACATTGTGGGGCTACTTAATCTTTCAAACCAATATAGTGCAGCATTCACAGACTGCAAACAATTACCCAAATAGCGATGCCATAACCCACATGCAAACAGATGCACGGTTTACCCAATCGTATCGATTGCCACTCGTGGTTATTCATTGTTCGTATATGTCAGATATAACCCAACCAAAGACAGAAGTTATCACCGCCTGAAAAACAGGTGTAGAATACAAATGCTAAGCATTGAACTGGGATACAAAATACGCTACACCTCTCAAAACCATGAGGGTGTGCAGAGATTAACCATAATGAATGGGGAATCATTGACCGACTTCTGACCGTCATGTGCACAACACTGTAGCTGCAAGTCGAAAAACCTCAGAAGAGATATCTTGGTGGGCGTCAAGCAATATCACGGCTAATTATGCAATCACTTGACCACACATGAAAACAAACTGCTAGCGTTCCCGTGAAACTAGACCACTACTGTTCTGTGCCCCATATCAATGATGTCAAAACAAAGGGCCATGTGTCATTACAACCACCTATAATGTTACAATTCAACACTGATAATGTTAGGTGTTAACAAAATAGGTGTAACCAAATAATAAAATATTATGCTGTATTACAAGCTGAAATCAATACCAGCCTATCTACTAACTCAATGGGCTCCAACGTTACTCCATACAGACACATCAATGTGCTCACTCACCATCCATATTAGATAGAACACAGCCATGGTGCTGCAAATGCATGTTGCTGGACCACTAAAAATAATAGGCACCACATCCACTTGTGTGTGAAAAACTGTTGAACTTATTATATAAACCAGTTTAAACTGCTAAAAGGGGTAGCAAATTAAATGAATTTCCACATCGCACAAAAACATGTAATACGTACCTATCAAGATGACCACAATAAACAATGTCACATCATAAACCATGGGACTCAAAACAATGTGTTCAAGCTAGGTTCCCTTCAATGTAATCATTCAGACCACTAATATGGCTTTGAGTAGAAATATTAATTTCTGTTCCTTTTGAAGTATATTGTGATTGATAGAATGATAGAAATCTGGCACGGACATGGTGATTGGCTGAAGGAGGCCTGCTGTTTTTTGCCTGGATGTTTTGTATTGTGCACACACCTCACAGGTGCCTATGTAGGTGGCAATATCTTCTGACCAAGTTGGCCACCAATAAGATTTGCTTACTTTCTTCATGGCTTTGGCTATACCCGGATGGGCTTCTAACAGCGAGTCATGGTAGTCTGATATGATTGCTTGTAGCAGATCCTTAGTTGGAACGTAGAGGCATTTTTGGTAGTATGGTAGTTTGTCTTGAATGGTGAACTGATCACCCTTCAGACATATTTTCTTTTATTGTTTCCTGCAGAATATTTAACGGAGACGGGCCACTGCAGAGGCTGAGAATTGTATGGCTGGGTGTGATCTCCACCGGGTTAGCGGCATTGTAGACTTCCTCTCCTGTGCCAATGTGGGATAATGCATCCGCTTTCCTGTTCTTAACTCCGGGGCGTTAGGTGATTACAAAGTCATATTCCATTAAGGATAAGGCCCAATGGAGCTGCCTAGAAGACTGAGCTTTTGCTGAACGTAAGCATTGCAAGTTCTGATGATCTGTTATTATTGTGATGGTGTGTTTTACTCCTAGTAAGTAATGTCGACATTCACACAGTGCGGTTTTGATTGCTAGGAGTTCTTTCTCAGAAATTGCATAGTTTAATTCTGCTGGGAAAATGTCCTTCACCAAAAGGCAATGGGATGAAGGCATCCAGTTTCAGGATTTTGGTGAGACAATACGGCCCCCATAGCAATGCTTGAAGTGTCCGTTTCCACAATGTATGGTAAATCGGGCTGTGGGTGTTGCAGAATTGGAGCTGAGGTGAATTTTTCCTTGAGAGCTTGGAAAACTTCTTCCGCCGCTGGTGTCCATTCGAACTTTTGGCGTTTGCACAGCAAGGACGTTATTGGATGTACAATATGTGAGAATCCTGGTATGAAGCATCGATAAAAGTTTGCAAACCCTAGGAAACTCTGTACTCCCTTTACAGACATGGGTGAGGACCAAGTGAGGATTGCCTCCACTTTTTTACTGTCCATCTTCATCCCCTGTGTGTCAGTACATATCCCAGAAACTCCACCTCGGTGACGTGGAAGGGGCATTTTTCTAGCTTTGCGTACAGTTGGTTTTCACACAGTTTGCGGAGTACAGCTCGCACGTGGGTTACGTGCTCTTGGGGAGTGGTGGAGTAGATCAGAATGTCATCGATATAGACGACTGCGCAGACCTTGAGGAGTTCCCGTAACACATCATTCATAAAATATTTGAACGCTGCCGGGACATTGCAAAGCCCAAAGGGCATGACCTCTATTCGTACAAGCCATAGCGGGTACGGAACGCAGTCTTCCAGTCATCCCCTTTCTTTATGCGTACCAGGTGATATACGTCGCATAAGTCTAGCTTGGTGAAAATCTTCGCTTTTTTCACCTGGTCTATGAGTACTGGTATTAGAGGTAACATGTACTTATTTTTTATGGTGACTTGATTTAGGGCCCGGTAATCAATACATGTTCTTAAGTCCCCCTCTTTCTTCAGTACAAGAAGAGTGGGGAGGCGGCTGGTGCCTTAGATTGTCTAATGAAGCCATTGGCCAGGTATTGATCCAAGTAGTTCCGTAGATGAGTGTTTCCTTCCTCGGTTAATGCATAAATGCGGCTGCACGGTACTTGTGCCCCTGGTTGCAGGTCGATCTGGCAGTCGTAAACTCAATGTGGTGGTGGAGTATTAGCTTGCTCTTTCGCGAACACATCCTGGAACTCCTGGTATTCCTCTGGTAAAATGCCCACCAAGCCTAAACCTGCTATCTTTTCCTGCGAAGCTAACAAAGGGCTTCCTTTGATCCCTTTGATGTCGTAACAAGAGGCGCATTCTGTGGAAAAGAGTAAGGTTCGAGCTCGCCAATCTATCTTTGGATTGTGCGTCTCTAGCCACGGTATCCCAAGAATCAGCTGGAATTGAGGTGCAGCTATAAGGTCGAATCTAATACTTTCTCTATGGCCATCTTGGCAGATTAAGGTGATGGTGGAAGTACACTGTGTTACTGGTCCCAAAGGAGTTGTTTGCCATCCACAGCTGTCACACTTTCTGCGGTGCCCTTACGGTGGAATGCTAATGCTAAGGTCTTTGCTGTATTTATGTCCAGGTAGTTCCCAATAGCCCCACTGTCTATGAAAACCTTCAGGGCATGCATTCGGGTGGGCTGTGAAGGGTCTACCAAAACCACAGGAATACTGAAATGTGAGCTCTGAGTGCTCTGTTCCTGTCTCGAAAGACCAACCTCTACATCTGCCGGGCGTTGGAGTTTTCCACTACTGCACCTGTGTCTTCCCCTGTGTTATCTGTTACCCCCATTGTCTTCCGTAGAGGTTTAATCATGCAGTTCCGGAGGAAGTGACCAGATTGGCCGCAATATAAGCAAAGTTTTTCCAGATGCCTCCGTTCTCTCTCTGCCTTCGTGAGTGGTCCCCAAGCACTAAGGGGACAGACCAGTACGCTGCGTGCCCTCCTAAATAGGAGAGGACAAAAGCTACTTTAGGTTGGTCATTCAGAAAGGTGTCTGGTTTGTAGCCAGCATTGATTCATGAACGCTCCAAATTTCTTGGGATCCCCAGAGAAGCGTTCCGGGGATGCTAAAGGGATATTGCCTGGACGCAATACCTGAACAGGTGTGGCTACAGGGGCCATGGTAGGCTGCCCCTGTGGAACTCCACCTGGTAGGGGTGCTAGACCAGCTTGGGTCTGTAGGAGCTGTCTTGCCAAATTGTCTGTTTTGTCCCTGTTGACTACCATTTTGCGCCTTAAGGCATTTGTCTCTGAGCGGGCTGCACGCACCTCGGCCCGTAGTTCACCTAACAATAGGGAAAGCTGGTCTACCTCAGAGGTTTCCATCGCTCGGGCAGAGGTATTGAGGATGGCTTCGTGTTCTGTCACACTCACCTGTATCTCTGCAGGAGCGATGGATGAGCCTCCCTTGACCCTGAGTCTTCACTTCCCCTGTTTCACCCGGAGAAATACCTTGATCTTTAGTAGGGTGTGCACTCCATCCTGCATTTGCAGGAATGTGATTCACTCATATGATTGGTGCCAATGTCAGTAGGCTGAGTTCAGATGCCAAAAGCTGTAACACTGTTTTATGCCTTCACAGCGAGACCGAGACGTCAAGGCGCCAGTTTCTTCACTGGCTAGAAAGTCCTTCCCACAAGTGAATGTTGCACGGAGAATGTTGAGTGTCCAAAATTGTCCGTATTGTCTTTGTTTGCCAGTATTTTTGTGGGTGAGTAGCGCTGCGTGTAGAAGCAAGCTGCTAGTAGGTTTGCGCAGCGCCTTCAAATCGAGCGCGCCTGGTAATGTCTCTCCCTTTCCCTTGCAGGAGAAATTATGTGGTATTAGCGCCTCGAGTCCGGGTTCAGTGCTACTGGAGACTTGGTGGTTTTGCACCGCGTAGAGCGAGAGAGCGCAGTGAAATAAGTGTCCACGTTATTGGAGCGAGCACAATGAATAATGTCTCTTATTTCTTACAGGGGTTTGTGCGCTTGTGCAACTAACCTGGATTCCAGCATCGTGGGAAGATTCAGTGAGAATGCGCAGCGTTACTGATGTGCGTGTGTTAAAGCTGTTCTTCTTTGTTCTTACAGGTGCCGGTGTAGAGGTCCCCTCTTGACTGGAGATAGCTGCGGTGTGGAGTAAGAACCAGGTAAGGTGAAGCTGAATGACCCGGAGCGGGTAACCAGAAGTAAGATGTTCCGGAGCAGGTGAGCAGAAGCAGGATGATCCGGAGCAGGTAAGCAGAAACAGGATGATCCGGAGCAGGTAAGCAGATGCTGGCTGATCCAGAGCACGGCAAGTGTGTTGCTGATACAGCTCACAGTAAGCAACACGAAGCACTGGACGAGCTCATGAGTTATCATGCACTTCCTCTTTGGCAACAGGAAGTGGTAACCAGGAAGTTACTACAAACACTAGGAAGGAATGAAAGGAGGGATTTGTTATGGGTTCTTTGTGTGCCTATGCCAGGCCTGCCAAGCCTCCACCCAGCTTGCCCCAACTACCTGCCTGATACTCATGACACGTTGATTTCTTTTTGGATCATTAGAAGGATAATTACTGAATCCAGATACACATTCTTGTTTAACATATGGAAAAACATTATCATGAGACAAGGTATTAAGAACTTTCGTAAGTCTCCAGATTCTCTCATTAGTGGGGTCCACCTTAAAATCTGATGAAATTTCCTTCATATGTTTGTCTAATTTGTATTTAAAATCATCCAAAGGTAATTATGATTTAGGGGCCAATTCATGGAACAAACGTGCGCCGTAAAACCCAGCGCAAGCAGGCGCAAGGTGGCGCAAGTGTGAGAAATCAAGCGCACGCGTGCGATTCAAGGAAGGCGCTGCGCTTGTTTCCCGCTGGTCGTGCGCCAAATCCATGCATGTCGCACATGGGCACACACGTCATCAAACGGCGTGCACTACGCACACAGCAAAAGCGCACATAGCGCGGTGCACACAACAAAAGTGGGCGGAACAGTGGGCGTAACACGCGGAATGGGGAACAACGCGTGAAAAAGAAGGCGTAACTGGGGAAGTACTGCAGGGAACAACACAGAACGCCCACACGCACGCGAACAACCCGTATTCATGGATTCGAATACGGGAAACCCGCGCATGGCAAAAGACACGCACAGGCGTCAACGAGTCCGCCACATAAAGGCAGGCGGAAGCGTCCCCGCGCACAGTATAAAAGTGCGTGCAAACAACAAACACGTATATACAGCTACGATGAATGCCCCATTTGTCGCAGCACTGATCGTGGGACACCGCAGGAGGAGGAGAATAGCCAGGGCACGCATTTTCTCACCACGGACAAGCCTTTTTGGGATGCCTGACGACCAGGTCTACAGCAGGTATAGGTTTCCACCCCATATCATCCTAGACCTGGTCAGGGAGTGGGAAGATGACCTTACATCCCCCACCCTTTGCTCCCAAGCATTGAGCCCCTTGGAGAAGGTGCTCGATGTCCTGCATTTTTTGGCCACTGGGTCATTTCAGCGGACTACTGCCATAGTGGGGGGGGGTCTCACAGGCCACGCAGTCACGCTACCTACACCAGGTCTTGGCAATCATGACAGCACGCCCCTCAGTCCGCAGGCACATATACATGCCCAGAACACCCGCAGAAAGGCAGGCCTTTGTCCTGGATTTTTACAGGGTGGCACACTTCCCCAAAGTGCTAAGTGCCATAGATTGCACCCCTGTGGCCCTACGTCCACCTAGGGCCACTGAGCACATCTACCGAAACCGCAAGCACTGGCATTCCATCAGTGTACAGGTGGTATGCGATGCAAAGGGAATCATCACCTCTGTCTATGCAAACTACCCTGGCTCCACCCATGACAGTTTCATATACAGAATGTCCGCCCTGAGCCGGGCCCTGGAAGCTGGCAGCATGGTGACACAGGGCTCCTAGGTGAGTACAAATGCCCTTGCACATGCATGCATGTCACACACACACACACAAATACACAAACCCCAATAATCACAACCATTTTCACCTCCCCAGGGGACAGTGCCTACCCTCTGAGCAACCACATGATGACGCCAATCCGGAACCCCACCACACCACCCCAGGTAAGATACAACGCGGCCCATATTGCAACCAGGGCCATAGTGGAGCGCACATTAAGAGTGTTCAAGTCACGCTTCCGCTCCCTTGACCGCTCTGGTGGGCAGCTACTCTATGCACCCCCAGTAGTGTGCAGGATCATTGTGGCAGCATGTGTCCTGCACAATGTTGCAACACGGCAGGGCGTACCGGTGGACATGGTGGTGCCCCCACATCCTCAACCACATGCACAGGCGCTGCCCATGGGAGGGGATAGGGCACGTGGCGAGGAAGGCCGGACCCAGCTTGTGGCCACATTTGTAACCTAAACTCCCACCCCTGCTGAGTGCACACAGGCCTGGCACATACCAGGTGTCAATCGATGATGACAAAGAGACAGTCAACTGTCACAACCTTACCACCCTGAGATTGTTGCCATGGAAGTGCCACATTGTGTGCATCCCTAGCTACTTAAACACAAGCTATCCTGTGTGACCAAAAGGCACACATATGATATATGATATGATGTGATATGGTATTTGTAAAGGGAGAGAGAAAGCAGAAGCAAAGAGGAAGGTTTTGAGGTGCTTCCGGAACCAGAGATGGTTCTCCTCAAGTTTCAGGGAGGCAGGAAGGCTGTTCCAGAGGGAGGCCCCTGCCGCGGAGAGAGATCTACCCCCAGCTCGTTGCATTGAGAAACGGCTGACCCTGACATGCAAGGTATGAATAACACACACCTGCAAAACAGGCCATGACCATCACTGTTATGTCACTCAAACCCTCCCAAACCACAACATGACATGGCAAGCAATAGCCATACACCAACACAGTACCAATAAGGTACACATTGCCATGTGAAAAATGTAAATTGGCATCAGACAATGATGCCTGACATGGAATCAGATGAAATGACTGACCAACAACCTCCCACCCAAAATAAGTCATTCCCAAATGCATTACTAAAGTTGTAGCCGTAACATAACAATGAATGCTTGTCTACATGCACATTGTGCATTGCAAAATCAACACTGCAGCTTCTGTGTGCTGTGTCCAACTCCTGCAACACACTGCTCAGCGCACAGCACAGTGAACAGCCATTGTGTGTGATGCACACCCTGAGCATCACATTTAAGCGACAAACCACATCAAAAAGCACATTAGGCATGTACAGGATCCATAATTGGTCACAGAACATGTGCTGCAGGGACACAGTGGGCAGCAGAAGGGAAACAGAGTGTACGCATGGATATCGAAGGGTGGTTGTACATGTAGTGCATCATAGTGCGATTGTGTGGGTCAGTAAGGATATGCACTCAACATATGCATGTGCAATCATGTGACCATCAGTGTCCTCTACACATCACATGTGAACATTCACCATGGTACACCCCAACATGTCAAACGACAACTATCCCCTCACACCTGAAAGGTAAACACAACACATGAACAGGCAGTGATCAGCAGAACACATCATGTACATAGGATAACACAAATACAATGTCAGGGTTCCCATCACACTGCAGGGCAAGGCAACTATCAACAACAAAACACCCCCCTCCCTCACAAATGACCATGACCCACTGAACAACTGCACCCGGGTCATGGAGCCTTCAACCCTCAATTTCACCTGGCCACAGGATCACCCTTCCCCTTCGTCACCATCTCCCACCTTGTGTTTAAAAAGTTGCCTGCACCCTCAGAGTCCACCTTCATTTGCAAAAAAACACAAAACCCAAGGCAGAAAAACGAACCAGAACAGCCTCCAGTAGATGACTTGAAGTAGCAGTACCTCACAAAGGCCAAGTACTACCACAATGCTGTAACAACCAAGGTAGCACAGTAAAACAATGTCACAACAGGATGTGAACCATGTGTGGTATCTAACATAGAATGATGCACCACAAACGGATGTGTATTGTCACAGCTCCCGTGTACAGACGCAGGAGGGGCACAAACCAACCACCCCCACCGTGGCCTGGGTGCCTGCAAGGTCAAACTAACACAGGCCTCTGAGACCCTGGTGGGGAAGGAGGGTCAGGGATATGCAGTCGGGACAGGCGTTGGCATACTGGATAACTGGAATGAGGGGCAGGAGAGGGGAGTAGGAATGACACGTGAAAGTAGGGAATGCACTAAAATGTAGTACTTAAATTAACACATACACAATCATAACAAACTTGTACATCATTGTCAGGGCCTTCCGGTGTCCAGGCGCAGGAGTGGCACGAACCAACCACCCCCTCTAGGGTTTTGGCGCCTGCAAGCTTGGGGCTTACACAGGCATCCGCAACCCCAGTGTGGAAAGAGGGTTAGGGAACGTTGGTTGGATAGGTATGGGAAGCAGGAACACCGGGTAGAGGGTACAGGGTTTAGAATAGGATAGGACTCGGGGTGATTAGGGAAAAAAAAACATACCAAATTGAATTACACATTCATCCATGCATTAGTGCACCCCCCAGCAAGCCTATGGAGAGCACTTTGAAAGAAAAACAACAAGACACTTAGCTCTGGTTTTGAGTGCTGGCCTCCTGCCTGCGCACTCTCAGGTCCGGTTACAGGAGCAATTCAATGCTGCAAAGAGAGCCACAGTTAATAATCTGTGCGTGCCCATAACACACAAACACACCACCAAATATGCCCCATAGCAACAAACTACTCTACAAACAGACAATCTGGTGTGGATGCTTCGTACCCATACGTAACATTACCCTTGTGATGGTTCATACACAGTCAATGCAGTAAGTAAGGCGCCGGTGGGTGTGTGGGAAATGGAACACCAATGTGTCACGATTCACACAACTTGCAATGTTCCCTTGGTAAGCAGACGCATATAGCAAGATATGACTTCAGAAAAAGTTGTGTTCCACCATGACCGAAACAAAGTAGGCAGTGCATGTTTCAAAATGTACATGGAAATTAAATGCACTGCACCCGAGTCTGTCCCTTGCTGTATGTCCCTGTGAGCTGCTCCTTTCCATGTCTCGGAAGGCTACATGGGTGATACAAGTGCCTCAATGGCCCATGGTGGACCGCGGGGTATGTGCCACTGCCCCTGCAGGTGCCCCAGACAACCTTACAACCAACTAGGCATCAGTCCACCAACACATCTGAGCTGTATTGTGCGCTTCAACACCAATATTCGTCCAAGCTCACCGTCAGTGCTGCTACTAAGCATGCATGTGCAACTGGCCTGGTGGAAGCTTTGCTGTGTTGTGGCCCCCCTGTGCTGCTTACCTTGCCTGGAGTCCCTTGGAACACATCAGCAGTTCTAGGATGTATGTCTGCAATCCCTGTGCCTCAGCTTGCGCACACATGTGCATGTGGGCGCCACCAAACGTGTCCAGAATCCAGACGTCCAATGGGCCATGTCTGCTGGCAAAGGTGATCTGGAGGCTCATCCCCCTGCAGAAAGGGCATGAAACACATGATTAATGCTTTAGAGTCATCTGTGTGTGTCTCTTCAGGCATCTCATTACTGGACCATGTCAGAGACGTACAATCAAAAATCACACCATCAGTCCGTCTTTCACATCCAAAGTGTGGAACACACTATCTACAGCATGAATTGCAACAAGCACGTGTACAGTAAAGATAAGAAACATACTACACAATGCATAGCAATGAATGTACACATTAATCATGAAACACCCCATCTAGCAAAAGCAGAACAGTGGTCAATAACACCGCAATCATCCCCACTAGGGGTGTTAACACAAGTTACACAGCACCAGACATGCCACAGATATGACAGTCCAAAGCCCTTGTGTAATAGGCTGTTACACTGAACCATCCTTGCGAGCCCATGGATAAGGGAAGCAGGAGTGGCATTTGTGAGTCAAGGACCCCAAGCAGCAAACACATACACAAGACAAGCCTGAAGGGCCCAGCTGGAACAGACAGTGGATGCTTTCAAAAGCCACAAAGCACCGCACCGTCACATGAAAGCACAATAGAAAAGCAATTTTAAACTATATTACCTAATTACACTATGAAAAACCTACATTACCTAATTAAACTAACTATCAAACAGAAACTTAACTAACTAAACTAAAAGAAAAATCAAAAATGGCCACATACGACCCGGGGGGGAGGCACCCAGGAAGGGGGAGGTACAGGGTGCTGCTCAACACCCACATGCGATGATGCTGAGCCAAAAAAAAACCTCCATGGGCTCAACGCCTGCACAGCCTGACCTATGTAGGAGATAGATTGTCGTCCAAGTCTGGCTCATACTGGAAAGGAGGACGTGGCACAGTAGCCTGGCCATGCCTAGCCGCAGCTTGCCCCTCAACGGCAGCAAGTCTGCCAGACGGGTGAGCCTGGTTCTGTGTGGCGATGTGACATAGGTCTGCATGAAGAACCTCACGTAATACAAGTGCTTCCTCTTGCAAGGTAGCATGTGTAACACGGAGTTCCTCCTGCAAGGCCTGGCTGGACAACCGCTGCACCTCCCGGCAAGCCTGTAGCTCAGCCGAGATGGTACTGAAGTGGGAGAATGGAAGACCAGGCTCCCGTCCTTCCCCTCTCGCGTCTGGCCTAAAGGATCACGGCCCAGGCACCCGCCACGAGAAGAGTTTGCCCATCTGCCAGACGACCAAATACCCTGGTACAGGAACATACGGATGTGTCCATCTGCCTGCCCAGCAGCCCGCCCTGTCCATGCCGACACCTGCGGCACGGATCAACTAGACTAAAACCTACATGTCGTTAGAGATGCCATGACGACCTAGCCAACGGTCAGCACATACTCACGGACGTGCATCTTTATTATTTTCCACATAGGCTCTCAAAATGCAGAAACGCAAGACGCATCATGAACCCATTTAAAGAGCTTGCTTACGCTTCTCCTAAAGCCAGGTGCCATAATGAGAAATATAACGAAGACACGATACTGGGGATAAGACACTATGATACTAAAACCTAAAGTGCCTGTGCACCAAACGGTTCCACCTATACACCAGGCCTAAGTAGGCCGCAAGCAAGAGCTTCCATGGACGTTAAAAGAACAAGAGTCAGGTTGCTGATCCTGCAGAATGAGCCCGGCGAAAGCAGACAGCCAAGGTCGCAATGTTGCAAACCCACATTCCGAAAGCGGACAATCAAGGGCACGATGTTGCAACCTCGCACGCCGCACACCAACGTCAAAGTCACACCTGCAAATTAAACCAGGCACACAGTGGAAAAACAATATTAATTGTGCAGAATTCTGCCTCAAACACGGTCCCACCTCACGTGACCAAGCCGAACCTGACAGGATGCAAAGACCAGAAAAGGCGTATGGATCCCTCATTACAAGACACAGGCAGATACAATTAAAAGGCTCAATGGACATCTACGACAGTGGGAGTAGTCGGCCTTCCAACTTATGAATAAGTCCTCACATTGTCTGCGCGTACTCATAGTGAAACATTGTTGCAAATGACAGGTGCACCGAGAGCTGGGAACGGCGATGGTCCCAGACTGGGAGGCTCGCGAGCACACCAATCAGAACATGGGGCTCTTATCACTGACGCCATTAACATTAACCAATCATCAGGGGTCTTCATGTAACAATTCTCATGTATCTAATTGTAGGGACAACCCAGATATATCACCTGACTAAACCTTGACCACTAACATTGTTCTCTATACGTATGCTATACTAACCCTACCACTCGAGCAACCAATTAAGAGTGGCAATAGGTTTTTTGCTAACTTTCCAATGTGACGCAAGTAGCGCGTCATACTAAGGTAAAAAGGGCCTGCGAGCCCCACGATTGTGTGTGTGTCAGGACGGACGCGTACGATCCTTGACCCATCCCTGCCGTTTTTGTCTAATAAACAGCAGAGTCACCTTGCTTCTTGCGTGTGTCTCATACTCTATCTCTTTTGGGATATACGGGAGGAGTTGGGGCCTCCCTGCCTGGAGGTCTGCGGACGGCCCGGCCGACCCCGGCAGAATTTCCCCCCCGACAAGTTGGAGGCGCTGCTGAGATCTGTTTAAGATCCGCTTTTTATTTTTACTTTTTCCAGGTACTCCCGTTGCGAGGAGGCCCGGCGGCGCGGCCCCATCTGCCGTTGCCCCCTTCTGAGGACTACAGGACCATCGCGAAGCTGCGAGAAGACCGGACAGCGCAATCCGGATATTGGCCCTCGGGAGCCGGTTGAGAAGTATCCCGCCCGCGGTTGGCGAGTGTCCAGACGTGGTCCAGACGAGGGGAGGTGGCGAGCCGCTTGGAGGGGTGCACGCAGTCGAGCGGCCCCGCATCAAGAGAACTTGGTGAGCATGCCACGCACAACAAGCAATGTGAGATTGTGAGGGAGGGGGGAGGAATTAAATAAGGGAGGTGGGAGGTGTTGCACAGGTGCGCGGCGAAGGTTTGACAATTTAGTGTTGGCAATGGAATGAATGGTACCCGAACAAGTGCGAGAGCAGTCGGCTACGTTACGCGAGGGGCGGGCGGAGCACGAAAACATCACGTGCGGCCGCTCGTAGAAACTGATTGGCCTAGGTCACGACTACGTGTAAGGGTGGGTGTGTGTGGTTTCCTACGATTTGGCATTTATTGATCAATGAGTAGATGAGGATCCCTATTGTTTGAGCAAGAAACTCGATAGGTAGATGACGTTTCCCTGTAGGCGGTAGCTAGTTAGTTGCCCAATACGGAAGATAATTGGCTGGTTAAGCCCTCCTGTCGAGGGACGTATCACACGCGAGGCGACGCAGATTGCGCAGTCCGATTATATTATTGATTACCTTGTTCCAGGAGTGACAGGAAGACAGCTGTAAGGTTAACGGGGGTAGATTGCAAGTGTATTTTGAACTTAAAGAATATATGAAGAACTTACGAGTAGCTCGAAGAGATCGGTGACGTCACCAGTAGGGCTTTCATAGGATATCGCGAGCACAAGGCATCTTCGTTTTTGAGAGTGGTGGGGAAGAGAACTGTGGTAAGGGAGTGGAAACGGAGATAAACGGTAAATGAGTTGATCGAGGAAAGGCGAAGCGGGGGACGTGGCTGCGCACGGAGAACGCCGGCCACGGCAAGTGTAGAAGAAGGAGGAGGAGCACGTTAACATAGGACGACTGTATAAGAACGTCATAAGGGGTACGCAGCCGCAGGGGGCTACGTGCGCCTCGGCTGCAGGGGGCCGTAAGGGTGTCGTATAAAGAAAGAAAGACAGAAGAAAATATACACATGTAAAATACTATATTTTTGTAATTTCCCTTAGCGGACTATCGCAAGTCCCCAAACTTACGGGGCCAGGTAACGATATAAGGCTGTATATTGTAAACTGCTAGTGAGATAACCACTACCAGATAGGGGAAGGGTAACAAGTGGAGCGCTACTATGTCATACGGGACAGGATCGGGAGGGTGGGGGAACACCCTCACTACCCCACTACAACACATATGTACAACACTGCCACCCCATAGGGAGAAACTGAATAAGTATAGCATAGAATGGACCCAGGGGACGGATAACAAAATGATAACACCGTGGCCGCCTAATGGTAGCTTCGATCCATATGCCCAACATTCACTATTAAACCATCTGCACAATACATACAAAGGGAAGAAGTTGGCAAACCACGTGGAGGTGTTTAACTTATGGAGGATGTTCCAAGGGTCCCGACCAGGACCAAATGGAATGTTCACTGTGGGGGAAATACCGGAAGAAAAAGAGATTAAGGAGAAAGGAGAGGATGAGAAAAAGGGGAGTGAAGACCCAAAGAACACGGGGAACGGAGGAGAGGGAGGAGAAAAGAATAATACATCAGATGAAATAAAAAAGGAACCGAGCAACGATATACCCCTAGCAAAGGGAGTGAAAACAGAGGGAGGGGGGTTGTACCCTTTAAGAGAATTAGGAGAGATAGGAAGAGGACAGTTAAGGGCGGCTGAGGGATACTCGAACCCGGCATACAGCCCTCCACCATATGTGGCTCATAGGAAGATGCCAGCAGGGGAGGGGAGAACTGGAGAAGAACAAACTGTGGAAATAGGAAATGATGAGTGGGTAGCTGCACAGATATTATTAAAATTACGAGGTTCATTAACAGGAGAAGAGAAGGAGGTAGTAAAGAAAACAGACGAGGATAATACCAGGGAGAGTGAAATGAGGGGGGAAGAGCTGTTACGACAAAAGGAAGAGATTTTGGAGGAACGACTAGCAAAGTTAAGGGATGAGCAGAATGAATTGATCAAGCAGCTCGAGCGGGAGGAGAGAGAGAGAGCGAGGAAAAGGAAAGAAGGTAAGAACGAATTGGAAAAAATAAGGGAACGAACTGAGGAGCAAAGGAGAGAAGCTGAAAGGGTAAAAGCAGCAGCAGAAAGGGTATCAAGAGTAGTACTGCGAGAAAAGAAAAGGGAAGAAGAAGAAAAAGAAAAAGAAATGGCAATGTGGAAGAGGAGATTACTATCAGAAACAACTAAGAAATACGAAGAAGGGAGGGTGATAGAGAGTATAGTAGAAAGAGAAAGGGTGAAATGGGAAAGGAAGAAAGAGGATGAAAGAATATTGGAACAGATGAGTAGTGAAGTGATGGAGGAATTAAAAAGGAAAAGGGAGGAAAATAGTAGGGAGATGGAGGAGAGAAATGAAGGAGAAAGAGAAGATAGGAGAAGGGAGAGTGAAGTATGGGGGGATGTGTATAGAAACACAGAAGTAGCAACAACATCAGCACAAAGGGGAGCGGTTGATAAAGGAGAAAAAGGAGAACTGGACCTAATAGACTTACAAACAGTAACAATCAAGGGGAAAAAGACCGAGTGGGGGGTGCCGTTTATGACTGACTTTTGCAGTGAGGAAGAAGAAGGATTGGAGAAGGAAGGAAGAAACAGTGAAAGGGAAAGCTTAGATAAACTATACATCACCCGGACCAACACAGACTCACCATGGATCCGTAGGAGAAAGGATGAGCTGGAGAGAAGTGAGGAGGGAGAGCAAGGAATAGCGGAAAGACAGACACATGAGGCCGCACCATCCCCACCCCCATCACGCCCTCCCCCATCGCACCCTACATGCTCAACCACCTCACGCTCGTTACGCACAATAAAACTCGCGCCCTTCACAGACGAACTGCATGTCGGCTTAGAGACCTCCCTAGACGCAGGCAGGAAAGACGAATACACATGCCCACATTAAATACAGGAAATGATGGAAGAAGGGGAAAAGATGGAGAAGAAAGAGTTACGAGCACGGGAAATACGGACGAAATTGACGAAGTAGAAGAAAGGGAAGAGGAGGAAGGGTGTGAGGACTCGATATTATGGAACACAAAGGGTAAAACGAGACATAACTTAATGCCACTTCTGGAGAGAGGAGGGGTTAGACCACAGTATGTCCCTTGGAAGCATACAGATAAAGAAAATATAAAATGCAGGCTCCCATCATTAAGTGGAGGTGCGGGTAAGTGGATATATGAAATGGAAAAACACACCGCAGGACAGAAACTGGCAGTAGGAGATGTAAAGGGTCTTCTAATATCGATATTAGGGGATAAGGCGGATGACATTTGGAAGAGAGCGGGATTCCCTGGGGTAACAATAACAAACACATCGCATGATGGGGCACCATTCGCAAACTGCAGACATGCACTATGGCAGGCACTGAGGGTACAGTACCCAGACACATCAGACATAGGAGCAATTACCTCCCGCAAGATGTGTGAGAACGAAGATCCTGTTGATTATATCCAGGAAATCCAAGAGAAGTGGCGCATGGAAACTAGGGAACAATGGGATAAAACACCAGCAATATTTTATCATATACTAGTACAAGGGCTCCCAGAAGGAGTTCAGAAACAACTAAAGAAAGTAGTGGGAATGGAAGCAAAACCATGGCCAGAAATACAACTGACTATAGTGCATCATTGCAGGACATGGCAAGGAAAAATGAAACAAAAGGAAGAGGACAGGAAAACGGAAGAGGCTAAACTAGTACAGAAAAAGCTTACTAAATACACAATGGAAGGGGCACTAATAACTACGCCTACAACAATGACCCAAAGCCCCACACAAGTAGTGGCTGCACAAGATTCCTCCCAAATACCACCTTCACAGACTATAACACAACAGGCGCCGCCACTCCAACCATACACGACCAACATGGGAGGAGGACACCCAATACCAGGAGCTGGGTATTATAATTATAACAGGGGGAGAGGAGGAATTATGAGAGGGAGAGGATACGGATATAACACCCAATAGCAGGTGGGAGGACTTAGAAATTCCTACCCCACAGGGCAACCAGTATACCAGGACAACACAGGGAGCTTTCCATGGCAGAGTAGGGAACCACCGGTGTGTTGGAGTTGTGGACTATTAGGGCACATGTCACGCACGTGTAGAGTTAGACCAGGAACACCATCATGGAGTGAACAGGGACAACCAAGGCCCTCACAGGAACAGCAGGGCATACAGCAACAGCAGACGTTGCAACAGGGAAATGAACAACAACAACTAATAACACAACAACAGCCACAAACATATTCACTGCCACAACAACAGGTAGCGATAACACAACAACCCCAAGCACAACAAACACAACTGGGTAGGGTGACGGTCTTGGGACACAACCCTTACACAGGAAATGGCCAATCGTTGTACCCTCAATAGGACAGCCCACAGACGGCCTTGGTGTGTCCCACCCTGTCAGTAACACCTAATAGTGCGGAGGAACCACGCATAGAGGTAACGATAGGTGACAAAAAATGATCATTCCTTGTTGACACCGGGGCGACCCGGTCTTGCATAAGGGAAGGTAAATTTAAGATGTCAGGCGAAGCCATGAACACCCAAGGATTCTCTGGGGCTAGAGGGTTGGTTCCCTTTACTGATAACATTCCCTTATCTATTGGAGATTATGACCTGTCAGTTCCACTTCTATATTATAGTGCCTCACCAGTAAATATACTGGGGAGAGACATAATGAACAGGTTGAATATGACGATCTCCTTTAATGAAGACGGCATAATTTGCTCTACTCCAGGGATTAACATGCTCACAGCACGACAGATTATGCAAGCATACTGCGGACAGACAGCGATTAGGGCGGAGCCAGTAGATGGCGAACTATTCCAGTATGGAACAGATATGGCATTTGCATGGATGCCAGGGATAGAAGGGAAAATATGGACGAGGCCAGCAGCCTATCTGTTCAGACCAGAAACACCTGTTAATGAACCAGAAGGAAAGGTGGTTCTAATGGACATTGAGAGCATTATTGCAACAGCTGATTACATTGCTGTACATGCCCAAGACAGAGAAGGAAGAGCATGGAGGGCAGTGATAGCCTTAGCAGAAGGATGTAGGCTCACCCAGGTGTCAGATGAGGAGCTGTTTTCAGAAGAAAAGGAGGAAGGTGAAATGGTGTTTATGATGAGTGTGGAAATATGGCTAAGAGTGGCTTACAAACAAGTAGCACAGAAAATTGCAATGGCACTTGAGGCACCCGCATGCACCCCAGTCCCCTTCTTTAAGGAGGATATGTCAAAGGTACCCAAATCATTGTGGACTACTAGCCCCTATGACGTGGGGTGCATAAAAAGTATAGGGGGAGTAAGGATAAAATTGAAAAAAGGTGCAATACTCCCCAGAGTGAAACAGTACCCACTATCAAAAGAGGCAGATGAGGGCATATATGAAACCATAACGGCCCTTATAAATAATGGCATATTGGTCCCCTCAGAATCACCATGTAACACGGCTGTATACCCAGTGCGCAAGGCTAAAGGGGGGTCTTGGCGCTTCATACAGGATCTCAGGCCCTTGAACAACATAGTAGAAGCAGAATATCCCATAGCAGCAAACCCGGCCACAATATTGTGTGGCATTCCAGCAGAAGCATCACGATTTACAGTGATCGACCTTAAAAATGTTTTTTTCTCAATACCATTGCACCCAGACTCACAAGATCTGACAAGCTTCACTTACAGAAACACAAAGTGGAAGCACACCAGATTGCCACAAGGGTATTGCGAATCACCCTCAATTTTCAATAGAGTAATACAGATGGATTCGGGTAACATTGAAGTGGAAAGCACAGTATTGCAGTATGTGGATGACATAATAATTTGCAGTACAAACGAAAGAACATGCAGAGAGGACTCCTTAAAGATGTTGACAATATTGGCTGAAAAAGGTTACAAGGTAGACATGGAAAAGATACAGTACTGTCAAGAACAGGTACTTTACATTGGTCAGCTTATATCCCAACATGGAAGAAAGATTGCACCACAAAGAGCACAGGCCATTTCAAACACTCCAATGCCACAAACAGTGAGGGAACTGCAGCAGTTCCTGGGGCTGTGCAACTACTGTAGAGCATGGGTATTTGATTACAGTTCGTACATAGGACCCCTGCTTGAGGCGTTAAGGGAAGCTAATAAAGGGGAGAAAAAGCTGGGGTGGACGATGGAAATGAAAGAGGCTTTTGATGAATTAAAAGATGCGATATCAACTGCTCCGGTACTGGCATCCCCAGACTATGAGCGTCAATTTTTTATATTTTCACATTGCGACTCAGCATTAATGAAAGCAGTGTTGGCTCAAAAAACAAGCATGGGCTACAAACCAGTAGCATTTTACAGCGGCCACTTAGATCCTGTGATGTTAGGTCACTTCCCTTGCGCACAAGGTCTCGCCGCAGCTGCTTTTGCGGTAGAGAAAGCATCAGCAATCACCATGGGGTGCCCAACTACACTGTTTGTGGAACATGCACTATTTGCGATATTGAATAAACCTAAGTCCACCCTAACCACGCAAAGAGCATCAGGTTATGAGATCATTTTATCCAGAGCTGAACTATCAATTGTTAGATGTAGCACGGTCAACCCTGCAAGGTTCCTAGCAGAAGTAATTGAGGAGGGAGATTATGCCCACGACTGTACGCAAATAACTGAAATGTACTCATGTACTAGAAAGGTTGAAGAAAACGCACTAGAGGGAGGTGAGCTCCTGTTTATTGATGGGTCATCAACTATCGATCAAAGGGATGGTATAAGGAGGACTGGGGCAGCAGTGGTAAAAATGATGGAGGTACCGGTGTGTGTGGCCATGAAATGTGTACAATTACCACAGCATTACTCCGCTCAAGCAGCGGAATTAGTTGCACTGATCTTGGCGTTGAAGGAAAGCTTTGACAAACGAGTGACCATATACTCCGACAGCGCATATGTTACATCCACTGTCCACTCAGGGCTGTCGAAATGGAGAAGAAGAGGGTTTAGGAGAGCTGATGGCACTCCAGTGCAACATGCCCTCTTATTGGCTGAACTAATTGAAGTAATAAATGACCCCCAAGAACTAGCTTTAGTAAAATGCACCGCACACACCAATGGTGAAGACCACATCTCGAAAGGGAATGCAGCAGCAGATGCACATGCAAAGTATGCTGCATACTTTGGTGAGATATGGAACCCCCCAGAGTCACAGAGCGGGAGAGGGAGGGGAATGGCTAAGGAGATGTTGATAAGAGAAGGGTACACCCATCTCCCAGCCACACAGATTATGGAGCTACAAGCGGCTGCACCAATGGCCGAAAAAGAAATATGGGTAAAAAGAGGATGCACAATGTCACCAACCGACGCACTATGGCTCCAGGGTGACACTGGAAAGGTTGTAATACCATTGGCACTTTTGAACACCGCCCTGAGCCAACTACATTATCCAGCCCACACAGGCAAGGAAGTAATTGCAGCACGAATTAGGGAAGACTGGTTTTGCCCCGAGTTAAATTCTCATGTGTCAAATTTTATCAGCAATTGTCTCACATGTCAACAGTTTACGGTCGGCCATACTCTAAAGGTGATAAGAGGTACTATACCCTGGCCAGAGGGACCTTTCCGGCATCTCCATATTGACTATGTTGATATGATCAACATATGTCAGGGAAATAGGTATATGATTGTAGTAGTATGCCCATTCTCGAGGTGGATTGAAGCAGGGCCCTGTTCACACCCAGATGCATTTAGAGCAGCTAAATTCCTAGTGAGGGAGGTCTTCCCCAGGTGGGGAGTGTGCGAGGTGTTAAGGTCAGACAATGGCCCACATTTCGCAAACGAAATGTTCCAGCACATCACATCCTTGCTGAACATCAAGCATAAATTTGCATGTGCATACCACCCACAGGCCAACGGTATATGTGAACGCCTGAATGGCCTATTAAAGGAGGCAATTGCAAAGATACAGCAAACAACAAAGAAGAGTTGGTTATATTGCCTTCCATTAGCCCTATTTGAGCTAAGGAATAGACCAGGGTCCGACCACCACCTCACCCCTCACGAGGTGGTTACCGGACGTCAAATGCGCCTTCCCCTAACGTCAACATCAAGAGCATTTACCAACCACGAGAGTACTGCGAGTGTTCTTGGTGATGAAATGTACCAATATGTGTCTTCTTTGATTACTAGTGTAGTGTTTTTGTCTCAACAGCTCGAGCGCACGCGGGGCGGGTCTAACAGCAATCAACAAGAAGACGTGGATAAAGAATTGGAAAAGGAAAGACTGTGTAAAGTTGCTAAAGGTGACCACGTACTACTTCGTAATTTCAACAGGAAGTGGAACAGTCCACGATTCACTGGCCCCCATCTGGTAGAGGAGGTATCAACGAGAGCAGTAAAGCTACAGGACAAGCGTGCCTGGAACCACCTACACGATGTAAAGATCTACAAACTCCAGACCCGCCCCAGCGCCACCGACAGGTCCATTGGGAGAACAACAACAACATCATCAACGGAGGAAGAGAGTTCTACCACAGCTAACGGCCTAAGTGTTCCCATACCCTGTCACTCCCCAGATTCCCCAGAGACAATAACTGAAGAAGAAAGGGGTGATCCCCATACTGCCCACCCCATGGTCACACGCTCAAAGAGTAAAGATACTTCCGCCAGTTGAACCCCAAACCCCCTGCCCCTTGACCCCTACCCCCACTGCAGTAGTAACTGAACTGAAGGACATTGTCTTGCACACGTACACATGTAAACCAGTGAATGCTCTCTTTTCTTTTCTCTCGCACATGCAGGAACTGCGTATTATTGTACTGCTAAGAAAATAGATAACTAACAAATTCACTGCCCAGGAGTAGATGGTACCCTCAGACGATAACTACCCAGAAGAATTGTCACACCAATTTGTATATGAAATAAAAAGGCCAACGTACCTGAAAAGAAGAAGGGTACGTGTCTACTACACAGCATTCCTCTTGGCCATAGAATATTCAATGCCCCACCTCCACCCATACTTGCCTGTCCTAAGAGATAGATCGCTTAGATTAGCGTGGGAACAGCTCTTCGCCTGGGCACTGAATGACTATTTGATAGGGAGAGCTTAAAAAACAACAACTAACATTTAATAACCAGCATATTGAGAATTTACAGGCGGGCAACTTTAACGTCGCAAGAATACGCTGCCGGACTGCAGCAAGGTAAGAGCAAAATGCCGGTGAAATTAGCATGTGTAATAAAAATAATAGGGATTTTGATGATCACCGGGTTCTTGGCTGCCTCTGTATGGCAGTACAGCTATGCTATCAATCTTATTGCTGTACCCAAACCTAATACACCCCCATCCCCAGCTGCAACAGGTATTACGTCAGGTGATACTAGTAAAATCCCACACAAGGAAAATAGAGTTAAACGCAGCACATACTCAGATAATAGAGGCATTGACAATTATATACAAGATTCAGCACACATCTCAAACAACATATGGTACCAACACATGACCCGCATCGGTAAGCAGACAACAGAAGACAGCTGCTACGTTTGCTCATTAATACCATACGCCATGAGCGCTTCTCGAACATTCGTTGCCACAGAAATAGATGAAAAGACAGCACGATGCATAATATAGTTGGCACTGTTCCAAACGAAAGGAAGATTTCAAGGGACAGTGGTGCATCTGGTGTGGAAAACACGAGACTCATACCCATATGAAAACAATTTCCTCAAGACTTATTTGAGTTACCACAAGAGCAGTTTACATGCTGAAGCATTCAGATACATAACAAGTGGTCCTGAAAAAGGGGAAACAAAGAAAGTAACACTGCAGTATTTACCATGTGATTGGTACGCCACTGAAGTTCCTGGTAAACCAGGATGTTGGGAGAGGCCACTGGTGACGATAACGGGGAAGGTGTACATGGACAACAAATGGGAGATAGGAGTGGTTGGCAGCAATATGGTAACAAAAGAAACTATTTCAACTATTGATGCACACAACCACAGATGTTGGACGACTTGGATCAAGTACGTGCCCATGCTCACGTGGATAGAGACGGATGAAGACCCAATAACAATACTGCCGCTGACTGCGCCTAAGGTATGCTACCAACATAAAGGAGAGGTGGACGTAGGATACAACACCAACTGTGCAAGCGTGATGGAGTTACCTGAGGGGGGAGCAGGAACAGCAGTGATAATGGACCATTACTGGGCCTGTGGAGAAAAGGCATACCACACACTGCCCCCTCTGTGGAATGGTGTATGCACGATGGTGCATGTCAATGTACCATCACTAGTGGTACCCCAGAAGCATGTGAATGTGGCGAACTTTCCCAAAATGGATGAAGGGGACAAGAGGAAGAAGAGATCTGCACCACCTCAGGAGGGGCCAGGGAACAGGAACAACAGCAATAATACTGTCCTAAATAGAAGGAAAAGACAAGGAGAACCTCTGACAGGAAATTACCTATGGGGAAGGTCGGAAACGGCACTCACTTCAATTCCGCCAGAACACAGACTATTCAGCAGAGCAGCAATGTTCTTCTCCTCAATAATACATCCGGGACTGCAGGCTTACGCAAACGCAAAATGGCTCCAGATAACTAGATGGGAACTAATGATGACCATCAAGTCTACAGTAAATGGATTTAACGCAATAAAAGAGGAGCTGCGAGCTATAAGGATGGTAGCACTTCAGAACAGATATGTATTGGACCTCCTCACAGCCATGGAAGGAGGAGTCTGCGCAAAGATAGGACAATCATGCTGCACGTTCATTCCTGCCAACGATGCTGACAACGGTACACTGACAGAAGCAGTTTCACAATTGGCCCAGATGCACTCCAAAATGATGGATGAAAGTAAAGGTGTGAAAAAGGATGAGAGTGGTTTTCAATATTATGGTCATGGATGCCATCTTGGCTGTCAGATGGACTGAAAATTATAGTTGGTTGTACTATTTTGGCTGGAGCTACACTGATCATAATAAGATTTTGGAAGGCCCGGAAGGCACGCACCACTGACGAGTTGCTTGAAATGGTCGGTATGCACCCCTTGATGCCAGCAGATGACGGCCAACACACAGGCACAATCATACAAGAGAGAGAGAAGTTGCGCAACCAGATCATCACCAACCACCTGGACCCACCATCTGTGAAGGTCAAGAACCCAAGAAACCCCAGGAGTTACATAGGGAAATGGGTATACTGTACTCCTGGAGGAACCTGTGAATATATGTATTGGTCATTTGAAGATCATGTGAACCACTATGGACATTTAGGAGGAATAACTAAGATATGGAGAGTAAGAGGAGATAACGAAAAGGATATGTTTGTGGTCGACAAGTCGACCAGAGGGGGGACTGAAGTGGGAGAATGGAAGACCAGGCTCCCGTCCTTCCCCTCTCGCGCCTGGCCTGAAGGATCACGGCCCAGGCACCCGCCACGAGAAGAGTTTGCCCATCTACCAGACGACCAAATACCCTGGTACAGGAACATACGGATGTGTCCCTCTGCCTGCCCAGCAGCCCGCCCTGTCCATGCCGACACCTGCGGCACGGATCAACTAGACTAAAACCTACACGTCGTTAGAGATGCCATGACGACCTAGCCAATGGTCAGCACACCTGTGCAAATATACACACTGGACACTCCCGCACCAATCTACACGAAGAATATACTCAGTGCTATGACGTAGGCGACAGACATACTCACGGATGTGCATCTTTATTATTTTCCACATAGGCTCTCAAAATGCAGAAACGCAAGACGCATCATGAACCCATCTAAAGAGCTTGCTTACGCTTCTCCTAAAACCAGGTGCCATAATGAGAAATATAACGAAGACACGATACTGGGGATAAGACACTATGATACTAAAACCTAAAGCGCCTGTGCACCAAACGATTCCACCTATACACCAGGCCTAAGTAGGCCGCAAGCAAGAGCTTCCATGGACGTTAAAAGAACAAGAGTAAGGTTGCTGATCCTGCAGAATGAGCCCGGCGAAAGCAGACAGCCAAGGTCGCAATGTTGCAAACCCACATTCCGAAAGCGGACAATCAAGGGCACGATGTTGCAACCTCGCACGCCGCACACCAACGTCAAAGTCACACCTGCAAATTAAACCAGGCACACAGTGGAAAAACAATATTAATTGTGCAGAATTCTGCCTCAAACACGGTCCCACCTCACGTGACCAAGCCGAACCTGACAGGATGCCAAGACCAGAAAAGGCATCTGGATCCCTCGTTACAAGACACAGGCAGATACAATTAAAAGGCTCAATGGACATCTACGACAGTGGGAGTAGTCGGCCTTCCAGCTTATGAATAAGTCCTCGCATTGTCTGTACGTACTCATAGTGAAACATTGTTGCAAATGACAGGTGCACCGAGAGCTGGGAACGGCGATGGTCCCAGACTGGGAGGCTCGCGAGCACACCAATCAGAACATGGGGCTCTTATCACTGACGCCATTAACATTAACCAATCATCAGGGGTCTTCATGTAACAATTCTCATGTATCTAATTGTAGGGACAACCCAGATATATCACCTGACTAAACCTTGACCACTAACATTGTTCTCTATACGTATGCTATACTAACCCTACCACTCGAGCAACCAATTAAGAGTGGCAATAGGTTTTTTGCTAACTTTCCAATGTGACGCAAGTAGCGCGTCATACTAAGGTAAAAAGGGCCTGCGAGCCCCACGATTGTGTGTGTGTCAGGACGGACGCATACGATCCTTGACCCATCCCTGCCGTTTTTGTCTAATAAACAGCAGAGTCACCTTGCTTCTTGCGTGTGTCTCATACTCTATCTCTTTTGGGATATACGGAAGGAGTTGGGGCCTCCCTGCCCGGAGGTCTGCGGACGGCCCGGCCGACCCCGGCAGAATTTCCCCCCCGACAGTACACTCAAGCTGTGCAAACCTCTCCTCTGCCCGCTGCCTCTGGGACATCAGAAGGACACCCAGAGTGGTTTTGAGGGAAGCATACTCCTCCCTCAGGGCCTCCATGTGCGCCTCTGCGTGAGCAGCAATTGCTTTACGCAGAGACGACATTTCAGCCTGGCGTGCCCTGTCTGAGGCCGCCATGCCCAGCCTGAGCGAGCGGGCCGTGGACCGTGCCACCTGCTGCTGGAGAAGCACCTGCCTAGCAGGGGGGAGCACAGATCAGGCCACACGCTCAATGCTCAATGCTCTCAGCGATGTTCTCCATTGCTGCCCCCTGCCATTCAGAATTGGCAGTCATGTCTTGCTCCCACTCAGCATACTGCGGTTGCGCGCGGCGACCGTGTTGCTGGGCTTGACCCCTGCGGGACCCAAGGACCGGGTGTCCTCGCTGTGTTGGCACCGCCCGCGGCTGCACGACTACATGCCCCCATCGACGTGATGTCCCAGGCACATCAGTGACTGGTGTGGAGGGTGACCCTGCGTCCCGATCCACCACGGGCGGAGGTACCAAGACTGTCTGACCCCTCAGTGCAGGTGTCGTGGACAGAGGAGTGTCCACATCAGAATCACTCACCCCTAACACATGGACTTGATGCTCATCCAACTCGACATGGACGTCAGAGTCGTCATCAGGGCAGGACTCATAGGCAGCCAGAGACAAGATGGACTGCAGCACTTGGGGGTTTTCGTGGCCTACCACCCCACGACCCCCACTTGTGCCGGGTTGATGTAGTGGTATCAACCCTGTGTCTGGCATGACAACACCATCCTCTGGCTCCATTGCGTCATCATCTGAAAAATATAGAGAAAAAAGGTCACTACACATGTCAGAAGCACACAACACACACACACACCGACAATAAACACATCAGGCAGACATGTGACACACAAAATAGAACCTGGCATGCATGCTGGGTCAACTTTGAATTGCTTCTGTGATCAGACCTGTTGAAAGGTGGCAGTTTGCATAGAAGTGGGTCTATGCAGTGCAGCAAATGTGTATGTCACTCACTACCTACATGTACAAGGACTTCATGGTGTGTGTCAGGAAATGTGAAGGCAGCGCAAGGTCAACTTCAGGCATCATGTGCAATGTGCATTCAATGGGTAGCATATCTACAAGCAAAGCACCCCTCCTCCCAAGTGCAAAAGCAGGGATGCCTAGCATGGTATCACAAGGCTGACCATAGACCTGTGTATTGACAGCAGTGTTGACAGGCATCAACAGCTTAATGTGATTCAAGTGACAACACTGCAAATGATGATGGGACAGTAAGCAGGACACATGATGAAACCTCTGAAGGCCGCCCACGTGTGAAGAAGACACTACAACAGTCGGACAGAGTCATTGGCCATTAAACAGGCTGAGGCCTGTGACCCACGCAGATTGTCAGACCCTAAACATTTGTGCATCGCAGTACTGAGCCACAGTTGACATGGGAAGGCTGATGAGATGCCATGCAATGTATGTCACCCAGGACTTGTATTACAGTGATCATCCAGTCAAGGACACATAGGGGCATGCGTGCAATGCACATGGAGCATGAATGGGCACTCATGTCCCTGCGGGGAATATGACCTCTGCACAGTACAAGTGAGATACCCTGCATCAAGTACTAAGGCTGTACCACACAGCATATGTCTGGCAGATTGTCCGCTGGAAGTTAGCATGTACACAGGACGCATGAACAGGAAAGTACCCAATGGCAAGATTGAAGCAGACCAGTGCAAAGGTGGAACTGGGGTTGGAGTACCCTCATGCAGGCAGAGGACACATGCACGTCAGTCATGCTATGACATTGTGCCTGGGCTGAGAGGAAGGTCACCCCACGCTACATGCAGAAGGGCCAGTGAGCTGGAACATGGACCGGAGGGGTATACTGGTAACCACCATGTGAGTAGGGTGCAATAGTGGTGATGCGGACACTCCCCGTCTGCTCCACATGTCCACCATACAGCACTGCAGACATGCATCACGGAAGCATTGCATCACTTGCACATCAGAACCATGTACACGTCACATGTAGTGGCAATCATGCACAACACATTCCACAAGTAAAACTCACACGTCCTCAACAAACACGCATCAACACTCACTGGACTGGGCATCAAAGTCCAGCATCTCTCCCACTCCTTCGACCGATTCAGATGGTATGAACTCCGCAACGAGTGACTCATGCAGAGTGAGCTCTTCCTCATCTGGTGCAGGCCCACCGCCAGTCACCAGAGTCAAGTTGTAATTTGAGGCACGCCTAGCCTTAGCACTGCGTTTGAGGTCATTCCAATACTTTTTGTACTCTTGTGCCGTGCGCACCTCATGGCCGAATGAACTGACAAGTTCCGCAACTTGCTTCCAGTGGGTGTCATGGTGGGCAGCCGTAGTCTGACTATTGGCACCCACTTCCATGTCACGATTGTGGCCCTGCACGTAGTCCACGAGGAAGTCCAGTTCCTGCTTGCAGAAAGGCTTCTTCCTCGACGTGCAGGAGGTTGTGGCTGTGTGTGGGGTCCCAGCCTGTGCTGCAGGTGCAACCTTCCTCCTCTTGGACTGTGGCGCAGGCCCTGGCTGGCTAATGCCGCCCTGACCAGTATGGCCAGTGGGTTCGGTGGATTGAGCCAAGGGAGTGGCAGGTGGAGGGACGACCAAAGGCCTGACTTGTGTCAGTGGCAGCTGGGTGCCCTCTAATGGACCCTGCGCAGCAACATCCGCTGTGGCAGGGTCATTGACCGCAATGGTCCTGGTTGGCAGACTCACAACCGGGGTGTTGTGGGTGCATCTGCCCCTGCACTTGCCAACACCCGGCTGTTCGGGGCAGCAGATGACATAACTGCCCTAGGGACACGTGTCTTGGTCAGAGCAGCCCTGCGTGCCCCTACGGTTTCCCTCCTGGCCTGTTGGAAATCTTCCAAGGGCTCCTCAAGTGCCAACGCAGCCTGCTCTGGCAGACTCTGACCCTGGGTGGCGGTGTCCACAGCTGCACCTGCAGCTACCACTACCCTTGGGCCCGTGGCAGTCGATGGAACGGACTGCCGGGTCACACGGGCGCCAGTGCCAGGTGCAGAAGCTGCATCTCCCGGAACCATAGGGGGTGGTGGCATGACTGCACCGACACATGGCACAACATTGTGCTCAAGTGCCGCACCCCTGCCTCTTCCCCCTCTGTGGCCGCCCTGGACACCCTGGAGTACCCCTAATCCCTGGTCACCACGGCCACGTCCCCGACCACGCCCACCACGAGGAGTACACCCAGCTGAGACGCCCCTCACCTTTGGTGGCCTCCCAACCATGGCACAGATGTAGTAGTGCCGGCACAGATGGAGTAGTGCCAATGGGAGGTGTACACCACAATTGACCAGGGCAATTGGGGTGAAGGGGGTGGGAAGCAAGATGTTAACAGCCCCCCTGCACCTGCAAGGCTGTATGTGACCCCGGTGATGTAGTGACGGGTCACGCAATGCTCAGCCACCCCAAAACTGCAGTAAAACGGGGCACGCAACCCTGCAGCCTACATGCGTGGAATCAACCTCCCGCAGTACGCGGTGGCACCCTAGCTGTGCGTGTGGTGGTGTGCCAGTAGTGTGCAGGTTGTACATGTGGTTTTCTAGGGCCTTGTATGGATGTGTATGTACAGGGCTGTGAGGCTGACACATGCAAGTCCTTTCATGTGTGAGACACATGGATGGTTATGTGTGGGTAAGCATGCAAGCCAAATGCAGATGTGTGAGCACACATGTTTGGATTACTGTGTATGTCAGTTGGCATGGTTGTGGTGTCACACATGGATGTTGGTTCCAGCTGCATGTATCAGCACCGTGTACATGTGCATGTGTGTGTATTTGACAAGGGTGCAACAGTGATGCAAGATGGATGCATGTGACACTGATATGTGGAAGACTGATTGGCAGATGTGACATGGATGCCGATCTCAACACTGCGACAGTTGGCGGAGGTGTACACATGCATGTAAGTGTGGTGGCGTGTGTGCATGTGTAGTGCACTCCATGTGTTTCATGTGATGTCTGGCTCACCTTTGGCTGCTCATGCTGTTGTATGTGTATGGATGGTGCTGGCTGTTGCGATATGGATGTGGAATAGCTCATGTGTGTGAGTCGAAATGACATGTGTGTTGGGGATTGTGATGCCATGTCTGAAGTTTGACAATGCCACTCATGTACAACTGTTATGTGTGTATGAGTCCATTGTACAGTGCCCTGATGCCTGTGTTTTATTTCTCCTTGTCTGCAGCGTCAACTGATAAAGAGGGCGGAGAAGGTGCTGTGGAGCACAGCAGCAGGGATCGCACCGCCAGCCGGAGACGCAAGGCCCGGCTCCCCTCCCAGGTTGTCATCTCATCGGGGAGTGAGAGTCCGGTACCGCGTCCCAGGCCGCAGCTGCCGAGGGGAGGTCCAAGAGGTGGAGGTCGGAGTTGGACTCCTCGGCAGCAGAAGGGGCAGCTGAGACCCCACAGGGCCCAACGGAGGAAGATGGCATGGAGTCATCCAGGTTGGTGGGGGGTTTGGTGGAGGAGGAGGCCGTGCAAGGGACAGATACGGGGTCTGGAGGTGGGTATTCCACTGGTGCTAGTGGTGCAGTGGAGGACCAGGGACAGGAGGCAGCACAGGCCGCCACGGAGGTGCCTGTGTGCAATCCTGTCCTTGATCCTGTCACTGCATCATCTCGCACCAGCAGGGATGCCTACGTCCAGACCCGTTCTCAGGGAGGGGATTGGCTTACACCAACTGGTCTTCCTCTCCCTGCGGATGTGCCTATCCGGCACCGGGTTGAGCCTGTCCTGGGTGGGGTGGTGTTGCGTCAACGGGCCATGCAAGCTGACCTGCAGTCTTTTCATGAGGAGACTGCATGTCTTCTCGCATGGCTCGTTGACCGCGGTGACCCACTGGGACAGCTCACCAGGGCCAGATTCCTCCGTTTCCTGGACCTTGTTCTGACCCCCTCCTCAACTGAACCCCCTATGCCCCAGTCGTCCTCCATGCCATCTTCCCACCCATGTATCAACTGGGTGCCCTGTGGACCTGCCTCAGACCCTGCGGCCAGGCTGGTGGACAACAGATCCCTGCCACAGTCGGGAGTCGGATGTCCAGCAGGGGTGGCCACCTCAACAACTGCACCCCAGCTGGAGGAGGATATGCAGGCAGCAGGAGCCAGGGCACAGGCAGCGGCACAGCAGCAGCAGCAACAAGGTGGGAGCCATGATGGCTCAGGGCCTTCATCATCGGAGGGGCAGGCATCGGCCGGAGGGCAGGAGGACCCTGGACGGGAAGTGTCTTCCGTGTGGCAGCGGTTGGGCCATGCGATAGATGCGGAGCGGCAGCGGGCGGAAGAGGCACGGCTCATGATGGTCAGGGCAGAGAACTCCATGCGTAGGGCCCTGAGGTGGGCCGAGTGCCTCGAGGCGATTCGCAGGGACCTGGAGATCCAGATGTCATCGTCCCTGCGAACCCTCGGGGTCATGGAAGAGGACTGCCTCTGGGACATCGAGCAGGAGTTCGATGATGCCCTGGCCCGGGACATCAACATGTGAGCCGTTGGACTTGCCCGCTGCCCTTGTAAATAGTTAGATAGTGTTAGGTTTCCTTTGGTTTTTTCTTTATTTTGGTTGCGCTTGGACAATGCACCACGTTTCTGTATATAGTTTTTTTATTAGGTAGTTTTTGGTAGGTTTTATTTCTTCAGTTGGGATCATGGACTCTGGATTGTTCATCTGTACATAGTTCACTATCGGATTCATCTTTTTTTTTTTCGGATTACCCCATGGAACAATGGTTTTCACTTTTGTTTTTCCCTTGGATTTGTTTTGTTGGACTGTGATTTTGGACACCTTTCCTTTGGATTATGAATTCTTGTTTTTCATTATTTTACGGATATGCAGCTTTTCTTTTTTTATTCACATTATTGTTTGTTTGATTTTAATTACATTCATGTTGCTTTTAATACATTCTTTTCTTCATACTTCGATGTGTGGCATTATCTCATTGTTTTCATGCATGTCATGATATGGGTTTTGACATTCACTTGCACCCATTGTGTGTGTGTGACGGACATGTGTTCATTTACATACTTGCCATTGGGGTTGTATCATGTAATTGGCATTTCTATGTGGGTGGATGCAATACTTGGGTGGGTCTTTGGCATGTGGAGGCTGCCCATAAGGGCCAGGGATCTAGATTGTGATGACGTGTTGGCAGGGGGACATGTGTCGGGGCCTGCTGGCAGGTGCCCCGCACTGCTGGGGGCTGGGGGCGCAAGGGGACATGAGTGGGACATGAGTGGGGGCCTGCTGGCAGGTGCCCCGCACTGCTGGGGCGTGGGGGTGCAAGGGGACATTAGTGGGACATGAGTGGGGGCCTGCTGGCAGGTGCCCCGCACTGCTGGGGGGTGGGGGTGCAAGGGGACATGAGTGGGACATGAGTGGGGGCCTGCTGGCAGGTGCTCCACACTGCTGGGGGTGGGGGTAGCAAGGGGACATGAGTGGGACATGAGTGGGGGCCTGCTGGCAGGTGCCCTGCACTGCTTGAGGGGTGGGGGTGCAAGGGGACATGAGTGGGGGCCTGCTGGCAGGTACCTTGCACTGCTGGGGTGTGGGGGTGCAAGGGGACATGAGTGGGGGCCTGCTGGCAGGTGCCCCTGACTGCTGGGGGGTGGAGGTGCAGGGGGACATGAGTTGGTGATCAGTGGTGCAAGCGGACAGGTGGCTTGTCTGGGGTGCATGGCCATGGTGGATGGGCTGCCTGCGGGACATGACCAGGGGTGCTGGGTAGTCCCCTGTGGTGTGGTCTGCCTTCAGGGGCCGTGGAGGGTGTAGAGGGAACACCTGGGAGGACCCACACTGCCAATTCACGTGTAGGACTCCCCGCGCACCCCCGAAATTCACGTACCCCGCTCTGACAGCTAAATTGCGTGTGAAACTTCCCGCAAACCCCTGAAATACATGTATCCCACTCGCACAGGGCCTATCGCGGGTGAAACTTCCAGCGAACACCAGTAATACACTTACCCCACTCGCACATGGCATATCGCGTGTGAAACTTCATGCGAACCCCAGGAATATTGGCCCTGTGCGAGCGAGCGGGGTACGTGTAGTTCTGGGGTACAGAGTGAAGTTTTACATGTGAAAGGGCCCTGTTGAGCGGAGTACGTGTATTCCTGGGGTTCGCGTGCAATTTCACCCGCGATTTCAGCAGGGTACGTGTATTACGGGGTTCGCGTGAAGTTTCACCCGTGATTTCATCAGGGTACATATTATCCTGGAGTTCGCGTGAAGTTTCACCCACGATTTCAGCAGGGTACGTGTATTACGGGGTTCACGTGAAGTTTCACCCGCGATTTCAGCAGGGTACGTGTATTACGGGGTTCGCGTGAAGTTTCACCCACAATTTCATCAGGGTACGTGTATTCCTGGGGTTCGCGTGAAGTTTCATCCGTGATTTCAGCAGGGTATGTGTATTACGGGGTTAGCGTGAAGTTTCACACGCGAAAGGGCCCTGGTCGGGGGAGTACGTGAATTTCAGGGGTGCGCGGCAAGTTTTACACGTGAAAGGGCAATGCCTGTGCACAATACGTCACAGACGCGCTTACGCGCTAAGGGCCTTTCCTCGAATTACATGCTGACGTGCAAGATTTTCACGTGCCAAATCACTCCGTATCAAGCTGCCCATGCGTTCACACACAGAAGACCACGCTCCTGCCCAAAAGGCTGAATTACTGCCCCCCAGAGCCCCGAGCACGCTCCCACCTGCCATCTGCTGCTGCCTGATTGCCTGCTGCCCCCGTGCCCTTCTATTTGGTGCCTGCACGTCAGCCATCTGCAGGGGTCCAGTTGCTGTGTCCACCCCTGCTGGAACAGAAGACTCCCGACTGGGATTCCATCGCTCCACAGCCCAGCCCCAGGACCCAGTTGCCCACCCACTCCTGCCTCTGGGGTTGCCATGTCGGGCACATCTCCATCTGGCACCACTGGCAACCCCCAGCCAGAGAGGCAGAGGGCCACCAGCTTCAATGCCACCGAAGTTGGTGTCCTGGTGGAGCATGTCCTGGGGCATTATGATGCCCTCTTCGGAACAAGACGCGCCAACAAGGAAGGACAGACCAGGATCTGGACGGACATTGTGACTGCCATCAACGCGGAGGGAGTGGCAGTCCGCAAATTCCATCATGTCAAGAAGCGCTGGGAGGACTTCAGGTCCAGGACCCTTAACAAGGCCCAGCGCCTCGCGGAGGAGGGCCGGGTCAGCCTGAGCAACATCCAGATGAGGGTCCTGGAACCTGTACGCCCAGCGCTCCACGCCCAGATCCTTCGGAGTCAGACCCGTCTGGAGTTCAGCGGTAAGTGGCGAAGCATTGCTGTGTGAGACAGGGCATGTTGCAGTGTGCTGGTAGTCTGAAACTAGCATGTGGGACCAGTTATGTGTGAAGCACATGGTAGGTACATGTGTTTTCATGCAACATGGGGACCTCTATGCAGAATGCACACCTGAAAACATGCCAGTCTCTGTTCCTGGACATGGAGGGGGGATGAGGAATGGGTGCTGATGTCATATACATGTATGGTGCACATGTGTGTGTGTGTGTGTGTGCACCAGAGAAGTGTGTGTTTCACTTTGAAACGCCATGGATGCATGTGACTTTGAAGGCAACATCTTGGTTTACAGGGGCACTTGTACATGGGTGTTGATGTTGATTGCAGGCTCCGGGAGAGTTTCTGCATGTGTGTTGCATGCATTGACCCATGTGTCGTGGAAGGACAGGATGGAAGTGACATTTGACAGTGCCACTCATGTGTTATTGCTTCCTGTCTAGGGTATTTGTGCTGTACCCTGATGCTTGTGTTCTGTGTCTCCCTCTATGCAGCGTCAAGTGAAGAAGAGGGTGGAGACGGCGCTGTGGAGCCAAGCAATGGGGATGCCTCCACCGGGCGGCGACACATGGCCCAGCCACCCTCCCAGGAATTACCATCATCCGGGAGAGAGGGGGCTGGTGCCGCGTCTGCCACAACGGCTGTGGCATAAGGGCCAGGCAAGCTCCCACAGGGGTTTCCAATGGCGGAAGACGGTGTGGAGACATCCAGGTTGGTGGTCTCCACAGAGGAGGAGGAGCCTGCTACTGAGCCGCACATGGGGCCTGGTGGGGGTAGTACCACTGGTGCAAGTGGTGCAGTCCAGGGCCAGGGTTAGGAGGCAGCACAGGTCACAGCGGAGGGGCCTGTGCATGTCGCTGTCCTTGACCCTGTGACTGCACCACCATGCACCAGCAAGGAGGCCCTGTCCCAGGCCCGTCCGCAGGTAGGGGAGAGTGCCATATCACCTGCCTCTCCACTACCTGCGGAGGAGGGGTCCCGCGACCGTATGGGATCCGTCCTGGTGGGTGTCGTATTGCGCACGCATGTCATTCGTGATGACGTGCTTTCTTCCTGGGCGGAGAACGCACGCCATCACAAAGAGCAGCGTCGTGACATGGCACTGCTGGGAGGGGCCGTGGTTGGGGGGTTCCTACATGTGACGCGCACTCTGGCGGACCTCTCCTCCTCTGTGGAGGCTATGCGCCGGTCGCTCTCCACATCGTCTTCCGGCCCAGATTCCACCAGGGCCCCCTGTGGACCTGGCCTGACCAACACAGCCAGCTTGTTGGAGATCCCATCCCTGCCACAGTCAGGAGTTGGCGGTCCAGCAGGGGTGGACACCACAACTGGAGACCAACAGATGGAGGATGTGCAGGCACCATCGGACAGGGCACATGGACAGCAGCCGCAGCAGCACGAGCAGGCTGTAGGTGGGAGCAATGATGGCTCAGGACCATCAACATCGGAGGAGCAGGCATCGGCCGGAGGGCAGGAGGACCCTGGACGGGAAGTGTCTGTGATATGGGTTTTGACATTCACTTGCACCCATTGTGTGTGTGTGTGACGGACATGTGTTCATTTACATACTTGCCATTGGGGTTGTATCATGTAATTGGCATTTCTATTTGGGTGGATGCAATACTTGGGTGGGTCTTTGGCATGTGGAGGCTGCCCACAAGGGCCAGGGATCTAGATTGTGATGACGTGTTGGCTGGGGGACATGTGTCGGGGCCTGCTGGCAGGTGCCCCACACTGCTGGGGTGTGGGGGTGCAGGGGACATGTGTGGGTGCCTGCTGGCAGTTGCCCCTCAGTGCTGGGGGGTGGGGGTGCAAGGGGACATGAGTGGGGGCCTGTTGGCAGGTGCCCTGCACTGCTGGGGGGTGGGGGTGCAAGGGGACATGAGTGGGACATGAGTGGGGGCCTGCTGGCAGGTCCCCCTGACTGCTGGGGGTTGGGGGTGAAAGGGGACATGAGTGGGACATGAGTGGGGGCCTGCTGGCAGGTGCCCCTGACTGCTGTGGGGTGGGGGTGCAAGGGGACATGAGCGGGACATGAGTGGGGGCCTGCTGGCAGGTGCCCTGCACTGCTTGGGGGGTGGGAGTGCAAGGGGACATGAGTCGGGGCCTGCTGGCAGGTGCCCTGCACTGCTTGGGGGTGGGGGTGCAAGGGGACATGAGTGGGGGCCTGCTGGCAGGTGCCCCGCACTGCTGGGGGGTGGGGATGCAAGGGGACATGAGTGGGACATGAGTGGGGGCCTGCTGGCAGGTGCCCCTGACTGCTGAGGGTTGGGGGTGCATGGGGACATGAGTGGGACATGAGTGGGGGCCTGCTGGCCGGTGCCCCTGACTGCTGGGGGCTGGGGGTGCTGGGGTACATGAGTGGAGGCCTGCAGGCAGGTGCCCCTGACTGCTGGGGGGTGGGGGTGCTGGGGGACATGAGTGGGGGCCTGTTGGCAGGTGCCCTGCACTGCTGGGGGGTGGGGGTCCAAGGGGACATGAGTGGGGGCATGCTGGCAGGTGCCCCTGACTGCTGGGGCGTGGGGGTGCAAGGGGACATGAGTGGGACATGAGTGGGGGCCTGCTGGCAGGTCCCCCTGACTGCTGGGGGTTGGGGGTGCAAGGGGACATGAGTGGGACATGAGTGGGGGCCTTCTGGCAGGTGCCCCTGACTGCTGGGGGGTGGGGGTGCAAGGGGACATGAGCGGGACATGAGTGGGGGCCTGCTGGCAGGTGCCCTGCACTGCTTGGGGGGTGGGAGTGCAAGGGGACATGAGTCGGGGCCTGCTGGCAGGTGCCCTGCACTGCCTGGGGGTGGGGGTGCAAGGGGACATGAGTGGGGGCCTGCTGGCAGGTGCCCCGCACTGCTGGGGGGTGGGGGTGCAAGGGGACATGAGTGGGACATGAGTGGGGGCCTGCTGGCAGGTGCCCCTGACTGCTGGGCGTTGGGGGTGCATGGGGACATGAGTGGGACATGAGTGGGGGCCTGCTGGCAGGTGCCCCTGACTGCTGTGGGGTGGGGGTGCAAGGGGACATGAGCGGGACATGAGTGGGGGCCTGCTGGCAGGTGCCCTGCACTGCTTGGGGGGTGGGAGTGCAAGGGGACATGAGTCGGGGCCTGCTGGCAGGTGTCCTGCACTGCTTGGGGGTGGGGGTGCAAGTGGACATGAGTGGGGGCCTGCTGGCAGGTGCCCCGCACTGCTGGGGGGTGGGGGTGCAAGGGGACATGAGTGGGACATGAGTGGGGGCCTGCTGGCAGGTGCCCCTGACTGCTCGGGGTTGCGGGTGCATGGGGACATGAGTGGGGGCCTGCTGGCCGGTGCCCCTGACTGCTGGGGGCTGGGGGTGCTGGGGTACATGAGTGGAGGCCTGCAGGCAGGTGCCTCTGACTGCTGGGGGGTGGGGGTGCTGGGGGACATGAGTGGGGGCCTGTTGGCAGGTGCCCTGCACTGCTGGGGGGTGGGGGTCCAAGGGGACATGAGTGGGGGCATGCTGGCAGGTGCCCCTGACTGCTGGGGCGTGGGGGTGCAAGGGGACATGAGTGGGACATGAGTGGGGGCCTGCTGGCAGGTCCCCCTGACTGCTGGGGGTTGGGGGTGCAAGGGGACATGAGTGGGACATGAGTGGGGGCCTGCTGGCAGGTGCCCCTGACTGCTGGGGGGTGGGGATGGGGGTGCAAGGGGACATGAGCGGGACATGAGTGGGGGCCTGCTGGCAGGTGCCCTGCACTGCTTGGGGGGTGGGAGTGCAAGGGGACATGAGTCGGGGCCTGCTGGCAGGTGCCCTGCACTGCCTGGGGGTGGGGGTGCAAGGGGACATGAGTGGGGGCCTGCTGGCAGGTGCCCCGCACTGCTGGGGGGTGGGGGTGCAAGGGGACATGAGTGGGACATGAGTGGGGGCCTGCTGGCAGGTGCCCCTGACTGCTGGGGGCTGGGGGTGCTGGGGTACATGAGTGGGGGCCTGCAGGCAGGTGCCCCTGACTGCTGGGGGGTGGGGGTGCTGGGGGACATGAGTTGGGGCCTGCAGGCAGGTACCCTGCACATATGGGGGCTGTGGGTGCAAGGGGGTAATGCGTTGGTGATCACTAGTGCAAGGTGACATGTGGCTTGGCTGGGGGGGCATGCCCATGGTGGATGGGCTGCCTGCTGGACATGACCAGGGTTGCAGGGTAGTCCCCTGTGGTGTGGTCTGCCTGCAGGGGCCATGGAGGGTGTAGAGGGAACACCTGGGAGGACCCACACTGCCAATTCACGTGTAGGAATCCCCTGCACCCCCGAAATACACGTACCTCACTCGCACAGGGCCTATCGCTTGTGGAACTTCCCACGCACCCCAGTAATACACATACCCTGCTGAAATTGCGTGTAAAACTTCCCCGCACCCCAGAAATACACGTACCCTGCTGAAATCACGTGTGGAACTTCCTGCGCACCCCAGAAATACACGTACCCTGCTGAAATTGCGTTTTAAACTTCCCCGCACCCCAGAAATACACGTACCCTGCTGAAATCGCGTGTGGAACTTCCCTGCACCCCAGAAATACACGTACCCTGCAGAAATCGCAGGTGAAACTTCCCGCGAACCCCAGTAATACACGTTCCCCGCTTGCCGTGTGCTGTGTGGTGGCCCTGTATACTGGTCCAGGGCTAGCGCAGCCCTTTGCGCTGGACTGGATATTTTGATGGCTTTTCCTTGCGGGAGGGGCGTTCTTGGGGGTGTTACTGGCACTGCTGCAGGGTCGCTGCGCCACTCTGCGCCGTGGCTGCTTTTGGTGGCTAAAATCCATGAATACGCTGTGCGCCGAAATGGATTTTAGCGCATGCGGCTGGTGCAGACTATCGCACGCGCACACTGTGCGCCAGCCGCGTGCGCCACTTGTGCGCTGAATTCTATGAATTACCCCCTTAGTATCTTCCTCGATTTTCTTGAAAACTCTCTATCTGTTTGGACACTTCTTTTGCCGTCTCAATGATAAGCTCCAGCCAATCCTTGCCATATTTGTTGGAGATGTAACTCCACGTATTGTGAAAGTTCTCATTATCAAGGGATAATCATGGTTCATTCTGCACAATATGGCACATAATATTTTACTGATTTGGACCCAGTCATCCGATAGATTACCTACTGGAAGATTGGCTGGTAGCTCATCTTGATTTAGCCCAGCGACAGTACCTAATAGTTGTGCAATATAGTTTTTTTCACTAGTTGCCACGATATAAGAATATGACAGAAATACTGTTTAATATAATGTGAGACAGTGGATTCCCAAACCCACGCGACAGATTAGGTATTAAAGTTAGTGGTTTCAATTTCATCAGGGAGTTTCAGATAGGTAATTCCATAGCTCTCAAATAAATTCCACTGAACACAAATAGATATTCTGGGATTAAAACATGCTACTGTCAATCTGGATTCATGATCACAAACATCAAATAAAATCTCATAAAACAATGCATTTCTGCTCAGGGAATTAGAATGTCCAATCAGCTAAAAGAGAATCCACATATTGAATTATAGTCAAAGTATGAGCGCCATCAGGGGGAGCATAGATATTCACTACTAATATTTCCAACAGGACAGACTTATGAGACATCTTTAAGATAGAGGTGAAAACAAAGGGATGAATAGCATAGCAGTACTCCAAGATAGAATATTTCAATTTAGCACCTATCATAAAGCCACCCACAGGTCTACACAAGATTTTTATCATAGGATATCTTTGCAAAACAGAATAGCTGTCAATCACCACCATATCAGTTAACACAGTTAATACAAATACATCGGATTCCAAGAGAACTTTAAACCCATTCCTTTAAGTAAGAAAAGAGTGATACCGCCTGGTATTTGAAGATGAAATCACAAAAGGTGGCTATTTAAGATCATGATTCTGGGCAATAGAAACCTTCTAATGCATAGCATTCTCAATATTAAAGAAAGCTTCAGTTGTTCAATAAAAGTCTTCAATAAATGCATCAAGCGTTCCTCCAGAGCCTTAGTAGGTAACCATAGCAAGTGCCTTGCATGATTCGATTCATCTTTCTCTGCAACCTCACATTCCTGATACAGTTCACACCCATATCCCATCCTCGATAAATTGTGTGCATACATTAATACAAATTCAACAATAGACAGAGAAATCAAGTATATCCAGGACCAATCATCAGGTGCAGGCAATTCAACCAAGTCAATATTCTTACATGTGATCATCGTCAACTGTGGTATATAATGTTAGAGCTGTAAAATATTACACGATTTAAAAAAAGGGAAAACACTAGTAGCAAACAATTATAGGTTTGCAACCACCAAGTTTTCTAAAGCCAGAGTTATCATAGGAGGAGAGAGGAATAGACTCCTTTAGCTTGTGCATCGAAGTCATAAAAACATCTTTCTCGTCTGTGACACAATCTTTATTAAAGTCATTTTCCATATTAGAAATGACATCACAGGGCCAATCTGCAGCAGTAACAGAGGACGCAGCTCAACTAGCTCATGTTGCGGTCAAATCAGGCACTTACTCACATGCAACCAGGCTTTCATCAGTAGAGGAGGAGTCAGAAGTTATAAATCTGTCCAAAATTATGTCTCTGCTGGAGCCAACAATCCATAAGGCCAATACAGAGGGGCCATTTCAGTTCTTAATTAATATTGTCTATCCGAGGCATTAGCATGTCATAACTGTTAGAAGTTAGAATACACACTACTTTATTCGATGCACTATTGTCCAGCATAGCAAACCCCGTCCACCTGGTGCCTTCCTGGTTGCCACTCTTTTTCCCTACTTAAGGATCCCTCCATCTGCTTTTCCTTTGCATATGGGGAGAATGTGCAAGTGGATCTAGGTCACCTGGCCTCAGCATCACCTACCTTTTGCAATTGTTTTCACTCTCCCCTCTTTCTTCTCCACTCTTTTTGAATGCTTACCCTCTGTCTTCTCCTCCTCTCCCTTTCTCCCTTTTCCTGTCTCCTCCCCTCATCCCCTTACTTTCTTCTATGCACTTACTCTATCAGAATCGTCCCTGGACCTAGTATGATAGCAACCTTGTCTGTCTCCTCCTACCTCTCCTTACTTGTTCCCTCCCTCTCCAGCACTATCTGAAATGTCATCAGGCCTTGTATGACAGTCACTTGTTTTGTTCCTCCCCTCCCTTTCTGCACCATTCTCTCTCACCCTTTGTTTTTCTCCGGCTCTACCAGAAATGTCGTCAGGCCTAGTATGGTAGTCGCCTGTCTGGTTCCATTTCCTTCCCACTCTCTCCCTCACTTCATTATCTATGTCTTAGCTCTTGCACTATCTGAAATGTTGTCAGGCCGAGTACAATAGTTAATGTCACATCCTTACTTTTTATGGCTTGGAAGAATGTCATTGTATATTCCCTTATTCCCTCCCTTGCCTTGAAGCACTTTGAAACATATTGTGTATAGGCCCTATATAAATAGACTATCATTGTCATATCATATCATACCAGTGCTTATGCATTAATTCTAGCAGGCTTAACTATGCATGATGTAAAAGCAACTTGTGCATTATTTGACCTCGTTCTTCTCTTATTACTTAATTTTTCCACCAAGGTCTTTGTTTATCAGGGCTAGAACTTCTTGAGGTATTAATAGGAATGGTTGTTCTTCCCATCATTACAGTAGTTGAAGGATCAGCAGTACGTCCTTAATCATTTGGACCATTGTCAATAGCTAAACTACCTTGCAGGGCCTCTCCCATTAAACAAGCCAGTAGCTCAATGGGCCCAGGGGTCTCATGCTGTTGACAATTAGGAGGCACACTGTTATGAAGAATAACATCCACAGTTCTAGAAACAGTATTACAAAGATCATCCTGTTTATTGGAAATGATCATACAGAGCGTACACAGGGCCTTGAAGATTGTGAATGTCTCACATAGTTCCCCACAAACCAAATCTGACTAAATAGAATGAGAAATTACTCTCGCCTGCTGGTACCACAATTCTTCTGTGATTTTAACTAATCAGGCGATTTAGATATATTGAACCCAATGAATTCACTTGTGGTATCCATCTGCTGGATTCGGAAACTAGGCAATAGGAAACCAGAATAATTATCAATGGGGGGTGATGGTAAATTTTTTCCACTTTACATAATTGACTGAGTAACAGGGTCCACACTGATAACATGATAGTATTTGCAACTGGTTAACAGGTGATAGAAGAAACTACAATATAATATCCATTACCAGAATTACTGGATTGAAAATGGTCTGTTTTATTTCCAGTATCAATTACAGACATAGGGGGTAATCAGGAGTTGGGCTGTATACCGGTGATAAATGTGCAGGGATACCACGTAGTGCTAATAGCGTTACTGCAACTCGGTCCGGCGCTATTAGGGTTGGATGCTGAGTTGCGGGGTTGGTGATTCCCCATTCCCATTGGGTCTATTCGTCAAAATGGGGCATTCTGGCCACTTTAGGAAATAACCGCTACATGTAGCATAGTGTGTTAAGATATACCTTCTCAACAGTTCTCAAAGACACATCCGAGAATTCTCATTGCTCTGTATATACATGTATATAAAGTTCCCACACAACAACGGTTTATCTTGTAACTTGTGAAAAGGATGAAGTTCTTTTTTAAGGTGTTTGGTAAGTGACCATGCCTTGTTCACATATTCCTTTACTTCATGAAGATGGGTATACTGGGTTTCAGCTTTTCCCCTCATTTGCTTGCTGATGCTTTCTTCCAAAATGTCCAGCTCATCATTGTTAACTATGGCATCATATTGTCCATAGGTTTCCCAGACTTTTGCTGGCATCCGTGATAGACAGTCTGCAGCCACATTAATTGTTCCCGGTTCATACTCAATAATGTAGTTGTACTCTTGGAGTAGTGCTGTACATCTTGCTAGAATGGGAGCCACTTTAAAGGCACATTGTGTTGAAAGTATTTGCAACAATGGCTCGTGATCAAGTCTCAGGTTAAAAGACGCTCCCCAGAAATATTGCTGAAACACACTCAAGTGATTCTCAATAACAGAGTAATTGTTTTACGTGGGTTTGAGTGATCTGAAAGAAAATGCAATCGTGTATTCTGTGTTCTCCTTGGTTTGGAGGAGAACAGCACCAATGCCTTTGATACTTTGCATCCACTGTTAGAATAGATTTATGAAGTGTGTTGAAAAGTTGTAATGTAGGTGCCTCTATAATAATTCTTTGCATTTCTTCCAAGGCCCAAAAAAGAGACAAGTTCATCTTTGGTTGTGAGTGACAGTGCATTCATGATCACTTCTAATAGTTTGAGTTTTGGTTTAATTCCTTGTGCCGAGATTTAATGCCCCAAACAGTTCACTTAAGGTAGCAATAGGAGGCATTTGTTATTTTTGAAAGTTATTCCATAAGAATATATAATTTCCAGGACTTGGTGAAACAGCTCTAGATGTGTTTCTAGTAATGTTATGAATATTAGAAGATTGTCCTAAAACACTAGTAGACCTTATTTGTTTTTGAACAATTGGTCCATTAGCCTTTGAAAGACTGCTGCAGCAGATGCAAGGCCAAAAGGCATCTATATGAATTGGTATAATCCAAAGGGCATGATGAAGGCCATTAGTTCCATATAGTTGTCTGTCAGATCAACTTGGTGATCGAGTGTGGAGACAAATTTTATTCCATCAATTTTCCTCATCATCTCCAATATGTTGGGTAATGGATGCAAGTCTACTGTAATATTCTAATTCAGGCTGCGAGTGTCTACACACGTCCTTATGTTTCCATCCAGGTTTGCGAGCTAAGACTACGGGGGGCAACCACTGTGTACCATCTATGTGTTGTACTATTTCAGTCTGTAGAATTTCTTTGATACTGTTTTTAATGTTTCCTTTGATCTAAATGGGACCCTTGACACTTAATGCTGAAAATACCTTGGGGAAATTCTGTGACAGTTCATTTAGCAATCTATCAGGTGAGGCTGGTTCATCAATGTTTGACCCTTCTCTGTTGAAAATATGAAATTGTTGTCTTCACCCGGTTGTAGGGCAAGATGAATGGAAGCCTGGTGTTTCCAGCTTAGAACTGACAAACCTTTGGTTGCTATGTAGATGACAGCTACCATGGACCTAGTCTTTGTACTTCATCACTGCTTGGAAATATCCCAGTAATTGTATGCAATGACATGAGTCAACAATTATATGGTCACACATTGCCCTAGCTTTTGGTGTAAGACATTGGTGAACAGTTCCTCTGATATTACAGTGTAGAGTGATCCTGAGATTGACATTCATGACACTTGCTTTCCAGCCACTTCTACCATTTTTGTTGGTCTTGGAAGACCAGGCTCTTCTTCTGTTCCACTAGAATCATATTAGTCAAATTCTCAGAAATGTGTTCTTCTTCATCACTTGTTTCTTGCGGCTGCTCTTCAATGCTCACCACCTTGGTGCAGTGATTAGTTGTGGTTTGTTCATTGTTTGGACGTTTGCGTCTGTTGTGGAGGCATACTTTTGAGAAGGGTTCTATGTTCATTCATCCTGGGTTTTTTTGCTGCTATTTTTGCGGAATATTTTTTGAGATTCATGTGCCAACACACCAAACATTAGCATCCACAAGCTGGTATCCAGAGTTGTGAGAGATACCTTGTTGCAGAATTGGTTGGATGATTAGAACATCTTCTACTTCTTGCCGATGGTTATTGTTTGTTGAGACAATGGTTCGAATTGAGAGTGCAGATGGGGTTTGTAGTGTATCCCAATGCAGAGCTGTGGAGTTTCTCTTTGCCAAGGGTGTCACTCCACACCAGCAATTCCTCTGCTCCTTTGGCTAGGGTCAGTGCTTTAACCAGAGTGGTCTCTGCAACCTGCCAGAGATTGTCCCATATTATGTGGCCTGATTGTGTGCAGCATCAACTGATCCTTTATGACCTCATTTTTTAATTGAAGGTGGTGGCCAAGGTGTGCAGATGGTATTGCTCAATGGTTTAGCCAGATTTATGTTTGTGAGTGTAGAATACATGGCTTGCCACATCATAGTTATTTTTTGGTAGACAGTATTTGTCCAGTTTGTGGAGAGTTTCTTTTAAGGAACACAAAGGCGGTGTGTCAGGGGAATTTGGTATGGTAGGTAGGTTTCTGCAAGCCTCTCACGCCTCTGACCCCAAGCAGTTGAGTAACATTGCTTTCTTATCACTGGCTGCAAAAAGATAAATGTCCGCCAGAATCTTCTTGGTGTCTGAGAAACTCATATTGTCATCTTTGCCAAGGAATGGCAGTTGTTTTCAGTCACTGTATACATTTTTAGGGAGGCTCTACATGTTGTCTCATGATAGTCAGCTTGTGGCTTCTGGGGCATCTTCATCATCCGATGCTTGTTGCCTGACATCCAGTAATCTACTGGGGGGTTGCCATGTGTTTGTGTAAGTGTCTTTCCATGGGATTTTGTGAGCTTCGGTTTGCGGATTCAAGAACTTGTGCTGTATTGTTATAATTTTTTTGATAAGTCGGATCGAGGGTCCACTGTGGTCCTGTCGAGTTTTGTGCCAAAGCACAGGGAGAATATGTTATTAGACACACTGCATTTTTTCCAGGGGCTCCCTATGTGCCTTTGGATGTGCATGCAAGAATCTTGGTGCTTCCTGACCCTTATTTGGCTTCAGGTCTTCGGCAGGGGTCAGCAAATGCTGACGGGAAATGAATCTGGAGGTGAAACGGTGGTGCAGCAGTCTTTCTGGTGCCGGAGCCTAGTGCCGAAGCATCGCTTGATGGGAGATGTGGATCAGAGGAGGAGGAGGAGGAAGATCCAGTGGTGTGGATGCTCAGCTCATTGCCATTATTGCAATGAAGAATCTCAAGTTTTCAGGAAAGCTTAGGAATTGTATTTACAGAGCAACAATTGACACTGTTGTCTCTTAACAACACTCCTAATCTATTGTTCCTGATTGTGGCTCTACCTCCAGCTATGCCTCCAGCATTCCAGGCCTTGAGGTAGGTCCACAAGATACAACACACACTCTTCCATTTCTAGGTTCTTCAGGAAAGTCATGTATAACCTGTTTCTCAATACACATATGAATATTCATTGCATAAAACACAAAAAGACATTGTTAGCTGCTATGTTGCTTCATGGTATAATTGAAAAATGATAATCCCAATAGTTGCCACAGAGGGTCTATTAGCTACCTGTTTGCTTGGGTTGCTGGTGTTGGTCAGTATGGAAATCTCATCACTGGCACATTTGAGTACATTCTGACCCTTGCCATTAGCCATAACAATTGTCATGTCCAGATTATCATCAATGCCCCATATTGTGTGAACTGTTGAATATGAGCTCCTGTGGAAGATGCCTCTCAGGTTATCTTCCGGTGCAGAGCAATGTGTGTTGCAGTATTTCTCAGTATTTCTCAAAACAACCTCAGCAAACATTGTGACTGCTTCAACCAAATGTTGCCTGTCTCTATTTTCATTACAATGAGCTCTTATTTGTTCTATAGTGTGTTCTTATATGGTTTTGTTAAGAGAGTAATCAACATTGGCACTCTCCCCCTTTCTATTAGTAAGTTATCATGAGGCTTGTAACAATATATATCTACAGTATGTATATTTACTGCTTCTTGTTCATATTTAATTAATGCAAAGCATCCCCAATATAGACCGCCCACCTCAACACTCACACGGTAGAATCAGGGGCAAGAAACACACCGTTTATAACAACAATATTTTGTTGTATATAAAATAATAATTCAAGGTAATGCAGATGGTCCCCCAATTTCCAATGGTGTGGAGGACACCTTTAAAGCCTCTTGACTGCAATGAAAATTAATACAAAGCACATACACCTTGCACTATGTACCCACTTTTCAGCAATATAACTTTAAAACAGGTCGTACAAAATCATTTTAAATATTATCTTAACTAATCTTTGGGAAACTTGCTAAATAACCTGGGACTTGGTTACTCAATTTGTCTCTGTTGTTCAAAGACAGAGGGCAAGTAGGAACTCTGATTAACCTCAGGCTGCCCTACCTGGTAAGTTTTCAATTCAGTCAATGCTCTTGCTTTAACATCCTTCCCATGTAATCAGTCCTGCTGCAGGAAAGGCAAGTCTCAAAAACACATTTTAAAGAGCGATTCCCCCCCAGCTACATAGAGTTGGACTCCGAATTTGTTTCTCTCCTATTGGGAAGGTTCTCCTGATTTTTCTGTTACAGCAAAACTCTCTCTTCTTTCTATTAGAGTGTAACATCTCTCTGTTGGCTCCCGGTGACTGCATGGATCAAATTCAGGATCATTTCCATCATCCACAAAGCAGTCTGGGGCCTGGTAACTCTCTACATCCAGATTTCTCTCCCCAAATACCTCCCTGCGAGAGTTCTTCGGTCCTCTTGCTCCAACTCTCTGCAGGTCAGACATTTCTCCAAGTAGAGAGCGGGAGGTAGATCCCTTTCCTCGTTCGGCTCCTCCCTCTTGAATGTCCTTCCTGCCCCCCTCAGACATGAGACAGATATTTTTAAGTTCCAGAAACTGCTCAAGACTTTCCTGTTCCCTTCTTCATCCCCCCTACCCCTCCCTTGCTAATTATCCATCTGCCACTGTGAATGGTGTTTGGTCCCATTTGAGTCATAGAGGGGGAGCATAAGAAAAGTGCAGTTGAGCAGCAGGTTGCAGTGGAACTTACCTGTGAGGTGTTTTTTATGTGTTCATCAGTGTTGGAGGTGGAACATTTTCTTCAAAAACACTGTGTTTGCAAGCGCCAGTGAAGTGCCTGAAAAGCACAGTTGGCCAGCAGTTTGGCTGCTGGTAGGCAACTGGGGGGGGTCACTAATTGTGATATTGTTAATTTGTGTGCCACTTTGATGGCGGTGCTAAGGTTTGGGACCCTAATTTTCACTGCTATGTCTGATGTCTGGCAAAATGAAAGGTTCCCAGCGAAGCAAAGGCGACCCAACTAGTGCTCCCAAGGCACCTTATAGAAGAGGTTCTCTTAAAATAACGCTCCCAATTGTGATATGGAGGGCCCTTTCATTGACAATAATGAAAGGGTGGAGCGAGTACGGATCTCTTGTGTTGTTGGGACCTATTTTGTGGATAATAGTAAGTTAACACAATTTTTTGTGGTTATGAATTCCAAATCTGTGAGTTGAAATTGAAAGTATTACTACTAACTGTCTCTTGATGGAGGATTTAATGATCTTGTCTGACCTGGAGATAATAGATCCAACGTTTCCCCTTCCTGTGGAAGTACAGCTCCTTCCCCAATCGGTAATAAGTCTTTGTTAAATGTGTACATCAGTTTGCAAAGTGAGTCAATGGGAATGCTCAAACTACTCTTCCTGTATTACAAACATGTATACCAAGTAACATCATGAATATTAACCTGTCTACCTCTCCCGACTTGGTGAAAATCACTCAGGGAGTAAGGGTGGAGGTGTTGATAGTAGCCTTTTGTCTCTCTGAGAATGCACTTCTGAACATAATAGTGCTGATCTCCCTGAGGTCTTGATGGTTACAAAGGCATTATTTACCTGTGTATGACTATGACACAAAAACAAAAGGAATCATGCAACATTGTGGATATTATGCTTCAATATGCCACAAGGGTAGATGATTCTTTACCTCTTATGAAGTGCATGTCTTCAGTTGGTGTTATTGTAATTAACAAGGATGTAGCAGTTCCATGCTTTCCTGCTATTCAACAACATTTTGCTGCAAATACTGTTGTTGGGAATCAGAGAAATATGAAGAGAAACCTTCATAAGAGGCTTAGAAGGATGAACAAGCAGAAGAGCTTGTTGGAAGTGATGTCTACTGCTAAATGTACCTTGACCTCTGCAAGGGATTGTGAGGATGTGTGACTGAAAACAGAGATCCTGTTCCTACTGCCTCAAGTCTTGAAGTGGCTATTGGTCCACAGTGTGTAAATATAACTACCAAATTCATGACTAGGTTGCTTGAAAAATAGGTTAAGAAATCTAGACCTGTTAATGACCAACATGGAACTGGAAAATATTTAGGCGTTCTTGTTTTCAGTTACATTCGATAAACACCAGAACCCCCTCCCCCCTCGGTTTAAACTGAAAAACACTGTTTCCCCTTTCCCAGTGGTGCCTTAGTATGAGCAGGGATGGGAGGAAGTTTGAGGTTGAAGGAATGTCTGGAGAGGGGGCTTGGCAGATAATAGGTAAAGGGCTATCCTCCCCCCATATATGCATGTTTGCTTTCTCCCATTGCTTCCCCTCCTGTCCCCTGACCTTATTCAAAACCACTGCACATTCAATGCTACATCATTTACTTTGTAAAACCAAATGTATTCATATGTGGTTAGAGCTATTTTGAGGATTTGTAGACAAATTTGAGCCATTTTTATGGTTGTCGATTCATGTCTTAAAATTGGCCATAATTCCTCAAAATAGCCTTTGACCACTGTGAAATATTTGTATTTACAAAAATGGTTTAACATGGATTTATCAGTGTCTCTGTTTGTGGTCAGAGACCCTCTGTGTATGTGCATCTGTCTGGAGGATAGCTGAACATTTTCAGTTGCCTGTCGGCTTTAAAAAGAAAGGAGCGATTTATAAATGATGGCTCATTTAATGGATACATGTGTGTGGATAGCATAACTTGAGGACCAAATAATCCTGATTCATTGTGATAGCGATTACAGTTTACTCATTGAAAATGGCCAACTGGAAATATTGTTGGTGGTGGACGGAATTATCTTTTAATGTTTAGGGACACAGAGCTTCCGTTTGGCTCCTAGTTTGGATCATTATCCAAAGGTGTGTGTCCTCAGAAAAGCTGTATGATGGCTGAGATGGTCTGCAACAATAATGGGAATAGATTGTTATGGAACAATATAAAGGCCACTAAATGTAATATGACACTTTTGAATGATCTCTGCTATGATATGGCTGACTCTAGGTGTGTGGGATTGTTGATGACATATGGAATCTATTACAAACTATTTTAGGGTTTGAGAAACCAGTGGTGGCCTTGGGGGGTAATGCCTGACAATTTTGCACACTATTGTTGCAAAAATAAAAAAAGTACCTGCAAAGAGAAATTCTGAAAATTAGTTCCAGCAATGTATTTTACTCTGAGAAAACCAATATAATATCTAATCTGAAAACCAAACATACCAAACGTGGTAAAGCTGCATAAAACAACTATGCATAGCGCCCATTGGCGTATTGTGTATTCTGCGTGATAAAGATGGCTGCTAGTTTTGGTTAATTTTTTGGCAAGCATATGATGACGAATGACATAAGAGAGATCAATCCAATTCAAGAAGAGCAATGGATTAAATATGTTGCTACTTTATGATACTTTATACTTTAGTACAGGTGGTGGAGTATGGAGTGGTGTGGAGTCAGCCAAGTATAGAAAGCTTGTTTTGGTGTTTTATCTTCTTGGTTTGATTTTATGCTAGATGATATTGTTGAACTCATCAATAAATTGAAGGCTTCCCGGGTTCTTGGCCCTTATGAAATTGCCAATGTGGTGTTCAAAAGACATCTGGGTCTTTGGCTATTGTTGATGATCTTTCATGAAATCACAGACACTGGGATAATTCCATCAAGCTTGAAAAAGACAATTATAGTTCCAGTGTTTCAAAAGGGTGAGTGCGCAAACCCAGAGTATTATTGCTTGTTAGCACTGTCTGACTCCATATCTAAGATCTTTGCCTCCTGTATATCTTCTGAACAATTGTACATCTGATCAGAAGTACTGTATTGTGCAAATAACAACAATTGTACATCTGTTTTGTTGATTATTAAAACACTTTTGAGGTATTGTGATAAATTGGAATTATGTGGTATTGATCCAGGTGTTTTATGTTTCATAAAGCATTTATACTCGAATACCTATGTTATGATAAGACTCAATAAAGACGGTCAAGTACCTGCTGAACCATCAGCAAAGCACTTTGCCTTGGCACCTACTGACCTATGCCCCCACAGGCCTGCACTTACTTACTGATTGTTTGATGGCTGACCACTCCACCTAGGCACTTACAGCTACTCACTTCCTAGCACTTCCCTCTTGATACACCTAGAATGTATCACCCCACTCCCTCATCCCTTCTCTCTCTCTGGAATTGCACATTCTGAATGCTCACCAACCCTAGTAGGTTCCCCTCTATCTTTCATTGTTGTATTTGTTCTTCATTCCCATGACCCCTCCCTGTTGCCCTGTGGGCACTTTGGAACACAATTTACTTGATGTATAAGGGCCTTACAAATGCACAATAAATGCATACAATTAAATGAATAATGTTGTAAAACAAGGATGTGCAATATATAATCTTCATGTAGCTGACTCGTTTTGTGAAGGATAAAGTAAATAACCCCTTCCCCCAAGTATTAAGACCGCTGCCCTTTTGTGGATGTCCTATGTGGATGATACTGTCATTTTTTACTATACGGCAGTGGGTCTCCAAAATAGTCTTAATACCCTGCTGAAGTTTTGTAATGATAATGGTTTTGTTCTGAATATTAACACAACTAAAATTATGAATGTAGGGGTAGGCCAACGTGCTACTAGTCATGTATAGAAGCTTAATGGAACGCCAGTAGAGGTTGGGAATACATATGTATTCATAATGATTGATTATCAGTTGGGTAAGGTAATCAATGTCAATCTATTCAACCTAAAGTATTAGGATTGTTTTCCTGAATCGGGTCTTCTACTTAGGCACACAGTGCATACTCTGTTTCTATTTTGACATTTTGGAATATAGCTAGATGTTCTTGTTGTTAGATCATTCTTAATTTGAAGGGATTGATGCAACTTTGTTGGGGCATTTGTGGAATTCAAGCATTATGACTTTTTGTTGATGAGATCCTGGCCTTTCACTCCAGCATTGGATTTAGTGTCACTATTCCAATTAATGTGGGATTGGCTATTAAGGAAATGTAGCAGATGGCACTACATTGGGACAACAGTAATCTGATTAGTTACATTTCAAGAAAAATAAATATGTTTTTTATATAAAGTAGTGGTTTTACTTTCAGAAACCGTTTAGTTATTTATTTAAAACAGATAAGAGGTGGTTGACTGCATTTATTACACATCTTCATTTTGGCATATCACGCACTATGGACAATATGGGGCGTGGGTAAACGAACAGAGATTATGCCATTTATGTGGTAAGGAAATTAAAACCGCAAGACATATTTTGACTTCCTGTGTGATGTTGGGATATAACTATGTAAAGGGTTATGGTAAGCTTGTGTAAAATATAACTCACGTTATGAGAGATCAATTTTGGGTTCGAATTTGATCTGGTCACCTCTAACGGTTGCTGCTGCAGCCTTTTATGTTTGGCTGCAATTCCAAAGATTAGTGAATCATTTATTGTATTTATTTATTGTATTTATTCAGCATTTGTAGATCGCGCTGAACCCATTCGTTTCTGGCTGCTGGACAACACAAGAAAAAAAAATACAATCTTTGCATACATGGTACAGTCATTAGTTACAGGAGCGCATAGAATACAATTATCCATATTTAAAGTATTTACAATATGTACAGTGCGCTCAGAAATACAGTATGCAGAGGGTCCAGGAGTACTGGATGTGGGAGTACATGTAGGACGTATCTACGGGTTGTGGGTTAGGAGCCGCATTTTGAGTTTTTTGCAGAAGGATATGTGGGAAGGGTCAGTCTGATGGCTAGGGGGATGGCATTCCATTTTTTGGCTGCCACGACTGGGAAGCTGTGGCCCGCAGCCTTTGTTCACTTGAATCTAGGCACAGTGAGGAGAATAGAGATGGAGGCACAAATAGGTCTGTTAATTTGGGAAGATCTGAGTATGTAGGAGAGGTATTTCAGGGCAGTGTAAGCATTTGTGAGTAATAGACATGGTGCTGTACCTGATCCGGTCCAGGGCCGATAGCCAGCGTGCTTAACGTCTCGTTTCGAAGATGTGCTCTCTCTTTGGTATATTTAGAGCTGCATGTTGAGCATTGTTTTGTGTGACTTGGAGCTTTTTGATGTTGCTAGCCAAGGAGCCAGCGAAGAGGACATTACAGTAGTCAAGTTTCGAAAGGATAAGGGCTCTGGCATGTGTCTTGCAGCTTTCTGGTGTGAGATAGGGTCTACATGCATTAATGAGCTTTGCAGTGCATGCTGCAGATGAGACCGCTGTGTTGACTTGTCTAGAGAGGGATAGTGAGGAATGGATGTAAACTCCCAGGGTTTTTACCTCTTTCAGGACGTTGATGGGATTACCATCTATTATGAATGTTTTGTATTTCGGGTCAAGTTTTTTAAGTTTTTTTGAGACGTGTTTGAGGCCCTACCAGTAGTAGCTTGGTTTTGTCGTCATTGAGGCATAGTTCATGTTGAGCCATCCAGGATTGGATGATTTGGTAGATATTGTTGATGGTGGTGGAATCCTTTTCGGAATTGCCTGTGATGTGCAGTAGGATCTGCATGTCTCAGGAGGATAGCTCAGGGGCAACATGCTCACCTTGGAAGCAAGATGACAAGGAGAAACACAGGTTCAATCTCCAGGTCCGCGCTTAGAAACCTGTGGGTATTAATCGTGTTATACATAACCTATCATATCATATCTGTGTAGTTGATGTAGAACACTGTAAATTCATCTAGGCAGTCGAAGAGGGGCTTAGTGACGATGTTATATAGTGTGGGTGACACACAAGATCCTTGGGGTATGCCACAGAGAAAAGAAGCAGGAGCAGCATTGGCTATGTTAGAGAAGACCCTCATTGTTCATTCTGAGAGGAATTATTCAATCCATGCTATGGCTTTTGGGAAGAAGTGGGCTGCGCTAGATAAATGTTGGCATAGGATTTCATGGTTCACTAAGTCAAAGGCTGCATATAGGTCAAGGAGGAGAAGGATAGCTAGGTTTCCGTTGTCATTGATAGCATTCATCTGGATTTTTAAGTAAGGAGTGCCGTGTCCGTGCCGTGTTTGTGCTGGAATCCCTATTGGCGTAGGCCTAGGAGGTTGTTCATTTCAAGGTATTTATGAATCTGTAGATAGGTGGCTCAGTTGAGGATTTTAGGAGGAAGGGGACGATAGTGATTAGGCGGTAGTTAGTCGGGATGTTGGGGTCTAGCAAAGGTTTTATTTTTTTTTAATTGATTTGAAAAAAGCAGTGGCATCTGCTGAAACACGTGTCATCATAAATGGCAACTGTACACATATACTAAAACACTATCTATTACCACATAGAATTGTGTGGAGTCTATTTTTTCCCATGGCACATGAAGTCATTAAGAAGTAACATTAATACGTGGTATTTTAATGGGGTCTGCAAAATTTGGCTTTACAAAGTACCTTAACTAATGGCTATTTCTGCATGAAAATATGGTTTCATGTAAATTAGAGTGCACCAAATGTAAATTAGGAATGATTCATCTATTCTGTCACATGTAACATAAAAATGTGCCATTTAAACTGTGTTCGCAATAATACAATAATATTTTACCAATGTGTGGGTCTACTAACAGATAAAACTTTATCTCTCATTTGCTTTGTTTAAAATATTATCTGTATCATTTCCTTATAGAATACTAAAACTCAAGTAACACAGTTGTCTTTCATAATGTTCGTAAACATGCAAAAGCACATTCTTGTTACTGGCACATTTTGTTTTTACTTTGTTTTGTATAATTAACAACTCATTATTTCGGTATAAAGTTTCCTTCCTACGTTGTATCATGTCACAAAGAGCAAATTAAATCATGCAAGGTAAAACAAGATTCAATAAAATAATGTATTATGCATGTATTTAGATTTCCCAGAGTATATTTAAGGTATCATTGTTTTCCTTACATTCTATTTCTTCTTCGGTGCTAACTGTTGCACACTAATTTGAACATGTAGCTTTCTATTTTATTAGTTTATGCATTTCCCAGCTACCCTGTTATTGTTAAAACATGCAAGGATTCCAGCTTTAAGCGCTGTGATGCACTCAACTGCATTTTTGGAAAAAAATAGTGTTAAGGAAGTTCATGAAATAAATTTACAGGGCAACTCATGGAATTAATGTGCACTGAAAAGGGGACCGCAAGCATGAAAATCGCAGCGCATGCATGCCAAAGCCACGCATGCATCCGTTTATCGATTCATGGAATGAGCTGCGCGTGATGTCCCCAGGATGTGCGCCAAATCCACGGGTGGTGCACACGGGCGCACACGTCGCAGAACGCTGTGCGTGACGGGCACAGAGAAAGCGCTCAACGTGTTGCGCATACACCAAAAGGGGGCGGAACACGGGGTGGAACACGCGGAATGGGGAACAACACATGAAAATGTGGACGTTACAGGGGAAGTACCGCAGCTAAATCCTCGCAACGCCCACACGCACACTAAAAACACGTATTCATGTGTAAAAGAGGACGAGATATCCACTGACGGGCCCATAGGCCAGTGCTCATCCCCTAGTACTTGTAAGGCAAGATAGGTGCACCATGTGAGGAATGGGGGTGCAGGATTCACTTACTCCAACACGACTCAATAAGGAGGACTCAGTAGTTTGGCAAAGGGAAGTCTGTTTAATGACAAGTACATCAAACAGGGAAACAATTGGAAATCAGCATCATGGTGATCACTGTCTCGCTTCAACTTCCTCAAACTTCAGTTGAACAGCAACTTTTATGCATAAAACTCGTCATCACTGACGTCTAACTCTACAAATTTGTTATGCAATATAATTGGTTAGGAAAGGTAACTTAAGTATAGTTGCTATATCTGTATATGGTAACAGAGCATGCAGTTTGGATAACTCTTATCGGGTGGGCGTCTACGCCCAACCATGTACATCACGCGTTATAGATGTCACTCCAACTATGACGTCCCATTGGTTCTACTATCTATAGGACCCTAGATAACTTGGTCCATTGTGATTGGGCAGGTTACACCCCTAGACTTAAATCTCTATTTTAATTAGCAGCATGCAGACTGGACACCCAGGTGCCTAATGTCCCAAGATTCACCCTGCCTACTTTTCATAAATCAGGGCTTTTGAGCTATGTGTCAATTAGTTGGCTGGGTATGGCCTCGAAGCTGTAGCCTCTTATCTGCAGAGGTTATGGCACCCTTGGATCTGGGTGACATCAGATGTTGGTAATTCTTCGCGCCTGACTGGTCATATGTCTGTTCACGTGAATTTGCTTCAGTTTCTAGCTTTTCGTGTATTTGATTCTTCTTTAGCCTCGCCACCTGCCTGGACCCCCCTTATCTTGACCTTCACGGGGCAGGCTGGTATGCTCTGAAGTTTTGATTCTCTAGCGTTGCCGCTCTCCCCCTTTCCTTGGATTGACCTCGAATTCCCAGGCATTAGCTGCTCTTTGTTGAGTCTTCTTTCTGGCTTCTGCTGGAATATGAAACCTGAACCAGTAGGCCTCTGGCCGCCTGGGCATACTTCTGCTTACAAAATGGAGTTGCACTTGTATAATGTGCCTTATTGAGGTAGATATATGGTTGTCGCTTGCCGCTCTATTCTCCTACTAAGCACTGCAAGCTGTATCATTCTCTTAGCTTCTTGCATTTCATGCCTATTTACACGCATTAACTGGTTGGTTACTTCCATCTTGTCTCATCACGTTTCCTTATGGTTTAACATTGTCTCTTTCCTGTGTCCATGTGTCCATTACATTTATTTTTCATAGCTGCTCGCACTGGCTTGCTATCCTTGATAGCCATTTTCGTTCATTTGCGAGTCTGTCCAGGTCCTTGTGTCATTTCCACTGGCCCTCCACTCAGGCTCTTTGGGTTTCTTCATGGACCGTCTGTAGGTACTCTTCATTTTGTCTCAGCGGCTGGTACAGCTGTCTGATAGGGTACTGTGCTGCCCAGGGGTGTCTGGTTATGGGCGCTTCAACAGGTATGGCTCTTCTGATGTATACTGGGCAGAGTCCTAGCGTGGCTCTCATTTGCTCCTCATACGTCACATACATTGGCCAGTACGTTCCTGGTACCTGGAATTGGGGGGCAGGAGTGCAGGTCATGCTTGGGACCTCCTCTAACATGGAATCGAACAGGGGAAACCCGTGCACCACAAAAGACACGCTAATCCGGAAAAACGTATGCCAGCAGGAAGCAGGCGTAGGCGGCCCTGCACAGAATAAAAGTGCACGCAAAGAACAAACAAGCTCATATGCTATGATGAATATATCGTTCCTCGCAGCAGTGGTCGTGGGACACCACAGGAGGAGGAGGACAGCAAGGCCCCGCATTTTTTTACCCAGGACCAGCCTTTTTGGGATACCTGATGGCCAGGTCTATGGGAGGTACAGGTTTCCACCACAAATAATCCTAGAACTGGTTGCTGAGTGGGAGGATAACCTCACATCACCCACCCTGTGCTCCCAAGCACTGAGACCCTTGGAAAAGTTACTCAATGTACTGCATGTCTTGGCTACTGGGTCATTCCAGCGGACAAGTGCCATAGTTGGGGGTGTCTCACAGGCCACGCTGTCACGCTGCCTACACCAGGTGTTGGCGATCATGACTGAACACCCCTCAGTCCGCAGGCACATATACATGCCCAGAACACCTACAGAAAGGCAGGCCATGGTCCAGGACTTTTACAGGGTGGCACACTTCCCCAAAGTGCTAGGTGCCATTGACTGCACCCATGTGGCTCTACGTCCTCCCAGGGCCACTGAGCACATCTATCGAAACCACAAGCACTGGTATTCCATCAACATGCAGGTTATATCTGATGCCAAGGGAATCATCACCTCAGTATATGCCAACTATCCGGGTCCTGCCATGATAGTTTTATATTCAGAATGTCACCCCTAAACCGGGACCTGGAAGCTGGGAGGCATGGCGACACATGGCTCATTGTTGAGTACAAATGCCTCTGCACATACATGCATGTCAGACACTGCGAAATGGGAAAACCCAACTAATGATAACCATTATCACCTCCCCAGGGGACAGTGCCTACCCTCTGAGCATCTACATGATGACGCCAATACGAAACCCCACCACACCACCCGAGGTAAATATAACACAGCCCATACTGTAACCCGGGGCATAGTGGAGCGCACATTCGGAGTGCTGAAGTCGTGTTTTCGGTCCCTTGACCGCTCTGGTGGCCAGCTGCTATATGAAGCCCCAGTAGTGTGCAGGATCATAGTGGCAGCATGTGTCCTGCACAAAGTTGCAACCCGGCGGGGCGTGCCGCTGGACATGGTGGTGCCCCCACATCCACAACCACATACATGGCTGCTGCGCATGGGAGGGGAAAGGGCACGTGGTGAGGCAGCCCGTACCCAGCTTGTGGCAAATTTCTTCACCTAAACTCCCACCCCTGCGGAGTGCACACAGGCCGGGCACATACCAGCTGACAATTGATGATGATGACAAAGGGACAGTCAACTGTCACAACTATACCACCCTGAGATTGTTTTCCTGGAAGTGCTACATTATATGCATCCCTAGCTACTTATTTGTACATAAAGGAGACCAGGTACAGAAAACCAAATCTAGTAAGTCGCTCATCTGTCTAACACGAGGTAATTGGTTTTGACCTATAACCATTGGTCCTGATAAAATAGACTTGGTGTGCAAACAAATGTAATACATTCAACCATTTTTATTTATAATACTCAAAATTTGTAAAATTTTTCCTAAAAAACATTTTCTAAAACACATAATATAACCCAAGATTTATGACCCACATGGTGGGCATAACAGCAACCTAATGGGATGACTACATCACACATAACAACATATAAAATGTCAACAGACACATAACATTTGAGATACACTATGCATTTAAACAGAGTGTCATTTAACAACAACCATATCCCGACATGTTTCAGTTCTTAGTAGCTTCTCAATGCTTGAACTTTCTTCAGGGGAAAATAACTTTTTCACATAAATTTTCCCCACCATGTAATCCCGGGTTAGGAATAAAATGATCCAATGAGTAGGGTCACCTGCATAGGACAACAACCAACACCACAAGAAGACAGTGAGTCACGTTCTCCAAATAACTCTAACCATACCCTTTAGATTACACCACATTGGTGTCTAAAGGACTAAGGTACAGGTCTCAACTAGGCCTGCCCTTAAAAGAAGACTACTATACCTCTGAATGTTACTTTAGTAGTGCTAATGTCGAAGTCCTAACAATAGCAGAAAACTTCTTGAATCAAGTTTATGTTTTTAAATATAGGTTCTCAAAGTAACCCTTGCTCGCTCCGAGATCTGTACAGACAATAAAACAATAAACAAGGGAACACAAGTCCGACATACCACCACGTTACAAATATATATAACGTTAAAGCCACATGGTAACTACACCTTATATCCCAACAAGCTGTATTAGTCATACCACCTTCAATTAATAGCCATTATACAACACATCATCATGTATTGTCTTCTAATACACACCACAACCAATCACCTTAAAAGTGCCAGTGCTAGTGCTATTAACAAGAATCCAGATAACCATCACAGTGTGTCTAACAAACATCAAATACCATCACCATTGTATTAAAGAAGGGGTAACATGATCATTACCTCAACTCAGTTGGCAAAATAATTCCCAGCATTCACTGTTGAGTTACGCTTCCGTAACTCACACGAGGAAATTTCATCAATAAAGTCCTATAGGTTCTCTAGTGTCTCTGGAAACAAAGATGCAAAGTATCATGTGGCGTGGCCCAAAGAAACCATAATGCTAATTCCAATTCCGTAAATGACAGCATTGTTCACGCATGGTTGAATTATCTTACCGTGCCACTGAACGAGCTTTCCTAATCACAATCACTGCGAGTGTTCAGGAGTATCGACATTCGCTGTGAGTGTTGTAAATAGACCATGTAGAACACAAACAACGGACTCACGTCATCAATCCACCCTGGCGCATGATCAATAAAGCACAAAGAAGGACTATCCCCCTAACTCAGTTCTTACACCAAGCCACAATGAGCCGATCTGGCCACTCATTACAACGGACTCACGTCATCAATCCAACCCGGCGCACGTCCAATAAAGCACAAAGAAGGACTATCCCCCTAACTCAGCTCATACACCAAGCCACACTGCGCCGATCTGGCCACTCATTAACATAAAAGTATACACCCAAAGTATGCAATAGAGTGTTAAATAAAGACAGAGTGAAACTACAGTGGTAGATGGTCTAGACACATGTCTAGCGGTGCCGTCCATGGAAAACTTATACATTTTATGAGCGCCATCTTGGAATGGACCACATATACAGAGTTCCATGGTGGTAAAACCTGTGGATGTACACTGATGTGTCCAATGTACGCTTGATAAACAAGGTTACGGAAATAACTATAACAGTACACCCCACTAATGACATATATTATCATCCAATACATAGAGCAAATGATATGCCTTAGTTTTAAATAGTCATTGCAGTTAAAAGAATATAGCAATTTTTTACATGTTTATCACTTTTTTTAGGTCAAAGCAATTTAAAGAGGCAATGCAATTACGAAACATTAGTGTTTAACATATCCAAAAAAGGGGGGGACCATATATGGGCAGCATATAAATTTATATGATGCCACTCCACTTCTTCATATAACCCAAAACACATTGCAATTGAAGAATGTAGCCATTTTTATACATGTTTTCAAATTTTGTTCAGTCAAAGCAATTTAAAGAAGCAATGCAATTTCGAAACATTAGTGTATAACATATCCAGAGGGGATACCAAATACGGAGAGCTTATAAATGTACATGGGGCCATTCCACTTCTTCATTGAGCCCTCTAATATGACTCTGAAAAATCATTTTTTGTTCAAAATTAGAGAGTTTCTGATCTGTTTCTTGTTTCGTGAAGTCTTGGATCTTTTTAAGAATGACCCATGTAAAATCTTCATGTGTATGCTTCATTTCTAAGAAATGTTTTACCATGGGGGCTGCAATTACTTTACTCTTAATGCAACTACAATGTTCTATCATTCGTGTTTTGCATTTCCTATTGGTTTTTCCTATGTATTGTAGCTCGCAAGGGCATGTAATCAGATGCACCACATTTTCCGAATTACAATTAGTCATTTCATTCATCTTGATTTGTTTAGTCTCTTCTATGTAGCCACACATCAAGCAATTGCCACAGGGAAAATGTCCTTTAAAAGATGGCAAGCCCCACAATGTAGTCTGTCTAGGACCCAAAGTTTGTTTCACTGTTATGTCATTTCTTATTAACATATTTCTTATATTTTGGCTCTTTCTAAATGCTATAAGAGGGGGAGGAGTAACTCCATCTCTGTACACTTTTTTTCCATGCTTTCTTTATAATACCCTTTATTTTGTAGGACAAATTCGAAAAAGTGTTAACAAACACAATGCCAGTTTTTTTTGTTTTCTCTCACCTTCTTGACTTACTGGATTAGCAGGGTAATTCATAGAAATTTGCACAAAAGTGGCGCACGCGGCTGTCGCACAGCGTGCCCGTGCGAATGTCTGCGCCAGCTGCGTGCACTAAAATCGATTTCCGCGCACAGCGTATTCATGGATTTTCGCATCCAAAACCAGCCGTGGCGCAGCGTGGTGCAGCGACCCTGCAGCAGCGCCAGTTACGCCCCCAAGAACGCCCTCGCGCAAGGAAAAGTCTTCAAAATCCCCAAATAATCACAAAGGGCTGCACTAACCCTGGACCAGTTCACAGGCCTGGCAAACAGCAAACGCCAAGCGGGGAACGTGTATTTCAGTGGTTCGCGGGAAGTTCCACACGTGATTGTCCTGTGTACGTGTGCAACAGGGGTGCGTGGGAAGTAACACACGCAAAAGCAGCAGGGTACGTGCATTTCAGGGGTGCGCGGGAAGTATCACACGCAAAAGCAGCAGGTTACGTGTATCTCAGGGGTGCGCGGGAAGTATCACACGCGATTCCATCAGGGTACGTGTATTCCAGGGGTGTGCGGGAAGGATCACACGCAAAAACAGCAGGGTATGTGTATTTCAGGGGTGCGTGGGAAGTATCACACGCAAAAGCAGCAGGGTACGTTTATTTCAGGGGTGCGCAGGAAGTATCACACGCAAAAGCAGCAGGGTACGTGTATCTCAGGGGTGCAGGGGAAGTATCACACGCGATTCCATCAGGGTACATGTATTCCAGGGGTGCGCGGGAAGTATCACACGCAAATACAGCAGGGTATGTGTATTTCAGGGATGCGCGGAATGTATCACACGCAAAAGCAGCAGGGTACGTGTATCTCAGGGGTGCGCGGGAAGTATCACACGCGATTCCATCAGGGTACGTGTATTCCAGGGGTGCGCGGGAAGTATCACACGCAAAAACAGCAGGGTACGTGTATTTCAGGGGTGCGCGGGAAGTATCACACGCAAAAGCAGCAGGGTACGTGTATCTCAGGGGTGCGCGGGAAGTATCACACGCGATTCCATCAGGGTACGTGTATTCCAGAGGTGCGCGGGAAGTATCACATGCAAAAACAGCAGGGTACGTGTATTTCAGGGGTGCGCGGGAAGTATCACACGCAAAAGCAGCAGGGTACGTGTATTTCAGGGGTGCGCAGGAAGTATCACACGCAAAAGCAGCAGGGTACGTGTATCTCAGGGGTGCGCGGGTAGTATCACACGCGATTCCATCAGGGTACGTGTATTCCAGGGGTGCGCGGGAAGTATCACACGCAAAAACAGCAGGGTATGTGTATTTCAGGGGTGCGCAGAAAGTATCACACGCAAAAGCAGCAGGGTACGTGTATCTCAGGGGTGCGCGGGAAGTATCACAAGCGATTCCATCAGGGTACGTGTATTCCAGGGGTGCGCGGGAAGTATCACACGCAAAAACAGCAGGGTACGTGTATTTCAGGGGTGCGCGGGAAGTATCACACGCAAAAGCAGCAGGGTACGTGTATTTCAGGGGTGCGCGGGAAGTATCACACGCAAAAGCAGCAGGGTACGTGTATTCCAGGGGTGCGCGGGAAGTATCACACGCAAAAACAGCAGGGTACGTGTATTTCAGGGGTGCACGGGAAGTATCACACGCAAAAGCAGCAGGGTACGTGTATCTCAGGGGTGCGCGGGAAGTATCACACACGATTCCATCAGGGTATGTGTATTACAGGGGTACGCGGGAAGTATCACACGCAAAAACAGCAGGGTACGTGTATTCCAGGGGTGCACGGGAAGTATCACACGCAAAAGCAGCAGGGTACGTGTATTTCAGGGGTGCGCGGGAAGTATCACACGCGATTCCATCAGGGTACGTGTATTACAGGGGTGCGCGGGGAGCACCACACGTGAATTGCACATGTGGGTCCTCCCAGGTGTTCCCTCTACACCCTCCACGGCCCCTGCAGGTGGCCCACACCACAGGGGCCTACCCTGCACATGTCCTGCAGGCACCCCATCCACCATGGCCATGCCCCCCAGCCAACCCACATGTCACCTTGCACTACTGATCAACAATGCATGTCTCCCACCACCCCCACCCCCCAGCACTGTGGGGCACCTGCCAGCAGGCCCCCACTCATGTCCAACTCATGTTTCCCACCACCCCCACCCCCCTGCACTGTGGGGCACCTGCCAGCAGGCCCCCACCCATGTCCAACTCATGTACCCCTGCACCCCCACCCCCCAGCATTGTGGGGCACCCTCCACCAGGCCCCCACTCATGTCTCCCACCACCCCCACTCCCCAGCAGTGCAGGGTCAGCCTCCACCAGGCCCCCACTCATGTCTCCCACCACCCCCACCCCCCAGCCACCAGGGGCACCCTCCACCAGGCCCCCACTCATGTCTCCCACCACCCCCACCCCATTGCCACCATGGGCAGCACCCACCAGGCCCCCACTCATGTCTCCCACCACCCCCACCCCCCAGCAGTGCAGGGACACCCTCCACCAGGTCCCCACTCATGTCTCCCACCACCCCCACCCCCCTGCCACCATGGGCAGCCCCCACCAGGCCCCCACTCATGTCTCCCACCACCCCCACCCCCCAGCAGTGCAGGGGCAGCCTCCACCAGGCCCCCACTCATGTCTCCCACCACCCCCACCCCCCTGCCACCATGGGCAGCCTCCACCAGGCCCCCATCCATGTCTCCCACCACCCCCACCCCCCAGCAGTGCAGGGGCACCCTCCACCAGGCCCCCACTCATGTCTCCCACCACCCCCACCCCCCAGCAGTGCAGGGGCAGCCTCCACCAGGCCCCCACTCATGACTCCCACCACCCCCACCCCCTGCCACCATGGGCAGCCTCCACCAGGCCCCCACCCATGTCTCCCACCACCCCCACCCCCCAGCAGTGCAGGGGCACCCTCCACCAGGCCCCCACTCATGTCTCCCACCACCCCCACCCCCCAGCAGTGCAGGGGCTGCCTCCACCAGGCCCCCACTCATGTCTCCCACCACCCCCACCCCCCAGCCACCAGGGGCAGCCTCCACCAGGCCCCCACTCATGTCCCCCAGTCAACATGTCACCACAATGTAGGTCCCTGGCCCTTATGGTCAGCCTCCAAATGCCAAACACCCACCCGAGTATTGCATCCACCCACTTAGAAATGGCAAAAACATGATAGAAGCCCAATTGCAAGTTTGGAAATGAACACATGTCCCTCACATACACCCAATGGGTGTCAGTGAATGTCAAAACCCATATCATGAAATGCATGAAACCAATGAGATGATACTACACATTGAACTTTGAATAAAAAATATGTATTAAAAGCAACATAAATTGAACCAAAAATAAACAAACAATAATAGAAATTAAAAAAAAAAAACCCAGCAGGTCCGTGAAATAATGCAAAACCACAAATCATAATGCAAAGGAAAGTTGTCCAAAGTCACAGTCCACAAAAGTAAATCCAATGGAAAATTAAAATCGAAAACCATTGCTCCATGGCGAAATCATAATAAAAATTGAAAATCCAAAAGTCAACTATGTACAGATAAACAATCCAGGGTCCATGATCCCAACCGAATAAATGAAACCTATCTAATAACACTACCTAAAAAAAATAACTATATACAAAAATGTGGCCCATTGTCCAAAAGGTCCAAAAAAAATGCTAAACCAAAGGAAACCTAACACTAACTATAGAATTATTTACAAGGGCAGCGGGCTAGTCCGACGGCTCACTTCGGGATGTTCCGGGCCAGGGCATCTTCGAACTCCAGCTCAATGTCCCAGAGGCGCTCCTCCTCCATAGCCCCGAGGGTCCGCAGGGCCGTCCACATGTTCCCCCCAAACTCCCTGCGGATTGCCTCGAGGCACTCGGCAAGCCTCAGGGCCCTCCGCATGGAGTTCTCCGCCTTGACCATCGTGAGCCGTGCCTCTTCCGCCCGCTGCCGCTCCGCATCTATGGCGTGGCCCAACCGCTGCCACACGGAAGACACTTCCCGTCCTGGGTCCTCCTGCCCTCCGGCCGATGCCTGCCCCTCCGATGTGGAAGGCCCTGAGCCATCATGGCTTCCACCACGTTGCTGCTGCTGCTGCTGCGCCTCTGCCCGTGCACTGCCTCCTGCTGCCTGCACATCCTCCGCTGGCTGGGGTGCAGTCGTTGATGTGGCCACCCCTGCTGGACGTCCGACTCCCGACTGTGGCAGGGATGCCTCCTCCACCAGCCTGGCCACACCGTCAGAGGCAGCTCCACAGGGCACCCAGGTGACTGATGGGTGGGAAGATGGCACGGAGGACGACTGGCGCATAGGGGGTTCAGTTGAGGAGGGGGTCGTAGCAAGCACCATCAAACGGAGGAATCCGGCCTGGGTGACCTGTCCCAGTCGGCCGACGCAGTCAACGAGCCATTCGAGATGACGTGCAGTCTCCTCATGAAAAGACTGCAGGTCACCTCGCATGGCCCGTTGACGCAACGCCACGCCAGTCAGGACAGGCACAACCCGGACCCGGATAGCCACGTCCGCAAGCAGAGGAAGGCCAGTTGTCGTGTGCTCATCCCCTGCCTGAAAACGGGTCTGGACGTAGGCATCCCTGCTGGTGCAAGATGATGCAGTGACAGGATCAGGGACAGGATTGCACACGGGCACCTCCGCGGCGACCTGTGCTGCCTCCTGTCCCTGGTCCTGCACTGCACCACTAGCACCAGTGGAATCCCCACCTCCAGACCCCGTCTACACCTCCTCCTCCACCAAACCCCCCACCAACCTGGATGACTCCGTGCCATCTTCCCCCGTTGGGCCCTGTGGGGTCCCAGCTGCCCCTTCTGCTGCCAAGGAGTCCAACTCCGACCTCCGCCTCTTGGACCTCCCCCCGGCAGCTGCGGCCTGGGACACGGCACCGGACTCCTCACTCCCCGACGAGATCCGGGAGGGGAGCCGGGCCTTGCGTCTCCGGCTGGCGGTGCGATCCCCACCGCTGTCCTCCACAGCACCTTCTCTGCCCTCTTCATCAGTTGATGCTGCAGACAGGGAGAAATAAAACACAGGCATCAGTGCACTGTACAATGGACACATATACACATGACAGTTGCACATGAGTTGCATTGGCAAACCTCAGACATGGCATCACAATCGGCAACACACATGTCATTTCAACTTGCACACATTAGCCATACCACAGCCACATCGCAACTGCCAGCACCATCCATACACATACAACAGCATGAGCAGGCAAAGGTGAGCCAGACATCACATGCAACACAGGAAGTGCGCTACACATGCACGCACACCACCACACTTGCATGCATGTGTACACCTCAGCCAACTGTCGCAGTGTTCCGATGGGCATCCATGTCACATCTGCCAATCAGGCTTCCACATCCCGCTGTCACATGCATCCATGTTGCATCACTGTTGCACCCTTGTCAGATACACACACATGCACATGTACACAGTGCTGATACATGCAGCTGAAAACAACATACATGCGTGACATCACGAACATGCCCACTTACATACACATTCATCCAAACATGTGTGCCCACACATTGGCATGCAAGCCTACACACACAAGCACCATCCATGTCTCACACATGACAGCCCTCGCATGTGTTAGCCTCACGGTCCTGTACACCCCCACCCATACTCGGCCCCATACAAACAGATGTGCAACCGGCACACTACTGGCACATCACCACATGCACAGCTTTCAATCATGATGCATGTACACTTACCGCTCAACTACAGACGGGTCTGCCTCTCAAGGACCTGGATGTGCAGCGCTGGGGATATGCGTTCCAGGACCCTCATCTGATCTTCCGACAAGTGGCCCCTGTGCCCCTTAGCATCCGCTGCCTTCAAGAGGCGCCGGGCCTTGTTCAGGGTCCTGGACCTGAAGTCCTCCCAGCGCTTCTTGACATGTTGGAAGTCGCAGACTGCCACCCCCTCCGCGTTGATGGCAGTCACGATGTCCGTCCAGATCCGAGTCCGTCCTTCCTTGTCGGCGCGCACACTTCCGTAGAGGGCATCATACTGCCCCAGGACTTGCTCCACCAGGACACCAACTTCCCTGGAACTGAAGCTGGTGCCCCTCTGCCTCTCTGGCCGGGGGTTGGCAGTGGTGCCAGATGTTGCAGTGCCAGACATGACAACCCCAGAGGCAGGAGTGGGTGGGCAACTGGGTCCTGGGACTGGGCTGTGGAGCGATGGAATCCCAGTCGGGAGTCTTCGGTTCCAGCAGGGGTGGTCACAGCAACAGCACCCATGGCTGATGTGCAGGCAGCAAATGGCAGGGCACGTGGGCAGCAGGCAGTCAGGCAGCAGCAGATGGCAGGTGGGAGCGTTCTCGGGGCTCTGGGGTGCAGTAATTCGGCCTTGTGGGCAGGAGCGTGGTCTTCCGTGTGCTTACGCGTGGCCAGCTTGATACGGAGTGATTTGGCACGTGAAAATCCTGCACGTCTGCGTGTAAATCGAGGAAAGGCCCTTAGCGCGTAGGCACTTCAGCACGCATATGCGATTTCATTGGACCAAAGGCCCTTAGCGCGTAAGCGCGTCTGTGACGTGACACGCGCGGGTGTTTCCCTCATTACACGTGATGACAGAGCACATGTGGATTTCCACCAATCGCGTGTGAAACTTCCTGCGCACCCCAGAAATACACATACCCAGGACGATCGCGTGTACGCTCACTTCCCTCCGATTACACGCGATGATACTCGGATGTGCAGTTTTACCATGTGTGCTCGCATATGCGATTTCATTGGCCCAAAGGCCACCATGCGCAGCTGTGACATCACGCGCATGGCCGTAGAGAATGGCGCGTGTAAAAAAAAGATACACATCGAGTGTCAAAGCGCGTAATTGGTGGAAATGGCCTCATCGCTTATGCGCGTCTGTGACGTGTGTATAAAAGGTACGTGTAGAACGCCATATCCTTGTACGTGCTTTTCGTAGAGACCGAGTGGGTGAAATCTGTACTTCTTGTCAGTTCACACGCGATTTACTTCACGGCGTTTCCAGTTCGTACTCCCTGATACCTCTGACAGCTTTTTCTCTTTTCCTCTTTTTACTGGGCCTGTTTCCTCAAACAGCGTTCCCTTCTACTGTTGTCCTGTCTCCTCAGACAGCGTACAATTCTTCTTTTGGCGGGGGTGTTGCCAACGCGCACATGCGCATATTTTTCACGCTTTTGTTCCTGACAGACGGTGAGTCGCGCACGTATTTAACATCTGTGCTTGCCCAGTGTGTCGCGTACACCTTCAGAGGTCATTCTGGGCTGCGTGTGACACGCATACGTTCATTCTTGTGTTTCTGGGTGCCACAGCGTAGTGCAGGTTTATTTTTCCACGCACGTGGTCTAGGAGGGGTTGCGTGCACCTTACTTCCCTTTTTTGGGGTGCCTGTGCGTTGCGTGACCCGTCATCTTTCCCCAGGGGTGAGATACAGCCTTGCTAGAGCACTAGGGTATGATTACCATCTGGTACCCAACCCCTTTGACCCCCAATTGCCCCGGACAATAGTTCACATCGACTCCCATATGCACAATAACATCAATGCCATGGCTGGGAGGCGACCAAGCCGTAAGGGTGGCAAAGGTGGCCGAGCCCCAAGTGGTGGCCGTGGTGGATCCGGTAGGGGACGTGGCCGTGACTTGCAGGGTGACCCTAGCCCCCCATGTGTGGAGGAGCAGTCAGGGACACCCATGCCCCCCCCCCCCTGGTTGAGGTTAACGTGGCTGACACCATCCATGCTCAGCCCTTGTTGGACCAGCCCACTGCGGAACCAGACCTGGCACAGGGTGACTCCATGGCTGACTTCCAGGTCAGCAGATCTAGGCCACGTGCGCCGGTGAACGTTGGTGTCATCAGGCCACATGGATCAGGGGCAGCTAGGTCATCTGCTGCCCCACGTAGGCAGGCTGGGGAGGCTGCAGGGGCAGCTGCGGCTCCATCCACCCCACCTCTCACACACCCAGCCAGGACAGTGTCGGTCCAAGTCCATCATGCTGACATTCCCCCTGACACCATCACACTTGAGCTAATGCCTGCACCAACTCCCATGCTCAGTGTGCAATCCCACGCTCCTGCCCCTAGTGTCCAGAGCGGCGTAGGACACTCAGGATCCCCACCACCTTCCAATAGGAAGAGTGCTCGTCCAGTAGAGGCTGAGGCCCCAGATACGGCTACACAGTCCGGCACGTCAAGGAAGTCCAGCTTCAATGAGGCCGAACTGAATGCACTTGTAGAGTATGTGTCCGCACATGACCGCAAAATGGTGATTGTTGCAGGATCCAAGACCACACCTGCACAATGTCAGGCACACTGGCAGACCATTACGGACATCATAAGTGCCCTTGGAATTTGTGATGCTCACAGCTAATGAATGCTACAAGCGCTGGAATGACCTGAAGCGCAGGGCAAAGAATAAACTGGCCTCAAGTCATGCCGCAACTCTAGTGACTGGAGGTGGGTCTCCAGCAGACGACATAGAACTCACTCCACATGAGCAGGTTGCTGAGACCTATGTCACGGAGGAACAGATCCAAGGCGTGGGAGAACTGGCAGATTACGAGGCATTGTCCGGTGAGTGCACATGCATGTGTGTGTCATCCATGTGCATGGTGTGTGTGGGAGGGCTTCTGTTTGGGTGCCAGGTGAGGGTATGTGTGCCTGAGTGGTTTGGGTCACCCATGTGCCTCTTCGTATACATTCTTGGCACCAGCATTTGGGTATAGCAGCATCCCTTCTGCCAACATTAGACATCCAGCCCAACACCACGCCAGTTGCCCTTGGAGTGTCATCTTGCCACAACATTGTTGCTTATTTACCTCTGTTTATTCAGGCAGATTGTTTGCATACCACCACATTTACTCTGGATTTCTCAGTCCTATTGTCACATGTCTGTCATGGCTATGGTACAGTGGACTGGCTTAGTTTCCTGGACATGATTAGTTTAGACATGTCCCTGTGCTATTGGACCATTTTGGACTGGCAGCTGCAGGTTAAACATTTGAACCATTTCAATGAAAAAATCAATTACATGAGCAAACTGGACTGAATGAACAATTGGTGACCTCCTCTCCCTCTTCACTTCATGGCTAGGGTACATGCCATCTGTGTGATGGCATGTGTATTTGACCTGCCAATCACTGGCCAATGTGTGATGCCACTGCTAGGCAGCATGCAGCAAATGTGTTCATCTTCCATCTTGTGACGGTGCATGCATGGGAGGGTTTTAGTCATGTGGGACATGTGTCAATCAAGTACTGTTTCTGTAGCCTCTCAGTCCTAATTGTGTGCCATAGTGCTAATGCCTGTTTCCATTTGTTTTCTTTTATGTCTTTGCAGGGGACGACGCACTTGATACTGCTGGGGTTGTGGAGATGGTGCAGACACAGGAGGGGTCTGAGGGCTGACCGACCACCAGTGAGGGACGTGGTGTGGTGGTGGGTGAGAACCCACAACTGCTGCAGGTCGTGCTATCAAGGGGTGTCTCTGGCTGCACCTCCCCCGAGCTGTATTCAGGTGTTGATTCGGATGATGAGACCTATGTGCCGTCGCAGGTGAGTGTTCCTGGGAGGGATTCTGTTCTGTCCGACCCACCTGCACCAGGGTTAGAACCCTCAATGGGGATGTCAGTGTTGACAGGTACGCCTTTGGTGGTTACGGATGCGGGGTCACACTCGCGACATCTTATCCTGTTCCTGGGCCAGCAGATCAGAGGGGGAATGCAGTCCTGCAGCCTCAGGCAGTGCCGGCACAGCAAGGCGCAGTTCGCCTTGCCCCAGACAGATGTGGTACCGGTCGACGTGGTGGCCGTACGCCACCTGGCAATACCGCATGGGAGCAATGCATATACGGTATGGCAACCCAACAGGCAGCATCATCAGAGATGATGGCTCAGGCTATGGATAGGGTGGCCACTTCCATTGTCCCCCCCGAAAGGCTGATGGAGCGAGTACAGCAGGCAACCGACTCCATCTGCCAGTCACACAGGGAGGACATGTTGGCGTCCGACAGGGACAGGCGGGCGGCACTGGTGACTCTGCAGGAAGCGATTTCCATAGAGTCCCAGGGCCACAGGGAAGCCCTGAGGGTGAAACTCCTTCACCTCAGGACAACTCTTGTTGAGCTTGAGGCTTCAACAAACAGAAGGACAGAACAGCAGCTGGAGCGTCTCACACGTACGCTCTCAGCTGAGATGCAGGCAACTAGGGCGGAGGGCCGGGCATCCCGTGAGTTGTTGCATGGGGACCTCCGCACACTTATCCTCCAGAACGAGACCTACCACACCCGCATGCTTGCAGCCATGGAAGAACAGACTAGGGCTTTGCGTGGGCTGCCTCCCATAGTGCCACCACCTCCTGATGCAGCTGCAGAGGGTGAGGAGAGCGACAGCAGTGATACTCCCACAATAGGGTAGCCATGTAGGCCATGAGCCCATGGAGGTGTTTTTTATTTCGCAAGATCCACACAGGTGGGTTTTGGTGGGCACCCTGTCCTCGGACCTCCTGGGTGGCCTCCCCCAGGCCCCCTCCGGGCCCATTGATGGCCATTTTTTATTTTTTATTTATTTATTTTTTTTGGGGACAGTGTGTTGCCTTGTGTGGCTCCCGTGGGCATACACTGCATTGTGGCTGGGCACGTGCAGGCTTGTCATGAATTTGGTTCAGATGCTTGGGTTTTTGTGTCACACACCCCTCCTGCTTCCCGTTTCAATGGGCTTGCAAAGGGTGTGCCCAAGTGACATTGACGTACATGGTGACATTGGACTCCCATGAGCTGTGTGGGCAGTCTGTAGTCAATACTGTGTATACATTAATTGTGCATATTGTTGTTGTATTGTACACTGCATGGTGTATTGATATGTGCCTCTGCATCCATCTCATCCTCCTAATTTGCAGGTCCATTCCTCATGTCTTCACAATGCGGTCCACCTTGGAACTGGAGTCCATGTTGTAAGCAGTGCACCTACACTCTTGCGTGGCGCTAACACTGTATACTTGGAAGTGTTCGGAGGGCTGGCATCATCAGGTAGTGGGGCTACCAAATTTTTAAATCTGTAATGTCATGTTTAAGGTAGGTTGGAGGTTGTGTAGGTGATTGGTATTCTTCGTAAGTATTTGGTAATGTGTGTTGTAGGTCCTGCATTACTGTGAGCATTTCATGTGTGGACATGTTTCCATTAGGGACACTGTAGCTGGTGACACGTGGGGCATGTTGTGGGAATTAATTTCTTTCCTCTCACATTGCATGACATGCCATGGTGTGTTGTGTGGCCGTGCTGGAGAGGGGTTGGGTGACATGGCACTGTTTTCATGTAGTATTTTGCAAGTGGTTATTCATTTCTGCAGCATGCTAGTGTCTTTTGATGACACTGCATTGGTGGTGTTTGTGTAGGTAGGGATGCACACATTGTGACACTTCCACATGAACAATCTCAGGCTGCTATGGTCTGACAGTTGACTGTCCCTTTGTTCGTCTTAATTGTCAGGTCGAGTCATTATTGCTTATCATATGGTATGTGCCAGGGCTGTGTGCACTCCACTGGGGTGTGATTTCTATGTGAAGTAATTAGCCACCAGCTGCGTACGGGCTGCCTCACCCCGTGCCCTCTCCCCTCCCATGCGCAGCGGGCGTGCATGTGGTTGGGGATGTGGGGGCACCACCATGTCCACAGCCAGGCCCCGGCGTGTTGCAACATTGTGCAGGACACATGCTGCCACTATGATCCTGTACACTACTGGGGGCGCATATAACAGCTGCCCGCCAGAACGGTCAAGGGAGCGAAAGCGTGACTTGAGCACTCCGAATGTGCGCTCCACTATGCCCCGGGTTGCAATATGGGCTGTGTTGTATCTTACCTCTTGAGGCGTGATGGGGTTCCGAATTGGCGTCATCATGTGGGTGCTCAGAGGGTAGTCACTGTCCCCTGGTGAGGAGGTGATGGGTATCATTAGTGGGGTAGTGACATAACTCTGCATCTGACATGCATGCATGTGCAGTGGCATTCATGCTCACCAAGCAGCCATGTATCGCCATGCCGCCCAGCTTCTAGGTCCCGGCTTAGGGTAGACATTCAGTAAATGAAACTGTCGTGGGTGGACCCTTGATAGTTGGCATATACTGAGGTGATGATTCCCTTAGCATTACATACTACCTGCACGTTGATGGAATGCCAGTGCTTGCGGTTCCTATAGATGTGCTCAGATGCCCTGGGGGGACGTAGTGCCACATGGGTGCAGTCAATGGCACCTAGCACTTTTAGGAATTGTGCCACACCGTAGACATCGAGGGTGGCAGCCTGCCTTTCTGCAGGTGTCCTGGGCAGGTATATGTGCCTACGGACTGATGGGCGTGCAGTGATGATGTTCAAGACCTGGTGTAGGCAGCGTGACTGCGTGGCCTGTGACACCCCACCCACTATGGCACTTGTCCACTGAAATGATCCTGTGGCCAAGAAGTGCAGTACATTGAGGACCTTCTCCAGGGGGCTGAGTGCTTGGGAGCACAGGGTGGGTGATGTGAGGTCATCCTTCCACTCACTGACCAGGTACAGTATTATGTGTGGTGGAAACCTGTACCTCCCATACACCTGGTCATTAGGCATCTCAAAAATGGCTGGTTCTGGGAGTGAAAATTCTGGCCCTCACCTTCCTCCTTCTCCTCCTTTGGTAACCCACGGCCACTCCTGCTAGGAACGGTATATTCATCCTGGCGTATGAGCTTGTTTGTTGTTTGCGTGCACTTTTATGCTGTGCGGGTCGACGTACGCCTGCTTCATGCTGGCGTATGTGTTTCAGGATTGGACCATTTATTTTTCGGCACGTCGTAGGCGAACGTGTGAATATTCCCACCCACCCCAGGAATACATGTAGCACGCTTTCCCAGGCCCAGTCGCGAGTAAATAATCCCGCCCACCCCTGGAATACACATACCCCACTCTCACAGGCCCAGTCGCGTGTGGAAGTTCAAACGCACCCCGAAGTACACATACCCAGGCCAATCACGTGTGGAACTTCCCGCGCACCCCGAAGTACACGTACCCAGGCCAATCACGTGTGGAACCTCCCGCACACCCCGTAGTACACATGCCCAGGCCAATCGCGTGTGGAACTTCCCGCGCACCCCGAAGTACATGTACCCAGGCCAATTGCGTGTGGAACCTCCCGCGCACCCCGTAGTACACGTACCCAGGCCAATCGAATGTGGAACTTCCCGCGCACCCCGAAGTACACGTACCCAGGCCAATCGCGTGTGGACCTCCCGCGCACCCCGTAGTACACGTACCCAGGCCAATCGCGTGTGGAACTTCCCGCGGACCCCAAAGTACACGTACCCAGGCCAATCGCGTGTGGAACTTCCCGCGCACCCCGTAGTACACGTACCCAGGCCAATCGCGTGTGGAACTTCCCGCACACCCCAAAGTACACGTACCCAGGCAAATCGCACGGCTGGGGGCTGGGGGTGATGGGAGACATGGGTGGGGGCCTGGTGGAGGCTGCCCCTGGTGGCTGGGGGGTGGGGGTGCAGGGAGACATGAGTGGGGGCCTGGTGGAGACTGCCCCTGCACTGCTGGGGGTGGGGGTGCAGGGAGACATGAGTGGGGGCCTGGTGGAGGCTGCCCCTGCACTGCTGGGGGGTGGGGGTGATGGGAGACATGAGTGGGGGCCTGGTGGAGGCTGCCCCTGGTGGCTGGGGGGTGGGGGTGGTGGCTGGGGGGTGATGATGTTCAAGACCTGGTGTAGGCAGCGTTACTGCGTGGCCTGTGACACCCCACCCACTATGGCACTTGTCCGCTGAAATGATCCTGTGGACAAGAAGTGCAGTACATTGAGGACCTTCTCCTGGGGGCTGAGTGCTTGGGAGCACAGGGTGGGTGATGTGAGGTCATCCTTCCACTCACTGACCAGGTACAGTATTATGTGTGGTGGAAACCTGTACCTCCCATACACCTGGTCATTAGGCATCTCAAAAATGGCTGGTTCTGGGAGTGAAAATTCTGGCCCTCACCTTCCTCCTCCTCCTCCTTTGGTAACCCACGGCCACTGCTGCTAGGAACGGTATATTCATCCTGGCGTATGAGCTTGTTTGTTGTTTGCGTGCACTTTTATGCTGCGTGGGTCGACGTACGCCTGCTTCATGCTGGCGTACGTGTTTCAGGATTGGACCATTTATTTTTCGGCACGTCGTAGGCGAACGTGTGAATCTTCCCGCCCACCCCAGGTATACACGTAGCACGCTTTCCCAGGCCCAGTCGCGAGTAAATATTCCCGCCCACCCCTGGAATACACGTACCCCACTCTCACAGGCCCAGTCGCGTGTGGAACCTCCCGCGCACCCCGTAGTACACGTACCCAGGCCAATCGCGTGTGGAACTTCCCGCGCACCCCGAATTACACGTACCCAGGCCAATCAAGTGTGGAACCTCCCGCGCACCCCGTAGTACACGTACCCAGGCCAATCACATGTGGAACTTCCCGCGCACCCTGAAGTACACGTACCCAGGCCAATCGCGTGTGGAACCTCCCGCGCACCCCGTAGTACACGTACCCAGGCCAATCGCGTGTGGAACTTCCCGCGCACCCCGAAGTACACGTACCCAGGCCAATCGTGTGTGGAACCTCCCACGCACCCCGTAGTACACGTACCCAGGCCAATCGCGTGTGGAACTTCCCGCGTACCCCAAAGTACACGTACCCAGGCCAATCGCGTGTGGAACTTCCCGCGCACCCCGTAGTACACGTACCCAGGCCAATCGCGTGTGGAACTTCCCGCACACCCCAAAGTACACGTACCCAGGCAAATCGCACGGCTGGGGGGTGGGGGGTGATGGGAGACATGGGTGGGGGCCTGGTGGAGGCTGCCCCTGGTGGCTGGGGGGTGGGGGTGCAGGGAGACATGAGTGGGGGCCTGGTGGAGGCTGCCCCTGCACTGCTGGGGGGTGGGGGTGCAGGGAGACATGAGTGGGGGCCTAGTGGAGGCTGCCCCTGCACTGCTGGGGGGTGGGGGTGATGGGAGACATGAGTGGGGGCCTGGTGGAGGCTGCCCCTGGTGGCTGGGGGGTGGGGGTGCAGGGGGACATGTGTGGGAGCCTGGTGGAGGCTGCCCCTGCACTGCTGGGGGGTGGGGGTGATGGGAGACATGAGTGGGGGCCTGGAGGAGGCGGCCCCTGGTGGCTGTGGGGTGGGGGTAGTGGTAGACATGGGTGGGGGCCTGGTGGAGGCTGCCCCTGGTGGCTGGAGGGTGGGGGTGGTGGTAGACATGGGTGGGGGCCTGGTGGAGGCTGCCCCTGGTGGGTGGGGGGTGGGGGTGGTGGTAGACATGGGTGGGGGCCTGGTGGCTGCTGCCCCTGCACTGCTGGGGGGTTGGGGGTGATGGGAGACATGAGTGGGGGCCTGGTGGAGGCTGCCCCTGGTGGCTGGGGGGTGGGGGTGCAGGGGGACATGTGTGGGAGCCTGGTGGAGGCTGCCCCTGCACTGCTGGGGGGTGGGGGTGATGGGAGACATGAGTGGGGGCCTGGTGGAGGCTGCCCCTGCACTGCTGGGGGGTGGGGGGGCAGGGGGACATGGGTGGGAGCCTGGTGGAGGCTGCCCCTGCACTGCTGGGGGGTGGGGGTGCAGGGAGACATGAGTGGGGGCCTGGTGGAGGCTGCCCCTGCACTGCTGGGTGGTGAGGGTGCAGGGAGACATGAGTGGGGGCCTGGTGGAGGCTGCCCCTGCACTGCTGGGGGGTGGGGGTGATGGGAGACATGGGTGGGGGCCTGGTGGAGGCTGCCCCTGGTGGCTGGGGGGTGGGGGTGGTGGTAGACATGGGTGGGGGCCTGGTGGAGGCTGCCCCTGCACTGCTGGGGGGTGGGGGTGCAGGGAGACATGAGTGGGGGCCTGGTGGAGGCTGCCCCTGCACTGCTGGGGGGTGGGGGTGATGGGAGACATAAGTGGGGGCCTGGTGGAGGCTGCCCCTGGTGGCTGGGGGGTGGGGGTGGTGGTAGACATGGGTGGGGGCCTGGTGGAGGCTGCCCCTGATGGCTGGGGGGTGGGGGTGGTGGTAGACATGGGTGGGGGCCTGGTGGAGGCTGCCCCTGCACTGCTGGGGGGTGGGGGTGATGGGAGACATGAGTGGGGGCCTGGTGGAGGCTGCCCCTGGTGGCTGGGGGATGGGGGTGCAGGGGGACATGTGTGGGAGCCTGGTGGAGGCTGCCCCTGCACTGCTGGGGGGTGGGGGTGATGGGAGACATGAGTGGGGGACTGGTGGAGGCTGCCCCTGCACTGCTGGGGGGTGGGGGTGATGGGAGACATGGGTAGGGGCCTGGTGGAAGCTGCCCCTGGTGGCTGGGGGGTGGGGGTGGTGGTAGACATGGGTGGGGTATGGTGGAGGCTGCCCCTGGTGGCTGGGGGGTGGGGGTGGTGGTAGACATGGGTGGGGGCCTGGTGGAGGCTGCCCCTGCACTGCTGGGGGGGTGGGGGTGATGGGAGACATGAGTGGGGGCCTGGTGGAGGCTGCCCCTGGTGGCTGGGGGGTGGGGATGCAGGGGGACATGTGTGGGAGTCTGGTGGAGGCTGCACCTGCACTGCTGGGGGGTGAGGGCGATGGGAGACATGAGTGGGGGCCTGGTGGAGGCTGCCCCTGCACTGCTGGGGGGTGGGGGTGCAGGCAGACATGGGTGGGAACCTGGTGGAGGCTACCCCTGCACTGCTGGGGGGTGGGGGTGGTGGTAGACATGGGTGGGGGCCTGGTGGAGGCTGCCCCTGCACTGCTGGGGGGTGAGAGTGCAGGGAGACATGAGTGGGGGCCTGGTGGAGGCTGCCCCTGCACTGCTGGGGGGTGGGGGTGATGGGAGACATGAGTGGGGGCCTGGTGGAGGCTGCCCCTGGTGGCTGGGGGTGGTGGTAGACGTGGGTGGGGGCCTGGTGGAGGCTGCCCCTGGTGGCTGGGGGGTGGGGGTGGTGGTAGACATGGGTGGGGGCCGGGTGGAGGCTGCCCCTGGTGGCTGGGGGGTGGGGGTTGTGGTAGACATGGGTGGGGGCCTGGTGGAGGCTGCCCCTGGTGGCTGGGGGGTGGGGGTGATGGGAGACATGAGTGGGGGCCTGGTGGAGGCTGCCCCTGGTGGATGGGGGGTGGGGGTGGTGGTAGACATGGGTGTGGCCCTGGTGGAGGCTGCCCCTGGTGGCTGGGGGGTGGGGGTGGTGGTAGACATGGGTGGGGGCCTGGTGGAGGCTGCCCCTGCACTGCTGAGGGGTGGGGGTGGTGGTAGACATGGGTGTGGGCCTGGTGGAGGCTGTCCCTGGTGGCTGGGGGGTGGGGGTGGTGGTAGACATGGGTGGGGGCCTGGTGGAGGCTGCCCCTGGTAGCTGGGGGGTGGGGGTGGTGTTAGACATGGGTGGGGCCTGGCGGAGGCTGCCCCTGCAGTGCTGGGGGGTGGGGGTGATGGAAGACATGAGTGGGGGCCTGGTGGAGGCTGCCCCTGGTGGCTGGGGGTGGGGGTGCAGGGGGACATGTGTGGGAGCCTGGTGGAGGCTGCACCTGCACTGCTGGGGGGTGGGGGTGATGGGAAACATGAGTTGGACATGAGTGGGGGCCTGGTGGAGGCTGCCCCTGCACTGCTGGGGGGTGGGGGTGATGGGAGACATGAGTGGGGGCCTGGTCGAGGATGTCCCTGCACTGCTGGGGTTTGGGGGTGGTGGTAGACATGGGTGGGGGCCTGGTGGAGGCTGCCCCTGCACTGCTGGGGGGTGGGGGTGATGGGAGACATGAGTGGGGGCCTGGTGGAGGCTGCCCCTGGTGGCTGGGGGGTGGGGGTGGTGGTAGACATGGGTGGGGGCCTGGTGGAGGCTGCCCCTGCACTGCTGGGGGGTGGGGGTGATGGGAGACATGCGTGGGGGCCTGGTGGATGCTGCCCCTGGTGGCTGGGGAGTGGGGGTGGTGGTAAACATGGGTGGGGGCCTGGTGGAGGCTGCCCCTGCACTGCTGGGGGTGGGGGTGATGGGAGACATGAGTGGGGGCCTGGTGGAGGCTGCCCCTGGTGGCTGGGGGGTGGGGGTGGTGGTAGACATGGGTGGGGGCCTGGTGGAGGCTGCCCCTGCATTGCTGGGGGTTGGGGGTGATGGGAGGCATGAGTGGGGGCCTGGTGGAGGCTGCCCCTGGTGGCTGTTGGGTGGGGGTGCATGGGGACATGTGTGCGAGCCTGGTAGAGGCTGACCCTGCACTGCTGGGGGGTGGGGGTGCAGGGAGACATGAGTTGGACATGAGTGGGGGCCTGGTGGAGGCTGCCCCTGCACTGCTGGGGGGTGGGGGTGATGGGAGACATGGGAGGGGGCCGGGTGGAGGCTGCCCCTGGTGGCTGGGGGATGGGGGTGGTGGTAGGCATGGGTGGGGGCCTGGTGGAGGCTGCCCCTGCACTGCTGGGGGGTGGGGGTGCAGGGAGACATGAGTGGGGGCCTGGTGGAGGCTGCCCCTGCACTGCTGGGGGGTGGGGGTGATGGGAGACATGAGTGGGGGCCTGGTGGAGGCTGCCCTGGTGGCTGGGGGGTGGGGGTGGTGGTAGACATGGGTGGGGGCCGGGTGGAGGCTGCCCCTGCACTGCTGGGGGGTGGGGGTGATGGGAGACATGAGTGGGGGCCTGTTGGAGGCTGATCCTGGTGGCTGGGGGGTGGGGGTGGTGGTAGACATGGGTGGGGGCCTGGTGGAGGCTGCCCCTGCACTGCTGTGGGGTGGGGGTGATGGGAGACATGAGTGGGGGGCTGGTGGAGGCTGCCCCTGGTGGTTGGGGGGTGGGGTGGTGGTAGACATGGGTGGGGGCCTTGTGGAGGCTGCCCCTGGTGGCTGGGGGGTGGGGGTGGTGGTAGACATGGGTGGGGGCCTGGTGGAGGCTGCCCCTGCACTGCTGGGGGGTGGGGGTGATGGGAGACATGAGTGGGGGCCTGTTGGAGGCTGATCCTGGTGGCTGGGGGGTGGGGGTGGTGGTAGACATGGGTGGGGGCCTGGTGGAGGCTGCCCCTGCACTGCTGTGGGGTGGGGGTGATGGGAGACATGAGTGGGGGCCTGGTGGAGGCTGCCCCTGCACTGCTGGGGGGTGGGAGCGATGGGAGACATGAGTGGGGGCCTGGTGGAGGCTGCCCCTGCACTGCTGGGGGGTGGGAGCGATGGGAGACATGAGTGGGGGGCTGGTGGAGGCTGCCCCTGGTGGTTGGGGGGTGGGGTGGTGGTAGACATGGGTGGGGGCCTTGTGGAGGCTGCCCCTGGTGGCTGGGGGGTGGGGGTGGTGGTAGACATGGGTGGGGGCCTGGTGGAGGCTGCCCCTGCACTGCTGGGGGGTGGGGGTGATGGGAGACATGAGTGGGGGCCTGTTGGAGGCTGATCCTGGTGGCTGGGGGGTGGGGGTGGTGGTAGACATGGGTGGGGGCCTGGTGGAGGCTGCCCCTGCACTGCTGTGGGGTGGGGGTGATGGGAGACATGAGTGGGGGGCTGGTGGAGGCTGCCCCTGGTGGTTGGGGGGTGGGGTGGTGGTAGACATGGGTGGGGGCCTTGTGGAGGCTGCCCCTGGTGGCTGGGGGGTGGGGGTGGTGGTAGACATGGGTGGGGGCCTGGTGAAGGCTGCCCCTGCACTGCTGGGGGGTGGGAGCGATGGGAGACATGAGTGGGGGGCTGGTGGAGGCTGCCCCTGGTGGTTGGGGGGTGGGGGTGGTGGTAGACATGGGTGGGGGCCTTGTGGAGGCTGCCCCTGGTGGTTGGGGGGTGGGGGTGATGGGAGACATGAGTGGGGGCCTGGTGGAGACTGCCCCTGGTGGCTGGGGCGTGGGGGTGGTGGTAGACATGGGTGGGGGCCTTGTGGAGGCTGCCCCTGGTGGCTGGGGGGTGGGGGTGATGGGAGACATCAGTGGGAGCCTGGTGGAGGCTGCCCCTGCACTGCTGAGGGGTGGGGGTGATGGGAGACATCACTGGGGGCCTGGTGGAGGCTGCCCCTGGTGGCTGGGGGTGGGGATGCAGGGGGACATGTGTGGGAGCCTGGTGGAGGCTGTCCCTGCACTGCTGGGGGGTGGGGGTGATGGGAGACATGAGTGGGGGACTGGTGGAGGCTGCCCCTGGTGGCTGGGTGGTGGTAGACATGGGTGGGGGCCTGGTGGAGGCTGCCCCTGCACTGCTGGGGGGAGATGGTGATGGGAGACATGAGTGGGGGCCTGGTGGAGGCTGCCCCTGGTGGCCGGGGGGTGGGGGTGGTGGTAGACATGGGTGGGGGCCTGGTGGAGGCTGCCCCTGGTGGCTGGGGGGTGGGGGTGATGGGAGACATGAGTGGGGGCCTGGTGGAGGCGGCCCCTGCACTGCTGGGGGGTGGGGGTGATGGGAGACATGAGTGGGGGCCTGGTGGAGGCTGCCCCTGGTACTGGGGGGTGGGGGTGCAGGGGGACATGTGTGGGAGCCTGGTGGAGGCTGCCCCTGCACTGCTGGGGTGGGGGTGATGGGAGACATGAGTGGGGGCCTGGTGGAGGCTGCCCCTGGTGGCTGGGGGGTGATGGTGGTGGTAGACATTGGTGGGGGCCTGGTGGAGGCTGCCCCTGGTGGCTGGGGGGTGGGGGTGGTGGTAGACATGGGTGGGGGCCTGGTGAAGGCTGCCAATGGTGGCTGGGGGGTGGGAGTGGAAGTAGACATGGGTGGGGGCCTGGTGGAGGCTGCCCCTGGTGACTGGGGGTGGGGGTGCAGGGGGACATGTGTGGGAGCCTGGTGGCGGCTGCCCCTGCACTGCTGGGGGGTGGGGGTGATGGGAGACATGAGTGGGGGCCTGGTGGAGGCTGCCTCTGCAATGCTGGGGGATGGGGGTGATGGGAGACATGTGTTGGTGATCAGTAGTGCAAGGTGACATGTGGGTTGGCTGGTGGGCATGGCCATGGTGGATGGGTTGCCTGTGGGACATGAGCAGGGGTCCAGGGTAGTACCCTGTGGTGTGGGCTGCCTGCAGGGGCTGTGGAGGGTGTAGAGGGAACACCTGGGAGGGCCCACATGGCCAAATCACGTGTAGCATTCCCTGGCACCACCGAAATACACGTACCCTGCTGAAATCGCGTGTGAATCTTCCCGCGCACCTCGGAATACACGTACCCAGGCCAATCGCGTGTGGAACTTCCCACGCACCCTGAAGTACACCTACCCAGGCCAATCACGTGTGTAACTTCCCGCGCACCCCGTAGTACACGTACCCAGGCTAATCGCGTGTGGAACTTCCCGCGCACCCCGAAGTACACGTACCCAGGCCAATCGCGTGTGGAACTTCCCACGCACCCAGGAACACGCGCACACGTTATTTTTCACACAGCGGGTGTACGTGTTTGTCGGTTCCCCTTTGCACCTCATTTGTCCTACAGGGCCACTGTATGGCCCATTCATCATGGCTGTATATGGGTGCTTTTTGTTAGCGCACATTTTGGCGCACATTTTTTTCAGTCGCAGGGGCGCTACCGCCTGCTTTCTTGTGGCGTACTTGTTTGGCCCTGTGCGCGTCTTTGATCGTGTGCTGGTTTGCCCTATTCGATTCCATGAATACGGGTTGTAGGCGAGCGTGTGGGCGTTCCACGCACTTGCCTCCTGTACTTCCCCCGTGACGCCCATATTTTCAGGTGTTGTTCCCCATTCCGAGTGTTACGCCCCGTTTTCCTCCTACTTTTGTGATGTGCGCCACGCTATGTGCGATTTCGCAGTGGCCGTGGCGCACGCTGTTGGATGACCTGTGCGCCGGCGTGCACGGCGCACATTTTTGGCGCACATCCAATGTTTTTCTCGCGCACGGACTTCCATGAATCAATGTGCGCTGGTTTCCCTGCGATTTTCGCACTTGCACTGCGATTTTTGCACTTTTATTGCGATTCGCACGTTTTGGCACCTCTGCGCGGGAATTTTTCGGCGCACATTATTTCCATGAATCGACCCCTGGGTTTTCTGTACCTGGTCACCTTTATGTACAAATACTTACGGTTAGTAAGTGGAGTTAGGTTATGAATGGGGCATTTTTGTTCACCTTATGTATAATCCCTAGCTACTTAAACAGACCCAATGCTGTGTCAGTAAATGGCACACATGCATGCAGCATTAAGGCCTACCCCCTTGCAAAATAGTACACCCAAATAGTGGCATGTCACCCAACCCCTCCCTAACATCATCTCAGCTACCCAACACACCATGGCATGGCTTGCTATGTGAACGCAACCAAATGAATGCACAACACATGATACAAGTGTCACAAAGTGCACCATCCTAAATGGAAACAGGTCAGAGATAATTCCCTCTCACTAATGAAAAAGAAACAGCACACATGAACAAATACTTACCAGCAAGACAAAAAATTAATACAGGACCCAACAGTGGCAATGTATGACAGTAACCAATGACAATAGTGCAAGTGTTACAAACTGACAAAGGCAGCACATCAACCCCTTCAATCTCCAGTGTGTTGGTGGTAATTAAATGTGGCAGTGTACCACATACAACATGAACTGCATCTACAATGGAAACAGGCGTGTTAAGACATGAAGAAGCTACATGCAAATATGCAAAATGTCCTGTATGGAATAGAATATACAAATCAACCATGCAGTGGAGAAATCATCACCAATCCCCACTAGGTATGTATACACAGTTTGGACTACAGACTGCCCACACAATTTATGGGAGCCCAATGCCTCTGTGTAAGTTACTGTCCCTTGGCCACACCCTTGCGAGCCCATGGAAGGGGTCAAGAAAACAAGTCATTGTAAACATACATCATGAATCTACCAATATCGGGTAAGCTAATTCTTTAGCACATGCTGGAAACATTACTTTGCTTTTGGTGCTGATAAATAGACTTATTAACAACTGAACAAAAGTTTTTTTCTATTGTTTTTTTTTCTTTTTTGTCCTTTTCTCCTTATTTTTGGTGTTCTTTTTTATTTTATTTTATGATGTATGTTTACAATGACTTGTTTTCTTGACCCCTTCCAATTCTTCCCTTCACCAACCCTTATTTTTCTGTCTTTTGGAATTTTGACATACCATGGGGCATGATGGTATCATGGCTTTGCAATTTGAATCTCATATGTGTGTTTTGTATACTCTGTTTGCTTACATTGATTTTGATCATTGGTATGAATTATAATACTGTGATGCAATCTCTGTTCATTCATGTCAGCCCTGATTTGATAAAGGCTCAGGCGAGCTGAAACACGTGTAATCACTAAGGAGAGGGCTAATCATTCATTTTTTTGATTGTATATTAAAACAATCTTATACTTTTCCTCTGGCACTGAGTCCTGGAGTCACCTTTTTAACTAAATTTAACATGCACACGACCCCTTGTAGCCCGCGTGCATGGAATAAAGGACCCGCACTACACTGTGGCACCCAGAAACACAACAATAAGCGTACGCGTGGTACATGCAGGCTACAATGACCTCTGAAGGGGTACGCAACACACAGGGCCACCACAGTGGAAAAATACGTGCACGACTCACCATCTGCCTGGAAAAAGAACGTGAAAAAGACACGCATGTGTGCATTGGCAACACCCCCACCAAAAGAACAATTGAACGCTGTCTGTCTGCAACCGTTGTGAAGTAATCACTTGTGAACCGACAAGAAGTACAAGAATCACCCGCTCGCTCTCCACAAAAAGCACGTACAAGAAAATGGCATCCAACGCGTACCTTTTAACCCTGCCCACAGAAACGCCCATGCATGCTACGTCATTTACACGCTTACGCGCTAAGGGCCTTTCTTCCAATTACACGCAGTGCCACCCAGACATGCAGATTTTGCATGTGCTGATTCACTATGCACCCGTACTGAGGGAAACTCCCACGTGCGTCACATCACTTACGCACTTACGCGCTAATGGCCTTTCCTCAAATTACACACTATTGTGCTGTTTTTTCACGTGCAAAATCACTCCATGTAAAGCTGGCCATGCAACAACACACGGAAGACCATGCTCCTGCCCAGAAGGCCATTTTCCTGCCCCCCAGAGCTCCAAGCAGACTCCCAACAGCCTTCTGCTGCTGCCTGCTGGCCACGTGCCCTGCTATTTGGTGCCTGCACATCAGCCTTCTGCAGGGGTCCAGTTGCTGTGACCACCCCTGATGGAACAGAAGACTCCCGACTAAAGTTCCATCGCTCCACATCCCAGCACCAGGACCCAGTTGTCCACCCACACCTGCCTCAGGGGTTGCCATGTCGGGGGAAACACCATCAGACACCACTGGCAAACCCCATCCAGAGAGGCAGAGGGCTACCAGCTTCTCAGCAGGAGAGGTTGGCATCCTGGTGGAGCAAGTCCTGGTGCATTATGATGTCCTCTACGGAAGAAGATGTGCCGACAAGAATGGATGGGAGAGGATCTGGCTGGACATCGTGGTTGCCATCAATGCAGAGGGGGTGGCAACCCACGATATACAACACGTCTGTAAGCGCTTGGAGGACTTCAGGTCCAGGATCCTCCGGAAGGCCCGGCAACTCTTGGAAGCAGCGCATGCAGTGAGGCACCGGGTCCACCTTACCACTAATGACATTAGGGTCCTGGAACGCATTAACCCAGCACTTCACCGCCAGGTCCTCGAGAGGGAGACCAGTCCGGAGTAGAGCGGTAAGTGTCCATGCGTACTTGTTGGATGCAGTGCATGTTGAGGTGTGCCAGGAGTGTGCAGCTTGGACATATGTCTGAAAAGGTCCAGGTATGGATGTGTATGTGCAGGGACATGACCGTGCTGCATGTATGTGAGTCATGTCATGAGTAATGCACATCGATGGTGTATGCGTTGCAAATCAAGATGCACAACTGTATGTGGAGATGCACACATGTTGGTATTTCTGTTTATGTACTATGGCATGGTGGGGGGGTGACACATGGATGCTGGTTCCACCTTCATGTATGTGCACAGCATATGTTTGCGTGTGGGTTGCACGTGTGCGACAGTGATACAACATGGATGCATGTGACACGGACATGTAGGAACCCAATTGGCAGATGTGACATAGTTGTTGATGATTGCACTGTGACAGGTAGTGGAGATGTACAGATGCATGTCTGTCTGTTGGTGTGTGTGCATATGTTCGGCACTCCCCATGTTGCTTGTGACGTCATGCTAACCTTCAGGTGTTCATGCTCGTATGTGTGTTTATGGATGCTGCTGCTTGCTGCATGATTCCTGTCAATTTGTGCATATGTGTGGGTTCAAATGATATGTGTGTTGGGGAGTGCGATGTCATCTGTGAAGTTTGACACTGCCACTCATGTGCAACTGTCATGTGTGTATCCGACCATTGTACAGTGCCCAGATGCCTGTGTTCTGTCTCTCCCTGTCTGCAGCGTCGACTGATGAAGAGGGCGGGGACGGTGCTGTGGAGCACAGAGGCAGGGATCCCACCGCCAGCCGGAGACGCAAGGCCCAGCTCTCCTCCCACATTGTCATCTCTTCCGGGAGTGAGGAGTCTGGTGCCGCGTCTATGGCTGCAGCTGCTGAGGGAGGGTCCAAGAAGCGGAGGTTGGAAGTGGACTCCTCTGTAGCAGTAGGGGCAGCTGAGCCCCCACAGGGGCCTATGGAGGAAGATTTCACGGAGTCACCCAGGTTGGTGGGGAGTTTGTTTGAGGAGGAGGCAGTGAAAGGCCCACGCCTGGAGGGGGGCATTCCACTGGTGCTAGTGGTGCAGTCCAGGAGCAGGGACAGGAGGCAGCACAGGCCGCTGCAGAGGTGCCTGTGTGTAATCCTGTCCCCGATCCTGTGACTGCATCATCCCTCACCAGCAGGGATGCCTTCATCCAGACCCGTTTTTAGGGAGGGGATGCGAAACAACTACTGGCCTTCCTCTCCCTGCAGACGTGGCAATCCGTGACCGGATTGAGCCTTTCATAGCTGGGGTGGTGATACGTCAATGGGGCATTCAGGATGACATGCAGGGTTCTCGTGTGGACAATGCACGTCATTTCGAATACCTCATTCACCATGTCACCGTACCAGGACAGGTCGCCAGCGCTTGGTTCCTCCATGTGCTGGATCTTCTAGCGAACCCCTCCACAACTGAACCCCCTACGGGCTAATCGTTCCCCATGCCATCTTCCTGCCCAAGTAAGACCTGGGCACCCTGTGGGGCTGCCCCTAACCCAGCGGACAGGCTGGTGGAGGACACATCCCTGCCACAGTCGGTGGCCACCCCAACAACTGGACCTCAGCAAGAGGAGGACGTGCAAGCATCGACAAGCAGGGCACAAGCATGGCAGCAGCAAGCTCAACGTGGGAGCGATGATGGATCGGGCCTTCAACATCACAGGGGCAGGAATCGGCCAGAGGGCAGGAGGGCCCTGGATTGGGAGTGTCTTCCATGTGGCAGTGGTTGGGCCAGCAGATAGATGAGGAGCAGAGGCGGGTGGAGGAGGCACGGCTCACTATGGTCAGGGTGGAGAACTCCATGCGCAGGGCATTGAGGCGGTCTGAGTGCCTCGGGGCAACTCCAGGGAGTTGGAGGATGCCATGACTGCATCCCTGCAAGACCTCGAGGCCAGGGAAGAGGCCCATCTCCAGGACATTGACTTGGAATTCGATGATGCCCTGGCCCGGAACATCAACAAGTGAGCCGTTGGACTTGCCCGCCAACTTAGTACATAGTTCTTTACTGTTAGGCTTCTTTGTTTTTTATTTTTTTTGGAGTTAATGGACATTGCTCCACTTCATGTATATCGTTTTTTATTCACAGGACTTTTTTGTAGGTTTCATTTGGTTTGGGGATCATGAACTTTTTGGACTTGGATTGTATATAGTTGAACACTTGTACATACTTTCTTTTTTAACATTTCCCATGGATCAATGGTTTTCTTTTTTTTGGATTATTTAATTCATGTTGACATTGGCGATGGACCACTTTTCTCTTTTCATGCTGTTGATTTTTGTTTTTCATTGGAGTTTCTATTTTTTTTGTATCAGCTTTCATTATTTCTTAATTTGCAAGTTTGATTTTCTTTATGTTATTTTATTATGTTTTTAATACATTTATTCGAACTTCATGATAGGTGTTGTGTACTATTGGTTTTGTGCATGTCTCAATGTGCATTGCCTCAGTCATGTGTTGCCACTGTGTGGCTCTGTTGTGCATTTATGCATGGGCATGGTGGTTCTTTTAAGACTGTCATGGCATGGGTAATTTGGGAGTGGGTGCAGTGGATGGTTGCATGCTTGCACTGGGGGCAAGGGGGATTTGGGTTGGCATTAGGGCCGTGGGTCTGTTTTGTTGGGACATGTTGTTTGGTGGGCCATGAGTCGGGGCCTGCTGGCAGGTGCCCATCAATGAGGGGGTTAGGGGTGGGGGACATGAGTCGGGGCCTGCTGGCAGGTGCCTGTCAATGGGGGTGTGGGGGGTTGTGGGGGTTGGGGGACATGTGTCAGTGCTCCTGAGTGCATGGTGCCGGTGGGGCATGGACTGGGTTGATGGGCTGCCTGCGGGGCATGGGGAGGGGGGCACACCCGGGAGGGCACACACTGCCAAATCGCGTGTGCACCCCCAGAATACACGTACCCCGCTCGCGCCAGTGAAATCGCGTGTAAAAGTCCACATGCACCCCCGGAATACACCTACCCCACTCGCGCTAGTGAAATCATGTGTAAAAGTCCACGCACACCCCCGGAATACACGTACCCCTCTCGCGCCAGGCCTATCGTGTGTAAAACTCCCAGTGCACCCCCAGAATACACGTACCCCGCCCACGCCAGCAAAATCGCATGTGAAAGTTCACGCGCACCCCTGGAATATGTGCAGGCAGCCCACGCCAGCAAAATCGTGTGTAAAAGTCCATGCGCACCCCCGGAATACATGTACCTCACCCACGCCAGCAAAATCACATGTGAAAGTTCACGCACACCCCCGGAATATGCGCAGGCAGCCCATCCACCCTCCCCATGCCCCGCAGGCAGCCCATCACCCCTGTGCATGCCCCACAGGCAGCCCATCCACTCTCCCCATGCCCCGCAGGCAGCCCATCACCCCTGGGCATGCCCCACAGGCAGCCCATCCACCCTCCCCATGCCCGCAGGCAGCCCATCACCCCTGGGCATGCCCCACAGGCTGCCCAGACCACAGGGGGCACTTTTTCCACACATTTTACCTGACGCAGCGGGGTACACATATTCCGAGGGGGATTTTTACACGCAATGTCACTAGCCCGAGCGGGGTACACGTATTCTGGTGGTGCGCGGGAAGTTTTTCAGGCAATTTCACCGGCGCGAGTGGGGTACGCGTATTCCGGGGGTGCGTAGGGAGTTTTGCATGCTATTTTGCTGGCGCGAGTGTGGTACGCATATTCTGAGGGGTGCGCAGGGAGTTTTACATGTGATTTCGCTAGCGCGAGTGGGGTACTCGTATTCCTAGGGGTGCACAAGGAGTTTTACATGCGATTTCGCTGACGCGAGCGGGGTACGTTTATTCGAGGGGTGCACGGGGAGTTTCACATGCGATTTCGCTGGCGCGAGTGGGGTACGTTTATTCGAGGGGTGCACGGGGAGTTGTACACGTGATTTCACTGGCCTGAGCAGGGTACGTGTATTCCGAGTGGTGCGCGGGGACTTTTACACGCGATTGCGCTGGCGCGAGTGGAGTACCCGCATTCAAGGGGGTGCGCGAGTACATTTTCACGTGTTTTGGCTCCAGTGAGCGGGGTATGCATAGTTTTTCACGCGATTACAGTGTAGCAGGCCTATTAGCTGACCCAGGGTTAGCGCGGCCCTTTGTGCCGTATTGGGATTTCAATGGCTTTTCCTTGCGCAAGGTTCTTGGGGGTGTAACTGGCGCTGCGGGATGTTCGCTGCGCCACGGCTGAAAATGGCTTAGGAAATCCATGAATACGTGGTGCGACAGAATGCTGTTTAGCGCACACGGCTGGCGAAAATTGGCGCACGCTCCCTTTCTGCGCCAGCCGCGTGTGGTGCTTCTGCTCTGAATTCTATGAATTACCCCCTGTGTGTTTAAAGAGTTTTTGCAGTTTGTAACACAATTATGACAATTTTTATTTTCATAGCATTAACTGCTATGGTGGAGTGATAGCACACTTTGGATATACCTATTTCTACATTTGGACCAATCAGAAGTCTTGGAAGACAAAAACCCTCCTAGGATTAACACAAACATGACTGGGAAAGCTCCATTATGTTGGTTACCTTCTGAAGATTTTGATAGTTCAAAGTCCCTTACCAAATAGGTGAAGATAGCTAATCAGAAGAGGTAAAAAAAGGGCCTTCCCCAATTTCCCTTGGAAAGTTAAGGGACACCATTTGTAAAATCTTGGAGCTTTCCTATGAAGGAGTACCAAGACAACAGGACATCTAGACAACAAGAGGGAGGTAGCATGCCTAGTTTCATTTTAGCCCGGGGGAAGCTGCAGAAGAGAGCCCCATATCAGTGTGAGATTACCAACAGTCCTTCATATTCCACAGACATTATTTTTAGCATTTGTTACTCAGTGGACTGATGTAATTGAGACAGTTTTACAGCTTTGAAAACTAAGTGTCATGATAACATAGCAAGACATCTTTATGCAATCCACTCACAGCTGAGCTTCCAGCTTCTCTTCACACACCCAGCTGTCTGTCAGAGCCATTTCAGCCTACCAACTTTTAAGTTTTCCAAGCTGTGATCCAAGCTGTGATCAAAGCACACCAAACTACATCACCAAACACTGGCAAGTTTCGAGGAATTCAATTTTCTACAACTAAACCCCCCATCAAGACCCATGTTACTGCCCAACTAGAACACAGTCATGCCCAAATGAAGTCAAGTCATCAAGTCATCTAATCGAAGACACCAGCCATGGTAGCCATGTAACTATCAACCCAGTTTGAGACAGTTTAACCACAACCTGTGGAAAGCCAACAACAGACTAAGGCACCTTGATCCCTTGGCCATATGTATGGTCTTAGACATTGGTTAGGTCTCTGTTCCCTTTAATGGCCAAAGACATTTTAAAGAAACATTTTTTTATGTGTTCCCTTCTTTATGTGTTGGCTTGCTTGTTCTGACCAGCAGGTTCATTCCAACCTATTAAATGTGACTATATGTATATATTTTCAGCAAGGCCCACTGTGCTTACTCTTGCATACATGTGATATTAATGTGTTTAGTTTTTGCAATGAGTTTCGAGTAATGACAATATTTTATGGAGTCATGTTTGGGCATTGCTTTTATTTTGGTATTTAATGTATTTGTGTTGCTTGAAAGCTTTCACTGATCATCAGCAGCACTAGTTAGCATGTCCTCCTGTCACCCTATTCTACTCAAGACAAAGGAGCTATGCTATCTACTTGTGTAAGTTTAATGTAACACTTCTGATCACAATTGTAGTAGTAGTACGGTATGTTTTTTCCAAAAATAGAACTCATTAAAACAACACAGTACAATTACAGTTGATCATTATAGTTAAAATAATATGTTAAAATCAAATTGTACGCATTAATTAAAATGACACTGTAGACAACAAACTGTAGACTATAATCTTCAAGACAGTATGGGTGAATGCCCTAAATTAGCATGTATAAGAACAAAATGTTTGGGCCGTTTTTTCACTTGTAATAAGGATGTATATGTAGACGATTTTAGGAACCGTTTATGTGCAGGTAATTACATATGTTTAATATTTGAAGTGATCAAAATGTTGAAATAATTGCTTTAACTTAATATTTGATGATTTTAGTATGGGGTTTTTAGTGTTGTTAACCAGATTGTTTTGTCTTTAGCCTTTTTCTTTTTTCTTTGTTTTTTCTCTCTAGCATCAATTTTAAAGGAATATTGTGTATTGCATCAATGATGTTATTCTATATGAAGTGCACATGTGGAATTTGCTTGACATATTGATTGTGTATATACTATTTGTGATAATGTGACGTTTGTGAAAGATCATATATTTGATCAAAACCCAATTAAACAAATAATAACAATCTTCAAGACTGTAGAGATAAAACACTAAAGGGTCCAGCAAACTTTCCAATCATGTGCAAGCATCAGATACAAATATGCAGCTTTCCACTATCTAAATACGAAGGATTTCAATTAAATATTTTCACTGAGGAAGCTGGCACCATTGACAGAAGAAGAGAATTTTCAGATTTGTTTCATCAGAAACATTATTGCAACAATATATGCACAAATTATGTGTATGCCAGATTCACAGCTGAAGGTAAAAGGGTAATGAGGTTAGCAGATCTCACATTAGAAAAAGAGATACAATGAATTATTAAATTGCACTTCAATGTTTTCTTAGAAAACACATTAATTTGGTCGCTGGCATCTAGAAAAGTCTTGAAACACTTAAAAATCATACTTTTTTAGTTGGAAGTCTCCAACAGTAGATTTTAATCAAATCCAAGAAAACCAATTCACACAATTTCGTGACAACATAATAATCCTCTTAGAACTCTTTTTTTATCCCGTACAATTAAGTAATTTTAAAAGAGCATTTGTGAGTATTGCATTGTCGTTATTATAAATTGATTACCAAAATAAAATTGTTGCCAGTTTTAATTGGTTAGCTAATGGATGTGTGCAAGTTTCTAAACAAAGAAGTTTATAGGCAGTTGTTGGGGAAACACCCAACAGAGATTAAAAAAAAAGAAGAAAAAATTCACTCAGATACCGGAGGACAAAAATGCATAACATCTCAATATCGCAGCTAACAAACAAGTGATTTTCCCGGATCTAGTCAGATTAATCTTTAAAACCATAAGCACCAGCCAAACAGCTGAATAGCGGAAAGTGAAGTATTTCTGTGTTAGATTGATTTGTTATTGTTCCTACTTTGGCTACATGGGCCATCTAATTATTATCTTCATTAAACTGAATTCCTAGTTAATCAAGTTGTGATACAAGTTGGGCATAGTGCATGGGAGTCTTTCCACCCTTGCAATTCTTTAGTCTAGAATAGTACTTTGTCACCATCACCTTTAATGGGCTATGCAGTGAGAGTTATTCACATTACTGCAGACATCACTTTAAGTAAGATTGGTCTCTGTTCCTGGGGGTCTGTAGATGAATAAGCAAGCACATGGGTATCAAAATCTCAGTATGTAAATGTTCGGCCATGCTACAGAACAAATGGTAACAGCTACCAACCACGCTCCTCAGCAGTAATTCATTTAATAAAAACGAAAATGATATGCATTTACATTTCGCAACACACTGGCACTAATGTGAAAATGACACTGTTCAATAGCATACATGGGGTATTCAATGCACAACTAAATGTAGCATCATGTCCGAAAGGCTAAAAGGAAACACAATACGTCTCCCAACTTGCCCTGAACAGACAACGCCAATGAGCATGTTAGAACCATGGTCAAAGCTAGCCAAAGCTTTGACGCTGCACTGGGGAAGACACAACCTGCCAACGTGTGGTCAAATACATCTGGCGAAACATGGTGCATCTCATCTGAGGAACACAGGATTCCCACGTGTGCCTTTTGTAATACCGCACAGAAATGAAGATGAATAGACGGTGGCCCTACTTACAAAGTGTTTTTCAATGGGATTGCGTCATTGTAAAAAGCTTTTGAAAATCAGGTTTCGCGTGTTTTCACACAGACGAGAACTTGCAGACAGTGTAGATCGTGCACAGTAGGACTGCTATGCTTTAAGCACACAACACAGCAGTCGCGCAGCAGTGTTGTGCAATAGCTGACGTTACTGTTTTAAACATATGGCATATTTCTGTAGTCAAGAATTGTCAACTCAGAAGCATGCATACGTATTTCGCCTTCGGTGAATAACATGAGGGGGAGCAAGTCCCTTACTCTCCCAAAACGCAGGGTCTTAACCACTGTGGCCAGTTATTAGTTATAATCCAGCTTACATTAGGCATTTCAAATTAAACTAAATAAAACACAGGGGGCCTCATTACGACCCAGGCGGTAAGGGGTTTACGGCAGCGTAAACAGCGCCGACCCTTACCGCCTGAGTATGAGGTCCCTTAGCGCCATGGAGCTTTTAACACCTGCTTTTAGCAGGTGTTAAAATCCATGGCGCTAAGGGACCATGGAGTTAATTACGCCACCGTAATTTACGGTGGCGTAATTAACGCCTTCCCCACTCCCATTATGCCCTATGGGGCAAAAATGGGAATGGGGAAGGGTAAATGGGGATTGGGGACTTACCGCCCCGCCGACCTCGGAATGGGGCGGTAAGTCCGCCTACCACCATGGCGTAAACGCAGTTTACGCCATGGTGGTAAAGTCACGGCCCAGGGCCTCATTACAACCCAGGCGTTAAGGGATTAACAGCGTCGTCGGCGCCGTTAACCCTTAACGCCTGATTACCATTTTAACGCCTGCTTTTAGCAGGCGTTAAAATGCAAGGCGCTAACCCGCCTTGGTGCTAATTACGGCACCGTAATTTACGGTGCCGTAATTAGCGCCTTCCCCACTCCCATTATGCCCTATGGGGCAAAAATGGGAATGGGGAAGGGTAAATGGGGAATGGGGATTTACCGCCCCACTCACCTTGGAATGAGGCGGTAAATCCACCATCCACCATGGTGGTAAAGTAGGGAACTTACCGCCTGGGTTGTAATGAGGCCCATTCTCTGATTTCAGATTGAATATATTTAAGATTTGCTTTCACCAACAAGATATGATAGACTTTAATTGCTTTTTCTTCTTTTTTTATCTGCACCGGAGGAAAACAAAAAATGGCACGGTCAAACCGTTTTTTTCTAAATAGCATTAAGGTAAGGAAACAGCGCATGCGCACAACATATTTCGACCCCAACCCCTCATGTGTGTAACACAGGCATGGAATGTAGGTTAAAAAGCCTAAGCTTACCAGCATTAGAGGTTTTCATCTCAAATAGTATGGTGGAGTGTGTGCTGGCCACGAGCGTCCACTCAGCCATAAAACAGCTGAACTATGCACGTACACATGAGGTTTCAAGAGTACATGTAAGATACAGGTAAGTAGCTTCATTAAGTAAAATAACTATGTGCAAGGGCCAACCAGCAGCCACCAACCAGGTAACTGAGCCAAAGGGGACTTCATTAAGATGCTGCCCACATACCCGCATGGCACATGTCAACAGGGGCAAGGGAAGAAGGCACATGTTTCAGCCGCATAGCCACAGTCTCTGCAAATCTTTTACCTGGGAGTCTGTTAATCAGTTTAGGGAGCAGATGAATAGCGACACAAACTGGACGCTGTTTTGCAACCAGCCACATACAGTATCATACATAATGTCAATGTAAAACTACTACTACAGATCGAAAGAAAGTTCAATGAAACGTACTGACCAACATGCAATGCACATTGTGTTATTCCCCACAACCCTACAATTAGCAGTACCCCAGACGTCAACATTGTGGCTCCACATTTCAATCCTGCCTAAAATGAAGGGCTGTGCAACAGTGCAGTTCTTATGGACGCAGTGATGGGGATCCAGTGCTATTTTTTCCTACAAGCAGATTTAGCACTGCATTGGAGATTTCCGTGAAACATCTTAATAAACTGCTGTAAACATCAAAGGGGACAAGGGTTCAGCGCAATTACAGAGCTATGTCACCATAGCAACAAAGAAATGCCCTCTTCTGGGTCCATAGCTGAAATAAAAATGTAATAATGAGAACAAGTGAAAACATGTACACGTGATTCTTTAGCAGATGATCATCGCGTGCTGAAAGCGTGCCATGTTTCAACCTTCAGTATTCTAACACACATATGTGCTTGTTTATTAAGAAAGAGTTATGACAGCAGGGCATGTATTCATAACACATTTATACGAGGCATAGGAATTAAGGAAAAAGAAAAGGAAAAGCAGAAAAAGTGTGGGAACCTGGAAGAAGGCGTGTGGCAAGCAGACGGCTAAAGCTAAAACCTGGTTAATGGGTGGGTAAGCAGAACATAAAGTTGGGGAATGCCATTTTGTTTGCACGGCTATGTAATTGTGTAACTCTCCTTGCAATGCAGCTATGCAAAGTTGGCACCTTTTCTGGGTTTTACAGCTACGACAAGCCCTGGGTTTTACAGCCTCTTGCCCACCTAAAGACAGAAACATGAGACTAAGGGCTAGACTGTCCCAACTACATGAACCATCATCCTACCACACTTTTAGGGGCTATACCAACCTAACTAACCTAACCAACAAACGGTCTCAACACCCTAAGCCCGCTCCACTGCCTCTAGGCGCCTCACCCACCAAGCAGCTACTATCACAAGCTACGACCCCAACTAAAAAAATACAACCCTCCATCACCTTACCATCTAGCACCCTCCCGCTAACTGCCGCCCTCATTAATGCTAGATCAATGGTTGCCCACGCTACTGAGATCTCAGACACCCTAACAAACAAGAACCTAGATGTACTATGCATTACTGAAACTTGGCTCCATGAGGCTGCTGGCCCTGCTATTATGCTAGCAATAGCAGACGGCTACCAATTGCTAAGAGCTGACAGACCCAACACCAAAGGAGGTGGCCTAGCCATTGTCCACAAAGCCAACCTGCCTATCCGCCTAGCTACTACCACGCCACTCCAGTCCTGTGAACTCCTCACTGCCAAACTCCAACTCTCATGCAACCGCACTCTCACCATCCATGTGATCTACAGACCACCTCGACCATTAGGTACCTTCGAGGACGACCTAACCAGCATCCTAACTAATAATACATACGACCATGCGCAAATCCTACTATTAGGAGACTTCAACCTTGGTTTCAATGACGGCAACGACAAACATGCCACATCTGTCGCAGCACTACTGCACGACTATGGACTAATGCAAAAAGTCACTACCCCCACCCACTCCAAAGGCAGAACTCTTGACTGGGTTGCGGACCTGAACTGCAACACCAGCATCACTAATATAACCCGCAAATATGGACAGACCACCATCTAATTTCATTTCCGCCCTACTTGACCTTACCCATCCTAAACCTATAGCAATGGCCCGCCACTTCCCACGAGAAGTAAAAAAGACATTTCAGCAGAACAACTCCTCCCACACCTACTCCCCACCCTCAACAACGTAGACAACATTACAGACCCGACATTTCTTGTGGAAACCTATAATAATACCATGACCATGGCACTAAATCTGGTCGCCCCCACCAAAATCCGTAAAGACAAACAACTCTCCCACCTGAATAACTGGTTCACACCTCAACTGAAAGACCTCAGAACTCAAAAAAGAAAACTGCAATCTATATGGCGACACTCGCCCACTGAGGAGAACAAAATCAAGTTAGCCACCCTTGCCAAACAATATAAAAAGGAAATCATTAGCACCAAAAAGAATACCTACAACGACAGAATAACTAAAGCCAAATCTGACACTAAGGAACTATTCTCTATCCTGCGGGAAATGGAATCGCCCATACCGCAAACAGATAATATCCCCAAAAATAAACTCTGGTGCACTAACATACAAAACGCCCTAGCAGGAAAAATCAGCTCTCTTCAAACTAAAATTGCAATTAAAAAAGCCACCTTGCTAGTGCCACCGGAGCCCACCCCCAAGGCACAGCCCGCCCCAAACCAGGCCGCTAACACTCCACACCCCTTCAGCTTCAAACAAATAACCATACTAGAGACAGAAAAAATCATACTCTCCCTAAAGCCATCCAATTGTAAAGGCTATAACTGCCCTCCTCAAATTATAAAAGATGCAGCGAGAGACCTAGCTCCCTTCATATCAAAACTGATCAACGCCTCCTTGAAGACTAACCTAGTGCCCAATAACCTTAAACAGTCTTGGGTCCTACCCCTGCTAAAAAAACAAACACTCGACCCTTCCATCCCGACAAACTATAGACCCATCACTACCGTCCCATTTCTACTTAAAATCATTGACAGGGTTCGTACCTGCAAATCCAGGATTACCTTGAATCCAATAACCTACTTGGCTCACGACAATCTGGCTTCCGCCCCTTCACGTTCTTCCAAACTTTAAACTTCATTGAACTGTACCACCCTCCATTTCTTTCTGTTTCCAACACTTGGCATTAACTGTTTAGCACATGTAATCTATAATGTTTCTGAATCTGCTCCTACCGCTTACTTCTTTCTGTGTGTGTCGCTGTAACAAAGTTCTCAAGTAATCTTGTAATGCTTGCACCCGGCTACCTGCGGGTTTGGTTTTGCGCTATATCAAATAAACAAACAAACAAACAAACAACAAAACAGTTTATTTCCTACACCACCCATTTAGTGAATACAATTCTCCACAAAGTGTTGTTGATGTTGCAGATAAGTGAACACACATGCGTAAAGTTTGCAAAAACTACGAGATGCGATGACAATGAAAATAGGCATGGCCCGATTTGATGAAGTTTGCTGGCTAAAATAAATGATGTGGAAACCAAAACTGGACGTAATATACATGCGTTTGGAGTACTCTGGGATAATTTTATAAATTACTCTTAAATTTCACCAGAGTTTACTGTGAGGAATTGGATTCTGCCTCGCAGGAATACAAGTGTGAGCAGGTTCAAAATGGCTCGCTCAGCCCCCACACTGTTATAAACCAAAACACAACCCAATCATGAAGGTAAAACAGGGAGAGTTAAGAGATATAACAAGCACAAGCTATACCCCTGAGGGATGGGAAGGTGAACCAGTACTGACACAAACAACACAATATCACAGTCAAAAATAAACGGAACGTCCAGTCAATGTTCTATAAAAATATAGACACTTTAATAAACACCATCTGCTTGTAGAACGAAAAGAGATTACTGTACATATCCCTTCCAGAGGAAAGACAGAGAAGATGCGACAGATTGGAGAAAGTAGCACTTTGAGGTTAGTTCTGGGGGTGGTAGATAAGATACTATCAAAAAGAATATCTTGTTGAAGACGAGGATGAAAGTGAGCTAACCAGTCTCTAGGGCCCAAGTGGCCCAGAGGTAGGTGGGGAGAGGGCAGTTTAGTGTCACAGTACACAAATTTGTTTCTTGGTGGGACGATGCATCAGTCCCGGGTTGAACATTGATGGGAGCTGAGCAGGCTCAGTTGGGCACTTAGGTTGGTGGAGCACCCTCCAGGGAGCGGCTGTCGAACAGGGGCGAATTCTGGTGTTCGGTGCGGTTCAACGACGGCAGTTTAAGTGCTGCAGGTTGGGGAGGTCCCTAGAATGATTCAACGTTGGCCCATGCTGTGTAGTAATCTCAGGGTAGGATCAGCAAGTGATCCTCCAGAGATTTGGTTTGGTTTCTGACACTAAACAGAGGCTTCAGGGCTAGCAGTTGTGTCAGGATCATGGAGATGCATTGCAATCATTCGGCTGGTTAGAGGAATGGAGATACCAACACCAGCGCCTTCCCTCTCGTTCAGGATGCGGGGAACGCGGAGCAACCAGTTCAGCACAGGTGAACTGAGAGTTACAGCTGATCATGCCCTCCAGGTTGCTGGGAGGCCTTTGCAAAGAGCTCAAGGATAGGATACTCCACTTCAGGGTCTGCTCCTCTGGCACAGAAGTTCTGTTGCAGATTCTTTGTTAGGTCCTGGTCCACACCACTGGTTATTCCCCATTTTTTATTTATTTATGTATTTATTTGATATAGCGCCAAGACCCGTGGCATCCGAGTGCTTACAACAACACACAACATATAATCATACATTAATTCAAAAGACTACGTACACCTCATTAGAGACAAAGATCAAAGTGCATCCAGAGTGCTTATGGAAATAGTAAGTCTTCAGAAGATGTTAACCTACAGCCCCTCAGATCTGTTGGAAGAGCATTCCAGAATTTAGGAGCTGCTGTAAAGCAGGCTCCCTTGCTCACAGCATGCAATTTTGCCCAGGGAACAAACAGAAAGCTTACACAATTAGATCTTAAATTCCTGCCAACTGGCAGCCAGGAGAGGCTTTTTGAGAGGTTGTTCAGGCAATACCAAAACATTTCAAAACTCGAAACAGAATAGGGCTTCCACTGGTAACCAGTGTAGTCCCTTACTGGCTTCCGATATGTGCTCCCTCCTACCTAGCCCCTCAATTATGTGAACTGCGCTGTTCGGAATCATTTGCAGCTTTGAGAGCTCTCTCTTGTTGATCCCTTGAAGTAGACTACTGCAATAGTCCAGCTTAGCACCAATTATTGCTCTGACTATCACAGTGTAGCTCCTGTTAGATAAGAAAGGTTGTAGCCAACTCAGCAGTTTGCGATAGTAGGCGGATGTGCAGACTATATTGTTGACTTGCGCTTTCATGTTCAGCTCAGAGTCAAGGATAATGACCAAGGTTTATACTTTTTTAAGCACTGAAATGGTGCACCCAGCCACAGTAAAGCTGTGATATTCAGCATTTATTTTATTTAATTTGCTGGCTGTTCCTGCTGGCATCAGCACAGTTTTTGAGTCATTCAGGTCCATAGTGTTGGTAATCATCCAATCCTCCTGAATAAGCGAGAACACTTTGTTGATGAGTTCTGTGTCCATCTCATAGTCTTCCAAAATGGGATCAGGCATTGTGTGTCATCAGCATAGTTGATGTAAATGATTCCCCTCTTATCCAGCAATTTGAAAGATGGCTAGGTAAAGATATTATTCAGTGTGGGCAGCAAGCAGGATGCCTGCAGAGCACCATAGGATAGTTTGACCAGATCAAACTTTAGTACTACTGAATACCCTAGCTGACTGTGCAGATAGAAAGGGCTCTACCCACTTTGCTGCTGACGGGGTGAAGTCAGCCAAGTGTATCAACCTTTCAAACAGAATAATATGGTCGAACAAATTGATTGCAGCTGATAGATCCAGTAACATTAACAACACAATACTGCCCTGATCAATCCATTGCATTATACTTGCCTTAAAATCTAGCAATGCTGTCTCTGTATCCTTGTGCTTGTCTGAAACCAGATTGCTGCATGCCCAAAATTCTATTGTCCATTAGCTGTTCCGGAATATACAAATAGGCAGCTCAATATAGGAGTGTTAGAAGGAAAAGGCACATTAGTAATAGGGCAGTAGTTAGTCACAATACTGGGGTCCAGAGATGGCTTTTTTAACAGAGGAGTAATCCATGCCTGTTTTATCATGGATGGCACCTGACCCTCTGCAAAAGAGCTGTTAATAAACTTGGTGATGATCGGTATCAATGCTGGTGCGCATGCTTTCACCACTATTGCCGGACAATCATCACCTTTACAAGTAGTTGGAGTCAGCTGTGATTCAATACTAGTTAACTCAGTTTCTGACACTGATCTGAATGCAAACGTTCCTGATGAGTTGCCTGGAAAGAGACTTTTACTGACCTTGGATGGTTGCTTGCAACCTTGGTAGTCAGCATCAGATAACAACTTCAGCTTGTCTCTGGTGTTTTCACTGATCTTATGCATCTTGCTAAACATAACATCTTGAATGCCATGCACAAGGATCTATCTTTGGTTAGTTTCTCCTCTGATGGAGCTGGATTCTCCTATTCCCTTAGGATTTTAAAAATGTCTCCAAAATCCGGTTAGGCATTCAGAATTTGTGTGTCAAAGGCATTCTTTTTTGCTTCTCTAATCCCTGGTTTATGATCTTTTGCAGCTGTGGCATACACTTCCATACTCACCTAGGTTTTGGATTTGGTCCAGACATTATAAGCCTTACGCTAAGCTTTCTTTAAGCCATGTAGCTCTCTAGTGTACCAAAAGTTGGATTTGTTTTGCCAGTAGTTTCTGTTCTTTTAATGGGGCAATTTGGTTTACTGCTCCAGACAAGGTTGATAGGTATACTGGTACCAGGTCAACCAGGGTCAAATACTTGTCCAAATTATGGTTCACTTATGTGATAAGAGGAGTAATTGCTTCTGCTGTAAGTAGTCATGTATTACAAAATGTGATTGTGTGTTTGTTTGGTTTCTTTTTCCTCACCCACAGGGGTACTTGAATCTTAAAATGGATAAAGGAATGGTCCAACCAGGGACACGAAAGGACACTTATTTCTATAAGATCCAAATTACAGCTAGTTGACCAGTCACCTTAAATGAGTCAGTAGTTGGATATGTTGTCTAAAGCTATCAAGATCACACCTTTCCTTGTGGTCAGCAGGCAGATCAGTGAGTTGCTTATGGCATCCTATCCCCTGGGCAGCCACCATGACCGAGGAGATGGAACTAGGTGCTTGGCTCCGACAAGAGAATCCAGAGCGAAATGGCATGAGAAAGAAACGCTTAGAGGGGAAAAGAACTGCACCAGAAATAACAGCCAAGAAGATCCTTAAAGGTTCCAGCAACAGGTAAGGTATTCCAGAGCAATGTGGCTGTTGATGGAAGTCCCAGGAAAAAGATAGTGTTAATACATACTTAAACGAGCAGGCAAAAGTTAACCAGAAAGGAGAAAGGGAAAAGGACTGTAGGCATGAAGACAACAAATAGTAAAAACCCCAGTAAGCCTTACCGGAGGAAACTAGCATGTTCGCAACAGAGATCTAAGTTGCAACACACCGATTGCTGGGTAGGAAGCCTTAATATAGTATTGGATGGCTATTTGTTTTCCGGGTTCATGATGTCACAATGTCACGGCACACATTTGGCCATATTGGATATGGCACATGAGTCACCAATGTCACCATAGTGACCAATTTCAGACTGCTGGGCTGCAGCCGTGAATCATGACATCATGCCCCTGTCCAAGCCGCCTTCCACCTGGATTCCAGGGGTATGTGCAATGAAAGCCTTTCAGAATTAAGGGGGCATGAATGCTCTGAACAGGTTTCTAGGCTATTTCACTAGCAGGATATCCCTTCTAATGGATGAGGTATTGTAAATGACCACAATGGTAACAAGAATCACAGATGTCTTCAACTTTGTACGCCAAAGCATCATCCACATCGACAGGTGGTGGTGGTCATACAATGTTTTGAAGGTCAGGAACTTCTATATATGGTTTAAGCAATGATTAATGAAACACTGGATGTGCCAGGGCCAGTTTGAAAGCCACAGGATGTCTGACGTCTTGAATGGTCGAAAGCCTGGAAGTCCATAGACGCATCAACAAATATCAAGAAGAAAGCCACACCTGTTCTCCCTTCTTGAAACTGGGAACTTCAGCGTGCTTATGATCTGCAAAACACTTAATAGAATCTTGTGCCTTTATTAAGTTGTCCAAAGTGATTTTGTGTGTATTCTTAAGAGCACATGTACTTTCTTCAGCGGACGGCACGTTGGTGCTGTGCATGGCATCATCTACAGGTAAACATCGTGAATGGTAATTACACAATAACTGACTAATGGACAAAGAAGAATGGTAAGTACTATTGAATGAAAATGTGGCAATGGGCAACAGGGAATCCTGGTTGTTACAAGAGGCTGAAGAGAAATACTGAAGATATTGTTCAACAGTTAGATTACTTCTCTCAGTCAATCCAATGGCTTCAGGATGAAATCTGGAAGAGAGATAATGGCTGATTCCGAGGGATTTGCAGAAGGCAGTCCTAAATTTTGATGTATACTGGGATCCCCAATCTGATATGATATTCGAGGGAATTCCATGAAGCCAAAACACAATGGTGATGAATATCTTGCTAATTTCTTTAGCTTTAGGAAGTTTTTTTTAAAGGTATGAGATGTGCCAATCTGGAAAACATATCGATAGTGACCATAATCACAGCATTCTCTTTGGAAGGTGGCAGGTCTATGATAAAATCTGTGGAAATGGCATGCCATGGTCATGCAATTCTTTCAGGTTGAATATGTTTACTAATGGGCTTTCCAGGAGCGTATTTAGATTGTGCACAGATTGGGAAGAAAGAAACATAATGCACAACGTCCTTTTCCAGAGATGGCCACCAGAATAAAACGTTTGAGTAGCTCCTTGGTGGCAGGTATATCTCAGTGTTCAGCTACATAAGAAACATGACATGTTTGCAAACCTTGTATCTGCAACTCTGTGGTAGGAAGAACCACGTGTTGATCAAGGAACAGTAACTTTTAGTGTGACCTTGGCTAGTATCAAGTGCATTGTGTGGCAATTGTACTGTTATTTTAAAGCAGTGCAGGAAAGAATAGACAGAGCAATACGCACTCAACCAAACATCTTCGTTCTCATAGTAGATGGTTCTTTAGTAGGCTGTTGACTGCGGAAAAAAGGCATCTGCTACTGTGTTCTTGAAACCAGGTATGTGGGTGAAAGCCAAATCAAAATGATAAAAGCAATGAGCCCACCTAGCCTGACGACTGTTTTTGCATTCAAAATCGAGTAGGTATTGTAGGTTACAAAGGTCAGTACAATTCAAGATGAGAAAAGACGTTCACATAAGTAGATGGTGCCACTCTTGGCATGCTAACTTTATGGCAAGGAGTTCCTTTTCCAGAACTGAGTAATTCCTTTTGGATGGTGATAGCGCCTGGCAGTAGTAAGCTATAAAAGGCTCCCGTTGTGCTTCCTGCAGTTGTTTGAGTACAGCTCCATCTGCTTGGTCTGATACATCAGCTTCCTGCATGTAGACTATAGAGCAAGTTAGAATGCAGAGGTGGATGTAATAGGAAGGACAACTTCTGAAAAGGCTGGAATGAATTTACGATAGAAGTTGGGCAAACTTAAGAACCTTTGAATGTCTTTAATGGAACGATGGGTAGGCCAGCCAATCACTGCCTTGATTTTTCTGGGGTCCATGGAAATTCCTTTATCAGAAAGGATGTATCCCAGGTATGCCACTTCAGTGACTCCAAATATACATTTTTCTGGTTTGGCCTTCCCTTGGTTTGTTTGCAGATGTTGAAGGACTTCAGTTACATGCATCTGATGGTCTTCAATCATTTGGAAATATACCAGAATACCATCAAGATTACAATTACAGAATAGAGCAACAGGTCGGAAAACAGATGATCAAAAACTGCTGTGGCATTCGTCAAACCGAACGGCATGACCCAGTACTGGTAAAGCCCTCTGCTGCGAAAGGGCACTGAATTTCTATTGGGCTGTTGGCTCGTTATTGTGCTTTGTGCTCCCGTCACTTTAAGAATTAGGAGCTGCCTATCACAGGAAATAGGACCTCTATATAATCACAGCCATGTTACCCTTGCAGTGCGTAAAGCCCTCTGCTGCGAAAGGGCACTGCATTTCGGTTGGTCTGTTGGGATGGACGCTGGGCGAGTGGCGGAAATAAACCTTTGGTAGGTCATCTGCAAAGCGTTTTGTGCTGTCTCAGAGTGCTGACATTTGGCAGACCACGCTAGTTGGGACCTGACCAAGGATTAGATCTCTCCCACGCCGCAGGTGAAACTGCCTTGATTCGAATTGACCTGCCTGAAGTGGTCAGTATAATTGTATTGGCTGTGTGGACCGCCAGGGCATGGGGGGAGAGTCGGACTCAGTCAGCTCCTCAAGCTGTTGGGCGTCCCCTGCCCTGTCAGCGTTTCTTTTAAGGTAACCCGAGGTTGGTTGCCTGCCTATCTGGCTGAGCCCTGTCATTCAAAGAAGGGAGGTATTGAAACTCTGGTTTAGAATTTTACTGAACCTTGCATTGAACCTCAGGATGGCGGCAACTGATGTGCTTGGGAACAAGGTCGAATTATTAAACTGCCCTAGGTTTTTGGAGGCCTTTCTTGTCCACATAACAACTTCCAGTTCTTACAGGCTGCATGGTTGTGCGGCCACCTTGGTGATGACTGTGGAAGCTGTAAGGCTGCCTCTCCTCCTTCTGGAGCTTTCTGGGAGTAGTTTGAACCTATAGATGAACCAATTACTTTTGATGTTTATATTGTGGCACTAACTGGGACAGTGATCGCGGACTGGGGCGGTAGAAATCGGTGACCCTTTCTCTCTTGCTTATTTTTACGCACTCTTTTCTATGGGAGTTGCGAAGGTCTCTTCTCTCCTGTGGTTTTTCTGGAAATAATATAAAGGGAAGTGTCAGTATGCCTTATGGACAAGAGATAATGAGTCGGAAATCTGTAGCTTGGATAAGAGTATTAAATTATTGAGAAAGTCACATTGGAGGAGAGCCCCTATATGAATCGGACCTGGCTGTTAGAGCAATTGCACAAGATTCCCCAACTACAAAACATCAAGTCAACAGATATTGAGAGAGTGATATTGCCAGGACAAGGTAGTTTGGGAAAACTAGGCAATAGTAAAATTTGGGACTGCAATGATTGTAGATCTGATCAGGGAACACTCCAAAACTATATGGGGAAAAGGATTTGAAATTATAATATGTAATAACATTGCTAATATTGTACCAAAAGAAAGTAAACCCCAGATTCAGAAGAGCCAAATAATAGAGGGTATAAGAGGGGGAAATAAAATGGAAATGTGGATCCTGGATAGAGCATATTTTTGGGTTGTTGATATGAGGCAATGAGCCTATTTTACTTTCTTGGAATAGCAGGGGTTTTAATTTTCTATTACATACAGATGGTTTAAAATTGAAGGAATGTGGCATGTTTTCCCTCCAGGAAAATTGGGTGAGTGGAGAAATGTTACTGGAGGGTATAACATATTGAACAAATCTGCCATTGGTGGTGATAAGGGGCGCCCGGGGGGTGCCTATGTATAGGGGCTAAAAATCACAATCCTCTTAGAGAGTACAATTGGTTTGGGAACTCCCCTTTTGTCATGTGCGCCATAATTGATATTATGAGCTGTCGTGGCAAAATATTAATCATCAATGTTTACTCACATCTGGGAGGGGGGTAAATATGTTAGACATAGGAGAGATTGTAAATGATAAAATAGAAGGTTTGCATTTGGAATATCCTGAGTCTGAAGTACTGATTATGGGAGACTTTAATGCCTATTGTAGCAAAAATAGAGATATGTAAGTGGAATGAGCTCTGGGATGACTCCCTGAATATCTTGCCCTATGAGGTGGGGAAATGTGGACCAAACCGAAAACATCAAATGCAGAAAGTGAATGGGATCCCCTGGTTGAAATTGTTCCAAAATTGGGGGTTTGAGCATTTGGAACCAGATGATTGTGGGATAAGGAAGAACCCTTTTTTCGAATGGAAAAGTAAGTTATCGTGTGGAGCAAAGGGATAATGAATATAATGTCTTCATTTGAACATATATCTACCCCCTGAGTGACCATAAAACACTTAAATGCAAATTTACCAAAACAATCCAACATAAATGGGAGACAGGTGATGACATGGACATTCAGAGCTCTGCCGGGGGAAATAGGATTATATGGACTGAGAGGAATTTGGAAATATTTGATAGAATGTTTAATATACTACCCTTAGAGGGCCAGGAGATAGCATTAAATGGTCTTAAGGTGGTAGGTAACTTATTGGGTATGATTCAAAGAAATAATTTTAGGCTGGCTGTTAAACAAAAACATGGGAACACACATGCAAATAAATATGACAGCCAGATCTATGAAAAAAAGGGGTTAAGGAGGAAATAAAGAGCCTTAAATGGAATTATGGGTTAGAGTAAGAGGATACATTTCTAAGAATAAACGTTAGAAGGACCAAATATAAAGACTGGCTAAAAGCCCATAAGCATAATGTTAATAATGCGAATTGGAGGATTATATATGTGCTCTGTAAAACACATGATTCCAAGAAATGTTGGTGTTTATATCAGCAGCATCTGTTGGAAGATAGTAACAGAGACAATAATGATGTTGGACAGGATATATGGGTGAACTATATCGCTAAGCTCTTTCATATAGAGAATAGGAAATGCCATATATAAGGAAAGAGCTGGGATAGCAGGAGGCATATTTTCCCATATGAGGTCTCTGATATATTGGAAATAATAAACAAAATGAAAGCATCCAGAGCCCCTCGGCCCGATGGGTTAGCAAATATTGTAATAAAACATAACCCAAAAAAATGTGATGTGTTACTATTACACTTATTCACCGTCATATGGGAAAAGGGCATCATACCGGATAATTATGCGCTACAAGGGCTAAAACCTTTGAATCCGCTGTGTTATCTCTTAAGGGCCGGAAATAGAAATTTGGTGAGATTCAGCATCCTTCTTCGGTTTAATATCCTACCATGTAAGGAATATATGGGTGCCTGGATGGGGATACCTGTAGAGGAAAGATTGTGCAGGCATTGCTGCAGTGAGGTAGAATCAATCAGACATATACTCACTGGGTGTGAGAACCTACAAGATCCTACACGAACCTACAAGAAATATATCATAAGGGATATGGCGCTTGGTGAGTGGAATAAGAATGATAATGTATGATCAGTTTTGGTCGACCATATACATGGCTGAAACTATGATATATGTAGGTGCAGCTTTTTATATATGGAAGATAGCAATTTCCAATCGCTAATTGATTTTATTAACGTTGAATATGGTTCTCTAACACATGTCTTAGAATAGTGTTTGACTATGATTAGGGGGCTCTGATTAAAATCAATGTACCTCTCCCCATGAATATGCTACTTTGGAGAGGAGGTAGTTGTTTCCTATTTCCTTTTCCCACTTGTACTAATAATTACAATGAAATGATATTAGAAGTGGTTTTATGACTTTGTATTCTTGGTCACATTGTTGAATGTAGATGTGCCCATATGAATTGACATACGAAGCAAAGCGATGTGCCAAGTTTTATTGTGTTTGCTTTGTTTCATTATGTATAATGGTGTGTGTTGTGGAAAAGAAAAATTATTGTAATATGAAACTTAACTAATTTTTATTTTCATTTGATTGTCACCTTATATATTGTATAAGGTTTTAATTAACCAATATGCACTTTAAATTTAATTTAAAAAAAACTTTAAAAAAAAGATAATGTCCAAAGGGGGTTAGAAAAGTGTTTTTCCACTAATCGCCTTTCTTAATTCGCACAAGGTGGTTAGCTCCCCTAAGAGCCAGTTTGGTAAATATTTTGGCGGTCTTCACTGCCTCCAGTATGTCTTGAATTAAAGGTAGCGGCTATGTATCCTATTGTGTTATCTTGTTGAGGCCTCCATAGTCTATAAAGGGTCTAAACTCTAAAGAATCTTTTTTAGATACAAACAACAGAGAAGCCCATGCAGATGATTTTGTTTCACAAGTTCATCAAAGGTCTGGGGACATGGTATGTGGGTTACTTCATCGTTACGATCTTCGATGAGTTCTCTGCAGAAACAAAGTAAAACAAGCTTCTGTCTGCCATCTGGTTGTCTGAGCATTTTGATTAAATCGAGTGACATAGGCCAGTGTATCATGGAGCCTTGGACAAAATCCAAATAAGGATTCTTGACTAGTATAAGTCAATTCAGGACAATCAAACATTCCTCTAAAAGACGCATTGAATCCCACATAATTATCCAGGAATGGATCACCAGCTACAACAAGAGCTACAACCCAAGCAAAAGCAATTCCCTGAGAGATGTGAAAACACGTATCAAAATTTGGAACAGTCAGGGGGAAAAGCATGTTGTCAGAAGGAAAAGGACACTGCATACGCATCCAGAAATTCTTTGAGCTTTTTTGGGTTCCCTGATATTTATACACCAAAGACGGGCTAGGTAGAACTACGGGAGCAGTATCACAGGACATTAATGATTGACACAGTTGTGCATTTTCCAATTTTAATTGTTGCATTTTCTGTGGAAGTCCCTGGACAGTACTGACCATTCCTGTAACTGGTCCATTTTTTTATTTTTCTTTCAGGCGCTGCAATCTATCAAGATCATGCCTTATCTTGTGATCAGCAGGCGGATCTGTGAGTTGCTTGCATTGTCCAATCCCCTGGGCAGCCACCAGGAACCAGAATATGGAACTAGGTGCTTGGCTTTGCCCACGGAATGCGTAGCCAATCGGTGGAAGAAAAAAAACCTTATAGAGGAAAAAAAACCTACACAAGGAATAACAGCCAAGGAAGTCCTTAAATGTTCCAGCAGCAGGTAAGGTGTTCCAGTGCAATGTGGATGCCGATGGAAGTCCCAGGATACAGGTTGTGGTAATACAGAGAAAATGAGCAGGCAAAGGTTAACCATGAAGAAGCAAGGGAGAAGGACTGAAGGCAAAACGACAAGCAATAGTAGAAACACCAGTAAGACTTACCAGAGGAAAGTAGGGTTTTTACAATGGAGAGCTAGGTTCCAATGCACCGAACGCCGGGCAGGGAGCCTTCATATAGTATTGATTGGAGGTTTGCTTTCCGGGTCCGTGATGTCACATTGTCACGTTGTGTGTGCAGTCACACGTGTTCGACTATCTTGGAAAGGCAAATGTAGTGCCAAAGTCACCATAGCGACCAATTTCAGACCGCTGGGCTGCAGCTGTGAATCATGAAAAAAGTCCAAACATGGCAACATATATACTCAACTCAAGTGCTCTTGGATCTGCACTGTTGGCTAGCCAGAAATTGAAATTCCCACATATTATACATTTCCCGTTTAGTTTGAGCAATGTGAGTAGCATTGAAAAAAGCTGATCTTAAAAGTCACTCATGGGCAATGGAGGTTGCAAAATATGAATCACTTTCACAGTTGTATTGGGATTAGTCAATATTTTGATGTGAATGATGTCATATCCCTGGGGACCCTATAATCGCATCTCATGGACATCTAGTGAGATGTGACATATTAAACTTACTCCACCCCCTCTACCGTCTGGTCTATCAGCCCGGAAGATTCTGTAACCTGCCTTGATGGCAAGCGAAAGAGCAACCAGGTCTCTGTGATGGCACACAAGTTCACGTCTTGGGTGATAAAATAGTCAGCAAATTCCCTTGAATGCTTTATCAGAGATCTTGTGTTCAGTAGTACACATTTAATTGATGATGGTTCATCTTCTGTCACATGTGAGGTACATGATCCCTGACAATGTTCGCTATCTGTCTGAGTATGTTGTATAGACTCAGTATCTGTATGAGCAATGTCATCATTAGGCACCCTTCTTGATTAACTTGGAGAGAAGTATCTACTTTTGTTCACTTTTGTACAAACAGAGTAATAGCAGCTCCCTAATTTAACGGTTGATGGTGACTATCTAACTGTGTTAATCCGTATTAACCTGATCAATAATCTCTCTTTGCGAGAGATCGCTGCACTCAAAATGGGCATAAGTAGACTCATCATAAGGCACCTCCTCATGATTAACTTGTAATAGAATATCATATTTGACTGTTGTTCATTGTTTTATGGCAGACTAATAGCAGCTTCCTGATTTAGCACCTAATAGTGGCTATCTGACTGTGCCACATCCGTATTTGTATGATAGTCACTCTTTCCTTAAAATCTCCAGCACCAGTTTATATTAGGGCTCCTAGTTGTTTCAAGCTGACGGCAGTGGAAATGTCACTATCAATCTTCATGCTTAGGTCACTATCAACATATTTACACCCCATGTGGGCTGCAGGAGGCAGACTATCGCCATTCCCTGCAGCAACATGTAAACACTCAGAAGGAGTTCCCCGATCCTTGCCTCTGCTCCCTGATGGAGAAACATTCATAGCCAGATCCCTGCTCAAAATGAATGCAGCTGGACCAGTTTTCAGTGGAGCCAGCCCTAGTGATGTCACCAATACGCTCACATTGGTCCGGGAATACAAATTACTATCAAACAAATATCTCGAGGGTGCTGTTAGGGGACAGATCTTCTGTCTTGGATGGCTTCTTCAACTCCAGTGGAGTGCTTTGCACAATGCAACTGTCTGCAAGGAAGTCCAGGTGAGAGTCCCCAGAATGTCTCTTGGGCCTTAAAGGATCCTCGAGGAACTGAAGGTATTCTGTTGAAGGGGTGCAAGACTCCTTTTTTTAAGAGCATACTTCCTCAGGAAATTGGTCTAAAGCTATCCTGCTTTAGAGGACCAATCACTGCCCCTTGCAGGAGTGGGCTTTACCCTCTTGGTTGTGCTTTGCTCCACGGGAGGCAGAGCAGACAAGAAAAAGGGAAAGAGAGACAGCGGATAGCTTCTCCTATTGTCCAGAGCACTCCTGCCTATTTTATTACCACTCTGTTACCTCCTACTGGCATCAAAAGACCTTTAAATATTCAGCACTCTGGTGTGAGGCTACTTCTCCTGAATGGGTGTGCTGCTTTGATACCTTGGCCCAGTACTACTGCCTGCTGTGCAGTGGTCTCTGGGAAAGGGGGTTACTGCCCTCACAAAGAGAATCAAAGAGAGGCTGGGTCCTCTGGGACACATTCCTTTCAACAGCAGAGCTCACTCACAGGAACTGACACATGTGCAATTTGAATTGGTCTGTTGTGGCCACGATCATCAGTATAGTCATGCACTATGCCTACACTCAGGCACAGTTTATTCTTATAGATTAACTTGCCAACAGCATGGGGTACTCACGATTGTCATAGTTTGGGTAAAGAGGGCATATACTGTATGTTGCCTCTGTGCTGCAGTGACTATGCTGTCACAGTGGTGGTCGAGTGGGCATCTTGTGACCTTTGAACATTACCTGCAACACAAGCAGAGCAGGTTCAGGGGTCAGGCTACCAATGGAGCAGGGCACAAATGCACTATGCTTCTGGCATAGCGTTGTGACAAAGGGGGGTGGTTAGTAGATTACCCCTTTGGAGAAGGAATACCCTACATTTGTACCGAAAAAGAGGTATCAGGTAATATTATCCCCATATATATGGTCGCCATATATAATATCGCCGGGCAAAGGTTGTGGCGATATTATATGGGTGACCATATATATAGGGACAGGGGCAGCAACAAAAAAAAAAGTAAAAAGAAAAGGGTTTGGGGGTTTCGGGGGTGTCCCAAGCATGTTCCATGCAATAATGTCCCCACAAGAAACGGCCATTTTTCGGCGATATTTTTGCATGGCAATATTATTGAGGGGACATTATTACATGGAACCAAAAAAAAAAGACAGGGCTTTGCACCCTTGCCAGCTGGCAATTCCTCACAGTGACCATATCCATTTGCACTTAAATGCAGAATGTCAAAACTGTTTCAATTCTTGTCATTCCCGAAATGGAGTAGAAATGTAAAGAGTTCAATATGTGTAAAACTACCTTTAGTCTTAACATTTCAAATGTCTTCTGCAAAAGGTTCAAATGGTGTCTGCACATTATGCTTTGCAGGCAGCTTTTAGAATTCATTGTTATGGAATATGCCTATTTTTATAAGATGAAAACGGCAGGAATCCTATGGTTTTCCACCAGCATGATAATACATGCTGATGAAAAACTACTATGGTAGTTGGATAGCAATTCTAAAATGCACTTTCTGTTCCATGCACCCACTCCGCCTTCAAATAAAATGAAAATGCACCGAATTATAACAGCAATGTGTGAAGAGCATTCCCCTTGCTTTTGCATGATCCGGGGGTTTAGATGTTACCCACCGCCCCTTATTAGTTTCATATTACATCCTGTTGATGAATATGTTACTGTTGGGCCCATAATTACAATGTTACAATTATTATAATTCAAACACTTGAAGGTGCTCTTTTTGGATGATCTTAAAAAAAGACGGTTGTATTTGTGGAATTTGTATAGCTTTTGTAATGCATTTACCCATGTATTTTTTTTTGGGTGCACACCGTCATCGGGAAACAAAACAAATGATACATATTCCTTTCTGTAACATGGTCCAATGTGCTTTAGAAATAGATTCACAACTAATGCTGGGCAAATGTATTAATTCAAACTTCAAACCACCCTAATTACAAGTAGTTTAAAGAGTTTGAACCAAGGACGAACCTATGAAATGTTTGAATCAAATGTTTCAAACTGATAGATACAGAAAGATTCATTTGTATGAACGTCATGCAGTCTTGGGCAGCTTTCAGAGATGGTATGAGCTTTTTGTGGAGGCATGCTTTGGAAATGTAGGAATTGAGAGTTGGATTAGTTGAGTTGAAGGTTTTCGAGAGCCAGATATTAAAAAAAGGTTATATTTGTTGATTTTGTTTTTATTGTGTGGTGTGATGCATTCAGTTTTTCACCAGTTAATTGCACACATTGCATCAGTATAGGGGGAGGGAATCCCTAAAATTGAGATCATCTTGGGGGTCTGCTCAATGGGATGAATGCAGAAGAACTTTTGTTCGACACTTGTTGCGGTCTGTAGAAAATAACAGCAACACTTGGCAGGATAAAGTGACACACCTTCAAGGGAGCAAGACATATAGATTCTAGACATGGGGGAACACATGGCACAAGTGGCCTAGAGCAAAAGTAGGGTGCAGAGAGGTGCACAGAATCCCATAGTACAGTTTGTGCTTGACATGCTGACATGATAATTGTGGTGGGAGAAAGTTACAAACATTGCAGACATGATGTAAATGTTGTCACCCCTACCTCACAGAGCCTTCCCTCTAGCCACAGGGGAGTGTCCATGAGACCTCCAGCAGGGGCTTTGGTAGGAATAGAGGCAGGGAAAAGCATATACCTGTCACTGTGCAGCAGTAAAGAGAGCAGACAATCAACCCCCTGTAGTCGTTGGCTGTTCTGTCGTCTGCACAGGATTGTTTTCCTAATGTCACATATATTTTATTGACGGACCACTGCTCAACCCAGTAACCCTTTTTATATTGTATTAAAGACACTTATCTTTCATAACATGTACAAAAATGCCTAATTGAATTGTACCTTAGTATCGTATTGGAAAACCTGACCACCTGCCAGGCGATAGTGAAAAAAACTGTTAATTTTGCAATGAACAGCCAGTTAAGGAGTGATCTAATTCATGATACCTTGAAATTGTCTTGTGGTTTGATTATGTTAGTTGTAGAATGTCCAAAGGTGCTACATGAGACACCCGAGCAGACTGAAGCCACACTTGCGACAAGGGGACAAGAGCAACATCCTCCAGGGCACATGGGACACCACTCGATTGGGACACGGGAAACTCTGGGTACCCCAAATAGTAGCTTATGTTGATTTCATCAGCCCGGAGATTATGAAAGATCTTTATAACTCTGCTTCAGATTAGGAACATTGGCAGTTGCAAGTTCGACCTCTCTATGGAATCTTCAAGAGTCTGCTCTGTGTCCGATGTGTAAGGCGGCAACAGAAAATGTAAATGCACTTCATGCTGATTTGTCAAAATACCCTGAGGTTGAGATGTGGCTATCTGAAAGCAAATTCTACTCTCGGCTGGGATTCACCAATCAAGAGTGGTGCTATCATACCTGAGCAAACCTCAAAGTGTTTGTGTTGTATTGTCACATCACAATAAATGCACAGAGCATGTCTTTAAAGCCAGAATGGTTAACAAATGTGCGGCAAGATAACATTGAGGCTGGAAGTTTTACTCTACTTATGATATCTCGTAGCGCACATGGAACTGCAGTGAGATAAAAATATTGTTATATTGTTATGAATGTTTTAGTGTTTTTAGTATTGAACGATGAGTAATGTATAATGAACTATTATACATTGTATGCATTATGTGATGCCTTGTGGTCTTATGACCGAAATCAAGTTTTACTGCTATTTAGAACATATAAATACGCGGTACTTAAAACAGATGTCCCACATATAATGTGCATGTTTAAATGCATCTGACAAAATTCTCAGCAATGAACACTCAATGAATGTTTCTTACACTCTCATGTATAATTCTCTTTTAATTATGAGAAATAAGTAATAAAGAAACATTGCTATCGTTATTGTCACTGTACACAACACATTTAATATGTAAAAGGTTAATAATGAATATGCAGCAATCAATGTCATTGCCTCTAAGTCTATATAAGACCAATCAACCTCCTCACAGACATCATAGCCACCTTGAAAGTAACTGCCTGTCTCATTACATCTCGCTAGGCAACCTCATCAGATCTCGCTAGGAATACCCATAGATTCACCTGCGGTTTCAATACCTCACCTCTTTCCCAATGTGATATTAAAGATTGGCAAAACCTCTAATGCTCAGTATCTGCAGAAGCTAGGGTGATGAGGGCTGGAGAAAACTACTTCCTGAAATACCCCAGCCAATTGGAAAAACCATTAAATACCACCTATCAGAAGCACAATGGTATTGTTTGGAAAAAAAACTGCCAAAAAGGAAACACATGTTTTAAAATGGTGCAGTGTCAATTGGAAGTGCCCATGGTGTCAGCCAATAATAGTCAATTATGAAAAGGTGGTAAGCTGATTGCTATGGGTAAGGTTAATCGTCATGCAGCTCCATCGAAAATAGTCGTTTTTCTCAAATCTAAATCGCCAAAGTCCTTTGAGGGACTCAAATACCTCATAACAGCCAAAAATGCAATTTAGTGGTTTTAATATCAAGCAAAGAGAAAAGGAGGGACTTTGACCCCTCCTTTCTTTATAGAAGATAATAGCCCAGTGCTTCCTAAAGGATTGGACTCTGAGTCTTCCGTCTTCCTCCTGCCTTCCTCTGCCAGCTCTGTCAGAACATATAATCTCCTGCATCTGCCTTCCAAAGTTAGCCCGTTTATAGTATTTGCTCTACTCAGTCAAGAAAAATCTTATTCCAATATCACCTATTTTGGGAATTCTGAACCTAAACAAATTAAACAACACTAGATGCCGAAAGTAACCTATAACTATGTCACATACACAGATTTGAAATCATTCATTACCAACAAAGTAACACACCGTTCCCCCTTCAACACTGTGTTGGAGATAATTGGTTATCTGTGATCCTACCTACAATGCTCAGCACCAACCCTCTATTCTCAAATGTTGCTCACAAACCTAAAAATGTCTTTGAACAAGTTGATTAGGACAAGTTGATTGGGATAATTCTCACCAACGTAGGTCCTAGAAAATAATTCAATGCATGTCAAAATCTATAACTCATAATGGTCAAACTCAGTAAAGCAAAGGGTAGCTCCTTACAGTAACAGACCTCATTTCCTTCACCACAGTGTTTATGTTTATGTAGTATCCTTATCCTTGCCATCAATAATCTGTTCCAACCCTCTTTTCTCAATTGATCATCAAACACCTGGATTGGACCTTCCATGTGTTCCTGGGGATATTTCCCACCAACACAAGTCCTAAAACTGATTTATACCATGCAACAATAAAAACCATTTCCAGTCAGCCCCTAAAATCAGATTCAATAATCCATAAACACTGCACTTTATACACTCTATCCTCCTAACTCAAAGGGCTATATTCCCAATCTTGCAGTTATTTCTTAAAATTTGACATTCATCATCTTTCTATCTCCCAATATGATTACTCAATGCTGAAAATTCACACCAATATGCGCACATACTTTCTGTGACCATTTATTTTCCATGAGCAGCATTACGCATGGTGGGATGGCGGCATCTTGTTTGTTGTGAATTCAAATAGCGGAGGTGTTATCAGACATTGACGTCTGATCTCACAGTCCATTTACATAAATAAATAAACCCTTGCTGTGTGCGGATCTGGGATAGTTCAGGCTTAGTGTAACTTGTAAAAGAGATTAAATCATTTCCACATACTTAAAGAAAATTCCAAGCTAATACTGACAAAAGGCCTGCTTTAATCCTTAAATCCGACATTTTGGCACATATTTCAAATTAGCACAAAAACAAGGCATTATAAAAATGTACAGTCTTGTTGGTGGACGCACCAAATATTCTGGTCTAATATTCAAAAGGTGGAATTATTGCCACATTATTTATACACTTGGGTTACTTTCCATCAAAAACATATGATAGCACAGTTTTATACATGAAGAAATATAAATCCCCAGGTTCTGTAGTGGTTTCAATACCATATTTATTTTACAATGGTCATATGATTCCTATTTCTTGCAAAATGTGACACACTTGATTTCCACTAGAAATGTATGATGACACAGTTGTGTACAATAACTCTTTTTTGTGTAAATCACCATGTGTTATGGTGATTTTAATACCATAATACCAATGTTAATACTAGTGTTCATATTCTTACAATGGACACTATATTTAACTAATTATACACTGGTGCCATAATTCCTATTGCAATCATAGTTTGGCACAGTTGTACACATGAAGAGTGTACAATTAACCTATTCATGATCTTCTCAGATTGGCATTCCATGAACTCATGAGCATAAATGCTAAAATGTTTAACACATATTATACAAGTTTGTCAATGTTCAATTTGAACAAATATGTCTACATATGCAAGTGCTGATACCCTTATTCTTCCAATGAACATTGTATAAGAATTTTTATACCCTGAAAATCCATATCATGGTTCTTTGTTAAATACAAGGAGTTTTCTTAAGTGGTTACCCGAGATAAACACAACCTGAATCTCAATCATTCAATGTTATATTGTGTTCATTCCTGTCTAGTGTAGTGTATTCACTAGATCCCATTCCTTGTTATAAAAACACCCCATTTCATGATTTGAATTCAGACCTTTGAGAACAGTTCTGTACTTGCAGATCATTTTGGCTTCCAACCTCTGGAGCTTTTTCCTCTGTATTGCCCCCTCTGTGGTATTTCTGTATTGTTCATAGTCCCAAAAATCTGATTCCTGTCTTGTCATTCATTTGATGGCATTCATGCCAGTGAACCGCTAACGGTAACCTCACATCATCTGTATTTTAAACATTCAAATGCTCCCTTATTCTTATGCAAGGTCCCCTATTGTGCTCCGTAATACACACTAAACCACACAAACAAATAATTGCATAAACCTCAAATTTAGTATTTCAATTAATGAACTCAGTAATATGTAGTTTCTCATTGATATTTATCTTCAAACGCTTGCATTCTTGTGTTTATTGGCAAATACTAAATGTGCCACATTTATGGAATCCACATAAATTCTGATGTAGCCATAATTTTTTTTGGCTCTATTGGTTATTAAAAAGATGGACCTAAAGCAGCCTTTAATGTTGGTGCTTAGTGTATACTATACTAGGTCTGTCTTCAATTTAATCTTGTAAATCTGGATGTAATGATACAATACACCAATGTCTACGCATAATAGCATGCAATGTCTTACTGTCTGCAAAATATTGCGTACCTTCCTTACCCATTGTAGATTACCAGCCATATCTTTCTGTTTCGGTTTCAATAGGTCTGATTGGTTCATCCTCACACTTTTAATCTTTGCTTGTGTCAGGACCTCGTGATTATATCCCAGTTGTATAAATCTGGTGTCAAGAATTACACATTCTCTCTCAAATTCATCCAACGCTCTACAATTTCTACATGCCTTGATATATTCTCCAGTATGTGTATTTTGAAATACACTGGATTTATGGCAACTTGTAGCTAACAAGACAGAATTCACCTTGGTCGGTTTCCTTTAGGTTTTGGACATAATCTTGCTTTATTTGACATATAGTTTCACATCAAGAAATCCTATTTCATTCACATTAATAGTGCTGGTGAATTGGATACCAAAATCATTAGCATTAAGACAATTCACAAAGTCTTCTAAACTCGATTGATTAATTTACCATATGACAAACACTTCATAAATTAATCTGGCCCAAAGTTTAATTCTTGGTCTAAACGGGTTGTCAACAAACCAAATCCGTTTAAAAAAAAAAAATACAAAGTTGGCAAGCATACTTGGCCCCCATCACAACCCCTCTGGTTTGTCTGTATGTATTTTCATTAAACAAAAACACATTATTTTTCAATGTAAATTCTAACATCATGATATCTGAAAGGTATGATATGGATCTCCTGTCATAGGTGTAATCAATAGTGTTCAAAGCTAACTGATGTTCAATCGATTTGTACAATGCTTTGACATCTAATGTTAGGAAAAAGTGATTGTCGTTCCTTTCAAAATAGTCAAATGTTTGCAGCAGATACATTTTACCTCTCAAGAAAGCGGGTAAAGTGGGAACCTCCTTGGCTATAATGGCATCTATATATTTGAAAAACCTTTCAGTTACCCACCGCATCCTCCACACTATTGATCTTCCCTCAGGTATAGCATCAAAGGTTTTATGCACTTTCGGTCAAACCTATTGTGGGCATTTTGGGTTTCCAACTGTTAGATATCGGATGTCCTCATCAGTAAGTAATCCAGTCCTCATCCATTCGGCTACCAAGTTACCAGCTACTTTATTAATTCCTTTAATTGATGTGTTGCTCAATTTCTCATAGCATCCTGCTCTGTTCAAATGTACATTCACCATTGTGAGATAATGATCCCTATTCATCACCATGATGTTTCCAACATTATCAGCTTGTTTGATCACAATTTAGTTATCATGTTTAGCAAATCTAAAGCCTGTCTTTCTCTTTTTATGATGCTCTCTCATCTTCTTATGTTATGGAGCATCTTGTTGTCACGGGTAACAGCTTTTTAACAAAAAATCAATAGCATTTTCTGTTCCAAAAAAGCAGTACATTTAGACGTGTCCTTCATTTCCAAATTAGTTAAATGTTTAGGATCTGTATTCAAATCCTGAAGAATGTTTACATTTTCAATACTGCCATCATCATGTTCTAAAGACATAAATAATATTGTGCTGCTAATGTCAATGACAGTGAAGTCACTATACGGTTCCTGCCTGGCTGTCATTTTCCCTTCTCAATTGTCTATTGTGGAAGCACTTTTTAAGTTTCAGATTCCTAGTGAATTTATATAAATCCACTTGCTTGTTAATCCAGTCACTTGCAATTGTTGGAGCAAAATACATTCCTTTATTTAATAGTAATATATCCGCATCACTCAATTCTTTGTTAGACAAGTTAGGAAATAAGTTCACATTCAACTGGGTTGTTGTTTCAGGGTCCACCATCAAATTACTCTTTTCCTTATATCTGTCTTCTCCTCCTTCCCCGTTTCCCACTTCTGCTACCAGGTCCTGTGCGGGACCTGTTATAATATTTGTGACTAGTTTTGTTCGTGGCCTTGAAATTTCCTTTCCTGATACTTTTTATCTGGTCTAAAGGAAATTCTCTTTCGAAAGGGTTCAACAACCACAGCATTCATCTCTGACTCACTGTCTGGGTCAGAGCTGGCTGTTGATGATTGTGGGGTATTTTCCCTTGAATGTCCTTGAACCATATCATCATATTTAGTCTGAAATAAATTCACTCTATCCTCGCAAAAATACTTATCATCTCTAAAGAATTTTCGGGATTTCTTGAGTTTTACCTGATTTTTATGGATTTTTAATATTTCATACATTTAAAAAATATATTTTCTAAAGGTGTTGGTAGTGCATTCATCTGTTCAATTTCTGTCTTGATTCCTTGTATTTGAGTAATTAGTCAACTCTGTTCTCTACTAGCATGTTCTATTATTAATTGTACCATCATTTTTTTACCCCTGATTAAAATTGTCCTCCCATTTATCCGCCAAGTCCACGTCCTCCTCTGGGTTATTAAAGTCAGGAAAAATTAATATTCTAAATCCTCAATTCAAGATACTGATTCATTGTAGTCATTTCCCAAAATATGTTGATCTCTCGTCTTGATAACCTTTTCAGTTTAACACATTTCTGTCTCAATGTCTCAGTACTGGGATTAATATTTCTAAAGGTGCTCAGTGTACTCCCTCTGGGTGAAAAGAGTGCCTTAATATCATTATCTGTTGTGGTTAAGAACTATGCCATATTAATTTGGTGGTATAATATCCAAGCTAATGGAGTGATAATTACCTAACTCAAGAATGGGCTTATTCTCCATTGTGGATACCACCTGATATAAAACCGGAATTGCCATTTTTATTACAAATCAATCTGTTTCCTAAAACCAATAATTCTGATATGCGGCATGGGTTCTAGAATATAACTCAAAGCCCAATGTCATTCAAAAAGTTATCTAGGAATTAATATTCTTATGAACCCAATGTGCCACGCTCTAAATCATTAGGGTCTCTAATGACAAACAACTCAATAATGAGTTTCGCGCTCTGAAACACTTGTGTACGAGCGTGATAGAAATAAAATATCAATATCAATACTACTAGGGTTGTTGTAAATCAACAGTTATTCTTTACTATGTGGACACCGCCAACACATTTTCCAACCTAAAAGACACAGGTCTTTGTCAGGGCTATGGTATTAATAGATACAAACATATTCGCCACAAACCATTGACGAGAAAATTCATAAACAACAAATCATACACATAACATAATTAATCCATTCCAGAAGTTAAAAACACATCCCCATAACTGACATAAATAATGTTAAATAAACAACCATGTGACACATTCCAAAAGTACAAACCAACACACCTGTCAGCGATGAGTCACAATGGAGGGAATAGAAGAGAAAAAAAGAGAAGAAATCTTATTGTTAGTCAACAATATTTAGCAGTATTTTCTCAAACAAATTTACTGTAATTATTGCTTTTACAAACTAAATATGAATTGTGCATTCATTGTACATCTGATTCAACCAGTGCATTCTTATGCCAACCACCAACATTGGTTCATTGAGAAACTTGTCTAAAACCATAATCACCAAAACATTAACCAAAATTGTGTGATTCAATGTTGTCATATAAAATAAAATGTACAATGGACATGTAATGACACGTTACCGTTTTGGCTGCTCAAACTGAGATTCTTCCAAGTAAGTTCCTATGACATGTGTTGATGTATTTTTGCTCTACTCAGTCAAGAAAATGCTTACTCCAATATCACTTATTTTAAGATATCTGAACCTAAACAAATTAAACAACTCTTAATGCCTAAATTAACCTATAAATGTATCTCAAGCACAGACTTGAAATTAGTCGAGTTCCTATTCATTCACCAACAAAGTGATTCATTACAGTAACACATCGCAGTAAGCGTACTGTGAATATCGCCTCTTGCGATCGTGATGAAACCCTCTGGTAAACTGTGCCTGTGTGTATACCAACACAAACTAAACAAGTGTGCAGTTGTGGAGAGGCACCCCCTACCCAACGTGACTGAGATGTTAGTGATGGTGGGCCATGGTAGGGAGTTTCTAAATTGGATGTGGCCTTAGCCTATCATCAAGTAGAACTCGAGGAAGAATCGAGAATGTTGACAGCATTCATAACACATGAAGATATTTTCCAATTTCGAGAATGCCGTTTGTTTTAGTTTCTGCCTTGTCGGATTTCTAGAAGGTCATGAACAAGTCATTTAGGGGAATTAAGTGAGTGTATTGTTTTCATGACAATGGCCCTCATTATGAATACACCGGTCAGGGAAAAATGCTGGGAAAACTGGCTGTAATACTGGATCTGGCCTTTTTCCCGGACCGGCACACTCTGAGTTTCCCAGTAGGGGCAGTGAACAACCAGCAGACCTGACTTGCCGGGTATTTATGCCCCTACCAGCAAAGAATTTCCCCAATCACTGGCACTCTTACTACAGGTGTCAGTGATAGGGCCAATCCCATTCCATGGAGTCCAGTGGGACTCCATGGAATGGGAACTTGCCACTGTTGCCGGAACCCATAATATCCCTGTAACATTGGGATTTCGAGTGCAGGTAACAGTAAGGTAAGTCTGCCTGTAACCCACAGGATGCACCGGCAGACTCGTAATGAGACCCAATGGGCCTCATTACGAGTTGGGCGCAAATGGATTACGGCACCGCTAAGGACACCGGTGCTGGTAATCCTTTTGTGCCCAATTCCGAGTTCCCTTAGCGGGTCCCTTCCTTAACGCCTGGTCCGACCAGGTGTTAAGGACGGGACCCATTAAGGGACTTTAGAGCTTATAACGGTACTGCAAACTGCCGTACCGTTATTAGATACTTCCCATTCCCATTGAGCCCTATGGGGGCTGAAATGGGAATGGGGAATGTTTTTTTCAATGGGGACTTACCGGTCCCTCCAAGGTCGGAATGGACCGGTAGGTCCCCATTGAACCAGGTCGGACTCAGTACCGGTATGGGAGGTAGTCATGGCGCAAATAGCACCATGACTAACTCCATACTCGGAATGAGGCCCAATGTGTTGGTATGTGGAGAGACAGAGGAGGAATGCAACATGATCCTGGATGAGGTGCTTACAATTCTATAAGAAAAGGGAGTGACATTTAGGAAAGAAAAGTTCAGAAAGAACAGGGATGAGTATCTGGCACACAAGGTTTCTGTGTCTGGAGAGAGGTCAAAAAGTGACTTGGTTAATTCAGTAAGTGGTACATTGTGCCAAAAACAAAGGCATAATTGCTGTCTTTTCTGGGGATAATTAAATTATATCAGAATTGTGTTCAGAATTTTGCAGATAAAGTGAAAGAGATGAGGAAGCTACTGAAAAGGGAAGTAGAGTTTGTATGGGATGACTTATGTGAGAAGGAGTTTACAGTGATAAAAGAGCAGGTTAATTTAGCAAAGTGTTTGAAGCAGTTTGATACACATAGAAAACCCTGATTACAGTGGTTGCGAGCGATGTTGGAATCGGGCCGATGTTGGAATAGGGGCAGTGCTGAACACATTATAGCTCACGTGTCTAGAGTGTTAAGGTGTCCAGAGAAGAACTATTCATTTTTGGAAAAGGAAGTACTAGCATACCATTGGGATGTGGAGAAATTTCAGAATATTGTATTGGGGCAGAATTTGTGATCAGAACAGACCACCGTCCTCTCATGAGTATCTTTGAATCAAAAGGATTGCGTAAGGTGTCTAGGCATTTGGCTAGTTGGGTGACCAGAATGCAGGGACACACGTTCACAGTGAAGGTGATTTCTGGTTGAGATAATGTATTTACTGACCATTTGTTCAAATAGGAAGGCAGAAGAAGGAGGAAGTAGTGGTGAAGCCTATTGAGATGGTCTTTGTGACAAATTAAGTTATCCTGAGAAAGAGAAAGAGTGGATGGTGGCCTTGGTTGCTTATGAGCCCATGGTGCGAATTGTGAGATATGTGGAGTCAAAGTGGCCAGAAAAGAAGATGTTATCCAAGGTTCAGAGGTACTTTTTGGGAAGTCCGGGATGAGCTTAGTTGTGTAAGTGGCCTATTGTATCGGTGGGGACGAGTTGTTGTCCCAAGGTTGTTGCGAGGAAGGCTGGTTGTGCCAAGGACGAGGGCCATCCTAAGAGTTGAAAATTGGTGGCTAGGTTTTGATCTGCAGATAGCGAGGAAATTAAACGAGTGTTTGGATTGTGGTAGGTCAAGAAAGGGGGAGTTTTCCCCTGCTCAACCTTTAGTTAAGGTGGATGCTCCAAAGAAAGCAAGGGATGAACTGGCCATGGATGTGTTAAGCCCTGTAAACATGGGAAGTGGATGTGGACAATTAATTATGGTGGTTGCCAAGGTGGACCAAGTATAACGTGGTGAGAGAGACTTGTGGAGAAACATTTGTTGAATTTCTGCCGGAGACATTTGAAAGGGAAGGTGTGCTTCGCAGTATCCTCAGTAACAATGGTAAACAATTTGTAGGAGGATGCTTTGAAGAATATTTGAGGAAGTATGGGGTTCAGCACAAAGAAACAGCACTATACAAACCTAAATGCAATGGGATGGTGGAGAGTGTAAATAGGGGTATCATGGAGGTAATACGGATGACAGGTGTGCGTGGGACCGATAGGAAATTTGCTGTGAGGGAGAGGTTGTATACCCTTCGCATGTCTGTCCATGCGGTCATGCAAGTCAGTTCATTTGAAATGATGAGGGGCTAATAAGCCAAGAAAAAAGTCATGGGTCTGTGGTTGGGGAGGGCAAGAGAATCTGATTGTGCAGTGGCAGAGTTGCAAAATGTGTAGTGAATGGCGTCTTACCCATCTCTGGGGCCCAAAATGTCAAGGGTTCAGAATCTGGATTAGCATTTTGGGGGCTTCCAGTCCATTCAAAACAATACAATTGGTCTGTTGTAGCACCTTGACAGGATATAGGTGATATTCTTAGCACTTTGTCTCTTGTACTAGACATGGTTAGAAGCAGGAAAGCAGCTTGGCTGAATTGAGCCACTGTGCATGTCTTGCTGTCCAGAAGTGGCACCTGGAGTCCAGATGCAGACAGTGGAGAGAACAGTTGTCAATGCATTATCAATCGAAGTGTGCCTAAAAGATGATAAATAAAAGCAATTTGGTCATTATAGCTCAATGTAGTGAGACAACCTCGAACAAAGTGTTTTGGTGGCGAGAGCCTCCGACATCACAGAATTCCTTCCCAGCTCGCCATGGTGAAGAGTAGCTTGAAATCCAGGCAAGAACACAGTAGGAAAGTGTGAACAGTTCAATGGCAGTTCATTTTTGAACAAACCACTGCAAGTAGCTCAAATAAAAAAATATTGAACAAAGGCAGTCCATTCCCCAGGCCCTTTGAAGAAAATGTTGATTTGCCGTGCTCTTCCTATTCCATAGTGACTTGAAGGGTCTTTGTTAAAGTACTGGAATCGCTCCTTGGGGCCTCCCTGTCTTCCGTAGCAGTCAGTGTTTCTTTCAGGAATCCTGTAATTTGTGCCTTACAGGTGGTTAAGAGGATATTCCACCAAAATACCACCAAACAAATTTACTGTTGCAACTACTTGATCTGGCAGAATTGCTGCCAGATTACAAGTGGTGGAATGGCAGTGGAATTCCATATTTATGGGTTCCATAGGCCTCCATGGGGATTTCAACAGAATTACCACAGGTGGTAATTCCGCCAGTGGTAATTCCACCAAAATGGCAGTTTTTGGCAGTGAGGTGGCAAAATTGCCTCCAACATTTTGCTGGAGGTTTTTCCTCCACCTCACCTCCAAACCCATAGTTAGGTGGTTCGGTAATGTGGCGTTAATATAGTGGTTACCACTACACCACCAGCGTTTCTGGCCACAGCGCTGAACTCATAATGACGTCCCTTGTCTTTACTCTCTGAAAGAGACTATGATCAGCTTTAGCACTACCAAGTTACCGAGGTTCATGGTGATTTCTCTTCTGTTGCGAATATGATTCACACAATTGAGAGTTTCATCCCCATATACATATTTAATTGGTTTCAAATATATCATGCTTTGTGCTGCAGCCCAACCTCTAAGCACTGGACTAGGTTTCAAACCTACGCTCCTCCACATTGGCTTGCTTCCGAAGCAAGTTTGCTACCCCTGGGCTATCGTCCCATCCATATGTAGTCAATCATAGTATGAGAACGGCTCTAATCAAATCATTCTATTAAAGGCCAATCTGTGTCTCTACTACAGAAGACTGATTAATGGAATCCCATCATGAATTACTACACAAATGTTATTATTTATTAAGATATCATTTTATCTTTACTTTAGTTAAAAAGGACAGTAGTCCGACACCAGCATCATGAGGTTACCAATTAACAATAAGACTGGGGATAATTTAAGAGAGTCACACCGGAGAGGCTACAGATTTATTTAGCTTCTGCAGTCTGTTTCACTCCATACTTTCCCACTTCCTATAATACCTGACTCATAGGTTACGATGTGTCAATCGACATCTGGAGACCATGAAAATGGGAGTGGCGCATGGTAGAAAACTCAATTACATAACATCTTTATCCATTTACACTTTTTCACTCAATTTCTGCCTGTGCACCTTTTCAGGATTGTGTACCATTATATGCAAGCTGTTAGCATGCTATTTACTGATGCCCAGGACAATGTATGAATGTAGTGTCTAATATATGGATGTTGGTAATATCAAATATTCTTCTCTCTGGGGAGAAACCCACCAAAACCAGTTTTTAAGGCACAGACCACTGCCCGAAAGTAAGACTGTTTAACAGATCTGACTTTACTGGCAGAATCCCCTGGCATATGGAAATACATTGCACTCAGAAAACAGGGGTAGCTTCAGAGGACACGTTAGGGAGAACTAAGGTACCTAGACTATCATCTTCCCAGGCAACCTACATTACATTGTTTGATTCACAATGCAAAACAGGGCCAGATTTACATTTCTGCTCCTAGTTCACACTATATACGGAGATGCAACACTGTACCAATCCTCATCTAGTCAAATCTCCAAGCCTTCTGATCATTTCTTCTCTGCCTCATTGACTACCTTTGTGGCACCTCATCCTCCCTGTGCTTGATCTAAGTTCCACTCGTTCTTCTATCTCCACTTGCATTGAATTCTCTTCCCCTTGACATCCGAGAAACATCCCACACCGATTTATTCAAAACCAAACTAAAAGCCTACCCCTTTCACCTATGATTTACCCTCTTAACTTACCTCTCATCTACCTTCTAGCTAGCATGTTGTAAGAGGATTCAATTCAACACTACAGCTAAGTCAACGCCTAGTCTATAATACTGAATGAAAACCCTTATTGATATATCTTTATGTCCAGTTCATGCGTTCTGGATGACTACCCCTATATAACACCCCTCTCTTGGAATCCCCCTGACCCCACTGAGCCAAGAAGTAGTTCTGTTTTGCAAGTTTAAAAGGTTTATTTGATAATTTAAACAAGAGATGTATATATCACACCTTATAATAAATTAATAATTGAATAGCACACTTAATCTGATATGATAAAGATCAACAACGGAGAATCTGGCACTAGCACACTTCTTATAATCACTAATGAGTTGACATGAAATGGATAAGGTAGCACACTGGTAAATAGGAACAAAAGTATAATGTGGTAGAGGATGCTTTATGTAAGCTCAGGTGGATGCAATATTCAATGAATGCAGTACAGAAAATACTCAATATGATTTCAACCAAACAATGTAATCACTTTTCTCTGGCAATCCCCTCCCCCCCTTGATGCAAGGCAAGGAAATGGAAGGAAAACACACAGTTCTCAGAAATGCAATCAAATGTGATTCAGTTCACCCCAGCAAGCTTACACTACAGAAAACAGATAGGAGTTTTGAAAACACAGGCAAAATGCTTTGATATGTGCTAGCAATGGATGAGAAATATGCTGGAAATGCTTTTAATTCCCTTTCAGAGGTTCAGGGTGAGTGGTATCTAGTTAATATTAGTCCAGGCTCACACTAGCAATGAGGCAGGGATAGTTAGCAGGTTAAACGAATTTCTGGCAAATGGAAGGCAAGCAGCAGCAGTTTTTACATGTGAAGAAATTTGCAAATCGCGGTAAAATTCGCGAATGCGTGTTCCGCGATTGCGGTAAAACTATAAGTGCAGCTTGCAACTAGGAAATGACAAGTGACAGCTTTACAAATGACAGGTGACAGTTAGGAGGCAGTTCTACTTAGATTAAATAGATTGAATTATATTATTTTAACTAGGAGATTGGTTCTGCACAGTTTTCTAGGTACTCACACTATATTCTTGAGTGAAATGGGCCTCGCCATGGATCTGGTCAGGTTTTAAACTCGCCTCTGGTCTCTGCACTTCACAGTGATCTGGGTCAGCTCTCTCTGGTTCTCTGGTCTGGGTCTCTAGTTCTGGATAGATTGAAGTCTCTAGTTTGGCTCTCTGGTGGTTTGATGGAGGTAAAGTGTGGATTTTTCCGGCAGAGCGTCCCGCGGCAGATGGATTTGAAGGTCCCTATCTGTCCTGTCTGTCTGCTTTTATGTGTTTAGAATGTGGGTGTGTTCTAGCATCACTGACCCTACCTCTCTCTCAGCTTCTAATTGGTCAAACTTCCATTTATCATTTGATTGGGGAATGAACTGTGAGTCAGAGGGATGTCATTTTATGGCTTGCAGATAGGACACTCCTCTGTCAGATTGCACACATTCTATATTTGATAATAAAAGACATATTTCAGAGTTACACAGTTGTTTGAAATTACATATACATGGTGTGGCTGAATTTAGCCATGTCTCTGTCCAAATCTGCTGTTTCTAAGAGCTTGCATTCAGAAATGGCACATAATTGACTTTTTAACTGATTTTTCAATTTCTGACATTGACCCAACTTTACATACATGTGCGCAGGGAGTATGGACATTAACTGATGAAGTTTCAGATTTTTAACATGCATACATTTAGAGTAATATCCACTTTTCCGCTAAAACCCCCCTGAACACGCCACCGGGTCGAAAAACCTCTTAAAATGTGGGCAGAAAAATCACAAGAATTATGGTATCATTTATAAAATTTTCACATGTCCGCTCTATGAATGATCCATCTTTTTAAAGTTATGTTCTGGCTCCAAAGGGGTGTGGTTTCCTCTCAGCACAAGGTAGAAATACTGGTTTATCCAGTTCTGCCAAGCCAGCTTGCTCTCACAGGCAGTGCCCCTCCCCTTTCCTCAGGAGGAAGCCACTTTTTACGACCATTTACGACTCCTGCCAATAAAACCTTTGCCTGAGCCAGGACAGGGCTTTGTTCACTTTCCTGCAGAGCACAGGTAATTCAATTATCAGATAGATGGCATATCCTTAGTGTGAGCAGCAAAAGGGCAGCTAGGCCTGGGAACACAGCTGTGACTCAAGTTTCACTCCTGATGGGGGTAGTTGCCAGGCAAATTGGAATCTCTTTAAGCTGTCATTTCTGTTCCCCAGTTTCTGCATTCAAATAAAACTAAACATTTTCACATATGCAGCTAGAAGGCTGATTCTAAGTTTAAAACTATGACATTTAAACAATTGCAACCTATGTGACACTCAAAAGTAGGTCACTCAGTCAATTTAAACATTTAGATTTTTTTTTAGTGTCTTCCAGTCCAAATTTACTTAAACTGCTGAAATCCACAGGTCAGCCAGTCTTGTTATAAACCTTCAAGTCACTTCAGAATATAACTTTACATTGGATCCACCTCTCAGTAAGTCTTTCTTTGGCATGTTTTGGGTTCATTTATTCAGTTTTGCAAAAAGTAAAATCTGGTGTTGTTTTAAAATGCCGGCTTTTGGATAGTGGTGAGTACTGGTACTGCACCCATTTTTGGGATTTAAGAAAATGAATTCCCAACAATTCTAGGTTGCATTTGGCAATCAGCATTGCCATTCCCAATGGTTTCAGACTACTGTGCGGGTAGTCCAATGGTGATTTTAAAGCGCTTTGAAGCTAACCAGCGCTACTGTTTTTCCTTTGGCAACCCATTTCCCTCATGGCAACCCGGCCTTTCGTTCTCGCACTGGTGGGTGGCAAGTGAGGCAACCATTTTGGTGTGCAGCTTTCCTGGATTTCGGCGCACATGTGGGTTTTCCGCCATCTTGAATTTTCTAAACCCACAGCACCAAATGTTGTGGCATGATAGCTTAAACGTGGGTCAGGACACCCAACAAGCCCCCCCACGCGACTGCACTTTGAATTTGAGTCGATGGGGAGTCGCGTGCCCAAGGGTTTTGACCCATGCACCGGTCTGTCCGCATAATCTTCTTCCGGTAGATGGCACAGCATCTTTTCCTCCATCCGGTCGGATCGATCGGTTCTCCTCGCCAGTCCTGATGGGAGTATTGGGCGGTCCACTGGGCCCATTGGATCTTCGTTCCCGGTCTCCGGATCGTCCTCCTTGGCCAGTCTCAAGGTCTTCTTTCTCCTAGGACGACAAAGGAAGAGCGGCAATACCTACTCATAGACGTTTTTCCACCACTGTTGAGATGGTGGGACAGCATATGCATTTCATCATGACGAAACATTACATTCTTATTTTGATAAAAAACAGTATAACTAAGAGACAGTTTCATGCAAATCACAATATTTTAGAGACTAGATGTGGTATGTTTTATGATTGGAACAGAATTAGTCTGAGACAGTACCCGCTAGGATTCCAGAGGATTCCTCCAGTTGTTGCAGTGTGTGCCTGGGATGGCAACATTTCAACTTTTGAAACCCACTTGTCTTCCCCCGCTGCCAAAGGACCTTTGGGGATGTGGATTTTGTATGCCACAGGGGAGATCTTGTCGATGATCTCAAAGGGTCCCTTCCATGTAGGCAAAAATTTGCGCTGCTTGGCCTGGTTCCTTTGGAAGTTGTATAGATAGACCCGGTCTCCCACCTGATATTCCTTCCTGGAAGTCTTCAGGTCATAGTGGGTCTTCATGCTATCAGCTGATCTTTCTAGATTCCGCTGAGCATAAGCAAAAGCATGTTGGAGGTGTTTCCTTAAATTCTCTACATACTCATGAGTTGTGGAGGCATTTATCAGTGTCTGCTCTTGGGTCCTGTAGAGCAAATGCTGAGGAAGCACCATCTTGCGCCCAGTCATCAACTCAAATGGTGACATTTTGGTTGCAGATGAAGGGGTAGATCTGATAGCCATTAGGACCAGAGGTAATCGGATATCCCAACTTGGCCCAGAATTTGCCACAAACTTCTTTAATATGCTCCCAATGGTTCGGTTATATCTCTCTACTGCCCCAGAAGAAGCTGGCCGATAAGCAATATGCAACTTCCTTTTGACCCCCAGTATCTCCCACATCTTTGTCATTACTTCACTGGTGAAGTGGCTACCTCTGTCTGACTCAATCCTTTGAGGTAGACCAAAACGGGAAAAGATGTGGTTAATCATCAAGGCAGCTGCAGTTTCTGCCTTGCAGTTTGGGGCTGGGAGACATTCCACCCACTTGGTAAACAAGCATGTCACAGTCAACATGTACTTATTCCCCCTAGCCGAGCGAATCACAGGGCCTACAAAGTCGATTTGTAAATCTGACCATGGCAGTGTCATCCCGCGCTTTTGTAAAGGTGCCCGGTGTGTGAGGGATGTCGGCTGAAATTGTGCACACACAAGACAACCCTTCAAATATTGGTTGAGGTCCTGGCCCATGTGTGGCCAGTATGCAACCTCTCTTAAGATTTCCAATGTTGTATGAAACCCCCTATGACCGGCTGTAGCCGCATCATGGGCGTGACTTAACATCAGGCTTCGGAATGAGGTAGGAACCACCCACTGATCGTGGCCAGCTTTGGATTTCCTTACCAACAAACCGTCTTGGATTCGGAACATTTTTGGACATTTCATCAACACTCTTAGGTCCTCTTTCCCAATGTAATCGGTATCCGTCAGGGGAAAGTTCTCAGGGTCCTCAAGGTGCTGGTAAAATTTACCAATTATTGGATCCCCCTTCTGAGCAGTAATCAAATCAGCATCAGGGGTCTCCTTACTCCATTGTGCAATTGAAAGGTCGTTGTGAGCATTTGTCTGGGACCTAGTGATGGCAGTGACCTGGATTTCCCCCAACAGGGACTCAATCTCAATCAGATCCCCTTGGATGGCCCCAGTTTTGGCCAGCTGATCAGCTAAGACATTTCCAGTTTTGTCTGGTCCCTCTACTTTGGAATGACCCTTGATCTTTTTCCAATAGATGGTCATCTCATTCGATGTGACCAGATCATCAATGTTTTGGATCAACTTCCCATGTTTCAAGGGTTTGTTGTTAGCACATAACATGCCTCTGGTTTTCCAATTAACCAGGTGCTCCACGAACCCGTTCCGTACATAATCCGAATCTGTGATTATGACCAGTTCGTGGAGTTGATGCTGGACAGCAGTGAGGATGGCCTGATGCACAGCCATCAATTCTGCCACCTGACTACTTCGGGGACCAATTTTGTATCCAGCAGAGGGTTCTGGGGACTCATTCACCCATGCATTCCCTACGCCAGCCACCAGTTCTTTCTCCCTGTTGTTGTCAACATGGTAAGAGCATCCATCCACATAGACAGTGGGCATTCCCTCACACTTGTCCTCTTCAAAGACTTTGTGGGGGGTATTAAGGTATGCCTCCATGTTGTCCTTTATTTTTAGACTTTCGTCCTCGAGACAGTTTTCTCTGGCACAATCATGCAAGTCAGCCAGACCTTGCGCGAGGGGACTCTTCTTGTTTTGGCCATATCTGACCTCCACAGGAAAGCCTTGCATTGACAGAATCCAGGAAGTAATTCGGGAATTACTCACATTTCCGGCCCGGATTCTGTCACTTTGGAGATATTGCAGAGGCTGGTGTGGAGTCTCCACTATGATGTGTTCCCCCTGGATAAACGGGCGGTAATTCTTCAATGCCCACACCGTTGCCAGGAGTGCCTTCTCACAATCGTTGAATTTTTCCTCCACAGAGGATAAAGTTTTGCTCGCATAGGAGATAACTTTATTGACCTTGTCATGCTTTTGGTATAATACGGCCGTCAAGCACGTATTAGAGAACCCTGTCTCCAGGAAGAACTCCTTGTTTCTGACAGGGTAAGCTAGGCAAGGCGCTTGTGAGAGGCTTCTCTTGAGTTGTCTTACTGCCTCGGATTGTTCTGGACCCCATTCCCACTTGACCCCCCCCTTCAGGAGATGAATCAGGGGTCTGGTGATCTCTGCGTAGCCCTCAATGAACTTTCTGCTGTAATTAGTCAGTCCAAGGAGGCTCCTTAGTTCCCGCAGAGTTGTGGGGTCTTTCAGTTTCTGAAGTGCTTCCACTTTCTTTTCCTGGGGACAGAGGCCCTGAGGAGTAATCTCATGCCCCAAGAAATTAACACGGGTTCTACACCACTGTGCTTTCTGAAAGGAAAGTTTTGCTCCGGCGGCCCTCAACTGTGTCAGAACATAACGGATCTCCGCTATGTGTTCCTCCACAGATGAACTTTTGATGAGGACATCATCTACATAAGCCAGGTTACCCCTCGCACCCAGGTCGGGCATGGCCTTATGTAGGAAAATGTTGAATTCATTGCCGGAGTTGAGGTATCCGAAGGGAGTCCGGGTCCATGTGTACTGCTGGCCCCCAAAGGTAAAAGCCAGTTTGTATTGGTCCTCCCTGCTGACAGGCACGGTCCAGTATCCATTGGTCAGGTCTATTGCAGTGAATACTTGTGACCCCTGAATCTGGGCCAGCCCTTGGTCAATGTAGGGCAGAGGCCATCGGGAAGTATGGACCCGTTTGTTGAGCTCCCTAAGGTCGGCGCAGAGTCTCCACTGGCCGTTTGGCTTCAATATTCCCAGCACCGGATTATTGAAGGTGATGTGGACGGGACGGATTATTCCCCGGGACTCAAGGTTCTTAATTATTTCAGTAAGGGACTCCATTGATGCGAGAGGCAAGCGATATTGCTTCACAAACACAGGAGTCATGCCAGGGTCCGTGGGGATTGTTGTTGTGTGGATGTCAGTGCGACCACAGTCATATGAGTCTACCGCAAAGAGATCTTGGAAATCCAAGAAAACTTGTTTCAACTTTTGCTTTTGTTCCAGAGTCACACAGGCATCAGCTAGGTTGACTCTCTCTTCCACCATCTGCCTGAAGCCTGGAAAGACTTCTGGTTTGGCTATTTCCGCGGCCTCCTCCAGCTGGGTGGAGAAGTCCCTGGTCAGAGTGCTGATTTGGACCGGAGGCTTCAGGTGGGAAAGGCAGCCCTCATGTACCTGGAAGATCACCTCATCCCTCCTGAAGTCACACGTCACATCTTCCTTACCATAGGGGCAGGAAGTGTACACCAGGAAGTTCCCCCCATGCCGGGTGAAAATCCTGTCTGGTGTTGTATTGTCCTCACTGTCACTGTCAACACAGTCCTTGGGGATTGGTCCTAACAGTTCATTTACAAGATCAATGGAGAAATGTCGGTCATCAACCGCCATTCCAATAATGGTGCCTGCGGCTAGAGTAATACTCTTTAAGTCGCTGTTATCCACCTCTATTAGAATGGTGTCATGTTCTATGTTGACTAATGGAGTTGGGTTTACCCCCAACCCTTGCTGTTGGAAAGAAGCATTTAGATGTATGTAAGCATCAGGGTTTTTCAACTCTTGTCCCCTTTTAACTTTCACTTCCAGGGAGAATTGTCGGGTCCTTTCTGGGATGGTGACTTTCTCTTTAACCTGAATTTCAACTGCATAAGGTAGCAATTGAGCTGACCTAAATGCTTTTTCTGGATCATCAAAGCCCATGGGATTATCCGCTAGTCGGGACCAAGCTTTGAAGTTTATTAGGTCCAAACTAATGGCAAAGCGATTGAGAATGTCACTGCCTAAGTAAATGGCGGCAGTGACGTCTCGCACGACCCAACAATTATGGACTATGCTCTTGTTGCCAATGGAGATTTTGAGCATACACCTGCTTGGCAGGAGATGTTTTGAATTGGGTGCTTCCAGGTCCATTTCGCATTTGTCTATCAGTTTGAAGGTGGGAATGGCTGGATCTTTTGGAAGTTGGCGAAACATGGCTTCGCTGATGAAGCTCTTACCGTTGTTCACACACACTCGAGCGAGAACAGAGTCCTTCCCATCATTTAACTGAACAGGGATGAACAACTGCTCTCCAATTTGCTGAATATCAGCCAGGCTTTGAGCTGATTTCACATCTTTCTGGACTATAGGAGTGGGAGTTTCAGATTGTGGATTGGTATAGAATTTCAAAGTGTTTCCTTCCAGCGTGGAATACCACTTTAGACTGGAAGGAAGGTTGATTTTCAGAAATAGAGAGGACCCCCCATCACCAGTCTGTTGTCCTACTGCTATGACTGTCACGTCTGGAATTTGGTTGTTCTGGAAGTGAAATTCTACTTGGTCAGATTTTTGTTCAACCATGTGGCAGGTGCCGTTTAAACTAACATGGTTGACACTCTGTTTTAATTTTATCGGTCGGCTAGTCTGGGTCCAGAGGACCTTGTTTACGCAATCTATTAGGGGTGACAACCTTCTCAGGAGGTCATTCCCTAGTAAACAAGGGGTGCCCTCTGGGGTCACAACTATGACCGGGTGTTTCAACTTATGTCGCCCAATTTTAATGTCCAAGTCTGCAGTCCCCTCAACGGGAATTTCCTTCCCGTCAAAGTTCTGTAGTTGTCCCGGAAGAGAGGTGAGAGGAATTTGGTAATTCTCTCCCCTTCCTGCATTCAGTTCGTCAAAGGCCCTTCTGGACAGAAGGGTAGCTTGAGATCCAGTGTCCACCAGTGCCGAGATTGTACCCTGCCCCTGTACTTGTACCGGGGCATAATATCTTCCCTCCTTCTCTTCAAGGGGGCACAGGTAATGTACATTTTTGGACAACTGGTGGGCTAACTTTCTGGTTTTGGACATTGCTAGCGAAGAGATTTGGGCAGAATTCTGTGGAGAGTCTTGGGAATCTGAAAGAAACAGTTGGCAACTGGAGATCAGAGCCATTGTGGGTTCCCCTGGTTCCGGTTCTGGGCCGCCCCCCCCTTTTTGGAGGCAGTCCCCAGGATGGGTTTGAACCAGGGGGTTTTCTTGCTGTTGGTTCTGGGATGAGATGGTGGGCGGCGGTAGCTCAGTCTCCACATCTCCCCAGTCTGGATTTGCATCCCTAGGGACCCATTTTTCTTTGGGGGGAGTTCCCCCCTCTCTGAAGGAGAAGATCCTTTTCCCAGGATCCTCTGAGGATCCCTCTCCCTCAAATTGGAAGATCTGTACCTCCTCCTCAAACTGAGTCTGTTTGGGTCTTTTGTTTCTCCTACCCCCCCTCTGCTCCTTAGGAGGCAGACTTTCAGGGGCAAGAGATTTTGTTTCCGGTTCCTGGGTTTCCAGGGGCTGTTTACAAGTGAGGAAGGAAGCTTCCTCCAAGGCTTTACACCCCCCTTCCCTTTGTGCCTCCTCCCTGGGAACCGGTGAGTTATCGGGGTGCTGCCCCCGTCATTGTTCTGGAGCACCAGGTCCAGAGTTGGGTGCGTTCTGCGCCGGCACGCCCATCTGAGGGTTCTGCTGAGCCCTCAGTATGTGACCCAGATCCCGCGCCATGTTTTGAACCTGGCGCTCTAACTGGGAAACCCGCTCAGGCTGATACGGGGCCCTGTTTTCTCCCCTGGGCTGATCCCGGGAAGGGTAGCTGTCCCTCCTCTGGTAATACCCCGGGTTGGGAAGATTTGGGTACCCCTCCACCCTTGGCCTCCCCTCTCCCGGATTCAGTGGTCTGGGCTCAGGGAATTGGGGAAAGAAGGATGGATGGTTTTGGGGTGGAAAGTCGGGTGGATATCTGGGGAAAAAGTTCTGCCCAGGGTTTGGTAAATTTCTGCCCTCCTGTGGGAAGTTTGGAGGGAAGTTCCCTGGGTTAGGTGCTTGGCTGGATCCCCCCCCCTGGGCTGGAGGAGTCCACACATAACCCAGGATGGGTCGATTTCCCTTGTAACGGGGACTTACATAATCAGGAGAGCGAGGGACCCCATTTGTGGGGCTGCCTCCCTGGCTCCCTGTCTGTGACTGGCCCGAGGACCTTCTGGGCCTAGCATTATTAGGTGCAGGTAGGTTTTTAGGCCCCCCCATCTCCAAATCCAAAACGGGGGTGACCTTTACCTCTGCCACCTTGGCAGCAGCAGGGGTGCTGTTGGCTTTGGGGTTTTTCTGGGCATTACTTTTGCTATCTACCGGTTTCTGCACCTCATAGATCCGGGTAGCCTGTTCAATGACCCAGTCTAAAGATCTTTTCTCGTGAAAATCCCTCACGAGCTGGGTCATGATATATTTGGGCAAGGCATGGAAAAACGTATTAATAAATTCCCTGCTATCCGTGCGCACCCTTCTTGTGGTCTGTGCAAAAGCACGTTTCAGTTCTTGCACAAATTCTTGTGGGGCCTGATCCTCCCCACATTGCAAATTGTAGGCTGCCTTGCGAGCCTCTTGAGGATTTCTGTGAACAGAAAAATGTTTCAAGATGGCCGCCTTATAGGTGGACCATCTTGAATGATTTTGGTCCTCCAGCCCCGCAAAGAAACTGGAGTATTCCGGGGAGAAGGTCCACTTTACATATTGAATACAGCTTTGGCTGTCCTTCAAATGGAAAGTCTCCATCATTTGTTCAAACAACTCTAAGTGCTCCCAAACAGAATACTTAGCGTTCTTATGGTAAGGCGTGATGACGCTCCTGATTGCCTTAATCTGCTTTAAGGGGTCCTTAAGCAAGGCCCTTTTTGCCTTATTGGCCTTTTTGGTTCGGGTAACCCTTGTCCATTCATCCTCGGACTCAGAGGCACTGCTCCCAGAGGTTCCCGTCTGTTCTTCCAGGTTTTCCCGGATTCTGCGAGCCTGGGAATGGCTGGCAGAATGTGGGGACCTGGTCTCCTGTGTCCTGCGCAGTTCAGAGGAGTCTTCAGATTCTTCCTTGCTGCCAGGATTTGCTGGGTACCCCCCCACTGACCTAACTGGGCAGAGGTTTTCAGGATGCCCTTAATGGGCCTATTCTCCCGGGGTTCCCCACTGAATTGCACCATGCTTGGGTGCCCATACCCGGATGCCCGCCCCTCCATTCCTGGATGGTACTGGCCTATGAGCCCCATGCTTCTGGCTGGATAGTAATCTGCCATCCCTGTGGCCCTGTGCTCATGTGCGCCAGGGGACACGGGGGTGGCAGAGTCCAGGGACTGAGAGGTATGAGGGCCTCTGGTACTAGGGCTCCTGAGGTTATGCTCCGGAGTTTCCATTTCCCAGCGAACCTCATCTCTATCCGCCCCTGCTCCCTGTTGCAATGCAAGAGCCTGCATTTGTGCCTTCAGTTCCTCAGTTAAGGCCTTACTCGACTCTATCAGTCCCTCCTGCATCGCTACCTGCTGTTGGAGCCTATCATTGTGCTGGCAGAGAGCTTCATTCTCTCTCTGTGTTTCCTGATTGGTCCTGGAGCACTGGGCCAGTCTTTGCTGCAGGAGGGTTACCTCCTGAGCTGTGTCCCTATTGGCCTGCTCCTTTCTTGCTAGAGCATCCTCCACCCTCCTGGTGTGCTCTAGCAAGTTCTGGTGTTCTTTTTGGAGGTCACCCAGTCCCTGGTGGGTCAGGTGATTTTCTTCCATTTTTCTTTTTAAATGGCAGACTTCCTGGCCTAAGGTATCCCTTTCCTGACTGAGAGCCTGCATCTGTGCTGCCAGGTCGTCCCTTTGCCTTTGGAAGGCACCAGCATTCTGGCGCTCCTGATCAAACTCTGCCTGGGTATCCAGGTCTTTCAGAATTAGTTTGTTGCTCTCTGCCTTCACTCTATCTAGGTGGCCTTGCAGGGTGACTACCTGCTCAGCACATACCCTGTTGAAGTCCAATTGTTGCTCCAGCTTTTTCTGGCTTTGCAGTAGGGAGTCCAAACCTTCTTGGTGTTCCTTCTGCAAGGCCAGAAATCTGGTATCCTGTTCTGACTTTTCCTTTTGCAGCACATCCATATCCTCCTTTATTTTAGTGATGTACAGTCTGCTGTCATTTTCTGACTCCTGGCTCCTCTGCAGCCTCTGCTCAGAAGAGACCAGGTCAGATTGGACCTTCTCTAACACCATCTGTTGCCTATTTGCCAGATTTTGGCTTTCAGCACATCTATCCTGCATGTATCCCATATATAGGTACAGGTATGCTGCTATCCTGGCAATCTTATTGTGTTCCTCTTTGGCTTTAGGAGCCATATATGGTTCACTCAGGGCCACATGTAAGGGACCCTGATCCCTCCATGTATCTGACCCTGTTTCCGTGACCTGTTGCATGATGGCCTGCAACCAGACTGTTTGGTCCTGGTGAGTCCACTCACCTCTCACAAATAACTTATGTAAGAAGTGCTCTCTGGCTATTTTCATGTCTACTAAGGTCGTCATTCTAGAGATTGGTCTCTGTCCTGACTTACAGATGTTAGTATTTTATTTTTGCATAACAGAACTTTTCTTGGAGTGTCCCTTTTGAGGAATGCTTCACAGCGTGATGCAGCGTGGTGATCCGACTGGATGTATGTGTCCCGTCAGTTAGCACACTGTATTAAGCTGCACAAGTGGTAAATCTAACCCAACGTCCCGGACGAGCCCCCAATTTGTAAGAGGATTCAATTCAACACTACAGCTAAGTCAACGCCTAGTCTATAATACTGAATGAAAACCCTTATTGATATATCTTTATGTCCAGTTCATGCGTTCTGGATGACTACCCCTATATAACACCCCTCTCTTGGAATCCCCCTGACCCCACTGAGCCAAGAAGTAGTTCTGTTTTGCAAGTTTAAAAGGTTTATTTGATAATTTAAACAAGAGATGTATATATCACACCTTATAATAAATTAATAATTGAATAGCACACTTAATCTGATATGATAAAGATCAACAACGGAGAATCTGGCACTAGCACACTTCTTATAATCACTAATGAGTTGACATGAAATGGATAAGGTAGCACACTGGTAAATAGGAACAAAAGTATAATGTGGTAGAGGATGCTTTATGTAAGCTCAGGTGGATGCAATATTCAATGAATGCAGTACAGAAAATACTCAATATGATTTCAACCAAACAATGTAATCACTTTTCTCTGGCAATCCCCTCCCCCCCTTGATGCAAGGCAAGGAAATGGAAGGAAAACACACAGTTCTCAGAAATGCAATCAAATGTGATTCAGTTCACCCCAGCAAGCTTACACTACAGAAAACAGATAGGAGTTTTGAAAACACAGGCAAAATGCTTTGATATGTGCTAGCAATGGATGAGAAATATGCTGGAAATGCTTTTAATTCCCTTTCAGAGGTTCAGGGTGAGTGGTATCTAGTTAATATTAGTCCAGGCTCACACTAGCAATGAGGCAGGGATAGTTAGCAGGTTAAACGAATTTCTGGCAAATGGAAGGCAAGCAGCAGCAGTTTTTACATGTGAAGAAATTTGCAAATCGCGGTAAAATTCGCGAATGCGTGTTCCGCGATTGCAGTAAAACTATAAGGGGTAGGAATGCGGTTCTAGGTTCGTAGGAAAGCCACGATTCTAACCTTTCAGATGAAAGTTATTGCAAGTCTCTAGCACAAACGGTTGCGGAGATATGAGCGATTTTGTGAAGGTCGTTTTTCAGATTTGAAATTTTAAAGTTCAAAAAGACAAGTGCAGCTTGCAACTAGGAAATGACAAGTGACAGCTTTACAAATGACAGGTGACAGTTAGGAGGCAGTTCTACTTAGATTAAATAGATTGAATTATATTATTTTAACTAGGAGATTGGTTCTGCACAGTTTTCTAGGTACTCACACTATATTCTTGAGTGAAATGGGCCTCGCCATGGATCTGGTCAGGTTTTAAACTCGCCTCTGGTCTCTGCACTTCACAGTGATCTGGGTCAGCTCTCTCTGGTTCTCTGGTCTGGGTCTCTAGTTCTGGATAGATTGAAGTCTCTAGTTTGGCTCTCTGGTGGTTTGATGGAGGTAAAGTGTGGATTTTTCCGGCAGAGCGTCCCGCGGCAGATGGATTTGAAGGTCCCTATCTGTCCTGTCTGTCTGCTTTTATGTGTTTAGAATGTGGGTGTGTTCTAGCATCACTGACCCTACCTCTCTCTCAGCTTCTAATTGGTCAAACTTCCATTTATCATTTGATTGGGGAATGAACTGTGAGTCAGAGGGATGTCATTTTATGGCTTGCAGATAGGACACTCCTCTGTCAGATTGCACACATTCTATATTTGATAATAAAAGACATATTTCAGAGTTACACAGTTGTTTGAAATTACATATACATGGTGTGGCTGAATTTAGCCATGTCTCTGTCCAAATCTGCTGTTTCTAAGAGCTTGCATTCAGAAAGGCACATAATTGACTTTTTAACTGATTTTTCAATTTCTGACATTGACCCAACTTTACATACATGTGCGCAGGGAGTATGGACATTAACTGATGAAGTTTCAGATTTTTAACATGCATACATTTAGAGTAATATCCACTTTTCCGCTAAAACCCCCCTGAACACGCCACCGGGTCGAAAAACCTCTTAAAATGTGGGCAGAAAAATCACAAGAATTATGGTATCATTTATAACATTTTCACATGTCCGCTCTATGAATGATCCATCTTTTTAAAGTTATGTTCTGGCTCCAAAGGGGTGTGGTTTCCTCTCAGCACAAGGTAGAAATACTGGTTTATCCAGTTCTGCCAAGCCAGCTTGCTCTCACAGGCAGTGCCCCTCCCCTTTCCTCAGGAGGAAGCCACTTTTTACGACCATTTACGACTCCTGCCAATAAAACCTTTGCCTGAGCCAGGACAGGGCTTTGTTCACTTTCCTGCAGAGCACAGGTAATTCAATTATCAGATAGATGGCATATCCTTAGTGTGAGCAGCAAAAGGGCAGCTAGGCCTGGGAACACAGCTGTGACTCAAGTTTCACTCCTGATGGGGGTAGTTGCCAGGCAAATTGGAATCTCTTTAAGCTGTCATTTCTGTTCCCCAGTTTCTGCATTCAAATAAAACTAAACATTTTCACATATGCAGCTAGAAGGCTGATTCTAAGTTTAAAACTATGACATTTAAACAATTGCAACCTATGTGACACTCAAAAGTAGGTCACTCAGTCAATTTAAACATTTAGATTTTTTTTTAGTGTCTTCCAGTCCAAATTTACTTAAACTGCTGAAATCCACAGGTCAGCCAGTCTTGTTATAAACCTTCAAGTCACTTCAGAATATAACTTTACATTGGATCCACCTCTCAGTAAGTCTTTCTTTGGCATGTTTTGGGTTCATTTATTCAGTTTTGCAAAAAGTAAAATCTGGTGTTGTTTTAAAATGCCGGCTTTTGGATAGTGGTGAGTACTGGTACTGCACCCATTTTTGGGATTTAAGAAAATGAATTCCCAACAATTCTAGGTTGCATTTGGCAATCAGCATTGCCATTCCCAATGGTTTCAGACTACTGTGCGGGTAGTCCAATGGTGATTTTAAAGCGCTTTGAAGCTAACCGGCGCTACTGTTTTTCCTTTGGCAACCCATTTCCCTCATGGCAACCCGGCCTTTCGTTCTCGCACTGGTGGGTGGCAAGTGAGGCAACCATTTTGGTGTGCGCACAAACTGCGCAGCTTTCCTGGATTTCGGCGCACATGTGGGTTTTCCGCCATCTTGAATTTTCTAAGCCCACAGCACCAAATGTTGTGGCATGATAGCTTAAACGTGGGTCAGGACACCCAACAATGTCTCCCTTGTCTCTACACTGCCTCTGTCCCTCATGTTCTACTCCCTCCACTATAGCACTTCATCCATCAGGGCCATATCTCTAACACAGTTGGCCATACCGCCAACTTGCACTTACAAATGTCTAATGTTGGTGGTCTTTAATCTGTGTATGTCCTCCCATGTATTGTCCTATTTGACTGTTCTTTTAAACCCCAACCCCACTCTCTGGTCGAAATGTCACTCAAACTCACCCCATTGTAAGCAGCTCAATGCTTCCCATCAAATCTGATTTCTTATCTATTGTACGTACATTGTTTTGTGATTAAACAAGCGTTGTTCCGCTTTGTATACATAAATAAATACATGATTATCCAAATCACTGATAATCTCCCTTTCTGGACATCTCCTTAAACTTGGCCTGACAATACTGAATAATGTGCCATACTTGTATGCCTCTTCCTGTCATGGTTTCATCCCCTTCTGATTGAGGTCCTCCCACTGTCCCCTGCCTTGCACTCAGCTGTCCTCATCAACTCTTCAAGTGCTTAATGTTCCTTCACGTTTCATGTTATTCTACATCCTTGTCTAGTTTTCGTTTTTTTTTAATTGTCACCACACTCCACCTTATCTTCCTCTACCATCTCCTGCTGATGTGTATCAACCTTCTCTCTTCCTGAGCTTTCCTCCTGAGACAGTAGGTTCAGAAATCTGCTAGTGACCATGCTGTTTGTCTCTAGTTGTCCATCAGTCCTAATGTCACATAACAATCACATGAATGCCATCGGCGTATTGATTTTATGAAGTTATTCAATTTTGGAGTGTCAGAAAATCCATTGTTTAGTTTATTTACATTGGTTCAGATGGAGATATAGTTTGTGCAGTGCAATTTGATTTGTCAATTTAAAAGCTACTGGCTATCTGTTGGCAATTTAAAAGAGTGGGACGATTTAGTAAAGTAGCCTGTTTATAGTTAGTTGTAATTTATTGATGAGCGGTATCTTTGCAATTATTAAACGGACAGGATATCAAGTCTGGAATTTCAATTTGTGAAGTGAATACATGTTTTAATGGACTAGCATCTCCTACAGTCCAAAGTGTGTGGGGAACCGTTTTGTATCCAAGGTGTGTGAAGAACAAGTTTGCATCCATCAGAATGAAGTCCATTTCTCCTGTGAGTGAATTCTATAGTGGACCATATGCATGTGTGCATTTTTGAAACCGTCAACAAGTGCCTGTCAGTAAATTGATTAGGACGTGGCCACGTAGGCTACTGTAACCTGTAAATGACTCCCATTTTCAGTTCCATGAGAGCTTAAAGTGCACTCAAATCAATGCAACTGTATCTGTTTAATGTTTTAAAAAGCAAACTTTTCCCAATTGAAAAGAGAGGCGACAAGGGACCAACATGTGTCTACAGTTGTGTGGATTCATTGATCAGTGCATAGCCTAGTTCATAAGTGGAAGGTATGAGTTTTGTGACTGAAATTATATTTTTTTGGATTGTCATTGTACTATTTTTCACTTTTTAAAAACTTTAAAAAATTACTGGTGAAGGAACTACATGCCACTTATTTGAATGTATTTCACATTTTTATTTTAGTGTATGTAAAATGGAGCTATCTTTATTAAATACTAGAATTCGTGTGTTGTATTCTGATAATTAAAGAGCATTTTAGAATTAAGGGGATAACATATTGACTATTGAGAATGAGTGAATTTGCATGAAGATAATAATAATAAACTAGGAGGTGAAACATGATGTCTGAGAGGAAAAAAAAAACAAATAGTCGCATTATTTATGTTGGAACATAAAATGCACTACAGCAGATTATTATGGTTCTTGGATTTCATAGTACTTTTTTAAATGCAAAGAACACCAACAATGATTAATAGTAGATGATAGAATGCACTGGCCACAGACATCCAATGCTAATTGGGCTTGCCGTGTAAGAATGCATTTAAGGCAATCTTCATACTTTCTTACTTGTCAGAGATCCATTGGGCATAGATTTGAATGAATGCTGAAGTAACTCAGATCCCCCCTGTACATGAACGGTTTCACTGAGCACTTGTATAGTCTCACACAAGATTATTAGGGTAGCAGATATTTTAAAATACACAATGCTGGCTGGTAAGTTTCAGAAAGGTTAATGAACACGTCCCACGCACTGCCAGAAAACGCATATATGGGTACAAATAAAGTCCCAGAAGGCAGTTTGCACCAGTGACTTTGGACATTGTCCTGTCAGACAAGGAGGATTCAACCGCAGAAACCTTTATCAAACGCACAAGCCTGCATTAGCACAATATCAGTCGTCATTGCCACAGATGGTTAGCTGCACGAATTTCAACAAGATCTACAAATGAACAACTACGGCTCACTAATAATTGACCAAAGAACAAATGGAACATTCTGAAGGATCAATTGCAACACTCCCATGAACAGTATCTGCAAAACAGTGTCAGTTCTTTAAATATTATAACATTGGAAGAGTTCAATTCGTACCCTCTTACCGCCCATAATTAAAGTTTGCTAAAAAGATGTCACATTACGATAATTATGATTATACTGTATGCGTTATTGTTATTATTATCATTACTATTGCAAACAATAATAGTAATAATAATAATAATAATAATAATAATAATAATAATAATAATAATATTATGTTATTTATACCGCACTTTTTTCCCACTGAAAATGTGTATGTACAATTATTATTACACCCCCCAAATGTCACTTGTTTCATGAGATTTGAACGCACAAAAAGAAGAAGATGAATCCTGTCCAGGCTGCCTTCATCACATTATACACTGCATCTAGGCTTCACCTTTATAAACCTTTCCCTCATTTCTGGCAGTTTCAAGCCCTAGAATAATGTTCCTAATTGGACGTGTGTCTGATATTTTGCAGCCTTTTGACGGCAACTAAACTGTGGATTACATTTCTTATTCTTTTATCTGTCTCCGCACTCGCCTTCTTTTTGGGTGTGTATGCAAAATACCCCATACAACTAATCGTACATGCTGGCTAAGATGACTAACTTCGCCTAACCGAGTGTGTTCCGCAGCATAAAGTCTTATCCCACAATGGCTGTAAATATGCTTTCTTTCCATTGCTACACAGACAGATGATATGTGGTGAAGAGTAGGCGCACCTAAGATTGTAACCTTCATACTTTGATGCACTCCAGGGATTATGCGGCAGATAATGTGTTAATCTTAAATCTATGAACAGAGCAGCAAGTCTGTTAAACTACCCTGCTGAAAGCAGGAAAACAGAGTGACTCTTGGCATGCTGCAGTATAGAACATCAAATTGTGTTTACGAAATACAGAAAAAACTGAATGTAAGTAGCAAAAGATTACATGTTTTAATTAAAGCTATTGTTGAAGATTTTAGCAGAAAAGACAAAATGTAATAAAAATACATGAACATGTATTACTGTGATAATACTGCATGTAAACAAAATACGCAAAAAGACCCTCCCTACGCGCACCCACCTGAATTGTACCAACACTGTGCTCAGTACCCATTGTGAAACTCCAAAGTACACCATACCACAAACTTGTAAAACAAAAAGGCAGACTTGTAAAAACACCGAGGATATCCTGTGCATAGGCCTCAGGTTTTACTGGCGTATCAACTCCTGCACCCACTACAAGATAGGTGTGCAGCCTGACATAACTCCCATGCGCAATTGTGTCACATATAAGCAGGCAATGCTTAGTTATTCATATGAGTTACACAAAGAGCAAAAATAGGCACTTCTTGACTAAGAGAGGTGTTCCTTTACAATTGCCATATCAAGTTTTGGCTGCTAACTGGCCGTCAAATTGAACGGTTGCTCAGCCTTCTTCAGAGCAAACAGAGTTTTACTTTAATATTAATATACTTCATTTATTTGCATATGATTAACAAGTAATCTTTGCAAAAATACCAAAAACAATACATACACAATTTAAATTACAACAAAGAGAGTTTTCTGATAGGGAAGCAAACGTGAAAAACTATGTGTGTGAGGTTAGTGTATTTCAGTGTCTTTAATGGTAAAAGACAGATCATCTTGATTGAATTACACAGTCCTCTTCATTGTGTCCTGCATCCCCTCTACCACTTGGAGTTTAGTTTCGAGCACACGTTGCCTGGCACAGGAGATGAACTGAGTGCAGAGTGGTTAAACAACAAAATGTTATCGGTTATAGACCCCCGGTCAGCCCTCACAACAGATCAGCATTGGTACTTCAAGCTCTCAGTATTGAGTAATTATGCATGAAATTGACAGCTCATTCTCACCCTCTGTTGTTTTTTGCAATTGACCCCACTTGGGGTTGCTGCTTTATGAATACTTTTGGTGGATTACCTCCTCTTTTTGTTGCACTATAGAACATCAGCATTTCTTTGTGTGAATATAGGAACTCGCTTCACTCAGGCCTAAATTTAAAACCAGTTGGAACTTGCTCTTTCACCTTATCTCAATAACATCTTAGGAGGCAGAACATCTAACTGATTAAAACCATTGGAGGTCAACTAAAATCTGGGTGCTGTAATCAGACTTGTGGATATGCATCCCCATGGCAGATAACCTGCACCACCAGGCAGCAATTGGTTGCTGCGTGGTGGTGCTTGTGACAAATTGGATTTCACTCTGCAGGAGTACCAGGATAAGATGGGGTAAAATGGCCGACTCAGCCCTCACACTTCTACAAACCAAAAACCAACACAAGTATAAAGGTAAAACAAGCACAGGTATGAGATATACCTCCTTCACCTTTTTGTGGTAACATGGGCCGAGGGAAGGATAGGCACTTAAGAGGGGTGTGAAGGTTAACCATTAGTGACCCAAGAAAAATAGTATTATAGTCCATAATAAAGGGAATGTTCAATAAAGGTTCTATAAAAAGACATATACTTTAACTCAACACACCATCTGCAATATAATGAAAAGAAATACACATATATAAAAAGCCACCCAGAAGGAAGAACAGAGAAGATGTGACAGTCTGAGGAAACTAGCACTCTGAGCATAGTTCCTGGGGTGGTCGGTAAATTACTAGCCACAAGAAATGATTTGTCCTTGGTGAAAACAGGAGCAATTGTGACCTAACCAGTCTCTAGGGCCCAAGTGGACCAAGAGGCAGTTCAGCATCACCAGTACCTGGATTCAGTTCTTGGTGGGTTGACAGCATCAGGCCTGGTGTCTTAAATGCCGGTAGGGGTTGATGAGCGATGCCCCAGTGGTTTGAGTTGGCGGGCATTGGTCATCAAAGTTATGATCTAGGGGATGTTGATGTGCAGGCTGATGAGGTGGCCGTTCACGTGCTAGGTGGTTAAAGCCATGGTTGTAACCCCTTGTTGAAGTCAGAGTCTGAGTCACCAGTGTTTTGAATCGGTTCCCGAAAATTGAGCAGTTGATTCAGACCTAGCAGGTGATGGTCTTAGCTATGACACAATGGAGCATTGAGCTGGTTTGAAGTGCAAGTAATAGTTTAGATTTTGAGGGGCGCAAAAGCCAGTGTTGGCACCTTCTCTCTCGTTGAAGGTGTGGTGAACAGAGAGCTTCGGCTGGTCTAGCCCTCTGGCTGCTCTGTGGCCCACCCAGAGGGAAGGGAGGGCAAGAGGATTCTGTTCAAGGTCTGCTCTCCCAGGATTAGGAGGATCCAGTGCAGAGTGCAGGTCTCGGTTCACAGCAAAAGGTCACTCCTGATATGCCCTGGGAGTGTGTAGGCGACAGAACCTCCTTCTGCCATGGAGGGCTCCTTCTTCACCTCATGCTGAGGGCTTTGGAAGTACAACCTCCCCAAAGGAAGTGCAGTGAGTTCTTCTTAGGCAAATTTTGTGTCTTGAGAGGATCTGAGAGGATCTGGTTGAATCCAAGAGAGAGAATCTTAGGAAGGGGTAAAAGACCTCTTCTTTTAAAGGCAAAGGCCTACAGGTGATTGGTCTTAAGTTAGCGGCTGTGTCTGGCAGATCATTTTACCTGTCCTCACAAAGAGATCAAAGAAGAAGCACAGCCATCTAGATTCCAACCATCTTCCCAGACTACACATCCCCTTGCACAGCAAAGCTGACTCACAGGATCTGACACATGTGCGATATCAATTGGGATGTGGTAGCCATGATCATAAGTAGTTCCATGCACTATGGTCACACTCAGGCATAGCATTTATTATACCATGTCATCAACATGGGTTACTTATGATCATCATAGTTTCGGTACAGGGGGGGCATAGCTTCAATGCCACCACTGCACTGAAGTGACTTGGCAGTTGCTGCAGCTGTCAAGTGGGCATCTTGTAACCCTTGAACCTGCTCTACACCATAAGTGGAGGAGGAGCTGTTGCTCAGGCTACAATATGCTTTTGTCATGAAGCTGAGGAAAACGGGAATCTGCTTAGTAGACTACCCTTTTGGAGACGGAATTACCTGCATCATTTTATTTAATAATAAAAATTACATAAGCTACAAACGCCAAGGCCTTGAAACCTTCCCAGTTGGCAATTCCTCACAATGCTGAACATGAACATGCAATTTTGGGGCTACTAAACCAGGCAAGGATGACTGGGAGGAATTCCACAGGTTTCTCATAGCCTGGATGTGGGGCAGGATGGGGGCCTGCTGGTATTGCAACAAACTCTTGCCCATATTAGCAATGCTACCTCCCTCTTCAATATCTCACTGGAAAATATCGATTGATTAAGTATATTCCATTGCTCTGTTAAGATAGTGAGAAGAAGGCAGCAGAGGTGCATACCTGATTTCAGGCAGAGGTTGATATAATGGCACTTTTCTGGTCGTAACGCAGCCCCTAAATCAGATGGTGTGCTGCACATTAGCAGAAGATGGCATTATCCAACTCCGGACAGACTTTAATTTCCGGTCTAAGGGGAATGTAACTTTTCCTGTAACTTAGAATGTTTCTCCTTAGGTTAAAGGACTACAGAGATAGATATTTCCAGAAACAAAAATCCTAATAGGTACTTCCCGTCCTAAAAAGATTGGAACTGGAAATTGGGGGAATAGGCCCTTCTAGATTTTTACAGAGTTTTAATCAATGAAGCTTGTGCAGAAAAGTCAGTATGATACATCTAGTCTGTTACATTAACAGTTGACCTTCTTAAGTTTTCATTCAGGGGCCAGTGATTTTCAGGCCAACCAAACTCAATGTAACAATGTGCAGCTCAGCCACATGGCCAGAGACGTCATTTGGGATCGCCAGGGGTCACACCTGCGACCCCTGTGGTCTCCCTTGCTAAAGATAAAAAAGAATGAAAAAAACATTTTTTTTTCTTTTTCTTCTTTACAAATTTGAAGCTCCTGGGCTGTGGCCAATGCCATGTGGCTCTATGTTTCTAGAGTGGCTGGCTTTTTTGCTCAGGCTTCTTGAAATAAAAACAGGGTGGTCCACAAGTGTAACACTTTGAGCAGGGACCCTAAATAAAATAGAATAGGAATAACAAATAATTTGTCTTTCTCGAATTCTTTACAATAGTTGCTAGACTCTTAAATGGTTTATTCCAGGCATACTTCAGGGGGTGAGTCACTGATTTAGTCGGTTCTTAAACACCTCAAATTCACAATGCAGACAAAAACCTCCAAAAAGCATTTGAGTAGAATAGCATCCATTTCGAACTGCTTTTCGCAAGTTGCAGTTAAAGCATGTTTTTTTCTGTTGTTGTCTCTGTTACAATCAAAACAAGAAATTCCATCTCGGTGTCCTCAGTCACTTGACAAAATCCTTGCGCCTAAATGCTTGTGTACAGAATAGAAATGTTTGACCATAGCACAGAAAGTGGCCCTTGATTTCCTTGTGCCACAATTAATGCTTTGTTCTAATGTGTTCATCTTCCCTATCTCCATGGCATGCTGTTCCGGATGTTTGTCTGCATGTAGGAGGAAACAAGTGCGCAGAATACGGGTTGCCATGCGAGTGCATGGCTTTTCCTGCGCTACTCTAAATTCTTTAATACACAGTTATGAACCCTCCCAATGGTATGTATTTTGCCAACCTCTGAAGCCTGAAAAGTAGATCCATGCAGGCCTGGCATTTGGCCAACTTTGCACCAGATCTGCAGATGAACTGGCCTGCTGTTAAATCTCTGTTACCAGTTTAATGGTATCCACTACAGAGTGTAATTTGCTTTCTGACTTGCTCATTTTACTATACAGATACGACAACTATGTCTGGTAAGATACCTCAGGCGGTTGAGTTCTAGCTGCTGCGATGTGTGTGTGATCTGCAGGTTGTAGGTTCGAATCCCGGCAAAGCATTTCATCCTTCTGAGGTTGATAAATGAGTACCACCACAGGTTGGGTGATATTGTATGTTTGTTCTATATATGTAATATAATAACACATCGTTATCATTTGGCCTTGGACATCTGCTTGCATTCACAGTAATTTGGTAATATGGACCTATGCACTATGATGTTAATGATACATATGGTGATCCATTCTTGTATGAAATGTATATCCCATTACAGTGATATTGTAACCATATTTGTTGTAGTGTAGTTAGGAACAATGCTAATTGATGTCACCTCCTTTTTTTTCAAGTGGTGACAGGTCGTGTTCCACTGCTTCATGAGATGTCACTTCGGGGTGGGGTCAAATTACATCACTAGCTGTGATGTCATCAGAGTTCAAGGGTTGTGTGATGTCATTTCCACTACCCCTGGCATTTTGGTAAAATGACATCCCTGCACATTACACAGGCCACATCCTCTTCAGGACATTTCCATTATACCTAATGAGATGTGATCAGTGTTCCAGTTTTCAGGCAGCTAAAACCACCTTCACAATCTAATGTGGGGCATATTGGTAGTCATACTTGTTCCTCGGATGGTGCCTTACTTCATCTTTGCACTGCCTTTAGACACTCACATGCTTGCTAACCAATCACTATTCAGCATGCACTACCTTCATAGCATGGTTCTGGCTCCTACATCATTGCCAGGGCTGCAGTTCAACACTGTCCGAGGATCATGTATACTGATGGCCAAAAGTAAAATACATTGATAAAATAAATGTCTGGTATAAAGCTATACCAGACCTGCTGACGCCAATTGGGGTAGAAAGTACTACCATATGTAAGTACTACAATGATTTATATCATATTGTCTGTATTAAAATAAACAAATCACACAATTACAAACAAACATAGAAGTAAAAACAGATCTTTTTAATCTTCTTGTATTGTGTTATAGGTACAGAGGCCACTTTTGCTGATGCATTTTGGACTCAAGTCCATCATCAGGGTGTGTTCTAATAAATAAATTAAAGCATACATCTATTAACACATCCAGGTTTGTTTTGTTATATAAGTCACAAGAGCTACTATACATAGTAAAAACTATAAAATAAAAAAGTATAATCAAATCATAAGAGGACTCTGTTGGAGTAGTACCTGTTGTCTCTGTATGTGTTCAAAGAAGAAATCTGAAGTAGTGATACAGATCACTACAAGTCACAGCAGAGGAACCTGCAATGCAAATTTGTGTGAGTCAGTGTCTTAGACAAGTGTTGTCATTTGGGCAACCAACTGGCTATCCTACATTAGGAAGGGCCATGTAAATAGCCAAAACTCTAAATGGTGAACACAGGTAGTGAGCTAAAGGACGAGAGGGCTTACATCTATGTTCCTGTAATGGTGTGACTATGCATCCACCTATTCCATTGGATCACAGTGACCGCTCAGTTGGAATGTTTGTCAGCTCTGTAAAGGATACACGTGCTTATGAGCATGGGATAGAGCTGGTGTAATGTTCACTACTAACTAAATGTGGGGATATATTGAAAGAGAGCCATGTTTGTGCAACGCATCTTAACTCACAGTAGTAGATGCAGTATAGTATTGGTGCCAGCTGGCTGGTGCCCCTAAGATCCTGAACGTCTCACGAGTTGCAAAGAAGCCATGTGGGGTGTTGGATACTAACAAAAAATGGTCTGTGCTGTGAGCGTAGGACCATTGCCTGAGGTGGGTGGTTACCTGGTGAACTGTCTGGGCGTTCTCCAATCGGTCGCAAAAAAACAAAAGTGTCAGCGGTTGCCATGGGCACAGAATTTGTCCATGGTGGGTGTGCGACCAATGTCATTATGCACATGCGCGTGACAGACTTAATGTTGTATTGTATTAGTATGTAGTCCTAGATGGTCATTGGTTTACCAAGCCAACGGGGAGACGTATGGCTCTGTTATACCCGTTGCTAGTGGTTACTGTGTATGTAAATCTAAAGAATACGGAATTACAATCAAACATTCATAAAACCAGACGTGGTGTGCACTGTCACCGGCTGGCAGAGCATAAGTAGTCTGTAAATAGAACCAAATTTGTGTGAGAAAATCCCCTATGTGTTATATATTCATGATACAGAGATTAATCAATGTGTTGGATCCGTAAATTGTAAATGTTTATAACAATCAATGTTACAGAAATGAAAAACAATAATTAGGCAGCATGACTGATCATGTTGAGTTAAAGTCTGATAAGGTAACGAATGAGTACGACATCGTATATCTATGGCATATAACGTGAGCGGACACTTTTCCATGTAAACCGAAGATCGACATGGTTACAATTGTATCTAGAGATACTGCGATGACAAGAATACATATAAAGGAGAATAGAAAAAGAATGTTTTTTTTCTGTTGACAAGTATTCACATTGATTCCAATCCTGATATGTTCTTGCCAAACTAAATTGGTGTACAGAATTCAACACGCTGCAGTGTACGGCTAACTTGGAAAAAAATAGTCATGTAATCGAAGAAGAATATGCAAACAATAATTAACCATTGCATGTTACGTCCAATGAACAGAGTCAACCTATGTACATATTCTGTATCTATGTTGAGATAGCTCAACATAGCATCAGTACTTCAGATACACAATTGGAATATATGGGAGTCCTGCCTTGTAATCGCGGTTACCGAAATGAGGAGCACTCATGGTATGGTATGGCTGATCAAGTGGAGATAAGGCCTAACAAGATAATTGATTAGTAGGACGCCATCTATCTGTAGCATATAATGTAAAACTGCACTGTTCTTATGTAAGCTGAAATGTACTTGGTTACAATTGAATACAGAGGCACTGCAATAGCAGAAATAGATCAAAATACAAATCAAGAAAATGTTTCCGTTAGCGAATATTCAAATTGATTCCAGTCATAACATATCCATACCTTGCTGAATTGCTATACTGCACTGTGTAGCCTAGTATAGAAAATAGAGTCATGCGATGGGAAAAAGGATATGTAACTAGTGATTGACCATGGTGTGATGCGCTTATTGAGCAAAATCAAAATGTTCTGTATCTATGTTTAGGTAGAATTGGACAATGAATAGATACTCAAACATAAAATAGGAATTTATGACAGTTTGAATTATAAAAAAACTGTATGTAAACATAAATGTGGGTCCTTGCATAAAATATATTTATGAACGTCATGGCTTAGAACAATGAATAAGCCTAAACTCGAGGAGTCAAGCAATGATATCAGTGGTGACACAGTAACTGTCCCCTGAGTTATAGGAAACAGTGCGGGTCCAGTTCTTCATTAAGTCTGTGTGGGGTAACTGAATCCAGTTTGTCTATTCATAATGCTTCTCTCTGAAGTAGTTTCTTTGTGACATCCATTTGGCAATTCTTAGTATTAACAACCTTCAAAAGGTGGAATTTGATCTGGGATAATCGATGTCGCTCTTGATGAAAGCGGCGTGCCACAGGGGAGGTGCGGTTATTAGTTCTAATGTTGAACTTATGCTTATTCGACCTGAATCATACATTCCTACTGGTTTGTCCAACGTACAAAAATCCACATGGGCATTTTATTGTATAGATGACATGCTCAGTGTTGCATGTAGCATAATTGCATAACTTGATTTTGCTCAATGTCCTGGGGTGTGTCACAGAATCTCAACAAGACATGCAAGGAAATGTGCCCCTTTTATCTGTGAGTTCAGGGTTCTTGTTTCTGGTACCTGTTTTAAGCAGTAAATCCCTAAAGATATCACTCCTCTGAAAGGCAAAAATATGTTTTTCTTTGAATAGATCATTCAATCTGTTGTTACTATGTAAAACACTCCCATGCCTAAGGAACGATTTCTTAATTCTGGGAGTTTGAGTGCTGTATTTGGTTACAATGACTATGTGTTTGTCCTCACCATTAGTTCTGACCTTTGGGGAGAGTAGCGAGGCACGTGTCTTGTGGTCCCTTTGTTAGTTGCTGATTTCAGTTGTACCTCCGAATAGCCTCTCTCCTTGAATCTTTTAAGCATCCCTTCTTGCTTCTGTTGTTGCTCTGTTTCTGAGCTTACTATCAGTTTACCTCTTATCAGTTGGCTGTATGGTAAGCTCTTTATTGTGGATGGTGGGTGAAAGCTGAGCCTGTGAAGAAGATTTTTGCAATCCGTTGGTTTGTGGTACAGTGTGGTTTCAAATCCTGGGGCCTTGTGTGCAATTTGAACATCAAGGAAGTGAATATCTGGCTTGCCTATTTCATGCGTGAATTGGATTCTAGGATCAATTAAGTTGATATATCTCAGAAATGCTTACCGATTTTCTAAGGAGTCCTTCCAGACCACAAAGTCTTCTATATATCAACCCCAAAGGGTGATACATTTTTGCCAAACTGGATGTTTGATGATATGTTCTTCGTCAAATTTCAACATAAATGTGTTAGCATAGGCAGGGGCCATGAAAGCCCCATCGCTGTTCTGCTTGTCTGGAGATAGTAGGTACCATTGTATTCAAAGTAAGCATTTTATGAGATAAAGTCTCACATGATTATAATCAATTCTTTGGAAGCACCAATCTCCTCTTCCTGAAGAAGGAGCCATTCAATAGCTTGTTGACCTAAGTTATGCAGAGTAGAGGTATACAGACGACAAACATCGATGGTAACCCGGATGTTAGTTTCTTCAATCGCAATGCTTTTGAGACGATTCAGAAAATCTGTTGTATTCTTGATGTACATCGGATACCTTGTCTTATAGGGTGAAGAATTGTGTCAATATAGATACCTAAAGGTTGCAATATGCTGTTAGTCGCTGCAACAATGGGACGTCCAGGAGGTTCAACCAGAGACTTGCCTATTTTTGGGAGTAGGTAAAAATGCAGAGTTGTGGGATATTCTTGTGTAAGAAATATATGGGTTTTTTCATTAATCCAGTTGTTTTCCAAAAGCCATGTCAAGTATTTGTCTTAGATTCTATCTAATGTCTCCTGTTGGATCAGACGGGAGGTGTTGATATATACTGCCATCTCTGAATTTTCTTGTACCTTTGTCATTGTAGTCTCTGGTGTTGAGTATGACAAGTGCCCCTCTCTTATCCGCTGGACGGATGATTATACTATCCTCTTCGTAAAGGTTCCTGATGATACTTAGGTTCTTGTGTTTGCGTGGCTTGTAAGAGATTTTTCGCAAATCTCATAAGAGTGTCGCATGAAAGACATCAATAGTTCTAAATGGCAAAGGTGGGAGGAATTTACTTTTTGGTTTAAAATCAATGCATTCAGTAGGAGATTCCTCTGTTGTTGGGGTATTGAGAGAAAAAAGGTTTTGAGTTTCATTTTGCTGATGAGTTTGAAAACCTCTATCTTGGTGTTAAATTGGCTGGTGCATGTGGGCACAAATCTGAGGCCTTTTTGCAAGATTGTGGTTTCTGCTGTTATTAAGATGCAGTCAGTTAAATGAAACACTAAGTTCTACTGCTCGGCTATCGTCATTCTGGTATCTGTGGCCCTTCTTTTCCTGTGGCCCTTCCTTGTTCTTTTCTTCTGACGTCTGTCCCTAAAAAAGATTGTGGAGCGTGTGCTAGGTCTTCTTTCAAGATCCTCGTTGATAGTCTGTGGTTGCACTTCTCCTAAATTCACACTTGGTACCCGGGGTGTAGTTGGTCTAGTGTGGGCATCTGAATCAACCAGCATTGACAGTACTCTCCCATGCCTGACTCTGACCATGACAAAAGGATCCTGCTTTGAATCACACCCATTACTTTTCATATGTTTTCCACTACTCCAATAATTTCTTATTTTCTGTTTTAACTGACCTTGGCTCTATTTGCTATCCACTTGCTACTACTGGTAGTTTGCCAAATCATCCTAGCTTTACTGGTCTTCATCGCTTAGAAAAGTTTAAAGACCAGAGTGGTCTGGAAAAGCAATCATTCACCCATTCATATTGCCTCTTCTTCCCCCATTTCTTTGTCTTGCCTCTGTTGCCGTGCACTAACTTATGGTGAATTTCTGAAGACGTTCTTCAACTAGTACATCTTGGTCCTCTCCGTTGTGTCCTTCACATTTCCTATGACTGCTTCCAATATGTTCCCAAACTGCATCTCCATCTCATTCCATTTGAATTGTTCCAGTCCTGTTAGAAACCCTCAAGGAACACATTCAAGGTATTTTTCTTTGCACTCCCTCAACAACACACAATTTCCCCTGCCTTTCCTCGTGACACATGCCTTCTCAAATGCCTGCATCTTCACTTCCAGCATTAGTTCAAATCCATCAAACGCAACCCTAATCTGGGTTTTCAAGCCACAATCTGATTGACAACTCTGAACACTACTACTTTCTCCCAACTGTGGAAAATGGTACCCCTAGTCCTTACTGGAAGTTGCCTACTCTCAATGCACATTAGCCAATAGGCACAGAGCTAATGTGCATGACATACTGGTCGAAACTGAGGTTGTTTTTTCTTGTGCTACAGTACCTCTGTCTCAAATATCATAATCCATAAAACCAAAATATACTCTTTCAAAAGCTTGGTTTGTAAATACATTGTGGACTACTCTTCAAGTCTGACAATTGTCACCATTCATCAACCAAGAGATGTAACATTATTTGTTGAGGAATAGGCAGACTGTATCTCTAACCTACAAGCTACTTCTGATTCATGATTGCAATTTGAGTGCTAGGTACTTGTATTGTTTGCTTCGATTGTGTAAATAACCACCATTACCAGGCTTTTTATATTCTATGTGATTTTTTGGATGTGATACTTTGGCTCCCAGCCCCTTCACATATGTGTGACAATAAACTGGATGACAACTGGTCATAACCATACCTAAAACTTACCCAATCCACAGTCACTTACACCCCCACGTCCTCCACATAAAGATTGACTGATCCAAGAGAGCACCCCACTCTTACATGACGCAAGAGTAAGAAGTTGAAGTAAGAACCACTTAGAGTGTCACACCAGCCGCTTTTTCAGCTACTTTATTAATCATCTCTTGTTCACTGTTTCCCATGACTCCCTTTTTGATGCCCTTCACAATGAATGAAAAATTAACTCAACAATCTTGCTTCTATCCTAAATTAAATAGCCAAACTCCACACAGAAGTCAGTAACTGGGTTGAGTTGCAACTCTACAAAAAAAAAACACATAAATCTCTGGACTGCCATAGGCATGCATCCAAGGATTTGGAAGATACAAATGCATGTCTCAGACATCTGAACAGATATTAAGCTACTATCTTCCATACAAAAATGTCTTGCTTCATAACCTGATCTCTTCCATGTCTAATCCCAGAGCTAGGCTTTTGTGGATGTATCACAATGGCCTACAGAATGTTCACCAATCACCTCCTACGCTTTTGCAGACTCCCTTCTGTTTCTTCTTATCTTGAGGAGTTAATGCCAGAAATAGGTCAATCTCCAGTCACCCTTGATTCTCGGCTCCTCCAATCATAGACCCAGCAAGTAATACCTGTTTCTCTTCCTTTACACAGATCCCTTAATCAGAATGTGTGCTGTTGTTGAAGAACATCAAAGTTGCCTCTTATTAAGTTGAACAATGTTATTTCAAAACTATGAATGACAATATTCTCTCCCGTGTCTCAGACTTGACATTTCTGGTGAACATCTTCATGGGCTTTCTCTAAAAATATCTTGCATCTCTCCTTTCTTTAAGAAAGCTAACAATGATCCCAATAACACATAACGATTTCAACATCACTGCTGACAAAACTTTAGTCTGAAAAATCTTGCTAAAAGATAGTGGCAACTCAACTATGAGTTTTCTACGAATCTCTGGGAATTCTGCATGGTCACCAATAATGTTTTAGACGAGCCAAAAGCACTGAAATGCACTTCTGTACCTCGAGAGATGAGGATTTAATAGCCCTTCTTATCCTTCTCAACCTCACGGCCGCTTTTGAAACTATGAATCATATGACCCTTCTTTGATGCTTAGGGGTGTCCTTTGAGATTTCTGGTTCAGCTCTCTGATTTATCTCATCCTTCCTATCAGACTTGGAAATACAGATTGAATCCAGCCAAAGCTCTGGTTTCCCCCAATGCTGTTCAATGCCTACCTGAAACCTTATCTCCCCAGCTGATCACATTTCCTGATTTTTCAAATGTTTCAAATGTACGTAGACAACACTCATATTGCTTTCCACAGGCACACATCTACATTACTTTGTCACTTCATCAATTCAGAAATTCATCATCATTTCTCAGAAGGTTTGATTCATATTAAGGTTTGGATGATTTACAACAGCTTTTGCCTTTATGGTATGAAGGCAGAGATCATCAACTTCAGCAACTCCATGCCTTCTGCTCCCCCACCCCTATGCTTGGCCATCTGATCTGGGGGCTCTCCTGACCCGCTCTGCTTCACCCAGAAATTGTAGACTTATTTTTGACAATGTACTGTACTATGCAACATAGACATGGCAAATCACCTACACACATGTAAAAAAAAAATACTTTCGTTTTCAGGACTTCCTTTGGTCACGACTGTTGTGTTTCCTGCCTTTTTGACTATTCCTACAAATGGCCACTGCAATGTCCTATGTCTTCCCTTCTTGATAGATCAACTTCATGGTAGCCATTGATCTATTGTGCACTTACAATGATGTGATAAGCTCTTACCAATCAGCTTCCTGTAAATCTAGCCATTATGTGCTAGTATTTGTTCGCAATTCTGAATGAGCAGATGTTCTATCACCATGTTCTGCTGCTTGCTTGACCATTCCCTCTCTGAATAAGACTGAGCGATATTGTGCTTCTTTTCTCTTGCCTGCAATAACCATCAGCATCTCTGTGGGCCCTATTCTAATCTGTTCTGCCAGACTGCAACACTTGTAGGCACTTATCTGCACGAAAATGTACTGCTCACTTTCTAAGCCTGGTTGAATGCTTGCCTGGAGAAGTCATTATGAGTATGTAAAAAACCAAGTGACCAACAGGAGTTACCATTGCACCAGGTATCGCTACGACTAAGTGGACTAATGTGGCACATTTTCAAAATAAGAAAAGGGGTGTCAGCCATACACCCTTCGGTTGGGTATTTTCTTTTATTATAATAATAGGTTTATTGTGATATAGTTCAAAATTTGAACTTTACACAAACTTAGATATATAAAATGCAATACTTATTCACAAGTTTCAACAAAGTATAAAATACAAATATCTATATATACAGAATCAATATTAATTAACTAAACAGAAAGACAAAAAAACATGAATTACAAGTCATAAAATACATGTGTGACCGTATAAATTCAATGCAATTCTACAGTTCATCAGGAAATACAATCAAAATGTCAGGGATGGGAGTAAGAACTTAGATAAGTCACAAAATAGATTCCCAGAATTCCAGGTGATTTCAGGGATAAGTGATTCATCGGCTTCGACAGTAAGTCTACAATCATTTCCATTTTCATTTTCATTTTGGTTGTAAGTAATATTGACGTTAAAACCCAGCATTCTCTTAAGGAACCCTACAAGGAGTGGAAAGGATTTCATCCTTGATTGGTAAGCAAAGTTTTCACATGTTGCCACACCCTGAATAAAGCAAGTTGCACAGTGAGAGTATCCGAATTCAAACAATAGGCCCAGAAAGAATCCACAGTCATTTCCTCATAAATGTGGACATATCTACCCAACATGCACATGTATAGGGGCCCCAAGTTAACACATTGTGTGAGTACGTGTATAACAGATTCTAATTTTCTTCAAGTGCTATCTTTAAGCGGGTGCCCAGGACAGCCATTACTGGGAGTTGGTTTATATGGAGCCTCAATAGAAACTGTTTTACACCTGGTGCGGGACACAAAAGTAGGTAAGGCTGGGCTTTCTTGTATCGATGTACTACCTGCGACACTGCATTATTTGGAATGCATCAAGAACTTTCGCCAACGCACTGTGCAGTAACTACAAAAAACTGTAGAACAACTAAAAGGCAAGCAAAATACTAAATTAATCAGGTGGTAGTTAAGCGGAAGAAAGTGAATTGAGTAAATGAACTTTGAGTCAAGAACGGAAAATATGAAAAGATGGAAAGGAATACATGTTTGTTGGCAGTCAGGGACGTCATTTCGTCAAAATTCCAGGGGTAGCAGAAGTGACATCACATGACCCCTGATGACATCACAGGAAGTGATGTCGTTTGACCCCTTCCTGATGTGACATCACGGGAAGCGATGCAACACAACCTTTCACCCCTTGACAAAACAGGAAGTGGCATCACATACCATTGTTTCTAAGTACACTATGAAAAATATGGTTACGATATTACTGTAAAGTGATATACATTTCATAGAAGAATGGATCACCATATGTATCGTTACTATCAACACATTTACCAAGTAACTGTGAATGCAAGCAGACGTCCAAGGCCAAACGATAATGATGTGTTATTGTATAGCACTTACGCTTAAGCGCTTCATATTGAACAAATATACATACAATATCACCCAACCTGTGTTGGTACTCATTTATCAACCTCAGCAGGATGAAAGGCTGAGTTGACCTTGCTGGGAGCTGAACCTGCAACCTGCAGATCACACGCACATTACAGCATCGAGCGCTCAACCCACTGAGCAGTCTTGGCGGCTATTGTTATTAGAAACACAGCCACTCCAGAAACAAAGAGCTACATGCTGCTGGCCACAGCCCAGGATCCTCAATTTAAAAAAAGGGGTAGCAAGGAGACCTGAGGCGTCGCAGCTGCGACCCCTGGTAACCTCTAAATGACATCCATGCTGGCAGGGAATTCCAGGGTTTAGGGACCAGATGGGAAAGCACCGGAAATGAGGGGCCACTGGGGACAGCAAGAAGATGAAGATATTGGGAGCAAAGGGACTGGTAGAGGTAGTAAAGCCAGACCAAAAGAGGATAGGTAGGGTAGAGCAAGGCAATGGTAATACAGACAAAGAAAATTAAACAGGAGTTGAAAAACAAAGAGAAGAAAAGATATGGAAAGAATAGATAGAGTTAGAGAGAACCCGAGCGGTTGCAGAAAAATAACATGAATGGCAGAATTAAGACACAGCGGAGGGGTCTGAGATTAGAGAACGGAACCAAATAAAAGGTTAGAACAGCAAAGATGAGAAAAGATTGACATGGAGTTAAGGAATTTCACTGCATGAAAAGACAGAAAAGGATGGATCCGACCGATGTTGAAATGATGGTATCCGCAGTGGTGGAGAAATAATGGGAGAGTGTTAAAGCTGAATGAAATAGAGTCCGAGCATGTGATCTGTTGGTGAGGCAGAAATGGAGGAGAGAAGGAAGAAAAGAGTGGGAGGGGAAAGGAGGGACAATGGAAAAAAGGGGACCTCAGTTTTAGAAGGGTTGAAGTGAAGGAAACAAGACGACATCCAGGTCTGGACAGAGGAGAGACAGGCACAGACAGAAAAGTGAAAGGAATTGGAGAAGCTGGAGAAGGAAAAGAATAAATGAGAATTGTCTGCATAGATATGACATGAAAGATAAAAGAATTCAATAACTGTAAGTGAGCAAGAGAAATAGTATAGATAGAGAAAATTAAGGCATTAAAAACTGAATCTGACTATCGCTGGGAAGCAAATGTGTTGCAGTCTACTTGAAAGTGTGAACTTCCAGTGACTTTTGGAAGCTAATAGAGCTTTGGGCCTTCAGCCAACGGTGGGTTCACCATTCAATGTGAGGCACTTGTAAGCCTCCAAGCAGTCTGATTGATTCATAGTGAGTAGACTGTTTTATTATGTGTTGTTCTCACCTAACATAGCTGCACAATGAAGATGCTTTCCTGTCTGTGAATTGCCAATTGAGGGAGAAGTGCATGCTCTGTACAGAGAAAATGCTTTCTGAATGGCCGACAAGCATCTGCTCACAGCCTTGTAGATGGTACCCACTTCCTGAACCCTGTTTGAATCCATGTGAAAGGAATGAGGTTTACAAAACTCCTCATTTGGTGAAATAACACTGCCAATCACAATCTCAGACATGACTTCTGAGAAAGCCATGGAGAGAAACAACAAGGACATCAACAGTGCCCTAGATATGCTTGTAGACAAAATAAATGCATGTGTGGCTTTTCTGCTCGGAACCCTAGCACACCAAATCGCCTTGCAGGTCCAAAATAATAAATAGCAGAACATTTCAGAGCACTTCAATTCAATGTCAAATACTAGGCACTTCATAGAAAAAATGTATACATTCTGACTTGACATACCCAGTAGAAAGTAGAAGACACATCTCTAGATGAAGTAAAGTCTGAAGGCGACAGAGAGGGTATTTCCTATAAACCCAAATAAATTCCTGCTGAGATGAAGTCATTTCCATCTAGACGCTGCAGGTCTGGAGGGTCTAGAATGGCTAAGCTACATCGCGTCAGTAGTTGCGTCACATTAACCATTCCATGTTAAGAAACGAGATGGGTTCTAAACAGGGATTGTAGATAATGTATTAGGAATGAGGTACTGGGATGAGGAAGAGGAATGGCTGGTGTAATGCAATGGATTTATTGGATAAAGGGACAAGGAAGAGGAAGGCAGGGGTAATGCAAAATATTACTAATGGGGAACTATCCCCATACATCATGTGTCCTGCACCGTGCATGACCAGTGTGTAGAAAGAAGGGATAGCTCCCTAAATCATATGCCCTGCATTGTCCATGGTCATCCCTTAGACAGCAGAACAGCTCCCCCAAATAGCAAATACTCTAATTTACATGCTCAAGCTTTAGACAGAAGAGCCTGACACCTAAATCACATTTCCTGCACCGTACTTGGTCTGGTTCTAGACAGCAGAGCTAAACCCCATAAATAGCACATATCAAACACGCTCCATCAGCCATTAGACAACAGAACTAGCTACCTAAATTGCATAAACTGTACCTTACATGCCCAAGATTTAGGCAAAATAGCGATCCCCTAAATGAAGAGCCCAAGCCACAAGAAAAGTAGAAAATGACCAGGCAACTAGAGGGAACCCACAGGTACAAAACATGTCTTTTCCATAACTTTTGGAAACAGATCCAAACTAAGCAAACACAAATATCTGACATTCCTCCTCAGACATCATACCAACCTGTTTAAAAGCTGTAAGTGCATGAGCACAATTCAATACGAGCGCCCACAGTTTCTGTATGGAAGGTAGCCTGTCTGCCCCTTCTTCCCTTTAGTAGTGTAAATAACAGGTAATGGGTGAGGTGCTACATTCCTCACTGCAGGTCCACCCCCAGTGGGGTTCAGCTCACATCCCGTGCATATACTAATCCCTGATAGTTCTCCTTACGCTGGGAAAGAGAGATCTCTAAAAATCTGGATGAATAAAGCAAGGCTGTTTTTGCCAGAGTTCCATCATTTAGCTCTGGTGCATATCACTACTGGGAGATCCTGCTAGACATCACCCTTACCTTGCAAGGTACCAGTGAGACAGCAAACTCGAGATTTTGGTGTTACTGGAAAGCCCCTCCTAGCCACCAACAAATTCACTTTCTGTCACTCCACTGCCAGCATGCTTCTCTGCAGCCAACACACCATGTTTAGGGCAGGGTGATGGACTTTTGAGGACTTCACATGCCATCTTTTTATCTTTGATGCTCGCCATTGCATGGGGAGGAACCCCCTGCAGCGATTCTGCATCACACTGATACTGAAGTCCTGGTGTCACCTCAAAATCTGGTGAGTTGGGGCAGCTGAATCGTCAATTTGGTCTGTGTGAGAAGAATTTTGGGGCTTGTGGGAGACAGCAGGTTAGTCGCCCCTAGGAAGAATGCAGAGGGATTTTGACCCGTGCTCAGATCACCTGATGAATGCCTGAAAAATACTATCTTGACCTCCCTACCAAACAGAAGCCCTGCCCTTGACAGACCGAATTCTCAGCAGACTGTTGAGCATGCTGAAGTGTGGTCTGTAGATTCTCTCAGCCTGCCAGCTATGGAAATAAGGAAAGCAAAATGGTTGACTGCCGCCCTCATATTTGAAGTATTCCTATCTCTTAATTAAAGGTTCTTACCTCCCATAGCCCTTAGCAAGTAGCTTATGGTAATTACGTTGAGTTTCAAAACAACCTCTTTCGCTCATATGCCAGCTCACAGATGCTTGTTCTGTTGCACATGGGTTGCAAAGTATCTACTTTTGAGAGAGGGAGAAAAAGAGAGAGAGGAAAGGGGGCGGGAGAGAGAGAGAGAGAGATAGAGACAGAGAGAGAGAGAGAGAGAGAGAGAGGGAGATGCATTGACCATGGGACTGTGAGAGAATAAATTGAGACCTGTCTGCAAGATGCCAGTGCTGGGAGAGCAGGGTTGCAGGTTGTTTTGCATTCTAAGGCCTACTCTGCTCTTCCCCTGACTGACCTCATACCACCTTACACTACCCACACATATTCCCCTGCAGACCTCGACCACAGGCTTAGCCATCTGCACTTCAATGCTAACCAAAGCAATACTAAGCTCTTCTCTTTAGTCTATCACACTCTGCCACATCAGCAGCTTACCAGAATCATAGCACTTTGGTCTACAGATCTTGGGCTCTTCCCTATGGATAACACACTCCCATCTGTCTCCATCAAAGCCATAGAAACCAGATTAGATTGGCACACAGGAATTTGTTACTTAGGACCTGCACCAATCAACACAACAGGGTTTGCAACTGTTTATTTATTTATTTTATTTTATTTATTTCTAAAGTGCTGGAATTGAGCCCATAGGCATAGAAGCACTAGGACAAAGAACATACACACAGAGAGCAGATAACTGAATAAAGCAGGCGAATCATAAATTCTAAACAGGGTCAAGAGGACATTAATTATTCAAAAAGCCTAAGTTTAAAGGTTGTTAAAGAAGGGCGCTATCTGAGGTCCGGAGGCAGAGCCTTCCACATGCGCGGGGCTGCCACTGGGAAACACCCATCTGACACAAGCAACAGTTTTGCCATGGGAGTTTGCAGGAGGTCTGAGTTATTTGACCTGAATGTATTCCTAATTGGGGCCCAGGAAAGCTGGTTACAAATATAGACAGAACTTTTCTCGTAAAGGCAAGCATGGTTAATACACAAGTCCTGAAAGTAATCAGTTTTCTGATAGACAACCAATGTAGGGACCTCCTTGCCATCGTAACATGATCAGTTTTCTGAAACCCCTTGACCACCTGAACAGCGTTATTTTGCACCACCTGCAAGGGGTTTATTTCATCTCTGCCTATGCCCTGGAGCAGACTAGAGCAATAATTGAGGCGAGCTCCAATGATGGCACTTACTAGAGTGGCACCGTAGGAAGAGTCAAGGAACGGTCTGATTTGAGCCAGCAGCTTCATATAGGATGTACTTGATACAAGGCTACTAATGTGAGCTTTCATTGTAAGCTCTTGATCAAGAACTACTCGCAAAGTCTTGACTTTATGAAGGGTTGCCAAGGTGCATTCTGCAATTTGGAAATAATTATAGGCAATATCCAATTTGCGTAGTTTAGGTGCAGTGCCAGCAATCATAATCTCTGTTTTGGTGTTCTTAAGTAACAACCCATTGTGCAACATCCATATATGTATGTGCTTGCAGAGGGTGTTACTGGTCACAGTGTCCCGAGTATGAATGCCTGTGAGTGGTGTGAGGCACTGTGTATGATCTGTATAGTTGGCATACACAATGCCTTCTGAATCCAACAACTCAAAAAGAGACAAGGTGAAAATGTTGAATAGAGTAGGAGTCCAACAGGAGGTGTAGGATTATGGACCCTGTATTTCAACATTTAGACTCAGCATTTCAGCATGCACATTTTAGCAAGGGTTTGAACTTCAACTTGGGCCCCCCGTGTGTGACAATCATTGCTGGACTCAAGATTGTGAGCCCCAGGCAGAAATAAATAGATTCCATGGCACAGAGAGCATGTTAAAAACAATCACTTTGCTTCATGATGATATTTCAATTAACTGAAGTGTACTAAGGATTTGAAATTCAAGTGGGACCCAGGGTGTGAAACTCATTGCTGGATTCAATAGTGTGAGTCCCAGGCAGAATTAAATAGATGCCAATGCACACAGTGCATGCTAGAAACAATCACTTTGCTTCATGATGATAAGTCAATGAACTGAACTGCACTGAATATAACAATAACCTAAATCTAACATAATAATTAACCCAACCCCCCACAATTCCCGTAATAATATTTAGGGCAACTTAGTCCATGAAATAAGCTGGATGCAGACTGAAGAAAATGCATAATGCTCTGAAAATGTGAAGAAGAATTGACTTTAAACGTGCAGGCTGGATCTGCGCTGTGTGGTAAGCTGAAAAATGTGAAGATCTGTAGTGCTAAAACATAGCTTTTTTGGAGTAGGTAGCGCAAGAGAAAAATTAAACATGTTTCTCATCAGCAATGCAGTTAGCACAATGAGAAAGGCCGATGGTGTGATTCTTAGTGGGATGAGCTGGTCAAGGGGAAGTGCTCATGATTGACAGGGGGGTGTGATAGAAAAGGGTTTTGAGGTAGAAGAGAGAGGCATTCCTCTTCTGGCACTGACAGACGAAAGAGGCAGAAAACTCATTGGTGAGCAGATTGAGGGCCTCATCACGAGTTGGGCGCTACCTCCAACGGTATTACCGTCGGGACTATTAGCCCTACCACCAAACACCCCGGGATACAATTCTTGCTTGAGTCCATAAAAGTATGCAGTGTTAAATTCTACTGAGTTAGGGTTGAAGGCCACATCAAAGCGTGAAAATGGTCTTTTCTAATTTTGAAGGTATTGGCGCGGTTTCATATCTGGCTTTGCCGTCATAGAATAAGTTTCTTTTTTGGTGTTCTGTATGGACTGCTAAGGTGAAAATGGATGTCTAACCTCTTTCTCAAAGTCCGCCCATGACCAATGTGCCTGTTCTTTGAGACCAGAAATGACACTAGCAGATGCTGAATCTAGGTTTATGTGAAAGTATTGTCTATTTTGTTCCCTCAGTATCTGGAGGGATTTGAATATATTGTGAACAGTTTCTAAATGGCCTTACATGCTACGATCGCCTCCCTGTTTGAATGGTTTAATTAAAATATTGATGGATTTCATAATTTGTATAGAACTACATGGTGCATTGTGAAGTGTGTCATTTTGAAGCTCATTGATGTTGTCTTGTGGGCAGGAATGCATGTGAATATTTGCAGGTGATTCAGACCCTCCATTGGGTTATAACCAAAGCTGGCCACAGGGACAGCTGTTGGTACATTGTTTCCTTTGCCATAGCTGTGATTTAGTTCAGTTCCATTGAATATAGTGCCTTGTCACCTTTCCTGAGATTTGAGATTAAATATTTGCTGTTATAGGTACTTGCACTGTCCATGAATCTGTTCTGCATCATGACAGAGATCATAATTGTCATCCCTGACCTTATTGATTATTGATTTCCATTAATTGATTTGTGTCTGATACTGATTAAGTGCTTTCACATTTTTGTCCTTTTCTTCCAGTAATTTAAATATCTCCTGTTCCATAGCATGGCATTCTCTATCATTCTCCTTGCAATCTTCTCTAAGGGCTTGTATTTCCGAAAGAGCAACATCTTTGTCTTGTCTTACTTCATCTAAAATTGCTTTTAAGTGGGTTCATTCTTGCTCACTCTCATTAAATTGTTTCTCTCTCTGAGCCAATTGAGCAGCCAGATTGCTGCATTTAGCTTGCAATTCCGTGTCTAGCTCCCTCTGTTTTAATTCTGCCTTCAATTGCTGCACCTGATCACATTTATTGTCCAAGCTGCATTGTAACTTGCTAATAACGTCACTGGCATTCCCTTGTATCTTTATAGATCTGTGCAGCAGTAACCATATTTTGTGCACAGTCTGAAGATGCAGTTTTTCCCTTCCTTGTGGTCTGATGCTCAGAATAACCTAAGGAGGCACACCTGCACAATCCTTCCTTCCTCAAAAATGTTTTCAAATGTCTCCAGTTCTATCTCTGTGGTAATTCTGTCTTTCCATATTGTCACATTTTCTGAGGACCAAACTGCCTGGACATAAAGCTTTGCCTCGAGATAATTTGACAATTCTGAAAACTCAGCCTGAATCTGGGACATGGCGGCACTATTGCCAATAACACTATAATGTGAATTAGATGAGCACACAGTACTGGACGACCTCACAGCACTAATTCAACTAATGAGTGCACACTATGGTTATGATTTAGAATGCAAGGCCATGCATACTCAGTAACTCTTTTAAAGTGTTCCAATGGCCAATGCACCACATCCGTCAGGTATATTTTGGGGTTATATCTATGACTTTGTGGTTTATTTTTTATTATGGTGGTATTTGGTGGTATTTGTATAGTCCTTGGCCTTATATTGTGGTAAAACTGTTGGGGTATTTTTATAGTGGTGAGACTGATTTCAGAATACTGCCTAATATATATTTTATGTTTTACCATGGTCACTAACAACAGACACATACTGGACTTAATACGCTCTGAATAGATAGCTCATGCTCTCCTGTGGTATCTTATGTACAATACCACAAAATGCCCTTTTGGCTGAATCTCAACAAATGTAAAGCATGCAAGTGAAATACTGCACATGCATTCAGTCTCTCTAGATAAACAACTCACTGTGGCTACTTTGCTTTGGGATGGTTCTTACCGCTGGTCTGCATCTCTATAACCATTTCATAAAAAGGGACTGAATGCAGAATAAATATAATAAAACTAAATGTGTTCTTTATCGTAAAAAATAATTATGCAAGTTACACAAAGTGACACTTATGCCCACACTATACTTCACATTGCAAGTACATTTCTTCTTGCAATGACTTTCAGCTGTCTATCTGCGCAAAGCCCTGCCAATTGACCTTAGCCTCCTAAAACTTGGCAAGAAAATACCCTTTAAAAAACAGTAAGACTTTATTAAATATGAACACAGTAGTACATGCAGGTTGAAAATAGAATCTCTAATACAGCACCTAAAATGCACAGAACTATTCAACTTGCGCTATATTGTACCATTCAGATCACCAGCACTTCACATAACCTCTTATTACCTAAATCTGTTGGCAATATTCCCGACTCAGCTTGGCGTGAAAACTTCCCCAGCTTTTCTTCCTGCCAGAGGGACACCCAGTTAAGGATTCTTGAGACTGCAGTTTTCTAAAGATCGTCAACCCAGGAGACAGCTTCAGCTTTAGCCTTACCCCAGCAGGCAGTCAGCTTTCAAACATCAGACTCAGGGCCTCATTACGAATTTGGTGGTAACCCTTCGATGCGTCAGTAACGGTATTACCGCTGCATTTAAGGGTCTGCCAAATAACGGGCTTGGCGGATTTAGCCCCAGCTCTCAGCTGGGGGCAAATCTGCACGATTTTGCCAATTTTCGGTGCTATTACCCCTGCCGGTAATAATGCTGGGGGTAATAGCACCAAACATTCCCCATTGGGCCTAATGGGGAATGGGAAATTCCCGAATAGGCCCAATGGGGAATGGGGACTTACCATTCTGCCAAACCCGTCATCTGGCAAACGTTGTTTTAAGGTGTCAGTGCCATAAAGTCCACAAGCTGGTTTCCTTCCCTCTGGCTATCCGGTTTTCAACAGCACTCTGATGAAAATTCGACCAGATGGGGACAGTGTCCAGGTGGCTTGCGAGTTGGTTGTTCCCACCAAACTCAAGGGAAGAAGTTAACCTTGAAGGGTTTCTCTGTCGATCGAGTTCCAGGCAATTCGGACCTGCAGCAGGGCTTCACCGGTCGTCCAGGAGTTGCAGCAGTCCTCTTCCTTCAGCTCATCTTCAGTTCTTTCATTCCAGTGGTCGACCCTGCTTTCCAAGTCCCAGAGACCTGCTTTTAAACAGTTTTCCCCATTCATTCAAGCCTGGCTGTCACTCACACAGCAGGGTGCCTGTCCTTGCCGGACAGTCAGCTGGCCAATCATGCCAGAGTGCATTCAGGTCTCCTAGGAGACTAAGCACAGGGAGTTTCGGGCAACCCCCTCACATCCTGTCCACCAAGCCCGCCAAAGGCCAACAAACAAAGGGACCAAACCTGATTTGGCGGGCAGAGAAAAAACACAAGAAGGACTTTTCCTAAAAGAAATGGTGAAAAAAGATGACCTGAGTCTGTTTTTTCAGATAGGTCTGGGGCGCCATATTGAAAAACATGGCTGACCCGATTTTTACCTACCATTGTTAGCGGTGGGGAAAAACATGGTAGTTTGATCTAAACCACTGTCACCAGCCATTTAAAGTAGGAAAAGGTAACATTTGACTGTTACATGAGTGTTTTGACTCAGGGGAAGCTAGGCAACCCCTCCAGCACTCTATTGGAAGATAGTGTGTGCTGGGTCAGTAAATTTAAAGAGACTAGTAAAATCAATTTAACTTTACATGCTCTGGGAGACAGTAGTCAGTCCCAGAAAAAGGTATTAAAACCTTGGTAAGTCTGAAAGACATCCCTGTGTCACTGCACTGAAGGTGCTGTGTGACACACAGAAAAAGATGATGCCTATGGAGTTGTTTTAAAACTCCATAACCAAAGAACACAAAAGTAAAACACACATCAAAATACATTGAAGAGTGGGAACAAAGGCTCACACTCTTCCCAGGTGAAAAAATCAAATCCTAGAAATCCAGAAAAGTTGATAGGGCTCTCAAAAGGTAAGGTAAATTAGCACATTTTGAGAATTCTCCCTAACAATATGCAGTGCAAAAGCAACAGCCAAGTGAAGGTGCAGAATGTTATAGGAGTGATAGTGTGTGTAGTGACAATAAGTGACTAGCTAATCACATCTACACTGATGAAAATACAGATGCCTATGAATCACCTTTGAATAAGGGTTCTGAATTGCTTACTGATTTAAAAAAGAAGAAAACAAACAAATGAAAGTGAGGCAGAGAATTTCAACACACACAAAAAAGGAGTATGGTTTAATTTAGAGTTAAACCAGACTATTCAGGTATGTCAAAATGAAGAGCAAACGGGGGAAAATGAACAGCAAAACCCAAAAGAACAGAGAAGCAGATTTAAAAAGGTCATCCAATGTGAAAATAAAACTCAAGATGAAGAGTTAGGATCAACAGATAGATTATCCTTACTTGATAGTCAGAATAGTGTTCATACCCAGAGGAAACAGTAGTTCAAAAGGAAGGTGCAGGTCAGTCATCTGAGGAGTATTTTGAACTACGAAAATTCCAAGGGTCAGAAATGACAGGCTCCATGCAAAACACAGATAAATGTCATGTGCCAGATGTTGACAGGCTGTCACGTGACACTTGTGAATATATCCGGTCAAACGTTTGCAGTGTAGAAATAAATGGAGAGGACAAAGACAATGAGAAATGTACAATGAGAAGTTGGGGTGTGAACACTAGTGGTCCCAAGTCAGAGGGGCAATCAGTGGCTACAATCCAAATGAGTTCTGAGCCCATGAGAATAGACAAAGAAATGGAACATGGGGTGGGCAAATAGGAGGGTAACATGTCATTTCATATGCCCATTTGCCTAGCAAAGAGTAGAAAAGAGCCTAGGAAAGTAAGTACTGAAATCAGCAAGAATTCACACTCTTTATGTGCATTAGAAGAGGTTGAATATAGGTACTTGCTCCTATTACTATTGAAGAAAAATGTAATGCATTTGCAATGATTGATACAGGTGCCCAGGCAACAATAATGTCAAAAGAACTAGTGACAAGTATCAATGAAGGGAGATTCCCACAAAATCATATAAAGCTGAGGGAAAATGAAGGCCCTGTGCACAATTTCATTGGGGAGGAAATACCCATCGAAGGTGTCACTGAGGTTGACATAATGATAGGGAATCATCGGATGATACAGAAAGTGTTAATCACATCCATTAATGAAAGACCCTTTCTCATAGCGACAAATTACCTGAAGAGGTTGACACCCCTCATTGATGGGATAAATTGAGTATTGTGGTCCTTAGCTGAAAAGCCGTTGAGACCTAAGAATATAATGACACAAAGCAACAGTGTAAAAGAACGCCTCACCGTTGCTAAATCAGAAAGTGCAGTGGAAGTATGTCTTCAGAACGGATGTGTGCCCAGCATCACTGTTATTCTCATGTGTCAGGATGAAATGTGAGGAGAAAAAGAAAATCAGTCTATGGAGATTTATTTGGACCACAAGAAAAAATGGCAAACAGAAATAGATGAAAACACCCTGATTTACCAACTGTGTATGTAGATGGATGTACATACCATGTAGAAAATGACACAAAAATAAGAGCTTGCAGCGGGAATAGGAAACACATGGTTTAAATGTGACAACATTCCAAGTGTAAGCATGAGGATAGGCCCCAAAAGTATTCAAGTGGCAGAATTGGCTGCTATTTAGAAGGCAATATCTACATCAGTAGAAAATAAACTCAAAGAAATGGTTCTAGTAACTGATACTGATTATGCACAAAATAGTTTTGTGGAGTATTTATCTGGCTGGAAAGTGAAAGGTATGCTCACCTATAACAAGACACTACTTGAACATGGCAAAATGATTCAAGCTATAGACAATCCTGTATCAGACAATGAGCTAATAATCCATTGGAGGAACATACGGGGTCATTTGTCAACACCAAGTGAGGACACAGAAGGAAATAATAAGGCAGATCAATTAGCCAGAATTGGAGCTGTAATGGGGCAGTTATTTCCTTTGAACACCTGCTTGGTGAAATACAGGTAGATGTGATGACATATTACAACACTCCAAAAGCAGTTGAACATCTTGTAGCACAATGGAGTTTTGATACTCCAGATCAGAACTTGATCAAAGCGTAAAAGGAAAATCTTATTCTAGGCCCATTTTATAACCATTTGCTAGATGAAGAACAAAATCCTCTGACTGAAGAGGACTGGAAAGGGAAGGAGGAATAAGAGGTGCTATTAGAAAACAAAAACCGAATTAGAATACAGGATGGACTGATGATTAGAGAATCTGTGACATATTGCAATATCTGTTTGAATTTGCGCAGCAAAACTTGGAAAGGGCCACTGACTGTTCAAAGACATATTATGATAGGAAGGCATCTGTGAGAGAACATGAAATAGGACACCAGGTATAAAAGTTTCATTTCAGGAAGGGGAAACATACAACCTCTAAATTCCTTGCAGCATGGCAAGGGCCATATTGAATTGTAGATAAGGTTTCATCTGTAGTCCACAGAATTGCTAAAAAGAAGGGAGGATTAACAGTGGAACAGTTTGTCCATGTTAATCAAACTAAGTTCTTTCACCCAAAACATGAAGTGAAAAGACTAGATTGAGTTGAATATAGCAGGAAGTAAAAAAATAAAATAAAAAATAATTAGAATTGCCATAGCAGGTAGATAGGTGTAAATAGTGTGAAGATGTGAAAAGGAGATTTAAAGAGGTAAAACTAAAAAAGAGTAAAATATGTCAAGAGAGGGAACAAAAATACAAGTAAACAAATAACAGAACGGAGTGTCGTGTTTGCGACTGTTATATCAAAATTACTATGTGATATTCATGTTGTTTTTAGTTCATCTTTGGCTGCATGGCATGTTATTTGGTATAATCTGCATTTGTGTGCATAACTGAATTTGATTTCAGATATCCCAGTGAGAAAGGAAAAGGAAAAGGTTTGATGTGCTTGATACTTAAGTTGTCTTATGTTTTTACTCTAAAAAAAATATTTTCCCCATCAGCGCCATACCCTTGGTGTGCCCGATCCCTGCAGGATAACACTGGATTGAAGTCCCCTTGAGAGCCCTCTGGACCGAAGAAGTGGGTGAAGATGATGATCCTGAAAGATGTGAAGATGATGACCCTGAAAGAAGTCCTATGAAGTTCCGGAATGGAGAAGTTCCACCAAGAACGGTTTCCTGTGTGAGTTATTATTTTTTATTTTTTTATCACAAACGATTTTTACTGTTATCATGAACTGATTTCTACTGGTTTTTACATCTCACTGAGGCCAATGACACAGTTTTATGGACTTTTGTTTTCTGGGAATGATAATGTTTTGTTTAATGTTTTTTAAATAAAACTAAAAGAAGATATAAGATTAAGGTGATCAAGAGATGCAAGAGATAAAAAAATAAAAACATTTTGAACAATTGCAACAAAAAAATACACAAAACAGATCACCCACAAAAAGGGATACAAGACAAGGGTGATCAAAAGATAAAAAGAAGATTAAAAAAATGAAAAAAGATATATTTGAAAAAAGAAAACAGAAAAAAAGATGTTTGTATTCTTTTCTTAAAGGTTTTGTTGCTTTCTTTTGATCAAGAATCAAGACTTGTTTGCTCAAGACTAGTGAATATACATAATGTTTCTCGTGTACGGATATTACCATTTGTATGTTATTTATTTTCGACTATTAAGATGTGGTTATTGGGAGAAGCACATGTGTTTTAAAGCATGTGTGTTTGTTTTTTCTGCAGTGATTTTGGGTTATATCCCTGCAGGATAAAAACGAGGAATGTGTAGGATTATGGACAGTTAGACTCAGCATTTCAGCATGCACATTTTAGCAAGGGTTTGAACTTTAACTTGGGCCCAGGGTGCGCGTCCCAGGCAGAATTAAATAGATGTCAATGCACAGAGCATATGCTCGAAACAATCACTTTGCTTCATGATGATATTTCAATAAACTGAACTGCACTAAATATAAATCTAACAAATTAATTCAACCCCATTTAACAAATAACAGATTCACATAATACCATTTAGTGCAAATTAGCTCATGAAATCAGCTGCATTGAGACTGATGAAAATGTATAATGCTTGGAAAATCGAAATAAAAATGAACTTTAAACGTGCAGGCTGGATCTGCACTGTGTGGTAAGCTGAAAAATGTGAAGATCCTTTCTGCTAAACATAGCTTTCTTTTGGAGCAGGAAGAGCAAGATAAAAATTAAACACGTTTCTCTTCTGCAATGCAGTTAGCACAATGAGAAAGGCAGATCATGTGATTCTTAGTGGGATGAGCTGTACAAGCGGAAGTGCTTGTGACTGACAGTGGGTGCGATAGAAAAGGGTTTTGAGGCAGAGGAGAGAGACATTCCTCTTCCGGCACTGATGGGCGAATAGACAGAACCTCTGGTTGCTGGAGAAGTCTGGTGTTTGCAAACTGACTGTCTGCTGGGCTAAGACTAAAGAGGAAGCTCTCTCCTGGGTTGACGGTCTATAGAAAACTGCAGTCGTGAGAATCCTTACCTGGGTGTCCATCTGCAAGGCAGGCAGAAAAGCTGAGGAATATTTCACCGCCAAGCTGAGTCAGGAATATCGTCAACAGATTTAGGTAAATATGAGGGTAAGTGAGGTCCCGGTGATGTGAATTATGATACAATGTAGCGCAAGTTGAATAGTTCTGTTCATTTTCAGTGTTGTATTAGAGATTCTAATTTCAACATCCATGCACTACTGTATTCATATTTCTCAAAGTCTAACTGTTTTTTTAAGGGAATTTTCTTGCCAAGTTTTAGGAGGCCAGGGTCAATTGGCGGGGCTTTGCACAGATAGTGAGCTGAAAGCCATTGCTAGAAGACATTTACTTGCACTGTAAAGTATAATGTGGGCATAAGTGTCACTCTGTGTAACATGCATAATTATTTGGCGATAAAGAAAACTTTCAAAAAAGTAATTTAGTCTCATTATATTTATTCTGCATGCAGTCCCTTTTATTTGACATGTTTAGAGACACAGACATGCAGTAAGAAATATCTCAAAGCAAAGTAGCCGCGGTGGGTTGTTTAAATGCATGCTTTGCATTTGTTAAGATACAGCCAAAATGCATTTTGTGGTATCGTACATCAGACACCGCAGGAGAGCATGAACTATCTGTTCAGAGTGTAGTAAATCTAGTATTTGTTTGTTGTTAGTGACCCTGGTAAAATAATTATTAGGCAGTATTTTGAAATCAGTCTCACCACTATAAAAATACCCAAAAAGGTTTACCACAATATATTACCACAGACTATAAAAATACCACCAAACACCACCATAATAAAAAATACCACAAAGTAATAGATATAACCCCAAAATATATCTCTCAGACCCCTGTGGCACACCACACGATAGCAAATAACCATCCGCCATGGTATCCTCAGGATTAACTCTAGCCGTCCAGTTAGTCAAAAATGAGTGAACCCAGGAAGAAGCCTCACAAGAGAATGAGGCATACTCTTGTAGTCTAGCCAACAGGATGGAATCATCTATCAGATCAAAGTCTGCAGTAAGTTCCAAAAGCATCAGAAGCACAGTATTTGCCTTATCATAGTTCTGCAAGATGTTCATTTTGAGATCCAAAAGAGTGGACTCAGTACTGTGAGCACTTCGAAGACCTGATTGCTTTGGACCTAGGATCTTGTGTAAGCTTAGGAACTCTTCGATTTGGCAATGAGCAGCTTTGTCTAGAATCTTCAGAAGAAATGGTGTTTTTGTGATGGGGCAGTAACTGCCCGCTAGGTTAGGATCCGGGGTTGATTTTTTTAAGAGGGGAAAAATCCAAGCCTGTTTTACCTCTAGTGGCACATAGCTCTCTTAAAAGGAGGCATTGACAAATTTGGTGATAAGATTGGCAAGTGAAACAGCTCAGGATTCAACTATGGAGGCTGAGTAGATGAATTTGAACTGAGGCAAAGAAGTGACTCGTCTTCCACACGTCCCCGTCAGGGAACACCCGTTCAAGGAACCTGCATTAGCCGTGATGTCACCCTTGATTTTCTCGATTTTGTGTAGCATTGCATTCCACCAATTGGATGATTTTTTATCTGTTCAGATAGTGATTTTGTATGCCTTATCTGCGTACCGGTAGTTTATTATGTCTTCTGAAGACCTTTTCTTTTTCCAGATCCATGAAGCTTTATTTTTCTGACATTTTAGTTTCTGGATTTCAGTAGTAAACCACACGTTATTTTGCTGTGTTTTCACCAGCCTCTGTTTCTGTGGTGCAAGGCTATTTATGACTAGGGACAACATGTCATGGTAAACCGCAGCCAACTCAACGGCTGACTCATAGTTTGCAAGATTTTCTGGTTTGAATTCAGAACATGAAATGGCATGCTGGCTCAGAAAATGTCACATTGATATACATGTTGTTGTGATGTTTGAATTAATCTATTCTATGTACACACTTAGGTATTTAGGAAAACTTGTGCAAATGCCATGAGATGTACAATTACCTACAATCTCATATATTAAGCGGCAACATACACATAATGTGCTGTATAGTAACAGAAGGTACCCATTGAACGTGAAACCTAGTATTGGCAACTTTCTCCCAATATGGCACTAAGAGAATGATTGCCAAAATGTTTCACTACATGGATGTTGAACCAAGTCATAAAGTGATGACGCCATCCCACAAATGTGCACTATGGTCCCATTCTATGCAATATAATATCTCTATTGACTTTAAATAAAGTCCCACAGTATGATAAACACTATCGAAAAGTCACTCATAAATCTAAAAATCTAGCTTTAGAGGATGATTTCTTATTTCCTTACAAATGGTGGCTTGAATTGGTCACTAAACACAGCGAGGTAAACGACATAAAACTAGCGTCATGTTAAAATAGTCGCCACGCATATTGACGCAGTGACATCATCAAGCAAATGTGCGTGATGATGTCATTTTTGCCACGTTTTGAATGCATACATAAATATGCCAGATGCGAGTTGTACTCAACGTGGATAGAATGCTGAGGACAACCGCATCCTGGGAAGCCCTTCTAAATAAGGTAAGAAGTTGAATAGATCCCCTATAAAAGGAGAATGCTTTCTCTCTCCCTTTTGAATCCCTGGCCCTCCCCTCCAGGGCTGGAACTTGCCTCTGAAAATGGAGTTAACCATCCCTCCCAGGGAGGGTAAAATAGAAACAGCCATTTTCTTGAGCAAAAAACTGAAGTTAGTTCATTGGAAATGTATTGGCCTCACCTCCCTATATCTTGTAACTATAATTAGTTTTGTAATTATATTGAAACACATGTTGAGAGAAGGACATTATGATGAGAGAAAACTAAGTGAACTAAGCCATTTTTGAATACTCAATCGATGGGTGGCACAAAGGATGTCTATATATAAAAAAAATATCAATGCAAATATAATTGATGGGTGATGCCAGTACCTAAGGTACTTAAGGAAAGTACGAAAATGAACTAAAATAACAGCATAAATATAACTGATGGGTATAAACTAAGGTATTAAAAGGAAACAAAAAACAACATTAATCAATGAAGACACAATTGATGATAATGATGATGATCTAACAAAAAGGATGAAAGACAATTATGGATATATGGTACTTTGTGAACTAACCAATATTTTATGAAAATTTGGAAATCCATAAATATGCTATATGGTGACCAATCAATGAAGACATTATTGATAATTCAATAAGAAGCAAATCAAAATTGATATGTGGTATGGTTTTTTACTAATAAAGAAAGAAAGTTGAAATCAGTATAGCTAGCGCACTGCTCATTAGGCTCAGACAAAGAGAAAAAAGTCACTATATTTATTTTTATGGTCACAATATACTGAACCCTTGCATGCACACAGCTAAAAATAAGCTTGGACTAAGAGGACTCGCCCTGGAACAAATCCTGACATGACCGAAACTTTGTTTTTAATTGTCAAGGATGGGGTTAAAGAAGGGTAGCATAGAGGACGGGGTATAGTTTTTACAAATTATGGCACGTTAATTTGATGGAGTGCCTCTGGGTTTCTTTGGAGGTATAATCAAGGGAACCTGGAATTGTTATGTTATGATATGTTGTGTGAACTTATTTAGTGCACGGTCACCCGAGGGTAACATGGCGCTGGCGGAGAAGGGAGGAAAACATTGAAAAAGGAGGGAAAATTTATCAAACAAATATGTTTTTAGCTCATTTCTAAAAGCCCAATGATTTGAAAGAGTTTTCATGGCCAAGAGGAGACTTTTCCACAATTAGACAGAGACGACTGAAAAAGCCTGACCTCCGATGCGAGTGCGACGGAAGGAAGGGACTACAAGTAGAGCTGCTGCCGCTGATCTTATTGGCCGCATGGGAAAATAGCGGGTGAACTTGTCCTGAAGATACTCCGCTGCTTGATAATTTAGGGCACGATGCACCAAGCATAGGGTCTTAAAGGCAATGCACTGCTTTACAGGCAGCCAATGAAGTAAACAGTGAAACGGAGAAATGTGATCTCCAGAAAGGGAGCCAGTAGCCACCCGGGCAGCCATATTCTGAAGTCCCTGAAGGAGCTGGACTAGACCCTTAGGTTGGGCCAGATATAATGAATTACAATAGTCCAGATGACTTAATACTAGGGCTGCAACTACGGTGACAGAAATGAGGAGGAATAAATGGAAGAGCCTTCTTTAGGATTTTAAGGTAGAAGTGGCCCGGCTGGCAGACTGCCGCAACCTGCGCCTCCACAGAGAGTGACGCGGAGACCACAACACCCAGGTTCTTAACCTTATCAGTAGGAACCGGAAGAGCGCCAAGAGATGAAGGCCAGAAGGAAGACATCCAAAGTGAGGGATCAGAGGGAGAACCCATCAGCAACACCTCTGTCTTGTCTCCATTCAAATTCAGACAATTGTGGTTCATCCATGCCCATACGGCAGTCAGGCAACAAAACAAGCACAACAACACCTCAGCCTGATCATGATCAAGATGGATCTGGATCTGTGTGGTGTCGGCATATGAATGGCACCTGATGCTGAAAGAGCGCATGAGACACACAAGATGCCAGATGTAGATATTGAAGAGAATATGAGACAAGGCAGATCCCTGAGGGACTCTACAGAAAAGAGAGAAGAGCCCTGAAAGGAAAGGAGAGAGAGAGTTTGGGTTCTGTTGGCCAGGAACGAGGAGCACCAAGTAAGAACCTGAATTGAAATCCCAGATTGGGCCAGGCGGGTGAGCGTATGGGGTGGTCTTCGGTGTCAAACACCGCTGAAACATTTAATAAGATGTGGGCCCCAACACCTCCAGCATCAACCAGCCTGGCCATATCATCTTGGACAGAGACCAGGACACTCTCAGCGCCCTGACCTGGCCTAAAACCTGATTGAGCAGGGTCGTAAAGGTCAGCGGATTCCATAAAAGCAGAAAGCCATGGGGAATCCAGTGACTCAAGAAGTTTCATTAAAAAAATCTAAGAGTAAAATAGGGCAATAGTTAGAAGGAAGCAGAGGGTCAAGTGAAGGCTTCTTTAGAAGACAAATAACAGTAGCAGCCCTAAACTCTGGTGGAATGATGCCAGATTGGCAGGAGATATTAACATCCCCAGTGATTTTACACAGCTGCCCGGGGGCGATATCCTTCATCACAGCGATAGGAATAATGTCAGAAGGAGCCCCTGATTTAATGTGTTGGATAGCAGAGAGTAAAGCATCTTCGGTAAAGAGAGGAAAGGATGACCAGCCTTCTGGAACTATCAACCTTCTAGAAGCCAGGGGTTCAGATATAGGGGCAGATATAGGTATTGTTGTTGCAGCCAGTGCAATATTGGTATGTATAGTATCAATTTTAGTGGTGAAATATTGTTCCAGTAAGTCGCAGAGAAGTTGTGAAGGACTGACCGAGGGTGTGAGACTATCTTCGGAGGAAAGAGATCTCACCACCGAAAGAGATCTCACTGTCGGCGCCGTTAACCCTTAACGCCTGATTTCCACCTTAACGCCTGCTTTTATCAGGCGTTAAGTACCAAGGCGCTAAGCGCCCTTGGCGCTAATTACGGCACCGTAATTTACGGTGCCGTAATTAGCGCCTTCCCCACTCCCATTATGCCCTATGGGGCAAAAATGGGAATGGGGAAGGGTAAATTGGGATTGGGGATTTACCGCCCCACTCACCTTGGAATGGGGCGGTAAATCCGCCATCCACCATGGTGTAAACAGAGTTTACACCATGGTGGTAAAGTAGACAATTTACCACCTGGGTTGGAATGAGGGCCCATGTCCAGTAAGGGCTCAAGCAGCCCAGCAAAGGATCCAGGGGGTGGTAGATGACCAAAAAGGGACAAATGAGGGAAGGAGAGAAAGCACAGCAAATTAATAATGCCTCCAGGGCAAGTGAATGGGAGAGCTAAAGCCTGGAGGTCATTAAGGAGGATTTGAAAATCACTGCCAACCCGCACCCCCCCCATTTGTACGGGGGGGGGCAATCAGTATGGATGATTCAAAAACCAACTGGAATGGCTTGAACCAGAGCAGGTGCCGACGACTTCTGCAGCCAGATCTAAGTTAGGAACAGGAAATCAGTCTGGCGATCAGATAGTAACTGCTAAATGTCAGTCACGTAGGCTGGCAGCAAACAAGTGTTTAGAAGCAGCAATGATACATCCTGTGTCTTTAAAGGCTGCACAGGAAATAGTGGGGGTTCAATTGGCAGACACGTTGCAGATGGAACCTGCCACTCAACCGGGAACTGAGCAATGAGGGGAGCAAGTGGGAGAATTTCATTGCACGTAAGATATATAGACCATTGTAGCCCGGCCTTAGCACAGGCAGGCACAGACGGGCGTGCCTAAAGTGCGCCTACAGCGGGCTGATGGAACACCTACTGCGTCCGTCCACTGTGCAGTCAATCAATCTGGCACATATGAGACCATGGGTAGAATGGAGGAGAGGCAAAGAACTGCCTCCTCTGAACTTAGAAAGAGGACAGCCGCACACACAGCGTCTTCCACAACAGTCAGTGCGGTAACACAGCAGCCAAGTAGCCACCTAACATGAGCTGCCTATACAATGTAAACAAGCACAGAGTGCATAGTAGAAAGAATACAGTTAATTTAAAATACAAAGGATTAAAATAGGTAGCAGTTTACTATAATCAACCACGAGGGGCTTTATAATGGATAAGGTAATGGTCAGACGTGTGGTTTGCCTAAAATGTTGTAAAAAATCTAATCCCCCAAAGTAGTTTGCACAGATTTAGCAAGAGACTCTGATGGATCGTCCACACCTAGCTTAAGATCTCCTATAATATTCATCTTAGATTGAGGTTTGAGAGAAGAAGAGATACAGTCAAAGAAGTTGATTAGAAAATCTTGCATGTTATTAGGAGGGCGGTAGAACACGAAGATGTTAATAGTGGTGTTGTTATCAATAGCCAGCTTGACTTGCAGGACTTCACAATAAGGATTACTTACATGATTAACTTCATGTATGTTAATTGACGCATTAAAGTTTAGAGCTCCCTTTCCAAGCAGAAAGTCCAGAGTGAGGATGTTTTACCCCCGGGGAAGTGCCAACGTAAAGGCAGGGCCAGCTGCAACATGCAACTGAGGCTCTGTAATAGCACAGAAGCCGATCCTATGATATATAATAAAATCAGCTACCTGAGTCGAATGTTTGATCAAAAATTTAGTGTTTAATAAAATGCATCTTAAATTTCTTCTAGGTCTTTCTTCACTGGTGGAATCAGCCCTACCAGCAGGTGTGTAAATATGGGAAATGTTAGTAATTAGTTCTGAGCTAACAGAGTCTTTATCAAGAGCAGCCAAGTTCTGACTAATGACAATGTTTTCTGGAACATAAGGCTAAGTGCATACTTTTTCACTAGGTTCTGAGGGTCCAGAGTGGTTTAACTTCATTACATACCACCTAAGAGGGGGTGGAGCCACCAGTGATTATGAAAGAGCTTGAATTCATTGAGTAGATGTGGTGACAAAGTGTGTCCTTTATATTAGGAGCGGGGCATTCATCAGTCTTAGCCATATTGACCGAAAGGGTATATATGAGGATAAGGTATCTTCCGGAAGGGCAAATGCACCGCCTGTAACTTCCCCGGTCTTGCTCACACCCTGTCTTTTTCTCTGTCCATATTGTCCTTATTGTCTTTTATTGGTGTTGAGAGGACAGAATGATACAGTATTAGAAAATAATATGCCCTTTAATGACCAGGAGAAAACTAAACTGTTTGTTGAGTGTCAATGAGAGGGAACCACATTACAGCAGTACACGAGACAAATCAATAAGAAACATGGCTTTTGCCTTAACAAAGGAATCATTGCTTAAGGATGAAACATATTTCTGCGTCAGAGAGTGCTCCAAGGCAGGAATTTAGCAGTGAATGCAGACCAACAGGCACACAGAATGTTGAGGGCGCCGTCACCACCAGTACTATACAGAAGTGCCAGATCCAAAGCCAGATATAAGACTTCTAATAAAACAACGTGCTGCTCCTCATGCACACATTCTGAAACACTTTGTATTGTTGACAGGCTTTCTTTTAGACATGCATTCATTGCGTCCAACAAAGTATGGCTTCAGTTGAGAAAAAAACGCAGTAAATAAGGAGCTCATTGAAGTACAGAAACAACTCCATGCTTTCATGCTGACAATGCAAAAGAATGCGTTGAGGCAATGGACATGAATGCCCAATCCTTGCAAAATCTCACAAAACTTCTTTTGGTGCCAGAGCGGGAGAACCTCCTACTTAGTGCCAGCATAATGATATTGAAGAAGGACCCAACTGATCCAACAGTAGTACTCCCTCTGACAAAATTTGGGGGGATGTGAGGGCAAGCACAAGTGTTAGAGAGCCAGAACTCATGGAGAGACATATAGCCAATGGGGAAGAGAAAGCCCCAGCCACTGTATCTGCTGTTCCTCTTGCAGCAAAAGGTGAAGCACAGGGAAGAAGGAAGAAGCAAACTAGGATACGGACAGCTATTCACACGTACAGTTTATGCTTACATGATGTGCTATTATGACCTGTAAAGTCAAGGGTCATTCAATGGTGGCAAGTGATTTTGAGTGTCTAACATTTCTTCGTATGGCTTTTATTTTGTGATTTAAAAGTTTTGCTGGTTAATGTTTAGATTTGTGATGTTGTCACGTTAAGGAACTTGGCAAGGGACACCAGGCAACTGGAAGGAGAGGCGCGAGCGAAGGGAAGTTTCACTTTCACGTTTGCAGTTGAAGAATAAAGACACATTTAGTCTTCACCGTTGTCTGCCTCATCATTTGGTGCGAGTGAGTGAGGCTGTGTGGGAACATGCCAGACAAGGAAGTCTGGACACAACATTGGTAATGAGGAGGTCAGAGAACCAGTGGTGCCATCATCCTTCCTCGCTGTGGTGCAAGTAGAGAGGGAAAGAAAGCATGGGCCCACGCCGTCGTGCAGAGGTACGTACCCCATTCAGAACCTGAGGCATGTGAGGCACCCTGGGCTGCAGTGGTCTCAGCTGAGATGCCTCCACCTGCCAGGAGCGAAGAAAGAGGAATACAAGTCCCGGTCGACTTTTGTGTGGCAAGGGCGTGCAAGCATAGGCTCCACCATATCAACACGTGTTTGGGAGGGGAGAAGCTGCAGCGGCCGCTGGGGTCACCAGAGACAGCCTGGTCCGGAAACAATTTGACTCTCCCACACGCACATGTGTACAACGGCATCCTGCAACCACGCGGCCCACGTAGAGAGAGAGTGAGAGAGAGCGACAACATGAGAGAGAATGCCGGGCCAGAAAATACTCGACCACTATACGTGCACATGTGCGGAACAACATTTTCTTTACCAGGTGCCCAGCAGAAAGCACACCGGCACCGTGCCACAAAACAGGAACTGAAAAAGTTCACCACCACATGCTGTTCTCATGCTAACAGAACCAAAAATGCGTACAACTTCAAATACATGGTCAGTGAACCCTGTATAACACTGGGCAATGCCACAAACCACCCTGGTGTGCCACTCACAAAGGTGAAGAGAGCAACCACATTACAATGTCAGAGGATGATTCACTCACAGTTCCACTCACACCGGTGCTACCGTCCAGAATGCAGGACAGCCTCATTACCCAACTACTCACCCATTTTGACTTTACTGAATCCAGCAGCTTAAGGCTTCGCTGGTTGAGTGGGTTAGGGACTTCGAAGCATGCATAAAAGCCTTCGGACCACTGGACGAAGAAAAAAAGCACAACCTTCTTACCTTGTCCATAGGCCCCAACATCAGAGACATAGTAGATGAACTCCCTGCATGTACAGCAGACACATACTCCAGCCTCAAGTCCACACCAACAGACAATTTCACGCCACAAACAAACGTGGACTATATTCCACACAACAAGCAGATCAAAGGGGAGTCCATGGACACTTTTGTCATGCAATTAAGGGTAGAAATTAAGCACTGTGACTTCAATAATTATCCAACGACGAAGCCCTATGCTCACAAATCATCACTGGCTGCGAGTGTGCAGACTTTAGGAAGCGACTACTACAGAAACCTTGCTCGCTGGAGGAAACACTGCACCTTGCCCGTTCAGATGCAGCCCTAGCACCCCAAGTTGAGAGCTTGGGGGACATTAAAATATCTCATGGAAACGGGGAAAGCATCTGCAAGTTAGATCTCCAAACCAAAGAAAATGGTAAACCCTTTTGCTACAGTTGCAGCTACACATTTCCCCACAAGGGTCCATGCCCTGCCGTTGGCCAACAGTGCTCTGCATGTGGAGTAGACAATCATTTTAAGGCAGTGTGTCACATGTACCAAAGTCAACTGAGAGGAGAACGGGCGGGAGGGAGGACACAGCAGGGTAAAAAGAAACAGACGCAAGGCCCCCCTAGATCGCCGGGCTACCTGCATGAGACAACTCAGAGGAGAAGGAGGGATGAAAAAGCAGACAGAAGATCACAGGAGAAGGCATCAGAAGACTGGTGTGACAACAAACCAAGCTTGTCAAGGCCTAGAAGAAGGCCCAGGAGGTACATACGCTACCTGGTCGAAAACTCCCAGACTGACATCAGGTCGAGTGCATCATCTGAAAAGGACATCAGAAGAAAAGAGAAACATTGTGAAGAGCCAAAGAAAAGAGGCTATCTGTATGCATTAGGCAACCAAACAGCGAAAGAACTCAGCTCAACCCTCCTGATCCAGGTAAACAACTTAGCAGCTTAATTCGTAGTGGACACAGGGGCAACTGTAAATGTTATAAATGAAGAAGTGTACAACAATCTACCGCAGGCACCCCGTCTTCAGCCAGCAGAAGTCCATATTTACCTGTACGGATCACAAATGCCATTAATGTACAAAGGCGTCATGCTCATACAAAGGACAGACTAAAAAGATCCTTATGCATGCACTAGAGGCAGCTACCAAAAGTGGGTGCATCCTGAGTTACAAAACTGCCATCGACATGGGCCTCATCCATGTGTTATATAGGCTCATGTCTCACAAATACCTTGAATCCCGTCATTGTTCAAGGGGCTCGGAAAATTGAAAGGAAAACAAATCAAACTCCACTTCGCCAGCCAAGTACCTCCTGTTGCACAGCACTACCGTGGGATACCAATAAACATCCAGAAGCAGGTTGAAGAGGAACTTCATAAACTCCTCGAGGCAGACATCATTGAGCCCGCAGAGGGACCCACCCCATGGGTGTCCCCCATTGTACCTGTGCCAAAAAGGGAGTCTGCAGACATTTGCATATGCGTGGACATGCGTCGACCAAATCAGGCAATTCTATGTGAGCGCCACCAAGCCCCCTGCATCACTGATATGTTGCACTTGCTAAATGGAGCCACTGTGTTCTCAAAGCTGGACCTCAACAAAGGGTACCACCAGCTATAACTGAATAAGGACTCCAGATACATCACCACTTTCATCACACAGCTGGGCCTATTTAGGTACAAGTGGCTCAGCTTCAGAGTATCTTCAGCTGCAGAAATATTTCAGTCCAAAATCCAAAACATAATCAAGCACATACCAAATTGCCTGAATTACAGCAACCATATCCTGGTCTTCAGGCAGGACCAGGAACAGCATGACAACACACTCATGCAAGTCTGCATGGCCCTTGAGGAAGCCCAACTCACCTTGAACAAAGAGAAGTGTGAGTTCAGGAAACAACCCCTTTGCTTCTTCCGACACCAGTTCTCATCCAATGGCATGACCCTGGATCCCGAAAAGGTCACAGCACTCACAAATGCAGCTGCACCCAGAAATGTCTCAGACTTGCGCTCATTCCTCTGGCTTGCAAGTTACTGCACCCGCAACATAAAGGATTTTACATCTGTCAGTGAGCCTTTAAGGGCACTAACGAAAAAGAACACAGTGTTTGAGTGGTCCGAGGAGTGTCAACGTGCATTCCAAATAATAAAACAGTGAATATCAGATGCACAAAACATGGACTACTTTGACTCCAAACGAGAGACAGAAATCATAGTAGACACCAGCCAAGTAAGGTTGGGTGCTATTCTGACACACATAGATGCCAAAGACAAGCACACCAAATATGTCATCTCTTATGCAAGTAAGAGCTTATCAAAGACAGAGCAAACATATTTGCAAAGTGAGAAGGAGGGGTTGGCAGTGGTGAGGGTCTGTGAACACTTCCACCTTTTCTTTACAGTAAAGAATTCACAGTAATCACTGATCATTAGGTGTTGTTGTTCATTTACGGAAATCCACAAGCAAAGATGATGCCATGAATTGTTAGATGGGCACTAGGATGGCAGGACTACAGCTTCAGCATAATACATCGGCCTGGGAAGGACCATAACCCAGCTGCCTTCTTGTCAAGACACCCTTGCAAGGATTCCCAGCCCACCAAATCAATTGCAGATCAGTACATCCTCTACATTGTGCTTGAGAACACTCCAAAAGTCCTAGACCCACATCAAAAAGCCCAAGAGACTGGAAATGATCAGGGCTTACAAATCATTATAAAATGTTTAGGAAAAGGACACTGTAAACAAGTGAAACAGACAAGGAGAGTACCTGCAAGGATGCAAAACAAGATATCAGCTGTTTGTTAGCGGTCAAGGAGGAACTGACCAAAACGGATAAAGGACTACTACTCAAAGGAACAAAAATAGAGATTCCCCGAACATTGCATCGGAAGGTACTGGAACTAGCCCATGAGGGTCACAGAGGAATAGTATCCACCAAAAGAATGCTCAGGCAAAAGGTGTGGTTCTCCCACCCTGACACACAAGTTGAAGACCTCCTTAGACAATGCCTGACCTGCGCTGTCATCAATGCACACACATAACCAGAACCCCTACGCATGACAGCACTCCCAGAGAATGCCTGGGATGAAATAGCTGTGGACTTTTTTGGGCCATTTGATGGGGGTGTGCATATTCTAGTAGTGTTAGACAAATACTTCAGTTTCCCTGATCTACAGATAGTGCCATCCACTTCTGCAGTCCACACCATACCGGCCCTCGACAGGATGTTCGCCATCCCCAAGATCTTGAAGTCGGATAATGGGCCTTCCTTCACTGGACAAGACTTCAAGGTGTTTGCTGAATACATGGGGTTTACGCATCGTAGAATCACACCCCTATGGCCAAAAGCGAATGGCACAGCTGAACGATTCATGAGAAACATAAAGAGGACTGTACAAATTGCCCAACTCCCTAGGGAACCCATTGAGAAAGTGTTGTGCCAGCTGCTAAGGGATTACTGCAATACAACTCACAGCACGCCCAGAAAGGCGCCATCAAAAATTACGTTTGGCCGCAACATATGAACGAGGCTGCCCCATGTAACCAGCTCAGAAGAGAGATACCAAGGAGATGAAGAGAAGAGGGAACAGGACAATAGACACAAAGAGAGAATGAAGAAGCGTGCTGATGAAACTAGAAAGGCCAGAGACAATTACCTTGAACCAGGAGATATCGTCATAGTGCGACAGCCTCAAGGCAGGAAGAGTACTGCAGCTTTCAATGAGGAGCCACTTACAGTAACTCGAGTGAAAGGGTCTCTTGTCTCTGCTAAAGGTGAAAGGAGGAGCATCACCAGAAACTCCTCTCACTTTAGGAAAATGCCAGGCATAATCCTGTCCAGATCTCCCTTCCCTGATGTTACAATTCCAGGGTGAGATCCATCCTGTGAAGGTGATGGTGAGGACTCATGTGAAGAGAGGTTTCAGGCTGATCATGAGGACCATGAGGACAGTCTAACTCTGAGATCAACAGCCAGGCCTCAGAGAGCTAGACAATCGACCTCAGAGACTAATTGAGTAAATGGACTAATGTGTATCACTGTGTTTAGTATCAGGGGATGTGATGTTGTCACTTTAAGGAACACCCACATCACGTGGCGAGGGACACAGGACACGGGAAGGGGAGGGGTGGGAGAAGGGAAATTTCACTTTCACGTTTGCAGTTGAAGAATAAAGACTATTTTATCATTTTTCGTTGTCCGCCTCATCATTCGGTGCGAGTGAGTAAGGCTGTGTGGGAACGTGCCAAACAAGGAAGTCTGGACACGACAAGATTGAAAGGTTAATTTGTTTAGGGCCCTTCCCAGGTGTGGATAGAATGTGTCCCACAGTGGTTTTTTTACGGGTGTTTATTTTGCATGCAACACATTTGTTGGCAAGTTATAACTTCTTGGTGTGACACTATTATCATACGATTTTCCACCTTCAAAGAGGTGCAAGGCCCTTTGTCTCCATGGCCAGGGTACAGAACAGGATGAGGTGTACTCAGGTGTCCTTTTTACATGCAATGTAAGAAACGGAATGTTATAACAGGTCATTGCGATGTTGAATGAGGTGTAAGGCCCTTCATCGGTATAGACATGGCGTACCCCATGATGAGGTGTTCTCATTGTGTAATTGTCAAAGCAATGTAAGTGATGGCAGGGGGACAAAGAGTTATCCTGTACATCCAGTCCAATGCAAGGTTGATCCTATGTAGGTACCTGAAGGGAACGTTATATAACCCCATATTTTTCTCTAGTGAAAAAGACTACATAATAAATAATTTTACCCAAACGAGCGTTTTCGGAACATGAAGGTTCATCAAGTGTAACAATCTCAGAAACAGGGAGTTACAGATGAATTAAATAAAGAAAATATCCAAAACTACTATCCCTGAATTTGCGTCCACCTCACAACCCTCTTCAATACTCAAGTTATCATCTACTCCTTGCACCACAGTTTCACCTGGTTCCAGTACATTTTGCCAGATTGGGCAACATACAGCATCGCAGCATGAGCTGACATACTTTGCCAGGTGCATTCATTAGAAGAGCCCATGAATGCAGCAGTACCTGCTCTTAAGGACCATGGAAGTGCACCTGGTTGTGCTGCATGTCCTGAAGCGACAGTCTTGTAGGTGCTCTCAGGTACCGACCATAGCAAGGGCTACATGCTTGCTAAAGTGGTAGCCAATCAGATTGTGACTCTCATGTATGTCAGCGTCATGTCATGTGAATAAACAGTCCTTGGGTGTGTTAACTTTCAGAGCTGAGGTGGCAGTCATTTTTTATCACAGGCAGAGCGCACATGCATGCATTTTCTATAATCGTATTTTCAGACACACACTGCGTCACACATTCACATGCTTACTAAACCTGCTGCCTGCGCCAATGTGTTTGAATGGATCATGTCACTTCTTGTGTGAACATGAGGGCCGTCCTCTCGTGTGTGTGATGCTAGCCCTACTGCATGTACATTCAGGCACAAGGTATTAATATATGCATGTGCAATTATCACATACCTCATGAAATAATAGAAGCTAATTTAAATGCAGCCATTGCTCACTGTTTTACTTGACAGTAATTAACACACTTCGAACCATCCTAAACCTCGTGGGAATGATTAGCAGAGCAAGCCTTGAAATAGGACAGGATGTGCCCTATCCAAGCATATTAGCATAATAGCATTCCTGTCTTGGAATCAGTTATAGCAGGCCTCCGGCACTTATCACTACTGGTATTGCCTGCCAGAAGCATGAGCATTGTAAGACGCAGCAGCAAAGGAGGAGAGAGGGTAGGTATCATTTGGAGGATAACGCGTATTGGAGTATATTACGCCAGTTATAACATTGAAAATGAAAGAGCACTGACCTTTGATTGTACTCCTTCTGCACAAATGGCATATTTACCCCTTACTTTTAGGGAAGGGTGTCCCAAACGCACCCTGTTTCCCGAGCTGGTGGCAGCCTTTTTGGGTGTAATACTATGGAGCTGTAGCCTGCAGCATCCTCCATGAACATACCTCCACGGAACCCGAGCATAACGCCCTTTCCATTCAATGCACCCATACAGATTTTGCCTTATATGGTCATTGAATCTGTCTGTCATGGAGGGCAAGCACTCCGCAATCCCGAACCAGGTACCGCAGTGCCAGAATAGTTCCAAGAAACATATTCCACGCCTGCAGTGAACAGTATGTGTTGTATGTAATACACGTGTCAAAATAACCATTTTGTGGAAAAGGTTGAGCGAAAGCTTATTTGCATACTTTAAGATATTTTCTAAAGGTTCGAGATGCCCGAAGATGCATTCCATAAAGTCAACTTCCAAATGCACCTGATCATGTACACTTTTCGAAGTGTGGTGTTGACAGATCTACAAAAGTCTGCTTACCAGTCCTTGAAGAAACTCTCCTGAAACGTATATAAGTATTTGCATTATTGTGTCGAGTCTATGTGATTTTTACTTTGAATTTTTCATTTAACAAATATAAAAGAGTTTTTTTGTTTCTCTCTATGATTTAACATTAATGATAGTATATTTAAACTCAGATTTTGCCACTCATGTTCTCTTTCTGTGTGTGATAAAATGGCATAATGTAAGAAGCAAACTGGGAAACGTTCTACTGCATAAAATCTTAGAGAATCAACAGTTACTATGTAGAGCAAGAAAATCCGGTTAATATATATTGCATTAAAGGGAATTGTGGAAAAGAAACACATATGAATGTTAGTGGTCCGATAAGAGCCTAATGTGTGGAATCAGGAGTAATTGTAAATTATCTTGGACATTTTAATTATCTGCCATAGCGCATATGACCAACATACAATAGAATGTTTAAAATGTCCTCTGCAGCAACATAATCATTGTAAAGTGAATTGTGGCGGGACATGGCCGTTCACATTCTCGGACGAACTGGAGGTTAGTCAAGGATGTGGACTGCCATGTATTCGGCCTACAAGTGGTTTGTCATTTTATACTGGATTCTATCATTTAAGATGAGCCTGACCAACAACTGTCTGTCCTGAGGTGAAAATGAAAGTCTTTCTTCTAAAAACAAGCAGCCTGAAACAAGACCTACCTCAGGATTTCCAGACTGTAGTTCAGGCCATTGTCATCTTGCAAATTGATGGGGAAATGCTCTCTTGATGAGGCTTGCAATGTCTCACTAGGATCACCTCAAATCTGCCTACCACCACACAGCATGTTTTATTATGGGTGTGTGGAAATTTGGCAGAGTCATCCTCATCTTACCAGAACTACATTGGCTTTCTCTCCAGGCCAGGATACTGTTCAAGACTGCATGTATCATCTATAAAGCAGTCATGAGTAGCACGCTGCGTACCTGGCTGAAAAGCTTCACATGTCTGGTGGCACACACTCCTTGCGCAGCAAACCAATCGACTGGCTTGAATCTTAACTCGTCCCCCAAAAACCCCACAAACAATCCTTCACTTGTCACGAACTCACCCCCTGGGAACTCGATCCCATTATCAGCTCAGAATGCCCTTACAATTCCTCAATTTTGCACATTTCTCAAAACGTGGCTTTTTCAACAACACTTGACCCTGGACTAATCGCAATGGATGCACAGTCCAACACTCACAGTATTGTGCTACTGTTAGAAGATGCCAGCACACACACTAGCTATCCACACCCTGCACAGTGCTCTGCTACTGTAAATCTAGGTCAGCACTTTAAACAATAAGAAAAGTAACTTCCCTGACCTGGTGTTTACAATCTTAGAGATTTTCATTGCCATCCATATTTACTTTATTTGTAGCCCCTAACAAGGTCACCATCAGCTAAGTGTATCTCTAGTGGGTGATTTTCTGTTTGAGACAGTAAAGTGCAAAAATCCCACTCCCTGCCCAACATCTGATGTTCAAACCTTTGTATGTTGTCAAGAGAAGAGTTGGGAAGCCAAGGTTCATATCTTCTGCTACCTGCTGCTCTGTACCTCTTTCATTCTGGTAAGAACCAACCCTTTGAACCAGATTGTGTGTACTTACTAAGTCACTTTCCACACCATCTGCTATTCTTCTTCTATTTTGTTCCAGTATGTTATCATCCTCATCAAAACCATCATCTTTCTACACCTCATATTTGGACTCCATGAATTTCCCATCATGGCATTGTGCCCACTTCTGACACTATCCAAACGGCACAGCTGTTTGCTGTTACTAATGCATACAGCTCACGAGAGAATGAGGACCAGACAATCTCATGGCACTCACTTATTTTAGAAAATGCGTATCCAGTGTACAGAACACACCTTCAAAAACGGCTGAACCAACCAACATAGAAAAACATTTTAAAACAACAATATAAAGACAAATATGTAAAGACAAATGCCTATTACATTTCACTACTTACAAAACAGTTTTAAGCACAAACATTTGTGACTGGGAGTTAGTATACTGTGATTTGCGTAATACTTCTAGACATGAATAGCACAGTGCTTGAAAAGCATCTATTGTAATACTGTGCTCTGATCTTGGTTTTCCATCAAATTTCTCTTGCTGGCCATGAAGTTTGTAGAGGTGCAGTTGTAAACACTGTGCTATTGTTCAGTGTCTTCTTTTTCATTTTAGGAGCACAGAGTAAAGAAAACACTAATATTCTGCTTTCTTTCTCAAGTTATTGACACGTGTTCGCCTCTCTACTCATTATACACTGTTCCCGCGTGTTCACGATGTGTACGTTTTTGAGTCATCTACAGGACATCTAACTACTACTAGTGCTGGATAAGTCTGATGACAACCCCACTGTTTACATGACCTACAATATAAAATCAAACATTGATTTCACATAATAGTTTGACATCTCTCTTGTGACTCTTATTAATTGTATGTGCTACCCTTAGGGCAATTTCGAAAAAGTGTACTACCTTTCCTTAAGGCAGATGGCATAGGGATGTTTTGGGTGGTTGTTTCTAGACAGTCTGATTTTGTCCAATTTCTTCTAGTGGGAGTTAAAACTTCCTTCTCCACATGGATAAACAAAATACTATATTTGTATTGTTTCTCCTATGTTCTAAGTCGTAAAACATTGTGTGCAATGGAGTACAAATTTCCAACCCAATATTACTATTAAGTATAGTAAGTGGGGGGCGCTAGAGAGCCCGATCGAGATGGCTGTGAGCCCTTGAGAGCTCCACACAGTATGAAATATCCGTTCACAATCCGGCCGTGCAGCTGCCCCGAAACTGGATTCTAAGTTAGGCATTGTGTGACTAGAGGTTTCCGGTACACAGTGGTGCAATCTGGTGCCTTGAGACCCTGTTAGGTTGAGAAATAGGCAAAGGAACCTGGGACTCGTTACTGCCACGGATGGCATATTGTGAGGTAGGGCAGGCACCAGAGTTCCCTTTAGGCAACTCCCGAGCCAACCCACGTGCCAACTGCCCAACGTGAAGAGACGGCGAGTGGAAACCCCAAGAAGCCCACTGTCATCCATCAGATTTCAAGAGGGCTGGGAGCAGGCATTGGAGAACGATTGTGCAAAACGAAGAGCAGGAGGAAGTTGAGGCCAAGCTGTGGAGCGGTCCTGGCATCGGTGAAACGAAAAACCTATGGGGAGTTGTGATTGGCTTAAAGGGAACATCTAAGTATACTTTATTTAAGGAACCAGCTTGTGATTGCGTCTCTCCAGTCATGTGGACAAAACATGTTTATTTTTTTTATAATAGTATAACTTCTCAATGTATTCGTACACATACTTGCCTTAGGTGCATTGCAGTCAGATGGAAAATCTAGAGATGTTCAATGTTTAAACTGTTTAACCTAATACTGCTGGAAAGATCCTTGCAGATATTTAGTTGCACAAATCACACTGCACCCTGACTGGTTACCACTTTAGAACGCAGGGAGGGGTAAACACAATTGACCAAGTGTAATGAAGGACTTGTAGATTGTGAAATAGTAGATTATCTGTCCAAATGTTGCATTCTTGCTGTGGACATCACCAAGTGTTTGAAATACAATATCACCAAGTGTTTGAAATACAATGGTCTGAACCCTAGTAAGGGCAATCCAAAGCCATTCCAACACTTGTCAAGGAGGCATGGAGTATTGTTGGTCTTACAAGTACAGCACACAGTAAGTGTGATGAATGGGGAAGGTAACAAATGACATTTTAGGGGGCTAGTTTCACTTGAAGGAAGTCCCTGTGACTGTGTTCCGATAAATCAAAATGAGGAGGTGGGTCTTAATACCTTTCTCAAAAGCAGTACAGTCTGCATAAAATCGAAGTTGGGTGCATGAACATAAAGGGATCGCCTCTCATATTCTTCTATATGTGTTGACCAGTGTGGTGTACCTTCAGTATAACTGAACAAAAGGTTGTTGATTGTTTGAATGGTCAAAACATCCTAGAGAGATTTCCATGTTTGTGGCCAGAAAATGATCTGTGGATATGTCTGGTGGAACACATTGGTCTCAACCCCGAATCACCAGAATGTTGACTGTATTTGGGATTGGCAGGGTTTGACAACCTTTTAAGAGATTCACGTGAGAGGTTTGGGTTAAGCACAATACAATATCATACTGATTAAACGTTACTTAAACAGTGGGCTGAGAAGTCACGCCCGTTGCTACATTTGCTGTTAAAACATGTTCAAAGCAAGCACATTATAAACTTAATGGATAATGTTAAAACATTTCCCACCAGTGATGGCCAGAATAAATAAGGTTTGCACCTGGCAATTTCTTTAACTTGGAAACAAAACAATGAAATTTGTTTTCAGCTCACAAAAAACAACATTTCAAAAAACTCTTATTGTAAATATATGCTACATGTTTTCCCCAGGTATAGAGGTCATGTGTCCCATTTAAATGATATTCGTTCAGGAAACATGAGATGAAGGATCTCCTGCATCATAAATGCCTGATATGTGACTGGCTTTGCGTCTGCCCTGCAGGTATTTCCAAGTTTTTGTTATAACCAGAGGGCCCCAACCTCAGAGATAGACTTGGAAGAAAATTCAGTGGGATGGAAATGTGTGCTTAACAGTAGCTTTCTTCTTCGTCTTTCCTAGTCCATTATGTTTTTCAGAGGTACATGTCTCTTAAGAAGTAATAATATTATAACATTTAATACCACTATATTGCTCAATGTACTGAAATCCGAGCGATAAAAACCAGTCCCATGCGGTCTTGACAGTTGACTGACTCTGCTGTTCTGATAAGAAATGTTACAATTTTAAACTTCAATTTAACCGATTTTTTTAAACTTCAGAAGGTTGGAAGGGTGAGTTATTCAAACCTGACACTTAGTCTTTACCACTGAAGCAGTTGCTTTTACCTGTTATTTTACTGCAGAGTTTAATATGCTTTCTCATCTGGATAACATTCACAGATGCCCAGGACTCCTTAATTCTCTTCTAACCCACTAACCCAAACCACCCACAACCCTTCCCCCTCGTTTCCCCTAAATGTTCTCTCATTTCCTTGAACCATTTAAGTGATTGTGTGAATTTATTTCAAATAATTATCCAGAACTGGCACATAAATTGTAATAATTCCTCATGTAGCCAAAACACGGTGTGCAGAGAGAAGAGAGGGACCAACTGAGTTCCCCATGTAGGCAATCCCATCTGCTGTGACACCATGTGCCAACACAGGAAGATGTCAGAAGATACACCCCATATCATCAGACAAGCAGCATATCACCACCAGGCCACCCAGTGCTTCTTAAAATAGGGCAACTATGTCATTTTTCGGAAGTGGGACACAAAGCTCGACCCCAATGCTTTAGGGATGCATATAAAACAACTGTGCCAAGCCAGAAGAAGGACTTGGAACCAGTGGATATAGTTTATATATATAACTTTAGTTAAATAAAAAAGTAAAATGCCTCACTGACCCTAAAACGGAGTTCCCTTCCTAAAAACTATAAACTAAGGTGCTTGTCAACAATAAAAAAGTCCTTGGTCCAAGCCTATTCAATGAATTGGCCCTACCACTTAGAAAAATGTAAAAGACAAGTAGATGGAGTCCCCTGCACTCTGTTTTTTTTACCATGATCAAAAATTATGGAATATGAATAAAGTTAGAAAAAAGTGTACCTGAACAGGTTCTTCTGAGAAGACTTCCGGAAACTGTTTCAAAAGATTGTGGAGGTCTTGTTGTTGAGGAAGAGGCAGGTTTGTTTTGCAATTAATTGAACCTCTCATTCTTGGTCAGTCACAAGTGTGGCAAGGGTAACAGTAGTATTCGATTAGGGGTTGATATCCCATTCCTTTCAGAGATAAATATGAAGGATTTCTGCTTTTTGATGTTTGTCAGGCTGAGCAACTATGTAATTTAGGGGCCTGTATTTTCTAGGATTGTACATGGGCCATACCACTTTGAGACCATTTTATTTTCAGATGTTGGAAGCAATACTAATCTCATACTTGGTACTTTGAATAATCCTGGGTGGGGAGGTCTTATTGTGGCATTATGCTATTACATACTCAGGCATGAACATACCTTCATGCTCAGAAGAGGATAATAAGTGTGTCTCTCATGACGGAGTCAACACATTCCTTTGATAGCCTTCTCCTCCCATGTGATCCTCCCCCTGACACCACCGCCAGGGTTAGGATCAGGAGGTGTCTGCCTTTCCCTGGCCACATGGGAGGAGACTTTAGGCTGAAATTATGTGATGGCTCTGCAGGATTCATCACAGTTGTTTGTCATTTTAACCAATCCAATGTATTCATAGGTGTTGTAATTAATACTGTAAATGACGACAAGACTGACATGTCTCTTGTTTAAAAAAAATGCTTGCATCTATGGTAACGTTGAGAGCTGATGGATGCTGTCGTGGCCAAGTTGCAATACTTTGAATAAAGCTGGGTTTTATTGTGCACTTTGAGTACTCCATTATTGAGTTGTTTTACTAGTATAGCAAATGGTCCCATCACTACACTGTACATAAATGAAAGTGAGCACAGATCATAATATGTCAAACAGTAATTCTGCATACATCACATTATGCCAATACATGCTTTGTTGCTATACATTGTGAACAGTCCTCCGCTTACCCCTACGTAGCCAAGCTCTCAGATCATTATATGAGGGGCAGAAAAATAATTAATTATGAAATTTCTCTATAACACCAGGGCAATTCAGACAACCACCACTGTCTGGACCCTTCCATTTGCTCTATACACAACCCACAGTCAAAATGTCTAGGAGTAATATTATATATAGCAACCTCGCATAATAAGGGTAAATCAGTTCAAAGTAGATCACAAAGCCAATCTGTGTTTTGAATGACCAATAAGCTCTCAATCTACGTGTGTAGCCGTCGTTACCCGTTTAAATTACACAAAGCAAGCATGTTCCTTTTGCTTGCAAACTTGAAATGCTCAACTTAGTTATGCTGAGGTCAGCTTTCTGCAAATTAGACAAAATTATCTATCACTGTGACTAAGGGGGTCATTGCAAGGTGGGCAGTAAGGAGACCAGTGTCGGTAATCCCTTACTGCCCTACTACAAGGTCCCTTAGTGGGTCCCACCAGTAACGGCTGGTCCGACCAGCCATTATGGACGGGACCCGTTAAGAGACGAGGGCGCAAACAACAGGCTTGCCATTCGCGAGCCCGTTATTTGAGCCCTCCCCATTCCCATATGGGGAATGGCATTTTCAATGGGGACTTACCGGTCCCGCAAAGGTCGACTACATCGGTAAGTCCCCATTGAACTATACCGGTGCCGGACCCGTTATCGGTGGCAGTCATGGTGCAAATAGCGCCATGACTACCACCAACCTCGGAATTATGGCCTAAGTCATTAAAGAGATTAATAGACACAGCTGTGTGGACTCAGGACAAAGGCCTTTTTTAAATACCAAGAACGCCTATCTAAATGTGAGCTATGTATTGGTATTAGCACAATTATGTTAATGCATATTTTAAGAGGACAGCATGTGAGATATGTTAAGGGTATGGTGAGTCAGTGCAGAACATTATTAATTGCAGAGGCTTTGAGCAGACCCTGAACCCTAACCTGGCTGAGCAGTACGGCATCATCAAGTGTGTGTCTGCTTTATAAAACCAACCTTTTTAAATGTGTCGTTTGGTTCACTGTATATCAGTCCCAGCCAATGGATTTAGCTGATACAATGGGTCAAAATATACACACATGGAATTAAAACTGGATTGTACATTAATGTACAACATTCAAAACAATAGGCATTTGAGTTAAGTAAAAAATTGCAGTAAAGTGCTGGTAATTCCATTTGCAGCACTTTACTTTGACTTTACCTCACTTCCATAACGAGGTAAAGTGGTAAGGTGGATGATTTGCATACAGCAAATATGAAGGTATATCATTCACTTTACCAACGAGAAAATTGAATGTACTGTCCAGAATTACTGCTCATGGTAACTCAGACAAATATCCCGATGGAGTCCTACAGAGTTGAAAAATGGGGACTAATACTACAGTGCCACCACTCGTAATCATGTGATAAATCCAAGAGACTGAGAAGCAGTAACAGTAATCGGTTTTGGCAGTCAATCAATGGATTTATCTCAGATTTACTCGTAATGAAGTCCAATTTGTTTTAAAATGTCAGATTTCGAAATACATTTTGCAGTGCTAATTGTTTAACCTTTTCTCTGATTTCAAAACCAAAAAAATATTTGAGCTCAGTTCAGCAGCCACAATTGCATGTCTATAAGAATTATATGTTCAACTATATGACATATTAATACATTCGAATATTTTAAGAATTATGTTATACATGCAGCTACAGAAACATGAAGGATGTCTATGAAATGATAATGGAAATGCAGATGCTAGTCAATTTTGGTCATACACCAGATGGAATGGAACTCACACATAATAAATCCCCTTATAGCATGTTAAAATACAATGGGCAAATCAAAGCAAACCAGAGGGATGCTAGTAGGTGTGAATTTGTGATGGGATCTGTAGGATTATTTAGCGTGAATTGGGAGCACAGCACCATTGCATGGGATTAATGTATTGCTATAATATGGTACAGCAAGCCATGTGTTGCCAATGTGACATGACATGTAAATGAAGACAGGGTACTCAGTCAAAAACAAAGCAATTTTTATCACATTAAAAAACGCATTTTTCTTTCTTCTCTCTCACCTGAAATGCCTCTGTTGCAGGAGACACATTAGAGGATTAATTAACTAATATAATTAACAGTACTAACATGATTCTAATCAAATAACATCATAATGTGTTCTCCAGTGCAAAATGAGGTAAAAAAATAAACAGGCTCTGAAAGTCATTTTAAACGTGCACTTGGATTCAATTTTTCTGTTCACTGTGTTAGCTGGATGCATGCCAGGAAATGAGTAGATACAGTTTCTAAACCGTATAAGCCAAGCCATTGTTGAAAGAGGAGGATAGATTATTGTCACCTTAAGGGCTGTAACGGAGGTTTCCTGAAGAATTTCGGGGAGAGAGAAAGGCAGTGGACATTTTTACACAGCTTGGATGAGAAGCCTGAGGGGAGTTGCTGTGGGGCTGCCTGATGAGTGGCGTTGTTCCAGTGTACTGCTGACTTTCACAGGATGGAGATTCCAGTCAATTGGCACCGGTTTGAGGACCAAAGAGTGCAGATTGGACCTGCATGTCCTCGCCGGGTGTTTCAAAGGGAAGTCCCGAGCCATTTAAAGAAGGCGACCTGTCCAGAGAGTTTGCATGCTGATCTGCTACAATTTTGCTGGTAATTATCTTACACAAAGCGAGAATGCGGTGTGTGAATGAAAGCTATTTCAGTCAGGCAGTGTAGCGATAGCTGCGTTCTAATGTTGCTATTCAGAAATGCAAGTCAACTGATGCACTGTTCTTTTTATTGTTGCGAAGAAGCTAATGAAATGCCATTTATTTTGCAATTGCTTCTCTTATGTTTATTCTAGAAAAGACTGCCTCGCAAAACTGGTAATGCATGATTTTGAAATGAAATTGATGTAAATCACAATCTGTGTAAAGGCTTCTGTTTTTCTCTGGTACAGTGAGCCCATATCACCTGATAAAAGGGGAGGTTATTAGGTAATATATGTCAAGCATCCCATGTGGAAAAAGTTATGTTATGAGTAATTATAAATAGCTGTGTGCGTGGTTCCACTCAGTGTATGTGTGTGTGACTTCTGAGTGGAACACAATCTGATAGTCTGATGAACGTTCATGGGTCAGCAGAGAAAGAGGCCTCTGGAAATAGTTTCACTAATGTAAATACATCAGTGATTATACCACATGTTATTGTGAATACTTTATGGAAGCATGGCTCACTGGTGTAGATAAATCAGTGATAACAGCCATATGTGGCACTCCATATGAAAATGTGATGATCTTGAATAATGTAGAAGCCTGAGGCCTCTAGAGATCACAAGAACAGTCTAAACAAAAGAAAGGTGTTTTGTATGATGGGGCCACAAATAAAACAAATAAATTATGCTCATCACTATGCCACAACGAAATGCATACCAACTAAATGTATCTGTGTACTGAAATAATGCATAGCCACAATACCACCATAATACCAAACCCAATCTGAATGCAAGGGGTGATTGTTGCTAAATTACTTTTATCCTTGGTGGTAAGAAAATACCGCTAGGCCCCAAATCTACACAAAATACCCTACAGATCCCATCATAAGATCGATCTAATCCAATGCTACAGCATCAAATGATGCTGCATGTATGGAATATGCATGGTATGTAAACACATATTCATAATAATAAGGGAGATTATTTGGGAAAGCAGCAAAGGAAGGGAGCGTGCCTGACAGGAGAAAAGTAGATTGTGTTCCAACTCAAACTAGTTTATGTAAATTGAGAAGTTATTTTCCAGAGTCAGGCCAATGCAGAGGTATTTCTCAAAAGCAGAATCAGATTGCCCCCAATGGATTTTGGAAAAGGTGAAAATTCAGACCTTGGTTGGTGTTGTTTCCTGAAGCCTTTTGATGTCTCAATGTGTTTTAAAATGATAGGTGGGAAATACATTATTGCCTGTCATTTTTGAAACTTTTTTTAGGATTTCAAACTGAAAATAGATTTTAAATCAGTTGAGCGAGTCACATACACATAGAGATGACATGGTAAATTGTATGAATAATGAATACATTTGCATATTTTAATAACTCAGTTATACATGCAGCTACAGAAATCGAAAGGGTTTGTCTACATTTAGAATTATCTTGCTATTCTGAGTATAAAATGTGCATTAACGGCACAGGTCAATACAAGGAATTATAAGGAAAATACCTATTCAGTCCAATTTGATCATAATTCCTGATGTGAGTGATAACTAACAGCTAATACATTTCTTTGTGACATTTTAACACTTTAGGCCAATCAAAACAAAGAGAAGGATCCTAGTGGGTGAGTGAAGGGAAACTATCACAGGATCTGTCTAATCCAAAGTTGCCATGTCAAATGATTCTTCCTGTGTGGAGTTTGCTGGATTTTTAAACCCAATTAAATAGGAACAATTATGAGTCTGTGTGAAAGCACCCTGCTTGACAGGCGAAAACTGGACTGGTGTTGCAACTAGAAATAGCTAATGGAAGATCTCCTTAAAACATCTTTTTCCAGAGGAATGGAATGCAAAGGTGTCGGGGGGAAATTCTGCCGGGGTCGGCTGGGCCGTCCGCGGACCTCCGGGCAGGGAGGCCCCAACTCCTCCCGTATATCCCAAAAATTGAGTATGAGACACACGCAAGAAGCAAGGTGATTCTGCTGTTTATTAGACAAAACGGCAGGGATGGGTCAAGGAGCGTACGCGTCCGTCCTGACACACACTTCAAATTCGTGGGGCTCGCAGGCCCTTTTTACCTCAGTATGACGCGCTACTTGTGTCACCTGGGAAAGTTAGCAAAAAACCTATCGCCACTCTGGATTGGCTCCTCGAGTGGTAGGGTTAGTATAGCATACGTATAGAGAGCATTGTTAGTGGCTAAGGGTTAGTCAGGTGGTATAATTGGGTTGTCCCTTCAAATTGATACACGAAAATTGTTACATGAGGATCCCTGGGGATTGGTCAATGCTAGTGGCGTCAGTGATAAGAACCTCATGTTCTGATTGGTCCACGCACGAGCCCCCCAGTCTGGGACCATTGTTGTTCCCAGCTTGCGATGCACCTGTCATTTACAACAATGTTTCACTATGATTATGTGCAGACAACGTGAAGATTTATTGGTATGCCTGAAGGCCGACTACTCCCACCGCCGCAGATATCCATTGGATCATTTCATTGTATCTGCCGGTGTCTTGAAACGGGGGTTTCGGTGCCTCCCTTCTCCTGGGCCTGGCACCCTGTCAGATTTGGCTTGATCACGTGAGGTGGGACCGTGGTTGAGGCAGAATTCTGCACAATTAATATTGTATTTTTCCACTATGTGCCTGGTTTTAATTGCAGGTGTGACCTTGGCGTCGGCTCACGGCATACGAGATTGCAACATTGCGCCCTTGACTGTCAGTCATCGCCGGGCTCATTCTGCAGGGTCAGCAACTGTACTCTTCCTTATTCAATGTTCATGGAAACTGCTGCTTGCGGCCTACTTGGACCTGGTGCATAGGTGGAGATGTTTGATACACCGCGCTTTAGGTTATGGTACCATATTGTTTTATCCCCAGTGTCGTGTCTTCGTTATATTCCTCATTGCAATGTATGGGTTTAGGAGAAGCGCAAGCAAGCGTTATAGATGAGTTCTTTATGCGTCCTGCGTTTCAGCATTTTGAAAAGCCTATGTAAAAAATAATAAAGGCGCGCGTCAGTGAGTGTGTCCGTCATCTATGCCGTAACACTGAATATGTTCTTCGTGTGGATTGGTGTGGGAGTGTCCAGTGTGCATGTTCGCATAGGTGTGCTGACCTGTGGCTAAGTCATCATGGCATCTCTAACGATGTGTTTGTTTACTGCTGCATGGTTCAGTCGAGTTCATCCATGCGCAGGTGTTGGCATGGGCAGGAACACAATGTGTTCATTTACTGTTGTGGTTCAGTCGAGTTCATCCATGCCGCAGGTGTTGGCATGGGCAGGACAGGCTGGTGGGCACATCCGTATGTTCTTGTACCAGGGTATTTGATCGTCTGGTAGATGGGCAAACTCCTCTTGTGGCGGGTGCCTGGGCCGTGATCCTCTAGGCCAGGGGCGTGAGGGGATTGGTGGGAGTCTTGTGTTCCATTTTCCCACTTCAAGGTATTTCCCAAAACAGAACCAGATTGCCAGAGAGGGATTTGTGAGTATGTGGACAGAGTGAAAGGAAGAGCGTGGATAGTGGTGTTCCTTGAAACCAGTTGATGTCCATATTGTTCCTGGGCAAACCGGAAGTGAGTACACATTATCCCAAGGTTTGTATATAAAGGTCACAAGAATTAATTAAATTCCAGCTAGTGATAGGAGGTATTTTGATTAATTCTATTTAAAAGCTAAGTAATTGAATGGGTGAAACTGGACCTTTATATATGATGTATGTATCTACATTTGTTAGAGCAGTGTACATTGTTTTGCATAGCTTGGCCAGGATTGGTCCAATTTGTGAGCAGTGAAAACCTTAGTTTATATAAAGGAACAACCCAGAGTATTAAAAAGAAAAATCCTGATGAGAATATTCTACTTCTCAAAGTGGAATAGGAAGGAGGTAACATTCTCCCCTTCACTCCGATGAAAATGTTTTCAAGTTAAATAACCAATGCCATTTTTCCATGTAGCCTTGAACATTAACAAAAGGCTCAATGATCTCCTAGCGCCAATTAAAATTAAGATGATGCACTTTCTTCCATTTCAATGATATAATTCCATGCCTTTGAGACATTATAATGCATGGAGGTACTACTGTCTGAACTGTCAGAAAATGATCTCATCAATACTAGAGACCATATGTTTCTGATACATTTTGGTAAGCCTATGATATAATTATTTTACCATATTAATGAACTGTTTCTCCTGAGTGATATTTTGTTTAAAACAATGTATGAAGTATTTCATTTTGAGTATATACAAATATTAGGCGATCGTATGTTTGCCTAGAATAGTAATTTATGGCTGGTTTCAATTTTATTTCTGCCTGTTCGTGTGCTTATGACAAATAAGTTGCATATATAGTATAATGCAAACATAAGTGAGATAATAGCAGGGAGGTTGTATTTCATTTAAATAGACATGCTTCTTGTTTATATGTGGATTATTGTGGTTCACTTACCCAGCGTAGCATGTTAGTGAACCACCTTTATTTGGTTGAAGATTTATAGGGTTCTGATTGTCCTGGGGGGTGCAGTTGAATAGGGATATTTCTCTGTAACAATGTTATAAGTTTAGATACATTACATAAACAGAAGTCATTACAACATGATTCATCTGCATCAATTTAAGAAGTACACAGGGAGCAGGAAGAATGTCAATCAGCCATAATTTGGCCAATTACAGTTTTTTTGACCTATGTTAGAGCAGCATGATCAGGCAATGGATTTACAGATGCACAGGTTTTTGATGCCTATCTACTGGACACTGCACCTGTGTTAATGGATGTTGACCAAGTACAATGTTGGTAAACCAAGGGGTCTGTTTGTCCAGCAGAACGTGTGCAAGTTTCTGTTTTTGACACATTGACTTATACCCTGCAGGATTACAAGGATGAGGAGAGGCTGAATCAAACACATCATAAAGGTAAAACAGGTGAAGTTAAGAAGGAAGGGTATTTTTTCATCAGTGATGTGAATGTGGTACACTAGCGAACCAAACAGCAAAGTATAACAGTCCAAAATAAAGGAATGTCCAATCAAGGTTCTATAAAAATATATATACATTAATTAAAGACACCATATGCACAAATAGCTAATGGAAAACATTACAAAAACCAACCCCCATAAAAAGAACAGAATGTTCACGATATCAAGATACAACACTCTGGGTAATAAAAAAGGTTGGACAATAAAAAAAAAAAAACACTGTTCAAAAAGGATATGTTCTTGAGCTGCAAAAATGGATTGATGTGACTTAGACAATCTCTTGGACCAAAATGGATCAGTGGGCAGTTATCAAGAAGTAACACCTTTTGCGCTATCTTGGTGGTTTGAAAATGGTGAAGCAGGCTTCGCAGTGCTGCTCTGGAGTTGGTGTCAGTTTGAGAAGGATCAGTCAATGGTGAAAAAGCAGATGTTGAGGGAGGGGTCGAATTGAAGCCAGCTGTGGTTTGCAGCGATACTCAAGTGATGCAGATTGTGAAGTTCTCCAGGATCTGTTCCGTGGTCGAGGTATGACACTGGTTGATCTGGAGACAGGATGTGCAGGTGAGTCAATTCGATGAGAGGGCTTGAAGGCTGCAGTTTAGATAGAAAACCATGGTCAGTTCAGTCATTGAATCAATTGGCAATGAAGAGAATGGTGGTTCAAACTTGAGTTTATAGTGGTGCAAGTCCAGTGACACTTCATTGCTCAAGCAGAGACAATGATCTGCTTCAGCTGGCCAGCGCAGCGCGGCAGCGAACAAGTTCAAATTGGTGGAATGTGGTTTGAATATCATTGAGAGCTAAAGACAGCTCTGAAGGATCCTGCTGATTCAAATTGGGTCAAACACTCTCGAATCATAGCTATCAGCAGTTCAGGAATACTGCCTGCTTTGGATTTCATGAGCAGTGAGTTCCACTCGAGGGTCCTAAGGTCAAGATCAGGCACTTAAACCTTGGGGAGGCTGGCACATGCCTTCAGGGGTCCTTCAGTAAGGCAGCAGTGTCGCTGGCAGAAAAAACTGTTCATCTTGTTCAAGCAGGAGTTCACCCCCAGTGATCCCTGGGGATGGTTAGGGGACAGACCTTGATTCTGCCTTGGAACACATGCTTTCACCTCACAACTGGAAAGGTCTGCTCTCCCAACTGGGTCCAATGAAATCTTCTTGAAGATTTAAATTCAGAAATTATTCAAAGAAGGGGTGGGGGACTTCTTGTTTTAAAGGCAAATGTCTACAGGTGAGTGTACAAAAGCAAGCTTAACTAAAGTCTCAGATTGCTGTCCTTTAAACAAATGGCCTTTGTCTTCTGACAGCACACCCACAATGATTTGTGATACTGGAAGTAGAGGGGGAGGTAGACGAAGAGAGAAACAAGATGGTGGCACATTCCTCCAGCTGTAAAGAGCTCCCCTTTTCTACACTAAGCATGCCCCTTCCCGTGCCTTCTCAATAGAAACAAAAGGCCTTTCGATATGTAGCACCCTGGTGGAAGGCTATTCCTTTGATGAATAAATAAAATAATTGGCACCAGGCTGATATAACAGACCATAATGACTTATAACACATGCCTCGCATTGCATGCTATTTACCAATTGATATTTGCTACTGGGGTATATGTGGGCACAACAGTTGTTTTGTCTTAACCAAATTCACTCCAAGATGGTGCAGTGTTTTTGTCAGAGTCTGACTTCGGGTCCGCAGAGCATTTGTGAATATTTTGCAAGGTTTCCACAGGTCGGGGCTAAAGACCCAGACACATGCCAAAAGGCTCATATATGTAGGTAAGTACTTGACAGGATGTCATATTATGTATTTATACACTGAATGCTATTGGGTGAACTCTGAATTGCCTGCTGATACTGTTAACATATATTTTTGTTTGTTTTTGGCTTTAACAGTAGTTGTTCTCCTGCACTGACACAGCAACATTAACTTGTCAGAAGTAAATCCTCCAATTGTCTTTCATCAGTGCTGACTAGGTTTTGGAGCTTATATGGCATTTTGGAACTGGTAGTTGAGTTTGGTGTGTGTTGCTTTGTTCTGCAGATGCACTCTCACAGCAAGGACTGTACACGGTCCATGTTTGTATGGGCTCAATTATAGGAATGCCGTTCACTTACACCCTCTGTCTTTCTATTGGCAACTTGCCCTTTTCAATTGAGACAACATTTAATTCATGTGATTCCTTGTGACAGGTCTTTTCAGCCACCAAAGAGATCATAAAGTGGTAGGCTTCGCTGCTCCTTCCTTTTTCTCAGCAACTATGGCATAACTACTGATAGTTGTGAAATTGTTTTGATTCCTAAATCACCCTTTTTACCTCATTTAAACCATGAGAATGGAGTCATTTGATCCGATGTTCCAATCCTTGCCTCAACCATTATTTGTTAGAACTGGTCCCCCAGGAACCATTCCAGCCAAATTATTTATGCCCTTGTACTCCCATGAATTGGGAGATTAATTGCCTCTATCTGGAGTCTGTTTTGCCTATTTGTTCTGGCACCCTCCACTGCTGTGGGGGGAGCACACTGGGCAGACCACACCTCATTCATTTTGGTCACATGGCAGTGGGCTGGAATCAAGTATTGGGGCTTTCGCTAAGTGCACTACCAAAATAGGGCTTATTAATGAGGGGAGCCTAGGCCATCCAGGGAATAGGAGATAAGATTAAGGTTGAGGGTCTTTCGAAGGGCTGGCCACTACACTTTGAATGACCTAGAGTTGTTTCAATCCTTTAATAAATATGTGTGCCCTTTGATTCCTGTTCCCAGGACAGCTTCCTTGTGCACTGGCTATCTCTGTTGTGAGGGTGTTACCTGCCCTCACAAAGTAACAAAGAGGGACAGCCCCAAGGCCTACAGTCCTAACAGCCTGTCCCGGAAAAATAAACATAATGCTTCCACAGCGGAACTGGGCTCACGTGGCCAAAACGTGTGATTTCAAATTCACGGCTTGGATAAATATGAGAGCTGCTGACCACCATACCCTAAACTCAAGTATGGCATTTATGTACAGTTTAGTGTGACACCAGGACAGCATTAACATAGTTCTATATGTTTTTAGAATAGCGTGCATATCTAAAATGTAGCCCCCGCAGTGCAGAAAATTGCCTGGCAATGCAGCTGTCAAGAGGGCACACGCGACCTTTGAAGCTACTCTATGCCACTGTAGAGAAGGCACTGCAGATCAGAACAGAAAACTCACTCCTTGCTTTCCGAAAAAAACTCAAAACCTCCCTTTTCATCTAATCCTTGAATGCCTTGCTCTCTCACATGCTTGTACTGTAAACTGCTTCTGTCTCTCAATTCCTCTGTAACTAAGAAAACTGTTTCATTCTGTACCTGTCTGTAACTAAGAAAACTGTCTGTAACAAGCGCCACGATGCCTCCGGGCTGCTGTGGCTCTACAAATTTGAATACATAATAATAAATAATTGGGCTATTGATGCAGCGAGGCACAAGTGTATGCTATATGTTTGGCATTGAGGTTTGTGAAAGAGGACCTTGTTGTTAGATCACCTTTTCTGAGATGGAATTACCTGCATCATTACATTAGTTACGTACAATCAAAAAAAACATTGCGTTTACACCCTTGCCAGATGGCAATTCCTCATACTCTTAACCGTGTTGAGAATTGTGGTCTCCACAATGGTATACTACAGGAGAGTGCTTCGTGCAGCCGTGCTGTTGTCACAAAAGTGTTATAGTATTTTTTTACAGTGACACATGTTGAACAATTGACATTTATGAGAAAGAAAAATCACTTTATTATGGAATACAAGCAAACAAAATCTACCCACAGCCGACACACCGGCTCAGGATTTGATAATGATTTGTTTCCCAGTACAATTCAGACACCAATAAGTGGTTTAGGGTTGTTTTCTGGCATATGTGGCTGCAAAACATATACTTTCTAAAGGGGCACACTATTTTCATGATCCAATTTGAATTGAAATAAGCCGACTCAAGCCACAAGAAAACAGAAAAGTTAATTAAGGGATACATATTTTAGTGGCTCACAAGCAGGTGCTTGCAATGTTGAACAGACACTGCTTGGAAGGGGACTGTCTATAATAAATTGCTATTTTGCTATTTATATAGCATGTTGACCCAAAGCACATTACGGAGCACATATTTGCATATGTTATTATTACTACTATAGCCCACTCTAAATTGGTACTCAATTATAATTTAATATGTGCAACATTTTAAATGTAATTTAATGAGTTAAGGTGTTCTCAATTTATCACTTTCAATAAGTACTTAAAATAATTTCTTAGGTTCTCTTTTTGTATTTATTGGCTGGTCAGATGTTTCATGTGCAGGTATTAATTTGCAATTGTTTGGTACTGCAGCACATCATATTTGAAATAACCATGGTAAAGCTGGTTAAAATTAATGCTACAGAAGTTAACATGTGGTCTATTTCTGTTAAATGGAAACCTTATCTTGATCAGATTGACAGATTCATAAATGATACTGAACCTGTTATACGCAATACATTGGGCCTCATCACTAGTTTAGCAGGAACCCTTAAATCTGGCAGTAGCGCTATTACCGCCAGATTTAAGGGTCCGCCAAATCATGGGTTTGGCTGATTTCCCCCCAGCTCTTAGGAAATCCGCCGGCAGTAAGAGCGTGAAATTTCCCAATTGAACCCAATGGGGAATGGGGCATTCCCGAATGGGTTCAATGAGGAATGGGGATTTCCAAATCCGCCAAACCGTGATCCGGCGCTGGGTTTGTCGGTAGGGCTATTAGCGCCGGCGTTACCGCCCAACTCGTGATGAGGCCCATTGTCTGAAAACTCACTCCCACGTGAACTGAAGTAAGACAGTGAAAACACATAATTTTGAGATTATTGGAGATCATGAACAGAAGTAGCACCAGTAGCCAGGCTGATTGGTTATGAGTTTAGATGAGATCCCAGCAGAAATAATAAAAGAGGAACTGCTCAGAAATTCCCAAGTTCAGAGTTGGAGATAACAGATGATTATTGTAATTTCAGTTGTTGTATTGATCTGTTTCCATGTCTTTTGGTTCTGAACCACTGAACTATGTGAACTTGACACTAGACATTAATTTAGAGGACTGTAATTGTGAGGGGCGAAATACTAGTGCAAGAAGTCTTCCCAGAGATTGGCAAATTCGAAGTCCTGGTTCTTAGCCTAATCCAGAGCTAGGGGAATAACAGTCAACATGTAATCAGTCAAAATCTCTTGACTAAAACAACAGGTGACACTGGAGAGTTTATCTAAAGACAAGCCAACCTAAGGCACTGCTACTTCATGCCTTTCCAGAAGAGATGAAAACCCATTTCCTTTGCCTCAATTCTACACATGATTACTGCATAGAACTCGTTTGCAAATCCAATATTATCTAAGTAAGCAGGTATCAATAAGCCAGATAACAAGATTAAAAAACCCAGTGAAAAAAGCCAAGTGAAAGGCATGGAGGATAATATATTATTGATTGATTTATGGAACAAACGGTGCAAGTGACGAAACCCTGGAGGCAATAGATCAACACATATCACCAACTCACAAATTGCGTTTCCGGGAGACTATTGCTCCTTTTAAAATATTATCATGGAATGTTGCTTGGATCAAGTAAAAATGAGCAGACACTTATTGGCAATGTTTTCTTTGAGAATCTACGGTCTGCTGTTTCCAGGATACCTGGTCCTGTGCACCAATATTCAAACCTGAATATGTAACATTTTGCACCCCTGCGAGACAGGCCAAGATGGGCTGGGATATTGGTGTTCTTCTTCTGCTAGTGATCAACTGTAGTATTAATCATGAATTGGGGAACCTAAACATCCAATGGATTAAAATCAGTGGACCAGGAAAATATTGGCTGCATTGTTGTACATCTACGATACTAATATATAGAAATCTGAGGACTCCACTGGTCTATTTGGTTCAACCTTTAAATAACCTTGCTGTTATAATTAAGCTGAGAGAGTGATACAACACTTTGGTGCACATTTAAACCTCTCAGTTGGTCCATCTAATGTAGCAAATCAAGAATCAATTTAAGAGAATGAATCTTGGGGCACAGCAATGCTGATGATGCAGACCAATCAATCTACCAAATGGACTTAACATTTTGTCAAATTTCTAAATCAAAAGAGGCTGTGCATTGTATATGGCAGCACGCCAACTGATTGTCCAACAGCCTCCATTAATTTCTCGATTTCATTGGATTCCAAGATGCAACATTGTGCCATGTGCAAAATATAGAGGTGATGACAAGATCTGAAAGTGACTATAAACCCATAGTGCAACCCTGAATATAATCACCATCATTGGTCATGTTGTAAATGTTATAGTGCCAATTGTTTCTATTAGCTCAAATTGTATGCCTTGGCCATCTTTGAAAATAAAATAATCTTTTTTTGATATCTTAAATAAAGCTGTGCCTCATCTAAAGCGAATATTGGTGGATAATCGCTCTAACAACCTTAGTTTGGCCGAAAATGATATGTCTGTGCATTTTCTTTTTTACAGACAGACAACCTAATGACAAGTATGTCATGGAAAACGATACATGGTCAGACAATTAGTTTCTATTAGTTTTGAAAGCATTAGCCACAAAACTGAAGGTCCAAACCATTAATCTAGATGACAAGCAAGGAAAGATAGTAAGGATCTGATATGTAAAAGGAAGCTAACTATATACATATATATATAGAAGGAATGGCTTGGGTTACAGACTCAAGTTGAAAATGAGGACACCAAATGGTTATGATATGAGGTTATAACATGCCTGTGCACAAGTGTCTGACAGTTTGTTTCTTTTGGATCAAATCAGCACACATATTGGATCATAAATACTATTAATGTTGAATCATTTTGCTCAGCGTATTACAAAAAGTGAAGGAGACAATGACAAGTATACCCCTTTGACATACTGATTGAACATGTGTCTCAATTCCCTATATTGCTAGCTCCCAACCAAAACTTACTGTATTTGAAATGCACTTGGTGTGGTCCTTAATGGAATGTTCCAGCCTATTTGCCAGTATGACCCTCTTCTGCAATTCCCCCAGGTAATGATGTGTCTACAAACTAGGCAGAATATTCTGAGCTACAGGTCAATTACGCCCTTGTCACTGCTCTTTGGGATACTGACCCTGAAATACACATACCGTAGAATGATGTCTGGAATTATTCTTTGCCTTCTGTGTGTAGGTACAACTGTGTCACTGCATGAGTAGGACTCACTGCAGGGCCAGGCATAGACGTGTGAGGGTGACATTCGTTCACAGTATCCTGTGAGGTTCCTACTCCAACAGTAACATCATCACTATTTTTTTAGTCAGGAGGCAGGAATTTGTCATACACATCCCAGTCCAAGTGGCACATGTGGTTTGGGGGTGACCTACAGAATGAGTGGCAGAGGACCTACAGTCAAAGGTGGAAAGCTACCCCTCCCTCAAACCTCCAGTACTAGTCAAAACTATATTGCCAGTTCATATGTCTTATTTACAAATGCACTACGCCTTCAAAATATTCTTGTAGTTTACAACTTAATTTAGTAACTTTCTGCTTGTTAAGCATTCAACATGATCGGTTACAATTGTTCATTTCATGCATATCATAAAAACATAAAAACATTTAACAACATTTTCTCATACAGTATAATTCGGGCTTCACTGAAATCTGAGTAATAAACTAAAAGGTGGCAACTGGGCATACTAGAATGTAAACCAGTGGGTGCTTCAAGCTGAATATGCAACCATAACTGAATGAAGCAGAATGTGGTCTAGAGAAGGAAAAGTGATACGAAATCGGTTCCCATTAGCCATGAGGTTACTTATTGGTTGTGATGCAGGCACCCAAAAACCAATTGTATAAAACATGTGTAGAAGCACTTTTTGAAAACTAACCCCACATGAGAGGCTCATAAGAGAACAAATCCGAATTATATTGTATGAGAAAATGTTGTTAAATGTTTTTTATATTTTTATGATATGCATGAAATGAACAATTGTAACCGATCATGTTGAATGCTTAAAAAGCAGAAAGTTAATAAAATGAACCTGTAAGCTACACGAAGATTTTGAAGGCCTAGTGCATTTCTAAATAAGACATATGCACTTGGAATATAGTTTTGACTAGTACTGGAGGTCGGAGGGAGGGGAAGCTTTTCACTTTTGTCCTGTATGATATATGTACTTCCCCCCTTTACAAGTGAAAAACACCCGTTAAAAAAAAAAGGGGTTAAACCTTTTGTATATAAAAGAGGACCTACCCCTGCCTCTAATGAGCTCACACCAGGTGCACTTAGCAATATTAGATGCATATGGTAACACCATCTCACTCCCCTTAAATAATCCAAACTAAGGAAGATGATTTCAAATCTGTGTATTTTCACACGAATGCCCGGGTTTCCCTGCACACTGATTGCACGTGTTGCTGCGTCGCACTCTCACGAGCCTCCACCAACTTCTTAGGCTGTTCAACCACCATCTCACGTGCAGTCTTATCCAATAGCTACTTTTTGTTGGGCACCCAATCTTCTTCCTCCCAACTTTCTCCCAACTCGTTCTGCCACCATAATTCCTACCAACAACAATGGCAGTAGCATCTGTTGCAACACCGCGCTTAGTATGTGTTCTAACTGTGCCTCTCACTGTACAGATTTGAGAGAAGGGATTAACAGTTCCACATCAAACTGCACAGCCACATAAAGAAAGCAAGAGCCATTAATGGGCATTACTGAGTCTTCGTCCTACCGCCTTACCATGTTCTTAAATCAGAACACATAGACATTATAAACACACTAACTGTTATACAACAAAAACTGGTGCCGAAATAAGACAACGAAATTTCACTAATAACTAACAAGGGGAAAGTGGTGTTTGCTAGAATAAAGAAAACCAGCAAAGCTCAAAACACACAGAATAGTAAAGAATGTGTTTTTTTAACCTAGCCTAGCTACACATAAACCAAAACAGGATTTTCCCAAACTGGCTAAATATGTATGTTATTTAGATTAGCAAACCATTTTCACAAGATAAGATTCTACTCAGGGCTCCAGTTGAGGGCACACCGTCCACCCAATTTTCTTAGAGGTTGGATGGCGTTCTGCCTGGGTATTCTAGAGGCCATAGGTAAAACAAAGTAATTTGCACTCGATATTTTAAAGATTTAACAGTTAACTCTGCATTTGCAATGGGTCTGCTGGTAGGCATCTGGGGATTTGAACCGTGGTCGCCTGGTTCACCGGTCAGGCACTACACTATACGACTAGACAAAGGAGCTAAAACAACTGAAGATGTAATGTCACATATTGGAACTGTGCGCTCCAGTGAAAACATTCGTATGTAGTCTATCAGTGCTGCCTGGTGAGCACTGTGGGTCAGGTGGAACGGGGAGGCCAGGGGGGGAGCAGCTGCTGAAATGTGCATGCCTATTTCCTGTTTGGAGCAGTCTCACGGTTCTAGGCAACGAGCAAGCATCAAACTCCACCAGTTTGCATCCACATCTAAAAGGCTGGGGTCTCTTCACCAGGGCGAGTTGGGGGCTGTCTGGGTCCTCTCCCTGCACAGTCAAGCGACTGTTCCTCACAACACTATGCACTTCGTCTCCCCAGTCCGACAACCATAACGGATGTGGCAGCAGGCCCAGGCTAGTGCTTGGAAACTCTAACCAAACCTTCTGGGCACTGAGCTGACTTTAAACCTCAGGGGTATAAGGCTACAAATATCGCCAGCAAACGGCCATGAAAAGGACGGTAAATACAGGGAGACGACTCCCAGCAGTAGTGGTGGGTGCTAAATCAGCAGCTTGGTACAGGGGTAGAGTCATGGTAGTGCGAAGGCAAAGACCGAGCTGGAGAGCAGGGCACAAGTCGATGGTCCGTATGGTTTTTAAGGAATATAAAAGAGCAGCGCTTTGCACACCCTTGGCGTGAATAGTGCCACTTTCCGGATTCAAAGCCCAGTCGTATGGGTGGGAGGCGAGAAACGTTGCCACAAGATCTCACAAATCCTCTGACACTGTACTACTGAAACGTCGCACACTGCCATTCTGCTGTACTGCCCATGTTTTGTTAACGATTCTTAACTTTAAAAAGCTGCGCACCTACAATAATTAGCCAGCAGCCTTCTAATACAAGTAAATATGTTCTTTTGGCAAATACGTATTTGGTCTATGCACTTTCCTCAATTTTCAAAGACAAGTTTGATGAAATGTGCATATTTAATTTTAAGATCTGTTCAGTTCAAGTCATGTGACGTCACTTCGAAATACATGTGTAAGAGTACCCCACACTTCATTTTTTAAGGACTTGTGCCCTGATTCTACAAACAATAAACTGAATCTCCCCACCAAAAAAAAAGGCTTCCCATGCTAAAAAAGCAATTTTTTGTCCTCTTAAATAAATAGAATGGGTCATAAAATAAACATAATCCCCACTCGCTAGCAACGAAATACTTTTTGTTGATGCACCCTTAACAATTCCTCGAACTCCTACTGTGGAATAGCCCTGCAGCACCTTCCTGCAGCCAAACCTAATCCACAAAATAGACAGGAGGTTGCTGGTTTCTTATAAATGCATCTGAAATCACTCTACACCTAAGTACCTGCACACATCCCTGCAAGAGTTCCCGAATTTCAGGCAATCCTGACAAAATTAGCCACATTCTAGAACAAGGAGCTCTGAGTCCGGGTACGGGCACCTCAATGTCCTCCATACATACAGTTAAGGTTCCTAAACCAGCAGCTGAGCCCACGGAAATGAACGTATGAGTTTTGGGGCGATTCACCCGGGCCTGCGTCTGGTACAACTGTAGCCAAATGCGTGCATTGCTATCATGTCCTCTACTTGCAATTGGCCAGTTGTGCACATATGATGTTCTTTAGTAGGAATCAGCATTTGCGGTCCTTTTTGACAACCAGAGTTTTAGAACTGTTAAAATAAAACCTCGAGTCCATCATCTGTGGACCTCTATATATTCTGTCAAATACGTCCCAGCTGTGACTTGACTTCAAAAGATGTAAACTCTCTCATTTGATCATGATTGCCTCAGTTGTGTATTTGCAGTGTCACCTTTCCTCTCCTTTGTTTGGTGTGATATCAGGGCTCAAGCACTCCTTTTTGTCTGAAAGCTATTGCGTTTTTTGAAATCACAGAAAGCGGAAAAGTGCAAACTTTGTGCTGATTTCTTTAAACTGAACAACAGTGCTATTTGTTGCTGTTTTTTGCTAATTAAGAATTACATTCAAATATAAACGTCCGCACAAAGACTTGTAGACCATTTTGGCTTAAAGATATCAACACTGTGTACTTTAAGGTTTTATATTATGATTCATCGTCATTCTAAACGTGAGCTACTACTCATTACCATTTCGCCATATTCTCAACGTGCGATGCGTTATGATTGTGCAAATAGGGTTGCCATGCTGTTCTTGTCAATTGTAGTAAGACTGATTTTTTCACCAACGTGCCATCTTCGATCAAAACGAAATATTCTTCTTTTTCAATGAATATTTCATGAATAATATTAGAGCTTCTTCTAATGTGCTCCATCTTTTCATCTGTGCTTTCAAAGGTATCTAAAAAGTGGAATCTATCATTGCACCAACCTAGATGTGGCCTTTGTTGCATGATACCTAGGGATATAATATGAAATGCAAAAAGATTAAAGTGCGTCACCATCATCTCACTAACCAAATAGCTAGGTGGCACATTGATGGAGGAAATGAACGTTTTTTCAGTCTATATTGTTATGGATGTATAATGAATCCCTTGCAAGCCCAGGGACATAAGGCATTCCAAATACCAATGTTCCATGTCTCTGGACTAGAGATCTACATGTGTGCTTACAGTGAGCTTAAGTTTAAACATAAGATTAGTGAGTATGAAAGCTGTCACTTTTCAATTAATTATGCAATGATGCAAAATGCAAATGTTAATTGAGTACAAAAGGAATGATGTGAAATATCTTCTGGCCATCGTTTAGTTTAGTTTAGTTTAGTTTATTTATACCGCGCGCCGAACCCTGGGGTAACTGGGCGCCAGAGACTTAGAGGAGGTTACAGCATAGTATAGACATACAGTAAAAATAACAATAAGTGCGCTTGACTGGGTTACATGATGGTCAACAGGAGATAAGTACATTTAAGAAGAAAGTCAGATGGCGGTGGAATTCTTGTTGGCGAGCCATGATTTTGTTTTGGCTCTAAAAGTCCAAAAGGAGGGTTCTGCTTTAAGATTTATTGGTATAGCGTTCCATGCTTTGGCGGCTAGGACCGGGAAGATGGAGCCGCCTGCTTTCTTTAGGGAGAATTTGGGGATGGAAAGGCAGTGTGAGTATGGCGTTCTGGTTGGTCTGGTTGAGGTGTGCTTAGAGAACTTGTCTGCCAAGTATTTGGGGGCACCATTGAAGAGGCATTTGTGGACGACAAGGAATCTGCGGGTGATTCTGTCTCGTACAGGGAGCCAGTGAGCATCTTGTCTGATGCTGGAGATGTGTGTGTGTCGCGGGATACTAAGGGCGGCTCTGAGGGCATTGTTCTGAAGCACCTGCAGTTTGTTCAGATTGTGTTCTGAGGTGCTGAGAAAGAGAGTATTACAGTAGTCTATTTTTGAGAGCACTAGTGCTCTGGCTAGTGTAATGCAGCTGGATGGAGAAAGGAAGGTTTTGCAGGCGTTGATGAGCTTATTTGTATAAGCTGTGGCTGAGGCTGTGGCATTCACCTGTCTTTTGAGCGATAGAGTAGAGTCTAGATAGACCCCGAGAGTTTTAATTTCTTTGGCCACAGTGATTAGGTTACCGTCTATGTTGATGGACGCATAACGGGGTCCAGTTTGTTTAGCCATGGTTGGGAGCCGACAAGAAGGAGCTCCGTTTTCTCGTCATTGAGGCACAAGCCGTGCTCTGTCATCCAGGCTTGGATCTCCAGGTAAAGATTGTTGATCTTAGTGGAGTCCTCCTCATAGCACCCTGATAGGGAGATGAAAACCTGGGTGTCTTCAGCGTAGGTTGTGTATGTCAGCGAGTCGCACAAACCTTTAGGAATGCCACAGGGGATGGGGGTGGGCTGAGGCCCGTGGGAGAAGACCCGGGTGGTTCGGTTGGCTAGGAAGGACTGGATCCAGGCAGTTGCCTGGTTAGAGAAAGCTGCTGATGCTGTAAGATGTTCCGTGAGGATCTGATGGTCGACAGGTTCAAAGGCTGCTGAGAGATCAAGCAGTAAGAGAATGGCTATATTGCCCTTATCCTTTGCCTCTTCCATCTGGATGTTTAGGACCAGGAGGGCTGTCTCTGTTCCATGCCTTGATCTGAAACCTGATTGTCTAAGGCCCAGGAGGTTGTTCTCTTCCAGGTGCTTCTGGATTTGCAGGTAGGCCACTCAGTCTAAGATCTCTAGGATGTTTGGAACAGTGGTGATTGGCCTGTAGTTGGTTGGGTTGTTAGGGTCTAGGTTGTTTTTTCTTTTAGTAGAGGCATGACCCAAGCCTCCTTGAGGCTGCCAGGGACTGAGTTTGATTTGAAGGATGCGTTGATTAAGGCAGTTATGAAAGGGGCCAGATTGTTGGCACCTTCCTGGATAATGGGAGCTGGGCATGAATCCCCTTGGAATCTGGAGGGCTTGAGGCCTTTGATGATGCTTACCACTTCTTCCGTAGATGCTGAGGAGAAGGAGAAGGGGGGCATGTTGGGGCTTTGGAGGTGGGCGGTGGTGGAGTATTTGCTTTTTTGGCAAGGCTGAGCTTTTTCTGTTCGATTTTGGATTGTAGCATGGCAATTTTGTCTGTCAGGGCTTTTTGAATCCTCTCACACCAGTCTGCATCTTTCACACAGGTTTCTGATGGTGTGGAGGGGGACTTGAGTTCTCTGAGGATGGTGAAGCGCTCCTTTGTTTTATATTTGTCGCTCTCAATTCTATTGTTGTAGGTCTCTTTTTTGGCCCAGAGGATAGAAGTTTTGTAGGTGGTAGCTGCTATCGCGACTTGTGTTTTGTTGGCTTGGTTTGGTGTTTTTCTCCAGCTGGCTTCTGCAGCTCCTTTGGTATTCCGAAGGATTCTTAGCTACGGGGTGAACCATTTGTTCAGGTGAGCTGCTGGTTTAGCTTTGGTGAGTTTGGTGAGTTTGATGGGGCGATGATATCTACTGCTGATTCCAGAGTTTTATTATAGAGGTCAGCGAGTTTATCCGCATCTAGGTTGGCATAGTTTGCAGGGGTGAGGATGTGGTGAATAAGAGGGCGAAGGTTCTGCAGGGTGATGTTGCGGTTGTTCCTGGTGAGGGTTTGCGGGATTGTGGCTGGGGGTGATTGATTGGGACTTCCCTTGGATGGAGAAGGAGATGGCGTGATGGTATGACCATGCAATTGGCTCATTTTTAAGGATGGCTGTGGAATAGTTGAGATCCGCTAACCAGTCCATGGTCCTACCTTTGTTGTGTGTGCTAGGGCTGTGATTCTGAGCTTAAACCCTAGTTGGGATATTTCTATGGAGAGTGCATTGGCATCATTAGGATCGCCGAGACCAAGGTTAAGGTCTCCTAGTAGGATGATTTGAGATCCTGTTTTGGTGATAGTGGTCAGGAGGTTGGATATCCCTTCCTCGAATGAGGAGATGAGGCCTGGGGGTCTGTATATGAGGTGCAGTAGTACGGTTTGTGTGGCAGAGAGTTGTAGCTTGGCTGACAATAGTTCTGCAGACCGGAAGCTGGAATGTGGGGTTATTCTAAGGCCAAGGGATGTTTCATCACTTCAGATACACAATATATGCTTAGAAGAAATGTGAACATCCACTGCATGTCTCACCCACAACTTGGGTGAGTTTTCTTTCTGTGTTTCTGCAGTAATGTCTACTACTATGATCTTACTAAGTGGACTTAAAATAATTCAGGCTACATTTTCCACTGGTTGATGAAGACTTTCTCATTTAGTTACTCAAAAGTACTACACAGATAGAAGATAAACCTTTGACATTTGGCTCCTTTTCATGATGCGCTAATTATTATTAGAACCCCGGCGAGGGACAACCAGAATGTAACAACCATTTTGATTGGCCCTCGCCAGGGCTTTACCCGGCCGGGAATCCCTCAGCTGGATTCCACTCCTTTGTTCCCGGCGGGGGGCGTGGCAGCCCCTCAGCCAATGAGGAGGCTCGAAGCAGGGCCATCCCTGCTTCGAGCCTCCACTCTCCTGGAGGCCGCCATCATCCCCCGCCAGGGATTCAGGTACGTTTTTTTAATTAATTTTTTTCCTCCCCCGCACTCACAGTCCCTTCCCCACCCACCCAACCCCACTTACCTTCGTATTTCTCCTTTTTGGGAGCGAACGCGCTGGGAACGCTTCTGTCCCCAGCGCGTCTGCTCCCAATGGCTGCCATGGAAAAGGAAATCGGACTCCATTTTCCTTTTCCGGTGGCCATTTTCTTTGACATTTCTTTTTTTTTTTTTTTTAAATGCTGTTCCCGAAATGCTGCAGCTGTATCTTTGGCACTGTATCCCATGTTTAATGCCTAAGGTCACACGCCAGTTTCAGTCCAGCTGTCGAGTGTTGACTGTCATGGTGAACCAGGTAGCACCCCACCCACTAGACATCTGGTTGGGTACTGCTCTTCTGGTTGACTCTGCTAGGGTTATTCCTGACCAGTGGCCATGAATGTGTGGGTGTTTGCAGTGTTCTTCTTCTGCGGTGTGCTGTTTGTCATATGTATTGGGACCTCAGCTGGACAAATATCCAGGTAATTTAGGCATTTTTCATTGTAATGCATATTATATTGTACACTCTGCATGTGCCACTAGCTCACGTAATGCACCATTTATCATATGTTGTTTGCCAAACTCAAATGTAAAATATTGCAGAGCCGTCGACTGCAAGCAGTTGCTCTGCAGAAGGATGGCCAGGGTACAGGCAATGTTTAATCTATTCTAGGTGCTGCATCCCATGTTGGACAGTGGAGCTCCACAAAAAAATGTGGTCCAAGTACCACATGCTTACTGACATGGCTGAGCATGTATCATCCAATGCAAAGAAACAACAATTATCATGCTTTTGTTTTGGTTATCTCTGCATCAGCTCTCTCTTGAGTTGTGCCCATCTTTCTGAAATGCAATGTTATCATTTATCATGTGTTATGAACAAACAAGCTCAAGTAAGGGCCGCTGTGGTGGCCGACTCTAGATAAGTGCAGGAGGCAGGGGTCTGTAGGGTTGTAGGTTTGCAGACCCAGTCCATAGTGCGTGCTAAGCCCAGAGGCAGTGCGTGGGGTTACTGGTCATGAGGGAGCCTGGTCCACATAAGTTTCACAGGGTGTCCAGGCAACCAGTTAGCCAGCAGAACAAGAACATCATCAGGGGATAGATGAATCAGAAGCTAAAAGGAAGGTCTTGAGTTACTGCCGGAACCTAAGGTGATCCTGCTCAAGTTTGAGAGAGGCAGGGATGCTGTTGCAGAGTGAGACATCTGCCGAGGAGAGAGATCTACCACCACTCTCTGTCTGGAGAAGTGCCTGACCCTCAGAGAGTTGGAGGTGAATGAGCAGAGGGCTCGAGATGGAAAGTGCTAATGAAGGGAGAGTTGGATGTAGTGTGGGCACCAGCCCCCGAAAGCCTTGAGGACAATGCAGAGGGTCTTGAACTTGAACCATGCAGGCACCAGGAGACAATTTTAAATCAATCCCTACCCGCTATTATCCAATAACATTCGATGTATATAGACAGACAACTATTGAGTAGGCCACTCTCTGTGATAATACTCTGGAGCTTGTCCACGGGCACTTACAAAGATCTGCTTGGGCATTGAAACCACCAAGTATCTAGGATTGCCCATGCGCATTCTCAAATCCCTCATACATCCAAGCACTACATGTTGTACTGATTTCCATCACAAACACTGCAGCAGATTGTCTACATTCTGCATTCTAGACCTATGGTCCACCGCACAGGACCAAAATGCAACCATACTATAGCAAAACATCCTTCCTGTGCTGCGCCTCTCTTTGGCATATATCTGTACCTATTTCCCCCATTGTCCTGCCTCTTATCGTAACCATGTTCATGTTGCCTTCTGCAGACTGAGGTGTGGAAATCTCTTGTATTTCATAATATACCATTCCACATAAGAGTTAGGTGCTCTGATTCTACTACATTGGTGATTTGCCACAGAATAAAACCATAATAATGTAACATAATGAGACGTTTATACATATGTGCTATAGAAAGTAATATAATAAGAAATAATACAATTTTCATTTTCTTTTAACCCTTCTACTGAAAGTATACATGGCCAAATAAACTGCTTTGTGGAATGGCTCCAAGTCAAGAGTCTCTATAACCACATTTTAGCACACTTTGCCTGACCAGATAAATAATATGACTTTGAATATCAGTCTGGTCCCTTTTACAAATAATGTCTGGCATTGAGATGCTACGAATACCCTGGTTCTGGACCCTCCAGAGTGAGAACTATCCCATCGAACAGGTTACCTCGCTGTATCTGGGTTCTCAGTAGCGGGGCTCTCACATTTATGAAATAGTACAATTATAATTGTTTTCAGAAAGCAAGCTAAGGGAGGAAGGGACATGGTTATTCACTAACACAACGGATGATTCCTAGCTTGGTGCAATTGTCGTTCAAATGTGTGTCACAATTAGCTGAACAACTATTGAAAAGACTGATTCCATTAATGGGTTTTAGTTGTGATTTCTTTAGAATTTCAAAAGGACCAGGAATTGACTGACACATCTAACCTACATTTCCTGCCACTCATCTAGGCAACATTGTCAATATTTGAAAGATGATTACATATGTACTCATCTGACAATGTGTGGGTGTTTTATGGTATTTCTTTGCACCTACCAGTGTGCAAATGGCATGGATCAATTCCTCATAGTATACTGTTTGCATGGCTTGATGTTGTTTTCCCGATATGTCCTGCCATATTCATTGTTTCATCAATTTTATTGGTGATGTGTATTGCACCACGCTGCAGGATAAAACAACAGCTTTGAGTGCATCAGAAGGTTGTGGGAGATGTGCTCCAGTGTGGATTACTATGCACTCTGATATTAAGGGTATGCCAGTTTTTGGTGCATTGTAGGAATAGGAACATCCATTGGCAAACAACCTCCACCTGAATCGATTTTGAGACACAAGAAGAGAGCAGGTTTACACAACAAGTATAATGAATATATGAGCATGGAGAATGACCTCTGTTCTGACTGAATTAATAACTGAATTTAATATTGAACACGTATATCACATGTCTTTTCAATGTGAATAGTCTCACAGTGCTCATCACAAAGAAAAGTGCGCTGGCCATCAAATTCAGAAACTATACTTTTTCGGGTTCTGCAAGGTTTGGCATTTCAATTTGGGGCAGACTTGCATAGTAAGTGTATTAAATAAATAGAGAACACGGATACGCTAGTATCCAGCACTTTCATCTAATAGGTCTCGGGTTCCATGCAAGTGTCACAACCTGAAACATACAGAACGATATTGACACTCAGGACTTGGTACGTCTTTCTCGCACTCTTCAACCCTTCAATTTACGAATCAGTCTCCGGATCTTCATTAACATCTCAACTGCCCATTGTTATCTTGTAGAGCCAAGAACAACCCGGCCACCAACATGCCAGAGGTGTATTCTACAAGACCACTTTACATTACATGTCATTATGCATTCATCCTATAGTGATGCAGTAATATTAGTGGACTTGCAGTAGTCGTTATTTGTATACCAAGCAGAAAGTCTATCCATGGGCTAACAGGTATATTTTTGGATAGAATAGTTGCAGGTGTTCCCAGGGTAGCACTTGAAATTGACTTGGGCATTGACAAGAAACCATTATATGTATTTCAGGTATTGAGGCATGGTGTTCTACAGTTTTGTTCCAGTTATCGGTTTACCTGAGGCTATTGCTGTTACTTTATTGGCAGAAATAATATTAGTCAATGGGATATCATACAGCAATTTAGTAATGCCAAATCAGGGGTTTATTGTACTTGCAAAAATCTCCTGTTTGGTCTTCATAGGAGATAACAGACAAGATGCATCATAATAGGATATGTTACAGAAGACGGACATTATGGGTGGATGTGCTATCCCTAAAGCTCAACATGTTAACCATATAGGACTGATAGATTCAGAAAGTGAATTGCTTTCATTTTTTACACGCAAGCAGGCCTTTGTGAAACCACCCCAAAATAAGACCTGCACAAATTCATCATTCACTCTTGGTGGGGTGAACCTAACCAAACCAATTGCCAATTCACCCTATGCCCCTCCCAAAACACACCAATGCATACAAACCTAATACAACAACGTTTTCCTTTTTTCCTTTTTCCAAACCAGGTGTGTTGGGAATACAACTAATACGTGATATGTCATTTCAGGCATCATCGTGAGCAGTGGGGCATGTTATATAAAAGTGTGAGTTATGACAGCAACCTGCCTCCCCCCTTCATGGCACTTATGGATGAAGAACAGGTACACCTCAAACCTTCCTGATACGTTTCTGAAAACGTTCACAAGATTGTGGGACCTTTAATCACCCACATTGTGCATATTTCTATTTTTCCACACAGTTTGCATTGGCCTTCGAATGAAAACACTCATTTTCACCTCTCAGTTTTCCACAGCTGTTAATAGTTATTGTATGTCTAAGATATATACACAATTTCCACTTTGATAATGCTCCATTAGTTGTTCAAACCATGAAGATGTTGATTCCCCTGCATGTTGTTGGGTGTTCTATGCAGTAAGTGGGAGCTTTCAGTAATGAAAAAAAAAACATAACCCTAGGTGTGTGAAGTTTAACAGGATCCTTACTGTTTATGGGTGCCCACTCTGTAAGGATTGTCTCAGTTCACCAGATGTCATCCTGTCCCCTACTGCTGTACATCAACCTAAATAAATCAGAGAACATGTCATTTTCCAAAAACATAACATATGTTATTTTAATACCAATATCAATAGTGTGCCTGTATATTAAATGGAAGACATGGAATGAAGTATATGCAACAATTAGACATAATGGTAAGGGAAACACAATCTATAACCAGTCAAGATGCATTGCATAAACAGACTGAGAAGTCTCAGTTTGCTTTAATATATATTTTTTTACTGGTTCATTATTGTTTTGACCCTGCAGTGATGAATGCTTAGCAGCCCCCTGGCATATGCATCTGCAAGGTATTTAACTTCTCTTTGGTGCATATCATCCATCAGGTTACAATACTAATGACATAGCCACAACCTAAAATAATACATGGGAACTAGGAACACAACGTGCAGCCAATTATTGGAGTAAAAATCAGTTCACATGTCTTCCATATGAGTGAGTAGTGCGTCATAGGCATGAACACAGATTTGGCTGGATGACATTGTGATAGAATGTTTATTCATTAACAATGTATAGCTTTTATGTGAATGCTCTTAGACTGATCTGTATCTTCGGGTGCATAACCTCGCCAAACCTTCAGCAAAATTGCTGGTAAGTGACTGGAGAAGAACCACTTGCAGATAACACTTGGGGCCCCATTATAACTTGTGCGGAATGGGTTTAATGGCGCCGGTAATGGTGCTGGTGCCGTTAAACCCATTCCGCACAATTACGAGGTCCCCTTGCAGGACCCGCTCTGGATGTCTGGTTTTTCCAGACGTCCATAGCGGGTCCCGCGAGGGGCCCAGGGAGCTAACAATGGGCCTGTTCGTAATGGGCCCGTTGTAAGCTCCCTCCCCATTCCCATTGAACCCTATGAGGGCTCGAATGGGAATGGGGAAGGACCGGGCCCGGGTTCCTTGAAGGAGGAAATACCGGGCCCTGCATACTCGGAATGGCCCGGTATTTCCCCATTTAGAGAACCCTTATTAAGGTCATGGCTGCCTCCAAAGTCGTAATGAGGCCCTTAGACAAGAACTGCAGAGATAGAGTGTTTATGTATTTATGTATTTATTTGTATATTTATTTATGTATCTACAGGAGAAGCAATGCTCTTTTTTATCACAAAACAATATACAATAGAAAAGAAATCAAATTCGGCGTGTAGCAGTTAGCTTCTTACAACGGGGGTAGTTTGAGGGACATTCTGACCAGGTTGTGGAGGGGAGTAAATGAAACAGTCACCAGCGACAATACATAAGTGGACATAAAAAGATTAAGGACAACCAACACTGGACATTTGTAAGTGAAGGTAGATGGTACAGCCAGCTGTGCCGGGCGTGGCCATGATGAGTGAAGTGCTAGAATGGAGGTAGAGGAAGTGAGCGACATAGGTATGTTGGAGGAGAAGAAACAATGTTAGCTTGCAGGCCGATGAGAGGCAACCCAGAGGCGAGGAGGTAGGCTTATAGTTTAGTTTTGTACAAGTCTGTGTGGACATTTTCTTGGATGTCCGGGTGAAGAAAATTCCATGCAAGTGGAGCAAGAAGAGAGAAAGAGCGGAAGCAAAAAGGAAGCACAGGGAGGGTGAGAAGTCACAAAGGTAGTCAAGGAGGCAGAGCAGATATTATGATAAGGCTTGTAGAATTGGATAGCTGAGGATAGATACAGTGGTGCCGTACCATGGATAGGTTTGTGAACCAGGAGAAGAATTTTGAATCTGGCCCTGTTTTGCATCATCAGCCATCCAGCCTGGTGACGGTATGAGGAAGTAGGTGTGAAGTGAGGGAGCTCAAAGAGAGTCCTGGCAGCAATGTTAATGATCTTGTCGATAGGACAGAAAGCATAGTTGGGGAGATCAAAGAGGATGCTGGCACAGTAGTACAGTTTAGACAAGACCGGAGAGGTTAAGAGATGCTGTTCTAGATTTGGAGATGTAAGTAGAAAAGGCGTGTGAAGGGTCATCGATGACGCCAAGGTTTCTAGCTGAAGATGAGTAGGGGAAAGTGTCAGGTGGGAATTGGAGAGGCAGAGGAAGATATGAGAGAGACCTTTTGGCAGGGAAGAAGAGTACCTCTGTTTTGGTTGAGTTTAACATCAGAGAGTGCAAAGACATCCAATATTTAATGGCAGAGAAACAGTTTGAAATGTTGACAGAGAGATCAGGGGAGAGTTCAAGAAAAGAGAAGAAGATTTGGGTGTTGTCCGCAAAGAGTTGGTACGAGATATCAAAGGAGGAGATCAGTGCCCCAAGAGCAGAAGTGTAGAGTGTAAAGAGGAGTTGACCCATGACAGAGCCCTGTGGAACACCAACCATTAGAGGAGTGAGTTTAGAGGCGTTTTTGCTCCAGGAGACAGAGAATTGGCAAGGTGCATGGAAGGATTCAATCCAGGCAAAGGCTTGATCACAAATCCCAAGAAGAAAAAGAGTATTAAGGAGAGGAGATTGATCAACAGTGTCAAAGGCAGTAGACAGGTCAAGGACAATTAGGATAGAGGAGTAGTTTGAGTGCTTATCAGAGACAATAAAGTTTGACACATTCATGAGAGCAGTTTCCATGGGGATGACCGGAGCAGAAACCTGCTTGTAGGGAGTCTCGAAGGTTGTGGATCTCTAAGTAATTGGTAAGCCTATTGAACACAACCCTTACAAGCACTTTATAGTAGTGCAGAAGGAGAGATACAGGGTGAAAGTTAGCCGGTAGGTTTGGGTCCACCCCTTGCTTTATTAAGATAGGGATGACCGTGGCTGTTTTGAAAACAGAGGGAAAGCAAGTGGAGTCAAAGGACAGGATGAAGAGTCTGGCGAGGTGAGAGGACACCAAAGGCGGAATAGGTGTGACTAGCTGAGGAGCAAGAGAGTGTTTATGGGACACAAGACTGGTTAGCCTTCCTCAATAGAGATAGCACTTTTTCAGTATTAGAGTGACTAAAGTTGGAAATGGAGGCAGAGAATAATGGTAGAGTAAGTGGAGTGTAATATGTAGGGTGTGGGAGCATGAGGAAGGTCAGGAAAGAGACTCTAATTTTTCTTCATTTTTCATTTCTGCAGCAAACCATTAGGCTAGGTCATTAGCCGTGAGTATTGAGTTAATAGTCAGAGACTTAGGAGGAGTGAGTTTAGGGTAACCTGCAGCCAGCAAGAATGGTTGGAGTGAGTGTCAATGAGGGTTAGGTAGAATTCCCTTTTAACTCTATAAATAGTGAACTTGAGAGAGTTCAGGGCACAGAGGTAAAGTTGCAGGCCTGCATGTCTTTGTGGATGTTGCAAATGAATGGGGTGACCCATGGTTGAGGATAATGAGCCTTAGGGGTGAAGGTAAGTAGCAGGAAGTGGGAGGAGAATAAGTCATATAGTGGGGATTGGAAGCTGGAGAAGGCAATACTGGTGGAAGGGGTATCGGGTGTGAAAGAGAAGAGTGAGAACTGTAGGTCAAGAGAAAGGGTGAATGGCAGAAGATTCAAAATTTCCTTTTAGTAATAGGTGAAGCAATTGGTTAGGAAAGGTCAGAGGGTGGAAAAGAGATGGCGGTGGAAATAATTGAATGATCAGATATGGATGGTGTGATGGTAGTATTAGTGGCTGAGAGTTGGAGAGTGTAAAGACTGGAGGGGGGTGTCTGTACTTCTGCTCTCTATATGGAAGAGGAGAAGCACAGAGGAACCTAGCCAAGATTCTCTATTATTGGTACGTGGTCGAGCAATCAAAGCCTAGCTTCTCAGGAGGTGATGCAGGCTGGTTCTTAAGTACAGTGTAGTCCCCAAGCACCCACAAAGAAATGTCTGCACACTGTATCGGTTAAAACACAGTCTTTACATAATTAATATTCAAGGTTAAGTACACTATCACAATAACTCACTTTGTGCTCAGAAAATCAACAATGGTAAATATATACAGTTCTACAGTGGTACCACAAATATTATCAGATCTCATTAAAGTGCATCAACTATACTGCCAAAATGTCACACAGATCAATAAATAGCAAACCAGCAGTAGAAAGAGGAAAGAAAGCAAGACGGTTGAACAATTGGCAGAATACTGGTCGATACCATTAAACACAGCTCTGTGTGGAGATCCCCCCACCTGGGCAACCTGTAGAATAAAGATACAAGCCCAGTCCATATATTGTTAACAATAGACTTCCCAATAGTTCTGCAACCCCAAAGTACCTGGCGTTGTAGCGTTCCTCGGCGGGGAATCGACGGCCCTTCTTGAGTGCCCTCCCTTTAACGCAGGAGTCACGGGACGTCGAACGTCCGACAGACAAAAGGGTGAGCTACGACGGTGAATTGGCAGCTTCGTTCCTAGCAGTGCTCGTTGACAGGGAAGTGTAAACGTCCTGCAAGGAAGAGGCGTGCGGGGCACCTCTGTGTCGAAGGTTCTGGGCCGTGAAGAGTTTGAAGAACTGTGGCCCAGCAAGGGCGTTGAGTTGCCGGCATCTCTGTGGTCTTTGGGTGGTGGGAAACCCACCGGCGGATGCTCCTCGGCATGTCGACAGTCAGGCCTTCTCCAGCAGGATACAGCGGCGACGATGCGGACGAGAGCATCCTTGGATCAAATGAAGTTCTTAGGCAAATGGGAGCATGGCGGCTCCGGTCGGCGATGGCGGTCATCGACAGTGGCGGACAACAGTCCGGGCGCTTCTCCTTGGGATTCCGCAGCAGTCCCCGTCTCGGGTCGGCAGCCTGCCGAAGGTCTGTCTACCAGGGAGCTTTGGCAAAGATCAGCTGTTGCACGATGGTCCCTCGTAGCACCGGAAGAGGGTGCCTTACCAGGTTCTCTGTGGGTCAGTCCTTGGAGGCACAGCTGCTTTCAGATCGATGAAGTAGAGCAGCAGCAAGACTTCTCTTCCAGCAGGGCTTCAAGGTTAATCTTCAGTTACTCCAGTTACTCTTCGTAGTGGACTTCAGCTTCTGAACACGATTCCTAGCAGTGAGAGGTCCCCAGATATACTGTTGTTCTCCCATTAATTCCGCTGGGTCATACTCAAGCATCCAATCACGGCAAAGGGCATTCATGCAGGCAGGCAGCCAATCAGGCACACAGTGCATTCAGGCCATTCACTTCTCTCCAGACACTCACAACAAGTTATGTGTATTGGGACAAGTACCCAATCATTCAAAACTCCACACTGCATTCATACCGGTTTCGGGCAGGACTGTCTCAGTCATTGTGTCAAACACCAGATACTAGACACCCATAACATAGAATGCATATTTGTCACATACTCCATTCACCCAGGTTCCACCCACAGGCGAACCCACAGCATACTGTCGTTGGGAAGGCTCCAGCCAGTCTGGTCAGCACTTCACAACAACACCATATATGGAACTTCCACCCAACAGCCTGTCAGGGGGAAGGGACAGAGTCAGGGCTTCCCAGGACTTTGGAAAAACAAGGTAACAGGCAACAGAAAGCAAGAGTGCACAGGGGCCATCTTGTTTCCTATCAGGAATCAACTGATTCCAATGGCATGGCCTGGGTATCCGAAAAAAGGGGATACTCAGAGCGCCTGTCAAATTCAGCATGGAGCTGCCACCAGCCCAAACCCTGCTCTGTGGGCCACACACAGGTGCCAAAAAACATACACTAGGGGCACAGGGTTGTACCCCCACCCATGGGTGCCATAACGGTATCCCATGGGTCTGTACACCAAACCAAAAGAGAGAGCTGCACCCCCAGGAGTCCCACATGAACTCCTGCGCGGAAAACACGACAGAACACACAAAAAAAAGCAGTAAAGGACAAGCATATGGAGGCCCTGTCCCTCCGATGCATTTCCAGAATCACAGAGAGGAATAAGAAATTCAAAGAGTTACCCCTTGTGTGGGCAGGTAGATTATGGACAGAGTGGAGAATGTGGTCACTAAGAAAAGACTGAAGTTCAGATATCTGAGAAGTGATTGGCGAGGGAAGGTTAAAGTCACCTAAGAGCATTAGGTTATGTTTAGTGGAAAGAGAATCAATGAGTTTCCCAGGGTCATCAAAGAATGGTCCAGTGGGACCAGGAGGGCAATAGATCGAGATGATGTGAACCGAGTGTGGCAGATCAATGGTAGCACTGGTGAATTCAAAAGAGGTAAGAGAGGATGTGGCATTGGAGATTTGTGAGGAATTGAGGCGTGAAGAGAGTAGGTGTCTGAAGTCTCCACCTCTGCCAGTCAGTTGAGGATGGTGAACAGAGGATAGTTTGGAATTATGTAGGCCTGTGATAGTGGCAATGCCAAATGGAGAAATCCAGGTTTCAGTGATAGCAAGAAGGTCTACAGGGGGAGAGCTGGAGTGAAAGTAGTCAGTCCTTTTCTCCTACAGTTACAACCCAGCCTGTGTCACATCTAGATGGAATTGTGAATGTTAGCATATGCTGCACTTAGATGGACTCCTCAACCTAGCCTGTGTCGCATCTAGATAGAATTGTGATTTTTAGCATGTGCACACTTAGAGGGAATTCCTAACCTTAGCATGCACCACATCTAGATAGAATTGTGAATGTTAGCATATGCCGCGCTTAGATGGACTCCTCAACCTAGCCTGTGTCGCATCTAGACAGACATATAATTCAATGATTGTTATACGACTCTCCTGCAAAACCTGGACCAAGCGTGCAATCATGAATCAATGACCAATCCACTAATAATTTCACTCCTCTGCATACGCCTCTCAAACTCAAACCAAACACAACCACAAGCCGCACTAACTTCACTACACTGCAACAACAAAACAAACCGCACATAGACTTGAACAACAGCGCAAGATGACTACCGACCGTTAAACACCCCAAGTTCAGCCGACGGACAAACTGGGCTGAGGCTGCCAACAGCACATCACTGCTATATTGCACTTTTCCAGCTCATTCCCACTAACTCAACCCCCCTCTCCCTTTTTTACAGAGCCTCCAGAGCACCAGGGTACCACTCCAGTGGTGATAGTGCACGGTACAAATATCCTTTAACATTAACATTAAAATAAAGTTACTAGCTCCACACAGTTAACATCACCCAAACCCATGAGTTTGTTATCATGTTAAATGCCTCTGCATCATGAATCATACAGGCTGTCCAATGATCAAATGATCAATGGAAAACAGTGCCAGTGACATGGTTAAGACCATGGACAGCTGTAGTAACATACGCATATATTTAACAGTGCTATTGTAACACAAAATACCTCAACATAGCACTAAAGTTAATTAAGTGAAAATGCATGAGTGGCTTGCCATGCTGTCGACCCGTTACATCATGATGAGTGACAGTTCATGCAAGTCTCTACTGATTCCATCACTGCAGCAAGATGATGATTTGGCATGGGCTCACAAAACTCAGTAGGCTATGAATTGAAACTTGAGATGGAAACCGATGAAATAACTAATGGGAATGTTTTACTGATATGGATTATTAAGACATCAAGCACATAGCTGAATTGAACATGTATTAATCTTGTTTCAAGTTGTAGATCTTGATGATAGACCTGTCTTTCTGTGAAACATTTGCTCCTGCTGAAATCTCATTGGTGTGGAATTGTTGAGGAGCAGCCACAGGAAGGAGAATACATTTCACAAACATAAAGAACACCTATGGCAAGAGGGAGAGATCCAGGTATTACCACAATAATACATTAAAACCATTGCTAGGGCAAGAGTGGCATAACAGAGGGCTTGCCTAATAGCAGTTCCGTGGCTTTCTGATCAAGGATCAAAGGAACATTGGGACCAGGGCAAACTAAAACTCATTGACAAAGAGGCAACTAAGAACAATGATGTCCACACTCTTTTTCCACTCTGGTACTGGGATGAGGAAGATGCCTGCTAAGAGCTGTAAAGGTCAGGCATGTACCATTGATTGTGGCCCGGCAGGGCTGATTGGACATCCACACCTGCAGCCTGTCAAGGGGCTGCAGGTTTATAAAAGGAGACCAACTGAGCAGCATGAGAGAGAGCAGGGACGCCTGTGCATGGAGGAGCAACAAGAGCCACAGCAGGGAAGGCTTTTGCAAGTGTTGCGTGGGAGCTGGGGATCCATGGAGCAAACTGAAGATTAACAAGAGTGCCGTGTGGAGAAGCTGTCCCTTTTACATGCATAGAATATGCTTGTTTCCCTGCGTTGGGACGTTGACACAGGGGTGCCTGAGGAGCAAGAGTGGGACCACTGACGTGAGGAGCAGAAGGCCATATGATCCATTCTGCTTTGAAGCATTTGAACACAACCAGTGAATTTCTAGCCATTGAGAAACTTGGTGCATGAGCATGTAAACTTGTTTGTTCGAGGAATAATTTGTATCAGAGTGGTCGCGAGTTTGAGGAAACATGTTTTTGAAGGTCTCCTATTCATTGTCCAATATTGAACGACAAGCCACACTGAGAGTAAATCATGGTTCTTGAATCCCAAACTGAATGAAAATCTTAACAAGTGCAACCCGTGCCTATTAAATACAGAATTGACTACAATCCGGGTTACTTAATATCTAACTGAGTGAAAACCTCCTAGAAGAGCAGAACTGTTACATACTAGGTTCAGAAGTAAACTGGAACTACAACTTCGAGCAAAACCATCAGATGTTGCATAATAAAATGAACAATACTTTGCATCCAAGTGAAACTAATATGTTCTGTATTTTAAAGTGAATGGAACTTCACATTTTGAAACACAGAAAGGCATATTGAACACCAAACTACATGAAAACTGCATCTAATTGAAAATTACATTGAGAGTATTTACTAAAGCTTTGAAGATTATTTCAACAAAGTTAGGATTTGCGCTTGGACAAAACGATCATAAAAAGAAGGTGCAAGAGTGGCTGAGAACTCTAAAAGAATAAGGGATACTTTTTTGCTGCTAAGATTGAGTCTTGGGGAAGCTAATCCTGAGACGTGAGACATTTTGACTTGAGACCGGAGTCTCAAGGTTCTTTGATGCTTGGAACTGTGTTACTTGGAACTTGGGGAAGGGAACCCTGAGTATTGGTTAAAACGGTGTCATCCTGAACTCAAGAGAGGTACATTTGAGACTTTTTGGGTGGAAATGTTCTATACTTGGGGAAGAGAGCTCAAATGAATCCGTGAACTGCAAGAGACCTAGAACCTAATGTTGGACACTGTTTCTTTTAATTGCTGCCATCCCTACGCATTGTTTAGATTAGCTCTGAGGGCAAGTATAGGTTTTGGACATAGACAGATTCTTCAGTGGAACTCATTGACACAGACTTTCCTCAGTTTTATTTAGGCCTTACACCAGCCTGACATTTAAGTTAATAAAAGTGTTTTGTTGAAATAATGAAACTGTTTTCCGTGTATTTTGTGTCTTGCCTCTGATCTCTTCACAATGGTCACTCAGAGTTTCTCCCCCCTGAATTTTATTTTCATTCCCAGGATTCTTTCAGAGGTTTCCCAAGATCACCCTGGGATCTAAATCCAAGTGGTTTATTGATCCTTAAACAAGCATTTAAGAACATTGAAAGAGGATCTGGTCCTGACAACCTTCCTCTAGTTACTATTGTACTTCTGTCTTCCTGTCTTGTTCACTATTTTCTACAGTTACATTAAGTAGGCCATCCTGTTTTGTTGTGCTATTTCACTAATGTGCCTTTAGGCAGTCCCCCAATCTACCTTGCTATAGTAATACAGATGTGCTGATCTCTACCCGTGTCGTGTGAGTATACTGTTGATTCCCTGACTGTCGCAGAACCTTGAACATTGAAACCTGAGTGCTTCATGTTTGTGCCACAGCAATTTCCATCTGTGTCCCCATTCACGTAATACATCTACCACAAAGTGTTTCATCTCTTCTAATTGTACACAAACAACAAGGAAGTGGAATCAGCATTACGTTTTAGGAATAGGGTGACTGTTATTGTACCTGCATTGAACTAACATTGGGAGCCACTTAACAGGCGTTAGCAAAACAAGACAAGAAGAAGAATTTCAGCGTGTGCAGACTGGATCGATGATGAAGAAGAAGGACGATAAAGCTACTAGTTGATCAATGCATTTTTAATTTGGACTGGTACTCACCTTGGACACTCCTTATATATGTTATAGTAGGCATCCAACTCTTCACAGGAATCTTGCAAAAGGAACTTTAGCAAAATATTGATATAGTATGAATATGCCTAATCTTAATTTTGATCAAAGATTGGAAATGAGAGCAATACCCTGATTTGTTTCTAACTGAGTTTTTATTAGGTTAACTGTATTGCTCTAACCGAAGTAGATGTGCATCGTCTTGTGCTCGCTGTTTTTGTGTTCATCCTTCAAGCTTATCCTGCTCTTGTCAGAAGAGATGTTGATATTCACAAATGTTTGCAGGATACTAAAAATGGGCCAGTGATTAGAAGATTGCTAATCACAATTATTGAGCAAGTATTACAACTGCAGGAGTAAAAGTATTTCTTTTTTTCCCTAATTGATTACAGTAAACATGAGGAATGTTGAAGCTGGTACAATTTTAGGGAATGAGCAAGCCCAACCAATTCCAGAATGCCACAAGTGGTGTGGGTTAATATGTTGGTTCTTGACATATGTATGTGCAACTATACCTTGTGTCTTTCTGTTTCTCCTGTTTACCATTCCCTATTATATTGATGCTTGTGTTAAAACAGGTGTCCTTTTGATCCTCCCCACTCCAGGAACTATTGTTGATTTGCCCATTACCAATGAGCCAAAACCCCTTGTGTTGTCTTCACGTAGTAAAGCTGCTTTAGAGTTATTTCCATGGGCTGCAACCATTCTGTTAGGAAGACAAAGGTGTGGAGGAAGATAATAAAGGGATAAACACATACTTGGATAGTGCAGCACACTTGGGTCACAACATGTGGTATAAACACATGAGAAGTGTAGGGGAAAGAACGTCTAAAGAGAGTTGTTATGTTTGCGCTCTCATACCCTGTGCCATGAATTCTGCCCGAACTTTCATTTCCAGATAAGCGCCAGAACACAATGCTAGATGTCTTGTTCACCTCACAGCATGCATGACTCGAGGACAGTTTAAAGGAAATTGGGCCACGCTACGATAGAGATGGAGATCGAAATGGTCATTTCCATTCCAGGATTATTATGTCAAGACTACACAGATGGAAAATGTGCCTGCATGGAAGAGCAAGATGCTCACATATCTTAGGGCAGGGCAGGATGAAGTGGTAGTAGAAGAAATGAAGAGAATGGAATGTCCTAATAGAGCAGAAATAGCGTGGACACCTGGATGCGGCGAACAATCTCAGCTGCTAGTCTATGGACGAATGAAGTCCAAGAAAGGATGGGAAGAAGGATTGATGTCCTGTGCAGCTCAGCTATTGAAGTAAAAATATGTGCAAGAACGGCAAAGAGTAAATGGTGAATGCTTGAAGTCATGGGCCCAACATGCCAAGCTGCTGACATGGGAAGAAGATGAATCAGGTCCAATGGGTGTGATTCCACTGGAAAATGTGACACTGTGCTTTCTAAGAAAAGGAAAGAAGCATTTGGGTGATAACATAGGTTGTAAGACTATAGTTGATGTCTCCAGAATGGGAGCAGGGACAGCCGCCCTGATGGATCGATATTGGGCTTGTGGGTCCAGCGCCTACATGTAGCTTCCCAAAGATTGGGGAGGAACGTGTTACTTATTGCTTATTCATGTTCCAGAGTTAGTCATTCCTCAGAGTGACCTGAACATTGGAGAATTTCCAAAAGCAGATGCCCATTTGAGAAAAAGAAGATCGCTCAAATTTCTCAATCGAACCAAGAGAGAGAATGATTTCTCTGCAAAATCAATAGATGTATATGAAGCTATCCCGTATGAGCATAGGCTGCTCAGCAAAACAGCTTCAATCTCCACGACTATCTTCATGCCTAGGGTCCCAACGACCAATGCCAAATGATTACCAGATGGGTGCTTCTACAGAAAATTAACACCACCATAAAAGGATTCAATGCTATCAAGGAAGAATTGAGGACCATACGACTAATGACCCTCCAGAACAGATATTTCCTTGACATGATCACAGCAATGAAGGAGGAGTTTGTGCCAAAATCGGGCCATTATGTTGCACATTCACACCTTCTCACGATGACGAGAATGGAACCTTGACAGAGGCCATAACATTGCTGATGAACCTACATAACAAGATGGAAGACGAGACAGAGCATGTTGCAGATGACAGTTGATTTGCATCAAACTTCTCATGGGTTCCACAATGGTTGTCAAACATCTTCAAGCTTCTTGGAGCAGTAGTGGTGATGGTGACGTTTAGATTCTGTGTGAACAGGATAATATGTGCACAGTGCAAAAAGACAGTCACGAAAGTAGTAGGAATGAGAATCATGCTTGATGTTGAATCAGGATTTATACCCAAGGAATCGATTGATGAAGAAATCAGGGGATACATAAAGGCCAGCATCATAGCACCTGAGGAAACAAGGTTCTTGTAACCAGGGAATCATAAGAAATACGTGGGATGATGGGTCTACTGCAATCCAAATAGACAGTGCAGTTACAGGACCTGGAGTGTGGACGAACATGTCAAATGAGCCAGTTCCCCGAAGGGAGTGATGAAGATCTGGACTCAAAGAAGCACTTCAAGAAAAAATATCAATATGTGGGGATTGATGAAAGTGTGGTCGATGACTCGACCAGAAGTTTAGAGGAGCAGCGAAATCCCTCTGTAGCAAATCCCGCCCCCTACTGCTTGTATGTTGGAAACCTGAAACTACACCATGCTTGACACCAGTAGTTATGACCATACCGCGAGAAGTGTTCAAGAAAAGGTATCCATTAAGAAAGCCATACCAGGTGTATTTCGAAGAGATAACAATCTTTTGGAAGAGGTTGCTGAAAGAATATGAAAACAAGGGAAAGTGAAGCTGGTGACGGCTCAAGAAGTGAGAGTGACACACTAAGAAAATAACAAGAAGAAGATGTATGGACTTTATAGAAACAGATGATGAAATAAGGAATCGAGTGAACGTTCCTATATGTTCAAGAAGATTGCAAGTGTTAAGAGCACTGCACAACAAGCAAGCTGTTCATAAATGTACAGATGCAGCAATGCAAGTAGATCAACTAATCTTAGAAGCTAGCTATAAGTAGGGAATAGACTGCAGGCGAAGCAGCCATCGTATAGTGTCTGGACATCAGTGTCACACATTATAGTAAGTTCAAAGCCACAGAGAAGGAATCATCGAGAGCTGTGTGTCACAGCAAAGAATTAGCTGGAGATTGCAGACTTGAAGGGTGAAGCTGTTTGGCCTAATATCAAAGCTGAAGCAGCCAAGAACCGGTTATCTGTCCTTGAAGGTAAGAAACTGTGAGACGCTGAATCATCTGTTGTTAGGGGCAAAGAAAGAACATCATGAGCGCCAAGTTCATTAATTTAAGACAATTAATTGCAGAAAAATTGACAGAATTGCGGTCTCCTGTCACGTGGACTAAGGATGAAAATAGGAGTTGGGCATGCAGACCGGAACTGTGAAAATTGTGTGCCCGTACTCCCTTATATTCCCAGAGACGACTATATATTTCAAGGCCAATTTCAAAGGCAAATCTTTATGGCAGAAGACATTGGCGATGAGAGATGTTGGGCTAATTGGCTAGGAAAGCAAAATCAAGTCCACCCCCTGGCACCTTGGGAATGAGCTTATATGATCCTAGTGAGCCAGATGGTCCAGACAGGTTTTGAGAGTGCCAACCAGTTATAGAGCACCGTATAATGAAGGGCCTTGTAGTTTACCAGCCAATAGTATTCTGTGTACTTAATAGGTGTTGAGGATGACTTGCACTCGAGGCAGGCTTAAGTTGTCCACCTGACAGTAGATGTCCAATAACAATCCCACCAGTTATAGTATACAGTTATAAAGTATACTTAGATATTCCCCTTGAGCCAACCACAATCCCTCATACGCTTTTCTTATGTGCCACAGACGCCACATATGATTAATTTTAGTACATAAGTATGTTTTTATGTAAAATATATTGTGAGCTCGAGCAAACGTCTGTTGATGTCCGTTGTAACTCCCTGTTTTAGACAATTGATATTAAAAAAGCCAAATTGGACATTGCCAACTTCCTGAGTCGGTCAGATTATTTGGTGTAAGAGTTACTCTGCATCCCATCCTTTGCATGACATGTTACTGATTTAGGACCATATGTTTATAACAATTGAAAATAGAATTGTCTAGATGTTCTGTCTATGAATTAATGGTTTCAATACATTTATCATTGTGATAATTAAAAGGCATTAGTATGATTTATTTTATAAATAAATTGTGGATAGGACTTTCTTTTGTTATCTGTCTTTGAACCCCACTTTCTCTATTCACAGAAACACATTGAGGTAGACCTCATGTTCTGTTAGGCTCTTTCCCAGATCCTCCAGTTGGTGCTGGTGGTGGTAGTGATGGCTGACCCCTGAGGAGGAGGGATGTCCATGACATATGCCATTTCAAGAAGTTCTCCTGTAGTTTCACCTAGTATCTCCTGTAGATTATTGATACCATAGTTGCTCCTCTCTGTATCTCTACCAGATTGAGACTGAAAAATAGAAATGGATGTGTCCCCTTGGAGGAGCTGTCTGCAGCCTTTGCTCCTGCCCACGGACTTGAGAGTCCAAAAAAGGCTTTTAAAAGTTATAAAAAATTTCAGAGAACAAATAATAATGTTAGTAGCTGTTGTGGAAGGACAAATTTTCATCCTGAGAGTTGGTAGTGTTGTCAGAAATTGGATTTCAAGATGACAGTGAAGCACGGGCATCGACCACGGAGACGTCATTACACTGCATGGGTGCAGTCACATGATGTACATCGGTGCAGGTTGTGACATCACTCAGGTGTGCTATTGAGACCTCAACCATGCAGTGAAGGTCACAAACTAATTACAAGTGCATCAGTGTTGCCGAGGATGTGGTGGCCAGTTTGCGAACTTCAGCTACCCATGTGACATCACTATAATGTGAAGTTATGGACACAAGCATGTATATGATTTGACACATATTTGCGTGATATTTACATATATATACTTTATGATAGAGAGGGAGAATCACTGCAGGAAAACAAAATATGGGATTTGGCGGTTCATGATTGGGTGAATTAAGAATAGAAATTTCATCAGAACGTTGATAAGTAATATTGTCCGGGAATTATTGGAGTGCTTGATGGGGGGAAAGGGTCACAGGTATGTGTAGGGTAATGACAATCAATATTTTATATGACATGATTTTTAACATATATGGATAGTTCTGTAATCTGATTTGTCACTTGAGCCATCTGTACACATCATTTCTTCTTTTGATTTTCAATGTTATCCAATATTTGTGGGATGTTGTCTACTTTCTTTTCCTCATGATTAATTTTGTGTGTGTTGTTGTTCTACATTTTAAAGTTGAAGAGATATGTAATAGATTTCAACAATGTATGCATATGTTACACAAGTGTAATGTTTTGTAATATATATGTTTACTAGTGTAAAAGCCTGTGCACAAGGGCTAAAGTGCGTAAAAGAAGACATGTTCATAGTGTAAATATATTATGTGATATTTTTGAATGTAATGTTTGTTAATAGAAAAACAAATTGTAAAGGATCTTGCTCCTTTTACGTGGAGGAGTAGTAACCTCAAAGGAAATCTCTGAGAATCTGATGAAAGATCAGCATAGTACATAGAGCCAATTGTATCTGCTCCTCTTTGTCTTGGATTCCACTTATAGGTTTTGGAATTAAATGTATACGGTTGAGGGATGTCAGAGTAATACAGTTCCCATGAGTATTATTCTCTTCGTGCAACCTGAAGTATGCTGTTAAAGTGGTATACCTGCTTGTGCCTTTTCTGCAGCTAATTGTATGTTATCATTTTTTAAATACACATTGGGTCTCATTACGAGTTTGGAGGTAGCCATGCCGCTTTTAGCGGCATGGCTACCCCCAAACCGGGTACCGGGTACCGGGTACCGGGTACCGGGTCCCGCAAAAGGGGATTTAGCAGGCCATTCCGACCTTGGAGGGCCTGGTAATTCCCTTTCGCGGGACCCGGTACATCCCCATTCCCATTTGAACCCCCATAAGGCTCAATGGGAATGGGGAGCATGTTAACAATGGACCCATTAATTTTGGGCCCGTTGTTAGCATCCTGGTCTGCTAGCGGGTCCCGCTAAGAACGCCTGGTCTGACCAGACGTCCTTAGCTAGACCCGCTGCAGACCTCGTAATAGGGCAGCCCGGAATGAACAGTACTGGTCCCTTAACAGCACTGTTCATTCCGTGGCCGCCTTCCTCGTAATGAGGCCCATTGTGTTCACCTGGAAGATTAACTTGAAGTCTTATGATTGTATGCGTAAGGCAACAGCTCCCTCTAGTGTTGAAAACAGGCAAATCGGGCAGTTGTGCAACTTGAAGGCTTACTAATGTATGCGTAAGGCAACAGCTCCCTCTAGTGGTGATAACAGGCGAACAGGGCAGTGTCTACTGTGCATGACTTCCTTGGACAAAATTTAAATCTGGTCTTTTATTTTATACATATTACCATTAGTACATTGTTCATCACTTATACCTTCTTTTGGGAAGTATAGCTCTAGCCATTCCAGTGTGCTTGGCATTTCTATTTTAATATATCATGTTTACATTTAGTTATATAACATTTTCACACATATATTATAATTACATACTGCATGTTTACAAGTGAAATGCAAGGGTAGTATTTACTCACCAACTTTTTGAAATTAGGTTCTTCACTGCATGCAATGTTTTGATTCAATGCCTTTCAGGTTTTGAAGTGAATTGTTTACACAGGATGTGCGTTTTTGTTCAATATTTGGTACAATGTAAAAGTGTGTTATCATTTCAAAAATAATATTTAATTTTGCAAAGTAATAGTGGATGCGAAAAAGGTGTATACTAATTGTTTGGATTGTTGGTCTACGTCTACATGCTCTACTAAAAGAAAAAATAATATTGTGTCCCCCTCTGATTTAAGTAATAGTCATGCCACCTGTCACAAGGTACGTGCGTGGATTGGTGACACTGTCTGTGGACTAGATAAAATGTGGCAGGGCTGAATGATTTTTAAGTTCATAGTTTGAAGCTGCAGGTAAATTAGGTTGCACTTGTAAAAACCTATGAAATTCAGTGAAAATAAATTGTTAAAGAGACACTATGTTTAAGTTTCACGAATAAAACCTGTACAATTCAGTGAAAAAACGTTGTTAAAGGAGTATTATGGCTACAAGGTAAAATCAAAAAAACAAAGATATTTGCCAGTTATGGTAAGCTATGCAACCATAAGTCGTGCCACTGCTAGGCACTGCTAACACTAACAACCAAGACATCACTGATGATATTTCATACGACATTAATCCTGATGAAAAGTCGCTATAAGGGGTTCTAGTTAAAATGTTACTAGCAACATTTGAAGGGTAATTTGGGGGCTCTCACGAACTACTTCGTGTATCACAAAATGTACTTACTAAAACAGATATATTCTACTAAAGTGTTGTTGTCAATATAGAAATGTGGTAAGGTATCTACAGAGGCAATGGCAACAGCATGGACTATAGAAGTAGAGTGTTTTTGGTATTAAAGGTAGAATCATAATTCCACGTCTATCAGAATCTAGACTAATCATAAACTTGGAATTACCATCTAACAATACAAGAATTACTACACACGTGTTCGTAAAATAATATACATGGAGAACATCAATGTATACACATCTGAGGCACATACAGGGAAACTATTGTAAGGAAGAAACACATATCATGACAAGAAAATGACATGAAGAATAGCGGTCATCATCATGTCCATACATTGTATTGACAGGCTAATTCATAGAATCCAGCGCACAAGTAGCGCACGCGGCTGGCGCACAGCGTGCGCCTGCGATAGTCTGCGCCAGGCACGTGCGCTAAAACAGATTTCCGCGCACAGCGTATTCATGGATTTCAAGCTCCCAAAACAGCCGTGGCGCAGAGAATCGCAGCGAGCCTGCAGCAGCGCCAGTAACGCCCCCAAGAACGCCCTCGCGCACGGAAAAGCCATCAAAAGCGCTAAATCATCGCTAAGGGCTGCGCTAACCCCGGACCACTTCACAGGGCAGGCAAACAAGGAAAGCAAAGCGGGCAATCTCCAAATCAGGAGTACGCGGGAAGTACTACACGCGACTAGGCAGGGAACGTGAATCACAGGGGTACGCGGGAATCATCACACGCGAACAGCCAGGGTGCGTGTATTACAGGGGTAGCGGGAAGTCCAACACGCGATGGGCCAGGGAACGTGTATTACAGGGGGACGCGTGAAGTAGAACACGCGATAGGCCAGGGAACGTGCATCACAGGGGTACGCGGGAATCATCACACGCGAACAGCCAGGATGCGTGTATTACAGGGGTAGCGGGAAGTTCAACACGCGAAGGGCCAGGGAACGTGTATTACAGGGGGACGCGTGAAGTAGAACAAGCGATAGGCCAGGGAACGTGCATCACAGGGGTACGCGGGAATCATCACACGCGAACAGCCAGGGTGCGTGTATTACAGGGGTAGCGGGAAGTTCAACACGCGATGGGCCAGGGAACGTGTATTACAGGGGGACGCGTGAAGTAGAACACGCGATAGGCCAGGGAACGTGTATTACAGGGGTACGCGGGAATCATCACACGCGAACAGGCAGGGTGCGTGTATTACAGGGGTAGCGGGAAGTCCAACACGCGATTGGCCAGGGTACGTGTATCACAGGGGTGCGTGGGAATTATCACATGCGAATAGGCTGGGTGGGCCCCCACAGGTGTACCCTGTACACCCTCCCCGGCCCCTGCAGGCAGCCCACAAAACAGTGGACTACCCTGCACACCTGATCATGTCCCCCTGCACCCCCATCCACCCGGGGCACCCTCCACCAGGCCCCCACCCATGTCTCCCACCACCCCCACCCCCCAGCAGTGCAGGGGCACCTGCCATCAGGCCCCCATCCATGTCTCCCACCACCCCAACCCCCATCCACCAGGGGCACCCTCCACCAGGCCCCCACCCATGTCTCCCACCACCCCCACCCACCAGCACTGTGGGGCACGTGGCCAGCAGGCAGTCAGGCAGCAGCCGATGGCAGGTGGGAGCATGCTCAGGGTTCTTGGGGACTTAAATTCGGCCTCCTGGCCAGGAGCGTGGTCTTTCGTGTTAGAACGCGTGGACAGCCTGATAGGGAGTGATTTTGCACCAGAAAACCCCACACTCATCGCGCGAAAACCCGCATCGCGCGAAAACCCGTCACCAGCATATGTGCGTCAATAGTTACCTGCACGTGCAGTGTCAAAGCGTGTGATTGGTGAAAAGTGAGCGACACGCAGGAGTGTCGAAGCGCGTGATTGGTGAAAAAGGATCCACATGCAGGAGTGACAAAGCGTGTGATTGGTGAAAAGTGAGCTACACGCAGGAGTGTCGAAGCGCGTGATTGGTGAAAAAGGATCCACATGCAGGAGTGACAAAGCGTGTGATTGGTGAAAAGATACCTACACGCAGGAGTGCCAAAGCGTGTGATTGGTGAAAATGGGCCAAGCACGTACACGCCGTAAGTGACGATGTACGTGTGGGCCTGTATAAAAGGTAGTGTTTAACACAATTTCCTTGTACGTGCTTTTCGTGGCGAGCGAGTGGGTGAATTCGGTACTTCTTGTCGTTTCACACGCGATTTACTTCACGGCGTTTCCAGTTCGTACTCCCTGTTACCTCTGACAGCTCTTTTCTCTTTTTCCTCTTGTACTGGTTTTCCTGGGGCTGTTCCCTCAAACAGTGTCCCCTTCTACAGTTGTCCTGTCTCCTCAGACAGCGTACACCTCTTCTTTTGGCGGGGGTGTTGCCAACCAAAAGTGCTATTTTTTCACGCTCTTTTACCTGGCAGACGGTGAGTCACGCACGTATCTAACATCTGTGCTTGCCCCGTGTGTAGCCTACCCCTTCAGAGGTCAATCTAGGCCGCGTGTGACACGCATACGTTCATTGTGTTACTGGATGCCACAGCGTAGTGCAGGGTTTTCCATCAGCACACGTGGTCTAGGAGGGGTATTGTGCACGTTCCTTAACTTTTTTGGGGTGCCTGTGCGTTGCGTGACCCGTCATCTTTCCCCAGGGGTGTCATATAGCCTTGCCACTGCACTAGGGTACGAATACCATCTGGTACCCAACCCCTTTGACACCCAATTGCCCAGGACAATTGTGCACACCCACTCCCATACGCACAATACCATCAGTGCCATGGTTGGGAGGCGTGCAAGCCGTAAGGGTGGCAAAGGTGGCCGAGCCACACGTGGTGGCCGTGGAGGATCCAACAGGGGACGTGGTTGTGACTTGCAGGGCGCCCCTGTTCCCCCCAGTCTGGAGGAACAGTCAGGGACACCCATGCCCCCCCCCAGTTGAGAGTCATGTGGCTGATACCAACCCTGATCAGCCCATGTCGGACCAGGCCATTGTGGCACCAGACCTGTCCGAGGGTGATTCCATCGCTGACATCCAGGTCAGCAGGTCCACTGTACGTGCACCGGTGCACATTGGTGTCATCAGGGCACGCGCATCTATGCCAGATAGGTCATCTGCTGGCCCCCGTAGCCAGGGTGTGGCTCAATCCACCCCACCTCTCATACACCCTGCCAAGACTGTGTCGGTCCTAGTTCATGCACCTCAGATCAGGCCTGACCCCATCCCACTACCCCCAATGCCTGCACCTACTCCCATGCTGAGTGGGCAATCACACACACCCAGTACAGAGTCCACCACGGCTCCTGCCCCTAGTGTCCACAGCGGCGTAGGACACTCTGGATCCCCACCCCCTTCCAAGCGCAAGAGGAAGAGTGCACGTCCGGCACAGGCTGATGCCCCAGACACGGCTGCACAGTCCGGCCCATCAAGGAAGCCAAGCTTCACAGACGCCGAACTTAATGCACTTGTTCAGTATGTGTCAGATCATGATAGGGAAATGGTCATCGTTGCAGGGTCCAAGACCACACATGCCAGACGCCAGGCACACTGGCAGACCATTGCTGACAGAATAAGTGCCCTTGGAGTAGTGAGGCGCACAGCTAGTGATTGCCAGAAGCGCTGGAATGACCTTAAGCGCAGGGCAAAGGATAAGCTGGCCTCAAGTCATGCCGCAACCTTGGTGACTGGAGGTGGGTCCCCAGCACAGGAAATAGAACTCACACCACACGAGTCCGTAGCTGGATCCTACGTCACCGAGGGACAACTCCAAGGTGTGGGAGACCTCCCTGATTACGAGGCATCATCCGGTGAGTGCACATGCATGTGTGTATCATCCATGTGCATGGTGTGTGTGTGAAGCATTCATGTTGGGTGCCTGTCAAGGGGGTGTGTGGCAGAGTTGACAGTGGCACCCATGTGCCTCATCCAGTATGTACAGTGCAACACCATCTGGCCACAGCACTATCCCTACTGGCAACAGTGCACATATGGGCCAACACCATGGAAGTTGCCCTTGATTAGTAATTTTGTCACTACATTGTTGCTCATACTCCCCTGTCTATTCATCTGATGTCTTACATACCATTCCTCTCCTTTCCCCCAGCCATTAAAGTTTCATCTTCACATGCCTGACATGCAATGATACCACATGCTAATGCGTCCTCTGTATATAAATGCCTACCAACATGCAGTCATAATGTGGATGTAGCCTTGACATCCACCTCCTTCCTGGGTCCTTTGGTACCGTCTGGTTTCGAGCCCCATTCCCTCACACTCCATGCTGCTCTTCATGGTCTATCTTCCATGACTTCTACAGTTCAGACCATCGTGCCCTACGCACGACACCTGCTTGCCAAAAGTCAAATGAGGGCAGCCTGCCCTCCAATGCGACCCACCCTATTGCTGACCAGTGCATCTGAGCCTACTCTAAGCTAACTCTCACTGACATCTGCTCATACATGCCTTTGCCTGTCCCATAGACCCTTCACATGGTCCCTGTCCTCTCTCCTTGCTCCTCTTCCACCATCATAGGTGGGACCCGTTGGGGTGTACTCCTGGCCTCCTTCCAATCCTCAGATACCACTAATGATGTGCATGGTAATGGGAGCGTCTCAGTCCAAGGCCCTTAGGCCAACCTCAATCTCCTTGAGAAATGCTACCCACATCTCATCAACTTCCTTACCTCTCCTGCTGTCCCCCCTCCTCTCTCCTCATCAATCCTGCACTGCCTCCCTGCACCCTCCCATGAACCTTCTCCGCCTCCCACTCCAACTCCTACACATGCGGCACCTCTGATCTCTAGCACTCCCCGTAAGTCCTACAAGGCTGTCAACCTCCTCCACAATTACACTCCTTTCACTGCGGCTGCATCAGGCATTCCTCCGATAACTGTCACTTACATGAGGTTATGCACCTTGACATCCTTGGTCTCATGGAAACATGTCTGACGGCCAGCTCTGTCTGCATCCTTGACCCTCTCCTTGGCCCGCCACTACTGTGCAGGGGGGGTGTGCCCTTGGCTTCCCTGAGGGTATTCCTGCCACTGTCACACCTACTTAGACCTACTCCACTCTGGAATGGCTTGTGTGAGGTTTCTGTCCACCACACCTTGACATTCCAAACAGTGCGTACTGTGTCTGGGAAAACTGGTCAAATGTACTACTTCCTTTCTGAGTGTCCTCACCTCTCCTCCTCACTCATGTCCCCAGACACAGAATTCCTCATCCTTGGTGCGGTACGCATCCACCTGCATGCCTGTTGACGCCCCCACGTGACCTTTCTGTGACCTCAGCAACTCCCTCTCACCCTCTAGACTCCCGTCTGTCCCTACTCATTCTGCAGGGCACACTCTTGATGCTCTGATCTCATCTGACTTTCCCCTCTCCGTCCATCTCTGCACTCCTCTCTCCTGGAGTGATCACATTCTCCTCTCCTCCCAGCTCACCCTCAACACCCCACAGGCAAAGCCACCCTCACCACTGTCACACACCTTCTTGGTATTCCGACCCATGAAGTGTGTGTCAGTCGAGGCTCATGCTGCCAAAATGTCCCCCCCATCCAGCTCCCCCTTAGGCTCACTCCCATCCTGACAGGGCCCACTCCATGCTCCACTCCATGTCAGGTACACTGGATGTCTTAGCCACGGTCATGACCACCTGTCTGAAGCCCCATGCCAATGCAGAGTCCTGGCATGACTCGGATCTTGGGAACCCAAACCACAGGTGCCGGGTGGCAGAGAGGGAATGTCCTGCATCATGGCCATCCTCTGGCAAACTGGCCTGCCACATGCTCCAAAGGCAATAGCGCCTCACCCTTCTCACCAAGATGAGATCCCCAATCCAAGGGCACATATCTGCGGCATGTGACAACTCTGCAGGACACATAGAAATCTGAAAGGACCTTGCCGAGCCAGAGGCAGTGTGTACCTCCCCTGTCCCCTCCGAGCCCACAGCACAGCATGATTGTCTCTGTACCCCTATAGGCCACCCCCCCAGCACTTGTCTGCGCCTAACACCATCTGCCCTTGACGTCAAGTCCTACTTACCTTGTACAGCACTTCCAGCCGCCACTCCCCCTTGCACTTCATTGTGCCACCCACCCCTGCACTTGCGTGACATGAATGACACCAGCACCAGTAGTATTGTTGACTGGCATCCCCTTCTGCCCCACCACCCCTCAGTGCTCCGCTGCACCTACAAACATTACTTGACCGGTGCTTCACGAATGCAAAATTATTCCGTTACAGGTGTTGGGGAGGTGGAATCACAATGTTTACTGCATTATGTTGATCTAGACAAGGCACTGTGCATCGTTGCCAATTTGGACTAGCAGATCCATGTACAACATGTATACTAATTGATGTGACGATGCAATGTCAGGACCAGAGTGGTAGAAATCCAAAAAAGTAGCCCTCCTCTCCCTCTTCACTTGGTGGCTATGTCACATGCCATGTGTGTGATGGCATGTGCCTTTGACATGGCAATCACCGCCCAATGTGTGATGGCAGTGCTAGGCATCAAGGTGAGCAAGCGTTGCTCTCCAATCAGTACATAGTATGCCCTGAGCCTCCCCTACAGACCCAGTGATGGTGAATGCATAGGAGGACTCCCAGTCATGTAGGACATGTGTCGTAGGACTACTGCCTATGTTGTTCATCAGCCCTTGTTGCATGCCATGGTGCTAATGCCTGTTTCCATTTTTCTCTTTCATGTCTTTGCAGGGGACGAAGCACTTGTTGATGCTGGGGATGTGGTGGTGGAGCCGTCCCAGGAGGGCAACCCGGGCCGACCTACCACAAGTGAGGGACGTGGTGTGTTTGTGGGTGAAAACCCACAAGTGCTGCAGGCCGTGCTGTCGAGGGGTGTCTCTGGGGGTTCCTCCCCCGAGCAGTATTCAGGTGTAGACTCGGAGGATGACACCTATGTGCAGTCGCAGGTGAGTGTTCTTGGGAGAGAATCTCCTCTGTCCGACCCACCTGCAGCCAGGCCATTGGCCTCAATGGGGATGTCAGTGTCGGCAGATCAGCCTCCGGTGGTTACGGATGCAGGGCCACACCACCCAATCTCTGATCCTGTTCCTGGGGCTGCAGATCAGAGAGGGAATGCAGTCCTGCAGCCTGAGGCCTTGCCGGCACAGCAAGGCGCAGTCCGCCTTGCCCCAGGCAGGTGTGGTGCCCGTCAACGTGGTGGCCGTATGCCACCTGGCAATACCGTATGGGAGCAATCCATCTACGGTATGGCCACCCAACAGGCAGCATCATCCGAGATGATTGCACAGGCCATGGATAGGGTGGCCACTTCCATTGTCCCCCCAGAAAGGCTGATGGAGCGACTGGAGCAGGCTACAGAGTCCATCTGCCAGGCACACAGGGAGGATATGTTGGCGTCCAACATGGACAGGCGGGCGGCACTGGCGACTCTGGGGGAATCACTTTCCATGGAGTCCCAGCGCCACAGGGAAGCCCTGAGGGAAGAACTCCGTCACCTCAGGTCGACCCTGTTAGAGCTTGAGGCTTCATCCCATAGAAGGACAGAGGAGCAGCTGGAGCGTCTGACACGGACGCTCTCGGCCGAGATGCAGGCAACTCGTGCGGAGGTCAGGTCATCCCGGGAGTTACTGCATGGGGACCTCCGCATGATTATAACCCAGAACCAGAACTACCAGACCCGCCTGCTTGCAGCCATGGAGGAGCAAACTCGTGCTTTGCGTGGGCTGCCTCCCATTGTCACACCATCTTCTGAGGCAGCTCCCCCACCTCCAGAGTCAGCTGCAGGGTCTGGGCAGAGCCATAGCGACTCATCTCCCACAACAGAGTAGCCGTGTGGGCCACGAGCCTATGGGGTGTTTTCCTTTCCCATGATCCACACAGGTGGATTGTGGCGTGCATCCTGTCCTCGGACCTCATAGGTGCCCCCCCCCCCCCCGCCGGCCCTTTCATGGCCATTTTTTCTCTTTTTCATTTTTATTTTGCAAGAGTGTTGCCTTGTGTGGGTACCTGGGCATACACTGTATTGTGGCTGGGCACATGCAGGCTTGTCCTGAGTTTGGTTTCGATGCTTGGGTAGCAGACATCCACACCCCTCCTGCTTCCCTTTCCATGGGCTTGCAAAGGGTGTGCCCAAGTGACAGCAAATTACACGGTGACATTGGACTCCCATGAGCTGTTGGCCAGTCCATAGTCAATACTGTGTAGACATTCATAGTGTTCATTGTTGTTGCACCTAACTATGCATGATGGTATGATATGTGCCTCTACTTACATATGTTGCTCATGTTTTGCAGGTATTTCACACAGATCTTCACAAGGGCATACTCTCTGGAGTCACACTACATGTCGGTAGATGTGCACTGACACTTTTGCATGGCGCCATCACTGTACATCTGGACGGTGAGGACATACCAGCTGAATCAGGTAATGAGACTACCATTGATTACATGCAATGTGTCTTGTTTGGGTGGGCTTCAGGGTGGGTTGGTGTGTAATTTGATAGAAATTACTCTTACACAGGTGTGTAGTAGTGGCTCCAGGGCGGTTAGCTGCTCAAGTGCGGCTATGTTCCATTTGGGGCACTGCTATTTGTGACACTGGTGTCATGTTGTGATGGCCAGTTTGTTTGCTGTCACATACCATGACATGGTGTCCTCAGTGGCGGGACTGTGAAGGGAGTGGGTGACATGGCAATGTTGTCATGTAGTGAATCGCCTGTGGGAATGCATTTTAGATTGATGGAGTTGTGTCTTTGCGTTGTGATGCATAGCTGGTGTATGTGTAGCTAGGGGTGCACACATATTGACACTTCCATGTTAACAATCTCAGGCTGATGTGTATCTGACAGTTCATTGTCAAGTACTTTTCAGACATTGTCAGGTAGAGTCATCATTGATTGTCAGATGGTATGTGCCAGAGCAGTGTGCACTAGCCAGCACTGTGATTCCTAGGTGAAGAAGTTGGCCACCAGTTGCGTACGGGCTGCCTCCCCCCGTGCCCTTTCCCCTCCCATGCGCAGCGGGCGTGCATGTGGTTGTGGATGTGGGGGCACCACCATGTCCACGGGCAGGCCCCGGCGTGTTGCAACGTTGTGCAGGACACATGCTGCCACTATGATCCTGCACACTATTCGGGGAGCATATAACAGCTGCCCGCCAGAACGGTCAAGGGAGCGAAAGCGTGACTTGAGCACTCCGAATGTGCGCTCCACTATGCCCCGTGTAGCAATGTGGGCTGTGTTGTACCTTACCTTGGGTGGCGTGGTGGGGTTCCGGATTGGGGTCATCATGTGGGGGCTGATAGGGTAGGCACTGTCCCCTGCGGAGGTGGTGATGGGTATCATTAGTGGTGTTGTGTCATGACCCAGTATCTGACATGCATGCATGTGGAGTGGCATTCATGCTCACCAAGCAGCCATGTATCTCCATGCTGGCCAGCCTCTAGGTCCCGGCATAGGGTAGACATTCTGTAGATGAAGCTGTCGTGGGTGGACCCTGGATAGTTGGCATATACTGATGTGATGATTCCCTTGGCATTGCATACAACTTGGACGTTGATGGAATGCCAGTGCTTGCGGTTTCTATAGATGTGCTCTGTTGCCCTGGGTGGACGTAGAGCCACATGTGTGCAGTCAATTGCACCAAGCACTTTGGGGAATTGAGCCACACCATAGAATTCCTGGATGCACGTCCGCCTTTCTGCATGAGTCCTGGGGAGATATATGTGCCTGCGGACTGAAGGCCGTGCAGTGATGATGTTCAAGACCTGGTGTAGGCAGCGTGACTGCGTGGCCTGTGACACACCACCCACTATGGCACTTGTCCGCTGAAAGGATCCAGTGGCCAAGAAGTGCAGTACATTCAGGACCTTCTGCAGGGGGCTGAGTGCTTGGGAGCACAGGGTGGGTGATGTGAGGTCATCCTCCCACTCACTGACCAGGTCCAGTATGATGTGTGCTGGAAACCTGTACCTCCCATACACATGGTCATCAGGCATCCCGAATAGGCTGGTTCTGGGTGTGAATATTCTGGCCCTGACTCTCCTCCTCATCCTCCTTTGGTAGCCCACTGCCACTGCTGCTAGGAACGGTATGTTCATCCTGGCATCTGGCTTGTTTATTGAAAAGTGCGCAAATTAATGCCTTGCGCGTGTAGTAGGCAGCGTGTGAGCCTCGCACCCCTGGAATCGGGTTCCCACTCCAATCGCGTGTGGAAATTCCCACGCTGCAGGCATACAGGTGCGCTGACGTACTTGGCTGTGTAAGTGGCCGCGCGCCCCTGAAATACACGTATATAGGCCAATGGCGTGTACGCGCACTTTTGGCCAATTACACGCGATGAAATACACGTACATAGGCCAATGGCGTGTACGCGCACTTTTGGCCAATTACACGCGATGAAATACACGTACATAGGCCAATGGCGTGTACGCGCACTTTTGGCCAATTACACGCGATGACACTCTGACGTGCAGGATTTCCACGTGTGCTCGTCTTCACGTGCTGAGTGGGGAACGCCCGTGCGGATCACGTCAGACGCGCTTACGCGATGAGGGACTCTGGTCCAATAGAATCGCGTATGCGTGCTGACGCACTTACGCGCTAAGGGCCTTTCCTCGGATTTCACGCTGACGTGCAGGAATTTCACGTGCCAAATCACTCCGTATCAAGCTGGCCACCCGAAAACACACGGAACACCACGCTCCTGCCCCGAAGGCCGAGTTACTGCCCCCCAAGTGCCCTGAGCAGCCTCCCACGTGCTATCTGCTGCTGCCTGCCTGCCTGCCTGCCTGCTGCCACCGTGCCCTGCCATTTGGTGCCTGCACATCAGCCATCTGCAGGGGTCCAGTTGCTGTGTCCACCCCTGCTGGAACTGAAGACTCCCAACTGGGATTACATCGCTCCACAGCCCAGCCCCAGGACCCAGTTGCCCACCCACACCTGCCTCTGGGGTTGCCATGTCGGGCACTTCTACATCTGGCACCAGTGGCAACCCCAGGCCAGAGGGGCAGAGGGGCACCAGCTTCACTGCCACCGAAGTTGGTGTCCTGGTGGAGCATGTCCTGGGGCAGTATGATGCCCTCTTTGGATCGTCCCGCGCCAGCAAGGAAGGACGGGAGAGGATCTGGGCCGACTGTGTGGTTGCCATCAACGCGGAGGGGGTGGCAACCCGCAACGTCTTGAAGATCAAGAAGCGCTGGGAGGACTTGAGGTCCAGGACCCTTGTGAAGGCCCGGCGCCTCGTGGAGGGGGGCCGGGGCCACATGAGTTCCATCCAGAAGAGGGTCCTGGAACGCGTACGCCCAGCGCTCCACGCCCAGATCCTTGAGAGGGAGACCCGTCTGGAGTTGAGCGGTAAGTGTCCAAGCATCACTGTGTGAGACAGGGCATGTTGCGGTGTGCTGGTTCTATGATACTTGCCTGTATGTGTGCCATGTGCCATGTATGCATGTATGTGTGCTGGGACATCATGGTAATGCATGTGCGACCAGTGATGTGTGACCCACATGGTTGTTGCATGTGTAGAAATGCGGCATGGGGAGCACTATGCAGATTTGGGACATGAGAGCATGCCAGTCTCTGTACCTGGACATGGATGGGGGTGAGGATGGGTGCTGATGCCAGGTACATATATGGTAGCCATGTCTGTGTGCCTGACCTGCATGTCTGTGACTTGTGCATGCCATGGATGCATGACTCATGTGTGTGACAATGCACAGATTCAGTGACGCACCCACCTTACCCTTGTTTTGCCTGTGTTTGGTGTGATTGTGGCCAGATGGATGTGACTGAGGTGTAGTGTGTGCATGTGATATGCATGAGCCATGATGCATGTGAGTTACATTTCATTGAATGTTTCAAGAGTCAATTGGACATGCATGGAAATGTGCATGGCATGCACCATGCCTGTTACTGTGTGTGTTTTGCCTGGACTGACCCATGTGTTGTGGAGGGACATGATGGAAGTGTACTTTGACAGGGGTGCTCATCTGCTATTGCTTCCTGTCTAGGGGACCATTGTACAGTAGCCTGATGCTTGTGTTCTTTGTCTCCCTCTACGCAGCGGCTAGTGAAGAAGAGGGCGGAGACGGCGCTGTGGAGCAAGGCGGCGGGGATGCCCCCACGGCTGCAGCGGAAGGGGTGGGTGAGCCCCCACAGGGGCCTGCTACGGCGGGAGACGGTGAGGAGCCATCCAGGTTGGTGGTTTGCACAGAGGAGGAGGAGGCCGACACTGGTGCACACATGGGCCCTGGTGGGAGCATCCCTGCTGGTGCAAGTGGTGCAGTCCAGGGCCAGGGGCAGGAGGCAGCACAGGTCACCGTGGAGGGGCCTGTGCATGTCGCTGTCCCTGACCCTGTGAGTGCACCACCATGCACCAGCAGGGATGCCCCGTCCCAGGCCCGTCCGCAGGTAGAGGGGATGTCCATGTCAACTGACTCCCCTCCACCTGCGGCCGTGGGAACCCCTGGCCGCGTGGAGCAGGTCCTGATTGGGGTCGCGATGCGCACGGCTGTGATTCGTGATGCCGTGCGTGCTTCCCGGGAGGAGCACGCACGTCATCACGAAGTGCACCGTGCCGACGTGGCCCAATTGGGATCGGCCATGTTCGGGGGGTTCCTGCATGTGTTGGCCAATCTGACGGCCCTCTCCTCCTCTGTGCAGGCTATCCACCAGTCGTTCTCCTTGCCGTCTTCCGGCCCAGATGCCACCATGGCCCCCTGTGGACCTGCCCCGACCAATGCAGCCAGCTCGGTGGGGATCCCATCCCTGCCACAGTTGGGAGTCGGAGGTCCAGCAGGGGTGGACGACACAGCAAGTGGACCCCAGCAGATGGAAGATGTGCCGGCATCATCGGGCAGGGCACGTGCACGACGGCGTCGGTGGTTACCATCAGCCTGGATGCCGTCGTGCTGGCAGAGGCAGTGGCGTCGCAGGCAGCAGCGGGCTCGACGTGGGAGGCATCATGGCTCAGGGCCATCAAGATCGGAGGGGCAGGCATCGGCCGGAGGGCAGGGCAACCCTGGCATGGCGGTGTGTTCCGTGTGGGAGGAGTTTGGCCAGCGGATAGGTGCGGAGCGGCAGCGGGCGGAAGAGGAGCGGCTCGCCATGGCCAGGGCGGAGATCTCCATGCATCAGGCATTGAGGCGGGCTGAGTGCCTCGAGGAGGCTCGCAGGGAATTTGGAGAGCACATGGGGTTGTCCCTGCGAGACCTCGGGGCCAGGACTGAGTCCCGCCTCCAGGACATTGACGTGGAGTTCGAGGATGCCCTGGCCAGCATCACCAAGTGAGCCGCAGGACTAGCCCGCTGCCTTTGTATATAGTTTTTTAGTTAGTTAGTGCTAGGTTTCCTTTATTTATTTTTTTTTTTTTGGACCGCTTGGACAATGGCCACTTCTTTGTACATATTTTTTTTAATAGTTAGTATTAGGTTTAATTTGTGGTGTTGGGCTCATGGACCCTTGAACAATCCTGTAAATATAGTTATTTTTTGTGAGATAAATTTTTTAACTTTCATATTGGTCACACCATGTCGTAATGGTTTATCTTTCATTTCATTCTACATGTGTTTACTTTGGACAAAATCTATTCATTTTTCTATCCTTTGTTTTTTGGTTTCTCATTTTTGTTCCCGGACATGGACCTTTTATTTGCTTTACCAGATAGTTGTCAGAGTTTACTTTATTTTTATTTTTAATACATTTTGATATTATCTTACACTTGTGTCATTTTTTCTTTGGTTTCTTACATGCCATGATATGGGTTTTGACATTGACTTGCACCCATTGTGTATGTGTGTGTGGCGGACATGTGTTCTTTTGCTTACTTGCCTTTGGGGTTGTGTCATGTGATTGCATTCACTATGTGGGTGCATGCAATCCTTGCCTGGGTGTTTGTGCTGGGTATGCTGGTCATTACTGCCATTATTGTGTATCGTCAGGACCAGGGGCCAGGGGGACATGGGTGGGGGCCTGGTGGAGGGTGCCCCAGGTGGATGGGGGGTTGGGGGTGGTGGGAGACATGGGTTGGCCATGGGTGGGGGCCTGCTGGCAGGTTGCCCACAGTGCTGGGGGTGGGGGTGGTGGGAGACATGGGTTGGCCATGGGTGGGGGCCTGCTGGCTGGTTGCCCACAGTGCTGGGGGTGGGGGTGGTGGGAGACATGGGTTGGCCATGGGTGGGGGCCTGCTGGCAGGTTCCCCACAGTGCTGGGGGTGGGGGTGGTGGGAGACATGGGTTGGCCATGGGTGGGGGCCTGCTGGCTGGTTGCCCACAGTGCTGGGGGTGGGGGTGGTGGGAGACATGGGTTGGCCATGGGTGGGGGCCTGCTGGCAGGTTCCCCACAGTGCTGGGGGTGGGGGTGGTGGGAGACATGGGTTGGCCATGGGTGGGGGCCTGCTGGCAGGTTCCCCACAGTGCTGGGGGTGGGGGTGGTGGGAGACATGGGTTGGCCATGGGTGGGGGCCTGCTGGCAGGTTGCCCACAGTGCTGGGGGTGGGGGTGGTGGGAGACATGGGTTGGCCATGGGTGGGGGCCTGCTGGCAGGTTGCCCACAGTGCTGGGGGTGGGGGTGGTGGGAGACATGGGTTGGCCATGGGTGGGGGCCTGCTGGCAGGTTGCCCACAGTGCTGGGGGTGGGGGTGGTGGGAGACATGAGCAGGTGTGCAGGGTAGTTCCCTGTGGTGTGTGCTGCCTGCAGGGGCCGTGGAGGGTGTACAGGTAATGCCTGGGAGCTCACAGCCAAATCGCGTGTGCAACTTCCCGCGCACCCCTCAAATCCACGTTCCCTGCCATATCGCGTGTGGAACTTCCCGCGCGCCCCAGTAATCCACGTACCCGGCCATTTCGCGTGTGGAACTTCCCGCGCACTCCTGCAATCCACGTACCCGGCCATATCGCGTGTGGAACTTCCCGCGCGCCCCTGATAACCACGTACCCGGCCATTTCGCGTGTGCAACTTCCCGCGCACCCCTCGAATCCACGTACCCGGCCATTTCGCGTGTGGAACTTCCCGCGCGCCCCTGAAAACCACGTACCCGGCCATTTCGCGTGTGCAACTTCCCGCGCACTCCTGCAATCCACGTACCCGGCCATTTCGCGTGTGCAACTTCCCGCGCACCCCTCGAATCCACGTTCCCTGCCATATCGCGTGTGGGACTTCCCGCGCACTCCTGAAAACCACGTACCCGGCCATATCGCGTGTGGAACTTCCCGCGCACCCCTCGAATCCACGTTCCCTGCCATATCGCGTGTGGAACTTCCCGCGCGCCCCAGAAATCCACGTACCCGGCCATGTCGCGTGTGGAACTTCCCGCGCGCCCCTGATAACCACGTACCCGGCCATTTCGCGTGTGCAACTTCCCGCGCACCCCTCGAATCCACGTACCCGGCCATTTCGCGTGTGGAACTTCCCGCGCGCCCCTGAAAACCACGTACCCGGCCATATCGCGTGTGCAACTTCCCGCGCACTCCTGCAATCCACGTACCCGGCCATTTCGCGTGTGCAACTTCCCGCGCACCCCTCGAATCCACGTTCCCTGCCATATCGCGTGTGGGACTTCCCGCGCGCCCCTGAAAGCCACGTACCCGGCCATTTCGCATGTGCAACTTCCCGCGCACCCCTCGAATCCACGTTCCCTGCCATATCGCGTGTGGAACTTCCCGCGCGCCCCAGAAATCCACGTACCCGGCCATGTCGCGTGTGGAACTTCCCGCGCGCCCCTGAAAACCACGTACCCGGCCATATCGCGTGTGGAACTTCCCGCGCGCCCCTGATAACCACGTACCCGGCCATTTCGCGTGTGCAACTTCCCGCGCACCCCTCGAATCCACGTACCCGGCCATTTCGCGTGTGGAACTTCCCGCGCGCCCCTGAAAACCACGTACCCGGCCATATCGCGTGTGCAACTTCCCGCGCACTCCTGCAATCCACGTACCCGGCCATTTCGCGTGTGCAACTTCCCGCGCACCCCTCGAATCCACGTTCCCTGCCATATCGCGTGTGGAACTTCCCGCGCACCCCTGCAATCCACGTACCCGCCCAGCCCATATCGCGTGTGGAACTTACCGCGCACCCCGGTATGCACGCACACGTTTATTTTTTCTCTCTGCGCGTGTCTGTGTTTGTGGGTACCCCTTTGTACGTCATTTGTCCAGGAGGGCAACAGTATTGTACATTGGTCATGTCTGTATATAGGTGCTATTTGTTGGCGCGCCTTTTAGCGCACATTTCTTGCAGGCGCAGACACGCTACCGCCTGCTTTCTTGTGGCGGTCGTGTTTGTGCCTGTTTGTGCCTGTGCGCTGCTTTGAGCGTGCGCTTTTTTGCCCTATTCTATTCCATGAATACGTGTTGTATGCGAGCGTGTGGGCGTTCCGCGCACTTGCCTCCTGAACTTTCCCCGTGCCGCCCACATTCTTCCCCATTCCGAGTGTTGTGCCCCATTTTATTCCCCATTCCGAGTGTCCCGCCCTGTGTTCCGCCTACTTTAGAGCTGTGCGCTGCGCTCGGAGTGATGGCGCAGTGGCCGTGGCGCACGACGTTGGTTGACCTGTGCGCCGGCCTGCGCCGCGCGCTTTTTCGGCGCACGTCCTCTGCTTTTCTTGCGCACGGACTTCCATGAATCGACGTGCGCTGGTTTCCCTGCGCTTTGCGCTGATTTTCGGCGCAGCGCACGTATTGGCCCCTCTGCGCCGGGATTTTCGGCGCACATTTATTCCATGAATCGGCCTGTGAATGTCTAGGGCCTGCTTATTGTTCCATGTATGTGCACCATGAGCTAATGCTAAACCATAAGGGGAGTACTTTAAGAACATAGCATGAGGTCAAGGACTACATATACAGCACAGTTAAAGTACGTAAATCATGTTTTCAATGCAGCATGACCAGATCATGTCCCCTGCTTAAAATTCTTACTGTTACTAAACAAAAACAACCACTCGGATATGTGATGTCATCTTTGATTTCCTTGATGTTAATGTTAGCAGTGCATGGTGATGGTGTGAGTTATCTTTGCATAGCTTGTCGTAACTGGCGATTTTCTTTGGTTTTTCCATTTTACCTTGCAACCATAATGTCCCTTTAACAACGTTTTTTCACTGAATTTCATAGGTTTTTATTAGTGCAACATAACCTTAACTTGCCTGCAAGAGCATTTTTTTCCGTGATACATACATGTAGCTGACAAAAGATCCATGCAATACATTGATAAAACCCATTAAAATTGCAACAGAAATCGGAGGGGAAAAAACGATTTTATGGAAAAGTGGCACTGCTGTGTTGCTTCCATGACATAGTGAGAACTGTGATGAAATGAATATGTTTGTAGACAATGGGGCAACTTCTTATTTATCAGGTGTTCAATAAGTGGCCCCCTAAAATGATTTCTTAAGCAGATAAAAGTTTGGTAAAGTGGCCCATTTTGCAGTCATGCATAATGCTCTTTTTATTTGGCAGGTTTTCTGTGTAGATTGTTTTGCATTAAATCAGGTCAAATCAGTTTACTGTTCGCTGAACAAACCGCACACTCAATGGAAAGGTTAGTTCATAACATTTGTATTCATGTCCCTTCCGAGCTATGAAACGCTGTGTTCTAGCTTTTTGTCAGTGTCAGTAATGAAAAGGTGGGCACGTTGCGAGAAGCTCCAGTGGCTAAGCTGTCGATCTGATAGAATGCGTTCTCCAGCAGGGTGCAGCGTGTGGCATATATAATTGTCAGACATAGAGGAGGGGATTTTATCTGACACAAATGTGGCAACACCTTCTACATATATAACACTCTTTTGAAACAGAGAATAGCCGTTTTATTTGTGCACGTCCAATGTTCGTGCTGTAATATTCAACTGCCATACAGCAAACCTGTTTAATTTAACAATGAAAACCCCTGCGATTTCTGTAGCATACCGTGCGCACACACGCCTCACAGCATCTCTAAGCACTATAGAATGTACCTTTGGCTAACCTTAGGTTATAGATAGATGCGTACATATGCACACATAAAAATGCATGCCAAATAAACATGTCTAAGCATAGAGGAATCTGAAAAAATAATACGCAGCAATTAGTAATAGTACTCAGCATCTCTGAAATATTTCTATCTGACTAAATATACATGTTCATGTTTTCTTCATAATTAAACACAACTGCACAAATGCCATCCATTTCATTACATGTGAAGTGGGAAAAGTGAACAAAAGGCTCCCACCAATCCCCTCTCAACCCTGGCGTAGAGGATCACGGCCCAGACACCCGCCACGAGAGGAGTTTGCCCACCTCCCAGTCGACCAAATACCCTGGTACAAGAACATACGGATGTGCCCACCCGCCTGCCCACCAGCCTGCCCTGCACATGCCGACACCTGCGGCATGGATGGACTCGACTGAATCATCCAGCACCAAATCAACACATCGTTAAAGATGCCATGACGACCTAGCCAACGGTCAGCACACTCGTGCAAACATACACACCGGACACTCCCACACCAATCCACATGAAGAACATACTCAGTGCTACGACGTAGGCGACGGACACACCCACGGACGTGCATCTTTATTATTTTCCACATAGGCTTTTCAAAATGCAGAAATGCAAGACGCATAATGGACTCATCTAAAAAGGCTTGCTCACGCTTCTTCTAAACCCTTGTACCATAATGAGAAATATAACGAAGACACGATACTGGGGATAGAGCAATATGATACCATAACCTAAAGCGCTCTGTATCAAACGGTTCCACCTATGCACCAGGCCCAAGTAGGCCGCAAGCAAAAGATTCCATGAACATTGAATGAGCAAGAGTTCGGTTGCTGACCCTGCAGAATGAGCCCAGCGAAAGCAGACAGTCAAGGGCACAACGTTGCAAACTCTCATACCGCAAGCCGACGCCAAGGTCGCACCTGCAAGATAAGCCAGGCACACAGTGAGAAATGCAATATTAATTGTGCAGAATTCTGCCTCAACCACGGTCCCACCTCACGTGACCAAACCGAACCTGGTAGGGTGCCAAGCCCAGGAGGAAGAAGGCGCCTGGATCCCCCGTCTCGAGACACAGGCAGATACAATTAAGCGACTCAATGGACATCTGCAGCGGTGGGAGTAGTCGGCCTTCCTGCTTATGAATAAATCCTCACATTGTCTGCACATACCAATAGTGAAACATTGTTGCAAATGACAGGTGCACCGCGAGCTGGGAACAGCGATGGTCCCAGACTGGGAGGCTCGCGGGAGAACCAATCAGAACATGGGGCCCTTATCACTGACGCCATTAACATTAACCAATCCTCAGGGGTCTTCATGTAACAATTTTTATGTATCAAACTGAAGGGACAACCCAAGTATACCACCTGACTGACCCTTAACCAATAACAACGTTCTCTATACGTATGCTATACTAACCCTACCACTCAGGGAACCAATCCAGAGTGGCGATAGGTTTTTGCTAACTTTCTCAGGTGACGCAAGTAGCGCGTCATACTAAGGTAAAAAGGGCCTGCGAGCCCCACGATGTTGAGAGAGTGTCAGGACGGACGCGTACGATCCTTGACCCATCCCTACCGTTTTGTTTAATAAACAGCAGAATCACCTTGCTTCTTGCGTGTGTCTCATACTCTATCTCTTTTGGGATATACGGGAGGAGTTGGGGCCTCCCTGCCCGGAGGTCCGCGGACGGCCCAGCCGACCCCGGGAGAATTTCCCCCCGACACATGATTGGAGCATTGTCTATTCAGCACTAAATGAGGAGAGTCGTCCTTAAACCTCCATTATTTGCACAGGAACACACACTTTAGTTAAATCGTGAAGTTGGTATTTGTAACTGTCACCCTTGAGCACATATGTCCACAGGTCTCGATGGTAGGAGTGTGTGCGGATGTTCTGCTTTCAAAAGTACTTATTATATGGGCGAGTGGTCATTGTGTTTCTCTATCCACTCAATAAGCATTTCCAGAAGACACATGTGCAAACATTGTTGATGCAGTATACGTTAGAGGCAATACCCCATCATTATTCGTATCTGATCTGACCCCACGTATAATAATAGGCACCAGGATTCCCTTCTTCCAGGAAGGAGGTACCTCCCCAGTCTTCATAATTGTTTTTAAAAAAAGAATGTCCAATATATGTGGCCACATATCAGGGTGTGCCTTAATCGAATTATTGGGTATCAGATCAGGACCAGAAGCCCTAGATGGTATCAATTTCTTGATGATTCTTAGGAAACATCAAATGGAAACCTGTTTTCATCATTAGTGAGTTTTGTCAGTTCATTTCACTTACAGAATACAATCTCTGTCTCAGCATCAAACACTTAAAATACAACAGTCCTATATGTTTAATCCAATCCTTGTCTCCCAAAATGGGATTTAGAGTAATGTTGTTACTCCCTTTCATAAATGTATTGGTATAATTCCAAAAAGTCCGATTGTCATGAGAACTAAGGGATTCAACTATCAACTAAAGAGTGTTATCTTGGTATTGCTTATGTAGCTTTACCCAAATCTTATACTTTTTACGCAAGCTAACAATAAATACATCTCTGGGGTAGTTCCTTTACTCAGCTCTTTTCTTTTCTCACATCAGCCCTATATGCCTTTTTGTTCTTATAATAATCTGGGCATCATTTACCCCCATCCTCACTGTACTGGGCAGAACAATCTTACTGCTCCATTCACACTTTGTATCTACTGGGATAATCCATACTATTTTTTAATGGAATCACATAAATATGATTCTCACTGCAGTATCCCCATCAAAAGATTATTGAACTTCTGAACATTGTGCGTTAAATAGCATGCTGCAGTAAAAAATAAATTCTCTCAAAGAGCAAGTTTCTCGCCAAAACAGTCCATGCCTTGGAATTGCATTGGTGTGTACCTGTCTGCTTCTGAACATCGAATGTCCAGAATGCAGTCAATACCAGTGTTTATTGACTGCACTCTTAACATTTCCATTGGATGAGAGGTCAATATTGATGTCCGCGTGCTATTATTATCCAATGTTCTAATTGCAAATTACTACTTCAGTTCTCTAAGAAACACACAGAAGGGCTTTTCTTTTATATGCCTTGCTCGAAAGTACATTCCTTTGCACTTGTTTCCAATATTGCTTCTCAAAAAAGCCTCTCGTTTGCAATCAAGTATTTAGAAACATCCTAATATATCAAAACACTAATTTGATTTGCAGGAAGTGTATAAAACACGCCCATTATCTCCCTTCAGCAGCGTAACTCTACATCTCCACTTCCTCCTCTCTCCATCTTTATCCCAAATTCGAGGCAGAAACCTCGGGGCTATGACATTTCTGCCACCAGCCAAGTTCAGGAGACAGTGAAACAGCATTAGAACCTTTGCAGTAATGGCACCTAAAAATGGAACAAACTGCCATGAGAACAAAGAACAGAAAGTAATTCTAACAGAATGCGGAGATCATAGGTGCCCTTTAAAAAATAAATTATAAAAGCCTTGCCAGGCTTGTTGAAAATGAAAGCATCAGCTACCTTGCAGACACCAGTTTGATGATATTCATTATCTCCCACCTAAATACCTTTGTGTCCACCTCTGATAGGGTTCTTTCCTAGGCGCGTAAAGACCGAATCACACTTTTCTGTTGTTAACCAGGAATATACCCAGCACTGTGTAGTGCTTTGAGTGATTATTCCATCCTCCGCTTCCCGGTTCATCACCCTCTTCTCCGACACCTCAACCTGACCCAGCACTTTATAAAATCCACGTATTGCAAACAAGCAATAAAATAACCATAACCCTTGCGTGTTTTGTAACACTACACATAAAACCTATATAAAGTGTCCAGTGAATAGTCAGTGTCTAACTAAGAAACAAAATAAAATAAAGCAAATACACATAATATATATGATTTATCTGACTAGATCGAAGTATGCATACCTATTCTAATATTATGGCAGAAATATAATGCTCTCACAGAACATTACATGTCAGAATTGTGTCTTAATACTTCCATTCATTGCTCCGAAAATGTGCTGATGATTCAAGGACATGTATCAATGTTGTACACATAGTTATGTCATCCTTGATTCAACCCACTTGCATCAGTTCTAATTCAGATTTTCTTCCCAAAAGATGCCTTAATTAGAACATGGAGATTGTTATTGTTCAATCTTATAACTGAGATTGTTATGAAGCGATATTAAGAGTACGCATTATATCCTACACTGCCACTAAAAAGAAAAAACTCAAAAAAGAAACAGAAGATATTCTTAAACAAATCAAATCTTTAGAATCAGAATACTTACGTACTAATTATGCCCCTACTCTCCAACAAATTATTCTAATAAATCTGGCAAATCATTAGCATCATATATCAAATCAAAAAAAGATAAAGCAAAAATGACTGTTATTAAAGATAATGATGGCAACAGAGTCATTACAGAAAAGGATGTTTTACAAGTCTTCTCAAATTTGTATTAAAAGTTATACTACTCTGAAGCATTGCCCAATAGTACCCATGCATGAGACTTCCTTAAACATATACATCGCAACTCATATGTAAATTCCAACCTGCAACTGTTAAATATTCCTATATCTTCGAGTGAAATCTACAGAGCTATTAAAGTCCTCAAAAAGGGTAAAGCCCCAGGCCCAGATGGTTTCTCAATTGATTATTTTTCCCACTTCAAGGATATACTGGTTCCTAAGCTTAATGAATTATATACTTCCTTCTTTAATAATGAAAGAGCCACTGGATATTTCTCTGAAGCAATGCTTATTGTATTCCCTAAACCCAACAAAGACCCTGAATTATCTCAAAACTATAGACCCATATCCTTCATCAATACTGATTGTAAAATTTCTGCCAAAATCCTAGCCGATAGACTTATCCCCTTCCTTTGAAATTTTATTAAAAATTACCAGGTAGATAATGTCAAAGGCAGAATGTCTTCAGCCAAATGTTCTTAGCACGATTCAAAATTCTCCTAATCGATATGCAGTGATAGCACTAGACGCTGAAAAGACCTTTGACAGGGTTGAATGGAACTTTATGTTCGAAGCTCTTACTTGGCATGGCATTCCCAATCCATTTATATTGATGGTCAAAATACTGTATTCTAATCCCACAACATCAGTTTTTATAAATAATTATATGTACTCCTTTTTTCCTCTCCATAGAGTTACTCAGAAGGGCTGTCCTCTCTACCCCTTACTGTTTATTCTGGCATTGGAACACTTTCTAGAAGCAATAAGACAGGCTGACAATATACTTTGTATTCAGTATAAAGGTATTAAGATTGAAACGGCTGCTTATGCAGATGATGTACTACTTTTATTGAATGTAACGGATACTTGTTTACACCATATAACTCGCATTATCACACAATTCTCCCTTGCATCAGGGCACAAGCTTAACACAGACAAGTCTGAAATTCTACCATTTAACATACATGAACTAAACACAACATTTTAAATTCTAGAATGAGATGGTGCCCAACAGGTATTAAGCATCTAGGAATTAATATAACGTCCTCAACCAAGAATCTTATTAAACAAAATACAGCAAATATCCTAACCAGGGTGAAGGAACTCTTGAATACATGGTCCTCCCTTTTCCTATCTTGGTGGGGTAGATTTGAAGCTGTTAAAATGATGATCTCGCCTATTATACTCTACTCTCTATATATGCTCCCTATTCCTATTCCTGTCTCTTTTTTTAAAATCATTGGACTCCTGTATTCTCAAATTTCTCTGGGGAAAAAAGAAACTGACAATTTCATTGTGTAAACTCAAGAAGCTCAGGACTGAGGGTGGAGTTGGTTTCCCAGATTATCCAAAATATCACTAAGCCTTTGTTCTATGACAGGCTCAGTTATGGTTCATTCCCACTAATCCTAAGGTGCCAAACTGGTTTCTTATAGAGGAAGAGATGATCTCTCCCCATGTTCTTATAGACTGCCCCTACATCAAAAGTAACAACAGATGATTTACTAGTACTTGTATTAATGTTTCTATTATGTACCTTTGATCATACTTATTCTTGTTGAGTACAAAAAGATCCCAGTTCATATCACAGTATATTTGGATGAATCCTCTGATAAAGATAAACAAGAGAACTATATGTTGGAGACCATGGTTGTCTCTTGGTATTAAATATGTGAGTCAGCTGTTCATTCAGGTTATTCCTCTTACTGTTGATGAGTTCATAACCAAATTTCATGCGTTATTGTCTATTGTGCAGCAATATGTACGTTTAATAGATGCTTTTATGGAAAATTATGATTTGTTAATCCGTAATACGAATAGTTATCAAGTTCAAAGACTACATCATCTAACCCTATTGTTACAGCGTCCATGTTCTACAAAGATTGTTCTTCCATGTCAACTGACAGAGTCCTACTCAAATATCAAGAGGCTTGGAGCCAGGATTGCTCTCTAATTGACTTCCAGCTAGTATGGCCTTCTGTGTGGACTAATATATCTAAAGCGATTGCCTCAGCAAGTTTACTTCAAACATTGTATTTGTTCCTTTATCACTCCACTAATGCTCTTCAAAGGTGGATTATCTCCAAATGACAAATGCTGGAGTTGTCTTTGTACTCAGGGGTCTTTCAAACACATTGTTTTTCAATGTATTCATGTCAAAGTATTCTAGGGAATGGTTTGGGAGAATATTGAGATTATTTTTCAGGTGCAATTGGATTTCTCCTCTACTGTTCTGTTTCATGGTAGTAACGTTATCCAACCTGCTATTGATAAAAAATAAATGTTATCTGTTTAACCTGTTCATTGCCATAGCAATCAAGACTATTACTTCCATCTGGAAAGATCTCAAAGGTGTACCTTTTAATGGTGGTGGAATTCAGTATGCAACATCCATAGAATGGAAAAATGCAATAATATGTCCCCACTGTTGCAGTACAAATATGAATTAAAATGGCCATCATTTCTGGATTTTTTGGAAAATGCAATGCCTAGTTAATGGAAAAGATCATATTTCACTGTTATTGCATACCTTGATAATTAATGTCCCACCCGCTCCTTTTGTTCATGTTTAGTCCTGTGTGTCTTTGTTCATATTTAATATCTAATTGAGCAATGGTGCACTTCTAGGGGCAATGGAGGCTACACCGCACATTTATGTGCAGTTATTGGGTTATTGTGTACCATGGGACAAGTCAGAGGGCAAGGAGACATAGCTGGGGTAGTTCTTGGGGCATGAGCGTGTCATTGAACATTGGATGGAGAAATATAATGAGAAATGTTGCAGACCTGTTGCAGAGAGTCACATTGGGCAAATAAGGGAAACTTGAGATCTGGTAGGGTCGTTTATGGGAGCAATTGATAAGTAAAATAGCAGTTCTAAGTGCAACTTAATGGCATCTACAGAACACGGTAGCATTAAAATGGCCAGGGACATTATGGATTACAAATAAGTGACATGGGCTGTTTAGAGCAACAACATATGGTGAAAGGCAGTTCTGGGGTAGCAGACATGTCTTTGGCAGTTCTTTTGGAAAGGAAGTTATGCAGGGAGCTATGTGCACATGGGACATGACAGACAGATGTTTAGGACCATTGTCATTCCAGGTCCCCATTTCTGGGAAATTGACAGTTTTCAAAGAAAATACATACACAAGGATTTGTTGTGGGGGAAAGGATGTGAAATGAGATTTTATTTTGGGCCAGCTTAGTGGCAGTGGTGTGCTACCAGGACATTTCTGTGGACTGTATACATCACATCTGGAAGCTCTGGTGGCATGGGTATTATTGTTTTGGCAAAAAGCATTAACTTAGCAATTCTGTGAGCTATAGATATGACATGGGCAGTTCATAGAGCAATTGGCAAGGAAAGGGGTAATTATTGGGAAATGAACATGGCAAGGGCACATCTGGGGCAACTTATATGGCAATGGGCACTTCTGTGGGTAATGTATGTGACATAGCCGGTTCAGGCAATATACAAGAAAATGGACAAGAATGCAGGATGTGTGTGGACAATGCACTTGACATTGGTAATACTCGGTGTGATGTGAGTATGGTAGATACAAGGGGGGGTGCGGACATGCATGGGGCAGTTCGAGGGGTATTGCCATGGACATTGAGCAATTCAAGGTACATTTAGCACTACATACATATATGTCATCTAGTGCCAGATGAAAAATTAAAGCACGAAGTGACATGGCATGGGACAGTAATTGGAACAATGATAGCAGCATGCAGCAATAATGGAGTCACTGTTTGGGGTATTTCTGTGAGTGCCATGGGGATATTAAATGTGAAAGGGACAGTTTGCTGGACAATGATCATGGAACATGGCAATAATTAGTGCAACTGCATAGCAATGTCTTCAAAATGGCAACAGAAGAAATGGCTGCAACAAGGGTGTGGCAAAGACAGTTTGGGGGAATGATGTCTGGAAAGGGGCAGTTCTTGTGCATGACATGACCAGTTCTTTCGAGCAAAGGCGATGACATGGCTTTTTGGTCCCATTTACATGTGTAGTTGCCATTCAGGGGCTATGCATGTGTCATGGGTAGTTATCAGGGCCACTACACATGGCAAGGCATTCGTTTAGTCTGAAGGAACTGCAACATCGGAAGTTCTAAACGCAAAGGATAAAAACATCGCTGTGAAGAAAAACAAAAGAAAATGTGAACGCTAGTGGCGTAATCACCCCTCTCCTATCACTCTAGCAGCCTACAAAGCAGCTGTGAAGAAATATAAGGATTCTACACTAGAAGCTAAACAACTATTTCTTAATGAAAGAATTGAAAATGCTTCTATTAAATCCAAATAACTTTTCTCAGTTCTAAAAGAACTTAAAGGCCCTGCCATAGAATCCAGAATAAATATTAATAACGATTGGTGTCAGGATATACTTGAAAGTTTTGGTAAAAAAGCGCAGTGTCACCAAACACTTTTCAAAGAATTTGCTTCTATTTTCACACCATGGGTTACAGAACTCGTAAACCATTCCTTTGACGAGGCAGTTGTTCCCAATGCTATTAAGGAGGCCTGGATTACTCCACTTCTGAAGAAGGATAATTTAGCTCTCATAGCCCCAGAAAACTAACCATCTACCCATTACCAATCTTCCATGTATTCTTAAGATTCTGGATGAAATTGCTTACATTCAGTTCCAGAACTGTGTTGAAACTAATAGGATTTTGGCTATTGAGCAGTCTGGTTTCAGGACTAATCATGGAACAGAAACAGTGCTCCTTGATCTGAAGGCCAGTATTATAGAAAACATAGAGGAAGGTAGTCCTGCTCTCATGCTTTTGCTGGACTTAACCTCTGCATTTGATTTAGTAGACCATAATATGCTGGCATATAGACTTCTGAATATAGGCCACTGCTCTCCAAAAGCAGTATTAAGGCTAAAGTCATTTCTTGGTCCTAGAAGCGCTTGTGTAGCTAAAGGCTCCTTGCAATCCCAGAAAGTTCCTGTTGATTGTGGTGTCCCCCAGGGATCATGCTTATCACCACTATTGTTTAATATATATATTAAATATCTATGCGACATACTAAAATCCATGGGTGTAGTATTTTCAAACTACACTGACGACACCCAGATAGTCATTAAACTATCTGGGGTCTATAAAGAAGATTTTGCAACTATTAATATAATCTACGAGGCAATCCGGAAATGGATGGCCTGAAACTCTCTTGCTCTTAATGATAAGAAAACAGAGTTACTGTTTTCTTATTAAGGGGAACCTTAAGTTCCCCTTAGTGGATCCAGAGAGTGTGCAGAGGAGTTGACAAAGTGGGAGCAAAAGTTATCTGTCCCAGACTACCACGTCCTAGCTTTAAAAAAGAAAATATTGGCTTCAGAGGAAAGTCGGAACTGGTCATGGCTATTTTCGCAAACTATGCATTAGACTATTGGACACTTAGTCAGTGACTAAGAGTCAAAAGAGGCACAATGTGATCCTTCTCATACCTCTATCTCGATACTCTCATTTAGCTCATGAGGTAATACCACATTATTTACAAATGGTGTATGGCTGCTCAGTTTAGAAATCATATGCTTGTGTTGCTATAGGAAACGTGGCTTAAACAATCAGCACACCTCATAGGCTGAAAAATCTAGATGACTCTTATAAGACCTTCGAGATAGCAATAATATTGCAGTATCTGAATATGTAAAAACCCTTGGAGTGTTTTTTGATGCACATCTGACCTTTCAAAAACATGTGGGCCATCTTAAATCTTCGTGTGCCTTTCTTAAACACCTTCTTTGGCAAATACGTCCCTATCTATCTGAAGCCAATAGAGCATCAATCGCAGCGGTGATTGTAAATACTAAACTAGACTACTGTAATAGTCTCTTTATTGGCACCATCAAATCTAATATTAAGAGCCTTTAAACAATCCAAAATGGAGTAGTTCGGGCTGTTTGTGGATTGAGTCGCCAATCACACATTTCAGAACATTGCAAAAGACTACATTGGCTCTCCATTGAGCAACGACTGACCTTTAAGGGGTTAGTCATAGTCTTTAAATGCTTATTAGGTAGTGTTGTGAAGCTCTTGTTGCAAGTGTGTTTGGTAAGGAGGGAGATGTGTTGTGATGTGCTTGGTTAGTCTGATGTGGTTTGTCATGTGATTTATGATGTCACCTGAGTGCCTGTGGAATGTTGATGTATGAGTGGGAGAATGCTGTGGTGAGTGTTCTATGTTGTTTCAGTTGAGCCCTCTCTCCCTGGGTGATGGGTGCCGGTGTCTCTCTTTATTGCTTATGTCTTATACCTGATGTCTCAGTGTCATGTAACTGTAACTAAGCAACTTAAATTAGTCTGGAGTGTGCCTTTATATAACAATGGCGACGAGGATGGGATTAAAAAAAAATATATATATCAGAACCCATGTGCAAAGGAAGCTGAAGAGAAACTAAGGAAACTGATGAAGCAAGTTAGGATTCAAGTGGCCTGCTGCGGGGGGTGCAGGAAGAATCAGGACCAGAAGAAAACAGATGACACCGCCCCCCAAGGACCAAGTAAGCAAACCCATCACCCAGGGTGGATAAGGGAGGAGGTTGGGTAACAGCCCACAGCACGTGTAAGTGTTGTGTCGGGGAAGTAGAAAGCTGGAAGAGATCCACGTTCGCTGGTCGTCCCATAGCTATTCGACAGGACAGCAGCCCTTATCTACTTGGGAGTGCTGGGTCGAGGGTTCCCATATTATAGACTAGCGTTGAGTTATGGCAGATGAAGTTGCCTCTTTATTTTGATGCGGCACGGCATGCAGAGGGAAAAAGGACTGAAAGGGTAGTGGATTACGGTCCGATTGCCACTGTCTGACATACAAATGTGGTGCTTTCAGCACGTCATGCTTAATCAAATTGGCCAGCCACAGTATAGCAAGCCACAGCTCGCCTGAATGACGGTTGATGGGAGAGATGTGTTGTGCTCTGATCCGGAGCAAAGAATGGTGACGTCACAGGCAGATGCAGAGTATTGGCGATGGGTGCCGGTGTCTCTCTTTATTGCTTATGTCTTATACCTGATGTCTCAGTGTCATGTAACTGTAACTAAGGAACTGCAGTAAACTTATTAAGAAGCAACTTAAATTAGTCTGGAGTGTGCCTTTATATAACAGGTAGTGCTCCAGAATATCTCAAAACTAGGCTAATAATGGTAATACCTAAATGTATCCTACGTTCAAATAATCAGATGTTACTGACTGAACCACGCACGATCACAAAAAAACTAGGCAGAGCAAGTTTTGCGGCCTGGGGACCAAGAAATTGGAATGTTATTCCAATTCATCTGAAACAATGTGCAACGCTGCAGCAGTTTAGGAAGCGGTTGAAGACATTTTTGTTTGAAGGTCAATAAAAAAACTGATCTCTGCTCCTAAATACCCGCCTCTCTTTATGACACTACTTGTCATTTGATTAAGAATGACTTCTGAATCCCCTACCTGCCATGTTTTGTTTCTTGTTGTCTTTGTCTATGTGAGTGCCCTGACACCTTTGGGTGAGAGTTACGCTATGTTAGAAACTATTTAGTTAGTTAGAGTAACTGTCAGCGTCCAGTTTCCAAGAAAGAAAACGTGTCATTGGAATGTCGGTGGCCAATGGACATGGCAGAGAATATTTCCTGTGGTGGGGATCTGGCATGGGCAATGGATATAGAAAAGAGCAACTATGAAAGCAGTAGATGTGACATTAGCTGCTCTGAGAGCAATGCACACCTATACAATACAAGGGCAGACACTTTCCAAACACCAAACCCCTCAAAATGAATCTCTGGCAGTGGCCATTGAAAGTGTCATCCCAGAAACTCGTGGTGAAATGTTGAATCGTTCGATGCTCCTGTCACTTCTATAGGGGTACCTGCATTGGCAGCACTCAAGTCAGGAGATGTTAAAAGGGTGTTCTTTCCAGACTGGACAAGATTGGATTGTGCAGTGATTATTCTGAAATCCACACTAGTGATGGACACTCTGATAAAAGAACAGGACAGTGTGTGTTGTTTGAGATATGACCTGTTGCCTTAAGTTCCCCTTAGTGGATCAAGAGAGTGTGCAGAGGAGTTGACAAAGTGGGAGTAAAAATTATCTGCCTCAGACTACCACGTCCTTGCTTTAAAAAAGACAATATTGGCTTCAGAGGAAAGTCGGAACTGGTCATGGCTATTTTCGCAAACTATGCATTAGACTATTGGACACTTAGTCAAAAGAGGCACAATGTGATCCTTCTCATACCTCTATCTCGATACTCTTATTTAGCTCACAAGTTAATACCGCATTATTTACAAATGGTGTATTGTCTGCTCAGTTTAGAAATCATATGCTTTTGTTGCTACAGGAAACGTGGCTTAAAGAAAAACAGCTTTTGATGAATACGCAGTGTTGCACCAACTGGCTTTTCAGGGGATCACAGACCACCCTTATGGGTGTTTCTTAACTATGATTAAACCGTCCCCTTATATTAGAATGGTCTCTCGGTATGATCTGAAATTCAGAGTTCTGGCAACTAACATTAGATTTCTTGATTCGTTGCACTCAATTTTGTCACCACGTTTGTACTTTATGAAGCTTGTTTATTTATGATTGTATTGCAAACTTTATTTGTGAAAACAAAATATGTATTCACTAGATTTCTTGGTTCTTTGCATGTGGGTTATTTGGTGTTTAATATATAATGACATGCGGGTATGGCAAAATTAGCTGCAATTATAGATTCTATCTTACTCTGTGTAGCACAATGGTATAACAATGCTCCCGGGGATCATGAGGTGGGGGCAGGCGACCTTAACTCGAATTGTATTTCACTGGGGATAGAGACTCTGAGGTCTGCAGCAAAAAAGATCATATAATACTAAATGGCAAGTTATAGGAGGAGTTTATCACCAGTATGGGTCTTCCACTAAATGACACTGTAAAGGGATATGTTCCGGCATCCGCGACATGGTCAAATGGGAAGAGTGCCTCTATCATTGATTATATCTTTGTGAACTAGTGCCTTCTGGACAATTGTTCACTCTTTGAAATTATTAAAACGACATGCAGTGATCACTCCATCTTATGTGCAGTTTTTGACCCACTGAGATTTGCAACATTCACTACCTCATTGTTGTTAGGGAGGCGTTTGACCACGCTCATTACCCACGAGAATAATCTTAAATGGACAACAAATATGCTTGCCAGATTAAATCAATCACTTATGGGAGTGATTGGAGGGACTACAATCCGACCTCATGGTAGATAATTGTGGAGGCTTCATTTCCAGTGTTATCGAACCCAATATCATTAGGAAGGGTCAAGTAGCATAGAGGCCGTCATCCCATGTACATGTGTGCATTAGGGAGCTGGGCTTTAGACAAAGAAAAATGAGAGCTGGAAGGAGGGATATTAACAAAGATCCCTCAATCTCATCCCAAATAAAACAACTTTAATTAAGAAACAATAAACACTGGTTGTAAGGGTCTAAAATGCGAAGATTTCAGTTAGATGGTGAACAAATGTTAGAAGCATTGGTGGACAAAAACTCCAGAACCTTCGTGGCATTTATCGATGCCTCTGGCAACATCCAATTGGGTAGATTGGTTAACACAGTCTCAGAGAAGAACTGGATTGACAATTGTGAGGCATTATATGCCGTAACTTGTATAAGAAGACATGATGACTAGGGTAGAGAGATGTCAAATGATGTACCTTTGGTCTTTCATCCTTCACAGGTGAGACTAGTCAAATTAATTGGAGCCATTAGTAATTTGAGGCCCAAACAGACTAACAAATCAATTTTTCAAAGCAAATCTGAGACTATGGGCAGATTATCTGTCTATTTTGTTTGCAGATATTATCAAGAGGCGAACATTTCTCTCTGCACGGGAAAGGGCACACATTATTCCTATCTATAAAAAGGGGGAAAGGTCCCAGCCAGTAACTTACCATCCAAATGTCACTCTGGACGTGGACTAGAACATGTTTTCATGCTTGTTACTGGAACATCTGGAGTCATGGCCACTAGCCAGAACCTAATATAAAAATGGCAGACTGGCTTTAGAAAGGGTATGGGCCCCAAACTGAATGATTGGGAAAAGGGAGGAAATCAGGTTTTCTTTGCTGCAATTGATTTGTCAGCAGCTTTTCATGCAGTCGATCGTTCACTGCTGTGGTGAGAACTTAAAAAATGGGATATCCTATCAGGGTTGCTCAGTCTGTTAGTAGCACTTCAAATGAACACTACTATTCAAGTAACATTAATCCAGGAGGGTCACCTGTCATGACCAGTAGAAAATGCATAAAGGTGTCAGGCAGCAGTGTATCCTGGCCCCCTTTCTTTACATGCTTTATATGGCAGATTTGGAACCGTACTTGCAATCTAGGGCTTTAGCAACTCCCAAAATTGCAAATATCAGGTTGTTTTGAATGGGATACGCTGATGATTTCATTGTATTCGAAAACACTCCCATTGGCCTCCAAAGAATTTTGAATGGATTTCTAGTCTTTGCAAAAGCAAATTCATTAACCATTAATGCAGCTAAGACAAAGGTCATGCATTTGACAAACTGTAGGAAACAGACCACCTTAAAATGTCATGGGGAGTCAAATCTCGTGGAGCGGATTGATTCTCTCATATATCTGGCCTTCAAGATTTTCTCTAAACCTTTATCCACTTTAATTAGATCATAGCTGCTCTCAAAAACAACAAAGTTATGTAATTAGCTTCAGAGGGTAGATTCAAAATTTGGGAACTTCTCCTTAATGCCATACAGATGCTTGTATAAAGGTAATGTGGTATCAAAACTACTATATGGGATAGTTTACAATCAGACTGTATTGGACTATCTCCCATACCTTGAAGCCTTGATGTGGAGAATAATCCTTTGCCTCCCCCCTTCAACGCTGCAGTAAAGTAATCAATATTGTTAGGCAGAAACCTGTGCAGTTCCCTCTGGGACCACTGCAAAAGATTTAGGACTACAGGTGTTGGCAGTAAACCCACTTGGTAGCAGTCTGCACCGCACAGATTCACTGTGGTAGCTGTGGCTGAGCAGCCAGACTTCCCTCAAGAAGAGTTAGGCAGTATACAGAGGATACACAATAGGTACAGAGGCACAGTAGCACAAGCAAACACTGACCAGAGCTAGGTGTAAAAGTATAAACTTATTTATTAAAGGTACACTCATAAATTACACTAGCACATTAGAAAAGGTAAGAAAGTCAAACACAGTTACTATTACTCATATGTACATCCCTAATCATTTGTTGGACAATTCTAAGTTAACCCCACTTATTTCCAACCAGAGGTGAGCGCTTAACGTTAGATGGTACTCCAACAAGTATTACCAAAAGGGAGGGAAAAGGCAGAAATAAAGAGAGCAGTAAGGTAAAACACTTTTCACATAGGTTAGCAAAGACAGTCAACGGTGGAACACGGAGGATTAGTTCGGGGCCCGCTTTAGAGGGGGCCAGGCGAAAAAATGTGCCCAAGATCACACAATGTCACAAGTCTTTGCAGGTGAGCAAAAACAGTTTTACTACGGTTCTGAAAAGTTTAGTTAGGGTGTCCCAGACCTACCCAGGTTCGAGAGCCGAGGGCTAAATCTACCCCGTACAATCGGTGGCAATGGAGGCCGGGCGGAACACAGTACCTTTAAAAGTGGAAAGATTCCTCCAACGGTGGTAGTCGTTCCTGGTAGTGGGTGCAAGTCGCGGTGTCGTCCCGAGGAAGAGGTGATCTCGACGTAGGGGAAAGCTGCAGGTCGTTGCACTACCAGGGATGAGGCCAGCCGTGGAGTTTTCTGGTCACAAAGGATTTTTCCCCTCTTTCGCGGTTGAGGTAAAAAGTGGTATCCCGGTTGCCAGGGTGCTTGGCACAGGCAAAGCGGCCACGAGATGCTTCGGGACAGCGAAAAGAAGGCAGCAACTGGTTGTCCCCACCAGTTAAGGGAAGAAGACTCTCCGGCGGGAGATCTCCTCTGTCGTCGGGAAAAGTGGTGAGACGGTTCTGCAGGGCTTCACCGGTGGTGTCGTCTTGGCAGGTCGGCTCGGCTTCTCCCTCTTCGGCTTCTTAGGTCCTGTGGCGACTTCTGAAGAACCAGTCCCAAAAACCCTGCTTTTATGCAGCAAACCCCCATTCATACAGCCTAGCTGTCACTCAAACATGCTAAGTGGTGAGCGGGGTGGCTCACCACTTGGGCCAATCACACTAGAGTGCGACATGAGTTGGCAAGGCAACTCAGTCCAGGGTGCCTAAACCCCCTCCCACACCCCCTGTGGTACCCAGACAGAATGGCACCACTTTGGAGGGCTTCTGTGCAGAAGCCCGCCAAAAGTGGAACAAAGGCTCGACTCGGGTTCAGGGTTACTGAAGTGAACCTAGACGCCATTTTGGCGGCGAGTTCCGGCAAAAAATCCCAACCGGTGAATTTATATTAAATAAACCGGCGGTATCTTTAACATTGCACCAAAAAGTGGTGCATCAGAAACAATGGGAAATCCCATTGGGAAATATTCCGGTGGAATATTTCCGTGGTATCCACTGCCACCAGCCAGAACTCGGCGAGGGGGGACGGGACAGTACCCCCTCGACAACAGACCCAGGGGCAATCTAATTGCCCCTACCAGTACTTCCACAGTAAGATGGTTTGTACTGGTTAAGTTCCTAAGTTAAGACTAGTAAAGTCAATGGCAACTTTACAGACCCAGGGAGACAGTAGTCAGTCCTAGGGTGTGGAGTCTATGTTTGGGGGTCTCTAGGACACCCCTGTGCTACTGCACGGAGGGTGCTGTGTAACACACATTCAAAAACCAATGATGGCCTATGGGGAAAATTACCCCCTAGCCCATAAGCACATAGAAAGTCACAGCAACACTCTCAAGTCATGTCCAAGAGTGAGGGTAAAAGAGTCTCACTCTTGGCAGGAGAAAAAAATAAACCCCAAGAAATCCAGCAAAGCTGCTGGGGGACTCACTAGGTTAGGAAATTGAGCCTAAACAGAGAATTCTTCCTAACAAATATGAATTAGGATTAACTTCCCTTAAGGCACGAGCTCTTTGGAGAAATCTAGCTCTTTGGGGGAAAATGTTGACACTGATACCCAATTCACTGTGGTGCGATTTTGCACAAGTTTGTAAAGAGGGTGGCATCTGTGTTGTAGGTGACATCATGTACTGAAGGTAATTTAGTGGGTGATCCAGAAAAAGTCAAGAAAGGTCTCTATGCTTTAGAATGGGCCAAATATGGTGGATGAATTCCACGTGTATCCCTACCTAGTTCATTTAAAATATGACCATAAAACATTGGTAATGTTGGCTCCTTATCTATCAATTTATGCCAGCAGATCCCTGTGGACTATTATTATGAGGTTCTGATTTAATTTGCTTTGTACAAAGGGGATTCTTTTGCGGTATGGTCAGTTTGACTCTGAAGATGTCAATTGTAGATTCTGTAGTCAGTCCAAAGACACTTGTAGGCTTATACTGTTAGAGTGTGTAGCTTTGGAAACAAAATGAGGTAGAGCATTTTTTAAGTTTAAGAAGGGTCAGTTTTCAGGAAGAAATGTGGAATTATTCTTTGTCAGGCTCCACTACATCAATTGTGAATGCAGCGTGTATATCACTGTTTCAAAGTAAAGGACCTTAATCTGTTGATTACTTAGGTGATTATTTTATCACCTGTTTCTCTCCTTTTAAGTTAGAATCTACCAGATGTAGTTAAATTCAAGTTTTGTTTTTTTCTCCTTCTTTTTTGATTGTATTTGTTTGGAATGAATGTGTGGATGCTTTTTATTTTTAAAATAGACTTTTTACAAATGCTCAAATTCATAGGGCACCCCACTTATTCTAAGTGAACATTCTAAGAACTGAATAGCAAAAGTACACCCTAAACCATATGTACAGCACAAATCAAACCACTAAACAAGGCAACACTTTTTCAGATATACCTGCTGAAAAAACATGACTTATTTTGATGACTTCTATTACCTGGCCGTTCCCAAATACTTGAAAAACCAATTCAAAAGTGTTTTGAATATGTGCATGTCACCACAGTCCTGCAAGCGATCGGCGACGTTCCTGTTAACCAAAGACACCACTGCCAAACTCTCAACTTAATGCACCTAGATCATCTGAAAGATGCATCTAGAATATGTGCCACAGCAGTGTCCCTGTCTACCAACCTGGACAACATTTCAGATCTTCATATGCCAGAAGACTTACAAATCGGACAGTACCAAAACAGAAAAAAAGAACACGTGTTAGTCTAAGATATAACACTTCGGAATGATGTCCCAAACGGCATTCAAGGTGAAAGACTGAAAAGACATTTTGACAACTTCTCAAAGAGAAACTGCTAAGGAACAATTGCATCACTATCAAGGTCACTCTTAGCTACAGTATAATTGGAAATAATTACAAATTAACATATTTAAGACAAATCTACAGGAATATGTTTATTTTGAAGTGAATCATAATAACTGTGTCAAATGAATCCTGAATATTATGTTTTATTTTACCAATAACTACCTGTTTACTCTCTTGCCCACCATTCACGTTTTAACTTCTGCTTTTATGTTTTTCTGAAGCAGATTTATTTCTGCATAGCATGCATGCACACATCAAATGAATACATAATGGTCATAAATGGGGACTCTTGGGGGAAAATGGCAAGCCTGGGCAGTTCTATGGGTGGTGGTGTCAATTCAGGGTCATTGAATATGACAGTGGCAGTTCTTTGGGCATTGGAATTGTCAAGTGACAGAAATAATGCAAAATTATGTGACATGGTCAGTCGGACAATTTATGAGAATTTATGAGAAGAAGGGGAATTTCTGAGGACTGTGACATTGGCATGAGAACGCACGTGGTCAATGTGAGTGTCATGGGGAAGTAACATAGCAAATTGATAAAGGAAATTAATGTGACTTTGAAGAGTTCAGTGCAAATATTTCAAGTCATAGGGCAGTTATCAGGAATTTGAGTGTCATGGGACAAGTCATTCAGCAAAGAGAATGGTTTGGCCAGACTTTGGGGTGATGACATCAGCATGGATCAGTGAAAGGAGAAATATGGGGGCCGATTCATGGAACAAACGTGCGCCGAAAATCTACGCGCAAGCAGGCGCAAGCAGGCGCAAGCGGAAAAAAAGAGGCGCACGCGCACACGTGCGATTCATGGAAGTCCCTGCGCGTGTCTTCCTCGGGATGTGCGCCAAAGCCGTGCATGGCGCACACGTCACTGCAACATCCCGAAAGACGTGCGCGACGCGCACAGTGAAAGCGCACAACCTCTGCGCATACACTAGAAAGTGGGCGGAACACAGGGCGTAACGCGCGGAATGGGGAACAACTCGCGAAAACAAGGGCGTAACTTGGGATGTACTGCAGGGAAGCAGACGGAACGCCCACACGCACCCGAACCACACGTATTCATGGAATCGAATAGGGCAAAGCCACGCACAGCGAAAGACACGCACAAGCCCAAACACGTCCGCCACACGAAGGCAGGCGGTAGCGTCCCTGCGCATTACAAAAGTGGCAACATACAGCAATAGTGCCTGTGCGAGCGGGGCACGTGTATTTCGGGGTTGCGCGGGAAGTTACACATGCGATCGGGCCTGGGGGAGCGTGCTACGTGTATTTCAGGGGTTCGTGTGAAGTTTCTCACGCGATCGGGCCTGGGGGAGCGGGCTATGTGTATTCCAGGGGTTCGCGTGAAGTTTCTCACGCTATCGGGCCTGGGGGAGCGGGCTACGTGTATTTCAGGGGTTTGCATGAAGTTTCTCACGCGATCGGGCCTGGGGGAGCGTGCTACGTGTATTTCAGGGGTTCGCGTGAACTTTTTCACGCGATCGGACCTGGGGGAGCGTGCTACGTGTATTTCAGGGGTTCGCGTGAACTTTTTCACGCGATCGGGCCTGGGGGAGCGTGCTACGTGTATTTCAGGGGTTCGCGTGAACTTTTTCACGCAATCGGGCCTGGGGGAGCGTGCTACGTGTATTTCAGGGGTTCGCATGAAGTTTCTCACGCGATCGGGCCTGGGGGAGCGGGCTAGGTGTATTTCAGGGGTTCGCGTGAAGTATCTCACGCGATCGGGCCTGGGGGAGCGGGGTACCACTCACCGTCTGCCTTGCGTGTAGAAGAATGCGTAGCCAACACCCGCTGTGAAGTAATAGCGTGTGAACCCCAACGGATGGAAAACACACGCACCGCACGAAAAGCACGTACAGAACATAAAGGCACGCGGGATCTCCAAGCCCTGCCAGGGCAACGCCCGTGCGCAAAACGTCACAGACGCGCTTACGCTGTAAGGGCCTTTGGTCCAATGAAATCGCGTACGCGTGCTGACGCGCTTACGCGCTAAGGGCCTTTCCTCGATTTTCACGCTGACGTGCAGGATTTTCACGTGCCAAATCACTCCGTATCAAGCTGGCCATGCGAAAACACACGGAAGACCACGCTCCTGCCCAGAAGGCCGAATTACTGCCCCCCAGTGGCCCGAGCAGCCTCCCACGTGCCATCTGCTGCTGCCTGCCTGCCTGCCTGCCTGCCTGCCTGCTGCCACCGTGCCCTGCCATTTGGTGCCTGCACATCAGCCATCTGCAGGGGTCCAGTTGCTGTGTTCACCCCTGCTGGTACAGAAGACTCCCGACTCGAATAACATTGCTCCACAGCCCAGCCCCAGGACCCAGTTGCCCACCCACTCCTGCCCCTGGGGTTGCCATGTCGGGCACATCCACATCTGACCCCAGTGGCAACCCCCGGCCAGAGGGGCAGAGGGGCACCAGCTTCACTGCCAACGAAGTTGGTGTCCTGGTGGAGCAAGTCCTGGGGCAGTATGATGCCCTCTTCGATCGTCCCGCGCCAACAGGGAAGGATGGGATAGGATCTGGGCCGACTGTGTGGTTGCCATCAACGCGGAGGGGGTGGCAACCCGCACCATCCAGAAGGTCAAGAAGCGCTGGGAGGACTTGAGGTCCAGGACCCTCATGAAGGCCCGGCGCCTCGTGGAGGGGGGCCGGGGCCGCATGAGTTCCATCCAGTTGAGGGTCCTGGAACGCGCACACCCAGCGCTCCACGCCCAGGTCCTTGAGAGGGAGACCCGTCTGGAGTTGAGCGGTAAGTGGCCAAGCATTGCTGTGTGAGACAGGGCATGTTGCAGTGTGCTGGTTGTCTGATACTTGCCTGCATGTGTGACATAGGCCATGTACGCATGTATGTGTGCAGGGACATCATGGGAATGCATGTGCGACCTGTAATGTGTGAACCGCACGGTTGTTGCATGTGTTTGAATGCGACATGGGGAGCCCTGTGCAGATTGCACACATGAGAGCATGGCAGTCTCTGTTCCTGGACATGGGTGGGGGCGAGGGATGGGTGCTGATGCCAGATACATATGTGGTATCCATGTCTGTGTGCCTGACCTGCGTGTCTGTGACTTGTGAGTGCCATGGATGCATGACACATGTCTGTGACAATGTACAGATTCACTGATGCAGCCTAGTCATCCTTGTATGCACTGTGATTGGGGTGTACGGGGCCAGATGGATGTGACTGAGGTGAAGTGTGTGCATGTGATAGGCATGACCCATGATGCATGTGAGTCCCATTACATTGTATGATTCGAGAGTCCATTGGACATGCATTGAAATGTCCATGGCACGCACCATGACTGTCACTGTGTGTGTTTTGCCTGGACTGACACATGTGTTGTGGTGTGACATGATGGAAGTGTACTTTGACAGTGGCACTCATCTGCTATTGCTTCCTGTCTAGGGGACCATTGTACAGTACCCTGATGCTTGTGTTCTATGTCTCCCTCTACGCAGCGGCTAGTGAAGGAGAGGGCGGAGACGGCGCTGTGGAGCAAGGCGGCGGGGATGCCCCCACGGCTGCAGCGGAAGGGGTGGGTGAGCCCCCACAGGGGCCTGCTACGGCGGTAGACGGCGAGGAGCCATCCAGGTTGGTGGTTTCCACAGAGGAGGAGGAGGCCGCCACTGAGGCGCACATGGGGCCTGGTGGGGGCATCCCTGCTGGTGCAAGTGGTGCAGTCCAGGGGCAGGGGCAGGAGACAGCACAGGTCACCGTGGAGGGGCCTGTGCATGTCGCTGTCCCTGAACCTGTGGGTGCACCACCTTGCACCAGCAGGGATGCCCCGTCCCAGGCCCGTCCGCAGGTAGAGGGGATGTCCATGTCATCTGACTCCCCTCCACCTGCGGACGAGGGGACCCCTGGCCGTGTGGAGAAGTTCCTGATTGGGGTCGCGATGCGCACGGCTGTGATTCGTGATGCCGTGCGTGCTTCCCAGGAGGAGCACGCACGTCATCACGAAGAGCACCGTGCCGACGTGGCCCAATTGGGATCGGCCATGTTCGGGGTTTTCCTGCATGTGTCGGCCAATCTGGCGGCCCTCTCCTCCTCTGTGGAGACTATACGCCAGTCGTTCTCCTTGCCGTCTTCCGGCCCAGATGCCACCAGGGCCCCCTGTGGACCTGCCCTGACCAATGCAGCCAGCTCGGTGGGGATCCCATCCCTGCCACAGTCGGGAGTCAGAGGTCCAGCAGGGGTGGACAACACAGCAACTGGACCCCAGCAGATGGAGGATGTGACGGCATCATCGGGCAGGGCACGTGCACGACGGCGTCGGTGGTTTCCATCATCCTGGATGCCGTCGTGCTGGCAGAGGCAGTGGCGTCGGAGGCAGCAGCAGGCTCGACGTGGGAGGCATCATGGCTCGGGGCCAACAAGATCAGAGGGGCAGGCATCGGCCGGAGGGCAGGAGAACCCTGGGATGGTAATGTCTTCCGTGTGGGAGCAGTTGGTCCAGCGGATAGGTGCGGAGCGGCAGCGGGTGGAAGAGGAGCGGCTCACCATGGTCAGGGCGGAGTTCTCCATGCGTCGGGCGTTGAGGCGGGCCGAGTGCCTCGAGGAAGCTCGCAGGGAGTTTGAGGTGAACATGGGGTTATCCCTGCGAGACCTCGGGGCCAGGACAGAGTCCCGCCTCCAGGACATCGACATGGAGTTCGATGATGCCCTGGCCGGCAACATCAAAGAGTGAGCCGCAGGACTTGCCCGCTGCCATTGTATATAGTTATATAGTTAGTGGTAGGTTTCCTTTAAATTATTATTTTTTTTATTTGGTTGCGATTGGACAATGCGCCACTTTTTTGTATATAGTTCAGTTTTTAGTTAGTTGACATAGTTAGGTTTCATTTGGTTGGGCTCATGGACCCGGGATTGTCTTGTATATAGTTCTTCTATGGATTTTTTGATTTTTTGGATTTTTTTCATGGACATTTATCTTCTTTTTGTTGTTTTGCTTTGTGGTTTTTCTAATTTCATTTCCATTCTAGTTGATTTTCAATACATTTTTATTTTCATCCTTCAATGGGTCGTATCATCTCATTACTTTCATGCATGTCATGTTGGGTGTTTTAACATTCACTTGCAGCCATTGTGTGTGACAGACATGTGTTCATTTGCATTATTTACATTGGGTGTGTTACATGTAATTGCCTTTGATATGTGGGTGGATGTGATAGTTGGTTGGGCCTTTTGGCAGGGGAGGATGGCCATTAGGAACATGATTGGGGATTGTGGGGACCCAGGTGCAGGGGGGCATGGATGGGACATGGGCGAGGGCCTGGTGGAGGGTGCCCCGCAATGCTGGGGGGTGGGGGTGGTGGGGGACATGAGTTGGACATGGGTGGGGGCCTGCTGGCAGGTGCCCCACAGTGCTGGGGGGTGGGGGTGGTGGGGGACATGAGTTGGACATGGGTGGGGGCCTGCTGGCAGGTGCCCCACAGTGCTGGGGCGTGGGGGTGGTGTGGGACATGAGTTGGACATGGGTGGGGGCCTGCTGGCAGGTGCCCCACAGTGCTGGGGGGTGGGGGTGGTGGGGGACATGAGTTGGACATGGATGGGGGCCTGCTGGCAGGTGCCCCACAGTGCTGGGGGGTGGGGGTGGTGGGGGACATGAGTTGGACATGGGTGGGGGCCTGCTGGCAGGTGCCCCACAGTGCTGGGGGGTGGGGGTGGTGGGGAACATGAGTTGGTGTTCATTAGTTCAAGGAGACATGTGCCTTTGCTGGGGGGCATGCCCATGTTGGGTGGGCTGCCTGCGGGACATGACCAGGGATGCAGGGTAGTCCCCTGTGGTGTGGGCTGCCTGCAGGGGCCGTGGAGGGTGTACAGGGAACACCTAGGAGGACCCACACTGTCAAATCACATGTAGGACTCCCCGGCACCCCTGAAATACACGTACCCTGCTGAAATCGCGTGTGGAACTTCCCGCGCACCACTGGAATACACGCGCCCAGGCTATTCGCGTGTGGAACTTCCCGCGCACCCCTGGAATACACGCGCCCAGGCTATTTGCGTGTGGAACTTCCCGCGCACCCCGGAAATACATGCGCCCAGGCTATTCGCGTGTGGAACCTCCCACGCACCCCTGGAATACACGCGCCCAGGCTATTCGCGTGTGAAACTTCCCGCGCACCCCGGAAATACACGCGCCCAGGCTATTCGCGTGTGGAACTTCCCGCGCACCCCGGAAATACACGCGCCCAGGCTATTCGCGTGTGGAACTTCCCGCGCACCCCTGAAATACACGCGCCCAGGCTATTCGTGTGTGGAACTTCCCGCGCACCCCTAGAATACACGCGCCCAGGCTATTCGCGTGTGGAACTTCCCGCGCACCCCTGAAATACACGCGCCCAGGCTATTCGCGTGTGGAACTTCCCGCGCACCCCTGAAATACACGCGCCCAGGCTATTCGCGTGTGGAACTTCCCGCGCACCCCTGGAATACACGCGCCCAGGCTATTCGCGTGTGGAACATCCCGCGCACCCCTGAAATACACACGCCCAGGCTATTCGCGTGTGGAACTTCCCGCGCACCCCTGAAATACACGTACCGTGCTGGAATCGCGTGTAAAACTTCCCGCGCACCCCTGAAATACACGTACCCTGCTGAAATCGCGTGTAAAACTTCCCGCGCACCCCGGAAATACATGCGCCCAGGCTATTCGCGTGTGGAACTTCCCGCGCACCCCTGGAATACACACGCCCAGGCTATTCGCGTGTGGAACTTCCCGCGCACCCCTGGAATACACGCGCCCAGGCTATTCGCGTGTGGAACTTCCCGCGCACCCCTGGAATACACGCGCCCAGGCTATTCGCGTGTGGAACTTCCCACGCACCCCTGGAATACACGTACCGTGCTGGAATCGCGTGTGTAACTTCCCCTGCACCCTGAAATCCACGTACCCTGCTGATATCGCGTGTGGAACTTCCCGCGCACCCCTGAAATACGCGTACCCTGCTCGCACGGGGCCAATCGCGTGAGGTACTTCCCGCGCACCCCTGAAATACACGCGCCCAGGCTATTCGCGTGTGGAACTTCCCGCGCACCCCGGAAATACACGCGCCCAGGCTATTCGCGTGTGGAACTTCCCGCGCACCCCTGAAATACACGCGCCCAGGCTATTCGCGTGTGGAACTTCCCGCGCACCCCTGGAATACACGCGCCCAGGCTATTCGCGTGTGGAACTTCCCGCGCACCCCTGAAATACACGCGCCCAGGCTATTCGCGTGTGGAACTTCCCGCGCACCCCTGAAATACACGCGCCCAGGCTATTCGCGTGTGGAACTTCCCGCGCACCCCTGAAATACACGTACCGTGCTGGAATCGCGTGTAAAACTTCCCGCGCACGCCTGAAATACACGTACCCTGCTGAAATCGCGTGTAAGACTTCCCGCGCACCCCTGAAATACACGCGCCCAGGCTATTCGCGTGTGGAACTTCCCGCGCACCCCTGGAATACACGCGCCCAGGCTATTCGCGTGTGGAACTTCCCGCGCACCCCTGAAATACACGCGCCCAGGCTATTTGCGTGTGGAAATTCCCACGCACCCCTGGAATACACGTACCGTGCTGGAATCGCGTGTGTAACTTCCCCTGCACCCTGAAATCCACGTACCCTGCTGATATCGCGTGTGGAACTTCCCGCGCACCCCTGAAATACGCGTACCCTGCTCGCACGGGGCCAATCGCGTGAGGTACTTCCCGCGCACCCCTGAAATACACGCGCCCAGGCTATTCGCGTGTGGAACTTCCCGCGCACCCCTGGAATACACGCGCCCAGGCTATTCGCGTGTGGAACTTCCCGCGCACCCCCGAAATACACGCGCCCAGGCTATTCGCGTGTGGAACTTCCCGCGCACCCCTGAAATACACGTACCGTGCTGGAATCGCGTGTGTAACTTCCCCTGCACCCTGAAATACACGTACCCTGCTGATATCGCGTGTGGAACTTCCCGCGCACCCCTGAAATACGCGTACCCTGCTCGCACAGGGCCAATCGCGTGAGGTACTTCCCGCGCACCCCAGTGATACACGTAGCCCGCTTGCTGTGCTGGTACAGGGTTAGCGCAGCCCTTTGCGCTGGATTGGGTATGTTGATGGCTTTTCCCTGCGCGGGAGGCGTTCTTGGGGGCGTAACTGGCGCTGCTGCAGGGTCGCTGCGCCACTGTGCGCCACGGCTGGTTTTGGTGGCTGGAATCCATGAATACGCTGTGCGCGGAAATGGATTTCAGCGCACGCGGCTGGCGCAGGGATTCGCACGCGGACACTGTGCGCCAGCCGCGTGCGCCACTTGTGCGCTGAATTCTATGAATTACCCCCTAAATGCCAAAGGTGAATTCCTTGGGCAATGTGATGCAACATGGGACAGAGTTAGGGACAATATATATGGAAAATGAACAACATGTTTAAATGTATCAGCTGAGAAAAAAAATTGTTTCTTAGTATCATTTTTATCCAATTGTGCATACAAGAATAGACAGAATCGACATACAATAAATGGAAACACTGCAGTATTGAAAATCACCTGACTCATTGGATTAGCACATAATAGAAAAGAGATGGCAATAGATACATTTGAAAGTAGTGCAACGATTCTAACTCATAAAACACACACACATCAAACTATCTCAGCATATTAATGTCCAGAGCAAAAGAAAAGGCAAACATATTGAAACATATTTCAAAGAGGAGCATGAATAATCTATGCGCCAAACATTTTCTGGAAAGATATTTAACAAAATTGAGTGTGAAACATCAGTCCATGTGGTAGGGCAAATACATCTTTAAAACAACATAACATATAAACTTTCTCTTTGATGAGCTGATACAGATAAACCTGATGCCCCCACTTTTAATACAAATGGACCCGACGCTAGAATAGTGTATAGTGTGTGCGAAAGCAAAACCCTAAAACCTATAGGAATATTTTATATAATGGCAGATCCAAATAAGATCAGCCAATTATAGTCTTATGTCAAAACACCATGGAATGGTTTTCCATCCAGTTGTTGATTTATGCACCCTCTCCCAAGTGGCTAGCTTAAATGTATTCATGAGCCAATCCAACAATTTCAGCATGTGAGTTATTTAGGGGCTATTACTTTTGCTATCATTTAGCACTTGTCCATCCCGCATTTTGATGATGGGGTAGACCCTTTTAGTTTGAGTGGCCATTGACTAACATTGACATCACATTTCTAATCCTATAGCTAAATATTGTCTATTTTTCAGACAGCAGCTTCAGTCTCTCAAGTATTAATAATCCAAAAACATGTTTGGAGGGCACACTTTGCACTGACAGCTCCTTCAAAATCCATCTTTTGGGAGGAGATGCATTGGGCCCAAGTATCACCTAGTATCTACAACGGATGGACTGCCTTGATTCTGTTTACGTCCTGATGAATGCTGGGCTTACCCAGACATCATGACCCATCTACCCAAAACTCAATTATCTTGAGTCGACATATTTATTTATTTATTTATTTATTTATTTATTTATTTATTGGTCATTTGTTAGGCACGTACACAATTACTATGCCTCAAGAGTGTTCAGAACATGCAAGTGCAGAGGGGAGGGGTTAAGGGATAGGTGATGTGGTGCTCATGGAGGAGTGCTTGGGGTGAAGTGCTAAGCAGGGAAAGATGTAAGTGCAACCTCCCGTGGGGAGGGTGAGCCTAAGCAAGTGCAGTAAATAGACAGCGACTGAGATGAGAGATGTGTGTGGTCAGGGCCCCAAGGATACTTTAGGGCCCTGCACATCAGTCACACTACTGTACGATTAGCAGGGAAGCAAGGAGGAGAAGGAAGAGGTAAAGAGAAAGGTGTTGTTTTTTTTCTGGGAACTTGAGGAGGCCCTGCTCAAGACGCAGATGAGGAGGGAGGTTATTCCACAGAAGGGAGCCTGCTGAGGAGAGGGATCAACCACTAGCTCACTGTTTAGCAAACCGCTTCACACGCAGGGAGTTGGCGCCAGATGAATGCAGGAGTCTAGAAGGCGAGTATTTGGTCAGGAAGCATTGAAGATGCAGTGGTTCCAGGCCTCAGATAGCCTTGTGGATGATACAGAGGGATTTGACTTTAATCTGTGCTGAGACCAAGAGCCAGTGAAGGCTTTGTGGGGCAGGAGAGATGCGGTCCCTGGGCTTGAGGTCAAGGATACATCTCACTTCCCTATTTTGGCTTAGCTGGAGGGGTCACAGGGTGGTCAAAGGAAGATTAAGGAGGAGGCTGTTGCAATAGTCTAGCCTGGAGAGAACCAGAGCATGGGTACCATTGAGTTTCTGGTGGAAGGTGAGGAGGGGTAGACCGGTGAGCTGAAAGTGGGACTTCTTGACAATGTCCTGAATATGAGGGATGAAGGAAAGGGAGGAGTCAAAGATGACTCATAGATTCATGGCTTCAGAGTATGGGCAAGGGGAGAGCCCATGGAGGAAGGCCAGAGTGAAGGGAAGAAATAGGGCACGCAGGACCCAATAGGGAAAATCTCTGTTTTTCTGGCATTGAGGCAGAGGTCATTAGCAGAACACCTTGCCTGGATGGCAGAGAGGCAGTCAGGGATGAAAGAAGTTGCAAGGCTGTCAGTAGGAAGTTTGAAGAAGAATTGTGTGTCAATAGCGTAGCACTGGAAGTTGGGGTAGAAGGAGGTGTTGAGGTGTGCCAGCAGAGAAAGTTATATGTTGAAGAGCCAGGGTGAAAGAATGGAGGCCTGGGGATGCCACAGGTGGACGAGGAAGTAGGGGCTGGAGGAATGGTCAGTTAGGAAGGAGGTAAGCCAGTCCAGGCCTGCTCTGAGATACCAAGGGTATCATGGACCCTTTTTGTGAGGATGGAATGGTTCACTGTGTCAAATGCAGAAGGGATATCAAGGAGGATGAGGACAGCAGGGGAGTTGGAATCAAGGGATACGAGCAATTCTTCATGGGTGTTCAGAAGAGCAGTTTCTAGGCCTCTGGATGCTCAGAAACCAGACTGGTGGTCGCTTAGACTGCCAGCAAGTTTGGTATAACAGATGAGTTGTGGGAGGGCCAACTTCTCGAGCAGTTTCCCCAGGAAGGGGCTGATGGAAATGGAGCTGTAGTTGGCTGGGCAGGAAGAGTCTGCAGAGGGTTTCTTAAGGAAGGGCACACGAGGCAGATCTTGAGGGAGGATGGAAAAGTACCAGTAGGAAAGGAGTGGCTCCAGAGATCAGCAAGAGCAGGGGCGAGAAAGGATATGTTGTCCTTGATGGTTCTGGAAGAGCATGGGGTAACCTGTTTGGAAGAGACCTTCAAGGAGTTGACAACTTTGGTGACTTCTTCAGGGAGGACAGGAGTGAAGGAGGAGAAGGAGTAAGGAGGAGAGTGAGTGGTAGGGGGCTATAAGTGACTTCAATCCAGCATTCCAACTAAGTCAATGCCTAGTCTGGGATGCCCAATGGAAACCCTTATTTATATATTTTTATGTCAAAAGTTCTTTAAATCTGGATGATGAACCCTTATATAACGCCCCTCTCTTTGAATCTCCCCGACCTCACTGAGCCAAAAAGTATGTTTGTTTTGCAAATTAAAAGGTTTATTTGAAGAATTGAACAATATATATATCACACTTTTATGAATAGAAAAATATCTGAATAGCACACTTAGGAATATGAACGGTGAGCAGCAATGGGTAATATTACAATATCAACAATCTCTTTAATCAGTTAGGAGTAGGAATAGAAAAATAATGTAGCAGAGAATACTTTGTATGAGTTCACGGAAATGCAAGATAGGAAAGAATGCAACACAGAAATAAAACTTGAAATGACTTCAATCAAAAGACAATATAATCACTTTGTCCCCCTGTTATTACTCACTCCCCCCACTATTATGCAATATGAAGAGGTGGAAATGAGGGCACACAGGTTTCAGGAATATTAATCACAATGCAGTTCAATCCCAGTTCCACCAGCAAGCTTAGAGAGAACAGGTATGATTTTAAAACAGGCCAAAATGCTTTTGAATGCGATTGCAATGAATGGGAAAATATGCTAAAAGGATTTTAATTCACTAAAGGAGATTGTGGTGAAATTGAGCTAAGTTGCAATTCGCGGCAACTTTTCTGCGTGCGGGAAACACGATTACAGCAAAACTATAAGTTACAGAAGTTTTTGTGAAGGTAGATTTTTCAGAAACAGAATCAAGATTTCAAAATGAAAGATTGCGCTTCAAAGATTTGGAATCAATATGGACTTATACTAAGGGCTATGAAACTACAAGATATCCAACGGGACAACCACCAGAAACAGGGCGCCTTCCGCTCTGATTGTTGTGCGTCAAGACACTTGAAATAATATCAGCGCATAGATCATTATCACTACAATTATCACAGACTATACAATGAAAAGTATTCAGGATGGACATAAGATTCTATAATGCAGTTCTTGATAGGTTGAAATGGATGGAATAGGATTACTTTAAACTAAGAGATGATTATGGACAGTTCTAGACTAGATACTCACTCCTATGGCTTTGGAATGGAGTGGGCCCCGTCAAAGATCTGGTCAAGGGTTTGGCTGGGATTCTCTCGCCATCGGACACGTCTCAGGCACTGGGTTCTGCTCTCCGCACGGCACTCTGGTCTGGATCTGACGGGTTCTGGATACAGCTCTGCTCTCTGGGTCTGCATCTGGGTTCTAGCACAGGGTTCTTAGCTAGAATAGAAAAACAGTTCAGCCAGGCTGTTGAATGGTTTGGTTAGGCCCTGTGGAAGTTTAGGGGTTAGAATCAGGTTGCAAAAGATTCTGCAGGCCTGCTGAGAAGGGTTCAGCTTTTGGGTTAGGCCTCTCTGCTTCAAGGTTCTAGAGTTTGGTTCTAGAGTTTGGTTCTATGTCTGGTGTCTGGAGTCTGGATCTTCCTGCAGGGTGCTTCGCCAAGAAATCAGTTGATGAGTGAGAAAGTGTGTGTGTCCTGCCTGTCCTTAGCAGTCCCTATTTATGTATTTCCAAAGTGGGTGGTGGGGCTGATTCTATATGCCCAACCCTCTAAGGATCCGATAGGACAGAGGATTCCCTGTCCCCTGATTGGAGAAAGGAGCAGTGTGTCATCCTGTGTCATCATGTGTCATGTTTATGGCTTAGGGGAAAAACCCTCCCCTTTGTCTCTGTACAGTATATCTTATTTTTCATAAAAAACATATTTACAAAATGCACAACTGGTTAATACTGCATAATTTACATAACAGATTTCCTAAGGTACATTTCTGTTCAACTCTCATCTTCCTAAGAGCTTTGGTTCAGAAATGACAACTTTTTTACATTTTAACAATCTCAAAGTTTCACATTTTTGTCAGTTCAGTGTAATTTGTTATAAGCATTTTTCTAAAACATATATTTACTCTAATGTTAAATCCACATTTCAGTCTGGTCCGCCTCCAGAGCTGGGCTGAATCAGAGGGTCGCATGTCCATCTTCCTGCCAGCAGTTTGTTGTCAGTCAACCCAAATTAGCATTCCTATTCAGCCCAAGGACTCCTTTGTCTGCACACAGAGCAACAGGCCAGGGTGCCCCTCCTAGTTCCTTTTCACAACAGCCTGTCAATTTCTTAGCCAAGGGCAGGGAAAGTTTCCTTTGTTCAGGGAGGAGGTGTGGAATTTGTTTGAAGCACAGTGTGGGAAATTTTAACTCCTAAACCCAATGTCTAAAAATTGTCTTGCCTTAAATTATAACTCACATTTTTCACAAATACATCAAACAATTTCTTACTTCAAGCCTTTTCAGAATATAGTTTTGAATTGTCTCCACCTCTTAGGCTTCTGATAGCAAGTCTTTCTTTGGCATAGTTTGAGGTCAATGTACAACTTTACACAAGATGGTTTTAAATTGCCGGCTTCTGATAGAGGTGAGTAACGGTATTACACCCATTTTTGACAGATTTCTTCTACCAAGCAATTGTCATAAGTGGACTTTGATCAGATAACATATACTTCTGTCGACCTTATAATTATGTAGATTCTTGAAGTAGAATGATGTGGACCACCCAACAAGGAGGTTGGATCTTTTTGGGTGGTTCGTGAGCCATGATTTTTGCAAATTTGACAACAAATAAAAACTGATTTTTGAAACAACTCTGTTTCTTTTGCAATGATTTTGCTCCGTGGGCAGCCAAATGATGGGTTTTGGCAGTGGTATCCTGTGTTACCACTGACATAGGCAAAAGGGGATGGCGGCCTATTTTTCAGCTTTTTCACTGCACACTTTTTGGTGATTTCTAGCGAGCAGCATGCTTTCCAGTGGCCATTTCTGAGGTTTCTGCTGCCAGTGATGTTGCAAGGCTTGGACTAGTGGGTTAAGACATCCTGCAGGGCTGAGGCGGAGGGTTGATTTGGAAGAGTGTGTGACAAGGCTGTTCAATATGTTCTGGGATTTGGAAATGAAGTGAGAGGTGAGTGCATTGCAAAGGGCCTGAACGGAGTAGGGGCAGAAGGTACTCTGGAAGGGTTGGCAAGTTTCCTGCAGATTTTGAAGAGTTCAGCCGTGTTGTTGGATGCATTGGACACTCATGCCTGAATGTGTGCTCTTTATTTGCACAGTTGGAGAGTCTGTAGTGTCTCTGGATCAGGCGGCAGGTCAGTTTGTCAGAGGGTGAGCCTGAGGTGTGTCACTTTGTTCAGCAGCCCTGCACTTATGTTTTTGGTCTGTAAGTTCGGAGTCGTACCAGGTGTTATGCTTGGAGGCAGGTTTCAGGTGGATACTCATGACTGGGGAAAGGATGTCAAGGGTGTTGGTAATGGACAGATAGAAGGTGCTGAGGGCAGAATCAGTGGTAGAGTCAGTGTTGGGTGGGCAAGGGGGAATGAAGGTGGAAGAGAAGTCAGCATCTGACACTTGTTTTATCGGATGGATGTTCGTGAATGAGGTTGGCAGAGCTGAATGAGGAGTTATATCAGGGCTATAGGGACTGGATGAGTAGTAATGAGAGAGTGGTCACACCAGGAGAGAGGGGTTACCAGGGGAGTAGAGAGAGTGAGGTTGGAGTGGATGATGGTGTCTAATGTGTGTCGGGCAGAATGGGTCATGCCAGAGGGAAGAATGGAGAGGGATAGGGAGGAGCAGAGGTCAGTTAAGAGGTTGGTTGCTGTGCAAGGGGAGTCTAGGAGGATGTTGAAGTAACCTAGTAGTTGCAGGTTGTAGGTGGAAGAGAATAGGGAGGAACAGAAGTCCACCCACTCAAAGAGGAACAGAGAAGAAGTGCCTGGTGGCCGGTTGATGCTAACAATGGTCAAGGTGGGGGGAGGAGAGATTATCAATTTGCATACTAGGCTCTCAAAGGACAAATAGGGCTGATTGGGTAGGATGGAAGAAGGAATCCACTCTGGGAAGATTAAGGCAACCCCGCAGCCAGCACAGTAGGGTTGTGGCTTTGAGGTGATCTTAAAGCCATTGGGTAGGAAGTAACTGAACTGGCATTGAAGTTTCAGTGAGTATGTTCAGGTCAGCGTCTTCAAGGAGAAGGCAGATGGCAGCAGAGTGTTTGATGGCTGAGCATGGGTTGAGGGTCGCCAGGTGGAGACAATCATTGCCTTTGAAGATTTTTTGAGGTGAAGTGTTGGGACGTGGGGTTTCCATTAGAAGTGGTGGAGCAGAGTGGGTATAAGGGGGAGAGGCAGGGGAAGGAAGGGAATTGGTAAGAGAAGGCAGGAATCTGGTCAAAGAGAAGGAGGTTGGCCTGAGGGCCTTGAACAAGGACTTGGCCTGTGAGGTAGACATTGACGCAGCAGCGGGATGAGAAGAATCCCACAAGGAGGACTTCCTAATTGTTTGCGCCATTAATGGATGTGGAAGAGTAAGGTGGGAGAATGGCAGTGAAGTGAGAGTTTCATAGGTCAGGGGATGGGACCAAGAAAAGGATGTCAGTGAAGATTTCTCTTGAGGATGCACTGACATAGGTGTCTGCAATTGGGAGGCCAGGGTTTGCAGGAAGGATGTCTTTTTCAAGCTTTTTCCGTCCAGATTTTGTGAGAGAGGGAGGATAGGTGATGATGTAGCAGTTGGGGTAGATTGAGTAGATTGAGGAGATGGAGAGTGCCATCTCAGAGCGAGAGGAGGAAGTGAGAGGCAGAGAAAAGGCTAGAGGGGGTGGGTGTGTGTGCTGCAATGCACAGTTCTGAACCTGATACACAGTTGGCCAAGTGGGTGTTAAGAGTACAAACACAATGGCACACCTAAATTCAGATTTTACACTAACAGGCACATACAATGCAGGAAGAAGTCACACCTAAATTCGATTTTACACTTACAGACACATACAATGCAAGATGAAGGCACACCTACATTCGATTTTTACACTAACACATACAATGGAGCATGACACAGGAATTGCAGCACAGCAGAACAGAGAAGGGGTCAGTGGAAATGCAATTCAGGGAGTGAAAGAAGAGTGAAGTTTCACTGTAGTCGAGGGGACATCTGCAATGTGAATGACTGGAGAGGCAGAGGGAGTGAGTCAAGAAGAGAGTAAGCAGCCACCAAGCAACTGACAGTACTCACGTGATGGCAAGAGGGGGGATATCACAGTGCAGAAGTGCCTGGAAGGGGTATCCTACATGATGGAGAATAGTTGGCTGTATTTATAAGAGAGTAGGGCCCAGAAGCCCGGCCATGCACTGACAGGAACACAGAAGGCCGTAGATGAGGGAATTTCAAAAGGGGGCCGGGTAAAGCATGCTGGTTCCCCGATAGGCCAAATAAAGAGAGAAGCAGTCAATCAGGATGAGGGGAGGCGAGTGAGGAGGAATTTCGAGGGGCCTTCTCAATATGGGAAGAAGGCGGTAGCCATGTTGGAAATGGCGCGTGGTTCCAGGAAACAAAGGGCACACCAATTTAGAAGCACCACTCAGCCACAGTGCAGACTGCCCCAGAGTGTTGGTGGGCAGTGTAATGTGCAGATAATGACAAGTGGTGGCTTGCAGATTTAAATGGACATTTTTAACAAATAAAAAAGTGCTTTTCATATTTGCACTTATTTTAATTTTAAAAATAAATCCTACCGCACGTGGTATTTTGATGAGATGCTGCACAGGCATTGAGGTATCAGAGACGTTGAATGCAGCTTCCAGATGAGAAGTCATGGACTTGCAGGCAAGGAGTCCACATCCTCCTGACTCCTTGACTTGACAACACATATATAATTTCTCCATTATACACTGTTTGTCTTTAAGTTACGTTCATGCTTTCTTTGGAAATCACACCTACTCGTAGGTGTAATGTAAGTCATGTTGTCTTTATATATATGTAACATCCACAATGAACTGATACTTGCATATTGTTAAATTATATAAAAATACTTTATGTACTGTAGATAAGCGGCAACACTTAGCATTGCTTCCCTGCAACAATGTGTGTTTGTAAAGCAACACTATTTTGTGACTTTCTTGCTCTTGTTATCCTGTGGTAACCTTGAATATTAACATATTTATTTACCTCTGTGTCTAAATCAATCTTAATTTTTGACTTATGAATTAAACAACTGTAATTTTCATCCAAATAGTACTTGTTATTGTTGATTACACACACCCAGAGGGAACTATATTGCTAATGATTTTCTACGCTCGATCCATCCTCGCCCATAACATAGACAGTTATTGCCTTCCTTTACTGTATTACATAAGGTCCCATCAACATGTTTCCTGAACTGATCACCTCAATGATGTTTTTTTAAATTTCTTTACTGTATTAAGGTATATGGATTTCAACATTATGAACTTCTTTTGGAAATGCAGAATACATTTCAAAAACATCTTTTTCACAAGCGCAAAGACTAATTCTCTTATGATGTCCTGGAAAGGAATTGAAAAAAAAAACAACCACATGGAAGAGCAGTACGCACATTGTGGCAAACTATAATACACTCACAACAACTGTCAATGTACTAAGCCAGAGTTATCAAATCGAATAAGGCATAGGGTCAGTTTCCATCAAAAGGCACCTCTTTTTTGTATCATACATTTGTATCTATAGAAAGGATTCATTTAACCAGTACTTGTCTGCATATGTTGCAAGTGTGCCAATACTTTTAAGTAGTCTTTCCCACAAGCATCAAATTCATTTGTGGCAAAAGTAAGAATGGCTGTAGGCCAATAACAGTGGTCAATGAGCTTGACTTGATGGAGTATGATACTATGCAGGCCTATTTTCTCCATCTTTTTTCTCTAGCCATGGTGAAGCTATGTTCATCCTTTATACAACAACAAAACCATGTACTTTCTGCAAAAACAGACAACAATCAACCAATTGCTCAACAAAAGAGCATAAACCAACTGTGACCTTCTAGCTTTCAAGCAGTCCATAATGCACAGGTCATTTCAAAAGAAAAATACATTGCCAATGATAGAATTGACAAGGGCGCATCAGCAGAATCAAAAATGCCCAGTAGACAAATTATGTTCTGATTGCATACTTTTTCACTGGGCATACTTGATAAAGCAGGCATGATAAAGGTTATTATGGGGCTAGATTATCATTTTGGTGCAGCCAGTAAAACCATTTCTTACTGTGGCATGACATTTTCTATTGGTCATCTTTGATACAGCAGGCATAGTAAGTGTTATTATGTTGATAGATTAGCATTTTGCTACAGTCAGTCTAGCAGTTTCTTAATGTGGCATTACATTTGTCTACCAACCATTTTTGATAAAGTAGTGCTGATGAGTGGTATTACATGACTACACAGGGATTTTGTGGCAGCCAGTCTAGCCATTTCTTAAAATAGCATGACATTTTTTACTCGGCATATTTGATAAAGCAGCATGGTAAGTATTATTATGTGGCTAGAGTGGCATTTTGTTACAACCAGTTTAAACTTGGCATGACATTTGTAGGGACTTTTTATTTGATAAAGTAGACATAATAAGTGTTATTACATGGCTAGACCTGCATTACAGTTCAGCCAGTCTAGCTATTTATTTGGCATGGTAGTTTTTACTGGGCATCTATAATAAAGCAAGGATGACATGTGCTTTTACATTGCTAGACTGGCATTATGCTGTAGTCCATCTAGCTATTTCTTACTTTGGTACAGCATCTTTTACTGGACGTCTCTGATTAAGTAAAGGATGATATGTGTTATTACATGGCTACAATAGTATGTTGGTGGTTCAGCCCGTCTGGACGTGTTTACATATTGCGTCATGGCATTTTTAATGGCAAAGCAAAATTACGTATGTTTGTTACGTGGGGATACTGGCATATATTGCAGAACCAGTGTGCACATGTTTTCTAACAGTATCTTTACTGGCATTATGTGTTAAGAAAAAAGGAATAGTTCTTATATGTGAATTCTGATGTATATTGGTGCAGCCAGCATGGACATGCATGGGCACATCCAGCATGGACATGTTTCATACTTACATATAATTCAGGCAAAGGCATTATAAGAAATGTATTGGGAAATGCTTCTGTGGACTGTTGGCGACTTGCACATATTGCATTATTTCATGTGTTATCATATAAACCTATTGGAAACTGCCATTCCCATTGTAGAGATAAAAGCTACACAAACCTCTTAAGCATACCATGCCTATACTGGCCAACACTTTTATCTGCAAACATGAACACCAATCAACAAATGCCTTGACAAAGAAGCAGTTAACCACTTGCTACTGTCTTGCAATCAAGCATGCCATCATGCTAACCAACACTTCATCATCGAAAAGACATTCTTTTTTGTATGGAAATGTCCTTTTCTAAGCATACAGTTAAGTGGGTTTGTATTTCCTGCTGCATTATAAACACACAATGGGCCTTATTACAATTCAGCCAGTTCGGAAACAACGGTGGTGGTAAATCCACCGCCACTGCTGTTTCCGGACCGGCTGATTCCGAGTCCTGCAGGCGGGAGGTGTCACTCCCGCCAGGTCTGTTCTGGCGGGAGTAACACCACCTGCCTGCAGGCGGATATGGAAACACTGGCTCTGTCATAGATGGAACTAGTGTTTCCATGGTCCCCAACCCCATGGAGTAATATGGGACTCCATGGGAATGGGGATTTACAGAATTCCGCCTCCAGAATTACCGGGTCACCGGGGTTGTAATGCCTCAGTGATTCCAGCAATCACGGAGGCAAATTGGTATTACGGGTCTGACGGCAGCCTGCCGGTTTTTACAGCACGGCTACCGCCAGACTCGTATTGAGGCCCAATGTCTTAAAAAACAGCACCCCATGTTATGTTATGTTAAAAGATTGTTAAGAGAGCGTGTAGGCCTAAAGGCATCTTGGTGCTAAAGCATCAAACATAACTAAACACTCCACTATACTTCAGAAGAGGAGCGTTTTCAAGAGACGTCCGAATTGTAGTTGGTTTATGTTACCGCTGAAGACAAAAGGAAGTGTATTACATAGATTGGCAGCCACCAACAAAATGGTGCGGCAGCCAACTCTTGATAGACAATCTCTAGGAACAAAAATCAAGCAGGCATTAGCTGAGTAAAGAGCTTGGGTTGGAAGATATGGAAAGAAGTTGTCCCATAGATAATCTCCCCCTTGGCGATAGAAGGCCCGATGAACTAAGCAAAGGGACTTACATTCTATATGCCTGGCAATAGGGAGCCAGTGGAGTCAATCTAGGACGGAAGTCATATGGGTGTCATAAGGATTATTAGTGGCCACCATGGCTGCTAAATTCCGCAGCAGCTGTAGCCGGTGGATCAGCCCCACTAGCTAAGCCAGGAACAAGAAGTTACAGTAGTCTATTTGGCTCATCACCAGAGAAGCCAAAACCAAAGGTATAAGATGACATGGCAGAAAAGAGAGAACCCTACATAAAATCCTCAAACGTAATTGGCCGTCTTACACACTCTTCCGACCTGAACGGCCATGGAGAATGTTGATGATAAAATAGGAAAGAGAAAGAGATTGGCCCCTTTGGTCAGGAAGGAGGAAAACCAGGCCAGGACAGCCCAGGAGAGGCATGCTGATGCCAGACGGGACAGCAAGACCGGACGTTCGACGGTGTCAAAGGCTGTCAAAAGATCTAACAATATCAACGCAGCCATTCCATCCCCATAAACCAATCGAGCCAGGTAGTCGATGACAGAAACCAGGACACTGACTGAAAAGGGTAACAAACTGTGCTTTTCAAGAAGGATAAGAGAAGAGGAGGAAATAGAGATTCCAGCAGTTTCATAAATAGAGGTAGAAGTGAGATAGGACAGAAATTACCAGGCAAAGTAGAATCCCTTGAGGGCCTCTTAAGAAAGGGGATAACTATGACCTGTTTCAGCTGCACTGGAATAACCCCAGACTGGCAAAACAGATTAACTGCCTGGTAAACCCAGGTAATTAAGCCAGGAGTGATGGCTTTAAAAACTTCCAAAGGCAGGCGATATCAAGGGGAGGCTGATTTAAGCTAGAAAACAGCCTTCTCAATCAAATCCTCTGAAAATAATGGAAACTTGGACCACTGATGAGCAATACCACCACCTTCAATATCTCACTAGTTCTCTATGGTATTCCCATAATGGCCGTGAATTTCAGTCCTAATGGTATCAATCTTAGAAATGAAAAATTGGGCAAGGGAACCACAAAGAGATTGTGTGGGGATCACAGCTGGTGAGAGCTACTCATGGGATGACACAATCTCACAATAGAAAACAGATAATTAGGTTGATGGAGAGCGCTAGTGACTTTCTGGGTAAAGAAAGTCTGCTTTGCAGTGAATATATACTTATGATAGGTTTTAGTCACAAGCCTATAAGCTGTCCTCTCTACTATACGAACCATCATTTGTGTTTGCCCGTCCAGCCCCCAGATGTCATGCTCTAAGTTCATCTGTGAACCAAGGATTAGATGGGGGATTATGAAGCCGAGTAGTCTTCAAAGGTAAGCTACATCTTCTGTTTTCCTCAGGCACATATGGCATCCTTCCACCACGCTGGCCAGAAGGGCCGTCCGATCCACAGAGCGCCAATTGAATCACAAAACTGACACAGTAGGAGTTTTAGAAGGTAGGACAGGAATATGAAAGGCACATTGAACCATAAAATGCCATTTGCCATCATGTGTACTCCAACTTGACAAGGCCTTTGTGTTTTCTATTATGAATATGTATTTTACAAAAAAAAATGTGGGTGCCCTTGAACGCATTTAAAACATTATGTTCTACAATGAAACTGTCCACTGGCGTAGGCCAAACTGATTGCATATAATTGGTAATATGCTATGCCCTGAAGAATGTGCTTCACTTTCCAGCATCTTGTGAAAACAAATTATTAACAAAAGGAGATGGCAGTTAATAATGTACATTTGCAAATAAGGAGCTTTTAAATATGTATCTGTTACCTGTAAAAAAGAAACCTTCCAAAAGAAAGAGAACTAGTACAAAATTATACTCCATCAGACTTCCCTGTAATCCCCATAAAAAAAGAAAATAATTCCACACATTTCAAATCCTCCATATTCTGCATTCTCCGGTCCTTTTATATTTCAGAACATAACCGCACTGAATTGCTAAGCAAATGTAGCAATCAATCTATTGGTAACATTATCAACAATCGTGGACAATATTTATGTATATGGATCAAAACAGCTATGTTAACAACTCCTCCCCCTGCACACAAATGCCCCTATCAATCGTGACACTATCTACACTGTATCAGATATAGGGCAGGTAGTGGACCAATGTGCAGTAAAATGGTAATATGATTTCTGAAAGAGAAAAAATAAGAAAATCGAGAGCCGTTATTCACCTGCCAATTATCACCCAATATCATTACTGGATGGGGTGGATATGCAAGGGCCATACTCGCCCACCTCAAGTCCTGGATTGGTGCCAACCACATCATTAATAATAAGTAAGAAGGGTTTTGTGGGGGTTGAGCATAGGTGACCAGAACCTACAGCTGAGACTGTTGTGTGACAAGTATGCTGTCCTCAGGAAAATGTGGGTCTACGCGATTTACTTTGACCTGAGGACAACATTTGACACAGTGCCCAAGTGTTGAATGTGGGAGTTCCTATGAGGGCTAAACAATCTGGCCTACCTACTGAGGGATATACAGAATGTATACTCAGGCAACCAGGCTGTGGTCCAATGGTGACTAGATGGGAGCACTTCCAGAACGACTAAGATTGAGAAAGGTCTACCCAAGGAGTGCATATTGGCCGTCAAGTTATTTTGCTTATTTATCAATAGTGTAGTGGACAAGCTCTTGGCCTCTGACTCTGATGCCCTTTGTATGCCAGTGACAAGATCCCGGCCCAACCGCGCCTGTTGACAAGATGATGACTGCATCCTAAAGAAGTGGATCCTTCCACCTCTTGATCTGAGCCACTAAGCTCCTCGGATTTGGTAAGCACCGGCATCCGCCTCACATAGTATTCATAAATTCTCTCTGCTAGATATTTTGCTGACCACGTACATTCTGACACGTTCTTTGTCTGTTTCACTCCTACAGACCACATAGGACCCTCCACTCGTAAAGACACGCCTGTCCTGTTGAAGGCCTACACCATTAGAGCTCACCTAGCTCCACGCAAAATGGCTGAAACACTGTTGTGTTGACATGTATTATATGTTGTTGTTCAACTCTTGATTGTGCCCACACTCTATGGGCCCTCTACTTGTCTATGATTCCACTGAATTCTCTAAGCTTCCTTCCTAAGGAACCTATAGTGAAAGAACAAACTGTATAAGTAGATGTCTCAAATATTGACTACTTGATCATTCGTACTTAGGTACTACACTTTGAATGTCCTCAAATGTGAAAAATACCAGTGTATTACTACACCACTGCACTTCAAAATAAAATCCTTTTGTGCAGAAGAACAGTTTCATGAGAATTCTGTGACCACCCACACAAGGGGTTACCCACTCAGGGTGTAGCAGTGGTTTCTCTTCAGCAGAGATCGACCTGACCTTGCTCATTCGTTTGTTGATATTATTGTACCGACCTGGGCAGAGCAAGGCAGTAACCCGGTACTCTTCCGAACACTACTACAACAAATTAAGATGCTGCAGAAAATAGATGACTGTGCAGTCCATGAAAAAACTGGACTTCTGGGTCATTTTCTGGCATGTCTTGAGATAGGAAGATATGATAGTTTCACCAAATACGTGTGCTGGCTGCACATTACAGCAAAACATGGTGTCTTCTTAAACTGTATGAATGCAAAACACCATGTATGTCACTTGCACTGTTAGATAAGGTGTTGACTACTAGAAGTATAGACAGTTTAGTTTGTGCACTTGAGTTGGTAGAGATTTCTCATTTCAAATATAATTTCTATCTAGAAGAACCACCTATAGGAAGTGGCTATGATGATCCTATGCTTTCAAAGGATTTCATTTTGGATAAGTATGGTCAAGGAATGGTACTTTTTGATACTTCTTCAAGTGAAAAACCTGAGTATGTTTATGTGTCCTGTTGATGCATATTCTACAAAAAACAAGTCCAAAACTGTATAGAAGACTGTGCAGATGATATTTGGAAGGACAGTTATCTGTATTTGTTTGTAGAATAGCAATTCACTACAAGAGATGCACTATATGTGTGCAAATACTATTTCAGTGCTTTAAAAAAAGGAAATAATTCTTCAAGAATCATATTAAACAACATGGTTTTGCCCGAAATTCAAGTTGTGCTTCAAAATGTTACCACGCTTGAGGTGATAGCATTGCAATCTGTTCATCATTTTCAGGTTATTGTTAGACTACAAACAAATTAAAACCAGAAAAGTGATGGCTGGGGTGTAAGGATTCAAATTGTTCTGAACCACTGGCATTGCTATGGGCAACCTTCCACACCACCGTTTTTGTGCCTGTCTGAGCCATTGCAAAAGGGCCATAGCCATATGCAAATCAGTCAGTTACTGCCACAAATGGGAGCAGCCCTGCCCGAACTAGTAGGCCAGGTCCCCTCTGCACAGAAACGCAAGCAACCGCAGACATGTTTCGGCCTTGTTGGGCCTCCTCAGTGAGGTGCAGCTTGGTTCCCTATGGCACAGCAAGGGACCCATGTCTGTGCATGCCCTTTCTCACATAGGGAGACAAACTAAAACCAGAAAAGTGATGTATGGGAGGTTTAAAATGAATTTGAACCACTAGCATTGTTCTGGGCCCATTATTCACTCTCTGCCTTCAACTACTGACGGTGGAGAGCTTGTAAATCAATACCAACAGGTTATGTCTCAATTTATTAATATGCTTGCACCAGAGAGAGTTAAAATGGTTAAAATGGATGTAAAAGAGAACACATGGTCCTCCAAGGACAGTATTAGACTGTGACAAGTCAAGAGAGCCTTTGACAGTGCATGGGGCTCAAACCAAACTCCAGATAACAACATTATTTACACATGAGAGGCTGACAATTAGAAAAAGGCGATTCTTCAGACTAAACAGCTCACTTATAATTCAATGGTAGAGAAAGCTAATGCCAGCTCTAAATAACTTTTTGCTATCCTGAGAGAGCTGGAGGGCGACACAAATAATAGAATCACTACTGAGAAGAGTGAATCTTGGTGTCAAGAGATTCAAAACACAATGAAATACAAACTCTCGATCTATCAGCTGAACATTACGCAGAGAGAATACTTGTGCAGATGCCCGGCTTCCACTGCAGGTTCGACAGCTCCAGCATCATTGGGAGATACCCTTCACTTCACCTTCAGCCAGGTATTGTAATCTAGAGTTTATAACATCATTGGAACTAGCCAATCTGTCTCTACTTCGCCTCTTCCATCTCAGGCCCTCTGAACTGCACTGGCCACCCATTTCACCTCTAGAACTGAGCACATTCTGAGCTTTCTCTCTTCTTCCCCTTCCTCCACTCCTCTCCCTGTCCCCCTGCCTCCCTTGGCTTCTCCCCTACTCCCACCCACTCTCTCTTCCTTCAGATGAGGTCTGTAGAGTAGTCCGCTATATGAAGGTCTCATCCAAACAGGTCTCTCCCTGTTCTTGCAGAACCATCAAGGACAACATCTCCTCCTTCTCACCAGCTCTTGCTGAATTCTGCAACCACTCCTTATTCTCTGGCTTTTTCACCCCCTCGTAAAAAAGCCTTGAGCCGACACTTCGTGTCTGGCCATTTTTACTGCCCTATCTCTAATACACCCTTAATTGGGAAACTCCAGGAGAAGTTGGTCTACACCCAATTGATCCAACACACTGAGCGTGTTGGTTGTTTACATGATGCTCAATCTGGGTTAGGAGCATCCAGAGGCACAGAAACTGCTCTCCTGAACACCCGTGAAAAACTGCTCGCAAATCTTGACTAACTCTCCTGCTGTTCTCATTCTCCTTGACCCTTCTTCTGGGCAATCACTCTAGCCTCATAAAGTGGCCCAGGATAAGCTTGGTATCTCAGACCAGACAATTGATTGGATATCCTATTTCCTCACTGACCACCCCTCACAAGTGCTCCTGGGTTCCTTCTCCTCCACCATCACTCTTGCCACATGTGGTGTTCCCCAAGGCTCTGTCCTCTTGCCTTGGCTTTTCAACATCTACCTTGCTCCTTTTCCTCACCTGATCTCTGCCTTCTCTCCTCATTTCCAGTATTATACAGATGACACACAAGGCCAATTGTCTGAGTTCTTTCTATCGGGACACTTGTTCCCTTTTTCGCTCCTGCACTCTGGCCAACCTCTATGGGCTCTCCTCCCTCTCCTTCTCACTGAAGCCAGAAACCTTGGGGTCATCTTAGACTTCTTTCTCTCCTTTATTCCTCACATTGTGAACCTTGCCAAGAAGGCATTCTAACCTTAGAGGCATTCTCCCTTTCCTCACCTTAACCCAGAACCTCAATGTCTCTCGAGCTCTGGTCATCTCCAGGCTGGATTAATGCAACAGCCTCTTCCTCATCCTGCCTCTTTCTACCCTCTGCCCTCTTCAACTTATCACAAATAGGGCTACGGCACTAATCCTTGGCCTCAAGCCCAGAGACTGTATCTCTCCAGCCCTAAAATCTGTCCACTGTCTCCCGGTTGCTGCAAGGATAAAATTCAAGACTCTTTGCACAGGGCTATCTGGACCCTGGGACCTGCTAACTGCAGCACTCTCTTACTAAATACCCTCCTTCCTGATCGCTTCGATCTTTTGGCTCCAACTCTCTGTTGATCAAACATGTCTCCAAGCAATGAGCCGAGGGGGGCACATGTGTCTCTGCAGCGGGGTCCCTCCTCTGAAACTGTCTCCCTCCATCTCTCCATCTTCAACTGGACCACCTCAAGTTCCGCAAACAGCTCAAGACTTTCTTTTCTCCTTCTCCTTCCCTCTATCCCTCCCACACTATCCATCCCCACAGTTGTTGAGATTGGCGGCCTGGTCCCTCATCAGTCCAATAGGGTCCTGGCCATCTGCCCAATCATCCAGCACCCCCCACCTGCACTATCCTCTGGACACACACCTACCTGTTGGGTGGTTTGTCCCAGCCCTGCACTAACCTGTTGGGCAGTAGACCTCCCTCTTTGCATGGGACGTCTCCGCCCGTGCACTTACCTATTGCCTCCCGAACAGGCACCTTGGGCACTTCCCCCCTGGGGGACCCATTAGCACATACACCCCTGCCCCCTCCTCCCTTTCTTTTTCACTGCACTGGCACAATCACTTTTCATTTTAATATTTATTAATTGCCATTTCCATCGTTTTTTGTTCCCTTGCTCCCTTCCATTTTGCCTTGTGGCACTTTGAAACACTGTTCCTGTTGCTCAACTGTCTTATACATATCAAATAACTAACGAAATCAAAGGTATGAAATACAAATCTTGCAAGGGTGTTATCTGTCCAGCAGATATAGTAAAAGAATCTCTAGACGATCTTCCAAAATAGTTGTTGGATCCTGCAATGGGGAGTAACTAATGTTCCATTCCTTCTGAAGTTGCTGGAATGTATCGGTTACATTCAGGACCAGGGATTCCTTGAGACAAATTTCGTCCTAGGCCAATGGCAGCCAGGTTTTCATGCAAAGTATGGCACAGAGACCACTCTGCTTGATTTTAAGTCCAGCATCTCTGGAGTCATAGACAGTGGTAATCCAGCTCTGCTCATGTTGTTAGACATTTCAGCAGCCTTCGACCTGTTTGATCATACAATACTTATCAACAGGCTTTTGGAGGTAGCCAACTTCTCTAGCAGCAGCTTGGGTTGACTCTTTTCTGACTGATCGCATTGCGATCGTCTTTGCTGATGATAACATGGCTTGATGAATGCTGCAGAGTCCTCACAGAATCCCTGCCTAAAGTCTCCTCCCAGGTGGCTAGGGGAAGGCAGCCACTACCTGATCCTAAACCTTGGGGTGGTATTAGCCAGGTGGATCTCCTGAGAGGAGAAGGCCCCCAAGGGGACAAGATGACTCCATTAGGAGGGACACAGTATTTCTCTTCATCAGAAGGGGAGATTTCCATGGTGCCCGAATATTTAATGGCTTGTTGTCAGAGTGAGGCTTCCCTACCAAAACTACCCACCTTGTTGGTAGTGAAAACAATTGTAATTGTATTTGGTAATTTATAATGCGCTTAATAACCAGAGGTTTCTAAGCACAGATCCGGGGATCGAACTTGCGTTGCTCCACGTCATCTTGCTTCCAAGGCAAGCACGTTGCCCCAGAGCTATCCTGCCGGATTGTGATCAATATGGTAATCAGAACCTTAAAACCCTGGATTCTGGTGTATATGATTCGCCCTTAAATCTGAACAAACAATTGACCGCTCTACAATCCTTCCCTATAACTGTATCTAATAACCAGAGTGAATCAAATGAAGTTAAGAACTGTATTTGTGATGTAAAAAGTACCCAAAACATTGGCTACTTCAAGTACCACAATGTCTTAAGTATTGGAACAAGGAATAGGTACTCAGATGCACAACACTGCAGTATACGGTCTAGTAGTTCTAACGACCCACACCTGAGTGGAGCTTTTGGAGATTTAAGGCCCCCCCAGGTGCAGACAATTAGAGCAAGTGGAGCAGTGGCAGAAATTGCCAGCCGCAGTTGCAGCAGCATAAGCATAGAAATGGAGATGCTGGAGCTGTTGCTGTCTTTGGAGCATATTGTTGGAATTGAAATGATATTATGCCTCCTATCGCAGTATTTGAATGTGTATTGGCCTACGCCAAGTTGTCTAAAATATCATGTAAATAGACTCCACGGCAAGGTTTTGACCTTAACGAAAAGTTATGTAAGTCGCCATCTTGGATTTAGCCGCCATTTTAGGTTCTCTTGTAAAGTGGAAGTCACCCTGAACATCAAAATGGAGGCCGAATGACATTCTGAGTGAGATTCTGGTCGTTGTGACCTCCGCACACACGAATAATTAATATGCCTCCAGGCCACTTGTCGGGGTCGCAAACTGAGACCTTGTCCTATCCCTGACCTATGTGTAAATGATGCATACATTATGGGATTGACCTGGCAAGGAACCCTAGGCCTGGTCCCAAGAATGGTTAACCCGCGAGGGGTGTTGGCCAAGGGCTGAATAAAGGATATAAAAGCTCAAGTATTCTAATGCACGGTCTCTCTACTAATGCATCGAACCCTCGTTGAAGTTCGTTACGTTACTCTGAGAGCTGAATAGCTATCCGTTTGTCAATTGACTTTGGTAACTGTTGTAGCTTTTAAATAAAGCACTTTGTATGTCCTTTGTAACCTGTGTTGCTGTGTTTCTTTTGGGCTTCCCAGCCTCATATCAATTTTTATGTTTTCACAATATGTTGGTCCTGAAAGGGTCTTTGAGATTGACAACCTGTAGTTCAGAGGTCACACACCAGGAAGGAGCGTTTTGAATTCTTTCCCCCTGGAGAGAGAGGCTCTCGTTATGTTGTGCCTTGTCCTGGTGGCTGGCGAGCACCAGAGTGCACAAGGGGCAAGAAAAGCTGCTTTCCCGATTGACGCAGGCCACAGGAAAACGACTGAAGCAGTCAGCTGTGCAAGAAGCATCAGAAGTTGCAGAATGGGCAGCTGCAGCAGATCGAGCTGACACATAAACAGAAACCAGTGAGTTTACCTTTGATAGGGAATCCCGAAACATGCCCTAGTTGACCGTTGGCTGCTAAGAATTATTTTCAAACACAAACTAATGTAAGAAAGTCAAATTGGTGCAATAAGAAAGGTTACCGTTATTACTGTCAAAGCAAAAAGAGTTCCAGAGACAAAGAGAGGGAAATATTGAAGCAAGATAAAAACTAAATTGCCAAATTAAAAAGGTAGATTTAACAAGGGGGGTCCTGGGAGTCCCTCTGCCAGATATTAGTCCTGGTTACGAGAGACTTACCCAGAGTCTTTAGCTCACTATCTTTTCACAGAGAAGAAATATCCCAAACATATCAGTCTTTGTCCTGCCCTGGGGCAGTCCAGCACCGAAATGCGAGGCAATTCTCCTCTGAACAAGAGTACCAACAGAAACCCCAGACACGTGTTTCGGTCTGGTTGGACCTCATCAGTAGGGTGGATCTGTGCCTCTCTAAGAATAGTGAGCAAGGGGTCCACGTCTGGATTCCCCTAGTAACTTAGGGTGAGAACCAAAGTTACTTAAATATGCAGATTTAACAAGGGGGGTCCTGGGAGTCCCTCTGCCAGACATTAGTCCTGGTTACGAGAGACTTACCCAGAGTCTTTAGCTCACTATCTTTTCACAGAGAAGAAATATCCCAAACATATCAGTCTTTGTCCTGCCCTGGGGCAGTCCAGCACCGAAATGCGAGGCAATTCTCCTCTGAACAAGAGTACTAACAGAAACCCCAGACACGTGTTTCGGTCTGGTTGGACCTCATCAGTAGGGTGGATCTGTGCCTCTCTAAGAATAGTGAGCAAGGGGTCCACGTCTGGATTCCCCTAGTAACTTAGGGTGAGACCCAAAGTTACTTAAATATGCAGATTTAACAAGGGGGGTCCTGGGAGTCCCTCTGCCAGACATTAGTCCTGGTTAAAAAGGTGGCAGTACTGAAGAAAAACTATAACCACCATTGCCAAAGTAAAGAGGGAGCAATACTTCAGAAAGCATATAACATACTTACATACAACATACTTGGCAATTAACACGTGAACACTATAGCAGAAAGATTGTAACCATTATTCACAGAGTTTGTAAAAGGCAATAGTTAAGCAGACATTAACAAGCATTGCCAAAGCCAAAGAGGGGCAAGTATGATAAAGAGACAGCATTAGCAGTTACTTGATGTGAAAGTAAGAAGCCAAGAGTGGCAGGCGAGAAGCCCTCATTGCATGAAGTATCAAGGAAGAGAGGAGCATAACCTACATTGCACGTGGCAAATAATACAGGGGAACAAATAGCACCAATGTCTATGTGCCTCATTACAACTCAGGCGTTAAGGGTTAACGCCGTCGTTAACGCTTAACGCCTGATTCCAATTTTAACGGCTGCTTTTAGCAGCCGTTAAAATCCATGGCGCTAAACCGCCTTGGTGCTAATTACGGCACCGTAATTTACGGTGCCATAATTAGCGCCTTCCCCACTCCCATTATGCCCTATGGGGCAAAAATGGGAATGGGGAAGGGTAAATGGGAAATGGGGATTTACCGGCCCACTCACCTTGGAATGGGGCGGTAAATCCGCCATCCACCATGGTGTAAACATAGTTTACACCATGGTGGTAAAGTTGGTGTACTTACCGCCTGGGTCGTAATGACCCCATATCATGTCTTCCCAGAAAAAGTTGTGAATTTCGATGTTGTTAAAAGTAGAGGGGCCTTATTATGACCCTGGCGGTAAGGGCTTAACGGCACTGGTAAGGGAGCCGGTGCCGTTAACCCCTTACCACCGCATTTCGAGGTCCTTTAGCGGGTCCTGCTAATGGCAGCTGGTTTTACCAGGCGCCCTTAGTGGGAGCCGCTAAAGGACCAGCATGCTAACAACGGGCCCGTTATTAACGGGCCCGTTGTTAGCATGATCCCCATTCCCATTGAGCCCTATGGGGCCTCGAATGGGAATGGGGATGGGTTCCCTGAATGGGGAAATGCTGGGTCCTCCAAGGTTGGAATAGCCGGGTAATTCCTCATTCAGGGAACCCGGACCCGGTATGCGGTAAGGGGGTAGCCAAGGTGCTAATAGCACCATGGCTACCTCCAACCTCGAAATGAGGCCCAAAGACTTTTCTAAAAGTTTTAAGCAAACCTTGCCACAGAGTACTTGTAGTACTGTTAGGATTTTTTTTTTTTCTGGCAGGCAAGTATACTAGTTAAGGGATTGTTAGTGGTAGTCCTGGCAGGTTAGTGGACCAGTAAGAAATCCTTGAAATACTGCACTGTGGTTGGAGGTTGTGGAGAAGAGAAAGTGCAAGGCCACTAACATGTTTAATCAATTGTGGTGAAATCATCCTGACAAAATATTATTGTTGATACAGAAAAAATGTCTAAGTGTTTGTTCTTTCAAAAAGGAGACACTGGGCCTCATTACACGGTAGGCGGTAGCCATGACGCTATTAACGCCATGGCTACCCCCTACCGCCGTCGGAGTCCGGGTTCCCGGAATAGGGACTTATCGGTCTATTCTGACCTTTGCGGGACCGGTAAGTCCCCATTCCGGGAACCATTCTCGATTCCCATTTGAGCCCCCATAGGGCTCAATGGGAATGGGGAAGGAGCAAATAACAGTACCGATATTAGCGGTACCGTTATTTGCTCTGAAGTCCCTCAGCGGGTCCTGTCCTTAACGTGTGGTCTGACCACACGTTAAGGACGGGACCCGCTGAGGGACCTCGTCGTAGGGCGGTAAGGGATTACCGGCACCGGTGCCATGACCGCTGCCGGTAATCCCTTACCGCATAACGTGTAATGAGGCCCACTGTATTGAACTATTAACTACAAGTGTGGAGATAAAGATTTTCCCAACTTGCCAAGTTAAAGACTTTTTGGAATAAGAGAAACTTTATGAACAGAGCTTGGCTATAAAAGGGAACTTTCTTGTTTGGAACTTTTGATTTAAAATCCTGCTTTGAATCTGCAGAAGGGGGTCCTAACCGGGTTACAAGGATACACAGTAACAATGACTACTTGTGAAAATCCTTTACCAAGTTGTCTGCCTCACATTTCTGACCCCTCACAATGGCCAATCCTGTTATATTACTGTGTGGTGTCTCGTAGGGCCAGCCCACTGTTTCTAGGTCTTCCTTAATAGGTCAAGGGTATCGTCTTAGTCTAAAAAGCAACTAACGGAACTGTATCATTATTTATTGTGGTTCTAGGACATTTGTTTGGTGCTCGCAATTTATTATATGGGAACCCGTGCCTCTATGCACAGAATTTACCATACGCAGGGAGAGGCACATGATGACGATAATCACCTAATTATTCCAATTGGCTCGACCACTGAACCGCTTCCGACAGAACTGCTCTGACCGTACTCGAGCACAGGGCTTTCACATTATTTGCAGCACACGAATTCCACATATGAATAAGACCAATTTTCGTATACCAAGGCATATTATGCTTGGACCATGGGCATGTTCAACCACCAGAGGTGACAGGCACTCTGCAACTATTAACATATCCTGACATGGGCTCCATGTCTTTATCGCTGGATATCATTAATTTGAACCCTGAATTGATCGACTGCCAACCGTCGATTATCACATCACAGTCTCAAGGCTTTTCCTAAATGCAATTATTATGTACTGTTAGTAATTTCTGAGTCTGAATCTCAAGCTTGACACCCACAGAAGCACTATCCAGTGCCGCACAAGTTGCCAAGTATCATGGATACCCCAAACTTAGGATCACCCACACAATCCACCCGGTAAGTCACTACCATTGCCTTAAACCATCATTCCAGAGACTACATTAGACCCGCACAAAACTGACATTCTTTTTCTTTTTCTCCCTTCCTTCCTTGGTGTTTTTGCCTTTCCTTCTCTAATGTGGCACATGCCCACATCAATTGCAACAAACGACCTGCCTCATTCTACAATCAATGTCTTGTCACACTTTATGTATGGCACGTATTCACATTATCGAATCCTCACTTATGTCACCTTATTCACCACACACTGCTTTACCATCACATCATGATGGACACACATGTGGGCTAATGCTATATGACCCTCTTGTCGAAGCAAAAATCTGTTCTGAATGTTTTAATTGCTGACCCTGATGGAATAATCTCAGCCTTGATAACGACCCCCAACTGGTCGAAACCCATGTCATCACCTTAGTAACATTAAAGACACAATGCAAAATACAACTGGTTGTGACTTTTTGAAACAGAAACATGACAAACGCAAGTGAAGTCTCCTATATTATGTGAATCTTGTGTGCAGCGCTTACTCTTTAAGAATCGCCAACCCCTCTGCAACGTCTTGCCAGGCGCTTCGAGCACGGCCCCTTTGGGTTCTTACAACTGGTTACAAGTATGCACCAACCACAGGGAAATAAGCTCCAGCGCGGTAGCCACACATTCCTGGTTCTCACAACCCCCCTCTCGCACGCACAAATGGAATGGAGAAATAGAGCACAAAATGGTAAGGGTAGTGTGAGCAACCAAAAGGTGTCTCACCCAGCTAGTACTCGGGAACTTGTCATCCAGGTGGCCAGGACACGGCCATCACTTTGGGATCTAGTTCCTGGGGGTGGACCAGTGCAGGAGGATCACCTGGGTGAGGGGTCTTCAGGGAGTGGGGGTGAGGCAGCCAATGGTCAGACGTGATATTCATTCCTTTTTTAGTGCATACAACCCGTCCAATTTTGTAGGATCTGATGTCCCAACTCACCCTCCCTTTCTGAGTAAACACTAGTCTGAGGAAGAAGGTGACTGAGAGTAACAAGACTAACTTGTATACATCGTACTGGACATGTCCCGCTAAACAGGTCAGGCAAAGTCAGGCACTTGAATTCAATTAGCTCACCTCACACATCAAAGTCAGAACCTAGAAAACAAACAGAACATCCAGGGCGAAGGTGAACCTACTGGAGCAGAGCTACAGATCAAGAGATGAGAGCAGTGGGCCGAAAAACCCCAAGTGTTCACTACAGGAGGAAGCTGTCTCCACAATGCCGTGAAATACACATGGAGAAGGCCAGATCGCAATATTGAAGATTGCGTTGTGTTTCAAGGATGCCAGCGACCATCCCTGGTGAACGACAGAGTTAGGGAGGTGAGGCCAAGCATGTGGTACTAACCTTGACTCTTGAAATGGAAATCAAAAAAGCAAGAGAGAACCACACACAGCCAGTGAGTTGGCAAGCAACCTGAAAGACTGAAGTTTGCAACACAATATCGCAAGTGAAGGCTGCATGTGTGTGGATGAGATGTGAGGAAAGGCAGAACTGCAAATAAACTTTAAAGCAAGAACAGCTGTGGTTTCAGCGATACTGAATAACCAAGTGGTCAGGCGAAAAGGAGTAGCCCACTCAAAAGTCTCTGTGAAAAGTATATTGTTTGAGATGATACAAGTAAATGAAGTGTAAAAGGAAAGTGGTCCTCTGGTGGTCTGGAATCCCCACACATCCGAAAGTCTTCGACATCCGAAAAGTGGTGTGAGCCTGTCAGAGGGAGACTCGAATTGTAAAAAGCTTGGGGAAGGGAACCCCAGCAAATTTTGTTGAACTGTGAAAGGTCTGACCCTGGCAGAGGGGAACCAACATTGAACTGTGCAAGGTCTGAACTCGGCAGAGATGGACCGATGTTGAACTTTTGTTTTGTTTGAAGAGGTCTGAGCCCAACAGAGAGGGACTGGTATGAATTTGTATTTTGTTATTTGGGGAAGACTGGAACAGGAGCCTTTAACATGGAAGTCCAGGCGGGCCTTGATCCACTGTCAGGGTCAGTGGACATGGTAAATACTTGCAACAGTGCCCCCAGCCCACAATAGGAACACTACACCAGAAGGCCATTTCAGTGACCTCTAAAACGCTGAACAGGACCACCTGCTTGTCGTCCTGGGGCCTTTGGCACCAGGCTCATCATCAGTGAATGGCAGCAAGCCTCATAAACAAACATTGCCTTGGAACAACTTACCATGGAGGAGATTGAAATCACAGTCACATCTTTATTATGGGCAGTGCAGACAAGTGTTTTGGGTGTGGTTGGCGGCACAGGCGTGACTGGATATATAAGCCACACCCCAACCTGAAAGGGTGCTTCGCGTTGCTCTGCTGATCGCAGCGTAACACTCACCATGACTGCTCCCGGCCATAGATCGGCTCCCTGCATCCACGAATCCCGAACCGAGACTCCGACCTGCAAAGAGACAAACACAGGAGTATATTAGAACAAGTGCTTAACTGAGATTGCCGCTCCTAATCAGATCCTCATCAGCAGTCCGGATCTCTTCCTCCACTTTAAGGAGTCAAGACCCCGCAACGCCTGCAAAAGGGAAAATCAGGTTAGATACATCCATAAAGAAAAACGAGCTCAGTGCTCTGCACACCAGATACTTACCTGCACCTTGCTGGCCGTTGCACCACTCCTCTCTGCACTCCATTGATCCACGCTGCGGGTCTTTGCTCGTGAGTCCTTATGACCGCCCTGACTTCAATACAGCACCTGCACGAGAGACAAACAACGTATAAGCCAGCAGGCATACTAAGGACAGTAGAAAGCACTGAAGAGAAAGTGCATGCAAGAAAGGACTTTAGAAAACAGAGAGGAGAAAGTGCTTTCAAGAAAGACATTAGCAAGCACAGAGGAGAAAGCGCATGCAAGAACAAAACACATGAAGAATAGACAAACAGATAGGGGGTCATTACAAGTTTGGCGGTAAGGGACACCGGGCACCAGTAAGGAGACCAGTGCCGGTAATCCCTTACCGCCCAATTCCGAGGTCCCCTAGCGGGAACTGCAAGGGACGTGTGGTCGGACCACATGTCCTTTACGGGTCCCGTTAGGGGACCAGGGCACTTATTACAGGCCTGCTATTAGCAGGCCCGTAATTAGCACCTTCCCCATTCCCATTAAGCCTATGGGGGCTCAAATGGGAATGGGGAATGCCATTTGCGATCAGGACTTACTGGGTCCGCCTAGGGCGGAATGTTCCGGTAAGTCCCCACTCTATCAGACCGGACCCGGGCATGATTTTGGAGGCAGCCATGGCGCTAACAGCGCCATGGCTGCCTCCAAAGTCGTAATGAAGCCCATAGTCCCAATGGACAACACGAACTGAAGCAGCAAGGCAGGAAGTCTTGCCACAGCTGGCCTGGGCACGACTCAAAGATCCAAAGGACCAGTGAAGTAGCTCAGCCTTCAACACCTGAGCCTGCAATGGCACCCCTGCACAGACCAGCAGGATGGAGAGCCCACAGAACACAGACACCAGGAGCAGCCCTCAAGCAAGTTGATCACCAGAGTAACCAGACGCGACATCCAGCAGAGGCCACACCCAGACCGCTCAGGGCCCCTGTGGAGACCAGGTGATCGTAACATCCACATTCCAAACTGGTTCAGTGTTAAAGCCCGAGCCAGAGTGTGTCATCCTGCCAATAGAGACTGCCATATTCCGTGCTGTCTAAACGTGGGGAGGATAGCTGATTCAGCCACATGTATTCTTTTTCAAACACTGATTTTACTTTTATCTACGTACCTCCTTTACACACCTTTTTGTACACGAGGGCAGGCATTAGGTTTTGTTAGCATAGGCCATTTTGATTTGACAGACATGACTGAGAATGTTTTCTTTATTATTTGATGGTCATGATGAATCCCATTTTAGTTATATGGCAAATTAGGAGTTTTTCCAAACCCCACAAAGTTAATAAATGTTTTACAAATGTTATCTTTTGTGTCAGTTTCATACTTGTGACACCATGCCTCCCCTACAGTAGAACAATCAGTTGGTCCCCCAGGGACACTTACTTACCCCATCACCGAACCCAGCAAATTATGAAGAGCAGTGGGTAGATATTGCAGTGGAATAGGGATGTAGCTTTATGACTGACCTGTGCTCGAGAAGAATATGCTTGATGCGGAGAAATCTTACGTCATGTGTGTAAAGTGTGTGTGTCCAAGGATGAGCCCTCATTCTGTTTTTGGATTTCCAGGACCGAGCATTTGGCTGTCATTGCCATTGCTATTTCTGGATTGCTGCTGAGAGCACTAGGCTGTAATTGGCATTGCTGTTGCTAGATTCCCTGCTCAGAGCACTTGGCTATGGTTTGCATTGCTGTGATTTCCATTGCTATTGCTGTATTTGCTGCTGGTGGAGATTATGGCATCCTTGGCTGCTGCGTGTGCTTGCTCTTCAGCACCACCCCCACCTCCACCAACACCAACACCACCACCACCACCACCACAATCTCCTAAAGGGCCTGGGAGGGTACAGCTGTGATGATGCAGAGGGGGGACAAGAAAAGGAAGAGAATGAGGTAGTGGAAGTCCCCATTAACAGCAGCTAACGTGAGTCTTTGGTGTGGAGGCTGTTAACCATCATTGGGGGGGTAGCCAAGGCTTGTGTGGCCAATGTTCACTACAAAGAGTGCCACATGGTACTCAGCCACAGCAAACCTGGGCTCTACAGTTATGGCACCACCTCCATGCAGCGACACCTAAGATCGAGCCACAAGGCAGAAGTTTGGAGGGTAATTCCCTTTGAACAAGGTAGTAGGTTGAGTTTCACTTCAGCATCCTCGGCATCTGCTCCTGTCACCACAATGGACACCTCTGTGGTGCATCGGATCCCTGACTCAGCCTCCAAGGCCATACGCACCGCAGTAACCCCTTCCCTTTCAAAGGTCACTGTCTTGTGTGTGTACTGTGATGCAGTACTTTGCAGGGGAGTGGTTTTGAGGCTGAGGGACCGCGAAGGAAAGTGCCCCCTACCTCGATGAGGCCCACCCAACATCTTCCTCTCTCCACCTGCCCCATCTTATCCCAGAGGTTGGTGCCCCTTCCGAACCCTCCCTTCCCTTTCTTGTGTGTCTCATTGAAAAAATACCCCAAAAAATATAAAACAAGAAAACACACAAAGAAACTTTTCAGAGTCAAATTTCACAGTTTCAAAATAGAAGTGTTAATGAAATGATGCAGGCACCCGCGCAGTCCCCGAAGTCCGCAGACTGTGCAGTAGTCTGCGGACCTCCAAAGTATGCAAGTAGTGGCAGCATGTAAACTATTGCATTCGTTTCCAGGAAAAAGTGGTGACTCTGAAAAGAGCCTTTTGGGTTTTTTTGTTTTTGTTTTTCGAAGGTTTGTGGTGGCTATCACCTACTGCACAAATGCTTGCTATACTTACAAAAAGAACTGCAAAACCTTTTGGATATTTTGCAAAAAAGGGTGATTGATAGCATCAGTAAGATGGATGCCATCTTTGCACAATATTTTGGTGCTACGAAATGTAATGCTTTCTTTGTGGAAGGAAGACATACCAACATCTCGCAAAAATGTGCAAAATGCCTTGCTGACATTGCCATTGGCTTTCTCCATTTGCGGACCAAATGAAGAAGAGCACAGATACATCTGTCTCTGGGCAATGCACAAAATAATTACTCGAGAGTTTGGAAACATGTCCATGACTTTCCTTCATCACGAACTGCAGAGAGATTCCAGTAACTTGGCCTAAACTGTTCCCTCCACAATGAACAATAGTAATAGCTGGATGATGCTGTGTCACCAAAGTGGAACAAAGGGGAAGCAATTCCAGCCACTTCATGTCACGCTCTCCATACCAGTGCACACCCACATGAGGGAATTCGAAAATGTGCAGCAACTCCACAGTGCTCTGCATACACCAGCAATCATTGTATCCAAGAGTCCCCCAGAATTCGACACTCTGTCTCCTAAAACACACAGCCATAGCCATAACCACCTGCACTCCTCTCAGCAAACAGAGCCTCTGCCACCCTCTCTCCTTGCACACCACACACAGGGAACCTTATTGACCAATCCCCTGGCCTCCACAGTCCCATGTCTATGCCTGCCAACCTTAAAAGTCCTGGGTGTGGCATGTGAGGTCCACAAACTACCACAGTGTTTGCAAATAAATCAGCCAAAGTAAGGGGTTGGGGAGAGAAATGTAACCCAGGGTAGGAGATTTCCTCTATTGTGGTGGCTCTGAAAGAGCCTTTTTTACATGTATTTATTTAGGTGCTACTATATAAACAACTTTTGTTTTCTATTTTTCGGGGGGGTTCTCTTCTTTTCCTCCTTACTGCCTTACATTAACCTCTGCAAAGCATCCCTTAGAATGCAAAAAAAGAACATTTCCGTCAATGGACAATGAAACGCCATTGGGGGTAAAATAGTGGACACTAAGGGAGTTAATGTTGTAATTAGAGAAAACAGACATCTCAGCACGTCGCAAAACTATACCCATGCCTCTATTAACAAGGCGCCTTCCAACATTTTGCTGGGGATTAAAGACATTGGGGTTTTTCCATTGTGCTCTAGGTGGTATTTCAGAAATTAAAACCTTTGCAGTAGGGAAAAGCAGCATCAGTTCTTCCACCAACAACTTCAGTACAGGAACCAAACTTGGAGCACTGATGTAGCCCAAATTCTCTCCTCCACAGTGCACCACCAAAACATCAGGACTACCAAAAGTACACACGTTTCTGCAAAGAGCAAGCAGTGTCTGCATATTGTGTCCAGGAACACTGTACCACAAAGCCTGCAGGCCACAAAACCCAAGATCACGAGAAACACTTCTTGCCTCTGCATACCTCGCCAGAACACATACAAAGGAATCTCCCACTATCCATACGGTAACTCCAGCCATCTTTACTACACAACCAACACAGCAATGAAAAAAAGTATGACCCTTCCTTCCTTTAAAGCACAACCTGACTACCTGATTGGCTAATCCCCACAGTCCTATTTCCATGCTAGGCTTGCTGAGAAGCCCCATATTTGGCACATGCGATCCATGAACTACCGTGTGGAAACGCACATGCACTCTCTGCAGTCATGTAGCGCACACACAAGTCCCTAATGAGCGCTTTGTGTATGTATCTACACCTGAATGTGAATCCATTCCATTTCAGCAGCTTGTACAAAATGCAAATCATGGCATATTTTGCTTTTAAGATACAATTCCGGGGGTACCAAAAACAACTACAAGCTTACTAGCTTCACACATGGGTAAGTATCACTTGGCAAGAAAAACTTCACAACAGTGGCATAATCTACCACTCGGGTGCCACAACCACTGCAGGTTAATATACTGCAAGACAAGTGGGTGGTTTGAATGCAATGATACTTCCATTACTTTGAAGCAGAGATTACCAGCAAATCTTGCAAATGCCTACTTAATATTCTTGAAACCCAAATGTACTCACTGATCTACAAAAGTAATATAGCCACTTCCCAATACCCACCAACAGATTTTAACTGCAAACGAAAAATAACCTTCTGCTCTGTGAAACTGGAACAACTTAGAATACACCAACTGGCCCATGAGTACATCAGTCACACTGCTATACAGTTTTCTCCCCAATGACTCAATGATTATAGTCACAGAAACAACAACTGTGAAAAACACAAACTGATTTTGTTTCACCCATACTACTTAAAAAGAAAAGTACTGAGTATGAGGGTCTCCAAACTGTCCTCAATGACCCGTAAAACTACCAACTGTTAGAATAAGGCAACAGCTGTTTGACTATGCCCGTACCACTGCAATAAATAAGCAACTGCATGTAACGACACCCATAATACTGCAATGGAACTTGGCAATAGTGGAAAATGATAATCCGGCAAACAAAAATGAAGGTGCTTGAAAACATACCCAGCAAAACTGTGAAACTGTAAACAGTTAGAATGCGCCAACTGGTATCTAACTGAAAGCATCATACTGCAATATTAATTGCCATTACTACACAATTTAAAATCCAAAAGCAAAAATGAAAGTTATTCTGAGGAAACCCTTGAAGACTTCTTAAATATCAACAACCAGAATGGACCAACTGGTATCTCAGCACACCCGCAGTACTACAACGTTACTTCCAGCGGTCAAACTGCTAAATCGACCTTCAGCAATCAAACTGCTACAAAACATACCCTCAACAACTTTCAAACTACCAACAGTTAGAATATGCCAACAGGTATGTAACTGCCCCCACAATACTGCAATATTATTTTGCAATAGTACAGTACTTAGAAAACACCAACAGCAATCAATCAGCATAAACGGATACCGTTAAAAAGAGGAAACAGATAAACAATTAGAATATGCCAACTGGTATCTAACTGCAACCATAGCACCGCCACTTCCAAAAAGCAAAACACATACACCATTTCAATTCCTCCTACTGCAACATGCTTATAATAGCAGGACCACATAGATGTGCACCTTAAACATTCCTGTAAACACTACACACGTCAATGAAACAGAGTGTGCCACATAACATAAAATAAATGTAGAATGATATTTTTTTTAATCCCACAGACCCAATGATTATGCAAACAGTCACAGGAACTGAGCACATTGCACAGAACACTTGTTTGAAGCATAGTACTTGTAATGTATTAATTACAATGGTCCAAAAAGTACATACATGTCTGAAATTGAGTACAATACAACACTATGAAGTATCTTCCCTAACATGTTATGTTTTCTTTTTTATCACAGACAATGAAACAAGATTCTCCTGCATTTCCACATGCGTGCAACAAAGAAAATATGTGCCCACAGTGCCACAATATTCAAATGCGCTATTGCCACTTCAATGGTATTCTATCACTGAGTTCTAAAAAGGTATACAGTGCCTCAACAATATATACAGTGAGTATCCACGTATTGGTGTCATGCTTCTTTACAATCAGCAAATTGCATTTCTATACACATGTTTGTGCAATCCATATTCCAGTGTCACATTCTTCAAAATCTAGGGCCTGGCCACAAACACTGCAGCATAATACGGCCATGCACGCAAAAATATGTCCAGAGCCCACAACCCACACACATAATCAAAACACCTGAGTCCCTATTCACTTCTATACACCTACAATTCCTCTTCTTGCAACCACTGGACACAATCTCATGCACCCAAAAGCCTAGGAGCATCACAGCATAATACAGCTATGCACCCAAGACTCTATGGAAAGTCCACAGCTATTGCAGCATAGTGCGCCCATGCACCCAAGAATCTCGGCACTGCCCACAACCCATACACACAATACAAGTGCCCAATACCCTGTCCACTTCTGTAGACATAGGGCCTCATTACGACCCAGGCGGTAAGTTACCGCCTGGGCCGTGACTTTACCACCATGGCGTAAACTACGTTTACGCCATGGTGGTTGGCGGACTTACCGCCCCATTCCGACCTTGGCGGGGCGGTAAGTCCCCAATCCCCATTTACCCTTCCCCATTCCCATTTTTGCCCCATAGGGCATAATGGGAGTGGGGAAGGCGTTAATTACGCCACCGTAAATTACGGTGGCGTAATTAACTCCATGGTGCCTTAGCGCCATGGATTTTAACACCTGCTAAAAGCAGGTGTTAAAAGCACCATGGCGCTAGGGGACCTCGTAATTGGCGGTAAGGGGTCGGCGCAGCTAACGCTGGCGTAAACCCCTTACCGCCAGGGTCGTAATGAGGCCCATACTATTACAGTGCCTCCACCTAATGTACAGACTTCATGCACATAAGGCAAGCGACCGAGAGCATGTCTACTTCTGTCTACTTCTGTACACATGATATTACAATTCTTGAACCCAGTCGACAGACTCTCATACACCCAAGAATCTCAAGGCAGTCCAATAAGGCAGCTTCCACATGCCGTGGCCACTTCTGTACACATACTATTACAATACTTCCAGCCAGTGGGCAGACTCTCACAACCACCACAGCGTAATACAGCCATGCACCCAACAATCTGCCCAGTGGCACTGTCCACTTCTATACATATGCTATTACCATATTTGCACCCAGTGGGCATACTGACACGCTTACATGGGTCTCTGCAGGAGCAATGGAGTCCCCCGGTCCTTCTCCTGTTCTACACCTCCCTTCTGATAGTGGAAGTCTGGCCTGCCAAACAAGTGAATAGTTAGGGTTGAACTCAAAGGGATAACTACCCTCCTTCTCCTCCCTAACCCACCTAGGATGTCTGCGTGCCCTTGTGCGTGCCTCACCTGTGTTTTTAATGTGGTGCGCCCTCCATCTTGCTCTTGCAGGGGCGCTATTTCCTGGAAGCTGCTGCTCAATGCACTGCCTTAGCTTCAAGAGTTTGTATTACACAGTTTCTGCACGGGGCCTCCAGTTCAGGCGAGTTTGCAGGTAAATTCAGGTAAGTAAAAGTCTCAAAGTTCGTGACTGCCCAGTTGCCTCACTGAGTAATTCTGGTGTTTACGTTCTGCCGCAGCGCTATGTGTCAGTTCATAGCACTGGCCTGTAGCTACTGTGGTAACGGAGATGGCGGAGGATACTAATGTCTCTTTCTTTACAGGTTTCCCAAGGCGGGTGTTAGCTGCGCGTAATGTAGATCAGAAGTTTCTGCTGCAGCGACTAATGTCTTTTCTCCTTCTTTGCAGGATACCCAAGGCAGGCCGTAGGTGCGCAGACTGATATACAGCAATTCCTGATGCCAATGATATTCGAGGTGAGTATGAAATGTTCCACTTCCGAGCACATGGCGTGGCGATTTACAGGCACTCGTAATTCACTGTAAACTGACTGTTTCTTTCTCTCTTTCTTCTCGTTGCAGTGCTGGCACCGGACGTCAGATGAAACAAATCGAAAGGCTAAAGACTGAGAACCAGGCGGCGGCAGTAAGCATGTGCTCCCGAGCTTACAGAAAGCACATGAAGCACAAGCTGCTCTTCGGGTGTGGCTTTTATAGTCAGTAGCCACACCCAAACACTAGAATGTCTTGTTACTTCCTGGATGCCAGGAAGTTCTTCAGTGTCCATATTGGAGTGGCAGGAAGTGATGCAACAACCAGGAAACTAGTATGCTATTGTTCTGAGAAATAGGGGTGTCTATTCAAAGTGATTGCTGTGAGTGTCTTGAAATCCAGGCTCTTACCCACTTGGCCCCTACCTGATCTCCCCATCCTCCTCCACTTGACCCTAAAGGGGTTAATTGTTTGAAGGAGACCCTCTGGCCCGTAATCATGACAGTTCTCCCCCTCAAGGACCCATTAAAGATGTGTTCTCAGGCCCTGGTTTAGTGGGGTTATCTCGGTGAAACTTACGTATCAACCGGGAAGCTAGGTTCTCATGACCTGTCCTGGGGCCCATATCCTTTCCAATCTACCAGATAGTATAGAACCTTTTTTACTCCCCTTGGAGTCTAGGATACTTTTGACTTTGAATTCTGGTTCGTCACTATCTATTGCTACCGGATCTGGCGCTTTTGGTAACCAAGTTCCTGGGTGTACCAACTTGAGTAATGACACATGAAACACCGGGTGAATTGGCATGTGTTGTGGTAAGGTTAACTTCATGGCCACTGGGGAGATTATGGCCTCAATAATAAATGGACCCAGATATTTGGGGTGAAATTTCTTTGGTCCTTTTAACGAGATGTATTTTGACGCTAACCACACAGAGTCCCCGACTTGGTAGCTTGGGGCTTGTTTGTGATGGTAGTCGGCATACTTCTTCTGTTTGTCTTTAGCTGCTAGTAGGTGTTTAGCTACATCCTTAGTGGCCTGCGTAATATGGGAATGCATGGTATTAACCACAGGCATTTCAATTTCTTCTGGTGGGTCATAGACGGATGTCTGCGGATTTCATCCAAACAATGTTTAGAAAGGAGTTTGTTGCGTGGAAGAGTGTGTTGCGTTATTATATGCATATTCCGCCATCCATAAGATCTCCACCCAGTTGCTATCTGTAGGGTGTAGAAGACAGCGGAGGTATTGTTCCATAGTTTGGTTTGTGCATTCTGTTTGTCCATCTGTTTGTGGGTGATGGCTAGTGGACAGATGGACTTCTACTCCGGCCAGAGAGCAACATTTTTTCCAGAACTGCGATACAAATTGACTGCCTCTATCTGAGATAATTACATATGGAAATCCATGGAATTTTTACGATGCGTTCTAGGAAGACCTGGGCTAACTGTTGAGCCGAAGGAAGTCCTTTTAAGGTGATAAAATGGGCCATTTTAGAGAAAAGTTCAACCACTATTAAAATTGCAGTATAGCCTGAACTGGATGGTAAGTCGGTGACAAAGTCCATTGATATAGTGTGCCATGGAACGGGTGAAATTTCTAAGGGTTGAAGCAATCCAGCTGGTTTCTGCCGTGATCTCTTGTTTTGAGCGCAAATACTGCATGTATTGACGAACACGGTGGTGTCTTTTTGCCAAGTGGGCCACCAATATCATTGTCCAATTTTCTTGAGTGACTTAGCTACACCGGGATGGCCTTCTAGAGGTGAATTGTGGTAACTGTTGAGCACTTTTTCCCGCAAAGCATGTGTCGGAGGTTACAGTCTTTTTTGATAGAATGGAAGGCCATCTTGGATTGAATATTATGATCCTTTAACGTCTCATGTTCTCAACTCTTCTGCTGACAATTCTTGTCTAAAGTCATCTTTGAGTGTATCCATCAGGGAAGAGTTATTCCCGCAGAGTCCCAAGATTTTATTTCCTGGAAAGACATCATTCCGGGAAATAAAATCTTGGGACTCTGGATCGTTTTTTTTTCAAAAGCTTCTTCGCCTTTACCTATACGGGAAAGAGCATCAGCTTTACCATTTTTTACTCGGGGCCGATAGGTCACTACAAAGTCATATTCCATCAGGAACAGGGCTCAGCAGAGTTGTCGGGATGACTGGGCTTTGGCTGACCTTAGGTATTGTAGTTTTCAATGGTCTGGTATGATCGTGACAGTATGCTTGGCCCCCAGCAAGTAGTGTCTCCACTCTTGAAGGGCATTTTTGATTGCCAGTAATTCTTTTTCTGTTATCGCGTAGTTTAGTTCTGCAGGAGAGAATTTCCTCGACCAAAAGGCCACTGGATGTAAATGTCCTCTGTTTGGATTTTTCTGAGATAGGACTGCTCCCATGGCTACACTTGAGGCATCAGTTTCTACGATGTACGGAAGATCTGGCTGAGGATGTTGAAGAACTGGAGCTGTGATGAATTTTCCCTTCAAGGCCTGGAATGCTCCTTCAGCTGTGGGAGTCCATTCAAACTTTTGGTTTTTGCATAGAATAGATGTAATCGGGTGTACCAGATGTGAAAATCCAGGTATAAAACGCTGATAAAAGTTTGCAAAACCAAGAAAGCTGTGTACTCCTTTGAGTGACGAAGGGGATGGCCAATTAAGGATAGCATCTACTTTTCGATTGTCCATCTTTAAACCTTGAGAAGACAAGATGTACCCCAGAAATTCCACTTCAGAGACATGGAAAAAACATTTTTCGAACTTAGCGTATAGGTGGTTTTCACGCAGCTTGCAGAGGACTGCCCGCACTTGTGAGACATGTTCCTGGATATTTGCAGAGTAAATAAGGATATTGTCAATGTAAACAATCGCGCACACATCGAGTAGTTCCCGCAGCACATCATTCATAAAGTGTTGAAATGCCGCCGGGGCATTGCAAAGTCCAAACGGCATTACTTGATATTCGTACAAGCCATATCTGGTGCGGAACGCAGTCTTCCATTTCTCTCCCTTTTTGACATGCACTAGGTGATAGGCTTCTCATAGGTCTAATTTTGTAAAGACTTTTGCTTGCCGTACCTGATCCAGTAACAACGGGATTAATGGCAGCGGGTATTTGTTTTTCACTGTAATATGATTTTACGCTCTGTAATCGATACATGTTCTGAGATCCCCCTCCTTCTTGGGCACGAAGAAGAGAGGGGAGGCAGCGGGTGACTTTTAGGGACAAATGAAACCGTAAGCAAGATATTGTTCCAGGTATTTCTTCAAATGAGTGTTCTCCCCTTCAGTTAAAGCGTATATATGACTACACGGCATTTGCGCCCAGGTATTAGATCGATTTGACAGTCGTATGAACAATGCAGTGGTAATGTGTTGGCTTGTTCCTTGGCAAATACATCCCGAAACTCCTGATATTCAGCGGGCAAAACACCGGTTTCATTTGGTGTTGGAACCAAATTCAGAGACGCAAGTAATGGGAGTACCGCAGCATAACAACATTTATATTCGCTTGAGGTGGTTAAGGTTCTGGTATGCCAGTATATCGATGGGTTATGTGCCTCCAACCAGGGCATTCCAAGAATAAACTGGAACTGTGGAGCGTTTATGAGATCAAACGTGATTTCCTCTTGATGACCATCTTGGCATATCAGCGTAACCTCTGCTGTGCGTTGGGTGACTGGACCGGAGAGTAGCTGTGTACCATCCACCGTGGTTACGTTATCTGCAGTGGTCTTGACGCATACAGGTAGCCCCATCCTGCAGCAATTCCCAAGTCTATGTAGTTACTGATGGACCCACTGTCTATGAAGGCTTCAACTGCATGCATCTTGGAAGGGTCTCGTGGACCGCAGATGACTACTGGTATCGCAAAGTGTGAGGTCAAATCAAGGTTTCTCATGCTCGACATACCGAACTCTAGATCTGCCGGGCGTTGGAGTTTTCAGACTCAACAGCTCCTCTTTGCCCCCATACATGGCCCCAACTGTCTTCTTGGGGGGCTTGGTAGGACAACTACGAAGGAAGTGACCTGCTTGCAATAGTATAAACATCGTTGTTCTTGGCGTCTTCTCTCCCTCTGTGATGTCATATTTGATGTCCTGGGTGTTAGTCTTAGCAGTGCACGGTGGTGGCGCGAGTTATGGTTGCTTAGCTTACCATAACTGGCGAATTTCAAGGGTTTTTCGGTTTTACTTGGAACCATAATGTCCCTTTAACAAAGTTTTTTTCACTGAATTTCATAGGTTTTTAGTAGCACAACTTAACCATAACGTCCCTTTAACAACGTTTTTTTCACTGACTTTCATAGGTTTTTAGTAGCACAATTTAACCATAATGTCCCTTTAACAAAGTTCTTTAACTGAATTTCATAGGTTTTTAGTAGCAAAGCTTAACAATAGTAACTTTAACTTTATGAACATGTAATATGGAACATACTGAACCACTTCTACTGAATGTAATGTCCACGAACATTTTTGATGTCCGCGGACATATTCGGACAACAGTACCACTACCTAAAAAGTCAGCGGGGGTGGGGGCATGTTTCATTGTTATATTACAACATGATAACATTTAAAAAATTCACAAAGTAGTACACATACATATTATATGTATTAATACTTAAGAAATGTAACCCATATATGTACCACACTAACCATTCATTTAAACATAATATATTCTAAAATGGAATATACCAAGGGACGACCAGACCTACAGACTACTCAGAACATATCTTACCTGAAATAGTAAGTGTACATCATTTTACTCATATCTTTATAAACTTTCTGTATTGGATTAAAAAAAAAATATTATATATATTGTTTTTTTCTCTCACAGAAATGTCTAGTACTCTGGAATGGCTAGAGGAGCACTTCCCACATGACGAAATGTCAGAAAATAGTGAACCTAATGGTACACACTTTACAATATAAACCATTTAAGTGTTATTATTTTATATATATTTAACATATATATTTCTTTTTGTACAGAGCATACCATAATAGAAAATATGTCTGAAGAAACTGTTATGGAAAACACGCTTGACAGCTTAAAAGAAAAAATGGATTTTTTATTGAGCAATTTTAATCATTTGAAAACTTTTGTTGAGGATCATTTTAAAACAAAAACCTCATACCATTGTCCCACAGGTACTTGTCCCGCCTCACCATATCCCAGTCAATTATCCCCAAATCCTCTCCATAATCCAAAACGTTTTGATGAGATTTCCATCCCTTCCTCACCTAATACCAATCATGTTGAATCCCCTAAAACTCCTGTTTTGTTTCTGTTTCTGCCTCACATTCTCTGTCATAAATTATTAATATATGTGAAATAAAGTTACATTTTTATATTGTGTTGTAATTACTTCCCATTTTTTATTTTTTTTAAAACAATGTAGATGTCCGCGGACAGTGCGGGGGTTCTGAAATGTTCGTAAATAAACAAAAATGGAGGTGTCCTGAAGAACACTATACCTGTCCGTATTGTTCGCTAGCAAGTTGAAACTGTTCTAAGAACCCATTTGGTGTCCTGAAATGTTCGTAATTAAACGAAAATGGAGGTGTCCTAATAAAGAACACTATACCTGTCCGTACTGTTCGCTACCAAGTTGAAACTGTTCTAAGAACACAAGGGGTGTCCTGAATAGTTCGTAAATAAACGAAAATGGAGGTGTCCTGAAGAACACTATACCTGTCCGTATTGTTCTCTAGAAAGTTGAAACTGTTCTAAGAACCCAATTGGTGTCCTAAATTGTTCGTAAATAAACGAAAATGGAAGTGTCCTAAAGAACCTAATACCTGTCCCTACTGTTCGCTAGCAAGTTGAAACTGTTCAAAGAACACAAGCGGTGTCCTGAAATTTTCGTAATTAAACGAAAATGGAGGTGTCCTAAAGAACACTATACCTGTCCGTACTGTTCGCTACCAAGTTGAAACTGTTCTAAGAACACATGCGGTGTCCTGAAATGTTCGTAGTTAAACAAAAATTGAGGTGTCCTAAAGAACACTATACCTGTCCGTACTGTTCACTAGCAAGTTCAAACTGTTCTAAGAACCCAATTGGTGTCCTGAAATGTTCGTAATTAAACGAAAATGGAGGTGTCCTAAAGAACACTATACCTGTCCGTAATGTTCGCTAGCAAGTTAAATGTTCTAAGAACACAATTGATGTCCTGAAAAGTTCATAATTAAACGAAAATGGAAGTGTCCTAAAGAACACTATATCTGTCTGTATGTTCGCTAGCAAGTTTAAACTGTTCTAGAACATACGCGATGTCCAGAAATGTTAGTTTGATGTGCGACGCACTTTTAATTAATTCAGGACCCGAACACTGTCCGTAGAACATCAACGTGCACGCGCAAACCAATGTCAATGCATTTGGTTTCCTGCGGACAGGAGCTTCCTTCGCGGACCTGTTCGCGAAGGGATCATGTGACCGCGCCCATGGTGATCGCGTGTTCTGAATGCGGACACTGTTCGTGTCCCCGAACAATCTAAAAGTACATTTTCGAGTAATCCACAATATTTTTCCATAAAAACTCATCATGGCACAAGTCCCACATAGTAATCCTGCATTTCTACATATCTTTTGAAACTTTTTGAACCCTTTTTTGAGTTCGATCTGTCCGCGGACAGCGCGCATGTCCGCGAACCGTGTACAAGCTCCCCTATAAAAGACCACGCCCTAGAACTTATTCTCATTGTGCTTCTGGCTATTCTTCAGAGCACAGCTGTTTCTCCAGCAACTTGCTGATTCCACCATCCAGATGGCATCCCTGGCTGCAGAACTGCCACCTGGTGCTGCACCTGCTTCAGCACCACCCCCAGCCCCTCCACCACCACCACCTTCCCAAGGGCCTGAATAGGGGAACAGGAGTGAGGATGCAGAGGAGGAAGAAGAGGATGACGTGAATGAGGTAGAGGAAATCGCTACTACCCTCACTAGACGTGAGTCTTGGGTGTGGCGGTTATTTTCCATTTATGGGAATGGTCCTAAGGGTCATGCGAACCGTGTTATCTGCAATGAGTGCAAAATGATACTCAGTCGCGGGAAGCACGGTTCGTACAGCTTTGGGACCACGACCATGAAGCGACACCTGAGGTCATTTCACTCTGGGCTATTCACAAGGTTGTACCTTGCGAAGAGCGTAGTAGGTTGATTTCCTCTACTTCATCCTCTGTTTCTGATCCTGTCACCACAAGGACCACCTCTGTGGGACAGCGTCTTCCTCAAGCTGCCTCACAGGCCATACAGAATTCTGATGACCCTTACCTTTCGAGGGTCACAGTTGTATGTATGTACTGTGACACAGTACTCTGCAGGGGGGAGCGATGTCGGAGTGCTTTTGAGACTATCGTCTCAGAGCACGAGAAGACCTGCTCACTATCCAAATAAAACCCACTCTACATCTTCCTCTCTCAGCTCGCCCTTTCTTATCCCTGTGGTTCCTAAACTGTTCCCTCCACAATGAATTACAATTATGTCTGGATGTTGTTTTGTTTCCAAAGTAGCACAGAGAGGTAGCAAGTCCAACCACTTCATTCCACGTACTCCATGCCAGTGCACTTCAACATGTAGAAATCCAAGATCTTCAGCTACTCCACAGCTTTGTGCATGCACCTTCACCAATGTATCCACGAATCTCCCAAAATCTAAACAATCTGTTTTCTGAAACACACAGCCATAGCTATCTGTTGTTCTCTCAGCAAAAAGAGTATCTGAGAAAATCTCTCCTGGCACAACACACCCACTAAACCTTCCTGACCAATCCCTTTCACTGCTCATTCTCATTTGCATGACTTCTGAACCCAAAAATCCCCGGATGTAACTCCCGATGTCTGCGAACTACCGCCATGTCCGCGAACATATCGTAACATGAACAGCCCTTCTACCATTTCCACTTCACTCTCTGTGCCATTCCCTCATTGGATGTAGCTAAGAAATCACATGACCATGCACCAATCACATTCAAGACCAATACATCTAACTGCATCATCATAGATCAGCACTGCAAATGTACTGTGAATCTCTCTGAGTACAAGTGTCATATCATTGACAAGCACCATCTATAAGAAATACTGTACAAGTCTCCAAGATTTCTACTTGCAGCTCCATGCATATCCATATGCATGAACACAAATTACAGGTATGCATATTTTCTGTACAGTACATGAACACATTTTTAAACTGACTTTTAGCCTGTGTAATCTGTAAAATGAATCTACTGTCTTTTTTCCAATTTCCTAAAATCAACTATCACTTATAAACCTTTATACTATTTACTTTCTTAATACACACACTATCAAATCATGTTAAACTAACATTTTTTAAATGAAATTTATAGACTACGTATATTGAAACAAAATTGCATGCATGCACACTCTATGTTCCAATCCCAAAAAATAATACTTATACAATGACATTTATTTATTTATTTATTTGATTACTTTATTTTAAGAATGACATTAAGGCACTATTACCTAGAACAGCTTAGTTACAGAATTGGTGGTATTCAGTGGTACATTATGAATTTCACAAGACATACTAAAGATATGTTGTTTGTTACAGTTACTCATTGCAATACAATTTGTTCATTAAGAACATATCATATGTATTGAACTGGTGCGACGTATCTTATGATAAGTTTTAATGGTTTTAAGGAAGGCACTGAGGATTTCAATTAAATAAATCAATATCTAAATTAAAAACAATGCTATACACAACCAAAATTACTAATTTGTTTCTTTTACAATTGCAGTGAAGACCATTCTCCTGAAAAGAAGCAGCCGAATTTCAAGAACAAAGAAGAACTAAGAATTAAACTGCTCATTTTAGAAAAAAAGTAAGTAGAATATCACCATAATATTTGTATTATTACTCAAACATACTGAAAAGTTAATTCATGCTATTTCTGTGCCTATAAAAAGAGATTGTGCACCATTCTGTCCAGAAATCCCCATGTCTTAAACAGCGATTTACAGCCAGAATGGCCACAAATTCCTACTTTTGGACACACAAAATACCCAACTCAACCGCTAGAATGTTCATATTATAGATCAAACAACTGTTTTTATTGTATGCATTAGATTTACTATTTGTACTTTTCCACACCACTAGCTTATTTTTTTCTGTCATCTGAACCTGAGTTTAGTAACATATTAATTGAAGAATACACATCCCTACTAGTTGTAGGTCCCAATGCACAATCAGACACCATTACATACATCATCTTACTCAAACACTCATGCACACAGCACACATACTTTGCAGGTCACCCCAACCTATACCTTCTTTATTTTTTTCAACAGACCCTAAATAATGCCTACCAAAAGTCAAGTCCTTAGAAAGCAACGCAGACGTAGAGCAAAGGAAATTAAAAGTGTCCAACATAAGCATACATCTCTAGCAGAATTTGTAAAAAAAAGTTCAAACAAAACAGCTAATACAGTCATTTAGTGAAACACACGAAGTTTCAAGTACAAAAACTTTGCCTTCTCTATCAAAATGTAAAACAAACCAAAAAACAATTAACAGAAAATCAGCTAATACTACAGATAAAACTACTTCTTTAAATTTTAATATAGTGCAAAGTAAGCATACTAAGAAAAGTATTTTAGCCAAAATGTTCAGTCACAAAGTCCTTCAAAATCTTATAAAAACAGGAGAGAAATCAGGTTCAATGCTTAAAACCTATCGTAGGAAATTAATTTTAGAAGCGTTGATAGATAGTGCAATTCTTCTCAAAAGAAAGTTATTTAATTTAGTGTTAAACAAAATGAAACCACTAACAAAACTAATAACTAAATTACAAAAAAGACTTCTCAATAAACGAAATGTCAACAGAAAGAACTTCTTAAGTATCTGTGGAGGTGAATGGAGTCACACTATGAGCACAGAACCATACTTTAATGAAGAAGCGTACAAACAAATAAAAACAAATACAATTGCCATACATAGCAGTGGTCGAGGTTATGAAAAAGTGAATAATAGCATAATGGAACAAGAAGTACTCCTTACAAAAACATGCCCTGAAAACTTAGAATTACCCCTCTATTCAACTGAATCAGAACGTCTAGTGTACAAATGGCCGTGCACGTCAATATTCAACATTCCTAAACAATTTTTCAAGTCTTTATGCCAATTCCTCAATCAATATGTAAAAAGCAAAGACAAAATCAAAATTAAACTACTGCAAAATATGGATACATGTCCAGTGCGCAAATACACAGGACTGCAAGGACATTCATTGGCCTGCATTAAAGGACCTACTTGTAAAACCACCTTCCATGATATCAAAAGAATATCAAAACATCATTCAACTATAAGAAATCTAGTTTATAAACTGTACTATGCTAAAAGTCCTGCTTTAGCACTAGCAAATTTAAATAACATTCTTCTTCATGGTACAGCAAAAGACCTACTCCAAGAAATTGGCTACATCCAGAAAAAATACTTTGGAAGTGAAAGCCATTTACAGAATGAAATAGCTTTAAACCAAATTAGCAACAATTCTACACATGGCAACCTTTTGCTAAACACATACAAAAAAGAAATACTAAAATTTAAAAGTACATCAGCTGAAGTACCAAACCATGTATGTGTATGTTGCCGCAAAACTTGTTATAAACATAACACGAAAACTGTAGACCTATCATATAAAATAGAAGACAATGAAGATTCTAAGTGGTTTGAATTAGCTCTCTACCTTGTAGCAGAAAACAAATACTAAATAAGTGACCCCTTAATACTTTGCAGTTACTGCACTACAAAACTTGACAACAACCAAACTCCTTCATGTGCTATCACAAATAATTTGGAATTATACCCACTACCAAAACCCCTACAACAACTTAATTTATATGAGAGCATCATAATTCAAACAGTACACCCATTTCAAGCAATAATACGCCTTCAACCAAAAACAGTAAAATTACCTCCCTCTGAATTGGTAAAAGGCATTCGTGGAAAAGTAGTTTATTTACCATTAGATCTAAAAGAAAATGTGCATACTGTAGGAGTGCAACGTCCAATGCAGCAATCTTTAATTATCTTGGTAAATGGAGTACCTACAAAAGACAAAAAAATATGGCAACAGCTAGTAGATTTACATAAAGTTAGACAAGCCTTACAATATCTTAAAGAGAATAATGAATATTACAAAAAAATTAATATTGAAGAAAACTTGAACGATACAACTGAAATATTTCAAGAAACACAAGAAGCTGGTCAATTTGAGTTACTAGATCCTGCTACAATATCAAATATGTTAGACCATTATACAATTCATCCTTTTCACTCTAATGACACCATAGAAGATGCACTGGAAACATACCAAATGCGTCAAACAAAAGGATCACCAATCAGCATATGGGAAAAAAGTATAGAAGCACATGCTTTTCCTCTACTCTTTCCTACTGGCAAAGGAGAAAGGTATGATGATAGACCTATTCAAATATCAGCTTCAGAATACCGCTCATTACGGATGTATTCTGAAGATCCCAGATTTAGACAAAGGCCCTCATTACAAGTCAGGCGTTAAGGGTTTAACGGCGCCGTCGGCGCCGTTAACCCTTAACGCCTGATTCACACTTTAACTCCTGCTTTTTGCAGGCGTTAAAGTCCAAGGCGATAAGCGGCCTTGGTGCTAATTACGGCACCGTAATTTACGGTGCCGTAATTAGCGCCTTCCCCATCCCCATTATGCCCTATGGGGCAAAAATGGGAATGGGGAAGGGCAAATGGTGAATGGGGAATTACCGCCCCACTCACCTTGGAATGGGGCGGTAATTCCGCCATCCACCATGGCGGAATCCGGCATGGACCATGGTGCTAATAGCACCATGGTCCACCGCCTGACTTGTAATGAGGGCCCAAATGTGGAATACATATTCCACCTACTCTTTGAAAGTGAACTAGCAACTTTATGTTACGGAGTTGCACACATATTAAAATCAGGATCCCACTTTCAAAATATGACAGCTACACAATTATTACAAAAAGTGCAACAAAACAATGAGGTTTTACAATCAAATATTACAAATCTATTAGCAAATATGCGTGGTACTAAAGAGTACTGGTTTCGCGTCACGGAGATGTACGTTGTATGTTCAGAAACCTTGGCCCACCCACTTGGTTTGTTACATTAAGTTGTGCAGAATATGCATGGGAAGATTTACATGATTTCCTATGCATATCAAATAAAAACAAAACAAACATAGATATACTAACACCAGGAGAACTTTGTTCTTTGGATTCTGTTAATGTTTCAAGATATTTTCACCATCGCTTCATTGCTATGCTACATTTTATTTGTAATAAAACTGTTCCTCCCCTTGGAGAAGTGCAACACTTCTTTTGGAGAAAAGAATACCAAGCCAGAGGAGCACCACATATCCACATGCTTTCATGGATTAAAGATGCTCCTAAATTTGGTCAAGACAGTGATGCCACTGTTTTACAGTTTATTGAAAAATATGTCACTTGTGAAATTCCATCAGAATCCACAAATAGTGATCTTCATGCACAATACTATTTCAAAGACATAAATGTGGCAAATATTGTCATCACAAATACAAAATCAGAGGGAAATACTACACCAAATGCCGATTTGGTTTCCCTAGACCAGTTACAAATACAGGTCAAGTGAACAACCTCATGTCTTCAGTTAGATATAGTGTTAAAGGTAAGTCAACTAAAAATACATATTACATAAAAAGAAAAGAAGAAGAAATTATATCAATGAATATAATGCAATCATTGCCCACTTATGGAACGCAAACATAGATGTGCAGTACATTGCAGACAATTCTACTGCAGTTGCACGATATGTCAGAGCATACTTAACCAAAGCAGAAAAGACAGAGCTCCAAGACCTCTGGAATGACCTGTCATCAGATAAAACAGTGTCTCAGAAATTATACAGCTTCGGCATAAAAATGTTCTCCCATTGAGAATGTGGATCATATGAAGCAGCTGATTGTTTAACTGGTACTGCATTGTATGGTAAATCCGAAAATATAGTATGGCTAAGTCTTGTTCCAGCTAAATCTAGAAAAAGAGTTCTAAAAACATGCAAAGATATAGAAACAATAGCCAAACATGATCCCAACAGCCAAGACATTTTAAGAAAACAATTTATTGAACACATACTACCCAAACAGAAGTAATACTTTGGAAACCATGTGTCTATACCACATAGCCCAAACATACACATACATAAATAATATAAAACCTGATGAAAAAAAAAGGTAAATACAGAGTGACAAACTGTGAAGGCAGCTTAGTTAAACTCACTAAACCAAATTTAATTAATCATATCAAATTGTCATTGAAGACTTCTCAACATAAAGAAATGTATTACATGTCCCTGCTACAACTCTTTAAACCATGGAGAAAAGAAGAAGAAATACTAGAAAACTATGACTCATATGAAGATGTTTTCAAAGCAAATGAAAGCACTATAACTGATGTAAACTTTACACAATACAAAACAATGTTGCACAATGAACAGTAACACGAAGAAGAACTCCAGGCCCAACTAGATAAAGGCACTCCTGACAGTAGTCAACCTTCTGTAACAGGAAGCCAAGAACCACTGGGAGAACCACTAATAATAAATGTGGCAGAATTAGCTATGATAGAAGTAGAAAACACCATTTGTCAGTATGAAGATGAAGAAGACTTAACTATACTACAATCAAAACTAAACAACGAACAATGTAGCATTTTTGAAGAAGTAACAAAACAAATTGCACATGGTGTACAACATGAAAATAAAGAATGTTCCTGCCATAGTTATAAACCTATACTACTGTACGTCAGTGGTGAAGCTGGTTCTGGCAAAACATTCCTAATCAAAATCATCAGTAAATTCCGTCAACAATTGACAAACAACAAACTGTCAGCTGTTGTTACAGCCCCCATAGTTTTAGCTGCCTACAACATAGGTGGTGTCACTTTACACCGATTACTACTATTGCCTGCAGAACACCAGAACAAATTAGACTATTACAAACTTTCTGCAGAAGCTGCAATGGAACTACGCAGAGTATTGAGACAAATGAAAATGCTACTAATAGATGAAGTGAGCACGGTCTCCAACCTAATGTTGGCTTTGATTCACCTCAGATTACAAGAAGTACTGAAAACAAACTATGAAGAGCTCTTTGCAGGAAAACACATTATTGTTTTCGGAGATCTTCTTCAATTGACACAAGAAAAAGGTGAGCCTATTTTTAAAACATTAGGACACAAACTCTGCCGTAAAACTGTTGGCAGCATTGGAAATGTTAACCACTGGCAACATTTCCAATACAGAGAATTAACAGAAAACATGCAGCAATCTGCAGATCTCACTTATGCCAACATCTTAAAAAGTATCAGAGTTGGTAGACTCTCTAAAGAAGCAGAAACACTATTGAAAACCCGGCAAATTAATGCACTTCATGGCGATAATGCATGTGCTACAGATGTTATGGAACAATTAGCCCACAAAAATGTCAATTGTATGGCCTTAATGCCAACTCTTGCAAGCTGTTTCAAATTCAATGAAATAATGTTAAGTAAAGAAATGCAACCAATAATGGAAATTAGCACCACAGACAAAGTAGATGTACATGGTATGACACTACCTATGTGTAACCAAGCCACAACAAGACTAACTAGTTTAGAAAAATCAATCTCAAACACAGCAGGCTTAGAAAAGATATTAAAATTATCCTTAAATTGCAGAGTAATGCTTAAACGTAACCTTGACGTGGACCAATGACTACTTAATGGAGCACTGGGTACAGTTGTTGGTTTATGAATTGTTTCTGCTACTACTTCTGCTTTTTTGCTTACTTCACTTTCCCTGTATATACCCATATTTGTATGTGTTCTTGTCTCTTTGTGTTTTGTCTGTAGTAATGGAATTATGTAATACATGGGTTTTATTAGATACTTATTACATATTTCACAGTACACAAAACTCTAATAAGAAAACAATTATCATTTCATTATTCAACATATCAACATTATGAATATTATACCTTCATCATTTATGCTGCACACAATGCTATGTTTCTGCATGAGTAGCTTAGTATACTAGATAGAACCTCATAATAGAATGCTATTTATGTCGATGCATTGTTTAATGCACTAATTAGCTTATGATATTTAGTGCAATGGTCCTTGACACATTTTTATCAACATTATAATAAGGATTCCTTGTACACACATTTCATGAACAGTAAATACACATGTGATGTCATCAGTGATGTCATCAATGACATTTTTGATGTCATAGTTAATGTCGTGGGTGTTAGTCTTAGCAGTGCACGGTGGTGGCGTGAGTTATGGTTGCTTAGCTTACCATAACTGGTGAATTTCAAGGGTTTTTCGGTTTTACTTGGAATCACAACGTCCCTTTATTAAAGTTTTTTCACTGAATTTCATAGGTTTTTAGTAGCGCAACTTAACCATAACGTCCCTTTAACAAAGTTTTTTCACTGAATATACATTTAACATATATATTTTTTTTGTACTTTTGTACAGATCCTACCAAAATAAAAAGTACTACAGAAAAAGCTGTTATGGATAAGACTCTTCACAGCATAGAAGAAAAAATGGATCTACTGTTGGCAAATTTTAATAATTAAAAGAACTTTGTGGAAGATCATTTTAAACAAAAAACCACGTACCATTGTCCCACATGTACCTGTGCCCCTCACCATATCGCAGTCAATTATCCCCAAACCCTCTCCATGAACCAAAACGTTTTGATGAGACTTCCATCCCTTCTTCACCTCATACAAATCCTGTTGAAACCCTTAATTCTACTGTGTTTGTTTCAGTTTCTCCCTTACCTTCTCTGTCATAAATTAATCATACATGTTAAATAAAGTTAAATTTGTATATTGTGTTCTAATTCATTTCATGTTTTTTTTTTAAAAAAAGCAATTTAGGTGTCCGCGGACTGTCCGTATTGTTCACAGACAAGTTGAAACTGTTCTAAGAACACAAGCTGCCTCCTGAAATGTTCGTCAATGGATGAAATTGGGGTGTCCTGACGACGCTGTCCGTGTTGTTCGTTGGCAAAATGAAAGTGTTCTTAGAACATATTATGTGTCCTGGGATGTTCGTAAATAAACAAAATGTGAGTGTCCTGAGGACGATATGCCTGTCTGTATTGTTTGCAAGCAAGTTCAAACTGTTCTAAGAACACATGAGGTGTCCTGAAATGTTCGTAAATAAATGAAATAGGGGTGTCCTTAGAACACTATACCTGCCCGTAATGTTTGTATGCAAGTTGAAACTGTTCCAGGAACAAATGCAGTGTCCTGAAATGTTCATAAATAAACAAAATAGGGGTGTCCTGAGAACGGTATGCCTGTCCGTTTTGTTCATAGGCAGGTTGAAACTGTTCTAAGAACACATCATGTGCCTCATTACAACCCAGGCGCCGTTATCCCTTAACGCCTGATTACCATGTTAACGCCTGCTTTTAGCAAGCCTTGCAATATCTAAAAGAGAATAATGAATACTACAAAGAAATTAATATTGAAGAAAACTTGAAGGATACAACTGAAATAATTCAAGAGACACAAGAAGCTGGTCAATTTGAGCTCCTAGATCCTGCTACAATATCAAATACTTTAGACCATTATACAATTCATCCATTGCACTCGAATGACACCATAGAAGATGCACTAGAAACGTACCAAATGCGTCAAACAAAAGGATGACCAATCAGAATATGGGAAAAAAGTATAGAAGCATGTGCGTTTCCTCTACTCTTTCCTACTGACAAAGGAGGAAGGTACGATGATAGATCTATTCAAATATCAGCATCAGAATACCGCTCATTAACGATGTATTCTGAAGATCCCAGATTTAGACAAAATGTGGAATACATATTCCACCAACTCTTTGAAAGTGAACTAGCAACTTTATGTTACGGAGTTGCACACACATTAAAATCAGGAACTCACTTTCAAAATATGTCAGCTGCACAATTATTACAAAAAGTGAAACAAAAAGATGAGGTTTTACAATCAAATATTACAAATCTATTAGCAAATATGCGTGGTACTAAAGAGTACTGGTTTCGACGTCATGGAGATGTACGTTGTATGATGAGAAACCTTGGTCCATCCACTTGGTTTGTTACATTAAGTTGTGCAGAATATGCATGGGAAGATTTATATGATGTCCTGCGTATATCAAACAAAAACAAAACAAACATAGATATACTAACACCTGGAGAACTTTGTTCTCTGGATCCTGTTAATGTTTCAAGATATCCTGTTAATGTTTCAAGATATTTTCACCATCACTTCATTGCTATGCTACACTTCATTTGTAATAAAACTGTTCCTCCCCTTGGACAAGTGCAACACTTCTTTTGGAGAAAAGAATACCAAGCCAGAGGAGCACCACATATCCACATGCTTTTATGGATTAAACATGCTCCTAAATTTGGTGAAGACAGTGATGCCACTGTTTTACAGTTTATTGAAAAATATGTCACTTGTGAAATTCCATCTGAAGCCACAAATAGTGATCTTCATGCACACATTTTACAATTTCAAAGACACAAATGTGGCAAATATTGTCGTCGCAAATACAAAAACAAAGGGAAATACTACACCAAATGCCGCTTTGGTTTCCCTAGACCGGTTACAAATACAGGTCAAGTGAACAACCTCATGTCTAAAGTTAGATATAGTGTTAAAAATAAGTCACCTAAAAACACATATTACATAAAAAGAACAGAAGAAGAAAAATATATCAATGATTACAATGCAATAATTGCCCACTTATGGAATGCAAACATAGATGTGCAGTACATTGCAGACAATTCCACTGCAGTTGCACGATATGTTACAGCATACTTAACCAAAGCAGAAAAAAAAGAGCTCCAAGACCTCTGGAATGACCTGTCCTCAGACAAAACAGTGTCTCAGAAATTATACAGCTTGGGCATAAAAATACTCTCCCATAGAGAATGTGGATCCTATGAAGCAGCAGATGGTTTAACTGGTACTGCATTGCATGGTAAATCTGAAAATATAGTATGGCTAAGTCTTGGTCCTGCTAAATGTAGAAAAAAAGTTCTAAAATCATACGAAGATATAGAAACAATAGCCAAACATGATCCCAACAGCCAAGACATTTTAAGAAAACAAATTTATTGGACACATACTACCCAAACAGAAGTAATAATTTGGAAACCATGTGTCTACACCACATAGCCCAAAACTTCACATACAAAAATAATATAAAACCCGATGAAAAAAAGGTAAATACAGAGTGACAAACTGTGAAGGCAGACATTCTGTTGGGTGTCTCCCAGTGCACAATGACAGCATCTGTCAACACAATCCGCCAATCCAAAAAATTCGCCAATGCTAACTGAATCACTCCCTTCACAGATCTATTAGCACGCTCCACCAACTCATTGGCCCTCATTACGACCCTGGCGGTAAGTGAAAAACGATTCCGGTAAAGGATTACCGGCATCGCTTACCGCTAGGTCCTATTATGATCTGAGGAAGTGCAATTAGCGGCACCGTAGTTAACGGTGTCGCTAAAAGCACCAAGGGCGCGGGCACACAACCCCCCATGCCGGAAATAGCAGCATGGCGTATATAGGGGAACATCGCGAGTCGAGCAGACATGCTCTTAACGCCCTTGCGTAGGCCGTAAAGTACCTTACCGCCATGGTGCTAATACCGCCATCGCGGACCAACCGTAAATGGCCATGTGCAGTGTTCCCAGCTGTCACAGGTGCACACAATCAGCACAGGTGGAGGCAATACAGACTGGCCAAGTACAAAAGGAGCACACCCCACCCCTTTCCACACTCCACAATGATTCCAATACGACTAGCAATGTTGGGGCTGGAGGACCTGATTGCAATGGAAGCGCTACAGCAACAACAACTATTACAACAACAGGCAGCACAGAGGAGATGCAGGAGGAGAAGGAGGGCAAGGCAGGGCCAGCAAGCCCCACCAGCACAGCCAGTGATACCACGCAGGCAGCCCCCAATCCCACGCATGAGAGCCAGTCCATTCAACCTCACTGCTGAGCAGATCCACACCCTGTACCGTTTGGACCGGGACCCCATCACCACCATTGTGGACATGATACACAACGACATCGTCAGCATGATTGAAACACCCACCGCCACCCCCCCCCACTGAAGGTAGTGTCCGTGCTCCACTTCCTGGCCACAGGCACCTACCAGCACACAGTGGAGCACTTGCATGGCATTTCACAACCATTATTCTCACGTACGCTGAACCAAGTGCTCAATGCCCTCCTCAAGCACACAGACGACTACATTACCTTACCACGGACTGCCCAGGAGATGGCAAACACCAAAGTGGGTTTCCATGCACTGGCCGGCATACCTGGTTGCATTGGTGCCATCGACTGCACCCATGTGGAATTGGTTGTCCCACATGCCATGGAGGAGCGTACCGCAACCGTAAGCAATACCACTCAATCAACGTAAAATGGTATGCGACTCTAACAGGATCATCACACATTGTTGTGCCCGATACCCTGGATCAACCCATGATTAAATGGTCCTGCGGAACTCGACAATACCATGCTACATGGAGCGACATGTAGGGCCGAGATCCTGGCTACTTGGTGAGTCTCATGTCATGGCCATGGAATTGTGAAGTGGATAGGTGACTGACGTACCAATGCATGCTTTACCTGGCTGACAGGGGGGGGGGGGATGCATACTTCATCTGGCTGACGGGGGGAGGATGCATACTTCATCTGGCTGCCAGGGGGGGATGCATACTTCATCTGGCTGACAGGGGGGGAAGGATGCATACTTCATCTGGCTGACAGGGGGGGAGGATGCATACTTCATCCGGCTGACAGGGGGGAAGGATGCATACTTCATCTGGCTGACAGGGGGGAAGGATGCATACTTCATCTGGCTGACAGGGGGGAAGGATGCATACTTCATCTGGCTGACAGGGGGGGATGCATACTTCATGTGGCTGCGATGGAGCCAGCTCATACCCTAAAGGAGTCCAGACTTTAGCTGACACCTGACCACATAATGCCAAATGTAGGCAGCCCTACCATGTGAATGAAGATGTGTCCCAACCATGACCCAACCAAATGGATGCGCACTGTACAAAATCAGACCGCATCCACCTCAAAGAAATGCACCTACATGCAATTACTTCAGCCAATACACAGCACCAAACACCATCAACTGGAAGGGCAGTCCACCATAACTGCGCACAAAGGAGCCACATGACGGACATGAACATCAAAACAACAATACATGGACACAGAGGCCCAAATGAATTGCATAACAACATTTGAAGTGCTCAGTGAGGTCATCATGAGGCTGACAACAATGGTGCCATGATGAGAGAATTGATAACTCATGGCCATCGGCCAGATCACCAAAACAACCGCTATGTACTAACACAGTGAATGGGCACTCATAAGGTACTGGACCCCCCTGCATACAGTGGTTGAAGGCATGCAAAAAGGTCCATAAGAGGAATACACATATAGCGGTCACATTGTGTGACTCCATTCGTGCATGGAAATGGGGATCAAAGTAAGAGATGAATGCATGCTATGGTGTCACGTCATGATTTGAAATCTGATGTCATGACTGACACATACATTGTTGCCCACATACAGGTGATGCCAGGCTATCCTTTGAAGAGGTGGCTCCTTACCCCAGTTCGGAACCCACAGAACCGGCACAAGGAGGACTTTAATCGTGCACATACACAAACCCGTGTGGTGATTGAGCAGACATTTGGCCTCTTGAAGGCACAGTTTCGCTGCCTCAGCAGGGTGATTGAGCAGACATTTGGCCTCTTGAAGGCACAGTTTCGCTGCCTCAGCAGGTCTGGTGGGGCACTGTACCGCCATGAGAAGGTGGCAAAGATCGTCATGGCATGTGTAATGCTACACAATATGTGCATCAGACGGAATGTGCCCCTGCCCCTTGACGCTGAACTGCAACCACCTGACGATGAGGATGATGAGGGTGGGGATGGGGCAGCACCTCAGGGAGGAAGCGATGCACAGGAGGGACGTGCCATGCGTCAGACTCTCATTAACCAATGATTCTAGCACACATGGATGGTGGGCGTCACATGAAGATGGCACTTGGGGCACTGTGTGTGTCTGGGACATGCACACTGTGGACTGTTCACCAATAAAGCACACGTACACAATGAGCAATGTCCACACATGTGATTTGTGCATAACCAAAAAGTGTATTGAAATTGTGATTTGAATGAACACACCCCATCCCCCCCTCAACTCCCCAACACACCCCATGCCCCCTCCCCCCTCAACTCCCCAACACACCCCATTCCCCCTCCCCCCTCAACTCCCCAACACACCCCATCCCCCCTGCCCCTCAACTCCCCAACACACCCCATCCCCCTCCCTGTCAACTTCCCACAAAAGTGTGTGGATGCATCAGATCCAGATCTGCGGATGGGGCTGGATGGGGCAGAACTGGCAGCCGAGGAGGTACTTGGCCCCTCACAAGGATGCATGTCCCTCAAAACCTGAATAAGGTTTGTGAGCACATGCCGCACCGCGGCTAATTCCATACATATGTCCTTGGTTGAGGATTCTGTTGCCGCCTTCACTGTATCAGCACATTTTTGCATTTCGGCCCTAGCACTCCCACATTCGGCCACATGCTGGTTCATCAGTGAGGACAGTTGTTGTTGCCGCTGGATTATCTGTTCCATTGACTCCTGTTTCTCTGGGCCGACGAGGATGCCAGTGGAGTGTCGAATGTGCTGCTCCCCTCCTGCACATTTTCAACTGGGGATGGAGTGGCTGGCCAAGAGTTATCAGGGGATTGACCCTGTATGCCTGCAGCCTGCAGGCTGCATGGGGACAGGTAGGGGGAATGAAGGTGGCCAGTGGGGGGACTTACAAATACATCTGCATTCCCTGCATCATCGTCCGAGCCACCTGCGGTGGCAGCAGTCTCGCCCATTGTGCTGCTTCCGGCAGAACCAGTGCCTTCGTTGGGCAACACTTGCTGGGTGCCTGATGCTGGTGCTACCATGGTGCTTGGCCAGGTGGACATCTGTGACCCGGCCTGTGTTGTCACTGATGATTTTGGCTGCTGAGGGATTTTGATTTTTACAGCAGAGGTGGAGGGTTGTTGTGTGGGGACATCGGGCCTGGCTTTCTTTGCAGGTGTGGTGGCAGTGTCTTCCTCGTCACTGTTCGAATGAGAGCCTGTGGTGGAGCAAAGGGGGGAAAGGGTTAGTGATGCCTCTGTGGACTTTGAGCAGGAATTGTGATAGCTGCATTCAATTTGATTTCTACATGTTGCACGTTGGAGACAGTGATAAACTTGTAGGTGGTATAAGCATGCAGGCATGTGTGTGGCTACGGGAAGGGTGTGCATACTGCATGTGTACAAGGTGGAGGTCAGAACTGCCTGTTGGCAGTATTGTGCAGATGTGTTGTGTTAACCCTGTCAGGCATCATTGCAATTCCCATCAAAGTGGACTTCAGTGACTTTGGCATGGCTGGATTTGGGGCACCTACCTGCGTCACATGAGGTTGGGGCTCCTCTCTCCATGTCTCCGACCCACTCGATACATTCGGTGCCAATGAGTGCGGCATATGTCTCCTCCCATGGCCGCATTTTTATTGGGGACTGTGCTCCTCCACCAGTTTCCATGGCCAGGTTTCTGTTAGCAGAAAGAATGCTCCTTACACGGAGCCGTAGGTCATCCCACCCCTTCCTGCACTGTCGTGCATTGCGGGGTGTAGTGCCAACTGCACTTACCCTCTGTGCAACCATGGCCCATATGGCCTTCTTACAGGCTATTGCTGGCCTTGTCATCTCAGTGGAGAACACCACATCTGCGTGTTCCTGAAGTGTGTCGGCCAACATGTTCAGCTCCTCCTTAGAGAAGCGCTCCTGCCGCAGCAGCTCTCCACTTTTTTTAACAACGTTTGGCATTGTGGTGAAGGATTGATGTAGAGGAAGGTTTGCCGAGGTTGTGGGGGTCAGGTGTCCACTGGTTGCGGCGGATGGCAATGGATTGTGTTTTTGAAGATGGCCGCCATGCTCTTTCCCATTCATGTGCGTTGACGCAACTTCTGGATCCGCTTATTTGCGGTCAAAGCTAATAGTGGTCCCCGCTATTTGCGGTCGCCGCTAATGGCGGTGATTGTTTATATCGATGGCTGAGGTGGCGGACGCGCTATTTGCACGGCATAAGATGCCGGTAAGTGGCGTTTTTAGTGCTTTACCGTCATGGCGGTTGTTACATTATCGGCATGGCGCAATGCTTGTGCCCGAGAGGTCATAATGTGCCGCTTTTAGCGCTATATGGCCAGCACGGACACGTTGATTGCGCCATGCCGGTAATGTCCGCAAATTACCGCCAGGGTCGTAATGAGGGCCATTGTCCCTTGGGCTCTGCAATTCCATCCTGTGATCTGTATCCCCCTCTCCCTCCAAAAATCCGACATCTCCTGCGGGATGAACTGCACACTGTTTTCAGTGACAAAGCTCTCCGGCGAACCCTCCCTGCCGAAAACGACTTTAAGAAACTTCATCACTGAACCAGTCGTAACAGAACACACAGTGGTAAACTCAGTCCACCTGGAAATGTAATCAATCAAAGCAAAAATGAACCTGTCCCCCTCATCTAAGACATCAAAAGGTGCCATTATATCCAGCGCAACTTAGCTTCAAACCTTGTCTGGAATCACAACCGGATGCACAGGCTGCGTCCTGACCACCTGGCTCTTGTCACTCACAGCACTCTCCACTTCACTGTCCATCACAAGGACACCAGTAACACTCCCTCAACCTCTTCTTGGTCAATGTGTGCCCCAAATGCCCCATGGGCTAATGTCACCAGCCTACCACGTACACTGGCCAGGGGCACCAACCTGTCCCCTTTCGTCACACACCCCTGGCACTCTCCGCAAGTTCATTGGCAACTGGTCTCCAGGTCACGCAAAACCCTGGACGCAACATACTCCCACTCCTGCCACTATGGCAATACAGCTGCTAGACCAACTTCTCTAGCATCGACAGTCAAAACAGTCTTGAACTTGACATCAAACATTGACAGAGAAGGAGCCTCATCCACTCTCTTCCTCACACTCTAAAACTCCCATTGACATTCATCTGTCCACTCAAACTTCACATGCTTCTTGAGTAACTCCCTCATGCAAACAGTCTTCTCTGCATGCCGTGGAATTAACTTTATGTAAAAGTCAGCCATCCCTAGAAAAGACCACAGCTGTTTCTTTGATCGTGGGACAGACGCACCGTTCAGCCCATCAAAAAATGTTGTTTGCCCTGATTCCATCCGCATCAAGGGTGTGGCCCAAATAGGTAATGCATCACACTTTTAACTGGCACTTTGCAATTTTCAGTGTCAACTCCTTATCCTGCAGGACTAACAACACCCAATTAACCCTCTGATTGTGTTCATCCTCCATCTTCCACCACACCAGGATATCAACTAGAAAATATTTCACCGCTGCAGCCAGGGCACCAAACAATTCTTGCATCAAATGCTGAAACACTGCTGCTGCGGAAACCATCCCAAATGGCATCCTGCAGAACAAGAAAGCCCCAAATGGTGTCACAAAGGAAGTCAAAAGGCATAAGGACTCATGCAACTGAATCTTATGGTAGACAGAAGATAAATCCAATCTGGAAAACCATGATGCTTGGCCCATTGCAGTTAGCAGCTTGTTGATGTTCAGGAGAGGGTATCAGTCAACCGAGATATTACTGTTCATATCCTTCAAGTCAACACACATCCTTAGGCCCCCATCCTGGTTCCTCACCAACACTGCTGGTGATAGCCACTCTGATGACTCAATCGCTACAATAACCCTGTGCTGCATCAGCTTGTTCAACTCCGCCTTGAGGCCCTCTCAAGCAAAAATGGGTACATTTCTCACTCTGTGAGCAACCAGTGTCCCTCCCTTCTTCAGCATGATCTTGTGTGTGAACCTCTTCAACTTTCTTCGCTGGTCGCTGAAAATGGTCGGATACCTAGCCTTGAGGCTTTCTTAGACATTTGTCCCTCCGCCTCCACAAACAATACAGGCACAGCCCTTCCCGGGTATATCTGGATGTCCAACATCACCTGCTCATCCCAGCCAAGGACACTAGCTCCAGCCAGATACAAGTTCCTCTTCATTTGTCTCCCTTTGAATTGGATGTGAGCCCATTTGTACACCAACACAGTGATGGGAATCTGTCCATAGGCACTGGGATTCATGTACGGTGACACAAGCATCTCCACCGACTTCTTAAAGGTCTCTTTAAACAACTCAGGAGACACCAAATTGTATTGGGACCCTGAGTATAGCATCATTTTGATGTCCAAACCAATCATGTCACCACCTCGAACAGTTCCTACTTCTTCTCCACTTGTACATGGAGCAACACCCTCTCCTCTGCTACTGGGACCCTCAACTCATCTGGTTCTTCAACCAAATTGACACTTTCTTTCAGTGGTCATGAGCCTTCTTTGAGCGCTCTGCCGTGTCTTGCAAAGTGTCACTTCGTGCCACACCACCCACAACCCATGGACAGGGCCGGGCAGCCTCTGGCACCTGTGGAGTGACTGTTCCATCCACATCTATTGTAGCTAGGCTTAGTTCCAGCATTGGGTTGGCCTTCTGTCCTGTTGTGGTCGGGTTTCCCCACCTCCACCTTCTTCATTGGGTACACAGCCTGCACCACCAGCCCTCCAGTGTTAACTTGCACACCCGCTCCATGCATCATCACCCTAATACTCTTAGCAGACTTCTCAATTGCTCAGCCCATATTCATTGCTTTCTCCAGGGAGGAATCCCTTTCAATCCACAGTGCCTCCCTTATCGTCGTGCTACATGTGCCTATAATTATGCGGTACGTTTTGTATTCGTCCAACACCCCTGTGAAACTACGTCGCTATCTGGTTTCTGAGAGCCGTTACGTAACTGTCCATGGAACCGTCCGAGCCTCGAACTCTCAAGAAAAAAATGTACCTCTCCAAAACAACATTCACCATCTTCTAAAAGTGTTTTGACAGCTTCAGTGAGGTGGTCTCATAAGCAGACACCACCCTGTTTCCACCTTCAGCCTCTACGGTGACCTGTTTACCTGGCAAATGTCTGAAAATGTGCAGGCCCTCCATCCCCAAATAATTTATAAGTGTTGCCTGCTTCAGGTCATTGGTGTAACTCACACCACCCGCTACCATGAGGAAGACCATGAAAGAGTCCAACCACAGTTCCCAGGGTATTGCTGGCTCCCCAGGACTGAGCAAGTTGGAAGGAGGGGGCATCACATGTGTGCTCTGCTGAAGACTTATGGTCACAGAAAGCAGCTGCGAAGATTCCAAACATGCCTGTTAATCCAAAAGTGCAGCTTCCTCTCCCAACAGAGCTAAAACATAAAAATGAAGAAATAAAATGTATATATTATTTTTTTCCATCCTACTGTAATGAGGAAGATGGTAAAGAGCAACCATCTGAGCTCCCAGAAATGTATGCTGTTAACCCTGGCAACCAACATTGCTTCCACGCCGTCCTACAGCGATGGGTCCATCCTTCTAATATCTCCATTGTGCTGCTATACTCGCGTGCATCGCTCGGGCTCTCCCGCCCACCCCCCAATTTCTTACAGGGAGTGAAAGTCCTCCTGCCCACTCCTGCGTCAAGCAGAAGCGGCCACCGCCATGAGCCACCCACAGTAGCAGGTCCCTACCATGCAGACCTGCCACCACCGGATGCGCCCTCCAAAGCATACACTGATAGGCCTGTTGTTGTGAGGTGCCATGAGCCAAAAGTGGGCTACAAGCTCGTCGCCAATATAAAGTCAAACGGGGAAGAAGAGGGGGACAACGGTGGTAAGCTATTTCTGTGACACTCCAGAGTTTATTGAATAACCTGTTGCATGAACCAAAAGGAAACGTTCTTAGAAAGGAAGACAGAAAGGTGCTGTGATGAATCAACTTCTGGGGTACCAGTGGTCCAGGTGTGAATGTCGGTTTCTAAACCACCATTTAGCCCCACACCTCTAATACATCAGAATGGATCCAAACAGATTGGAATAACAAGCACATTTTAAACCCCCTTGTCCAATTTTGGTAACGTGGGCAGAATGGCAGGCATATCTGCAAAAGGTTGTGGATCATTGGTTAGTTGCAACATTATTGCCCAGTGATAAAAGGGACTGTCCAGTCAAGGTTGTATCAAAAATATCTACTTTGTTTATATCACAACAGGCAGTTCTAACAACACTACGAAATACAACCCACCCTGTAAATGAATGCAGAGGATAGACAGCTTCAAAAAAGGAAAAAGGATGCACTCTGCATACTGACAGGAGGGTCGCCGGTATGGTTAGTAACCACAACAATTTAAGGTTACTTATCTTCAGCACAGAAGGAGCAAAGGGTCATACTGTATCTTTAGGGGCCTTCTGGGGAAGACCACGGGGGCCGAACCATAATGTACTTTGAGCTGAAGGTGTTCTTGCTACTCGACAGGGTCCAGTCAGCTTCAGGGCGCTTTGCAGGCTTCTGGGCCAGAGTTTCAGATTGGAGTCAGCTGCTGGTTTCAGGCAGCAAGATGGTTCGGTGAGCGAAGCTGGATGAATGGCTGCTTTCTAGCCTATACATTGACTCCGGGTTAGGAATAGTTGTCTCAGTGCTGATCAGTGGATCTGAAGCACTGGTCGAGACATCTCGGATGTCTTTAAGGTACGGCGGATTGACAATAGTCAGCGTTGCCATCAGTTGCAGATCGACAAACTTGACAGGCTCAAAAATGTCCTTTAAGGCAAATGTAGGTAGATCCTCATCAAGCCACTTCTCGCAGCTTCTCCAATGGGTTTGTGTTGCACTTTGAGGCGGTCAGCCCACAGCTGTGGAGCGTGTTGCAGGCAGCTGCCTTGTCCTTGGTTGTAGATTCAGAGACCTTCTGGGTCTTCCTATCCAGGAATCTGGCTAAAGAGCCGAGCAGGGCATGCTATGTGCTGGCGGGTACCGGTTCTGGGGCAGCTGGAGGGTCCCCTAAGTTCTGTATCTCCCTCTGTTTCCTGGGAGATGTTTATGGGAGGGATATCTTGCTTCCCTCCTTGGATCTCTTGGCCTTCCTTTACTGGCAGAATATGTAAGGCAGACTACCTTGAGCCAAGGTCCAAGGTTGAGTTTGTCTTGCTGCTTCTTGTGAAGTCTTCAGATTATATGCTTAAAGAGGGGCTCTGGCCCTCTTTTAAAGACAAGTGGGCCATGATGATTGTTGTAGGCTAATCCTACATTAATGATCCAATACTGTGGTCCCTACCAACAATCTCCTGCATGCATGAAGTCATAACCAGAGGGCTTTACAATAGGAAAGGTATGGGGTGAAAACAGGAAAAAGGTGTGCCCAGAACTAAAATGATGGAAACCTTCTCTCAGCAGAAAGATAATAAGTCCCACGCATGTTCCTTTCTGTCATTGATCAAAATGTATCTCTGTTTAATGCTCCTCTGTATGTGGTCACTGTTAAAGTGGCAGGTCTCCTTTGAAGCTGTGGCGAGAAAAGACTTTCCTCCCCCTGCCATCCACATTCATGTACCTTATGAATGAGGTAACCCTAGCGGGGTGGCTTAGTGTAAACAGCGGTCCAAGACATGACAGCTCACTGTTATTGATACTGAGGGCAAGAGCAGGCTTCAGGTTGAAACACTTACATATGAAAGGTTGTTGGGTTTCCTGTCTCCTTTGTTAACCTCTGCAGCCAGGCCCCATTTGAGCCTGTTTGCTGTACCATCTATTTGTATATTAATCGCTGCCACTGGCTGCAGGGCCTAACAAAAGAGCCAGGCGGATCCATGCAGCTTTTGTTAATTAATCAGGCTGGCCATGGCAGGGAGAAGCTGTCATGGTCATGAGGTCAGGGGCACAGGCATGCAGGGGTCGCATGCACAAGAGACTTGGGTGGACACTGTCCTGGCGCCTTTGGCGCCAGGCTCATGAACAAAAGTAAACAAGAACATCCATTTAACACCATAAGAGTTTTATTATGGACATATCACTTCAGATGCATTAACCTTGAACATTCCATCCATTAAGCATGATGCATCAACCTTGAACATTCCATCCATTAAGCAGCCCCAAGTGTGTTCTTGGGTGTGGCTGCTTATGGATTGCCTTTGCACATGCTCACTCTCTAGGAGTGGCAGGGTGTGGCTGGTAGACCGGCCCTAATGGGCGTGCCCACGATCACAACTATATAAGGTGCACCGATCATTAAGACAGACGCTTTGCGTTATTCTGCACTTGCAAGCAGCATAACACTCACTGTCGCCTGAGGTCAGACTTACCTTTGAAGATCCTGCTTCCTGGACATCCTGCATCCAGCCAGCATACTTACCAACTGGGGGAAGCTGTTCTTACCTGTATAACTCTTCGGCAAACCAATTATTCATCTTTACACTTTCCGGAATGCCAAAATCTTCATCTTGGCACCACAGCACGATACGCTCCATCGTCGACAGCAGCGCCTGCAAGGAAAAACAGAAGACAAGGTTAGACATCGAAAAAACAGTCCGTTTAAGGTTGCGCTTTGCCATACTTCACGCCTTCCCTTAAACCATCACTTACCTGCTGTCGAGCATTGTGGTTGCAACCATCTTCCATCAGGCCGCGTCTCGCGTCTCACAGCTGCATTGAGGCTGCATTTCCATCTAAGGGATGAAAATAAATTGGAGCAACATATACAGACATTAAAGAGAAAAAACAGCATCACAAGAGTTCAAGAAAGACTTACCAATCATAAGGAGAAGCATAGTCGCAGATGGACTGGACTAATCCTTATTTGGGATCAGTGAAGGAACTAGATCCCATTCGACATGCCCCTGCCAGAAGTAGCAGGACGGAGAGCTTATCTTCCATCATTCACAGGAGCAGTATCACTAGGTACCACCGCTGTCAGCTTTTCTACTGAGGGAGAGGTCTGAAGGGGTGATTAGTTCAGGGAGGGCTACAACTGTGCCCCAACGCCTAACATATGCATTTCAAAGCAGTAATGATAATAGAATTGAAATGCCATTCATGGGTATGTGCAGATTGTTCAGAACATAGTATTTCAGGCATGCATTTTGGCTGCAGACAATGGGGGGTCATTAGGAGTGCGGCGGTAAGGGGTTAACGGCACAGGTAAGGATGCCGATGCCGCTAACCCCTCACCGCCGCATTATGAGGTCCCTTAGTGGGAGCCGCTAAAGGACCAGGGAGCTAATAATGAGCCCGTTAACGGGCCCATTAGTAGCTTTCTCCCCATTCCCATTTAGCCCTATGGGGGCTCGAATGGGAATGGGGATGGGTATTTTGAATGGGGATTTACCGGGTACTCCAGGGTTGGAATGATCCGGTAAGTCCCCATTCAAGGAACCCGGACACGAGTTTGGAGGCAGCCATGGCGCTAATAGCACCATGGCTACCTCCAAACTCGTAATGACCCAATTGATTAGCCATTTCTGAACAGGATGCATGCACAGTGCGAAATCCCTATAAAAAAGTCTTGTGTTTTCTCATGCACATGGATCTGCGGTGCTGGACATGTGTCTGTCCTCCAGGTTCTTGGCAGTGCATGGCTAGTGAGTTATGAGAGAACGGCCATTGAAGCAGGTGATATGTAGAGGGAAAACAACACAGAGACGCCTCATACTCACATTTGGATTTCAATGGAACCCTGCCATTACCTTCAAGCTGCATTTCAAGAAGGGCAGCACTATTATTAAAGTAAAGGGGAGATGGAAATCCAGGTGTGCGAACCTTGAAGTGCAAAACATATATAAAGGTCAGATGAGGCTTCAGAAGTTAAAATATTTAGACTATATTATCAAGCATGAAACCATTTACTAATATTGATATAGAATGATTCCTTGTGCATTTTCTTGTGATAATCGGTCTTCTTCCAAATTGTGTACTTTTGCCTTGAGCCTGAAATGCCTGTTTTATAAATGGTCGAAAACCGCTTGACAATGTCTGCGAAAAATGTCAATTTATATCATTAGCAATTCGTAATAAAGGGACACGAGTTTCGAGCATACCACCCAACTATAGCAAGCGACCACCTTGGTTGCCAACTAAGGACCCCTCTATCTAATGTGTGTTCCCTAGGAACATTGCGCATGCAGTCTTGCTTTGCAGTGAATGCACTTTGGTTTACTATTACAGAAGGGGGCATATGCACATTATTCAATACGGAATGTGCACCCACTACATTTGTGTTTGTGTGGGGGACGGTCCCTTATTTGAATGCGGTGTACACTGAGCAAATCCTTTTGCACGTCCGCATGCAGATATTGTTAAACCGTGCTTGAGTATGTGTGTGAGTTATCCGCAGGTGGCACACATGCACTCACACCCCAGAATACCATTTTGAAGATGGCAAGAAGATCCCTGCAACACTAAATGTTGCACAATCACCATTGGTTTCAGTTAAGGACTACACCTCGCCCTGTGGGATTAACTTCCCACCTTCAAATGTGTTTATGGTGTTGAATCTCATGAATACTGAGCAATGCTGTGGGTTACGACTATAATCACCACGAGAAGCAAGCAAGCTGCCCCTGAGTGTGGTAGTGCACTGGGGAGAAGCATCGTCTCTCATTAATGGGATGCAAAACCACACGCAGCATGTGTGCCCTGTGCTGGGTGCTAATTTACGGTTTGGAAAATCTGGCGCCAGAAATGGAGACATGACACTGGAAAGTGTTGCATTCTGCCCCTCCTGGGAGAATGGTAGCTCCCAGCATGTTGTCAGGCGTCACGTGGCTGTAGCCACGTCACCATCATAATAAAGGTACCGAGCCGCTTCCGGCTCGGCAGTCACACCATACTCTGGCTCCGGTGAGGTTCTTTCGTGCGCCTGCCTGGCGCAACACTTTGTGGTGTAGGCCCAAGGACCGGGCCCACCACGAGGCTGGCGCCCCTGCTGGGCAACGCCGACCTCCACCATCTGCCCGCCATGTGATCATGGCAATTGGGGACGACCCCGGCCTGGGTGCCCCGAGTGCCGGGGCCGACGTGTGCTGGGTGCCCCAGCCCAGTGTGGGCTCCAGTGACCAGGAGCGCAGTGGGGTGATCCCCACTGCCTTACCCGTGGCGTGATCACTGCCTTGAGTATACGTCGGGTGATCCCGACCTGTGTTTGGGGCTGCCCGGTGATCCAGAGCAGCCCCCCTAACAATGGCAACGAGGGCTGGAGCCCTATGCGTGTGGCGGTGTCGGCCGCTCAGAGGGCTGTCCAGGGCCTGTGCTGCTGAGGGGCACGGCCCGCCTGGTGCCCATTGGGTGGACGCGGCGTCGGCTGCTGGAGGGGTGGTCCTGGGTCGCCTGGTGCCCCAAAATGGTGGAGGCCTCGGCCGCACTCCATGCGGGTGTGGCCACAGCGCCGAAGCCTGCTCTGAGGAGCGGGCGGTGGTGAAAAACTGTAAATGGGGGCCACTGAACAGCTGAGGCGACCCCAAACATCGAGCGGCATCGGCCGCAGCACTAAGGATGTTCTGGGGCCGCCAAACAGCTGAGGTGGCCCCCAGAGAGTGTGGCGCTCTGGCCCTTTTGGCCCTGGGGGTGAGGGAATATGCTGGCAGCTATCCTGCAGCGTGGAGGAGCTTCCCTTCCCCCACCATGGAGGCAGCCTCGGCCGCAGCAACAGAGCGGCCCCTCCCCCACCGGAGCGGCTGCCAGGCGGCGTTTGCCGTGGATGGGGAGGTGGAAGCCTTTTCCCCCATCACCAACACGAGGCGGGCCCACCACCAACTGGCCCGCAAGAACAGAGGAAGCTCCGGAGTGGAGCAAATAAAAGAATAGGGCGCGCCCCCCCTCTGTGAGCGGCAACAAAGGGGGAGCGGCCCTCCCCACGGCCATATATGCGGCATCCGCTGCATGGAGAGGCAGCGCTGCCCCTCTCCCACCCAGAGGACAGGGCGAGGGGTGCCGAGAAGAAAACAAGAGGAGGTGGCGGGCCCAAATCCAACTGGGCTCTCAAGAAGGAAAGATGAGGCGGGCCCAAAGCCAGCTGGGCGCGGAAGCGGAGGACAGCAGAGCCCTGCGGCAGGCCCCAATGAGAACAAAGTAATGGGTGTGGCCTCAGACATCCGGGCCTAGGGCGAAAAAAAAAGAAAAAAAAACAACACTGGCTGCTTTCTTTCCAGCCACATGGGCCACTTCCCCCAGCCAACCAGCATCCCTCAAGGGGGCCTGGAGTGTCCCAGCCCCAAGGCAAGGAGAGGGGTGTGAAGAACCCTGGAACGCCAGCGTATCCTGTCTCACCCATGGCAGGAAGGGGCAGATGTGAGGGCCTGCACCCGGTGTGGCCCATTGAGCACCAGCCTGTGCCCCAGCGATCAACAAAGGGGGGCGCAGGGTGAGAAGGGCAACCCCGCTAAGCCCACCAAGAGGGACTAGCATGGAAGGTCCCCATGCCCAACATGCGGAGAGGGCCCCACATCCCACCTGGAAGAGGCTGCAGTTATCGCCCAGCCACAGGTTAGCGGCTCCCCAAGGGAGTGCGTGTGCGCCCTCAATTCAAGACCAGCCAAGGGGGCCACGCTGAGGAGGGGTGCAGACTGCCCCGGGCTGCCAGGGCCGGGCAGGCCCACATAAGGTATCACCACCCAGAGCTGGGCGGTGGCATCTCTCAGGGGAGCAAACCATCATCCTGCCACCAGTGTTGTCCTGACGCCTTCCCACCAGGGAAAGGAAGTGGAAAGAGGGGCCTGCCGCCAACGTGCCAGCATCTCACCATTGGCACCCCCAGACTATGGATGTGGCTGATGTGGCCCCCGGGCCTCCCCAGGTGCGGCTTTGCTGGCCTTTTTGGACTCTGTTGAATGGTGGTGAGGACACAGGCTGTTTCCAGATACACAACTGCAGAAACAGACTTGCTGAGAATGGCCCAGTGGGTGCGCAATATGATAACGTGCACACCCACAGATGTGACAGGCTTTGTGTGGTGTTAGTGTTGTGTAATAGTTAAACCACTCACCCAGGTTAATAAAGTGGTGAACAATTAGTAGAGTGGTTATAAGAGCAGTAGTGTGTAGTGGCATAAATTTAGTTTTGTTGTTATTAAAAAATGGAGTGGTGTTGCATACTGCCCCTCATGGCACAATGGCAGCTCCCAGGATGTTGTCATGGGTCATGTAGCTGTAGCCACATGACCAACATAATAAAGGTACCGAGCCGCTTCCGGCTCGGCAGTCACACCATACTCTGGCTCCGGTGTGGTTCTTTCGTGCTCCTGCCTGGCGCAACACCGCATGGTGTAGGCCCAAGGACAGGCCCACCATGAGGCAACGCTGATCTCCACCATCTGCAGGCCATGTGATCATGGATATTGGGGACGACCCCGGCCTGGGTACCCCAGAGCCGGGGCTGTCGTGAGCTGGGTGCCCCCAGCCCAGTGTAGGCTCCAATGACCTGGAGCGCAGTGGGGTGATCCCCACTGCCTTAACCGCGGCGTGATGGCAGCCTTGAGTATATGTCGGGTGATCCCGACCTGTGTTTGGGGCTGCCTGGTGATCCGGAGCAACCCCCCTAACAGAAAGTGTGTGAAAGCAACACATTTAAGAGATGAGGACCTTAATCATTAATGTATATGAGTGATGTATCCAGAATTGTATTTTGTAGATGTACATTATTACTACCAAGCGTAGGTACATAAGCTAATATTTTAGTTACTGTAAATAAAAGACTATTCATGTGTAATATCAAAACTCAAGGCATTATTTTGTTGTGTCTTATCACTCCAAAATCATGGAATCGGCCGCTTTTTCAATTTCAGAGAATTCCACAAGCACACCATTTCTGTGCTGGTTCCTTGTTTTTTTTGTGTTTTTTTTGTTCTTCAGATAATACTTTACGCTATTAGTTTCTCTCATCCAGTCCTTCCCTGATCCTGACATGCTTCATTCTTTTCTGCCTTTGCTGGGTTCTACTGGGCTTCATTTTCCCTTTCAGTCTATTCCTAATACGTTGATGCCTCATCCCCTCTGTCCCTAGGCATGGAAAGCCGCTAGATTGTTTTATTGTTGAAATATGACTCTAATGCTGTTCCTCCTCTCCCTGGGGCCCCTTCTTCTATGTTAATCCTTTTTTTCATTCCACTCAACGTCAAGCCAGCTCCGTTTGCAGGACATTCAAATCGTTCATCACAGAGCTACCCACACAATGAAGATTACGGAAGCCGAGAGACCCAAGAGAGTGTAGAGGCGCACAAACCCCTTGTTCAAAACAATACAAAACACGAAGTCAGCTGATAAGAATATAACATGCATTTGTTTAAGAATGTTTTAACGAAAATAACATGACACTAGTTTCAATAACAATGTGTATGACAGAAGAGGGGGCAAAAAAGACAGACAGAGAAAGAGAAAGCAATGAAGTGTCAGAGAATGTGAGGGACGAGAGACAGAAAGGCGAGGCGACACAGAAAGCTAGCACTATATCTAGTCACCCCTGCAATGGTATTGAGCGAATGAGGGAGGCGTGCACGTTTACATTAGACATATCGGCTGTCAAACAATGCTGTATATATACAGATGCTTTAGAGGGAAGTCTTTAAAACAGACAGGGTTTCCCTTATTTTGAATACTTCTCCTCTATCGCATTCAGAATAAAAGACGGTTCGCTATTAGAGAACCCTTTGCGAAAACCAGCCTGTGTGTCTGGGAGGACAACATTCTCCACAGCCCATTCTTCCAGTCTCCCCGTTAAACATCCTGCACAATTCTTGTTAGAAACGTCAATTAAGGCAAGTGGGTGGTGACAATGGGGATCGGTCAAGCCTCCTTTTTTGAACAGTGGGACTACTAGGTTCTTTTTCCAAGGGGAAAGTACTACACTAGCAGAGACATTTTTTTTTAATGCCTAGCAGAGGCAATTGATATAAAAACCTGAAGGAGAATCGGGGTCCACCAGTCACTCAGTTCACGATACTTTTCTTGCCTGAGTATATCCAGGCCCTCTGCTTTACCTTTTTTAGGGTTTTAACTTAATTACAGCAATACAAAGGGCCTCATTATGAGTGAGGCGGAACAGGTTTAATGGGCTCCGCTAAAGGAGGCAGACCTGTTAAACCCATTCCGCCTCATTACAAGCTCCCCTCGAGGGACCCGTTGTTTGCTCCCTCTCCCATTCCCATTGAGCCCTATAGGGGCTCAATAGGAATGGGAAAGGTCCGGGCCCGGGTTCCTGGAGGAAGGAATTAACGGGCCCTCCAAACTCAGAATGGCCCGGTAATTCCCCATTCTGGGAACCCGGACCCGATTTCGGCGGCAGCCATGCCGCCAATAGCGGCATGACTACCGCCGAAGTCGTAATGAGGCCCAAAGTCTTGTTTACAGGCGCAAATGTTAAATTAAACAACGTATTGTTCTTAAACTAAGTCAGAGGGTGTAGGGGAGAATATAGCAGCCCTGGCAATGGTCTGTTGGCTAACGAAGATAGACATCAGTGTCTACAAACTGTGGAACACTTGTGTCCTCTGCACTTTTAAAGTACATGTATACCAATCAATATTTATTGGTGTAAATTATTTTCTTTACAGAAAGATATTCAATCACACAGATTTTTTTCAAAGCAAAGTGTTATTAGGAAAATAAAAATATTGAAGATCATAGAATTCAATAGTGTACATATTTATCTCAACGCGATTGCAAACAATGTCCCTTCCTCAGGAGCTCAAGTTTGCAATGTGTAGTGTCCATCAACCCCTATGGTATTCAACAGATTCTAATAAGGGATAGAAAGTAAATCTTCTTTAGTATATTCCCTTTATCTATTCATGTAAAGTTTCAACAACATACTTTAATTCTGTCATGACCCATTGTTCATCATTCACTTGGTGTGGGCCTTAATTCCTATTGAAAAAACAGGTGTGTCAACCTATATGGGTAAGGAAACATATCTATTGAGGATAGATTGAAAGCTGATGACATTTTCATAGAAGATGTGAGTTTGTCGTTATATATGTCACCTCCAAAGCTTATTATATTGATAGCCATACTCCACGATGACTTTACTCATACTTATCCATAAAGGATAAAACGTCTAATGGTTGTCAACAGTAGCCTGCCTTCTAAGTGCAGTACCACTGGTCAGGTTTAGATTCTGTGGAAATGCACTTCTCAGTGTCCCTAAAAGAATGAAGTAACAGGAAAAGCCTGTCAGCATTGTTGATAGTCATATAATCTCATTCAGTTATACAGTTATTATGAAATCCCGACAGCTACTCACCTATAGTACAAGGGGTGAGCCAATAGTTAAAGCCACGTGCATGATACTCGTAATGCTATACACCCTGAAAACATGAAAAAGGATTTCTCAAATACAACCTCACAAGAGATGAAAATGTGGCTCTCAACAACCTATCTAAGAACCCTAAGAACCCATCCTTAGTGATAAAACCAGCTGATAAGAGTGGAAGGATTGTAGTTATGACAAATGCCCAATACCTAGAGTTGGTGAATATGCTATTGCTTGACGTAGACAGTTACAAAAAAAACTTAAGAAAGATCCCACAAAAGAAATCAAAGGACTTATTGAGGAAACTGTACGCTACGGGCATGACTGGGGGTGGTTTACTTAGGTAGAATTTGAGCTCCTTACCACTAGCCAGGGACATATACACACTATTTATGCCCTAACTAAAATCCATAAGAACTCAGAAAATCTGCCAGGTAGACCAATTGTTCAGGCTGTGGCTCAGTGTTGGAACCAATTTGTAAATTCGTGGACACATTCCTCAAACCCATGAGTACACTAAGAGCCACATACCTGAGGGACACTACGCATACCATCCACATATTTGAGAACCTGGCTTTCAAGCAGTCCAGCCATTGGTAGTTACCATGGACATCAAGTCGCTCTATACGAGCATACCACAGAACCAGGCTATTGAATGTATGAGAAATAACCTGTCCCAGTTTAGCCAGCAGGACCAGATGCCGGATAACCTTATCATTGAACTAATCACTTTGGCAATATGGAAGAACTATTTTGAATTCAATAGACAGTTCTATCTCCAAACCAAGGGAACTGCTATGGGTGCAGTGCTGCCCCCGCCTGGCAGTTTTGTATATGTCCAGTTTTCAATCAATCAACATCCTCTCTGATGAGTAACCCCTTTCGAGGCCAGATTTTGAATTGGAAAAGATATATTGATGATATCCTGTTTATTTGGGACGATTTAGAGACATACTTAAAATCTTTCCTACTATTATTAAACAATGATTCTATTCTATTTAACTTTTTTTAAAGCTCTAGCTCGCCCGCAGGCCTCAGAGCGGTGCATGCTATGCAATATGATGACACAAACATACAATTTACCATGGAATTCAGCAAAGTGGAGGTCCACCTTTTGGACCTAAACATTAACTATGAATCTGGCACCCTCAAATGTAGTCTTTTTAGGAAACCAAGTGACAGAAACACTTTGCTGCACTTCTCCAGTCCCACCCTCACCACCTTCGAGAGAATCTACCTTATGCACAGTACCTTCGTATTCAGAGAAACTGCACAGAAGTGGCAGATTTCTACAACCATGCCAGTGATTTAAACACATGGTTGATCCAAAGGGGGTATCCTAAAATCTCATAAATAGATGTAAGAAATGAGCTAGATTTACTGACAGGGATACCCTACTAACCCCAAAAGTAACTGACAGCAAAACGGAAAGGGAAAAAAGGATGGCATGTTTTATCACTCATGGTCTGCATACGTTTCAGGTCAAAAAACTGATTTCCAAATATTGGCCACTGGCGAGACTAAGCCTTCCTGATGAGCCGATGGCAAGGTTTGGCTTCAAATGTGCAAAGAACCTGTGTAACAAGCTGGTACACTCAAATTCCTCACAACCGGTACCACGTACAGAATAATGGGAGTTGAGAGCAACCACTGCACACTATGCATGTGGGAATTGCATAGCATGCCAGTTTACCAAGAAAATGAAGTGCTTTAGCATTGGAGACCGGACATGGACACGTTCCAATTTAACCAATCAAGTGATATACTGCATCGAATGTCCCTGTGGCCTCAGGTATGGGGGCCAGACCACTAGGCCAGTACATATAAGGATCTCTGAACACAGATCCAAAATACGGTGTAAAAATCTTTCAGCAGCCATGGTCAACCACTACATTGAATGTCAACATACAGTGAACAACATCATATGGTGGGTACTAGATGTTGTTAAGGAATCATCCAATGTAATGAGAAGTCTCCTACAAAAAGAATCCAGTTGGATCCATAAACTGGATACCCACCAACGAGGGATGAATGAAGAATTTCTACCTCCGCTGTAACCAATATATGTGATTACCCATCCAAGGTCAGCAAGAAGTTCTGTACCTCCAGGTCTGGCCCCCCCAATCTGTGTGTGGGTCACAGTATATATCTAAACCATCAGGGTTTGCCACCAATCCGTATGAAAACTGCTATCCAGAACATACATGCCCATCAATATGGTATTTACTTGCATTGATTCCCCCCTCCCCTATTGTGTTGTGTACCCGTTTTTTGTGTACCATTTGTTTTAAACATGAAGCACATGCGCTTGTGGCTTTGACTGCTTTTCACCTCTGGTTTACTGCTGCATCTCACAAACAGCAGCATAGTAGACCAATATTCGGTAATTAGCATTTTGAATCATCCAATAACATTCCTTACTGACTCCCCCATGATGCGCTGCACTGGTTTTCCCTGCACGAGGTGTATCCATGATTAATAATATGGTGTTAGGTGATTCAATGAGGCCTTTCCCAAGCGGCATGTCATAGCTCCGTAAATCGAATGGGGTTGACACAACAACGTTCAAACAATTGGGAGACGTTACTTTACATGTCGCATGCAGGTTTTTCAGCGATGTAACTATTCAGCATGGAACAACATGCCTCAGAGCGCAAAGCATAACATTACATGGCAACACATGCTGCACCATTGGTTACAGACCCGAGGAGCAGCGTGTGAACGCTAGCCAGACCATACAAGTCAGGAGGGTAAGTGCCTTTTAAACATCAAGCAGTACTTTTATAAGCGAGGCACCCTGGATATTTACTTCCCATTCCCTTTTTTGTTCTGTTTTCAGTACCCCAGCTGAAGCTTCCAATCGAACGTCTGCAGGAACAGCAGGTTGCTCATTTCAACCTCAGAGCACAAAGCATAATATTACCGTGGCTACGCACGTTATACCACTGGTAATAGACCTGAGGAACATCACTTGAATTGAATGCTAGATGGAGTATTCAACCACAGGAGGGTAAGCGCCCCCTTTTAAAACTAAGTGGTAACTCTCATTAGCAAGGTACCCATGGCCATATGAGAGTTTCTCAACATGTTTCTTTGTTTCAGTGACTAGGCTGCAGCTTACCATGGAGTGTCTGCAAGGATAGCAGGAGGCCTGTCACAACAAGGAATCTACCACACAACACGCAATCCGCTGTTAAGGAATGCGTCTGTCTCCCGCTTTATGTCTACACTTGTGATACACTCATGCTGATCAAAAGTGCCACATTTGCATTCATGCAACAGCTATGTTGTCCCCCTGCAGGTTCCCATTCAGTGTATCCTGCCGAATCAGCATTAGCTAATCCCGGGGATGACATGCAGTGAAACATGGACTTTGCCCATTTAATCATGGTGCCTGCTTTTGCTACCACTACTAGCCTAACAACAGTCCTCTGTTTACACAACAACTCTGCTACATTAGGTTTTCCTTCTGATTTTTCACCCCACAGAATGTATAGACTCGGCAGGCAGGCTTCCATTTCCACTGAGCTGCGATCGTTGCTATGAGGACTCTACTTTTGGATATTCCCCACCCTTTTTTCCATTTCTAAGGTAAATCCATGCCCGGGGAGTTGTTACAACATGGGCAGATGAGAACTCATTTTAAGTATCCTAAACATGAACACATTTACATTTCTCAATCGGTTTTTGTCTGCTTCCCCCTAGGGTGCCCTGAGGAAGGCCATATTGATTGCCAAGTAGTTGACTCCCCGCCGGAACATGTTAATGTGCCCAAACTACATGAAGGGGCACATTTAAGAAAACAAGATATTTACTCACTCCAAGGCAGACTAGTACATGGATATTTATGCACCATGTCCAATAGAGGTTTTACAAATATCTTTTGATGTGAGCAGTTGCGCCCCTACGGATTAGCAACATTTATGAATAATTTGAAGATTTGTTTTTCATTTCAATCCTCTGTATTGAATAGTTGCTCTTGTTCTAAATGAACTGAAGTTTTGTTTTCCTTTTGCAATCATTATTTGTTCTGCTTTTATGAATAAACTGCAGATTTACTATCCACACCTTCCCTTAATTTGTGCCCTGATTCATTGTCTTGGCTTCCTGAAAACTCTTTATGCTATTATTACTTTTTGAACCTGTTTTGAATAATAAAGCCATATATCTTTTTTTCCGAATCATTACTTTAATTTTGATCTTTTCACAATACTGTGTTCATTGAGTTTTAGGATACCAGACGTGATATCTCGGTTAATACACGCCACCTTTTTTCAAAATAAATATACATTGAATAATGAATTACTCTGTCTACAGCATGGAATATATACACCCTTTGTGATTACTTAGCCAAAAATTTGACCTTGCGGCTTGGAGCGGGTGGATGATTTAGTTTATTTCTCTACAGTTTACAGGTGTTTTATTAATCTTGGTTTAGGCCACATTTTATCCGGGACAATATAAGCATTTTGGCAGGGCCTATGAGATTTGGTATGATTAATAATGATTACTTTTTTTATCTTATGCAGCTAATTTTATTAAATTTGATTTTAGAGGATTGTTATCCATTCCTGTTTAAAGTCACTGAAAATGTATTTTATAATTGGTTTGCAATGCTGGCTTTAGTATATCTGCGTGTTGTGTTTTGTTTTGATGGATTGTTTTCCAAATAAACTTTGACACTCTTGCTTTCAGATGTCCAGCTGCAAGTCTGTCTGAGCCATTCCAGTACAAGAGTTCGAATCCATGCATAGCCAGACCCAAGCCCCCAAATCAACTGGATCACAATTGATGGGATCAATGACTAAAGTAAGGGACACCAAAGGTTTTGGTTGCCTTGTGGTGGACTAATAGGAAATGCGAGTTTGGGGTGTTGTTGAGATGCACATTCGGATCCCAGCCCCTGCCAAACGATTCAGATTGCGCACAATATACTAATACGCAGGATATACACATGAGTGGGTACAAGGGGGAGGAGGGAGTTTTGTGGGTAGAGGCGAATGGTGCAGAGCATGCTTATTGTAGAGACTTACAAAGGTTTAAGGAAAACTAATAACAAGCTTTATAGAGTGCTGCATAACACATGTAGAATAACTCAACTCTGTATTCAAAGGTAGTCCTGTATGCACGGGAAACACAGAACAATGAGGCCTCATACTCGAATATCCTATCCACACCACAGGAGAGGTAGGGAACATGTACACACCTACACAAATGTATCCTGGTAGAGCATAGAGATATTGGAAAGGAATGTGTGCGGCCCAACAGGAGCTGTGACCGGGCATGAAGGTCAAACCTATGGGAGACAGGGCAGAAGTCTCGAGTTGCCAAAACACCATATGATATTTAGGACACCAGTTCCCCCCAGGATAATGGCCATTCCATTTGAACTACCAGATGCCCCTGAGCAAAACTCCTAAATCTTTCACAATTTAGACAGATTAGTGGGTCTTGCATGTAACTCAGGCCTGCCCCTCAGGATATCATATCCCGTATATGATAAGGGAGGAACAGAGGACAACAATGCCTGTGATTTGTACCAGGAAGAGCAAAGGGTGATGCCAATTCTTATCAGAAGGCAGTGGGGAGGCATGATAGGGGTGCCTGTGTGTCAGGGATGAGCAAAGCATTGCTTTATTCTCATGGATCAGACTGACCTCAAAGTTACCCTCTGAGCTCATGTTGACAGCCAGGTTCACATCATTAGGCCTTAGGGCAGAGCAGTGCTCTCAGAAACCTAACCAATCATTTTACAGTAAGTCAAGGTGAAGTTGTCACCCACTTGTGAAGAAGTTGGAGTCAGAGACGACTTAGCCAATGAATTGGGGGTCTATATGTGATCTTTAGTATGTAAATAGGTAGCAGGCAATGAGGGTGGGGGATGAACACTGTATATTGTGTGCATCATAGATGAAGATTTTTGCAGTTATAATTTGATGTTATCTTTGAACAAGAGAGAGAGCTCTGCGGCAGCTGACTTATAATACCCAGTCTTCATTTCTGTTTTGAATACAAATACAGTTCTTGTTATTCTCACAAAAGGGTGCACCTGGCCGTTTTCCCTCGAGGTTTGTCATTTCTCTGTCTGCTTTTGGAAGGTTACCCTACAGTGTGGGTGTGCCGACAACTACTTTTGTCCCCTGGCCCCAAAGGGATTACCAGGGATTGCACAGGTGCAAAGTCCACTGCTTAGCACTAACATCACCTAAATGCAAATGTTGGAGATATAGTCTAGGATTTCCCCCTGGGTAACTCCTGGTGTGGTGGAATTGCAGGTGTACCCCTAATGTTGTTTGCTTGTACTTTTGAAAAACATTTACTTACCTATTGGCTTTAGCACCCTTGCACGGAGGTATTTTGAACTTCCTACAAACTCCAACCAGGTTCATACCTAAGCATTGTCTTATTGAGAGATTAAAGAGAATTCTTACTTGCTAGGGAAGAACTGCCCGTAAATTTGCTGCCTTATAATTGTAGTTAAAAGGCAATGTGTGCCTTTGTTCTATGTTCCTGTCAATTCACTGGTTACAATGTTTTCACAATATAAGTCTACTGCCTTGACATACTTGTTGGGTAACATGTATTGCAGTCTCCTCCAGAGGCTGCTGACACTGTTTAATGTGTGTGTGTATATATATAATTCAGTGAAAAAAACCTTGTTAAAGGGACATTATGGTTCGAAGTAAAACCAAAACCCCCCAGAAATTTGCAAGTTATGGTAAGCTAAGCAACCATAACTCGCACCACCACAGTGCACTGCTAAAACTAACACCCAGGACATCAAAAATGACATCACAAATATCATTGATGACATCACTGATGACATCACATGTCTAGCCCCTTCTTTTTTGTTCACTGCCATATCTAGGCCAGATGGTTTTATTTACTGACAGTCAGAAACTTAACTTTCAAAAGGTATTACATTTATAGATATTGCTATTCTCACATTTTCTACTTCCTTAGAATTTAATCACATCTTATGATGTACATACGTAGAAGAAGAAGCAAGCTTGAAACACAGCAATACTTTTTGTCTGTGAATACAATCATGTAGATTACACACAGTTGCTAATATTACTGAATCTTGTTTGCTTACTTTAATCTCCATATATATGCCCCATATTTGTATGCATTGTAGTCTATTTATGATTTGTCTGTATTAGTACAGAAATGTAGTAAGTGATGCATTATTAGCTACTTTTCAAAGTATGGAAAAGTCTGATACAGAAGCACTCACCGTTTTATTATATAACCTTGGAAAATTACAAATATAGCACCTCTGTGGTGTATCTGCAGCCAATACCTACATTTCTGTATGAGGAGGTTCCTGTACAAGAAAGAACACTGCAATGGAATGTTCTTTAGAAAACTACATTGCGTAATGAAGTATGTAGATTATTACACATTTCCCGATAATTCCTGATACTTTTTTCCCCAACATTACATTCACAACCTCTTGTATGAAAAGTAAATGCACATGTGATGTCATCAGTGATGTCATCAATGATATTTGTGATGTCAACTTTGATGTCCTGGGTGTTAGTCTTAGCACTGCACAGTGGTGGCGCGAGTTCTGGTTGCTTAGCTTATCATAACTTGTGTGAATTTCTAGGGTTTTTCGGTTTTACTTCAAACCTTAACGTCCCTTTAACAATGTTTTTTTCACTGAGTTTCACAGGTCTTTAGTAGTGCAACTTAACCATAACGTCCCTTTAACAACGTTTTTTTCACTGAATTTCATAGGTTTTTAGCGGCGCAATTTAACCATAACGTCCCTTTAACAAAGTCTTTTTCACTGATTTTATATATTTATAAACTTTCTGTATTAGGTCCAGTAAAAAAAATATATATATTTCTTTTTACACAGAAATGTCTACTACTTTAGAATGCCTGGAAGAAAATGTTCCTCGTAATGAAATAAGTGAAAATATTGATACTAACTTTGCATCAGGCCATGCAGGCGGCTGCCTGATGTAACAGCCTCCAGGGGCACCACCACCAGCAGGTGTAAATGGGAGTGTGAACCAGGTGCAAATGGGAAGCAAAATTAACATGCAGGATTAAAAGAAGTGCTTTTAATCCTGCAAGTAAATTTTTACATTTCAAAAATACATGGCCTGATGCAAAGACCGACATTGGGCACATACACATACACACACACACACACAATACACACACACACACTCTCAGACAAACGTGCGCTTGACGCACTTCAAAACTCTGGCGCCTATGCTGAACCTTCAGACACCCATGGACGCCTGTGGCATAGGAGTTAAACGCTGTGGGGAGACTCGGGATGGTCCACCAGACCACACGTGTGTCTGAGGAGCATGACTGGGTCCCCTTCAAGTTGAAGCTGCCTGGTCACTCGTCTCGTAGCACTTAATTTAGATCTCTGTGCCTTCTAGAATATGTACTATCATGCAGGTATAACCGCAATTGAAAACCCTAAGAACCTCAATTTAAACTGATAGGATTTAAGAAAATAACCATTTGCTGAACGTCTCACTACTGTGGCCACCATGAGGTGTTCTCAGAAATAAGGGACAGTCTTCTTAAAAATATAGGGCGCACACATGCTTTACTTTACCTAAAAACCCACATGTGGTAACACCTCTGCTACAGGAGCATTTAAAAGCACACTACTGGTCATAGCAGAGTGTGAAGAGCAGTTGCAAAACCTGCCGGGAGAATGAGTTTTTGATGAACACTTGCATAGCTGTCATATTATGCCCGATAACACAAGCCTGTTCTTGCTTTTGACTTTACATGCTGGAATTTGTAGGCACATCCTTAGCACGGGTAACATGAAACTACAAATCCAATCATGCGACGAGAAAAGCCAGCAATGACTCTTAGTGGCTCACATGGCAGCTATGCACTTGGACATCAAGTAGTGGCAGGGAGTCTGGAAATGCAAGCAAGGCTCAAAGTGCACTGACTGGACAGCAGGATAGAAAGACAACAATTAAATGTAGCGTGAAGCATATCGGACTAAAACCAATGTTTGGCAGACTACTTACTGATACAGTGATTGGAAGCATGCGTGTATTTATGCATTGAAACAACTTCCTTTATAGCACAGAAATACTCCTTTGTCGTGTTTAAAAATGCCAGCATAGTCAGTTGTATACAACCTCTTACCAGAAGTCTGCTAAGTAGGCTCACAGTGTTCACCCCCTCAACCGACAACTCAGTGGCATTCCTTTTGTAAATGCCTGCGCTTTCTAAGACCTGCCCTTCCTAACTGAAAAAAACACACTTCTCTATATAAACAAATTATTGCCCATTACTTTATGTGTACTGTCCCCAAAGAAATGTTTTAAACACAGCATACAGACATAAAAATAATGCAGAAACAGACCATAGGAAATCATCTGCAGCGAATGCAGCAAAAAATGGATCTATTAAAATAATAGTGAACTCAGATATATTATTTTCCCAAGTGTTCGGGCATGTACTTCTAAGCATACATTGATCGATCGTACAAACATTTCCTATGCACCTTACCGTACTTTTACTCTTTTTTACACATGCGAAATCAGGCAGCAGAGCACGGCCTTCTTGTGATAATCGTATCCGTTCCCGCATCGCCCAAGGTGAACCGCCCTGGCGGCACCAATGCATATGCCCCGCCCCTGAGTGTAACATCACCCAACCTAGTGATATGCTCCACCTATCTCGAGAACATTACTATACAGCATTGTAAAACTCACCCAATCATCACCTACATGACAATGTTACTTAACGCACAACCCGAAATATGAACATACAAATCCACAAATGTTTATTGTGAGTCACACGATATTCCTGTGTAAACTTAGCATGAACTTCTGCTAAGCCATCACAAAACATATGAAGATGCTCCTTATCGCTCGTATGGCGTACGGGCATATGGGCCTGTGTCGATCATCCCAAAAAAAGTGTACAATTTGTAAAGTACTTTTATTTCACAATAAATGCTCCGAAAACATCCAGAGACTTACATATGCAAGCAAATAGGTAATTGTTTTCTTCATTCTCGATCCACAAATGTTTATCATGATTCACGCAATATTCCTGTGAAGACTTTGCATAAACTTCCGCTAGGCCACCACAAAACATATGAAGTTGCTCCATATTGCTGGTATGGCGTACAGGCATGTGGGCCTGTGTCGATCATCCCAAAAAAGTGTCACTGGCATCCAACCAATGACGTATATCTGTAGCTGACAGTTAAAAAAACCATCAGTTGGTATCTGAAATCCATGACAATCGCAGAAACTCAAGATGTAGCTGTTTAAAAAAAGATAACAAAAATGTGTCTCAGTAACCAATCTTATTACAGTTTATCATTTTAACCATCAATTTGGGCCCCTATTACAACTATTGATAAACACAGACGTCAAACAATGATAACTCAAACAAAAGAATGTGCGAATTACTCTTCAGTTTGCTGTACACGTTACTGCTACAGAGTATGGTGAGCTCGAATTGGGATGCTAGCGCTGACGCTACAATCAGAGAGCTAAATAAAACCAAAAAGAACAGATACATGGAATTTTAATGAAATATTAGCGTTCAATTACGTGTTTGTGAACCTGGGGACCCCACGACTGCACTACATCCATCTCGATGCTGCACTGCCCATATCCCCACAACAAAATAAAAACTACACACACAAGTTCTAATTGCGTGTCATTGCAATATACCACACACAACACACAATACAATTTACCCCACCAATATTGTCACCGAATTATAATTTGAAATTACATGTTCCATTCACCAATTTTTGAATGGTGAACATTATTAGGTGGCACCTGCCATCTAAACAAATACAGTATTCCACCCATCTCTTACTCCCCAACCCTCCCCAAGCACTTCTGCACACCAACACACTCCCCAAAATTGCATAAACTGTAAAATGGCATTTTGCCTCTGTTCACCGCCACACTGTCAGCGGATCCAAGATGGCGGGTGCATCAAAACAATGTGATGCACCTTACGCCTCGCCCCAGCCAATCAGAGAACACGTTGCATGTCTGCGGACATGAGGCAAGCTGATTAGCCAATCAGTGTCCTGTCCACGGAGCGAACAGGGAAGTGTGTCCGCAGAGCGGACATAGATATCACTAATTTTTTTGCCTTACGTTTTGGCTGTTTATAAAAACAACTACTGGCCAAATTGACACAAAATTAACAAAAGCATGCTTTCGGGACTAAGCCGGCGCTCCTCCCGCAGTTTTGGTGCAAATCCGTCCAGCGGTTTGAGCTGTAGGCTTGCACAATGTTTTTTCCCATTATGGCTGGGAAAAAAAGAAATGTTTGGACCCCACCTATAACTTTTCCCCCCCTGGACCAAACCTCACTAAAATTTGCAAAATATTTCAGAGTGGGCTATATACTTATTTTACAACGTTTTATGAGGATTCGTTCAGGGGGAGAGAAGTTATAAGCCACCCAAAAAGTGCTCTTCCTATGGGATTAGCAACTTAAACATAACTACACATCCACTAGCGTGGCTGTGTAATATATATCTATATTACATGGACGCAGTAGCGTCCATGTAGTTATGGTTAAGTTGGTGTTTCCATAGGAAGAGCATTTTATGGGTGGCTTATAACTTCGCTCCCTCTGGACGAATCCTCACCAAACTTTGCAAAAACAGTATATGTCCCACTCTGATTTTTTGTGCAAAGTTTGGTGAGGATTCGTCCAGGGGGGGAAAAGTTATAGGGGGGGTCCCAAAACTTGTGTTTTTTCCTATGGACATAATGGGAAAAAAATTTGCGCACGGCCACAGGCCAAACCGCTGGACGGATTTACACCAAATTTGCGGCAGGAGCGGGGGCTTGGTCCCGAAAGCGTGCTTTTGCAAATTTGGTATAAATCTGTCCAGTAGTTTTTTATAAAATGACCAAAACGTAAATCAAAAAAATTAGTGATATCTGTGTTCGCTTCGCGGACGGACTTCCCTGTTCGCTCCGCGGACAGCACCCCGATTGGCCCATGGCCTTTCGTCATGTACACGGACATGCAACGTGTTCGCTGATTGGACGGCGAGGGGCGTAGAGCGCGTCAAATTTTCTGTGGTGCCCGCCATTTTGCATTCGCGGATGACCGCGGACAGCGTGGTGAAACGTGGATAAAAAATTGTGTGCCGTGTGTCGGTGTGTAAGAGTGTTTGGGGAGGGTGGGGGAGTATGAGATAGGTTCAATGTTTTTTTTTTATGTGCTAGACGTTTTTGTTGTGTTCGATTTGTCCGCAGAGAACACGGCTGTTCTTACATTTTGTAAATAAACTAAATGGTGGGGTGTTTAGAGGACGGAGTATGTGTCATATGTGTCGCAAGGAAGGTAAAAATGAGCTATCAACACTTGCGGTGTACTTAATTGTTCGTAAATACACAAACTGGGGGTGTCCTCAGGACGCTGTCCGTATTGTAATCTGTCTAGTTGAATGTGTTCTAAGAACACTTGCAGTGTCCCGAAATGGTTGCAATTACACAAAATGGGGGTGTTCTGAGAACGTTGTTTGTATTGTTCGTTGTCAGGGTGAAAGTGTTTTAAGACCACTCCTTTTGTCCGCTAATAGTACAATTTCCTATGGGCGTCAACCGACTTTTTGTCCACTAAAGAAACGATAAATCCGGCTGGTGTGCGCCGACTTTATGTGATAATCCTATGACTGGCGCTATTGACCTGGCTGACTTGCTTTTGCGACACTTAATCATATCTCCCGCCCCTAAGCCTGATATTATCAAAGCATTCATATTCCCCGCCTCTCTCCGTGACGTTACAGGGTGCGTCATCAAACACGCCCAGTCCTCTCCAGTCCTACGCGACTTTACACAGAACCCGAAAGACAACACACATTATGTCACAACACAGCGCGCTACAATTCAGAATATGAAACTGTGATTTAAAAGCAAAGAGCAAGATTGTAAATGTTGTAAAGTACATTTATTTGACATCAAATGTTTAGAGAATATTCAGCAATTTGCATTTGGCTTTGTTGTCGATCCACAAAAGTTCATGTTGAGACACGCAATGTTTCTTTGCGGTACAGAGAGTGTTAGATCAGGTTACAACTCAGTGCGTCACAATTCGGAATATGAAACTGTGGTTTAAAAGTAAACAGCAGGATTGTACACTTGGTAAAGTACATTTATTTCACATGAAATGTTTAGTGAATATTCAGCGATAAGGTATTGTCTCTGCTGTCGATCAGCAAAAGTATATTTGGAGCCGCGCGTTGTTCCTTTGCGGTAGATAGGCTGTTGGTTTATGATAAAAGCAGTAAATGGTCTCTCTGATAATCGGAAGGTTGCTCCAACAACGAGCCATTAGACCACCGTATTGGTTGGTATGTTGCTTGTAGCCGCTAGTACTGCGTAAGGGCATATTGGTTCTTGGCGATTGTCCCATAAAATGGTGAGGGTCATGAAGTTGCATATTTGGACTTGCACCAAATGACCAAAACGTCATAATCCTATGACTGGCGCTATTGACCTGGCTGACTTGCTTTTGCGACACTAAATCATATCTCCCGCCCCTAAGCCTGATATTATCAAATCATTCATATTCCCCGCCTCTCTCCGTGACGTTACAGGGTGCGTCATCAAACGCGCCCAGTCCTCTCCAGTCCTACGCGACTTTACACAGAACCCGGAAGACAACACACATTATGTCACAACACAGCGCGCTACAATTCAGAATATGAAACTGTGATTTAAAAGCAAAGAGCAAGATTGTAAATGTTGTAAAGTACATTTATTTGACATCAAATGTTTAGAGAATATTCAGCAATTTGCATTTGGCTTTGTAGTCGATCCACAAAAGTTCATGTTGAGACACGCAATGTTCCTTTGCGGTACAGAGAGTGTTAGATCAGGTTACAACTCAGTGCGTCACAATTCGGAATATGAAACTGTGGTTTAAAAGTAAACAGCAGGATTGTACACTTGGTAAAGTACATTTATTTCACATGAAATGTTTAGTGAATATTCAGCGATTTGGTATTGTCTCTGCTGTCGATCAGCAAAAGTTTATTTGGAGCCGCGCGTTGTTCCTTTGCGGTAGATAGGCTGTTGGTTTATGATAAAAGCAGTAAATGGTCTCTCTGATAATCGGAAGGTTGCTCCAAGAACGAGCCATTAGACCACCGTATTGGTTGGTATGTTGTTTGTAGCCGCTAGTACTGCGTAAGGGCATATTGGTCCTTGGCGATTGTCCCATAAAATGGTGAGGGTCATGAAGTTGCATATTTGGACTTGCACCTGACAGTTGAAGACCCCATCCGCTGGAGACTGTAAATCGTGACATAGACAAAACGGGGCCACGTACCTGTTTTAAAAAACATAAATTAGTCTCACCAGCCGATCTTCATTAAAAATCATCATTATATTTATTAGGGCATGAAACTATTTGCTATCGAAGATAGTGCAACAGAGTATGTTAATAATAAAAAAATAATATTTTCCCATTCATATAGCGCTAAGAACTATGAGGTATCTAAGCGGTGCTTATTATTAACCACGGTGTGTGGTGCTCATTTATCGACCATGGAAGGATGAAAGGCTGAGTTTGGGCTTGCCTGGATTCGAACTTGCAATAGCAAGCTGTGCACGGATGTCAAAGCGAGCGCTGTACTCGCTGTGCCACTTGACAGGCTACAGTAAAGTGGCACAGCGAGTAGAGCGTTTGACCGCCTATAGACCGGTTAAATTATTTCTATTAACCCACTCTGTGTCGTCTGCCTTTTTTAGAGCCCTCTAAACGACAGGGGATCAATTCGGTGGTGATAGTACGCGGTAGAAAACATTATGCCACTTTCAACGAACAAGTTCAACTTCAGCGGTCTTTAATGCTACGCTATTGTAATTATATTTGGTATAAAGTAATGTAAAGGGTTACTTACAGTACAATTGCAATTTCCATTGTCTACGAGTGGTGCAGTCCGAAAATACGACTCTGCGTTTGCCAACGATCTTTCGCATAGTGATATAATATGTAAAAGTCGTTTCGTTTCAGAAATTTCATCTTTATCTTCTCTTACGTTTTAGCAACACTCCTTCAAGAGAAGTCTTTCATCACAATTTCTGTCTGTCAAGGTCAAAACACAATACAACCTTATAGTCTGCTTCGTGAGCCTCTCCGGGGCCCGAGAAAAAAATGAAGCAGCTGACCTTCACTGTGAACGAGCATAAATTCTTACTTTGCAACATTCTGTGTAAAGCCATCTGTAGAAGTTGGTTTTTGCACGCCATGTTTGTATATTGTTTGCGTGATATTAAAAAAAGTTTGTTTAAAGGACGTTATGGTTCTAAGTACAGCCGAAAGACCCCTGAAAATAGCAAGTTATGGTAAGCTATGAAAAATAACTCGCGCCAACACCATCCACTGCTAAGACAAACACCCAGGACATCAAAGATGACATCGCAAATGTCATTGATGAAATCACTGATGACATGACATGTGTATGTACTTTTAATGGAATTTGTGTACTAGGGATTTTCATTATAATGTTCCGAAAAAAGTGTCAAGGATATTGCAATAAATATCATACCATTATTAGTGCTTTGAACGATGCATTTATATCAATAAATAGTATTGTATTATGGGATTCTATGTAATATACTGAGCTGTTAATGGAGAAATATAGCATTGTGTGCAGAGTACAAGATAAAAGTATATTATTTGTAATGTTAATATGTAGAATAATGAAGTGATAATTGTCCTGAAATGTTGGAAAATTCACAAAATGGGGGTGTTCTGAGGACGTTATTCGTATTGTGTGATTGCTAAGCTGTATGCAATGAGGGAATGGTGCAGAGAGTAAAGTGGACGCCGTCCGCAGACACCGCGGCTGTTCGTGGACAGGGCGTGGTAAATCCGGGTTTTTCCAGGAAATCCAACATGGAAAGAAGACTGTACGGATCAGCCAATCAGATGTCGAGGTTGTGGATTTGTGTTGAAAGAGATTGTGTGTGGTGAAGGTGGCAGAAGTGGAGAAAGTCAGGGTGTTGGTGCTCGGAGATATGTTTGTGCATGGTTTACAGCAGTACGCTGAATGCAGGCATGTTGCAAAGAACTTTGATTTCAAAGGAGTGGAGGTGGTGTGGAGCACTGTGCCTGATTGCAATGTACAGGGAATTGTACAAGTTTGTGCGGATATGGCCACGATGAACAGTCCGCATGTGGTAGTTTTGCACTATGGTGCTTTCCATTTGGGCAACGTCAGTGCCCCTACTTTGTTGGCTGATTTGGAACGCTTGGTTCAAGCCGTAGTGAAGATCCTTCCAAATGCTTAAGTATTTTTTTCTGGATTACTACCTAGGGCAATATGGGATAATAGTTCAGTTTTTTGTCCTCAGCAAAACATTGCTAGGTGTGTCATCAACCGAGGCATGTGTGCCTTTATGCTTAGAGCTGGTATGTTCTTCTGTAACAATGAGAATATTGATGCCAGTAATGCTGTTAATTTTAAAGAAGATGGCATTTCTTTATCTTTTACCGGAAATGCCTTTTTATTTTGGAATGTAAGGGTTGCTTTGGAGAAGGTTATGTGAAGATTTTAGGAGGAAAGTAAGAAAAAAAAACAAGAAAAAAAATATAAAATAACAGGTGTCTGTCAAGCATCTGTAAAAAAAAAAAAAAACGGCTCTTTTTAGAGCCAACTTCAAAGGGGAAATGGGGCACACTATTTAAATTTACATTCGCCACGCTCAGATTTTCGATGTGTCCGCGGACATGGCGGTATTCCGCGGACATGAAAATCACTACGAGGGGGTTAGTATGTTCTATGTTACATGTCAGGGATATTATGGTTAAGTTGTGTTACTAAAAACCTATGAAATTCAGTGAAAAAAACTTTGTTAAAGGGACGTTATGGTTCCAAGTAAAACCGAAAAACCCCTGAAATTCGGCAGTTATGGTAACATAAGCAACCATAACTCGCGCCACCGTGCACTGCTAATACTAACACCCAGGACATCAAAGATGACATCACAAATGTCATTGATGACATAACTGATGACATCACATGGCTGGCTCTCCCTTTTTATCCTTTAGTGACATATCGAAGCCCCATAGTTTTCTACAGTAACAGTCAGGAAGTAAAAATTGAAAAGGTACTATATTTGTAGACTTGGGTTCCTGTCACATCATATATGAAACATGTACGTAGCAGAAGATACAGGCTTGAAAGAGAGGAATCCTTTCTGTGCATGAAGATAATCATTATGGTATCAGCACTTTGTCATAGTTTTAGTTTTTATTACTCTACCTTCCCTCTATATGCTCATATTTGTATACATTATAGTCACTCTCCATAGAGTGAATGGGAAATAAATTTTACTAGCGTCTATAGCCCAAACCGCTGGACGGATTTCCACCAAATTTGGACCAGGAGCAGCGGCTTGGTCCCGAAAGCGTGCTTTTGCAAATTTGGTGAAAATTCGTCCAGTAGTTTTTTTTTTAAATGACCAAAAAGTAGGTAAAAAAAAATTAGTGATATCTGTGTTCGGTTTGCAGATACACTTCCCTGTTCGCTCCGCGGAAAGTGTCCTGATTGGCCAATCGTCTTGCGTGATGTTCGCGGACATGCAAAGTGTTCGCTGATTGGACAGCGTGGAGCGTGAAGCGCCTCAGATTTTTCGGTAGCACCCGCCATATTGGATTTGCGGACGTCCCGGACAGCGCAGTGAAACTTTGTTCAAAATGTGTATTTTGTAGAGTGTGTTGGTGTGTAGGAGTGTTTGGGGAGGGTGGGAGTGTGTGAGATAGGATGAAAGTTGTGTTTTTTATGTGTTAGACGTTCTTTTTGTGTTCGATTTGTTTGCGGACATCACGGGTGTTCTGACATTTTCTAAATAAACTGACTAGGGTGTGTTCTAAGGAGTCAAAATGTGTCCGTTTTGTTCGCAATCAAAGTGAAACTGTTCTAAGAACACTCGCGGTGTCCGGGGAGTGTTCGTAGGTAGTGTACTGAGGACGCTGTCCGTATTGTTCTCTGTCAAGTTGAATGTGTTCTAAGAACACGCGCGGTGTCCTGAAATGTTTGCAAATAAACAAAATGGGGGTGTTATGAAGACGCTTCTAAGAACACTCGCGGTGTCTGGGGAGTGTTCGTAGGGGGTGTCCTGAGGAGGCTGTCCGTATTGTTCTTTGTCAAGTTGAATGCGTCCTAAGAACACTCGCGGTGTCCTTAAATGTTCGCAAATAAACAAGATGGTGGTGTTCTGAAGACGCTTCTAAGAACACTCCCGGTGCCCGGGGAGTGTTCGTAGGGGTTGTACTGAGGATGCTGTCCGTATTGTTCTTTGTCAAGTTGAATGCGTCCTAAGAACACTTGCGGTGTCCTGAAATGTTCGCAAATAAACAAGATGGTGGTGTTCTGAAGACGCTTCTAAGAACACTCGCGGTGTCCAGGGAGTGTTCGTAGGAGGTGTCCTGAGGACGCTGTCCGTATTGTTCTCTGTCAAGTTGAATGTGTCCTAAGAACACTCGCGGTGTCCTGAAATGTTCGCAAATAAACAAGATGGTGGTGTTCTGAAGAAGCTTCTAAGAACACTCCCGGTGTCCTGGAATGTTCGTAGGGGGTGTCCTGAGGACGCTGTCCGTATTGTTCTCTGTCAAGTTGAATGTGTCGTAAGAACACTCGCGGTGTCCTGAAATGTTCGCAAATAAACAAAATGGGGGTGTTCTGAAGATGTTTTTGAGAACACTCCCGGTGTCCTGGAATGTTCGTAGGGGGTGTCCTTAGGACGCTGTCCGTATTGTTCGTTGTTAAGTTGAAAGTGTTCTAAGAACTATTGCGTTGTTCTGAAATGTTTGTAGGGGGTGTCCTGAAAACGGTGTCCGTATTGTTCGCTGGCAAGTTCAAAGTGTTCTAAGAACACTCACATTGTTCGCGGACAAGTTTCCCATAGATCATAGTTGAAATGTTTGACTCTATGGATGTGATATGCTGCGGTGTTTGTTGCCAGGCATAGAGTCTTGGGTGCATGGCCATTTGGCAATGCACCCAAGACTGTATGCCCTGGCAACAACCACCGCAGTTTATCACATTCATATTTGCTTATAACTTCGGGTGAAAAACAAATGTATAAGGAACAAAGGTATTAGATATTATGGATGTGATATGCTGCTATGGTTGTCCTTATTATTGTATACTTACTGTTTGGTCTAGTAATGGAAGTCCATGTTTTTCTTTTTCATTTCTGTGATAAAAGAAAATAGCATGTTAGTATTAGTATTTTGTAATGACTTATTACATTGTATAAGCAATATACTTTTATTTTTTTTCGACCCTCATATTTAGTAGAGTACAAATCAGAGTACTGTGCAATTTGCTCAGTTTCTGTATTTGTTGCTAAAATCATTGGGTCTGTGGGAGAAAAAAAAAATCCATGTTGGATTAAAAAAAAACCTTTTTCTGTTATGCTACAGTTTATTTGTTTGTTTGTTTTCAGTGTTCACTTGTTGTTTCTGGCTAATGCTTTATACTTTGCTTTGTTGTATTTTTTTTGGAGCAGTACCAGATTCTTCATTTGTTTTGATATTATAAAATTTTGGAGAAGTTAGATACCAATTGGCGTATTCTAACTGTCTATTTTTTTAATATATTTTAGTGGTTTTGATTTATCTATTTGGATATTGTTAAATTTTGGGACAGTTAGATACCAATTGGCGTATTCTAACTGTGTATTTTTTGGCCTAATTTAGTGGTATTCATTTATCTGATTAGTTGTTGTAGAATCTTTGAGCTGTTAGATAGCTTTTGGAGTATTCTAACAGTTTATATTGTTTTAACACAAATTTATAATTTTGGGACAGTTAGATACCAATTGGCGTATTCTAACTGTGTATTTTTTGGTCTGATTTAGTGGTATTCATTTATCTGATTAGTTGTTGTAGAATCTTTGAGCAGTTAGATAGCTTTTGGAGTATTCTAACAGTTTATATTTTTTAACACAAATTTACTTAAAGGTTTAAATACAGTTTATTTATCAAATTTTGGTTTTAAGAACATCAAATAAGCATTTGCATGATTTGCTGGTAATCTCTGCTTTAGAGTAATGGTACTATCCTTAATTCAAACCATCCACATTTCTTTTTTATATATGCAGTGTAGTGCCCTGAATCGGTTGTGGCTCCTGCATGGTAGATTATACCTATCGTTGTGAAGGTTTTCTTACCAAGTGATATTTGACCATGTGTGAATCCAGTCAGCTTGCAGTTGTTTTTGGTACCATCTGCATTGTAACGTAGAAGCATTAGTATTACGTATTTACTATGTGTTTGTATTACTAACGTGGAGCGATTATCTGAATTGCAGGTACAGCATAATCTACTATGGTTTGCATTTTGTACAAGTTGCTGAAATGGAATGGATTCACAATTTGGTATTGATATATATATGAAGAGTTCATTGGGGATTTCTTCTTGTGTCACATTGTTGCAGAGAGTGCATGTATGTTTCCAAATGTATGAAATCTGAAAGATTTCATTTATAGGTATGTTTTTGTTTTCCAGTACTTGTAGTAAGTACATTAGAAATTCTTGTGGATCTTCCTGTGAGTTTATAGTGAATTTCACCATTCCAGCACAGTAGTCCAATTGTCCTCTTATTCCAAAAACACTATATGTGTTGTCAGGATTGTTTGCTGCATTTCTGTGAAGTACTAACATTTGCAAACACAATGGGTCTGTACTGTGTAAGTAAATGTTGTCAACAATTGGTGGTAATTGAAATAGAATATTCATTGCTACATTTGCATAGCAACTTACACCAACTATATTTGAGAATTTAAATGGTCCAGGTAGTTCTGTATCTAACTGCTTTTTTTGGAGTTTGTCTTCCTTCTTTAAAGAAGTACCTAGTTTACTTTCTCTAATTGATTATTTTTTGTTTGTGGTACTTGATGAAGTATTAGTTTCTTTTACTCTCTTTGGAGGATTTGCAGCGATGTCCTGTTGCATTTCTGTTTGATTTAGTTTTCTTTTACAACGTTTTAGTTTTTGTGGAACAGAATATGTGTTTAGATGGGGAGTGTATAGTGAGCGAAGTCTAGTATATTCTAAAATGCAAGAAATATCAGTGTTTACTTTACTTGCATCAAAGTTGATTAGAAATAGACCGTCAAGTGTACGTAAGCGTGATAGTGCTACGTAGCTCATGCCTTCTTTAAAGACTGTGTTACCAATATCTATCATTGCTTTGTCTAGGGTAAGACCTTGTGATTTATGAATCGGGACTGCGTATGCAAGAGTTAGCGAAAATTGTTCTATGCGTACATACATATCTTTGAAGAGAAGGAATCTAGCTGTTGAGCGTCCTATCCGTTTTACTTCTGAAAGTTTGTCAAAAAGTATATTGACAAACTGAATTTTGTTGTCACGTGGGTATGTTTGAAAGCCAACAACTGTACCCAGTGCTCCATTAACTAGTCCTTGGTCCACGTCAAGGTTACGTTTAAGCATTACTCTGCAATTTAAGGATAATTTTAACATCTTTTCTAAGCCTGCTGTGTTTCAGATTGATTTTTCTAAATTATTTAGTCTTGTTGTGGCTTGGTCACACATGGGTAGTGTCATACCATGTACATCTAGTTTGTCTGTGGCGCTAATTTCCATTATTGGTTGCATTTCTTTACTTAACATTATTTCATTGAATTTGAGACAGCTTGCAAGAGTTGGCATTAAGGCCATACAATTGACATTTTTGTGGGCTAATTGTTCCATAACATCTGTAGCACATGCATTATCGCCATAAAGTGCATTACTGTGCCGGGTTTTCAATGTTGCTTCTGCTTCTTTAGAAAGTATACCAACTCTCAAACTTTTTAAAATGTTGGCATAAGTTAGATCTGCAGATTGGCGCATGTTTTCTGTTAATTCTCTGTATTGGAAATGTTGCCAAAGGTTGACATCTCCAATGCTGCCAACAGTTTTACGGCAGAGTTTGTGCCCTAGTGTTTTAAAAATAGGTTCACCTTTTACTGGTGTTAATTGAAGCAGATCTCCAAAAACAATAATGTGTTTTCCTGCAAAGAGCTCTTCATAGTCTGTTTTGAGTACTTCTTGTAATCTGAGGTGAATCAAAGCTAACATCAGGTTGGAGACCATGCTCACTTCATCTATTAGTAGCATTTTCATTTGTTTCAATACTCTGCGTAATTCCATTGCAGCTTCTGCAGAAAGTTTGTAATAGTCTAATTTGTTCTGGTGTTCTACTGGTAATAGTAGTAATAGGTGTAATGTAACACCACCTATGTTGTAGGCAGCTAAACCTGTGGGGGCAGTGACAACAGCTGAGAGTTTGTTGTTTGTCAATTGTTGAAGGAACTTACTAATGATTTTGATTAGGAATGTTTTGCCAGAACCAGCTTCACCACTGACGTACAGTAGTATAGGTTTATAATTATGGCAGGAACATTCTTTATTTTCATGTTTTACACCATGTGCAATTTATTTTGTTACTTCTTGAAAAATGCTACTTTGCTCATTGTTTAGTTTTGATTGTAGTATAGTTAAGTCTTCCCTATCTTCATACTGACACATGATGTTTTCTACTTCTATCATAGCTAATTCTGCCTCATTTGTTATTAGTGGTTCTCCCAGTGGTTCTTGGCTTCCTGTTACAGAAGGTTGACTACTGTCAGGAGTATCCTTATCTAGTTGAGCTTGGAGTTCTTCTTCATGTTGCTGTTCATTGTGCAACATTGTTTTGTACTGTGTAAAGTTTACATCAGTTATAGTGCTTTCATTTGCTTTGAAAGCATCCTCGTATGAGTCATACTTATCTAGTAATTGTTCTTCTTTTCTCCATGGTTTGAAGAGTTGTAGCAGGGACATGTAATATACTTCTTTATGTTGAGGAGACTTCAATGACAATTTGATATGATTAATTAAATTTGGTTTAGTGAGTTTAACTAAGCTGCCTTCACAGTATGTCACTCTATATTTACCTTTTTTTTCATCGGGTTTCATATTATTTTTGTATGTGTAGTTTTGGGCTATTTGGTATAGACACATGTTTTCCAAAGTATTACTTCTGTTTGGGTAGTATGTGTCCAATAAATTGTTTTTTAAAATGTCTTGGCTGTTGGGATCATGTTTGGCTATTGTTTCTATATCTTCATATGATTTTAGAACTCTTTTTCTAGATTTAGCTGGACCAAGACTTAGCCATACTATATTTTCAGATTTACCATACAATGAAGTACCAGTTAAACGATCAGCTGCTTCATAAGATCCACATTCTCTATGGGTGAGCATGTTTATGCCCAAGCTGTATAATTTCTGAGATACTGTTTTATCTGATGACAGGTCATTCCAGAGGACTTGGAGCTCTGTCTTTTCTGCTTTAGTTAAGTATGCTGGGAAATATCGTGCAACTGCAGTAGAATTGTCTGCAATGTACTGCACATCTATGTTTGCATTCCATAAGTGGGCAATGATTGCATTATAATCATTGATATATTTTTCTTCTTTTCTTTTTATGTAATATGTATTTTTAGGTGACTTTCCTTTAACAGTATGTCTAACTGAAGACATGAGGTTGTTTACTTGACCTGTATTTGTAACTGGTCTAGGGAAACCAAATCGGCATTTGGTGTAGTATTTGCCTTTGTTTTTGTATTTGCGACGACAATATTTTCCACATTTGTGTTTTTGAAATTGTAAAATTTGTGCACAAAGATCACTATTTGTGGCTTCTGATGGAATTTGACAAGTGACATATTTTTCAATAAACTTTAAAACAGTGGCATCACTGTCTTGACCAAATTTAAGAGCATCTTTAATCCATAAAAGCATGTGGATATGTGGTGCTCCTCTGGCTTGGTATTCTTTTCTCCAAAAGAAGTGTTGCACTTCTCCAAGGGGAGGAACAGTTTTATTACAAATACAATGTAGCATAGCAATGAAGCGATGGTGAAAATATCTTGAAACATTAACAGGATCCAAAGAACAAAGTTCTCCAGTTGTTAGAATATCTATGTTTGTTTTGTTTTTATTTGATATGCGTAGGAAATAATGTAAATCTTCCCATGCATATTCTGCACAACTTAATGTAACAAACCAAGTGGGTGGGCCAAGGTTTCTGATCATACAACGTACATCTCCATGACGTCGAAACCAGTACTCTTTAGTACCATGCATATTTGCTAATAGATTTGTAATATTTGATTGTAAAACCTCATCCTTTTGTTGCACTTTCTCTAATAATTGTATAGCTGTCATATTTTGAAAGTGTGATCCTGATTTTAATATGTGTGCAACTCCGTAACATAAAGTTGCTAGTTCACTTTCAAAGAGTAGGTGGAATATGTATTCCACATTTTGTCTAAATCTGGGATCTTCAGAATACATCCGTAATGAGCGGTATTCTGAAGCTGATATTTGAATAGGTCTATCATCATATCTTCCTCCTTTGCCAGTTGGAAAGAGTAGAGGAAAAGCACGTGCTTCTATACTTTTGTCCCATATACTGATTAGCGATCCTTTTGTTTGACGCATTTGGTAAGTTTCCAGTACATCTTGTACGGTGTCATTACAGTGCAAAGGATGAATTGTATACTGGTCTAAAGTATTTGATATTGTAGCAGGATCTAGTAGCTCAAATTGACCAGCTTCTTGTGTTTCTTGAATTATTTCAGTTGTATCTTTTAAGTTTTATTCAATATTAATTTCTTTGTAATATTCATTATTCTCTTTAAGATATTGGAAGGCTTGTCTAACTTTATATAAATCTACCAGCTGTTGCCATATTTTTTTGTCTTTTGTAGGTACTCCATTTACTAATATATTTAAAGATTGGTGCATTGGACGTTGCACTCCTAGAGTATGCACATTTTCTTTTAGATTTAATGGTAAATAAACTACTTTTCCACAAATGCCTTTTACCAATTCAGAGGGAGGTAATTTTGCTGTTTTTGGTTGAAGGCGTATTATTGCTTGAAATGGGTCTACTGTTTGAATTATGATGCTCTCATATAAATTAAGTTGTTGTAGAGGTTTTGGTACTGGGTATAATTTCAAATTATTTGTGATAGAACGTGAAGGAGTTTGGTTGTTGTCAAGTTTTGTGGTGCAATAACTGCAAAGTATTAAGGGCTCAGTTATTTCATATTTGTTTTCTGCTAGAAGGTAGAGAGCTAATTCAAACCATTTAGAATCTTCATTGTCTTCTATTTTGTATGATAGGTCCACAGTTTTTTTGTTACTTTTATAAAAAATTCTACGGCAACATACACATACATGGTTTGGTACTTCAGCTGATGTACTTTTAAATTTTAGTATTTCTTTTTTGTATGTGTTTAGCAAAAGGTTGCCATGTGTACAATTGTTGATTAATTGGTTTATAGCTATTTCATTCTGTAAATGGCTTTTACTTCCAAAATATTTTTTCTGGATATAGTGAATTTCTTCAAGTAGGTCTTTTGCTGTACCATGTAGAAGGATGTTATTTAACTTTGCTAGTGCTAAAGCAGGACTTTTAGCATAGTACAGTTTATAGACTAGATTTCTTATAGTTGAATGATGTGTTGATATCCTTTTGATATCATGGAAAGTGGTTTTACAAGTAGGTCCTGTAATGCAGGCCAATGAATGTCCTTGTAGTCCTGTGTACTTGCGCACTGGACAGGTATCTATATTTTGCAGTAATTTAATTTTGATTTTGTCTTTGCTTTTTACACATTTATTGAGGAATTGGCATAAAGATTTGAAACATTATTTGGGAATGTTACACATTGACGTGCATGGCCATTTGTACACTAGACGTTCTGATTCAGTTGAATGGAGGGGTAATTCTAAGTTTTCAGGGCATATTTTTGTAAGAAGTACTTCTTGTTCCATTATGGTATTATTCACTTTTTCATAACCTCGACCACTGCTATGTATGGCAATTGTATTTGTTTGCTTTTGTTTGTACGCTCTTCATTAAAATATGGTTCTGTGCTTGTAGTGTGATTCCATTCACCTCCGCTGATACTTAAGAAGTTCTTTCTATTGATATTTCGCTTATTGAGAAGTCTTTTTTGTAATTTAGTTATTAGTTTTGTTAGTGGTTTCATTTTGTTTAACAGTAAAATAAATACATTTCTTTTGAGAAGAATTGCACTGTCCATCAATGCTTCTAAGATTAATTTCCTACGATAGGTTTTAAGCTTTGGACCAGATTTCTCTCCTGTTTTTATAAGATTTTGAAGGATTTTGTGAGGGTATATTTTGGCTAAAATACTTTTCTTGGTATGCTTACTTTGCACTATATTAAAATTTGAAGAAGTAGTTTTATCTGTACTGATAGCTGATTTTCTGTTAATTGTTTTTTGGTTTGTTTTACATTTTGATAGAAGAAGCGAAGTTGTTGTACTTGAAACTTCTTGTGTTTCACTAAATGATTGTATTGGCTGTTTTGTTTCAACTTTTTTTTACAAATTCTGCTAGAGATGGATGCATATGTTGGGCACCTTTATTTTCATTTGCTCTACTTTTGCGTTGCTTTCTACGGACTTGACTTTTGGTAGGCATTCTTTAGGGTCTGTTGAAAAAAATAAAGAAGATAGGGTTGGGGTGTTCTGGAATGTATGTGTGCTGTGTGCATGAGTGTTTGAGTAAGATGATAAAGATGTATGTAATGGTGTGTGATTGTGCATTGGGAACTAAAACTAGTAGGGATAGGTATTCTTGAATTTATGTGTTACTAAACTGGGGTTCAGATGACAAAAAAAAAGTAAGCTAGTGGTGTGTAAAAGTACAAATAGTAAATCTAATGTATACAATTAAAACAGTTGTTTGTTCTATAACATGAAAATTGTAGTGGTTCAGTTGGGTAATTTGTGTGTCCAAAAATAGAAATTTGTGGGCCATTCTGGCTGTAAATCGCTGTTTAAGACATGGACAATTTTGGACAAAATGGTACAAAATCTCTATTTTTAGAAACCGAAATAGCTCGTATTAATGTCATAGTATATTTGATTAATATTACAAATATTATGGTGATATTTTACTTACTTTTTTTTTTAATTAACAGGTAACATCTTAGTTTTTCATTCTTCTTCGAATTCGGCTGCTTCTTTTCAGGAAACTGGTCTTCACTGCAATTGTAAAAGCTTCAAATTAGTAACTTTGTGTGTATATAGCACTGTTTTTAATTTAGATATTGATTTTTTTAATTGAAATCCTCAGTGCCCTCTGTAAAACCATTAAACTAATTTATTTACATAAGATACATTGCATCGGTTCAGTACATATGATATGTTCTTAATGAACAAATTGTATTGAATGACTAACTGTAGCAAAAAAAAAATATCTTGACTATGTCTTGAGAAATTTATAATATATTAGTGAATACCACTATTTCTGTAAGTAAACTGATCTAGGTAATAGCGCCTCAATGTCATGTCTAATTTAAAGTAATTAAGTAAATAAATAAATAAAAACAAAAAATATGAACTTGTATAAGTATTTTTATAAAGGTTTAAACATAGATTGTGTTTGCATGCAATTTTGTTTGAATATATGTAGTCTATATATTTCATTTAAAAAATGTTAGTTTACCATGATTTGAGTGTGTGTGTATAAAGAAAGTAAATAGTATAAAGGTTTATAAGTGATAGTTGATTTTAGGAAATTGAAAAAAGTACAGTAAATTCATTTTACAGATTTTACAAGGTAAAAGTCTATTTGAAAATGTGTTCATCTACTATACAGAAAATATGCATACCTGAAGTTTGTGTTCATGCATATGGATATGCATGGAGCTGCAAGTAGAACTCTTGAAGACTTGTACAGTATTTCTGGTAGATGCTGCTTGCCAATGATATGACAATTGTACTCAGAGAGATTTAGAGTACATTTGCAGTGCTGATCTATGATGATGCAGTTAGATGTAGAGGTCTTGAATGTGATTGGTGCATGGTCATGTGATTTTTGAGGTACATCCAATGAGGGAATGGCAGAGAGAGTGTAGTGGAAATGGTAGAAGGGCTGTTCATGTTACCATATGTCTGCGGACATGGCGGTAGTTTGCGGACATCAGGAGTTACATCCGGGGATTTCTGGGTTCAGAAGTCATGCAAATGAGAATAAGCACTGAAAGGGATATGTCAGGAAAGTTTGGTGGGTGTGTTGAGCCAGGAGAGATTTTCTCAGATACTCTTTTTGCTGGGAGAACAAAAGATAGCTATGGCTGTGTGTTTCAGAAAACAGATTGTTTGGATTTTAGGAGATTCGTGGATACATTGGTTGAAGGTGCATGCAGAAAAGTGTGGAGTAGCTGTAGATCTTGGATTCCCACATGTGGAAGTACACTGGCATGGAGTACGTGGAATGAAGTGGTTGGACTTGCTACCTCTCTGTGCTACTTTGGAGACAGAGCAACATCCAGACATAATTGTAATTCATTGTGGAGGGAACAGTTTAGGACATGTGACTGGAATTTTTTTGCAATTTGCTATGAAAGAAGGACTTAGGAAAGTTATGGACATGTTTCCTAATTCTCAAGTGATATTTTCACGGATTGCGCAGAGACAAATGTGGCTTTGTTCTTCTTCATTTGGTCCACAAATGGAAAAAGCAAGGCGCAATGTTAATAAGGCTGTTTGTGCCTTTCTAAGAGATTTTGGCATGTCTTCTTTTCACAATGAAAATATTATGTTTTGTAGTACATACATTTTTCGCAGAGATGGAGTCCATCTTACTTATGCTGGCAATCAGATTTTTCTGAGAAATGTACAAAATGCATTGCAACCTTTTTTGGAATTACAACAACGATTTTGAAGTAGATGTTAAGCATTTACAATTTTTGACTTACAAACACCACCCAAAGGCTGTTTTCAGAGCCACCACTCCTTTCCAGAGAAAATTACAATGTTTGTGATGGAGTAGCAACCCAATTTTTTTAATGTTCGCGAACTGTCCGCGGACTTCTAAAAAATACAAAGAGCCCTGCTTCATTTATTTTCACTGCTATTTTTTTGAGACAGCTTGCAAGAGTTGGCATTAAGGCCATACAATTGACATTTTTGTGGGCTAATTGTTCCATAACATCTGTAGCACATGCATTATCGCCATAAAGTGCATTAATATGCTGGGTTTTCAATGTTGCTTCTGCTTCTTTAGAAAGTATACCAACTCTCAAACTTTTTAAAATGTTGGCATAAATTAGATCTGCAGATTGGCGCATGTTTTCTGTTAATTCTCTGTATTGGAAATGTTGCCAAAGGTTGACATCTCCAATGCTGCCAACAGTTTTACGGCAGAGTTTGTGCCCTAGTGTTTTAAAAATAGGTTCACCTTTTACTGGTGTTAATTGAAGCAGATCTCCAAAAACAATAATGTGTTTTCCTGCAAAGAGCTCTTCATAGTCTGTTTTGAGTACTTCTTGTAATCTGAGGTGAATCAAAGCTAACATCAGGTTGGAGACCATGCTCACTTCATCTATTAGTAGCATTTTCATTTGTTTCAATACTCTGCGTAATTCCATTGCAGCTTCTGCAGGAAGTTTGTAATAGTCTAATTTGTTCTGGTGTTCTACTGGTAATAGTAGTAATCAGTGTAATGTAACACCACCTATGTTGTAGGCAGCTAAACCTGTGGGGACAGTGACAACAGCTGACAGTTTGTTGTTTGTCAATTGTTGAAGGAACTTACTAATGATTTTGATTAGGAATGTTTTTCCAGAACCAGCTTCACCACTGACGTACAGTAGTATAGGTTTATAATTATGGCAGGAACATTCTTTATTTTCATGTTTTACACCATGTGCAATTTGTTTTGTTACTTCTTGAAAAATGCTACTTTGCTCATTGTTTAGTTTTGATTGTAGTATAGTTAAGTCTTCCTTATCTTCATACTGACACATGGTGTTTTCTACTTCTATCATAGCTAATTCTGCCTCATTTGTTATTAGTGGTTCTCCCAGTGGTTCTTGGCTTCCTGTTACAGAAGGTTGACTACTGTCAAGAGTATCCTTATCTAGTTGGGCTTGGAGTTCTTCTTCATGTTGTTGTTCATTGTGCAACATTGTTTTGTACTGTGTAAAGTTTACATCAGTTATAGTGCTTTCATTTGCTTTGAAAACATCCTCATATGAGTCATAGTTATCTAGTAATTGTTCTTTTATCCATGGTTTGAAGAGTTGTAGCAGGGACATGTAATATACTTCTTTATGTTGAGAAGTCCTCAATGACAATTTGATATGATTAATTAAATTTGGTTTAGTGAGTTTAACTAAGCTGCCTTAGCAGTCTGTCACTCTATATTTACCTTTCTTTTCATCAGGTTTCATATTATTTTTGTATGTGTAGTTTTGGGCTATTTGGTATAGACACATGTTTTCCAAAGTATTACTTCTGTTTGGGTAGTATGTGTCCAATAAATTGTTTTTTAAAATGTCTTGGCTGTTTGAATCATGTGTGGCTATTGTTTCTATATCTTCATATGATTTTAGAACTCTTTTTCTAGATTTAGCTGGACCAAGACTTAGCCATACTATATTTTCAGATTTACCATACAATGAAGTACCAGTTAAACGATCAGCTGCTTCATAAGATCCACATTCTCTATGGGTGAGCATTTTTATGCCCAAGCTGTATAATTTCTGAGATACTGTTTTATCTGATGACAGGTCATTCCAGAGGTCTTGGAGCTCTGTCTTTTCTGCTTCAGTTAAGTATGCTGTGACATATCGTGCAATTGCAGTAGAATTGTCTGCAATGTACTGCACATCTATGTTTGCATTCCATAAGTGGGCAATGATTGCATTATAAGCATTGATATATTTTTCTTCTTCTTTTCTTTTTATGTAATATGTATTTTTAGGTGACTTACCTTTAACACTATGTCTAACTGCAGACATGAGGTTGTTTACTTGACCTGTATTTGTAACTGGTCAAGGGAAATCAAATCAGCATTTGGTGTAGTATTTGCCTTTGTTTTTGTATTTGCGATGACAATATTTTCCACATTTGTGTCTTTGAAATTGTAAAATTTGTGCATGAAGATCACTATTTGTGGCTTCTGATGGAATTTCACAAGTGACATATTTTTCAATAAACTGTAAAACAGTGGCATCACTGTCTTGCCAAATTTAGGAGCATCTTTAATCCATAAAAGCATGTGGATATGTGGTGCTCCTCTGGCTTGGTATTCTTTTCTCCAAAAGAAGTGTTGCACTTCTCCAAGGGGAGGAACAGTTTTATTACAAATAAAATGTAGCATAGCAATGAAGCGATGGTGAAAATATCTTGAAACATTAACAGGATCCAAAGAACAAAGTTCTCCAGGTGTTAGAATATCTATGTTTGTTTTGTTTTTATTTGATATGCGTAGGAAATCATGTAAATCTTCCCATGCATATTCTGCATAACTGAATGTAACAAACCAAGTGGGTGGGCCAAGGTTTCTGATCATACAACGTACATCTCCATGACGTCGAAACCAGTACTCTTTAGTACCACGCATATTTGCTAATAGATTTGTAATATTTGATTGTAAAACCTCATCCTTTTGTTGCACTTTCTCTAATAATTGTGTAGTTTTCATATTTTGAAAGTGTGATCCTGATTTTAATATGTGTGCAACTCTGTAACATAAAGTTGCTAGTTCACGTTCAAAGAGTAGGTGGAATATGTATTCCACATTTTGTCTAAATCTGGGATCTTCAGAATACATCCGTAATGAGCGGTATTCTGAAGCTGATATTTGAATAGGTCTATCATCATACCTTCCTCCTTTGCCAGTAGGAAAGAGTCGAGGAAAAGCACGTGCTTCTATACTTTTTTCCCATATACTGATTGGCGATCCTTTTGTTTGACGCATTTGGTAAGTTTCCAGTACATCTTGTACGGTGTCATTACAGTGCAAAGGATGAATTGTATAATGGTCTAAAGTATTTGATATTGTAGCAGGATCTAGTAGCTCAAATTGACCAGCTTCTTGTGTTTCTTGAATTATTTCAGTCGTATCTTTCAAGTTTTCTTCAATATTAATTTCTTTGTAATATTCATTATCCTCTTTAAGATATTGGAAGGCTTGTCTAACTTTATATAAATCTACCAGCTGTTGCCATATTTTTTTGTGTTTTGTAGGTACTCCATTTACTAATATAATTAAAGATTGCTGCATTGGACGTTGCACTCCTAGAGTATGCACATTTTCTTTTAGATTTAATGGTAAATAAACTACTTTTCCACGAATGCCTTTTACCAATTCAGAGGGAGGTAATTTTGCTGTTTTTGGCTGAAGGCGTATTATTGCTTGAAATGGGTGTACTGTTTGAATTATGATGCTCTCATATAAATTAAGTTGTTGTAGAGGTTTTGGTACTGGGTATAATTCCAAATTATTTGTGATAGAACGTGAAGGAGTTTGGTTGTTGTCAAGTTTTGTAGTGCAATAACTGCAAAGTATTAAGGGCTCAGTTATTTCATATTTGTTTTCTGCTCCAAGGTAGAGAGCTAATTCAAACAATTTAGAATCTTCATTGTCTTCTATTTTGTATGATAGGTCCACGGTTTTTGTGTTACTTTTATAAAAAATTCTACGGCAACATACACATACATGGTTTTGGTACTTCAGCTGATGTACTTTTAAATTTTAGTATTTCTTTTTTGTATGTGTTTAGCAAAAGGTTGCCATATGTAGAATTGTTGCTTAATTGCTTTAAAGCTATTTCATTCTGTAAATGGCTTTCACTTCCAAAATATTTTTTCTGGATATAGTTAATTTCTTCAAGTAGGTCTTTTGCTGTACCATGTAGAAGGATGTTATTTAACTTTGCTAGTGCTAAAGCAGGACTTTTAGCATAGTACAGTTTATAGAATAGATTTCCTATAGTTGAATGATGTGTTGATATCCTTTTGATATCATGGAAAGTGGTTTTACAAGTAGGTCCTGTAATGCAGGCCAATGAATGTCCTTGTAGTCCTGTGTACTTGCGCACTGGACAGGTATCTATATTTTGCAGTAATTTAATTTTGATTTTGTCTTTGCTTTTTACATATTTATTGAGGAATTGGCGTAAAGATTTGAAACATTATTTGGGAATGTTACACATTGACGTGCATGGCCATTTGTACACTAGACGTTCTGATTCAGTTGAATGGAGGGGTAATTCTAAGTTTTCAGGGCATATTTTTGTAAGAAGTACTTCTTGTTCCATTATGGTATTATTCACTTTTTCATAACCTCGACCACTGCTATGTATGGCAATTGTATTCATTTGCTTTTGTTTGTACGCTTCTTCATTAAAATATGGTTCTGTGCTTGTAGTGTGATTCCATTCACCTCCGCTGATACTTAAGAAGTTCTTTCTATTGATATTTCGCTTATTGAGAAGTCTTTTTTGTAATTTAGTTATTAGTTTTGTTAGTGGTTTCATTTTGTTTAACAGTAAAATAAATACATTTCTTTTGAGAAGAATTGCACTGTCCATCAATGCTTCTAAGATTAATTTTGTACGATAGGTTTTAAGCTTTGAACCTGATTTCTCTCCTGTTTTTATAAGATTTTGAAGGATTTTGTGAGGGTATATTTTGGCTAAAATACTTTTCTTGGTATGCTTACTTTGCACTATATTAAAATTTGAAGAAGTAGTTTTATCTGTACTGATAGCTGATTTTCTGTTAATTGTTTTTTGGTTTGTTTTACATTTTGATAGAAGAAGCGAAGTTGTTGTACTTGAAACTTCTTGTGTTTCACTAAATGATTGTATTGGCTGTTTTGTTTCAACTTTTTTTTACAAATTCTGCTAGAGATGGATGCATATGTTGGACACCTTTATTTTCATTTGCTCTACTTTTGCGTTGCTTTCTACGGACTTGACTTTTGGTAGGCATTCTTTAGGGTCTGTTGAAAAAAATAAAGAAGATATGGGTTGGGGTGTTCTGGAATGTATGTGTGCTGTGTGCATGAGTGTTTGAGTAAGATGATAAAGATGTATGTAATGGTGTGTGATTGTGCATTGGGAACTAAAACTAGTAGGGATAGGTATTCTTGAATGTATGTGTTACTAAACTGGGGTTCAGATGACAAAAAAAAAGTAAGCTAGTGGTGTGTAAAAGTACAAATAGTAAATCTAATGTATACAATTAAAACAGTTGTTTGTTCTATAACATGAAAATTGTAGTGGTTCAGTTGGGTAATTTGTGTGTCCAAAAATAGAAATTTGTGGGCCATTCTGGCTGTAAATCGCTGTTTAAGACATGGACAATTTTGGACAAAATGGTACAAAATCTCTATTTTTAGAAACCGAAATAGCTCGTATTAATGTTATAGTATATTTGATTAATATTAAAAATATTATGGTGATATTTTACTTACTTTTTTTTTTAATTAACAGGTAACTTCTTAGTTTTTCATTCTTCTTCGAAATCGGCTGCTTCTCTTCAGGAAACTGGTCTTCACTGCAATTGTAAAAGCTTCAAATTAGTAACTTTGTGTGTATATAGCAGTGTTTTTAATTTAGATATTGAGTTTTTTAATTGAAATCCTCAGTGCCTTCTGTAAAACCATTAAACTAATTTATTTACATAAGATACATTGCATCAGTTCAGTACATATGATATGTTCTTAATGAACAAATTGTATTGAATGACTAACTGTAGCAAAAAAAAAATATCTTGACTATGTCTTGAGAAATTTATAATATATTAGTGAATACCACTATTTCTGTAAGTAAACTGTTCTAGGTAATAGCGCCTCAATGTCATGTCTAATTTAAAGTAATTAAGTAAATAAATAAATAAAAACAAAAAATATGAAATTGTATAAGTATTTTTATAAAGGTTTAAACATAGATTGTGTTTGCATGCAATTTTGTTTGAATATATGTAGTCTATATATTTCATTTAAAAATATTAGTTTAACATGATTTGAGTGTGTGTGTATAAAGAAAGTAAATAGTATAAAGGTTTATAAGTGATAGTTGATTTTAGGAAATTGAAAAAAGTACAGTAAATTCATTTTACAGATTTTACAAGGTAAAAGTCTGTTTGAAAATGTGTTCATCTACTATACAGAAAATATGCATACCTGAAGTTTGTGTTCATGCATATGGATATGCATGGAGCTGCAAGTAGAACTCTTGAAGACTTGTACAGTATTTCTGGTAGATGCTGCTTGCCAATGATATGACACTTGTACTCAGAGAGATTCAGAGTACATTTGCAGTGCTGATCTATGATGATGCAGTTAGATGTAGAGGTCTTGAATGTGATTGGTGCATGGTCATGTGATTTTTGAGGTACATCCAATGAGGGAATGGCAGAGAGAGTGTAGTGGAAATGGTAGAAGGGCTGTTCATGTTACGATATGTCCGCTGACATGGCGGTAGTTTGCGGACATCGGGAGTTACATCCGGGGATTTCTGGGTTCAGAAGTCATGCAAATGAGAATAAGCACTGAAAGGGATTGGTCAGGAAAGTTTGGTGGGTGTGTTGAGCCAGGAGAGATTTTCTCAGATACTCTTTTTGCTGAGAGAACAAAAGATAGCTATGGCTGTGTGTTTCAGAAAACAGATTGTTTGGATTTTAGGAGATTCGTGGATACATTGGTTGAAGGTGCATGCAGAAAGCTGTGGAGTAGCTGTAGATCTTGGATTCCCACATGTGGAAGTACACTGGCATGGAGTACATGGAATGAAGTGGTTGGACTTGCTACCTCTCTGTGCTACTTTGGAGACAGAGCAACATCCAGACATAATTGTAATTCATTGTGGAGAGAACAGTTTAGGACATGTGACTGGAATTTTTTTGCAATTTGCTATGAAAGAAGGACTTAGGAAGGTTATGGACATGTTTCCTAATTCTCAAGTGATATTTTCACGGATTGTGCAGAGACAAATGTGGCTTCGTTCTTCTTCATTTGGTCCACAAATGGAAAAAGCAAGGGGCAATGTTAATAAGGCTGTTTGTGCCTTTCTAAGAGATTTTGGCATGTCTTCTTTTCACAATGAAAATATTATGTTTTGCAGTACATACATTTTTCGCAGAGATGGAGTCCATCTTACTTATGCTGGCAATCAGATTTTTCTGAGAAATGTACAAAATGCATTGCAACCTTTTTTGGAATTACAACAACGATTTTGAAGTAGATGTTAAGCATTTACAATTTTTGACTTACAAACACCACCCAAAGGCTCTTTTCAGAGCCACCACTTCTTTCCAGAGAAAATTACAATGTTTGTGATGGAGTAGCAACCCAATTTTTTTAATGTTCGCGAACTGTCCGCGGACTTCTAAAAAATACAAAGAGTCCTGCTTCATTTATTTTCACTGCTATTTTTTAACTGGGAAAGGCGGCTCTGAAAAGAGCCTTATTTTTTTTTGATTTTTGTAATTTTGTATTTTTTTTGGTTTTTCAGAAACAACACACTAGGAGAGGAAGGTAAAGGAGGGTAAAGGGGGGGGCACCAACCACAGGGATAAGAAAGGGCGAGCTGAGAGAGGAAGATGTAGAGTGGGTTTTATTTGGATAGTGAGCAGGTCTTCTCGTGCTCTGAGACGATAGTCTCAAAAGCACTCCGAAGTCGCTCCCCCCTGCAGAGTACTGTGTCAGAGTACATACATACAACTGTGACCTTCGAAAGGTAAGGGTCATCAGCATTCTGTATGGCCTGTGAGGCAGCTTGAGGAAGACACTGTCCCACAGAGGTGGTCCTTGTGGTGACAGGATCAGAAACAGAGGATGAAGTAGAGGAAATCAACCTGCTACGTTCTTCGCAAGGTACAACCCTGCGAATAGCCCCAGAGTGAAATTACCTCAGGTGTCGCTTCATAGTAGTGGTCCCAAAGCTGTACTTACCGTGCTTCCCGCGACTGAGTATCATTTTGCACTCATTGCAGGTAACAAGGTTCGCACGAGCCTTAGGAACATTACCATGAATGGTAAATAACCGCCACACACAAGACTCACGCCTAGTGCGGGTAGTAGGGTTTTCCTCTACCTCATTCTCATCATCCTCTTCTTCCTCCTCCGCATCCTCACTCCTGTTCCCCTCTTCAGGCCCTTGGGGAGGTGGTGGTGGTGGAGGGGGTGGGGGTGGTGCTGAAGCAGGTGCAGCACCAAGTGGCAGTTCAGCAGCCAAGGATGCCATCTCGATGATGGTGTAGTCTGCAGGTGGCAGCAAAAATCACTGTGTTCTGAAGAATAGCCAGAAACACAATGGGAATAAGCTCTTGGGCGTGGTCTTTTATAGGGGTGCTTGTGCGCGGTCCGCGGACATGCGCACTGTCCGCGGACAGATCGAACACAAAAAAAGGATTGGAAAGTTTCAAAAGGTATATAGAAACTCAAGATTGCTATGTTGGACTTGTGCCATGGTGAGATTTTATTGAAAAATATTATGGATTAACTGAAAATGTACTTTTAAATTGTTCAGGGACACAAACAGTGTCCGCATTTCAGGACACACGATGAGCGTGGGCGCGGTCATATGATCCGTTTGCGAAGGAAGCGCCTGTCCGCAGGACACCAAGTGCACGGAGATTGGTTAGCGCATGCGCATTGATGTCCTACGGACACTGTTCGGGTTCTGAAGTAATTAAAAGTGCGTCACACGTGAAACGAACATTTCAGGACACTGCGTGTGTTCTTAGAACAGTTTAAACTTGGTAGCGAACAGTAAGGACAGATATAGTGTTCTTCAGGACACGTATAATTTCGTTTATGTACGAACATTTCAGGACACCAATTGTGTTCTTAGAACAGTTTCAATTGGGTAGCGAACACTACGAACAGGTATAGTGTTCTTCAGGACACCTCCATTTTCGTTTACGTACGAACATTTCAGGACACCAATATCGTTCTTAGAACAGTTTGAACTTGCTAGCGAACAGTACCGGACAGGTATGTTGTTCTTTAGGACACTTTAATTTTTGTTTGTTTACGAACAATTCAAGACACCGCATGTGTTCTTAGTACAGTTTCAACTTGATAGCAAACATTACGGACAGATATAGTGTTCTTCAGGACACCTCCATTTTCGTTTATGTACGAACATTTCAGAACACTTGCACTGTCCGCGGACACTTTTATTGTTTTTTTTTTTTAAAAAACGGAAACTATTCACAATATAATATAAAAATTAAACTTTATTTAACATATAGTAATAATTTATGACAGAGAAGGTGAGGCAGAAACAGAAACAAAAACAGGAGAATTTGGGGTTTCAACATGATTGGTATTTGGTGAAGAAGGGATGGAAGTCTCATCAAAACGTTTTGGATTATGGAGAGGTTTGTGGATAATTGACTGGGATATGGTGAGGAGGGACAAGTACATGTGGGGCAATGGTACGAGGTTTTTGGTTTGAAATGATTTTCTACAAAAGTTTTCAAATTATTAAAATTAGCCAACAATACATCAATTTTTTCTCCTATATTGTGAAGACTGTTATCCATAACAGGGTTTTCTGAAGTTTTTCCTATTTTGGTATGCTCTGTACAAAAAAATAATATATATGTTAAATGTATATAAAAAAATAATAAATAAATGGTTTATATTATAAAGTGTTTTTACCATTAGTTTCACTATCTTGTGACATTTCTTCATGTGGGAAATTGTCCTCTAGCCATTCCAGAGTACTAGACATGTCTGTGAGAAAAAAAAAAAAAGATAATATATTTTTTAATCTAATACAGAAAGTTTATAAATATATGAGTAAAATGAAGTACACTTACTATTTCTGGTAAGATAAGTCCTATGTATTCAGTGGGTCTGGTCTTGTTCTCAGTTCTGTTGTGTCTGTGAGGTAATTATGTTGGAAGCCAATTTATCTTCTTGTGGTATATTCCATTTCAGAACATATTGTATTTACATGAATGGTTAGTGTGTTACATATATGGGGTACATTTCTTATGTATTACTATATATAATGTGTTTGTGTGCTGCTTTTTGAATTTGTTAAATGTTCCTATATTATGATATAACAATCAAACATACCCCACCACCCCCCCACAGTTTTTAGGTAGTGGTACTGTTCTCCGAACATGTCCGTGAACATTAAATAAGTTCGCAGACATCAAGTTCATAAGAAGAGATCTAGTCAGTTCCATATGACATGTATATAAAGTCAAAGTCATTATTGTTAAGTTGTGCTACTAAAAAACTATGAAATTCAGTGAAAAAAGTATAGAAGGGATTCTTATTATGTTGCGAAAAAAGTGTCAAGAATCATTGCAAGAAATATACCCTAATAAGTGCATTGAACGATGCATTGATATAAATAACATCCTATTATGGGGTTCTATCTAGTATACTAAGCTACTCATACAGAAACATAACATTGTGTGCAGCGTACAAGATGAAGGTATGATATTCGTAATGTTAATATGTTGAATAATGAAATGATAATTGTTTTCTTAATAGATTTTTGTGTACTGTGAAATATGCAATAAGTAGCTAATAAAACCCATGTATTACATAATTGCATTACTATAGACAAAACACAAAGACACAAGAACACATACCAATATGGGTATATACAGGGAAAGTGAAGTTAGCAAAAAAGCACAAGTAGTAGCAGAAACAATTCATAACTTAACTGATTAGTTTCATGCAAATATAATGATTGCTCTGTTTCAAAGCTGCTATTTACCCTATGTATATGTATCACTTGATGTGATTGGACCCTAAGGAAAGTAGTGTGAGTACAATGTATACACATATGACCATATACAGGGAAAGTACAGCCATAAAATAAAACAACAGAACTATCAGAAAGTGCTCATAAGTCTAGTGATTATCTTTATGCACAAAAAGGATTGCTGTCTTTCAAGCTTGTGTTTTCCCATATGTATATGTTTCATATGATGTGACTGTACTCTAAGGGAATTACTGTAAGAACCTACTAGAAGGATACGTCTACAAATAAAATAAAATTCTTAGTTTCTGACTGTTACTGAAGAAAACCATGTGGCCTAGATATGACAGCAAAAGAAAAAATAGTGAGCCAGACATGTGATGTCATCAGTGATGTCATCAATGACATTTGTGATGTCATCTTCGATGTCCTGGGTGTTAGTCTTAGCAGTACACGGTGGTGGCGCGAGTTATGGTTGCTTAGCTTACCATAACTGGCGAATTTCAAGGGTTTTTCGGTTTTACTTGGAACCATAACCTCCCTTTAACAAAGTTTTTTCACTGAATTTCACAGGTTTTTAGTAGCACAACTTAACCATAACGTCCCTTTAACAAAGTTTTTTTCACTGAATATATATATATATATATATTCTGCTTTTTTTTACAGAAAAAGTATATGGCTCACTCTGAATTCTTCTGCAAAGTTTGGTGAGGATTCGTCCAGGGGGGGCAAAGTTATAAGGGGGGTCCCATAGACTGAATGGGGAAAAAACTTTGCTCACGCCTACAGCCCAAACCGCTGGACGGATTTTCACCGAAAGCGTGCTTTTGCAAATTGACCAAATGACCAAAAAGTAGGTCCCAAAAAATTAGTGATATCTGTGTTTGGTCCACGGACAAACTTCCCTGTTCGCTCCGCGGACAGTGTCCTGATTGGCCAACCAGCCTGCGTCGTGTCCGCAGACATGCAACGTGTTCACTGATTGGACGGCGCAGAGCGTGGAGCACGTCAGATTTTTGGTAGCACCCGCCATCTTGGATTCACGGTTGTCCGCAGACAGCACAGTGAAACTTGGTTGAAAAATGTTATTTAGTAGAGTGTGTTGGTGTGTAAGAGTGTTTGGGGAGGGTGGGAGAGTATGAGATGGGTTAAATGTTATAATTATTTATGTGGTAGACCCTCTTGTTGTGTTCGATTTGTCTGCGGACAACACAGCTGTTCTGAAATGTTCTAAATAAACTAAATGGGGGTGTTCTGAGGACGCAATATGTGTCTGTGTTGTTCGCAATCAAGCTGAAACTGTTCTAAGAACACTTGTGGTGTCCGGAAATGTCCTTAAATAAACAAGATGGGGGTGTCCTGAGGACGCTGTCCGTATTGTTCGCTGGTAAGTTGAAAGTGTTCTAAGAGCACTAATGGTGTCCTGAAATGTTGTTAAATAAATAAAATCGGGGTGTCCTGAGAATGCAATGTCCTGAAATGTTTGTAAATAAATAAAATGAGGGTGTCCTGAGAACGGTATGCATGTCTGTTTTGTTCACAGATAAGTTGAAACTGTTCTAAGAATACATTATGTGTTCTGGGATGTTCATCAATAAAAGAATTGGGGGTGTCCTGAGGACGCTGTCCGTATTGTACGCTGGCAAATTGAAAGTGTTCTAAGAACACTTGCGTTGTTCTGAAATGTTCGTAAATAAACAAAATGGGGGTGTCCTGAGGACGCTGTCCGTATTGTTCGCTGGCAAGTTGAAAGTGTTTTAAGAACACTTGCGGTGTCCTGAAATGTTCGTAAATAAACAAATTCGGGGTGTCCTGAGGACGCTGTCCGTATTGTTCGCTGGCAAGTTGAAAGTGTTCTACGAGTGTGTTGGTGTGTAAGAGTGTTTGGGGAGGGTGGGAGAGTATGAGATGGGTTAAATGTTGTATTCATTTATGTGGTAGACCCTCTTGTTGTGTTCGATTTGTCTGTGGACAACACAGCTGTTCTGAGGACGCAATATGTGTCGTGTTGTTCGCAAGCAAGCTGAAACTGTTCTATGAACACTCGCGGTGTCCTGAAATGTTCGTAAATAAACAAAATGGGGGTGTCCTGAGGACGCTGTCCGTATTGTTCGCTGGCAAGTTGAAAGTGTTCTAAGAACACTTGTGGTGTCCTGAAACGTTTGTAAATAAACAAAATGGTGGTGTCCTGAGGACGCTGTCCGTATTGTTCGCTGGCAAGTTGAAAGTGTTCTAAGAACACTCATCATGTCCGCGGACATTAAAATTTCCCATAAGGCGTAGTTAAAATGTTTGACTCTATGGGTGTGATATGCTGCGGTGGTTGTGGCCAGGGCATAGAGTATTAGGAGCATGGCCATATCACCATGCACCCAAGACTCTATGCCCTGGCCACAACCACCGCAGCATATCACACTCATAGTGGCTTATAAGTTTGGCATCCAAGAACACATTTATAAGGAACAAAGTTATAAGCCACTATGGGTGTGATATGCTGCGATGGTTGTACTTATTATAATATACATACTGTTTGGTTTAGTAACTGGAGTACATGTATTTCTTGTTCATTTCTGTGATAAAAGAAAAGATCATGTTAGTATTGGTATTTTGTAATAACTTATAACATTGAATAATCAACATTTTTTTTTTTTACCCTCATATTTAATACCAATGTACTGTGCAATTTGCTCAGTTTCTGTGTTTGTTGCTATAATCATTGGGTCTGTGGGAAAAAAAAAAATCCATGTTGGATAAAAAATAACTTTTTTTGTCTGCTACAGTCTATTTGTTTGTTTGTTTTCAGTTGTTTGCATATTGTAACATTTTGGAGCAGTTAGATACCAGTTGGTGTATTCTAACTGTTTAATTTTTGATGTAATTTAGTGGTATTGATTTATCTGTTTGGATATTGTAAAATTTTGGAGTAGTTAGATACAAGTTGGCATATTCTAACTGTCTATTTTGTAATATAATTTAGTGGTATTAATTTATCTGATCAGTTGTTGTAGAATCTTCGGGCAGTTAGATACCTGTTGGAATATTCTAACAGTTTATTTTTTTTTACTACAAGTTAATTAAGGTTTAAGTACAGTTTAGTTAATACATTTTGGTTTTAAGAACATTAAATACGCGTTTGAAAGATTTGCTGGTAATCTCTGCTTTAGAGTAATGGTACTATCATTACATTCAAACCATCCACATTTCTTTTTTATATATGCAGTGTAGTTACCTGAATTGGTTGTGGCTCCTGTGTGGTAGATTATACCTATTGTTGTGAAGGTTACCAAGTGATACTTGACCATGTGTAAATCCAGTCAGCTCTCAGTTGTTTTTGGTACCATCTGCATTGTAACGTAGAAGCATTAGTATTACGTATTTACTATGTGTTTGTATTAGTAAGGTGGAGCGATTATCCGAATTGCAGGTAGAACATAATCTACCATGGTTTGCATTTTGTACAAGTTGCTCAAATGAATGGATTCACAATTAGGTATTGATATATATACGAAGCGTTTATTCGGGATTTGTTCTTGTGTCACATTGTTGCAAAGAGTGCTCGTATGTTTCCACATGTATGAAATTTAGAAGATTTCATTTATAGGTATGCTTTTGTTTTCCAGTACTTGTAGTAAGTACATTAGAAATTCTTGTGGATCTTCCTGTGAGTTTATAGTGAATTTCACCATTCCAGCACAGTAGTCCAATTGTTGTCTTATTTGATAAACACCATACGTGTTGTCAGGATTGTTTGTTGCGTTTCTATGAAGTACTAACATTTGCAAACACAATTGGTCTGTACTGTGTAAGTAAATGTTGTCAACAATTGTTGGTAATTGAAATAGAATATTCATTGCTACATTTGCAACACAACTTACACCAACTATATTTGAGAGTTTAAATGGACCAGGTAGTTCTGTATCTGAGTGATTTCTTTTTAGTTTGTCTTCCTTCTTTGATCAAGTACCTGGTTTACTTTCCCCAATTGGTTCTTTTAAGCTTGTGGTACTTGATGAAGTTTTAGTTTCTTTTACTCTCTTTGGAGGATTTTCAGTGACATCCTGTTGCATTTCTGTTTGATTTGGTTTTCTTTTACAACGTTTTAATTTTTGTGGAACAGAATATGTGTTTAGATGGGGGGTGTATAGTGAACGAAGTCTATTGTAATCTAAAATGCCATGTCCGACACAACACCTTCCGGCACCAGTGGCAACCCCCCAGCAGAGAGGCAGAGGGCTACCAGCTTCAGTGAAAAGGAAGTTGGTATCCTGGTGGAGCAAGTTCTGGGGCATTATGATGACCTCTTCACACGATTGCGCGCCGACAGGAAGGATGGAAGAGGATCTGGAAGGTCATAGTGGGTGCCATAAACGCGGAGGGGGTGGAACCCCGCGACATCAAACACGTCCAGAAGTGCTGGGAGGACTACAAGTCCAGGACCCTCAAGAAGGCCTGGCACCTCTTGAAAGCAGCAGATGCACTGGGGCACCAGGTCCAGCTTACCACCCAGCAGATGAGGGTCCTGGAGCGCATTCGCCCAGTGCTTCACCACCAGGTCCTCAGGAGGCAGGCCCGTCTGGAGTCGAGCAGTAAGTGGCCATGCATTCATGTTTCAAAAAGGGCATGTTGCAGTGTGCTTGTAGTTAGCTACTTGGCTGCATGTGTGACGTGGTCATGTTTGGATGTGTGTGTGCAGGGACATGATGGTGCTGCATGTGAGTCCAGTCAGGCGTGACCCACATGGATGGTGTATGTGTTACAATGCATAATGCGGAGCAGCATGTGGAACACACACATGTATGCATGCCTGTGTCTGCACTTTGACATGTTTGGGGTGTGAGAGATGTGTGCTGCTGTCATGGACAAGCATGATGTACATTTCCATGTGTCTGAGTAGTGTGTGCACCATGGATGCATGACACATGTCTGTGACAATGTGTTGATTCACTGATACAGCCTAGTCATCCTTGTATCCACTGTGTCTGGGGGTATACAGGGCCAGATGCATGACCCTCCGGTGATGTGTGTGCATGTGTCCAGCATGTCCAATGATGCATGTGAGTATCAGCCCACCATTGGATGTGTTGGAATCGAAATAATATTATACCTCCTATTGCATTGTTTGAATGTGTGTTGGCCTACGCCAAGTTGTCTAAAACATTGTGTAAATAGATTCCACGGCAAGGTCTTGACCTTAATGCACTGTGTAAGTCGCCATCTTGAATTTAGCCGCCATTTTAGGTTCTCTTGTAAATGTGGAAGTCACCCTGAACACCAAAACGGAGGCCGAATGACATTTCGAGTGGGATTCTGGCCGTTGTGACCTCCGCACACATGAATAAATAATATGCCTGCAGGCCACTTGTTGGGGTCGCGAACTGAGACCTTGTCCTATCCCTGACCTATGTGTAAATGAACAACTGTATCAGCGAAACTGATCAAAATGCATACATTATGGGATTGACCTGGCAAGAAACCCTAGACCTGGTCCTAAGAATGGTTAACCCGCGAGGGGGTTGGCCAGAGCTGGATAAAAAGTATAAAAGCACGAGTATCCCAATGTACGGTCTCTCTCACTAACGCAGTGAACTCTCGTTGAAGTTCGTTCTGTTACTCTGAGAGCCGAATAGCTATCCGTTTGTCAATTGACTTTTTGGTAACTGTTGTAGCTTTTAAATAAAGCACTTTGTATGTTCTTTGTAACCTGTGTTGGTGTGTTTCCTTTGGGCTTCCCGGCCTCATATCAATTTCTTTGTTTTCACAGTTGGCGCCCGAATAGGGACCCTCAAGATTGATGCCGGATCATTGAAGGTTGACGCAGACTATCGAACCGGGATCGAACGGTGTGATTCTGCGGGCCCGACCGAACGAGACGCGATACCTCGGCAGTGCTGCACGATCCGATCCTTGGACGATAGTCGTGTGGTCTGACACGGCATCTTGATGAGGGTCCATTTTTGAGGCGGGCAGATTTGCCGAAACCACCAAACACAAGGTAAAATTCGTTAGGTAAGTTCTTTGATAAACCGTACGGTCCTCCTTAGGTTTGGTAAGGTGCAGTCGTGACCCGGCTCTTAATTTAACCCTGACAATTTGAATTTGGCGTATTGTATCTGCAGACACAATTATTGACAAGGTAACACCAATTCTTTGTGAAATGCCTGGGAAATTGTCTATCTGCTTTAGGGCTCTGTTCCGCAGCGATCGACAATCCTTGGAATTTAGCCGCCCGGCACCACAGGAGGGGTCACCGGCATGTACTATGTACTGTAAGTATGGCATTGGAAGTATAGTATTTAATGATATTTGGCACAGACAGACCAGACATGCCTCCGAATTTCAGTGGCCAATCAATGGTAGTTTTAAGATCCCCCGTATTAAATACTTAGAATCAATCTTGCTAAAAAAGAAGGCTAGACCTACAGCCTTTGATGTTTTACAGAATTGGAAAAAAGAAGCGTTACAGCAGCTTAAAAGTAGGGATAAACGTGCACGTCGTCATAAAACAAATGCCGAAAAAGCATTGTTATATGATAAGAAAAACGTTCAGAATCAGTTAAAAAATATGGATAGAGCTTTTTCACTCGGAATCCAGAAAATTTACCCCTCTAAAGATTTCCATGTTTCTGAGGAAATTATTGAGAAATTGTTAAACGAACGCAGGCCTGATGCCTCAGCGCCACCTCCGTATGTTCCTATTTTGGGCACTCTGCCCATTCCTGCTGTTGTTCCTGCCGTTATTCCTGTTCCTCCTGTACAACCTATTGTTCCTAGTCCTCTGGTTGTTGTTCCTCCACCTATCGCACCGCCCCTTACTTCTACACCGATAGTTGCACCTTTATTAAATTTACCTATACCTCCGCTCCCGAGTGGCCCTGTATTGACTGAAGTTGATCCAGGTGCAGGATCAAAGATCGTCACCCGTAATACTGTTTCTGCAGATAAGAAACAGGAATTGTTTGCATTGGCTAAGCACTGCATGGAGAAAGGTGATCAAGTTAATGTTTTTTCCACATTATCTAATTTGAATAGTTTTCCCGAGAAAAATGTTTTTATCGAAGGTTTGGGGATTCATTTGTGTGTGATGTGGGGTAGATTACAAAATTCAGATCTTCCACAAGGAGTGAGAGATCTGAATGCTCTGGCACTTTCGAGGGACACAGAGCAGAAAGTATATGGGCATGTTGAAAAACTGTTCGAGTTTAGGAAAGACTTTGAAAAGTCACGAGATGAGGACGACGAAGACGATAGAATATATGTACAGAAACGGTTCCTTCCGTGCCGTAAATCGGCACCTGAGGAAGTACGAATTTGTACTAAAGATGCGGTTCGATGGATACCGGATTCATCGATTCCGTCAGATGAAGTATATGACACGTATAGTCAGTATACAGTAGAAATACAAAGAAAAGTTTTTCAGGTGATGGTACAGCACCTGCAAGAAGAATGTGTAAGAAAGAAAGTTAGTTGCCCCATAGAATTGTTGGGGATTTGTAAAAGGGCTTTTTCGCCCGATACTTCTACAGCTGCCTTAGCACTCCACCTGGCCCTGTTGCTTAGTAAGCGGCCGGAGGTACCTATATCACAGTTGCCTATGAGAGAGGTTCCTCCGACCTTTGTCCCAAAAGTTGAGATCCCCGCCAACGCTGGGACTGGTGCCCCCGCTGTGGATATCCCTGCACATTATGTATCGCAATTCGTTCACGTCCCGTTTTCACGACAGGAAGTGAACACAATTAGACAATCAGTTCCCGATATCAGGAAAAACCCAACAGGGTTTTACAAAGAAATAGAGTCCGTCTTGCAGTCCTCTGTGTTCACCTTGAGTGATATTGACTTGTTACTCCCTGTACTCCTACCCGTAGATGTATGGAAACAGGTTCGGACAATAGACGATGTGCCAGGGTTCGGAGATACGTGGGCTAATATGATTAGAATTGATGGGGAAAGACCAGCTGGTGAGAAACCACCACAGGTAATACTTACTTTACCTGATAGAATTGTCGCAAAACTAAAAACTGTAATTCCAGAGAAAATAATTATTTGGGACAAGCTTACGGCCTGTGTCCAAGGAAAAACTGAAGGCGCCACCAAATTTTTTAATAGATTCGAGTAGGTATTTTCTGACTTCAGTGGACAGGATTTAGGTACAGAGTCGGGGAAAAGGTTGTTCGTGGACAAATTTGTACGTGGATTATTACCTGACATCCAGTCACAGATTATGTCCTCTGAGAGCGCTTGGCAGGGAAAATCTCAATCTGAGGTTTTGCACATGGCTCAGTATTATGAGAACCGTGTTAATAATGAGAAGGAAAAAAATTGAAAAGAGGAAAGGAGATTTGAAAACCAAAGTATTATTACAGCAAATTGTTAGAAACCCCAGAGGAGGCACGACACAGACTAGAGGTCAGTATGTCCCAAAAGGAAATGCTCCTTTGGGTCCTGTGAATATTAATCAATGTGCTTATTGCCGCCAGGAAGGTCATTGGCGAGCACAGTCCCCTGTCCTTCGCCAGAGGTCAAACAGTGCGTTTGGGGGTATGGGTAGACGACCTAGGGGCCGCCCTGGAGCAGGGGGCCCTGATAGAGGTCAGCTTTTACAAGATCCTCAGCAACCTTTTTCACGGGAAAATCAGACCTCGAGTATGGACTCGAGGAACATATTTGATCACCCTTCTGCTGTCTACCTTTCTGAAGAGCTTCCTTTCGACAATACTGTATTTCATTAGGATTGCCCGAAGCAGGGTTTGGAACCTTCACCTATTCCCGTTAATCAGAAAGGCCCCTACGTTGAATTATTAGTAGGGAATAGGAAACACCAATTTTTGATTGACACTGGAGCGCAAAAGTGCTCCATTGATCATTGTCGGGTTCCAAACATTCCACTGTCAGGGCAAACAAATGTTTCCGTAGGGTTTTCTGGTATACCAACTGTCTGTCCGGTTTCTGCACCGGTATCTGTTTCTGTGGGTCCCTTTACGGACCATTGCCCTTTTCTTCTCACTTCAAACTGTGGAGAGAATTTGCTGGGATTTAATTTGTTAAAGAAATTGAACGCAGTAATTCATTGTTCTTCTGATGGAGTACGGCTGACGGTTTCACCACAGCAACTTCCTAATTCTCAGTTCTTGATTCGACCTTTACCTCCTGAGTTTAGCATTGTCCCGGAATGTTTGTGGGCGGTGGACGACAATGATATCGGGGTGTTACAGATTGAGCCCGTTAAAATAGTTCTGAAACATGGAGTGAAACTGCCACACATTCCGCAGTATAAAATATCAGTCAAGGGCGAACCTGCTTTGAAATGCATTGTCTCCGATTTTGTGCATCGTGGGGTGATCGAGGAGATTACAGGTAGTTTGTGTAACAGTCCGATCTTGCCTGTATATAAGAAAGGCGACAATGCAATTCCATACCGGTTCATAATTGATCTTCGTGCTATTAACAGAGTGGTCGCCCCACAATTTCCAATTGTGCCCGATGTGACGACGATATTAACAATGATCCCTGCTACGGCTACGCACTTCAGCATTGTGGATTTAAAAAATGCTTTCTTTAGTATTCCTATACATAAAGAAAGCAGATATCTGTTTGCGTTCACCTTGGGGGGACACTCATTTACATTTACAAGGGCACCTCAAGGGTATACTGAAAGTCCCAGCATTTATAGTAGAGCTTTGAAAGAGCAGCTCGACACCCTTGAATTGCCACCTACTTGCACGCTGCTTCAATATGTTGACGATTTGCTTTTGGCTGCAGACTCTGAGAGTGCTTGTAAAGAAGGCACTGTACTGTTGCTTGTTCATCTGGCTAAAAATGGTCACAAAGCTTCGCTTAAAAAATTTCAATATTGTTGTCAGGAGGTCGCCTATTTAGGCTACCTCCTGTCAAAGGAGGGGAGAAGATTGACACCTGAAAGAATAAAACACATTTCTGGCATGTCTGTTCCAAATACACAGAAGGAAGTCAGAGCCCTAATAGGTATGGCTTCTTACTGTAGGTTGTGGATCCCGAACTTCTCGCTAGTGATAAAACCGATGTTGGCTCTGATGAAGAAGGGCATTTCTCTGCCACTGCCATGGGAATCGGAACATCAACGATCATTTGAGCTTCTCAAAACCGCGCTATGTTCTGCACCGGTTCTGGGTACTCCAAATTATGACAAGGCCTTTGTGTTGTTTGTGCATGAATGTGATGGATGTGCTTTGGCTGTGTTAACACAGGAACACGGAGGGAAGAATAGGCCGTGCGGCTACTACTCCTCCGCCCTTGATCCTGTCGCATGCGCTTTGCCAAGATGTTTGCGCGCTGTCGCTGCTGCTGCCGCGTCTGTAAAACAGAGTGAGGGAATGGTCCTAGGCCATGATTTGATTTTGATGGTACCTCACTCTGTTGATATTCTATTGAACAAAACCCAAACGCAACACCTCACCTCTGCACGGTTAACAAGGTATGAACTAATTCTGTTCGCCCCTCACATCCAAATTAAGAGGTGTTGTGTTCTTAATCCGGCTGAACTCTTACCTTTCCTGCACAATACTGTTTGCGGTGACGAAGAATTACATGACTGCCTGTATACCACTGAACAAGAAACGAAGGGCAGGCTAGATCTCATAGATATTCCTTTGGAGAATGCAGAAGGGGAGCTGTTTTGCGATGGCTCCTGCTTCAAACTTTCTGATGGTACATCTACAGCTGCTTATGCAGTTACTACATTGAGCAAAGTTGTCGAAACTAAGAGAATTTCGCATAACTCTGCGCAGACCGCAGAGATTATAGCGTTGACCCGAGTTTGTGAACTTTCCCAAGAGTGTAGAGTAAATATATATACTGATAGTCAGTACGCATTTGGGGTGGCTCACAACTTTGGAAGGCTCTGGTCGGAAAGAGGGTTCCTGACCTCACATGGGACCAAGATCCAGCATGGCCCCTTGATAGTGCAATTACTCTCGGCACTCTCACTCCCTAAACAGTTAGCAATCATGAAATGTGCAGCACATAGCAAGGTCATAGATGAAGTGGGGAAAGGGAACACTTTTGCGGACTTGATAGCCAGACAAACGGCCACGGATATGTATGCCTTGAGGGAAATGAGAGATGCTTACATAATGGATGAAGGTATTGGGTCTGTGCGAGATATTCAAACTGATGCCACAATAGAAGAATCTAAAAGGTGGGCTGAAGGAATGGGGAAACTTGATGATGAAGGGTGTTGAGTGGATACATCCGAAGGGAAATGGTTGCTCCCTGATTCATATGTATTGGCAATGGTTACGATGGCACACGGTCCTACGCATGTGTGTGCCCAGCAGATCACGAAAATGTTAGAACAAGTTTGGGTAAATGACAAGATTCTGGAGACTGCGAAGAGGCACGTTCAGAACTGTATGATCTGCCTACAGCACAATGTGGGTAAGGGGACAGTGACTCCAAGGGGAAACTTTGGGCCCCCTTCTGTTCCCTTCGAGGTCATTCACTTTGATTTTATTGAGATGGAACGATGAAATAGTCTGAAATATGTTCTTGTGATTATTTGTGCCTTCAGTAAATGGGTCGAGGCTTTCCCCGTTAAAGATGCTACCGCCATGACCACTGCAAAGATTATGGTAAAAGAATTCTTTCCTCGATTTGGGCTCCCGAGGATAATTTGGTCGGATAACTGTCCCCACTTTTGCAGCAGTAATTTTGCAGATATGCACAGCCCTATGTATTGAGAAACGATTTCACTCAGCTAGACATCCACAAAGCGCTGGGTTGGTGGAAAGACACAACGGTATTTTAAAGAATAAGCTTGCAAAAACATGTGCTGATACCAAACTAAAATGGCCAGATGCCTTACCTATCGTGTTATTAGCTATGCGTACCACACCTCAGACTAAGACTGGGCTTTCTCCATTTGAGGTAGTGATGGGGAGACCTGCTAACATTTGGGGTCTCCCAAAACCTAAAGCCCTGAGAGAGGTGGAAAATGTATTGCTTGTAGACTACTGTAACCAGTTAACTAAAAACCTGTATTTCATTTATCACCAGGTACACTCAGCTTTACCTGTACGGTTCACGGGCCCAGGACACGATATACAGCCTGGAAGTTGGGTCCTAGTGAAGGCCTACGAGAGGTCTTCCTGTCTCGCGCCTCGCTGGCGGGGACCCCACCAGGTGTTATTGGTCACCAGGACAGCAGTGCGGGTGGCTGGAAAGATGAACTGGATTCACGCAACGTACGTCAAGAAACTTCCTCACCCGACGCCATACGTTACAGTAGAAGCAGAACCCCTCGCTGATGCTACAGTCTCTGATTTTGGAGTAGCAAACAGCGCTGTGAGTGCGTCGGAGAATTTCTCTGAGCCTGAGGAGCTTGGGGAACAGTCCATTTCGTCTCCGCACTCTCTTGAAAAATCACTTCCGGAAAACACTGTTTCAAGCTCTGCGACTTCCGTCGCCTCCAAGACGTCGCTTCCCCCAGGAAGTGACGACACTTTACTTCCAGACCAGACAAATTTGGGTACCACCAGGTACAACCTTCGACGAAGGAAATAGAACTATGGCACGAGTTTTTCGTGCATCTGGAAAAAGGAAGTGATTGGAAATTCTCTTTTTATGAGAAAGTTCTGTTGAACAAAAGGGATTCTGCTGGCTAGGGTTGGGAAGGACTAAGAAATCGCGCGACCGTAGCGTCGCCAGCAATGAACATTGGGGTCGTCGATTGAGGAACTACGATGCCTGCCACCTCCGCTGCTGCCCCCCGCATTGACTTGTGAATAAGGGGGTGACCAAATTGGACAATGAACATTGTGCCTGGGCCCCGAAAACGTACTGCTGTGTTTTTATAATGATAATTGTTATTTTGCAACTGCTGCTGTAGGACTTTGGTATTTTGAAGAAATCTATCCTCTAAAACCTTTATTACCGACCGAGATTGTACCAACTGTTTTGACTCCCCTTGTACTCCTTCACACTCTGTCCCCTAGAGACTCCCAACATAGACAAAAGTTTCATAATAACACTCTAATGATAGTAATGAATGCAACGCATGCCATTTGTAATAAGAGTAATTGTTGGATTTGTACTCATTTACCGCAACATGGGAACAAGGGACTGGGATGGTATATAGATCCTCTACCTTTAACGACTGCTTGCTATGCCTCTCTTAGAGCACTATTCTTTGGCCGATGGAATGATAGCATCTCAGGGAACTTTGATGGAACTAATCTGAATGATTTCGAGAAACGTGAATTGACTCCCCTGGGATGCTCGCTTTTCGCAAATAGAAGTAAACCTAACGTCGCTTCTATTAGGCCGTCTGATAAATTATCTCTTCCTTTTCAAACTCTGATTTCCTTTAAAATGGCTCAGATAGGCAATAAGGACGCTGTACCTCCTTCTTATTCTATAAATCATAGCCCTGACTCGGTTCCCTTCTGTGTACAAAGAAATGGCACTAGGCCAATGGGAGATTTTGAAAGTTGTAAAAACATTGTAAATTTGACTGGAGAAAACAGGCCTCTGTATGTAGGGGGGCCTGTTTATTTTGTTTGTGGTAATTTAGTGTTTCCCTGGTTACCCAAGGACTGGCAGGGAACCTGTTATTTAGGAATATTGTTACCCGGAGTATTTGTAGCTAGTACATTGGAGGTTTCTAAGGCTCGCCCACGGCGAGACAAGAACGGAGATACCCCTGGGCAAGTATTGGGAGATATAGCGAAATCAGTTGTGCCCTTTTGGGGACAAATAACAAACTCAGAGAACATTAGGGGATTAGCAAGGGTACTGGAGATAACAATCAACCGGACCACGGACATACTCTACAATATGACCTTAGAGCAAAAAGCAATAAGATTGGTAGCACTCCAAAATCGGATGGCATTAGATGTCATTTTGGTAGAACGAGGTGGAGTATGCAAATTAGTGGGGTCCGCTTGCTGTGTTTTCGTATCAGACTCCTCGCCAACAATTTTTAAAGCAATACAGAACTTGGATACTCTTAGTTCTGAAGTACACATCCCTGTAGGAGACTGGAACCTCAGCACTTGGTTCTGGGATTCTTTACGATCTTGGGGTTGGAAGGTGCTTTCTGTTATTCTGGTTATTTTGGGGATCCTGCTATTCCTTTGTTGCTGTTTTCAATGCCTCCCAAGTATATGTGGAATGTTAGGGGGATGTTGTGCCCAAGCAGTGAGCGCAATAGGGCATAAAATATATGCCCCGGATACAGCATCTAAAGAATTCATGTTACAAGAGGTTTTGATGAACGACCTAATGGCTATAGACATTACAGACAATGATTCGGAACCTATGGATGATAACACATAGAGATATTTTCAAAAGTATTAGGAATGATGTTAGCACTTGGCATAGGAGGAGGGTCTGTTGGAATTGAAATAATATTATACCTCCTATTGCATTGTTTGAATGTGTGTTGGCCTACGCCAAGTTGTCTAAAACATTGTGTAAATAGATTCCGCGGCAAGGTCTTGACCTTAATGCACTGTGTAAGTCGCCATCTTGGATTTAGCCGCCATTTTAGGTTCTCTTGTAAATGTGGAAGTCACCCTGAACACCAAAACGGAGGCCGAATGACATTTCGAGTGGGATTCTGGCCGTTGTGACCTCCGCACACATGAATAAATAATATGCCTGCAGGCCACTTGTTGGGGTCGCGAACTGAGACCTTGTCCTATCCCTGACCTATGTGTAAATGAACAACTGTATCAGCGAAACTGATCAAAATGCATACATTATGGGATTGACCTGGCAAGAAACCCTAGACCTGGTCCTAAGAATGGTTAACCCGCGAGGGGGTTGGCCAGAGCTGGATAAAAAGTATAAAAGCACGAGTATCCCAATGTACGGTCTCTCTCACTAATGCAGTGAACTCTCGTTGAAGTTCGTTCTGTTACTCTGAGAGCCGAATAGCTATCCGTTTGTCAATTGACTTTTTGGTAACTGTTGTAGCTTTTAAATAAACACTTTGTATGTTCTTTGTAACCTGTGTTGGTGTGTTTCCTTTGGGCTTCCCGGCCTCATATCAATTTCTTTGTTTTGACAGATGAATCTACAGTGCCTTGGACATGGATGCCAATGTATGGTGCATGTGCCATGCCTGTTCCTGCATGTGTGTTGCCTGAACTGGCCCATGTGTTGTGGAGGGATATGATGGAAGTGACGTTTGACAGTGCCACTCATGTGCTATTGCTTTGTGTCTAGGGGAAAATAGTTCAGTACCCTGATGCTTGTGTTCAATGTCTCCCTTTACACAGCGGCGAGTGAAGAAGAGGGCAGAGATGGCGCAGTGGAGGAAAGCGGCAAGGATGCCTCCACCGGCCGGCAACGCAAGGCCCAGTCACCCTCCCAGGAAATTCCAACATCTGGGAGCGAGTGGACTGGTGCTGCGTCTGCCACTACGGCAACAGCGGAAGGGGTGGATGAGCCCCCACAGGGGCTTGCAATGGTGGAAGACGGTGTGGAGCCATCCAGGTTGCTGGTGTGTATAGAGGAGGAGGAGGCCGCTACAGAGCCGCACATGGGCCCTGGTGAGGGTGGTACCACTGGTGCAAGTGGTGCAGTGCAGGGGCAGGAGGCAGCACAGGTCGCCGCAGAGGTGCCTGTGCATGTCTCTGTCCCTGACACTGTGACTGCATCACCATGCACCCGCAGGGATGCCCCGTCCCAGGCCCGTCCGCAGGCAAGGGGGAGGTCCATGTCATCTGGCACTCCTCTACCTGCGGACGAGGGGACCCATGACTGGACTGAGTCCGTCCTGTTTGGTGTCACGTTGCACACACGTGACATTCGTGATGACGTGCATGCTTCCTGGGGGGACCACGCACGTCAGCACGAAGAGCTGTGTGGCAACGTGGCCCAGTTGGGAGGGACCATGGTCGGGGGTTTCCTTCGTGTGTCGGCCAGTCTTGCGGCCCTCTCCTCCTCAGTGCACACTATACACCAGTTGTTCTCCATGCCGTCTTCTGGCCCAGATGCCACCAGGGCTCCCTGTGGATCCCCAACCAACGCAGCCAGCCTGGTGGAGATCCCATCCCTGCCACAGTCGGGAGTCAGAGGTCCAGCAGGGGTGGCCACCCCACCAACTGGACCCCAGCAGATGGAGGATGTGCCAGCATCATCGGGCAGGGCACGTGCACGACGGCGCCGGTGGACTCCATCAGCCCGGAGGCCGTTGTTGTGGCAGAGGCAGTTGTGTCAGAGGCAGCAGCAGGCTCAGCGTGGGAGGCATCATTGCTCGGGGCCATCAACACCCCGGGGGCAGGCATCGGCCGAGGGGCAGGAGGACCCCGGACTTGGAGTGTCTTCCGTGTGGCAGCTGTTGGGCTGGCAAATAGATGCGGAGAGGCAGCGGGCAGAGAGGGCATGGCTCACTATGGTTAGGACGGAGAACTTCATGCGCAGGGTATTGAGGCAGGCTGAGTGCCTCGAGGAAACTCGCAGGGAGTTGGAGTAGGCCATGGATGCATCGCTGCGAGACCTCAAGGCCAGGGAAGAGGCCCGCCTCCGGAACATCGACGTGGAGTTCGATGATGCCCTGGCCCGAAACATCAAAAAGTGAGCCATTGGACTTGCCCGCCGCCTTTGTACATAGTTCTTTAGGGTTAGGTTTCCTTTGTTTTTTCTTATTATTTGGAGTTAATGGACTTTGCTCCACCTTATGTATATATTTTTTTATTCATAGGACATTTTTGTAGGTTTCCTTTTGTTTTGGGATCATGGACCCTCTGGACTTGGATTTTATATAGTTTAAGACTTGTACATACTTTCTTTTTTTAACATTTCCCATGGATTCATTTTTTTTTTTTTTGGTCATTCAAGTCATATTGACATTGGTGATGGACCACTTTTCTTTTTTCATGCCGGGGATTTTTGTTCATCATTGGATTTTTTTTTTTTTGGTAATAGCTTTCATTATTTATTAATTTGCAAGTGTGATTTACTTTATATTATTTCATTATGTTTTTAATACATTTATTCTAACTTCATGATTGGTGTTGTTTACTATCATTGGTTTTTTGCATGTCTCAATGAACATTGCCTCTGTCATGTGTTGCCACTGTGTGGCTCTGTTGGGCATTTATGCATGGGCATGGTGGTTCTTTTAAGACTGTCATGGCATGGGTAATTTGGGACTGGGTGCAGTGGATGGTTGCATGCTTGTACTGGCGGCCAAGGGGGATTTTGGTTGGCATTAGGGCCATGGGTCTTTTTTGTTAGGACATGTTGTTTGGTGGGCCATGAGTCGGGCCCTGCTGGCAGGTGCCCGTCAATGGGGGTGGGGGTTAGGGGGGATGTGAGTCGGGGCCTGCTGGCAGGTGCCCAACAATGGGGGTGGGGGGTGAAGGGACATGAGTCGGGGCCTGCTGGCAGGTGCCCATCAATGGGGGTGGGGGGACATGAATCAGTGCTCCTGAGTGCAGGGTGCCATGTGGCCTGCCTGTGGGGCATGGTATGGGGTGATGGGCTGCCTGTGGGGCATGATATGGGGTGATGGCCTGCCTGTGGGGCATTTTGGGGGGTGATGGGCTGCCTGCAGGGTATGGTATGGGGTGATGGGCTGCCTGCGGGGCATGGTATGGGGTGATGGGCTGCCTGTGGGGCATGGTATGGGGTGATGGGCTGCCTGCGGGGCATGGTATGGGGTGATGGGCTGCCTGCAGGGCATGGGGAGGGGGGCACACCCAGGTTGCACACACTGCCAAATCGCATGTGAAAGACCACGCGCACCCCCGGAATACACGTACCCCGCTCGCGCTAGCAAAAACGCGTGTGAAAGTCCACACACACCCCTTGGAATACACGTACCGCACTCGCGCTAGCAAAAATGTATGTAAAAGTCCACGTGCACCCCAGAATACACGTACCCCGGTTGCACTAGCAAAAACGTTTATGAAAGTCCACGCACACCCCTCGTAATACACGTACCCTGCTCGCGCTAGCAAAAACGCATGTAAAAGTCCATGCGCACCCCTGGAACACACGTACCCTGCTCACGTGGCCTCCCTTGCTACCTCTAAAAAATATATATATATTACACAGCCACGGTAAATTGCTGTTTCCATAGGAAGAGCACATTTTGGGCGGCATATAACTATGCTCCGCCTGGACGAATCCCCACCAAACTTTGCAAAAAAAAATTAAATGGGCCACTCTGAATTTTTTTCACAAAGTTTGGTGAGGTTTGGTCCAGGGGGGGAAAAGTTATAGGGGGGGGTCCCAAAACGTCTTTTTTTCCCATAGACTGAATGGGGGAAAAAGTTTGCGCATGGTTACAGGTCCAACCGCTGGACGGATTTTCACCAAATTTGCGGCAGGTACAGGTGCTTGGTCCAGAAAGCATGCTTTTGCAAATTTGGTGACCTTCCTGCAGTACTTTTCAGAAAAATGACCAAACAGTAGTGTTAGGCGGAAACCTGTGCAGTTCCCTCTGGGACCACTGCAAAAGATTTAGGACTACAGGTGTTTGGCAGTAAACCCACTTGGTAGCAGTCTGTACCACACAGATTCACTTGGTAGCTGTGGCTGAGCAGTCAGACTTCCCTCAAGAAGAGTTAAGCAGTATTTGGAGTATACAAAATAGGGCAATTCTTCACAGTAAGACAAGCAAACACACAACAAGGCTTCAGTGTAAAGATATTAAGATATTTATTTATAACGGAACATCTATAGAAAACACTTTGGCACTATCACGGCAAACACTTCAATTACAATTACTCAGCGAAGAAGAAAAGATCAATCCCCCTAACAATAGTTCGACAAGTCTAGGTTCTACCAGCATCACTTATTTGCAGACAGAGGTGTATGCCTCAACCTAGATGGCACTCTAATATTAGTTAGGACGGGAGAGAAAAATAAGCAGGTTACGAAATCAACACAGTTCAATACTTCACGGGAAAAATGCAAGGCAAGAAGGCAAGAACCACAATAGATCATAAAGTTCAGAGGCCAGGCCCACTCGGAGAGAGGCAAGGCGATATGTCCCAAAAAGTATCTTAGTGGAAATGCGTTTGAGTCTTTGTAGCAAATTGTTTTTGGAAGGTTGGACTAGTTCAGAACAACGAGCTAGAGAAAGCTTGGAGGCGACCCTATGGAGAGGCGAGGATTAAGACACCTCACTCTATCCGGCAACAAGGGAAGCCAGGCTGACACAGTACCTTGATTGTGGAGAGACAGCTCCGGCGGGGGCAGTTGTTCCTGGTGGTGGATGCACGTCAGGTCTTTGCCAAGAGTAGAGATGATCTTGTCGTCAAAGAAAAGTGAAGTCCGGTGCACCACCAGCAAAGAGACCAGCCGTGGAGTGCTCCGTCACAAGGCACCACCTTTTGGTCGCGGTACAGGGGTAGTGGCTATCCGATTGCCGAGGTGCTCTGCATGGGCAATTCGACCACTGCGTCCTGAGGCGAAGAAAAAGCAAAGGGGACTGGTTGTTCCCACCAGTCAGGGGAAGAGACTCTCCGGCAGGGAGATCTCCTCTGTCGTCGGGAAGTGGTGAGTCGGTTCAGCAGGGCTCCACCGGAGGTGTCGTCGTTGCAGGTCGGCTCAGCTTTACCCTCGTCGGATTCTTAGGTCCTGTGGCGACTTCTGAAGATACAGTCCCAAAAGCCCTGCTTTTATGCAGAAAACCCCCATTCATTCAGCCTAGCTGTCAATCAACACATGCTAAGTGGTGAGCGGGGAGGCTCACCACTTGGGCCAATCACACCAGAGTGCGACCGGAGTTGGCAAGGCAACTCGGTCCAGGGTCCCTAAACCCCCTCCCACACCCCTGTGGTAACCCAGACAGAATGGCACCACTTTGGAGGGTCTCTGTACAGAGGCCCGCCAAAAGTGGAACAAAGGGCTCAACCTTTGGTTTAGGAGTCACAGAGACGAACACAGACGACATTTTAAAAAGCCGAGTTCTGGCAGAAAATACCATCCGATAGACTTATTTAAGATTAGTATACCAGAGGTATGTTAGAGATTAACGAGAAACAGTATCAATCTCCAACAATGGGAAGAATCCCATAGGGTTATATTCGGGGTCGAACATAACAAGTAGTTTCCACTACCACCAGCCAAAACTCGACGAGGGGGGACGGGACAGTGCCCCCTCGAACAACAGACCCAGGAGTAATCGAATTACCCCTACTAGTACGTCCACAATAGGATGGTTTGTACCAGTTCTGTTAGTAAATTTAGGTCTAGTAAAGCCAATGGTGACTTTACATGCCCGGGGAGACAGTAGTCAGTCCCCCGGTATGGAGTCTATGATGGAGGTCCGCTAGGACGCCCCAGTGTTACGGCACATAGGGTGCAGTGTAACACACATAGAAAAACATAGGAGACCCTATGGAGTAAAAGACCCCATAGCCCATAGAACACATTGACATTCAAAGGCATTACACACATTCATGTCCAAGAGTGGGTGAAAAAGAGTCTCACTCTTGGCAGGATGGAAAAAAACAAACTCCAGAAATCCAGCAAAGCTGCTGGGGGACTCACTAGGTTAGGATATTCAGCCTAAACAGAGAATTCTCCCTAACAAGTAGGTCGTAGGTCTAAAAAAATTAGTGATATCTATGTCCGCTTCGCGGTCACACTTCCCTGTTCGGTCCACGGACAAGATACCGATTGGCTAAGGGGCTGGCGTCATGACCGCGGACACACAATGTCTCTGCCGATTGGCTGCAGCGAGACGTGTTCTGTGTCAGATTGTTTGGATGCGCCCGACATTTTGGATCCGCCGATAGCAGAGCGACAACCAGCGCAAACATTCTACATTTATAAAACTCAATGCATTTGTTCTGGCGGTCGGTCTTCAAGATGTATTTTCTATGGCCACTTTGTACGCACAGAAAATGAGGGGTCCAATAACGGTAGTATTTCAGTCCATGCAGTGCACAGACAACTTGTAACTGTTGTAAGGACACGCGTGGTGTTAGCAACCATTGAAATTGAAAACATGCCGTAATTGCATTACTTTTTCCGATGGGTATTGTATTCATTAGTACCCCGCCATGGGTGTGACATGCTACGGTGGTTGTGACCAGGGCCTAGAGTCTTGGATGCATGGTCGTCGGCCGAAGGCCTTAGTTCCAAGACTGTAGGCCCTGGCGACAACCACTGCTGCATGTCACACCCATGAATACATCCATAGTATTGCGTATTGATTGCCTGGTTGTGGGGAATGTGTGCACCCAAGAACAAAGTTATAAGCACTGGACGTCCAAGACACTGCACACCTATCCCATGTAATATCTATGGACATACAGCTAGGAGTGTAGCCTCTGGCCAGAAGCACCTAAGGATACCACACCTATAGAAAACTCCCAACTACCACACATCACTGAGGTGGTTGTGGGGAGACCCTGCATTCTTGGGTGCAGTTATAACCTCTTCACTTACAAGCCAATATGGCTTTTATCTAGTGCGGTGTTGTGGCCAAGATGTATACTTTTGGGTTCATGGTTGCAGGCTGTATGCCATACACCCAAGCACGTACACACTGCCCACAACACTGCAGCTTATCACATTTATACTTCACACCCACACAATCGATTATGTATCTGGCAGGTGTGGCCAGCTCCCAGAGTTTTGGGTACATATTCAGTACATGCTACATTTACAATGTTTCCTTCTATGGGTGTGCTACTGATTTTTACGCAACCATGGGTGTAACATGCTGCGCTGATTGTGGCCAGGGCCTACAGTCTTGGGTGCATGGCCGTAGGACCATTGAAATTGACAGCATGCCGTAATTGCATTACTTTTTCCTATGGGTAATGTATTCATTACTATGCCACCATTGGTGTGACATGCTACGGTGGTTGTGGCCAGGGCCTAGAGTCTTGGATGCATGGCCGTCGGCCGAAGGCCAAAGGCCTTACTTCCAAGACTGTAGGCCCTTGCCGCAACCACTGCAGCATGTCACGCCCATGAATACACCCGTAGTACTGCGTATCTATTGGATGGTTGTGGGGAGTGTGTACAGTCTTGGGTGCGTGGCCGAACGCCATTGACACAAGAACAAAGTTATAAGCACTGGACATCCAAGCCACTGCACACCTATCACATGTAATATATATGGACATACAGCTAGGAGTGCAGCCTCTGGCCAGAAGCACTGAAGGATACCACACATATAGAAAAACCCCAACTACCACACATCACTGAGGTGGTTGTTGGGAGACCCTGCATTCTTAGGTAGAAATTCAGTACATGCTACATTTACAATGTTTCTTTGTATGGGTGTGCTACTGATTTTTACGCAACCATGGGTGTAATATGCTGCAGTGATTGTGGCCAGGGCCTACAGTCTTGGGTGCATGGCCTTAGGCCGTAGGCCGGACGCCATACTTCCAAAACTCTAGGCCCTGGCCACAGCCACCGCAGCATGTCACAGCAATGGGTACACCTGTAGTAATCATTATTGATCAGATGGTTGTGGGGAGTATGTACAGTCTAGGCTGCATGGCCAAAGGTCATGCACCCAAGAAGAAACTTCTAAGCACTGGAGTTATAAGCCACTTCACATCCATATATTGTAATGTATGGACATACACCTAAGATTTTAGGCCCTGTGCACAACCACTGCAGCATTTCACAGCTACAGCAACACCCCTAGTATTGAACATCACTCAGGTGGCTGTGGGGAGGTTCTGCAGTCATGCCCCCTAAAGCACAGTTATATGTAGTGTACTTACAAGGCACAATGGGTGTGATATGGTGTGGTGGGGCATCTCTCAGGCGGCTGTGGGGAGGGGCTGTAGTTATGGGTGCATGGCCGAAGGCCATGCCCCCTAAAGCACATTTGTACATAGTGTTGTTATATGCCCCAATGGATGTCATATGGTGTGGTAGTAGTGGCCAGGATGTAGAGTATTTGAAATGAAGTAATATGCACTGCAGTTGTAAGCACCTATGGATTTTATATACTGTATACCCATTCATTGATAAATCTATGGCCTCACACTCACGTCTGTAGCCTGTGGCTACAAACTACTGCAGGATATCACAGCTATAGGTACACTTGTACTATGCAACATCATTAAAATGGTTGTAGGGAGGGCGTAGCGTTTTGGGAAGGCCATGCTCCGAAAACCAACTTTGTACGTAGTACGTAGTGAAACTACAATGCACAATGATTCCGATATGCTGTGGTGTTTCTGCCCCGGATCCAGAGTGTTGCCTGCATGCCCAAAGGCCATGCTCCCAAGACTGAAGTCATAAGCAGTGGGGTTATAAGTGAATATGGGTGTGGTGTAATGCGGTAGTTGTGTACACGTCCTAGCGTCTTGGCTGCATGGCTGCAGATGTTGGTCTCAAAAGTTAACTTAAAAGTAGTTAATTTACAAGGACCATGGTTTTGATATGCAGCGATGGTTGTGGGTAGGAACTATACTCTTTGTACATTGGTCGTAAGGCGTAGGTGGTAGGTTACACAACCAAGATGCAAGGGCCAGCCTACAGCCACAGCAGCATATTGCTACCATAGATTTGACGTGTAGGTTTGCATGTGTACAAAATGACTACTAATATACTAACGCCTTACTGTGTTCAGAATCCATATATGTTTAAAATGCCTTTAGTACTTGGCAGAAGTATCCTTTCTTAATTTCTGTGATAAAAGAAAAAGGTATGTTAGTCTTTGCATTTTATGAAAACTCACTAGATTGCATGATAGACAATTTACCTTTTTTTTTACCCTCATATTTAGTTTACAAACCAGTGTACTGTGCATTCCGCTCAGTTTCTGTATTTTCTTTTCTAATCCTTGGGTGTGGGGAAAATAAATCCTTGTTGGATTAAAAAAAAAACTGTATTTGCTATGGTACTAACTACTTCCTTGTTTCCTTTGAGTGCTTCTCTTTCTTTCTGATTAATTTTATGATTTTTAACAACTGTTAGATACCTGTAGGTGTATTCTAACTGTTTGTAGTCTTTATCATAATTATTTGGTAATCCTGAAGTACACATTATTTATTAAATTTTGGCTTTAAGAAGATTAAATATGCATTTGTAAGATTAGCTGGCAATCTCTGCTTTAGAGTAATGGTGCTATCATTACATTCGAACCATCCACATTTTTTTTAATGTATGCAGTGTAGTGACCTGCATTGGTTGTAGCTCCTGCATGGTAGATAATACCTATTGTTGTAAAGGTTTTCTTTCCAAGTGACACTTGACCGTGTGTGAATCCAGTCAGTTTGCAGTTGTTTTTAGTACCATCTGCATTATAACGTAGAAGCATAAATATTATGTAGGCACTGTGTGATTGTATCAGTAAGGTGGAGCAATTGTCTAAATTGCAAATAGTACATAATATGCCATGGTCTGCATTCTGTACAAGTTGCTGAAATGGAATAGATTCACAATTAGGTATGTAAACATACACAAATTGCTCATTTGGGATTTGTTCCTGTATTACATTGCTACAGAGAGTGCATGTATGTTTCCACATGAACAAAATCTGGAAGATTTAATTTACAGGTATGCTTTTGTTTTCCAATGCTAGTAGTAAGTACATTAGACATTCTTGTGGATCTTCTTGTGAGTTTATAGTGAATGTCACCATTCTAGCACAGTGGTCCAATTCTTGCCTTATTCCATGCACACTGTACGTGTTGGCAGGATTGTTTGTTGCGTTTCTATGAAGCACTAACATTTGCTAACACAATTTGGTCTGTACTGTGTAAGAAAATATTGTTAACAATTGGTGGCAATTGAAATAGAATATTAATTGCTACATTTCCATAGCAATTTACCCCAGTTTCATTTGCAAATTTGAATGGACCAGCTAGTTCTGCATCTGAGTGCATTTTTAGGAGTTTCTGTTCCTTCTTTGAAGATGTACCTGGTACACATTCACTAATAGGTTCTTCTTTGTTTGTGGTAATTGATGAAGCTTTAGCTTCTTTTGTTTTCTTTGAGGGAGATGCTGTTTGATCTGTTGCATTTCTGTTTGATTTAGTTTTCTTTTACCACATTTTACTTTATCTGGAACAGGATATTGTTTCAGATGGAGGGTGTACAGTGAACGCAGTTTATTATATTCTAGAATGCAAGGAAAATCAGCTTTGACTTTACTTGCATCAAAGTTCATTAGCAATAGACCGTCAACTGTACATAAGCGTGATAATGCTACGTAGCTCATGTCTTCTTTAAAGACTGTGTTTCCTATATCTATCAATGCTTTGTCTAGGGTAAGACCTTGGGATTTATGAATGGTAATTGCATATGCAAGAGTAAGAGAAAATTGCTCTCTACGTACATACATGTCTTTGAAGAGAAGGAATCGAGCAATTGAGCGCCCTATCCTTTTCACTTCTGAAAGTTTATCAAAGCGAATATTGACAAACTGAATATTGCTATCATGTGGGTCTGATTGAAAGCCAACAACTGTACCCAGTGCTCAATTAACTAGCCCTTGCTTGACGTCAATGTTACGTTTAAGCATTACTCTACAATTTAAGGATAATTTTGATATTTTTTCCAACCCAGCTGTGTTGGAGATTGACTTTTCTAAACGATTTAGTCTTGTTGTGGCTTGCTCACACATGTGTATGGTCATACCATGTACGTCTAGTTTGTCTGTAGCCCTAATTTCCATTATTGGTTGCATTTCTTTATTTAACATTGTTTCATTGAATTTGAAACAGCTTCCAAGAGTTGGCATTAAGGCCATACAATAGACATTTTTGTGGGCTAATTGTTCCATAACATCAGTTGCACATGCATTATCACCATAAAGTGCATGAATGTGCTGGTTTTTCAATACTACTTGTGCTTCTTGCGGTAGTACACCAACTCTAATACTTTTTAAGATGTTGGCATAAGTGAGATCTGCAGATTGCCGCATGTTCTCTGTTAATTCTCTGTATTGGAAATGTTGCCAAAGGTTGACTTTCCTATGCTGCCAAAAGTTTTATGGCAGAGTTTGTGGCCTAAGGCTTCAAAAATAGGTTCACCTTTCACTGGTGTCAATTGTAGAAGATCTCCGAAAACGATAATGTGTTTCCCTGCAAAGAGTTCTTTGTTGTTATTTTTAAGTACTTCCTGCAATCTGAGGTGAATAAAAGCCAACATTAGGTTGGAGACCATGCTCACTTCATCTATTAGTAGCATTTTCATTTGTTTCAATACTCTGCGTACTTACATTGCAGCTTCTGCAGAAAGTTTGTAATAGTCTAATTTATTTTGATGCTCTACTGGAGGCAGTAGTAATCGGTGTAAAGTGACACCGCCTATGTTGTAGGCAGCTAAACATGTGGGGGCCGTTACAACAGCTGACAGTTTGTTGTTTGTCAATTGTTGAAGAAACTTTCTGATGATTTTGATCAAGAATGTTTTTCCTGATCCAGCTTCACCACTCACGTACAGCAGTATAGGTTTGTAATTTTGGCAGATACATTCTTTATTTTCGTGTTGTACACCATGTACAATTTGTTTTGTTACGTCTTCAAAAATGGTGCGCTGATCTTTGTTACATTTTTCTTGTTGTACAGTTCAGTCTTCTGTATCTTCTTCATACTGATACATGTTTTTTTTCTACTTCTGCCATAGCTACTTCTGCCTCATTTGCTATTAGTGGTTGTTCTTGTGGCTCTTGACTTCCTGTTACAGAAGGTTGACTACTGTCAGAAGAATCCTTATCTAGTTGGGCCTGAAGTTCATTGTTTTGTACTGCGTAAAGCTCACATCAGTGATAGCGCTTTCATTTGCTTTGAAAACATCTTCATAGCAGTCATAGTTATCGAGTATGTCTTCCTCTTTTCTCCATGGTTTAAAACGTTGTAACAGAGACATGTAATATAGTTCTTTCTGTTGAGGAGTTTTTAATGACAATTGTACATAATTAATTAAGCTTCATTTGGAAAGTTTCACTAAGCTGACTTCACATTTGGTCACTCTATATCTATGTTTGCTTTCATCAGGTTTTATATTATTTTTGTATGCAACGTTTTGAGCTATGTGGTATAGACACATGCTTTCCAAAGTGCTCCTCTGTTCGGATAGTATGTGTCCAGTAAATTGTTATTAGAGTGTCTTGGCTGTTGGGATCATTTCTGGCAATTGTTTCTATGTCCTCATATGATTTCAGCACTCTTTTCCTAGATTTAGCAGGACCAAGGGCCTCATTACACGGATGGCGGTGGACCAAGGTGCATGCCGGTAAAATACCGGCACCACCTTGGTGGAAAGGGGAATTACCACCCTATTCCAAGGTTGGTGGGGCAGTAATTCCCTCTTCCCCCATTGCCCTTCCCCATTGCCATTTCTGCCCCATAGGGCATAATGGGAATGGGGAAGGCGCTAATTACGGTACCGCAAATTGTGGGTCCTTTTGCGGGTTGGTTTATACCACCTGCAAAAAGCAGGCGTTAAATTCCCCAACCCGCAAAGGGACCTCGTAGTAAGGGGGTAAGGGTTTACCGGTACCGGTAAACCCTTACCGCCTACCGTGTAATGAGGCCCCACAACTTAGCCATACTTTGTTGTCTGATTTTCCATACAAAGCAGTACCGGTTAAACAATCTGCTGCTTCATAGGCGCCACATTCTCTATGAGAGAGCATTTGTATGCCTAGGCTGTACAATTTCTTTGATGGTGTTATGTCTGATGCTATGTCATCCCAGAGGTCTTGAAACTCTGTTTTTTCTGCTTTTGTTAAGTAGACTGTAACATATCGTGCAACAGCAGTAGAAATGTCTGCAATGTACTGCACATCTATGTTTGCATTCCATAAGAGGGCAATGATTGCATTGTAATCATTGATATATTTTGATTTTTTGTTCTTTTTATGTAATATGTGTTCTTAGGTGATTTACCTTTAAAACTATTTTGAAATGAAGACATGAAGTTGTTTACTTCACCTGTTTCTGTAACTGGTCTAGGGAAACCAAAGCTGCATTCGTTGTAGTATTTACCTTTGTTTTTGTATTTGCGGCGACAATATTTGCCACATTTGTGTACTTGAAATTGTAAAATCTGTCCATGCAACTCTCTATATGTCTGTTGTGAAGAGATTTCACAAGTGACATATTTTTTGGATGAACTGCAAAACATTGATGTGCACGGCCATTTGTATACTGGACGGTGTGGTTCTGTCGAATCGAAAGGTAATTCTGAGTTTTCAGTGGATACTTTTGTAAGCAGTGTTTATTGTTCCATGATGGTACTATTGATTTTTTCATACCCTCGTCCACTGCTATGGATGGCAATTGTATTTGTTTGAATTTGTTTGTATGCTTCTTCATTAAAATAAGGTTCTGTGGTTGTCGTGTGATTCCATTCACCTCCACAAACATTTAAGAAATTATTTTTGTTCACATTCTGTTTATTGCTGAGTTTCTTTTGTAGTTTGGTACTTAGTTTTGTTAGTGCTTTCATCCTACTTAACACTAATATAAACAACTTCCTTTTGAGAAGCATTGCACTGTCCACGAGAGCTTGTAGGATTCATTTTCTACGGTAGGTTTTAAGGGTTGAGGATGATTTCGGACCTCTTCTTATTAGATTCTGAAGGACTCTGTGGCGAAACATTTTTGCTAAAATACTTTTTTACTGTGGGTTCTTGTTACTATATCAGGATTATTAGGAGCATTGCTAGCTGTACTAGTAGCGGATTGTTTGCCAAGATTTTTGTGTTTTGTGACACATTTTGATGGAGGAGGTAAAGTTTCGGTAGTTGATGCTTCCTTTGTTTTGCTAAACGACTGTATTAGCTGGTTTGTTCCAACGTTCTCTAAAAACTCTACTACAGATGGATGCTTAGATTGGACAATTTTCTTTTTATTTGCTCTAATTCTGCGTTCCTTTCTACAGACTTGCTTTTTGGTAGGCATACTTTGGTGTCTGTTGAAAAAAAGAAGACATGCTTTGGTTTGTTGTACTACGTATGTGTGTTGTGTGCATGCACGCATGATTTTGATGGGGAAGCTGTTTGTCGTGGTGTGTGAATGTGCATTGGACTCTTACAATGATTTGGGAAGGCTATTTTTCTATAGCACTGCAATGTGCTTCAGATGACAGTACAAAGTGGCCTAGTGGTGACGAGAAGCATTATTTGTAAATGAAATGTCATAAAATTGAAACAGCTATTTCTTTCCTAGTACTAAAATTCTAAAGATTCCGTATGTTATTTGAGTATCAAACACACAGGGATTTGTGAGCCATTCTGCCTGTTATTCTTTGTTTAACAAATGGGGATTTGTGAGTAGAATGGTGCAGGAATCAATCTTTGCATTAGTGCTCAAAGTGAACAAATAACCCACGCACCCTCATTGAGGAATAGTTAGAATATAAAGGTAGTACTGTACTTACTTTTTTTGCGAAAAGACCAGGTTTCTTCGGATATGTCGTTTGCAGTGTAGATGCTGTTGCTTCCCAGGAGAGTAGTCTTCACTGCGATTGAGGAAAAAAGAATTTTTCACTTTGAGTGTTTAAAATAGTGATGATACTGTACACGTTAATTGTGCATCATTTGTCAGAGCATTCTCCTTTCGTATTGCCACGCAGTGCATGTGTGCATTTCACTTCACTATGTGCTGTATTTGTATGTTTTTTGCAGTATTTTACTTGCAAGTCCTTCAGAAATTAGAACAATTTTAAGGTTATGAAAATGCCTTGTTTAAAGCTATTTTATCTATAGGAGAGAGGTTTGTAAGCGATAGGACATTATAGTAGTTGGGATCAAAGTTTCTACTTTCAAATTATAAGTACGATGCCGAAAAATTAGGAGACCCTCAGAGGGAGATGTCATCACAGCAAACGGGAGCGCTTATTTTTCCCATACGATCGCATTGCAAGTAGCATTACTGTAGGCTGTACACAGTACACAACTCAGACATTTTGTAATGTAAACTCGAGTTTCGCGCTAAATAGGCATGCCTTTAACATATGTATAGGTTATGCGAGAGACAATAAGACGTAGTGCGGTTTGCCAATGAAAAATCGGACATCTTGCACTTAAAATGGGAAGCGTTGGTATGTATTGCCCATGCAGATTTAGCGGCATTAATTTGTTTAAATGAAATCATAAGGGTTGCACATCTTCTCTGATTAAAATATGCATACCTGTACTCTATACTCATGCATGTGCGCATTCATGGAGGTGTACGTAGAAATCTGCGACACTTGCACAGTCGTTTGTGAGGTAGGTGCTTTGCAACGAAATGCGACTTCCATTCAGAGTCATCGATAGTAAATTTGGAGTGCGCAATGTTGCTGACGGAGTTAGATTTAGCGATGTTTAACGTGATTGCTGGATGGTTGTGTGACTGCTTATTTGTTTCCAACGAGGGACTATATTTGCGACTGATGTGGAAAGGGTAGAAGGACTGGGTAAGATTTACGTGCCTCACGTAGACAACGCTTGTCCATGGGTAGGGCGTGTCACATACGGGTTTCTACAGCAAATCCAGCATGGAAAGGGGACTGTAGGCATTAGCAAATCAGACGTTCACATTGCTCTTTTGTGTTAAAAGACGGTGCGTATACTGAAGATGGCAGAGGTGGAGAGGGTCAGGCTTTTGGGGCTTGGAGATATTTATGTCCATGGCTTACAGCACTATGCCGAGAGCAGGCATGTGGCACACCAATTTGATGTGCGAGGAGTGGAGGTGGTGTGGAGTGATGAGGCTGATGACGATCTTGCGCCAATTCTTCAAGTTTGCAAACAAATGCATACAATGACCTCTCTTCATGTGGTACTTTTGTACTACGGTGCTTGCCATTTGGGGTACGTGAGTTCAAGCACTCATGAACATCTTTCCAACTGCGAAAGTAATTTTTTCCGGTTTACTCCCTAGAAGAAAAAGGGACAACCGTTCTGTTTTCTGTCCAGATCAAAGTATTGGGAGGAGTAACATTTATTGCGGCATGCGGGCTTTCATGTTACGAGCTGGTATGTTTTTCTGCAGGCAGGACAACATTGATCCCGGTAATGTAGATTATTTTGCAGCAGATGGTGTTGCACTGTCTTCTTTGGGAAATGCCATGTTCTTTTGGAATGTACGGCTTGCTTTAGAGAAGATTCTGTAATGGTTGTAGGAGAAAAGTAAGAACAAAAAATAAAAAAACACAAAATAACAGGTGTCTGTAAGGCATCTGCCCAAAAATAATAAAAAAAGTCTCTTTTCAGAGCCCACCTTCAAAGGGAAAATGGGATTATTACTTAACTGTACAGTCGTCACGCTCTGATCCTGTACTTGTCTGCGGACATGGCAGTAGTTTGCAGGCAGTACATATTACCAACGGGGATTCTGGGGTGGAGACGCATGCAAATGAGGATGAGCGCAGCTAGGGATTGGTCAATATAGTTCAGTAGGTGTGTTCTGAACGGAGAGATTTAGTGAGACCGTCCTCTCTCTGATAGGAGACCACTCAGCTATGGCTCTGTGTGCACGAAAACAGATTATCTGGATTTTGGAAGACTCATGGATACATTGGTTGAAGGTGCATGCAGAAAGTCGCCGTCTATCTACAGATCTTGGATTGCCTCATGTGGAAGTGCACTGGCATGGCATGCGTGGAATGAGATGGGGGGACTTGGTACCTCTCTGTATACCTTTACTGACAGAGCGTCATCCTGATATACTTATCATTCATTGCGGAGGAAACAGTTTAGGCCACGTCTCTGGAATTTCTTTGCAATTTGCAATGAAGGAAGGACTTGCGCAGATCATGGACATGTTCCCCAATTGCCACATAGTTTTTTCTGTATTGCACAAAGACAAATATGGCTGCGTTCTTCTGCATTTGGTCCACAAATGGAGAAAGCGAGACGCAATGTGAATAAGGCTGTTTGTGCTTTTATAATAGATGTTGGCATGTCCTCATTCCACAAAGAAAACATTTTGTTTCAGAGCGCTTTCATTTTTCGCCGAGATGGCGTCCATCTCACATATGCTGGCAACCACATTTTTCTTCACGATGTACAAAATACATTGCACCCTTTTTTGGAATCACACTAACCTATTTGCCATTCCGTTTTTCCCAATGTACAGTTTTTGAAGCAGACACAACACCACCAAAGGCTCTTTTCAGAGACACCACTTACTCGCAGTGTAAAGTCCATTGGTTTTACTCCGCGTGCGCCCTCCATTTCTGTGTCCTACGACTGTCTGCAGACTTTTTAAAAAATGTGCGGGGGCCTACAACGGTCACTTGCTAGTTCTACTGTTAAACTGAGAAAGGCAGCTCTGAAAAGAGCCATTTTTAAAAAAAAATATATTGTTTTCCACTTTCCTTCTTTTGGGCACAGAGCACACTACGAGAGGAAGGCAAAGGAGGCTAAGGAAGGGACACCAATCACGGAGATAAGAAGGGGCAGATGGAGATAGAAAGCTATAGGGTGATCGTTACTTGCGTAGGAAGCAGTTATTCTGATGCTCCATGACCGTAGCCTCAAAAGCACTTTGAAAACTCTCCCCCCTGCAGAATACTGTGTCACAATACATACACACTATTGTCACCTTTGAAAGAAAAAGGTCAATAGCATTTCGAATGGCTTGTGAGGCAGCTGGAGGGAGGCGCTCTCCCACTGGAGTGTCTCTTGTGGTGAGAGGATCGGACACGGAGGATGCTGTGGAGGAACTTAATCTACTACGTTCTTCCCATGGCACCACCTTGCGAATGTCTGCACTGTGGAACGAAGTTAGGTTGCGCTTCATGGTTGTAGTACCAAGGCTATACACACCAGGTCTCCCGCAACTCAGCACCAACTGGCACTGTTTACACCTGACCCGGTTTGCACATGCTTTTGGTACGTTCCCACAAACGGAAAACAACCGCCACACCCACGACTCCCGGCGAGTGCTTGTAGTGTGCAGTTCCTCCACCTCATTCTCTTCTTCCTCCTCTTCCTCGATCTCTACATCCTCACCCATATATCCCTCTTCAGGCCCTTGGTGAGGTGGTGGTGGTGGAGGGTTTGAGGGTTTGGGACATTTGTGATGTCATCTTTGATGTCCTGGGTGTTAGGCCTAGCAATGCACGTTGGTGGTGCGAGTTATGGTTGCTTAGCTTACCATAATTGGGGAATGTGCAGCATTTTTTGGTTTCAATGTGAAGTGTAAAATCCCTTTAACAATGTTTTTTACTGAATGGACATATATATGTATGGCAGTGAATGAAAACAAAGGGGCTAAACATGTGATGTCGTCAGTGATGTCATCAATGACATTTGTGATGCCATCTTACTTTTGGCTTACTTTACCATAACTGGCGAATTTCAGGGGGTTTTCGGTTACAATTTGAACTATAATGGGGAGGTGGAAAAGTTTTTTTTAGTGAAGTGCACAGGTTTTTGGTAGGGCAACTTAACCATAACAATAATAAAACAAAGTTTTTTTGTAGTAATATAGTAATATATATATATATATATATATATATATATATATATATATATATATATTTATTTATTTATTTTTATAGGTGTACGCTACTGGGCAGTGGCTATTTGTTTCTGGAGTGGCTGGCGTTTTTATTCAGGCCTCTTAATAAGAGAGGGGGTTCCCCAAGTTTAACACTTTGAGCAGTGACCCTAAATAAGAAAGAATAGGAATAACAAATAATTTGCCTTTCTGGAATTCTATACGATAATTGCTGAAGGTATATTTCCGGCACACTTCAGGGGGTGATGCACTGATTTAGTCTGTTATTAAACACCTCAACTCAGCCTTTAATCTTTCTGAGATTGATAAATGAGTACCAACACAGGTTGGGTGATATTGTATGTATATATGTATATTTGTTCAATATAAAGCGCTTAAGGGTAAGTGCCATATAATAACGCATAATTATCTTTTGGCCTTGGACGTCTGCTTGCATTCACAGTAATTTGGTAATATGGGCCTATACACACTGATATTAACGACACATATGGTGATCCTTTCTTGTATGAAATATATGTCACCTAGTGATAAACTAACCATATTTTTCGTACTGTATTTAGGAACAAGGCTATGGGAATCAACATTCTATTTTGTCAAGGGGGTCAAAGGTCGTGTTGCATCACTTCCCATGATGTCACTTCAAGCTGTGGTTAAATGACATCACTTCCTGTGATGTCGCCAAGGGTCATGTGATGTCACGTCCGCTACCACCGGCATTTTGGTGAAATAAAGTCCCTGTGGGTACCTTTAAACAAAAAGATCGTGAATGCATTGCTCTAATTTGATTGGCAGCATCTATCAACTGGACCAGTTGTATGTGAATCAAAATTCTAGGAAGCTGCCCTACGTAAAAAAATATATCGGAGACAAGCAACGCGTGAGAGAATTATAGTGGCAAATTCACAAATGGAAAACATTGGATCATATAGTGGATACAAAGAAAATAATTTGCCACTCTGAATATCAAGTAGGAAACATAAGATTTCTTGAAATACATCTTCACGGCCACTTCGACCCCCCCTCTTGTCCTGCTTCAATCCATCTAAACTGTCTGGAAACAAGACCACTACATGCCTTAATGGCCCGACAATAAGTGTTTGAAGTGGTCCGCCTAAGTTTGATCTCTTCTTGCTGCCAGAAACATCCACACACTCTTCTAGACTGAGAATCAATTGAGCGCTCCTCTGCCGAGATAGAGATCTCAGTCAAACGGAGAGCAATAACGTGGCGGGCAGCAAGGAAGTCTGCACCATGATGCACTAGGCGCTCTGACAGTGAAGGATGAATGCTGCAAACGCATAGCAGCCTGCACTGGCGAGCAGAGCAGAATATAAACGCAACGCGAGATTATCTCCAATGAGGGAGGCTTGATCACAAAATAGATCTGCCCATGTGTTAAGAACAAAAGCAGTGGCTTCTTTAATGTGTACATAAAATATGCTATAACCCGCTGCCAAACATGCGGGTTGACATATTATTACGTTTAACAGCTGGGGGCGGATCACATATTCTATTTTCGGTGGTATCGTTTTTTTTCGGTTGGTGGTAAGCACACGTTTGGCAACGATATCGTGTAAAATGTATATAGATCACTGTTCTTATTTTGCACGTATTTACTTTTTGCATAGGCTACTAATATCCTATAAACAAATACATCCAATCACTCCACCACTTGCTCATATGTAGTAAAGGAGATTCAAGAGTCGACCTTGCCCCTGACACAGAACCTGTGGCCACATTTCCTTTTTCTCAATCTATCCGTCTCTCCCTTTCTTTCAGTCTTGGAGAAATAAGAAATAAAAAAGGAGAGTAGAAGAGAAGGGAACACAGGTGAGGAGAGGTAGTCTAAGGTGCAAGTACAACTACTGTATGCAGATGTTGGGGGCATGACATCTAAAGGAAAAGAGCACCTGGCAAATAGGGGGACAAAATGGTGTGCCACGAAAATGGTGTGGGCGGCGGGGGGGGGGGGGGGTGCACATATTACTTTTCACAGAGACTACTTTATATCAGAAACATGAATGTCTCAAATAAACGTGCCAAAGGTGACAGAACATCTTACACTGAGGACACATCTACTGAATCTGAGCCTGGGGCTAACTTTCCCTTTCTTTCAACATACTGTTTTCTTATTGTATTTCAGTTTTTCAGAAAGAAGAATACCAGGGAGAAATAGATAACAAGAGAAGGAAAGAAAGGTGAGGAGAATAAGGGAAATGGAGACTAAGATAGATGAAAAAATGAGAAAAATAAACAACGTGGCATAGCATGGAAGAGAGATGTTGCTGAAGAGAAAAATGTAGGTGGGCAGCAGGGTGGGCATCTGCTAACGGGCATGGACTATGTAGGCTGTAAGAACAGTATGCAAATGAAACATAATCACATTGAATGGGTTATGATAAACCCGTGCCTACAGCAACGGACTACACTTTATTTTGCATAGAACTTGATCACGTTTTCCACATGTTCATTTTTCAAATCTTGACAACTATTTTGATGTAAAAACTTTTAAGGGTAGTCAACAAAGTAGCTTTTGGCTTACTTGTCTTTTACGGAATTTTGGGACCTGGCATGTGAGCAATTTGAATGAAATGGTGGGTATGCTAAACTGCCAGTGGATTGTATTTGTTGACGAAGCAGAGTGTGCTATATGCATTGATGCATTGATTGAAATACACCTCAGATTGTGTGCGCACATGCAGCAAAATATGTAGCATTTCCATCCAGAGTGTTTTCTTCCAGCATATGTAATCTTCAGTGCTCAAGTTGGAGTGGGAACAAAGAGTAATGTTGAGAGGCATTTTGCAATAAAACACACAAATTATGAATATAGTTTTCCCAAAGGAATCTGTGATCCTAAAAAGTAACTAAACTAAATGCTTCAGTGCACATGCTGTACAGAGGCATCCTTCAAAGTTGCTAATAATTTGATAAAAAAACAAATGCACTTTTACAGATGAGAACATTGTGAAGGAGCAGTAATTCCCGTGGCTGAGTCTATTTTTAAGAGATTTTAAAAACTATCCGGAATTTGTGTGCCATGTCAGGTGTGCAGTTAGGTGCTAACACTATGACAAGGAGGATAGCTGCACTAGCAGCAAATGTGATTGCTATCTCAGCGAATCTGCCATTTTCAAACATGAACTTCCTGTAATTAAAACTTTGATCCCATCTCCCAGCATCAGAGCGCTGTTGGTGTTTCAAGCTACACACCCAGATTACTGAGCACTTTTGAATAGCATGCAGTGTCAGCCTTAACAATGAATGTTCCAATTGGTTTCCTACATTCTGATATGCTTGACAAGTGGCAGGAGACTACATAAGCATGAATAAAAAAAAATGAAATAAAATAGCTTTTTAAGTTATTAATATCATGGCACATGCATGTGCGATTCCTTTTTTATATAACGAGCGAATAAATCGACCCAAAAAAATCTTGGTTCAAATTCTGATACTCATGAACATAAGCACCCCAGTAGCTCTCGCCAGTTGCTCAAGCCTATTGGCCATTCACTACAAGAAGCTTTTGCCAATGTAAAGTTTGACAACCCCTGCATCAGACTGACACTTCTGCTACACTAACAACTTTCCACACCTACAATGCTAACATGTCGTACTCTCCCTGGCTTTTTGAATAGGGTGGTGGAGTGGGGTTCCTTATCAATAAGGCTCTTACCACTGCCTCTCTCAGACATTATATCATCCTGTTTTGAATATGCAATTTTTGAGCTCTTCCCTCCCACTCCTCTCACAGTTCTGCCTCTCTCTCGACCCCCTGGTACTCCGAACTCCTTCTTTGATCTTAACCTACATCTTGAGACACTTCCCACGGACATTCTAATTGTCATAATAGAGAGATTTAACAACTGCATGCCTTCCACAGTCATCCGCCCTGAACTTAACCCCCTCCTATATGACCACGTGCTCTACTCCCTACACAACCAGCCTACCAACGCTGGTGGGAACTCTCTTGTACTCTACCCTCCTTCTTTGACCACTAAAACATCTCAGCCCATCCTCTTTCTTCTTCAATGATCAAAGGGAAATTCAAGGACTGTCTTGCTCCTAACCTTAATGTGTGTGGAGCTCTTTCCTGTCTCTCTGAACTATGTATGCTTTTTCATTTGTCTGTGCTTTTTCTGACTTTTACTATGCACTTATGACTCCCTTTGATAGACACTAACCTCTGTGCACTTTCACCCATTCTCTTCATAAGTACTGGATCACCTCTGCGCTACAGACTCTCAAAACAAACATTCATTGTGACTGACAATGCTGGTGCAAATCATGAACCCCCAACATACATTCACACTGTGGATGCAAATTCGGCCTGACTGTGAGACCATGCAAGGCCTTATTGTGAGAATAACTATGGCTTATGTTGAAGCCCATTGGAATAGCAGGACAGTTCAAAACCTTGTTTTCCAACATAAGGCCTAGTGAATGAACACAAATGGGTCTCTTTCAACTTTATCAAAATGGACAGGCACTTAAGTGAAGGAAAATATGCCTGAGAACTTAAAACTGCTGGATGTGCCCAATGCATGGCAAAGACATGTGTGTCTGAAAATGCTATTTTCATAAAATATTAAATGCTACAGTTTCATTTGAAGAAAAAGATAGCAGCATGCTACATTGACTGATCCAGAGGTCAAAGAGAAGACAAGAATGTTACATTTGTCATGAATAAAAACATTTACTTTTCAACATTCCAAATGTCATAATTTAAAAGGAGAGGACTACTTGCTGTAAAAGTGAACACTTGTTTCCTATGTTAAGTGTGGTATATGTGTGAACAATGCAGAAAGTGACACTCATGCCTTTTCAACTAGTATAATAAAGAAAGACTTTATCTATGGACATAAGGCCCAGATGCAGTATAACATGTTACATTGTGTTGATTTAAAATGCTATCCTTTCAGAATTATGGATGCCGCTTGTTTTCCCCACTGAAATGAAAGGTCTGTGCCCCTGAAACCTTGACCCCAAGACCTTTGGGCTCGGCCCACCAAGAAAACAGGTCTGGTTGTCAGTTAAAAAGCAAAGAAATACAAAGAGTTTGATCAAAGTTGTGGATGGGTTGGATAAACCAGCCAACTGAAATAACCTTATAGTCCTGTGTTGACACCAACCAATAAATTGCCTGTCAGGGCCACTAATGGATCATCAAAGACTGTGTACAAACCGTACTGATAAGTAGATGTTCAGGTCACATGATTTTGAGGAAACAGAACTGTGTGGATTTGCTTGGAATATGAACCTACAACTCTCCATATTATGTATTGCATTTGATTTACATTTGACACCTTTTTCCTTAATTACATGAGAACTATGCATCACAATGAACTCATCCAGGACTCAAATTAAAGATCACAAAAAGCTAATCGGCTCTACGTAAATATTAACAATATGCCATGTGTGTAATTTAATTTAGAGATTTAAATGGGTTTGTGACCCTCATAACAATCAGAACAATCCAAAACTTTGTCAGCTACTAGGAAGAATGTGTGTTGTGTGAAGTTTGATGTTAATAAATACTTCAGCTCATGAGTAAACCATGAAAAATGATACCTCCTCCCAGGAAGGTTGTCCCACCATAAAGTAAGTGTCCCCCGATTGGTCATACATTTTTGCATTCAAAAATATATATGTCTATGCAGTTATCTGAACAAGAACATAGTTGCCATGTAGTGAGATTCTGAGGAAACCAAAAATGTCATTTGAAATGTTGCATTTTTCTCCCCCATCATCCATGATCAAGACTTCCCAAAACTCCTTGTCCTATCAGCTAGCAGTGGGTGGATTGGTGGAAGGGGAAGGAAGTGAGGCATCCAATTCACAGCGTGGGAATATTCATCAAATGAAAGTGTCATCAGCACTATATAACATCAATTTTTTAATCTAAAGAGGGAGAGAAGGACAAAAGAAGAGAGCAGACAGATAATCTAACAATGAACACAACAGAGAGCTGACAAAAATGGAAGGCTAATACCCAGGAGAACAGAACAACAGTAGACCCTGGGGCACTTGCCAGGGACTTCTGCATGGAAGATGGGAGCCCTACCTGAGAGAGAGACCTGTGGCTGGAGAGTCCTTGCTGTGAATAGAGAACTGAGTTGTGAGCTGCCTACCTATTTCAAAAAGAGGGTCTGAAATCTGGCTGACCTCCTGAGCTGTGAATAGAGACCTCCTATGTATGTAGATATATCCCCACAGCTGTCCATTGTGTTGGGAACTACCTGCCTTAATCCTTTCCATATAATTGTGGCTGAGGAGGTGAAACTGTGTAGATGCTTGGCACATGTAATTCAAGTTAATTTAATTAATTCCCACATAGAAAATATCACAAGATTTGTTTTTTCTTCTTTTAAACTGACACATTCCATGCCCTGTGTGTTACAGCACTTATAGTCAATATAGTGATTAGTTGACCCTATTTTACGCCAATCTCTAACTTCCTTACAGAAGAGGGGTGTCCTTAATCCCAAAACAAGTATCCCTAAAACGTTGTGTTTCAAGTGAATGTAGTGTGTGTAAAACAAATGTTCCCTTTCATTCCAAACAAGAATCACAAAGCCTGGCATTTAATTTGAATGTGTGTTGCAAAAAGAATGTCCCCATGTATTCCCAAATCAGAATCCCTGAGCCTTGCATTTAATTTGAATGTGTGTTCCCCAAACAATTGTCCCATTGAGTTAATTTCCCAAACCGTGCCTTTCAAATAAAAAAAAACAAACGAAATACCCATTATATTCCCACTCCCTGTACCTTGCCTTCAAACCATATATAACTGATGCCAGGGTGTGGGGCTGCTGGGAGAAAGATCATTGTGATAAACCAAGCAATCACTGTGTGTTTTTAAAGTTTCCTATCCGTTAATGGGCAAAGAAAACCTACATGTGCTTTGAGTTCAAATGTAACCTGTGTTTGTTGTGGTAACTGAAAGTCTATCAAGAAATACATGTCAGTCAATTGGTGCAAGTAATATGCATTTGTTATTATTGTGTTGTGCCACGGAGTTGGTGGCTGGTGTTATCAAGGTTTGTTTGTTATTCATTTTAGAAATAAATTTAAATAAATATACACTATTATTTCTATACACCGCCTGTTACGGAGAATTCTCATAAATGGTTGATTTCCCTTACCTACTGGGTCCCTCAGCAGCTTTGCTGGATTTCTAGGATTTATTTATTTCACCTGGTAAGAGTGTGAGTCTGTTTTTCCCACTCTTACATGTGTTTTGGCATGTGTATTTCTACTTTTTGTGTGATCTTGGGCTCTGGAGCCACACCACTCCATGAGCCCCACTTTTTTTGTGTGTTACACAGCACCTTCAGTGCAGTGACACCGGGTTGTCTTCAAGACTTCCCCCTGACTCCATTTTTCTGGGGCTGACTACTGTCCCCTAGAAACATGTAAATGTGTCATTAACTTTATGTATTCCCTTTAAACTACAGACCCAGTACACCCCATCTTACATGGAGTATTGGAAAGGGTTAGCTCCTACCCCTTTTTGTCAGTGCCTCTTGGAGCCTTGTTTTGCTCCCTTAACATTAAGACTTGGCTGGTGACAGTGGTATCTACCCTAACTTTTCTACCGCGATTATACTATATAAACGTGGTACTGTTTTAGGCTATTTTTTTTATTTTTTTTATTTTGTTTTATTGGTTAAATTTCTTTTCAACCTTTAACAAAAGAAAAATGATCCACGTCCTTTTCCCCAGTCCCCCCATGTCCATGCTTAATGTTTTTTAATGTTAGTCCGTCCTTTTAAGATTCCACATTTCCGTCCTTTGGTCCCTTTAGGATTGATTCTATGAATCTTAGGGCTTCTAGGGTGGGGCCGATTTTTTGCACCATCATGATTCGTTCCCAGTATTCCTCAGCCATTGTTGCATTGATGTTAACCACCCATTCGCCTAAATATAGGCTCCTTTGGGCACTTAATTGTGGACAAAAAAACAGCCAATGTTGCACTGTTTCCAACATCTCCGGATCATTACAGAAACGGCATCTTGCGTCTTCCACTAGGATTTGTTTCCTTATCCATTGGACCTCTCTTGTTGGCAGGATGTTTAATCTACATCTCATCAATAGATCCCTATATTTTGAAGAGGGAAATCGGCGTAAATAGGGGGGAGGTTCGTTCAGTGCTCTTCGTTCCTGCGTAAAGTTGTGGCAGTTTGTGTTCTGTATTTTACGATTTTCCGTGGAGATCCAGTCGTTTTCCCGCATGTTTTTCTTCGCTTTTTCAGGGTTTTCTTTTAGCGTAGCAATTTTGATGTGGTAATATTCCAATATTTTGCGACAGTTCTGTTTCCAAGTCTCAAAATGGAAGTCTTTCTTTTTTATCTCTTTTTTGGCTAGTAGTTCGAATGGAATGGACGGCTTATCGAGGATACACTTCCGGTATAAAGAAAGGGTCTTCCACAGGACCATTGACTCCATCGATTGTAATCTTAGTTTGTGTCTTATTATCGAGACAGGGAGGCAATTCGGGAGCCTGAGTACCCTTTTCCAGAAAGATGCCTCTAGCACATCCCATGTTTTCCAATGGAGATTTAGCAGGGATTCTGCTCCGTATGTTAAGCTTGCCACTACCTTTTGTTTGTAAAATGTGATTACTGGCAGCATTGAGAAGGATCCGTAGCGTAGGTGGAGAGATCGAGCCTGATTAGTTCGTTTTTTCAGCTTTGCTTTGATGGAATCTAATTGCCCTTGCTCATTGATGTTCTTATTGATTAGTACCCCCAGGTAAACTGTTATACAATAGCCTAAAAACAGTAAACGTGGTACTGTTTTAGGCTATTGTATTAGCCTTGAACATAATCCCGCTTGACCAAATACATTTTATTTTGGCTCTGGTCGGGTTTAGTCACCATTTCTTTTTGTTAAAGTCCTTCTTGTGTTTAACCTTTTGTGCCAAACCAGGTTTGCCTTCTTTGTTCAGCATCCTTTGGTGGGCTTCTGCCCTGAAGCCCTCCTTTGGCGTCCGGGTTTCTAGGTGGGCTGAATATGATGGAGGGGTTTAGTAACCCCCTGCACAGGGTCTGCTTGGAGACCCAGGTTGCACTTTGTGTCAATTGGTTGAGGTGGTTGTCCGGGCCGGACAACCCCCTTGCTGGGTGATTGACAGCCAGCCTGTGTGAATGGGGCATTTTGGCATAAAAGGCAGGACTCTTGGGCTGGAAGTCAGAGTCACCACTGGAACTGCAAGAACCAAAGAGAAGCTGAGAAAAAGACAGCTGCTGCAACTCCCGAATCCTGGTGAAGCCCTGCTGCAGTCCTATCTACCCTTCAATTACAGAAGATACAGTCCAGAGTCTTCTTCCCTTGAGCCTGGTGGGATCAACCAGCTCACCTTCAACAGCCAGAGAATCCTCTTCTGGGTCGAAATCACTGTACACAGCTGTAGTGGTCCGGATGACCATCAGAAGAGCCCTCTCCAGTTTTAAAGGAGCGCACCTTTTATTTAACGTTGCTTCGTTGCTGTTGGCTTCATCCCTGGATAGTGCAGATTGCTCCAGACGTCCTCCTTCTTGTCCCCATGCCTGAAGATTCAGGAACCATGAGGCTGCAGGAACTACCAGGAACAACTGCCGTAGCACCAGTTTTCTTCATACGAATAAGGTACTGTGTCCGTTTGGTTGTTCTCTCCATCTTACCTTGAGGAATCGGGGTAAACCCTTTTCCTTTCTGAAGGCTTATCCTTTCTTTCTTCCCTCTTATAACTTTTGCTTCCCTTTGACAATATCTAAGTACTCCTGGAAATCGTTAATCGTGTTCTAACCGTGTGATCCTCGACAACAGGATTTCTGTTCCATTTGACACTGGCGCAGGCCTATTGACTTTTATCTACCTTTTAGAAAGTGTCCTCTGTTTCTATTTGCCTTGACAAAAGAATTGCCTATGATTTTTATTCCTTATTCCCTTGTTTTAATTCTTTGTGCTAAATGTGTTGGACTTTGGGTGTAGTTCTTCCCGCGGGTACGCTTTATTTTCATAAGACCGAACTGTCTTTACTGTCAAAAAGTGATCGTGTATTAACCCCCAATAACGTCTTTCTTTCGAAACACTGGTCTGTCAAAGTCTAATGTACTTACCTTGAATTGATCTAAACAAGAGGAATTGGTTGTGTGTAGCATATTTTAAGTGTGGTTTTATTTAATAGAAGTGAAGTGTTTTGTGAACAGACGGTTTAAAAATAAATGTTCTCATATTTTTTTCAACCAGAAACCTTGAGTCAGTCTTTGGTTGAGTCACAGTAATTGTAGTCCTTTGTGTAATCTCTACTACTGCTCATTTGCTCTTGAGATAAGTCTGGCTGCTCAGCCATTGCTACCACTTTACTGTGTAGTACGGGCTTGTACCAAAAGTGAAATTGTACTACCACTTGTAGTCTTAATTGTGTGCAGTGGTCCCTATGGCGCTGCATCTGATTCCCCTAACACCGCCCTAGTTCCTAGCTTAGTGGTGATCCAGTGGGTGTCTGCTGAATGGTGTTACACATGTTGGAGGCCTAACCAAATTAGAATCTGCTAAGCACTTTGTTGTGCGACACCTTTATTGGGGGCATTGGTGAACACCTTAAATTGACAGTGACCATCCAATAAACTGTGACAAATTGCAGGCTTGTGGCAGGGAATTGGTTGAGAGTTTTCACTTGTGAAATTTGCAGTAGCAGCAGACTATTTATTTGGGTGTAATTGCAGTGCAGTGGATATAAAGTTGTGTTTGCCTTGTTAAGGTGCCACTCAAACTTGTACCCTGGGTTCCAGTGAAGTGTGTAGAGAAAAAATATGATTGAATATCATTATTTTGAGTTGACATTGTGAGTAGAAACTAAGCAGGAACATGTTGAGATTTTTCCCAAGCGTAGTGAGTATATAAGGTTGCAGAACACATTTACAAATGAGCACCGTAGAAATCAATATGGCCAAGAAGCAACTCCTATCCAAATTATTTATCAAATTGAATGGGTGGAGAAAGAGCATGAGCGTGGCAAGACAGAATGATGCAGGAGGTTACCTCTGCAAATGTTAACACATGACAGGATAATGGTCTGTTAAATCAAGCTCTAACTAACTTTTATATGACACAAAGCAGTAGAGATGAGCTAACTAAAATGGCTCAGCTTACAGCATATATGTACTTCAATTTGTTGATAGTGAAAGAACAACATCAGAATAGTGTGTTTCAAAATGGGCTGCACTTTTGAATCAAGCCTGGCAAGAGCTGAAACAATTAGAAGCTAAAGCGCAACAGAGACACATTTTAGAGTTAAAGCAAGGAAGTCTCATTGAACAGCTAAAAGATTAGTTACAAATGCAGCAATAAGAAAATGCAGAGCGCAAAATGCAGTGTTCTACACTGCAAGAGGAGCGTAAAGAATGTGTTGAAAATCCGGGTACACTGCAACACAAGTTAAATTATCAGGTTACTCATAATAGTGTATTTTTAGAGGTCATGATCACATTCCAATCACAAATAAAACAATTGAAAACCAAAAATAGCCAATTAATTATCGAAGGGATAGACTCCCAGGGTGATTTTGATCAAATGCACGAAAATCTGGACACCTTGAAACTGACTGATATTATGCGAGAAAATGCACAATTAATGGAACGTGCGGGGCAAGCAGAGATTAACCTAGTGCAGGCAACACAGTGCATAACTGTGCAAGAGGAAGAGATTAGTCTCCTGAAAAAGAAACACTCTGAATATGTATACACAATGCAAGCTTCACAACATGAAAATGAATCCCATTCTGAAGAAATCAAGGGACTAATGAACGAGTAATAGCCCAAAGTAAAGTGCTGGAACCCACTCAAGCACTTGTATCAGATTTAAAAACTAAGTTCTGCATCCCAGGAACGGATAGGCACTGACTAAAACATGTGTGAGAGGTTGAAGAATAAAATGCCCAAATACAAACAGACTTTGACGCACCCTGACCTGTCAGGGAATGGAAAAGTGCCCTCCGATCATGGAGTGGTGACCCCTCTACCAGGGACCTCAAGCCAATTAAACACTTCATATGTCTAGAGTGCAGCTGACCTTGTGCATACAAATGATCAATAACGGGGAAACATGAGGCACCTGGACTCACCCAGGCCTAGTCAAACTGATCCCGAAGGCCAGTCCTTATCTGACATCGATGTGGACACATGGTTACCAAGCAGAATGTAAGATGGCCAGACCAGTGGGCTCTAGGAAATCAAAAACACCCTAGCGCGCACTTCTGACCATGAGGACTCATATGATGAAAACATTAGGGCGTTTGAATAGCAGAAAATTAAACTACCACCTAGTCCCCATTGCAGAAAAAGAAGAGCCAGAGTTTCATCCTAGAAAGAGCATCTTGAAAACCTCCACACATTCAGGGAGGTGGGGGGGATGTCTCCACCATGCCTCGAAGATGGTTTGAGGAGGATGAGTATTCTCGTGTGCAGAAATGGGACTACAAGGGAAAAGACCCTTAGAGTTCATGATATTATAGGAGAGAGGAGTCCAGATCCTGTGACTCCAGGATGTTTTCCCAGTGTCATAGAGGTAGGGAGCACCTAGAGGACAGGGAATGGCCACTAACTTATAGCCTTGGCCCTTTAGGAATAACATCTACCATAACAAGGGTCACTGTCTCGATCTGTTAATAGTAAGAGTCATTTGTACATCGCTATTAAACAATATACCGATTTGATGGTCGGACAATTTGTTGCAATTATTTTTACTTACGGCCAAATCAATGAACTCTCAAAGTCTTAGAGAGGATACCGGGATACTATCTCGGAGACATAAAGATCTGGATAATATATCTGCACAGGAAGTGATGAATGCACTCTCAAAGGTCGATAATACATTGTCCAGTGAGGATTTATTTCTTATTGGAACCAAACTTATGGAAGTTATTTGTTCTAGGGATGCACCAAAAAAAAAACTATACGAAAGAGGATTTTTAAACCCTTGTTTACACAAAATCTGATTCCTTTACGCAAACAAGTCAGTTTGACAGAGCGAAATTAGCAAAGGCAATCCAAAGAGGAAAATAATATTAACGCCAAAATTGTACGTTTGCTCTACAAAATGGCAATTTTTGAGGCAAAACGAAAGTTCCTTCATAAAATAATTAGCGATGCAGGTAATCACTCAAGCGAACTTTTCTCAATCATTTCAAAATCTCATCATCCTAGCAGCAGTAATGTATCCATTTCTCAGGCCAATGCTTCTAATAGATTTTTTGTGGGTAAAACTGTTGCAATTAAGAACAATATTGCAGCCTTGAATCCTACTCCTTTCACCTCAATGCAATTAAATACTGCTGTGAAAGGACACAAACAAGTTATTAATCCTCTAAAACTGTTTAATTTTCATCATGTCATGGTTGAGAACATATGTGCACTGATGACAAATTTGAAACCAACAAATGACTGTTTGCCTTACTGGCTGTAGCAGCCGAAGACATGGCTGAGGAAACTGCTCCTTTTGTTACCATTTTTGTTACCAAATCATTGGATCAAGGATCAGTGCCTCAAATGCTTAAATACACTACATTGACTCCACTTTATAAAAAATCTAATTTGAATCCCTTGGTACTTCAGAACTATCGCCCTATCTCTGGTATTCCCTGGCCAGGGAAGATATTGGAGAACGTGGTGACTCAACAACTACAGGCATTTGTAGAGGAGGAATCACTTTTGGATCCCTTGCAATCTGGGTTCCGTCCATAATTTGGCACGGAGACGTCTCAGCCTACAGTCGATGATGAATTGTTGAAGGTGGCTGATGAGAACAAACTCTCACTTTTAGTGATGCTTGACCTGTCAGCCGCCTTTGATACGGTCAATCACGATATTCTTCTGGATAGACTGAGGATGGTCAGGAGAGTTTCAGAGCAGGCCATGCAGTGGTTCAAGTCTTTTTTGTAGAGGTGTCAACAATTATTCCTATTGGGTGCCTTTACATCAGCCCCTAGTATGGTGGATTGTGGGGTCCCACAGGAGTCTTCACTCTCACCACTCCTTTTTAACCTGTATCTCTGGCCGGTCATTGAAATTTTGAGTTGTCATCGAATTTGTTTCCAGTCTTATGCAGATGATACTCAGATTTTCATCACAATTGACAAGGTTAGGGAAATCTTTGCTAAGATCAGTGAATGTCTTGAGGATATTAGTGAGTGGATGGCCTCTAAACAACTGAAATTGAATGCTGCCAAGAAATAGTTTATTCTGTTTGGCCCTGAGTATTTTGCGGCCACCATAAAAAATCAACCACTCTCCAAGCTATTGGGAGTCAAACTTACATTTTCCACAAAAGTCAAAAACCTTGGCTGCATCTGGCAGGATAACTTGGGTAGGGAAAGCCAGGTTGGAGCCAAGGTTTTTTTTTTTCTCCTTGAGACTTCTACGGCAAACTCTTCCGTACATTCCAGAACAAGATTGTGCGCAGGTAGTGGGATCACTCACACATGCCCACTTGGACTATTGTAACAGTCAATTGGTGGGCAGACCTAAAAAACAACTCAGTAGACTGCAAAGAGCACAGAATGCAGCGGTAAGGCTGATTTATAGACTAAACAAAACTTCCCAGGTTTCTCCCTCTCGCCGTCTTCTTCATTGGTTATCAGTTGTAGACCGGATAAAATTTAAAATAGCTTGTCTGGTCTTTAAGTGTATGAATTATATGGCACCGGATTACCTTAAGGACAAGCTTAGGTATTGCAAAGTGTCCAGATGTCTTTGTTCAAGTGACCAAGCGCTGTTAATTATCCCCTAATCCACATTTGTATCCAGAGGGGACAGAAGATTCTCTGTATATGGTCCTGGACCGTGGAAGAGCTTACTCAGGGAAATTAGGATCTTGGATTCCCTGCTCAATGCCCGTAAAGCCTTAAATAAAGTTCTGGTTTTCTGGGACTGGTCCAAACTCTTGCAATTTGTTTTCAGTAAATGTCACCTATGCCATTATACGGTTCGGTCTGTTTTCAGCATATTACAAATTCTTCAAATCTTCTTCTTCAAATCAACAGTAGCAGCTCTGAGCCACAGGGTGAGTGGACTCAGGTGTAGCGGAAAAGGACGTCTGCCAAACAAAAGAAAGGTCTTGTGAAAGACCCAATTTGGCAGAGAAAGGCCAAAAAGAGCTTCATGATTCCCTCCCATAAGAATTGAAAATATTCGGTTTTGGGAGCATGTAGAGCTTTATGAGCAAATGCTCATTTAGAATTAAAACTGATGGAAATTGCATGGAGTTTGTCAAGTGGACTTTCTCCCCTGAATACTCAAGCTTTTTTGCAGGGCTGCAGGATCAAGATAACTAAAATGGTCCATCTATAAGGTGACCGTTTTGAAACACTTTTCTACTCACAGAAACCCACAGGAGCCCTGCAAAGCAGCATACAATCTGCAGTGTGTGGAAGACCAGGTGCCTAGAGAGTTTGTGCACAATTTGAAATGAGCATTTGCCCAGGCTTCTATGTGGGTGAATACCAATAGTTGGGAGTTCATCACTATATACTTCCATATCTTCCTGAAATATATCATGACCCAATTAGTGAGGGATTTTGATGAGTGTAGGACACTGGATTGGGTTATTGACCAGGCCACCAGGATCTACGAGGTCCAAAAGCCATCTGAGAATAAAAATAACTGTAAAATCCCTAGACCATCCAACACACCTGCTGCCGTGAAGATGGTGGAGGTGAAAAATAACCCTTGTAAGGAACTCATGGTGGCAACATTAAAGACAGACACAAGTAATACCAGTTTAAGGGTGTTTATTAAACCGTATGCAGGATGGAAAAATGGCTAATCTAAACTTAAATCTAAGATGGGAGCAGGCATCGACCATCAAATGAAAACAAGGCAGTACTTGTGGCGTCTTGTCAACATAAATGGCCTATACTAAAAAGAAACTATTGTCAATCCTTACAACTAAATATAGAAAGAGTGCGGGATAGGGTTTTCAAGAAAGAAAGAAGTGTTCATAAATAATAAGTCAGGATGCAAGTTGCCAGGGGTCTCCTTTCCCCACATCTTTAGCACATGATAATGGCTGTTGTTGTATACTTGAATCCTAATGTCTTTTTAAACAGTTTTCCGTGGACATCCCTTGGCCGGGTTCACTTTTATCAACACACTGTTTCTTGAGATTTAAGACTTCGCCCCTCTTTATTGGCAACCCTCCACCGGGTTCACTCCTTCAACTTTACGATTCCTTTTTCTGTCAACAATTGCGGGATTCACTTGCCTTGCTTTCCCTTGATACAGGATTCACTTCCCTTGCTTTCTTAATAGTTTGTTGGACAAAGGCTTTCGAATGTACAGGAATTTGCTAGACCTCCTGTATGACCACTTTGACCTGTTTGGTGGCTCTCCTAAGGCCTTCAGGAATCAGTAGTTTAAATCATTATGGGATCAACCAGAGTTTCTTGAGACAGCACCCATGTGGTCCCAGTTCCCTCTTCAGCTGGTATTCCATAACGATTTTATAGTTCTTTGAACTTTTTTCAATATGCCACTTTGTGACTTCATTCAACACAGCTTGGTTGATTATCGGCTCTCCCCTCAACTCACCGGCTGTGATGAACCACTTGGCTTTGATGGTATCTGGAGTCAAGGATGGTACAACAGTTGCAGGCATCTCCCTCGCTCTTTCTTATCAGCGTAGGCATGCCCCGTGTACCGTTTACATCAGTTGAAAGACTGTCTTGCTATTGTTCTCGGGCTTACATTTTCTTCCTTGAAGGTTTGCGGGTTCGGTTTGGAAAGGGAAAGGTTGCTTCTCTTCTTGTCACCCTCTCGATCCTTGCCACCTTTCTCCTTCTCTTGACCTTCCAGGTTTGATTAGCCGTCTTGTCATGTGGTTTGCCTTGTTCATACTGTGTTCTCTTGCTACACCTTTCATCCCCGTAGGGAAAGTAAAGGTCCATCAGGTGTGTGTGATTCTGGTCAATTGCCTGACTTTGCCTGACCCTTATATTGAGACATTTCAGATAAATGGCTTGGGTGTAAGTCCGTTCTCTGTCGTGTTGTACAAAAGTGTTCGTGTCAGAAAAGGGGGTGGGGCAGTGCTTATGAATGTCCTGCATGGTAGGATGCAGAAAAGGTGTTGAAAGAAGGGGTTACCATGACTCACATGTCAGTGTCCATCTCCCACTGCCAGAGGACCCCCCATCCAGGTGATGCTCCCTCACTGGACCAACCCCAGAAACTGGATCAAATAGCAATGGCCGTGTGCTGGCCACCTGAATGACAGATCCCCAGGCACTATCTAGGGAGACACGTTCAGGATACCCGACGAAACCCTTCTGTCCTTGCCATCTATGTATGTCCAAGATACAAACATACAAGACCTATACCCAGATATATGTATTCTGCCCCGGCACCAGGGTCGGAGTCCAATCAGGTAACAACCACCCCAGGAAACCTCCCTCCAAACTTCCCCCCAGAGGGAAGGAATACTCTTCTTCCAAACTTGAACTTCTTTCCCAAGTACCCCTGAACTCTAATTTCCAGAATAATCCACCTCTCTCTCTCTCTCCCCGCTTTTAGGACAATAAATTCATGAACCCAGGAGAAGGGAGAGAACTAGGATGGAAAGTTATCAAGGAAACTTCCAATGCCCGAGCACTCTGGGAGAGGGGCAGTTACCCTCTCTGGGAGCAGCAAGTGTATGAATCAAGAACTCCCTACCAACCAGAAAATGTTTCACAACTGGAGAGACAGGTCTAAAAACAAACCCAAGACCTGGATTGCATGCTGAGGGCTCGGTTGAACCCTCAACTGGAACCTGCTGCCCAGAATAACCCAACATCCATGTCTAATGGCCTGTGGGGGGAAATGACTGGAAGGAAATGTTGATCACTAAAAGGTTCTGGAGGAGGAGGCCTGGGTGGTTCGAGATGCACAGCCCTAGAGGAAGCTTCCTTTCCAAACAGAAACAAAACCCTGGAATCCTCTGAGACTGAATATGAATCTTCTACCACTAAAAATCAGGAACCTAGAGAACAGAGGATAAGTAGGAGAAAGCAAAAGAAAACCCACTTTGTAGAGGAAGTCCACATCATCCCTTTTGAATGGGAAGAATCCCTGGAGGATTCAGTAAAGAAAACCTTCTCCTTCAGAGATTGCGGGATCCCTCCCAAGGATAAAATGGTTCCCAAAAGACCCTGATTTTGACTGGATTAGTATAGAGACCGACCCAGGGCAAGATGTTCTTAAACCCCAACAATGTCACCCAGCTGATGCTCAAATCACAGAGGTGTTCTCCCCCCCAAACAGGTTCTGGGCTTGTTCACCAGGAAAAAGGGGCAGCAAAGAATCAGTGGAGAAAGAGGATCCCCAACTCCATGTTTGTCTGGATGCCAAATCTTTTTTCACAGATTCCTGGACTCCGACACAGAAAAGTGTCCAAAATCACACAGTGTCGAAGTTCAATATAAAAAGTAAACCACCAATCTGGCACATAATACACATTTTCTTTTTCCGCTTCTGGAGTGAGAAGGAAGATTTTATGCTCCCATCAAGGTACAGAGTCAGTGTGCATTATCAGCATTGGTGGACACTGGCCCCCCAAGCCACCCTCCTGTACAAAAAGGCCTTCAACCAACTGAATTCAGGAAGGGGGGAGAGTCACCAAATTCCCCTCACAGCTCTTCCTGGGCATCTCCAAAACTCAGATGGGAATTATATTTCCGTTGAAGGGATTGAGTATCTGTAAAATGGACGACATAGGGTCAAACACCCGGTCATAGTTGTGACTCCCGAGGGCAAACCTTGTCTATTGGGGAATGACATCCTTTGGATGTTTTCACCCCTGATTGACTGTGTAAACAAGGTCCTCTGGTCCCAGGCTAACCAGCCGATCAAACTAAAACTAAGCACAAATTATATGAGTTTGAATGGAACATTGCATGTGATTGAACAACGTTCCAAGATAGTGGAATTTCATTTCCAAAACAATCGGGTCCCATGCATCACCATCATCTCTATAGAACAAGCTGGTGATGGGAACTCTTCTCAATTCTTGAACATCAACCTTCCGCCCAGTTTTAAGTGGCATTCCACACTGAAATGTTATACTAGTCCAAAACCAGAAGAAGCCCGATTCCCATGAGAAGGGATGATGAAAAACCACCTTGATGTCTGACCGACGTCCAGATAAAGGGTGAACAGCTGTTGTCCCCATTTTGATAAATGAGGGGGAAGAGCCTGTTTTCACCAGAGTATGCCTGAATAACGGAAGAAGCTTAATCAGCAAAGCATTATTTAGGAAACTATCAAAAGATCAGACCATTCCCACATTTAAAGTGATATATAAATGGGAAGTAAGTCTGCAAACGCCACATTCCAAACATCTCCCACAAAAAGCATATAGCATAATTTTTGGGTCATGAGGGATGTCCCTTCTGCCTTTTATTTAGGCATTGACATTCTCAATTGATTCATAATTAATTTGGACCTAATTAATAATAAAGCCTGGTCACAACTGCAGGGTAGACCCAAGGGCTTTGACAAAACTCAAAGAGCAATTCTGTCAGCTCAATTGCTGCCTTATGTGTGTTCAAGTGAGAGAAGAGGTTACCATCCCAGGACAGGTGCAACAATTTACAATTCCCCTAAAAATTAAGGGAGAACAGATCCTCAAAATTCAGGATGCCTCTATAAATTTGAATTATCATCTTCAACAACAAGGTTTGTATTTACATCCAATGTTTGATAACAGCTACCCTCAAAGTATCACTTTGGGTGCAGACACCGTTGTTGGAATGGCGGTTGATGCCCAACTTTATTCTATTGATTTAGGTAATTAAATCATTGGGCCACTTACAAATGACTGCTTCAGTATCAACAACAGTATCTCTCCTGAAAAGATTTTCACCAGGCAAGGGGGGAATTTCTTGGTGTACTCTTCCTGCTCTTATGGGGTGGAAGAGGTGAACTGACATCAGGAAGGGTGACATGTTATTCGGAGTCAACAGTGACTTCCTCCCGTCCTTGGATCCTCACATCCAAGCCAACACCAAAACACAAGATCTCTCCACCCAACTGGAGGATACAGCCGAAATTGCCAAGCGCAAAGTCTTTACAGGTTATAAGCAGATGGTTGAAGTATAGATCAATCTTGCTGATGCCTGTGAGACTGGGGAGCAAAGAAGAAACTGAAACAGGTATTTCAGGACTTCCAGGATATCTTTTCAGTACTCATATGACTTTGGATGCACAGATATACATTCAACCAGCATACCAATGAACCCCGAGATGGTTCCAGCATTTGTGAAACATTACTGGTTACCTCTCGCCTCTATGGAGTCACTCACAGAAATTATTAAAAACGTAGAATCATGTTGGATAATTTGTCCAATCCACAGTACCTCTAACAACCTGGTACTGATGATATTCAAACCCAACCAACAATGGAGACTATGTGCAGACCCAAGGGAGATAAACAAATGGGTCCAGATGTCAAGATGGCCACTTCCCTACATCGATCAAGGGCTGGCACAGATCCAAAGGTCAAAAGTGTTCATAGCCATTGATTTGACAACCGGCTACTGGACTGTACACATAAGTAGGGATGATCAATACAAGCTTCCGTTTACCTTTGCGGGCAGCAATACATGTGGACCCGAACCCTCTTCGGTTACATAAACTCCTGCAACGAATTTAAGATCTTCCTATATAAGGTCATGCCTGATTTGGGTGAAAGGGGAAACCTGGCCTATGTGGATGATGTTCTGATCAAGAGTTCAACTGTGGCAGAACAAATTGCAGGGATACGCTATGTTCTGACCCAATTGCAGAAAGCCAGAACAAAACTGTCCTTCCAGAAGGCACAGTGGTGTAAGACCCATGTGATTTTCTTAGGGCATGAGATCACCCCTGAGGATCTCAGTCCCCAGGCAAAAAAGGTGGACGCCTTATTGAAATTGAAAGACCCTACTATTCTGCGAGAATTGAGAAGCCTTCTTGGACTCACTAATTATAGTAGAAAGTTAATTGAAGACTATGAAGAGGTCACTCAACCTTTGGTACATTTATTAAAGGACGTAGTCATCCGAGGCAGTAAAACAACTAAAAAGAAGCCTTTCTGGGGCTCCTTGTTTGGCTTACCCCATAAATAATAAGGAGTTCTTCTTGGAGATGTTGTTTTTTACATACCTGCGTAACAGCGGTATTGTATCACAAGCATGACAAGGTCAACAAAGTAATCTCATAAGCAGGCAATACTTTGTCCTCTCTGGAGGAAAAATTCAATGATTGTGAAAAGGCACTCCTGGCAATAGTGTGGGCATTGAAGAATTACCACCAGTTTATCCAGGGAGAGCACATCAGGGTGGAGACTCCTTACCAACCCTTGCAATACATACGAAGTGACCAAATCCGAACAGGGTACGTGAGTAATTCCAGAATTACTTCCTGGATTCTGTCCATGTAAGGCTTTCCTGTGGAGGTCAGATATGGGCAAAACAAGAAGAGTCCTCTAGCGCAAGGATTGGATGACATGCATGATTGTGCTCAAGAAAACTCTCAAGGACGAAAATCAAAGGGCTAATGACAATATGGTGGTGTACCTTACTTCCCCGCACAAAGTCTATGAGGAAGACATGTGTCAGGGAATACCCACAGTTTATGTGGATGGGTGCTCCTACTATGTTCACAATAACAGGGAAAGGGAACTAGTGGCAGGCATTGGGAATGCATGGTTGAATGATACCCCAGATCCCTCTGTTGGATACAAAATAGGTCTCTGAAGTAGTCAGGTGGCGAAGTTGAAGGTGGTACATTAATACATCCTCACTGCAGAACACCACCTTCTCAAACAACTGGTCATAATCACTGACTCTGATTATGTCAGGAATGGTTTAGTGGAACACCTGATCAACTGGAAAAATCGAGGCATTCTGTGGGCATACAATAAACTGCTAAAAGGATGGGAAATTAATCCAATCAATTGATGATCTAGTAGCCGCTAATGAGATGACCATCTATTGAAAAAGATCAGAGATCACTCCAAAGTAGCGGGACCAGACAAGACTGGAAATTTCTTGGCTAGCCAGTTGGCAAAAACCGGAGCCATTCACGACGATTTCATAGAAACTGAATCCTTGTTGGGGGAAATGCAGTCACTGCTATCACCAGGTCCCAAACCCATGCCAACAATGAACTCTCAATTGCCCAGTAGAGTAAAGAAACCGCAGATACAGATTTGATTACTTCACAAAAAGAGAACCTGATTCTTGGGAAATGATAACAACATATTGAAGACCCTGTGACTTTTCCTCTGACAGAATATGATTATATCAAGAAAGAGGATCTCCGGGTGTTGATGGCGTTTTCAAAATATTCCAAATTCAAGACCGTTTGTTGGTACAGAGATTTCTATCTGGATGTGACCAGTGGGTAGTACCTACCTCATTCTGAAGGCTGATGTTGAGTCATGCCCTTGATGTGGCCACTGACAGTCATAAGGGGTTTGATACGACAGTAAAAATCTTTTGTGTGTTCACATGCTGGACATACATGGGTCAGGACCTCAACCTCTACTTAAAGGGGTATCTTGTGTGTGCTCAGTTCCAGCCACATTCTCTCAGACACAGAGCTCTCCTACAGAAAGGGGAAAGACACTGCATTGGTCGGATTTGCAAGTCAATTTAATCGGGCCAGTGGTTTGCTCCTCTAAAGGAAACAAATACATGTTGATGGTAAAATGTTTATTTACCAAGTGGGTAGAATGTCTTCTGGTCCCAAATTGTAATGCAGAGACAGCTGCCACAGCAATGATAAATGATAAACTTCCTCTTCTCTCATTTTGGCCTCCTCAAAGGATTGAGTCTGACCGAGGAAGTCACTTTACCAGAGGAGTGACGACCAAGATGTGGGTGATTCTATGGGAACCAAGAAAAATCCACATTGTCTTCTGCCCAGTCTCGAGTGGGCGAGTTGAGAAGTACAATAAGACAATTGTGGGCACCTTGAAGAAGTTTGTGGTAGACTCTGGACCTAGTTGGGACATCCGATTACCGCTTGTCCTGATGGCCATTAGGACCACACCATAATCTGCAACAAAAATGGCTCAATTTGAGCTCATGACTGGACAAAAGATGGTGCTACCTCTACATCTGCTCTACAGAAATGGATGAATCTGTCCCCTACCCTTGAGTACATTGAAAATGTTAGGCAAAACCTTCTGCACACGTTTGCTTATGCTCAGGATGATTTAGAAATGTCAGCAGAAGGAATGAAAACATACTATCACTTAAAGACTACCAAGAAGGAGTATGAAGTAGGTGACAGTCTACCTGTACAATTTTCAAAGGAACCAGACCAAGGAGAGGAAGTTTCTTCCTTCTTGGCACGGTGCCTTTGAAATCATCAATAACATTTCCCTGGTTGTCTATAAGATCTGCATCCCTAAAGGAGAACATATGGAAGAGAAATGGGTCCATATTAATCAGTTAAATAACTGTCACCCAAGATAAGCTTTACGAACGATTGAGGAGCCGAATGAGTGAAGAGCCCAGGAACCATCTGAAGAATGAAAGGAAAGAATAGAAACCCTCGATGGAGACCATTACATATATACAGGAAGTAAAGCAATTCATACTCATAATGAATGTATAAACATCAGAATGAGAAAAATAATGTTTGTAGAAATGTTCATGTAAGTGTGGTTGCATTTGATTAAATATAAGTATGTTGTTTTGTTTTCAAATTGTATGCCTAAGTATCATTGAAAGAAGTACTGTGTAATACACTTAACCTCTTGATTTACTCCTCTCTGTAGATGCAATACATTGTTTACCTTCACAGCCTGGAGGTAGGAGATTCCAAAAAGGGAAGGGTTCCAGGACTAACCCCCAAAATCCAAAGAGAGGGGAGTGCAGACCAGAGTTCTGACTCCCTAAGGATGGGAAAAGGAGTGGATGTGCTCCAATGAGGAAAACCATAACTAAAAAGCAAAAAGAAAAGAACAATACCACTCTCCCTTGCTCTTTCCGATGAGTGACCCAAGTTAAAGAGCCGAGGGGTGATATGTGGGATGCAAATTCAGCCCCAGAGTGACTGACACTGAGAGGCCATGCTAAGCCCTATTGCCTATTGTGATAATGAAGCTGACTGATGTTGAAACCCATTGGAATATGCAGGCTAGTTCAAAACATTGTTTTCCAACATAATGCATAGTGAATGAACAAAAATGGGCCTCCTTCAACTTTTACCAGCATGCACAGGCACTCAGGTGAAGGAAAATGTGCCTGAGAACTTAAAACTGCTGGATATGCCCAATGAATGGTAAAAGTGTGTTTTCATAAAATATGGAAAGCTACAATTTCACTTAAAGAGACAGATAGCAGCATGCTACATTGACTTCAATGCAACATACAACTGTGATCCAGAAGTAAAAGTGAAGCCAAGCACTTTGCATTTGTCACAAATAAAAACATGTACTTTTCGACATTCCAAATAACATAATTTAAAAGGAGAGGCCTACTTGTTGTCGAAGTGAACACTGGTTTTCTATGTAACTGTGGCCTAAGTTTCAACAATGCAGAAAGTGACATTCATGCATTTTCAACTAGTATATTAAAGAAAGACTTTATTCATGGACAGCATGCACAGATGCAGTACAACATGTTACATGCTAAAACATTGTGCCAATTTAAAATGGTATTCTTTCAGAATTATGGATGCAACTTGTTTTCCCCCCTGAACTGAAAGGTCTGTGCCTCTCAACGTTTGACCTCAAGACCATTGGGCTGGACCAACCAAGTAAACAGTTCTGGTGTTCAGGTTAAAATGCAAAGACAAACCAAGTGTTATATCAAAGTTGTGGATGGGTCAGATAATCCAGCTAACAGAAATTACCTTTTAAGGCTGTCGTGACACCAATAAATTGCCTCTCACAATTACTCATGGATCTTCAAAGGTTGTGCAGAAACAGACCCTATTGATAAGATGTTCAGGTCACATATTTCAGAGGAAAACAAAACTTTCTGGATTTGCTTGGAATATGAAACTGTGACTGTCCATGTTATGTCTTGCCGTTTGATTAACATCAAACTCCTTTGTTGTTAATAACAGAAGAACCCTGCATCACAATGAGCTCATCCAGGGCGCATATTAAAGATCACAAAAAGCTTGTCAGTTCTATGTAAATATTAACCACATGCCATGTGTGTAATTTAATTTAGAGATGAAAATGGGTTTGTGACACTCATAATAATTAGAACAATACGAAACTTGGTGATGTTATTAGATATTTCAGCTCATGAGTAAACCATGAAAAATTATAGCTCCTCCCAGGATGGTTGTGGCACAATAAATTGGGGGTCCCCCAATCTGTTATGCATTGTAGAATTCAAATATATGTATGTTTATGCAGTTATCTGAATGAAGAACCTAGTTGCCATGAAGTGAGATTCTGAGGAAATCAAAAATGTAAAAAAAAAGTAATTTGAAATGTTGCAGTTCTCTCCTCCCCATTATCCATAATCCATAATCCAGACCTACTAAAACTCTTTGTCCTATCGGCTGGCTGTGGGCAGATTGTTGGGAAGGGGGGGTAGAGAGGTGTCTAATCTGTAGCATGGGAATATGCATAATATGTAAGTTTCATCAGCACCATTTAAAATGGAATATTTAATTAACATTCAACTATATAGTATCATTTTTCAATCTCAAAAGAGAGAGAAGGACAAAAGAACAGAGCAGACAGATAAGCTAAGACTGACAATAACAGAGAGTTGACAAAATAAAGGAAGGCTAACACCCAGGAGAGCATATAGACAGGATAGCCTTGGACACTTACTGGGTACTTTTGCCCGGAAGCTGGGAGCCCTATATGAGAAAGAGACCTGTGGCTGGAGGGACCTTGCAGTGAATAGAGACCAGAGGTGTGAGCTGCCTTCCCAAAAGGGGGTCTGAAATCTGGCTAATCTCCTGAGCTGAGAATATAGACCTCCTTTGTAAGTAGATATATCCCCAAAGCTATCCATTGTGTTGAGACCTGCTTGCCTTAATCATTTCCATTTAAGTGTGGGTGAGGGGGTGAAACTGTACAGACCCTTAGCAGATTTAATTAAAGTTAACTCAATGAATTTCCATATAGAAACGATCACAGGATGATTTTTTTTTTTTAAATTAAAAAATAAAACATTCTATGTCCAGTGTGTTACATTCATTATAGTCAATAAAGTAATTGAGTGACCCTATTTTCCGCTAACCCTGACTTCCTTACAGACGAGGGGTGTCCTTAATCCCAAAATAAGAATCCCTAAACCTCTGCCTTTCAAGTGAAAGTAGTGTGTAAAACAAATGTTCCCTTTCATTCCAAACAAGAATCCCAAACCCCTGCATTTCATTCGAATGTTTGTTCCCAAATGAGGTTCCCATTTGATTAATTTCCCAAACATTGCCTTTCAAATAAAAGGCTCAAAGAAAATTCGTATTATATCCCCACTCCCTGTACTTTGCCTTCAAACAAAAAGGGTCATATAAAACTGAGGCCTCAGGGTGGGGGCTTCTGGGAGAAAATAGCATTGTGATAAAGCAAGTAATACCTACACATTTTTAAAGTTTCCTATCTGTTAATGTGCACAGAAAACCTATATGTGTTTTGACTTAAAATTCAACCTGTGTTTGTTGTGGTAACAGAAAGTCTATCAACAAATACAGGTTAGTCAATTGGTGCAATTAATTTGCATTTGTGATTATTGTGTTGTGCCACAGAGTTGGTGGCTGGTTTTATTGTGATGTGTTTATTATTCATTGTAGAAATGTAAATAAATATACACTATTATTTCTATACACAGGCCTGGTTCCTAGCTTATTGGTGATCCAGAGGGTATCTGCTCAATGGTATTATACAGGTTGGAGGCCTAACAAAAATTTGAATCTGCTAAGCGCGTTGTTGTCTGCAGATCAGATGTTATTTCATCATGCTTCCCTTTATTCTAACTCTCACAAAAGTGCATCTACCCTGCAGGCCTTACACCTCCCAAGCCAATATCCTTGCCTCCTCCCTCTGATAATTACTTTGCTCATTTCCTTTCCTCTAAAATCCATACAAAGTGTGACACTCACATTGACAAACTCACTTTCCTTTCTTGCCACTCCTTCTGTCTACCCCATCTACCCCTTTCAACAGTTTGCTGCTTCTACGCAACCTGTCCTACCAGATTAGCTTCAATCCTTGGTAGTGTCAACAGATCTTGCACTCATATAAACTCACTTGCTCCACAATCCCGAACACATGCCCTTGTATTTCTGAGCTCTATGACTTCTCTGTATTGGCTGGACTCTTTCCTGTGTTCTTCAAATCAGCAACTGGCCAACCCCTTATGAAGAAATGTTCCTGCAAATGATTGCTTAGTTTAACTCCTTCCAAATCTCCAAATAAGTGGGAGCTCTTCAATTGGATCACTAAGTACCTTGGAGATCCACTTGAATCTGTCTTCTGCAGTAAACACTGCACCTAGACTCACTGATGCATGTCTCCAACATTCTCTCCAAACTCTCTCCGACACTCAAAACATTGGGCCTCACTACCAATGTTCCCTCTAAGCTGTGCCGCTCAGAAGAATTTTAGCAGCGCACACAGACCATTCCCACCTATTCAAAAAGATATCATATTTGCTTTTTCTCACAATGAAACTAAAATGTACGAGCTAGTTTTGATATTCTGGTCTATCCTATTTAGATTGCCCTATTATGGAAGCTTGACCTCAAACACCCAAAGTTCCGGAAAAATAGAATACAACCACAAGAGATTAAAAATTAATAGGAAAAAGTGGGTCCATGAACTGAAGATATAACTATGATATGCATGCCCACATTAATCAAATTAACCTCCTTCATCACCCATGACTCCTATACTTGACTCTGCCACAATTATACCTTATGACTCAAGCCTCTGCCTCAGGTCAAACCCATATATTACCAGACAACATTGACTCTGCCTTACTTGCCTCTGCAAAAGGTTACTTGTACCTACATCCACTTTGTCATAATATGAATGACGTTCAAGCACAAGAATTTCTGTTACTCATGGTGCCTTAGGAAAAACGTCAACCAGACCATGATACCCAACTGTCAGCTGAAATATCAGATACTCACTGCAAGTAAGCAGGCTAATTGGATGTGGAACTTCATCCTGTTCTTCCTATTCTTTGTACATATATCACACAAGCAATTTGAAGTGGCCCATTTGCAAGTTAATGCATTATAAAACTCAAATATTAATTTGCCCTCACAGGAATTTGAATATGCAAATGTCCTGCTCAGTGTCTCCTATTTTAGAATTGCTAACATTACCCTATGCATGGAGAGCAACATTGCACTATCATTTACTTAGCTTCCAAGGGATAATAGGTATGGCCTATACTTGCATTATTCATATATAGCAAAGGATATTCAGATAGCTAGAATTCTTTTCACACAATCTGCAACCTTTCCAACTCATCAGAGTTCCATGGGGCACAGATCGTAACAAATTATCTGGTAACTCACTGCTATACAATTACAGTTTCACGATGCACTTGCATAATTCTACCCCACAATTGAAAGGTGGTGTATGTTGCAAACAATCTTGTATGCACTTCATAATAGATGTGTACATGGGGATTCATGACAACGGGCCCGATAAGCTCACCAGCACCCTTGTTTCTGGACCGCCACACTACGAGTCTGTCTGCAAGGGCATAAGCGCCTGGCAGGTCTGACCCTCCCGGGCACTTCGGCCCGGTAGGCACATTCATCACAGAAGCACTGACACTGTTAGCAATGGTGTTGGTGCTTTCTCTCCCCAATCCCATGGAGTCCCATGGGACTCCACAAGAATGGGGAGTTACTGAATATGCCGCGTGACTTCCCATTCCACTGGAACAAGTAATTAGGCCTAAATTTTCAAACAGCACATATCACTGTGAAGCTTTAAATATGTTTTTCTTGCAAAGTATTGTGGGTATGCAAATATCCCAGCTAGTGTTTCACGTTTCACTGCTGCAATTCCTCAATTTCTACAGAACTGTATCAACCAGCATTGTAGACTAGCGCAGGAGCCAGGCAGGGATATAGGCAGATGTATGGGTGGAAGGATACAGGAGAAAACTCCTTAGGGGTGAAGAGAAAATCAGCAACTTTCAAAAACCAAGTAAGACATTTTGGAAGTACAGTACAGTGAAGGCAATGTGTGTTTGTTTGCTAAAGAATAGGAAACTCTAGTAACCATCTAGGAAACTGCACCTTCTGTTTCTTCTTATGCTCAGATGCAGAGGGCTTTTCAATATAATCACATATTCTATGTTTATTGCCTCTAGCATCCCCATGCATCTTGTTTAAATGATAACAGTGAAATAAGAAGGAACTCAATCTGTTGTACCTGTGAACATTGCTGGTATTGACTTAAAAGGCGAATATATGTGATGTTCTTCAAGGGGGCTTCAGAAGAAACCTCAGTAAGGCACTTGTTGAAGATTTGTGTCTAGACTGTGGTGTGGAAGGGTGGGCTTAACTATAAGCTGTATTATGTGCCGTGTCATCTCACTTCCTATGTCAGGGTTACAGACAGGGCTCTGATACGATTTTACTGAGTACTTGGAATCAAATTAATCAAATGATTTCTCAGAGAGTAAGAAGGTAATATTACTGCTCACCATTGATTTGAAAAAATATCAATGGAACTTGTGGGTGGAGGCAAGGTGGTAGGCTCTTATATGTTCATGGTTTGCCGTTTTTGTTGTCCTGTCCTGTCTCTAGGGAGTAAAAATTGATGTTTTATATGCCTGTTAGCTGTAAGGCTGGGATTGAGTACATGTGCCAACTAACAGGACAATGTAATGTACATAGTAAGAAGAGGCACATCATCATATTCTGTGGTGCAGTGCTTTTGATGCAATGATCTTACTTACACACATTCTACTGGCCCTACAATCAGTTAATTAAAATGATACTTGAACTCTATTGGCATGTTTTGTTACACATTCATTTTAGTTGCTATCATTCCATTTGCAGAAATTCTATCTTGTCTTTTTCCAATGGCATTAAGCACTTTTTGTATGGTCTCTGAGCAGTACCACAAATAAACCCATTGATTATGCAGAGCATGAAAAGATTTTTTTCTCCATACAATTTTTTTCTCTGCGCAGGAATACTTTTGCCAGGTACTATGGTATATTTTGGTATATATACCATAGTACCTGGCCTTGATGGGCTCTCCTTACATTCACATATACAATATTTGTTCCTTTAGCCTATATGTTTGGAAAAACAGTTATAATATGCCCCTTTTACACTGATTTGGAAAGACTTTCAGTGCAGTGGTTGGGTAGCAGGTCTTCCTTTACAACTTTACAAACTCTTCAGAGAAGGGAGTTCACTAGCTACACATGATCAGAATGTGGCTTACCACGTTATTCAGTTGTGCACATTGAAAATAATTTGCGCACAAAAGCTAACCATTTCTGCACTTAGGAAAAAATAATTAGAGGAAATATTGCATGAGACTATGATAACAGAATCGAGCACAGTAACACCTGACAACTGGCTTGATAATCTTTTTTCCTGGGTCCCCATGTTGTTGTCTAATATTTTTAAGATAACTGCTCCAATCCTCGCTTTGGTACTCATCACCTTTTGTGCATGTCAAATAGGGCTAAGCATTTGCAGGGGAAGCAAGGGAGTGGGGACATATATGTTGTCCCTGAATGTTAATGCAGTAAGGGAAGTTACTCCCCACATACGGCACATACAAACACTAACTGAAATGCCTAAATGTGCCCACCCCTCCGGTAATAATTACAATGCCATCCCTGGAAATAGATAACTATGAGGCCTTTTGGGTAGATTGTTCAGCTGTTGAGGAGGCTTGTTTGATATTGGATTGCTCCCAGGAAGAGTATGTGGTACAAGTGGGAAGCCTGCGCTTAGTAACAAGGAAATTGATACCAACTGAAAAAAAGCAAGCAGTTGATAACAAAAGATGTTTCGATCAATTGAAGGGGTGAATGTTGTAAGGGTCCAGATCCAGCACTGTCAAGGGGGGTGCACGTACCAGTTACACAAATAACATGCTGATGCAAATGTCACATTGGCGGGTAATATCATGAATGATATAGCGTAGATAGTATACATATCCAATGGGGGAATGGAATGGAGGGTATGTAATTTGTTTACTGGTGGAGTAGCTGCCGCAGCACAGGCATCGGGATGGGGGTACAGGGTGTCCCATGGGGTATTTGGGTAGGGGGCTTTTGGACAATATCTGATCATTAAAGGAGCCATGTTTTGTGGGCCCATGTTAGGAAAGCATTTTTGTATACAGCTCACAATAAAGGGCTGCAGGCTTGTGTGTCAGCAACGTTCATTTTTTGAATACTCAGCAGAAACAGTGCACAGTAATGTTACTTTCAAGGCCACAGAACTAGGCATCTGGGTGTCCAAGAAGAATTGGCAGGGGAAAAGGAGTCAAATACAGTTAATTTAAATATATTCACAGTGTTGGATACGATTTTAGAAGCACGCCTGGCAGCGAGAATTGAGAAGAGAGCTGGGGGGGCTAGAGCGATGGGGCAGAGGCTGAGTGGTGTGAGACATGGAGCCAATCCACAGAGAGAAGTTTAGGTGTTCCGAGGGTGCACCATTGTAATGTGTCCTCCCTGATGTCTGCGGGGTACATCATTGGTCAGACTCTGTGAGAAGGTCTCGTCCCATGGCATCAAAAGATTCCATGTCCATTCAGTATGCAACATGTTATCCATTTGTATTAAGAAGAGTGCCACCCAATGACCTTTAAGTGCTGTTTGACCGATCAGCACAATAACGTAATTGTGGGATGGTGTGGGAAGGTTTGTGACGTCACGAGGGTTGCCAATATGATTTTGTTCCAAGGACATCTTTTATCCATTAAGGGGCACCTATGTTAAATGTCTTTATAGGTGTTTTATGTATCTCTGCCAATCAGCTCCTGTGACCTGCCCCAAAAATGCACTGCAACTATTGTATGGTAATTCTGTAATTTGTGTCTAAAAAGTCCTGCACCAGTGTGTGGCATTGAGAGCTCATTTCATTCCAGTCAGTTCAACAGGGCCGTCTGAACCGTGTCTCCCAGGTGTTTGGGTCCAATAAGCCTGCCTTACTTCTTGCTTGATGTATCCTCCTTCTTGGATTACTTTTTACTTTCCCGGGATTACTTTTGATGGAGGTCCTTGTACAAGAGGATAGAGGTGCCAGACTGATTCCTTCCTCAATGGAGGAAGCTTTCAAGGACGTGTTGAATGAGGCCATTGTGACACCATCTGAACATGGCCCCTATGTCCACCTGCGATCCTACTTGGGAGAGAAACTAACACTGAGAGGCATAGAGAAATATATATGCGCAGACCAGACCAACCAGATCATACACAACTACAAAGGTCCAGACCAGGAGAATAGTCATTGCATCATCGAGAGTTTGCAAGGTCCCCTGATGGCAGTCAGTAATCGTCTACATGTCACAAGTCCAGAACCCACTGCAAATGAAATCATATACTTTCTGGATGGAGTCTTTGGATCTGAAGAGTCAGGCACTGATGCTTTAGTACTATCCATCCATCACCAATAGGGTTTAGAGGCTCTTAAAGTGCCTATCAAGGCCTGAGAAGATTCTGCAGCTAGTTTTCCAATAGAAGGCTGTGGAACCAAACTGCCCAAACTATGTGAGGGGTCAGAAATGTGAGGCAGACAACTTTGTAAAGAGTTTTCAGAATTCACCATTTTATTAAATAAAAAAGGTTGGATAAATGCCTCACTATCCCTACCCTAACAAGGATTTCCCTAGCTAAAGTAACTAACAGAAACACTCTAGCAAAGGATATCTGTCCCTCACACTGATACAGTCAAAAAATCAGTAAGGAAATACATGGCAGTTCAAAACAACACAAAAATAATATGATATAATAATTGAAGTTCTGATATGACCACAGTTCCTTCTTGTGGTCTGGGTGAATTCCCCTTCCCCAGATTCTAGCAACTTTTTGCTCCACAGTTCAAAAGGAAATAAGGAAATCTGAGTTTGTAACACAGCTTTAACACAGTTCTTTGTGAGTTCAATTTTGACAACAGAATGTTCTGACACTTCAATTGTGTACCAAAGAAAATAGAACGTTCTTTCTCCTCTTTGAGCCAGATTGAGCATCAGAATTCTCTTCTTCACATATGCAACAATAATTGTTTTTGTCACAATGATTTGCAACAAATGAATACTTTTGAAAAATTGTAACTCCTCACCAGCAGGTTTATACAGTTCTTCCTTTAGCATTATAAATTGTATAACAAATGACTGTCTTTGTTATGACCACAATTCAGCACTTCATCGACTTCTACCTTGTTGACTCCCTTGCATGGCCTAATACTTTATAGGTTTGCCATCCGGGTAAACTCCCCTGCCACATCAGCTCTTCACAAATAGAACGTGCCTCAGTGGTAAAGTTCAATTTACAACAACTTCACAACAACATCACAGTGTTCATTCTTTTGGCAGCTTTAAACATTTTGCAACCTCTCAGGGAAACGAGAGTCGCATTGGTGCTCTTTAGCACTCCTCTGAAATGTATGATCCTCTCCTTTTGAATAACCTTTTTGACAGTTCTGCCACAAGAGTGAACTGTAGGTATGTACCATCCATATGTGACTGAACACACTGGATTACATCTGAGTTGCAGAGAGGTTTGTAAGAGGTTTTGTCTCTGGGACTATTACCCAACGTGTCAGTATTTTGGTATGTGGTATTTTAGCGGTAAATTGGCATAACCTCATTTTGGTGGTAATTTAGTGGTGAGTGTACCTTTTTATGTCCTGTGATAAGACAACCCATCCCTTTTATAATTATGATACACTTTGGGCTGACTGTAAACATCCTCCCTGGCTTAGCACATTAGTAGGGAACCCAGTAAGATCATAAATCATGTCAATTATTGCATATAGATTGTGCCAATGGTTTATTTACACCAGAGTCCTATGCCCTTGGAAGGCACTGTTCCCCCTTTTAGCTTGCGGGGTGTAACACATTCATATCAACACACACACTTTCTAGCTTGCATATATTTCCCCTTTTTCTCTGACTTTTTCTCCTGCAGCAAATAAAGTGGAACATATGTTATCACTGTGGTGCAAACACCAGAACCTCCTAGTTACTTTCCCCCACTAAATAGTGACCATCAGATGTACAAAGTAAAACAGAAAACACTAAACTCCATTGTTTCTGCTTTGGCAGTTATTCTTTTTTTTAAAGACAGCAATACATAACAAGAAACAAAACATTACATTTCAGAATAACACAGTTATAATCTCTTATCAGCAGGCTGGCACAGCTGTGATTCTCTGAGAAACAAAATACAAATGCATTGCACAAACTTTTTATTTTCTTTTTGTTAGATCCCCGTGCGTGAAACAACCCACAATGAAATATTTTTTAAAAATTCCCTATTCTTGTCTAAACAGTCACAGAGAAAATTGGCAGTCATCCACGTGTTCCTCAATTCCACAAATACTTACATAAGGACCTGAAGTAGCTGTAATTTATCATTGCGACCCTTCCATGCTCCTGCCTGCACTGAAGCCTTCCCTGACCACACGATCTCTGGCCCTTCCGAAGTGGCCTTGAGTTTCCAGGCAGATAGGACTGCAGCTCCTATGCAGCCGACAGGAGCACATCCAGCACTCAGCAGTGGCGCAGGAAAGAACAGCCAAAAAGCCCAGCACTCGGTTCAACTCTCTATTTTATCAAGCTCCCTGTCAATCAAGGGTATCACTGCCTTCCCCTTGATGTATCTGACACCTCCTATACTTCTGACCCCACTGTCCAATCACTTCACGAGGGCCTTCATGTATCTACTTATTTCCTGTGCAAACAAAAGAAGCTTCAGAATGTGTACAAAAGACAGTTCATTCGTTTGTGTTTTTTTTTTTTTAAGCATCTCATTCCGTGAAGCTAAAGAGAGAGAAAATCACAGATTTCCACCTGTGTTTATTGAAATTGCATTGTAATGTTAATCAGTTGAGCTACTTAATTATTGGGTATTATTAATAGGGAAGTTAATCATTTAGTCTGGGTTATTTTCAATGCAATTTACACAGGTGGGAAGTCTCATAATTTGTATGTGTATAATGCACATTGAACCCACTGGGCCTCATTACGACCCTGGCGGTGTGGGTTTACGCCAGCGTTATTCGCGGCGGACCCGTCCGCCCTACTACGAGTTTCCGTAGCGCCATGGAGCGTTTTCCGCCTGGTTTTTCCGGGCGGAGAAATCCATGGCGCTACGGGACCTTGTCGTTAATTACGCCACCGTATTTTACGGTGGCGTAATTAACGCCTTCCCCACTCCCATTATACCCTATGGGGCAAAAATGGGAATGGGGAAGGGTAAAATGGGGGATGGGGATTTACCACCCTGCCAAGGTCGGAATGGGGCGGAAAATCCGCCAACCCCCATGGCGCTATCGGCAGCTTTCCGCCGTGCTCCATGGTGCATTTTGCACCGCGATTTCCGCCAGGGTCGTAATGAGGGCCACTGTCTTTTTTGCAAACACTCTGCTTTGTCATTGCAGGCCTAACTCACTTTTATAATGACTCCATGTGACATTTCACCTGTTCATATAATTTCCCATCTCTTTTCTGCATTCAGACTAATTCCATTAAAATGCTGACTTGTGTCACTAATCTGTTGCTCCCATTTGCACCCATTTGCTTTTTAAAAAGACTGTTATCTGCATACATTTTGTTAGCTGTTTCCATTGAAAACACTGTCATCTGCATTTGCATAAATCAATGCCATATATCCCTACAGGTTCCAGGTCTTGTGTACTCCACAAGACGCGATAGTGGGAAACAGCACTGGGGACCAGGAAGTGGAGCACATGGATCCTCACAATTACTATGCTCCAACTGTGTAAATACAGAGAACAACAATTCTACACCACCTGATGGGATTAAGGCTGCAATGACACCACCAGTGGGCAACTCATCTGGGAACCAGCATTCATTTTGGCTGGCTAGTCCACTTGAGAGGAAGATCACCTGTAGTTCACCTGATCACTTTTCTAACACCAGCTAGTGCCTCCACCATCACATCAGAGATGGGCCTGGATCTGAAATCCTTTGACTTGGGAGACTCCCCAATCTCAGAAGCATGTACACTTCTCCCAACATTGTCATCTGGAAGAAGAATGGGGATTTCCAGTCGAGTTACCACCCACACTATTCCGAACCAATGCACCACTCCCGGGTGGATGAGGCATTGGAATGCCTGATGGGGAGTATGTGGATTCCAGCCATGGACTTGTGCAGTGGGTACCACCATATCCCAATGCATCCTGCTAATTTGGAGAAGACAGAGTTCAACTGCTCGGTTGGATTCTATGATATGATATGATATGATATGATATGGCATTTATAACAAACCATACACAAGTGTTTCAAGGCGTGATGAGGCAAGGGAGGGGGACAAAGGGAAGACAGATACAACCAACTTACTAGGACAAGTGACACTGAGATAGCGCAAGTGAGGAGGGGGGTTGTGCAGGGGGAAATGGGAGGGGGAAGTACAGTACATGGGATCAAACAATAACCAGAAGTGCGGCCAACAGGTGGCAAGTGAAAGGGTAAGTGCAGACAGCAGGTGTCCAAAGTGCAGGTAGGGGGACAGTAGGGTTAGAGATACAGACCCAAGTGCAAGGGTTGCCAGGGTGTAACTGGGTGGCAAGGGGAACTGGGCCTGAGATCAGAGGCTAGCCAGGTGACCAGTGCTGTTTTAGCCAGGAATTCAGCAGGGGAGAGGAAGAGAGTAGGCAGAAGCATAGAGGAAAGTCTTAAGGTGCTTTTGGAATGGGAGATGGCTCTCCTCAAGTTTCAGAAAGGAGGGGAGGCTGTTCCAGAAGGACGCCCCAGTCAAAGAAAGAGATCTGCCACCAACTTGTTGCATGGAGAAGCAGCTGACCCTGAGGGAGTTGGAGGCTGAGTCACGAAGAGCTTGAATAGGAAGGTATTTACAAAGAGAGATTTGGAAGTATTGAGGCCCCTGGCCCAGAAGGCATTGTGGACAATGCACGGGGTCTTGAACGTAATCCTCACAGCCACAGAGAGCCAGTGCAGAGATTTCAGTGCTGGAGAGACACGATCCCTGTGCTTGAGACCAAGGACACGTCTCACAGTCCTGTTCTGTTCTGGATGAGTTGAAGAAGGCAGAGAGTAGAAGCAGGAAGATTTAGAAAGAGAATGTTGCAGAAGTCCAGCCTAGAGAGAACCAGAGCTCTGGAGAGAGTGAGCTTCTGGGGGAAGGAGAGGAATGGAATAATACCTCTGAGGAGGTGCAGTTGGTAGTGTTACTTCTTAGAGACGTCAGAGATGTGAGGAGAAAAGGAGAGTGTGGCGTTGAAGATGACCCTGAGGTTCTTAACCTCACAGGTAGGAGCAGGAAGAGGGCCAAGGGAGTTCGACCAGAGAGTGACAGGAATGGAGGGTGCGGGTGTGCTGATGAGGAGAATCTCTGCCTTACTGCCATTAAGGCAGAGATCATTGGCGGCACATCACTCCTGGATAGCAGTCAGTCAGAGATGAGAGAAGGAGAAGAGGTAGCAGAAGGGAGCATGAAATCGAGCTGACTGTCATCTGCATAGCACTGAAAGTTGGGGCAGAGAGCAGCAATGCAGTGGGCAAGAGGTGCCAGGTATTGGTTGAACAGCCAGGGAGAGACGTTAGATCCCTGGGGAACACCACAGGTAGAGAGTGAGATATAGGAGAGGAAGGACCCAAGTTGGACCTGGGAGGGTTGATCGCAGAGGAAAGAGGTCAGCCAGGCCAGGGCCTGATCTGTGATACCCAGGTTATCACGGAGCTGGTTGAACAGGATGGCATGATTGACTGTGTCAAAGGCAGAAGAGAAATCGAGTAAGATGAGGACAGAGGGGAGATTACAATCAGGGTTGGAGAGCAAGTCTTTGCGGATGTTCAGTAAAGCAGTTTCCGTGCTTCTGGCTGCTCTGAAGCCAGAATGATGGTCATGGAGACAACCAACAGTTCAGTGTGAATATTAAGCTGGTAGATGGACAGCTTTTCCAGGAGTTTGCCCAGGAAAGGAGTGATGGAGATCGGGCAATAGTTAGCTGGGCTGGATGGGTCGGCTGAGGGTTGCTTGAGAAGAGGGTGCACAAGAGAGTGCTTCAGTGGGAAGGGAAGGCTCCAGTGGCAAAGGAGTGATTGCAGAAGTCAGCCGGGGCAGGAGCAAGGGTATCAATGTAGTCCTTGATGGTTTTGGAAGAACAGGGGAGAACCTGTTTTGACAAGACTTTCATAGTTTGGACCTGTCTAGAAACCTTGTCAGGGGATAACAAAGGAAAGGCAGAGAGGGAGGGAGGAGAGGTGGCCAATGGCAGACCAGAGGCATAGCAGAGAGTAGAAGGAGGAGATGGAGTAGAGGACAAGAGAGTGGACAGGATGGCCTGAGTTTTAGAGATGAAATGAGAAGCCATGCAGAGGGCCTGGGAGGCAACCTGTAGATTTGTCAGGTTACCACAGGGTTTCTCTGGTGTGGCAATGACTTTCCAGTGCATCAAGGAGAGAAAAATAATCAACATGAACCCCCCTCCACCCAGAAGGTGCTGGTACAGCTGGATGACATTATTATGTTCAGGATTCCTCTGTAGGTACACACTAGGAGGCTCATGAATGTGTTGGATAACCTGTGTGAGCAAGGACTAAAGGTCAGTGTGGAGAAGTGCCTGCTTTGCCGGATGAGTGTGAAATACATCAGACACATCATCTCTGCAGATGGCAGCACCATGGAGCAAGCAAAGATGTATGACCTCCTCTCTTGGCAAAGACCTCACACCCTGAAAGAGTTACATAGTTTACTGGGACATTGTATCTTCTATCGGTTCATTGTGGGATATATCAACATTGCCCGACCACTTGTGACTGCACCAAGTATACCCACTTACCCAGAGGCACCAGATGAATACCATCTGCTCTGTGGACCATTTACATCATCCACTGGAGCCCGTTGGTGAGTGGTGGAGTGCCTGATGCCAGCAGGACTTCGAGAAGCTCAAGTGGACCCTCACCAGAGCACCAGTCCTGGCCTATGCAGTTTCTCAATTTACTTACATCTTGCATGTGGACGTGAGTCTAGAGGGATTCAGAGCTGTTCTGTATCAGGAGATCAATGGTGAGATGAGACCAGTTGCTTCCGGTAGCCAAGGCCTACTTGCAGCGTGTGACAAACTACCTAGTCCACAAGTTGGAGTTCTGGCACTGAAATGGGCCATTACAGAAAAGTTCCAGAATTACTGCAACAGCACCACCTTCACAGTGAGGATGCATAACAATCTCCTTATATATGTGTTAAAGTCAGCAAAGCTGGATTCTACCCATGGCTCACTACATTGTTCACATACAATTTCAATAATAATACAGTCCCGGGTGCACTAACATTGATTCTGATTCCCTCTCTCGGAGACTCCATGATCCACCCGAAGAAACAGCTGGAACCAACTTGAGGAAGACATTAGAGCTATCTGCCATGCTGCAAATCAGCAGGAGACAGGCAGAGCCAAGTGGCATGGATTACCACGTTTTACCTGAGATGTAATCAGTTTGTCACACCTAGTTCTGTTCCTGAAAGCCAAGAACTGCTATTACAGCATCTGATTTTACCTCAGAGGTTCAGATGAGCTGTATTGTATTTACTCCAAGCCCAACATGGATATCTTGCTAGGGACAGAGCCTTCAAATTGGTCTGCTCCACGTCCACAGCAGACGTGGAGTATTTTTGTCAACACTGTACTAGGTGTATCAACAGAAAGAACTGAAGCTATTCCTGCAGCCTATCTTCATCACCTGCAGAACTCAGTGCTAATGAACCTCTTCTGCATCAACTTCCTCAAGTTGGAGATGACCAGGTGAGGTATACAGAACATGCTGTTGATGACAGAAAATGTTTCTCAGTACGCTCAGGTTTTTCCCACAAAGGATGAGTGTGCCACAACTGTTGCCCACCTGCTGTGGGAGAAATCTGTGTGCACTAATGTTGGCAAGCTGGATTCATTATCACCAGGACACAGATTTTGAGTCAACACTCATAAAACATATTCTGGAGCTGGTTGTCATCAAGAAAACCCATACAACTCCATAGTACCATCAAGAGGATTCACAAGTCGAAGTGTTCTTTTATACCCCCTTGGTGATGCACACTGATGAAGAAGATGAACAGGTGCAGTCAACATATGGCTACTTGGACCCATGCCTATAATTGTACCAAGAAGAATGGCACCAGATTACATTATACTACTTGATGTTCGGAAGGGATGCCTGGCTGCCTGTAGACATGTAATTTGGAGTGTCTGCAGATGGAACTGGCAGCAAGAATTACACCTGCTATGTGAAGCAGCACAAATGTCAACCTGAGCAGGCCCACCAACTCACCAATCCTGTTGCAGAAAAGACAGTGGAGGGAAACAAATGCCTTTGCAATGCCATGGTTAGGTTTCATAATCTTTAGCCTGGCGATTGTGTGTAGATCTGCATCCTGAGAAATAGAAGACCTAACAAGCAAGGTGACAAGGAGGAGTCTCAAGCGTTCATCATTACGCGTCAGCTAGGAAAGCCCCCTGTTTATGGACTGCAAGAGGAAGGATGGCCAAAGAGCATCAAGACTTTGCACCAGAACCACCTGCTCCCAGTCAGGGACATGGTTGAACTGACACCAGCATTGAGAAAAGAAGAATCAACCACCTAGCTGATGACTAGTCAGCATTGACTCTACACTGAAAGACCAAAAGAGAAAGACCCGGTGATGCTCAATCCCCTGATGCTACTTACGCTACTGAGACAAGTGGCAAGCCAACTGGAAGCCAGTGATGAATCCAACACCAAGAGCAATCAGTTTCTGGTCTAACCAGACCCTTTTACACATCAGACACTACGCCCACACTTCCAGATCCCACTCCTATTGAACCTGAAGCCCAACCTCAGAGGGTTCCTTCTGAAACTAACCCTGATCCCCATTGTCCCTGCAACTCTGGGCGTGGCAGAGTAATCCTTACTCATTCCTTCACTGGAAGATAGAGACCCAGACTCAGTACAGGGTGGACAGCTGTGTCAGGGAACACTAAAGAGGCAGTGGATGCTCTTTGTCATTCCACCATGTAGAGTAGGCCAGTGATTAAACCAACATATGATTCACCAGGGGTCCAGGGTGAGGTTTGCATTTCTCATTCCTCACAGATTTCTGTCCCTCTTTTTTTAGAGCAGGTTAATTGTAGAACAGGGTTTCTGTAGGAGGTGCCTGAGATTCTGGGTATTGGGTGGCAACCAGTGGCCTGTCGATCTAAATCAAGGTCCAATAATGTATATGTTAATGAAAACAATGAGGTAATGTGAGGTGGATTCTGTGATATATCTTGAATACATTTAAAAATTACATTCAATTTTTAAGGGATACTCCTGTTTCTTTCATTTGAAGTGCAAGCAAGATTCACATGTATTGTAAGTTCATCACAATATATCATTGTACCATATGTGGTTCACAGAATGTGCCAACATCATTCTGTTGGGGCACTGCCTTTTTTCACCCAAGTATAGGATTTCTCACAGCAAAGAACATCCTAATTATCATCAGATATCATCATATGTAATATTTTTGAAAGTCCAATAATTATTTCACATACATGGATTTTCCACATCTCAACGACAAATCTTATCCAAATTAATTCACAATAAGTGTGAATGAATCTTCATGATGTAAAAAATTAGATGCTGTATGTTTTATCTCTAGACATTTCAGTCATTGTTGAGTTGCATCTGTGTATGTTGATATTCTCATTAAAGTACTTCTATTATGGAATTATTCCATGGATCCATATATACTTGGATAATTATCCTAAAGCTCAAACTCTTTCAAGATAGCGGCATTCTGCGTGTTTTCAGTATATTTATAGATTAGGCCAACACTACCCTCAGGGCGAAGATAGTCCAAAGGGGGGCATGTAACCCTCTGCAGGGGAAAATACATTTAAAACAAGAGTGGTTAATAAAGGATCCTTTACTCAAAAAAAGACAAATAAACAATGAACCCAGCATGAGCAGAGCAATGTTAAAACAGTTACCCCCACCCTTATGAAGGAGGGTGGGAACCAGCGCTCCAGTCAGGGCCTTTCGATACTGCTGCCTGAGCTTATAGAGTGGTGCTCCTCTGATAGGGAGGGGAGCACCCAAAAGCACTACAGCATCCCCTGCACCTCTCCTGACAGGGCAGCAGAACCGGGCTGCTAAATTGTGGGGCACACCGTGAGGACTGGCAGTGCCCAATCTCATTGCTGTCTGGTACATGTGGCACTGCCCGTGAGAGGGATGGGGGTGCTGAATCAATAAAAAAAATGCCTACCCCTGGAAGGTCCGCATGGACTCCATGGCTGGGTTAAAGAAGCCTTTGGGCCTCCATGCGCAATCAGTGGCGGGCTGCTCCTCGCATATGCAGTCTGACCTTAATAATTAATTGGACTCGCCCATGGTGTTGCAGCATTGCTGTCTTGCACCTGACATAAGCAACCCAGCCACTTTGGGACCCCCACACATGCTGCTGGCTTGCCATGCAGAAGGAGCAGACAGCAGAACTACAGCAGGACCTTGAGATAGCCCCATATAGGCTGTCTCTCCAGTGTGTTTTTCTTCTATTATATACATAGTCACAGTACACTGTGCAGAGACACTTTTGTATATATTTTTAAGTACGTTACTTTATTTTTAACGAATATTTTAAAGGACTATTATTAGTATTTTTTAATTCTTCCATTTTCTTCGATATGCAGTAGCTTAGGTAAATTAATATTGTAACTAGTGTTCTGTGATTTCCCCTTTTTTAGAAAAATCTGCTAAAAACTGCTTCTGTTCTGGGAGAATCAAAACGCGAAATATCAACTAATGAAAACATGCACTAGCATTTCTTGACTGCCTTTCTTTTGCTGTGGCAAGTCATTATAACTCAGTTTTTCTTGCCCAGCCGTTTTGGGGAAATGCGAACCCTAACCTTTTCTCTTTCATCCCAGAGAGGTGCACCAAGGTTATTCAGGTCCCAGGTAAGTGGAGTTGTAGGAGACAGGTAAGAGGGGCGTTAGGATTTAAAGTCCTGCAAGAAGTGTTACAAAGAGTATTTTTGTACCAGCCTTCACCTGTATCCCAATAAGCACGATGTAAACATCACCCTGCTACACCAATATACTAAATACATAAAACTTAACATGTACGTGTTATACTACCTATTCTCCCTCTCCACCCTAATTTTCCGGACTCCCACCTACTACTTTCGTGTACGTTTGTTAGGCAATCCGTTTTATTTCTCTTCCTACACAGTCACGTACAACTTACAAATGATTTAACAATTCAGATACAATGTAGATCACCACAACCTCCTAAGAGTATAACAAAAGAACTGTTTTCTTTTAATAGTAGAACAATATGTTCACACTAAAATAATACTAGTTTGAGGTCCATTTCAATATTACTTTCTTTGCAGAGCGCGAACGCTTTCAATTGGTACGAAAATATGTTTTCATAAAAAGATGTAGATTCAAGATCCACGTGTAACTATTCATCAGGAGCACATTATGCTGGAAATAATTGTCGAAAATAAAAAGATAATAGCGTGGATGCAAAACATCTGTTCTCACATGTCATCAGTTCCAGATGCCAATATCGGTCGTGCTTGTTAAAGAAACATAATGCCTATTGACTTTCTTCATAGAAAATAGAATGTATGTAATTAAATAAAGCGCTCACTGTAAGACATACATTAAAATGAAATAGACAACTGTTGAAAAAAGCAAACACAATCATTTCAATGGATTTTTTTAAGACAGTCGCCCTATGTGCACTTTGGCACTCTCACCAGGCAGACATACAATATTTGATATATGAAAGAGAATGGTTTGTATTGCTATGACTTTCACAAATCAAGTAAGACACATTTCGTGGCATTGGCATTGGCAGTGCATGGGAAGCATTTCCATTCGGGATTGGGTTTGAGATAGGCTGCACATGTCATCTATGTGTTGAAGTGTCACAGTCTGATGGCCTTGTGTCAAAACACGTATCTCACTTTGCTCATCATTGACCAGCTGACTGTATTTTCACAGTATCAATGCTCTATTGGGATATCATTCATCAACTTGACAGGTGACCTTGACATCATGGCATTACGTCTCTCCTAGTTGAAAGGGTCAAGGTCATCACAAAGAGCATCTTTTAGGTCCTCCCATATTCTATTTCCAAGGTTTAACCTGACACATATCAATTACGTGACACATATAGCATTTAAAATCGTGCCATGCCCTACTTAGACATTTGCTTCAAGATAATACCACAATACGTTGAGGTGGTGTCATATCCTAAGCACTCATATTTCGCGCCCTTGCCACAAATGCCTGTGAAGCAATGGTTAGAACAGAGTAGAAAGCGAGGGAGGTGTGCTTCCGACCCACTTGTGCTATAGGTATATGTTTTATTAGAATATCACTGAGCTTGTCTATAAACTTTGACAAAGGTTATTAGCAACTAAAGATCAACTGTTATTTTTCCAGTAAGGTGCATGGAATCTTGCAACAAAAAAGGTTATTCTAAATTAGCATTCAAACAACCACTCTGGTTGCTCCGGGCATCCTGACTGAGGACACATCGAAAAGGACGCTACCATAATCTTACACTGGAAATGTGGCTGTACTGTATTGTATTAAAAAGCATGAAGAGTTAATGACCTATAGAGAGATTTACCTTTAACCCTTTGGTCAGGGTCTTTAGGCATCATTTCCTGACTTAGGGGTGCCAGTGATTCCCTTTAGCTCATCAGGATATCTGAGAGGTAGCGTGAAAGATCACCCCAGGCTACAGAAGGTGAAGTCGGAGGGTTGTCAGGTACAACAAAAAACTGTGTACAAATCCCGCACTGAGAGAACTGTCAAACACTATATTTTAATAGAAATTGCATTATGCCTTTGCACTAGCGCAAGGCATAGTAAAGGTTAACACAGAGTTTCTATGCTGTTTCAAAAATGACTTTTAATAACTTTCAAACGTTTGTATTAAACAATATTCCAGAGTAATATATCGAGACAGCTGCATGTGCATTCACACTTTCAGATTTCTACATCGAAGGCTTCATAGTTTAAAAATGTTTTACTTTGATTATGTTTTGAACAGCTTTTAACTTTGGATTTTCCATAGGAAAAAAAAATGATTTTCCAAATTTTTTACAGGCACCAATATTTTGTCTGGAAGTGGTGCAGGAACAAGCATTTTGAAAAACTTCTCGGCCAATTTACATATATTAATGTTTAAAATGTATCTATATATACTGCATGTGCAGAATGAATACACCTTTTTCATAAGAACCATACAAAGAGTGTATTTGTTCTACAGTACCTACATCACACAATTAACACCTACAAACTCAGAGGAGAATTGGCTAGCATTTCAGTGCTGGGCTGCCTTTGTGGATGGGATCAGACTGATATGCAAATGATTATATCTCCTCTGTGAAGGGTACAGTGATGAGCTAAAACGTGGTTGTAGACCCTCCTGAGTGGTGTCTCCATGACCACCAGTCTGGCTTCAGATCAGCCAGAGGCACAGAAACTGCTTTCCTGAACACCCACGAAGATTTGCTCTCCAGTCTCGACACCAGCACCCCATCTGCCTCATTCTCCTCAACCTTTCCCTGGCTTTTGACACAGTCAATCACACCATCCTGATCAACCGACTCAGTGAGGATAAGAACATCACAGATAAGGACCAGGATTGATTCACCTCTTTCCTCCTGGACTGACCCTCCCAGGTTCAACTTGGGTGTTTTGTTTCCATCACCTCTCTCTCTAGATGTGGTGCTCCTCAGGGCTCTAACCTCTCAATCTGGATCTTTAATCTCTACCTGGCTTCACTGGCCCAACTTATCTCCACCTTCTGCTCCAACTTTCAGTGTTATGTAGATGACATGCAGCTTACTTTCTGGCTGTCTACAGCCTCCTCTCCTCCTCACACATTCCAGACTGTCTATCCATGAATCAGGACTGGTGCACATCCAACTATCTCTGCCTTAATGCCAGTAAGGCAGAGATCCTTCTCATTGGGACGCCTGCTCCCGCGATACCTCTCTCACTCTGGCCGCCCGCTCCATAGGCCCTCTTCCTTCGCCTTCCTGTGATGCAAAAAAAATTGGTATCATCTTCAACTCCACTCTCTCCTTTTCTCCTCACATGACGGACCCTTCCAAGAAGGCCCACTACCAGCTGTACCTCCTCAAAGGTACTCTTCATTTTATCACCATCCCCCAGAAGCTCATTGCCTCCAGAGCTCTGGCTCTCTCTAGGTTGGACTACTGTAACAACATCTTTCTCAATCTGCCTTCCTCTACTCTCTGCCCTCTGCAACTAATGCAGAACAGGAGTGCAAGACTTATCCTTTGCTTCAAGCCCAGGGACTGTATCTCTCTAGCGCTGAAATCTGTCCACTGGCTGTCGGTTGCTGCAAGGATCAAGTTGAAGACCTTTTGCATCGTCCACAAGGCTTTCAGTGGTGGAGGCCCAAATTACCTTCATCACTCTCATCCTAAATAGCTTCCTTAATGGGCCCTCGCTCTGTTGCCTCCAATTTTCTGAGGCAGAGAGTAGGGGGCAGATCTCTTTCCTCTGCAGGTGCCTCCCACTGGAACAGCCTACCTGCCCCTCTCTAACTTGAGCAGGACTAACTGCAGTTCCGGAAGCAGCTGAAAACCTTCCCTTTCTCCTCTGAATTCTCTGCCTCCCTCCCCTGCTGACCTTCCTACCTGCTGCATCGACTGGGTGCATGGCTACCCTCAGAGTCTCACTGGGTACCCAGCTCCTCTTGACTGGTCTCCCCCACTCTGCCTCCGGGCCTGTTGTGCAATAGGGGCTGTAATTGTAACCTCTACAGTCCCCCGCCTCCCTGCACTTACTCGGAGCAATGCTGCCCTGATTGCACTTCCCCTCCTCTCTTGCACTCCCCCTGTTCCTTCCCCTGCACTTAGCGTACTGCACTTGCATGATCTATATGACACAAGGCCTAGTAAGATTGTTTGTCTTGTCCTCCCTCCGTACCCCCCCTTGTGTTGTCGCACCTATCAACACATGTGTACATGCCCATTATAAATGACAGATTATATCATATCATATCATAGTACAGGTTACTTAACCCATATTTGCTCTCTGTAGAGGGGCTTTCACACTCTAGTGAAACAACTAAAAACTCACAACAAAGGTTTGTCAAGTTCCTATGACACACAGACCTACTACACGTGCGTAATGTGCATAATATTTGTACGTACGTCATGTGCTTTCACATGCACCTATGACAAATGAAACTGACATGTGCAACTACAACACATGCTCCTACAACACATGCTTCAAACACACGCTACTACCACACACACTCTTTTGATACAGACTCTTATGATGCATTCCTACATTATGCTCTCCTACAACAGGTGGTCCAACAATACACACTCTTAAAACATATACTCCTATTACAGAGGCACCTACAACATGCACCATAGTCACAAACGCAGAGCATATGTGTTTTACAGTTGGTACACTACAAAACTAACATCTCCTATGAACTCACATCAAAGGAAAGCCAGAGCTGACTTTGATGTCAATTTTAAGTTGAAGGAATACATGTGCACTTGCAATACAAACTGTCAACAGAGTGTATGAGGTTTACAATACATACATAACACAAATAATACCTCCAAATAACGCCCATTGAAGGCATGTCTCAGCTGACTTTAATGTGAGTTTTAAGGAGATAGAATAAATGTACACGTTTAATACAAACTGTGCACCGAGCATACAGGTTTTTCAGTTCCTACTTTAGCAATTAACAACTCCTAAAAACGCTCATTAAAGGCAAGGCACAGCAGACTATGATGTCAGTTTTAAGTTGATTGAATACATGTACCCTTTTTTTATGAATTGTACACAGAGTGTGCACCAGTGACACAGGCACCTACAACACATGCACATACGACACATGCTCCCACGACACATTCTCCTTCGATAAATGGATCTACGACACATGCTTCTATGACACACACTCCTATCAGACACACCCTTGTGACACACACTTACTGCACAATCTTACAACACACACTTTAATTATGCACAATCCAATGACATGGGCTCCTACAAGACATGCTCTTACGACATGTGTTGCTATAACAAGTGCTCCAGCAACACACACTCCTATCATACATGTTCCTATGACATGGTCACCTACTACACATGTGCCAAATGCACATAATAAATGGACATATGACACATGATGTCACATGCAACTAAGACACATGCACCTAATGCACCTATGACACTTGTATCTACAAAACACACTCCTACCACAAATGCCCTACCACACACACTCTTATGACACACAATCTTATGTTACACTCTTATGACACACACTCTATTAATGCACACTCCTATGACATGTGCTCCTAAGACACGTGCTGCTATAGCACATGCTCCCAAAACAATTACTACTATAATACATGTTTGTATAGCATGCTACTACACCACACGCATCTACTACAAATAATATGTGGAAGTACGACCCATACTCTTACAACACCTGCTCCAACCACACACTCTTTTACGACACACACTCTTATGGTGCATGTTCTTACAATACTTACTTTCCACACACTCTTATGACACATTCTTGTGACACACACTCCTACAACACACACTGTGAAAACAAGCACTCCTACAACACACACTACTATGTTATATGTTCCTATAACACATGCACTTACTACATATGCACCTACTGCATATAACATGTGGACGTAAAACACATGCTCTCACAAGCACCCAGGGAACATGCATCTAGGATTCATGCACCTTCAACACATGCATCTAGGACACATGCACCTACCACACACACTCATATGGCAAACACTGTAATAAGACACTCCTATGACACATGCTCTTAAAACATGCAATGACATAACAACAGCACTCTGACAACACACGCTCCTACAACACATGCTGCTACAAACACATGACACACAATTTTATGACACATGGTCTTACAACACAGAAAAGCAGACACATAGAACTCATGCATTTACAACATACATACTTACACCATGCACCTTTATGCAACATGCTCTTATGCCACACACACACTTATACTACATGCTCTTACAGAACAGACTAGAATTGCAATAAACACTCCGAATAAATTATCATGCAATTGTACAAAAAAAGTTGAAATTATTTTTTTTTAAGATTTTCAAATGAGTTTAAATCACCAAAAAAAAAGTTTACATACATCAGAAATAATATAGTTAAGGTAACAACATAATAAACATTATAAATACATTTAACAATATTATATTTAAATCAAATATTATGGTAACCTTAATTTACCCACTCACTTAAAAGCATGCAATGCAATCATAAAATTATAACGATTTTACACATACAAACAAGGAATTGTATAAAATGTTAAATTATTCAAAAGTATAATACATCCACAGCTATAATAAATGTTAAACGTATAAAACATGGCACAATACACAATGACTAAGTAATAACAAACTTAAATTATAATATACAGAAACATTATTCCTCAAAAAATAATAATGAAAAAATACACAGAATATTTTCCAAAATAAATCTGCAATGTTAATGTTAAAGGATATTTGTACTGCGCACCATCACCACCATAGTGGTCCCCTGGCGCACTGGTGGATCTGAAAAAAAAGGTGGGGTGGGTTAGGGCATGTTAGTAGGACAACGTTTGGAGAGGAGCAAGGGAGCTGTGATGTACTTTTGACAGCTTCAGTTCGGTTAACACTGTTCGCTGTGCTTTTTGGTGTGGTATATGGTCCATCGTGTGCTGTTGTGTGAGGGTCTGTGTGGTGTGGTGTGTTTGTTGTTGTGGTGTGGTGAAGTGCAGTGTGGGTTGCTGTGGTTTAAGAGGAGTGGTTGTGTTTAGTTAGGGTGTGAAGAGGGGTGAGGTTCCTAGAAGTTTTTTGTAGGGTTGCTTAGTAGCATTGGTGTAGCATTGGTGTCCCGAGAAATGCAAACTCCTATTGTGTGTCTTTTGGTTGGGATTTAGACATGGTTGTCTCCCTTTCAGTGATCTAGTTTCAGCATAAGGCTGTCTCACATCTCTCTGTCATTATGTTAAGTTAGTTAGTCTCTGTATTTCTATCTTTTGTTTTGTTTTGTTCCGGCCAGCACCGGCCAGCACCTACATTGCATTCTGTGGTTGGTGAAAACTGGTCCTCTTGGATCAATCTACTTGTAATCTATGTAATCTATGTCCTTACCCAACACCCTGTCTGAGTGGGTAAGGTTGGTAGGTTTGCCTGTTTGTGTTAGGCTTGTTTACTATTGTTCTGTCCTGAAAGGGTTGTCTCTCGTGGTCTGTTCCACCTAGCATTGTCACTCTTGTTCTTGTGGGAGTTCCCCTAAATTGGGTCTAGGTGTTGTCTGTGCCATCAGAGATTCCGTCAGCCTGTTCTTTTGTATTTCCTGGTTGATTGTTTCAGTTGTTTCCGTCTGGTTCCGAGGTGTTGAAGAGGCAGGTTTTTAGTAGTTTTCTAAATTTTAGGTAGTCTTGGTATTTCTTATTCCTTTCAGGAGGTTGTTCAAGGTTTTTGCCACCAGGCGGGAGAAGGAGGATCCACCTCGTTTTTTTTTTTCCTGGCATATGGTTTTGTTTCAGGGTCGATTTCATTGCTCGATGTGTTGGCTTGTAGATTGTTATTTTTTTTGTAGGAATTCTGCTCCCTGTCCGTTGATTGCCCTGTGTGTTATGCACATTGGTTTGAAAGTGATACGTTGTTTGATTGGAACCAATGTAATCTTTGTAGCGCTGGAGTGATGTGATCTCTTCTAGATAGTTTGAGGAGGAGTCTAGCTGTTGCATTTTGGAAGCATTGCAATTTCTTCAGGAGGTGTTCCGGCATCCCCAGGTAGATGTTGTTTGCTTAGTCGATTCTTGACGTGATTAGGGCGACGATTGTCAGTGTTTTGTGGGTAAAGGACAGGAAAGGTAGGATTCTTTTTGTTGAGTGAAGGAGGAAGAAGCTTTTCTTATTTATTGTGTTTATTTGTAGTTCTAAAGTTAGTGTGTTGTCCATTAGAACTCCCAGGTTCTTGACTACCTTTGATGGTGTGGGCGTGGTTCCTATTTCTATCGGCCAGGGTATGTAGGTGGTGTTCTCTTGGTTTTTGCATATAATCATGATTTTTATCTTTCCTTGGTTGATTTTTAGGTTGTTGGCGTTCATCCAGTCATAGATTTATTTTAGACATTCTCCTAGAGTTGAGTGGTCTGCTTATGTATCTTAGATTATGTAGACGATTTGAGTGTCACCTGCGTATTTGTAGCACATAAGGTTGTATTTTTTTAAAATCTTGATTAGCAGAGTCTGGTAGATGTTGAAGTACAGTGGTGATAGTCAGGATCCTTGTGGTATTCAACAGTCGTTAACTCGTGGAGTAGATTTGAAGGTTTTTATCCATACAGTTTCTGTTCTGTTTGCTAGGAATGATTTAATCCTGAGTAGTGCCATGTCAGTTATACCTATATCTTCTAATCTTTTGATCAGGGTGTCATGGCTTACTGTGTCAAAAGCTGCTGAGAGGTCGAGCAGAATCCGGGCCGAGGTTGTGTTGGAGTCAGTGTCTGTTTTTAGATTGTCCCTGATGGATAGGAGTGCTGATTCTGTTCTTCTTGCGGGTCTGAAGCCAACTTGTGCTTGGTCGAGCAACTGGCGTTTTTCTACGTGTTATTGGCTTTGTTTGTATACGTAGGTTTCGAGGAGTTTTGCCTGGTAGGGAATGTTGGAAATCGGCATGTAGTTAGAGAGGTCTTCCACGTCGCCACTTGTGTTCTTAAGAAGTGGTTCAATATGTGCTGATTTGAAGGATCGTGGTACGGTCCCTGTCGCGAGCAACAGATTCAGGAGATTTCTGTAGTATTCAGATGGACTTTCTTGTGTGAGTATTGATTTGTAGATCTGGGGGGCAGGGTCCCATGGGCGATCCAGTTGGTTGAGTGTTAGGATTGGTCAGTCTGTTTTTTAATATTTTATGATTTGTCACATGCCGTTGATTTTGTTTCTGAAATGGTCTGCTAGGTTGTTGTATAGTTTCTGTGAAGGTATTTGAGTGTTGTCGCAACTTGGTGGATTTCGAATTTCATTTACAATGTTGAACATTCCTTTTTGTTTGTTGGTGGCCTTGGTGATTCTGTTGTCATAATGCCTTATCTTTGCCTTATGAATTTCCTTCTTGTACGATTGGATTTTTCTCTGGAACTGAGATTTCTTATCTTGGTCATATTGTTTATTCCATTCTAGTTCCATCATCTTGCAGTTTTTTCTTCATGGTGCTTAGTAGTGGGGTGAACCATTCTGCCATTGCTCTTTTTCTTGAGGGAATTAACAGGTTTTCTTGGGAGATGTTTTCAATTGTATCCACAATCCTTTTTTGTAGTAAGTCCATTTTCCCATGTAGGTCTGCCTTCTCCAGTTCTGTCATGGAAGGTTTTGTCAGCTCCAGTTGTTCTATTAGGATGCTTGCTTTGATGGTTTTCCAGTTTCTTTTTGTGGTGGTTGGGAGTTTGAGCGGCCGGTTGGTAACTTTGGTTGGTTGCGTGATCACAAATGGAATAATGAGAGGGTTGCTTCAAAGTATTTGTATCAGCCTTGCAGTGGTGATAGGCCACCAATCACAAAACATACATAAGCATTCACGTCTTATACTTTAAAAATACAATATCAATTACCAAATATTATTTGAAATACAAATACAAATATTAATTGACAAGATACATGCCATCAATGTAAATACATGTAATTTGCTAAACAATAAACATAATAATATTAAAATAAAACATACACAAACACAATAAACAAATATTACAATATGATATACAGTAAAAGCTTAGTAACATTTTCTTGCACAAATAAAATTAACATATACACAACAGGTATAGTCATAACATGTACTTGCACAAATAAAATTAACATATACACAACAGGTATAGTCATTACACTGTACATACACAATGCAAACATAATATGTGTGCTAAATTAAATTTAGTAAATAATGCAAACTGTAAATACTAACAAAAGCAGCACAAATGTAATATACATTAAAAAACAAATAAATAATAACAGCTCAATACGTTTATTAAAACAAAACAAATATTCAAACATGTTTAAACGTAACCTTGACATGGAGCAAAGACTACTTAATGGAGCTCTTGGTACAGTTGTTGGCTTTCAAACATAACCATGTGACAACAACATTCAGTTTGTCAATATTCTCTTTGACAAACTATCAGAAGTTAAAAGGATAGGACGCTCCACAGCCCGATTCCTTCTTTTCAAAGACATGTATGTATGCAGAGAACGATTTTCTCTAACTCTAGCATACACAGCCACCATTCACAAATCAGAAGGTCTTACTCTAGATAAAGCATTGATAGATATTGGGAACACAGGCTTTAAAGAAGGCATGAGCTATGTAGCACTATAACACTTACGTACACTTGCCGGTTTATTTCTAATCAACTTTGATGCAAGTAAAGTAAATGCTGATATTCCTTGCATTCTACAATACAATAGACTACATTCATTGTACACCCCCATCTAAAAACCTATCCACAAAAAGCTAAATGTTGTAAAAGAAAACTACTTCAAACAGAAACAAAACAGGATCTCACAGCAAATCCTCCAAAGTGAGTAAAAGTAATTCTTCATCAATTACTACAACCAAAGAAGAATCTACTACTCAAAGTAACTCAGGACTAAATGACTTGGACACAGAGCTATCAGGTCCATTCAAATTTTCAAATATAACTGGTGTAAATTGCTATGCAAATGTAGCAATAAATATTCTATTCCAAACCAATTATTGACAACATTTACTTACACAATACAGACCAATTGTATTTGCAAATGTTAGTCCTTCATAGAAATGCAACCAACAATCCTGACAACACCTACAGTGTTCATGGAATAAGACAAGAATTGGACTACTGTGCTGGAATGGTCCAATTCACTATAAACTCACAAGAAGATCCACAAGAATTTCTAATGTACTTACTACAAGTACTGGAAAAAAAAAACATACCTATAACTGAAATCTTTCAGATTTCATACATATGGAAACATGCATGCACTCTCTGCAACCATGTGGCACAGGAACAAATCCATAATGAATGTTTTGTGTATGTATCTATACCTAACTATGAATTAATTCCATTTCAGCAACTTGTACAAAATGCAAACCATGGCAGATTATGTACTACCTGCAATTCGGATAATCGCTCCACCTTACAAATACATACACATAGTAAATATGTAATACTAATACTTTTACATTACAATGCAGATGGTACCAAAAACAACTGCAAGCTGACTGGATTCACACATGGTCAAGTATCACCTGGTAAGAAAACCTTCACAACAATAGGTATAATCTACCACGCAGGAGCCACAACCAATGCAGGTTATTACACTGCATATATAAAAAAGAATTGTGGATGGTTCGTATGTAATGATAGTAGCATTACTCTAAAGCACAGATTACCAGCAAATCTTATAAACGCTTATTTAATATTCTTAAAACCAAAATTTAATAACTAATCTGTGCATAAACATTAACAAAATTAGAAAACTATAAACAGTTTAAATACACCAACAGGTATCTAACTGCCCCAAGATTCTGCAATAACCAAACAGATAAATCAATACAACTAAAATATAAGAAGAAATAAACAGTTAGAATACGCCAACAGGTTACTAATTGCCCCAAAAAATCTGCAACAAGCCAAAAGATGGAATATTATATCAATAGGAATCTGTGGTGTGGACTTGGGGGTCCTTCTCTCATCTCTTGTCACTAATGTCCTGATTTATTGAGCATTGTTGTATTCCGTTGACTTGATTCCTATTGATATATTGTTTGTTGCTTCCCCCTTGTCAGCGAGGAAGGGGTAACCCATCAGTTGTGCTATAATATAATATAAAAAATAGAATATTAGCATAAAATTATAAGTAAACAATTAGAATACACCAACAAGTATCAAACAGCCCCAAAAATCTGCAACAAGCCAACAGATAGAACATTAGCCAGAAACAACACATAAACACTGAAAACAAAGAAAGAAATATATTGTACCATAACAAGAAAAAACATTTTTTTTTAATCCAGCATGGATTTTTTTTCCCCACAGACCCAGTGATTTCATAAACAAACACAGAAACTGAGCAAATTGCAAAGTACACTGGTTTGTAAACGACTAAATATGAGGGTCGAAATAATGCAGAAATGTCTATTATGCAATGTAATAACTCATTATTAACTACCTACACTAACATGATCTTTTCTTTTATCACAGAAATTGAAAAAGAATATCTGCTCCAGTTACCCAAGTCATGAAGAAAATATGTCCAATCACAAAAATCAAACAGTAAGTATATAATAATTCAACTCACAAATACTGCTCCATAACACAACCATTGAAGCAAACATCTAACCATACACCACAATCCAAAATGTTTACTTCCATGGATATGTGATACTGCAATGCTTTTTTACAATCTACAATCTTAATTGCATGACTTAGCCAAAACTTCACATACAAACTATACAAATCAAACAGTACACAAACTTTTGAATTGTGGATATTTGATGGATATTTTAATCTATGGTGTGTTATGCCTTCGGCCATGCACCCAAGACTCTAGGCCCTGGCCACAACCACCGCAGCATATCACCCCCATAGAATCAAACATTTTAACTGTGCTATATGGGCTACTTATACAGGAAATTAATTACAATCAACGCTATACTAACAACCCAAAAACAATATCATACTAAAGTAAAACTGCGGACATGACGAACACATCAGGGGCACCTGCCAACTAAACAAATACAGCATTTGACCCATCCATTACTCCCCTACCCTCCCCAAGCACTCTTACTCCCCAAAGTTGTATTTTTCCCCGTTCGTCAAATCCAAGATGGTGGATGCATCAAAAGAATACAATGCACCTCATGCTTCAACCTAGCCAGCCACCGAACATGTCGTATGTCCGCAGACATGACGCAAGCTGATTAGCCAATCGGTGTCCTGTCCGCGGACATAGATATCACTAATTTTTTGAGACCTACTTTTTGCTCGTTTTAAAAAAGAAATTCTGGACGGATTTACCACAAATTTGGTGCAAATCCGTCCATCGGCTTGAGCTGTAGCCGTGAGCAAATTCTTTTCCCCATTCACTCTATGGGACCCCCCTTATAACTTTTCCCCCCCTTGGCCAGATACTTTTTTTTGCAAAGTTTGGTAAGGATTCGTCCACGGAGAACGATGTTATAAGCCACGCAAAAAGTGCTCTTACTAAGGGTTTAGGAACTTAACCATAACTACACGGACACTACCGTGGGCCGTGTAATAGACGAGAAGTAAAACATGATTTTTATAAGATGCAAGGTACTATCTGGTTATCGCACTTCTCTCTATCTCTCTTGATCCCTCTTTTCTCTCTCCCTCAATTTCTGAATAACTACTGACCATCCAATGAATGTAACTAAATTGCCTGTTGAGGAGATATATGATGGTATATTGTTTATTTGTGTGTCTTAACCTATTTATATCGCCCCTTCAGGTTCAGACATGATGGAAAGGAGTGCCCTCACTGACACCACTACAAATGTAGATAGCAATTGGGAAGATGGTAGTGCTACTAGAGTTTATAGTGACGAATGCTGGTTGTATTTCGCTTCTATTGTATTCTCTATAATGTTGTTTTGTTTCAGTATGTATGTTGAGTGACACAAAAGGGGGGGGGGGCGGGGTAAAACTGATACAAGAGGGAACAAGCCTTATCTGAAACAGGTTCAAAGTAATATGGGCCCACAATGCCTCTACAAATCTTAATCTCCCTACTCTGCACAAGAATCAAACTGTCAAAGCCCCAATTTTTATGTATGCTGCTATGAATTATGATGTTGATGAAGTTTCAAATGATTATAATGTTGACAATCCAACCTTTGATGTATCAGTATCACCAAATGTACTTATGCCCACAACCAGGAAACCTACCTCAGATGGCGAGTCTATGCACTTTAAACCCCTGATCCTAATCCCACAAATGCATTTAGCCTCACAGTACTGCCAGAGTAGTAGTGAACACAATGATGAAACATGGACAGACATTTTTCCTATATGATATCAGAGGGTGAACAAGCTATATAATGGTCTAGGGAGAATAGAAGAAAAAAAAAGGGGGGCAGAACGCACAAGGTACAATGCATACCATGGCGAAGGATTAGATGCTGTAGAAGAACCCTGCCACCCTGACTGATCTAACAAATGGTATTTGGACATGAGTGCCATGACTAAACAGTCGACCAACAAAAGTTGTTACATCTGCTCTTTGATACCCCATGCCTCTGGAATGCCCAAGGTTCTCATACCCCAAGAAACACCTTTGTCGGATGCCCAATGTTTTGTTCATCTAGCCTTTTGTAGGATTTGGAGTACCTTCCAGGCACACACCGTAACAGATGCTGCAGAACAAGAGGACATGTAATAGCAAACCTCAAGGAGTACTTTGCTTGACAGAGACGTTTTTTAATCATCATAGGGACAATGTCCGCGGAAAACAAATGGCACGAAGAGACAATAATGTGCAAAGCAGAAGCGCTGCGAGGACTGTCGGAGGAAAAATGTCAATGGGTTGAACGAACATGCACTCCAACATGGTCTCAACACATCGCCAAACTAACCTGGGTGACAGCTCTTGAAAAACCCATCAAAGTACAACGAGAAATACAATACAAACTTTGCTTCCACGGAGAAGGGAAGGTGTCCATGAGATCGAACAAACACCACAACAAAACACTCATCCTCGCAGATGTGAAGATAGGCGCAGCAGCATCAGTGGACAATAACTGTGTTCGCGGCAAGCAAGAGTACCTGCACCTCCCACTGTCATGGAGAGGTACCTGCACTGTGGCCACACTGCACTCGGCTCTGATGGTGATTCCGGAAAGCCATGTACAGGGGGAGAGTTTGCCAGTGGAAATGTCCTCGGCACCCCAGCCAGCAACTGAAGAGCCCCCCACGTACGACATCCTGCCAGAAGATAAGTTGCAGGAAAGAGTGTCCCGCAAGAGGCAATCGTCAAACTATATCTCCAGCAAGTCTTCAGAACTCTTGGCAGAGATTCCTGACCAATATAGACTATTTAATTCAGCGGAAACATTATTTGCCTCACTTGTGCCAAGCATCCAGGCATGAGAAAATGCAAAATGGCTGCAGATAATCAGCTGGGGGCTAATCGAGCTGACCAACGACACAGAAGAAGGATTCAATGTGATCAAAGTAGAACTCAGAGCCCTGTGATTGATGACTATGCAAAACCGGTACGTCCTGGACCTCCTCACAGCAATGGACGGCAGTGTTTGACAAGTAATCGGGAGTGCATGTTGTACATTTCTACCTTCTACCGATGCGGACAATGGAACTTTATCACACGTGATATCTGCAGTACACAACCTTGGTGAAAGAATGAAGAGGGAAGGTGGGATCCAACGAAGCTATTGGTTCAATGACATTTTTGACTGGATCCCCTCCTGGTTCGCAACTACAATGAAAATACTTGTCCCAGTTATAGTTTTCCTGTTTCTGATTTGTTTGTGTTTGCCAGGTAGGCCTTCGATGTTGTGCAAAATCGATGCCTAGATCTGCAATGATGATGGTGACAATGGGCAAAATGACAAAGATGCAAACAATGAAAGAAACACAAATGCAGACTGGGGAAACTAATAATCCTAAATACTGAATGACAGCAGTATATCGCAACCCAGGGGACAGGGTGGATACCCTGTATCATACCACAATCAAAGAACCATGGGAATTGGAATGGTATAAGGAGGTGTGGGTGGATCTGGATGGGGATGGGGACATATACATGACATGCACCGTTGATGAATATACTAGAAGAGGTCAAAGCTTATGAGGTGTTTGTAGGGCTTGGATGCCCATAAAAGGGGCACCTTCTTGGGATGAGGTGGTGCTAGAAGCTATAATGCTAAATATATTACAAAGTAATGTGTTACTTTAAATGTACCAAAAGGGGGAATTAAGGAAGGAGGGGGTCGGTTTTGCCCCTCCCCATACATTCTACGTGAAAGGGACCATCTGCTCTTGCACTAGTGGAGGGATACCTTCCTTGCCCTTCTGTGGCCTCAGTGGACAAGTCCCTGGCACCTACAGAGGTGGGGCTATTGCAAGAGACATTTGGACTCCATTTTGTGTACCCCAGACTACATCTTTGCACTAGGCTGCATTTTGGTATCTGTGAAGCCTTCTCTCCGCTCAGCAGCGCCACGTACAGCGAGCACTATTAGCCCTCACCTTTTTTCCTCCCGTGCCTGTACCTCTCAAGCCCATTTCTCACAGATGCTCTGGCGTGAATTGTTGCAAGCAAACAGTGTATTCTTTTAATCCTTCCTCTGAGATCACTGCCCTGCGTGTGACCAGGCCGAATCATGACTTGTGGCCCATTTATCTCAACAAACCTGCTCCTGCAACTCTCACCCCCATGGTTGGAAAATTACTGCCTGTTCAACACTGTGCCCCTGATGCAGCAGAAGTGTGACCCTTCCTTGCTGACCACCCTAGAGTGCCTCCCCCCCAATAAAACAAAACTCCTCTCATTATATATTCTGTCCTAAACTAACGTGTCAATCTAACCCCTCCCGCTCTGATGTGCAGACCCGACAATTATTAATCTCACCCCCCAGCATGTCACCTCGAGGGCAAGACCCCCACACCCTTCCCCTCGCCAATGATCTGAAGCGAGATAATGTAAATAAATGTGTACAATTTATAGACCTCTCTTAATATCAAAGGTGTAGTAGTGGTAATTATTTACTGCATGTCTTTTGATAGTGTGTAGATAAGTTAGAGAGTATCAGCCGCCTCTCCCGCACCCAACCCGACCTTCACCTCACATGGACTAGCCCAGCTGAACCACATGATGCCGCCACCCCGTCAAGCTACCAGCCAATCTCTTGGAGCCGGCCCCTAAAGCGATATACTCGAACCCATTCCCTTATCAATCCAAATGTAACTTGTAGACTGTATAGAAAACGTCACTGATGACACTCTAACCCTTTATAATGTATTGTATCTGTATTGTTTGCCAGATCGCTCTCAAGACAGCAGAGTTATCTGGATGCTGAATTTTACATAAAGATTTTGTTACCTCTCACAACCAATCTCTTGGTCTCATTCCCTACTGGGATGTGTCCATTACTCTGAGTCCTATTTGCGATGTGGGGAGTAAGCACCATCAGGTGCGAGCCACTAAGGCCCTTGCTAAAGACCATTTGCTGGGTGTGCAACACGTGCTGAGAGGAGGACCACTCCATGATAATTTCTAAAAGATTGGCAAATACTATAGCACTTCAATCAAGCATTGCCAACAGTCTGATTTCCAAACAGATCTTTCCAAATACAGTTCTTTCAATAAGGCCGCCCACAAAATAGTATCTTTCTTGATTAACGCAGTGCATAACCTATCCGGGCCCATCGCCCAGGATGCTTTCGATTTTATAATAATACCCTCCACAACTATCTCTCTAATGTGCCTCCATACTGCTGTCCCCACCAATGCCACACCTAAAAATCAAGGGGTTTCCCTTAGGAAGCCACAATTGATCCTTTATAAAGGGTCCCCACTTTGTTTCAGGGATGGCCGATACTTCCTTTGACGCATAACCTACTGTGTGATGTTAGACCACTGCCAAACATTTTTTCGTGTCATTGGTTCTATTTACGATGTTAATACGTTTCCCCCTGGCTGAGCAGTCTTTCCACTTGTTTACTCGCAACCATTGTTTATATTGCTTTATGATCTTATCAATACAGACCTTTTTCTCAATAATGTCCACTGCCTGGCTTCTCCTAATTTTACGTAGAGACCTACTTACTTCTTATTTCCTCTTTGCAATTCCCAAGTCAAAAGTAGAACCCGTATTCCCACTATATTTACTAACTACAAGGTGTCTGGATCCTACGGGCCAATATAGATCCATCATTCGCCTTAAATCCCAATGGCTTGCCCTCATGCTTTGCCCGCAAATGTGGTCACTAAGAACTAAGGCTGAATAAACGCTATCAGTGTTCCAGTTTGTCCATAGTAGACTATTTCCTTGGACATTTACAGACGGATTACATGTCAGAAAAGTGGAACCCTCGCTCTCTCAGGCAAACATCTCATATGCAGCATGACATGATCATTAATATGAATATCATCCACCTTAAACTCGGATACCAATTTCAGGATAACAAAGTTAGAAAAAATGAAATCTATAGTGCTATACTGAGCACCATTAGACCAAGTTGGTTTACTTGCAGTTGGTCCAAGGGTCAAAGGATGGAGATCGAATTCAGACAACACTACCACCATCCCGTCACTTTTTACCGGCCAAAGTGTTGGACCCTCTACTGTTCACGGGCCTATATAAAGGAGGGCAATCTGTATTAAAATCTCCTGTGAGTATTAGACATTTTTTCTGGGGTTATTCAGACCATAACCTTAAGGTATCCATTACCACTTTTTAACTCCTGAGAAATGGTATCCCCCAATGGATCATGTAAGGTGGCCAGCAGTGTGCCGCCCATGCCTAAGGGAAAATGCTGGATCACAAAATACAATAAATGACTCTGACCCCACATACCCAGCCCGGTTAGTGTAGGGAACTCACTTCTAACTCTGATGCATAGACCCCCCTTGGGGTGACCTGCAACGGGTAATTACAATAAGCGAAAATACAAAGTGAACCCATCCATGGTGAAGGGCGCAGTCAGCCAGGTTTCCTGTTATATAAAAGAGTGTGCCTGGCATTATTGCTTATGAACCATAGTGTTCAACAAAAAAGACTGGTGGCCCCTTGAATTCCATGAGATGCACAGATGTAACCTGGTCCCTGTTAGGGATTCAACCTACTTAATTGCCCATTTTAGACCAATTGCCCAATATTCTAGGCTTCTCAGAGGTCTCCCCTGGCTCCTTACTCAGGCAATGGGGGATATGTGTATTGTGTGCGGCCTTCCTTGGCCATGTGCCCCATTGCCCCAGGCTGTGGGCTGAGCCCTTCCCCCTAAGCCAAAACCTATGGAGCACAATATTGATGGTTGAAAAATATATACTTCAAATCCCATCTTAGACAAAATATTGCACATTTTTAACAATTTGTTCTGCTACAATAGCAGAGGTTCAAGTTACCAATACCTAATTGGTGGTGCTATGCACAGAAGACAGTTCCAATCTCACAAGATCGTCAGTATTTATTTATTTATTTGGATTTATCAAGCGCCCAGCGGCCCGGAAACATCGGGCACCGTTACAGAATATTCAGCTTGCTACATATTATCAGCAATTGTAGCAGGCAGGTGCATACAACATTGTGGAGCAGGTGTTCCGTGGTTACAGTGGAACAATATTGAAGGAAATGCAGAGTAATATGCAATTTAGTTGAACAACTTTGTTTTCAATGTTTTCTGAAAGTAGAGAGGGATTGTCCGCTTCTTAGACTCGGTAGTGAGTTCCATGCTTTAGGGGCTAGAACTTAAAAGCTGGTTCCCTGCCAGCTTTCACTCTGTTAAATGCTGGTACTGAGAGTAGAAATAATAACAAGATCCGGAATGTGATAGAAAAGGTCAGGCAACCTAGATCGGTTTAAAAAAGGACTAGCTTACATACTATTCAGCTCCACAATTTTTACATATTTAGTTCAAACAGCACCATAAAAATCCCCTGCATAGTTTGCCCTTGTGAAACAGGTACTTAAGATCCAGGTGATTATCCCCTGTCAGCACATTTGGGTTAAGTGCTTTCACTCGAAAAATCGTCTGGTTGCAAGTCAAGGTCAGATTGGTGTGCATTTTGGCCATAGTTGCTGTGGCTGAATTTAAGTAAGGTCTGGAATTTGCCTCCGTCCTAGGTATAGATCATCAATCACTACTGCATGTCAAAGCTGACATGGATCCTACTGGACGTGGCTTCTACAATTCCAATACACACTAAGTCTCAGTCTGAGTAGATGTAGACCTGAATTTGAGTAAAGGACTCGTGCCAGACAACACCCATTTGTCCAAAGGGCCCTGAAGTGTCATCTGCCGAGAGGAACCGTCTATTAGCTCATTGGTTACCATATATTGGCCTGGCTTTACATATCGCACTGTGGGACCAGATATGTTCTGTTCTTTCTTAGGATGTGAAGATTTAGCAGAAGCACAAATATGATATGGTGTGAATGGTTATTTATAACGCACTTAATACCCAGAGGTTTCGAAGCGCGGACCTGGGGATTGAACATGTGTTGCTCCATGTCATCTTACTTCCAAGGTGAGCACATTGCCCCTCAGCTACCCTCCCGAGACTCCCAAACATGCCATTTTCCTTGATTGTGCAGTTGATCTTTTCGGTGAGAAGTCTTACGCTCCGTCCTGCTCCTACATTCTGGTGAGATAAGCATAGATTGCTTGATACGTAAAGCCTCCAAAGCATGCTCCTCCGAAGCTGCCATTATTTTAAGGGAAGCTTGGGAGCACTTTTCTTTCCCACGTACCACGTCCCATATCGATCTTGTGGAGACAACACTTTGCACAGAATGGCTCATATTAGTCATAGTGCGAGGCCGCTTTGCTTGCTCACTAGGAAGGGGCCTTATTAGTAAAGAGATCATAATAGGACCCTTATCTGCAGTCTGGAAGGAGCTTAGCACCAAGCTAGAGGTAATAATAATGTCAATCACCAGAACCAAAATACGATTGGTCTCCAATTGCTTGTCAGCCAATTTTGCACACAATAACAAAAAGGAGTACATTTTTGTAAAAATCATGTCCAAGGAAGAGGCAATGGCTGAGGTTTCCACTAGTTGGACCAACAAAGAACCATTATACTGTACTTCAGCATCTTCTGGGCTGATGCTGTTATATGTGGAGTACTCAGAATGGGATTCAAGGTTTTCCAGGTCCGGGCTGGCCGATGAATTCCTTCTGATTATGTTGGTATACACATAGTCAGCTGAACACAAATAATTTCACTGCAAGTTCAGGCACAATTTAAGCAGGGGACCATGATTGTCAATCACTGGAGATCCAGATAAAAGGCTCTTATCACCTTCCCTGTTGTTTCTCACCACAGGACCTGGAATCAAACCCACATTGTCCACTATGCTGTCCACTGGAGGTTGCAGCAGAACAACACAGTTGTCAAAAAAATACACTGCTCAGATGGGGGTTATCCACCTGCCCTTTTTTCTCTTTTTTACGTTTTTTTAAATTGTAGGCTTGCTGTAAGAGGGTGTTTTGTCCTCATTGATTATCATGTTTGTGCTTTCCTCTACTTTCTGGCTATATTTTTCTTCTATACAGTGGACATATTCCATAGACCTCGAGCACCTTGTGTCATGCACCCTACTATTGCACTTCCTTCCTATTATTTGTCGAGCAGGGCAATTTGGGCCGCTTGCCCTGTGTGCATCGCTGTAACATCTGAATCTCTGTTGTGTCTCACTGAGGTTGGAATGTTGCTTCTGCCTCTGTTCCTCCCTCTTCCATATTAACCACACCCACAATATGTTTGCAATTTGATTTAATGGCTTGTCCCTGACTTTCTCGACATTGGTGTGGATTGCACGACTGCTACTTCATTTGCGGTGTTACTGGGTGCTTTTAACCACCTGTGTATTTATACTCCCCTCATCTAGTGCTTTCACACATGCCTCTATGTGCTCTACCTCCTTTGCTATGCCATGTCATCCAGTGTCAGGTCACTTTTCAACCACAGTATGTGCCTCCTCTTGCTATTCCTACATTGTAACATGAGCTGGTCGCTCAGCCTCTCTTCCATCTGCGGTACAAAACTACACGTTGTTGCCAAATCGTGCATGGATGTTATATATTGTTATATGATCTCTCCTTCTATTTCCAAAATAGTATCTCTCCAAAATTCTGCTAATTTTCTTCTCGTTGTGTTTATCAATCTTTTTCATGAATTTCCTGTACTCATTTAAATCCTCCTTGGTCAGATCTGGGAGGTTGTCCGGCAGTCCCAGGCAGTGCAACAGTAGGGATTTCTTCCTTTCCTTTGCATATGTTGTGCCAAATACAACGGTAGAATAGTGCTCAAATGATTTCTTCCAGCGGTCCCATAGTATGGGTGGCTTGCCAGGAATATCATGGGCGGGTTTACATTTTGCAATGTGATTTGTGGCCTCTTGCTTAACTTACAATATCATTGTTTGTCAGAGATTTGGTCAGTTGGTTTTGGCAATGGTGTTTATGTGCTTTCTTGTGTTGAACCATACACTCTGATACTCAGTCAGTTAGGGTTGGCAATTGTGCTTTTTTGTGCTTTGTTGTGTTTTAACTTTTACTCTGTTTCACCTGCAAAGCGACTTTATCTCTTTTTTATTGTGTGAGTGCACTGCTTCATAATCTATTGCCTTTGTTTCGTTCAGTGCCTTCTTGCACTCCTTGTCCTCACAGTTTCTCCTTTTATGTCTTGTTATTTTAGTCTATTGTTTATTGGAAGTAATTCTATGTAATCTGAAGCTTTATATTTTCACTTTAGCAGTACGTCACTGCTTGACTGCAATGGAGCAATGCAGTTTGTTGGACGGGGAACGGTTGACCAGCAACCCGTCCACATGCTTGTGATCGATCCATGTCTCCTCCTTGCACATGAAACTGCACAGTGCTGCATAGGAATGGAGGGACGATTTTAGATTGAGTAAAAGATTGAGAGGGGATAGATTTGAGATTGTGAGATCTTTGTAATTGTCTAATAGTGTAGCTTTTTTCTTGCATTTTATAAACCCATTATAATAATGATGGTGTTTGATAAACATGCCTCAGGTCTCCAATCACAACAATGCCAAATAGTACTACAATTATAATCCCCAATTAGGGGAACATGCATATGTTGATGTTGGATCCTTGAGGGCTTTTGGTTTTGGGGCGCTAAAGCTACGTATGTAAGAGAGCTGTCCTCTAGGACAATGGTCCTCATTATGGCTTTGGCGGTAGCCATGCCGTTATTGGCCGCATGGCTGCCTCCAAAACCAGGTCTAGGTCCGGGTTCCCTGAATGGGGAATTACCGGGCCATTCTGAGTCTGGAGGGCCCGGTAATTCCTCCCTCAGGGAACCCGGGCCCGGACCTTCCCCATTCCCATTCGAGCCCCGTTAGGGCTCAATGGGAATGGGTGCAGTGAGCTAACAACGAGCCGATTATGACCGGCCCGTTGTTAGCTCCCTGTCCCCTCACGGGACCCGGTAAGGACACCTGGTTTAACCAGGTTTTACCAGGCGTCCTTACTGGGTCCTGTGAGGGGACCTCGTAATCAGGCGGAATGTGTTTAACAGATCTGCATCCATTTGCGGCACCCGTTAACCTATTCCGCCAGGGTTGTAATGAGGCTCAATGACACTTATCTCACATTGAGCAAAAATTCTAGCTTTTCAGTTAATTTGCAAATCCTACATGCACTACTCTGTGCCTCTGAACAAGAGGTGAACTTCCAAGGATAGCTATTAGGTTGTTCAGTGACTTGTTTGTCTTGTTAACTGAAAGAGACTTTTCTTAATTTTTAAACAATCATAATATTTTTGGTGGTTGTTCAACAACTCAATCACAGGAGTACCTGTGGTATTATGTATGTGGTATTATGTAGCCTTTAAAATTGCAGCGCTCACACGCACGCACACCCACACACACAAACACATATGCACACACACACTTATTTGGGGAAACGTGTTCTTTCATTATTGTGTGGATATTGAGATTTATAAAGGATGTGACAGAGCTAATAGGTATGCTTTCTTTGCTTGGTAATGTATTTCACTTACATACACTTTCCTTTTTCTTTTTCTTTTTTTCTGTATTGCTTTCTGTTATAATAAATCCTGTGGGAGAAAAAAGTAAACACATGAACACCATGTTCAGCCTCTACCTACTCCCTGGTGTTTGGGGTGGCATCCTTTGAACTGGTCTGAGGCATTGGGACCTTTGCCATTAGCAGGGCACTTGATTCTTGGATATCTGTTGGCCTAATGACCACTAGAGCCCTAGTCCTATGCTATCCTAGACCCTGCAAATAGTGCATGGGTAAGCAAGGAATCAAGAGGAAGCCAGTGTCCTTCATGTCATTACAGTGACAACATGAGTTGCCAGTCTGTGGTGTGCCTGTCCCCACATGCAGGGATAAAGTGATGGAAAGAAATCTTCTCTGTTGCCTGAGGCTACTCCTGCGCTCAGCAAAGAAAAGGAAAACTGACATATTTCTTGGCTGTTTGGCTCATCGCAACCCATGAAAAAACAAAGATAATCATGCTCCACACTGCCTGGGACCAACTCCAATTATCCATGTTCATGCATGGGCCCCATCAGGCACAAGGAGTTGCCCATGACTCCCACAGTCATTCCTTTACTGAATTGGTAGAATACCATAGTACAAGAGAGTCTGCTTGTTAGGGTGCATGTCTCCATCTGCCCATCTGCTTCCTGCTCCAGATAATATCCATGCTCCAGCACAGGAAAAAACATTCTGTACCCATATTGCTCCTGTGTCCCATACACTTTTTGTTCAGGGCCACAAAAGAAAACAACGGGCCTCATTACGAGTTTGGAAGTAGCCATGCCACTTTTAGCGGCATGGCTACTCCCAAACCGGGTACCGGGTCCAGGTTCCAGGAATAGGAATTACTGGGCCATTCTGACCTTGGAGGGCCCGGTAATTCCCTTTCCTGGGACCCGGACCTGGTACATCCCCATTCCCATTTGAGCCCCCATAGGGCTCAATGGGAATGCAGGGGATGCTAAAAACGGGCCCGTTGTTAGCATCCTGGTCTGCTAGCGGGTCCCGCTAAGGATGCCTCATCTGACCAGACGTCCTCTAGGGGACCCGCTGCAGACCTCGTAATGAGGCGACCCAGAATGAACAGTGCCGCTCCGTTACCGCCACTGTTCATTCCGCAACCGCACTGGTAATGAGTCCCAATGAAAGACTTGCATAATCGACAGCACCAGTCAGAGTGAGATCTAATGTGGGAAAAAAGGCAATGAACTGTGAGCCCAACCTGGACTCCATATGGGCCTAAAATGGAATTAAATAAAGCAGTCAGGATTAGGTGTTTCTAAAATTAATATGATTTCTGGTGGTTGTAAAGAGACAATATGAATGGAAAAAGGGGTGTTTTCTTTGGGCTCATGTGTAATACACCTCACAATATATTGCAAAGATGTGTTTCACTTCAGGGCAGGAATAAGCTACTAGCTTTGGCATAGCATGAGCATGCCCCCTGGGTCATCAGAAGTAAATAACTGCATCCAAAGGAAAAATGAAGTGATATTTCAGAACTAATAGGGGATTTATCTGAAGATGAGGATTTTGATATTGTGTAAGTGATTTCAATCCGGTATACACCCAAGTCAATGCCTAGCATGTAGTGCACCACTGAAATCATTTTTTATTTTTGTCTAAAAGTTCTTTATTCTGAACGATAAACCACTCATATCTCGTCCCATGGTCACACTGAACCAGGAATCAGGCTGGTTTGCAAAGGTAAAGATTTATTTATGTATTTAAAATTTTATCACAGTAGGTTTTAATAGGTACACAACAATCACCAATGGGGTGACTTAACACTGAATGATCTCTTTAATACACAAGGAGTAACAGTGAGCGAACAATTCAGCACAGAACATAATACTTGTGTCTGGTTTCAGATAGAATAGCACTGTGGTTAAAAGTTCCCCCTGCACATCCCTCAAACCCCCAATAGGCAACGCAAAGAGATAGGAGGAGACAGCAGGTATTCAGGAATGGCAGAATTCAACCAAATATCAATCCCACTTTCCCCCAGAAAACACAAGAGAAAAACGGAATTGACTGTCAAGCTGTCAGAATGGCTTTTAAAGTTATCATTGGAAAGGACTGGGCAAAAAGACCAAAGATGGTCTAAATTACTGAAATTGTTATAAATTCTTATGGGAGCCGCTTTGGATAGTTTGCACACAAACACAAGAAATGATTTAATACCAAGAAATCATTAGAAATCTGAAAATGCAAGTCAGAAGCAATCAAAAGCTGTTTTACATGTGCAAGAATTTCCCAAAATGAACATTTGTGGCAAACCGTTTATAATTCGCGGTAACAGGAGAACCGTATTGATGCGGGTTTAGATGTGATTTAAAGCTGTGGATTTTAGCTAAAAGCAGACGTTGACATTTTGTTTCTAGCACAAAGATTGAAAGAGTTGTAGGCGTTTTAGTGGAGGTCGATTTGTTTTTCGAGATAGGTGCAAGAATGGAAACAGGAATGCACTTTTAAATGACAAAAGGGTTTCTTACACTAGAGGATGACTATGAACAAAACGAATACCACACAGGAACACAGCCAATTGATCAAAATGACTGCCTGCAGAGGAAACGTGCCTTCTTCAGATAAGTAAAGATCAGCGCTAAAATAGTTTTAGCAATACTAGTTGTGGAGGAAGATAGGATGGTTTGGATAGAGGGTTCAGACAATTCAAAAATACTCCTAACAATACAGGTTCTGAATTCAAGATAGGATCGGTTTAAGATAGGGATGGACTAAGTAAAATACATATGCCAGTGACACAATTTTTCCTATAGATACTCAATGGATATGTTTTTAAATGCAACCATCAGGTTTCTGGTCAGGGGATAGGATCTGGTTTTGGAAAGACAACTGGGCTCATTGGACTGGTTAGGGTGGGCAAGGCACATGGTCACTGCACGGCACAGGACTGAACTGGATCTGCAAGGCCCTCTTGTCACAGCATGGCACAGGACTGGATTGCATCTGCCCTTCTTGGTTATGATGATAATTATTTTCAGCAGGCAAGCAGTACAGCGCAGCCCGGCTGTATTATGATGCTTCCCCTTAGGTTTGTGGGGTTCTGGTTCTGGAATGTTTGAGGCCTATCTGAAAAGGATTCAGCTATGCAATGGGTTTCTGCTTTGCCAAGTTTCTGGAGTCTGGAGCAAGGAAGATGTAGAGTTCAGCAGCAGGGTGCTCCACCAGCATCAGGATAGTGAGTGAATCTGTCTGTCTTTTTGTGTGGCGAGCTGTCTCTATTTATGCTATGATAAAGGGGGGGTGTGGGCCGGTTTAGCCTAAGCTTTCCCCGTTTGACAGGTGATTGGGTCAGAGTCTACTATCTGGGCCTCATTACGACACAGGCGGTAAGTTACCGCCTGGGTCGTACCTTTACCACCATGGCGTAAACTATGTTTACGCCATGGTGGTTGGCGGACTTACCGCCCCATTCCGAGGTGAGTGGGGCGGTAAGTCCCCATTAACCCATTTACCCTTCCCCATTCCCATTTTTGCCCCATAGGGAGTGGGGAAGGCGTTAATTACGCCACCGTAAATTACGGTGGCTTAATTAACAACAAGGTCCCTTAGCGCCATGGATTTTAACACCTGCTAAAAGCAGGTGTTAAAACCTCCATGGCGCTAAGGGACCTCGGAATCAGGCGGTAAGGGTCGGCGCTGTTTACGCCGCTGTAAACCCCTTACCGCCTGGGTCCTAATGAGGCCCTCTGTCTTGATAGGTGGAGAGAAACAAAGTGTCACCTTCATTATGTGCATTTTATGAGGCTGAGAATCAACCCCTAGCCCCTGGAACACAAGATCTACTTTTGGCACAATCCATGTGCAGTCTCTATAACAATCACATATACAGATTACATATTTTACATAGTAGCTACTCCACAAAACCCCATAGCTGTGGGATCTTGTCTCTGCTTTTCACAGAATTTTGCCCTTTTCATCAGGAACACAATGGGCCTCATTACGACCCAGGCGTTAAGGGTTAACGCTGTCGTTAACCCTTAACGCCTATTCTGATTTTAACGGCTGCTTTTAGCAGCCGTTAAAATCCATGGCGGTAACCTGCCATGATGCTAATTACGCCACCGTAATTTACGGTGGCGTAATTAGCGCCTTCCCCACTCCCATTATGCCCTATGGGGCAAAAATGGGAATGGGGAAGGGAAAATGGGAAATGGGGATTTACCGCCCCACTCACCTTGGAATGGGGTGGTAAATCCGCCATCCACCATGGTGTAAACGTAGTTTACACCATGGTGGTAAAGTTGGCGCAATTAGCGCCTGGGTTGTAATGACCCCCAATGTCCAATTCTTAAGCAAATTTCCACAAGTGTGCATGTTTAATATGGGCATAAGTGTATAAAGTTTCATAATTGTAGCGGAAATACAGTTTGCATGAAATCACATTTCTTGCCATTTCTTTCCAGAACATGTGACACGATTTAGCTGCCTCTTGAAATGTGCAGCCAAAATTTAGATTCACAAATCTGTTACTTTTATATTTTTCACAATTTTAACTGGCAGGTTATAAGTCTTTAAAAAAAAAATTCTTTGTTAAGGTTCAGCCACAGATGGTTGTTTGGGTCCGCCTCTTTATGTCTCCCTGCACTCCAGGAGCAGTCTCCTCCCTGCTTGCCCTTGGCAGAGGCCATGTACGAATGCGTTCACACCTCGCATTTTCTTAGTTGCAGCTGGTCCTTGTTCCTCATGCCTCTGTAGACCAGGTTCTTTCGCAACCCCATAATTAACGCTTCTGTGTGATTTCCTGCTGGGGGAAAGACCTTCCTTCTGTTAGAAAACCTGTTATTCCAGTTTGGTAGCTTCAGCCAGGCTTATTTCAATTGTTACTTCTGTTGAATTTTCCCTTAGCATAAAATAAACTTGTTGTATCAAATCACAACTAAATTCTCATTCAAGATTATAAACTATGGGATCAAAATAATTACAATATGGGTTACTATCAGTAACAGGCCTCTTAGATTGCAAAAATTTGATTTCAGTTTATCCATGTTAAAGTTTAATCAGTCAGGCTCCTGACAGCTGTCATTCAGGCGGCCCAGCGTACTACCCCAGAGATGTTTGACACATCCACAGACAGGCCACTTTTGCTGTGGACATTTCTTTATGCTCTCAGCTTTTCAGGACTTTGTAAGTTCACAATGATTTCTTAAACTAAGTGAATTGTAACACCCAGCAAGAATTTTGGATATTTGAGGGTGTTCTGTACCAGCATTCTGAAGTTTCAGCAACAAAGAAAAAGGGATTTAAAGCAAGATTTTTGGGTTTAATTTAGCAAAGCGCTGCTTTTTCCTTCTGTGCTCCATTTTCAATTGTTGTGGAGCCCACTGACATATTTCAGTAGTGAGAGCTCTGTTTCACCACTGACAACATGCACAGCAGTTTGGACAGCCATCTTTTTGTGCGGTGCAAAGCGCGATTTTCAGAGGTTTTGGTGCGCACAAGGGTTTTGGGTCCAATTTGCTGTGTCTGGCCCCATCATAACCCTGTGACGCAGCAAAGCAGAACAAAAGTGGGTCAATACATCCTACAATTTCACGTGTGTTACTTTCCCATCTGATAGCTAAATAAAACGGTTTGGACATATGCACAATCTTATTACAAGGGGCACTACGGCCAGTGAATGGCCGATCCATTGACGATAGCCCAGGCCATGTTATGTTTGAAAACAGCAGAGCAAGAAATATAATAGATTATCTTTTGGTTTTCTTATCACAATCGAAAGTGATTACAATCCTTGTAAAACAGAAGTGAGAATTACCATAATCTATTCATATTGACATTGGAATATAACAAAGAAGCCCTAGGACAGAAGTAAAACATGTCCTCCTATCCTGTTTTAACAAATAGCATAACAATATGAATATGTAATGCATGATAGAGGAGTGGGACAGGTTACACTTTAGAATAGTGAAGGACCTTGAGACTAGACTGTCTAGAAGTGGAAAAGAGAAGGACAGAACATTTAAGGCCATCTAGTGCATTGAGTAGTGTGTCTGCCTCTTTGTTGACTAAGGGGAAAATTATACATGAGTCCCAAGGAAAGTAATCCTGGTTACAAGGAATGTAAGAATGAAAAAATAAATTCTACTAGAAACATCAAAGGCTTGCCCAGCAGAGAAAGAAAAGGTCAAAACTTGCAGAAAGAGCTACAAATGTGCTTCTAGATAAAGGGAACTCATCTGCCAAGAGGAAAAATGGGACAAGACTGAAAGCAGCAAGTAGGATAAATGATTAATTCTGCTTCTTGAATTTGGTGGTTGAGAACACCCAAATAAAAATGCAAACCATAGAACTCCCAGCACATTTGACCACAGAAACCTAGATGGAAAATATCTCCGGAGTATATGGCACACATGGCACAAATATTGGGGCATTAGTGTTCCCTAAATTCAGAGAGGATAAGGTACTACAGTATCTAACAAGAGGGGAGTATTTGAATACGAGAAATTATACATGTTCAAATATCACTGTAAAGCACTTAGAGAGGCATTAAGCACTCAAGCAAGAGGCAAGTTTTGGGAAGCAGGGACGATCGTCCCAGGGCCCCAAAAGGTTCTGAATGTGGCAGAGGCTTAATAGTGTGTTGTAGATGTTTGGGGGGGTTATGGGGGGATGAGAGTGTCGATTGAAGCTGCATTATGGGTAGGTTATTATGTGATTGGGTGTAGATGGCATTATGAATGAAATGCCATCTTAGAAAACAGCAGCCATCTTGAAATTGAGGTTTAGCACTGCGCTACAACCAAGACAGTAGACCTAGGCACAGAACATAGCAATGCGTCTCTGAATCCAGGGTTGGGTTGAGGCCTGGGCAGCAGTGAGAAAGGCCAAACTCGCAGAGATTCATAAACCTATCATTGTCTCATACTATTGGCACTTGAAAACCAGAAGGAATGTGCCCTGCAAGGTGATGAGGAGGCCAAGTGCTCGCTGTGAACAGTTATCCCACGAGAAGGAGGGCGCAAGCCTCCAAACTCACCAGTTCCAACCCTAAGTTATAGTTCTCAGATGCCCCTGTCCCAAGACACCAGCATTCCAAGGTACTAGCCAGCCCCAGACCATTGACCATAACACTGTTAGATTGCCAATCTATCAGGGAGATCACAGAAGAAAGATGAGTTCACAATGTCTAGGACCCATGTGATTTGTGCTGCGAGGTGCCAGGGGGGGAAGTAACAAACCTAAAAACAGGGTGGGAAGATTTGGGAAGGCGCTGATGCGTCTGGGATTGTTCTTGGGTTTGCAAGTTAGCGTGACCTCGGAAGTATCCTCTGCACCCATGACTGCAGTACAAGGTGCACATTAGGCCATAGATAGGGAATACTATGATTTGTGCTTATAATTGTTAATTATGAGTTTCACGCGGGTGACGTATCAAGAAGAACCTTGTGGAAGAATACAGACTGGATAAGCTGGGAGCAATGGCCTGGTATCCCCTATGGAGCAGGCAACATATGTTTAGGGTTGCACCAACCAGCCAACCGGATCTCTAACATATGTAACCTATGTCACTTATGATACTGCGGTGTGCCTTTATAACTTGTATATGCTGTTTTTGTCAGAGCGCTCCATGGCAGCAGATCATTTTGCTGGTGTGCCTTTGTATTGTTTATGGAAATAAACCTTTCTCTTCTTGCGAGAGGCGTGCTGGGTCTTTTCCCCTAGTGGGTTGTATTTTCTCCTTGTTGATGTGTTTTTTTTGCTTATATAAAGGATTATCGAGTACAACAGGATTCCAGCAGAATGGAAAACCACTATTATAGTACATATAAGAATGGGATGTGTACGGATTCAACATCATATTGTTCCATATAATTGTTTAATGGACTCACAAAAAAATAAAATATAAAAAATAAATATATTGCAGAGTGATGGATTGGTTAGATATTAACAACATTCTATTAGACATATAATGTGTTTTTAGTCAACTTCTGGGCACGGTCCAATAGGGTTTTTATCATGTATCTTCTGTATGCAAAATATGTTTGTGGAGATGGTGTTCCAGTAAATCTTGCATGTATGGACCTGACCTCAGCATTTGTTAATGTAAGAAGGTAAATCCAACGGGAAGAACTGAGTAAGCTTGGTATACCCAAGGACCTTCTTGCAATTCTGATTGCAATCCACTTTGAAACAACAGTCAGCATACAATGTGGTCCAGACAGATACATGTTTAGAGACTATGGGCCTCATTACGACCCAGGCGGTAAGGGGTTTACGGCAGCGTAAACAGTTCCGACCCTTACCGCCTGAGTATGAGGTCCCTTAGCGCCATGGAGCTTTTAACACCTGCTTTTAGCAGGTGTTAAAATCCATGGCGCTAAGGGACCATGGAGTTAATTACGCCACCGTAATTTACGGTGGCGTAATTAACGCCTTCCCCACTCCCATTATACCCTATGGGGCAAAAATGGGAATGGGGAAGGGTAAATGGGGATTGGGGACTTACCGCCCCGCCAAGGTCGGAATGGGGCGGTAAGTCCGCCAACCACCATGGCGTAAACGTAGTTTACGCCATGGTGGTAAAGTCACGGCCCAAGCGGTAACTTACCGCCTGGGTCGTAATGAGGCCCACTTAGTGTTAGAAAAGTGGTGCGCCAGTGGTTAACATAAAGTTGAAAATGGATTTGTTGGGATGTGAGTTTAGTGTGTGGGTTATGACATGATATATGTTATTTATAACGCGCTTAATACCCAGAGGTTTCTAAGCGCAGACCCGGGGATCAAACCTGTGTTACTCTGCATCGTCTTGCTTCCAAGGCGAGCACGTTGCCGCTGAGCTATTCTCCCGAGACCTGAGTCAAGGTTGAAGGGAACCTGGTGATCAACGACAATGCAGAGGGTTTTTTAGTTTTGAGAGGAGTTGGAGAGGGTGGAGGTCACCAGATCGGCACAGTTTCAGGATGCCAAAGCAGATGATCTCAGATTTGTCAACATTCCTCTAGAGGTTGTTGTAATTTCCCCAATCTTTAATTAATTGCATACAGAAAGAAAAAGGAGCCACAGATTTAGCAGCCAAAGGGAAAACATTTCACCCAGCTTGAATGGAGAAACCAACTCTAATTGGTGCTGCTTGCCAGAACCTCCAAGAATAGTGTTTAGGAGAACCGGGTTACTTTTCTCTCCACATTGTATGCTTCTGTATCTGCCTACCTATTCATATCTCTCCTGTGTAATGGTTGCTGCCCCCACCACCTGCTACACACAGCTATGCCTATGTAAACACAGGCTTCATAATAGGGGGTGAGCCCTTTATGATGAAATACAATGGCGTCATCATAGGTACTAGGTACATTTAGTTGGTTAAATGCAGAGCCCCCAGCAGGAGAGAGGTGGTGGGAAGAGTCAAGAGCTGGTAAGTAACCCCAAGGTGTACATTTCCTTTCATATTCCCCTACGCTAGTCAACCCTTTCCTTCTATGCATTTAGAATTTTTATTTTTTAATTAGATGTGTGCCCATTCCCTTTGCTGAAGGAGATTAGATGTTTAAGTTGATTGACTGTGATGCCTGCTATCCACAGGTTTTTTAAATGCACAAACTGTTTCACTGGAGTTTGTTGGCCTGTGAGAAAATGCCTCTGAGTCCTGACAAAGTTCCCTTTGCAAGTTTTCTGGATGGGGTAGCGTGACTGGCTTGGAGCATCAGCTTTTTGGATCAGACGTGTAGGCATTTCTGATTTCCATTATGGCATATTCAGAGAATTCCATTTAAAGGGTCCAGAGCCACCTCGTGGTAAAGATTCTAAAGTGTGTTTTCTGATATTGGGAAGGAAAAAGGAGAAAGGCAAAACAAGTAGCCAATTGCACAGTGATAGTCCCATGCATGTACCTTAATAGATAAAATGAGAATAACAAAACCCAGAAAAGTGCAGGCCTGATTAGTTAGGTGGCATCCTAGTTCTGCTACTGCTGTTGACAGAATGTAACACAAGACTTAGAGATTGCTTAAGTTCTGACAGCAGCAAGGTCACATTGGGCGGACAGTGTTCCATTGTTAGGTAGTTTTAAATGATGGCGTAATGCAAGTTACATTAATGGATACATTGATACAGAGCCAACACAAGGATCGGGAAGAGTTTATTCAGAAGGGGAAATGCAAGGTACACCAATAGTTGAAGGCCTGGGGGAAGAGGCCAGTTTGAAGGTTAATTTTAAATTTGTGAAAGTACGGTTTCAGTATGAACTTAATTCATACAACATTATAATATGTCCCCCTAACCCCAGTTTGCTTGGTATGGCAGCACTGGCTTGCAGGGTCTGAGCCTGTTATTTGATGCTGACATGAAGGTAGGAGGGGAACAGGAATAATAGTAATTTGAGGTGGATTCATTTTTCAGTGAGGTGTCGGAAGAGGACTTTAACGCAGGGGGAAATGCTTCCTGAGATTTTAGGAGATCATTCTGGTAGCTTTATTTTTGAACAGTTGTTGATGTGGCAAACCCTTGTTAAATCCCATGATTTGAAGGAATGTAGCTGAGACCTGACAAGGGCTGGCAGGTTTATAAAGTGTCTAATATTCTTGCCTATGTAAACACAGGTTTCATAATAGGGGGTGGGGAATCAGCCTTATTGTTTGCTGGCGCATGATGTCATGAGCTGTGAGCCCTTAATGATGAAATAAATTGATTTCACAATAGGTACTAGGTACATTTAGTTGGTTACATTCAGATCCCCTGGCAGGAGAGAGCAGACAGCTGGGTAGAAGGAACAGTCAAGAGCTGGTAAGTAACCCCAAGGTGTACATTCCCTTTCATATTCCCCTAATCTAGTCCACCCTTTCCTTCAATCCTTTTTGAAATGTTTTGGGAATCAGATGTTTGCCCATTCCCTTTGCTGAAGGGGATTAGATGTTTAAGTTATATTAACTGTGCTGTTCTGCTATCCACAGGATTTTTAAACACACAACATGTTTCGCTTGAGTTGGTTGGCATTTTCTCACAGGCCAACCAACTCCACTGAAACATTTTGTGTGTTTAAATAACCTGTGGATAGTGGGACGGCACAGTTAATATAACTTAAACATCTGAAGATCCTAAGTGTGTTTTTTGGATAATGGGGTGAAAAAGAAGGTAATATCAAGGTACTTCCTGTAAACCTAGAGAGCACTGTTTGGTTCTTGGACAGTCTGGGAATCTTTTACATTGTTTCCTGAGTGCCATAATTAGTTGGACAAACACAAGCAATTAATTCTTCAAGAAATTATGAAAATTTAAGTTTGTAGTTTTCTATAGTGTGACCATTACAGTAAGCTCTTTTCAGCACTTACGGAAAGAGTTTTAAAAGGGGCAATTCAAGTTATATATTAATGCATTCATTGGGATGTGAGTTTAGACTGTGGGTTGAAGGGGACCTGTGAATTTAGTGTGTGATTTGAAGGGGACCTGGTTATCTGGAATAATGCAGTGTTTTATCTTTGAGAGAAGAAGTTTGAGAGGGTGGACAGGGTGGGAGCTCCACAGACTGCGACAAATTCTGGAAACCAAAATAATTGATATCAGTTTGCCAACATTCCTGTAGCGGTTGTTGTAATTTTTTAAATACTGAATTAATTGCACGCAGGAAGAAAAAGACAAAGAATTAGCAGCCAAAGGGAAAATATTTCATCCAGCTTGAGCGGAACAACCAACTCTAATTGGCCCCATTTGCCAGAGTCTCTCCCAACAAGTGTGTTTCGGAGAACGAGCAGAGAGCTAGTTAGAAATAACAGTCAAGATGTCCATTTCCTTTCATATTCCCCTTATCTAGTCAACCCTTTCCCTCAATGCTTTCAGAAATGTTTTTGGAATCTGATATGTGCCTTAGCTGTTTGGGTCAGATTGTATCCACACATTTTTTTAAACAGATATAAAATGGTTCACTGGAGTATGTTGGCCAGTGAGAAAACACCTTTGAGTACTGACAAAGTTCCCTTCAAGGCCTAGGCAGCAGCCAACAGCTGTTGGTCTTGTCAATGCTTGTTTTTGTAGGTGGACAGAGTGACGGGCTTTGAGCTTGTGCCATTGGTGACAAAAACCCATCGCGTTTTGGATCAAATGTGTAGGCATTTCTGATTTCCATTAGGGCATATTCAGGGAATTCCATTTAAAGAATCCAGAGCCACATCCCACAGAGTCTAGAGGTGCCACTAATGATCTAAAGTTTGTTTTCTAATATTGGAAAAGGATTAAGGAGAATAGCAAAAGTACTCACTTGCACAATGACAGTCCCAGGCATGTACATTCACAGGTAAAATGAGAATGTCAAAACAAGTGCAGGCCTCATTGGTTAAGTGGCATCTTAGTTCTGCTACTGCTGTTGACAGAATGCAAGCAACAACTCAACAACACTTAGGAGATTGCTCAAGGTCTGACAATGGGCCAATAACATTTCACAAACTGTTTCACTGGAGTTTGTTGGCCTGTGAGAAAATGCCTCTGAGTCCTGACAAAGTTCCCTTTGCAAGTTTTCTGGATGGGGTAGCGTGACTGGCTTGGAGCATCAGCTTTTTGGATCAGACGTGTAGGCATTTCTGATTTCCATTATGGCATATTCAGAGAATTCCATTTAAAGGGTCCAGAGCCACCTCGTGGTAAAGATTCTAAAGTGTGTTTTCTGATATTGGGAAGGAAAAAGGAGAAAGGCAAAACAAGTAGCCAATTGCACAGTGATAGTCCCATGCATGTACCTTAATAGATAAAATGAGAATAACAAAACCCAGAAAAGTGCAGGCCTGATTAGTTAGGTGGCATCCTAGTTCTGCTACTGCTGTTGACAGAATGTAACACAAGACTTAGAGATTGCTTAAGTTCTGACAGCAGCAAGGTCACATTGGGCGGACAGTGTTCCATTGTTAGGTAGTTTTAAATGATGGCGTAATGCAAGTTACATTAATGGATACATTGATACAGAGCCAACACAAGGATCGGGAAGAGTTTATTCAGAAGGGGAAATGCAAGGTACACCAATAGTTGAAGGCCTGGGGGAAGAGGCCAGTTTGAAGGTTAATTTTAAATTTGTGAAAGTACGGTTTCAGTATGAACTTAATTCATACAACATTATAATATGTCCCCCTAACCCCAGTTTGCTTGGTATGGCAGCACTGGCTTGCAGGGTCTGAGCCTGTTATTTGATGCTGACATGAAGGTAGGAGGGGAACAGGAATAATAGTAATTTGAGGTGGATTCATTTTTCAGTGAGGTGTCGGAAGAGGACTTTAACGCAGGGGGAAATGCTTCCTGAGATTTTAGGAGATCATTCTGGTAGCTTTATTTTTGAACAGTTGTTGATGTGGCAAACCCTTGTTAAATCCCATGATTTGAAGGAATGTAGCTGAGACCTGACAAGGGCTGGCAGGTTTATAAAGTGTCTAATATTCTTGCCTATGTAAACACAGGTTTCATAATAGGGGGTGGGGAATCAGCCTTATTGTTTGCTGGCGCATGATGTCATGAGCTGTGAGCCCTTAATGATGAAATAAATTGATTTCACAATAGGTACTAGGTACATTTAGTTGGTTACATTCAGATCCCCTGGCAGGAGAGAGCAGACAGCTGGGTAGAAGGAACAGTCAAGAGCTGGTAAGTAACCCCAAGGTGTACATTCCCTTTCATATTCCCCTAATCTAGTCCACCCTTTCCTTCAATCCTTTTTGAAATGTTTTGGGAATCAGATGTTTGCCCATTCCCTTTGCTGAAGGGGATTAGATGTTTAAGTTATATTAACTGTGCTGTTCTGCTATCCACAGGATTTTTAAACACACAACATGTTTCGCTTGAGTTGGTTGGCATTTTCTCACAGGCCAACCAACTCCACTGAAACATTTTGTGTGTTTAAATAACCTGTGGATAGTGGGACGGCACAGTTAATCTAACTTAAACATCTGAAGATCCTAAGTGTGTTTTTTGGATAATGGGGTGAAAAAGAAGGTAATATCAAGGTACTTCCTGTAAACCTAGAGAGCACTGTTTGGTTCTTGGACAGTCTGGGAATCTTTTACATTGTTTCCTGAGTGCCATAATTAGTTGGACAAACACAAGCAATTAATTCTTCAAGAAATTATGAAAATTTAAGTTTGTAGTTTTCTATAGTGTGACCATTACAGTAAGCTCTTTTCAGCACTTACGGAAAGAGTTTTAAAAGGGGCAATTCAAGTTATATATTAATGCATTCATTGGGATGTGAGTTTAGACTGTGGGTTGAAGGGGACCTGTGAATTTAGTGTGTGATTTGAAGGGGACCTGGTTATCTGGAATAATGCAGTGTTTTATCTTTGAGAGAAGAAGTTTGAGAGGGTGGACAGGGTGGGAGCTCCACAGACTGCGACAAATTCTGGAAACCAAAATAATTGATATCAGTTTGCCAACATTCCTGTAGCGGTTGTTGTAATTTTTTAAATACTGAATTAATTGCACGCAGGAAGAAAAAGACAAAGAATTAGCAGCCAAAGGGAAAATATTTCATCCAGCTTGAGCGGAACAACCAACTCTAATTGGCCCCATTTGCCAGAGTCTCTCCCAACAAGTGTGTTTCGGAGAACGAGCAGAGAGCTAGTTAGAAATAACAGTCAAGATGTCCATTTCCTTTCATATTCCCCTTATCTAGTCAACCCTTTCCCTCAATGCTTTCAGAAATGTTTTTGGAATCTGATATGTGCCTTAGCTGTTTGGGTCAGATTGTATCCACACATTTTTTAAACAGATATAAAATGGTTCACTGGAGTATGTTGGCCAGTGAGAAAACACCTTTGAGTACTGACAAAGTTCCCTTCAAGGCCTAGGCAGCAGCCAACAGCTGTTGGTCTTGTCAATGCTTGTTTTTGTAGGTGGACAGAGTGACGGGCTTTGAGCTTGTGCCATTGGTGACAAAAACCCATCGCGTTTTGGATCAAATGTGTAGGCATTTCTGATTTCCATTAGGGCATATTCAGGGAATTCCATTTAAAGAATCCAGAGCCACATCCCACAGAGTCTAGAGGTGCCACTAATGATCTAAAGTTTGTTTTCTAATATTGGAAAAGGATTAAGGAGAATAGCAAAAGTACTCACTTGCACAATGACAGTCCCAGGCATGTACATTCACAGGTAAAATGAGAATGTCAAAACAAGTGCAGGCCTGATTGGTTAAGTGGCATCTTAGTTCTGCTACTGCTGTTGACAGAATGCAAGCAACAACTCAACAACACTTAGGAGATTGCTCAAGGTCTGACAATGGGCCAATAACATTTCATTGATAGGTAGCTTTGAGTGATGGAGTAATGCAAGTTACATTAAGGGATACATTGGCAAAGTGCCAACACAAGGATCGGGAAGCGTTTATTCAGAAGGAGGAATACAAGGTACACCAATATCTAAATTAATGAGGAAAGAGACACACCTGGAGCTTAATTCTAAATCAGAGAAAGGACAGTATCAATATGAACTCAATTCATACAGCATTCTAATGTGTCCCCCTATACCCAGTTTGCTTGGTTTGGCAGCACTGGCTAGCAGGGTCTGAGACTATTATTTGATGCTGACATGCAGGTAGGCAGGGTACAAGGATAATAGTGATTTGAGGTGGATGTAATTTTCAATGATGTCAGAAGAAGACTTTAATGCAGGGGAAAATGTTTTGGGAGACCTGACAAGGGTTGGTGTGCTTATACATTGTCTAATATTCTTGAACATGAAGTTGGGAATGGGTCGGTCAGTTGGGATGTGAGTTTAGTGTGTGGTTTGAAGGGGACCTGGACATCAAAACAGATGATCTCAGTTTGCCTAGATTCCTGTAGAGTTTATTGTAATTTATCCAATCCTGAATTAATTGCACACAGAAAGAAAAAGGAGCCAAAGAATTTGCGGCCAAAGGAAACATATTTCATCCAGCTTTAGTGCAGAAACCAACTCTGAATGACCCCACTTGCCAGGCTGGTGACTTCTACCCCTCATGGCTCTCACATTTCCCCTGTTCTCCCTAAACTTTATTGGCTGCCAGTGGCCAAACATATTCAATTCAAGGCCCTTTGTTTGGCTGAGTGAGGTTTCTATGGCCAGGGGGTGCAATATCTCATGATGAAATTCCCGCCTTCCATCCCGAGCTGAGCTCTGCGGTCTACTAACGCTTGTTTGCTGACCGTTCATCAGTCAGGTACACCCGAATTGGTGGCCCCTCTTTCTCAGTGGCTGCAGCAGTTCTCTGGAATTCCTTACCACTGTCTTTCAGAGCTATCCTATTCATCTGGCTTTTTGTAAAGCTCTGAAAACATTTCTTTTCTAGGCTATCTTCACTGTTCTGTAGGGAGCTCCAAGATGCCCTCGGGCAATTTTTGTGCTTTACAAAATCCATTCCATTCCATTCTATTCCCATGATCGTTGCGGTTCCTAGACCATATGCGTGGAAGCCAAAAGCCCCAGGGTATTTTTTCTAGAGTGTGCCTGATAAAAAGGGCCTGAAGCAAAGCAAAGCAAGACTCTAAGCAGACATGAGACCGGGCACAGGGTGCACAGGGTGCACAGGGTCCACAGGGTACCTCTTTTACCTTATATACCTTAACCCCAAACAGGGAGGGATAAGAAGGAGAGGAAGGTTTTTCAATCTTGGATTTTCTTCTTTCAAACTGGTTCAGGTCTGAGGGCCATGGGGGAACCCAGGCACAAGATGGGCACTTCTATGTGGGTATGTGAAATTTTATGTAGAAAGATGAGGAAAAGACGTGAAACAACTCACCTCAATGGGTTTTCTCTAGGGTCACAAGATTGGCAGTGGCCCCGGACACATGGGCTAACGTCCTTTTTTTAAAATCAAGAATGATGGCACCATTGAACATTATATTTTTTTAAATATTTAAAAGATGTTTTACATGTACACATGTCTGGGTGCTCATTTTACAATTCAGAAACATTTGAATTACTATAATGTGATCAGTATCCAAAGGCCTCCTTAACTTTAAGTTGGGTCCCACGCATACACTGGATGTCGGGGCTGCAACTGCTCTTTTCATGCTGTTGCAAGCATGAGGCACAGTTTAAGTCCTGGTGTAAAAGACCACAACTGAGCTCTTTAGAGCTTCCCTTGGTCCCATGCTAAACTCTGAGCCATGTAAAGGGAATGTAGCACCTGCCAGCAACGTGGAATTATCAGGTTCCTGGCATGCCCAGTCAGTCTGTCTCCAAGATAGCCTGGTTCATGCCTCTGATGGAAGATAAGGGTTGAGCCCTCAGAAAAGCATCAGGCTTGGCAGTGACAATAGGACTTTAAAGTAGGGGGACTTGGGGCTCTCCCTGGCATGTCAAAAGACAGACTGAACATTTAAAAACATTGCTCCAAACAGACCTGTGATGGCCACCTAACAATCAGGAATCGGTTGGGACATTTGAGACTCCTGTTATGTAGATTAAATGCATTACTACAGACTGAATCTATATCACAGACCAAACCTCTGATGCTCAGAGTCTGGAGAGACAGAACAAATCTTACATTATTGAAAATATGCATGACTTAAAAACAAATTCTGTAAGAATAAACTCAGCTATTTGCAACCATTAGTTGCAGCCACTTCCAAGCATAAGATAACCCCACTAGCCTGATGGATGGCAAATCATGACGCTAGCAACATTGTTAGCGGCAATATGCCCAAGCACTAAAACTTGTAGGATGTTCCAACTGATTGATATAGTCCATAGCGTTGCATCTTTAAATGCTAGCCCTACAACAAAGCATGTATTCTATTATTGAAGAGTAAGGGGTGAATGTTCAATGTTAACGGAAGACAGATTTAAAGTCAGTGTATTGTACAGTGGCCCAGAACAATCCATAATGAACTAAGTTCCATATTGTAAAACATGTTGATTTTAAAGCAAAAGGGAATTGCAATGATCAGAAACTTTTGTGAGTGAATTAGACTGGCATTGAGCAATATCCAAAGACATCATGTCACAAGGAAGAGCACATAATCTCAAACTCTTAAAACCGATCGGTTTCAGGTCACAATAGCTTTAATGGCTGCAGATCCTTAGACAACTAAGGACTTTACTTTCCCTTTTTATGTTTTTTCTCAATGAGGATACTTTTTTCTTTGGTCCAAAGTCCCTGTGTCCGTAAAAGGCAATCCTTACTAGATGTAGTTCATGTTTGTTCTTGCAGTTATTTTGTTCTTGATTTTGTTATTTACATTTTCTGCCTGTTATTTGGCCTGTAATTTTTACTTGTATTTTATATTGCCTTTTATATTGCAAAATCCAGCTGATTGGTAATGTTTGTTGCCCAGGACTGGTAGTTTTCGTGAACTGGTCCCTCTACTTCCTGTTTCTTTTATTATGTCCTCTTTTATTTTTGTTGGTTTGCAGCTTTGCAATTCTATGATGGTGGTCTAGTGATCAATGTGGCAGTCCCTGCCTTCAGCTGTCTGATCTGCCCTTTATGTGGCCATGTAATGATCCTCACCAGTACAAAAGGAAATTATGCAATTGTTTTTTTTTTTTTTTTATTACAAGCTGTTGAGTTTGGTTCTCATTTCTCATGTTCACTTTCATCTGTTTGTTTATTTTTATTTGGGATTTCCTCATCAATGTTTACTCTTATTTTGTACCTTGTACTTGGAGATTGCCTGGAGTCCACTTTCTTATTTTATTGGTTTATTTTTCCATATAGTTTTGATCATTTGACCTACTATTTCAATTTCTCACCATTTTATTTAACTTTTATTTATTTCCTTGTATCTGGGATTGCCTGGTCCTGATATTGTCCTATTTTCTTTCCTCGTACTTGGAGTTTGCCTGGACTCCTCCCTTCTAACCTGTTTTTATTACTTTGCAGTATGTTGCTCTTCTCCTTTCTCCTGGGCTGCAGCCTGTCCCATTATAAGACGGAAGTCTACTGAGCAAAGCCCCAGTCGTCCTTTTGTGCCCTTCAGTGATACACCCTCAATGGCACTACACATGTGTTTTGCCAGTGCACATACAACTACACAAGGAAATGATGCAGCTGACTGCTTTATTCTTGAGCTTCATGCTTATTTTTATTTTAGTTCCTGCGTTTTATTTGGCTCTCTGTTTGCTGTTTGATTTTTAGTTGATTTTTAATATTAATTTCTCATCGTCTGTTATTTTAGCTTGTATTTATTTCCTTGAATTTGGGAGTACATGGGCCCACATTTACCTGAATGTTTTTTCCTTGTACTTGGAGGGTGCTTGGACTCCACCCCTCCCCGTCACATTTTTATTGAGAGAAGAAATTGCTTCAGCTGGCTGCTTTATTTTGAAATATCTACCTATTTTACACTTGATTTGAATTTTTAAATTTTTTTTTTACCATTGGCTATTTGATTTTTTTGTTTGTTATTTCAACTGCTATTGCCTTGTATGTGGGGTTGCCTGGTCGCATCTTTTCCTTGTACTCATAATGAGGAATTGTCTCTTTTCAAGGCCTCCACCTGTTTTGCTCTAAATAATCCTCTTCTGCACTGCTTCTGTGACTAAACTTTGTTGCAGTTCCTACTTTTATTCTTTTTGAATTGCTGCTTTTGGAGTGGCTATTGAAGATATTCTGCATAATGCCAGCTTCTGTTGTCCTTCACAAATTACAAATTTCAGGCTTTACCACTAGTGAAATCTCCATTATTTTCTAGTTAAAAAAGTAATGACATTCCTTTATTCATTAAATGCTTCGTCAAGTACCAAGACATTGCCAGTAATATAGAGAGCTCCCAGTTTTCTTATTTTTCACACGTAGATGGAAATCACTGTTTCCTTTCAGCATTTATTTGTAAAACAAAAAACAGATAGAAGCAGAAATTCATATTTCTTGAGTATCTTTTCAGTTTGTCAATTATGCCTTACAAGCCAATGGCTGTGCAACGTAACACAGTGGAGAGGATAGCAAAGTCATACCCTACCTTTGAAATAGTTTAAGGGGCCACAGAGATGTTTATCACATCATCATGAGGATCAGGTATATGTTTATAAGGTGAAAATGTATCTTAGCTTGATGTGTAAGGATAAGGATACAAGAATTCAGCTCTATGAGCTTCCCAGTCCAGGCATCAAAGCACTACTTTTAATTTGAATACATGAGAAAATCAATAGTTGCAATTTATTTTTTTACAGAGAAAACATAAATGTGGATAAATATCAAATGACTACAAAATATGGATAAATATGGATGGAATACCACAAAACCGGGATCTTCTGTTACAAAGCTCCCTTTAAGACACTGCGTCTCGGCTTATGAGGTGCCTGGAAGACCTTGGTGTCTGGATGGCTCTTAACTGCCTTAAACTCAATGGCAATAAAATGGAGGTCATGGTTGTTGGCACGTCCAGTCCTCTGTCCTTTTGGACTCCTGATTTCTGGATTGTGTTTCTGGGCCCTTTTCCTTTGCCATCTCCTTCGGTTAAGAACTTAGGTGTGAGGTTTACACCCTCTATATCAATGGTAGAACAGATGGCCGCGGTCTGTAAGTCAGGCTACTTCAAACTGCGTGTCTTGCGGAAGGTTCTCCCCTTTATTCTGTCTCAATTGCATGTCCCTGTGGTAGTGGCCCTTGTTCGCAGCACGGCCGACTACTGCAACTCACTTTACTTTGGTCAGCTATGATACCTGATTAGTCGAATCCAGTTGCTCCAAAATGCAGCTGCCAGAGCTATCTTGTGACTTGCACCTCGAGCACACATCCACCGCTCTTAGACAACTTCATTGGCTTTCAATAGAGAAGCAGATTTTATTCAAGTCTCTGTGTATTGTCCATCGGGCCTTTTATAAACTGGGGTGGAATACTTACAGGAAAAAAGTGTTCACTATGTTCCTGCTCGGCCTCTCCGCTCCCAGTCTGCCCTTTTGCTGTCTGTTCCCCGCGACTGGGGGCTGTGCCTTCTCTGTGGCAGCTGAAAAGTCATGGAACAATCTCCCCTGGGCTCTTCGAGCAACTGCTGACACTCTGGTCTTTCGGCGATCTCTAAAAACCTTTCTGTTTTAGGTCTCCCTTCCGAATACTGTCTTACCTCTGCCTTTTAGCGCCAAGATGCTTTTGGGCATATGTGCGGTGTACAAACATATGTAACATAACATAACAAGTTGACAACCAGGTAGAATAGCCAGGTCATAGTCCTGGGAGACATACATCCTAGGATAGATGATCCAACAAAACAGCTTTAATTTTTGGAGGCAATTTTCAGTTTACCATAAAAAAGTACATTTAGAGTTAAGATGGGACTAGCAAACCTTCGAGACAGTTTGTGGGCAAATGCGGATACTAGCAAGCTAGCAAGCAATGGTGAAAGAGGATTAGGATATTTTGGTTCCAACATATTCTTAGAAAATTCCTATTAAATGCATTTCTATAGATATTACGACATATTGCTAGCCTTTGATGTCAAATCAATTAACACCAATTTATTTTCCCAACATCCTTCTTAGGCCACATGTTGCATGTGCTGTACAAAAACGCAGTGTGCTGGGAGCAATAGACTCATATTTAAGCAATCCCTGGTTACAGTAACCTTGAGGCCATTCACTGGATGTACAATATCTGAAGTATCTTATCTTACTGACACAATTACAGCTGACTGTGAATTATGTACAGAGGTACTAGGGTGCCCTTGCACTAGTATTCCCATAGGGGTAGTTGACTCCCCTCACCCTACGGAAGATTTGGGACCTTAGTACAGGTGATCAGATTGAACATGTATGGTTGTTGGACACAGGCAGGCTTCCCCTGCTCACATTTACATGTCAAAAGCAAGCTTTTCTAAATGAGAACCGTTCATAGATGATATGTCAAATGGAGATGAGAGGTGCAATATTAGGAACAACCAGATACAGTCCAGGGTTAGTACACAATAGACAGCATCCAGCTGCTGCAGAGACTCATCGCCTGCACTGCAATTAACACTACACTTGATTGGTCAGGAGCAAGAATAGAATGGTCACACATGTGTAGGTTCAATTGAAGGGATAACAATTTCTGTATAGTATTTCTTAAGCAAGGAAGAGTTATACAATGTTCAATCCAGTCTTCAAAGACAACCTCTTTAAGGCAGGTCTTTCTCTGGCTGACAAAATTGTAAAAAATAGAAACATTAGACTGACATTATTCTAAACCTTTGTTTGAGATTAATTGTGGTAAAAAGGGGGGTTTCTTCCAGGACTTTGAGTAAAATATCTCAACAACAGTACACAGTGGACTGTGCCATGCATAGATTGTGGTGGGTGGTCTATCTTCTGCACTGCGATGTAAACAAAAAAAGCAAAGGCTGAATCACTGGGCTAGCTCGTTCTGTTTGTATTCATTTTTAGTGGGCAGATTCATCATTCAAAATGGGTTTGCTATTGTTACTGCCACAAACCATGTAGAATGACACTGGAACACAGTATTCAGGTCAAAATGGATTTGCTATTGTTACTGCCACAAACCATGTAGAATCACACTGGCACACAGTATTCGGGTACAACTGGAATTCGTCCACCAATGCCTCACATTTCAAACCTGTCTCTTTCTCCTTCCACCCCACTAAACTCTACTTCCCTCCCTCCGTTTATTACAGAACCATGCGCTGGGAGTCAGCACAAAAAAAAAACAGAGGAGCTATGCAAGAACACTTTACAGTTACATAGCTAAAACATTTACCTTTAATATATAAACCTATCCACCAGTTACTAAATGACATGCATTTATGCAAATAAAGACATCAACCTTTTATTTGCCTTTGGCTATCGAAATATATCCAACTTACATTAGATTCTTGACATGCACTAATTATTAGACTTACAAACCATGAAAACAAGGTAGTAGGTGATTCATGTATGTACTATTGGAAATTGAAAAGGCAAGATTCATGGAATAAAGTGGAAACATTAAGCTTAGTAATTTCTTCTCAGACAAATCTGTCAGATACCTTACTGATTCTACAGAAAGAGAACCCAGAGTTTGATGCTTTGATGGAATATCCCGTAAAAAAACTAAAAAAACTATGAACTGATTATTTTAAGGCACTCTACTGCTGGGAGACCTTTCATCAAGATGTATTCCAGGAAAAGCACTAACGAAAAAAATAAGCATTGCAAACCCTATTGACCTGAGAGCATGAGGCCTCAGGAAAAGCCATTTTATCTGTAATAGAGAAAATCATATTAAATAATTTGCCTTAGAGTTGCATAGCCGCATACAAGTCTTCTAGATCGACCCTACCAGTTGCTGACAGCTAAACGTCCAGAGAAAAAAACAGATCTTGCTGGAGGACTGTTTTATAAAAACAACAAATAAGAGGGCAATATTTAATTATATTAACATTGTATACTTTCTCTTAATTCTATAATGCGTCTTTCTAATGATCACCTCCAGTACATGTCATAGAATAAAAGGAATGTTACTTGTTTTACTGGAAAAAAATATTATCAAAACATAGACCAACCATATCTAATATTTAAAAAAAAAACAATTAAAAATAAATGAATCCAGATTTTCTGACCCTATTTTGACAACTTTCCATACTGGCCATACATATATGTTCTTACATATGTCGTTACTATTGTAAGGTTAGTAAAGGTGTGAAGAAGGGAAACATAAAAGTTATGGAGGAAAATGATGTGCCCAGTGGTTAGAGGAGTTTGGTGTAAAGAGGTGTATGGGGATGGACCTCTTATTAAGGCAAAACTCATAAATCTCAGAAAAAGGAAAGTCAAACATGTTGCTCATTTGTCAGGGAATCGCAAATATTGATTGGCAATTTGCACTGCTGACTCGTTCATAGATTGATAGTCTAGTCCACTCTTTATAAATGCCCCTATGAAAAAGCAGAAGGGGACAAGTTGCCCTAGTGAGGATTCCAGGTAGCCCCAGTGAGGATTCCGGGCTTGCATTTTATCAAAGCACATTTTGGCATAATAAGAATGACTTGTGTTCTTTATATTTGACAAATAGGTCTGATAACAGAGTTGAATGCTTGAATCACAAAGTAAATAATGCACACTTGGCGCTCATTTAACTTTTTGCAACATTTGTGACATGAACATATATACTAGTTCAGACAGCCATAGTATTTGAATGTGAGGGTGAAATGAAAGCAACATCAGTTCATTAGGGTTTGTGGGTCGTCCAACATGTGCTGATTTTTAGCTAGGTCTCAAGGTAAAAATGGATGGGCACATGCTCAGTTAGAAATGTAGACTTTCTAAGAGAAATATATCAGGATGAAAAACATGCATGTGTAACATGAGCACCACTGCCATGGCCTAACACTTGCATACACGTAAACGTCATGTGAAAGATCACAGTAAAACAAAAAATGCACCATACACCGGAAACAGTAATTATCCCTCCTCTCTCATGTGCAAATAAATATAATGTCAACCCAGAGCACACAGAAAAAAGTGACGTTCTAATATAAACCCACCACAACATAGTGTCTCCCAGAGTAGTAATTACATTTCTACCCCTTGAATAATGAACCTCAATAACACGTGAAACATTATGAAATGAAAACATTAACAGATGAATGGACTTGGGTAACATAGAAAAAGCGTAAGCGTATAAACACACGCATACACCTGTGAACATCAACACAACATGCAGCGACCTAAGCACATGCAAATTAAAGGCTTGGTGCTCTAATATGCTAACATCAGGTGGTTATTGAGGATGATGCATTCTAAGGGGCAATAGCACTGGGCAGTTGTGGTGAAAAACCTGCAAGTTAGGTGAGAAATCTGCACTGGAATCGAGTGGCAAGACAAGAGAAGTTGTACCAGAACTGGCAAACTACATCTTCCCAATAGTTGAACCAGAACTGGTAAAGTATCCCTCTGCCTTGACTGGGATGATGAAATCACTAGCCTTAATTAACTGTGACCAGAATATCTGGATATCTCTTATCATCGGAAAAGTCTACAATGAGGCCCATTGAAAAAGTATTTCATGGTCTAGGTGGTAGTGGCGGTAGGAATAGCAAAAAGCCAAGTGACTTGGTCCTGTCTGACACACAATTCAAAGGAGTCGCATAGCTCACTATGTCAGAACACATGATTCTCCCTGAAAGCTCTATGATGAATATCTTCCACCTGTAAATATCAGAACCCATAAGGCTAACCACCTCATAGTTCTCGCTTGGGTTCTTATACCTCCCATTACCACATTTCTCATTGATATCTTAATGGAGTGACTTTCACTCAAAGCTGACGTACTCCACAAAGTGCCCAGAAGGTATCATTGGCTCTATCTCCATCTGTTCGAATTTCAGACTGCCCTGAAATCGATGTGTTAAGGAGTCCAATATAGCATTCTGTTTTCCCGGCGTGTGTGTAAATGGTCTTCTCAAATGCTTGGATTCTAATGTTTTGGCAGAATATAGATTCCGGAATCAATAAAGATGGTCACATGATGCAAATTTCCTAGAGGATGGTATCTTCATTCCTGAAATGCAGCCTTGGTCAGGAGCTACTTATCCAACATGATGTAATTAACCTCTGCTGCAGTTTGCATTTCAACAAAAAGCAGCAGCATGCAAACAGCTTCATTATTGTGTATCTTCGAGGGAGCATCCTGTACACCCAAAGTAGAGGCATCGGATTAGACTAAAAATGGTTGTTGATTACAGTATTAGTCCAGAACAGAATTGTTACTTCAGCAATTCTAATGGGGGATTCCCTTTGCCAGACCAACAAAACATCAGACCTTTTTCCAAATCCTGATTATGGATAATTGTAGTCTTGAAGTCTTGATGAACTATCGATTGAAGTTGGCAAATACAAAAAACATTGTATATCTTGCACACTCATCACAGATGACCAATCAATGCCTGACTTGGCCTTCCGTTCATCCATTTGCACTTGTAACAAAAAAAAGAACACAAACAGTCCTCTACCCTAGCATGAAACAGACATTTGCTGATGCAAGAGAGAACACAAGGGTGTGAGTTTTGCAAGAGAGGAGATGAGGTGGAGGAGAAACTCCTAGAGTGGAAGGAGAGGATATGGAACAAGAAAAACACTTAGCTGAGAGTTGGAGAGGAGGAACACCTAAAGAAAAGTTGAAGAGATGACAGAAGGGGTAGAGGAAGAAATGAAATCATGGAAGAGAGAACTGGAGTGAGGAAGCCAGGAAGCCAGGAGAAGGGACGGAGGAAAAGGTAAAGCTTTTTACGATCTAGGGAAGAAAGGTGCCTCTAAGCTGGTGAAAATGGAGGCAGACCAAGGAACAGGAAATTGCCAGAATCTAGGGAAGAAAGGTGTCTCTAAGCTGGTGAAAATGGAGGCAGACCAAGGAGCAGCAAGTTGACAACAAGAGGAAAGAGGTGACGTAGTGTACCCCAAGAGAATGTCCATTAAAGTCTTCAGTGAAGGGGGAAGTTGAACTTAATGGATTCTAGCTGTTTCTTCTGTGTGTAATTCCAGACCCCGTCAAACGATGCAAAGGTACTGAGATGGCATTAGCTGGTATGAGAATCCAGAAGGGCCACTGTTCATTTGGCATAAGATAATAAAGACCTGGACCAAAGAAGTTTGGCTAAAGACTATAATGAAGGCCCAAAAACTAAGCATGGCTGTTTACCAATCAAGGTGAAGCCCCTGACCCAGAAAGAGACAGAAGCACTGACAACCCTGTTACTAAAGTGCCAAATTAGAAAATATGGGTACATGTTGCTGAATATGCACCACAGACATTCCAAGTTTATAGAACCTTATAGAAGTTATGAGTAGTCTGTTAACACTTCAGCCTTCACAGGAATTAAATTTCACAGAGGAATATGGTAAACTAATCTTTTCGTATAGCCAAGCATGAACATAAAAACAAGCAGCAAAGCAAGTAACTGCCAAGCCTGAAAAGCACATTAATTCAGCTGTAGAATAGTTCTGATGAAAAATGTGCATATCAATAAGGCACTTCCTTTACCAATAAACATAACTGTCTGAAAGATAGGAAATTGGAATGCAACTTAATTTAAGGTAGGTAGCTAGTCTTTGTTAACACCCCTACAAATACCTTTGGAATGTGAAATATAAGTTCAATAAAGTAACCCTGCTCCAAACAAAAATGTGTACTGCGGTTTCACATTTGAAGCAGCAGGACCAAAGTAAAACCTGCAAGTGAGCTTAGAAATCTGCTGTGGAGTCAGTGTGGCACGACACAGCAGGTCTTATGTCTTTGGATGACTCCAGCAAAGTGCCAGTTACTCCATGGCACATTATGACATGAACAAAAAGGCCACAGCATTATGTGGCAGTTTCTTCTCTTTTCTCTTCCACTGAGAGTGAAAAGGACGAGTCAAGTGGACTTGTGAAATGCCTGGCACTGCATCCACAGCGCTTCCTTTTGAGGCACACACGGATGTGCTCTCACCTTCATCTGGGCTTCATGCACACTTTATGGCCCTGGACTTTAGAGCATAGGCCCAGAATCTTTTGGGTTTTAAGAGCCACTGAAGAATGTGACAGGAAACCAGATTATAAAATACCTAAAACTTACCCGATTGAGCTACTATAAGCAGCAGTACTTCTGCAGCCATTTTCCCGTCAGCTCACCCTTCAGAATCATGTGGCAAGCAAGAATAGTCATACCGGAAATGGCAAACCAGCACTCCCACTTGATTGGGATGAAGTCACTAGCCTTAATTAACTGTGACCAGTAAATCTGGATATCCCATATCATCGGAACAGTATGCTATAAGGCCCATTGAAAAAAGTATTTCATGGTCTAGTGGCGGTAGAGGTAGCAAAACGCCAAGTGTATTTGTCCTGTCTGACTTTGCCCTCACTCAAACTTTACAGGGATCACATAGCTCACTATGTCAAAACTGATGGTTTTTCAATGCTCACTTTGCATGTGGTCTAAAGTCTCAACGTACAGGGGATGGCCAGCCAAATAGAAAGTTATCATGTTCCCTGAAATGTTTCTGATGCGTATCTTCCACCTGCAAATATGTGAACCCATAAGGCTAACCACCTCAAAGTTGTCGCTTGGGTTCTCATACCTCCCATTCCCACATTTCTCATTGCAGCCTTAATGGAGTGACTTTCACCCTAAATTGACTTAGTCCACACATTGCCCAGAAGGTATCATTGGTTCTAACTCCATCTGCTCGACTTTCAGACTGACCTGAAAATGATGTGATAAGGAGTACACAATGGCATTCTGTCTGCCCGGCGTGTGCGTAAATGGACTAGTCAAATGCGTGGAGGCTAATGTTTTGTCAGAATACATATTCCAGAAATCAGTAAAGATGGTCACAAGATGCAAAGTTCCTAGAAGATAGTGGGCCTCATTAGGAGTGATGCGGTAAGAGGTTAACGGCGCCGGATGAAGGTGCCGGCACCGTTAACCCCATACCGCCTCATTACGGGGTCCCCTCACGGGACCCGCTCTGGACGTCTGGTCAGACCAGACGTCCTTTGCGGGTCCCGCGAGGGGACCAGCATGCTAACAACAGGCCCGTCATTAACGGGCCTGTTGTTAGCATGCTCCCCATTCCCATTGAGCCCTATGGGGCTCAAATGGGAATGGCCCGGGTATGGGGTCCCTGAATGGGGAAATGCCGGACCCTCCAAAGTCGGAATGGCCTGGTATTTCCCCATTCAGAGACCACGGACCCTGGCCCGAGTTTAGAGGCAGCCATGCCAGTATTAAGGGCATGGCTGCCTCCAAACTCGTAATGAGGCCCAGTGTCTCCATTCCTGAAATGCAGCCTTAGTCAGGAGCTACTTGTCCAACATGAGGTAATTAACCTCTGCTACAGTTTGCATTTCAACAAAAAGCAGCAGCATGCAAACAACTTCATTGCTGTGTATCTTTGAGAGAGCATCCTGTACACCCAAAGTAGAGGCATCGGATTAGACTAAAATGGTTGCTGATTACACTATTGGTCCAGAATAGAATCGTTACTTCATGAATGCAAATGGGAGATCCCCTTTGCCAGACCAACAAAAGTTGAGACCTTTTTCAAAATCCTGATTATGGACAAGCGCAGTCTTGAAGTCCTAATGAACTATCGATTGAAGTTGGCAAATGCAAAAAACATGTATCTTGCACACTCGCCACAGAAGACCAATCAGTGCCTGACTTAGCCTTCCATTCATCCATTTGCACTTGTGACAAAGAAATCCACAAATATTCCACTACCCTTGCATGAAAGTGACATCTGCTGATGTAAGGGAGAAAGCAAAGGTGTGAGTTTTGCAAGAGGAGAGGATTTGGAGGAGAAACTCCTAGTGGAAGGAGAGGATATGGAACAAGAAAAACACTTAGATGAATGTTGGAGTGGAGTAACACCTAAAGAGAGTTTGATGAGATGGCAAAAGGGGTAGAGGAAGAAATAAAGGCATAGAATAGAGAACTGGAGGGAGGAAACCAGGAAGAGAAATGGAGGGAGGAAAAAGTAGAGCTTTTTACGATCTAGAGAAAAAAGGTGCCTCTACGCTCTTGAAAATGGAGGCAGAGCAAGGAACAGTAAATTGACAATAAGAGGAAAATGGTGGCATAGTGTACCCCAAGAGAATGCCCATTAAAGTCTTCACCAAATGGGTAGTTGAATTTCATGGTCCAGACCCCCATCAAACGATGCAAGGGTACTGAGATTGCGTTACCCGCTATGAGAATCCAGAAGGGCCACTGTTCATTCTGTATCAGCGAATAAAGACCTGGACCAAGAAAGGTTGGCTAAGGACTATAATGAAGTCCCAGAGACTATCCATAACTGATTACCAATCAGGGTGAATCCACTGAACCAGAAAGAGCCAGAAGCACTTACAGCCCTGTTGCTAAAATTGCCAAATTAGAGAACACTGGTAAATGTTGCTGACTCTGCACTGCGGACAACCCAAGAATGTAGAAAGTTGAAAATAAAGTTTTGAGTAGTCTGTTAATACGTCAGCCGTCACAGGATACCAATTCCACATGGGAATATGGTAGACTAGTCTTGTTGTATTGCCAAGCAGGAATGTTAAAACAAGCAGCTAAGCTGGTATCTGCCATGCCTGAAGACCTCCTTATTTCAACTGTAGCATAGTTACAATGAAATAATGTGCATCTCAAGAAGACACTGCCTTCACCAATAAACATACGTGTCCGAAAGGTAGGAAATCAGAACTGAACTTCATTTATGGTAAGCAGTTTAGTGTTTGTTAACACCTGTGTACAAAGGCATTTGGAATGTCAAATATAAGTTTAATAAAGTACCCCTGTGCCAAACAAAAATGTGTACTGTCGTTTTTCCCAACCTCGGGAGTTACCTTGTCGTTATGGTTGGGCTTCACTGCGGTTTCATTTTTGAAGCAGCAGGGCCAAAGACTCCCTCTTAGTAACACTTAGAAGGATTTGCTTTAAAAATTAGCTGGTTATGGGAGGACTGACGCTTTCCCATAATTCTCTGTACTCTTGCTACTGCCAATGGATTGAGCTTGCTTAGTTGGCAATATCTAAGGGAAATATTTTTTACAATGTATGCTTTTCCGAGATCTAAAGAAGTGGCTGATGAAAAAATCTTTGAATACTTAACAAATGTTTTCCCTTCAAGAGCCTTAATGATTCTGAAAAGCCTCTAAGCAAGTACCCATCTGCAATCCTGGATCGTCTACCAAACTACGTAAAGGCAATGTCCTCCTGTGAGGACATTGTTCACTGTGTGTTGCCGATGGGCTTTTGTTTAGCTGCTCCTTCCTGTACGCTGAGGATGTAGTAATTTCTTTGTCTTGCCCAGCTTTCTCATTTAGCTATCTCAATGTTGTATGATTACCTAATTACAATTTCTGCATTCCTAAGGAAATCTTTAGCACTATGTTTAGGGGTTGGGGATATGATTTGTGTATGCTTTTCCCAGATCTAAAGAAGGGGCTGATGAAAGAAACCTTGAATACTTTACAAATCTTTTCCCTTCAAGAGCCTTAATGATTCTGAAAAAACTATAGTCTATCACCTATCTGCAATCCTTTATCCTCTACCAGACTACTTAAAGGCAATTTCCTCCTGTGAGGACATTATTCCCTGTTTGTAGCTAATCGGCTTTTGTTTAGCTGCTCCTTCCTGTACCCTGATGATGTAGTAATTTCCTTTTCTACAGCTATGCCTCAGTGGCCAGCTGCTCTGTTGCTAACAAACGTAGCTTCCAGCTTTGAACGTTTCCCACAAGCCCTGCTTTCTCATTTAGTTATCTCAATGGTGTATAATTACCTAATTATAATTTCTGCATCCCATAGGACTTATTTAATAATTATTTAGCGCTATGTTTAGGGTGTGGGGATATGATTTGTGTCAAGACATTCCTCGTAATGGTGCATGGTGGCAATGAACGTGTAGGAGGGTAAATAAAAATATGGCAGGAATCTGGGGAATTATTTGAATACATGAAGTCATGTGAACAAAGCCCAAGCGTTTTCAATCCGAGCAGACATTGGATAGGGAAAACCCACCTAGCCCCGGGAGCTCCCTTGCCCAAGCATGCGCAGGAGGACTGCTGAAATATCGCTTTGAGCAGCTCTTGGGAATAATTAGTGAAGGCCACTAGGCCCTCCATCCAGGATCCAGCGAGTTTGGACTAGACAAGACAATGGGTTCTTATTCATTCCTAGAAACACATCATGGGGTGGTGGCTCAATGACCATCATCCAAAGAGGTGGATGCTGGAAATTTTTAGACCATAGAGACTGACCCGGAACACCTCCTGATGAGATTTTAGATCCACTGTTCAAGCACTGGTCCTATCCCACCTGGATGGGTGCAATTCCCACCTTGAAGGTCTCCCATAATCCTCACTTGTGCCCCGGATAAGGATACAACACACAGCCATATGACTCATCAAGGGTCTACGCAGATACAACCACATAACCCGGCTCTCATCGACCTTCACTGGCACCCACTGCACGCACAAATAACCTTCAAGTCTTGCTGTAACATCTATAAGGCATTTTCCCTAAAGTCACCCAGCTACTTTGCAGAGAAACTCAGAGTCGCCGGTGGACAGCACACCACCAGAAGCCAGGACACATGCAGACTTGAAATCTGCCACTACAAAAATGAAAAGTACCAGAAAAGAAGTCTTCTCTGTCTGCACCCCAGGACCATGGAACCTGCTCCCCATCAGCATGAGACTTGCCTCAATGCTCCTACAATTCAGAAAATAATTCAAGACCCACCTATTCAAGAAATCACTCTGCCTCAACACCTAGGCCATCACATGGCCCCTCGCGCCACCTGACTCATTAGATGTCGCCCGCCCCTCTCCTCCCTGCCACCCGGTACATCTATAGCCCACCACTGGTGCCCTCATTATTCCAGCCCCCACCCCTGTGTATCTGTTCTGTTGTTACCTCTGAAAAGCATGCTATTATGCATTTGTACTGCTGTATACCTCTGTAAATTGTTACTTTGTATCTGTATTGTTGTATAACTCTGTAAAGTGGCCATTGCTTCTTGAAGCTAGGTCCATGCTCAATAAATACCCTGATCATTATAATGATACTGAGAGGGATCCTGATAGAAACTGAGGACGAGTAAAGAGATAAACAATAAGAGTAATTGTGACATATTGCGGGAGGGGTTAGATCAACCGGAAGTGATGCATAATGAAAGGGGCCAGACCATGTGGGGATGTAAGTGAAAGGGTGGGTTGGAGGTGGGTTGGGTTAGTTTGGCTGGCGGTCTGGATGGTATTCATTTTGCAAACTCTAACTAAATGTCTTGCTTTGTCCATTCTCTATCAGATTAAGTTTCTCATTTGTTTTTTTGTGTTGACACATTTGTGGTAGAAACGGAAATACTGAGTAACAGTAACATGCCTTCACTGGACAGTTTTGCCACACTCATTGGGTTTGCGATCACATTCATGATCATTCTTGAACTGTGACCTGCATCTTCATCAATGATAATAAAGATGCCTAAAGGCATGGCACAGCGACTATGTGCTAGTATGTGATCATGCGCCACTAATCAGTATAGAAAGAACTTTTAATCCTTGGACTTCAATTACACCAGCATGTTGTTAGGAGCAGGGAATGAGACACAGACACAGAGGATTCATGGTGGTTGTAATGGACTTTTATTGAAATGAAAAAGGGGTTGGATAATCCCTCACTGTCCTTAATCTAGGAGGCCTTTCCCTACCTCAACCAAAACTAAGGGTCTGTCAAGTGTCAGGATGTCCAAAACAAAAATGTACTGTGTCCGAAATCCTATCCTAGACGTCACATTCTAAAACTACCCCTAAGGTGTACAAGGGGTATTGCCTTTTGTTAAAAGAGTGCACAAATGTTAAAGTTCAACAAAAGTTTCCAATGATCAATGTTCACTGTTCCAAAGGAGATGGATGACACCCTTCCCCAGGATTCCCGCCACCAAAGCAAAAGTTCAAACAATATCCAAGTTCTAATGATCAAGAGGATAACTCCCTCCTTGTGTTGCAACTCACTCCAAGGGAAATTACTCCCTTACCCAGGATTCCACACTCAATGCAACTCCAGATAACACAACTTGGGTGCAGGTCCCAGACCAGCTAAACATCTGCTATACTCCACTGCCAGGTCCTCCTTTACAATTTCCCATGGGTGGGTCCTCTTTTACAATTTCCCATGGGTGTGAATCCCCCATCTTCAACTGGTATACTCTGCTGCCAGGACTTTACAATGCAATTTCTCGTCTCACTCAAACACCTGATACACTCCCATGCCAGGCCCTTTTACAATTTCTTTTGGGTGTGAATCCCAGAACCTCTCTTCACATGGTATACTCTCCTGCCAGTACTTTACAATTCAATCTCTCTCTCTCATTCAGCACAAGGGATCATGGGTCTTCATGTGATTATTTTATGGCAAAGTACTGTGATGATGGAGATGGCACTGAGCCCAATGACGATTACTTGTTCCCCCACATTTGGCAACCAGTTCTCTCTTTCAGGGTCCCTTTGCCTACTTCTCCCCCCTAGACACAGTGACAATTTCTGAATTATTTCAAACAACTTGCAATCTTTCGGGTACTTGCTTCAGTGTTCACTGGCCTCGAGTGGCTTTCCCCAGTCAGCGGGATTGAGCGTTCTTGCTCCTTGCATTGGAAAAATCTATCGCGCATCCAGACCACAGAAATACATCCTTAAACTTTTCATTGTTTCCACACTGCAAAGTGTTCAATGAAACAGGGGCCTGTTGGGATGCCTTATAATCTCTTTAAAAAGAATGGTGCTTGCCCAAAGAAACTCAGTATTTGGTTAATGGAGTACTGATGGCTGTTCCGACTGCAAAGTACACCCAATGCTTGGTGAATGGTCCATCCTTTGAGCATTTAAACATATCTCCATTCTCATAAAATGTCTTACTACCTTGAAGGACTCACTTTGGCATTTCCTTGTGGACCCTTGCATATTCATGACAAGTCCTAACTTAACAATTAAAAGAGATGCTTCTGACTACTTTAAGCAGTGGCCATGTTTGAGTACAACACATTGTGATGCTCTTCAAAATATCCATTCTTTGTCTCTTGACTTCGATATTGAAGTATCTCTGCAGGTCTGGGAACACCCTTAGTGTTCCTTACATGGCCCTTTCCCTTTGGATGCTTCAGGAAACCACTCAAAATACTTGCTTCAACATAACATGCCAAATGGATATGATGTTACTAATTATAATTTTTTTTACTAGCACTTACAAATGGAAGCGTCAACAGGTTTAATAGAGATGCCACAGCATCTGCACTTCCCTGGCGTCTTTACTATTTAGCAACGTGCTCATGCTCTGCTCCATGCCTATGAATGTGAGTGATGGGAAAGTATCATTTATCACCTTTTGCGACATTGGGCACCATCGGTTTGGAATCATTGATGCCTTCATCAGTATTCACAAAAAAAACGCACTCTCAATTGACAGCTTAGGACCTGTAATGAATTTCTGTTCAAAACATGGTGTACTACATCATAGAACACTTTGCAGCTTTTCATTGATGTGTATATGCATGTATGTAGTCTAGAAGTGTGCCCTAATAGAACTTGAGATTGACTTGTATGCCCTAGCAGAAGAACACTAGTTAAAGTGAAAGTACCATTTGGTTAAGGAGTGGAGTGCTTTGTGCTAATTTTAAAAGTAAATTAGAAGCCTGTTCAACTCTGTTTAGAAGATGTCAGTGTGCACGCAAGTGAAAGAAGGTGCGTGTAATTGCAGAAACACTAAAAATATAATAAGAAATCTTCATGAAGGCATAGTAGTTTGTGAAGGTTCACCTACTGAGATAGCATCTGATTCTGGCGGTGTGGAAGCACATACCAGCATTAGCGAGCCAGACTGATTTAGGAGAAGATGTGCAAAGTGCAAAGTGGCATTATGCAGAAGGAGTGTTTTGTTTGTTTATGTCTCTGCTCAGTGCTCTGCCCACCTAGAAAACAGACTTTTTCGCATCCACGGTAGTGCAAAGCTGTTATAGTGAGTGGAGCTGGCACTAACTGTTATGCACAGCCTAATCCTAGCGATTGTTTGAAGTTTAGGAAGCAGCTGTTTTAATGTTAAATTACAAATGCACATTCATTCAAAAGAAAAAACAGTTAAAAATCTACTAACTGAAAACTCTTAAGTGTAGCAAGAATAAAACTAATTATTTCATAACCAGAATTGATTTGTTAAGATAGGTAATTTAACTATAAATAAACCAGAGCCTGTTGCGCTAACATTTTTAACTAGAGATTCATAAGCAAATCTGCACCAAGAAGTCTTTCAAGGTGCACAGTTCCTTCAGCAGCACAGGTTCTAAATAATCAGTCTACTAGGAATCAGTCAAGGATTAGGGAGGTCTGAACCTTTGACCAAGAAGTATCTTTCTATAAAGAGTCAAGAAAAGATTTAAAGAAGTTTCAGTTCTGATAGGTTTTCTAAGAGGAAGGAAATAAATCAGTTTATAGTGAAGAGAAGTGTTCTTTAAGCAACCCCTGGGCATCTAGCAGGGGTTTTTAGGTATGTAAGAGCAGGAAGGGGGGAGTCATTTGGGAAGCAGGAGTTAGGGAGCAATTTAAATAATGAGATGTCCTTCTCATTGCAGATCTCAAGTGTACTTCAGCTGTAGAAGATATGGACCAGGTTTATTTTGTCCCATTCCCCTTTCCCTTTGGGGTTACAAGTGCATTGTCTGTTTATACTAAGACAGTTTTCTGAACACTTAGAGGGTTTATGAGGCCAGCGGTTTCTGCAGTTGCTTCAGGATCTTGACAGAATGAAAGGCCTACAGTAAATATTACTGCCTGAGCTGCTGTCATGTACCTGGCAGAAATTATTGCAGTTACCTTGGGGGTTCTGTTAAGAGAATTAAGGTGTAGTTGAGTGAGTCCCGTAGAGAGAACAAGATCCTCATGTTAAAGGTTGGAGGAGTTAAGTTTACAGCTCTAGGAGAAGGTGGTAGGAAAACATTTTTCTTTTAATGAGTCACCTGAGTTATAGCCGAAAGTGAAGATTGTAGGAACCATTGATGGAGTAGGGTGTAGTGTTGGGGAAGGAGAGGCTAGAATCCTTAAATATGTAGGCCTTGGTCATCCTGCAAGGAGACTTGCAGCTCCAGTGAGTTTTAGAGGTGATGCAAGGAGATTTTTAATATTTTGGACTCAAACACCTGATACACTCCCATGCCAGGCCCTTTTACAATTTCTTTTGGGTGTGAATCCCAGAACCTCTCTTCACATGGTATGCTCTCCTGCCAGTACTTTACAATTCAATCTCTCTCTCTCATTCAGCACAAGGGATCATGGGTCTTCATGCGATTATTTTATGGCAAAGTACTGTGATGATGAAGATGGCACTGAGCCCAATGACGATTACTTGTTCCCCCACATTTGGCAACCAGTTCTCTCTTTCAGGGTCCCTTTGCCTACTTCTCCCCCCTAGACACAGTGACAATTTCTGAATTATTTCAAACAACTTGCACACTTTCGGGTACTTGCTTCAGTGTTCACTGGCCTCGAGTGGCTTTCCCCAGTCAGCGGGATTGAGCGTTCTTGCTCCTTGCATTGGAAAAATCTGTCACGCATCCAGACCACAGAAATACATCCTTAAACTTTTCATTGTTTCCACACTGCAAAGTGTTCAATGAAACAGGGGCCTGTTGGGATGCCTTATAATCTCTTTAAAAAGAATGATGCTTGCCCAAAGAAACTCAGTATTTGGTTAATGGAGTACTGATGGCTGTTCCGACTGCAAAGTACACCCAATGCTTGGTGACTGGTCCATCCTTTGAGTATTTTTTTTTTTAAACTTTTATTTTTATTGGCAGAGGTTCACAGGGTACAAACATCGGGACAACAAGCATATGAAGCGAGTGGCTCGTAAAGCTGCTAGCGGGCCACTTTAACATCTTTACAGCAATGATTAGAATAATTTACAAACAAAGGAGGAGACAGGAGAACATCACAATGCATGGGTGGATGCCGGGGATGGACAAGATCTCGATGCGGCATCGGACTGATTGTTGAGGTATGTAGTGAATTCACTCCAAATGTTCTTGGGACGAGAACGGGCAGGCAGCGTAGCCAAATAGTCCTCCTCGCAGTTCCGTGACCATGTGAGCAGACCCAACCATCTCTGAGGGGTCGGAGGAGAGGAGCACCTCCAGTTCTGGAGTATACACTTCTTGGCGATCATGCAACTTATATCTAAAAACTTTTTCAGGCGTTTAGTTTCCTCGGTGCTCCAAACCCCGAATAAAACTGCCAGAGGATCGGGATCAATAGTGGTCTCAGTTACTGCACTGAGTGTGTTCATGACCCCTTCCCAGAAATCGGACAGCTTATGACAGGACCAGAACATATGAAGGTGATCAGCATCTGTGGCCCTGCAGCGCGGGCAGAGGCGCACCTCGGAGCGAGCAAACCCAGAAGTCCTGTGAGGTGTGTAGTATAGCCTGTTGAGGAGTTTATACTGCATGGCCCGAAAGCGGAAGTTGAAGGAGACTCTTTTGGTGTGGAGACACATGCTTTCCCACAACCCATCAGGTATCTCTAGACCCAACTCATCAGCCCATTTGTTACGCGCCCCAAGAACCGGAGCAGGGGAGGCATCCTGCAAGATGTGATACAGGGATGAGACAACGCCCCGTGCCCCGCCCGAGTTGGCAATGTACGCTAAGGCCGGGTCGTCTGGGGGTTCGTCTGGGAAGGAGGGCCACATAGTGCGGAACGCAGCGCGAAGCCTATAGTATTGAAGGGTCTCTAAGGGAGATCTAGTGTGACCCGGCCTCCAAGTCTGGGGATCTATAAATTTGCCCTCTGGATAGAAGTCAGACAATGCCCTATAACCCAAAGCTTCCCAGTGGCGGGTCAAGGCCACATCAAGCGTGGGTTCCAGCCCCGGGAAGGCCCAAACGGGCAGCCACTTGTAATACGGGGAAGTCCCAGCTGATGGGCTTAATATGTGCGACTAAGCGAACAAGGTCGCGGCTATGGGGTCAAAGGGGGAGTCCGGTGCATAGTGTCGGTGCAGCACTAGGGTCATCAGGTTAATACCCGAGGATGCCAGCCGTTCCAGCTTAACGTGAGGGCGCCCTGGGGCGCCGGGGTACCAGTGGGTGGCGTACTGGGCTTGAGCCGCGATCCAATATGTAGCAAGGTCAGGAGCAGCCATGCCCCCCCGTCTGTACGAGAGTGCCATGTCAGTCCACTTCTTGCGCACCGCACCAGAGTGCCAGAGGAACTGTGCGCAGAGCGTGTGAAGCTTAGTGAAGTATGCCTTCCCAGGCCATAGGGGCACGTTACTAAAGGTGTACAGGAGCTTGGGGAGGAGGATCATTTTGATCAGGGACAGTCGACCCGCGACGGACAACGGGAGAGTGCGCCATCGTGAAATTTTAGCCTCAACTGTCCGCGCTAACGAGGAGTAATTATCGGTGAGTAGGGTGGGTTTAGTGAGGGATACATGTACTCCCAGGTATTTAATACCGTTAGGGGCCCAGCGCAGAGGATATTCAGAAGTGGGGTGTGTGGTGGTTTTAGTGAGCGGGAAGATCTCAGACTTGGAGTAATTGATCGTAAAGCCGGAATGTGTACCGATGCGAGTGATGTCTCTCAATATGGGATTGAGGTGAGTTGTGGGATCTCTGATGTAAAGTAGGACATCGTCTGCATATAGGGATATGATTTCAGGCTCCTCTATCAATCTTATTCCCTTGCGAGAATGTCTTGAACGTACATAGTCCGCCATCGGTTCAATCGCTAGTGCGAAGAGAATCGGAGAGAAGGGGCAGCCCTGCCGGGTGCCTCTGAATAGCGTGAAGATCTCAGATGTAAGAGAGTTAACACGAACACGCGCCACATGGGATGTGTACAAAAGTCTAATGAACCCTATCATGTTGGGGCCAACACCCATTGTCTCAAGGACCAGCCACATGTATTTCCAAGCGACCATGTCAAAGGCTTTCTGGGCGTCCAACGTAACCGCTACAGCCTGGGCGTCTTGATCTATGCGGGACATGACATTAAACAGTCTCCTGATGTTGTGGGAGGTGGACCTGCCCGGGACAAAGCCCGCCTGATCCTCATGCACAAGGTGCGTCATGATTGGCAAGAAACGGTTGGCAATGATTTTAGCAAAGATCTTTGTGTCAAGGTTCATGAGAGAAAGGGGTCTGTATGACCCACACTCGTCTTCAGGCTTACCCGGTTTGAGCAACACCGTGATTACCGCTTCCCGCATGGAGGGGGGAAGGATGGAGGCTTGTAGTGCCTCGTTCCATACCTCGAACAAACGAGGGGCTAGGACAGCTATGTGCTCCTGATAGAAGTCGGCAGTAAGGCCGTCGGGGCCAGGCGCCTTGCCTTGCCTTTGGGCAAGTCCGAGATGGACGACACTATCTCGTCTAACGAGATCGGGGAGTCTAACTGGTCCCTAGTCTGTTGGGAAATTTCTGTGGTGGGGATTTGCCCGAGGAGGTCGCGCATATGCTGCTCGGAGTGCTCTGCGGGCTGGGAATAGAGGGAGCTACAAAACTCAGTGAATGTCTCTAGTTTTTTCGGGTCCGCCCACTGAGCATCACCATTACGATCTTTAATGGAGGAGATCTGTGTATGGCCCAATTCCCCCCTAACCAGGTTCGCGAGCGTTTTCCCAGGTCTGTCGCCCTCCCCATATCTCCTGGCGGCCTGGGGGCGGCTGAAATAACGGACTTCGGAGGTGGCCAGTGTATTATATACTTGGAGTTCGTCGGAGATCTGGGCAAGAATAGAGGGGTCAGAGCCGGTAGTGGCGCGTTGCTCAAGTTGTTTCAATTTGGTCTCAGATTGCCCCAGGGCAGTTCTAATGGCCTTCAGCACCCCGGCCTCCCGGGAGATGGATATGCCCCTTATATATACCTTGAAGGCCTCCCACCAAACCGCGGCGGTCGTATCATGGAGTGAGTTAAGTTCGAAGAACGACTCGATATCTGCTAGTATTTCGGCCTTAAACACGATGTCTTTTAGGGCCTCAGATTTAAAGCGCCAAGTGCTGACCGTTGGAACAGGAGTGCCCAGTCTCAGGGACAGTGTGATTGGAGCGTGGTCCGAGAGCGTGCGGGCCAAAATGCCCGCGCCCTCCACCGCGCCCATCACCCCACCGGAAACCAAAAACAGATCTATCCTGGACGAACTGTCATGCACAGATGAGTAGTAGGTGTATTCACGTTTCTGCGGGGTGAGAGTCCTCCAGGCGTCACAAATGTTTAGGGATTGCATATGGCCCCGTAACCTGCGCGCCGCGCGAGAGACTGCCCTAGGAATCGTGGATGTTCTGTCTAAGACGGTGTCCAATATAAGGTTTAGGTCTCCTCCCCATATAATGTGCACTCCCACAAAACCCAGGAGTATGGTGGCTATTGCGTCAAAGAATTCCGGTGAATCCACATTGGGGCAGTAGGTGTTGACAAGCAGGTATTCCCTATTGACTAGTGTGCAGTGTAGTATGACGTAGCGGCCCTCGGGGTCGATGTAGCTTTTATGAAGTCCAAACTTAATTGATTTATGGATAAGCGTGAGAACCCCCCTAGATTGCGTGGAGTAGGAAGTGAAAAATCTGGCGGGACCCCAAGATGGGGCAAGTGCCCTTGGTATCAGACCATTGGAGTGTGTCTCCTGCAGTAGCAGGATCCTAGAGTTATGCCTGTTGACATACGCCATGATCTTGCGGGCTTTGGTATGGTTGCTCAATCCCCGAACATTCCAGGACATTATGACAGTAGGCGTTTCAATTGTAGCCATATTCAGCCGAAATATTCATCCTCAGCGGACGTCCCAACCCAAGTGGCCGTGTGGGCTCCCGTGATTAAGACAGCGTGCGCGCTTGTGCCCCCTCAGTATGCGCCCCGCGAAACCTCGTGTGCCTTTTGAAAAAACAGCCCCCTTCCCACCCCCCACCCGCACCACTAACCGCAAATCAGCAGTGTACCCATCACCCACCCTTAGCCACCCAAAGATAGGCCAACCCCAACCTGGCCAGAACTTCCCAAGGGCCCAACGGGGGCCAACCCATTCCAGCAGAACAGAGAAGAACAGTGCAATCGCAATGGGGTGCGCCGTTGCCACGCACTAGCACGCTTAGAGCCAATGGCTCTGTTACCAAACAAACAGTAGCAGTGGACTTCTAGCGCAAGTCTCCGCCCGCAAGCGGGAATGCGGGGACAGCACGCAAGCCCCTGCGGTTCCGCAACTACCAGACTAGTGTCAACAGTCAAATAGCATCTACCCCATGTGTCCCCTGAGTGGGGATCTGGAGCGGTCTTGACGAGATGGGGGTCTCGTAGTGGTACCATCGAGGGAGGAAAACATAACAGTTGGGCTGCAAAACATTACAATATAGGTCTTATGTAAAGTGTCATTTCAGTCCCAAGGAAGACTGGGGGCTGGGCATTACAACCCTGGCAGTAACGGGTGCATAGACCATCACAGTGAGATATTGTAATTACAAAGACAGCAAATGCAGCGAGTAAACCCACTCCCCAACACCCCGTCAATTTTCATCAGCAATGACATCACCAGGGCCCGGGAGCGGTATCTCCATTTCAATAAATTTTGCCGCCTCTTCAGGGATGGTAAAGAAAAAGAGTTTGCCCCTGTGGGTGATTTTGAGTCTGGCAGGAAATAAAATGGCATATGGGACATTGCGCTCCCGCAGCATCTTCTTGACGCCAACGAACTGACGCCTTTCCTGCTGCACAGCAATTGAGAAGTCCGGGAAGATTCGGATAGTATTAGACTCCAAGCGCAGCTCACCCTTCTCGCGTGCCAGGCGGAGGATGAGGTCCCTGTCCCGGTAATTGAGGATCTTGGCTATAATGGGCCTGGGAATATCGCCAGGCCTGGGGCGCGGGGACAATGCCCGGTGAGCTCGCTCAACAGTAAAGTAAGGGGAAAGGACCGGGTCACCAAGCAAGTCCTTAAGCAGACGCTCGACCGCCTCCTCCATTCGACCCTTCAGGGCGGTTTCAGGGACCCCAATGATACGTAGGTTGTTTCTACGGGAGCGGGATTCCAAGTCATCGCATTTGGCCTTTACGTTCTTCATGTCGCGCGACAAGGCAGCCACAGTGTCCTGTAGTGTGTGTATCACATCCTCATTGGTCGAGATCCGATTCTCGGCCTCCGTAATTCTGGAGCCAGCCTGATCGACACGTGTTTTGAGCGAGGCCACATTAGCATTGATGTCGTCAAGCTTCTCATGAAAGGAGGCAAAGTTTTTGGCCATCGATTCCATCATGGCAGTGAGATCGGGGGAAGGAGCCCCGGAACTCAGCTCGGTATCAGGTTCCTCCGGCGTAGTTGATGCGTGGCCCCCCTCGGAACGAGGGACCGCCTTCGTAAATTTGTCCATGGCCCCCCCTCTAGCGCCGCTCTTAGAGCGATTCGACATGGTCGGTAGAAGAGAGTGAGAGGGGAGATGCCAAATTGAAGGTAGCCAGATACAGAGGAACGTGCTGCTACGGGCACGTAGGAGGTGGCCAAGTAGGCCTAGGTCGGTAAAGCCCTTGAGCCGGGAGGAGAGAAGACCATATGCGTGGGAATTGAGAGTATTTACCAACTGTAGGGCTCACCAGAGGGAACAGCAGCCCTCCCAGCGCAGTCCCCGTGGTGGTCTCCACCAGAACGAGCAGCGTACAGGCCAGAAGTGGTTGGGGCGCTGAGGAGGCGAGGTGCGCGGTGAAGGTGCCGTGGAGCCGGAGAAAAAGGCCCGGTGAGGTATAGTCCACCGCTAGCGGCGGGACCGCTCGATGTGGTGAGGGGTGAGCAGGGCCAGGCAAGCGAGAGTCAGTTGGGTGTGGTGCAGGTCACACACCCGACAGGAGGTATAATGCAGACCCCAGCAGGGAGGGCCGCGCACAGTGCATCCAGGCCACAACAGGCCATCGCGCTGGGAAGACGGAAAGGCACCGCCGCCCCTAGACCTCACCTCATAGCCCGCCGTGCAGTAGGCCCGATCCAGACCGCAGCAACACCCCCGCAGGCCCGCTAAGCCCACGCCCCCAGCCGCGGCCCAGCGGCCGGCGCGGTAATGTTCCTCCCACGGGAGGGGCGGGCAGGCGGAGACAGCAGGAACTCCGGTCCAGTGGCGAAGAGGAGCCGTGCCCGAGGCACAGGTGCGAACCAGCAGCGATGGGGGCGACGGCGAGCGCCCACTCGAGGCCCGGGGCACTTGGGAAACTTCCGATGGCACAGGGCCGCGACGCCGCCCGCGTAGCACGTAGGCAGATTACGGGCACCCGGTGTCCGATTTCCTCCGGGATTCAGCGTGCAGAGCGCCCCCAGCAGCAGCTGTCGTTCGTCCGAGGCAGGGTTACAGGATCAGGCAGGGAACCGCAGATGTAGCCGGATAGAAGGCGACTAGGCGTGGAGCTCAAACACTAAGCGGCCATCTTGCAGGCTGCTCAACAGCGCCCCCCCATCCTTTGAGTATTTAAACATATCTCCATTCTCATAAAATGTCTGACTACCTTGAAGGACTCACTTTGGCATTTCCTTGTGGACCCTTGCATATTCATCACAAGTCCTAACCTAACAATTAAAAGAGATGCTTCTGACTACTTTAAGCAGTGGCCATGTTTGAGTACAACACATTGTGATGCTCTTCAAAATATCCATTCTTTGTCTCTTGACTTCGATATTGAAGTATCTCTGCAGGTCTGGGAACACTCTTAGTGTTCCTTACATGGCCCTTTGGATGCTTCAGGAAACCACTCAAAATACTTGCCTCAACATAACATGCCAAATGGATATGATGTTACTAATTATAATTTTTTTTACTAGCACTTACAAATGGAAGCGTCAACAGGTTTAATAGAGATGCCACAGCATCTGCACTTCCCTGGCGTCTTTACTATTTAGCAACGTGCTCATGCTCTGCTCCATGCCTATGAATGTGAGTGATGGGAAAGTATCATTTATCACCTTTTGCGACATTGGGCACCATCGCTTTGGAATCACTGATGCCTTCATCAGTATTCACAAAAAAAGCGCACTCTCAATTGACAGCTTAGGACCTGTAATGAATTTCTGTTCAAAACATGGTGTACTACATCATAGAACACTTTGCAGCTTTTCATTGATGTGTATATGCATGTATGTAGTCTAGAAGTGTGCCCTAATAGAACTTGAGATTGACTTGTATGCCCTAGCAGAAGAACACAAGTTAAAGTGAAAGTACCATTTGGTTAAGGAGTGGAGTGCTTTGTGCTAATTTTAAAAGTAAATTAGAAGCCTGTTCAACTCTGTTTAGAAGATGTCAGTGTGCGCGCAAGTGAAAGAAGGTGCGTGTAATTGCAGAAACACTAAAAATATAATAAGAAATCTGCATGAAGGCATAGTAGTTTGTGAAGGTTCACCTACTGAGATAGCATCTGATTCTGGCGGTATGGAAGCACATACCAGCATTAGCGAGCTAGAGTGATTTAGGAGAAGATGTGCAAAGTGCAAAGTGGCATTATGCAGAAGGAGTGTTTTGTTTGTTTATGTCTCTGCTCAGTGCTCTGCCCACCTAGAAAACAGACTTTTTTGCATCCACAGTCGTGCAAAGCTGTTATAGTGAGTGAAGCTGGCACTAACTGTTATGCACAGCCTAATCCTAGCGATTGTTTGAAGTTTAGGAAGCAGCTGTTTTAATGTTAAATTACAAATGCACATTCATTCAAAAGAAAAAACAGTTAAACATCTACTAACTGAAAACTCTTAAGTGTAGCAAGAATAAAACTAAATATTTCATAACCAGAATTGATTTGTTAAGATAGGTAATTTAACTATAAATAAACCAGAGCCTGTTGCGCTAACATTTTTAACTAGAGATTCATAAGCAAATCTGCACCAAGAAGTCTTTCAAGGTGCACAGTTCCTTCAGCAGCACAGGTTCTAAATAATCAGTCTACTAGGAATCAGTCAAGGATTAGGGAGGTCTGAACCTTTGACCAAGAAGTTATCTTTCTATAAAGAGTCAAGAAAAGATTTAAAGAAGTTTCAGTTCTGATAGGTTTTCTAAGAGGAAGGAAATAAATCAGTTTATAGTGAAGAGAAGTGTTCTTTAAGCAACCCCTGGGCATCTAGCAGGGGTTTTTAGGTATGTAAGAGCAGGAAGGGGGGAGTCATTTGGGAAGCAGGAGTTAGGGAGCAATTTAAATAATGAGATGTCCTTCTCATTGCAGATCTCAAGTGTACTTCAGCTGTAGAAGATATGGACCAAGTTTATTTTGTCCCATTCCCCTTTCCCTTTGGGGTTACAAGTGCATTGTCTGTTTATACTAAGACAGTTTTCTGAACACTTAGAGGGTTTATGAGGCCAGCGGTTTCTGCAGTTGCTTCAGGATCTTGACAGAATGAAAGGCCTACAGTAAATATTACTGCCTGAGCTGCTGTCTTGTACCTGGCAGAAATTATTGCAGTTACCTTGGGGGTTCTGTTAAGAGAATTAAGGTGTAGTTGAGTGAGTCCCGTAGAGAGAACAAGATCCTCATGTTAAAGGTTGGAGGAGTTAAGTTTACAGCTCTAGGAGAAGGTGGTAGGAAAACATTTTTCTTTTAATGAGCCACCTGAGTTATAGCCGAAAGTGAAGATTGTAGGAACCATTGATGGAGTAGGGTGTAGTGTTGGGGAAGGAGAGGCTAGAATCCTTAAATATGTAGGCCTTGGTCATCCTGCAAGGAGACTTGCAGCTCCAGGGAGTTTTAGAGGTGATGCAAGGAGATTTTTAAAGGATAGTTCCGGGACTTTTTTTTATTGTTCCTATGGTTCGGCCATGTGTTTTTAAGCATAAATCGGTAGATCGTAGAAAACTTTTCTATGGACCTTACCCGACTTTTCGTCCATTAACGCACTCGAAAACATCCGCCATTTTATGATAATCCTATCATTTCCCCCCATCGCCCTGGCTCACCTGCTTTTGCGGCACTAAATCAAATCCCCCGCCCCTGAGCCTGACATCAGCAGACGCGTACCGCCCATTTCCCGTTTCGTGTCAACAATCGCTGCGCCTCAGCTAATGAAGTGTCGCCATGGAAATTGCAGGACGCCTCTTTCCTCAATAAGTATAAACAGACCGTTTCACAACACACAGCAGCAGATTTTCGAATCCATTCCTCTCTCTGTGTTACTTTGAGTATTCTGTGACTCGTTTCTGTGCTCTGGTCAGCTACCTTCGTTGATTGTAGCCCGTGTGAACAGATACCAGTACCACCGCTATAAATTATTTTACTTTCTTTACCACACAATGGCTACAATAATGCCGTATATGTACGAGCCCGAGTACACCGAGGAAGAACTACTGGAAAGGCAAGCACGCGAAAACGATTGGGATTCGGACGGCAGTTGGGAGGACCAGTCAACGGATGAAGAGCCTGGACCATGTCGCATGGACGGCGTCTCCACCTGGTGCACGTGCAATCGGTGCGAGCTAATGCCAACTGAGGAGGAGAACTGCTGCTGCCGAGAAAACTCGGGATGCCTGGCCTACATTTCGGAAGGCGAGCCAAGACCGCAATGCATCACCGAGCTGCCAGAGTTCAGGGAAGCCTGCCTCTCACGGACCGTGTTGAGGATGATGATGGTGCTTATGCACGAACTTCGCGGCACTGTTCGTCCGCGTAATCCGAGTAACGAGTAAGTATACTCTGGTTGTGATGTCAGTGATGCCACTACTATGTCATGGTCGTCTCCCACATATAAAATTACATCTACATATCATTCGAATGCATGTAAATTGGTTCCATATTGTGCATTTTCTAGATAGAATTTTTTTCAAAGCAGAATGACACTTTTTGCCTGAATCGACAGTGATAAGAAAGTTTTGTCATTTTAATACAGTTTGCATCTTTCATTTTCACAGGTGGTACAGGCTGGTGGCCTATCGTTGCTTCACTTGGTGGCTTCACGGGAGGCTCAGACACCGCGTTCGGAGAGTAATACCTGCCTGTGCGGTACTTGCCATTAGACAACATTTCCCCAGCGACAGTGGACAATACCGCGGATTTTCCCTGGATGTGCTGCAACCGCAAATTTACAATGTGTAATGTTTATTATTTATGTTCAATTGAAATTAAGATCTAAAATAAAACCCAACATATATTTTAACAATGGTTGTTTTGATTTGTTCAAGCGTTGGCAATAAAAGGAAGGCCGTTGTATTTTATTGATACAAAACATGGTTATAGGTAAATATGGTTGATCATAATAAATCATCCTTTTGGGCACCGGTTACAGAGATGACCACCTGTGGCCCGTGCCGCCTTGCCACCACAGGCCAGCCTGCTGCTGACTAACTGCCTAGGCATCCAGGGTCTCCAGGGTGAACTGCACCCATATATTCTCCTGGGAGGGTGAGGTATTTATAAACTCACCCCCCTGCCTTCCATGTACTAGATCCTGCAACCAGCCTCTTACATGCAGTTAGATGGCCTCTCCTTGGTGAGGCCCTGCGGCAAACGAGTCTTGTCTGCACGACCACCGCCCTAATCCACCCCCCGCCCTATCAAAGGCAGTTCGCACCGGGGTACTTGTGCTGGCAACTGGAGCAGTCAGGGAGCGATAAAGGCCAAGAGGTGCCAAAGACCATGTACACTTCAAAGTGGTCTATAGAGCATGGGTTGTTGGTCCCATGTCTACCTCCAGACCCCGTGTCTCCTGCCAAGCATCCCCCCTCATGCTGGACGGCCCCCTGCAATCCACATAAGTGTGTCTCCATTCACGAGTCTTCCTGTGTCTTGTCTGCACGACCACCGCCCCAATCCACCCCCCGCCCTATCAAAGGCAGTTCGCACCGGGGTACTTGTGCTGGCAACTGGAGCAGTCAGGGAGCGATAAAGGCCAAGAGGTGCCAAAGACCATGTACACTTCAAAGTGGTCTATAGAGCATGGGTTGTTGTTCCCATGTCTACCTCCAGACCCCGTGTCTCCTGCCAAGCATCCCACCTCACGCTGGATGGCCCCCTGCAATCCACATAAGTGTGTCTCCATTCATGAGTCTTCCTGTGTCTTGTCTGCACGACCACCGCACCAATCCACCCCCCGCCCTATCAAAGGCAGTTCGCACCGGGGTACTTGTGCTGGCAACTGGAGCAGTCAGGGAGCGATAAAGGCCAAGAGGTGCCAAAGACCATGTACACTTCAAAGTGGTCTATAGAGCATGGGTTGTTGTTCCCATGTCTACCTCCAGACCCCGTGTCTCCTGCCAAGCATCCCCCCTCACGCTGGACGGCCCCCTGCAATCCACATAATGCCACGACATATACACGTCATTCATTCACAAACACACCCCTGTTTCGATTTCTTTGTAACCCACTTCATATTTCTAATGAGCACTTCTTTGCACTTTGCTAGTCAACCCGTGAAGGTGCTGGTTATCTGCTCTTCGTCTCTGTGAACTTCCGTGACCACTTCGAGGAAACTCGTCAGTTTGCAACCTGTGAACTGCTCCCTGTTCTACGACAAGAAACTACTCTGATCCCTGCATCTAACTGTTTGTTCGTCAAGGTAAGGCCATGTACCATAATCATTTTGCGTCCAATTTCTTTTCGTTCAAGACAGTACATGCAAGGAACTAGTCACATGTTCTGAGTTTACATTGGTATTCATAGAGAATTGTTGATCTTTACTTTTCAGAACTTTCCACAATGCCTGCCTGTTCCATTGGCGGTTGCCCTTCGAAGACCCATAATAAATCTGAAGGTACTATAATGCATGTTTTCCCTAAGACAATAGTTCAGATAAGAGAATGGGTCCGATATTGCGGATATCCACCGTCTGAGCTTGAAAGTAGAGTCCTAGAGGTCTTTGCGGACAAGAGGGGTGATCGATACCGCATCTGCAGCAGGCACTTCACCTCTGACATGTACTCCACATCATTGCTAATAAAGAAGAACACACCGCGAGCGAGGCGAAAATTGCTCTCAACCGCTATTCCCACTCTATTCGTCCACATCCCTCCACTGGTGAGTCAAGTTTACGTATTTATCTCTCGGCCTTGCGGTAGTGTGTAGCATTAGCTAACAATAATTTCCCCATTTATGTATCCACTCAATATGAAGGCAGAAGATTCTCCATCTGTGTCGTTATTGCAGTCATCAGCCACTTCAAGCGCCTATCGGGTAATCTTACTTGGCTATTCTGCCACTGACTTGTTTTAGGCATGTAAATCAATAGTTTTAATTTATCGTGTAATTATTTTACCTAATGGTACACCCTTGTACTCGTCCTCTAGTCTTTGTTTTCAGTTATAATTATTGTTATCCAAAATAATGCAAGTACTGTCTTTCAGGGAGATGCTGAGGAGTCCAACGTATTGACGACTACCGTTGATGTCACTCAGATGCTCGAGGTACGTTTCAGGACAGTTCCGTCGCCCTCCTATGTGTCTTCTTTTTTCAATTTTGTGTTCATTACTAATGAAAGTCCTATGTTTCAGGGAGTCGATGGAGCATTAGTCCAAGAAGAAGGGGGAGCATGCAGTTACGGGTCGGCGCAACAGCTTGCAGAAGTGTGCACCGCAGTTACATCGTCCCTTGATGTTCTTATGCATTTCGAGGTATGGATACTGACAGTTCGATCAAGCGAAATCATATGACGTGATTACATCCGCTATACTTCCTTCTTTATTAACGCAAGTACTATGTTTCAGGGAGATGATGGAGCTTCTTCTACAAGAACATCACCCCTAGTAGTTGATGCAGATCTCTGGGTGGTGACACTTCCAACGATCAAGCAAATCGAATCATATTTACATATCCATTATTTATTTTAGACAACTGATCATTTGTGCAGGTCTATTTAGATGAGCCGTTCACGCCTGCACAAAGTTTCTGTTCTTTTTATCAAAATAGAAAACCATACTAATGCAATTACTGTGTTTCAGGGAGTCACTGAAGCATCATCTTCAATAATATCATCAATGGAAGTCTATGAGGAGCCCGAGGTATGGATCTTGACAGTTCCATCTAACTAGATCAACAATGCGTGAATAATTGTCGTTTGAATGTTCTACACAAAGCGTTCATTCGTGTTTTGCTATTGAGATGTACGTGGGTATTGGTCCCCAAGTACATTTTGTGTTTTCGATATTATTATACATACTAATGAAAGTTCTATGTTTCAGGGAGTCGATGGAGCGTCAGTGCGTGATGGATGTGCTTATCATGAAAATATAGTCGTTGCAGCGCAAGAGGAAGTGGAGACATGCACACACGAGTCGGAGCAACAGCGTCCTGATGTTGAAGTTCGAGGCAAGAAAGTTTCAAAGAAAAGAAAGCAAAAGAAGGTTAGTGTCCTGGTCACTATATTATGTTGTTTTTCACTGTTAATAGTTCAATACTGTAAGTTGTGTTTAAACTGAACATCCCTTTTCCAATCTGTCCTCTAGTTGCGAGTGGGTGTACGAACTAGATCTACACAGACAGTGAAGCGAACGAGAGATGTTGCTTGTCAAACCTTTTGGCAGGGACTTGAGACTGGAGATGCATCGTGCCAATGGGAAGAATATGAAGTGATTGACAACGGAGCTATACCACATGCAGCCATTGATAGTGAATGTCCTCCTGGTAGTTCGGATGCAGTCGGAGATAAATTCACAGAATCCACACCCGCAAAAACTATGACCGCGAGAAAGTTGAAGAAATTGTCCTATTCACCCATTGCCGGAGAAGGAACAGATGTTGCAATGGAAGAGAATGAAGTGGACTACAATGAAACACCTTCAATATCACTGAACATAGCGGAAGACGATATCAGAGATTCTACCTTTCATGTGAGTGACATGTCCTCAACGTTACAGGCCGAACCAGCTGGGATGCAGAGTGACAGTATAAGGAAAGAGGCCAAATTCATTGTATTCGATAGTTGTTTGATTGATATTATTATTCGGTTGAAATGTAGGCATTCGGTAGGTGGGGAAGATGTGGGGAGCCATTGATTAATGTGACTCGTGCAATTCGAGGCACTAACCTTAAAATACATGCCACCTGTACAAAATATCATCCTTTCTCATGGTCTGCACAACCTATGCTGGGACAACTGCCAGCAGGCAATATACTTTGTGCAGCGGCTGCACTTTTTAGTGGTTCAAGTTTTAAAAAATTAGAGTCTTTCTTTCAGTTTGTGGGAATCCATTTCATTGCGAAAACTCAGTTCTACAAATACCAAACCGATTATCTATTTCCAGCCATTAGCGAAGCTTGGAGAATGGAAAAAATGTCTATTGATAGTACATTCGCGGGCAAACGGTTCAGGCTAGCCGGTGATGGACAGTGCGACAGCCCAGGATTTTCAGCCAAGTACTGCACCTACCACTTTCAGGACATGGAAAGTAAGAAAATTGTGAGTTCGGTGGTCGTGCAGGTGTCACAAAGTACATCCTCAGTGGCCATGGAGAAAGTTGGCTTTGTAGCATCATTGCAAGAACTACAATCGCGGGGAATGGTGATCGACCTGATAGCCACGGACAGACACGTTTCAATTGCCAAGACAATGAGAGAAGAGTACCAAAATATAAATCACCAATTTGACGTTTGGCATCTTGCAAAAACAATCAATAAAAAATTGTCGGCTGCAGGTAAAAAAGAAGATATGCAAGGTATTTCACAGTGGTCCAAGTCAATCAGCAACCATCTTTGGTGGAGCTCAAAAACATGTGGAGGGTCGTTGGAAATTCTACTGGAAAAAAGGCGGTCAGTAATGCTACACTGTACAAACGTGCACCGCTGGAACACGAACCAACATTTCCACAATTGTGAACATGGCCATTTGTCCACAGAGGAGGCACGGAAGAAGAAGTGGTTGATTCCTTCATCACCCACTCACAAAGCCATTGAAAAGATTGTATTTGATAAAACTATAACAAAAGCTTTGAGGGGACTCACGGAATTCTGCCACACAGGAGATTTGGAGGTGTTCCACAATATGTGCCTAAAGTACAGGCCAAAACGATTGCATTTTGGCATGGAGGGCATGATAAATCGGACTCTTTTAGCGGTCTTGGCACATAACCATAATGTTGGCCGTCAACAAAGTAGGACGACCGGAACTTTGGGGACACTTCGTTACAATAAGGCCTTCACTAAAAGAAGTAAACAATGGGTGATCAAACCAGTGTTTGAGGATATGCAATATGAGTTTATTGAGAGACTTATTGTCGACGTCCTAGATAGGCACATACATGGAGTTGTGAACGAACCTGTGCAGGGGACAACTGCATTGCCACCCAACATTGCCTCTGTTCCATGTCCACCTAAAGAAGAGCTCATTGAGAAATACACATCACGGTTTAAATGATTGTAATTTGATTGTCTGTTCTCTCGAGTCTCCTCATGTCGCAGGCCCATTGAATATGTTTATCTATCCAACCTTGTTCATTTGCGCATTAAATTAAACCAAACAGTAATATAAATCATTTTTCAAAAAATATAGAATGTCTCCGTATTTATGGTTCTGTGGGACTGCAAAGCACGCAGACAAAATGCAAAGATGGAGTGTAAATTTCAAGTCCTGTAAGACGGCCTTACACTGAATGTAGCTAACTAGGAATGTGTGTTCGTTCAAAGTGAAGGTCAGCTGCTTTGATTTTTTCTCGGGTGCCAGAATGGCCCACGACTCAGTATAAAGTTCTATTGTTATTTGACCTTGACAGGCCGGGACCACGTAAGAAACGATAATGAATATAATTTCAGAAACGAAAGCCATTTCATGTTCGTTCATTAGAAGAAATAAAACGTCGGCATAGAAGGAGTGGTATTTCGGGGCTGCCCTACGCACAGACACAATGGAAAATGCAAATATAATGTAAGTAACTCTTTAGATGAGTTTATAGCGCAATTTAATTACTATACAGTAGCTTTAAAGACGGGTTAAGTTGTACTTGTTCATTCTATGTGGCATATTGTTTTGTACCGCGCACTATCTTGGGGAGAACCGTCTCCTTTTACGGAAGCACCTCAAAACCTTCCTCTTTGCTTCTGCTTTCTCTCTCCCTCTCCCCTGCTACAACTGGTCCACTGTCTGCGACCTCGGTCCTGGGCCCTTCCACTCTCCACCTGCACTCCCTGTCAACCCCTGCACTGGGGGACTGTCTCAGTATCCTACAGCCCCCCCTTGACGTATAAAACCCAGTTGCACTGTCCTAGCTATGAAATAATTTCCAGACCTAATATATAAAATGAATAATTTTAATAAAGATCTGATGGTGAGACTAATTTCCTTTTTTTATGTTTTTCAAATAGATACATCGTCCATTATTGTCTGTGTCACGAGTACCAGACACCGGCGGATGGCTTCTATAATCGCCAATTGCTTCTCCGCGTGAACAACGTTAGCACCCTGACCATTTTGTGGGACGATCGCCAAGTACAAGTATGCCCTTACGCGGTACTAACGGCTAGATGCAACATACAGACCGTTGTGGTGGCCTAGTGCCTCGTTGTTGGAGCAGCCATGCGATTATCAGTGCGACCGAAGAGCTTATTTTATCGTAAACCAACACCCTGTCTACTGCACACGAACATCGCTTGCCTCAAGATGAAATATTTTGGATCGAGAGCAAATAAAAATTCATTGATCTAAGACCCTGTGTACAGCAAAGGAACATCGTGTGCCTCGAAACAAACTTTTCGGAACGTGAGCAAATAAAAATGCAAATCGCTGAATATTCTCAAAACATTTGATGTCAAATAAATGTACTTTACCAAATTTACAATCTTGCGGTTTAATTTAAAAGTACAGTTTCATATTCCCAATTGTGGCGCGCTGTGTTGTGTGAGCTCATCTGTGTTGATTTCCTGGTTCTGTGTGGAGTCGCGTAGAAGACGCCTGGGCGCGTTTGCCTACGCAGCTCAGTCACGTCACGGATGGAGGCGGGGAATATGAATGTTTTGATCAAGTCTGTTTCAGGGGCGGGGGATTTGATTTAGTGCCGCAAAAGCAGGTGAGCCAGGGCGATGGGGGGAAATGATAGGATTATCATAAAATGGCGGATGTTTTCGAGTGCGTTAATGGACGAAAAGTCGGGTAAGGTCCATAGGAAAGTTTTCTACGATCTACAGATTTATGCTTAAAAACACATGGCCGAACCATAGGAACAATAAAAAAAAGTCCCGGAACTATCCTTTAATATTTTGGATTCAGTGTGAGCTACATTTTTTATGTCCTCCCAAGGCTTTTTCTTCAGATACGGCTAAGGTACCATTCTTTTTATCATATCTATCAGGGGTGCAGCTGCCCAGTTGGTTTCTCTGGTGGCTCAGAAATATGAAATGTTAAGGGATTTCAAGCGTGTTTACTCTAGGTTTAGATGAATGTTTGGATTGAAGGTAGGTGACCCAAGAGGTGGATGGTGAACTTTTGGATTTGAATCAAGGCTTGACAGATTTAATTAGCTACGCTACACAGTTTAAGTCCCTTGTGCTAGAAAGTTGTTGGTGGGAAGAGAAAAAGGTGTCACTTTGTTATCATGGGTTGAAGGAAGAACTAAAAACTGCTTTAACCTTGGTAGTGGATAGGCCAGCTACTTGTGAAGGATTAATTGATTTGGTAATGCAGCTTGATTTTAGGTTGAGTGAGAGGCGAGGAGAACGTAGAAGAAATATACCAGAGTCACGCCAGTGGGTGAAGGGGGATCTTCCAAAGAGGGAGCAGTGTTTTTAGAAAAGACTTTTCCAGCTCCTTCCTCTAGTCCACATCCTCCTTTGAGTGCAGAAGAATAAATGATGTCTCTGTTGTGGCAAAGAAGGTCATTTTGTAGGGAATTGTACTCAGTGCCCCAGGAAGTTTACGACCCTGTAAAGCAGGAATCAGCAAGTAGCTAACACTCTCGAGATGGCTATACCCACATAACTCTAAATGTATACTTATTTTCCGGTGAGGAGTTGATTGGTGAAGGGAGAGCTATGCTTGATTCAGGTGCTATAGGTAATTGTATGGATTGGGGGTTGGCAAAGTCTGCGGACATTTTGTTAAAATCTAAGGTGTTCATTGAACAAGTGTGGGAAGTGGATGGCACACAGTTGTCTTCAGGGCCAATAACTCATGAAACTGTTCTGTTGCATCTATGGATAGGAGGGGTTCATTGCGAGGAAATAGGTTTTGAGTTAATTGATGCATCCGAGTTGAAATTGATACTTAGCATGCCCTGGCTTACTTATATTCCAACTAGAGACTGGGAAAAGAGAACTGTGACATTTGATTCCAGGTTGCCTAGAGAATTGTTTAAAGGGGCCGATCTTACGATTGTAAAATTGATTTAGTGCCAGGAGCATCAATTCCTTGCTGCAGAATTAACGCCCCGACAGAGAAAGAAAATCAGCACTTTAGGAATACCTCGAAGAGAAATTGGCAAAGGGATTCATCTGACATTCTCAATCACCACCGCTTCCTCTCTGTTCTTTGTGCCAAAGAAGGAAGGAATGCTGAGAACCGGTATAGATTATTTGTTGTGCCTTGAACAAGATTACAATTAAGAACAGGTACTGAAAGTGAGCGTCCCCCAAAAAGGCATTTAAACTCCACAATGAGAGTCAATAAAGGACACACCCCAGATGGGAATGAGACCAGGACCAAGTGCGGGTAAATTTAAAAGGTAAAAATGTATCCAACCAATATAGGGCAAGCAGGGAACTCTGCAAACTCCGAGAGCGCTCTGCCACACATCAGCAAACATTCACATTTTGTTACAAAACCACGTCAGCTATGAAGTGGGAGCTAGGGGATACATGCATCAATGAGATTGGGCAATGGAGATGGGCACATATGGATGCATAGGTGCAAAGTATCCAGATTGGTGAGGCTCCTTGAAGGGTCATGATGATGTGAGCAGGTCAGCAGACTCATCGGGGTGGAGTCCTGGTCAGTTGATAGTTGATTGATAAATCTTGGACTAAGCTAGCTTTTGCCCTTGTGGCCACGCATACTCATTCAGCATTCATTATCAGTCATGATGCCTGGAATCCTAAAAAGTTGTTAATCTAACATCACAAGAGAAATAGCACATAACTATGGGTGCTCATATTTCATCATTGTAAAAACACTATACAATAAAGGGGTTGCTTCAGGAGCTCAGGTACTAAATCTAGGGGCACATGTCTGGGATACCTCCATCATTATATTTTGTTAGATCTAAGGGGGCATATTTATAGTATGTTAGTACAAGAGTAGATATACTGTCATCATGGTCAGTCAGGGTTGGGGTGAGCTTGGAAACTATCGGGTCAGAGGGCACATATCAAAAAGGCAGCGGGATGAGAGGCTTGCTACCTATATTTCTTTTAACCAAGGCCTTGGGGTGTGAGACATGTTTTATGGTTTTATTGTAGGCTTGGGAGCTTAGGGGAGGTCTGATACTGAGTGCAGGCTTAATGGAGGGGTGAGAGGTGATAGTTACAGCATTACATTATCAATGAAGTAGGGTCATTTAGTCATCAGTCCGAACTGAGGCGGGGTGGGCAATGAGGGCTGAGCATGCAGAGCTGCAAGAGAAGGGAGAGATGGCCCTGTTGCTTCTTGCTCGTCTACGTGATAGGGTTACAAGCACATCATTTAAAATGCAAGGTAGATTAGACCAGTGTAGTTGCACATGCATCAAACATTAAGTGAGCTTATGAACATTGTATATATTAGACGTTTATGTTTATCACAAATACCATGTTACAAAATAACTTCTATCAACAACAGTCTTGTTAGCATCACATCATTCACAGGGCTAAGGTTTCACATCCAGGCCCAGACAGAGGGGGAAGATAGGTGGGGTCTGCTGTGTGCGCGGTGGTACCTGAGAGGGGTGAGAGGAGGAACAGCCCTGTAACATGTTAGGCTGTATATTCACTACGTTGTGAGGGTCACACACAAAAGGCTTGCATTAAAGATGAGGTAGAAACAGGCTAGTGTGTTCAGTGGCACAGGGAAGAGTCTTCAATGTTCTGCTTACAATATGACTTGCATAACTCAATGCTCAGAAGATAAACAAATACTACAAAGGACACTCTATTATACAGTCAGCACTCATGACATTAAAAACCATACATATTGTAACACTTAAATGTTTATTTGTAAACTTGTACATTTTTAGGAAATCATAGAGTATATATGGATATCATACATTGCTTTAGGTTCAGAGGCAGCAATAATAATCCTTGATTAGTAATGAAAGGCTCGAACATACATTTCATAACTTCGTGTGTGATCTGGGGATGGGTGAGGGCCATCATATTTCAACATGTACAATCAATCTGAAGAACTTGAAGCAATTTATCGTCCCTTCAGATTGCTTAGCAGCATGGGTGAAACAAGGTGGCACACAGGCTTAGAATACATGTCTGGCACTTGAAAAGGGGGACAGGGTTGGGGGGTTATCCATAGCATATATCATAGATGGGGGGGGGCTGTGAGAGGACAGGACAAGTTTTATAGAAGCAACTGGTTTTTCACAGACCCCAGCTTTCAGCCAGGTCATCTTCAGGTCAATGATGGACTGCGGAAGGTGAAAGATACAGTGTTTGTAATGTAGCTTGTGTGTGCCTAGTATCCCGTGAGAACAGGCCTCCAGTGGAGCCGACAAGGGCAGAAGGGTGAGGGAAGTTCTGGGCTTGCTGTGTGCGGTCTGGAGGGGAGAGCTGCAGCCCTGCATACTGCTTGTGCCAGTGAGGCCTAAATTTGTTATTTTCAAAATGAAGTTTATGTGTGTCACAAAATGGAGTCTGTATCACACTACAAGATGAGCTGTGCAGCCCCATGTGTCAACCGCAGCCATCCCGCATCCTGGGCCCAGGCTCTGTGTCATGTTTTGACACACTTTTGCTCTGCTATACTGCATCACTGTGTTCTGATGGTGCCAGAAATAGCAAAATCGCCGCAAAACCCTTGTGCGCGGCAAAACCTCTGAAAATCCCGCTTTGCCTCGCACAAAATGAGGGCTGACCAATTTGCCACACATGTTGTCAGTGGTAGAACAGAGCTCTCATTCCTGAAATATGTCACTGGGCTATACAACAATTGAACACGGACTACCGAAGGAAAAAGCAGTGCTTTGCTAAGTGAAATCATGAATCTTGCTTTAAATCCCTTTTTCTTGGTTGCTGAAACTTCAGAATGCCGGTACAGAACACCCTCAAATATCCAAAATTGTTGCTGGGTGCTACAATCCACTTAGTTTAAGAAATCATTGTGAATTTACAGAGTCCTAAAAAGCTGAGAGCATAAAGAAATTTCCACAGCAAAAGTGGACTGTCTGTGGATCTGTCAAACATCTCTGGGTGCAGTGCCCTGGGCTGCCTGAATGACAGCTTTCAGGAGCCTGCCTGATTAAACTTTAACATGTATAAACTGAAATCAAATATTTGCAATCTAAGAGGCCTGTTACTGACAGTAACCCATGTTGTAATTGTTTTGATCCCATGGTTTAAATTCTTGAATGAGAATTTAGCTGTGATTTGATACAACAAATGTGTTTTAATCTAAGGAAAAATTCAACAGAGTTAAAAATTAAAATGAAACCTGGCTGAGGCTACCAAACTGGAATGACAGGTTGTCTCACAGAATGAAGGTCTTTCCCCCCAGCAGGAAATCACACAAACGCTCTAATTATGGGGTTGGGAAAGAACCTGGTCTACAGAGGCATGTGGAACAATGGCCAGCTGCAACTAAGGAAATGCAATGTGTGAGGACAGTCGTAAATGGCCTCTGCAGGAGCAAACAGGGAGGAGACTGCTCCTGAACTGCAGGGAGACAAAAAGAGGCAGACCCAGACAACCATCTGTGGCTGAACATTAACAAAGAACACATTTTAAATGACGGATAACTTACTGTTTAAAATTGTGAAAAATATAAAAGTAACAGATTTGTGAATCTACATTTTGGCTGCACGTTTCAAGAGGCGGCAAAATCGTGTAACATGTTCTGGAAAGAAAAGTCAAGAAATGTGATTTTATGCAAAATGTATTTCCGCTAGAATTGTGAAACGTCATGCACTCATGCCCATGTTAAACACGCACACTTGTAGAAATTTGCTTGAAAATTGGACATTGTGTTCCTGATGGAAAGGGCAAAATTTAAATTCTGTGAAAAGCAGAGACAAGATGCCACAGCTATGGGGTTTTGAGGAGTAGCTGCTGTGTAAAATATGTAATCTGAATATTTGATTGTTATAGAGGTTGCACATGTGTAAATATGGATGGCGCCAAAAGTAGATTTTGTGTTCCAGGGACTAAAGGTGGATTCTCGGCCTCATAAAATCACACCATAAAGGTGACACACTGTTTCTCTCCTCCTATCAAGGCATAGAGTAGACTCTGACCCAAATACATTGTCAAAAGGGGCAAGCTTAGTTTAAACCGGCCCACATACCTCCTTTATCATAGTATAAATAGAGACAGCTCACCACACAGAAGGACAGAGAGTGATTCACTCACTATCCCGATGCTGGCGGAGCACCCTGCTGCTGAACTCTACATCTTCCTTGCTCCAGACTCTAGAAACTTGGCAAAGCAGAAACCCATTGCATAGCTGAACCATTTTCAGCTAGGCCTCAAAATTCTAGAACCAGAACCCCACAAACCTAAGGGGAAGCATTATAATACAGCCGGGCTGCGCTGTACTACTTGCCTGCTGAAAATAATATCATCATAACCAGGAGGCAAGATCCAATACAGTCCTGTGCTGTGCTGTGATCAGAGGGGCTTGCAGATCCAGTCCAGTCCTGTGCCATGCAGTGATGCGAGCGCCTTGCTGATCCTGCCCAGTCCCATGTGCCCAGCCGTCTGTCCAGAACCAGATCCAATCCCCTGACACGAATTGATGGTGCCATATAAAAACATATCCAGTGAGTATCTATAGAAAGAATTTATGGCATATTTATTTTGCATAGTCAATCCCTATCTTAAACCCATTCTATCTTGTATTCAGAACCTGTATTGTTAGGAGTATTTTTGAATTGTCTGAACTCTCTATCCAAACCATGCCATCTTTCCTCCTGTACTAGAATTGCTAAAACTATCATTGCGCTTATCTTTTCTCATCTGAAGTTGAGTTTCCTCCGCAGGTAGTCATTCTGATCAAGTGACTGTGTTCCTGTATGGTATTCGTTTTGTTCATAGTCATCCTCTAGTGTAGAAACCCTTTTGTCATTTTAAAAGTGCATTCCTGTTTTCCATTCTTGCTCCTATCTCGAAAAAACGACCTCTACTAAAATGCCTATAACTTCCTCAGTTTTTGTGCTAGAAACACAATTTCAACTTCTGCTTGTAGCTAACATTCACAGCTTTACATCTCAGTTCTCCCATTATCGCGAATATCAGTGAAAAGTTTGCCACACATTTTTGTTTTGGGAAATTCTTACACGTGTAAAACAGCTTTTGATTGCTTCTGACTTGAATTTTAAGATTTCAAATTGTTTCTTGGTATTAAATCATTGCTTGTGTTTGTGTGCAATTATCCAAAGCGGCTCCCATAAGAATTTATAGCAATTTTGACCATATTTGGTGCTTTTGACCAGTCCATTCTAAGATAACTTTAAAATCCATTCTGACAGCTTCACAGTCAATTCCGTTTTTCTCTTGTGTTTGCTGGGGGAAAGTGGGATTGATATTCTGTTTGAATTCTGCCATTCCTGAATACCTGCTCTCTCCTCCTACCTCTTTACATTGCCTATCGGGGGTTGAGTGGTGTGCAGGGGGAACCTTTAATCACAGTGCTATCCGATCTGAAACCCACACAAGTATTATTTTCGGTGCTGAATTGTTTTGCTCACTGTTACTCCTTTTGTATTAAAGAAATCATTCAGTGTCACGTCACCCCATTGGTGATTGATGTGTTCCTATTAAGACATATTTTGTGATTAACTTTTAAATACATAAATAAATATTTACCTTTGCAAACCAGCCTGATTCCTTATTCAGTGTGACCGGTGGGGTTCCAGGAGAATGGTGTAATATGAGTGGTATATAGTTCAGAATAAATAACTTTTAGACAAAAACAAATAAGGATTTCAGTTGTGCACTACATGCTAGCGTTAACTTGGGTGTATGCAGATTGAAATCACTTACAGTGCATAGGTGGCTGGCGAGTCATAGGCTGAATGTTGGAGAGAAATGGAGGGGGGCCCTAAAGACCTTTCCTCCCATACATCGCCCTGAATATTGCAGCTCACCCAACCTGCTTTGTTCTTTCTTATCAGCTACTGCTTCGTCCCAAGCCGATGTTCCCTTGATTGGCATCCAGGCCCTACCCACTCCCACACTCATAGCTATATCTACCCAAGTCAAAGTTACTATTTCCATTTCTATCTATTCTAACATTGTTTGCAGTGGGGGCCCCTCCATTACCATGGTTTCTCCTACATAATGAGACATAAAAGCATATTAAGCAACTTATATACATAGCATTTTCTTTTTTTCTCTTATTTTCATATCTGTACATTTCTTTTCCTGATCATATTCATTTTTTATTTTTTGTCATTCTATTATTATTAACATATTATTACTTATAACCAAGAGAGGGAGGAGAAAGATAGGGAGAGAGAGAGAGAGAGACAATAACATTTCTTTGTTTCATTAAGGTTATTATATACTTCATCATACATTTTCATTTACCACTTCTTCTTCTTTCTGTCATGTTTGTACCTCTGATTCTACTCCTTTCTCTTACCCAGTTTGTCTTTCTCCTTCTGCCATTCCTATTTCTGTTTCTTGTGTTACACTCTCATAAGCTTTTCGTACTGTGAAAACAGAAAAATAATAAGAGGCCGGGAAGCCCAAAGGAAACACGCCAAACACTGGTTACAAAGGAACATACAAAGTACTTTATTTTAAGGTCAAGCAGTGACAAAGTCAATGACAAATCGGATTGCTATCGGCCCTCAGTACAACACAACAAACTTCAACGGGGTTCGATGTATTCAGTGAGAGACTGTACTTTGGGACAATTAGGCTTATATAAATTTCTCCAGCCTTTTGTCCAACCCCTTTGCGGGTTAACCATTCCCTGAATGTATTACTGGTCTAGGGTCTCTGCCAGGTCACCTTTTAATATATACATCATTATGCGCATAGATCAGTTCCGTTGATACAGGTAACCCATTTACACACAGAAGGACAAGGTCTCAGTTCGCGACCCTAACAAGTAGCCTGCAGGTAAGTTATACATTAGCTGCACTGAGGTCATGATGACCAGATTCTGTTCGGAATGGCATTGTACACCATTTTGATGTACAGGGTGACTTTTACACAGCAAGAGAACCTAAAATGGCGGCTTGATTCAAGATGGCGGCTTACATCAATTTCTAAGGTCAAGACCTTGCCGTAGAGAGTTATTTGTGTACAGTTTTAAGCGACTTGGCGTAGGCCAATATACATACAATTGTTACAATAGGAGGCATAATTTAATAACCAGTTTGACATACCCTCCTTTTGGCCTATGCCAAGTGCTAAGACTACTTCTGATCTCCTTGCAAGTAACTCCATAAGTCATCGTCCATACACCCTGAATCGCTGTCATAGATATCTATGGCCATCAGGTTGTTCACTAAGATCTCTTTTAACACATACTCCTTGGAAGTTTTGTCCGGGGCATATACTTTATGTCCTATCGTTCCTATCGCTTGAGCACAACATCCCCCTAGCATCGAACATATACTAGGCAGATATTGGATACAACAACAAAGAAATAGCAGAATTCCTAAAATGATCAGCAAGACTGAAAGTACCTTCCAACCCCAAGATCGCAAGAAATCCCAAAACCAAGCACTAAAATTCCAGTTCCCCTCGGGAACATGCACTTCTGAGCTAAGGACGAGCAGATTCTGAATTGCTTTAAAAATGGTCGGGGAGGAGTCTGGTAGGAAAACACAGCAAGCGGACCCCACTAATTTACATACTCCACCACATTCAGCCAGAATGACATCTAATGCCATCCGGTTCTGTAGTGCTACTAATCTTATCGCTTTCTGCTCTAATGTCATGTTATAGAGTATATCTGTGGTCCGGTTGATGGTTCTCTCCAGTACTCTCGCTAGTCTCCTGATGTCTTCGGAATTTGCTATCTGCCTCCAGAATGGCACAACTAATTTTGCTATATCTCCCAGGACTTGTGCGGGGGTATCATCATTCTCGTCCCGCCGTGGACGAGCCTTTGAAACTTCCAAAGTGCTTGCTATGAACACCGCAGGTAACAGGATCCCTGCCAATCCCTGGGCAACCATGGAAATGCTACATTACCGCAAACGAAATAGACAGGTTCACCTACATACAAAGGTCTGTTTTCCCCAGTCAAATTTGCAACATTGGCACAGTTTTTAAAATCTCCCATTGTCCGGGTGCCATTCCTCTGTATGCAGAAAGAAACTGAATTGGGGCTATGGTTAACAGAGTAAGAAGGAGGCACGGCATCCTTTTTGCCTAACGGAGCCATTTCAAAGGAAACCAAAGATTGGAAAGGCCTAATTGAAGCAATGTTGAGTTTACTCCTATTTGCGAATAGCGAGCATCCCAGGGGAGTCAGAACACGTTTTTCAAAACTATTCGAATTAGTTCCATCAAAATTCCCCGAGATGCTATCATTCCATCGGCCAAAGAACAGTGCTCTAAGAGAGGCATAACAAGCAGTCGTCAAAGATAAGGGATGAATATACCAACCTAGCCCCTTATCCCCATGTTGCGGTAAATGCGAGCAGACCCAACAATTGGTTTTGTTAAAAATGGCATGTGTCGAATTCATAATCAACATCAAAGTATTATTGTGATACTTCTGTCTATGCTGAGAGTCCTTAGGTGACAGAGTATGCAAATGTACAAAAGGAGTAAAAACAGTAGGTGCAATTTCAGTTGGCAAAAGAGGCTCTAGAGGATAAATCTCCTCGACGTACCAAAATCCTAAAGCAGTTACTATAAAAACCCCAATTATTATCATCAAAATACAGCAATACGTTTTCGGGGCCCAGGCACATTGTTCATTGTCCAAGTTGGTCACCCCCTTATTTACAAGTCCAATATGAGCAGTAGCGGTGGCAGGCATCGTAGTCTTCGGATGGAAACCCCAATGTTCGTTGCTGGTGACCCCCCGGTTGCGCGGCTTCTTAGTCCTTCGCCAACCCTAGCCAACAGAATCCCCTTTCTCAAATTTGGGCAAAAGCAAGCCCTCGATGATCCTTTCCTTCTTTAAATGCACAGTTGAACCGTGCTGTAGGTCTATTTTCTCCACCGAAGATTATATCTGGTGGTTCCCGGTACTGTTTGATCCGGAAATAAGGTAAAGTCACTTCCTGAGGGAAGCAACGTATCAGGGGCAACGGAAGTTGCAGAATTGATGAGCAATGGTTTCCTGAAATGGCTTTTCCAAAGAGTGTAGAGACAAAATGGACGGTTCCCCAAGCCCCACGGGCTCAGAGAGCTTCTCCGACTCACTCACAGTGCTATTTGCTGCTTCAGGATCATCGATTGCAGCGTTAGCGAGGGGATCTGCTTCTTCTGTAACCTGCAGCGTTGGGTGAGGAAGTTTCTTGACATGCGTCGCGTGTATCCACTTCTTCTTTCCAGCCACCCGCACTGACGTTTGGGTGACCAGCAAAACCTGGAAAGGTCCCCGCCAGCAAGGCGCGAGGAAAGAGGACCGCTCGTATGCTCTCACCAGGACCCAGCTTCCAGGATGTTGTGACCTGGGCCCTCGTAGCGTACAGGTAAAGCTGATCGTACCTGATGATAAATGAAATACAGATTTTTAGTCAACTGGTTACAGTAGTCTGAAAGCAATACATTCTCAACACTTCTCAGTGCTTTAGGTTTCGGAGACCCAAATATTGGCAGGCCTCCCCATAACCACCTCAAATGGAGAGAGCCCAGTCTTAGTTTGAGGGGTAGTGCCCATGGCTAGTAACACGATCGGTAAGGCGTCCAGCCATTTTAATTTGGTACCGGAACACGTCTTAGTGAGCTTATTCTTTAGGATACCATTATGTCTCTCTACCAACCCGGCACTTTGAGGATGTCTAGCCGAATGAAATTGCTTATCAATATGTAGTGCCGTACATATCTGCAAAATTACAACAGCAACAAAATGTGGACCATTGTCCGACCAAATGACTCTTGCCAACCCAAACCGTGGAAAATACTCCTTTATCATAATTTTCACAGTGGTCATGGCTGTAGCATCTTTGACAGGGAAAGCCTCAACCCATTTACTAAAGGCACAAATGACCACAAGGACATATTTCAAGCTATTTCAAGCTATTGCACCGCCAGCAATACATTCTCAACACTTCTCAGTGCTTTAGGTTTCGGGAGACCCCAAATATTGGCAGGCCTCCCCATAACCACCTCAAATGGAGAGAGCCCAGTCTTAGTTTGAGGGGTTGTGCCCATGGCTAGTAACACGATCTGTAAGGCGTCCGGCCATTTTAATTTGGTACCGGAACATGTCTTAGCGAGCTTATTCTTTAGGATACCATTATGTCTCTCTACCAACCCGGCACTTTGAGGATGTCTAGTCGAATGAAATCATTATCAATATGTAGTGCCGTACATATCTGCAAAATTACATCAGCAACAAAATGTGGACCATTGTCCGACCAAATGACTCTTGGCAACCCAAACCGTGGAAAATACTCCTTTATCATAATTTTCGCAGTGGTCATGGCTGTAGCATCTTTGACAGGGAAAGCCTCAACCCATTTACTAAAGGCACAAATGACCACAAGGACATATTTCAAGCTATTGCACCGCTCCATCTCAATAAAATCAAAATGAATCACTTCAAATGGGACAGAAGGAGGCCCAAAGCTACCCCTTGGAGTTACTGTCCCCTTCCCCACATTGTGCTGTAGGCAAATCATGCAATTTTGGACATAATGCTGAGCAATTTTTGAAATTGTATCATTTACCCAAACTTTCTCTAACATTTTCGTGATCTGTTGAGCACACACATGTGTGCCATAGTAACCATCATGACTATGGGCCTCATTACAACTCAGGCGTTAAGGGTTAACGCCGTCGTTAACCCTTAACGCCTGATTCCGATTTTAACGGCTGCTTTTAGCAGCCGTTAAAATCCATGGCGCTAAACCGCCTTGGTGCTAATTACGCCACAGTAATTTACGGTGGCATAATTAGCGCCTTCCCCACTCCCATTATGCCCTATGGGGCAAAAATGGGAATGGGGAAGGGTAAAATGGGAAATGGGGATTTACCGCCCCACTCACCTTGGAATGGGGCGGTAAATCCGCCATCCACCATGGTGTAAATGTAGTTTACACCATGGTGGTAAAGTTGGCGTACTTACCGCCTGGGTCGTAATGACCCCCTATGTAGGCATTAAGGTGTAACCATTTCCCTTCAACTGTGTCCACCCAACACCCATCATCATATAATTTCCCCAGGCCTTCAGCCCATTTCTTAGATTCTTCCATTTGGCATCAGCTTGAATATCCCGCACAGACCCAATATCCTTTTCCATTACATAGGCATCCCTAGTTTCTCTTAGAGCATACATTTCTGTGCGAAGATCTGTGGCAGTTTGTCTGGCTATCTGATCAGCAAAAGCATTCCCTTTTCCTACATCATCTGTGATCTTGCGGTGCGCTGCGCATTTCATAATCGCTAACTGAGTAGGGAGCGCAAGCGCCAAGAGCAATTGTACTATCAGGGGACCATGCTGAATCTTGGTCCCATGTGAAGTTAGAAACCCTCTCTCTGACCAAAGTCTCCCAAAGTTGTGAGCCACCCCAAAAACATACTGACTGTCAGTATATATATTCACCGTTAGCCCTTCGGAAAGCTCACAAGCTCGGGTTAGTGCTATAATCTCTGCGGCCTGCGCAGAGTTATGCGTAATTCTCTTGGTCTCTACAACTGTACTTAATGTAGTGACAGCATAAGCAGCTGTGGATGTACCATCCGGAAGTTTGAAGCAGGAGCCATCACAAAACAGCTCCCCTTCTGCATTATCCAAAGGAGTGTCCTTAAGATCAATTCTGCCCTTTGTTTCTTGTTCAGTAGTATACAGGCAGTCATGTGACTCATCATCACCGCAAACAGTATTTTGCGGGAAAGGTAGGAGTTCAGCGGGATTAAGAACACAACACCTCCTAATTTGGATGTGGGGAGCAAACAAGATCAATTCATATCTCGGCAATCGTGCGGAAGTGAGGTGCTGCGTTTGGGTTTTGTTCAATAGAACATCTACAGAGTGAAGTACCATCATGGTTAGATCATGGCCTAGGACCATTCCCTCACTCTGCTTTACAAACGTGGCAGCAGCAGCTACAGCTCGCAAACATCTTGGCAAAGCGCATGCGACAGGATCAAGGGCGAAAGAGTAGCAACCGCACGGCCTATTCTTCCCTCCATGTTCCTGCGTTAATACATTGTTTGATGTTCCCATTTCCATGGCAGTGTCGAAGAAATGCCCTTCTTTGTCAAGGACAACATCGGTTTTATCACTAGTTAAAAGTTTCAGGATCCATAAACTACAATAAGAAGCCATACCTATTAAGGCTCTGACTTCCTTCTGTGTATTTGGAACAGACATGCCAGAAATGTGTTTTATTCTTTCAGGTGTCAATCTTCTTCCCTCCTTTGACAGGAGGTAGCCTAAATAGGCGACCTCCTGGCAACAATATTGAAACTTTTTAGCAAAGCAAGTCGTCAACATACTGAAGCAGCGTACAAGTAGGGGGTAATTCAAGAGTATCAAGCTGTTCTTTCAAGGCCCTACTGTAAATGCTAGGACTCTCGGTGTAACCTTGAGGTGCACGAGTAAATGTGAACGAGCGTCCCCCTAAGGTGAACGCAAACAAATATCTACTGTCCTTGTGTATAGGAATACTGAAGAAAGCATTATTCAGGTCCACAACACTGAAGTAAGTAGCCTTAGCTGGAATCATAGTTAATATCGTCATCACATCAGGCACAATTGGAAATTGCGGAGCAACAACTCTATTGTTGGCACGCAAATCAATTATAAAACGAAACGGAATGGCATTATCGCCTTTTTTGTACACGGGTAAAATCAGACTATTGCACAAACTTCCTGTAATCTCCTCAATCACCCCCCGATGCACAAAATCGGAAACAATGCTCATCAAAGCTCGCTCACCTTCAACCGAGATCTTATACTGCGGGATGCGTGGCAGCTTAATACCATGTTTCAAAACTATTTTAACAGGCTCAATCTGTAGAACACCGACATCATTGTCGTCAATTGCCCATAAATATTCTGGGACTTTACTGAATTCTGGTGGCAAAGGTCTAGTCAAAAATTGTGAAACAGAAAACTGCTGTGGTGAAATCATCAAACGCACTCCATCTGACGAACAATGAATTACCGCATTTAATTCCTTCAACAAATTCAACCCCAACAAATATTCTCCACAATTCGAAGTCAAAAGAAATGGACCGTGGTCCGTAAAGGGACCCAAAGAAATAAGTACCGGCGAAGAAACCGGACAAACGACTGGTGTGCCAGAAAACCCTACATAGACATTGGTTTGCCCTGACAGTGGAATGTTTGGAACCCGAGAATGATCAATGGAGCACTTCTGTGCTCCAGTGTCTATCAAAAACAGATGTTTCATATTTCCCACTACCATTTCAACATAGGGACCTTTCTGACTAACGGAATAGGTGTAGGTTCCAAACCCTGCTTCGGGCAATCCTAATGAAACAGAATATCGTCAAGAGGAAGCTCCTCAGAGAGGTAAGCAGCAGAAGGGTGATTGAATATGATTCTAGTATCCACAATTGAAGTCTAATTGTCCTGTGAAAAAGGTTGCTGAGGATCCTGTGAAAACTGACCTCTACCAGGGCCCCCCACCCCGGGGCGACCTCTGGGTCATCTACCCATGCTCCCAAATGTGTTATTTGACCTCTGTCGAAGGACGGGGCATTGTGCATGCCAATGACCCTCCTGGCGACAATAGGCACACTGGTTAATGTTCACAGGACCCAAGGGCATGTTCCCTTGTGGAACATATTGACCTCTAATCTGCGAACTAACCCCTCTGGGGCCTCTAACAATGTGTTGTAACAATACTTTAGTCTTTAAGTCTCCTTTTCTCTTCTCGACTCTATCTTTTCATTATTGACGCGGTTCTCGTAGTACTGAGCCATGTGCAGTACTTCTGATTGGGATTTCGCCTGCCAAGCGCTCTCGGAAGACATAATCTGTGACTGGATGTCAGGCAGTAATCCAGGCACGAATTTGTCCACAAATAACCTTTTCCCAGACTTTGTGCCTTAATCCTGTCCACTGAAGTCCAAGAATACTTGTTCGAACTGATTAAAGAACTCGGTGGCACCCTCAGATTTTCCTTGGACACAGGCCGTAAACTTGTCCCAAATCATTCTTTTTTCGGGAATTATAGTTTTTAATTTTGCAATGATTCTGTCAGGCAAAGTGAGTATCAACTGAGGCGATCTCTCGCCAGCTGGCCTTTCCCCGTCAAGCCTAGTTATATTAGCCCACATATCTCCCAACCCAGGTGGATCATCTATTGTTCTAACCTGCTTCCACAAATATATGGGCAGGAGTACAGGGAATAGTAAGTCAATATCTCCTAGGGTGAACACTGAGGACTGCAAGACAGACTCTATCTCTTTATAGAATCTTATCGGATTTTTCCTAATGTCGGGAATAGATTGCCTAATAGTGTTCACTTCCTGTTGCGAAAACGGGACGTGAACAAACTGCGATACATAATGTATGGGAATGTCCACAGCAGCTGTACCCGCTGCAACATTGGCGGGAATCTCAACTTTTGGAACAAATGTCGGAGGCACCTCTCTCATAGGCAACTGAGATAAAGGCAACTCTGAATGCTTACTAAGCAACAGAGCTAAGTCGAGCGCTAAAGCAGTCGAAGAAGTGTCAAGTGAAAAAGCTCTCTTATAAATACCCAGTAACTCTGTGGGACAACTAACCTTCTTCCTCACACATTCATCCTGCAGGTACTCTACCATAACCTGAATCACCTTCCTCTGCATTCCTAGCGTATATTGGGCCTCATTACGACCCAGGCGGTAAGTTACCTCCTGGGCCGTGACTTTACCACCATGGCATAAACTACGTTTACGCCATGGTGGTTGGCGGACTTACCGCCCCATTCCGACCTTGGCGGGGCGGTAAGTCCCCAATCCCCATTTACCCTTCCCCATTCCCATTTTTGCCCCATAGGGCATAATGGGAGTGGGGAAGGCATTAATTACGCCACCGTAAATTACGGTGGCGTAATTAACTCCATGGTCCCTTAGCGCCATGGATTTTAACACCTGCCAGAAGCAGGTGTTAAATCCGCCATGGCGCTAAGGGACCTCGTACTCAGGCGGTAAGGGTCGGCGCTGTTTACGCTGCCGTAAACCCCTTACCGCCTGGGTCGTAATGAGGCCCATTGACTGTATGTGTCATATACCTCAACTGGAGTTATCGATAAATCCAAAATCCATCTAATCGCATCTTTTGTACAAATTTGTGCTTCCTCAGATGCCCATTTATGACATGGAAGAAATAGTTTCTGTACATACATACTCTCTTCTTCGTCATCCTCATTCTGTAACTTTTCCAAATCTCTCCTATACTCAAATAACCTCTCGACATGCTCATGTACTTTCTCCACAGAAAGCTTGAAAGTGCTAAAGTATTCAGATCCCTCAGCCCTTGTGGGAGATCCACATTATTTAATTTACTCCACATTACACATAAATGAATCCCTAAACCTTCAATGAAAACATTTTTCTCAGGAAAATTATCCATATTAGACAGTGTGGCGAAAACATTAGCTCGATCAACTCTCTCCATACAATGCTTAGCCCATGCAAACAAATCCTGCTTCTTATCTACAGGGACAGTGTTACGAGTAACAACCTTCGACCCCGCACCCCGATCAACTATAGTCAGTTCGGAACCACTCGGGAGTGGAGGTGCAGGCAGATTCAATGGAGATGTTATTACTGGTGCAATGGGAAGAGGTGGTAGAGCAGGCGGAGGAACAACAGCCGGAAGAATAGGAACAGCAGGTTAAGTAGGGAAAGCAAGAATAACAGCAGGAAGAGGCAAAGCAACAGGAAGAGGATCATACAGAGGTAGTGCAGAGGCACCAGGCATTCGCTCGTTTAACAATTTGTCGAGAAACTCGTCAGAAAAATGAAGGTCTTTAGAAGGATAGATTTTCTGAATACCGTCTGAGAAAGCCCTATCCATATCCCTAACTGACTCCAACTGTTTGTCCTGATCATATAACAACGCCTTTTCAGCGTTCGTTTTATGACGGCGCGCATATTTTTCCCTAATCTTAAGCTGCTGCAACGTTTCTTTTTTCCAATTCTGCCGAACATCAAATGCTGCGGGTCTGGCCTTTTTCTTTAACAAGACCGACTCTAAGTATTCAATACGAGGGATCTCAAAACTACCATGGATTGGCCACTGACGTTCGGAGGCATGTCTGGTTTGTCTGTGCCAAATATCATTAAATACTACACTTCTAATGCCATGCTTACAATACATGGTAAACGCCGGCAACCCCTCCTGTGGTGCCTGGCGGCTAAATTCCAAAGATTGTCGATCGCTGCGGAATAATGCCCTAAAGAAGCTAGACAATTTCCCATGCATTTCTCAAATACTTGGTGTTTCCTGGTCAATAATTGTGTCTGCAGATACAATGCACCAAATTCAAATTGTCAGGGTTAAATTAAGAGTCGGGTCACGACTCACCTGACCAAACCTAAGGAGGACCGTACGGTTTATCAAAGAACTTACCTAACAAATTTGACCTTGTGTGTGGTGATTTCGGCAAATCTGCCCACCTCAAAAGTGGACCCTCGTCAAGATGCCGTCTCAGACCACACGGCTATCGTCCAAGGATAGGATCGTGCAGCGCTGTAGAGGTGTCGCGTCTCGTTCAGTCGGGCCCGTAGTATCACACCTTCCGATCCCGGTCCGATAGCATGCGTCAACCTTCAATGGTCCGGCATCAATCTTGGGGGTCCCTATTCGGGCGCCAACTGTGAAAACAGAAAAATAATATGAGGCCGGAAAGCCCAAAGGAAACACGCCAAACACTGGTTACAAAAAACATACAAAGTACTTTATTTTAAGGTCAAGCAGTGACAAAGTCAATGACAGATCGGATAGCTATCGGCCCTCAGTACAACACAATGAACTTCAACGAGGTTCGATGTATTCAGTGAGAGACTGTACATTGGGGCAATCAGGCTTATATACATTTCTCCAGCCTTTTGGCCAACCCCTTTGCGGGTTAACCATTCCTTGAATGTATTACTGGTCTAGGGTCCCTGCCAGGTCAGCTTTTAATATATACATCACTATGCGCATAGATCAGTTCCGTTGATACAGGTAACCCATTTACAAACAGGTCAACAGAAGGACAAGGTCTCAGTTCGCGACCCTAACAAGTAGCCTGCAGGTAATTTATAGATTAGCTGCACTGAAGTCATGATGACCAGATTCTGTTCGGAATGGCATTGTCCACCATTTTGATGTACAGGGTGACTTTTACACAGCAAGAGAACCTAAAATGGCGGCTTGATTCAAGATGGCGGCTTACATCAATTTCTAAGGTCAAGACCTTGTCGTAGAGAGTTATTCGCGTACAGTTTTAAGCGACTTGGCGTAGGCCAATAGACATACTATCGTTACAATAGGAGGCATAATTTAATATCCAGTTTGACAGTACGTCTGTCAAATGTCTCCAATATCTCCAATACTTCACCTTTACAGCAGTGTGTGTGCAGTAGACCACTTCCTATGGGCCATGAAATCTTGGAGAGTTCCACCGATGTACAAAACTTCTCACATACATCATCTCCCCTGGCATTAACTGACCTGTTGGACTGTCTGCTGCTGGTGTTATTGTGTCACTTGTTGCTTCTTGTGTGAACGGGGGTGCTAGCTGTCTGGCGATCATACGGGATTCTTTCGTGAGCTTAGTCAAGTATTCATTAAACTCTTCCCCTAGTACTGTCGCACTTCTGTGAGCGTCTGAGTGTCTGCGGAGTGGGGAGTGGGGAGTGGGCTGTATGCATGCGCCTCCCTGTCACAATTTCATGGGGTGACAATTTCATGGGGTGACAAATGGTGGTCCTTGCTGGGTTGATTTCTAAGTTCGAACAAGGCCAGGGGTAAGCAGTATACCCAATTATTTTTTAGCGTGACAATCTCCCTTTCAAGTGTTTATCTTCTCAACCACGCCATTCAATTGCAGGTGATAAATAGTGCACAGTTTATGTGTTATCCCTAGCATTGCTGTGACTTCTTTAAATAGATCATTGACAAAATGTGTACCATTGTCTAAGCGTTTTGTGTCGCAAATTCCCCAGCGCAGAAACTTTTCCCACACTAGGGACTTCACGGCGCACTTTGCATCCAGGTGTGTGCACGGCCCTGCCTCCACCCATCTTGAAAAGGGACAAACCACCACTATCATGTAGCGTGACCCATTGCATATTTCTCCCATGTCGACATAATCAATATGCAGATCTCTAAATGGGCCGATTGGTTTGGGCAATGTTCCTCATAGTGTTCTGAGTGTCATTCCAGAATTATATATCTGACATATTGTACATTCCATGGCCAATTTTGATATTTGCTCCTGCAGGCCTGGGGCAAACCAATGTTCTTGTATTTCTGTGGCAATGTGTTGTTTGGCATTGTGAGCTGGGAAATGGAGCTGTTAGAATGCTATTTCTAGTAACTTATGGGGCATTACTACTTTATTTGTGTTGTTTTGACTCCAAAGGAGGTCTGTGGACGACTGTCTACACCCTCGTTTTTCCCATAACTCCTTCTCCTCACCCGTCACCCCTTCCTGCAGTTCTAATATCTGGGAAATGGGCATTGAATTATTCCCATCAGGGTGATCCTCTTCCACCTGCTTCTGTAATATGTACTCACCTCCTTTTTTCTTGGCTAAAGGGATGACATCATTGTTGTTGGTATGGGTCTGGCATTTCACTATTGCCACAACTGTAGGTTCCTTTAGCACCTCTATCAACTCTTTTAGTAGCTCAGCATGTTGCACTGGGGATCCCTCTGCTCTGTGAAATCCTCTTCTCCCCCATTTAGCCAATCCCCCATGTACCATTGTGGTCATGTATGCAAAGTCAGTATAGATTGTTGTGCACATCCCTTTGCGCATGTAATGCTTCCATGAGTGCTACTAACTCTGCTGCTTGTGCTGAGAAGTGGGCAGGTAGCCTCTGTTTGACAACATATTCGCCTTCCTCTAGTCTCACAACAGCCACCCCCAAATGTTTCTCTCCTGTCTCTGAATTTATTGATGCTGACCCGTCTATAAAATATATTTCTTCTTCAGATAAAGCATTTTCACTCACTGTCGGTGTGTCTCCATCATCTCCTCTGTATATAGCACAATGATGTGTTTACATGTCTTCCACTGTGCACGCTTCTGTGATAAATGTTGCGGGTTAACTGTCTTACATCTCACTATGTGTATGTTGGCGCTGGATAGGATGATCTCGTAAGATGTTGCCCTCTGTGTAGTCACTGTACTTTTGGATCTTTCTAATATTGCGACTAGGGAATGTTCTACAAACAGGTTCACAGAACACCCCATCACAATTGATGCACTTTTCTCTATTGCGAACACTGCGGCTGGAAGAGATTGTTGGCAAGCAAAGTGTCCTTGCATTACTGCATCCAACGTGCCACTGTAGTACGTCAGAGGCTTGTGACCCAAACATGTTTTTTGTGTTAGCTCTGCTATCATGAGTGTCCCATTGCAATGTGAAAATAAGTACAACTCGCGTTCATAGTTTGGGTTCGCGAGTACTGGTACTGTTGAGATCAGTTCTTTATGTGTGCTAATGGCCTCGTGCATTTCCATTGTCCATTGTATTTCTGTGTTTTCTCTTTGTGCTTCTTTGAGTACCTGCAGTAATGGCTTTGTGTAGCCTGCATATTCTGATATCCAGGTGCAGCAGTAATTGCACATGCCAAGATATTTCTGCATTTCTTTCACAGTTTTCGGCTCATTTACAGCGGGTACTGCAGCCGGCCTGTCTGGTATGATTCTCTTACCATCCTTTGATATCGTAAAATAGCAAACCAGCCTTGATATGGAGTTAACCAGGCGAGTAATAGGAAATTCTTGAAATTAGTAAAGATCTTAATCCTGTTGGTGCTGCCTACCCGTGTGTTAGGTAGCTCACAAGGCTGTCGAGAGCTTGAAATATACCACAAAGAAAAATTCCAAACACTGTTTGCTAGGCGCTCCACAGTGGATTTTGCCCTTGTGCTTATTCAAAGAGAAAAAAAACAATAGTTGTTGTCCTCTTCACGTATTTCCCCAATTATATTCAGTGGTTCATCAGGAGGTAAGTATAAATGTTTAGCTGTTGTGAACAAGAAAAAGAAAAGAAGTACCGGACAAGTACTGTTTGCTGCCGCTGCCTCACTACTCTGTCGCAGTTGGACTTGCTACAGCGCTTTGAATCTCCCTGGAGGAAGTCTTTCATGGGTGCACCAGCGTGCCTGACTCTAAGGTCCTTCCTTTGTGGTGGCCACGCCCCCCGCTAACAAGTCACACGCTCCGCGACCTCAAATACTGGCAGCCTCGCGCACTTGCGCCGCGCACCAAGTACCGGACAAGTACTGTTTGCTGCCGCTGCCTCGCTACTCTGTGTCAGTTGGACTTGCTACAGCGCTCTGAATCTCCCTGGAGGAAGTCTTTCACGGGTGCACCAGTGTGCCTGACTCTAAGGTCCTTCCTTTGTGGTGGCCACGCCCCCCGCTGGCGAGTCACGCGCTCCACGACCTCAAATACTGGCAGCCTCGTGCACCTGCACCGCGCACCAAGTACCGGACAAGTACTGTTTGCTGCCGCTGCCTCGCTACTCTGTCTCAGTTGGACTTGCTACAGCGCTCTGAATCTCCCTGGAGGAAGTCTTTCACGGGTGCACCAGCGTGACTGTCTACTAGCATAACCTTGTGTGTCACACAGAGCGTGCTCTCCCCCCTTTGTGCCTCACAACTCGTGTACTCCACAACCAACTTGTGCTTTCAGCTTGTGATCTTTACAACTTGTGCTCTTTACAACTTGTGTGTAAATATCTGTGCTCACGTGCTTTTGTCATCCCGCAGTGTTGTGGTGCCCATTGGTAATATCGTCCTTTTTTTTTTCCCTTACCTCTCTTTGTAAAAAGGTCCTTCCTTTGTGGTGGCCACGCCCCCCACTGACGAGTCACGCGCTCCGCGACCTCAAATACTGGCAGCCTCGCGCACCTGCGCCGCGCACCAAGTACCGGACAAGTACTGTTTGCTGTACGCGGTGCGCGGCGTGGGGTGCGATTCTGCTCTTTGGAGTGCCTGTTTCCGCTCACGCTGTGAAGTGGCTTTATATCAGGTGGTAAGCACTGTTTTGATAAGGTGAAGCTAGGTGGTGTCTTTTTGTATTAAGATGGTTAAGAAATTGCGTAATGGGAAGAGATGCCTGAATGGTTCCCCCTCAACTTTGTTTGAGGGCAATATGTCAGAAGAGGAGCCCATTTACGAAACAGTTAACCAAACTAAGAATAAGGGAAAAGGTATAAATGAGAAACCGTGTAATAGCTCCTATATGAAGTCATCAGTAAATTCAAATGTGCCAATCTTACCTCCGCTAGAATCAGTACAAGTCACAACTGCAGAAACTGAAAAAGAGGTAAATACAGTGGCCCAAATTCACAGGGAGATGCATGGAAGTATAACCCACCCTCTCAAAATAATTCATAATGTACCCATTACTGATAGCTCAATATTGGGAGCGGTAAATGATGATGTGAACATGCCAGTTATTGATATTTCGTTGGTTGCGCCAGTTGTTCTAGCTGAACTCCACAGTAGAACACGCCTTTCGAATGGGCCCTCAACACCTGCTGCTGAGTCAAGGGGCATTAGGGAAGTTCATTTCCATGCAGCAATAGCAGAACATTTAAATCAATTAAAAGAAATGCAAAAGAGCAAAGGAGGATGGGGGGCTCGGGACCTTAAACATTCTGCCAGTTCACCCGCTCATGAGATTCAATTCAATCCCTCTAATACAAATTATGTACATTCACCAGTACTAGGTTACGATCCTATATCGCTAAAAAACAACTCAGGAAAATCTTGCCAACCAAATTCATCACTTCTGCTATTCCCACTGGAAGAGACTTTAGTGGATTTAAATCCCCAAGAATTACAGAATTTTCCAGTCTTGACCAGGATACTGAATTTGCTGGACAAGGGGCACGAATTTACGCATGGAGCGATTGGTGCTCTGAGCCTAGCAACATCAGAAATCAATTCAAGACTGTGTAAAATAGAGGGTTTTTTGATGGCCCAGGAAAAATGTCATGTATTTTGGGCTGAGCAACATATGAGTGAGAAACGCTTTCATACTCAAAAGCTAGAAGCAATAGAAACAGAGCTTAAAGCTGTGAAATCATACAATATGAAATCTTCAGCTACCCAAACCGAGTATGTGGAGCTGAATGATTCGGCTTTAACAAACGCAACAACTGATGTAAAAAATGCACCAGCAAATCAGCTTCCTCCATATGTGGAGTTAGCGAAATTGCAGCATGAAAGAATATTGGCTTTAGAGAAGATCGTCCTTGCTGCCAACCTAATGCCTCCGGAGAGGATGGCAGAGGTACTTAGCAAAACGGAGGCGCCAATATTAACCCCAGTTACACATACCCCTGATAGTCCCTCTGTGCTTACAGATCTGATTGATCTGAACTCAGAGATTATGCAGAGTGGTCAGGAATGTATTAGCGATTCAACTGAAGGAGGAAATGGTACTCATAGTACATTCTTTATGTCCCGAAAAGCTAAAAAATTACATACTAAAGCTTTGAAAAAACAAAAAAATGCAAACTTCCAAAATCCATTAACCCGAGCAGGGTTCATGATGAATCAAAACAACAAAGAAATAATGAAAAATAAAAACTCTGAGACATTGGTAGAACAGAATTAAAAAAAAATAACAGCAAAAAAGGCATACCAAAAGCGTTATTAAGGAAGATAACAACATTGATCTAACGCAACTAAACATTGAAAGTCAGGCTGTCTTGGGTATAGCCGATACTGGGTCACAAAAACTCGCTTTTTCGAGTATTGAGGGGAGTGAAAAAAAAAATACATCAGATGAGATACTAAAATCTAATGTCGCAAACATAAAAGATGACAATGTGCTATCATCACCTATTCTTATACAAACGCAGCTACACCGCTTCTTCGAAAAAATAGACAAAAAAATAACGGACCTAACTCAAAAACCACATAATACTACAGATACAAGTGCCGAATGTTATGTTGTGAGTTCTTTACCTGATAAAAATACCCACACTATGAATAGTCAAGTTGCGAACGAAGTTGTAGGCACTCAGTATCCTGATTGTACTAAGTTACAACACATGAAGGGAGTCCCTGATACACAGCAAAATCGGCAGGCCATATTGCCTATCCCTTTTCGTGAAGGAGAGAGTGAGGATAAATGGTCATTCTATAACACGCTAGGGCCTGAGATGAAATTGGTAATGGGATGGACGCTGGATCCAACAAACTTAACGCGATCATCATTGATGAAAGTTTTTCATCAAATACCTGCACTGCGCAACTTAGTGTCTAACGATATAGACAGGGTTCGTTTACCGTATGTCTCAAACGGTCGAATGCTATGCAAATATCAGAACACGATCATCGCCGCACTAATATGGAAACATATACAGGATTTTCAACTGCTTGGTTATGAGTTATCACTGTTTAACTCCCTGGAAAATGCCACACTGTTTGTGGAATATCAACCCTCTGCTTCTTATAACAACACACACATTGAAGATCATGATAACCAGCTTGCAACCTTACATGAAAAAATCAGATTGCAATCGGAATCCGTTGCCCAGATTGTGACAAGCCTGACATGGCTTGAACCACTGATGAAAAATCTAATAAGCAATATGCCAGTCAAAGAAAAACAATAAAATGATACAGTGGTTATAAATTCTTGGAATGTGGCTTTAATAATTTTGAGAAATGGTTTCAGAACACATTGGATGTACAATCACCAGCAATAATCATCTTGCAGGAAACCATGGCGACCCAAGATATTTATCTGGAAGGATATGTAGCTTTTTGCTCTCATGCGATAAAAGGTAACCAAGGCCGTCCATCTGGAGGCCTTGCGATTCTGGTGAGGCATTTATATCAATCTAAACTGCGCCAAATCTATTCATCTCCAGATATATTGGTGGTGGAAGTGACATCTATCGCCAGGGTGCTTACTCAGATGATTATAGTTGCACTGTATTGGAACCCAGCAACGTCAACATTAGACTCTATTATCGAAAAAGTTAACCATGTTCTTTTGCAAGTGGCAACATACGCTCCGAATGCACAGATCATTATGGGTGGCGACTTCAATTCAAACCTCAACAAAATAATGTTGAAATCAGATATAGCATCTTATTATGAAGCATTGGCTTTTGAAAGGGGGCAAATATGGAGGGAGTTTTTGAGCGATTGGGAATTGCAAGTTGTGCCCTTTGCACAAAAAGAGAATGCATACAGTTGGGCTCGTGGTAGAAAACGCACAACAATTGATTACATAATAACCTCGAACTCACTGGCTGAATTCAACACAAACTGCAAAATTATTCAATCACATCTAAGTGATCATTGCATTTTGGAGTGTTTATTTGAGTGTAGTTTACCATTATATGAAGCTAAGTCCGTACTGTCATTGCTCGAGATTGATCGCAAGGCACTTTCCATCAGGTGGAATGCTAGATTATATAGGCAGTTAAACTATCTTGTTAATAGAGACATGGTAAAAGAGAATGTTGAAACATTGTCCAGTTCTGATCTTAACTTTTGGGAAAGGCAACATGCTGAAATGATAGGCAGGCATCTGGACACTTTGGTGGAGAAAAGCTCAACAGCCAAAAAGTTTGACTATAAGAAGAGTTTTAACGCAGAAATTGCATTAAGGAAAAAACAAAAAAACAGAGAAATTCGTAAACTGCTGAAATCATCCATTAATATAGGGGGTTATGCAACTGAGAAAAAGAAAATCCTTGCAATTTGTTGTTCTGTTCAACAACGAAGTCTGTCTCTACACTTGCAAAATTGCATATTGTTACAAGAATAGATATTTGAAGGTGTCATATTCGTCGAAATTGTCCATCATCACACTGAGTTCAAAGAAACCCAATAAAGGGTGGTGTTAACATGTCATAGCTGATTATAAGATGTGCATTTTGTATATATGTAACTGTTGTATGTAATTCTCTCTCTTGCGTCCCTCCAGGTGTAGAGATACACGTTGCGGGGCGTGAGACTGAGTTGGCCAACTGAGACTCTTTTGCTTTGCAATAAACGCTAGCTTTGGGAATTCAACCTTGTGTCTGGCGTATCTATCGTGTGTGGCGACTTGCCTTGTTTCCATAATGCGAGGGACCACTAGGGGCCCCTTTCAAAGTTGTTTCAAGGTTTTGGCAGGCGCTATGTAAGCTATTGGGTATTGAGGTTCACTTATCATCCGGTTATCGTCCACAATCGAATGGCCAAAGTAAAAGGGTGAATCAAGAACTAGAAAAGTATTTGCTGCGTTATCTTCAATCTGGGGAGAGTTGGATCGCCCTGGTATGGTTGGTGGAATTTAGTTAGAACAATTTTCAGACTCTACTACCATGTCCACATTTTGCTGTAACCAAAGTGATCTTCCTCGTTTCCTGGATGAGTTACTTTTTGAGGACACTTGTAATCCTGAAATTGATATAGAATTCAAAAAGACAAAAATCTGGCTTTAGGAAAAGCTGGTCGGGTGGCGACTCCTAAATAGACCTGTTTCAGTAAGTTGGCTGTTTTTAGTTGAACATTCTCTTGTAGTTGGAAAAAATGTTGTGTCTTGTTAGAAAAGCATATATAGCCAGAAACCGCTAGTGTAAAGTATGGAAAAATAGCTTCTCAAGACTGCCCCTTAAGTTTGACACATGTTTCGACTGATTACCAAGAGCTGACGCAGTTCTGAACATGCATTAGAAGTAAGAGAATAAGGGATTGAACTCACCGTATATACTACAAACAAATTAAATTTGGATTAATGCCCGTTTTTGAAAAAGGCTGGTAATCAGCCGAAACACATGTCAAACTTAAGGGCATTATAAAATACAATAAAAATTACGCCTATGTTAACTAACTAAATCGCGGTTTGAATCTTATTCTGGCACAGACTTGAGAAGTTATTTTTCCATTGACATAGAAATCAACTAATGAAGGGGAATTTAAAAATGGCAGTGCAAGCTGTGCAGCAGAGTGAGAATATTTCTAAAAAAATGTGTTAATCGTTCCCGTAGACCTTCTCCCTAGTATTCTGAAGGAGGTTTGGTTTTGCTGTCCTCACGTTATATCAAGATTAAGGGGAAAAATACGTTTAGTCCACATTTTCTGGGTCCTTTTGAAATTGAGAAGGTGTTGTCTCCTGTGTCTGTGAAACTAAAATGACAATCTCATATCAAAATGAACCCCACTTTTCATGTGAGTTTAGTAACTAGAATAAGAAGGAATCCACCTCCAGTTCTAGTGTCGGGGAAGAAGACGAATTTGACGTACAAGCAATTAGAAACTCCAGAGTGTATATACAGGAATTGCAGTATTTTATAGATTAGAATGGATTTGGTCTGGAAGAAAGATCATGGGGGGCAGAGTTTGTGAATGCTCCCTTGTTAACTTCACATTTTCATCATAGACATCCTCTTAAGCCAAGCACTGGGTCCAAATGTGTATTATATTTAATGGGACAGACATAAGTTTCCTTAACTACCCACTTCAGGAAGATATAGCCCGAGCCAAGATGGAGGGAACCATTGAAGAAGCTTGGAATTCTGAGGCTACTAAGATTCCAGAGGAATGTTCTAAACTGCCTTTCATTGATTGTAACTTAACTGATAGAACATAGTAATTTCAACCCCTGGTTTTAGGCCTTTTGAGAGTCAAGAAGCCATCAAATCTTTGTGGGATATGCTCCAGTAGATTTTTCTGAGACGTTTAAAAAGGAAGACTTTCCTAAATCCTAAATGATTGTTCTGCCTTCTAGTCTTAGGGCCTCATTACGAGAATGGAGGTAATGAAAAAAGGAAGGCGGAATGGTAATACCAGCATTATTAACGGGAACGGGGCATTACGACCTGACAACCCTCCAATACCGCCACGGCCCATACCGTGCCCCTTCATACCGGCACGCATGCGTACACGCACCCCTTCGCGGAGTAAATACCGGGATGCCGGTAATAGGAGGACATCACAACTCACACGGGCATGCAATTACTGGCTTCCCGAAGGCGGTAATTAGGGCCTGCACGATGGCGGCCATACATGCATCGCGGACCACCCGTAAACAGCAATCTGCAATCAAGGAAACTGCCACAGGTGCACACAATCACCACAGGTGGAGTCAATGGAGCCTGTCCCAGTATAAAAGGAGTACACCCACACACCACACCCCTTCCTACACAAAAATGATACCACTAGCTGTTGCAGTCATGGGGCTGGAGGACATGTCTATACTGCTACAACTGCAGCAACAACAACAACTACAACAACAACAACAGCCACAGCAACAGCCAGCACAGAGGAGACGCAGGAGGAGAAGGAGGTTGAGACAGGGCCAGCAATTACCACCATTGCAACCAGTAGTACCTCGTAGGCAGCCACCAATCCCTTGCATCAGACCCAGTCCATTCAATCTAACCCCTGAGCAGATCCACACCCTATACCGGTTGGACCGGGACACCATCACCACCATAGTGGACATGATACACAACGACATTGTCAGCCTCATAGAAATACGCACTGCCATCCCTCTGCTACTAAAGGTGGTTTCTGTGCTCCACTTACTGGCCACAGGCACCTACCAGCACACAGTGGGCCAGCTGCATGGCATTTTACAACCACTATTTTCACGCATGCTGACTTAAGTGCTGGATGCCCTCCTGAAGCACGCTAGCACCCACATATCCCTACCATGGACTGCCCACGAGATAGCCGACACCAAAGTAGGCTTCCATGCACTGTCAGGCATGCCCAATTGTGTTGGTGCCCTCGACTGCACCCATGTAGAATTGGTAGTCCCCCATGCCCTAGAGGCGGTGTACCGCAATCACAAGCAATACCATTCCATCAATGTGCAGATGGTATGTGACTCCAGCAAGATCATCACACATTGCTGCGCCCGCTATCCTGGATCGACACATGATGCCATGGTGCTGCGTAACTCCACGCTACCCCGTCACATGGAGCGACAAGCTGGACCATGTGTCTGGCTGCTTGGTGAGTTGCCTGACAGGCCCATGGCAGTGCTTCGGGGTTGTGATGTGTTGGGATGCATACTCCACCTGGGTGTGTATGGGGGGAATGCATACTCCACCTGGGTGGGAATGGGGGGATGCATACTCCACCTGGGTGTGAATGGGGGGGGATGCATACTCCACCTTGGTGGGAATGGGGGGGATGCATACTCTACTTGGGTGTGAATGGGAGGATGCATAATCCATCTCAGTGGGAATTGGGGGGGTGCATACTCCACCTAGGTGGGAATGGGCGGTGAGTGGAGAATGCACACAGAGCTAAACACTCCTGACCTGAGCCTCCCAACCCGAACATGACACACCACTGACACACATTGGACAAATGCTGTATATCAATGACAACATGTAAGACGCACAACCTGGCCACCATGGATATGTCAAGCAATGCATGACTAAACATGATTGCAACTGTGCCAATGTGGCTAGTGTGACCATGCACAGTATAGTCTACACAGCAAATATGTGAGGCAAAACATTGTCCTGCAACCACAGTACATCGGCATCAGCATGCAAGAATTCACCCTGCATCATCTGTACAACACCATCCAGCCTACCGCACCATATTGCAGTATAGAGTGCATCTCCATAATATTTGTGCATATGTACAGGGACATGTGCATGTCAACAGCAAATAGCTGCGGCCATGGCTGTGAATCCTGAAAGTGGCAGCTCAGAGTGACTCACATAGACCTATTTGTATTTGCTTGCAGGTGATGGAGGATATCCCTTGAAGCCGTGGCTACTTACCCCTGTGCGGAACCCGCAGAACGGCCATGAGGAGGAGTACAATCGGGTACATACCCGTACCCGTGTTGTGATTGAGCAGACCTTTGGCATGTTGGAGGCGCGGTTCCGCTGCCTAAGCAGGTCTGCTGGAGCACTCATTTATAGACCTGAGAAGGTGGCAAAGATCACCATGGCCTGTGTCATGCTGCATGACATGTGCGCCCGGAGAAATGTACCACTGCCACCTGACATTGCACCGGGTGAGGATGATGATGATGAAGACGGAGGAGAAGCTGCACCACTGCCAGTATGTGATGCACAAGATGGCCGTGCAGTACGCCAATCACTGATTGACGAATACTTCTGACCCACAGGGACGTTGATAGATATGTGTCAGTGACACATTGTACACTGGGTCCATGAGGACATGCACACAGGGAATGTGGGATGTTGGGCACTGTGCACTGTAATAAATTAAATGGATAAACACAAAATGAACAATGTCCAGACATTGAATGATTTTTCACACAATGGGTGTATTGCTATCAACTACAGAAATGTGCAGCCCCCCGCAACACCAAAACTCCCCATAACCCCAATGAAATCCCCATGCTCCCCAATGAACTCCCAAAACCCCCCAATGAAATCCCCCTAATACATCCATACACCACCAACACCATCTGACCCACTCCCATTGTTGTCCCCCACTATTTCCTGGATTTCTTGTTGTCCGGGGGCAGCATTTCTGAGTGCCTCACACTCCGTCTTGTTGGACGCACAGGGCTGGAGGGTGCAGAGGAAGTGGGTGCAGAGGAAGCGGGTGTGGTGGATGAGGTGGAAGCTGTGGTGATTTGCACAGCTGCTGCGGGTTGTGGCGGCTGCATGTGCAGCAAGATAGAGTTGAGGACCTGCATGATGGCCCCCAGACTGTCTCGCATCATCAATGCAGAGGCATTGACGGTGGCTGTGATCGCCGCTATGGCCTGGGCAATCTCACACCTCGTGTCCTCCCCATCCGCAACATATAGATGGAGAAGGTCCAACATAGAATCCCGTCTGGTCTCCTCCCTCGCTAGCCGTGCCTCAAGGTTGGTGGTGGGAGCAGCAGTGGTAGCGAGTGTTGCGACTGGGCCTACATTGGCAGTGCTGTCCTCGGGGATGCTGCTGAGGTCAGAATTGTGTAGCAGAGGATCCGCGCTGCTGGTGGGTGAGGGCTGAGTGTGGGGTTGGAGGATGGACACAGGGCTTGGGGAGTGTGGACATGCCACATGGGTGAGTCCATCCTCGTCCACATATTCCTCCGCTGCACTTTCTATGTTGCTCAGCGGGGCACTCGCCTCGCCTTCCACTGGTATTGCCAGCTCTGTGCTCCAGGTGTCAGGAGTTGATGGTGGGCCCTTATGTGCGGCCATGGCCTGGCCACTTGCCCTGGCCTTCGGTGTGGCCTGCGAGGCTGCCCCGGAGGTGGTCTTGCCTGTGTGAGTGGTCTTGTGCCGTGACGTGGATGCCCGTGTGGCTGTCTCCTTACTGGCATCCTCTCCATTGGTGCCTGGGGGGGTAGAAGAGATGCAGGGCATCAGTGATGCTGTTACATGAAAGATGCATCATATGGTTCTGTGGAGAATGTCATTATTCATGCATTCATATCTTACAGGTGTGTCACATAGGGTAGTATGAAGGGGCCATTTTGGCATGTGCCGTGACGTCTCAGTGCATGGATGCTGCAAGGCAGGTGGCATGCGTTGTATTGGGCTTTGTGAGATGTATTACATGGGCACTGTCCATGTGTATTGGCTGTGTGTTGGTAATGGGATTGGCACTCAGCATGCATTTCAGTGTGGCTGGGATTGGGCCACCATCTGGACAAGGATATGTTGATGTGTGTGTTGGGACATGCATTGCACTGCCTAGACTCTCTTCCACATCACTTGTGCTACGTCATGGTTTCCCCTAAAGGGATCTGCAGGGTCACTCACCTCCATCTGCAGATGTTGCGGCACCCGTCTCCATCTCCCCAAATCCCTCAATGGACTCCATCTGTATGTAGCTACTGCAAGTCTCCTCCCAGCGTGTGCGTTTTGTGGGTGAGTGGGGACCCCCGCCTATGGCCATGGCCTCCCTTTTATGGCCAGGATGTTCTGTACCCTGAGGCGGAGGTCATCCCACCTTTTCTTACAGTCCTTAACTGTCCGTGGGGTGGTTCCAACTGCCGAGACCTTGCAGGCTACCTCCTCCATGATCTCCTTTTTGCGCTGATGCATCTCCCTTTTCTGGTTTTTCTGGTTGATCTCCTCAGAATGGGCAGCTAGGGTGTCCGCCAGCATGGTCAGTTCTTCATCTGAAAAGTGCTTTTTGCGCAGGCGGGGTTTGATTCCCTTGTAGCCTTAGACATGTTTAAGGTATTGGCACTGGTCTCTCCTGAACACAACTGGTGGTTTGGCAGGATTGCAAAGGATTGTGTTTTTAAAGATGGCCGCCGGCGCATTTACATTCCGACGCAATGTCGTTACTTCCGGGTCCGGTATTACGAGCCTGGCATTAGCATGATGTTATTACCGGGTCAGTATTAAGGAGTGCCTCCTAGGCAGAGGTGCTATTGGCGGGTCCCATGATGCCGCTATCGGTGGGTTGGAGGGCCTTTAGCGCCATGGCGGGATGGCCATTACCGGCATGGGGGTTCACGCCTGCTCACGCACTCGTAAACACCCAATATTAGCGGCGTCATACGAGCACAGACCGGCTAGTTCATCCATGCCGGTAATGACCCCGTTTTTACCGCGCTCCTCGTAATGAGGCCCTTAGTGTTTAAAAGGTAAAGTGCTATTTGGTTAAGGAGTGGAGTGATTAGCACTATTTTTAAAAGTAAATTAGAAGTCAGATCAACTCTGTTTAGAAGACGTCAGTGTGCACGCTAGTGAAAAAAAGGTCCATTCAATTGCAGAAACATTAAAAATATAATAAGTCATCTGGCTGATGGCAAATTATCACCTGACGGTTCACCCACCCAGATAACATCTGAATCTGGCAGCGTAGAAGCACATAACAGCGTTAGTGAGCCAGAGTGATTTAGGAGAAGACGTGCAAAGTGGCATTACGCATGAGGAAGGTTTTGTTTGTTTCCATCTATCCTCGTCGCACTGCCGTCATAAAAAACAAACTTTTTGCATCAACGGTTGTGCAAAGCAGTGAGAGGAACCGGCACTAATTGTTACACACAGCCTAATCATATTGATTGTTTGATAACAATTTAGGACGCAGCATTTCTTTGTGCTCGCCATGCTGAAAAAACCAGATGTTTACTGTTAAATTACAAATGCACTTTAATTTGAACGAAAAACAAGTTAAAAATTGATTCATTTAAAACTCTTAGGTGTGGGAAGAATAAAACTGGAAATAGTTTGGAAGCAGAATATATTTGAAACATTTCTAACTAGAGATTGATACGCAAATCTGCTCAAGAAGTCTTCCAAGGCACAGTTTCTTCAGCAGCAAATATTCTAAATAATTAGTCTACTGGAACTCAGTCAAGGATTGAGGAGTGAACTTTTGACAAAGAAGTTTCTTTTCTGTAAAGAGTCAAGAAAAGATTCAAAGAAGAAGTTTCAGTTTTGAAATGTTTTCTAAATGGGAAATCAGTTTATAGTGAAGAGAAGAAGAGAGGTGTTCATTAAGCAACCCATGGGCATATAGCAGAGCTTTTCAGGTATGCAAGAGCAGTAAGGTGGAGTCATTTGGGAAGCAGGAGATAGGGAGCAATTCAAATAATGCGAGGTCCTTCTCCTTGCAGGTATCAAGTGTACTTCATTTGTAGGAGTTTATTATTTTGTCCCATTCCCCATTCCCTTTGGGGTGAGAAGTGCACTGTCTGTTTATATTAAGACAGTGGGCTGAACACTTTGCAGGTTTGTGGTGCCAGCACCATCTGTGATTTCTTCAGGATCCTCACCACCTTTTGCGATATTGGGCAGAATCGGTTTGGAATAATTGATTAATGTCTTCATCAGTGTTCACAAAAAATACTGACTCAACTCACAGCCCAGGATGTGTAATAATTCCTGTTTAGAACATGGTTTACTACACCATAAAACACTTTGCAGCTTTTCATTGATACTTATATGTATGTATGTAGTGTAGGATTGTGCCCTAATAGAACTTGAGAGTGACTTTTATGCCCTAGCAGAAGAACACAAGCACTTATAGACCGTGGAGGCCAGTAATTCTTTAACAAGGTAGTGTTGTCCTCTGTGGCTGAATTCACACCTTTGAAATGGACACTTATGGAGCAGTCGGTGTTAGAGGTTGGAGTCAGAACACCTTCACATCAAATTGTATCAGAGTGGTGGCTTATGTCCAGCAGAACAACAGGGCCATGTTAAGAATATATCAAAATATTGCATATTGACTGGGCTGAGCGCAGTTACATTTTGCCTGTAGAGCAGCTCTGGACTCATGTTGGAATAAAACATTTATGAAAAGGATGAAAGCAGTAACTATGCAAAATGCCCACCCAGAGGCACATTATATGGTACAACGTTGTTTCATCGACAGATTATTACGACAGGTCTTTTTAGGAGAGAATTTTGCTGAAAAAAATCATTGAAATTTTGGGGGGTGGGAAAGGGCAGATATGGGTTTTGGGGGTCGGGAACAGTTAAAAACATGTGGGGGTGGGGGGTTGGTAGGGGAACCCCCCAAAATATATTTAAAAAGATTTTGATTACTTTTTTCAGCAACATTCTCTTGTAAAAACACCTGTCATAATAATGTCTGTCGATGATATTACATAGAACCAATGATATGTGGGTGGGTGCAGCCTGAAACCTGGATTAATATCATTCAGGAAAGGAAGTTGTGACTACCTGTGATTCACCATCAGTACAGGAGTAAAGGCATACATATAAATTAGCAGCATTATAGTGTACGAGCCAGGAAAAACAGCAGGCCTCATAAACACACAAGCTGCAATGCCCATTATTAGACATTTGGATACTTGCTCCTATCTGAACCACACTATCTTTGCATTACAAATAAAAGCACTTGTGCACTTACAATTAACTGGAACTTGTGCACTGCCCGTTATGGTAAGGCAACATAACTTCCTTTCACTGCTCAGTCAGCACAAGCATGGTTGATTTCTATCTAACTGCAACTTAAATGATCATTAGAAATAAATACAAGGCAATGAGAACACCCTGGGAGCAGGTAATCCAATGGTTATTTAGGATTGATAAGCAGTGGTGGGTCCCTAATAGGGGAATGCTCAGGCATCACCCCTCCATTTGGGACCCGAAGTGATGTGTGAAGAAAACATGTCCACCACAATGCAAATGTAGCTTTTGCATTCTAAAAAGAAGCAACATATTTGGACTATTTGTAAATAAAAGAGTGCACTTTCTAAGTCTCCAGTCCATTAAATGAGGTGCTTCAGACAGATGTAACACAGTTACGCGTGGCTCTTCTCCCTTTTTGTCTTCCAGGTTGTTTTAAAGTTTTTTGGAGGCAGAACTTTAGGGTTGTCGGCCAGCATGCCCTTTGCGCAATGGTGTGAAACTAATGTATTCCTATGGAGTCCGCTTTTGCTTTGAAAATGACAACTAGGTGGATTCCACAGGAATCTATAATACATGATGTATGCCATGTAAAAATGGCAAGTGGCACTTACAATGTTTGTGCTATGAAATGAAAAAAGGTTGCATAAAGGCAATTTTTCTTTGCACTTTGTACAGCAAATTACTACTAATGAGCTGCCCCCATGGAATAGGATCAGTCCACTACCCCAGCTCACAGCTTGACGACCCCAGTGGATGTTTTTCCTGCACAATATCTTGGCATGATGGACAGTCCTATTGCCAATGATCATTACTATCATGCTTTTTCCACCCTTGCTGGTAGATTGGCCCAATCAGGAACAGGGATGGCGTAAATAGTGATCAGATGTGGAATTGCTGGGCCTCACATGGGCTCAAAGAGACTTGCAAAAGGGCTGGGCCTTAATAACTGAAGAGTCAGGAGACTTCTGTTACAACACTTATTGTATAAGCTTAGAGGTTGCTTGCTTCGCTAGTAGTGGTCCTAGCTGGCATTCCATCCCTGACAGTAGTTCAGGAGCACACTCTGGCTTTTATGACTAAATCAGCACACTGGCTTAACGTCATTAGACCATGGGGAGATATAAATCCAGCAGTCATAATTATGAACCGCAGAGTGAGATGGGTAAGCCCTTAAAAAAAAAACATAGCCAGTGATTGTGACGTCTTATTCATGTCACATAAGTAGTGGGTATGGAAGGTACTTGAATCAGAGCAGAGAATCTGATCTCAGATTGATGGAAGAGAAACAATATTGCTTTTACGATATTGTTATCCTCTGCATCGATTCCAACCAACGTAGGAGGCCAATTAGGCCTTATCACCCAGACATATTTCCTTGTATATGGACTTTCACGGGTTGAAGGCCCCACTTGTTCAGAGGCTACAGAGATTAACCAATGGTACAATCTCCCTCCAGGGAGAAGTATCTCTTGGGCTCGGAACAGGGTTCTTATAGGCAAAATCCTTAAATTGGTTGAGTAACTGGTCAAATTGGCTGCGCCAGTGGAAAGAGGGTGAGTACAGCTAAGGGCTTTGAGAATAGTGATAAAAAGAGACAGACATTACCCACAGGCAGATGACACCTGTGGCACATCAAGATGGTGCTTATCAGCATATGTGCTCACTACCCACTGCCAGGAAGTTTGTTTCTTGAAACATAGGAGGGCTGAGTAAACAAGTGGCTGACAAGTATTGGGAATCCTTCCTTTACCAGGCGGATGTTGTTATTTTTCAAGAAAACTGGGCCCTCCTTTTTGTACTCCCACCACACCCTCCAAAAAAAGTAGATCCAAAGGGGGCTTAATATTATGGCTCTCAGTACCTGTCCAGGGACTGTTACATGTTCTCCCATTAATCCATTAACTTTGCATATATATTGCACCTCAGAATTCAGGGCAAATATGTTTGAGAGAAACTGAAAATGTTTAATATATATATATAACATTTTCTTTTGTTCCATGGCCACTTTGTGCTTTGACCCTGTGCACCATCTGAGGGTTCTAGCTATAAAACAAATATCCCTGGGCCTACAACACCCACAACTCTGACAGCAAGTGTAGAAGCCATCTGGAATACTGACTGGCTCCCGGTGGGACATGTGATTTACTGCTTCCCTTATGATGTCGCCCCAGGGCATCTAGACCAGGCATCTGTAGCCAAGGAACAAAAGGAGCAAAGGGATGCTCCCTGTTTGAGCCTGTTAGGGCTGGGAAGAGCCTAGGACCATAACCCTGGCTCACGACAGAAATTTACCAAGCTTTCCCTTTAGCTGACTGCTGCTTCTACCGATAGGGATCCTTCCACCCATTGACTATCCATTCACCGCAGAGACCCACAGTACCAATGACATTTGCTTTTATAGGTCTATTCTCTGCTGTTTGGCTACTCATAGCCCCATTCTAGCCCAACTCAGAATGTACACCTGCTTCTTCTCAAACAGCCATCCACCCCTTCCCTTTCTGCTCAATCTCCTACCCTCCCTCTCTCTTGGGCTGCACCCTTTCTTAATTGTCCTCACTTGCCTATGGCCTCTAGCCTTCTCCATGCATCTTGATTTTGCCCCATTCCTCCTACTACTTTTCTTCTTCCCTTCTCTTATAGACTTCAGGCTCAACATGGTGTAACTTCCACATCAGTCTCTGGGCTCTCCATCTCTCTTCTTCCCCCTGCACCGACTGCCCTCAAGATGCTCTGTGCTCCCAGGATCTCCTACCTCATTTATCCCCTCGCCTACCGCACAACACCTGCGTCACTACCCCACCTATAATTCTTTCACTTGGCCTATGGAATGTACAATGCCTCTGCAACACATCGTCCTATATCAATGACCACTTCAACTCTTATCATCCTCAACTTTCACTACTTGCTGTCACAGAAATGTGGATCTTTCCTCAGAATTATGCAATACTATCAGCTCTCCACACTGACTCTGCTACCTTCTTCCCCTCTTCCAGACAAGTTGGGAAGGGCATTGGCGGGGTTCCACATCAATAAGGCCTTCAAAAGTGTCCCTCTACCTCTCTCTAACATTAACTCTGCTTTTGAATATGACACTATTCTACTCCCCCCTCTTCCTCTCACTGTACTAACTCTCCATCAACCCCCTGATCCACTTAACTCCTTCCCTAATCTGAACCTTCTCCATGAGTCACTTCCTACCGACATTCCTATTGCCATGCACAGGGACTTTAACTTTCCAAGCCCTCTGCAGCAACCTGCCATGAAATGAAATCCCTCCCATCTCATCACTACCTCTACTGGCTCCATTGCCAGCCTACTGACTCTGGTGGGAGCTCTCTTGACCTTGTCTTTCTCTCTTAATCTTGTATTATTTCTCTCTTATTTACTCTGCTCTGACCTCTCCATTGACCCTACTTCCTCTGATCATGCCATTGTTTCCTCTAATATCTCGGTCTCTATACCTTCTATCCTCCTCTCCCCTCTGCAATGAATTAGGGGAAATTAAATTCAGGCAGGGCTCTCTTGCCCCTTACATTGATGATGTGATAACCTCCCTCTTGTCTCTTTCCCCTATTCATGCATTTTCCAATGACAGTGCTATTTCAGACTGTCACCAAGCACTTATGATTCCCTTTGATCAACACTATCCTGCTTACACAATAACACCTTCCCATCCCCATTCTCAGCTTTGGATCACATTTGAAATTCAGACCTAGCCTTCGCACTGGACTCAGCCAAATCCTCCTTCACAAACCTATTCTTCTCCCATCCCAATCACCCCTGCAAACTTTCATCTACCCTCAAACTTTGCTCGCACCTCCCAAGCCAATATCCATCACCTTCTACCTTTCTGCTAATGACTTTTCTAAAATTTGTGGCAGTCTCACTGCTCTCCTCCCTCCCTTAGCCTATAACAGTCAACCACCTCCTCCCCCAATATCTACTACACTTGACAACTTCTCACCTACATCTCCTATTGAATTAGCACCTTTCTGACATAGTACTAACCCTTCTTGCACTCCCATCAATCCTTTTCCTACCCAAATGGTCAGAGACTTAGTTTCAATTGCTTGCCCTTATGTGTCTGACCTCTTTAACCTATCTCTCTGCTTGACTCGACCCTACCTCCTTCAAATTGCCAACTGCACTACCCCTATTGAAGAACCATCTGCTGGCCCAAACGGTTGAGCAAACTATCATCTATTTTGTGTCCTTCCCCATTATTCAAAAGTCCTTAAGTGAGTGATCTTTGACCAGATCACCAAATACCTTGGAGATCATGTCTTTGGAGATGCACTCAATCTGGCGTTTGTAGTAAACACTCCACCTAGACTGCACTCATGCATGTCTCCAACATTTTTACTATAATGCTCACCACTCCAAACACTTTCTGTTGCTTTTGCCACTACCAACCCCTCCCCTCTCCTCGTGACCTCAAGAGCCTTGAGTTTTGCAAATCTACTCTTGCATGGATCACCTACCTAGAAAGTTGATCATTTAAAATCTTTTGGAACTCACAAACATCTGATCCCCACCCCTCTCCCTGCCAGTGTCCCCCAAGGATCAGACTTTAGACCTCTTTTCTTCACCCTTTCTACCTCTACACTAGTAAGACCTATCTCATCCTTTTGCCCTCACTATAATATTTTTGCTCTTGGAACTCCTTTTCCTCCTTCACCCTTGCCATATTGTAAAATATTACAAACGGTCTCTATGCTATTCATCAATGGATGGCTCGCCGCTGCCTCATGCTGAACTCTTCAAAAACTCAAGTCATCTTTCTCCCTGTTTCCAGTGGCATCTCTTTCATCCACCTACCAAGATCCTCCCCCACTTCTGGTAACCGACAAAATGTTTGTTGGCTCTACATGGACACCGCTCTCTTTTCAAGTTACTTTTCCTAGTCTACAAAGCTTTAACTGGTCTTGTGCATCAGTAGCTGTCTGATTGTGTTGATGTTTACTCACCATCTCGTTCCCTCCAATTCTCCTCTGCACTCAACCTCACCATCCCAGAGCCACCTTATGCCTCCTCTCGCTTCCACTCTTGCACCCTACTTATTTTTTACTTATTGTTAATTTGTAGTGCGCCTATACACAAGTGTTTCGAGGTGCATCAAGGCAGGAAGTTAGAACAGGTAAGGGGGAGAAGCGATCCTATTAGACCTTGCAAGATTCAGATTGTGTAATTGCAGTAATGATAAGTGCATGGGGTAAGAGAGGTGGAGAAGTGCAGGAAGTTGGAGGAAGGACCCATGTGAAGGAAAGCGCAAGGGAGGACAGGTGGGCAGAGCCATGGCATGGAAGAGAGTAAGGGGTGTCCACAACTTGCCCCGCTCCACCGAAACCAACTGCCCATATAAGTCGAACTCAGCTCAATTGTGAATCTCTTCAAAGCTCAGCTCAAACTTCCCCTATTTGCTAAAGAAGTTCCCCCTGCCCTCTCCCCGTCCTCCTTAGCTGAAACACCCACTGCCTCCAACAACACTTAATAATGTAATTTTATATATTTAATCAGTACTCCTCTTTACTTTAAAGCACGTTCCCTTTGTTTTGTCCCTAGTGTATGTCCTAATTTTTTACACTCTCCTAAACTGGTTTTCTACTCAGATATTACTTACCATCTGCAGATGGAAGCATATTTGTTGTCCTTTTTTCTCCAGTCCTTGTGTTTGTGTGCGCCAAGGTGCCTGCGGGTTTGGCACTATATAAATATATAAATAATACATATAAATAAATTCCGGCAAAGGGTGCCTATGCTATTGTACATGCACCCTTCTTGAGAATGCCTCCGCCTTCTGTAAATGTGTAATTGTAAGTAATTTCTGATTGTAATTGACAGCCCTATTATTGAATTTGACATCCCTATTATTCAAATAAATAAAAATACTAATACAAAAAATAACCCTTGCTTTAATAGTGAGGCCTTCTATGATGTATGAATGAAACTCGCCCCATTGAATACTGCCCCAAAATCTGTTACTTGTAATGGCTAACTTTAAAGTTACATGCAGAGTGAAACTGACGATTTGGAAATATTCCATTTTGATACCACTAGACGTATTCTTGAGATGTACTTTTCAAGAATTGACGGAAATAAAATGGGCATCTGTTGGGTACTTTGGCTTTGAAGAGTGAAACCGACGAATTGGAAATATTATATTTTGATATCTCTAGACGTATTCTTGAGATGTACTTTTCAAGCATTGACGGGAATAAAATGGGCATCTGTTGGGTACTTGGGACTTATCTAATGACCTACATGCCTTGAATAGTCACCTTCCTGTGGAAAGCCCTCAAATGCTCACATTTACCAGTGCATAGTGCTCAAACGTGAATATGTTTTGCCCATATGGAAGAATATAAGGGACTCTAGGGTCATAATGACAGAGAGTGTTCATAACCCTCTATGTGAGATATTTGGTCCCCCATGGGAGTCCCACTTGATTGCAGGTCCCCCAAGGGATTTTGGTGTCTGTCTCACTGCAGAGGGAAAACGTGCATTTAGGTGAGTTTAGTTGGTCAAGTAATATGGGATTTGGAATTGAATCAGGATAGTGTGAATAATGCCCTTATTAAGTTGGAGATTTTCAATGGAATACTGGCCCGCATTAAAATATTATTGAAAACCTTGCTAGAGCCTTATAGACAGCGACCTACTAAGCTATCTAGCAGTGATTGTATGACAAGGAGAGTACTATTCTAAAGGCCGGTTTAGAAAGACACTTAATGAGGCCTGGTGGAATACCATGGGTGAAGGTGGGACAAGGAAGGTGATGAAGTTAAAGCAGGCCAATATATTATTGATCCAGCAAAATATGAGAGAGCTGTCATTGACCATCGCTAGAATTAGTCAACATTGTAGGAAGGAAAGATAGCGAGGCATTCTGGAACCTTGTCACTTTGGGTGTGAAAAGTTATTCTAGAAGAGTAGCATGTAACATCAGTAGTTGATTCTGGAGCACACCTTTTGCTACTAACTATCAGTGTAGCATGAATGATCCCATAAGGTATTCAGCAATATGAAGGTTATAGAAATAGTGCACTGGGCCTGGGGCATAAATGCCATTATAGTACCTGGGGAAGTTATTTAAGGCTCCAAAAGGTTGTAAGGCCACCGGAGGAGATGGCACCCTTTTGGATGTCTATAAGCTTCACACAAAGATCTAGGCTCCACTTCTCCTGAGCTTTTCTACATTTAATTCTGGCAACATGATACATTACCCCTCGTGGAAGTTTGTGTGTTTTTCAAGACGGGTGCTGTGTGTCTACCTGTAAATGATAGACCAATCGCCTCAAGTCAGGTGCTATGTAAAATCTTTGCAAATATTGTGGCTCGAGTTCAATCTCGGATAGATAAGGAATGGAAGATAGACTTGGCAAAAGTAGTGCTTAAATTAGGGACCTGTTCCATCGAGAGTACTATTGAGCAGGATATGCGTCAGATGCTATTTCAGATGAAATATTTCACACTGTACAAAGGCAAGCTGTATCTTGTCTTCATTGACTAGAAGACTTCCTTGGACTCTGTAGTATGGTCAAAATTGTGGGTAATATCATCACACAGAGGGACCAACGGGCAGCTGGACCGAACACATTGCTCTGATCATCGCATACACTAAAGGTATTTACTGGTCCATTTTGAGTATCTTACTAGTATTCCAATTTTTTGTAAAGACTATTCTGTCCCTTCATCCATTACTGGCTGTCTCTGGGAGTATGCATTGCCCTATGGTATGCTGGTGCACTGCCCATCTAGGGTGAAGGATAGGAGAAAGAGAAGTGACCTTTTTTTTTGATAAAACATTTTTATTGAATTTTGACATAACCAAAGCAGCCACCAAATTCGGGGCCAAAAACGACAAAACAATGAAAAAAGAGGGGACAACACATTAAGAGCACTCCAGTACAGCTTCTTCAGTCATGTGTTTACATGGTATTTTAGTATCTCCCACCGCCGTGGGTCGCGGGCCATTCATTCCGCCCACCTTCTGTTCACGTGGAGACCACCACTGCTTAGGACGTCAAGGCCCAGTCTCTTCCCATTTCCCCCATATCTTGGATGCTTTATTCGGGCATCCTCTTGCGCGATAGACTCGGTGCTCCGTCATGGCACATGAGTGCATGTCAAGTATCCATTGTTCCAGTGTCGAAGGGTCAGGCGCTCCCCATTTTTGAGCAATGTTGCGTTTCACTAGGGCCATGGCAGTGTTCAATAGCAGTTTTTCCCATTTATTGAATTAAGACCTGTCCGGTACCCCCAATATTAAGACCTTCGGGTCAAGTTCAACAGGGCAAGTAAGGGCTCTGGACAATTCCGTACAGCATGCAGTCCAATAGTCATGGATACAAGTCCTCAGGGTCCGTGGGTGCAGAAGAACCTGGATCCAGTCCTCAGGGTCTATTTCCCCCACCTCCTTTTCCCATTTGGCCTTTAATCCCAATGGGTCGGGAGTCGCGAAAGAGGTGATAGCGTTATAAAGAGTGGATGTACATTTGGTGGGGATATACTCGGGTAGCATATTGCGTTCCATCGGAGTGTAGTCGGGGATTGAATCACCTGGGGGCATATGGGTTCGGAGGGCGTGGACCAGTTATGTAAAGTGTCTTCAAATGAGGTTAGTTTCCCATCTTTTAGGACATGTTTAATTCTAAGGATTCCCGCTCTTACCCAGCATGGCCAAGGTTCGAGTTTCTCGATTTCCTTCAGGTTGATGTTGTGCCATAGGGGTTGTGCTGCTGTTATTTTGTCTTCCCACCCAAGAAACGCGTGTGCCTGCCTCCAGACCGTAGTAATGTGAGCCTTAGTTGTGAGCGGGGGGGGCCTACCCAGAGGTTGGTACAGTTCCTGCAGGAGGTCTGTGCCTTGTATGGGTTCCACTTCTGCCCTAATGTGAGGTTTCGCCCGATCCCCGTGAAGCAGGTCGTTGACTACCAAGAGTTGTGAAGCCCAATAGTAAGTCTGGAGACGGGGTACGCCTATCCCACCCTCCCAGACTGACCTCTGCAAGGTACTTAGTGCAATGCGTGAGCGGCCTCCCCTCCAAATGAGTTCCCTAAGAAGGGTTTCTATACTGTTGAATTCGGGGGCAGGGATCGCAAGCGGGGCATTTTGCAAAAAGTAAAGGAATCTTGGCAATGACATCAATTTAAAGAGCGCGGCTCTCCCCATAAGGGTCAGAGGGAGGAGTTTCCAATGGTGGACGTCGTTAACCAGCCTATCCACGATCGGCTGGAGGTTGTGTCTTGTGTATATAGTGAGGTCAGATGTTACCCAAATCCCCAAATATTTAAAGCCCTGCCGTTCGAGCCGATATGGACATCCTGGTACCTCTGCCTGTTCCCCCCCTTCACCGGGAACATTACAGATTTCTTCCAATTAATTTTCAACCCACTGAATTCCCTGTAAGTGAGTTACTATGGGGCAGCTCCGAACTGGGTCAGCCAGGTACAGTAGAAGATCGTCAGCATAAAGAGATATGCGGTCGTCATGCCCTTCGACCATTTGAATCCCTTCAATGCTCCGCTTTGACGAAGCCACAGTGCCAGTGGTTTAATGGTGAGGGTGAAGAGGAGAGGGGAGAGGGGGCAGCCCTGCCACGTGCCTCTGCCCAAGGGAAAGGCCCTGGAGGTCCATCCGTTCATTTTGACTTCTGCCTGGATGTTTGTATAAAGCAATTTCACCCAACCTAGGAAGCTTTCCCCAAATCCCATACAGGCCATGATTTCCCAAAGGCAATCCCAACGGACAGAATCAAATGCCTTCTCAAAATCTATTGCCAGAAGTGCAAATGGGGTGTCAAGGATGGGGGCCCGTTCTAGCGCCAAGTGGAGTCGGCGCAGATTCATCCTAGTTGATTTATGAGGCATAAAGCCACATTGATCTGGATGTATAAGTGTGTCCGCTACCCGTTGTAGTCGGTTAGCCAAGAGCTTGGCCAGGACCTTGGCTTCGCCGTTGATTAGCGAGATCGGCCTATAAGACGCGCATTGCTCTTGGGGATTATCAGGTTTGGGGATGACCACTATGGTGGCCTTACATAGGTCGTCTTGGAGGGTGCCCCGTTCTAACACGGCCAGCAGCATCTGGTGCAGGGGAGGTGATACGTTATTGCCTCCCAGTTTCTGCCATATCTCTATGGGTAATCCGTTTGGGCCCGCTTGCAGCTGTTCCAGGGCTTCTACCAGTTCGGCCTCAGAAAGATCAGAGTCCAACATTTCGCGTTGCTGATCCGATAGGGAGGGGAGCACCACCTCATCGAGGAGGGTCCGGTCCAGCGGTAGCTCCGGGGCCTGGTATAATTCGGCATAAAATTGGGCGAAGGCCTCTGCTATATCGGCGTCTGACCGACAGATCTCTCCCTGCGGGGTGATGATCTCACGGACCGAGCGCCGACCCTCGTCCCTCCTCTCAAGCCAGGCCAGCAGCTTACCGGCTTTATCCCCAAGTTCGTATATCCGGGCTCTGGATTCTCAGTGGGCCTCTTTGGCATTGTCTAACGTAAGGTTTCAGAGGCATTCACTGGCACGTTGAAGGGAACTATGGGTGTGTGGGGTAGGGTCTAGGGTATGCTCGTTTTCTCTGTGGATTACTTCCTCCTCTGCCTCAGTTATTTTCTGGAGCCTCTCCTTTCTTTTGTTCGCTGTCCAGGAGATTATTTCTCCCTGCAGCACTGCCTTATAGGCCTCCCAGAGCACAATCAGGTCGGTTTCGTCAGAGCCATTAAACTCGAAGTATTCAGTTGAGGCCTCTGTGAGGCGGTCTACCAAATCCGAGCTGCCTAGGTAGTAAGTGTTCAATCGCCACGTTCTAGGGGGGCCCTCTCCATGCAGTCGCCTCTCCACCAAGAGAGGCGAGTGCTCCAAAACCCCCGGGGGAGCAAGTCCGCTGAGAGCATATTAGACAGGTCTGTGTGTGGAACAAATAGGTAGTCAAGCCTGGAAAGGGAGCCGTGGGCCCCGGAGTTGAACGAGTAGCCACTGGTTCCCGGGTGTAGTTCCCGCCATACATCACCAAGACCCAGGGCAGACACAAAGTTAAACAGCTTCGTGAGGAGGTTCGGGTTGCGTTGTCTAAGGTGCGAACAATCTAAGGTATTGCACATGACGTCATTGAAATCCCCTCCCAGGAACCACTTGTCTGATTGATCCTTACCCAACAAGGAGGTCAGGCCATCAAGAAGTTCTTGGCCCAGCCCAGGTGGGGAGAGTAAATGGAAACAAGACCTCGTGTTTCTTCCCGGAGTGTCACAATCGCCATCACGTAGCGTCCGCCGGGGTCCTGCTCTGGTGCATGTAGAACAAACGGGACTCGCTTATGTATAAGGATAAGGGTGTCTCTGGATCCCATAGTGTATCCCACATAAAAGGCGGTCTTGTAATTGGTGCATAGAAAAAATTTACAGTGTGCCCCCTCAAGGTGTGTTTCGGTGAGCAAAGCCACGTCGGGGGAATATCTGGAGAGTAGCTGCTTGACCAGATGTCTTTTGATGGTGGAACCCATCCCATTCACGTTCCAGGTGAGAACCTTGAGAGAGCTGGGGTGCGTAGACGTGGGTGGGTGAGATTGGTCAAGTGACATCTGGTGGAGGTATTAGAGGGATATACAGACTGCCCCTAGGGGTGCAGCCCCGGCGTGTGAGCATGCGGTGCGCAAAAGATAAAGATTCAGGTCTGAAGCGCTGATCCTGTGTGGTGTGGTCCCAACCTGCCAGGAACTCCACCATCCGTGGAAAACTACCAGGGAGGGTCAGTCCTGAGATAACAAACAAAGTTCCCCAACTAACTCCTCCCACCCCCTCCCAATACTCCACCCCAACTTGAAGTACCTGTCGACCCAACATTGCTGACAATCAAAAGGAGTAGATTGACAGCTTCAACTGCCCTTACTAAAGTTTAACTAGAAAGTCAAGGGGTGGGTGGGGGCTGTGATGGTGTTGTACCCCCTCTTAAACACCCAAGTGGGAGGGCAGCGATCCCCCGCTTACCACGTTACAAACGTGTGAAATCGCCTTTAGTAGTCTCATGGCTTCGTGTTGACAGTGACCATAAGGTGGTTACCCCATGGGCGAGGCCCTCAGCGGGTTCAGGGCAGTGACTCATCTCCCCCATCTTCTGGTGGATCTGGTGGTGGTGGCCGGTCCGGCCCGGGGTGTTGCTCCGGTGGTGGTCTGGGGTTCCTATTTCTGTTGCTGTTACCCCGGGTTGTGGACCAGTCTCCTTCAATGTGCTGCTCCGCCCAGCACCACGCTTCTCCAGGATCATCGAAATGGACCGTTGTGCCTCTGTGATAAATGTTCAATTGTGCAGGAAAGAGGAGGCCGTACTTGACTCCCAATGTCTGTAGTTGCTTCTTAAGCTTCCCAAAGGACTGTCTCGCTTTTTGTACTTCCCTGGTATAGTCGGGGAAGAAGGCCAGTCTAGATCCGTTGAATGTGGTTGTACCTTTGGATCTTCCAAGTTGTAAGAGCGCATCCCGGTCTCGATAATTTAAGAATCTCGCGATCACGGTGCGTGGAGGAGCGCCAGGCAGTGGTCTGCCTGCGGGCATTTGGTGTGCTCTCTCGATGGAAAAGAACTTTGAAAAGAATTGTAAGTCAAACAGATCTGTTAGCAATTGTTCCAAAACGAGTTCCATGCAGGGCCCTACTTCTTTCTCGGGGATACCAAGGATGCGAACGTTATTGCGTCTGGACCTTCCCTCGCTCTCCTCCACCCTGGCCCCCAGCGTCTTGAGTGTGGCCGAGATTCCTTGGATCTGTTGCTGCACATTGTGTAGTTCGTTTTCTGTCGTTGTGATCCGTTGTTCTGCCTCTCCAGTACGCGCTGACAGCTTCTGGAGGTCGTGTCTAAGGAGGGAGACGTCGAGGCTTATGCAATCTATCTTCTGCTCCATAGATGAGCGGGAGTCCGCAATGGCCGCCATAACGTCTTTAAGCGAGAGCTCGTGTTCAGTTTCCATCCCGTCGGGATGTAGCAATTGGGAATCCGTCTGCTGTGATGAGGGCACAGTATATTGTTCAATTCTTTTCTGCATGTTGGGCTTCCTCGTTCTTTATTTACCCATGGTCGCACCCCGATCCTGGGGCAGTAGCACAATAACAGTGTTCTTGCCAAGGGCCTTCGGTAGAGTCTGCTGGATCAGTCCCGTCTCGGTCAGGCGAGGGGTGGTGTGGTTGGGCACACCGCCTACCCAGGTGGTGTCACCCCTCGGTGGGCATCCGCAGCTTCGTGGCCCTTAACGTGTATCAGGGGTGCGGAATGTAGAACGTTCTTGCTCTCCAGCCATGGCGCCGCTGGGTTCTTCCCGATGGTGTACCACTCCCACTCCGCGTGCCCTGTGTCTCGGGGCTGTGGTCTTATTGCAGGAGGCGTCTGACGTCCAGGCCAGTGTTGCCGGTTCTTCTCCTTCTCGGGGGGGGGCCCCTCTGCGAGCATTGGTTCTGCAGCGCAAGGCACGACGTGTCAGATGCCTCGGCCCAAATGATATATGGGTTGGTGTGTCGCCCCAGTGTGTTGTTCCAGGATCTGTACTCCGGACCTTCCCGTTCGTCGGTGGGGGAGGCCCGGGAGCTGCTTCCGGTGAGGCCCGGCTCTTCTTCCCCAATGTGATGGGTGGGGAAACCAGTCCGTGTCCCGGGGGGTGCCCGGGACACACGTTGCAGGATCTTGCTTTGGTTGCCTTGACCGGGGCCCGGGTCCTTAGGGCCGGGGCGAGTCGCCCGCCTCCCCCGTCGTTCCGCTCAGCTCCGGGTCTGGTTCGTGGTGAGGTTGCCTCTTAAGGATCGCACAGGAGCACACCAGCTCCCTCCGCGGTCTTTTCCTCGACCGAAACCGTCGCTGCACCTCGTCACCCAGTGTGTGCCGTTCGGTACGCTTCTTCACCCAGGTGGCCATTTTGGGACAGCGCCGGGCGATTCTCCGTCCACCTTCGCCTCGACGTATCTTCGAGCCCGGCTTTCAAATGTTTTCACCGCCTGGACCGAGTGAGCACCACGATTCCCTCTAAGCGTAGAGGTAGTTTTAAAGTTTTATAATTAGCAATATCAGGCGATTTATCAGGATTCATGCGGCGATCGCGGGAGCGACGAAAGGCTACGTCCTCCTCATTGCGCTGCTAGCCACGCCCGAGAAGAGAAGTGACCTTTTGAATAAAAATGCATTACAGAAGGACGAATTTGTGTGCACGGAGGGGAGTTGTTTTTCAATATTTGATTACTCCCTTCTCATCTGATCTATGAATATAAAAACAAAAATAATTTGAAAAGATACTCATGCAGTATATGAGCATCAGATAGAAAGGTTGATTGGTTTCAGTGAGCTAGTTACTTATACAATCTTGTTCAGGACCAACGGTCATTTGTCTGTATTTCCCAAAAGCCAATGAGTCACAAGTTTCAGGCCTCAGGTCTAAGGTTGATCAGGGTAACACACATATGGACTTCACATGGACCATAATTGAGAATACAATTGCTTTAAAGAAGAGGGAATATACATTCTTTCGGCTGAAGACTGACCCTGCAGGACTAAATGAAAGCATCTGTTGGTAGAGTTTGACAACAATGTAATTAACATCTTAGTGATGCAAGTTATACTCCTTTAATCTATATCATGTGTAGCTATTTATAGTGTTTTCATTTTTAAATTGCATCTTTAAAAAAAAACTCAGTTGTACAATCATCACTTCACGTGGAGCCTCTGCTATTGGAGAAGGTGTATTTACTGTGTGAATTGCATTACATGTTGGAAGATCCGTCTATGAATAATGAATTAAGGTTTCACAACTGAGACAGTCATGGGTACATACCGCATAGTGGTAGGGGTGTTCTTCATGAATTAATTTCTCTTGGATTGGAATGGGTGAGCTTCTTGGAAAAATATCATGTGCTGGTGGCTCGCCATAATATTATTTGAACCTGTGTGGTTTTTTATGCCCCCATTATGGCTGATACAGAATGGGACATGTGGGTCCCTTCCAAGATGGCTGTCGCCTCCCCACTTTCATCCTGGAGATTACTCCACCTGGGGAGGAGCCTGAATAATATCTGTTATATCTTATATACCCCACAAAAGATAAAATAGACGCTGATCCCTAAAAAGCAAAGACTAATATAATATTTTGCTGTAGTACGATGAGAAAGCATGAAACAAAAAAATCCTGCTTAAAAGTGGAAGATGTTTTATTGATGGACACTTTAAATACTGGAAAGGTTATCATATGTAAAACAGATGCAAAAACATTTCTCTGGCCAGGAGAATAGTGTTTTGCAGGCCACTCTTAAGAGGGCCGCCACTTTTGTTAGTCATAACTGTTTGACATACAAACAGGGTTTGGCGATTGACACATGTAGCAGCGTGTAGGGAGATCTTGCGACAATCATTTATATACCAGTCTGCTGCATGTTTGTAGGAAGGATTCCCCCATGTCCTGACACATTGTGCATTTACAAACTGGTCAAAACAGGTACGTGGGCAGACCTGAAGTGCTCTGTGGCGCTGTGTCATGCTACTTAAAAATAATTATTAAAAGGGGTTTTTCTAGCACTATTCCTCAGATTGAGACCTTAATATCCAATATAAGATACAATTCTACCTTATACACATACCAATAAGTGATAAAGCACTGGTATATGTGTTTACTGTCCCCCCTCTGCAGGTGTCAGAATGAAAAATAAAGGGGAATACAAAAAAAATGTTTTATATGGCCTGAGGCCTGAAACCTGTGACTCCTTGCTTTTGGGAACTACAGACAAATGAGCATTGGTCCTGAAGAAGGTGGTATAAGTAATTAGAGACCACAGAAACCCGGTCAACCGCTCTATCCGATGGTCATATACTGATGGAGTACCTTTTCAAATTCTTTTCATTTTTATATACATTGAGCAGATGACAAGGGCGCAATAAATAATTTTGTACCAAATTTTTGTTGAAAAATGTTAACTTTCCCCAGGACAGGATCAGTTATATTCAATCTTTCACCCTAGATAGGCAGCGCACCAGCATACCCTAGGTTAATACATATTCCCAGGGATAGCTAGTACTGATTGGAGGGATAGAGTAGTGTTTACAAAAAATTGAAATACCAGTAAGATACTCGAAATGGACTAGACATACCTTTGGTGGGTGTCACAATTGTGGGTAACCATAAAGGTGGCTTGCTTAGATTTAGACGATTTGAGGCTCATACGTGAACTAGGGACATAGTGGGCGGGTAGGAATTGGGGCAGGTGGGAAACCATTAATGATTTTCCAAGTCATCATCCGGTATGAAAGCACTTTGTGTTTGCACTGACCCTCTTTAATTTTCAGTTAAATTATGTGGCTTGGGAAAATGGAGGCTGATGTCCCAAAAATGGGAGGCGGGAGTATGCCAATTCAGCTATTTGTGGATGATTCTGTGTTACTCGTCCATACAGAATAATAGTCTATTAAACTCTGTGAAATTTCCAGGAGTACCATTAAGAGTAATCCCCTTACTGTAAATGTATCAGAAACTAAGCAGATGGTGTCAAGAAAGCCTATGAGACAGAAAGCTAACATAGAAGGAGAAAACATTGAGATTCTTACCTGGTTTGATTATCTGTGTATACACTTTTCCTCTGACCGATCTAGGAAACTGCAAATCCTGAAAAGCTTGTTAAATCCTACCGAGATGGCTTGGGTTGTCGTTTGGTTCTATCCCATCTCTCTGCAGCATTACGGGTCTATGGGGGAAAGTTGTTCTACTGAAGCATATGGGAGTGACTTGCAGGGCTATGCAGACACACACTAAATAAGAGTTAAAGTGAACAAAGCCATGAAGTTGGTGCCCCGCCTTCCCAGATCCTCGTCATCAATACTGGCTAGAGAGGAGCAGGGGATTGAGGGCTATTCCTGATCTTTTTGCATTATAGCCTTGCCTGATTTAGGATTCAGCAAAAGCTGGGCCTTCCAGTCTACAAAACACATTCCCTGAAAGTTAAAAGTGCTGAGGGGTACTTGTTAAATGGGAAATCATATTGTGCCTCCTTTCTAATGTATATTGGCCTAGGCCTAGTCGCTCTGCGAAGAAAACCGTGTTGCAAAGTTCTGATTTTAGATCGACTTTGTCGCCATTTTAGGATCATCCGCCATTTTGATTTCTTTTCATATGTAATTCTGTGTTCTAAAATAGTGGACTGTGTTTCCAACTTGTAACTGAGCCTTCCCGACCTTTGTACCCAAGTTAATGGTTAGACTGCGGGAACAATGTTTATACTAGGTAATGAGACCTTGTCCCGTACATGACTTGTGGTCTTAGGATTGTCTGCACCAACAAGCCTCATCCACGAACGTACATCAAAAACAATGTAATGCAAATATCGAGCGTGGACACTGGCCGAACTGCATTGTGAAGGGATATGTGCTAAGGCTTACTTCTAAATCCTGGAATACAATTTTGCCATTGTAACTTGTTTGAAATGTAAACCGAAGTAATCCATGTGCATATTATTGTATGAGACATAAGTGAACTCGGCACAAACTCTAGACCACAGATTATTAACCTGCATAGGGGCGGGACATTATTACTGAAGTGTATAAAATTGCGAATGTCCAGATGTCCAGTACCTCTCACTCCTCACACTGAAGGTCTGGTACTCATTGTGATGTACTGAGGGCCAGATAGCTATCTGAATTTGTTTCTTTGTAACTGTGCAGTAGAATATAGATCTGTGAATCTTTATAAGCTCGTGTTTGGTGTATTTCCTTTTGTGGTACTCAGCCTCAATATTTTATTTTGCTTTTACAGATGGCGCCCGAATAGGGACCCTCAAGATTGATGCCATCTCCTTGAAGGTTGATGCGGCTATCGGACAGGGATCAGACGGTGAAAAAGGGGGCTCCTTTCTTGGATGAGACGCAATACCTCAACAGTACTGCACGATCCAATCCCTGGACGGTGATCCCGCGGTCCGAGACGGCATCTTGACGAGGGTCCATATATCGAGGCAGGTAGTTTTGCCGAAATCACCAACCACATGTGTTCTTTGTTGTCCTTAGAAATCCGATCAGACCTCCTTTGTCCTTTGATCAGGTGAGTCGTGACCCGATTCTTAAGTATCCTGATAATTTGATTTGGCGTATTGTACTCGCAAGTACAATTATTGACCAGTTAACACCAGGAATCTGATATGCCTGAGAAATTGTCTGCCTGCTTCAGGGCATTATTCCGCAAGGACAGACAATCTTTGGAATTTGGCCAACCGGTGCCACAGGAGGGGTCTCCGGCATGTATTATGTACTTTAAGCATGGCATTGGTAGTATAGTGTTTAATGATATTTGGCACAGACAAACTAGACATGCTTCTGAACTTCAGTGGCCAACCAATGGTAGTTTTGAAATTACTCGTATAGAATATTTAGAGTCTATATTATTGAAGAAAAAGGCTAGACCTGCAGCATTTGATGTATTACAGAATTGGAAGAAAGAAGCTATGCAGCAACTTAAAAGTAGAGAAAAACATGTGCGCCGTCATATGTCCAATGCCGAAAAAGCATTGTTGTATGATCAAAATAAACAGTCTGAGTCAGTTAGAAGTATGGATAGAGCTTACCAGCTAGGTATTCAGAAAATGTACCTGTCTAAAGACTTTCATGTGTCTGATGAGTTGATTGACAAACTTCTAAATGAATGAAGGCCTGGTGCCTCTGCGCCACTTCCGTATGTACCTATTCCTGCTGCTTTACCTCTTCCTGCTGTCGTTCCTCCTCCCGTAGTAATCCCTGCTCCTCCTATCGTTCCTCCTATTCTTACTCTTCCTCTGACTGTTGTTCCTCCTCTTATCGTTGCTCATCCATCTGCACCTCTGCCTTTGCCTACTGTTACGGGTTTGGTAGGTTTGTCTTCTGCACCAGTGTTGGCACCTTTGTTACCAAATGTACAAAATGTGTCCACTCTTCCTCTTCCGAGTGGTTCTGTTCTGCTTGTAGTTGACAAGGGAGCGGAATCAAAGATTGTAACTCGTAATACTGTGTCTAAAGAGAGAAAGCGCAATTTGACTGCATGGTCTAGATAATGCATGGAGAAGAGTGCACAATCTGATGTTTTTGCCACACTCTCTAATCTAGAAAGTTTTCCTGAGAAAAATGTTTTTATCGAAGGGTTGGGAATTAATTTATGTGTAATGTGGAATAGACTAGATGATATAGGTCTCCCAATGGGTTGAGGGATCTGAATATGTTAGCATATTCAAGAGATACTGCGGAGAATGTATATGAGCACGTCAAGAGGGTTTTTGAGTATAGAAGGGAGTTAGAAAGTTTACGGAATGAAGAAATTGATGGCGAACGTTTGAGCGCTATTTTTGTACAGAAACTGGTTCCTTCCTTGTTGTAAATCGATTAGTGAGGAAACACGAATTTGCACAAAAGATGCGATTAGATGGATTTCAGACATATCGATATGTTCGGTAGGAATATATGACATATCGATATGTTCGGTAGGAATATATGACACGTATAGTCAGTATAAGGCAGAAATGCAGAGGAAAGTGATGCAGGTTATGGTAGGCTACCTGCAGGATGAGTGGATAAAATGAAAGACTTGTTGTCCCGCAGGAGTGAATATCTATAAGAGAGCTTTTTCGTCTGACACTTCTTCAGCTGCGTTAGCGCTTGATTTAGCGCTGTTTCTCAGTAAGCGTTCAGAGTTTCCTGTCTCTCAGCTGTCTATGAGAGAGGTTCCTCCGACTTGTGTCCCAAAAGTCGAGGTGCCTGCGGATGCTGGAACAGGTGCAGCTGCCTATGATATTCATGCTCATTATGTCTCGCAGTTTGTTCACGTCCCGTTCTCAAGACAGGAAGTGAACACCATTAAACAATCCATTCCTGACATTAGATAGAATCTAACAGGGTTCTATAAATAGATAGAATCTGTCTTGCAGTCATCAGTATTTACTTTGAATGATATATATTTGTTATTTCCCGTGCTTCTACCTATTGATTTGTGGAAACAGATTAGGACTGCAAATGATGTACTAGGGTTAGGCGACACTTGGAATAATATAGCCAGACTAGATAGAGAAAGGCCAGCTGGTGAGAGATCGCCACAGGTAATACTGACTTTGCCTGATAGAATAGTTATGAAATTAAGACTATAATTCTGGAGAGAAGGATTATTTGGGACAAACTTACTGCTTGTGTCCAAGGGAAGTGTGAGGGTGCTACCGAATTCTTTAATCGGTTTGAACAAGTGTTTTCAGATTTCAGTGTACAAGATTTGAGCACAGAGTCTGGAAAATGACTATTCGTAGATACATTTGTGTGTGGATTGTTGCCTGACATCCAGTCACAAATTATGACTTCTGAGAGTGCTTGGCAGGCTAAGTCGCAGTCTGAAGTATTGCATATGGCTCAGTACTATGAAAACCGAGTCAATAATGAGAAAGAAAGAATTGAAAAGAGAAAGGGTGACTTGAAAACTAAACTTCTATTACAACAAATTGTTAGAGGCCCTAGAGGGGGTACTTCACAATTTAGGGGGGAATTTACTCCACAGGGTAATGTTCCGTTGGGTCCTGTACACGCAAACAAATGTGCTTATTGCAGACAAGAGGGTCATTAGCGAGCACATTGCCCGATCCTCCAGCAGAGGTCGAATAACACATTTGGTAACATGGGTAGACGATCCAGAGGCCGCCCTTGGGCATGGGGACCTGTAGAAGTCAGTTTTCTCAAAATTTGCATCCTCTTTCACAGGATAATCAGGCACCGAGTGTGGATAATAGAAACATTGTTGATCATCCTTCTACTGCATATCTCTCTGAAGACCTTCTTTTTGATTACATTTTGTTTCGCTAGGATTGCCCGAAGCAGGGATTGGAACCGATGGCTATTCCCGTTAATCAGAAAGCTCCCTACATTTTAATGATATTGGGAAATAGGAAACATCTCTTCTTGATAGATACAGGAGCACAGAAGTGTTCCATTGACCATTCACGGGTTCCAAACATTCCACTGTCATGGCAAACCAATGTTTCTGTAGGGTTTTCTGGTACACCAGTAGTTTGTCCGGTTTCTTCACCGGTACCAATTACATTGGGTCCATTCACGGACCACTGTCCATTTCTTTTGACTACGAACTGTGGAGAGAATTTGCTGGGGTTGAATATGTTGAAGTAATTAAATGAGGTAATTCATTGTTCTTCGGATGGAGTGCGTTTGACGATTTCACCACAGCAACTTTCTGTCTCTCAGTTCCTGACTAGACCTTTGCCGCTGGAATTTAGTGATGTTCCGGAGTGTTTATGGGCAATTGATGACAATGATGTCAGTGTTCTACAAATTGAGCCTGTTAAAATAATTTTGAAACACGGAGTAATATTGCCACGTATACCTCAGTATAAGATTTCGGTTGATGGTGAGCAAGCTTTGAAATGTATAGTCTCCGATTTTGTACATTGTAGGGTAATTGAGGAAATTGCCTGTGTATAAGAAAGGCGATAATGCAATTCCTTTTCGTTTCATCATTGATTTACGCGCCATCAATAAGATTGTTGCTCCACAATTTCCTATTGTGCCTGATGTGACGACAATAGTAACCATGATCCCGGCTTCTGCTACTCACTTTAGTGTTGTAGATCTTAAGAATGCTTTCTTTAGCATTCCTATACACAAGGATAGCAGATATTTGTTTGCGTTCACTAAGGGGGACGCACGTTTACATTCACCTGTGCACCGCAAGGTTACACGGAAAGTCCGAGCATCTATATTAGGGCTTTGAAAGAGCAGCTAGACACACTCGAGTTGCCTACCACTTGTACACTACTTCAGTACATAGACAATCTGCTTTTAGCTGCTGACTCAAAAAGTGCCTGTAAGGAGGGCACTGTGTTGTTGCTTATTCACCTAGCAAAACATAGACATAAAGCTTCACTGAAAAAGTTTCAATATTGTCGACAGGAGGTAGCCTATTTAGGCTATCTCCTGTCAAAGGAGGGAAGAAGGTTGACTCCTGAGCGGATTAAAATCATTTCTAGCATGTCTGTCCCAAATACGCAGAAGGATGTCAGAGCCTTGATAGGAATGGCTTCTTACTGTAGGCAGTGGATCCCGAACGTCTCGTTAACGATTAAACCAATGTTGGCTTTGAAAAGAAGGGCATTTCTTTGCCATTGCCGTGGAACTTGTAACACCAGTAAGCGTTTGATCTGCTCAAGACTGCACTGTGATTTGCACCAGTTTTGGCAAGACCAAATTATGAAAAGGCCTTCATTCTGTATGTGCATGAACGTGATGGATGTGCTTTGGCTGTATTAACGCAGGAACATGGAGCGAAGAATAGGCCATGCGGCTACTTTTCTTCCGCCCTTGATCCTGTTGCATGCACTTTGCCAAGTTGTTTGAGAGCTGTGCTGCTCTGCTGTGTCTGTAAACAGAGCGAAGGTATGGTCCTAGGCCATGCTTTAACCCTGATGGTACCTCACTCTGTAGATGTTCTTTTAAACAGAACACAAACGCAACACCCCACCTCCGCACGATTAACAAGATATGAATTGATCTTGTTCGCACTGCACATCAAAATTCAGAGGTGTTGTGTATTGAATCCGCCTGAACTTTTACCTTTCCTGCAAGATACTGCTTGCAGTGACAAAGCGTCACATGACTGCCTCTTGTAAGGATATTTGGCGTGTTACAGTACAGAGTACAGCACTACTGCACAGGTAGCAAACAGCACAGAGTACAGCACTACTACACAGGTAGCAAACAGCACAGAGTACAGCACTACTGCACAGGTAGCAAATTTTTTTCGCAGCACCACCACAAGGGTGCGGTGCATTGCTATATGGGTTACCAGATTAACAAGGAAAGACAGGCTATTCAGTCAAAAACGATTTTAACATATAAGATGCAAATCTATTTTTACAGTTAAAAGCACACGTGCTCATTTAAAAATGCACACTATTTTTCACCTGAAATGCCTATGGTGCGAGAGACACATTTGAAAATTAACAGCTAACCTATTAACCATTAACCTGACTAATAAAACCTTATTTAACATAACCCACTAATAAAATGTGTTCTCCACTGCAGAATTAGGCATACTCTGAAAACCATTTAAATGTGTGTGCAGATTTTTTTTTCTTCTCTTCTCTGCCTGATTCTCCGTGTCTTTGTGCACAGTAACTGCAGGAAGAAGGAAGTCAGATTTGCAACAATTGCAAATGTATAAGCGAAGCTATTGTTGAGAGTAGGAGGATGAGAGATGATGGATTTCATTGGGACACGTCATACAGAGGGCTGAGATGAAAGTTTTAGTGGGCAGTATTGGGGAAAAAGACAGGCAGACATTTTTCTGCACTACTGGGGAGAAGACCTGGCTGTGGGACTCCTGACTGAATGCAGATCCCTGCGTCCTGCTACAGTCAAGATTTGGCAGTCGAGATTGGGGAGAGCTGAAAGAAGGACCTTTCCACTGGCTGAGGCGTTCCTATCTGAAAAAGCTGAGAATTCCAGGCAATGAACCCGGTTTGAGAAGGCAAGCGTTCCTTTTTGCTGGAGTTAATCCAAGGGAGCCACATTCACAAAGAGAACAGCCAAAGAGAACAACTAAAAAGATAAGGTAATGAGAAGTGTGGGAGCTGAGTGTGTACGGTAATATGCAGTCAGTGTAGGATTCCTGTGCATGCCTTAATCAAATGCTAATGTTGCAATTTGAGTTCTGTTCTCCGCCACGCTCTTTGCAGTGTGTCATAGACAATGCTTTTACTGTACCATTTTATTTATTTCTGTAAAGAGTGAGATCGTGTTTAAATGCAACTTTTATAATACAGAAAAATATTTGAAAACAGACGGGTGGTGTATTTAATATTTACCATTACAATGCCGATGAAGTGGGGGAGATTTTTAAACAGTGCAATGGTCATTTTAAGACAGATGTGTGCATGTCAGATTCAGTATGAACAGTTGTGAGTGATTGTAGCATAGCTCGTTGGAGGTACATGAGCCAACGGGAAGAGAGACTCTCAGAACATAGCTCCCTACCGTATATAAGGTAGTGGAAATTACCACAAGATTACCATATATAGCTCGCTGTCGTAAATAAGTCAGTGAGATCGCCCATGGTGGCACACTATCACTGAAAAATGTGGTTTTCCTAAAATGTAGGTCTGAGGTCTCTCTAGTGATTACACGAAAAATCTAAGCAAAGATAAGGGATTTTGGACATTGGGGCCACAAATAAAACAAGGGAATTATGCTCACCAAAATACCACCAACCGCGCCTACCACCCACGCATACCAAATATGCATGCCTGGGTGCTGAAATAATGCATGTTCACTGTATTATTGTTGTACATGGCCCAATCTGAATACAAGGAGTGATTGTTGCTAAGTTATATTTCGGCGGTAAGAAAATACCGTCAGGCCCCAAATCTCTACAAAATACCCTACATATTTATGGTGCGTTGCAGGCCGGGAAAGTGATCATAGAGTACCTACTGGGCGTGGCAAGCGTGTCTCACACTGCCATTTGCACATTAAAGGGAACCCATTTTATAATAGCAGTGTGCCACTAAAAACGAATTTCAGAATGTCACAAAGGGAAACCACATTCTCAGATCTAGTGCAATATTTAGAGGCAAAGTTATTTGCACATGGGAATTGGTCTTCGAATAGCACGTTAGAATGGAGTAACCGCATTCAGGGTGAGGTGCAGAAAGAAAAACTAGACAGTATTTTTGCAGAAGGCAGCATAATTCAGGTCTGCCTTACAAGATTATTGAATGCAGCCGATAAAAGTGCAGAGAAAGACTGTTTAATACGGCTATGCGGCAAAATATGGTTTATTTTAAACAAATCCCTGCGAATGCAAGAGAATGATACTCAGCTAATTAACAGGTTAAAGACTGAATTAGAAGGGGCAAGTAAAAATCAGGAAATGTTGAGAGCAGAATTGGATGTATGCCAAAAAGACATGCAATTAAAATGCAGAGACTTTGATACTCAGTTATCCAAAAGCAAGAAACAATTTGAGGATAGTGAGCAAGAATTGGCACACTTAAAAGCCTTAGTGGATCACATTAGGCAGGATAAAGATGAGGTTGTTTCAGAAATGCAGATTTTACAAAAAGAACATTGTGAAAAAGAAGGTGATCTCCAGAGTGCAGAACAAGAAATGATTAAAATGATCCAAGAAAGAGACAAGAGAAATAAAGAGTTCAATGAATGCCAAATGCAAATGTGCGAAATGCAGGAGGTGATTAATAAAATGAGTGATGAAAATAATTATTTGCATGATGAAGCCAACAGACTCCTTAAAAAGTGTAAGGACTTAGAACAGCAAATGTGCATTCCCAGGTCCCAGGAGAGGCGGCAGGGTACCACATTCAATGGAGTGGAGGTGAATTCTAGCTCTGCCCAAAGAGCTAGTGCCCCAGTGACTGGGCCGGTGACTGAACTTGGTTGCAGCGCCCTTGGGGGATTTGATACTCCCATTGGGGGCAGTCACCAATCTCATACACCTGAAAACAGGATTGACTCACAAAATAGTGCAATTCCATGTATTGCAACAAGTAGCCCCATAAAAATAATGAAATCCATTAAAGCCCCGATCAAACCATTTAAAAAGGGAGGTGAATGCTGCATTGAGGATCACTTAGAAGCGGTGCATGACATTTTTAAAGCACTCCAGATACCTAAGGAACAGTACAGACAATATTTTCATTTAACTTTAGATGCCCCGACGGCCAGCATCATAAGGGGATTAAATGAACAGCAGAATATGACATGGCTGGAGTTTGAAAAAGAAATTAGGCGTCATTTTTCTCCTTTTCAGTCATTGCAGGAGGCAAAGAAAGTCGCGTACACAATTACTGCTGGACCTAATACATCCCCTCGCCAATTTTTACAAGACTTAAAAAGAGCATTCTCTCGCTTTGATGTATCTTTTGACTCAAATTCCAATAAGTTTAAAACTGCATACTTCTATGGGCTACAGAAAGACATCATATCCCAATTGGTCCGTGAATTTGACCGTGACAAGTCGCTTGAATGGATTGTACATCAAAGCACAAAGCTATATGAGGTACTCTATTGTCAGGGTAGAGAAAGTGATAAAATGAAAAATACCAGGCCTAAACCTAAAGAACCCTCAGCCACAGTAATGGAAATCAGGTCAGCCAAAATGTCCCTTGAGTCTGCTCAAAGTCAAGGTAAAAATAATGTGACACCTGAACAAAGGGGTAATCAACAAAGATCGCCATTTCCTGTACCAATGTTCCAAACACATGATCCTAGTAATAGAGAGAGCTACATCAGCCCTAGATATTTAGGGGATAGACCCCGGGTAGGATATCGGCCTGATATGGCAGGTATGAACAATAACCAGAGACAAAATCAAGATCAAAGAAATGATGGTCCCTACCAGTCATTGGGGACACAGAGCAGATTTGATCCCAGCACCATGATATATGGTAATCAGGATAGGCCCCGATATGTGGATCGATTTACTGATAATGGAAATCAACATAGGGGCCAGTACCCACAATCTGAGAGACAGGACATGAGGCAAAACGTGAACTACAATCCACGCCAGTACAATGATTCCCCACCAGGGGACTATAATCAAAGGATGGGTGCAACCCGCTCCCCTCCACAAATGAATCAAGAGTTCAGAAACCATCCCAACCGACATCAATCACCTGAGAGGTATCAGAATAGATCCAATCAGGGGGAAAACAACCAATATCGACGTAGGCCAGAGAGATGGAAAGGTTCCAGTGCCTTGATGCCCAAGTGAAAATGTTAGCTGAGCAAATAGGAAAGCTCTATACAGCGCAAAAACAACCTTCCAAAGAGGGGGCTGATGGCAATAGCAATGACCGGGGGGCTTCCGAAAAGTGACTAAGTACTCATGATAACTGCAGTGCCAAAATGACAGATTGCTCTGATATAATTTTGCATAACAACTCTGAGATGACTAATGGATTAAAAATGAAAGTACCAGTAAATGAAATTGTGATAGAAAGTGCAAATACTTGTAAAAAAGAGGTACGGTTTAAATTAGAGCTAAATAAAACAGTAAAGATTTGCACAAATGAAAAAGAAACATTAGGAATTCCAAAAGAACAAAGGGACAGATTTAAGAAAAATGACTCATGCATGGGGAATACCAGTGAACAGGGAGTAAGTGGGGATGCCATAGCTCCTTCCCTGGGCAAGCAAAACAATGACCAAACACAGACAGAAAAAGGAAATACTCACAAGGAGGGTACAAGTCAATCACCTGAAGAATTCTTTTAGCCACATATTTTTGAAGAGGCTGAAAGGGCTGGTATTACACTAAATGATCACAAATGCACAGAATTAAAAAATGACAAATTGCTGAATGATGTTGTTACACATGTTCAGTTGGAAGGTTGTAATGTGGTCTCTGATGTTACCCAGATGGATGGGCGAACAGTGGCCACACTCCAAAAAACCTCTGAACATGGAGAAATGAATAAAATATCTCGCACAGAAATGGGTAAAAAGGAGGGAAAATGTCTTTTCATTTACCAATGTGCTTAGCCAAAAGTGAAAAAGACCTGAGAAAGGTGAGCCCTGAAATCAGTAAGAATTCACATTTCTTATGTGTATTAGAGGAAGTTGAGGACAGATATTATGCACCCATCACTGTAGAAGAAAAATGCCACACCTTCGCTATGATTGACACTGGCGCACAGGCCACAATTATGTCCAAGGAGCTGGTAAAGAGTATCAATGAAGGGAGGCCTCCACAGAGTCAGATCACAGTGAAGGCAAATCAAGGCCCAGTGCATAAAGTTAATGGGGAGGAGGTGCCCATCATAGGTGTAACTGAGGTTGACATAAAAATAGGAAAGCACAGAATGAAACAAGAGGTATTGATCACATCTATTTGTGAAATTCCATTTCTGATGGGGACTGATTGCCTGAAAAGATTGTCTCCTCTCATAGATGGGGTGAATGGAGTGCTGTGGTCCTTAACCAAAAAACCATTGAGGCCTAAGAAACTAAAATCACAAAACAGCAATATAAATGAATGTCACACCGTTGCCAAAACAAATGATGCTGTGGAGGTATATCTCCAGAATAGCTGCATACCTAGTGTCACTGTTATATTAATGTGTCAAGACAAAATGCAGAGCGACAATGAAAAACTACCTGTACAAATATACTTGGACCCAAGGAAAGATTGGCAGACTGCCATAGATGAGCACACATTACGTTTCTATTTAAAAGAGAAAACATGCAAACAGAATATTGCTCCTAAAACAGATTCAGAAAAACACATTACCACTCTGGCAGAAATACACATGGAAGATGAGCAACCATGGGTTCATGTTGGTATAAATGATTATCTTAAAACAATAAAAGCCACTTTAGCACTTGAACATGAAAGGAGTTTCATTAATGAGAAATTGTTGCAAAAAATTATGGAGAGGGAAGAAATCCCGAAATTTAGGATTAAAAACCAATATGTTTCTGGGTTGGACAGTCCAGACTTTGAAAACCGAATTGCAGGCCGATGCATGCTTAAAATTAGCATTGGGCAGAAAACAATTTACCATAATGTATGGATAGTGAGTGGAGCACAAAATGAATTTTACATGGGCAATGACATCATGCACAGAATGTGTATGGTGTTAGATTTCCTTAATCAAAAAATATGGTCACGCCTAGGTGGTCCGGCACCTGAATTTGAAGACAAAAGAAGGGCTTATCATTGTGCACAACTGGTTCCTTATGCAGTCGAATTACAAATGAGGAAAAATACTATTATTCCTGCATTTACAAAACAGTTTGCAATAACACTGAAATGCAAAAATGGACAGCAGATGAAAGGCTCTGATGCATTTGTATGCCTGAATGAATCCATAAAACAGCAAGGCCTGGATTATGAATACATTCCATTGGTAGACATTGGTGAGGGATCTGTAAAAATCATGGTAAATAATAAAGGTTGTCAGGATATTCATTTAGAGGAAAACTCCCCATTAGGAATGGCCATACAAAAATCACATTATACGGCAGATTTAAATAACATGGTGATTGGGAATATTCCTGAAAAATATGTAGATGCCAAGGGCGAGTTGCCAGAACACCTGGACTCTCAGCCCAAAGGAATATTTAAAATTCATTCTGTGTATCCTTATGATTCAAATGAGACAGTGTGTTGCCATCAAGAGGATTGCATAATATTTAATTTAAATGAAAATGAAACAGGAAATCAGCCCATTGAAGTGGAAGCTGATATGCCAAAATATTTAAAAGTGGCAGCTCTACAAAAAGATACAGCCACACAGTTAGAGGAAAGCGCTGAGATTCCTTTACCAGAAGAGTTTCCAGAATTTTCCAGAATGGTAGAAGAGCAGATCTCCTTAGTGGATGCATGTGACAGCGATGAGGATCGAAACAATCTGAGGGAAATATTTATGGAGTTTAAGGATGTATTTGCAAAAGATGCTCATGATTGTGGTTTAACTGATTTACATGTGGCCACACTACCAGAAGGTTGTAGCAGAAATCCAGTGTTTGTACGCCAGTATAGACTACCGCTGGCATGTTTAGAATCATTGGCAGAGATTATTAAAAATTTGGAATCACGGGGAATAATCAGGCCCATTCATAGCACATCCAATACGCCTATTTTAGGTGTGTTAAAGCCAAATGGTCAATGGCGGCTGTGTGCAGACTTAAGAGAGTTAAATAAAAGAGTACCAGTATCTAGATGGCCACTACCATTCATTGATCAGGGCCTAGCTCAGATACATGGTTCAAAGGTATTTACCACATTAGATCTCACCTTTGGATATTGGTGTGTGCCATTGGCAGAGGAGATACAACACTTATTTTCCTTTACATTTGACAGGACTCAATATGCCTGGCTTAGAGCTCCGTTCGGGTACATCAATAGTGGGAGTGAATTTGGCATATTTTTGAGAAAGGCCATGCCGGATGCAGCGGAAAGAGGAACAATTGTTTATGTGGATGATGTCCTGATAAAAAACGAAAGCCTGAAAAGCCATTTTGATGAAATAAGACATGTACTTGGCCAATTGCAGAAAGCAGGCGCCAAAGTATCTTTGCAAAAAGCACAATGGTGCAAGAAAAAAGTGAACTTTCTAGGGCATGAAGTGACTGAACATGGGCTAAATCCACAAAGGAAGAAAATAGAGGCCATACAAAGATTAAAAGATCCTAAAAATGTGAAAGGAGTAAAAAGTTTATTAGGGATGACAGGCTATAACAGAAAGTTCATTGAGAATTATGCAGAGATCACCCAACCATTGACTAAACTGCTTAAACTAAATACTCCCTGGAGATGGGAAAGAGAGCAGTCTGATGCAGTTGCTAGATTGAAGGAATGTCTTGTAAAGGCACCATGTTTAGCCTACCCCATAAAGGACAGGGATTTCTTTATAGAAATAGGTTTTTCTGAACATTGTATGTCAGCAGTATTATCACAAAAACACGATTTGAATCACAAAACCATTGCATATGCAAGTAAGGCATTTTCCCAAGTTGAAATGAAATTTAATGAATGTGAAAAGGCCCTATTAACCACTGTGTGGGCGCTACAACATTTCCGCCCCATTGTTCAGGGAGAAAAGGTGATTATTGAAACAAATCATCAACCTTTGCAATTTTTAGAGAGTAAAAGGATTAGATCAGGCAATCTAGCGCAATCCAGAATCACTTCATGGACGCTGGCATTACAAGGTTTTCCCGTAGAAGAAAGATATGGACAAAATAAAAAGAGCCCAATTGCTCAAGGGTTAGCTGACTTACATGACTGTGCAGCTGAACAAATACCAAATGAAATGGAAGTGGAAACTAGTTTGCAGGAATTTGAACAATCATCACACAAAGCTTTTGATGAAAAAACATGCAAGGATTTGCCAACTGTATATGTGGATGGTTGTGCTTTTCACATTGAAAATGACAGTAATAAACAATTAGTGGCAGGAATAGGAAATGTCTGGTTGAAATGTGAAGGCGTCCACAGTATAGGGATGAGGATTGGGGATAGGAGCAGTCAGGTGGCGGAATTGGCAGCCATCTATAAAGCAATTGCTACTGCAGTTGATAAAAAGTTCAGTGAAATTGTCCTGGTGACTGATTCTGACTATGCACGGAATAGCTTTGTGGAGTATTTGCCTGGTTGGAAAGCAAGAGGCATGGTTACATACAACAAAAAGCCACTTAAACATGGAAAAATGATACAAGCCATAGACAAATTGGTGTCAGAAAATAATTTAACAATATACTGGAGAAAAATTCGTGGGCATTTAAAAACAACAGGAGAGAATAAGGAGGGAAATGATAAGGCAGACCATCTGGCTAAGATTGGGGCTGTGATGGGAGAATTGCTACATATTGATTATTTAATGGGTGAAATACAAATTAATGCAGTGACACGTTCTAAAGCACCAAAGGAGATAGATCAACCGGTGGTGCAATGGAGTCATGACACGCCAGACCAAGATTTGATTGAGGCACAAAAGAATGATCAAATTTTGGGAATCTATTATAATCATTTGATAGATCCTGAACAAAATCCTTTAACAGAAAAAGATTGTATGGGAAAAGAAGAGTTGAGGGTGTTATTAAAGAACAAAACACGAATTAGATTACAGGATGGGCTCATGATTAGAGAGTCCATAACAGGGCAAATACAGTGGGTAGTACCCCTTTCATTCAGAGGACTAATGCTACACCATGCACATGATGCCATAACTGCAGGCCCTAGAGGTTCACAAAAAACATTAGAAATACTAAAAGATTATGCTTACTGGCCTCATATGTCCCAAGATGTGGAATTATATACTAGAGGATGTCTAGTATGCGCCCAATTTAAACCTGCTTCACCAATGCATAGAGCACCATTGATGAAAAGAGGCCTAACTCTCCCATGGTCAGATTTGCAAATAGACTATGTAGGTCCTTTAAAAAGGTCGAGCAGGGGACACCGTTATATTTTGAGTGTGGTATGTTTGATGTCGAAGTGGATTGAGTGCATTCCTGCACCAGATTGTAGTGCGCAAACAGCAGCCACATTACTGGTGAACCATGTGTTCTCAAGGTTTGGGTTGCCACAAAGAATTGAGTCAGACAGAGGAAGTCATTTCACAAGTACTCTAATGAGTAAGGTATGGCAAATACTAGGTGTGAAAAGGAAACTACATATCGCATATCGGGCGGCGTCCTCAGGTACAGTTGAAAGAAGCAATAGGTCTGTTGTGGATATTTTAAAGAAATTTGTGGCAGAAGCAGGTTCCAGCTGGGATTTGCGTTTACCATTGGTTTTGATGGCAATCAGGTCGACTCCTGCCAAAGCAACAGGTGTTAGCCCCATGAGGTCTTAACAGGTAGGAAAATGGTGTTACCACAACACCTACTATACAGAACACATGAGCAAACCCTTGTGAGTGCATCCACAGTTCATGAATATATTGATGAACTGAGGAGACATTTGAAACATGCATTTGCCTTTGTGCAGAGAAATCTGGAAAGAGCTGCTGACAGTGCAAAGTCATATTATGATAAAAAGACATCAGTAAAGGAATACAGTGTAGGGGATCAGGTGTACAAGTTTCATTTTGGAAAAAGTAAACAGAAAAATTCTAAATTTCTAGCGGCCTGGCAGGGGCCATTTCGAATTATAGATAAGGTCTCTCCTGTAGTGTATAAAATTTTGAAAAATGAAGGTGAAACAGCAATAGAGCAGTTTGTCCATGTAAATCAAATTAAACCATGCCATCCCAGACATGAGATCAGGCAGCTTGAGCATGTAGAGACAGATAAAGTCCCTTGAACAAAAAAGGAGAAAATAAATGGGTACAATCAGGAGGCAGTGACAAAGAAGTTAAAAAGTTGATTGTTATGATGGCACATAAACACTGTAATATATGTAAAAATATATAATATAAATAAATAAATAAATAAATAAATAAATAAATGCACATATAATGGAAGCTCATGGTTGGTGTGCAGAGAGAAAGTGTGTTAAATATTGAATATCTGCTTGTTTTCTTTTAACTTGTGTTTAATTTCAGAAAAAAAAAAAAAAAAAAAATTTTTACCAAGCATGTTTTATTTTTGGCAAAAGGATGAAGTTAGTATTATGCTATGTACTTAATTTGTTTATTTTCTATTTTGATTTAGACAATTAACATTATTTGATCGGAGGTTCCGAGATCAGAGCCCACGGGAGACGATGGAGTCCTGGAGTCCCCTGGATGAAGACCAAAAGATGCCTGCCTCCAGGTGGAGGTGAAGACAAAATAACCAGAATGCCAAAAGAGATGACTGCTGTGGATTCAAGATTGCCAAGATGAAAGAATACTCGAATGAACCGAATAACATCGCTGGTCGGGACATACCAAAAGAGACAAAACAGAAGTTCCGGCATATGAAGTTCAACCTATTTATTATTTTAATTATTTATTTTAATTTGTTATATTAATTATTTGTTTTAGTTAGTTGTTTTATTTTGTTGTTTTTAATTGACTTGGAAAATTTAAACTTAAAGTAATGCCACTTCCACTGAGAAGGCAAATGTGGAACATTTTATGGACTGATGGACTCAGATGAAATATTGATTGCAAATTTTCATTGATGCACATGAATATTCATTTTGTTGGATTGCTATATTGTAAAAAAAAAAAAAAGAACAAGTTGTTTTTAGGAATTGGCTTGGATTATAGCCAAGTTCTAAAAACAAAAGGAGGGTATATGTAAGGATATTTGGCGTGTTACAGTACAGAGTACAGCACTACTGCACAGGTAGCAAACAGCACAGAGTACAGCACTACTACACAGGTAGCAAACAGCACAGAGTACAGCACTACTGCACAGGTAGCAAATTTTTTTCGCAGCACCACCACAAGGGTGCGGTGCATTGCTATATGGGTTACCAGATTAACAAGGAAAGACAGGCTATTCAGTCAAAAACGATTTTAACATATAAGATGCAAATCTATTTTTACAGTTAAAAGCACACGTGCTCATTTAAAAATGCACACTATTTTTCACCTGAAATGCCTATGGTGCGAGAGACACATTTGAAAATTAACAGCTAACCTATTAACCATTAACCTGACTAATAAAACCTTATTTAACATAACCCACTAATAAAATGTGTTCTCCACTGCAGAATTAGGCATACTCTGAAAACCATTTAAATGTGTGTGCAGATTTTTTTTTCTTCTCTTCTCTGCCTGATTCTCCGTGTTTTTGTGCACAGTAACTGCAGGAAGAAGGAAGTCAGATTTGCAACAATTGCAAATGTATAAGCGAAGCTATTGTTGAGAGTAGGAGGATGAGAGATGATGGATTTCATTGGGACACGTCATACAGAGGGCTGAGATGAAAGTTTTAGTGGGCAGTATCGGGGAAAAAGACAGGCAGACATTTTTCTGCACTACTGGGGAGAAGACCTGGCTGTGGGACTCCTGACTGAATGCAGATCCCTGTGTCCTGCTACAGTCAAGATTTGGCAGTCGAGATTGGGGAGAGCTGAAAGAAGGACCTTTCCACTGGCTGAGGCGTTCCTATCTGAAAAAGCTGAGAATTCCAGGCAATGAACCCGGTTTGAGAAGGCAAGCGTTCCTTTTTGCTGGAGTTAATCCAAGGGAGCCACATTCACAAAGAGAACAGCCAAAGAGAACAACTAAAAAGATAAGGTAATGAGAAGTGTGGGAGCTGAGTGTGTACGGTAATATGCAGTCAGTGTAGGATTCCTGTGCATGCCTTAATCAAATGCTAATGTTGCAATTTGAGTTCTGTTCTCCGCCACGCTCTTTGCAGTGTGTCATAGACAATGCTTTTACTGTACCATTTTATTTATTTCTGTAAAGAGTGAGATCGTGTTTAAATGCAACTTTTATAATACAGAAAAATATTTGAAAACAGACGGGTGGTGTATTTAATATTTACCATTACAATGCCGATGAAGTGGGGGAGATTTTTAAACAGTGCAATGGTCATTTTAAGACAGATGTGTGCATGTCAGATTCAGTATGAACAGTTGTGAGTGATTGTAGCATAGCTCGTTGGAGGTACATGAGCCAACGGGAAGAGAGACTCTCAGAACATAGCTCCCTACCGTATATAAGGTAGTGGAAATTACCACAAGATTACAATATATAGCTCTCTGTCGTAAATAAGTCAGTGAGATCGCCCATGGTGGCACACTATCACTGAAAAATGTGGTTTTCCTAAAATGTAGGTCTGAGGTCTCTCTAGTGATTACACGAAAAATCTAAGCAAAGATAAGGGATTTTGGACATTGGGGCCACAAATAAAACAAGGGAATTATGCTCACCAAAATACCACCAACCGCGCCTACCACCCACGCATACCAAATATGCATGCCTGGGTGCTGAAATAATGCATGTTCACTGTATTATTGTTGTACATGGCCCAATCTGAATACAAGGAGTGATTGTTGCTAAGTTATATTTCGGCGGTAAGAAAATACCGTCAGGCCCCAAATCGCCACAAAATACCCTACACTCTACACCACAGAGCAAGAGACTAAAGGCAGCATCAACTTGAAAGATACTCCTGTCAATAATGGCAAGGGGAGCTGTTTTGTGATGGCTCCTGCTTCAAACTTCCCGATGGTACATCCACGGCTGCTTATGCAATCACCACTTGAGCACCATTGTGGAAACCAAAAGAATCACGCATAACTCCGCGCAGGCCGCAGAGATTATTGCATTAGAGTAAATATATATACTGATAGCCAGTATGCTTTTGGGGTGGTTCACAACTTCGGTAGACTTTGGGCAGAACGAGGTTTCTTGACCTCACATGGAACAAAGATCCAATATGGCTCCTTGATAGTACGATTACTTTCAGTGCTTGCGCTACCCACTCAGTTAGCGATCATGAAATGCACAGCACATCGAATATCATAGATGATGTAGGAAAAGGGAACACTTTTGTTGATCAGATAGCTAAACAAACTGCCACTGATCTCTATTCAGAAATGTATAATTCAAGGGAAGCCACAAATGATTGTACTATGGATGAGGGGATTGAATCTGTAAAGAATATTCAAGCCGATGCCACATTAGAAGAAAGAAAGCAATGGGCTGAGGGTTTGGCAAGAATGGATGATGACGGGTGTTGGGTGGACAAGTTAGAAGTAAAATGGTTGCTGCCAGATGCGTACATTACAATGATGGGTGCAATGGCTCATGGGCCCACCCACATCTGTGCGAGGAAGGTTTCCAAAATGTTACAAAATGTCTGGTTGAATGATAAAATCCTGAAAACAGTTGAACGTTTTCTTCATAGTTGTATGATCTGTCTGCAGCATAATATGGGAAAGGGCACAACGACACCTACAAAATGTCTGGTTGAATGATAAAATCCTGAAAACAGTTGAAAGTTTTGTTCAGAGTTGTATGATCTGTCTGCAGCATAATATGGGAAAGGGCACAACGACACCTAGGGGTAGTTTTGGTCCACCTTCTGTCCCCTTTGAGGTCATCCACTTTGATTTTATTGAAATGTAACGTTGTAATAACTATAAGTATGTATTGGATATTATTTGCGTCTTTAATAAATGGGTAGAAGCTTTTCCTGTTAAAGATGCTTCGGCAATGGCAACGGTGAAAGCCATGCTTAAGAAATATTTTCCTAGGTTTGGTTTGACAAGGGACATCTTGTTGGACAATGTTCCACATTGTATCACTGCTGTAATTCTGCAGATATGCGCAGGATTACAGAATGATAAACGGTTCCATTCGGCTAGACATGCTCAAAGTACTGGTTTGGTAGAGAGACACAACGGAATCATAAAGAAAAAGCTTGCTAAGACGTGTGCCGGCACCAAATTGAAATGGCTGGACGCCTTATCGATTGTGTTATTATCAATGAGGACAACCCCACAGACTAGGACTGGGCTCTCCCCTTTTGAGGTGGTTATGGGTAGGCCAGCTAACATCTGGAATTTACCTAAACCAAGATCCTTGTGGGACATTGAACATGTACTTCTTTCCGACTACAGTGACCGGTTAACTAAAAATCTGTATTTGATTTATCAACAGGTGCGAGAAGCCCTCCCAGTCAAGTACGAGGGCCCAGGTCACAGTATTCGGCCTGGTAGCTGGGTGTTGATAAAAGCATTTGAAAGAGCATCCTGTCTCGTACCGCGTTGGAGGGGCCCTCAACAGGTCCTACTGGCCACACAGACAGCTGTGCGAGTGACCGGACGAAACCATTGGATCCATGCGTTGCATGTCGAGAGGATTCCCTTCCCTTTGCCACATGATATAGAAGATACGGATAATCCTACCTGCTCTGCTCCCAGAGATCACGCAGCATTGAGCAGCATCAAGAGTGCTTCGGAGAACCTCCCTGAGCTTTTGAGGCCTGGGGAAACAGCTGCTTCATCTCCACATTCTCCTACAGATCCTTTTTCACCATTATCAGGTTTTGTTATGAATCCACCACTTCCATCAGGAAGCAACGACACGTTGTTCGCAGATCACGCCGTACCAGGGGTCACAAGGTACGATCTGCGTCCACAGAGCTAGACTTACTGCACGGTTCGGCTGTGCCAATGGGAAAATCTAATAGGGCTTGTATTTTGGCCCTGTTCTTTGCACACAAGGAAATCTGTTGGCTAGGGATAAGGAAAGACCAAGAAATAGCGCGATCAGTAGATCGCCAGCAAATAAACTCTGGAGTATTTTGTTTGAAGAAACAATGTCTGCAATCGCTCTCGCTCGTATGGAGCAAATAAGTGACTGTGTGACCGATTGAAACAATGGACAATCCAATGCATGTCTCTAAAAACATATTGTTTCTTGTAATTATGTTAACCGGCTTCACAATAGTAATTGCTTTGGGATTTTGGTGTTTGGAAGAAGTACATCCACTTGAAACTATTTTGCCTACTGAAAATGTACCCACTGTTTCTACACCTTTTGTTCATCTGCACATTCTATCTTCTAGAGACTCTCAGCACAGACAGAGTTACCACAACAACACACTGTTACTCATAATGAATGCAACACATGCCATTTTTAACAAGTCTAATTGTTGGGTCTGCTCTCATTTACCGCAACATGGAGATAAGGGGTTGGGCTGGTATATTTACCTCTGACTACTGCACATTATTTATTTATTTATTTATTTATTTAATATGCATATAACAATTATAGTTTTACATATAAAACACATAAAATCACAAAATGTTCCCAAAAAGTACTATACGTCACACGTCTTTGTCAATCACAGGTTAAAATATCACTATAAAAACATCAATACACCATTTGATAGTTCTGTTAAAATCTCTAAAATCTTCACATAAAACTACATCAAGTAAAAAATTAAATTGATATCATTTCCGGCCATAAGACTCAACCACATTTCGGACATATTGCACTTATATGTATTGTTATTATATTTCTTTAAGTATTTCCTGCGTATTTCATCAATGCTTTCACATTGACATATTATGTGTTGGGCTGTGTCCAATGTATTTATCCCACGTAGTCTGCAATATCTAGCGTCCTTATGTATACCATTTTTTGCGCCTAGTATTACTAATATGTTGCAAATATTGAATTTAAACTTTAAATACCAACAAAGCGTGTCAGACTCTGGAAATGCATACTGATAGGTGGGTTTGCCTTCCCTGGACATCCGATGATTTAAGAATGGACCACTATTAACTTTTTCTCCCAGGTTTACTGTCATCTGTTCATGGTCTAATTCACAGATTAATCTTTTTAATTTCTGCTTAATCTGCGCAATAGAGAACAGCAACCAGCCATCATTATCATTTTTTGTCCACTTGTCATAAACATTTCTCCACCTGTTTAGGGTAACAAAATTCATTTTGGTGGTTGAACTACCATATTGTTCCATAACCTTTATCACAAATGCGCCATTGGTAAATCGGTTCAATTTGACAAAAAGTAAAGCCATCATTAGTTCAATGCGAATATTCAAACTTATCAGTCCACATTCCAGCAAAATATATTCGATTGAAAGGTTTTTGGGCATCCTCAACGATATCCTCAGCACTTTGGTTTCAAATGCCTTCAACTCATTCTTAAAACTGCTTCCCCATAGTTCGGTACCATATAGTAAGCAAGGTACAATTTTGGCAGAGTATAGTGTGGCGACAGTGTTCACAGAAAAGTTTCTGTGGTTACCAATAAATTTGCTTAGCACCATAGTGGCTATCATACATTTTCGCTTTGTTTCACACCAGTGTTTTTTCCAGTTAAGCTTATTATCTATAACCACGCCCAGGTACTTATATTCGTTCGCAACCTCAAGCTGTCTCGTTTCAATCATCCATTTTGTTTTTTGATTTCTAAACAGATGTTTAGTTTTTTCAGTGTTAATGGCCAAGTCATTCTCCTTTGCAAACTTTACTAATTCGTCCAGTTTTACTTGGAGGCCCTTTGGTGTATAGTCAATCAAGACAAGGTCATCAGCGTAGCCTAGGCAACCAAGCTGAACTGTGCCAATCTTGATATCAAATGTCTGACTATTACTAGCCTCATTTAGAAAGTCTGCCAAGTTTAAGTTAAATAGGATGGCCGCTAATTTGCAGCCTTGTTTCACTCCACGTATGGTGGGTATGGCTTCAGATAGTCTTCCTTCTTGGTCAAGGCAAACTCAAACTGAGGTATCGGTATAGAGCAGTTGTATCATATACAATAGCCCAAGCGGTATTCCCCAGTTTTTGAGCTTGGCCCATAGCTTACTCTGAGTGATGGTATCAAATGCCGCTGAAAAGTCTATAGAACCAACATATACAGACAGCCCACGTAATCAATTAGCAGAATCTTAGCAAATATTTTAGCCGGGATATCTAACATAGCCAACATCCTGTAGTTAACAGGATCTTTATGTGGGCCTTTCCTGTATATGGGCAATATAATAATTTTCTTCCATGACTCTGGCAGCTTACCTTGTCTCCCAATCCACTGAAATATAATGAATAAAATCCTAACCCATAGTTCTGGGGCCTTCTGTAACAGTGCATTACAGGTGCTATCTGGTCCTGCTTCTCTAGACTTGGGCAGTTTACGTATTATGTTTACCAAAGAGGTTACAGTCATTGTACAGTTCCATGTCATAGCAACGTTCACATTCCCATTTTCTTCACTTATTAGTGTTCCCAAGGTACTTTTAACATAGATGACCCATCCACTTTCTGACACACAATTAATTGGGATTTCTTTTTTACAGTATATAATATCCCACATTTCTTTACCATTTCTATTTTTCGAAGAATGTGCCAATTCCAAACACGTTTCTTCATATTTCTTTTTCAGGAGGTTTTTCAGCCAATACTTATACTGCTTTTTAAGTGTCTGTATCCTATTTGGTGCATTTATAGCCCTCTCCTTTATACATTTTTGAATACCATCTCCAAGCTTTTTCTTTTCCTTGTGTTTCTCGTTATCAAATCTCTTATAATGTACCAGATTCCATTTTTCTCTGATGGTACTGTGGGTTCTTTTTTCCATGACTGAAGTTTTTATATTTTCAGTCATAGAGTCAAAGTCGCTAAGCATTTCATTCATATTATTAAGAGGGCTGTTTTCAAAATTGCAGATAAAGTTTTCTAATAGATGTTCAGCAATCTCATTCCCTTTTTCTATATTTCGGGGGTTGCATTTTATACGATTTCCCGCCTCATTTACCTCTATATCTCCATTCGTTTGGTATTCATTAGTATCTACATGTTTGTCTATAAGACAGAGATACAGAGGCAAATGATCGCTTTCTTCCCTACACCCAACTGCCATATCGCATATTAACATTCTTGCTTTTTTATTCACAATCATGTAGTCAATAGTGCTCATACTATTTCCACATAGACAAGTAGGTTGTAGTTCAGTGTCTCCTAGGGTATTACCGTTCAAGATAAGTAGCTGATATTTATTAAGTAGGGAAATCCATTTGTTTACTTCCCTTTTCAGAGGATCTATCTTGACTGGTTCGGACTTAGGTTCGCCATTGATATATTCAGACTCAAACCTAAGCTTAGTGTTTAGATCTCCAACTATAATAACTGGTAATTTATTTCCAAATTCTACTAGTACTTTAGTTAGCATACATATATCTTCCCTATTATATTTCCCCCCGGGCGGGTTATATACATTTACCAGAATGAATTTGTCTATTGTTGGCGATGTACATATCACCCTTACCACTAAAATCATCGTAGTAGATACTTCATGTTTAATCCCGCTCCACTGTGATTTAATAGAGACCATTAATCCTCCCTTCGGACGCCCTCTAATGCCTTGGGTTGTGGGACTGACATGATTGCTCTGTCCTTCAATTTCCCAATCAGTTACCAGCCACGTTTCCTAAAGGGCTACTATTCTGAAACAAGCAATATTTGCAAACAGACCATCTTCACTAGTATAGTGTGCATTCCCTCGAGTATTCCACAACACTATTACCTCTAGATCATCGGGAGCATGTTATGCTTCTTTAATGGCGCTATTCTTTGGCCAATGTAATGATAGCATCTCGGGGAACTTTGACTTGTCAAATTTGAACGATTTTGAGAAACGAGTTCTAACACCCCTGGGATGCACACTTTTTGCAAATAGGAGCAAGCTTAATGTTGCTTCTAGTAGGCCTTCTGATAGACTGTCTTGTCCTTTTCAATCTATGATCTCTTTCAAGATGGCTCCTATAGGCAATAGGGATGCCATTCCACTTTCTTCTACTGTTAACCACAGCCCCGATTCAGTTTCTTTCTACATACAGAGGAATGGTACTCAGTCAATGGGTGATTTCAAGGGTTGCACCAATGTTACAAACTTGACCAGTGAGGACAGACCTTCGTATGTAGGCGAACCTGTCTATTTCGTTTGTGGTAATGAAGCTTTCCCATGGCTAGCTAGGGATTGGCAGGGAACCTGTTAATTAGGAATTCTGTTACCAGGGATATTCATAGCAAGCACCTCAGAAATCTCTAAGACCTGTCCAAGGCGGGACAAGAATGGCGATACTTCATCACAAGTTCTGGTTGGCGTAGCTAAATCCGTTGTACCTTTTTGGGGACAAATATTGAACTCTGAGTACTGGAGAGGACCTACAACCGGACCACTGACATACTCTATAACATGACTTTAGAACAGAAAGTGATAAGATTAGTGGCCCTACAGAACCGGATGACATTAGACGTCATCCTGGCTGAGTGTGGTGGAGTATGTACATTAGTGGGGTCCGCTTGTTGCGTTTTTGTGCCAGATTCCTCCCCAACCATATTTAAGGCTACACAAAATCTGCACGTCCTCAGTTCAGAAGGGCATGTTCGCGAGGGAAACTGGGATCTTAGCGCTTGGTTCTGGGACTTCTTACGATCTTGGGGATGGAAGCTACTTTCAGTCTTGCTGATTATTCTGGGTATTCTGTTGTTTTTCTGTTGCTGTATACAATGTCTTCCTGGCATATGTTCAGTGTTAGGAGGATGTTGCGCACAGACGATGGGAACGTTAGGACACAAGGTACGCACCCCGGAAAGAATGACTAACGAATTTGTGCTGAAAGAAATTTCTGTTACTGACCTTATGGCGATTGATATCGCTGATGATTGTGATTCAGGGTGTATGGACATTGAGATGTGGAGTTACTCGTAAAGTGACTAAAAGTAGTTTAGCTCTTGGCTTAGGCCAAAAGGAGGGTTTGTTAAATGGGAAATCATATTGTGCCTCCTTTCTAATGTATATAGGCCTAAGCCTAGTTGCTCTGCGAAGAAAACTGCATTGGAAAGTGCCGATTTTAGATCGACTTCGGAGCCATTTTAGGATCATCCACCATTTTAATTTCTGTTCAAATGTAATTCTGTGTTCTAAAATGGTGGACTGTGTTTCCAACTTGTAACTGAGCCTTCCCGATCTTTGTACCCAAGTTAATGGTTAGACTGTCTGCGGGCTGAATGTTTAGACTAGGTAATGAGACCTTGACCCATACATGACTTGTGGTTTTAGGATTGTCTGCACCAACAAGCCTCATCCACGAACATACATCAAAAACATTGTAATGCAAATATCGACCGTGGACACTGGCCGAACTTCATTGTGAAGGGATATGTGCTAAGGCTTACTGATAAATCCTGGAATACCCTTTTGCCATTGTAACTTGTTTGAAATGTAAACCGAAGTAATCCGTGTGCATATTATTGTATGAGCCATAAGTGAACTCGGCACAAATTCTAGACCACAGATTACTAACCTGCAGAGGGGCAGGACATTATTACTGAAGTGTATAAAAATGCGAATGTCCAGATGTCCAGTACCTCTCACTCCTCACACTGAAGGCTGGTACTCATTGTGATGTACTGAGGGCCAGATAGCTATCTGAATGTGTTTCTTTGTAACTGCGCAGTAGAATAAAGATCTGTGAATCTTTATTTGCCCACATTTGGTGTATTTCCTTTTGTGGTACTCAGCCTCGATATTTCCTTTTGCTTTTACATACTGAGTTGCTTCCCTGGATGGTCCACATGAAATCCTGACTTATGAAACTTGGGTTGAGTTCGTATCGGGAGTACCCACCTTGTATAAGATATGTTAAAACTGAAAGTGTTTACGGGGAGTGAATTGAAACTGAGCCACACTATGGGTTGCCAATGTAATTGCTAGGGTGCACGCATGTTTTTGATACTAAGATTTCTGGATACCTGGAAATCTGCTTGAGATTCCCCCTCGCCCCAACCATGATGAGGGAACTGTATAGGAAGTCAACATTTTGGATTTTTAGCAGTATTAGTGCATACTCGCAAATGGAGGGGGTGTGCTAATGCTCTGCCTGCAAAATGCCAGGGTTAGTGGACGTGACACCACAAGACCCTTGACCTCTGATGACATCACAGGACGTGATGTCACTTGACCCCACCTCGAAGTGACATCACAAGAAGCGATGGAACACAACTTTTCACCCCTTGACAAAACAGGAAGTGTCATCACAGCATTCTTCCTAATTAGACTACGATAAATATGGTTACGTTATCACTGTAATGTGGTATACATTTCATACAAGAATGAATCACCATACAGATCATTAATATGAATGTGTATAGGCCCATGTTACCAAATTACTCTGAATTGAATACAAGCAGACGTCCAAGGCAAAATGATAATGATGTGGTGTTATATAGCACTTATGCTTTGTATACAACAAATATACAGAATATCACCAAACCTGTGTTGGTACTCATTTATAGACCTCAGAAGAATGAAAGGCTGAGTTGGCTTTGCTGGGTTTTGAACCTGAAACCTGCAGATCACACATACTACACAGCAGTGAGCTCTAAACCCACTGAGCTATCTTACCAGCTATAGCTTTTGCCAAATAAAATGTCATAAATGCTTGGAAACATATAACTTGAACAGATTCTGAAACTTAAAAGGAAGCCAGTGCAACTGAATCAAAATGGATGTGATATGGTAAGGTTTCCAGTCACCAACCACCGATAGAGAATTGTATGCAAAACAGATTTTATTTATGCTACTTTTGAGCTTGCAACCAGAAAGCAAAGCATTGTGCCAGCTACACTAGACATATCCAGAGCCTAAAGCAGATTGAAAATAAGAGACAGTTAAGAATGGTTTTATAAATCTCAATAATGTTGAAAAAGAATTATATATTTTATCAATGTGTTGGCAGACATTTAAAGCAGAATGAAGGATACTTTTTTTTGTCTATGGCTACTAGAACCTTTTACAAAAAAATCTTTAAAGCTACAGTTATACACAATAAAAAAGATAACAGATTCGATAAACAGCAATTAGCAATCAAAATTACTCTTAAATCAATTAAAAGAGAAAGAAAAAAGAGATAAAGAAACATGTATGATAAAAACCATTAGGCATATAAAACAGAATTATGACAGAAGAGAGAGGTTATCCACATACCTTCTATGTGCATAGATCAATCCAGTCTAGCCATGATTTCACATTTGATCAATACCTGAACTACAGCTATTGTTAAGGATGTTTCATAACCCAAAATCAACCTGTCCGAAAAATGACCAAGCAAGAAACCCTCCGACCCCATTCCAAACTTGGCAAAAAACAATATTCTAGTGGGCCATGTGCCTTCACATTCTGTCAGAAGGTGCTTAAGGGTTTGCTTTCCTGATTCAAAGCTCTAATCGCTTTCCCCTGTTCTTCCATGCTTAGGGTAGAGGACTTTAACTTTCGCTTCTGTTGATTCAAGAGTTTTTTTCTTCAGCCATGTCTCCTCATCAAAGGTGTGATTATGCACCCCCTTTTCCGACCTTCCTGCACTACTTGGTGGACAGATGGACCAAATATACCTGACACAATTTTCAGATTTACAATTCAATTGCCAGGTTGACTCTGGAATCAGTGCCAAATAATCATTCAATTCTACACCCTCCTGATTGTACTTTACCAGTCACAGTTTTCCTTTTCTAGCAGTTACTTTAGAAGCATATTTAACTGACTGCCTTTGGGTGATATCTGAAACTGTCAATTCTAAACAGGAGAGATCGCTCCTTCCCTCCTCCTCTATCCTCAAATTGAGCTTTCTTTTGAATAAATCAGTTGACATGAAAATATAATCTAATGTTGACATAGAGTTCCCTCTAGACCATGTTGTGGCAGATTGGTGTTTCTTCGTTAGGGCCTCTTTTGCCATTCTCAGGCCCCAACTGCTCAAAAACTCAACCCACCTTTTCCCATTTTTGGATATGTTGCATGATTTCTGAATTATATGATCTTTAGTGTGTGGGATGCACTGTGAGTTTTAATCCCCTGCCACAATTATGTGTGCTCCCCCAAATAAGAGTTTGACCTTTTCCAATAAAGTAAAAAGATCTTCCTGAAAGACTTGGATGTTGGCACAGGTGGGGTTCCAATATACATTTATCACAACCACCTCAAAGGCTTTTTGCTGCCCCTTAAGTGAGATAACACAAGCTTGAATGCCCATATTATCGGAGGCAATATCTTTCACCTTCCCAATGGTTGCATTTTTAAATGCCATTAGGAGTACCTGCTGGTCTAGCCCTAGATTTTTGGAGTGGTGGTTGTACAAATATGGCATATCCTTCCACTCCTACAGGGTTCACTAACCAGGTTTTTTGTAATATAACCACATCCATTTCTTGAAAGTGTATTGATTTCATTTCCTTTGATGTGAATGTGTTAAAACCCTGTGTGTTCCAACTCACTAGATGGAAGTCTGTCTGACTGAAGGGAGTGCGTCCCCACAACCAATTTATGTAGTACCAGCGTGAGGATTTCTGGTATCAAGGCAATGGTCTCATCTTGAGACTTTGACTTGATATCCTTTCTGCCAGTCCCTGCATAACTCCTCTTGGATGTACTCTCCCTTTCTGGGAGAGAGTGAGGAGGACCAGCCCACCCCACTTTATGGATTTCCTGCAATTCAGAGGGTGCATAAGGGGACACCAACAGACCTTGGTCCATCAGTTCCCTTGATGCTCCCAAGATGGCATCCAACGCTTTGAGTGAGGTTAAATCAAATTCCACCAAAATGGATTCTGACCAAATGGAAATCTAACAAACTCAATATCCGAAGATTCAAACAGATACAGATTCGACACATTTTTAAAGTGTGATAAGATTGCAGTTCTACAAAGAGACTAATAGTTCTGGTTTTTAGCAACTGAAGTTAACCAAACTTTTGGCACTGCAAAGGCTGAGATGGCTTCATCTTCTTTCTTCTGTCGGTGAGACGATAGCTGGGTGTGGGGGCCGAGTTCACCTGAGTAGCTTCTTTTAACTCCAATGATCTGCCAGTCCCAATGGAGAAATGTTCAAGTGCATTTTGTTTCCCCTTGCCCTTCTTCACCATTTCTTCCAGCTTTTTCACTTTTGCAACCAAATTCAGTTGTTTTAGGAAAATTGGTGCGATATTGCCCTTCACTCCTCCTAATACTTTAGGACCCAAGGTTTCTTTTGAACAATGAGATTGGTTAGATCGTTTATTAAATAAGAAGATTGGGGCTAGTGACAACATTGCTTTTTTACGGCATGGCAATTATTTCCCCCCACAAAGTTTATATTTTCCATTATGAAATGGTCTAGGCTCTTCTTATTTTTTGTGATGGGCTGCACTTTCCTTTCCAGCTGATCGACTTGAACATCGGTTTGAAGCCCTACGCTGATGTTTGTAATTATTGCCTCTTTTCCAGATCTAGCTACTCCAGACTTTCTTTTCTCCCTTTCGACTTTAAGTCTTGGATCCTGCGTCCGCTCCCCAATCATGCAGTTGTTGGGCCTTCATGGGGAAAGGAGGATAAACTGGAGATTTCATCCTTTGACATGTCCCCCTTTCTCCCTGTTTTGGAGAGGGACCTAAAGAAGGCATTTGTATCAGATTGTTTTCACTTTCCCACTCTTGTTTCTTCGTTTTCTTTTTTGGTTCTTTCAATGAAGGATACAACCTAAGTAATGAATCAATTAAACTAAAGTAAGTGACAAGAGGGTCTAATCAATTACATGCCAATTCTGAGCAAGTGCGTGAGATGCGCACGTGAGGAAAAAATGTAAAGACATTTTAAAGGTTGTAACCGTAAAAAAAAAGTAAAGACATCCAGTTTTCTTTCATACTCAAACAGTTCCTATCTGCCTGGCATGACAGCATGAGGCAGAATTGATTGTCATCAGCGAACTGTTGGATGGGGATACCCAAGCCCTCAAACAGGTTTCCCAACAGCACACCGCACAGAACAGGGATGAAAAGTGTCCTGGCAGTTACCACTTATATGAACTGAGAACATTCTGACAGGAAAAAGGATAACCAATTGAAGAAAAATCCATACACCCGCGTGCAAGCTGCCAGGATGTTTAAAAACACCACATGACAAACCTTGTCAAAAGCTCCAGGGAGGTTAAGGTGCTCAAATAGGCATCACCCCCATCCAGCAAGTGTAATCTGTGGTGTCATCCACTATCTCAGAGGTCTGCAACCTATGACTCTCCAGATGTTTTGGACTACAACTCCAATCAGCACTAGGCAGCATGGTCAATGGTGAGGAATCATGGGGTTTGCAATGCAACACATCTGGAGTGCCACATGTGGCACACCCCTGCACTATTTGGATAGTTGGTAATTCAGTGCCACAGCCAGGCTGAACACATTGATGTATTGTGCATAAGAAAAGACATTGAAGAAAACTGTTCACCAAGGGAAGTGGCTACATAGTGTTCCAGTTAGGCTGTAATAGGTTAGAAGTTGACCTGTTTTTCTTTAAAAATGGTGGAACTTAGTTCACCTTACAGATTGCCGGAATATTTCCTGTTCCAAAGATAAATTAAACATAGGACAATGGTAAGGAATCAGAACTTCTGTCATTGCTTCAATAAAACAAGAGGCTAAAGGATAGCCTTGTAGAGTGTAACCTTTCATAGATGCCTTATTATAGATCGCTGGCTTCAGATAATGAAACTGTTCAAGACTAGTGACCGTACGGGAAGACAACTGATATTTTAAGGAGCTTACCAAAGCTCTCAAATTGATTTCACACTATGTTTTTGATCTTCTCACAGAAATGAGTTAAAACAAGAAACTTCCTTGACTGAATGTGGCGATTCTTTTTGGGGGTTAAGACACTGTTGCACTCAAAGTGTTCCTTTAGGCAGTTTGAGGCCAGAGAAATTTTACTTGGTTGAAAGGTTTTTTTAGCGGAAGAATTCCCGCTTTCTATAATAAATTATGTTTATTGAAGACCTTTTTGAGAACCATATCCATTGAATGACTCCATTTGCATTTGATTTTCCGAATATAACATTTTTGCTCTCTGACTAACGTAGAGTATCAAGGATTGAAATATCTTCTAGTTAACTTAGAATCACATAAGAGAATGGGCCTCATTACGAGGATGTTGGTAACACGCTGGTGCTACCGGTGAGTTGCTGACATCCTTGTAACACCGAATCCGGCGCCTGACTTCCCGGTGCCCATGGGACATTACAAGTCCCGGCAGATCGGGAAGTCAGGCGTCGGAAAATGTTAGTGCCCATTGCCATAGAATCCTACAGGACTCCTTGGGAATGGGGACATGGAAGCAACAGCACCATTGGTAACAGTGTCAGTGCTTCTGTGAAAACTCTGCAGGAAGGTGCCATTATGCCTGGCAGCTCAGACCGGGAATAACGGCCCCCACCTGCAGAGTCGGAATTGTGTTGCTATGGGCACCCTTATTTCCGGACTACTACACTCATGAGGCCCAATGATTTGATTGACTATATTTTCAGAAATAGAAACAAATGACTACTTTCTGAAAGGCATTAGGGAGGCTATTGTACAGGCCTTCATGGTCTTCAAAGGGACGCCTCTTCACCCCTCTAGGATTCCAAGTTCATTCATGAGGGGTCCGAGGCTGAACAAAGGAGATGCAGGGGTGAAGCCATCACCCAAAGTCCATTAAGAGAAGGAACTGTTATTTGATATGTGGAATACAATTTTTGAAGGGTCAGTGCCTGGAAGAGGGGGACCCAGGGGAAATCCATCACCCAGAGTATACGTGGAAAGGAACTTTGTATTTGTTTGTCACAAACATCAGGCCCTCGAAGGCAAGAGACTTTTGGTAAAGGAGACTTGGCCATTGAAGAACATGATAGCTGAAGCGGACCTCTCAACTCATGCTGGGAAGCTCAAGAGTGTACTGTGCTCCAAGAACTCGCCTTACCCCGTGCATAAAACGTGGCGAATGGAGACCCAGGCTACCACATCCTGAAATATTACTTCTGAACACTTCTTTCTTTTCTTCAAAACTATTGTTGCAGGAGTGGGTGCTTGGGGGAGGTATTTTGGTGGGCTGGGACACACTTGCATAATCAGGCCACTAATTGCCTCCCATGACAGCAGAACATTGTTGTTCCCCTGGGACGGCAATTTGGAGTTTTGGGGCACCATTTCGTCAATCCGGGGAGGCAGCCATGGCCACTAGGCATCCCTCCCTGGAGAGAAAACCTGTAACGCAGGCCAGCCAGAACTTCGGGATGGTTGGGGTGATGTCCCTGGCCTTGGGCACCTGTCTCCTATGTGAGTCAGCTGTCTCAAAGAGTAGCGGTGGTACTAGGGAGCCCCAGCAGGGTCCCCATCCCTTCACAGAGGGAAAAGCTGTAACACCGCCCAGTCAGAGCTTCAGGACAGGCAGGGGTGGTGCCTCCGGGCTTGGGCACCTGTCTCCCTCGTTGGTCGACTGCCCCCAAGCTCAGCAGTGTTTCAAGGGAGACCCAGCAGGGTCCCAATCCCTCCCTTGAGGGGAAAGCTGTAAAGCAGCCCAGCCAAAGCTCAGGGATGGTCGGGGTGATGTCCTCGTCCTTTGGTGTCTGTCTCCCATGTTGGCCGACCATCCCCAAGTCCAGTGGCGGTCCCCTTGAGCCCCAGCATGGTCCCCATCCATTCCAGAGGGAAAAACTGTTACACAGGTCTCCCAGAGGTCCAGGACAGTCAGTGGTGATGTCGCTGGCCTTGGACACTTGTCTCCCATGTGGTTTGACCATTCCCAAGTTCAGCAGGGGTCCCAGGGAGCCCCGGCAGGGTCCTCATCCCTACCGTATGGAAAAGATGAAACGCAGCCCAGCCAGAGCTCTAGGATGGTCAGGGGTGATGGCCCCGGCCTTGGGTGCCAGTCTCCTATGTGGGTCAACCATCCCAAAGTCCAGCAGCGCTTCTAGGGAACCCCAGCATGGTCCCCATCCCTCAATGAAGGGAAAAGCTGTAATACAGTGCAGCCAGAGCTCTGGGATGGCCAGGGGTTCTGCCTCCTGGCTTGGGTCCCTGTAACCCCTGTTGATCGACCATCCCCAAGTTCAGCAGCAGTCCAAGGGAGCCCCAGCAGGGTTACCATCCCTCTGTGGAGGGAAAACCTGTATCGCAGGCCTGCCATAACTACAGGATGGTCGGTGTGATGTACCCGGCCTTTGGTGCCTGTCTCCCATGCTGGTCAACCATCTCCAAGTACCGCCGAGGTCCAGGCAAGCCTCAGCAGGGTCCTCATTCTTTCCCGGGGGAAAGCTGTAACGCAGGCCACCCAGAGGTCCAGCACAGTCAGGGATGATGTCCCTGGACTTGGGCATCTGTCTCCCATGTGGGTTGACCGTCCTCAATTCCAGTGATGGTCCCAGGGAGCCCCAGCAGGGTCCCCATTCCTTCTTGGAGGAGAAAGCTGTAACACAGCACAGCCAGAGCTCTAGGATGGTCTGAGGCGATGGCCCTGGCCTTATGCACCTGTCGCCCTATTTGGTTGATCATCCCCATGTTCAGTAGTGGTCCCCGGGAGTGGTTTCCCTGGAGGGAAAAGCTGTATATGTATGTACCAAATAATCTCCCAACACAATTTCTTACAGGACTACCAGGCTGGTTTGTGAACAGGAGGCAGCCACCATCCACCTCCTCATAGCTGATCATATCCTGCAAAATGGGGACCTTTAATTATTCATACTTCTTGACTATTTTGTTGCCTTTGCTACCATCGTTTAGGATGCCCACCTCAACATTCTCACCACATACACATGTTTTAACAGAGTGCTCCTACAGTGTGACCCCTCAAAACCTTCCCTATATAGACTAGACCAGCCAGAGAGACCCAAACAGATATCAGCACTGCCCAATAACCTGTAGAAGTCGGCCAGGCTCCATCCTGTTCCATATCATCTTGTGGTCATGATACATGACAAAATTGTCAGCCTGATTGAAATTCACACCGTCACCCCCCTTCTTCTGAAGGTAGTGTCTGTGCTCCACTTCCTGGCCACAGGCACCGACAAGCTCAGAGTGGGGCATGGCATATCACAATCTTTTTTTTCACACATGCTTAACAAAGTGCTGGATGCCCACCTGAGGCACTCAAGCAACTGCATATCCCTACCATGGACTGCCCAGGAGATCTTTGACTCTAAAGTTGGCTTACATGCACTGGCAGGCATGCCAAACTGTATTGGTGCCCTCGACTGCACCCAGGTGGAATTAGTGGTCCCACATGCCATGGAGGTGGTGTACCGCAATCACAATCTATACCACTCCATCAATGTGCAATGGTATGTGACTCCAGCAAGTTCATCACACATTGTTGTGCCCGATATCCTGGATCAGCTCATGATTCAATGGTCCTGCGGAACTCCACGCTACCACGCTACATGGAGCGACATGCTGGACGTCGTGCCTGGCTGCTTGGTAAGTTGCATGACAGGCACATGGCAATGTAATGGGGCAGTGGGGGGGATGCACACACCTCCCGGGTGTGATTGTGGTGGTGACTGGGCAATGTCCATACTGCTAAACACTATGCCCCAAAGCATCACAAACTGAACATGACACCCAACCTCATAGTAATGATGATAGCTGCACACCAATGACAATATGCTTGACTTGCCCACATCCCACAGCACGTACACTGCACATCATCAGACCTCACCCTCTGAAACACAATGCAGCAAAATGCTGTGAGTATGCACAATGTAAATGACCACAGCAAAACACAACACAGGACATGCATCCATGAGTGTGAACAAATCAATCCCACCAAGGGAATACACTGCTTGTCACTGGCCCACCACCACAGTAGCGCTGCATGTCACCATGGGAATAATAAGCGCTGACTGAGAAATCATGATGAGACTTGTGCCAATGCTGCTAGTAAAAAAACATATGAATCACTCCACATCACATAGATGATAGCAAATACAGCAGTAGGCATCCACAGTGCATGAAAACCAGCAAGGAAGTGGACACCCTGCATCATCTGAATGATGCAACTCACACGTGTAGACCATGGGACTGCACACAATGTGGCAAGTTAAAATGCATACATCCAGGGACATGTGCATGAGAACAACAAACATCTGCAGGCATGTGACTGATAAGTACAGGTGTAATCTTAGGAATTGACTTATATATCTTATTTTGCACCCATGCAGGTGATACTGGCTAACCCGTGAATGACGTGGCTCCTCACCCCTGTCCAGACCCGCAGAACAGGCACGAAGAGGACTACAATTGTACCCATACCCATACCCATGTGGTGTTCGAGAACACCTTTGGCTTGTTGAAGGCACGATTTCGCTGCCTCAGCAGGTTGGGTGGGGCACTCCTGTACGGGCATGAGAAGGTGGCCAAGATCATCATGGCATGTGCCATGCTTCACACCATGTACATCTGGCAGAACGTGCCTCTGCCCCTGACATTGAACAGCAACTACCAGGTGAGGATGAAGATGATGAAGAAGTTGGAGTTGCACATCATCCAGGTGGTGATGCACATGAGGTACGTGCTGTGCGCCAGTCTGTGATAGGCAAATATTTCTAAGACACTTGGATGCACAGGGTGCCATGGATGTGGGACTCAGGGCACTGGGTGTGGGGGTACATGGACACTGTGCACTGTAAACCAATAAAGCACACATACACAATAAGCAATGTCCAGTCGTGTGATTCTTGGTACACAACGGGTGTATTGAGCAGGTAATATGAACAAAGTGTTCTGACCCTCCACCTCACACATGCCCCCTCCCCCTCTCCCTACAACTTCCCCCTCTCCCTACAACTCCCCCACACCCCTTCTCCTCTCCTCCTCCCACACACACCACCTCCCCCCACCACCTCCCCCCACAACTCCCCCACACGCTCTCCCCCCACCATCTCCCCCAACAACTCCATCACACACCCCCTGCTCCCTCCCCCTCCCCCAAAACTGCCCCACACATGTTGTGCAATGGTATGCTACATGAGTCTACATTAGTCTGCACATGCAGGCTGCCCCTGCTTCTTGTGTCCTCTTTCAGCCTCCGGGGGTGGCATGTCAGGGTTCCGCATGGTGCGTGCAGACCTGCGCAGGGGGCTCGTCTGGGTGGAGCTGGACGATGACCCCGTGCCCGCATGCTCCACTGTTGGGACAGGACGCTGAGCCTCCAAGGCATCGGCAATCCTGGCAAGGACCTGCCTCACGGCCGACAGCTCCTCACAGATGTGTATGGTGCTAGGCACAATGGCCCCTTTCATGGCCACAATGTTCTCACGGGCCTCCTTCCTTGTCAGGTCACTAAATGAGACGTACTGTTTCACAAGCCCTGTCAACTCCTGCTGCTGCCCCTCCATTTGTGCCATTTGCCACTCTCCATCACAGACCCCTGTGGAGGTGGATGGGACATCTGGCAAGGGCCCCAATTCAGGTGGGTCCTCTTGGGGCTCCAGGCCTCTGGTACTGCCTATCCTCCAGACTGGTTGAGCATGGTGCCATTGGGGGTTCTCATGGGGGTGTGCTGGGGTGTTTGGCCAGTGCTGGGAGTGCCTACAACTTACGTTGACAGTTTGTCATCCTCAGGGACACATACCTCACCTTGGGACTGTTCTTCATCGCCGCTCTGGAGTGCTGTGGCAGCTGCCTCCCCTACCAAGCTGTTTGCAGCAGACAAGGTCCCATCTGCCACTGGCTCAACTACAGTGGATTCCACCAATATCGGCACTGTTGGTATTGCGGCTGTCCTTTGCCGCCCCTGTGCCTTGCCATCCTGTGTCACCTTTTCCTTCGGTGGCTGATGTGGCTTGCCTGGGCCCTTAGACGTGGAAGGCCTGCTGCTGTCTTCCCTGCCCCTGGCCTTCTTTGATGGAGTTGTGGCCTGTGCAGCTGAGTCCTGTGCATCGCTGTCGTAATCTGAGCCTGTGGGGGACCGAGAGAGGGACGGTACCAGTGATGCTTGTACATGCATCATGCACACAATGGTATTAGTGCAGTTGTACACATTTGATTATTTGCTGTATTGGAGTTGTGGCATACAGCTTGCTTGCTATATGGGAGGGTTATTCAGGCATACATCTGGTTCACACATGTGTAAGGTGGTGTATGCTGTGTGACATGCCTTTGTGTTGTGGACTGCGTGCAGTGTAACACATGCCGTTTCCCTGTTTGTGGGGTGTGTCTCAGGTATGGCATTGGCATGCTGCATGCATGTAGATGTGACGGTGTTGGCGAGAGCATCTAGGCAGGGATGTGTCCATGTGTGTGTGATGGCCCATGCATTGGCTCATGTCACTGTCACATTAGTGGCCCATCATCATTATATTTTGCATTCCAGAGGTTTGTGTGGACAATCACCTCCATCTGCCGATTGTCAGGCAGAATCCTGTGCAGTGCCCTTAGGGACCACTACACACAATTAAGACTACAAGTGGTAATACAAGTTCACCTTTGATACAAACCTGTACTACTATGTTAAAGTGGTAGCAGTAGCGGAGCAGCCAGGCTTATCTCAAGAGTATATGAGCAGTAGCAGAGATTACACAAAGGGACCACAATTACTGTGACTCAAGCAAACACTGACTCAAGGTTTCAGGTAAAAAAATATAAGTACATTTATTTTGAAACCATCTGTTATAAAAACACAACACTTCTATAAATTCAAAACCACACATAAAAAACACTACAACCAACCAATGCACTTGGTACAGTATAACTCAAGGTAAGTACCCTATGTTTTAACGGACCAGTGTTGTAAAACAAAAGGCGTTACCGGTAATACCTATGCAATCACTTTTTGACATTAATGACAGTTCGGTCTCACGAAAGATAGGCGTATCTGCGGAAAGAAATGTTACCGGGGCAAAACACACTTAGCACCTCAGTTAACCAGAGAGAGTTGGGGGCAAAAATCATAGGCAATACTTTTGTCAGGGCAGACAGAATCAGAGAACACTCGCTGACAGAAATACAAAAGTCAAGAGGCCGGAGCCAGTGTCAAGTGGAACCGGGTTCCTGTTGTTGAGGATCACACAGTCAGACAGTTCAAGATTCAACGTTACCAGGAGTACTTGGATATTGTCAACAGAGGAAGCAGAAGTTATAAGAAGGAGGGAAGACAAGGTTAAGACTTGGATAAAGAGAAAAGGGATTCACCGTAGCTCCTCGAAACAGAACCCAGTACCTTATTCAGTGAAGAAGCTGGTGCCACCGCAGTTGTTCCTGGTAGTTTCCTGCAGACCCACGGTCCCTGGTGCTTCGGTCATCGTGACGAGGAGGAGGACATCTGGATGGGTCTGCACTATTCAGGGATGAAGCCAGCAGCAGCGACAGTGAATAAAAGGTGCGCTCCTTAAAAACAGGAGAAGCTCTTCAGATGGCTATCCGGACCATTACAGCAGTGTGCAGCGATTTAGACCACGAAGAGGATCCTCTAACTGTGGAAGATGAGCTGGTTGATCTCACCAAGCTCAAGGGAAGAAGACTCTGGACTGTGTCTTCTCTGGTTGTCGAAGGGTAGAAAGCTCAGGACTGCAGCAGGGCTTCGCCAGGACGGGGTAGTTGCAGTAGCCGTCTTCTTCTCTGCTTCTCTTTGGGTCCTTGTAGTTCCAATGGCGACTCTCACTTCCAGTCCAAGAGTCCTGCCTTTTATGCGAAAATCCCCCATTCATACAGCCTGGCTGTCAATCACGCAGCAGGGGGTTGTCCAGCCTGGACAACCACCTCAGCCAATCATTGGAAAGTGCGACTTGGGTTTCCAAGGATACCCTATGCAGGGGGTGACTACACCCCTCCCTCACATTCAGCCCACCTAGACACCCAGGCGCCAAATGGAGGGCTTCTTGGCAGAAGCCCACCAAAAGACGGTGAACAAAGAAGGCAAACCTGGTTTGCCGGGCAAAGTAAAAGACAAGAAGGACTTTAACAAAAAGAAATGGTGAATAAACCCAACCAGAGCCAAAAGAAAGAGTATTTGGTCAAGCGGGTTTATGTGCGAGGCTACTATAATAGCCTAAAACAGTACCACGTTTATATAGTACAAATGTGGTAGAAAGGTTAGGGTAGATACCACTGCCACCAGCCAAGTCTAAATGTTAAAAGCGCAAAACAACGCTCTAGGGGGTACAGATACAAAGGGGTAAGAATGAACCCTTTCCAATACTCCATGTAAGATGGGGTGTACTGGATCTGTGGTTAAATGACTATGTCAAGTTAATGGCAACTTTACCCTTTTCTGGGGGACAGTAGTCAGCCCCAGAAATGGAGTCGGTGGGAACTCCAAAAGACAACCCTGTGTCACTACACTGAAGGTGCTGTGTAACACACAAAAGAGTGGGGCTACTGAAGTGGTGTACTCCAGAGCCCACAACCATAAAAACAGATGAAATACACATGGCAAAACACAGATGAGAGTGGGGGAAAAGCTCACACTCTCACCAAGTGGAAAAAATAAACTCCAGAAATCCAGCAAAGCTGCTGGAGGACTCGCTACGTAAGGGAAATTATCCATTGAATGAGAATTCTCCCTAACACTCACCCTCCCTCCCCCCAGACTAAGGGACAGGAAGATTTAATCCACTCCTGGATGGTTATCATACCTCTAGTCGGTTGTAAACATCCTAGAGAGACCATCAGCATTTTGGTGGTGACTTCCTGCTCTGTCATGACCTGTGTGGAATGACTTCAAACATTTGCTAACGGCATTGCACACACTTCCATGAGGTCTCTGAATAGTGAACAATGATAACGTTATCAGATGATATAATTTATTGGCGCTGAAATTCACCTCTACAATTCATCAGTGCCTTACGCACTGTATTGGTCACAGGCAATATGCATTCAATATTATTTTATATCAATTGTAAATGTAAAACTTGATCCTTATTCCTGTTGTTGTTCAAGGAAAATTAGGTTCCTCTCTGTCTTTGCTATCAATTTAGCTCATGTTCTTGGAACATCATTTAAAATAGCAAAGTATTTTTAGATTTCATTTTCGTGCTTGTGACTGAAGCTTAAAAAAAAGCATATAAACAATAAACTAATTGCCTGGATGCAATAAACAACCAGACAGCTTAAGCAAAAAGCATCATTTGTACTGTTGCTTGCGCCATCTGTTCGGCTGTTTTACAGAGCAAGGAGGATTGTTGATCAATGTACTTTATGCAAATTTATATAATTTTGAAGAAGTGACCTCCAATTATTTTGCATGATTGTCTTTGTAAAAGGTTAATCAGTCAACTAGTTTTTTTTGTAAAATGGCAGTCGTGGACACCGTTGGAATATGAGAACAGTTTTGCAATGAGGATTAGTCTCTAAGAAGCATTCATATGTGTTGCACAAATGTCATAGAAGTCATTTGTCCCCATCATTTCACTCACAATATGCATGTTAAATGGGACAAAAGACTTTCTTTGATGGGGACCGTTTGCCTATTTTGTTTGTGCTACGCTTTCCTTTTTAGTCCAATCCATATTGGATGTCCACACGTATGCCGTCATATGCATTAATCTTACGCATTACTCTTCATTCTTTTTTAGTTTTTAGATTTTAGGATAAAGAGGCTGTTCTCAGGCTTCATCACAGAGGAAGTAACCAATAGCGGTATGGCATTGGTAAGGAAGGTAGAAACGTCAGCGAAAGGCAGCAAAAGGATAAGGGCGAAACATACAGGGCCTGATTCACAAAAGCATTTTTGAATGGTACAACCTCATTGATAAAGACTTTGCAAATCAGGCCCATAAACTGCACAAGTCAGGGTGCTATTTAGTACATAAATGTTGTATTCATTAACACTGTTCCAGATAACAAATTATTTTCTGTACATACTTTGTAGCAGATTTATGCCTGCCTTTCCTCTCATCATTTTTCTTTTTCTTTTTCTTTCCTCCACTTCTTCACTCCTTCCATTTTCCCTACATTTTCCCTACTTTTTTTAAGACAGAAAGAAAGAAGAACATCGTTTATTAAAATGAAGTGAAAAGGTTGCCTCAAACCATGGGGCATGACCTACGTCTGCAGTCTAAACTCCTCTGGATCCTGTAACCCAATGATGGGGAGAGTGGAGGGTTTGTGCATCTGACAAAGTACCAAGGGGCGTATATGTATATCTCAGGCAGGTGGCGGGATCTTCTGTCTAATGTGACAACCCCAGGGCATGTGAAAACCTGTAGGTCCCCAAAGACGAATGAAAGATCTCTATCAAAGGATTGCAAGAAATATAACTGGAGTAAGTGTACCGAATGATAACAGGCTATCATATGTAGAGCCTTTTAAAATAGATTTGTGTGCCTGATGTTGGAGCTATCTGGCGAAGAGGCTAACCCGTTCATAAGCAGAGTCAATAGATTAAGTGACACCTGGGCAGAAGCAAGATGCAGGGACAGATGTAGTTCTCATGGCAAAACAAGGTAATTTAATAAGGCAGTACAACACATTTTGAGGGCTATCCAATGGGTGACTGTGGTAGTTTGCCAGGTCAACTGGTAAAGCAGTCTGAACAAGTACCAAATCTGATGCTTCTCCAGAAGAAGTCTGTGAGCGCTTACCAGGTCTAGTTAGACGGCTGGCCGAACAGATGAGGAGAACAAGGAAAGAAGCACTGTCAATGAGCTCATGACTCGTTCAAAAGTGCTCATCTACAGAGAAAGCAGTATTTTACTTATACAGAATCATGAGGGGAGTTTAGCGACATCCCACTACCATGCTTGCTGAGGAATGAAGTACGTAGGTACCCGCGGTCTGCAGGATTCCAAGGCACTTTCCACAGTGGCCACAGTCTGCTGCATCTGTTGGTGGGACATCAGTGGGTCATGACAGTATTTTATATGGAGTGACATGTCAAATATAAAATCATTTTTGTACACTCTATGAGGAATCTCAGGGCGTCCTCATTTCTTTCCCCAATATATCCTCCCACAGGTTGCCAGGGAAATGCAGTCATTCTCGGTTCCTGACCCTGGGGGTGGATATGTGAAGGAGTTTCACCTGGGTGGAGGAGACTTGGGAGTGGGGATGAAGCACCCTTGGGTGAGACATGGTATCCCCCATTTACCTTTTCCAATGAACCCAATATTCCCCAGGTCCCAGAAGGGCATTATCAATCCGTTCCCTATTTTAATAGACAACCTATTCCCAACACACACCACTTAGATACTGAGATGAGGAGGCCACCATTGAAACAGAGGAAAGACTGGACAAACAAACATGAGGAATCTAGTTGTTGGGCTCATTACCATGGATCCGGGAACTTTAACATAGGCTCAGCTGAGAGGTATCAGGGGTAGCATGCAAGTGCGAAGGAGAGTTCCAGGGCAGAGACTGTGGTGGCAAGCAGGCATCTTCACGAGACGCTCTGAGGTTTATGGAGCATGATCCGGTGCAACGAGTGAGAGGGGCTCATTGGCAGTCTGAGGGAGAGGGAAGAAACCAGTGTGGTACAGAGCAAAGGTACCAGGAGCGTTGAAGAAGCTCCTCAATGATTGCCGGCACAGGAAAGGTGACTGCTGTGGACCAGAGCTCCTGAATAAGCTAGTTGGGAAGTATAGAAGCTGTGGAGGACACTGATCACCAGAAGGAACCAGCACGAGCAAACCGTGAATGGAGATGAGTCTCCGGAACGCCACCAACAGGGCAAATCTGACTGTAAGAAAGCCTGTGAGTTCACCCTGGTGAAAAGGGGGCCCTGGACATTGTGGATGGTGGTTTTGAAGGCAGAGACATTTGGTTTTGAATATCTGAATTGAATATAAGGAATGGACACCAATCATTGCCAAGCATCAAATAAGCTGCATTATTAAGAGTCAAGGAAGCTAGCATTGTTCAATGGGCAAGCATTGGCAACTTCCTGTGCACCCCCCAAAAACACGTACCCCGCTCGCACAGGGCCTATCCCATGTGAAACTTTGCACGCACCCCCCAAATACACGTACCCCGCTCGCACAGGGCCTATCGCGTGTGAAATTTCCCATGCACCCCACAATTACATGCAGGCACCCCATACACCCTGGGCATGCCCCACAGGCAGCCCTCACCACAGGGGGGGTGCTTTTTCTACGCTATTTACCTGGTGCGAGTGGGGTGGAGTTTTAGCTGGCACGAATCGGGTACGTGTATTCAGAGGGGTGCGCGGGGAGTTTTACACGTGTTTTCTCTGCCGCGAGTGGGGTATGTGTATTCTGGGATGTGCGCAGGGAGTTTTACATGCGTTTTTGTGGTTGGGGGGCTGTATGCTGGTCCACTGGCCTTTGCGCCATGTACTGGATTTGTGCGCTGTTCATGGCGCACAGGGCGGGGTTGGGGGCGTAACTGGCGCTGCTGCAGGGTTGCTGCACCACTCTGCGCCACGGCTGGTTATGGATATTGAAATCCATGAATACGCTGTGCGCTGAAATGCGCTGAAATGGGTTTTCGCACAAGCGGCTGGCGCAGACTGCCACACGTGCACATTGTGCGCCAGCCGCGTGCTCCACTTGTTCGCTGATTCGCTGTTTCTATGAATTACCCCCATTGTGTCTCTGAATTTTTTTTCTAGGTAACAATCATATGGACTCCCACTCCATAACACCTCAAATGCTGAGACAAGAAAGAGGAAGAAGGAGTTAGTATGGATTGAAAGAAACCTTAAGCTAAACATGCAGACTAGTTGTTGCAATGTAGATCGGCTGCGAGGAACATTTAAACTAGTAGTAGTATGATATCAAATTACTGTGGCTGTGTAATTGTACAGCCTTTGAAGGTGCCTTGACACAACCAGACCTGGCTTATAGTTGAAGAGTATGTAGAACATATAGTGCAGTTTTAAGTCAGAGGTGCAGAAGATTTAAATGCCACCTCTGCTTATTTGAACTTTGTGAATGCACATGCAGTCTTCTAATATGCTCTGCCTCCACGGTTATAGCAAAGGCAATGATTGTATCATGTTTTTTTCATGGATCGTTTTGAAAGTGAGTTTGATTAGCAGAGACAATTTTCCCGAAACTTACCTGCATCATTATATGTGGTAAAAATAAAAAATAAACTCCTGTCCCACCCTCACCAGATGGCCATTGTGTCACAAGGCAAGACTGCATTTCTGTAAATACAAATAAAAGACCATATATATTTCTGTTAGAAATGTTATACTCCTATAAACGTTACTTTAAAACAAGTATATAGTTAGTTCCACTGACCTGAAAGGTTTGGACCAAACCTGAAGTATGTGAGAATTGCCACAAAACCTCTATCACCCATAAGGTAAACAAGGGAACTAGAGATCTCAGGGAAACCATCCTGGGGTAGAAAACCCTGAGATCCAAGGAGCTGTCTTCACTGGAGCTAGGTAAGTACCTCTGAGGGTTCCCGCAAATACCAAGTTATGGGCAGACTGTCAATCAATGGAAGCAAGAGCCGTCTTTGCAATGTGAACTCTAGCAATACAATAATGGCGAATCAGAGTAGTAGATAGGAATACTGACAGGAGAAGGAGGTAAGTAGGAAGAAAGGGTAGAATTAATTTACAAGCATCTAGGAATCAGAAAGAGTAGCAACACAATGATAGCAGCGTCAGAGCAGCTTTTGATGTCTTCGGTTTTGGATTTCTTCTTCTTGGATCATCCAGGACCCGGCAATGCGGATGACAGAACCAGCTAGACTGCGGCAATGAGTCAGATGAGACGTAGCAGGAATGACTGCTGCAGCTTACGGAACACACTGCGACTGTGTTTTCAGCTCAGCCAAATGGACCAGCGTCTGTGCTGAGATGTCACAGTATGCCCCCTCTGAAGAGTAGGATAACCGGGCTTCCGTGGATTTCAACGATGTAAGGAACAGATCAGTCTTGGAGCAAGAACTTGGGATACAATTCCCCAAGTACAATCAGAAGGATCATAACCTTTACAGTCCAACGGGTAATGCAATCTATCTCATACGTATCGAGAGTCACAGATCCCAGAGGCCTCATATTCAGGGCCTGCGGGTGTGTCAACTGGGGGAGGTGGTGGGCTGCTGCATCTCTGAAAATGATCTGGCATATGTCTCTTTAGCTGGGAGACATGGAACACAGGATGGATCTGGAACCAAGATGGGGGTCGTTTTAGGTTGTATGCAACTGGTCCTTTGATGGATAGAATCTCAAGGGGACCAAAGAATCTATGGGAGAGTTTGGATGGAATTAGATGCCTGAGGAGGAACTGGGACTCCAACCATACCAATTCCCCTGGGTGTAGCAAAGGTTCTGGAGAGTGCTTCAGGTCTGCATAATTTTTGGCACAAGTGTGTGCTGCACTCAGAGCAGTGATAGCAGAACGATGACCCTCCTGGATATCCGAGATCAGTGCTATGACTGAAGGAAACTGTATAGAAGAAGGTGACATCATAGGAAAACTAGAAGGATCACACCCATAAGTACATTGGAAAGGACTCACTCCTAAAGCTGAGTGTGTAGAATTATTGTAAGCAAATTCTGCAAGGGGGTGCAATTCCGACCAGTTGTCTTGTGCCACAGAGACAAAGCAACGGAGGTAGCACTCCAGTGTTTGGTTCAACCTCTCCGTCTGACTGTTGGTCTGGGGGTGGAATCCAGAGCTGCATTCTCTTTGAATCCCTAACAAATTACTTGCCAGTATGATATGATATGATGTGGCATTTAAAATGCACCTATGCACAAGTGTTTCAAGGCGCGATGAGGCAAGGGAGGGGAACAGAGGGAAGACAGAGACAACAATCTTACTAAGCCAGGTGATATTGAGATTGTGCAAGTGCAGGGGAGGCAGGAAGGGGGAAAGTGCAAGGGTGAGTGCAGAACATAGGATAAACAGTAAATAAATAAAAACAATAAATAAGAACAATAAATAAGAAGTGCAAACAGCAGGTGGCAGGTGCAAAGGTAAGTGCAGACATCAGGTGTCGAGTGCTGTTAGGGGGCTGTAGGGATACAGAAACAGACCAAGAGTGCAAGGGTTGCCAGGGGGGCAGAGCCAGTATGCAACTGGCAGGGAGGGGACCTGGGCCCGAGAACAGAGGGTAGCCAGGTGACTAGTGCACTTTTAGACAGGTGTCAGCAGGGGAGAGGAGGAGAGAAAGCAGAAGCAAAGTGGAAGGCCTTGAGGTGCTTCCGGAACTGGAGATGGTTCTCCACAATTTTAGAGAGGTATATTGTGGACCTCGTCCAAAAGTATAAAATCCGTAAAACCATGACATGAAAATATTGAATGTAAGAAGTGACATGCCATTTGTGATGCCGTTGGACTTTAGGTTAAGGCCAAGAAATGAGCTATCTTGGTAAAGGAATCTATTGTGACCATACTAGTTGTAAGTCATTTGGAAGGAGGAAGTTCAACCATTAAATCTGTGGATAGCATACTCCATGGTTTGGATGGTGGAGCAGGTTGGCTAATTGACTCAATGCATTCTTGCGAGGGGTTTTGGATTGATGACAAGTCACGCAAGAAGTAACATAGTCCAAGACATTGATTACCATGGTAGGCCATCTGAAATGATGTTGAATAAGAACCAACGTGGTCTTTATTAATTTATTTATGTATTTATTTATTGTTCACTTGTTAGGTGGTTATACAGCAAGTAAATACTGTTTCAAAGCGCCCACAGAGCAAACGGAGGGAACAAGGGAGTGAAACACATTAAAATAAACAAAATTATGAAAAACAGTGGAGGGAAAAAGGAAAGGGACAAACCTACTATGGTTTGACAGAGGCTGGAGCCCTTCTTAAAAACCGGGATGACAATAGAAACTCTTCATGATTGAGGAATACTTTTGTGTACAACAATGTTTCTATAAAGTATATACAACACCTTAGCCCAAATAACGGGGTTAAGTTTCAAAAGTTTATTGGAGAGATTATTGGGGCCAGGTGCACCCGAATTTTTTGATTTATTAATTAATGACATTATGTCCTCAACTGAAAAAAGCAATGACAATTCCGATCTTTGAGAAATCTCAAAGTCCTCTGTTCTCCTACTGTTGGTGTACAACTTAGAAAAATTACCCAACCATATGTCTTCAGGGATCACATTTAGGACGGCATCTTTCTGTGGTCTTTCCAGATCATTTATTAAAGACCAAAAATTCGTACAATTGTGTCCCCCTAGATATTTCAGTACAGCTTCCCCATCAAGCTGTACAGAACGTCCTTTATGGTGAATTGCCCAATTTGTATAGTTTTGTTTGATTTTTTTCCTCTCAGACAAAGCAAAAGATTGTGACAATCCTACTTTTTCTGGGTGTTTAAGCTCTTTACTATAAAGGATCTTGCGTTCATGAAGAGCAATATCCATAATTTGTCTATGACTTTTGGTTAATTGAGTGGTCTTAAGCGTATCTGCCAACATATTAGTTGTAGAGGATTTAATATAGTTAGTAAAATTGGTAACTGAATAACACTCAACACGTTTCTGCGTTGACATTGTGCTATGATCTCTAATCATAGTGGCAATGAGATTGGCATTCAGTCTATGACACCATTTAATTATATTCCCTCTAACATTTACGTCCACATTATGAGTGTAAGATTTCCCAATTGATTTGCCATAGTGAACTCTCATTTCAAAACTAAGGAAACAATGATCACTACAACCAGAATCCTTTACTTCAAACTTACATAACACTTTAGACAAGTCAGCTGATAGGACCACATAATCTATTATGGATTCTAGGCCTCAAGCGTTCCAAGTATAGTGACCATTATGCAGGAGATCTAGACCCCAAGAATCGGCAAAATGGGTCCATAGTCGCGCCCGTAACTTATAGTTACCTCCTACACTAACTTTGGCTCCAGAAAAAGTCAGAGCAACGTCCCCCATTAAGCGATCACAATGGCAATTAGCATTCCTGTCCCCAGCAATTATAATCTTGCCTCCTAGATTACTTTGTAACCATAGTTCCATTATGGATCCCAAATTTACAAGCTTTTTTTCCAGACTGAGGTTAGTAAGTTCGTTGGGATTCCAGTACACATTAACAAAGAGCACCGAGTAGCCCTCACTAGTGTCCCCCAAATTATAGGAAACCACTAAAAAGTGGTGGGAGCAGATCCATTCCCCAGTTTTCATGATTTTATTGGCTAGCTTGGCTGCTATAATTAGCCTCCCCTTAGGGTGTCCCCTATTAGAGCCATAAGAACAGACCAAGGTGACATCAAATCCATCCCAGCACAACTGGACTCTGGACCAAGTCTCCTGTAGGAGAATAAAATCAAACTCTGCCAAATAGATCATAAGTCTTTCATTGTGAAGCAGGTTGAGGCAACCTCTCAAGTTCAGACTCACACATTTTAGCTTGTGAAAGGAGCTAAAGAGGGTTGCCCAGCTGCTTAAGTGTGTCAATTGGATCCCTCAATGACAAGGGCACCCATCGCCAGTCCTGTTTGTTAAGATCTTGTTCAATTTTATAGGTGTCATTACCTAGCTTTCTCTGTTGATTTCCCCCATCATAAGGCCCTGGCTTTTGAGGCACTCTTGACGGGTATTGCATGGTTGGTATGTATTCATATATGTCAAAACCACAAATATGTAGTTGTTTAGCCTCCATCAGGAGCATAGACCTAACCAAGGGTGATGGAATGACAAGCTGCTCATAATCGTACCTAAATCTGTAGATAAAATCCACCAGTTTAATATCCGATGTAGTAATCAAACTGAGCTCAGGGATAGTCGACAACAATGATAATATGTAGGGTCTATTCAATGATACCTGTCCCTTATCCTCAAATAAAGTTTTGAGGATTAGCCCAGGCATCTCTTGAAGAGCTGGTTGGCGAAGATCAGTGTCCTGCTTATCAGACCTCTGATATTCACGGGCAAACTCACAGTCATTAGAATCACGCTTACCAAACCTCTGATATTCATTAGAAAACTCACACTCCTTACACTTAGCCTCAGAAGTATCCTTAACAGACCCTACCAAGGCTGTACCAACACTAGTGGCTGGCAGGAATTCATGCATCAATCTCGATTGTGGTATAACTTCCGAGTAGGAACCCGGACCAGAGGAGAGATCATCCCTAAGTACCTTATTGATCATTTGCCGTAAATCGTCTAGAGACTACGGGATCTGCAACCAGCTCACAGTCAACCTTCAGCGGGCGTGTGGCCACCGTCTCAAAAGTGTTACCCCTAGATTCCATGTCATACTGCTTAGAAATTAGAGGCCCCCCTTGTGTCAATCTTATATTCAACATTACTTACTGGTGTGTTCACAGTAGTCACATCCGGTTTAGGCCCTAGGGCCACAGGTCGAGACTTTTTCTCATTTGCAACCACTTTCCCTTCCATCAGAACAGAACCATCATTGCTATCACTATTCAAGGTCACAGTGTTAGACCTTGGCATTGGTACAGTATTAAAGATCTCAAACATTACGTCATTTTTCTTTTTCATAGCCTCATTCAAAGTAGCCTCACCCTCAGTGTACCTATCAAGTACAATAACTTCTTCACTAGTTTTGTGATTCACCATATTACCTTTTTCATTGTGTACTGTATTGGGCTTTACAACCTTGTGCAACCCCTGAGGGAGTTCACTCTCCTCACCAGTCATTGGCTGAGTCGGTTCCACATTCCTCAAGAATTTCCTTGAGGTTTTTTTGAGACCAGCAGTAATGTTGTTATTCTTTTTCCTTTGTTTAGCCATTTTTTCCCCCTGCCTTTTAGATAGTTTCACCTCAAAATCATCACTAGCACGGCACTCAAGTGAGACATTCCTATGCATTACAGCCTTAGCATTTTCTTCACACGGCACTTCATTCCAAACCAAAGTTTTTAAATGGTTTGCCCCCCCTAGTTCCTGGGTAGATGAAATTGTGATAATTTCCTTCCTCGAGGTGATATTGTTTGTTTATTTATTTGGTAATGCACACCAAACCCATGGGTAGCCGGGCGCAACAGTTTACTTGAAAACTTAAGCTTGTTACAGTATTTGGCATTAGAATATACAACACAGCGGCAAAAAGAGCAAATATATGTAAGAATATATAAAGGCATATACCTGTAAAACACAAACGGCAAAAAAAGCAAATATATACAAGAATATATACAAACATATGCCCAGGAACAGGGCGTGTCATGGGTGTCCAGGCAAAGGGTAAGTAGTGGCAAAGGTGGGAGTAAGTTAGGTGTTATTCAGGTTATGTGTCATTGGCGCAGAGCCAATTGATTATCTTGTGCCTGAATTTCGGGTACGGTTGTTCAGTTCTGAGGTCAAGTGGTAATTTGTTCCAGCAGTGAGCAGCTGTGACGGGAAAGATAGTTCCTCCCACGGTGGATCGTTTAAACCTTGGAATCTCTAGTTTGAAGGTGTTGGCAGATCTCGTGGGTCGCATGGAAGTTTTCCTGTTGATTTTTTCCATTAGATACGGGGGGGGTAGGTTGTTTAGAAATTTAGATGTGAGGGATGCTGTTTTAAGTAGGATTCTATCCGTTATTTTTAGCCAGTTTACCTCTTTCCTGAAATTAGTGATGTGCTCTCTGTGGGGGATATTTAGTGCAGTTCTCAGGGCATTATTCTGTAATCTTTGAAGTTTGTCTGTGATGTATTTATTGGTTCCAGAGTACAGGGTGTTGCAGTATTCTAACCTTGACATGATTAGGGTGTTAACTAAGGTGATGCAGCTGGAAATGGAAAGGTATGGTCTGGATGCGCGGATGAGTTTGCAGGTGTAGGTAGTAGAAGAGGAGAGGGAGTTGACCTGCTTCTTGAGAGTGAGGGAGGAGTCCAGATAGAATCCAAGAGTTTTATCCACAGACATCACCTTGATAGGGTTCTTATCAATGCTGAAGGATGTGTAGTTTGGGGATAGTTTTTGGATGTTGGCTTCAGAGCCTAGGATAAGTAACTCTGTTTTATCGTCGTTCAGGCAGAGGCCATGTGAGGCCATCCATGCCTGAATGAGGGTGTATATCTTGTTCACCAAGGCTGAGTCTTTCTCGTAGTCGCCCGAAAGGGGTATGAGGATCTGGGTGTCATCTGCGTAGTTCGTGTAGATGACACCCAGTCTGTCAACTTGTCAAACAAAGGCTTGGTGAAGATATTGTACATGGTGGGGGAGACACAGGATCCTGGTGGGACACCACAGGTTATTTTGATAGGGTCAGCGGAGTCGGAGGTGGAGAAGACTCGCATGGTGCGATTTGCTAAGAAGGATTGGACCCAGGCTATGGCATCTCCGGTGAAGTTGGCGGCAGATTCGAGGTGGTTGCATAAGACTGCATGGTCCACCAAGTCAAAAGCAGCCGACAGTCCAATAAGAGGAGCAGGGCTGTTTTCCCGTTATCCTTAAGTTCCTCAATTTGTGTCTTAAAGGGTCTAACAGAGCTGTTTCCGTGCCATGGAGTGGGCAGAAACCAGATTGCCGTGAGCCAAGCAGGTGGTTAGCTTCCAGGTAATCTTGGATTTGTATGTAGGCAGCTCTGTCTAGGATTTTAAGTAGAAAAGGCACGGTGGTGATAGGTCTGTAGTTGGTGGCGATGGTGGGGTCCAGAGTTTGTTTTTCAGTAATGGGAGGACCCATGATTCTTTGAGGTTGGTGGGTACTGTGTGGATTTAAAGGAAGAGGTTATGAGCTTGGAAATGAAGGGAGCTAGATCCCTAGCTGCGTCCTTTATTAATTGTGCTGGGCAGGAATCGCCCTTGCAATTTGAAGGTTTGAGGGAGAGTATTATTTTTTCTGTGTCAATTATGGAGATAGTCTTGAATCTAAATGGTGCAATAGTCTTGTTCTCCTGAGATTGGGGTATTTGTTGGTCCAGTGGTGGCGGCGTGGCCTTTTGTTTAGCAATTTTACATTGAAGCGAGGACATTTTGTTTAGCAAGGGCATTTTGTATGTTTGTGCACCAAACTTTGTTTTTAGGGGCATTGTCTATTGGTTGAATAGGGGATTCCAGTTTGCGGAGGATGGCGAAGATCTCTTTAGTATTAGAGTTAGCTTTTGCGATCCTGTCATTAAAGGTGTTCTTCTTGGTTTTGATGATTTCTTTTTTGTAAGATTTGGCAAATTCAGTTAGGTTGTTTTTGTTGTATTCAGAGGGTGAGTGGCGCCAGATGGATTGGAGCTTTCTTTTTTGTAGTCTTAGAGATTTGAGGTGGGGCGTGAACCAGGCATTTAAGTGGGCTTCCTGTTTAGCTTTACGTAATTTGGCTGGAGCAACTGCGTCTAATGCTTTGGTCATAGCATCATTGAAAGTATTTACCAAGGTGTCTGGGTTGTTACTTTCCAATCCTGTTATGGTTGGAAGGAGGAGAGGGATAATATTTTCAGCATTCATGTCCTTCTTACTTCTGGTCGGGAGAGGGGAAACCATGTTGTTGATTTTGGGGCTAAGGAGATCTAGATTGGCAGAGAAGGTTATTAGATAATGATCAGTCCATGTCTGTGGAACAATATCAGTGATACTGATGTTACAGTTCAGTTACGATACCCAATTAAGAGTCCTTCCTTTGATGTGGGTGGGGGAGAGGACTTTTTGATCAAGGCCATGGTCCTTGAGCAGGGCTGCAACTGACTCTGCATGCTTATTGTCAGTTTCATTAAAGCCGAGGTTAAAGTCTCCCAGTAGTAGGGTTTGGGAGTGGTCTTTAGTGTTGTTGGCTATAAGGCTAGTCAAATCGTCTTCAAAGGTGCCTCGTGGCCCCGGGGGTCTATATATCAAGTGGATTGACAGCGTGCGGTTGTTAGAGAGGGGCATTATGGCTGTAAGTACTTCACAGGATTAGTAGGAGACTGATGTGGCAAGTCTGATGGGATGGGTAGATTTGAAGATGATGGCTACTCCGCCGCCTCTGGCATTTGGCCTGTCAGCTCTGAGAATTTGGTATTTATAGGGCATTGCTAGCATTAGTGTTGGTCCTGCAGCCTCGTGAAGCCATGTCTCAGTTATGGCCAATAGATCCAAATTGTCATTATTTAGGATGTCAGCAATTTCTGCGGCATGTGCCACCACTGATCTTGCATTAATGAGGGATCCTAGTAACGTTAGAGAACTATTGGGTTTGCTAGTTTGGCAGGTTTTAGTAGACGTTTGATCACCAGTGCAGGTAGATTGCTTGACTAAGCGATACATGTTTTTTTGTTGGGTAGTAGTACGTCTGTTGGCGTTATTCTGGTGGTTTCCTACGGGTTCATAGATACTAGGTAGTCTGGACCGGAGTCTCAAATATTATTTGGGCGAGTGCAGAGTATATCTTTTTTATAATCATTCTCGTTAGGCTTAGCTTCTTCCTTCATGGCCTGTACAAAAGACTCAGTAAATCTCATAGGTAGTTTGTCCACCTTATTGGCCAAGCTCGCTAGAGCCGCTGTCTGTTTTCTCAATTCAGACAGCAGCAATCTGTTAAATATGCTCATCATAGCGGGAAAATCAGATCCCATAACCGGTTGAGTGGAATCATTCTTGATCCCCCCCCCATGTCACTGGGTTAATTCCTTCCTGTGGTGTAACAAAGGGAGATTCAGCAAGATTATCATAGCAAAAACTGCCTGGTTTTGATAATTCCACTTCTGCCAGCGTCACATCATTGACAACTGTTATACCTTTATCAGGGGTAGAGATGGGTGAATCCAAGTCCAAAAAAAGCTGTGACGGATCAAATAGATATTCAATGGTTTTACACTCGGGGGAGCATTCCTGCACATATTGCAAGAGGGCTTCCTCCTCATCATTCACAGTAGGTAGCGGACAGGCTGCAAACCGTACAAGACTTGCACGCCTAGTACTGACAGCGGTGAAGAAGTCAGCCCCCGCATCTTTCCCTATTATTGGGAGTTTGTTTTTATTCATGATTTTCTAAACCGTTAAAGTCAGAAAATAACATGAATTTCTACACAGGTTGTTAATAGAAGCAATGTGTAAAACACCCTTACTGATTATTAGGAAGACACTTGTTGTAAAATAACAAGGAGTCTCAGCCCCATCCCCTGCCAGCCGAACAGCCCAACAGTCTGTGCCCTTTCGAATGCACTTCCGGGATGCGCACGCAGGATGCGCGTGCACCCACACGATGTAGGCTGGAGGGGCTTGGCAGTGGGCGTATGCTAAGCTCAACCAATCATGGCACCTGGAACAAAAGGAAAGAAACCTTGTTCAAATCACTGGCAGCACCGTCCTAACGTAGGCAACCCAACCCAACACAACTGACACCACCCCAGACACCACCTCTATACCCCGACGCAGCAGAAGTCCCAGCTGTTTACTTGAAGTAGTCTTTAGGGAATGCGAGCCGCGTTTCACAGCATGTGTTGCTTCTTCTTGCAGACAGGCACTCCAGAAGCCTGAAACCAGTCCACACACAGCTCAGAGGAAGTCCACACAATAACCAGGTACTGGCAGGCAGGAAAGGGACCAGCAGCCCAACAGTCCGTGCACTTTCGAATGCACTTCCGGGATGCGCGCACAGGATGCACGTGCACCCGTACTATGTAGGCTGACGGGGCTTGGCAGTGGGCGTATGCTAAGCTCAACCAATCATAGCACCTGGAACAAAAGGAAAGAAACCGTGTTCAAATCACCGGCAGCACCGTCCTAATGTAGGCAACCCAACCCAACAAAATTGACACCACCCCAGACACCACCCCTACACCCGACCCAGCACAAGTCCCAGCTGTTTACCTGAAGTAGTCTTTAGGGAATGCGAACCGCGTTTCACAGCATGCATTGCTTCCTCTTGCAGATGGGTGCTCCAGAAGCCTAAAACCAGTCCACACACAGCTCCGAGAGAGTCCACACACTAACCAGATACTGGCAGGCAGCAAAGGGACCGGCAGCCCAACAGTCCGTGCACTTTCGAATGCACTTCCAGGATGCGCGCGCAGGATGCACGTGCACCCGTACTATGTAGGCTGAAGGGGCTTGGCAGTGGGTGTATGCTAAGCTCAACCAATCATAGCACTTGAAGTAGTCTTTACGGAATGCGAGATGCGTTTCACAACACGCGTTGCTTCCTCTTCCAGACGGGCACTCCAGAAGCCTGAAACCAGTCCACACAAAGCTCCGAGAGAGTCCACACACTAACTAGGTACTGGCAGGCAGCAAAGTGACTGGCAGTCCAACAGTCCGTGCACTTTCGAATGCACTTTCCGGGATGCGCTTGTAAGTATACAGAACGTGCAATTGCAGCAAGGAAGAGGGCAGAGGGGGAAGATACTGGAGTGTCCATGCTCGTGGGCGAGCCACAGATGAAGTGCATGGGAAGGTGAGTGCTACACAGCCTGAATCCAAGTTGGGTGTAAGTGCGAGCCTCCAGGGTAGAGGTTGTGCGAAGGCAAGTGCTGTTGGTAGACAGAAACTGGGGTGATTGGGTGTGGGAGGTCAGGGGCCTGAGGATGCATAAGGGTCCAAGACACCAATCAGAGCAACTGTGAAATTAGCAGAGGAGAGTAGGCAGGAAAGAGGAGGTAAAGAGCAACGTCTTGAGGAGTCTCTGGAATTTAAGAAAGTCCTGCTCAAAGCGCAGAGGAAGGGGGACGCTGTTTCAAAGGAGGGGGCCACTGATGAAAGGGATTAACCTCCTGCCCTCTGTTTTGCAATACGCTTCACATAGACAGAGTTGGTGCCAGAGGAACGTAGCACTTTGGAGGGAGAGTATTTAGTAAGATAAAGTTGAAGATAGTGTGTTCCCTGGGCCCAGAAAGCCTTGTGGAGGAGTCATAGGGATTTGAATTTAATCTGTGCAGCAGCCAGGAGCCAGTAAAGACTTTCTAAGCCAGGAGAGACGTGGCCCCTGGGCTGAAGGCCAAGGATAAGTCTTGCTGCCCTATTCTGGATTAGCTGGAGGGGTCACAGAGTGGAAGAAAGTAGTTTCAGGAGAAGGCTGTTTCAATAGTCAAGCTTAGAGGGAATGGGAAGGATCTCAGATTTACAGGTGTTGAGGTAGAGATCGTTGGATGTTCACCAGTACTCAGTGACAAATATGCAGTCAGGGATAATCAAAGGTGCAAGAGGGTCAGCATAAAGTTTGAAAAGAGTTGTCTGTCATCTACAAAACACTGGAAGTTGGGCAAAAAGAGGAGATGAGGCGTGCCTGCAGAGCATGGTAGATGTTAAAGAGCCAAGGGGACAGGATTGAACCCTGTGGGACACCACATTTGGAGAATGAAGTAGGAGAGGAGAAGGTGCCCAGGAAGACTTGGGAGGAGCGGTCTGTTAGGAAGGATGACAGCCAGTCCAGTGCCCGTTCCGAGATACCAAGGGTATCATGGAGCTTTTGTATGATGATGTAATGGTTGACCATGTCAAAGGCAGAGGAGAGATCGAGTAGGAGGAGGACAGCTGGGGAGTTGGAGTCAAGAGATGCAAACAGTTAATCACATGTGTTCAGAAGAAGAGCAGTTCCCGTGCCTCTGGATTCTCAGAATCCAGGTTGATGGTCGGGGAGACCACCAGCAAGATCAGTGTGCGAGTTGAGTTGGGGCAAAGCCATCTTCTCCAGCAGTTTCCCCAGCAAGGGGGTTATGGAAATAGAGCAGTAGTTGGCAGGACAGTTAGGGTCTGCTGAGGGTTTTTTCAGAAGTGGCACACAAGGCAGTGCTTGAGGGAGGAGGTGAAAGATCCAGTGCCAAAAGAGTAATTTCAGAAATCAACAAGTGCAAAGGCAAGAGAGCCAATGTTGTTTTTGATGTTTCTGGATGAGCAAGGGGAAACCTCTTTAGAAGAGAACTTCATGGTGTGGACAACTCTCGTAACCTTTTCAGGTGTGACAGGGGAGAAGGAGGAGGGAGAGGAGGAAGGAGGAGGGTGATCGGCCAAGGGAGGCAATGGGCTGTGTGATGGGTTTGGAGAGCGAGTAATAAGGGTTTTCTAGATGTCCTGAGATTTTGTTGTGAAGTAAGTTTGCAGTGCGTTGCAGAGGGCCTTGGAAGTGGAATGGTTGGCTAGTTCCCTGCCGATCTTGAAATGTTCAGCCGTATTGTTGGATGCACCGGAACTCCACCATGTCCAGCCATCAAAAACTGATGGCACATATGAAGAACAGACTGTTGTAAAGCAAGGGTCGGAATTTAAATCTTTGGCCATAGCAAAACATATAAATGTCAATTACCAAGTGATACTTTGCCACCAAAGACTTTCCAATAGATTCATATGCTTGCAATGCTTTACAAAGAGTGTGAACAAAATCTGATACAAAAATAAGACATGAATTTAGCTTTTGGAAACAAGCATTCTTTTTGGAAACAAAGGAATGGGAGACCTTGTTTATGGGCTAACGCACCTGCCATGATGTTGGATTTTCCTGGAATGATTGTAAAAGTAATGTTGAATTGTAACGCTCACCTGATTTCCACAGAGGCGCTGGGCTGGACTGAGCTGTCGCCGTGTCTTCTAGTGTGACTCGTAGATCTCAGCCTTCTCCTAGGGCTGGTCCCCTTCTCACGATGTACCGGATGTGTAGAGTGAGGTGTCTGCAGACGGAAGAACAAGGATTTAGGAACTGGATTGACTGAACTTCTCCTTCCTCAGTCCTCTTATTCGAACCAAGGGCGTGGCTTGCTCACCTTAGATATATTAAGGCCGGGCTCTCCATCCTGCGTCTTTTCAGGGGCGCAAGTACCAGTTACTTCACTGGTTCACTGACAATCCTCTTGATTGCAGAGGTTGATGCTGGAAGATACCGCCGTTTACCGCACGAGCGGTTTCTTGATAGTTATTGGAGCACCCTTAATTTAGTCCCTTGCTCAGTCTCAGGGTGTCAAGATTGAAATTGTAGAGGAATGATGCGGCGAGCAGGTGAGTAGGAAAGATGACCGGTTGCTGTCACCCTTTCTAATGTCTCTCTTTGTCCTGCAGGTTTACGTGCAATGGACACTGATGAATAAGTGCCCAGGATCGTGCAAGCGCGTATGTACGAAGAAGATGAAGCGCGGTGCACGTAAGTAAAATGACTGCTGTTTGTTTCAAAAGCACGCCTTAATGCCTCTTTTGTCCTTGCAGATCGTGGATGCAGAGAGCGTTGCTAGATGGATGCCGGCGAACGTGCGAGCGCGTAAGTAGAAAGTTTATGGTTGGTTTAGAATGCGCCTTAAAATGTCTCCCTTTGTTTTGCAGATGCCGGCATGCAGCGCTTCTTGAAGTTCAGAACGTGCGGAGCGCAGGTAAGCAATTCAAGAATGCAATGCTTAATCAAGTCCTTTTCTTTGCAGATGTCGATGGGGAGCCGAAGAAAGCGGCGGAAGGCTTTGGAAGATGCCGCCGTATTTGGTAAGTAAGAGCGCTGCTCTCGAATTGAATTCTGCTAACCTGTTGTTTTGTCTTGGCAGGTGCAGCTGAGGATCGGATCTCTAGCAGGTAAGGAATTCGTTTTCACAGGAACTGGAGCTGAAGAATCTCAGGAAGACTGGAGCTGACACAGTGAGCGTCCTGCATGCGATGCAGAATAACGCGAAGCACGGTTCATCAATCGGGTGTGGTTTAAATAGCCTTCTGTAGTGCTTAGGCGTCTTCTTCCACAGCCTTGCCCAGGTAAGAAAAGAGTTCCTGTGTTCTGATTCCAGGGAGTGGCTCCTGCCCCACCCAGACAGGAAAAGTAGTTCCAGGCAGAGAAGGATCTGAAGACCATCGAGCTGGTAAGTAAGCAGCATGGTCTGCTGCAGGTAGGTCCTCCCAAGCACTCTTAAGCATTATGAGCCCGGCGCTTTCAGCGCCGGGACCGGTCATCTTTATGAGCCTGGTGCCACTGGCGCCAGGACAAGGTCCAAAAGGTCCCGATAGGGACTGGCTGGTACCCAGGATCAAGGTTATGGGCCTGCTTCCAAGGATGTGAGGCAAGTTCTGACCCCTTGGAAGCAGGGATCATGACAGCACCCCCCCTTAAGGCCCCTCCCAAGCTTGACTTCTCCGGGGGTCTTGGTTTGTTAGGAAATGTTCGATGAAATTTCTTGACTAAACGAGGTGCGTGGACATGTTCTGCAGGTTCCCAAGACCTTTCCTGGGGGCCATAACCTTTCCAGTCAATCAGGTAGTATAGCCTTGATTTGGAGATTTTGGAATCTAAGATGTTTTTGATTTCAAACTCGAGTTCTCCATCAACTAGGATAGGTTCTGGAGATTTAGTCAATCGGGTCTCTGGCTGCACAGGTTTTAGTAGCGAGACATGGAAGACTGGGTGCATTTTCATATGAGGGGGCAAGTCCAACTTGACTGCCACTGGGTTTATTATGGTAGTGATTGAGTAGGGTCCCAGGTATCTTGGGTTGAAGGTGCGCGGTCCTTTTAGGGGTAAATGTTTGGTGGATAACCAGACTTGATCTCCTACTTGATATTGAGGGGCCTCCTTCCGATGTTGGTCTGCTCCTTTCTTGTATTGTTCCTTAGCCCTTTGCAGATGAGAAGTGGCTTCCTTAAAGGCTTGGGTGATTGCAGAATGCAGGTGGTCTACTGCTGGTGTCCCTAGATCCTGAGGTGGATCCAGATTAGAGGTTCGAGGTTGGCTACCATATAAAAGAAAAAACGGGGTTTTTCCGGTTCCAGAGTGGACTGAATTATTGTAAGCGTACTCGGCTATCCAAAGGATGTCCTTCCAAGTTCTTTCTGTTTGTTGCAGCATGCAGCGTAAGTACTGTTCCAAAGTTTGATTGGTCCTCTCGGTCTGTCCGTCGGTTTGGGGGTGGTGACTGGTTGAAAGCCTTACATCAATTTGAGCCAACCGACAGCAACTCTGCCAAAAGTGGGAGACAAATTGACTTGAGATTAAAACTGAAGGAAAGCCGTGCAACCGAACGATGTTTTCGAGAAACTCCCGGGCCAGGATTGCTGCTGACGGTAGACCTTTCAGTGGGATGAAGTGCGCCATCTTGGAGAATAGGTCCACGATTACTAAGATCGTATTATATCCGGAACATGAAGGTAAGTAGGTGATGAAATCCATGGAGAGAGTATGCCAGGGACGAGGTGGGATGTCAAGTGGGCGTAAGAGGCCTGCTGGTTTCTCCTTTTGACTTTTATTTTGAGCGCACACTCCACATGACATTACAAAGTCTCTGATATCCTTTCTCCAAAACGGCCACCAGAAGTGACGCTTGATCTTTTCCGAGGTCTTGGCCATACCGTGGTGTCCCTCCATTAGGGAGTCGTGATAACAAGAGATGACTTGATTCTGTAAATTAGCACAGGGTAGATATAACCGTTCTTGGAAGTACAATAGGTCGTTCTTCACCATGAAGTCTTTTCCCTGAAGATGCCAATTCTGTATGTCTGCTGGAGTTATAAGTTGTTTAACTTTGGCTTCAACTTGTTCGATGGATTGTGTGCCTATTAGACCTAGGATTCTTTGTTCGGGAATGATAGGTACGGGTATAGGATTGACCACGTGCTCTTCCACTCCCATCTGGGAAAGGGCATCAGCTTTACCGTTCTTGTTGCCTGGTCGGTAGGTAATGACGAAGTCAAACTCGGCAAAAAATAGTGCCCAGCGGAGTTGTCTGGGGGATTGAGCTTTAGCTGTCTTTAGGTATTGTAAGTTGCAATGGTCTGTAATCACTGTGACTGTGTGTCTGGCACCCAGAAGATAGTGTCGCCAGGCCTTGAAGGCGGACTTAATAGCCAGAAGTTCCTTATCGGTAATGGTGTAGTTGATTTCAGGAGCCAAGAATTTGCGGGACCAAAATGCCACGGGGTGTAACTGGTTTGTTTCTGGATCTCTTTGCGATAGGACTGCACCCATCCCAAGACTGGAGGCGTTGGTTTCTACAATGTAAGGAAGCTCTGGGCGGGGATGTCTCAAAACAGGAGCGGAGATAAACTTGGCTTTTAACTCTTGGAAGGCTTGCTCCGCCTCGGTAGACCACACAAAGCGTTTGTTTTTCCTTAGAAGGGCAGTAATGGGCTGGACTATTCGGGAGAATTCTGGAATGAATCTACGGTAGAAATTGGCGAAACCCAACATGCTTTGGACTCCTTTCACCGACGTTGGTGATGGCCACTTAATGATAGCGTCTACCTTTCTTGAATCCATGTGGACTCCATTTGGTGACAGAATGAATCCCAGAAATTTGACCTCGGTGACATGGAAAACGCACTTCTCAAGCTTGGCAAAGAGTTTATGTTGGCGAAGCCTCTCAAGAACTGCCCTGACGTGTTTCCGTTGATCGGCCTCAGAAGACGAATATATAAGGATATCGTCGATGTAGACAACTGTACACACGTCAATTAGTTCTCTGAGGACGTCATTCATGAAGTACTGGAAGGCGGCCGGGGCGTTACATAGTCCAAAGGGCATTACTTGATACTCAAATAATCCATACTTGGTGCGGAAGGCCATCTTCCATTCATCGCCCTCTTTTATTCGGACCAATTGGTAAGCTCCTCTGAGATCCAACTTCGTATAAATGCGAGCATTCTTGACTTGGTCTAGAAGTTCAGGGATCAATGGCAAAGGATATCTGTTCTTGACTGTAATCTGATTCAGGGCGCGATAATCGATACATGTTCTGAGATCCCCTTCCTTTTTCGGAACGAAGAACAGAGCTGAAGAGGCTGGAGACTTAGAAGGACGAATAAATCCATTGGCCAGGTATTGGTCCAAATACTGCCTAAGGTGGAGATTTTCTGGTTCGGTGAGAGCATAGATCGTACTACATGGAGGAGTGGACCCAGGTACCAGGTCTATCTGACAGTCGTATGACCTGTGCGGGGGTAGGGAGTTGGCTTGTTCTTTCTGGAAGACATCTTGGAACTCTAGATATTCAGGAGGCAGTTGGGGACCCTCGGATGTAATTGCTGCCAGCTTAATGTCGGACTTCAGATAACAAGTGGAGGCACATTCCGGAAACTGAATCGTCTTTGCTCGCCAATCAATTTGAGGATTGTGTTTTTCTAACCAAGGGATCCCCAGGATAATTTGAAACTGAGGGGCCTTGATCACATCAAACACGATCTCCTCACGATGTCCATTTTGGCTTACTAACGTCACTCCCTCGGTGGTATGGGTAACTGGTCCGGAAGCTATTTCCGTACCATCCACTGTGGTAATAACGTCTTTAACCATTTTAGGACAGAGAGGTAGATTCATCCTGGATGCCATCTCGCGATCCACATAATTGCCGATTGCTCCACTGTCAATGTATGCCTTGATGGCATCCAAACGATCTGGCTTCTCGGGGCTTATTAGGACCATGGGCACGATGAAATGCGAGGTCAAATAACTGGTTTTAACGCTCGGCAAGCGGACCTCTACACTTGTCGGGCGAGGTTGTTTCCTGATTCTGGCTTTTCGATGCTTTTGTCGGAAGCTCCCACGGTCTTCTTAGCAGGTTTCACCGGGCATTCACGAAGAAAATGTCCTGAATTCCCACAATAGAGGCACAATTGCAGCTGTCTTCTTCTTTCTCATTCCTTTTGTGTTAATGGCCCTTTCACGACTCCTATTTGCATGGGTTCTACGGTATAGACTCCTTTGGCGGAACTCTGTGGTCTTGAAAAAACCTGAGCTTCGAATCTGGAGCGATCAGCCTTCCTATTCTGTAACCTGTGATCCAGTTGAACCACCAGGTCAATATATTCAGAACAATCTTGCGGAGGATTTACTACTTGGGCCAGGACATCTTTGAGTTCTCCCCGCAACCCCCTATAAAACAGTGTAATCCTTTTATCCTCGGGCCATCTGGCTTCAACTACCACTCTGTTAAATGATGCAATATATGCCAGAAGATCCTGATTACCTTGGAAGCAGGGATCATGACATGAATGTCGAGAACAAGTACACCCAACTAGCTTGTCTGCTGTTTTGGGTTTCAGCATGGTGAAGACTCTAGAAGTTTTGATGATAAATTCTCACTTCTATAGGATAATTAGATCCTAAAAAAAAGATGCCTCCACTCTTGGAATGCCCTCTATATGGCCAAAAGCTCCCTTTCAAGATCTGTATAATTCCATTCAGAAGAAACCATGGTTTTACACATATGTGCCAAAGGATGTTCTTCTCCCTTGTTGTTCTTTTGCTTCAGAACAGCACCTAAGGCCCTATGAGAAGCGTCAGATTCAACAATAAAGACACAAGCCTGATCGGGTATCATTAGAATTGGTGGTGTTGTGAAGGCCTTCTTGAGTCCATTGAAAGCGTGCCACTTTTTTTCAGGAGTGCTGTCAAGGGTAATGTGGAACGAGAGAAATTACCAATGAAGCCTCTATAAAAATGTGTAAAGCCTAGAAAATGTTGTAGTTCCTTAATGGTCATGGGATGATGCCAATCAAGATCAGCAGAGATATTATTGGGGTCCATAGCAGTAGCGTCAATAGATAACACATTAACCAAGTAGGTTTCTTCGGTTTGGTGGTAGTCACGCTTTTCCAGTTTAGCAAGGTGGTTGTCTCGCAGTCCTCCAGGTTAAATACCTGTGTAATTGTTCTGGGGACACATTTCAGTGGTAAACATTTCTCCTTCATTTACAACCACAAATAGGCCATAGAGGGTCTGCATATCATTTTTTTTTTTTAGATTTGTTGACACTCCAGGGCAGGCACGTCATTCCTCTCTATCGCTATGGCCATGTTGATTTCAATGCAACAGGGTGTTGTGAGATAACACAAGGTGTGGCTTGATATGTCATCAATAGGACCCTCCATCATGACTCCATATCTCTTAGAGGCATAGACTCTCAGTTTCCTGCTTTTGTCAGTATGTTAGAAAATCACAGTTGACATTTGAGTTGCCTGGCAATGTGGCAATGTTGTGACATTGCATGTTATGGATGGAAGATGCTGAGCAACGCTTGGCATGTAAGTGTGGTGTTTATGAATGTCTCATGGATGACTCATATTACCGATTTTTCTGAAGCCATGTAGTTGGAATGATATTGAAATTTTAATTTCCTTTCTCATGTCCTACAATCATAAAGGACTGCTCAGAAGCCTTGACATTGTTTATCACAACGTTCATCAACGTCCCACTAGCCTAAAGGAAGCTTGGGATCTACTGCTGCTTATAAAACTTTGGACCCCACTGTACCTACAAAATACTGCTCCATCACAACAGTCCCCTTCCTCTTAAAGATCCCGATCAAACAGCTTACCTTCAAATCCAGTAAATACCCAGAGGTCAACTGCATCCTAGGAACTCATCAATCAAGTTTCTGACCTGGTCATGGTAGGGAATTGGCTTTGCCAGACCGTAAGTGGTAGCTAGATGAGCTCCAAGACACAGGAAAGTATTCCCTCCTACTATTCATAGACCTGTTGGCAGCGTTCTATGTGGTAGACCACAAGATCCTCTGCCAGCACCTCTCCTCTGTGGCTAACTTCTCGCCTGAAGCAACAAGTTGGATTATCTCCTTCCTGGCCGACAGAATCAACAGAGTTTTCACTGAAAATGCAACCACCACTCCCTCACCAATCTCCTGCGGCATCCCACAAGGCTCTTTCTTCTCCTCCCATCCCACTTACATTGTATTCACGCTGAAAAAAAAAATGAAATTATCCGTTTGGAATCTCCAGCTGTGCTAAAAACCCTTAACAAACTATGTTGTGCCTTCTCCATGGATGGCATCTTGATCCCTGTCCCTCCGACAGTGAAGACTCTGCGGGTTCACCTTGATGCCTCCCTCTCCCAAACTGGTCATGTCAATGCTATCATGTCCTCTGCTGCCTATGTCATCTAAATTATTAATGCTTGCAGGCCTTTCCTATCTGCCGATAGTTGCCTCACCATCATCCAAGACGTTATAAGCTCCAGACTAGACTATTCCAATGCTCTTTTTGCAGGGGCCTCAATGCGAAACATACACTTAATCCTTAATATGCACTCTGATCCACCCTCAATATTCTGAGGTGAGTACACATCTCTGCTGCCAGAAGAGGTTCTCAGTGGCTCCCAATAAGAGAACATATCACATTCAAAACACTTTCAATCACTCACAAGTGCTTCTCAAATTACTCCTCACCTTACCTTGCTCTGAAATTCATTAAAACCCAGTCATTAAGACTAACCAGATCTGCATACGCTCATCGTCTTATACTTCTAAGATTAAGATGGGCCAGAGCTGGTGGCTCTAGCTTCCCAGTAATTGAAGCAAAACTCTGGAACAAACTACTGCCAGCTCTGAGATCTGAGAAGTCTTACTGGGCTTTCTGCAAACATTTAAAAACTGGCTCTATAAAGTCTGCTAATCACTCTTTCTGACTGTTTATTGGACAATGCCTTCCTCACAGTGACTTGTTCTGCAACCAGCACCTTGATGTGAACGGTCTTTGTGCTTTACAAATGTAAAAATGAATAAATAAAAATAAATACATGTGTTTCTGTCTGCATGTTGTGGGAATGCCTGTGGTCTATATTTACCTTTCTCTAACCCTCCCACCCAGCTCTGTGGCATCAATCAGGATGTTGTTTTCACAGAGGTTATAGTGCTGAGTGGGTTGTGAGGGAACATCTTTTTTTTTATTGTAATTTTTAGTTTAGTTTACAAAAAAACTAACTTTTTATTACATAGTTCCATATGTCCTTTTCTTGACAGTCCATCATATTGCTGCTTGTTAGGTCTGGCCAAAACCTCATCAGATTTCTGGCAGTATGGAGTCCATATAATTTATCACTGCACACGTCAGCCGTGTATTTATTCCAGAGATTAAATAGCTCCACCACTGTTCCAAGTTGTAGTCTATTGGAGCATGGCTTGCAAGATGTAATGTCCTATGAACTTTGGCAGCTGGGCATTCAATTATCAGATGTTTGTCCGACTCCGCTGCATTGTTGCAGTATCTACATTGATTGTCAGTGGTGTCAGAGTCGCGCCTCGTCATTAGAACTGCTTTGGTCTTGTAGAGGTTGAAGCGCAGTCTCATGAATTGATTACGATTATGTTGTGAAGGGAATTTACATAAGTACTTAGGGGTTTCGTCAAGGCCAATACGACGATGTTCCCAGATCTTGAATAGATGTCAACTTTTTGCACCTTTCCTCATTCTGTATCCAATTCCAGCGTCTCAATTTTATTTTGGCTCTTTGTGGCATTTTGATGACAAGCTCTTCCGTCAGATCTGCAGATCGCATGATCGCGAGCAGTTTTTTTCCCACACGCTTATTAGATCCGACGTGTTAGTGTTGGAGCTTTTTTGTAGGATTTCGTAAGGGCCCGCTACGGGAACCATTCTCATTTTCCGCCGTGCAGAGAAAGACTTCCACAGCACTGTGCCGTATAATGATTCTATGCCGAGTTCATAGCGAATCACGGTTGTTGAGAGGTTATGTGGTAATCGTAGCACTTTCTGCCAAAATTTTCCCTCCAACTTACACCAGATGTCTGCAGGTATGTTCCAACCACCTTCACTGCCAAACGTTATGGCCGGTACGACTTTTTGTAAGTAGAAGGAGAGTAATGGTTTTAACTTGAATTTGCCATGTGCAGCATGAAGTTTCAATCCTTGTAAGGCGATTTGTTATTCACGTTAACAACTCTTGGGTCCAGTTCCATTCACGTATTGAGGTGTTGAATTGCACTCCTAGATATCGGATGGAATTTGTAGCATCTATTTTTTCATTGTTTAAGAACCAGCTGAAGTTTTTTTTGCTTCGGGGGCATCCACTGATGATTAACATAATCTTTGATTTCTTTGTATTTATTAGCAGGTCATTATTCTTGCAGTACTTTTGAAGTGATTGTTGCAGCCCAATTTGTGTGGTATCTAGCAGGACTATGTCGTCAGTGTATCTGACCCAGGAAACGTGATGATTGCATATCTTTGGGGGGAAAGTCCTTGGCTCCATTAAAGCAATGGGTAAATCCGATATGAAAAGTTTAAACAATAGAGCTACCAGTGGGCAACCTTGCTTTACTCCCCACTTTGTGAAGATTACATATCATATCGTATCATTTCTCACTTCCTGTTTTTGAAAGAGGAACCGATTTTTCTTGCCTTAGCAGAAAAAAGCTGTGGCAGGTGCTCGCATTGAATTGCCATCTGGCTTTGTTTAATCTTCTTATGATGTTTCATCATTCGACTCAGGCTTGTGTGAGGAGTGAAAAGAACTGACGCTGCACTGCCTTTTTTCAGTGGAGTTAGGTGTGCATCAGGGATGTGTCCTTGAGCGCCTACTCTTCTGTTTATATATGAATGGATTATATAAGTACCTGCTAAACTCAGTGCACTTTTCTCTGAAAGTAATTGACTGGATCTCATCCTTCCTCTCCAACATATCTATGAAAGTGTTTTCCACTCTTTTCTTGGCCCCTCTACCCTGGTCATGTGAGGCGTATCCCAGGATTTTTGTGTCTCGCCCACATTCTGCAATATTTTCACAAACCTCTCTTCGATCTTCTTGATGGTAAGGTTATCTTATACACAAATTATACAGATGATACTCAAATCCTTCTACCCATATCAGGAGACTTAAGCTCTGACTCCAAATTAATGGGAGCCATTTGCCAAACCATGAAAGCGTGGATGGGAAGTCACTCACTGTGCTCAATGACGAAAAGATCAAGCTACTCCTAGTTGGTTCACAAACTCTGTTAAATATATTTGACAGAGCCTACAAATCATTCATCTTCGATGGTCTCCCCATCCCAGTCTCACAACAAGTCAATACCCTCGGGCTATACCTTGACTCCAAACTTTCTTTGTCAAAACAGGAAAATCCTATTGCATCTTCGGCAGTTTACACCACTAACTTAATAAATGCCTGCAGGCACTTCCTTTCGGAGTTCAGTTGCACCACCATTGCCAGAGCGCTTATAGGCTCCAGAATTGATTATTGCAACTCTTTATTTACTGGTACCAGTGCCCACAACATCAACAAATTGCAGATCATACAGAATAGCGCACTTTGAGCCACCCTGAACTTACCAGAAAAAGACAATGGGGGTCATTACGAGTTTGGAGGTAGCCATGGTGTTATTAGTGCCATGGCTGCCTCCAAACCCGGGTCCGGTCTGACAGATGGGGAATTACCGGGTCATTCCTACCTTGGAGGAGCCGGTAAATCCCCATTTTGTGGTCCATTCCCCATTCCCATTGAGCCCTCATAGGCCTCATAGGGCTCAATGGGAATGTGGAAGGTGCTAATTACGGGCCGGCAAATAGCAGGCCTGTTATTAGCGCCATGGTCCCTTAGCGGGACCCGCAAAGGACGTGTGGTCAGACCACACGTACTTTGCGGGTCCCGCTAAGGGAACTCGGAATTGGGCGTTAAGGGTTTACCAGCACCGGCATCCTTACCGGTGCCTATAAACGCTTACCGCCCAACTCGGAATTGAGGCCCCATATCTCCTCAACCAGAAAGAAGGTGCACTGGCTGCCCATCCACGAACGCATATTATTGAAAACACTGGCCATCACAAACAAATGTATTGCCAACACTGCACCGAGATATCTGCACCAGCAAATTTAACATCTTGCAGTCAACAAGTCTTACACACTCAGCCTACACGCATTGCCTATGCGTCCCAAGATTCAAATCGCAAAGATCAGGAAGTCGTAGTTTCCCAGTCTTGGTGGCACAAAACTGGAATGCTCTACCACCATCTCTAAGATCAGAACATTCATATTGGGCTTTCCAAAAACAACTGCAAACCTGGCTCTTTACCGCAGACTTGCAACCTAGAGTCATACATAAACTCTCTGAACACAACCCCCACAGCATTCTATTACCTACCACCTGCATCACCAAAATGTCACCATATATACCTATGTGACAAGTTATGTATCCACTTCAAGCGTTTTCGAATACTTAAGCTAATGTATGTACCTTGCTCCAGCGTCTTGATGCACATGAGTTTAGCATGCTATACAAATGAAAATAAATAAATATATTAATAAGTGGACTCTTTGGCCCTCATTCCAAGGTTGGTGGTAGTGATGGCGCTATTAGCGCCATCACTACCACCAATAACGGAACAGTGTCTGGTCCCGTTCAATGGGGATTTACCGTCCCAGTCCGACCTTGGCGGGACCGGTAAATCCCCATTGAAAAGCCATTCCCCATTCCCATTTGAGCCCCCAAAGGGCTCAATGGGAAGGGGGAAGGCGCTAATAATGGTACCGCAAATTGCGGTACCGTTATTAGCTCTGAAGTCCCTTAACAGGCCCCGTCCATAACGCCTGGTAAAACCAGGCATTAAGCAAGGGACCTGCTAAGGGACCTCGGAATAAGGCGCAAAGGGATTAACGGCACTGATGTCCTTAGCGGTGCCCGGTATCCCTTTGCGCCCACCTCGTAATGAGGCCCTTTGTATCTTAGGGTTAGTGTCCAGAAGTCAGCCATGATGATTGTTTGCAAGGGGACGTCTCCACCAAAATTCCCAGCAATGTTTAGCAAGGGTCTATTGATCCCTGGATTTAAGAAGTAGGACTACCTTCGAATCAGGTTTGCGTCAAACGCCTCCTCTGATACACAAATGGATAAACAGATGGTGAAATTTAAGCAGGCCATTGGCGGCATGTCTAGAGCCACGGGCATGATTAGAGCGAAACTGGTGGACATGATTTTAAAAATGTATAATGGAAAAGCAGTCTCGGTAGCAAGGTATGACATGGGGATGTTGGGTTATAGCAATGTTAATACCATTCAGTTTGTTGATAATGACTTCTTGAAACAATTGTTGGGACTTCTCCAGGCAGCCCTCAATTTTAGAGTCCATCTTCAGTTAGGCTGAGATTGTATTAGTGAAATCATATTGGCACAGCCTTTATTCCACTGGCTCTCATTTTGGGGCAATGTTAAAGTCAAAGTAACTTACAAGCTGATCAGATATTCGGTCATCAAAGATTCAAACCTGAGGGCTCCCTAGCTGGTGTATGTCAAAGCCAATCTGTTGGAAATAAATGCACCCCAACCTTTGTATTTATCAGACAGTCTGCCTGCCAGTTTGTTCATAGCTGTAAGAGCTAGGCTTCCCGCACACATTGTGTGAGAAAAGGTGTTCCTTGGAGATGATGAAGCCTTTGAACAGGAGGCATACGAATATCGCGGCTTCAGGTCTTCAAAGGTTCTTGTTATGAGCAGAGAGTCCCTTGCAGCACCCTCTGATAAAAAGGGCATGTTTTAACTGCCTTCCCTTGAGAGCTTTGGTGGCGGTCTTGCAATGTGACCATGACAATCACTTATGCCTCTTGTGTGAAGATCCTAGGGAGGATCCCATTCATTTTTTGCTATTTTGTCCAGCTTTCTCAGAATTAAGAGGTAACGTGTTGAGGCCAATCTTGCGTGAATTGGGTTTTTTACAGTATAGACCGGCCCTGCTTTACCTGCTGTAGGTTGAATTCTCTTCGAGTGGGCTTGCCACTTTTGTCATTTCTGAGCATGCTTTGCACATTAGGAAATGTTTGCTAACATTTTAGGAATTTGGCTGGTGCTTTTTTATTGGTTTTATATGGCTTGTAATATTGTGTAACTATGTACGTGTTTCAGTTTTTATGGAAATATTTTTCAATCTCAGAAATAAACTTCAAATCATGAATAGTTTATATTTCATAAAATTCAATATAGCCAGGGTTTACTCACCCTTGACAGATGGCAATCCTTCACACAGAGTAATCGTGGCAGATTTACCTTCCACCAGAATTCATGGTTAGGTAAGAGTAACCCATTTACCAACTTGTGCAGAGAGAACATTTGGATATTGGCTTGCTTCTAAAAATGCAAACTGAGTACAAACTGAGTGCAAACTGCATAGCCCAAAGAAAAATGTCCCTGAAAAATCCTCAAACAATATCTGTCAGCAAACAGAATCATCTCAGGGTTCTGCAGCTGTTCATCCTTCGAATCAACTCTAGCAGTAAAAATATAGTGAGTAACTAAGAAACAATCATGTGGTTCCCCATCAGAAGATGGAGGCACAGAAGTGTGGTTTGAAATAGAGCACCATGCTACACTTACAGTAGCAGCTGAAAAGGCAATTTCCCTTTCTTAATTAAACATGAATTAGAATTGTGCTGTATCATCCCTTTCAGAAGTAACGCTAAAGCTACATGGGGTTCTGCTACATTGACAGGGTGATCTCGATTTAAACTAAATGCTTTTTATATGAACAGAGATATGGGCCTCATTACGAGATGGGCGGTAGCCATGGTGCTACCATGGCTTCCTCCCATACCATGTCCGAGTCCGGTCTTGTTCAATGGGGACTTACCGGTGCATTCTGACCCTGGCAGGACCGGTAAGTCCCCATTGAACAAACCATTTCCCATTCCCATTTGAGCCCCCATAGAGCTCAATGGGAATTGGGAGGGCGCTAATAACGGGCTCGCGAATGGCAAGCCCGTTATTAGCGACCTTGTCCCTTAGCGGGACCCATAAGGGACATGTGGTCAGACCACACGTTCCTTACGGTTCCCTCCAAGGAATCTTGGAATCGGGCGGTAAGGGATTCCCAGCACCGGTCTCCTTACTGGTGCCCGGTATCCCTTACCGCCCGACTCGTAATGACCCCCATAGACAGGATCTAGTTCTGTGCTATAATAGGCAATAGGGAAATGTTTGAGTGTTTGAGTGATATATTTGAGTTATGTCTCCCAAAGCAAACCTATCACAATACAGGCTGAAATATGTTAGATAATTTAAAAAACCTAAGGCTGGAGGGTTTCAATATTTGTGCTTCAGTACAAAACATGCGTTGAACAGTGACAAGAAGAACATAAGATCCCCATTAAATCCAAACTGTTGCCCCTTCCCAAATTCCAGTATCCTTTATATGTTTTTCAGTATATTAGTCTCACTGCAGGGAATAGACTATTTAATTACGTCACCAGGGAGGATTTTAGGCTTCAGCAATTAACATAATAGCAGACTTTACATAGCCTTGGAAGCTTTAGCACTCATGATCAGTTTTGAGTCTGCTTGAGATAACTCCCACATAAGTACTCCTTTAATATAATTAAACCTCAACATGCATTTGAAGTAACTTTATTATTTGTGCGCTATTATATTTTTTGCTTTTCAATCATGTCTCTAAATAATGTGCTTGTGCAGGAGATTACAAACCTATGAGTACATTTTTGTCAAGTTGCCTTTCTGCATTCTGTAGTCTTACACACACTTTCAAAAGGGTTTTGTTTTGCAGCTGCACTGGGCCTCATAATAACATTGAGGCCTCACCTTTCTCAAATGAACATACTCTTTATAGCTGCATATCAAACCTTTTGATGGTTCATCCCTAAATGGTAGCCATATTGATATACTTGAATTTATTGTTGAAATGTTTCTTGTCTCTAGAATCAGCTGTCACCATTGTTAGCATCTTTGTCACCTGTGAATGATTCTAATTTCAGTCGCAGGATCATATTTCTACTGTTCTTTTTGAACATATATATTACTGAACAAATTCATTTTGACAGTTGTTGATATGTCCCTGTATGCAGTCCTGGTCATCTTCATGGATCTTACGTTGTTTAATTTGGTAAATACCTTCTTCAAAAGTGATTAGTATTTCTTCCAGTTGTCTATATTTTATCTTATTTTTCTGTTCAAGCTTCATTTCTATAATTTCGTATTTTCTGTTTTTGCCCTTTGGCTATCTATATCTCAGAAATATAATTGTTGTGATCATCCAGCAGTCACACAGCCTTGAACGCCCCAAAGGTACCTTAAAGAACCATGGGTCATGTTCCTTCATCATAATCTAACTTTATGAATGCTATATTATTTGATAGAACATTTTATTTAGGATTTCATATTCATACATATTCTGACATCTAGTTTCTTAATTAAAAAAAATATTTATCATTTTAGTATTTTAGTGAAATTGGCCAGCTAAGTGTTAGAAACACACTTGTTTTATTCTGAAACATTACACAGAGATGTCTTTAATTTACATATCAGTTTTTCCATATGCATACCAAATCTCCTTCCAGTTGGGATGCCTATCTTCAAATCAAGTTTTAAAAAATGACTATGTGCAATTAATACTAAATATAAAAATGTACTTTTCTTCATGAATAGTTAGGTTGTCATGTGAGTAATGATTATAATACAGATTAACTGTTTAATTAGGTAAGCCTCTGTGGAGTAGAACATTTTATTCAGTGGACATTCGATATCCAGCCAGTATTTTGTTGGTTATTTAAACTGATGGTGAAAAAAGTAAGTTTTCCTTATTTTACTAGAGGAAACACTGCCAATTTTCCTTTCTCCCGAATTGATTCAATTGTCTAGCTATATAATGCAGCCTGTGCTGAGTGGGGTATTGCTTTGATTGCACTGGAGAATAAATATATGCACATTTATGTTTGTTCCCATTCCAAGTATTTTCTTTCCCTGTTCACGGAGAGAAAATGCTCTACAAACATGGCCGCCATGGATTAGGAACATGGGTCTCTGTATGGAGACCCTCGTCCATTTCATGGGGGTCAGAGCGGGGATGGGAGCAGCAGCAGCAGCTGCGGTGGCAGTACTGGCCAGTGCAGCGCAAAAGTATTTGGGGTTGGTAGGAGGGATTTTTTTTTAAAGTGGGGCCGGGTGAAGGAAGATGGTGGACGGGGGAGCTGGCCATCATGCGGCATAGAACGTGGGCTTTAACTGGTAGTGTCAGCCTTTGTTCCTAGCCACATTAATGGCCTGCTCCCCCACCCAGGGTGCTAATGAATGTTACTCTTCTTTTTTTCCTAAGAAATTGGGTCTCTATACTATTTTACCTTACTTGATTCACATTCATGTGTATTAGCTGCCAATCTATTCTATTTCTAAATCCAATTTTGTGTAGCAGATATGGGCTTGGTACAGGGGCTGGCATGCCATATTTTATGTTAAGAGCTATTTATACTGCACAAATCACCACCATAGTGAGCTAACCGTATCCATGCTTTTATGGGGAAGGGCATTTTGCGTCTCCACCATGGGTATCCAGAGCTTAATCTGTAGAGAATCAGTGTTAGCCATTAACAATCATTAAACTACAATAAATTACATATAAATAATAATTTAAAAACCCTAAACCTTTGTTTTGAGTTAGTATTTGTTTCAATTTGTCTCTCTCTCTGTATGTACTTATATTATCATCAATGCCATTACTGTTGATTCTGCTGTAAGGGTGAAGGGAGAGGAGAGTTAAACAAAAATGAATCATATATATATATATATATATATATATATATATATATATATATTATATATATATATATATTAGCACGGGCTGGAATTTGAAATCATTTTTCACACGACGAGTGTCAGTGATGATCAGTGAAAGTATGCCTTTGAACAAGAACAGACTAATACAAAATCCATGCGAGCAGATATTATTACCTTTAGGAAGTATATAAATGTGTCTATAATTGCTTAATTGAAATTATTATTATTAGTAGACGTAGTAATAGTATTAATAACATATGTAGGTTAGTTATCTGTTACCGTAACATGCCAGATCCCACAGGGAAACAACTGGGATTTCCCAACTAGCTGCCAAACATAACAGAAATCAGAGTGTTCTGTGTGAAGGTAAATGCAGTGGGCACAACTGAGGAAGAGGAATAGGCAATGTTGTCCATCCTCCAAAGTGCCATAACTGAATGCCACATGTTCCAGGTGTGATTTGGATGGAATATTATGGTAGATCATGCCAAATAACATAAACATTGACAGTGCCACACTGGACTCCTGTGAAAGGACATCCCCTCATACCCCAACTCTATAATTGCAAACAAGTGGCAACTTAAAGGATAGTTCCGGGACTTTTTTTTTATTGTCCCTACGGTTCGGCCATGTGTTTTTAAGCATAAATCGGTAGATCATAGAAAACTTTCCTATGGACCTTACCCGACTTTTCGTCCATTAACGCACTCGAAATCAGCCGCCATTTTCTGATAATCCTATCATTTCCCCCCATCGACCTGGCTCACCTGCTTTTGCGGCACTTACTCAAATCCCCCGCCCCTGAGCCTGACATCAGCAGACGCATACCGCCCATTTCCCAACGCCAAAGCACGTTTCGTGTCAACAATCGCTGCGCCTCAGCTAATGACGTGTCGCCATGGAAATGGCAGGACGCCTCTTTCCTTAATAAGTATAAACACACCGTTTCACAACACACAGCAGCAGATTTTCGATTCCATTACTCTCTCTGTGTTACTTTGAGTATTCTGTGACTCGTTTCTGTGCTCTGGTCAGCTACCTTCGCCGCTTCTAGGCCTTGTGAACACCTGTACCATCTCTGTAAATTATTTTACTTTCTTTACCACACAATGGCTACAATAATGGCGTATATGTACGAGCCCGAGTACACCGAGCAAGAACTACTGGAAAGGCAAGCACGCGAAAACGATGGGGATTCGGACGGCAGTTGGGAGGACCAGTCAACGGATGAAGAGCCTGGACCATGTTGCATGGACGGCGTCTCCACCTGGTGCACGTGCAATCGGTGCGAGCTAATGCCAACTGAGGAGGAGAACTGCTGCTGCCGTGAAAATTCCGGGTGCTTGACCTACATTTCGGAAGGCGAGCCAAGTCCGCAATGCATCACCGAGCTGCCAGAGTTCAGGGAAGACTGCCTCTCACGGACCGTGTTGAGGATGATGATGGTGCTTATGCACGAACTTCGCGGCACTGTTCGTCCGCGTAATCCGAGTAACGAGTAAGTATACTCTGGTTGTGATGTCAGTGATGCCACTACTATTTCATGGTCGTCTCCCACATATAAAATGACATCTACATATCATTCGAACCCATGTAAATTGGTTCCATATTGTGCATTTTCTAGATAGAATTTTTTTCAAAGCAGAATGACATTTTTTACCTGAATCGACATTGATAAGAAAGTTTTGTCATTTTAATACAGTTTGCATCTTTCTTTTTCACAGGTGGTACAGGCTGGTGGCCTTTCGTTGCTTCACTTGGTGGCTTCACGGTAGGCTCGGACACCGCGTTCGGAGAGTAATACCTGCCTGTGCGGTACTTGCCATTAGACAACATTTCCCCAGCGACAGTGGACAATACCGCGGATTTTCCCTGGATGTGCTGCAACCGGAACTTTACAATGTGTAATGTTTATTATTTATGTTCAATTGTAATTAAGATCTAAAATAAAACCCAACATATATTTTAACAATGGTTGTTTTGATTTTTTAAATGAATCTAGTGTGTCTCAATTGAATAGTCTTCCTGTGCCTTGTCTTGTCACACCACATGTCTCCGGCCAGCATCCTCCCTCACGCTGGCCGCCCACCTTCAATCCACATAACCGTTGAACCCATATGCAGCAGACATACATATGTTATTTTGCGGGTTGGCATCAAGCCTCCCGGCCTTGCCTCCTCCCCCAAAAATACTTACCACACCACTTTGTTCAAGCGTTGGCAATAAAAGGCTGTTGGATTTTATTGATACAAAACATGGTTATAGGTAAATAATCCATATGGTTGATCATAATAAATCATCCTTTTGGGCACCGGGTACAGAGATGACCCCCTCTGGCCCGTGCCGCCTTGCCACCACAGGCCAGCCTGCTGCTGACTAACTGCCTAGGCATCCAGGGTCTCCAGGGTGAACTGCACCCATATATTCTCCTGGGAGGGTGAGGTATTTATAAACTCACCCCCCTGCCTTCCATGCACTAGATCCTGCAGCCTGCCTCTTACATGCAGTTGGATGGCCTCTCCTTGGTGAGGCCCTGCGGCAAACGAGTCTTGTTTGCACGACCACCGCCCCAATCCACCCCCCCGCCCTATCAAAGGCAGTTCGCACCGGGGTACTTGTGCTGGCAAGTGGAGCTGTCAGGGAGCGATAAAGGCCAAGAGGTGCCAAAGACAATGTACACTTCAAAGTGGTCTATAGAGCATGGGTTGTTGTTCCCATGTCTACCTCCAGACCCCGTGTCTCCTGCCAAGCATCCCCCCTCACGCTGGACGGCCCCCTGCAATCCACATAAGTGTGTCTCCATTCACGAGTCTTCCTGTGTCTTGTCTGCACGACCACCGCCCCAATCCACCCCCCCCCCGCCCTATCAAAGGCAGTTCGCACCGGGGTACTTGTGCTGGCAAGTGGACCTGTCAGGGAGCGATAAAGGCCAAGAGGTGCCAAAGACCATGTACACTTCAAAGTGGTCTATAGAGCATGGGTTGTTGTTCCCTTGTCTACCTCCAGACCCCGTGTCTCCTGCCAAGCATCCCCCCTCACGCTGGACGGCCCCCTGCAAACCGCATAATGCCACAACATATACACGTCATTCATTCACAAACACACCCCTGTTTCGAATTCTTTATATCCCACTTCATATTTCTAATGAGAACTTCTTTGCGCTTTGCTAGTCAACCCGTGAAGGTGCTGGTTATCTGCTCTTCGTCTCTGTGAACTTCCGTGACCACTTCAAGGAAACTCGTCAGTTTGCAAACCTGTGAACTGCTCCCTGTTCTACGACAAGAAACTACTCTGATCCCTGCATCTAACTGTTTGTTCGTCAAGGTAAGGCCATGTACCATAATCTTTTCGTTCAAGACAGTACATGCAAGGAACTAGTCACATGTTCTGAGTTTAGTCAAATTATCTTTCTATTTTTTTTAAGTTATTCAAATACTTATCCGCATGTGAATAACGTGTATAGTTCCAAGAACCAAAACAAACCTTGCATTGAACCTTTTATGTGTCATTTAATTTTTTAACACATTGGTATTCATAGAGAATTGTTGATCTTTACTTTTCAGAACTTTCCACAATGCCTGCCTGTTCCATTGGCGGTTGCCCTTCGAAGACCCATAATAAATCTGAAGGTACTATAATGCATGTTTTCCCTAAGACAATAGATCAGATAAGAGAATGGGTCCGATATTGCGGATATCCACCGTCTGAGCTTGAAAGTAGAGTCCTAGAAGTCTTTGCGGACAAGAGGGGTGATGGATACCGCATCTGCAGCAGGCACTTTAGCTCAGACATGTACTCCACATCATTGCTAATAAAGAAGAACACACCGCGAGCGAGGCGAAAATTGCTCTCAACCGCTATTCCCACTCTATTCGTCCACATCCCTCCACTGGTGAGTCAAGTTTACGTATTTATCTCTCGGCCTTGCGGTAGTGTGTAGCATTAGCTAACAATAATTTCCCCATTTATGTATCCACTCAATATGAAGGCGGAAGATTCTCCATCCGTGTCGTTATTGCAGTCATCACCAAACTTCAAGTGCCTATCGGGTAATCTTACCTAGCTATTCTGCCACTGACTTGTTTTGGGCATGTAAATCAATAGTTTTAATTTATCGTGTGATTATTTTACCTAATGGTACACCCTTGTACTTGTCCTCTAGTCTTTGTTTTCAGTTATAATTATTGTTATCCAAAATAATGCAAGTACTGTCTTTCAGGGAGATGCTGAGGAGTCCAACGTATTGACGACAACCGTTGATGTCACTCAGATGCTCGAGGTACGTTTCCGGACAGTTCCATCGATGGAGATCATCAGATCTTGCATTCTTGTAGCGTGATTGTTACACACAATGTTTCTTTCGTTTTTAGCCATTGATATGTCTTTCTGTCGTCGCCCTCCTATGTGTCTTCTTTTTTCAATATTGTGTTCATTACTAATGAAAGTCCTATGTTTCAGGGAGTCGATGGAGCATTAGTCCAAGAAGAAGGGGGAGCATGCAGTTACGGGTTGGCACAACAGCTTGCAGAAGTGTGCACCGCAGTTACATCGTCCCTTGATGTTCTTATGCATTTCGAGGTATGGATACTGACAGTTCGATCAAGCAATGACGTGATTACATCCGCTATACTTCCTTCTTTATTAACGCAAGTACTATGTTTCAGGGAGATGACAGAGCTTCTTCTACAAGAACATCACCCCTAGTAGTTGATGCAGATCTCTGGGTTGTGACACTTCCAACGATCGAGCAAATCGAATCATATTTACATATCCATTATTTATTTTAGACAACTGATCATTTGTGCAGGTCTATTTAGATGAGCCGTTGACGCCTGCACAAAGTTTATGTTCTTCTTAACAAAATAGAAAACCATACTAATGCAATTACTGTGTTTCAGGGAGTTACTGAAGCATCATCTTCAATAATATCATCAATGGAAGTCTATGAGGAGCCTGAGGTATGGATCTTGACAGTTCCATCTAACTAGATCAACAATGCGTGAATAATTGTCGTTTGAATGTTCTACACAAAGCGTTCATTCGTGTTTTGCTATTGAGATGTACGTGGGTATTGGTCCCCAAGTACATTTTGTGTTTTCAATATTATTATACATACTAATGAAAGTTCTATGTTTCAGGGAGTCGATGGAGCGTCAGTGCGTGATGGATGTGCTTACAATATAGTCGTTGCAGCGCAAGAGGAAGTGGAGACATGCACACACGAGTCGGAGCAACAGCGTCCTGAAGTTGAAGTTCGAGGCAAGAAAGTTTAAAAGAAAAGAAAGCAAAAGAAGGTTAGTGTCCTGGTCACTATATTATGTTGTTTTTCACTGTTAATAGTTCAATACTGTTAAGTTGTGTTTAAACTGAACATCCCTTTTCCAATCTGTCCTCTAGTTGCGAGTGGGTGTACGAACTAGATCTACACAGACAGTGAAGCGAACGAGAGATGTTGCTTGTCAAACCTTTTGGCAGGGACTTGAGACTGGAGATGCATCGTGCCAATGGGAAGAATATGAAGTGATTGACAACGGAGCTATACCACCACCAGCCATTGATAGTGAATGTCCTCCTGGTAGTTCGGATGCAGTCGGAGATCAATTTACAGAATCCACACCCGCAAAAACTAAGACCGCGAGAAAGTTGAAGAAATTGTTTTATTCACCCATCGCCGGAGAAGGAATAGATGTTGCAATGGAAGAGAATGAAGTGGACGACAATAAAACACCATCAATATCACTGAACATAGCGGAAGACGATATCAGAGATTCTACCTTTCATGTGAGTGACATGTCCTCAACGTTACAGGCCGAACCAGCTGGGATGCAGAGTGACAGTATAAGGAAAGAGGCCAAATTCATTGTATTCGATAGTTGTTTGATTGATATTATTATTCGGATGAAATGTGGGCATTCGGTTGGTGGGGAAGTATGTGGGGAGCCATTGATTAATGTGACTCGTGCAATTCGAGGCACTAACCTTAAAATACATGCCACCTGTACAAAATATCATCCTTTCTCATGGTCTGCACAACCCATGCTGGGGAAACTGCCAGCAGGCAATCTACTTTGTGCAGCGGCTGCACTTTTTAGTGGTTCAAGTTTTAAAAAGTTAGAGTCTTTCTTTCAGTTTGTGGGAATCCATTTCATTGCGAAAACTCAGTTCTACAAATACCAAACCGATTATCTATTTCCAGCCATTAGCGAAGCTTGGAGAATGGAAAAAATGTCTATTGATAGTACATTTGCGGGCAAACGGTTCAGGCTAGCCGGTGATGGACAGTGCGACAGCCCAGGATTTTCAGCCAAGTACTGCACCTACCACTTTCAGGACATGGAAAGTAAGAAAATTGTGAGTTCGGTGGTCGTGCAGGTGTCACAAAGTACATCCTCAGTGGCCATGGAGAAAGTTGGCTTTGTAGCATCATTGCAAGAACTACAATCGCGGGGAATGGTGATCGACCTGATAGCCACGGACAGACACGTTTCAATTGCCAAGACAATGCGAGAAGAGTACAAAAATATAAATCACCAATTTGACGTTTGGCATCTTGCAAAAACAATCAATAAAAAAATGTCGGCTGCAAGTAAAAAAAAGATATGCAAGGTATTTCACAGTGGTCCAAGTCAATCAGCAACCATCTTTGGTGGAGCTCAAAAACATGTGGAGGGTCGTTGGAAATTCTACTGGAAAAATGGCGGTCAGTAATGCTACACTGTAGCAACGTTCACCGCTGGACCACAAACCAACATTTCCACAATTGTGAACATGGCCATTTGTCCACAGAGGAGGCACGGAAGAAGAAGTGGTTGATTCCTTCATCACCCACAAACAAAGCCATTGAAAAGATTGTATTTGATAAAACTATAACAAGAGATTTGAGGGGACTCACGGAATTCTGCCACACAGGAGATTTGGAGGTGTTCCACAATATGTGCCTAAATTACAGGCCAAAACGATTGCATTTTGGCATGGAGGGAATGATAAATCGGACTCTTCTAGCGGTCTTGACACATAACCATAATGTTGGCCGTCAACAAAGTAGGACGACCGGAACTTTAGGGACGCTTCGCTACAATAAGGCCTTCACTAAAAGAAGTAAACAATGGGTTATCAAACCAGTGTTTGAGGATATGCAATATGACTTTATTGAGAGACTTATTGTTGATGTCCTAGATAGGCACATACATGGAGTTGTGAACGAACCTGTGCAGGGGACAACTGCATTGCCACCCAACATTGCCTCTGTTCCATGTCCACCTAAAGAAGAGCTCATTGAGAAATACACATCACGGTTTAAATGATTGTAATTTGATTGTCTGTTCTCTCGAGTCTCCTCATGTCGCAGGTCCATTGAATATGTGTAGCTATGTATTGTGTAAATAAAAGTGATTGCTCTGTGAGTCCTGTGAGATGGCCTTACACTGAATGTAGCTAACTAGGAATGTGTGCTCGTTCAAAGTGAAGGTCAGCTGCTTTGATTTTTTCTCGGGTGCCGGAATGGCCCACGACTCAGTATAAGGTTCTATTGTTATTTGACCTTGACAGGCTGGGACCATCCCGAAAGACTTCTTTTTGGGGGTGTGGGGCAATAACGTAAGAAACGATAATGAATATAATTTCAGAAACGAAAGCCATTTAATGTTCGTTCATTAGAAGAAATAACGTTGGCATAGAAGGAGTGGTATTTCGGGCTGCCCTACGCACAGACACAATGGAAAATGCAAATATAATCTAAGTAACTCTTTAGATGAGTTTATACCGCAATTTAATTACTATACAGTAGCTTTAAAGACGGGTTAAGTTGTACTTGTTCGTTCTATGTGGCATATTGTTTTGTACCGCGCACTATCTTGAGGAGAACCATCTCCTTTTACGGAAGCACCTCAAAACCTTCCTCTTTGCTTCTGCTTTCTCTCTCCCTCTCCCCTGCTACAACTGGTCCACTGTCTGCGACCTCGGTCCTGGGCCCTTCCACTCTCCACCTGCACTGCCTCCCTGTCAACCCCTGCACTGGGGGACTCTCTCAGTATCCTACAGCCCCCCCTTGACGTATAATACCCAGTTGCACTGTCCTAGCTATGAAATAATTTCCCGACCTAATATATAAAATGAATAATTTTAATAAAGATCTGATGGTGAGACTAATTTCATTTTTTATGTTTTTAAAACAGGTACATCCTTCATTATTGTATGTGTCACGAGTACCAGACACCGGCGGATGGCTTTTTCAACCACCAGTTGCTTCTCCGCGTGAACAACGTTACCACCCTGACCATTTTATGGGACGATCGCCAAGTACAAGTATGCCCTTACGCGGTACTAACGGCTAGATGCAACATACAGACCGTTGTGGTGGCCTAGTGCCTCGTTGTTGAAACAGCCATGGGATTATCAGTGCGACCGAAGAGCTTATTTTATCGTAAACCAACACCCTGTGTACTGCACACGAACATCGCTTGCCTCAAGACGAACTATTTTGGATGGAGAGCAAAGAAAAATGCAAATCGCTGAATATTCTCTAAACATTTGATGTCCAATAAATGTACTTTGCCAAATGTACAATCTTGCCGTTTGCTTTTAAACCACAGTTTCATATTCCAAATTGTGGCGCTGTATTGTGAGATGATCTAAGACCCTGTGTACAGCAAAGGAACATCGCGTGCCTCAAAACGAACTTTTTGGAACGTGAGCAAATAAAAATGAAAATCGCTGAATATTCTCTAAACATTTAATGTCAAGTAAATGTAATTTACCAAATTTACAATCTTGCGGTTTGATTTAAAAGTACAGTTTCATATTCCCAATTGTGGCGCGCTGTGATGTGAGCTGATCTGTGTTGGTTTCCGGGTTCTGTGTGGAGTCGCGTAGAAGACGCCTGGGCGCGTTTGCCTGCGCAGCACAGTCACGTCACGGATAGAGGCAGGGAATATGAATGTTTTGATAAAGTCTGTTTCAGGGGCGGGGGATTTGATTTAGTGCCGCAAAAGCAGGTGAGCCAGGGCGATGGGGGGAAATGATAGGATTATCAGAAAATGGCGGCTGATTTCGAGTGCGTTAATGGACGAAAAGTCGGGTAAGGTCCATAGTAAAGTTTTCTACGATCTACCGATTTATGCTTAAAAACACATGGCCGAACCGTAGGGACAATAAAAAAAAAGTCCCGGAACTATCCTTTAAGGTAGAAAAGACAACAAGCACTGCAATGCCACATCTCAGCAGATTACTATGCTGGAAGATGGGCACTGTACGATTCTTAAACTGTATTAGTAAACAGGCTTTGTGGCTTTAAATAAACATCGGCCTGAAAATTAAGTGTGGCATTAAGTAGTAGTTAAACAATAAGGTTGCATTATGCTTCTTAAGTTTAGTTTAGTTTATTATTTGATTATGTGCTCCAAACCCAGGGGTAGCCGGGCGCAGCAGTCACAAGAATACTTAGGCTTAGGTTACATACATAGGAAATAAACAAAAAATGCAGTAGATGTATTATTGATGAATTTGCATGAATACAGGTATACAGAATGCACAAGTGAATATGAGTTGCAAAGTGCGCGTCCCTTACATGAGATAGTCTATTGAGATGTTTCAGAGGTGTCAGGTAGTTAAGTGTGCTAGTCGATCCAGGGCTAGGGCAGAGGCATCAATTGTAGGTCATCATTAGTCCATAGCCAGCTTTAGTTATGTACGGTTATGTACATGTAAGTACATGTAAGGTTATGCAAAATTGATTATGCAATGTAGTTAATAATTAGGTGTCCCAAATTGGGCCGCCCTGAGCTGTCATGATATTGAGACCAGGCCATCATTATAATGAAGTCAAGGGTCATAATTGTGAGCACTGCATCATATAATCGGGCCCTCGCATATGGTCGTGCAAAGGTGCAGAAGGAAGAGACTGACTCAGAAGTGGCATGTTGGTTGGAATTAACATTTATTGTATGAGAAAATAACGATAAAACCTACCTCTCCCTCACTCTAAGTTGGGTTTTCCAAAGTCAAATAAAATACTAAGGATTCCATCAGGATGCCTGTGTAAATCAAGAGTCCACCATTGTGTGTCACAACCCTGCTTCTATTCCTTACACTTGTAACTAAACTAAAGAGGTAGTGGACCTTCTTGGTCCAGAAGAATGATTATAAACAGTTTATATGGTAAATTGATGCTTCCACTTTTCTTCTTTTAGGTTGATCAACCTTCGATTTTAGATATCCCAGGACTTCTGTAACTACGAAAGGTCCATCGCTCTGGCTTTTTTCTTCTTATGATGAGCAAGAAGATAATGAACTTGTTCTCTACTTGGAATATTTGTAATATGAATCCAGCTTTTTTGTCATAAGGCATATTCTGTTTGTTCCAGGCTTATCTGAGGTTTCATTCCACCCGTTCTTAAACTGGGGTCATCCTGTGTGAAGTATTTTTTCACTAGCACAGTACAAGGATCCTGTGTTCCACTGGTTCAAAAGATAAGAAGCCTAAACAAGACTGGGGAATATAGCCCACGGTAACAGTTAATCCCAATTTATATTATATTTAGTCACATGTTTCTTCAGAAGATGGTTAAGAGTCTGGGTAAAGGCTCAACGTATTATTCGTTTTGGGAATCATAGATCACACAGGAAAATATTAAACAACTAGAGAACGTCATTAGAGAGGAAATTAACCACAAACTATGCACGGTCACCTTGGGCTGGTATTATAGAGCACAAAGAATCCCGCAGGATATTGCTGAAACTCACGTTGTGTAAAGAAAACAAAGATTTTGTATGCAAGTGGAAACACACCCTGATTAAGTGCTCTCTTGATCTGATATTACTAAAGATCAAATAACTATCTATCAAAATTATCCGTAGAAGTAACAAGCCTAACCAGTGCAGAAACATTCTCTGATTTGCTTACAGACATGAATAGTAGCTTAGACTCTTATAAATCAGAATTAAAAGCCAAGAAAATAAGAAAAAGAAAAATATCAAAATAAGAACATTCAAAAGGGATACTTACATTTACTTGAACAATGAAGTTACAAAAGGGCAGAGACATATCAAAAGTTTCCACCCGGAACAACAAACAAATCCTCTGATAACAGCAGTTCAGACTCAGAGACTAGCACAACCACACAAATCACAGCAGTCGATGAACAAGGTAAACACACTTTAAGAAATGACGAGCAATCATCAGCAGCTCCAACTAATGCTGGACCTTTTTTAGAAACATGCCCAAGAGAACGAGGAGGGGGAAGAGGAAGAAGTCAATGCATGCTGATCAGGCTCCAACCGAGATGCACCTAGTAGTAAATCCCTCCAGTAGAACATTGACCGTCCATGAGATGCAGACTTTACAGAGAGAGTTAAAGTTTGTACCAACATTTATTACCAACCTGTTCAACACCAAAATGGATCTTTTCAAACTAGTCAGAAATTTGAAACTCTAAGTATTCTTTGCTGAACTTCCTCCACAGGAGGAACACATTATAACTAATGATGAATACACAGAATTTAAAGTCAGAAGCATATCTGTTCCACCTATAACAGTCCCTTCCATTGACATTTTTCACAAAATGGTACTTGCGGATTTGAAAAAAAACATAATGTTGGTAAGGCTAAATACATTAACCTCAAAAAGGTGAGTGTCACACATTCAAACCCTGTACTCTGATAATACTATAACCATTCTTCAGGAGGATAAGGGTGGAGCATTAGTGATTTTGAACACTACCGATTAGGAAACAGAATGCAAAAGACAACTCAGTGCTCTGATTGTTTATGCAGTATTAGATCGCAACCCTACCACAGACGATAGCAAAGATCTTGATGACATTTTGAAGATGAATCGTGAAATGTAATGGATTCCAGACAAGACTAAAACATACCTATTCACACAGCACCCCTGAGTTCCTCATTTTTACCTTCTTCCTAAAATACAGAAGAACTTGACAAATCCACCAGGTCGTCGGATCGTTGCTACCACAGTTGGCATTTTACAACCGCTCGGACCATACATTGACCACTTTTTTCAGCCGTTCATCAAGAAAACACCCACATATGTCAAAGACAACACACACATATTTGAGCACATCAGTTTCACTGATGAAGATATTTTGTTCACAGTTGATGTCAGTAGTCTTTACACCAGCATCCCACATGATCTCGTACAGGAGGCAGTCGAGTTGCAACTGCTACAAGAAGAGCAGCCAAAGAAAGTATTATGATCTTAATCATCTTCAATCAACTGGTCCTAGTACATTTAGGTAATGCATACGTACATATGGAGGTGCAGGGACAGGGGTGGAAGGGTCGAACAAAATGAGTCCGGTCCATCAGGGTCCTGGGTTAAGTGCATAGAGGTTTCCCCGCTCAAGGACCATACTCTAAAAGTGCAGTAATGCTGAACAAAGTGCAGCAGACTGCAGGCAAGTGCAATAGACTGGCGGGGGAGCCTGAGACCTGATAGGCTCTGGAGGTGAACCAGGCAACCAGTCAGATAAAACTGAACAGAGTTAAGGGGGCGAAAGGAGGGGGACAGAAAGGAAAGGTGGTTAACAAGGGAGAGGGATAGACAAGGAGGAAGAGAAAGTAAGGTCTTGAGGAGTTTCCGGAATTTAAGGTCTTCCGGATTAAGATGGAGAGAGGCAGGGAGGCTGTTCCAGAGGGAGGCATCTGCAGAGGATAAAGATCTTCCCCCAAGTCTCTGTTTGTGAAAGTGCCTCACCTGCAGAGAGTTGGAGGATGACGAGCGGAGGACTCTAGAGGGAGAGTATTTAGGAAGAGAGCATTGTAGATAGGGTGGGCCCCAGACCCAGAAAGCCTTTATGGTTATGCTGAGGATTTTGAACTTGATCCTGCCAGTGGAGGGATGTCAGCGCCAGAGAGATGCATTCCCAGGGCTTGAGGCCAAGGGTAAGTATCACGGTTCTGTTCTGGATGAGTTGTAGTGGGTGGAGAGTTGAAGTAGTAATATTGAGATAGAGGCTGTTGAAATAGACCAGCTTACAGAGAACCAGAGCTCTAAAGGGGATGAGCCTCTGGGGGAAGGCGAGAAAAGGTAGAATACCTTTGAGGAGGTACAGTTGGTAGTTTGACTTTTTGTAGATGTCTGAGATGTATGAAGAGAAGGAGAGAGTGGGGTCGAAGATGACCCCAAGATGTTTTGCCTCATTGGAAGGTGAGGTCGCTGGGCCAAGGGAGGCAGGCCAGTGAGAAAGGGGGAAAGTGGGAGCAAGGGTTCAATTATTATGATCTCTGTCTTACTGGCATTCAGGCAGAGATCATTAGACGCACACCTAGCCTGAATTGCGGATAGACAATCTAGGATCAGCGAGGAGGAGGAGGAGGAGGAGGAGGCAGAGGGTAGCCTGAAAGGAGGAGGCTTGTCCCGGGAGGATAGCTCAGCGGCATTGTGCTTGCCTTGGAAGCAAGACGACAAGGAGCAACACACATTCGATTCCCTGGTACGTGCTTAGAAACCTCTGGGTATTAAGCACGTTATAAATAACCTATCATATCATATCCTATCAAAGAGAGCTGTGTGTCATCCACATAACACTGAAAGTTAGAGGTAAAGGTAAAGATCTTGTGGGCCAAGGGGGGGGCATGTAGATGTTGAAGATCCCAGGGGAAATGTTAGATCCCTGTGGGACACCACAAGTAGAGAGAGAGTGGTAGAGGAGAGAAAGTGCCCAAGTTCCACCTGGGAGGGCCGGTCAGAGAGAAAGGAGGCCAGCCACGCCAGGGCCTGATCTGTGATGCCCAGGGTATCATAGAGATGGGTGATCAAGATGTTGTGGTTTACCATATTGAAAATAGATGAAAGATCAAGAAGAATGAGGACAGCGTCAGAGATAGTCTCAAGATTTGAGAACAGGTCTTCACGGGTGTTCATAAGAGCAGTTTCCATGCATTCATGGAGACAACCAACAGATTCCGTATGGAGGGTATGTTGGGTGATAGGCACTTCTCTAGGAGTTTTCCCAGGAAAAGTGTGATGACGATCGGGTGGTAGTTTGCCAGAATGGAATGGTTAGCGATGAGAGAGGAGGAGGAGGTTAGTTACAGCACTTGAGAGTTTCCACAAATACTCAGACAACATTACTACAGCACACCAAAGAGAAAGAATCTCCTCCCTTAATATTTGTATCCAAGTCTTCAGCACAGAGTCAGGGCATTAAGTGATGCATTGCTAAACATTGGAATATTCTTACAAATGATGACCGCACAAAGAACCTTTTCACCAGTCTTGTGGTGTTTGCATACAAAAAGGAGTGAATACCTGAGAACTTGCTAGTCAACACTAAAGGTGACTCTGCTAAACCAAGAATAGATAGGAGGCAAGGAACTTACCCATGTTTAAGCTGTGTGAATTGCAACAGGATAATCAAAGGATAATTTGTGTTTCACCCAAGGACAGGAGAGGAAATTGTGCTGATGAATTTTCCAACTTGTGTGACGGAGAATGTGATATACTACATTAGATGCCCATCCAGCATCTGTTATGTTGGCGAAACTGTACAAAAATGAACAATCTGCATGTACGAACATAATCATGCATAAAACCTGACTTCAGCCATTGCTAAACATTTTCATAAACAAGGACTCAGTACAGCACAGATGAAGTTCCAAGTCCTGGAAGTTATGAACATTAAAGAGGTTCAAGGTGATATTTAGAAAAGGACCCAAAGAGAGGCGTTTTGGATCGACAGACTTCATTCACTGACACATAACAGGATGAATGAAGAGTGGGACTTACATTGCTTTCTATGAATACTGTTAACTTCTCTGTTTTAACTAATCATCACCTTTCTTTAGCACAATGTTTGTTTAACATGATTCTCTCTAATCTCTAAATTTAAAGCTCAGATTATGAAAACAGTTAGTGTAAGTATACCTATGGGAGTTTCCTTTATTTGTTGTGTTTCGGTGAATTTTAAAACACACTGGGCCTCATTACGACCTTGGCACTAAGGGATTAACAGCACCGTAAAAGGCTGCGGCCCGTTAACCCCTTAGCGCCCAATTACGAGGTCCCTTTGCGGTTCCCGACCTTAACGGCTGGTCTAGACCAGCCGTTAAAGTAGGGACCCGCAAAGGGACCTTGAAGGTAATTACGGTACCACAACTTGCGGTACTGTAATTACCGCCTTCCCCATTCCCAATGAGCCGTATGGGGCAAAAATGGGAATGGGGAAGGACCAATGGTGCATGGGGAATTACCGCCCTGCCAACATTGGAATGGGGTGGTAAATCCCCATTGCACCTTGACGGACTCGTTACAATACCGGCAGCAACCATGGTGCTAATAGCGCCATTGGTTACCGCTGGTGTTGTAATGAGGCCCACTGTCGTTGTTTTCTATTACCTAACATAGTGTCTGGTTCTGTTATGGGGATTTATGCACTGGAAAATATATTGTTTGAAAGGTGAACTCACACCTCTTTCTCCCATTTCACAGTGGGATTGCTACGGTTTTGTCCTTAATTTGAATCGGTACATATGGAGAATGTGTTGTAAATCTTTTACAAATTGTCTACAAGCATGGCTGTCGGATAACCAACGTGTTTGTGATTGTGCAGATCATGATAGGGCCGCTTAGAGTGTTATTAGTGTCCCGTGTTGCTCTCTGGTAACATTACACACCCAGAACAACAAGTATCATGGAGCACTTACAAGCACCTTTGAATGGTAAACAGGTTGCACGCCACCGACTAGCCTGTATTATGGTACTTCCGTTGGGACTATCTAGTTCATTAATATCCTTTATCATCGATGTGAGCCTAACACTCAGCACAATGTCTACATTAGGGCATGATTTTCATTCAGTTCACTGTACATTTTGGATCTTCTCAGGCCACCAGAAGACCGGATATATTGGTATCTGTCTCCAATGAGACTGCGCTGCTACATGCGCTATGGAACATTTTGAAATATCTCTAAAACTTAATCAGCTTTCTTTTAAGGTATCCCCTCTAGGTAGTACCACATTCTCTGTTCCTTTCTTTTGGTTATACCCCCCTCTATCTCTTTCTCTGTCTCAGTCTGCTCTCCCCGCCATCCCCCGCCTTGCCCTCTTCTCCTTCGCCCTCTCTTGTACCTTCTCTCAGCCAGTCAGATATCTCAGTGATTTAAGACCCTACTGTCAGATCTGTGTTTGTCCTGCATATAATTCAAAAGCACACGTATCTGAGGCAACGTGTCATCCTTCTGGGATGGATACATTGAGTATCATTTATTTTGTTATAATAGCAAAAGTTATTTAGTGGCATCAAACTGCAGAAATTGTAACAGCAAGTGTACTGGTGAAAACAAATCAGTGTTCAATTTTAGTTCGTACCTCATGGTTTTGTAGTGTGCACTCTTCTTCATTTTCTTTCAGTATTTGTATTCCCCATGTATATGTTTTTTTCTTTAGATGTTATTTGTTCTGTACTTATTTCAATATTGTCTTTCCATTTCAATCCTGGCCTTGCACTCTCCCTTTCTTTATCTTTAGCTTTTTGTTTGTTTTCCTTTTCTTTCTGTTTGACTGTTCCGATCACTATGGCTCTTTTTTCATTTCTCTCAATTATCTTTTGTACTCTAAACACTTTCTTTCTCTTCTGAGTCTCCTCGTTTTGTCTTCCCTTGAGATTCACCTCTTCTTTTCCTTTTTCTCTTATGTTCATTAGTTCTCTTTGATTGCTCTCTCCCTCCCTCTCCCTGTTTCTATTCCTTTCTCATTCTCTAAATCTGCCCTTCATTTGTCTCCTTCTTAGATGGTCTCATTAACTGTTGTCTCCCTGTCCTGTTTAGGTTTTTTTGTGACCTGCACCTTGCAGCCTGGCAGTCAAATATTTAAGAAGAGGTAAGTACTACCTTCTGTCAACCACCTGGTGTGCATTGCTGAGCAGAAGATGAGCCCAGGCAGGCCATGTGGTTACCTTTCATAAAAAAATAAATGCAAACGTGAAAATACTATACAAGATTCTTTAATAAGATCCCAGAAATATGGTACAGGAAAGTGGAGGAAAAAAACTGAAACAGTAACGATGTAGTACACTTCAATACACGTATACGATGTAGTACACTTCAATACAAGTTACGACCACATGTAAAACCAAATATTTCAAATGAGAAAGACCTATCTTGTCAAAATTAAGGAGGAACCAAGAACAAACACATGGGAAGTGCATGGCTTGTATTCAGATGTCCACGTCTCTTTTTATCCTTGTCTTCACTTTTTGAGCAGGGGAAGAGGGGAAGATGTTCGCTGTTGATCAGGGATTTCGCTGACAAGAGTAGGGCTCCGTGGGAGAAAGCATTTTCACTACAATCCTATGAGACAACTCGCTGCTTTACGATCTCAGGGGGTTTATAGCAGGCCCCTTAATTTCATTCTTCATTCATTTTTCTCGGTGCAAACCGCACACCATACTTTAGTGCATTGGCTTTCGCGCACGATTTAGGGGCCGATTCATGGAACAAACGTGCACCGAAAATCCCAGCGCAAGGAAGGCGCTGCGCTTGTTTCCCATTGGTTGTGCGCCAAATCCGTGTATGGCGCACACGGGCACACACGTCATCAAACGGCGTGTGCTAGGCGCACAGCAAAAGCGCACATAGCGCGGCGCACACAACAAAAGTGGGCGGAACAGTGGGGGGAACACGCGGAATGGGGAATAACGCGTGAAAAAGAAGGCGTAACTGGGGAAGTACTGCAGGGAACTACACGGAACGCCAACACGCACGCAAACAACCTGTATTCATGGATTCGAATAGGGGAAACCCACGCACGGCAAAAGATGCGCACAGGCATCAACGCGTCCGGCACACGAAGGCAGGCGGAAGCATCCCCGCGCACAGTATAAAAGTGCGCGCAAACAACAAACACGTATATACAGCTACGATGAATGCCCCGTTTGTCGCAGCACTGATCGTGGGACACTGCAGGAGGAGGAGAATAGCCAGGGCATGCATTTTTTCATCACGGACAAGCCTTTTTGGGATGCCTGACGACCAGGTCTATGGCAGGTATAGGTTTCCACCCCGTATCATCCTAGACCTGGTCAGGGAGTGGGAAGATGACCTTACATCCCCCACCCTCTGCTCCCAAGCATTGAGCCCCTTGGAGAAGGTGCTCAATGTCCTGCATTTTTTGGCCACTGGGTCTTTTCAGCGGACTACTGCCATAGTGAGGGGGGGGTCTCACCGGCCACGCAGTCATGCTGCCTACACCAGGTCTTGGCAATCATGACAGCGCGCCCCTCAGTCCGCAGGCACATATACATGCCCAGAACACCCGCAGAAAGGCAGGCCGTTGTCCAGGACTTTTACAGGGTGGCACACTTCCCCAAAGTGCTCGGTGCCATAGATTGCACCCATGTGGCCCTATGTCCACCTAGGGCCACTGAGCACATCTACCGAAACCGCAAGCACTGGCATTCCATCAACGTACAGGTGGTATGTGATGCAAAGGGAATCATCACCTCTGTATATGCAAACTACCCTGGCTCCACCCATGACAGTTTCATATACAGAATGTCTGCCCTGAGCCGGGCACTGGAAGCTGGGCAGCATGGTGACACATGGCTCCTAGGTGAGTACAAATGCCCGTGCACTTGCATGCATGTCACACACACACACAAATACACAAACCCCAATAATCACAACCATTGTCACCTCTCCAGGGGACAGTGCCTACCCTCTGAGCAACCACATGATGACGCCAATCCGGAACCCCACCACACCACCCCAGGTAAGATACAACGCGGCCCATATTGCAACCAGGGCTATAGTGGAGAGCACATTCGGAGTGCTCAAGTCACGCTTCCGCTCCCTTGACCGCTCTGGCGGGCAGCTACTCTATGCACCCCCAGAAGTGTGCAGGATCATTGTGGCAGCATGTGTCCTGCACAATGTTGCAACATGGAAGGGCGTACCGGTGGACATTGTGGTGCCCCCACATCCCCAACCACAGGCACAGGCGCTGCCCATGGGAGGGGATAGGGCACGTGGCGAGGAAGCCCGGGCCCAGCTTGTGGCCACATTTTTCACCTAAACTCCCAACCCTGCAGAGTGCACACAGGCCTGGCACATACCAGGTGACAATCGATGATGACAAAGAGACAGTCAACTGTCACAATCTTACCACCCTGAGATTGTTGCCATGGAATTGCCACATTGAGTGCATCCCTAGCTACTTAAACACAAGCAATCCTGTGTAACCAAAAAGCACACATGCAAGGTGTGAATCATACAGACCTGCAAAACAGGCCATGACTATCACTGGTATGTCACTCAAACCCTCCCAAACCACAACATGACATGGCAAGCAATAGCCATACACCAACACAGTACCAATAAGGTACACATTGCCATGTGAAAAATGTAAATTGGCATCAGACAATGATGCCTGACATGGAATCAGATGAAATGACTGACCAACAACCTCCCACCCAAAATAAGTCATACCCAAATGCATTGCAAAAGTTGTAGTTGTAACATAACAATGAATGCCTGTCTGCATGCACAATGTGCATTGCAAAATCAACACTGCAGCTTCTGTGTGCCGTGTCCACCTCCTGCAACACACTGCTCAGCGCACAGCACAGCACAGTGAACAGCCATTGTGTGTGATGCACACCCTGAGCATCACATCTAAGCGACAAACTACATCAAAAAGCAAATTAGGCATGTACAGGATCCACAATTGGTCATAGAAAATGTGCTGCAGGGACACAGTGGGCACCAGAAGGCAAACAGAGTGTACACGTGGACATGTAAGGGTGGTTGTACATGTAGTGGATTATAGTGCGAGTGTGTGGGTCAGTAGGGACATGCACACAACATATGCATGTGCAATCAAGTGACCATCAGTGTCCTCAACACATCACATGTGAACATTCACCATGTGTATACCCCAGCATGTCAAATCACAACTATCCCCTCACACCTGAAAGGTAAACACAACACATGAACAGGCATTGGTCAGCAGAATACATCATGTACATAGGATACCACAATTACAATGTCAGGGTGCCCATCACACTGCAGGGCAAGGCAACTATCAACAACAAAACACCCCCCCCCTCCTCCCTCACTAATCACCATGACCCACTGAACAACTGCACCTGGGTTATTCAGCCTTCATCCTTGAATTTCACCTGGCCACAGGATCACCCTTCCCTTTTGTCACCATCTCCCACCTTGTGTGTAAAAGGTTGCCAGCACCCTCAGAGTCCACCTTGATTTGCAAAAGCACCAAATCCAAGAGAACTCAAAGCAGGCCAACACAGAAGCCAAGCAAATAGCCTGCAGGCAGTAAAACAAACCAGAACAGCCTCCAGTAGATGACTTGAAGTAGCAGTACGCCAAAAAGGCCAAGTACTACCACAATGATGTCAACAACCAAGGTAGCACAGTAAAAAAATATCACAACAGGATGTGTACCATGTGTGGTACATAACATAGAATGATGCACAAAGAACGGATGTGTACTGTCACAGCTCCCGTGTACAGGCGCAGGAGTGGCACGAACCAACCAACCCCACCGTGGTCTGGGTGCCTGCAAGGTCAAACTCACACAGGCCTCTGAGACCCTGGTGGGGAAGGAGGATCAGGGATATGCAGTCGGGACAGGCATTGGCATACTGGATAACCGCAACGAGCGGCAGGAGAGGGGTGTAGGATTGACACGGGAAAGTAGGGAATGCACAAAAATGTAGTACTCACATTAACACATACACAATTTGACCAAACTTGTTCATCATGCACATAGCAGCAAATTACTCAAATGGAAGTAAAAGAGAAACTTATCTCTGGGGTGAGTGCTGGCCTCCTGCCTGCACACTCTCAGACCCGGTAACAGGAGCAGTTCAATGCTGCAAAGAGAGCCACAGTTAATAATCTGTGCGTGCCCAAAACACACAAACACACCACCAAATATGCCCCAAAGTAACAAACTACTCCACAAACAGACAATCTTGTGTGGATGCTTCGTACCCATACGTAACATTACCCCTGTGATGGTTCATACACAGTCAATGCAGTAAGTCTGGCACCGGTGGGTGCGTGGCAAATGGTACACCAATGTGTCATGATTCACACAACATGCAATGTTCCCTGGGTAAGCAGACAGACGCATATAGCAAGGTATGACTTCAGAACAAGTCGTGTACCACCATGACAAAAATAAAGTAGGCAGTGCATGTTTCAAATTCTACTTGGAAATGAAATGCACTGCACCCGAGTCTGTCCCTTGCTCTCTGTCCCTGTGAGCTGCTTCTTTCCATGTCTCTGAACACTACATGGCTAAAACAAGTGCCTCAATGGACCATGGTGGACCTGAGGGTATGTGCCACTGCCCCTGCAGGTGCCCCAGACAACTTTCCCATCAACTAGCCATCATTCCACTAACACATCTGAGCGGTATTGTGCACTTCAACACCAATATCTGTCCAAGCTCACCGTCAGTGCTGCTATTAAGCATGCATGTGCAACTGGCCTGGTGGAAGGTTTGCAGTGTTGTGACCCCCCTGTGCTGATCACCTTGCCTGGAGTCCCATGAAACACATCAGCCGTTTTCAGATGTATGATCGCAATCCCTGTGCCTCTGCTTGCGCACACATGCGCATGACGGCACCACCAAACGCGTCCAGATTCCAGACGTCCAATGGCCATGTCTACTGGCAAAGGTGGTCTGGAGGCTCATCCCCCTGCAGAAAGGCCATGAAACACATGATTAATGCTTTAGATTCATCTGCGTGTGTCTCTTCAGGCATTTCATGACTGGACCATGTCAGAGACGTACATCAGAAATCACACCATCAGTCTGTCTTTCACAGCCAAAGTGTGGAACACACTATCTATGGCATGAATTGCAACAAGCACATGTACAGTAAAGATAAGAAACATACTACACAATGCATAGCAATGAATGTACACATGAATCATGAAATACCCCATCTAGCAAAAGAAGTACAGTGGTCAATTACACCCCAATCATCCCACTAGGGGTGTTAACACAAGTTCCACAGCAGCAGACATACCACATATATGACAGCCCAAAGCCCTTGTGTAATAGGCTATTACACAGAACCATCCTTGCCAGCCCATGGATAAGGGAAGCAGGAGTTGCATATGTGAATCAAGGACCCCAAACAGCACACACCTATACAAGACAAGCTTGAAGGGCCTAGCTGGAACAGACAGTGGATGCTTTCAAAAGCCACAAAGCACCACACCGTCACATGAAAGCACAATAGACAAGCAATTTTAAACTATATTAACTAATTACACTAACTATGAAAAACGTACATTACCTATTTAAACTAACTATCAAACAGAAACTTAACTAACTAAACTAAAAGAAAAAGAAAAAATGGCCACATACGACCTAGGGGGGGGGGAGGCACCCAGGAGGGGGGAGGTACAGGGTGCTGCTCAACACCCACATGCGATGATGCTGAGGAAAAATAAAACCTCCATGGGCTCAACGCCTGCACAGCCCGACCTATGTGGGAGATAGATTGTCGTCCGAGTCTGGCTCTTCCTGGAAAGGAGGACGTGGCACAGGAGCATGACCACGCCTAGCTGCAGCTTGTCCCTCGTCGGCAGCAAGTCTGCCGGACGGGTGAGCCTGATTCTGTGTGGCGATGACACATAGGTCTGCATGCAGAACCTCCCGTGATACACGTGCTTCCTCTTGCAAGGTAGCACGTGTAACAAAGAGTTCCTCCTTCAAGGCCTGGCTGGACAACCGCTGCCCCTCCCGGCAAGCATGTAGCTCAGCCGAGATGGTACGCTCAAGCTGTGCAAACCGCTCCTCTGCCCGCTCCCTCTGGGACATCAGAAGGACACCCAGAGTGGATCTGAGGGAAGCATACTCCTCTCTCAGGGCATTCATGTGTGCCTCTGCGTGAGCAGCAATTGCTTGACGCAGAGACAACATTTCAGCCTGGCGTGCCCTGTCTGAGGCCGCCATGCCCAGCCTGAGCGAGCGGGCCGTGGACCGTGCCGCCTGCTGCTGGAGAAGCACCTGCCTAGCAGGTGGGAGCATGGATCGGGCAACACGCTCCATGCTCTCAGCGACATTCTCCATTGCTGCCCCCTCCCATTCACAATTGGCAGTCATGTCTTGCTCCCACTCAGTATACTGCGGTTGCGCGCGGTGACCGCGTTGCTGGGCTTGACCCCTGCGGGACCCAAGGACCGGTGTCCTCATTGTGTTGGCACCGCCCACGGCTGCACAACTACATGCCCCCGTCGACGTGATGTCCCAGGCACACCAGTGACTGGTGTGGAAGGTGACCCTGCATCCCGATCCACCACGGGCGTAGGTTCCAAGACTAACCCCTCATTGCAGGTGTCGGGACAGAGGAGTGTCCACATCAGAATCACTCACCCCTGCCATATGGACCTGATGCTCATCCAACTCAACATGGTCGTCAGAGTGTTCATCAGGGCTGGACTCATAGGAAGCCAGAGACAAGATGGACTGTAGCACTTGTGGGTTTTCATGGCCTACCACCCCACCACCCCCACTTGTGCTGGGGGTTGATGTAGTGATAACAACCCTGTGCCTTGCATGACAACACCATCCTCCGGTTACATTGTGTCATCACCTGAAAAATAGAGAGAAAAAAGGTCACTACACATGTTAGAAGCACACAACACACACACACACACACCGACGCCAAACACATGAGGCAGACATGTGACACACAAAATAGAACCTGGCATGCAATCTGGGTCAACTTGAAATTGCTTCTGTGATTAGACCTGTGGAAAGGTGGCAGTTTGCCCTGAAGTGGGTCTATGCAGTGCAGCAAATATGTATGTTACTCACTATCTACATGTACAAGGACTTCAAGTTGAGTGTCAGAAAATGTGAAGGCAGTGCAAGGTCAACTTCAGGCATCACGTGCAATGTGCATTCAATGGGTAGCATGTCTACAAGCAAACCACTCCTTCCCCCAAGTGCAAAAGCAGGGATGCCTAGCATGGTATCAAAAGGCTGACCATAGACCTGTGTATTGACAGACAGTGTTGACTAGCATCAGCAGCATCATGTGAGTCAAGTGACAACACAGCAAATGATGATGGGACAATAAGCAGAACACATAATGAAACCTCTGGAGTACACCCACGTGTGAAGAAGACACTACACCAGTTGGGCAGAGTCATTGGCCATTAAACAGGCTGAGGCCTGTGACCCACACAGATTGTCAGACCCTAAACATGTGTGCAACGCAGTACTGAGCTACAGTTGACATGGGAAGGTAGATGAAATGACATGCAATGTAGGTCATCCAGGACTTGTATTACAGTGATCATCCAGTCATGGACACATAGGGGCATGCGTGGAATGCACATGGAGCATGAATGGGCGCTCATGTCCCTGCGGGGCATCTGACCTCTGCACAGTCCAAGTGAGACACCCTGCATCAAGTACTAAGGATGTACCACACAGCATATGTCTGACAGATTGGCCGCTGGATGTTAGCATGTACACAGGAGGCATGAACAGGGAAGTACCCAACGGCAATATTGTAGCAGACCAGTGCTAAGGTGGAATTGGGGTGCAGAGCAGCGGGCTGAGGGGAAAGGGAGAATGCCTACATTGAGTACCCACTTGCAGGCAGAGGACACATGCACGTCAGTCATGCTGTGACAGTCCCTGGGCTGAGAGGAAGGTCACCCCACGCTACATGCAGAAGTGCCAGTGAGCTGGAACATGGACCAGAGGGGCATACTGGTAACCAGCATGTGTGTAGGGTGCAATAGTGGTGATGCGGACAGTCCCCGTCTGCTCCACATGTCCACCATCCAGCAGAGTAGACATGCATCAGGGAAGCATTGCATTACTTGCACATCAGAACCATGTACACGTGACATGTAGTGGCAGCCATGCACAACACATCACACAAGTAAAGCACACACGTCCTCGACAAACACGCATCAACACTCACTGGACTGGGCCTCAAAGTCTGGCATCTCCCACTCCTTAGACCGCTTCAGATGGTATGAACTCTGCAACGAGTGACTCATGCAGAGTGAGGTCTTCCTCCTCTGGTGCAGGCCCACTGCCAGTCATCAGAGTCAAGTTGTAATTTGAGGCATGCTTAGCCTTAGCACTGCGTTTGAGGTCATTCCAAGGCTTTTTGCACTCTTGCGCCGTGCGTACCTCATGACCGAATGCACACACATGTTCCGCAACTTGCTTCCAGTGGGTATCACGGTGGGCAGCCGTAGTCTGACAATTAGCACCCACTAGCATGTCACGGCTTTGGTCCTGCACGTAGTCCACGATGAAGTTCAGTTCCTGTCTGCAGAAAGGCTTCTTCCTCAACGTGCAGGAGGTCGTGGCTGTGTGTGGGGTCCCAGCCTGTGCTGCAGGTGCAACCTTCCTCCTCTTGGATTATGGTGCAGACCCTGGCTGGCTAATGCCGCCCTGATCAGTATGGCCAGTGGGTTCGGTGGATTGAGCCAAGGGAGAGGCAGGTGGAGGGACGACCAAAGGCTTGACTTGTGTCAGTGGCAGATGGGTGCCCTCTAATGGACCCTGTGCAGCAACATCCGCTGTGGCAGGGTCATTGAGCGCAACTGTCCTGGTTGGCAGACTCTCTACCGGGGTGTTGTTGGGTGCATCTGCCCCTGCAATTGCCAACACCCGGCTGTTCGGGGCAGCAGATGACATAACTGCCCCAGGGACACGTGTCTTGGTCAGGGCAGCCCTGCGTGCCCCTACAGTTTCCCTCCTGGCCTGTTGGAAACCTTCCAAGGGCTCTTTAAGTGCCAACGCAGCCTGCTCTAGCAGACCCTGAGCCTGGGTGGTGGTGTCCACAGCTGCACCTGCTACCACTACCCTTGGGCCCGTGGCAGTCGATGAAATGGACTGCAGGGTCACACGGGCGCCAGTGCCAGATGCAGAAGCTGCATCTCCCGGAGCCACAGGGGGAGGTGGCATAACTGCACCGACACATGGCACAACATCGTGCTCAAGTGGCGCACCCCTGCCTCTTCCCCCTCAGCGGCCACCCTGGACACCCTGGAGTAGCCCTACTCCCTGGTCACCCCGGCCACTTCCCCGACCATGCCCGCCACAAGGAGGACGCCCAGCTGAGGTGCCCCTCACCTTTGCCAACCTTGGCACAGATGTAGTAGTGCCAGCACAGATGGAGTAGTGCCAATCAGAGGTGTACACCACAATTGACCTGGGCAATTGGGGTGAAGGGGGTGGGATACAAGATGTTAACAGCCCCCCTGCACCTGCAAGGCTGTATGTGACCCCAGTGATGTAGTGATGGGTCACGCAACGCTCAGGCACCCCAAAACTGCAGTTAAACCGTGCACGCAACCCTGCAGCCTACGTGCGTGGAATCAACCTCCCGCAGTACGAGGTGGCACCCAGTAACACGAAAAACGCATAGGCGTGGGACACGCAGACTACTATGACCTTGAAAACAGGTGTGATACACAGGGGCACCCGCAGTGGGAAAAATAGCATGCGCGACTCACCCTCTGACTAGCGCGATGCAGAAAAACACGCGTAGCCAATACCTCCGCCAAAAGAAGAGATACGTCCTTGATAGCTGTGAAGTTGTGATGGCACGCAAAACAACATGAAGCAGGAGCACACGTCGGTCTCCACGAAATGCACGTACAGTGAACTGCTGGCCCCGCTCACCTTTAACCCGTGCTGAGGGAAAAACCTGCGCGCGTCACGTCACTTATGCGCGTAGGCCCTTTCCTCGGATTACAGGTATTCACACGCGGACGTGCAGTTTTTTTCACGCGCACTAAACTGCTATGTCCATATCACGAGGGAAACGCCCTTGCGTGTAACGTCACAGAAGCGCTTACGTGCTAAGGGCCTTTGTTCCAATGATATCGCATATGTGTGCTGACGTGCTTACGCGCTAAGGGCCTTTCCTCCAATTACACACTGACGTGCAATTTTTTCACGTGCCAAATCACTCCGTATCAAGCTGGCCACGCAACAACACAGAAGACCATGCTCCTGCCAAGAAGGCTGAATAACTGCCTCCCAGAGCCCCGAACATGCTCCCACCTGCCATCCTCTGCTGCCTGCCTGCCTGCTGCCCACGTGCCCTGCTATTTGGTGCCTGCACATCATCCAGGGTTCCAGTTGCTGTGTCCACCCCTGCTGGAACAGAAGACTCCTGACTGGGATACCATTGCTCCACAGCCCAGCCCCAGGACCCAGTTGCCCACCCACACCTGCCTCGGGGGTCGTCATGTCGGGGCAAACACCATCTGAGACCACTAGCGACACGCAGCCAGAGAGGCAGAGGGCCACCAGCTTCAGTGTGAAGGAAGTTGGTGTCGTGGTGGAGCATATCCTGGGGCATTTTGATGCCCTCTTCGGAACATCACGCGCCAACAAGGAAGGACGGGAGAGGATCTGGGACAAGGTAGTGGTTGCCATCAATGCGGAGGGGTTGGCAACCTTCGACATCAAGCATGTCAAGAAGCGCTGGGAGGACTTGAGGTCCAGGACCCTCTACAAGGCCCGGCGCCTCGTGAAGGGGGACAGGTCAGCATGAGTGACATCCAGATGAGGGTCCTGGAATGCGTAGGCCCAGCGCTTCACGCCCGGATCCTGCAGAGAAAGACCTGTCTGGAGTTGACCGGTAAGTTGCCAAGCATTGGTTTGTGAGACAGGGCATGTTGCAGTGTGCTGGTAGTCTGATACTTGCCTGTATGTGTGACATAGGCCATGTATGGATGTGTGTGTGCAGGGACATCATGGTCATGCATGTGAGACCAGTAATGTGTGAACCACATGGTTGGTGCATGAGTTACAATGCAATATGGGTAGCTGTATGGCAAATGCACACATGAAAGCATGCCAGTGTCTGTTCTTGCACATGGTGGGGGTGGGAGGGATGGGTGCTGCTGTCATGTACATGTATGGTGCACATGTGTGTGTTTCTGAGAAGTGTGTGTGTGACTTAGGTACGCCATGGATTCATGACACATGTCTGTGATGATGTGTACATTCACTCATGCAGTGCAGTCACCGTTGTATGCACTGTGTCTATCCACTGTGTCTGTGGTGTGCAAGGCATGATGCATGACCCTCCGGTGATGTGTGTGCATAGATCAGTGTGAGCCATGATGCATGTGAGTTTGAAGGCAAGATTTTGGTTAATAGAGGCCCTTGTACATGGATGCTGATGTTGATTGCAGGCGCCTTGCCTGTTCATGCATGTGTGTTGCGTGCATTCACCCATGTGTTGTGGATGGACAGGATGGAAGTGACGTTAGACACTGCAACTCGTGTTATTGCTTCCTCTATCTAGGGGAATGTTGTACTGTACCCTGATGCTTGTGTTCTATGTCTCCCTCTACGCAGCGTCAAGTGAAGAAGAGGGCGGAGACGGCGCTGTGGAGCCAAGCGGCGGGGATGCCTCCACTGGGCGGCGACGCAAGGCCCAGCCACCCTCCCAGGACTTGCCATCATCCAGGAGCAAGGGGGCTGGTGCCGCGTCTGCCACTACGGCTGTGGCGGAAGGGCCGGGTGAGCCCCCACAGGGGCTTGCAATGGCGGAAGACGGTATGGAGACATCCAGGTTGGTGGTCTCCACAGAGGAGGAGGAGTCTGCTACTGACCCGCACATGGGCCTGGTGGGGGTAGTACCACTGGTGCAAGTGGTGCAGTCCAGGGCCAGGGTCAGGAGGCATCACAGGTCACCGCAGAGGGGCCTGTGCATGTCCCTGTCCTTGACCCTGTAACTGCACCACCGTGCACCAGCAGGGATGCCCCGTCCCAGGCCCGTCCGCAGGTATGGGAGAGTGCCATGTCATCTGCCTCTCCACTACCTGCGGACAAGGGGTCCCATGACCGTATGGGCTCCGTCCTGATTGGTGTCGCGCTCCTGGGCGGAGAACGCATCGGGAACATCAGCGTCGCGACGTGGCACTGTTGGGAGGGGCCCTCGTTGGTGGGTACCTACATGTGTCGCGCACTCTGGTGGACCTCTCCTCCTCTGTGGAGACTATGCGCCAGTTGTTTTCCCTGCCATCTTCCAGCCCAGATTCCACCAGGGCCCCCTGTGGACCTGGCCCGACCAACACAGCCAGCTTGGTGGAGCTCACATCCCGGTCACAGTCGGGAGTTGGCGGTCCAGCAGGGGTGGACACCACAACCGGAGACCAGCTGATGGAGGATGTGCAGGCACCATCCGACAGGGAAGATGAACAGCAGCAGCAGCAGGAGCAGGCTGTAGGTGGGAGCTCGGGGCCATCAACATCGGAGGGGCAGGCATCGGCCAGAGGGCAGGAGGACCCAGGAATGGTCAGGGCGGAGTTCTCCATGCATCGGCCGTTGAGGCGGGCAGACTGCCTCGAGGCAACTTGCAGGGAGTTGGAACAGGCCATGAGTGCCTCCCTGTGAGACCTCGGGGCCAGGGCAGAGGTGGGGAACATGAGTTGGACATGGGTGGGGGCCTGCTGGCAGGTGCCCCACAGTGCTGGGGGGTGGGGGTGGTGGGAGACATGTGTGGGGGCCTGCTGGCAGGTGCCCCTGACTGCTGGGGGGTGGGGGTGCTGGGGGACATGTGTGTGGGGCCTGCTGGCAGGTGCCCCTGACTGCTGGGGGGTGGGGATGGGGGTGCTGGGGGACATGATTGGGGGCCTGCTGGCAGGTGCCCCTGAATGCTGGGGGGTGGGGGTGCTGGGGGACATGTGTGGGGGCCTACTGGCAGGTGCCCCTGAATGCTGGGGGGTGGGGGTGCTAGGGAACATGTGTGGGGGCCTGCTGGCAGGTGCCCCTGACTGCTGGGGGGTAGGGGTGCTGGGGGACATGTGTGGGGGCCTGCTGGAAGGTGCCCCTGAATGCTGGAGGGTGGGGGTGCTGGGGGACATGAGTTGGTGATCACTAGTGCAAGTTGACATGTGGCATGGCTGAGGGGCATGCCCATGGTGGAAGGACTGCCTGCGGCACATGACCAGGGGTGCAGGGTAGTCCCCTGTGGTGTGGGCTGCCTGCAGGGGCCGTGGAGGGGGTAGAGGGGACACCTGGGAGGACCTACAGTGCTAATTCACGTGTGGGACTCCACGCGCACCCCACTGGATTCACGTACCCCGCTCTGACAGTGAAATTGCATGTGAAAGTTCCTGCACACCCCCGGAATACACGTACCCCACTGCACAGGGCCGATTGCATGTGAAACTTCCCGCGAACCCCCGAAATACATGTACCCCACTCGCACAGGGCCTATGGCGTGTGAAACTTCCCGTGAACGCCAATAATACATGTACCCCACTCGCACAGGGCCTATCACGGGTGAAAGTTCCCGCACCCCCCCGAAATACACAGACCCCACTCACACAGGGCCTATTGCATGTGAAACTTCCCGCACACCCCCGAAATACACGTACCCCACTCACACAGGGCCTATCACGTGTGAAACTTCCTGCGAACCCCCGAAATAAACATACCTTGCTCCAATCGCGTGTGATACTTCCCGCGTACCCCCAAAATACACGTACCCAACTCGCACAGGGCCAATCGCGTGTGAAAGTTCCCACGAACCCCAGTAATATATGTACCCCACTCGCACAGGGCCTATCACGTGTGATACTTCCTGCGCACCCCCGAAATACACATACCCCACTCGCATAGGGCCTATCACGTGTGAAACTTCCCGCGCACACCCGAAATACATCTACCCCACTTGCACAGGGCCTATCGCGTGTGAAACTTCCTGAAACTTCCCACGTAGCCCCAAAATACATGGTGCAATAGTTTTCTAATATGTCCCAGTGTTTTTAAAAATAGGGCAAACTTTGCCCTAGTGCTAATACCATGCAATTTTGCACTTGCACCAGTGCAAAGTTTCTGTAATCTGGCCCTTGATTCATGGATTATTTGCATCGGAAAAAAAAGGGATTTGTGCGCCATTCTGCCCGCAAATCCCTGTTTAACAAATGCGGATTTGCGGGCAGAATGGCACACAAATCCCGTTTTTTTCTGCGCAAATAATCCATGAAGTAGGGCCTTTGTGTCATCTAATTTCCATTTTACAGTGAGCCTCTAGGCCAGTATTACAGAAACTCAGACTACAGAGTGCATATTTTGGGCACGTGCAATGCATCATATTTGAACAGTTGGCAATTGAATAACAAGTGAACTTCAAAGTTTCTGTAATAAATGCGAGTCAAAAAATTGAGCCAACATTATTGAAACAAAACAGAAAACAATAAAACTACTTTCCTACGTCAATGCACTAGGCACATGCCTATAAAACAGCTGGAAAAACACACTTTAGCCATTACCAACGGGATCATTAAAGGTTCACCAGCTGTGCTAGAGTACAGCTGCAACATGTGGCACCAACAACACAGCGTAACTTCGCATGGAAATGATTTTTTTTCTCCACATGCCATTAAAGAAATGTCATTTATGACATGTGCATCCTATGCCAACTGTGGTGTATTGGTACGACAACGAGGACAGCTTCGATCAGATTGATGGGACACAGTGGTGGACTGGCCTGTTTTCCCGGTAGGCCTCTGCATCCTGGGTCTCTGTTTTGTGTTAACCTATTTTATTTCCACATTTTCCTGTAGGAAAAGGCTTGGCCTTGATGAAAACGTGTAGTATGGGGTCATTTTGAACATTATTTCCAGGGCCTCTTTCGGTCCTCAGTCCGCCCCTGATAGAACATGGCATTATTCAAGCCCCTTTGGCGTGGCATTATCTGGAACGACAACATACTGAGGAAGTTATGGCATAGAACGTTATTGATTCTCTTCCGTCAGATCCCTTTTCAATCCGAAATATACTCGTTAATCTTGAACAAAATTGGATCCAAAGATTAAGGTCGCATGAATGTGAGCTTAATTACCAAATACAGTGATTTGCCATGTAAACATTTTGGGACATGGACTTCCTATTTCACTACACATTTTGATCTGAGTATTTTAAATGCATGTTCACCCTTGCATTTGAATTGCTCTATAATCACCCATTGTTTACCTAGCTGTAACCTATTTGACATGGGTACTTCCTCTAAAGGTGACCGCTCTTTTGATCCCCATACCTCATGTTACTGTCTTGGTAGTGTTGCTATTGCATCCCAGCCCTTCCTTCAGAGTGTGTAACTCCATTCGCCCAAGAGCCACGGACGTCTTTGCTGCTCATATAGCTGTTTGAGACACCAATACAGTTTCCCATTAGTAGGCAGCCTCAATCATTACGGAAGCATGGAGCTACACGGTTGCATACTGGACCCCGTTTCAGTCACGGCATCAACTTCTCATGTAAGATGATCCTATATTCCCCTGGACCCATTTTACCAGTGTTAGCCTTCTTCTACAATGACGCACACCAATGGTTCCCTTTTTTTTTTCTTTGTCGATTGCAGTAATCGATGCTCTTGTGCGACATGGTGGTATGTCTTGATGACTATGATACATGACAACTACTCCACCCACTAAAAGTCGGAGTAAGTAGGTCTTACATCAATTAGCATACTGCACAGGGTAGTGGAATTCGTTCCTCAGCCTGCTTTTCACTTTAACACAAAACACAATGGGCCCGATTCATGTAACAAATGTGTGCCGAAATTTGTGGTGCGATTCATGGAAGGCCCTGCATGGGTTTTCCCCGGGATGTGCGCCAAATCCATGGGTGGCGCACACGGGCGCACATGTTACTTCAGCGTCCCGAACCCTGTGTGCGACGCGCATAGCGAAAGCGCACAACGTGTAGCGCACACACCAAAAAGGAGGCGGAACACGAGGAATGGGGAACAACGCGTGAAAATAAAGGCGTAACTTGGGAAGTACTGCTGGCAAATAGACGGAACGTCCACGCGCGCGCGAACAACACGTATTCGTGGAATCGAATACGGGAAACCCGCACACGCCAAAAGACACGCACAGACGTAAACACGTCCGCCACAAGAAGGCAGGCGGAAGCGTCCCTGAGCAGTATAAAAGTGCGCGCAAACAACAAACACGTATATACAGCTACGATGAATGTCCCATTTCTCGCAGAACTGATCGTGGGACGCCGCAGGAGGAGGAGAATAGCCAGGCCCTGCATTTTTTTGCTGAGGACCAGCCTTTTTGGGATGCCTGATGACCAGGTCTATGGCAGGTATAGGGTTCCACCGCATATCATCATAGATCTGGTCACTGAGTGGGAGGATGACCTAACATCACCCACCTTGTGCTCCCAAGCACTGAGCCCCTTGGAAAAGGTGCTCAATGTCCTGCATTTTTTGGCCACTGGGTCATTTCAGCGGACAACTGCCATAGTCTGCAGGCACATATACATGCCCACAACAACCGAAGGAACGCAGGCCGTGGTCCAGGACATTTACAGAGTGGCACACTTCCCCAAAGTGCTCAGTGCCATAGATTGCACCCATGTGGTCCTACGTCCACCTAGGGCCACTGAGAACATCTACCGCAACCGCAAGCACTGGCATTCCATCAACATACAGGTTGTATGCGATGCCCATGCAATCATCACCTCTGTCTATGCAAACTATTCTGGGTCTACCCATGAAAGTTTCTTATACAGAGTGTCTGCCCTGAGACGGGACCTGGAAGCTGGGAAGCATGGCGACACATGGCTCATTGATGAGTACAAATGTCTGTGCACATGCATGCATGTCATACACAGACAAATACACAAACCCAACTAATGACAACCATTATCACCTCCCCAGGTCACAGTGCCTACCCTCTGAGCACCCACATGATGATGCCAAAACTGAACCCCACCACACCACCCCAGGTAAGATACAACGCAGCCCATATTGCAACCAGGGCATAGTGGAGCGCACATTCGGAGTGCTCAAGTCACACTTCCACTCCCTTGACCGCTCTGGCGGTCAACTACTATATGCACCCCCAGTGGTGTGCAGGATCATTGTGGCAGCATGTGACCTGCACAATGTTGCAACACGGCAGGGCGTACCGCTGCACATGGTGGTGCCCCCATATTCCCAACCACAGTCACAGGCGCTGCGCATGGGAGGGGAAAGGGCATGTGTAGGCCGCCCAACTGAGGCACCCCTCATCTTTTGTGGCCTCCCAACCATGGCACAGATGTACTATTACCAATGGGAGGTGCACACAACAATTGGCCTGAGCAGCTTGGGTGAGGGGGGCAAGGTACGTGATGCAAGCAGCACACCTGTACTCCTGCAAGGCAGCCTGTGGCCCCTTACGAAAAATGACGAGTCACGCAACGCTCAGGAATCCCAAACAAGCAAGAAAAAGAGATACGCGGCCCCTGTAGCCCACGTGTGTGTAAAAAAAGACACGCAGTATGCAGTGGCAGCAAGGAACACAAACAATGCATACGTGATCAAAACACGGGGTAGTACGACCATAAAAAAGGATTACGCAACAAACAGGGACACCCGCAGTGGGAAAAATAGCGTGTGCAACTCACCGTCTGCCTTGCATGTAGAAGAAGAACGCATAGGCAACACCCCACCAAAAGACGGCATGGAGAACGACTGGCGTATAGCAATCGCGTGAACCCCAACGTCTGGAAAACACACACACCGCTCTCCACGAAAAGCACATACAGAGCGATGGAAACCCATGTGGGACCTTTAACCCGTGTCAAGGGAAACACCCGTGTGCACGTTACGTCACCTATGTGCTTACGCACTAAGGGTCTTTCCTCAGAATTCACACAAACATGCTGTTTTTCACGTGCCAAATCACTCCGTATCTAGCTGGCCATGCGACAACACATGGAAGACCATGTTGCTGCCCAGAAAACTAAATTACTGCCCCCCAGAGCCCTGAGCAGCCTCACACAAGCAATTTGTTGCTGCCTGCCTGCTGACACCATGCCCTGCCATTTGGTGCGTGCATATCTGCCATCTGCAGGGTTCCAGTTGCTTTGACCACCCCTGCAGGAACAGAAGACTCCCAACTGGTGTTCCATCACTCCACAGCCCAGCCCCAGGAACCAGTTGCCCACCCACATCTGCCTCGGGGGTTGCTATGTCTGACGCAACACCATCCATCACCAGTGGCAACCCCCCAGCAGAGAAGCAGAGGGCTACCAGCTTCAGTGAAAAGGAAGTTGGTATCCTGGTGGAGCAAGTTCTGGGGCATTATGATGCCCTCTTCACACCATTGCGCTCCGACAAGGATGGACGGAAGAGGATCTGGAAGGACATAGTGGGTGCCATCAACACGGAGGGGGTGGCACCCCGCGACATCAATCACGTCCAGAAGTGCTGGGAGGACTATAAATCCAGGACCCTCAAGAAGGCCCGGCACCTCTTGGACGCAGCGGATGCAGTGGGGCACCGAGTCCAGTTTACCAACTAGCAGATGAGGGTCCTGGAGCACATTCGCCCAGTGCTTCACCACCAAATCCTCATGATGCAGGCCCGTCTGGAGTGAAGCGGTAAGTGCCCATGCATTCACGTTTAAAACAGTGCATGATGCAGAGTGGTGGTAGTTAGCTACTTGGCTGCATGTTTGACATGGGTCATGTATGGATGTGTGTGTGCAGGGACATGATGGTGCTGCATGTGAGTCCAGTCAGGCGTGACCCACATGGATGGTATATGTGTAACAATGCATCATGTGGAGCAGCATGCGGAATGCACACATGTATGCATGCCTGTGTCTGTACTTGGACATGTTTGGGGTGTTAGAGAAATGGGCTGCTGTCATGGACATGCATGGTGTACATGTCCATGTGTCTGAGTAGTGTGTGCACCATGGATGCATGACACATGTCCATGACGATGTGTTGATTCATTGATAGAGCCTAGTCATCCTTGTATCCACTGTGTCTGTGGGTATACGGGGCCAGATGCATGACCCTCCGGTGATGTGTGTGCATGACATCAGTATGCCCCATGATGCATGTGAGTTTCAGCCCACCATTGGATGTTTCTATGGTTCCTTGGACATGGATGCAAATGTTTATTGCATGTGCCATCCCTGTTCGTGCATGTGTCTTGCCTGCACTGACCCATGTGTTGTGGAGGGACATGATGGAAGTGACGTTTGACAGTGCCACTCATGTGCTATTGCTTTCTGTCTAGGGGACTATTGTACAGTACGCTGATGCTTGTGTTGAATGTCTCCCTTTACACAGTGGCGAGTGAAGAAGAGGGCGGAGACGGCGCTGTGGAGGAAAGTGGCAGGGATGCCTCCACTGGCTGGCGATGCAGGGCCCAGTCCCCCCCCTGGAAATTCCATCATCCATGTGTGAGGGGGCTGGTGCCAGTCCACCACTACGGCTGCAGCGGAAGGGGCGAGTGTGCCTCCACAGGGGCTTTCGATGGTGCAAGTGGTGCAGTCCAGGGGCAGGGGCAGGAGGGAGCACACATCGCCACGGAGGGGCCTGTGCATGTCACTGTCCCTGACACTGTGACTGCATCACCATGCACCAGCATGGACCCCCCGTCCCAGGCCTGTCCGCAGGTAGGGGGGAGGTCCACGTCATCTGGCACTCCTCTACCTGCAGACGTGGGGACCCGTGACAGGATTGAGTACGCCCTGACTGGTGTCGCGTTGCGCACACATGACATTCGTGATGACGTGCATGCTTCCTGGGGGAACCACGCACATCATCACGAAGGGCAGTGTGGCAACGTGGCCCAGTTGGGAGGGACCATGGTCGGGGGTTTCCTCCATGTGTCGGCCAGCCTTGTGGCCCTCTCCTCCTCTGTGCACATTATACGCCAGTCATTCTCCATGCCGTCTTCCGACCCAGATGCCCCCAGGGCCCCCTGTGGACCTGCCCCAACCAAAGCAACCAGCCTGGTGGAGATTTCATCCCTGCCACAGTCGGGAGTCAGAGGTCCAGCAGGGGTGGCCACCCCACCAACTGGACCCCAGCAGATGGAGGATGTGCCGGTATCATCGGGCAGGGAACGTGCAAGATTGCGCCAGGGGATTCCATCAGCCCGGAGGCCGTCGTGGTGGCAGAGGCAATTGCGTCGGAGGCAGCAGCAGGCTCAGCATGGGAGGCATCATGCCTCAGGGCCATCAACCCTCCCGGGGGCAGGCATCGGCCGAGGGGCAGGAGGACCCCGGACTGGAAGTGTCTTCCGTGTGGCAGCGGTTGGGCCGGCAAATAGATGAGGAGAGGCGGCGGGCGGAGACAGCACGGCTCAGGGTGATCAGGGCAGAGAACTCCATGCACCAGGCTTTAAGGCGGGCAGAGGTCCTCGAGGAAACTCACAGGGAGTTGAGGGATTCCATGGCTGCATCCCTGCGAGAACTCGAGGCCAGGGAACAGGCCCGCCTCTGGAACATCAACGTGCAGTTTGATGATGCCCTGGCCCGGAACATCTTTAAATGAGCCGTGGGACTGGCCCGCCGCCTTTTTAAATAGTTATGTAGATGTAGGTTTCCTTTCTATTTTTTGTTCCTTTGGGGCTCATGGACTATGCTCTGCCTTTTTGTAAATAGTTATTTATTAGGTAGGTTTTTTGTTAGGTGTCCTTTGATTTTTTATTTGTATGTAGTTATGGACCTGATTTTACTGTATTTTCTTTACCATGGAGGAATGGTTTGCTTTTTTTTTACTTTGCATTTTATTTTATGGACGGATGCTTTGGAGCCATTTTACTTTGGATTTCATTGATTTTGGCATTCATTTGTATTCCTTTATTTTTGACATCCAGACTTTTATTTATTATTTATTTTCTTGTATGATTTCGTTTCATTCATTCAGTTTTGAATAGAATACATTTTTATTTTTAAATTCATTTGTGTGGTCTTCTCTCATTGGTTTTGTGCATGTCACAATGTGGGTTTCTCAGTCATGTGTCGCCATTGTTGGGGTCTGACGGACATGTATTCATGGGCATACTGGTTATTTGGGATCTATCATGACATGGGGATTTCAATGTGGAGTGGATGGAATGCTTGGTTGGGTATTTGGACTGGGGTGGGATTTGGGTGGACATAAGGGCCATGGGTCTGGATTGTGATGATGTGTTGGGTGGATGAGTCGGGGCCTGCACACCCCGGAGGACCCACGCCACCAAATCGCGTGTGTTACTCCCGTGCACCCCTGAAGTACACGTACCCCGCTCGCGCCAGGCCTATCGCGTGTAACACTCCACGTGCACCCCGGAATACGCCTACCATGCTCACGCCAGGCCTATCGCGTGTAAAACTCCACGCACACCCCCGGAATACACGTACCGCTGCTCACGCCAGGCCTATCGCATGTAAAACTCCAAGCGCACCACCGGAATACGCGTACCCCGCTCGTGCCAGGCCTATCGTGTGTAAAACTCCAGGCACACCCCTGGAATACACGTACCCTGCTCGTGCCAGGCCTATCATGTGTAAAACTCCATGCACACCCACGGAATACACATACCCCACTCGCGCCAGGCCTATCGCATGTAAAACTCCCCTTGATCCCTAAATACACGTATCCCACTCATGCCAGACCTATCGCGTGTAAAACTCCACGTGCACCTCCGGAATACGCGTAACCCGCTCGCGGCAGGCCTATCATTTATTCAGTTTTGTATACAATACATTTTTATTTTTAAATTCATTTGTGTGGTCTTCTCTCATTGGTTTTGTGCATGTCACAATATGAGTTTTCTCAGTCATGTGTTGCCATTGTGTGGGTCTGACGGACATGTATTTATGGGTATACTGGTTATTTGGGATCTTTCATGACATGGGGATTTCAATGTGGAGTGGATGAAATGCTTGGTTGAGTGTTTGGACTGGAGTGGCGTGGAGTGGGATTTGGGTGGCCATAAGGGCCATGTGTCTGGAGTGTGATGACGTGTTGGGTGGGGGACATGAGTCGGGGCCTGCACCCCCCCGAAATATCCGTACCCCGCTCATGCCAGGCCTATCGCATTTAAAACTCCACGCGCACCCCCAGAATACGCCTACCGCGCTCGCGTCAGGCATATAGCGTGTAAAACTCCACACGCACCCCCGGAATATGCGTACCCCTCTCACGCCAGGCCTATCGCGTGTAAAACTCCATGCACACCACGAAATACGCATACCCCGCTCGCGCCATGCTTATCGCGTGTAAAACTCCATGCGCACCCCCGGAATACGTGTACTCTGCTGGCACCTGGCCTATCATCTGTAAAAATCCACGCACACCCCCAGAATATGTGTACCCCACTCGCACCAGGCCTATCGTGTGTAAAACTCCACGCACACTCTGGAATATGCGTACCCCGCTCGCTCCAGGCCTATCGCATGTAAACTCCACACGCACCCCCGGAATACGCGTACCCCGCTCGCGCCAGGCAAACCGCATGTAAAAGTCCACACGCACCCCCGGAATATGCGCAGCCAGCCCATCCATCCTCCCCATGACCCGAAGGCAGCCCAACCACCCTGGGCATGCCCCACAGGCAGCCCTTCACCCCTGGGCATGCCCCGCAGACAGCCCATCACCCCTGGGCATGCCCCAAAGGCAGCCCTTCACCCCTGGCCATGTTCCGCATGCAGCCCACACCACAGGGGGGACTTTTTCCATGCAATTTCACTGGCGCGAGCGGGGTATGCGTATTCAGAGGAGTGCGCGGGGAGCTATCCACGCATTTTCGCTGGCGCGAGCAGGGTACATGTATTCCGAGAGGTGCGCGTGGTGCTTTCCACGTGATTTCACTGGTGCGATCGGGGTCTTCGTATTCCGAGGCGTGCGCGGGGTGTTTTCCACGCGAATTTGTTGGCGCGAGCAGGGTACGTGTATTCCGAGGGCTGCGCAGGGAGTTTTCCACACGATTTTGCTGGTGCTAGCGGGGTACGTGTATTCCGAGGGGTGTGCAGGGTGTTTTCCATGCAATTTCGTTGGCGCGAGCCGGGTACGCATATTCCGAGGGGTGTATGGGGTGTTTTCCATGCAAGTTCACTGGCGTGAATGGGGTACACGTATTCCGAGGGGTGAGCGGGGTGTTTTCCATGCGATTTCGCTGTTGCAAGCGGGGTACGCTTATTCCGAGGGGTGCGTGGGGTGTTTTACATGCAATTTCGCTGGCGCGAGCGGGGTACGTGTATTCCGAGGGGTGCACGGGGAGATTTCCATGCGTTTTCATGGTTGGGGGGCTGTATGCTGTCCACGGGCCTTTGCACCATGTAAGGGATTTGTGCAATGTTTTTGGCCCATGGGACGGGGCTGAGGGCGTAACTGGTGCTGGTGCAGGGTCACTGCTCCACGGCTGATTATGGATGTTAGTATCCATGAATACGCTGTGCATCAAAATGGGTTTTGGCGCACACGATTAATTCTATGAATTACCCCCAATGTATTGATTTCACTTACAGATGGGCATAGAAAAGATGCTGTTTGTTTATTCACTGTAACATGATTGGTACATCCATTTATGTGCAGAAGTCACATTCAACATGTTTTTATTATTAATGAGTTGTGTAATCTAATGATACTCTTTTTGCACTGACAAGAATACTGCTGTAACATAAGAGTGCATATACCAAACTTTGGCATCCTGAAGAAGTGTTGGCTCAGATTTATCGTCTATAAACCAAAATGTAAGAGTCCTTAAGTTGTTGACCCTACCCAAAACTTCACAATACTTTTCTTATATATACACAATCTGGATCTTAAACAGGACAAATTGTTGTTCTTTGCTCTGTTTTACCATGCTTGAATGTTTTCAAAGTCAACACTTTTTTGACCCACTTATGTTCCTTTGGGATGGGCGCTTTTCCACCCCTTGTCTGTTCTTCTCTTTTCACACGTTTGTGGAAGGTTTTTTCCTTGATTGTTTCCCTTTCTTGAATATTACCAAAGTGTGTTGGTTTGTGCTATGTTGTATGCACTTTGCTGTCTTCCTACTATGTATTGATGATTTCAATATTGTGGTCTATTAAAAAGTTGTGTACAAGCTGCACTCAAATGTATGTTCTTTACATGCTGCGTGCTTAGGTAGGGACTTTTGATTTGCATTTGGATCTTTACTCTCGATCCCAATCGATCGTAAGGGATCCCACATTAATCACTTTGAGAGTTTGTGGTCTCCCATATGATCCCAGCATCTTCGATATGCAAGCCATTGCTCCTGCTAGACATCACCACGTCAAAGAAACCCAGAGCAGATGCTACATGACTCAACTCTGGGCCAGAGTTCAAAGTGCCAAGGTTCCCGTTTGATGACGAAAAGCTTGGTTTTCTCCAGTTGTGCCTTGAAATACACGTTTTTTGAAGCGCCCCTATTCCCCCGTTCAGCCGTAAAGGAGCCTGCATATTTGTAATCCCCTCCTTCTCCTTCTCTACCTTTGTAAAGACATCTTCATAAAAATGTACACTGTGCTGTTGAAATCATTGCCTGAACAACCACGTTTACACATCCAGTGTGTGCATTTAGCTACAGTCCTCTTTGTCTGTGTTTTCCCTAATGGGGTCGGTAGTCTTTTCATTAGTTGTGTGCATTTGTACTAATTTATTAGAGATCCTGTTTTCATACAACCTTTGTCAGATTGGAACCCCTGTACTACTGTCTTTTGTGTTGCATCTGTACTAGCTCAAAGCCCTCCAGCTTTCAGCCTGCACTACTCTAAACAGTGAATGAGGAATACCTGTCAGGCTGTGCCTGTTCACCAATATGATTGGGATAGTAGTGTGGGGCTGAGTAGCTGCTTAGCCACTGCTCATTCTTGTACTCCTAAAGAGCAGTAGTCATTTGCAACAAACACTAATTTTTACAATTCAAAAAAAGCAAATATCATCCCTGTAAAAACACGCACGTGTTGCTAATCCTCATAAGGCAATTTCTACTGTCATAACACACACTTGTTGCTGAGCACAAAAGTGCAAGTGCCACTATAAAAACATGTTCATGATCACTTTGCCCTATAATGCTAGTATTTTCATTGTAAAACCACTTGTGTTTTCTGTGTCCAATAACGAAAGCATTATGAGACTGCTGTATTGTTGGAGGGGGCATGGCAGCCCAAATAGACAATCAGTTGGCTTTCTCTCCCTTCTTTGACCATTCATTTAGAGTACTAGGGTCCCTAAAAATATAAATGATGTTTTTTTACATAGTTTTCCCTTAACTCCTACCATGCTCCATATTTCTCAGAGGAAACTCCTCATAAATCTGAGCATTGAAACTGTAGCATTACACGAAACACTCATCTTTCCCCATAAATTGGCCCTAGATTTGCACTAGTGTCCCTACTAGAGAATGTAATATCTTAAACCCATCTACTAACTAACAAGCCGAATCCAAGGAAAGTAACATGAGGTTTAGCACGCTTCCCCGTGTGGCTTCCCTTATTACTTTTGCATTCACTGCCATTTGTTATGGTCTTAAATGATTTTTTTAACACATTTGGGACCTTCTAAACGCTCAACAATGAACTGTAAATGCAAAAAACAGAAATGGATAGATATAGAGTTCTAAACTGATTCAGGACAGCGAGCAACAGACACCGAGAAACATAAAGGACAATCCTGAAATGGAGGATAAACAAGAGATAGGAAGTAAAAGAGAAAGTTCAAACACAGACTGATAGCAAAGTGGGAGGATGAAGTGGGAAGTCAAGAGGGACTGAATCTGGTAATGAAAGGTCAGAGTGAAGTAGAAATGTTGAGACAAATTAGCAAAAACAGGAAAGACAGAACAGCACAGTAGTTACAGAGGAAACCAAATGTGGAAACGTGATACACACAATGATGAGAGAATGCGTTTGTCACCAGCATATATAATGGGGCTCCTTAACTTCTAAAAGTCTTCAAAATTGTTGGGTGTCTGAAGACTTGCACAGCTGGACAGTGTGGCACAGCTACTTCAAATCTATTTAAAACAAAATGAGGAAACCAGCCTGCAATTCTACCCCATCTCTCAACTGAAGTGTCTGGGTCTGTGCATAGACATTCAAAATATTATTCATACCAAAGGAAGCGTGTTCTTTTGTATTAGAGCTACTGCCACACCCCATTATTTGAATCATATGGGTTTCTGGAGGAGGTGTGTCCTCATCACAGTTAAAAGTATGGAAGGGGCTTTACTGGTGGAGAACCAAAGGCACACATGTTCCTGTAGTGCTTCAGCCTTAGCTAGAGTCAACTCATTTTCCCTTTGAACAGAAGAATGGCCCATCAGTGTTTCACTCAAGAACATGATGAACTGACAGAAGAGCCGTCACCCTTTTTCTTTGTCTCTGTGCCCAGAAGGGGGATAACATCATTGATTTCCATTTGTATGTGTTCTTGCCCTGGGGGTTAAACATTGAAGTGTTGTCCTTTGCAGACAGTTTCCATCTGTATATATAAAACTCTTAGGTATGTTTCCATACTCAGCTGATGCAGTTTACCGGTGTAAGGTTTCCCTCTGCTGTACAAATGGCAAACTGCACCTCTGTGTGCCATTCGATTTCCACAACAGCTATAATTTTAACAAACAGAATGAGCACGGTTCTACATGGACTCCTTCAGCTGACACTGTCACAAAAATTCAGAATAATTTCAATCTACTTCTTTCCAACCACACTTCACTTCACACAGGGTACAGTGGTTCCAGTGTCAATGAACATTTAGTTGATGGTTCAACATTTCAGTCTCTATAGGGCGAAACACTGTAGGACGAAAGCCTCCTTGCAAGCTAAAATGTTAAGTAGGTGCTGTAATAGTGCCCTGTAATTATGCTACTACCCAATCCTATGCCATTACGGGTACACTGCAATGGACAGTCTGCAATGGAAAAAGGTTGACAATTATGCGTCTACAAAGACACATCATGGAAGCCTGTGTAACTGATGGATTAAACTTAGATACTGCTCTTATACTGCGCATACCTCACATTCCATCTGATACAAATATGCCTTTCAAATTCAGAAGAAAGAAGGCACTGTGGTTATATATGGTTATCCCTTTCAATGACATTAATAAGTCACAGGGGTAGATTTTTGACAGAATCTGCCTATACCTTCGGAAACCCATATTCAGTCACTGGCAACTATATGTTGATCTCTCAAGAGTTCGATCATTCAGCCCATTAAGTGTTGTATCTGAGAATAACGGGATTGATTATGTTTACAATGAAATGTATGGGTGAATAAATAGATACAAGTTTAATGATATTTAATCAATAAACTTTAAGATACGCTAGAACAGCACATGTTACGCCAGGTAAAGCTAGTATACTGAATACTATGCAGGTGCTTTCTGATGTCTATTTTGGATGCTAAATCGTTAAGGCAGAGCCCAAGTGTAAGCCATAGGCTGGGAAAAGCACCAGCCATGTAAATAGTTAATTGTGTCAAAAGTCTGCAACTGTAACTATGTCACTAAAACATAAATCACGAAGTCAGGCAAAGTCTGCCTTTGCTGTCTGCAGTGGGTCTGGTGGCTGCACTGCTCATTTCCCAATGTGATTTCACCAAGCTTGCTTACCTGGTGTGAGGGCTGTGCATCATTTGTTTCACCTGCTGTACCGGTGTAGTCTTTTGCATGCTCGCCTTTCTGGCCATTCAGCTGGCGCTCCAGTTGCCATGTCTGTGTGACTACTTGTGGCCATGGCCCCCGCATTGGCCAATCCAGCGGCCTGGTCACCTACAGTGCATCCGGCCTGGGTGAAGCCTAGGTGAAGTCAGGCAAAGTCTGCCTTTGTTGTCTGCGGTTGTCTGGTGGCTACACTAGTCATTTCTCAACATGATTTCATCAAGTTTGCTTACACAGTTGTGAGGGCTGTGCATCACTCGTTTCACCTGCTGTACAGTTGTAGAGCCTTTTGCATGCCTGCTCCTCCAGTGGTTCAGCTGGCGCTCCATTGCCATGACGATGTGACTGCTTGTGGCTATGACCCCTGCCTTGGCCAATCCAGCGGCCTGGTCACCTACATTGCATCCGGCCTGGGCAAAGCCCAGGCAAAGTCAGGCAAAGTCTGCCTTTGCTGTCGGCGGCTGTCCACGGATGGAAGCGTTTTAACTTGGATTATTCTCTCTATGAATATTTGTGTTGTCATACTACCTAAGCTGTCTCCATACGACGCAAGGCAACCTCTCCTGACTTTCCGGCCGCAGCACATCCAGCATATCCATCCACTGGTTGTTATAACTCAAATTCCCTCCTCTCGCAATTACACTAATTTGGTTTATCCTTCCTGTACTCCCAATGCTCCACCTAGTGACCTTTGACCTGATCCTCTGGAATGCCAGATCACTTTTTAATAAATCAATATCAGTATTATATCTCTTTAGCCAATTAAACCTGCATTTTCTCTGTATCACTGAAACTTGGATCACAACTTTTAATACTTTTATTCCTACATTTGTCTGTGTAAATCCATAGTATTTTTGTAAGTAAATCAATGAATTCCTCCATTAAATTTCACGGATCGGGATTGTTGAAATTCGAAAACCAAACATCTTGTTCCTAATGTTTTTATATAATTGTTATAGTCTTAAAGTGTTGCCCCATCAGAATTATTCCCATTGTGAGCTGAAAACCGAATGTGTCCGTGTATTGTGTGCGTTACCAAACAAATCGCTATTTGCATCTGTCAGTTTAAACCCAACTCGTTTAATTAGTTTGAGCAATCCCTTTGCCTAGAAGCCTACCTGTTACGTGCTTCTGTCATTGTCACTGAAAACCGATTTTCCTATTGTAAGGTACCGCTTTCCCAGAGCCTACTTGTCATTATAAGCCTCTTTGTAAACAAATTTCCATTTGACACTGTATTTTACCCCTTTGCATTTGCTTTCTCCCAAAAAACGATGTTCCTACTTCATTTCTATTTTGCCCTTGTGTGCTGATTAGGATTCTCTAAAACTTTGCCTGTCTCCTCAGTGTAAGTAATACAGATTTTCTTTGATTCTGTCCCCTAGCAGTTGTGAGAAATAATCAAAACTCATTCTTCCATTTTGATCCAAAAACGGGTTTTCCCTTTCTTTGCTGCCTTCCCATCTTGGTGGTGGTGGGCTTCCCCCCCAAATCCGATGTAACCACTATATTCCTACTCCTTGCCACTGCCTTCCGTTCAAAGGAATCAAGTCCAATTGCTGTTTGGGGGTGAGTGTTGCAGGGGGAGTGCTTAACTGTAGTTACTATCACTTTGTGGTAAATGGTTCGTTTTCTGTTCTGCCATTAAAAAAGCATAATGAACTTTAAAAGTATATCTTAACCTGGTTGTTTTGTAGAGATTATTGCATTTTGTGTTGCCACCATATTGGCGGCTGTGTAATTGCTTGATCTCCTAAGTGTAAGCAATACACATTTTCTTCTATGCTGTCCCTTAGCAGTTGTGAGAAATATCAAAAACCCATTCTTCCATTTTGATCCAAAAACAGGTTTTCCCTTTCTTTGCTGGCTTCCCATCTTGTGGTGGTGGGCTTTCTCCCAAATCCGATTATAGCCCTCGATTCCTACTCAATGCATATCCTTACAGCGTTCGGCTGTTTCGGTTTCTGGGCTACCACCATTGGCGAGACCCACGGGGTCGGGCCTGATGTTCTCTCTACCTTCTCTACCTCTGCCTTCCTTTCAAAGGGGTCAAGTCCAATTGATGTTTGGGGGTGAGTGTTGCAGCGGGGAGAGCTTAATTTTAGGTGCTATCACTTTTTGGTAAATGTTTTTTTTTGCTTTGCTCTGCCTTTAAAAAAGCAGAATGAACTGTAATAGTATATCTTAACCTGGTTGTTTTATAGAAATTATTACATTTTGTGTTGCCACCACATTGGTGGCTGTGTAATTGGTTGATTATTTTTTTTTTCCATTAAATATGAATTAATAAATATCTTAATGATACACACTGGCCTGGTTCCTGGTCTGCTGGGACAAAGGAGGCTGGTGGAGGTTGGGTGTGAGACGGGTTGGAGGCCTCCTTAAAAGAATTTGGTTGTAATAATAAAAAGTGTTATCTTGTACGCCAACTTCATTGCAAGGGGAGAGATCCTTGACTTTCTGGTGCTGCATAGTATATCGTGACACTATTCTTCAAATCTCTTTATGGTCTTGCTCCAACTTATCTTTCATCTCTGGTATCTTTCTACACAACAACCCATTCTCTTTGCTCCCAGACCTAATTTCTTCTTGCAGTACAGCGCCCTCCCTGTGCTAAATCCCGCTTGCGTTCCTTTTCATTACTCACAACTTCTTATTGGAATTCACTCACACTTTCTCTTCGTGACATTTCCCTATACTCTTTATTTCATTCCTCACAAAAAGCCCATCTTCTTGAAATTGACTTGCAAGGTTGAGTGCTTTTACTGTTACATGCATCTTCCTTTTATTGTACTGTTGTCCCGGGAGGATAGCACAGCGGCAGCGTGCGCGTCTTGGAAGCAAGACGACACAAAGCAACAACAGGTTCGGTCCCCGGGTCCGCGCTTAGAAACCTCTGAGTGTTTAAGAGCGTTATAAATACGTAACTAAGACAAAGAAAAAACACAATTACACAACTAAGAAAAACTAACAATTCTTGTAACAGCGCCTCGATGCCTGCGGGCTGTGTGAGCGCTTTATAAATGTAAAATAAATAAACTGTTTTTATTACCTATGTACAGCACATTGGATTAAAGCGCTTTGTAAATTCCAAATAAAATACAAATACAAATAACGAGTTGTGTTTATGATAGATTAAAATTTGAGAAGAATTAATTGCTCTGTTAATTTTTATTTGTGTTTTTCTATACAAAAGTATATTTACACAAAATGAACAAAAGTATATTTACACAAAAAGAACAGAAATAATGGCAATTTAACATAACAATTACATAGCAAATGCAGTGCATAACACAATAAAAAGGAATTTCCGGGAACAAAGAAAGGAAATAAAATACATGTTCAATTAAAATTTACATTAGAATTAACCTAGCTAACCTAAAACATAATCCAATCCTCCAGAGCAGATAGTAGCAACATCCATAGCATCAGAAACTCTTCAAATGCTCACTTTAACTTGGTGTCTCTGACCAGACCTTATCCCTTTATTCAAGCAAAGAATCCTCTATACATACAAGTCACTGACCCTTGTTCGGATACCCTAGCTAGTTCTGAAAATATAATTATTTGCATTTTTGCCAATGCAATAATCAATGACGTCTAACGGGCTATCATCAATCTAGACCACAGATACTGTTTTAGGATCTGCGATGTAGAGTTTACGAATCCAGCCAAGCTTTCAATTCAGAGAGAGAAGAAACATTGGCAACTCTGTACTAGATGGAGCATATTTTCGGTGTCGCCTGTGTCACACATTCTGCATGCTCTCAGGTCCTTATGTATTCCTAGTTTTGGACCCAGGTATTCCAATTTGGGAAGGCATTATAATCGAAATCTTAGGTACCAATGCTTGAGTTTCGCAGAAGGGAATCGCACCTAGTACCACCTCTGCACCTTTACTAGCAGAAACAATTGCTTTTACCCTCATTATGCTTTAGTCTACTAAGATCTTGCAGATCCATTATACCATCCAAAGCAAATATCTTCCTCTTCACTATTACTTCTGATTCGGTCCCTAGCAAAGTTAGGTCTTCCCTCATCTGTTTCACTCGTTTTTTTACTTTCTTTAGATAGGGACTTGAATCTGCTACTAATAGCGGATATGAAAGGACCGGGGGGTGACTTTTGTGCTCTTTCCAGATTGGCCATAAAGGACAGAGACCTACTAGTGTATTGGGCCCACCGAGATGTCAGGCCCAATTCCAGTCCAATGCACTGACTGGTGTAGAAAGTGGAAGGCCTAGAACTTGTTTGCAAATGTTTGCTTCATGAGCGTTAATGAAATTCCTGTCCCTTATGTTTAGCAGTTCGCAACCATATAAGACCATTGGTGAAACTTTAGTTTTATACAACTGGATGAGGGGGCTTAGTGAAAAGGCACATAATTAACGTTTAATGCCTAACAGCAATGAAATACAAGAGCACATGTTCCCATCTAGTTGTGCTCTCAAGTCGTCTCGATGCTTCAGTACTGAGATCGGACATCCTAGGTAGCAGATGGAAGTAACCTATTTTTTTAAACTTAGTTTTTATTGATTTAGCAAGGCACAACAGGTACATACTTATAAGAATATATGGATAAACATACAACAGAGAAATAAAACAGTTATGTTTAACCAATTTGAAGGTGTAAGTTTAGGTTGTGTATAGAACACCTGTTCCCCTTAACCCCATATTCCCCACCCCCCTCTCAAACATATTGTCACTGGTATACAGAATGTTCCTCGCGTAAGAAAGTCTATAATATAATGGGGAGGCACAAGGTAAAAGCAAATTTGGCAAATTTGGCATACGTAACAGGATTGATGTGGCCGCGGTGAGTCTGTTGATATCGTCACGTGACTTGTGCGTCCTCCACGTCTTAGGATGACTCAACATATTTGAGGCAGAACTCAATCCAGGCTATGTCTATCGACAAACGATCCTCATGGAGGGCAGCTGTCAAGCTGTCCATGAGATATATATTTCTGGCAACAGTGATCCACTCAGGTTTTGTCGGAACAGATTCTCTCTACCAGGAGGTGGCAAGACAAGCTTGTGTGGCCAAAAGTAGGCCATTGCCCATCTTCAGAAGTTGGAAGATCTCATCCCCATGTTCCTCCGGTCCAAACAACACCATTAGAGGGGCCCTTTCTCTGTGTATGGCATCTAGATACTTTATCCAACTAAGTACTTCATCCCAGAATGCTTGGGGAGCAGGACCGTCCCACCACATATGCCAATAATTGGCCTGTGCACCACATCTACGCCAATAATGGGGAACCGCACCCTGGTACATCTTTGCGAGCCTAATGGGGTCATATTGCCACCTGTTGAGTAATTTGATACTGTGAAATTTATATTGGCATGCGATGGATACCTGTGCAGTCCTGTTGCACAAAATTTTGGGAGATAGATTTCGTTGCATGTCAGTTTCCCACTTGTTTTTGAGGGTTTCCACTGAGGAGTTAACTTCTAGTAAGGCAATGTACATGGCCCCTATTATGCTGCTTGAGCTCATCCCTGTGTTCAGTATGTTCTCAAATGTGGTGAGTTCCCTTTGTATTTCATATTTCCATCTTTTGTCTGTCATAATTCTCTTGAGCTGCAAATGCATGAGAACAGGGAGCAGGCTTATGCCCAAAGCCTCTTAAAGCTCTTTCATGGTCAAAAAGTTCCCTTCTTTCAATAATTGACCTGCTCTTTCCAGCCCTGATTCGTACCAGGTCTGAAATCGCTCTGGTTCTGGGATTGCATCACGTATGCCTGGGACCATATGTGCCCCACTGGTGAGGGCCATGTTGTAATCCCTTCCATCCCCTTACCTTTTCTCCATACATTCCATAATGTTCCTAGAATGGGATGTTACCATATTCTTCAGAGTAGCTTGGTTCTGGGTACCCAAAGCCATTCTCCTATGGTTGCAGGTCGAAGATGAATTGTCCAGGTCCATCCAATGTAGGTCCTTCCTTTGCCTGAGGTGCGGGATTAAAATTCGCATTTGAGTGGCCTTGTAGTATAGTTGTATGTCTCGGAGGGCGACACCCCCAACATCCTTACGAAGCCTGAGATGGGTGTAAGGAATTCTGGGATACTTGTTCCGCTATAGGAATGTCAGCATTGATCTTTTAATTGTTGTGAAGAACGAGTTTGGAATACAAATGGGGAGCATCTGGAACAAATACAGGAGATTGGGGAGGACCACCATCTTGAAGGCATTGAGCTGCCCCAACCATGAAATTGTAAGTCTTTCCCATCTCCTGAGGTCAAGGTCAATCGAAGTGAGAAAGGGGGGGACATTTGCGTTGTATAAGTCTCCAAGGTTGCGGGTAGCATTATTGCCAAGGTATTGAAGAGTAGTCAGCCTCATTTTCATCCCTAGGGGCTTAAACCTTGACACTGTATCGTCCTTGCTTTCGCCTAAGGGAAGAATGGTTGACTACTCTGTGTTTATTTTAAGACCTGATAGCCGCCCGTAAGTCTTTATCGTTTCACAGCTGCCGGGATTGCTGTTAAGGGATTCGTAACATGCAAGAGTATGTCATCTGCATAAAGGCCTTGTTTGTACGTTTGTTCTCCAACCATAATTCCTTGTACATACTCGTTATGTCTCAGCTTCTGGGCAAGCGGCTCCAGCAAGAGAACAAAGAGTATTGAGGACAACGGGCAGCCCTGTCTGTTCCCCCTCTTTTATTCAAACCATCTGGAATATCCTCTGTTGACTGCCACGCTGGTTTTGAGGATGGTGTATATTGCTCTGATTCCCTGGCGAAGTTTCGGACCAAGGCCTATTTTCACTAGGACTCTGTCTAGGAAGTCCCATGCCATCCTGTCAAATGCTTTCTCAGCGTCTAGCGAGAGGAGCGTCAGGTCTCCATCCATTGTCTGCGCTTGGTGGATCAAGTGGAGTGTCTTCCTCATTGTGTCAGCACCTTGACTACCCATAATGAAACCCACTTGGTCGGGGTGTATCAATTTGGGTAGATGTTTCTCCATCCTTGCAGCGATGACTCTGGTGTATATCTTTGCATCAATGTTAAGGAGTGATATTGGACGATGCATTTCTTGGGGTTTCTGCCATCTTTTGGTACTACTGACAATAAGGCTTGGGCAAACGAGGGGGGTGCCGTACCCGTTTCTAATATGTTATTGAATAATGATGCTAAGAATGGAGTAAGGAGTGTGGAGAAGGTTTTGTAAAATCCCAGGGTGTATCCGACGTCTCCAGGAGCTTTGCCTAGTTTTAGATGCTGGATGGCCTGTTTTACTTCATCCGCTGTGATTGGGGTTTACAGGGCCTCAGATTCTACAGTGGAGGTGAACGGGATAAGTGATTCAGTAATATATGCATCTATGTTTTGGATGGATGAAGTCTGAGCATTCGAGCAGAGGTCCTCATAAAAGGTGGCAAAGGCCTCTTGTATTTCCTGAGGGGTGTTGACTGTTTCCGAATCGTGATTGGGTCACGGACTCTCTATTTCTTTGATTCATCTGTCAGCTCTCTGTTTGCGTAGCTGTGCTGCTAGGATGGTGTCAGCTTTATTTCCTTTTTCATAGAATTTCTGTTTGAGAAATTGCAGGTTTCACACTATTGTCCCTTCCTCTAGTGCCTTCAACTCATCCCTAAGTCTTCTAGCCTCTGCAAGGTAGGTCTGTCTCTGCATAGGTGTTGATTGAGCGAGCTCTTCTGCTTTACTTATCTTGTGTCTAAGGTTAGTTCCTATCAGGGATCTTTCCCTTTTCTTTCGGGCCCCTTCTTTAATGAGGATGCCCCTCCACATGGCCTTGGCCGCCTCTCAAATTGTCTCCATGCAAACATCCTGTGTGGTGTTAGTGATGAAGAACTGTTCGATCTCGTTCTTAATTTCTTGTTTTAAGAGCGGGTCCTTGCACTTCCACTTTGAATTTCGGTGGGGGAGCTTCACCCACTGCAGATACAGCATGACCATGTCATGGTAAGACCAATATATTGGGTGTATGTCGGAGCTGGATGTGACATCTAGCAGATCCTCACCAAAGTAGATGTAGACAAATCTCGTGAGGGTACCGTGTGGGGCGAAATAAAAAGTGAAGGCCCTTTCTCTGGGTGCAGGTGCCTCAAACCATCTCTCAGTCCATACAATTCAAGGGCCTCGTGAATCCTTGCCAGTTCCTGTTTTTGGGGGTCATCCTGTATATGATTTCTTGTTTGTCTATCTTTATTCGTGTCCATCCAGGTGTCAAAATCCCCGCCCAACACTAGATACCCCTGTGCATTACTGATTATTTTTTCCTCGATTCTCTGTAGAAATCTATTTTGGTTTGGTGTGTAAATGGTTGCAAGAGTGACTTGTACGTTCTCAATTAGTCTGGAGACTAGGAGTGCCCACCCCTCCATGTTAAACAAGGAACTCAAGATTTGCATACGTATGCCCTTGCATATCAAGATTCCAACTCCGGCTTTCTTAACAATGTTCGAACTTCCGTAAGTGTCTCCTATGAGAGTGCTTGGTATATTGCATTCTGCTCCCCTTTGGTATCTGGTTTCCTGCAGGAACATGATATCGATTTTTGACCACTTGAATTCTCTAGAGACTAGGGACCTCTTTGTTGGTGAGTTCAAGCCCTTGACATTTATTGTGGAAATTCATAGGGTGTCATACCCACGTGTATCAGCCATTCCTACCATTGTCACTGATAATTATGTCTGCCCGCTGTTGTGTGCCGCTTGTGCCTATTTACTCATGATCCTCATCTGTAGCCTTGAGTGTCTCTTTGACTTTGACTTCTGTGTAAGTGACATTTGAATCTTTCTCTTTTCCTGTTTCCCTCCTCCCCCCCCCTACCCATTGCCTCCCCTATTAACCGTCCCCTGAAGGCGCTCGGTCTCCGTCGGTCACAAGATTCCGATGGGTCCGAGCCACTGATGAGGTCTTCTGATCTGACCCCATTATTTCGTATCATTTTATCATTGGCCCCCAATTGGTATTGTTTAGTTGCTTCTTGATTAATGATGAGCATGCATGTAGCAGACTTGGAGCTGATCTGAGTCATTTGGGTGTTTGGCATGCATCTTGTAAAGTAATCACGCCATTGTGAGCAGGCCGCACCCGAGAATTTCCAGGGGCAGGGGCCGCTATCATCAGCATACGCTTAGGTCTGTGTGTTGTATATGCAACCACAGGAAAGTCTCAAGTAGGTGTTACATTTGTAGATGTGTTAGGTGGTGAGGTGTTGAGTCTCCTGAATTTCCTTGATCCTTGCATTTTCTTTCTACTGGGTCCTTTGATGCGCCACCTCGAGTATTCAGCGGGGTTTGTCGGGGGACCCGAGGAGGATTCATTCCATCAACCAGTTCTCGGACAGCGTCGCTCATCTCCGTGTCCATGACAAGTTTGTGTTTCTGGCCCTCATATTCAAACAAAATAGAGAAGGGGTATCCCCATCTATAGCAGACACCTTTTTCTTTGAGCCATTTGGTCAATGGGGAGCAGAGTCATCTTTTGGCGAGGGTAAGGGACGAGAGGTCTTGGAAGATGGTGATTAGCTCAGTGTCCAAAAGTAAAGTGCCTTTAGATCTGGCTCTCTCCAGAATTCTAGATTTATCTGGATAATTGTGATAGCAGACCAATATTGACCGCGGGCCCTCATTGCATCTGCCCACCCTTTGTAGCATCTCTATTTTTGTAGTGTCAATTGAGTCATCATCAAAGAGAAGTGTGAGAATTCGATGGATGATGTTCTTTAGGTCACCTTCAGTTTCTCCTTCAGTTTCGGGGACTCCGAAGAAGCAAAGGTTGTTACTCCTTTCTCTGTTCTTAAAGTAATCCATTTTCAATTCCATGTCTGTTTCGCAGTGCTCTTTCTCAGCTAGCTGGACATCTATTTGCTTTTCAACTGTGTCAAGAGACAATTGATTGTGTTCAACTTCCTTTAGTCTATCCTCAATTTGGTCAATTCTGCTGTTGATTTTATCAACCTTGTTGCCTATATCTGTGCACATTCCCCTTATTTCATCCAAGGCAGCAATATTCCCCTTGATCGCTGTGGAGACCTTGTTATTGGAGGCCAAACCTGTTATGGGGAAAGGGAGTCTTCGCGGCTATTTATAGAGAATACGAATTTGGCTAAGCGGGCTTTGTAGTTCATGTGTTATGGTTCTTGATGCACTTTTGTGAAACGGCGGGTGACATCGAGGGCTAGCCACCACTGTAACTATCTTAAGCACAGGGTGGCTCTTTGTGGGATGAAAGTGCGGCCCAGGATTGTACCGACACTATATCGCAGACTGTGTTAGTTGTGCTATTCGTGTGTGGAGTTGGCGGGCACACGCCCCTTATCGGGGGCCACACACCTCAAACTGTTCTCTGATGTCCTTTATGTTATGATGGATGTTCCTGGTTCGTGCTGGCCGATATCAACTCCAACATGCTTAAGAAGGTTACTGCATGAAACAAGGGGACGTGGCGTGATGTTTCCCCAAAATGAGTTGCGATGATAGTTGTGAGCTGGTCTTGCTATGTTACTGTGATGGTTTTATTATACGGGCATGGAGGAGGCGAGTACACGCCCCTGGTCGGGGCCACGCACCTCAGACCGTTACTCTGCTGTCCTTTATGCCAACATTGATACACCGTTTGTGATGAGTGGTACGACTTCTGTTGTGATTGAGACAGGCACTGTATGCAACCAGGTAACGTGACATGAGGTATTATCCTTGGGATTGCAATGGTGATTGCGAGCTGGCCTTGGCGTGTTAGCCAGGAGGCGAGGGTCAGTCTCACAATGCTTACCTCAGAGGGTTTGGAGGTATCGCTTTGATTCCGTGTTTGTCTTTTGCCAGCCGCCCATGTTTTGGTCATGCTCTAAACATTTCTATGTGGAGTATGTCTCTGCCAATGGCTCCAGGGCGGATCCTTATTTGTATTTCCCCCACAAGGTATGCAGGGTTGCAGCGGGGGCGGGCGTGTTGAGCTCCGCGGAACAGAGTTTGTAGAGGCGGGTTGGGCAGCTGGGTGGCAGCGAGGTCCCGCGTTTCCTCTATGGGGACCTTTCCATGGAGGGAGCCACTCTGTGTATGGAGGCGTGCAACAACGAGCCCAGGGCGTGAGGATAATGTTCAGGTCCTCAGGAGCAGGAGCAGTGCGCACCCCCATTCCACTCCTCCCGCTGCTCCATAGAAGTGCGTCTTTCGAATGATCCGCGGCAGGGCTGGCCACAGAGTGCAGATCACTATCTTCATTCCGGCGAAGCCAACGGGCCGATGGGGGCTCTCTGCGGGCAGCACTTTATTCAGCTGGTGCTCTCATCTCGGTCTCTGGCGGGCCGCTGTCAGCCACTCCATGGATGTGGGCCTGTTCTTCCGGTGACGTTAGTTGTGTCATCGCTTAGATTTGCTTCAGTGTACCGTGGATGGGTGTGTAGCTGACGTGTGCCTCCTGGCACTGAGGCTTCTGTTTAGGAGTTCCCTGAGCCACACGCCGCTCTGACAGTGTGACCCTGCTTGCATGCGCCTTTGGTGTTTCCTCAGTAGGAGCCCCAGGTGTTCACCTAGATGTGAGGTGGTGCGGGGCTCTCAGCAAATAAGCAAATGGGGGCACATTTGCAATTAAGGGAGGTCAGGAGAACAGAGAGGCTCTAAGTAGCTTCCTCCATCCGTCCGCCCCGTGGTGGCTGTCCTCAAAGTAACCCTTTTGAGAGGAATGTTATTAAGAGACCTAGACCAGGTGATATTTTTAACGTCTTGCGGGTGAAGGCAATCATAATAAATGATTTACTTGGGTTTATTTCTAAGTTGTTGATTTTTGATATTTTTCTAGGCCCTCCAGGTGTTTTTGTAAGCCTGCTTGTATACAGCATTTTATGATTGGTGTACGTAGGACCTATGGCCTACGTAATAAAACTATGAAAACATTTTCTATTAAATGGAAAAAAAATTTGGTACTCTGTGTAATTTTCATTTTGTGAGGTGATGTACACAACTCACGGAATGTGACCCAGTCTAAATTGGAACTTGGTCTTTAAATTTGGCTCAAAATGGTCCATCTGGGGGACTCCCCTCTGTGTGCTTATGTATACAGCATTCTGCATAGTCGAGACACCTTACTTTCAGATTAGGTAAACTGGGGACGAACCCATGTCATTCTATACTCTTCTTCCACAAATCCACCAGGTACAAATTGAATAATGTTAGTGCAAGCACACAGCCCTGGCGCACACCTCTATAAAAAGGGATCTTACGAGATAGTTCCTGTTAGGCAGAATCACATGCAATACCCTTTGGGAAAACTACACACAATTAAGACTACAAGCATCAGTACAATTTCACCTTTGGTACAAACCTATACTACGCAGTAATGTGGTAGCAGTGGCTGAACAACCAGACTTATCTCAAGAGTAAAATGAGCAGTACAAGAGGTTACACAAAGGACTATCAATCACAGTGATTCAAACAAACAATTTTCTTGGTAAAATAATATACATTTATGTACACAGTCATTTGGAAACCATTCCACTAGCAAGAGCAGCTCAATATCACAATCTAATATAACACAATACACAACCAATCAGTTTCTGAAAAAGTTCAGCTCCCCTGAAGTCGGAGCAAAATGGCACTTCAGTTACTTTAAAAAGGGGTAAAAAGACAAGGTTATTTGAATCAACAGCACAAATACGTTCAGAGGTAGGACAAATAGATTCAGTTCACTACAACCAGCAATTCAATTCAATAGGCCTGGGCCAAAGTCAATGGTTCAGAGTCTTGGATAGGATAGCACAATTCTGGTAGTGAACGGTTAAGTCTTTGTCACGATTTTTAGAAGTAGTTGGTCAGACGAAAAGTTAGATGTTGGTTTAGGGAAGGACAAGCCTTCAAAGTTGGGAAAGTTTCAAAACCTTTCACTGCGGCAGAAAGGATTTCCTGGCCGCGTTTGCACAGTACCTTTTAAGTAAAGTAGACCTGTAGCTGAGACAGTTGTTCCTGGCAGTTCCTCCAGATCTTGCTGTTCCTGAGCTTCAGTCGTGGGGAGGAGGACATCGGGAGGTTCCTGCACTGCCCAGTGAAGAGGCCATGAGCTTGGCAAAATGTCGGTTTAAGGTGTGAGTGCCTTAAAGACCACAAACTGGTATCCTTCCCACTGGCTATCCGGTTTTCAACAGCACTCTGAAGAAAATTCGACCAGTATAGGGACGGTGTCCAGGTGACTTGCGAATTGGTTGTTCCCACCAAAGTCAAGGGAAGAAGTTAACCCTGAAGGGCTTCTCTGTCGATGAAGTTTCAGGCAATTCATAACCTGCAGCAGGGCTTAACGGGTGGATCAGGAGTTGCAGCAGTCGCCTTCCTTAAGCTCGTCTTCGGTTCTCTTCATTCCAGCGGTCAAAAGTGGTCCATTTTTCTCAATGTATTTCTCATTACGATGAACTCAAAACCAAATTCTAAATTGTTGCCTCTGCTTTTATTTCTCCTTAACTTTGTCCTCCCACTCTTTTAGTGTACATTTTGTCAACTGTTTAAGCTCCCTTCTCAACGGACATTTGCACCTTTGGATTTACCTATCATAGAGGTGTAATCAGTCCCAGTTAGAGTGATCTTTATTGGACACACAAGTTTACCATCCTCTATTTTCTCAATCTTGACAACATTTCAGGGAACTTCACTGGATCAGAGTACACCATCTTCTTGTTAGGGCAAAGATTTCCCCACCATTTGGACAGATCTATATTCACTGAGTTTACAGTGGTACTGTATTGTGCTGCTCTGTTCCCTTTGTAACAAGATTACCAGTAACCCTACATTAGACACCTCCGCCATACCCCCCAAAAGCCACCCCCCAGGGTTAGATGTAGCATTGCGTGGTCACTCAGAGTTGTCCTCACAATCAACACAAGTCAACAACCAGCTGCACATCTATATTCTTAAAAAAAATATATTCAATAATAGATGTAGCCAGAGCACTTGACCATGTGGGTATCCCGGCATGCATCCCCCCAAAGAGTTGCTTTGATTACACAAAAGACCCGCTTGACAACAATTGTACCATATTTTCCCACAGCTAGCTTTGGTTGACTGACGATAAATAGAGATGACCCCCTGCCTGTCGTCCAGCTCTTCCCAGTCTCCCTCTATAATAAAGCAGCTACATTTAAAGTCTCCTGCTATAATGACTACCCATGAAGGATGTTCACCAGACCATGTTATTGAAATCTTCTCCAAATCATAGGTAACATTTTCGGCATCCATACATAGGGGGTTAATGTAAACATTTATCACCAATGTAACCGTTTGTGGAATTCATTGTCCTCAGAGATCATTGTAGCTAGAAATGCCTCTGATTTGGCTGGAATTTGCTTAAGGGAACGAAACGTTCTGACTTTCACAGCTGTCAGGAGACCACTCTTGGGCCTCCCCAAGGAAACATTATTTGCCAGCAGTCAGTGAATTAGGAACCCTTCCCATATTGTGTTGCTCCTAAGGCATGTTTCCTGAATCAAGATGATGTAAAAAATATCATGGAGCTGCTTCTTAGTATTGGTCCTAAAGGAAATGTAGCCCTGTGAGTTCCAGCTTTCTATTTGTAGGGTAGCCCAAGAAGCCTGGCCTTTTGCCATCACAGGTGGGAAGGGTTGCTCCCAGCCAGCCCCAACTTGGATGTTCAGGAGGCTGATACCCATCCGGCGTTTGATTTTGGTCGAAGTACCTTTTTACTGTGATTTTAGGGCATGGGTAGGGTTTTGGGTTGATCACTGAATGCGCGCCTTGATAACACACAAACCCATTCAAAAGAAACGCTCCTGATGACCAAACACCAATCTTTCAATCAGTTTTGATTGAAAGTGAACTGCACACCTTCCCAGATATTCTTTGTCGAATAGATGAACACATTTTATATCAGCCGAGGAAATAAAATTGAGCTTGGGCATAGATGCTATTATAGACAACACTATATGTCGATTTAATTGAATATGCCTTTCCTCCCCAAAGACTGATTCAAAGATCAAAATATTACTCTCATTCTTAATAGCATGATCCTTTAGAACAGTGGTGGAATAATTTGACGTAGACTCCATGCGGCTCCACCCAAAGGGTGGCTGACCCTCCCATCGGCTGGAAGTCTTAGTGGATGGTTGCTGTGCTGGCAGATTACCTCTATCCATGTCCCCCCATGCTGAAGAAATCGTGGTGCACTTTGGAGAAATTCGACCCCCGGGAAGGCGTGTCGTTGCACTTCCACATTGCGCCAACCCTGTCCTTAGTGGATCCAAGCTTAGGACCATTGCATTCCTTTGATGCAAGTTTGATCTTCACTTGATTATGGTCCTTTACCAGAGGGGCTGATCTAGGAGACGGGCCAGAGATTTAGTTATCCTTTCTCCGTCGATCCTTTGTTGGCCTTCCAGTTGTTAGAGAACTGCCATCAATTTCCAACTGTATCACATTAGGCTTTACAGGAGCTGTATCTGCCGCTGATCTTTAGCCACAGCTATGATTTTCCTTAGAAACATGTGAAAACCATTTTTCCTTGATTTTGCATCTGCTTTCATGTTTTTAGTTTTCTTTACCATGCGTTGGGGTGTAATTGGCGAAGAGATTTCCAATTGCCCACTCAAATGTCCAGAGGCTACATGGACCTCCTCATTGTCATTGGCCATTTTAAGTTGTCCCGATACATTTTGGACACTATCAGCCTGATTTTCTTTTGCTGAAAGTAGGGGTGCTGCCAGTGCCACCCTCTTATTAGACTCACACATGCCCAAGATGAGTGACCATATCTCCATTAACATTCCAGAGTTTGTTCTGATTTCAAAGCCATTGAGTCATACAATCTGATGAAGGATTGGAGGACTAAGTTTGGTGCTGCCAGGGAGCTCTCACCCATATCAGTCGGTTCAAGTGGTGGCAGCTCATTTGCTAATGAAGGGGTACTTGGGCAGCCCCTGTCTCCTGATTATCATTTGAGTTCGATAAATTGGACGTATCCAAGATTTCTTCCATGTTCTTTTCTTGAGTTCTGAATAGGACTGGGGGATGCTAATTTGGTCTCTTATTGCTTCAATCACCTGAATTTCATTATCAAGGCTTATGCAGGATTCATGTTCCACTTGTGTCAAGATTGAGCCTGAGATATCACAGTCCACCACAGTATAGTCAAGGTCACCCTCCTTAGTACTTTGTGCCCCCAAGCCTTCAGATTGGATGCCTGTGCATACAATATCCTTGGCTTCATGGGGAAAAACACAGAAATGTTCCCTTTCCCTGCATGAGCTGCTGGTGATTTGAGCGGTTTCAAGGGTAATAGCGGGGTCCATACTTTTACTGCGTAACACATATCTTTTGTTTTTTGCCGGCATCTTCTTCCCCATTCCCCCCACTAAATGTCCAATCAGAACCCTACACCTTCCATAAAGCCAATGGGAGTGGTCATAAACTACAGAACAGAAGTTTGGTAAGTCTGTTGATAGCACAAGGCCACTCACCATACGTTGCAAAGCACTGTCTGAACTAGGTAGAGAATTTCTCACCAGCAAATAATGTCACAATCCTCCTGTCCTCACTGCCAGTGTTGTTCCCTGCGTGGACTGCACAGACTGCACCCACGCCCCACTCCACTCTGTGGACTTTGTGGTTTTTACTGAATTAGGTCCGCCTCCAATTGACAGCCAGGAAAGACAGACCAGCAGGGGAAACACATAAGCAGACTGCATAGACTGCACTCACTCTGCAGCCACTCTGCTCCACGGACTTTGTGAGTTTTTACTGAATTGGGTCTGCCTCCAATTAACAGCCAGGAAAGACAGACCAGCAGACTGCGTAGACTGCACCCACTCTGCAGGCACTCTGTCTAATATCCTATAACAAGTGATACATGTGATCAAATGTATCTTATTCGTGCATTAAGAATACATGTTTTTGGACACAAATCAATATGTTTAATGAATAAAATATGTATCAGTAAAAAAAAAAGATTTTATCATGCACTAGCTGATATACCCGACGTTGCCCGGGATTTCATTTTCTCATAGTACTATTTGTTAGAATTACCATAATGTAGCTTTATGCTTTTTGGAAAGGCTACATAGGAAAGGTGAAAAGGAACATTCACTACATTTTTGGATTATTTAATATTTAAAAAATGTTTTCTTATAAAGACAACACAACACAATTTTTGTTCTTCTTAAAACCTCATTCTGAAATGTATAACTGTATGTGAGAACAACATGCAGATACTTGAGCAGCATGATGGGTGACTTGATGCAGACGATGCTAACAACTATGGAGCTAAAGTTTAATATTACCAAAGTACATGTTCATTGCAAGGTTTGTTTATAAACAACATTTGTTGTTTTTCCAGTTGGAGCAAAGATATACAACTGGTTCGAGGAACCCACTCTAGAACACGCAACATATGTCTGTTGGAGAAATATGGAGATTGCAAGTTGATAGCAGCGCACTTGATTGACTGGCCCTGTGCCTCGTTGATCGTGATACCGAATGCCAGCCTGACTGGGAACCGTTGGTGCTTGAAATTGAATGGTATGTCTGTAGGAATGAGTGGAATGCCATGGATGAATACATCTTCTCCTTTTCCCTTCCTGGCCAACACTATCGATTCAATTAATTTTGGCACAGTCCTTGAACCATTACACAGCCTAGGTGGGTTGAGATTGTGAAGCAGCATGATGGGTGACTCAGCTTTCAGTCGAAGGTGATGTGGTGGCATTCCTGGGCCGGGGGGGTCGAGTGATTTGAGGAATTCTATTGGATAGTTTACGGCTTTGTCGACATCCACCACTTTATCAATTGAGTTGTACTCAGTTACTGGACCCGGAAGCAGATCCTGAATCTGGTTATTGATAGCAACATTTTTGAAACTTCTGGAATGCTACCTGCTATCACCGTCACATATCATGTTCATTAGCCTCCCATGCACCTCGCCTTCGCCTCTCATACGCCTTTAAATCCCATCTGTCAATGCCTCGCCAGGCCACAAACCCACAAAGTTTTTGATTTTTATATATGGAGATTTATTTACTTTGTTAATGGAATTATGAGCTACTTTGGTGCAATTGTGGAATATTCAGTTTGCCAACAAAATGATTTTAAACCAACATGTTGTGTTTTGTAAATTACGTGTGCCCAGCGTAATAAACTCATGAGGTTCTCAAAATGCTAGAGCATGCATTAGCAAAGTAATATTTGCCCAGTTACTTAACACATACATGCAGGTGACAGTCTGCTCTAATTTCCTGAGTCCCACAATTTGATAATGATAATGCAACAATTGGTTTATGGCTAATGTAACCAAGTCACTGTGACAGATTGCCATTTGGCAACGGTGTAGTAGAACTGGCTTTGGTCATTTTTAATTAATACAAATATACAGGTAAATTCCATCTCTGAACAGATAATCTCCTGCTTCCTTATCCCTTCCTGCTTCTCCGACATAACCAACGCCACTACACTTGACTTGCAGCTAGGCACACCACACATAAACAGACCAAGAATCACTCGAAGGTTCTCACCCTACCGTCTCTCTGAGATTCTGGAAGCAAACCTAAAGAGAACTACCCAGCACGTAGTCCATGAACCTATCCTATCCTAACATCCCATCCCATCCTATCCCCACCAACAGACCCAGTACTTGCAGAACCACGTGAGCCCCTGGAGGCTGCCCTCCGGTGGTAACGATGCACAGTATAAATCAACATAAGGACCTTCTGCATCAGTACCCTGATCTTTAGCACCTGCTCTCCGGTGGCACCAAGTAGGTTCAGAGGTCAGAGGTGGCTGTTTGACATCAGCAGTAACAGCCAAGTCGCCGGAGCACAGGCACTGCATTTAAGAAAAGTACATACATTTGAGTATTTTTTTCCTCGTGGCACATAACTGCTATATACCTGCATATGCAAGCTACACTTGGGTTTAAGGTATGGTGGCCAAAATCTCTCATAGTTATCCAAGCCACACCAATTTGATTTAACAAAATGTGTTAGACCTGTGAGCCCAGTTCTGCTGTTGAAGGGTTTTGTGTATTTTCAGGCAGACAGGGTGTCCTTGCTACTGCTAGTAGTACTATAGCCTTGGGGATTGCCTTTGTTTCTTTGTGAGGTCACGTAACAACCTCCCTGAGAGACAGCAAGTCAGCAGGAGGCTGTCCTGGGAACAGGAATCAAAGGCCACCAGGGTACTGCAAGCCAAAAGGGTAGTTGATCATATTGAGAAAGACATGGGGTGGGATTATTCTCGACAGAGGGGGCTCTTTACACCATCTTGATTCTCTCTGCCTCTATTTTTCATTCCTGTCCCCTCGACTTCTTTTAGCACAATTCAAGCTGTGTGTGGTGTCAGCAGGCAAAGTCCAAATGTTCTAAGAACATGGTTTGGATCTCTAAAGCTGGCTAGCTTTACTCCAATTGCCTGTGGGCTTTTACTGTTCAAAGAAGGAGTCTCCCACTCCATCCTTCATTCACATTTGGAGAAACCCTCAAGGCAGAATTCATTGGACCTCTGTTGGGAGAGTTGATATCTCCAAGGTCCTCCACCAGCGAGGTGAAGACTGATTGTCCAAGTCAGAAGAATATATTCCAAGGCAATGGTGAGTTATGGCCACTAACCCTCACTAGGGAGCAGTGGTGGTGTACTGATGTTGGGACAAGACCTGCCTCTCTGGCAGCCACAATTGTATCCAGCACCTCACTGTGTTGTGAACACCCAGCAGTTATGGGTCAGCATACCCTGTTTATGGGAACATGAAACAAATGACTAAACCATAGCCTTGAAAGCCTAAATTGAGACTCACAGCACCCTGAAAGTTAAGGCATCCAGGATACCTGCACTTCTGCCATTGAACCAATTCAAACCATGATCCAAGCCTGTTTGACGGCATCAAGCCATCAGGGCCATTGGGATCTGCCTTTGGCGCTCACATGCTTTTCAAACCACTGAACTGCATGTTCGAATCAGTTTGCTGCTGCACCATTCTAGCTGACAATGTCATTGTCCAGGTTCAAACTTGCACATCTTTGCACCGGCTGCTTTTCAACTGCCTCTTCGAACCACCAGCAACTTCTTTGTCATTCTTCATCAGCAGTCAACCATACTTCGGGGGATCCTTAGAACTGCATGCTTCAAGCGCTGCCCTGGATCCACTTGACTTGAACTGCAGATCCAGTCAACAGCCTCTACATTGTTGAACCAACTGACAAACTGATCCTAATGGCCCCATGATCAACACTACTCCGAGCACCACCTTCGAACTACAGAAGCTCCTGTTCGACTTCTGTTCAACATCCACTCCCCATCTAGAATAACACGAATGCTGTACCTGAACTGCTGGTGTGCAAGTTCTAACCTGTTCACCACCACACCATGCTAGCTGAGCGCATCATTTCCTTGGCTTGAACTAGAGGCATTACGAGGGGGGTTGAGGGGATATAGCCCCAGGTCTTTTGGTGTAGCCCGGACGCTCAGGGGCTACAACCAAAAGGCTAGCTAGCCCCGAGTTCTGACAGTCCCCACATTAGCATAGCCCTGGATATTTTCCAGACCTAGTAACACCCCTGGCTCCAGTTACCTTCAAACTGCCACTCAACCTGCCAGCATATTCCTTGCCGATTGTCATTGTTAGTCAAACCAACCCTGGTGGATCATCGAGTCCTCACACTCAAAATGTCACATAAAATGGCTCACACTGAATTGGTCACTCTGTGTGCATCCTCTTCATTGTTGAATCAGCCTGGTGGCTCTCATGCTCCACAGCTCCTCCAACAGTTCATCTAACTGATCCAGTAAGAACCGTGCATCCAGTCACCAGCTTCTTCGAAGTTCAACACTCTGTTGAACAAACCCTAGTGGTCATCATGATCCACACTTCAAGTATCACCTTCAAAACACAGCAATGTCTTGTTCTACCCCTGCTTGACACCATTCCCCTTCTTGAACAGCACAACCACTGTAGACAAATCAAACAAATAGCCCCAAGAAGCCTGGTTTGTTGCCATGGAACCATCAAGAACTGCAGAAGATGTTATTAACTTCTAACTGCCCCGTTGGTCCACCTTTGGGCCATAGAGAATGGTTATTTCACCTTTCATCCATTTTTGCACCAGAATATATACTTTTGTAAACACTGTGGTTTTTACTTGCCTTACCTCTGTACCAAGGGACCTCTGGTAAATATAATGCCAAGGAAGAAAAGTAATCAAAGATTGAGCTTACACCAAGCAAGAATGAATGCAAATGTATTGTTGCTGATTTCCAGATGGCAAATGCCGGTGAGGCGAGTGCATTTTCGCATGGAAACTGGCCTTGCATTACTGGATGTAGGAGACCACTGTAGTAGGCCTGGGAATTGTTTCCCCGTGGCTTCTTTTGAGTGAGGAAAGCCGCCATCACTGTGCCATATGTATGCAAAAACAAAAATAATGTTTCTTTATAATATGGATTTACTAAAACTGGGGCATGCGTTAACGCTTAATTCAATTCGACAAATAACAAACTCATGTGAGATATCCATTTTATGGGGCATTTTAACTTCTGTGCTTCTTTTAATCCCTGAAGGAGGGGCTTTGTAAATGTGGAATAATCGCAGACCCAGGCTCTGCAATAATTGCACAGGCTTAAGAACTGCTGCATCTGCATCTGCTTGACCGTGAATGGCTGTGGTGTGCTGTGTATCGCTTCTGCTCTTTCTGGAGTTATTTTAATGCTGTCTGCTGATATTGTCTGTCCTAGATGCACTACTTCTTTCTGGCAGTACTGCAATTTCTGCTTGTCTACCTTTTCCCCCTTGTCTGCTAAGTCCATCTGGATCACCCTATTGAACACACAAGGTGACTTGCAATACCTTTTTGGCAAACAAGTATGTTGGAAACTCATCCTGCGATAACTAAACATTGTGAGGTACTGTGACTCTGGATGCAGTGGGATGGAGAAGAATGCATTCTTCAAGTCAATGAGTGTGAAGCATGTTTCTTCTGTAGTAATATAAAAATATTGTGGCAGGTGTTGGTACGAGTGGAAACTTTGCTTCCACTACGTTGATCAAGACGCAGAGATCTTGAATGAATCTCTAAGCTCCACCTTTCGATTTCTTGATGGGGTAAATAGTAATACTGCACGAATATTCTGATGTTTTAATTATGCTCTGTCGATATAGTGAGAGGAGTGTGTCATATATACTCCATCCACTTTACGTGATTATGGGTACTGTTTTACCTGGGGCAACAGTGGCCCTTCCTTCACTTTTATGCTCACCACCTCTGCTCCCTTCAAGAACACTACATCATGGGGGTGGGAGGGATCAGTAATGCGAGGCAGACAACTGCTTGTAGGTTTATCAAATTATGCTATTTTATTAAAGAGAATATATTAAAACAAAGCCTTGCTTGCCTTACTGTACTGAGGAATTCCCTAACTAATCTATAAGCTAAGGGGACATTTCCTAGCATTGGATAACTGGCACTCACATTAAACAACAAATATAGCTACATAATATAATACAAAATATCAAGCAATATCGGAATGACATTCTCCTGTCCTAGGTAAGGTCCTTTCCCCAGAAATCAAAGTCAACTCAAAATGTTCAGTAAAGGAAAATGTTTTGAACCATCTCCTCAAACACAAAATCCACTAGTAACACATCTTTGTTCCTGGAGGAAAGATCCCCTTCCAACTTGCAGAAAAGAAATAGCACCAATGGTAATCCTGGTAATGATAAATTGTCTCTTGTTCCAGATCGTTTGCCACAGTTCAAAAGAAGTTGTAATATTCCCCAATGTTAATTATACACAATCATTTAAGATTTCTTTAGTTACAACTTTATATTGGTATATTTGTCAGGATGTTTTCATTGTGCTGCTGCTTACACTTTAACAAACACACTTCTACTGCTGGTACTATGAGAACGGTCACCTTTTGTCCCAGAGTACAGTATTGGTGTCAGACCACTTCAAGGTTCCATCTGCTGATAACTTAGTATACCACCATTGTTTAAATATTACTACAATAGCACAGTTTGAATTGTTAGACAGGATTCGACAAGATACACTTCAACCTCTAGACAAGATACACTTCAACCTCTACAGGTAGGTAAGGCACTCTTCCTTACAATTACTTTCTCAAAAGCAGCAGCCTCTTTGCCTCTCCTATCTGTCTGTCACAATACCAACCTGGTTCTGCCCACAAGAGTTCCTTTTTTTTTGGTTTCTGCAGTTTTTGGTGCCACGGGCTGTATATACTTCAGAATATTTTTCACAAGCAATTAGTTCCCCATCCCCAGATTTACTCACACTTTTCTGCCAGCTATTAGCCCAAGCAATTACACAGAAGCCTTGCTGCCACTCTATCAGCTTCAGGTAATACTGGCACACGTGTATGCTGGCCCACTTCAGTATTAACAACTTCACAATGCAGTTGGATGGCTTGTAAATCCTTGGAAAGATTGGTTTCACTATATATAAAGGGGTGCCTCTTGGCTTGGGTAATGCTTGTTCTTCTCTTAAATAGTTTATACTCTTTGCTTCTTAGAAATGTAAGCAATGTCACTTCTAGATACATTATAGGATTTTGTCTTAGTTGAAAACACAGTTAGGCACACACAACCTTTCTTTGATGTAGTTTTCATACTTTATAACTTGTAACTCAGGTAATGTCAAGATTCAGTATGTGGTAATAGTTTAGAGAGTGTTCCGTGTTCTTAATTTTGGAAACAATATCACTCCTTTGGACAGCAACAGTTTTTAAATCATTCAACAATGGATTTCAGCCAGATTAGCTGAACACAAGAGTTTTAGGTCTTTCACGATAGACGCAAGTGCTACATTTCCATTGTTATAGTATTATGAATTCAACAAACAACTTCTACTCGCATAAAGCCAAATGTGAGTGAACAAAGAGTTGGATACTGTTAAATGCAATGCTTGTGCAAAGTGTTCAAATGTCGTGCTTCACTCACTGGCTCAACAGACACTATCTTTGTGGGTTGCACAGATTTCCCCACTTCCACTTCAACTTCTACCACTTCTGGCTCGCTGGCAACCCACACTCTTCTCTGGAAGAGATGTCTCCAGTCCAGCCACTCATATTGGGAGTTCCTTCTGTTCCTGGGGCCCTTGGCTTGCATCTTGCTTTTTGCCTTAGTCTCCTGCACATCCACAAGTCAGCGACCACTGCATTCAGGCTCACATGGGGAAAGCCGTTTCTCGTGCATGTCTTCTGATGTGCACCCCCTGCACTTCAAACCTTGGGAGAAAAGGACTCTCTCAGAACCTGCAGGTGAAATCTTCTGTTTCCGTCGTCCCTCTTGCTCTCCCACTTCTGTGAGATTTGCCAGCCTCGTGACTTCCATCTGCTTTTCTGCTTTAGTGTGCACTCCAGCTCACTTTCCAGCTCCTTCTACTCCTTCCTTCCTGAGGGTGCATTTTAATGCTCCCAGGGTCATTAATTGGCTTCAGGTGTAAACTATTAGCCTTAGTTGCCTGACTACTGCAATGGCTGCTAGGCTTAATTGCCTAACTACTACATCTGCATGCCTCTTCAGCTCTCTTCCTTGTCTCAGTACCTCTGGAATTCTGAGACTTGTAGTTTCTTTAAACAAAGTTAGGTTTTACCACTTCTGCATTACTTGCAAGGGTAGATCTAATTCCTGTAAAGCTTTTAATAGTGGGACTATGATAATTAGATATTATAGAGGCAGATGTTTTAGTGAAGACAACATTTCCATACTCCTTTACATTGTACCCTTGGGATTGAGGAAGGTGTTTAGTTTGGGATACCGAAAACGATCTTTCTTTCGGTATAATTTTCTCTGGTTTTATAACATTAGGGTTCACAACCATAGATCTAATATGTGGTCTAGAGACATTAAAATGACAATAAACCATGATGTCTTTAGGCACCATGGGAAGATTCTTCTCCACCCGAAGCCCTGTCTCCTCCCATTTGATCCTCACGCAGTACACTAACCCCAGGGTTGGGATCACAGAGCATATGCCTGCCCCTGGCCACCTGAGACAAGACATTAGGCAGGGTTTCAGTGAGGGATCCATAGGATTCTTCACATGGGACACTGGTCAATAGTACATATGGTACTTTTTTCAAATCCTCCCACAAGTGAGTTGATGCCTTGCTCACTACCTGCATCATGTGGAGGACCTGTACCTCCTCTGAATCAGGTTCACATGGGATTCCTATCAGAAATACAATTTCCGCCTCCTCTTCATCCTCTGAGAACAGTTGTTCATCAGTTAAGAATGTTAGTCTAAATGGGCCTCATTATGGGACCGGCGGTGGCTGTGCCGGTAGAACCGGCACGGCTGCTGGCAGTATCATTTTTTTTCCGGCACCCTCAATTTGGCATTTACCAGGTCATTTGGCCCTGCTGGACCCTGTAATTGCCCATTTGCGGACGCCAGAAAAAAATGCTCCCCATTCATATTTGAGCCCCATAGGGCTCAATGAGAATGGGGAGGTTAGATGCACCGGCACCATTCGCGAATGGTGCCGGTGCATCAGACATGCTCTGCTTGCGGGTGCCGGCATGCCTGCCAGGTAAAACCTGGCGGGCGGGAAGACACCCTTGAGCAAAACTCATAGTTTGCCGGTCTGGTAACAATGGTACCGGCAAGCTTACTGGTACCATTGTTACCGGACCGGCAAACTTATAATGATGCCCAGTCCTGGTAATATAGAGGACCATGCGACACTCTGTATCATCTTCATCTGTCTCACACAAAATAACCATGTCCTTCCTTGCAAGTGCAGCCTTTAAATCTATGATGAGTGTTTTTAAGGGAACTATTTCTTTGTGCACTGCTGGCCTGAACAAACATTCTGTGGTTAATCAGAATATCTTATCTTTCATCCTGGGTACCCATCCTAGCAATACTTGTAACCCATAAAGGAATACCTCAGGGTGGTGTGGTGACCCGCGTAAAATGCTGTGTGTGCAAAAGGCTTTTATGACCCACTCATAAAAGATACTGAGTGTCGAGCATACTGTGCCCTTTTCTAAAATGAAATTGTCATATTTAATATACTCCTTAAATCTCTTCCTAATATGTTGATGGGGGTGTCTTTTGAATACCATAGGGGAGCTACAATCTTCTGAGTGCCTACTGTGAGTGGCAAATCTTCAGTCATAGGAACCATTACAACATCCCCAGAAAATGTGTCCAATACTTTGTTCGACAGGGGAAAGATACCGGCCTTAATACAGGATTTGTTGGCTTCCGTGACCATCAATAATGATACATATTTTTGTCCATTTTTCGCTGCTACCTCGAGTTCCTCATCAGGGTCTTACGTTACTGAAAGGATTGGGAACATGTGTGACTTCTGTTGGCAGGCCTATTGGGCATTTGGGACTTATCCTGAGAATTGAAATGGGTTACCGCCCAGAAATGTCACTCCCGTATAATGTGGTACTGTATTCTGGGCTAACACTGTGCTGTACTCCTGCATATATATTTGTGTTTGAAGTCTGATATTCAGATAGAATGACTTCAATCAAACTGCCTTGCAACAAAGGATCATCAGTCTGAGTGACAACCTTTTTCCAAAGCTAAAACAAATACTCTGTCATAATTTTGACTATGTTTTGCCCTTAAAAGATGTAAATATCATATCATATCATACCATACCATCAAAGACAAACTACTCACAAAATATCTCTGATAACAACTATTGGGACATTTCCCAGGTGCACACTGTACAGCGTCTTAGTTTAACACTATGAGGTCACAATTCATATACAGCAATTACACATCTATACGACTTGTCAATATAGATATGCGATCTAAGTGCTTATTTAGTCATGCTAAATGTGGTATTTTGGGGGAGCCATATGATCAGCACCAACTGGTATGTCAGAACATTGATGCAAGATGTGTAATTAAATATGCATGGACCTCTCAGTAGGCAGTTCATTGAGTATTGACAGAGGCATTATTCATATTTTGCATGTTTTGCAGCCAGATCTTACCAGTTATTCATTTGCAAACCATCATTACAAACTAGAACAGCACTGGGTCCATTGATTATTTACCCACACCAATGGACTCCATGACACCTTAATATTCTGTTTTAAACATGATTTTGCATGGTCTCAGGTAGAAGTTTCATCTGTTTTATACAGCTTTCTTTAGGTTTAACTGACACTGCATGACAATCTTTCATAACATTTATTTTATGAAGAATTCTTAACAATTGAATTGGTTACCTGTGTCACTGTTTACATTTTCCGTAATGCAAACCTTCCGTTTAATTGCCTATGTACATGATCTCAATACATCAACAGAATGCAGCTTTTTCCCAGTGCCCGTTTGTCCCAAGATGGCATCCGCTTATCCGCATTGAACATAATTATACTTGGTCTAGTTGATATATGCACATGACGTCGACTGTACATGTTCTATTCTGCAACAGTATCTCTGCAGTTCCAAGCAAACACATTAATTCTTGTTAGCCAATTGCAGTCAATGCTCTGGACTAGCAGAGCATGCTGGTGTACTATTTTTCCAAGAATTTCAGTACGGTTAGTTTATCTACCACATGATTGATTTTGAAATCCATGTTTCATAAACACCTATCCATGAAAATGTATATAGACTGTAAGGTTGCAGGAGGAAACCTCTGACACAGAGGTTACATGGTGTTTGTCATAAACTTTTATTAAAGTAATATGATGCTCGGAAAAATGTCTCCCTGTCTATGGTGCTAAGAGGGTTTTCCCTGCCTCAAGGAAAACTGGTGAAACTGTCAGGATTTCAAATAAAACATTAGTCACAGTCGTGTCCATAAACCCTAATTCCGACCCTAACGTTAATAACATAAATCTAAAGTGCAAGGATATTCTCTTCTAAAAAAAAAAGGTGTGATTAAACTCCTTCATCCAAGTAAAGTTCTGAATGTCAATGGTCATTATTAATCAAAGGAAATGTTCTCTTCCAAAGACACACTGTTCTAATATCCAGGGAATTACTCCTTTCCTCTGAATTCTGGCCTGTTCCACTTCACAAGCTAAGACGTTGGCTCCCTTTCCCTGACTTTTTCACTCTTTCATAAGTAGTCGACTTCCTGTTGACACTTGGTTCCTCGTTTATGCCCTGGGTAGGTCTGGTTCAGTCTCCTACCAAATGCTACCCAGGGGAATATGACAGTTTCTAAAAGTATTTTTCTGTTGGGTTCCAGACCCTGTATTACAAATAAAGTTTACTTTATTTTTGGACTCTAACATGGGTGTGAGTCCCAGACACGCTGTGCTCTTTGAAACCAGTTTGGTTTACTCTCTTGTAAAGCATGGATTTCTTCAGTGTTTCCTTCTCTTTCTTTCAGGGTCCTGACCCTCTTAATCTCTGTTTTAAATATGGGTGTGAGTCCCAGATTCACAGTACAGTTATTTTACAGCTTGGTTCACTCTCCTGTCAATCCGGTATTTCTTCAGTATTTATCTCCCATTCAGGGTCTCAGCCCTTCTTTGTTTCAAATATGGGTGTAGGTCCCAGACTCCCAGTACAGGTCCTTGATACCTTAGTCGACTTAAAGGAATGGGTCAGTCAGAAAATATTATTGGCCAAAAAGATGGCCAATAATAAAACAAATATCTAAAATATATATTTTTTAAGTCCCTATGGAAAGTTTTGAGCAAATGAAGCTCAAACTTTAAAATTGGAAGCACTAAGGGGCATCCATTTTGTGATTTCAGGCAGCCTCCTCGGCTCTGCCTTTGCGGCACTAAACAAGCAGCAAAGCCCCGTACTGCGAGCTTTTGCTTACTGAAGCCTGAGCAGAGCTGGGGAGGGTGCCTTCACTTTCATTTTACATTTTCTTTGCTCCCCAAGCCCAGGGAAGCACAGAAAACGTAAAATGAAGGCAAAAAGCCAAGGCGCACCAATTAAAAATATAAAGTTGTTGTATTTGTGATTGCTATGGTTGGAAAACCACAGCAATCACAAATACAACAAAGTTGTTATTCTGACAGCGGCAGCTTTCGCATGGAGTCTCCTGGGCTCCCCAACCATGAGGGAGTCTAGGATGCCGCATTCAGAATAACAACATTTTGGGATTTGTAAATACTGCAGCATTTACAAATCCAAAAACGTTGTATTTCTAAACACCGCAGCATGGAAACACAACCCCGTTGTGTTTCTGCCTCCAGAAGCTTTCACTTTGGAGCTCGAGATCCCCAAAGTGAAAGCTGCTGTAGGGTGAAACACTACGGAATTTCTAAACACCCGCATTGTGTTTCAGCCTACAGCGGCTTTCACTTTGGGGCTCCTGGGCCCCCCAACCCTGAGGGAGTCTAGGAGACTCCCAGCGAAAGCTGCCGCATTCAGAATGACAACATTTTGGGATTTGTAAATACTGCAGCATTTACAAATCCAGAAACGTTGTATTTCTAAACACTGCAGCATGGAAACACCCCCCGTGTGTTTCTGCCTCCAGAAGCTTTCACTTTGGAGCTCGCGGGAGCCCGAGAGCTCGAGAGCCCCAAAGTGAAAGCTGCTGTAGGCAGAAACATTATGGAATTTCTAAACCCCCGCGTTGTATTTCAGCCTACAGCGGCTTTCACTTTGGGGCTCTCGGGTTCCCCCCGGGGAGCCCGAGAGCCCCAAAGTGAAAGCTGCTGTAGGCAGAAACACTGCAGCATTTCTAAACACCCGCGTTCTGTTTCTGCCTACAGCGGCTTTCACTTTTGGGGCCCTCGGGCTCCCCAAGAGCTCCAAAGTGAAAGCCGCTGTAGGCAGAAACACTGCGGCATGGAAACACAACCGCGTTGTGTTTCTGCCTGCCTTGGCTTTCACTTTCGGTCTCTGGTGCTCCCCCAAAGTGGTAGCCATGGCAGGCAGAAACACAACACGGTTGTGTTTAAAAAACACTGTTGTTTTTCTTTCTAAGTTTCTCAGGCTCCTCTGGCTTGGAGGAACGCGAGAAACTTAGAAAGAAAAACAGCAGCGTTTTGAAACACTACAACGTTGTATTTATGTTTGCGGTAGCTTTGGCTTGGAGCCCAAAGCATTTTAAAAGCTGCGGTTTTATTTTCTACGTTTTTCCTCCAGCCCGGAAAATGTAGAAAAAAAAACGCAGCTACTGCTTATTTAAAAATAGCACTTACCGAGATGCAGCTGCAGCTTTCCTGCCTGTAGTCTTGTGTCCCCGTCCTCCGAGTCCAGCAACAATGAAGCAAAAGCCACCTAGTGGTAGCTTTTGTTTACTCCAGCTGGCTGGCTTTTTTGCTTCATTAGTGCCGCAAACACACAAAATGGATGCTCCCTAGTGCTTGCAATTTTAAAGTTTGAGCTTCATTTGCTCGAAACTTTCCATAGGGGCTTAAAAAAATATATATTTTAGATACTTGTTTTATTATTGGCCATCTTTTTGGCCAATAACATTTTCTGTCCGAACCATTCCTTTAATACAGAAGGAGTTCATCTCCTTGAGTTATATTTCTTCTGGGTTCTCACACTACATACCAAAGTCCTTCCTCTCTCAGGTGAAGTATGTTTCTGCTCCTAGCTTTTCCCCAGGTTTCCCAGCAGATTCGGGACTTTGTCCGAGACTTCCTTGTATAACATGACCCCTGTGGAGTGTCTTCCCACCAGCCTGTGGCTGCTCCATGGGCTCAGGGATACCCAGTGGTGTGTTCAGGCAATGGATCCCACAGTTCTTTTTTCCAGGACTGCCGTTGCTCCTCCTCTGTGCAGAGCGTTTCCCTGCTCGCTGCTGTGGTGTCTGGTCTTGCAGTCCCAGCAGTTCTTCATTCTGCTTTTGATACCAACTATGGGCCAGTGGGTTTCCCTGCCTTGTTCCTCTCTTCCAATCCCGTTGGCAATCCCGTTGGCAGGCATGATGTATAAAATCACAAACTGCAAAGGTTACATCTGGAAAAATGTTACACTTACACAAAACTTCTGGCCTGTTTAAGTTTCTTTTTCCATAATTTTAAAGACATATCTTTCAATTCCTAGATTTAATAATCGAAAAAGCAGGACATAAAAATAAAAAATGTAGGGACACAATACTGTTGAAGGAAAACGGGCATTTCTATGTCGTGCCTTCGGTCACTTCCAACATGAAACAATACATGCAAGTGGCAACATACCTAATCTCAATTTCAGATAAAGCAGTCAAGCATAGGGCTTCTCGATAGGTAGCAGGTACATTTAAATACCAAATACATTTTTAATGGCCATGTAGGCCAGAGTTTGGATGATTTAGAAACACTATATATTAGCTTCATCTAGGGAGCAACAGGAGGATTTATCAAAGTGTTTAGACACAGTCAAGCGGATTGATACCATGTTATTTGATGATGATTATCCCTAATCCCATAGGGGGGATTCCTTCCGCGGGCGATTTTTCCTCAGTGCACCACCCCTAGGAGGATTATTGTATTATGACACACAGCCCTGGCTCCTTGAGAAAGGTCTCCCCCAATGGGAAATGGATGACATCCTCAGATTTGTCACACCAACCTGTCAAAGTACAGAGAAAAGAGGGTTGGGGCTAAAATACACCCCTGTTACTTGCCCTGTTCTATGCAAAATGATTGTGTGAGTTCACGCCATGCACTCCACCTGGCAATAGAAGCAGAGTCTGTGTAAAACTCCGTGTAAGACTTCAGCAATGCTGGGAACATCTTTTTCTTCAATAATACATTCCAAAGAATTGCCCTAGGGATGCTGTTAAATGCTGCCATTAAATAGATAAATAACAAGTGGAGAGCCCCACCCTTCAAGCTAATACATGATCCAGTATCAGAGATAGTCTCAAAGCTTGATCAACAGTGGATACTCCTTTTGAGAAACCTTCTTGTAGATGGCTAACACAACCAGTTTGGGGAATCCAACCTTTAACTCTAAATAATAACGATTTACAAATAAATGCCTTCCCATCGAATCCAACAGAGGGATTGAGCGATGATTACTGGATAGTTAAATCGACCATTTTTTTATATAGGGATGTTGTTGTATGAATGGCATTACACATGTGTTTACTTGACAGTAGGATACATTCAAGATGGATCTATAATGTATGTGTAATTCAATATAATGTTTCTAATTAAATTGTCGCCAGAGAACCTGGGAGTATGCTATCCATAGGGAAGAGTTCAAGATCGTGTAGACTACAGTGATTTGGATGTCGTTAGCAGCTGATGTGGGAGAGCTTAGTTGAGGCTTAGTTAGTGTTGGTGTGCTAATGGCTAGGCCTTTGGCGGCCATCTCTGTGTGTTTTGTGTGTGTAGTGTAAGTTGGTAGGAGATCTTAGAGGGGAGAGGTTAGTCAGAGACACTGGGGATTAGGTTTTCCAAGGCAAACAAACTGCAACCCTACACTTCTACCACTGGACTCATACATACAGGTCCTATTCCACCAGTTCACACTACGCCTGACAATCCCCCTCTCTCTCTCTCTCCCTCTCTCTCTCTCTCTGTCTCTCTTCTGTATCTCTCACACGCACATCAATACATTGTATCCCATGAGCAACAAGGCACGCATCTGCAAGTTGGCAGATTATGGGGAACGGGCAATCTGTGAACTCCAGTCTATTTCCATAGGCTACAGAGTGTTATGGTAGACAAGAACATTTGGTTCACAAAAACGGCTACTTGAAATTTGAGGCATCAGTCACACATGTTGTCTTCCATAGCATGCTGGTTGCCAGGCTGAGAGATGCCTCCAATCTCAATCTACTATGCACATGTGCTGTGTTAACTGGCCTGCTGTGAATCCTTCCCATGTTGGGCAAAGCCCGTCTTGGACAGGGCAAGATCGTGTTTGGCAGGCATTTGTCAAATGTTTGTCAGACATTGGTCTGAACAGGGGCCAGAATCACTTCAGAGTGGTCTACCATGCTGTCTCCCTCGTCAAGCCTCAAATTCTTCTTATACAAACCACAATGAACCCCTCCTCCCCCAACATGTAACCAGGACTCTGCAAGCTGAAATGGCAAACCATGCAAGGGCCCCTACCAACATTTCTAGATGGGAAAAGCAGAATAAAGACTCCTCATTCCTTAGAAACCCAGTGCAGGTTATCATAGTACAACAAAGACCTTCTGTTGAAAAGACCTGCTTGCTGCTTGGACACAGGTGTCTAGGCCACTGCCGTGCTGAATTGGCAGACCAAGCAAGCATCCCTGCATCCTTCCATGCCGGGGCAGAGAGAAGAAGGATTACCCTTTCCTCAGATACCATGGACAGGATCTCATAGCACCCCAGGACGCAAAAGAAGCTGCCTTTGCTCTCTCTGCTTCTAATGTTTGTGAGCCACACTGACTCAAACATTATTTGCTTCTCCCAATTTTCTTCAAGACAAGTGCTATTGCTACTTGTTGAATTGCACCAAGTTTCTAAATCACTTCGCACCAACCTGACCTCCTAGAATACAATTTGACACACCACAAAGACTAAATTGTTGCTGTTGAGCACCAGAAAGAAGTGGCACAGCGAGTAGAACGCTCTCTTTGACATCCGTGCAGAGCCTGCTAACGCAGGTTCGAATCCCGGCGGAGCCAAACTCAGCCTTTCTTCCTTCTGAGGTTGATAAATGTGCACCACAAACCGTGGGTGATAATAAGCAGCCCTGAGATACCTGAGGGTTTGTAGTGCTATATAAGTGCCAAATTATTATTATATTACAGAATCTATAGAAATGCTGTGCCACTAACCTTGTTCACATATCAGAGTGGTCCCATTTCTTACCTTTCTAAAAGACATATACTTAAACCTTAACTTCTCTGCAGAGAACACATTACTGAATACACAGGTCTTCATTCCCATTGTCCCAATAATGCTGTAGTGTTAGTGTGCCTTACCTTTCAATATGATTAATGTCTTGTAATAAGAGAGAACTGCTGAGCAAGGTTCATGCTCAACACAGGTCCAAAAGCAGGAAAACAAAGTAATTCACAGAACACAAAAAGGAGTGCACCACTTGCACGAAAAACACGAAATATATTCATACATCACGGGTGGGAAGATGAACTGAACATAGCCAAATACAACAAACCGATTGCACACTGAATATTTTATAGCCACAAAACAAAACATTAGCATATGAGAAATGTAACAAGAACATCATCCTAACAGTATCATTAGTTGGTTCTCACCAGTCCTGTAAACATCCCTATACATTGTTTAAAAACTATTGGCAGTTACCATCTCATCACAGCAAATAAACACCATTTATGCAACATGCTCTCACACCCCTTGGTCAGCAAAAAGGCTCCAATCCCAGCTTGAGCAAACAATTCAATCAATAAAGAACTTTGTTCTAATTGGACCTTGCTGTTAGGAAAGATTTCATAATTGTATGTAATTTTCCCTCCATGTGTCAGTATAATCTGACAGCTCAATGTTGTTATCCAAGTCAGAATTACTCAGTTGGATACAACATGGCCAAGGAGTTTGGATGATTTAGAAACACTATATATTAGCTTCATCTAGGGAGCAACAGGAGGATTTATCAAAGTGTTTAGACACAGTCAAGCGGATTGATACCATGTTATTTGATGATGATTATCCCTAATCCCATAGGGGGGATTCCTTCCGCGGGCGATTTTTCCTCAGTGCACCACCCCTAGGAGGATTATTGTATTATGACACACAGCCCTGGCTCCTTGAGAAAGGTCTCCCCCAATGGGAAATGGATGACATCCTCAGATTTGTCACACCAACCTGTCAAAGTACAGAGAAAAGAGGGTTGGGGCTAAAATACACCCCTGTTACTTGCCCTGTTCTATGCAAAATGATTGTGTGAGTTCACGCCATGCACTCCACCTGGCAATAGAAGCAGAGTCTGTGTAAAACTCCGTGTAAGACTTCAGCAATGCTGGGAACATCTTTTTCTTCAATAATACATTCCAAAGAATTGCCCTAGGGATGCTGTTAAATGCTGCCATTAAATAGATAAATAACAAGTGGAGAGCCCCACCCTTCAAGCTAATACATGATCCAGTATCAGAGATAGTCTCAAAGCTTGATCAACAGTGGATACTCCTTTTGAGAAACCTTCTTGTAGATGGCTAACACAACCAGTTTGGGGAATCCAACCTTTAACTCTAAATAATAACGATTTACAAATAAATGCCTTCCCATCGAATCCAACAGAGGGATTGAGCGATGATTACTGGATAGTTAAATCGACCATTTTTTTATATAGGGATGTTGTTGTATGAATGGCATTACACATGTGTTTACTTGACAGTAGGATACATTCAAGATGGATCTATAATGTATGTGTAATTCAATATAATGTTTCTAATTAAATTGTCGCCAGAGAACCTGGGAGTATGCTATCCATAGGGAAGAGTTCAAGATCGTGTAGACTACAGTGATTTGGATGTCGTTAGCAGCTGATGTGGGAGAGCTTAGTTGAGGCTTAGTTAGTGTTGGTGTGCTAATGGCTAGGCCTTTGGCGGCCATCTCTGTGTGTTTTGTGTGTGTAGTGTAAGTTGGTAGGAGATCTTAGAGGGGAGAGGTTAGTCAGAGACACTGGGGATTAGGTTTTCCAAGGCAAACAAACTGCAACCCTACACTTCTACCACTGGACTCATACATACAGGTCCTATTCCACCAGTTCACACTACGCCTGACAATCCCCCTCTCTCTCTCTCTCCCTCTCTCTCTCTCTCTGTCTCTCTTCTGTATCTCTCACACGCACATCAATACATTGTATCCCATGAGCAACAAGGCACGCATCTGCAAGTTGGCAGATTATGGGGAACGGGCAATCTGTGAACTCCAGTCTATTTCCATAGGCTCCAGAGTGTTATGGTAGACAAGAACATTTGGTTCACAAAAACGGCTACTTGAAATTTGAGGCATCAGTCACACATGTTGTCTTCCATAGCATGCTGGTTGCCAGGCTGAGAGATGCCTCCAATCTCAATCTACTATGCACATGTGCTGTGTTAACTGGCCTGCTGTGAATCCTTCCCATGTTGGGCAAAGCCCGTCTTGGACAGGGCAAGATCGTGTTTGGCAGGCATTTGTCAAATGTTTGTCAGACATTGGTCTGAACAGGGGCCAGAATCACTTCAGAGTGGTCTACCATGCTGTCTCCCTCGTCAAGCCTCAAATTCTTCTTATACAAACCACAATGAACCCCTCCTCCCCCAACATGTAACCAGGACTCTGCAAGCTGAAATGGCAAACCATGCAAGGGCCCCTACCAACATTTCTAGATGGGAAAAGCAGAATAAAGACTCCTCATTCCTTAGAAACCCAGTGCAGGTTATCATAGTACAACAAAGACCTTCTGTTGAAAAGACCTGCTTGCTGCTTGGACACAGGTGTCTAGGCCACTGCCGTGCTGAATTGGCAGACCAAGCAAGCATCCCTGCATCCTTCCATGCCGGGGCAGAGAGAAGAAGGATTACCCTTTCCTCAGATACCATGGACAGGATCTCATAGCACCCCAGGACGCAAAAGAAGCTGCCTTTGCTCTCTCTGCTTCTAATGTTTGTGAGCCACACTGACTCAAACATTATTTGCTTCTCCCAATTTTCTTCAAGACAAGTGCTATTGCTACTTGTTGAATTGCACCAAGTTTCTAAATCACTTCGCACCAACCTGACCTCCTAGAATACAATTTGACACACCACAAAGACTAAATTGTTGCTGTTGAGCACCAGAAAGAAGTGGCACAGCGAGTAGAACGCTCTCTTTGACATCCGTGCAGAGCCTGCTAACGCAGGTTCGAATCCCGGCGGAGCCAAACTCAGCCTTTCTTCCTTCTGAGGTTGATAAATGTGCACCACAAACCGTGGGTGATAATAAGCAGCCCTGAGATACCTGAGGGTTTGTAGTGCTATATAAGTGCCAAATTATTATTATATTACAGAATCTATAGAAATGCTGTGCCACTAACCTTGTTCACATATCAGAGTGGTCCCATTTCTTACCTTTCTAAAAGACATATACTTAAACCTTAACTTCTCTGCAGAGAACACATTACTGAATACACAGGTCTTCATTCCCATTGTCCCAATAATGCTGTAGTGTTAGTGTGCCTTACCTTTCAATATGATTAATGTCTTGTAATAAGAGAGAACTGCTGAGCAAGGTTCATGCTCAACACAGGTCCAAAAGCAGGAAAACAAAGTAATTCACAGAACACAAAAAGGAGTGCACCACTTGCACGAAAAACACGAAATATATTCATACATCACGGGTGGGAAGATGAACTGAACATAGCCAAATACAACAAACCGATTGCACACTGAATATTTTATAGCCACAAAACAAAACATTAGCATATGAGAAATGTAACAAGAACATCATCCTAACAGTATCATTAGTTGGTTCTCACCAGTCCTGTAAACATCCCTATACATTGTTTAAAAACTATTGGCAGTTACCATCTCATCACAGCAAATAAACACCATTTATGCAACATGCTCTCACACCCCTTGGTCAGCAAAAAGGCTCCAATCCCAGCTTGAGCAAACAATTCAATCAATAAAGAACTTTGTTCTAATTGGACCTTGCTGTTAGGAAAGATTTCATAATTGTATGTAATTTTCCCTCCATGTGGCAACCCCCAAACTTTTTGCTGTTGTTTTACACCCTGATCTAGACTTTGCCAGAGAAGCGCGGCCTTCCGCAGCACTCCTCTGGGCTTTCGCTCGATTCTTATGGGGAAAATGACATGCCCTTAAGACAGTCAGTACTGGGAGACTTTGTTTTCCTTAGTCCTTTCCTCATGTTGCAGCTTTTGTGCAACATGAAACAAGAGTGCACCGTAACTTACATTACTGCGCTCTTGGGTCTCTAGTCATTCCAAAGGCCTTAAAAACTCTCACTGGACTTATTATGAACTGTGCAAGTGTGTCACGGACGGGACTGGTGGCAGCTACCGTTTCTCTTGTGTTTTGAACCCTTTTTGGCCATGGTATCCGCGCTTACCGCGTTTGGCACGAGTAAGTGGTCTGGCTCCAAAATGGCCATGCCACGAGGTTCTGTGTCCTGTCCGCTTACCGTCTTGCACCTTCACCTTCCCCCAGGTCGAGCCGACCCGAGGCAGTCCTTATTTGGTCATGCACTTTCCAGCGAAACCCAAAGCTTTTGTGGGCTTCTGCATGCCTTGTGTGTGCCTCTAGGATGTGGGCTGGGATGTCTGGTCCCAATAGACATCCTGGGTGCCAGAGAGTCTGGAGTGTCCTGAATGCCTGGGTCCACCATGGTCCGTGATAGGTCCACGTATGGTGTGAGTGTTTGTGAGCAGATCTCCCATTGGGTCCTCTCCGTTTTGGCGCAAAGGGAACTTTGGATAAGAGGAGGCTGGAAACACCACTACCATTTCGATCTCCTGAGTTCACACCGAAAAAAGGGATAAGGAGCCATGTATCCTGCAACAAGAAGCTGAGTCGAGGAACCGCTGGTGACCCACTGAAGGTTTGGCAGCCTGCACCGCTGTCGTCCTGCGAGACCCCTCTGCATATGATCATCCTAGAAGGTCTGCAAAGGCGCTTCGACCCATTGGAATAGTGTGATCAACTATTCAAGGCACCTTCATCCAACCCTGCAAGTAAGCCTCTTCGGAAGTGTCCCTGGGCCAACCAGTGGGCTGACCAGCTTATGCAGGACGCTTTGCTCTGTCACCGCCGCCGTTTTGGGGAAGCCCATAAAACTTGGTTTACTGCTTGCTCTGCGTCCACGGCACCCTCTCACCGAATTTTGTATACTTGGCATTCCCAGGTCTGAAGTGAGACGAGTGCGCCCGGACCAGAGTAAACGCGGTTGCCGTGTTGCCCTGCTGTGGTAACAACCTGTGCATGTCCGCTGCATTTGGGACACCCTCGACCCTGCTTCCTGCTACGCAGAATCTACACAGTGTCAAGACGTCCTGATCGTCGTAGCTGAACTTGCCAGCAACGTGAACTGAACTGAAGAAGTCTGGGTCTGCCTGCGTCGGAGACCGGTGAGTAGTCCATACCCCAACTGGTGGCCCCTCGCGCAGGACCCCGTTTCTTTTCTACTGCTGTTGCGAAATAGCGACTCTATCCCGCACTCTCACCCTGCCTCTGCCCACAAGTGGAGGCCTTGCTTGAGTAGTGGGGACTTGTTCTGCATCGCTTCATTCACCTTCCTGAACTGTCTGATATCCTCGAAGAGGCCCTCTTTTGTCCATTGGCACCAGCGTGTGCAGATACTTTTGAGCATAAGGCTCCTCTCTTCGTAGGGCTCGGACTTCCTCCAAGTTAGGTGTATTTCAGATGTCGAACTGGGTCTAATGATTACTTGCACTGCCTGTTTTCCTCCCCATCTAGGTGATTTACATATTACGTGCTCCTAACTCCTTAGACCCCTCAGTCTTGTATATATATTGTATTGATTGTGATGTGTTGGTTTACTTAAGTATTATTGTGATTCTTTGCTATGGTCGATGTTACAAAGGCCTTGGAATAAATGTGTCTATATTTTTAATATAACACCTCTCTGGAGTAATTTGTAAGTGTCCTTGCTTTGTGTGCTCATTGTGGGCTTTCAGTCACCCTCACCCCTCTTGAGACTTAGTCTTGACTGCCGTCATTGCTACCCTGATTGGTCTGGCTTGTCCACATGTTACCCTGTTCCAAGAAACTAGGCTGGCCTTCCGAACCTTTGCCCCTCCAGGTCCGAGTTCAGAAATCCATCTTAACAAATTGGTGTACAGCGGTGGGATACGACTGAAGGTATCCAGTGTGGCACGCGAGCGAAGGAATTTCAAGTTATTCCTACCAGGACACATAGTGAATTGTCATAGTATAACTTTTTAAAGGCCATAGTCCTATCTAACAGTATGGAAACAAGTACCTTGTTAACTTTAAATGCTTCTAAATCCGAAACATTGAAAAAGATGTGTGCTGAAAGAGGTGTCTCCTCTCAAGGCACCAAAATGGAAATGATCCAAAGAATCATGGCCTGGCAAGAAGCTCAGCTTATCGCTATAGCTTCAGAGGACAGTGCAGAAGGAGGTGGGGCTGCTCTCACTGGTAGAACTGACAGTTCTGCCGCTGCACTGATCCACTGCGACCATGAGGACAGGGAGGATGGAATGTCCAATGTTTCCTCTGCCAGTGCTGATGGGGAAGCCATGCTTGAATTCAAGAAGCAAGAACTGCTGTTTAGGCAGAAGGAGCTTGAGTTCAATATGGCCAAACTCCAGGAAGAGCTTGAGGTCAATAGGGCCAAGCTAAAGATCGAACAGGCAGAAAAACAGAAAGACAGGGATCACTATTTGGAACTGGCCAAGCTTCAAGTTGCCAATGGATCCAAGGGTCCTGGACAAGGGTCCGGGGCCTCCTCTCATCCAAGGTTTCCAAAAGATCTGCTCAGTGTGTATGAGGAAAAGAATGACATTATGGACTGGCTGAATACATTTAAGTATGCATGTGAAGTTCAACAAGTTGACAATGCTGATAAAATTGCCTGGTTACTTAGCAGACTGCCCCATTCTTACTGCTGTGCCATTATGGAAATGTCAAAAGCTGAGGGAGCAGATTTTGCAATGTTGAAGCAGACTCTCATTTTAAAGTTTTGAAAGACTCCTGCCCAATACTTAAAAAGATTCAGAGAGTATAAAAAAAAAAAGAAGGTGGTACTTGGGTATCTTATGTCACTGAATCCTTAAAAAACCTGACTGGCTGGGTCGAAGGTTATAAGGTTTCTACCATTGAAGGTATGAAAGGTCTTGTCATGCTGGAACATATCTTTGCATCTTCGTCCCCTGAGCTTAAGCAGCATTTGGCAGATTCAAAGGAGATAGATCCTAAGAAGCTTGCCATTGCGGCAGATTTATGGGTGTCACATCGAGTGTCCCATAAGGACAAGACTCATCCTGGTAAGCAGGAGGAAGGGAAAAAGTCCAAAGATAAGGAGGGTGGGGAAACTGATAAATCTTCTTTCCAAAAGGGCCACAAAAAGAAAAATAAGGGTAAGACACAAGAGAACTCACAGGGTAGTGGAGGTCAGCCTCCAATACTGAATACTGGTAAAAAATAATCCTCCCTATGTAAACAGACCCAATGGATCTTGTTTTGCATGTGGAGCAACTGACCGCGTGAAGGGGGATCCCAGATTTAAGGTCAAAACCTTGGGGGTCCACTCTGCTAATCTGGCCTTCTCCTCCTACGAGGAAGAAGAGATTACCGGAGCATCCTTCTCCTCAGACTCCTTCCCCAGTGGGATAGAAGCTGAGGTAGTTTTAGTTTCCCTGAGTTCCTGGGAGCCTAAAGTCGCAGAGGCTTATGCTAGGATTCCAGATAACACCAGGCACTACTTTGAAGACAGTGTGCTGATCAATGGAGTAGATACTCCAGCTCTTAGGGATAGTGGGTGCAGTCGAACTGTAGTGGATTCTACCTTGGTACACTCAGAGGAAGTTGCCACGGCCCACCTCTCATATTCCCAGTAATACCTGTAAATCTTACTATCAATGGTACAGCAGTTAGGATTCCAGTGAGCATTCAGAGGAGTGTCCCAGGAAAGGTCTTGTTGGGCAACGATCTCAGAGCTTTAGGGCTTGTGGGAGATACTTCTGACAGACCCTGCTCAAGGTCTCAAATGAGGGCAGCATTGGCCAAGACCAATGCCCAGCCCCAGCCAAAGGGGAAACCCAAGGCTAAAGGAGTCAAGAAACCAAAAAGAGGGAAAGAAAATATTCCCCCTAACTCGCCTACCACTGCGGTGGAGGTAGTTGGTCAATCACCCGGACTTGACGAGGAGGTGGTGATGCCTGAAGTATTTGACCCCAATGACCATCCAGAACTAAACGATTTGTTAGTAGAAGGTGGTCCTGACAGGGAAGAATTCAGTAAAGGCCAACGTGAGTGCCCATCTCTGGAAGGCCTAAGGAGACAGGCCAGCTCCCAGCTTGAGGGTGAACCTCCTGGGAAGCATCAGATTTATTGGGAAGGTGGACTCCTGTATAGTGAGCCCACAGAGTATAAAGAAGGAGACCAGAGGAGGTTGGTCATTCCCTTGCTGTAAGGCCCTTCCTCCTGCAGCTGGTGCATGAAGTGCCCTTTGCTGGTCACCATGGTATTAAGAGGGCCAAGCAAAGGTTATCCATGCGCTTCTACTGGCCCAAGATGGGGGTGCAAGTAGAAAGTCACTGCAGGAGTTTTTCCTCCTGCCCGTTATCTGGTAAGAGTGGTTCAACAATCCAAGCTCCATTGGTACCACTCCCAGTTGTGGGAGTACCATTTGAGAGGGTAGGGATCGACATTGTTGGTCTCCTTGACCCCCAAACATCCTCTGGCAATAGGTTTTTCCTGGTATTGGTCTACCATGCCACCAGATATCCTGAGGCCATCCCATTGAAGACTGTGACTGCCAAGTCAGTCGCAAAAGCTTTACTCAGCATCTTTACTAGGGTTGGCTTCCCTAAAGAAGTTGTTTCTGACAGAGGCAGCAACTTTATGTCGAAGTATATGCAGGCTATGTAGAAAGAATGTGGGGTCACCTACAAGTTCTCCTCTGCATACCACCCCTAGGCCAATGGTTGGGTGGAACGGTTTAACAGAATGTTAAAAAAAGTATGATTGGGGCTCTGGAAGAACCCCAGAGAAGAAAATGGGATCTTCTTTTAACATGGTTACTGTTTGCCTACCGAGAGGTACCACAGGAGGGTGTTGGCTTCAGCCCCTTCAAACTTCTGTTTGGTCACCCTGTGCGGGGACCCTTAGCCATAGTCAAAGAGGGATGGAGATGCACACTCCCACTATTACTACCAACGTAGTAGACTATATGTTAGGGCTCAGAAAAAGGATGGTTCTCCTGAAGGGTCTGGCTAGAGCCAAGTTGAAGGCAAGACAAGCCCTGTGAAACATTGGTATGACCAGAAAGCTTCCCTCATCAACTTCACACCTGGTCAACAAGTCCTGATCATGAATCCCATAAGGCCTAGAACTTTACAGGATAAATGGTCAGACCCTTACACAGTGGTGGAGCCCCTGGGTGAGGTCAACTATTTAGTGGACCTTGGAAGGCCTGGACAGGCTCCAAAAGTGTTCCACGTAAATAGGCTGAAGGCTTTCATCCCAAGAGTTAAAATCACAGCACTGCTATTGGCTTCAGATGTTGAGGAAGAGGAGTCTGAACCTCTCCCTGACATGTTTCAAAGCAGTCCTTCAGATAGCTCCTTTGAGGGTGTCCAAGTGGCCCCTCACCTGACTTCTGATCAGCAGGCTGAGGTGAAAAGTTTCGCTTAGGCAATTTTCCCCCCTGTTTTCACAGTACCCTGGTTTGACACATTGGTGCAAACATAACATAGACAGAGGAGACAGTGTACCTACCAAAAGAAGGGGATACAGGATGTCAGACAAAGTGTGGTCTTACATTAAGACGGAGGTCAACAAAATGTTAGATCCTGGGGTGATTGAACCCTCTAGTAGTCCTTGGTCCAGCCCAGTGGTTTTGGTTCCAAAAGCAGATACTTCCGAATTGAGGTTCTGCGTGGATTACAGGGCTCTGAATGCTGTCACCAAGACAGATGCCCACCCCTTGCCTCAAACAAATGAGCTGGTGGATACCTTGGGTGCCTCCAAGTACCTCAGCACGTTTGACCTCACTGCAGGCTATTGGCAAATAGCCCTCGCAGAACATGCCAAGGAGAAGACAGCATTCTCAACTCCGGAAGGTCTTTACCAGTTCAAGGTAATGCCTTTTGGGTTGAAGAATGCACCTGCCACTTTCCAGAGGCTTGTGAATCATGTGTTGAATGGGTTGGATGAATTCTGTCTTGCATATCTGGATGATATAGCAGTTTTCAGTGACACCTAGGAAGACCATGTGAAACACCTTGGGCTTGTGTTACAAGCTTTTCAGAAAGCCCACTTGACCATAAAGGCCAGTAAATGCCATATTGGACAAGGCTCAGTGGTTTACCTTGGACATGAAGTAGGTGGAGGGAGGATACAGCCTCTACCCAGTAAAGTACAAGCAGTACAAGACTGGCCTACCCCCACTACACAGACCTAAGTGAGAGCCTTCTTAGGACTCACAGGGTATTACAGAAATTTCATGGCAGATTATGGCACCATAGCTGCCCCTCTGACTGCTCTCACCACTCCGAAGAAACCCAAGAAGGTAACTTGGACTGAAGAGTGTGAGAAGGTCTTCAATGGCTTAAAAGACTCCTTGTGCCAGGCCCCTGTCCTCACTGCCCCTGATCACCAAAGACCTTTTATTGTGCAGACAGATGCCTCTGACACTGGGATAGGAGCTGTACTATCACAAGTAGATGGGAAGGATAAGGAACACCCTATTGGTTTCATTAGTGGCCAGCTTAAGGACAGAGAGCTCATATGCTCCACAGTAGAGAAAGAATGTTTCTCTGTTGTGTGGGCCCTATGGATGCTGAGGCCCTACCTCTATGGGACCCACTTCACTGTGCAAACTGACAATAAGCCCTTAAAGGGGCTGATGAACATGAAGGGAGAGAATCCAAAGTTGCTTAGGCAGTCCATAAGTCTAAACGGCTTTGACTTCACTATTGAGCATAGGCCAGGTGCCCAACATAGCAATGCTGATGGGTTGTCCAGAATGTTTAACAGACCTGAACAAGAAACTCATCCAGGGGTGGATTAGTTCCCCCTGTCCTTAGTCTGGGAGGGGCGAGTGTTAGGAAAGATTTCATAATTGTATGTAATTTTCCCTCCATGTGGCAACCCACAAACTTTTTGCTGTTGTTTTACACCCTGATCTAGACTGGTCTGAGCAGGGGCCAGAATCACTTCAGAGTGGTCTACTATGCTGTCTCCCTCCTCAAGCCTCAAATTCTTCTTATACAAACCACAATGAACCCCTCCTCCCCCAACATGTAACCAGGACTCTGCAAGCTGAAATGGCCAACCATGCAAGGGCCCCTACCAACATTTCTAGATGGGAAAAGCAGAAAAAAGATTCCTCTTTCCTTAGAAACCCAGTGCAGGTTATCATAGTACAACAAAGACCTTCTGTTGAAAAGACCTGCTTGCTGCTTGGACACAGGTATCTAGGCCACTGCCGTGCTGAAGTGGCAGACCAAGCAAGCATCCCTGCATCGTTCCATGCTGGGGCAGAGAGAAGAAGGAATACCCTTTCCTCAGATACCATGGACAGGATCTCACAGCACCCCGGATGCAAAAGAAGCTGCCTTTGGCTCTCTCTGCTTCTAATGTTTGTGAGCCACTCTGACTCAAACATTATTTGCTTCTCCCAATTTTCTTCAAGACAAGTGCTGTTGCTAATTGTTGAATTGCACCAAGTTTCTAAATCACATCGCACCAACCTGACCTCCTAGAATACAATTTGACACACCACAAAGACTAAATTGTTGCTGTTGAGCACCAGAAAGAAGATATTAAGGAATCTATAGAAATGCTGTGCCACTAACTTTGTTCACATATCGGAGTGACCCCATTTCTTACCTTTCTAAAAGACATATACTTAAACCTTAACTTCTCTGCAGAGAACACATTACTGAATACACAGGTCTTCATTCCCATTGTCCCAATAATGCTGTAGTGTTAGTGTGCCTTACCTTTCAATATGATTAATGTCTTGTAATAAGAGAGAACTGCTGAGCAAGGTTCATGCTCAACACAGGTCCAAAAGCAGGAAAACAAAGTAATTCACAGAACACAAAAAGGAGTGCACCACTTGCAGGAAAAACACAAAATGTATTCATACATCACGGGTGGGAAGATTAACTGAACATAGCCAAATTCAACAAACCGATTGCAGACTGAATATGTTATAGCCACAAAACAAAACATTAGCATATGAGAAATGTAACAAGAACATCATCCTAACAGTATCATTAGCTGGTTCTCACCAGTCCTGTAAACATCCCTATACATTGTTTAAAAACTATTGGCAGTTACCATCTCATCACAGCAAATAAACACCACTTATGCAACATGCTCTCACACCCCTTGGTCAGCAAAAAAGGCTCCAATCCCAGCTTGAGCAAACAATTCAATAAATAAAGAACTTCATTCTAATTGGACCTTGCTGTTAGGAAAGATTTCATAATTGTATGTAATGTTCCCTCCATGTGGCAACCCCCAAACATTTTGCTGTTGTTTTACACCCTGATCTAGACTTTGCCAGAGAAGTGCAGCCTTCCGCCGCACTCATCTGGGCTTTCGCTCGATTCTTATGGGTAAACTGACATGCCCTTAAGACAGTCAGTACTGGGAGACTTTGTTTCCCTTAGTCCTTTCCTCATGTTGTAGCGTTTGTGCAACATGAAACAAGAGTGCACCGTAACTTACATAACCGCACTCTTGGGTCTCTAGTCATTCCAAAGGCCCTAGAAACTCTCACTGGACTTACTATGAACTGCGCAAGTGTGTCACGGACGGGACTGGTGGCAGCTATCATTTCTCTTGTTTTTTTAACCCTTTTTTGCCATGTTATCCGCGCTTACTGTGTTTCGCACAAGTAAGTGGCCTGGCTCCAAAATGGCCATGCCACGAGGTTCTTTGTCCTGTCCGCTGACCGTCTTGCCCCTTCACCTTCCCCCAGGTCGAGCCGACCCAGGGCAGTCCTTATTTGGTCATGCACTTTCCCATGAAACCCAAAGCTTTCGTGGGCTTCTGCATGCCTTGTGTGTGCCTCCAGGATGTGGGCTGGGATGTCTGGTCCCAATAGACATCCTGGGTGCCAGAGAGTCTGGAGTGTCCTGAATGCCTGGGAACACCATGGTCCGTGATAGGTCCACGTATGGTGTAAGTGTTTGTGAGCAGATCTCCCATTGGGTCCTCTCCGTTTTGGCACAAAGGGAACTTTGGATAAGAGGAGGCTGAAAACACCACTACCATGTCGATCTCCTGAGTTCACACCGAACAAGGGATAAGGAGCCAAGGATCCTGCAACAAGAAGCTGAGTCGAGGAACCGCTGGTGACCCGCTGAAGTTTTGGCACCCTGAACCGCTGTCGTCCTGCGAGACCCCTCTGCATCTGATCGTCCTAGAAAGTCTGTGAAGGAGCTTCGACCCATTTGAATAGTGGGATCAACTATTCCTGGCACCTTCATCATAACCTGCAAGTAAGCCTCTTCGGAAGTGTCCCTGGGCCAACCAGTGGGCTGACCAGTTTATGCAGGATGCTTTGCTCTGTCGCCGCCAACGTTTCGGGGAAGCCCTCGATACTTGGTTTACTGCTTGCCACTGCCACTGCACCCTCACACCGAATTTCGTACACTTGTCATTCCCAGGTGAAGTGAGACGAGTGCGCCCGGACCAGAGTAAACGCGGTTGCCGTGTTGCCCTGCTGTGGTAACAGCCTGTGCACGTCCGCTGCATTTGGGACACCCTCGACCCTGCATCCTGCTACGCAGAATCTACCTGGTGTCAAGACATCCTGATCATCGCAGCTGAACCTGCCAGCAACGTGAACTGAACTGGAGAAGTCTGGGTCTGCCTGCGTCGGGGACCGGTGAGTAGTCCATACCCCAACCGATAGCTCCTCGCGCAGGACCCCGTTTCTTTTCTACCGCTGTTGCGAAATCGCGACTCTATCCCACACTCTCACCCTGCCTCTGCCCTCAAGTGGAGGCCTTGCTTGAGCAGTGGGGACTTGTTCTGCATCGCTTCATTCACCTTCCTGAACTGCCTGATATCCTCGAAGAGGCCCTCTTTTGTCCATTGGCACCAGCGTGTGCAGGTACTTTTGAGCATAAGGCTCCTCTCTTCATAGGGCTCGGACTTCCCCCTAGTTAGCTGTATTTCAGATGTCGAACTGGGTCTAATGATTACTTGCACTGCCTGTTTTCCTCCCCATCTAGGTGGTTTACATATTACGTGCTCCTAACTCCTTAGACCCCTCTGTCTTGTATATATATTGTATTGATTGTGATGTGTTGGTTTACTTTAGTATTATTGTGATTCTTTGCTATGGTCGATGTTACAAAGGCCTTGTAATAAATGTGTCTATATTTTTAATATAACCCCTGTCTGGAGTAATTTGTAAGTGTCCTTGCTTTGTCCTTTGTGTGCTCATTGCAGGCTTTCAGTCACCCTCACCCCTCTTGAGACTTTGGGCCTCATCACGAGTTGGGCGGTATTAGCCCTACCGCCAAACCTCCCGGCGCTATTAGCGCCGGATCACGGGTTTGGTGGTAATGGAATTCCCCATTCCCCACTGAGCCCATTCGGGAATGCCCCATTCCCCATTGGGCTCAATGGGGAATTTTCACACTCTTACCGCCGGCGGATTTCCCGCCGGCGGTAATAGCACATATTTTCGGCGGATTTCCGCCCAGCTCAGATCTGGGGAGAAATCTGCCGAATGCCCTGATTTGGCGGACCCTTATATCTGGCGGTAATAGCGCGACAGCCGGATTTAAGGGTTACCGCCAAACTCATGATGAGGCCTTTAGTCTTGACCGCCGCCATCGCTACCCTGATTGGTCTGGCTTGTCCAGAGGTTACCCTGTTCCAAGAAACTAGGCTGGCCTTCTGAACCTCTTCCCCTCCAGGTCGGAGTTCAGAAATCCATCTTAACACTTGCTACCTCAGACAATTGGAGCTGCAACGTCCCACCGAGATGGACCAATGAGCAACATACCAACATGGCACTCACCTCTATTAATTTCTAAATCCTACTAACTGCACCTGCTCACTATTTAGCGTCCTATCTCTATACATAATTATGATACACCATCTTCTAGTAATCTCCATGCAATGAATAAAATATGCAGGTCCACTGCTGAGTACCGCTCTTGGACCACAATTTCTGCTTATTTCTCCATATTATTCTGCTATTTTCGCACTGTCGCTGCCTGAGAATTAATGCCACCCCTCACTATGGCCTGCACAAACATTATAATTGCTCTTTTATAATGTGCTTAATACCTGAGTCGGTTTCTAAGTGCGAGCCTGGGATTCAAACCTGTGTTGCTATGCATCGTGTTGCTTCCAAGACAAATGCCTTGCCCCTGAGCTATCCTCCCAGCCTGTATTAGTTCCGTATCTGATGAGGCAGCATTTGCTGTCTGGAACTGAGTATTAATTCCTTGAGAAATGCGTTGCTTGCAATAATAAGCTGGCAACTATCTCATACCCCTCCCACCCTGTCCTTGAGCCTTAGACTGTTTGCAGGAAATGCCTTCAAGTGTTCCCAGCTAGCAACTATGGCCTAATACACTATAATATAATACACTATAATAGCAACTCAAGACCCCCAACTGAGTACTACTTCAAAAAAAGGTGAAGGTCTTGCTCAGTGTACCTAGCATCCATACTGGCACAAGACACACAGTGCCATGTATTCCACATTAGGTGTTCAAAAAACTACCAAAAACAGAACAAGTTTTCCACGAGAACAAATTTAATGGGTTGTGTCTGTGCTGTGCCAGATGCTGAAATAGTTATTTTACATGCTATGTATCTTCTATCCAGCTCCCATGTAACCAAAAAATGTGGTACCCTAAGTTTGATTGTGGGCAGGTGTGCTATATAATGTGCTGCATATTTTCTATGAGATGTGAGGCATGTGGGAATGGGGTGGCATGCACCATGCATCTTCTGCAATCATTTGGTGCAGGCAAAGTGTAATAAGTATGGTGCCATTCAGTGTACTGTGTCGTTCTCAAACGTGTGGCAATATGCTACATAAAGAATAATGTGTGTTGCAGGGCTTGCCAGCAACACAATAGTATGTGTGTGCTGTGCCAGCTGTTATGTCAAATTGAAATATATTACTACTGTGTGATATATTGTGTCACATCTTTAGCTACTAACCTAAAATTATTAGCACTGCCACTGTCTGCATGTCACGTGACCATTACATCACTTTCAAGGACTGATGCCTTGTTAGAGGATCTTTCTCAGATGGCACTTGCCCTCATGTGGTCGCAGAGCACCTGTATCTGAACAGAATCTTGATTGGTCATTTCTTTTTATTTGATATAACAGTATGATACATGTGTGCGATGCTTACTTGCTGGCTCACATCTCTCTTGAACGGTAAAGTCTATGCTTGGCCCATGCTACCTCTTCTTCACGGTGACAAAGACCACATGGCTACACATGCACATCTATTACATCCACTACAACAATATTCTTTGAGAAAATAAAACAAATGAGGGAATTTGTGATATTCTTTTGTGAAAGCAGCCTAGTTGTGAATGTACGAAAACATTGCCATAGTTATTATAGCAACACAAATCATTGTTTTTTAAATAATGCAGACTGAGAACTACTGGGCTTCTGTTTAGCAAAGGAGGAGCGACAATGCTATTTAACAATGATGCAATTTGCCAAATGGATTAATTATGAATACCTATCTAATTAATATCGGTCGAAATTCAGAATTCTGAACTATAACAGCATAGAAAATGAAACAGAATTTCCATGTAGCATTATTTATATGTGGCAAACCTAATGAAATCACATTTTTTAACATTTTTGGGCTCCAAAATAGAAATTGTACATTTATTTATTTTCTTTAATTTTTACATGTGTAGCAGTGCACAAAGCTCTGAGGCATCTACGCGCAGTCGTGAGAAAAGAGAAAATGGAGTGTTCATCGAGAGATACCCCCTCACCCCCTGGATAGGTCCACATTAAGGCATGTTGGACGTGCGGGATCAAGGCAGGTATACAAGGGGAACAGTAGAATGGTAGGCCACAGGGGTTCTTACTTCAATCGTGAAGGGCGTGAAAAATAAAATGCCTAGTGAGGAGGGCCTTGCGGCGCATTTTGACAAAGCCCCACCCAGTGTTATTGGGGGCCACATAGGCTGTTCAGGCAGCTCCAGGGTGGGAAATAAAATGCGAGAATCAATTGGATTCGGTAGGGTTCCCTGCGAAGCTCTGGAGCATACCCATGCGAGGCAGGCTTTACTAGTGGGTGAAGAGCAAGGATAATGGTGGCAAAGGGGGCATAGACGCAAGTCTCCCCTTACCTTGTGTCGAGGATGTTGGTGTTAGAAGGTGAGTCACATCATAAATAATGATTTTAGGAGATATGGAGGGGCTGGAGAGAAACTTGCTCTATTTCACAGCTGAACGGTAAGCAAAGAGCTCCGGCTTTGCCGTACGTGCCCGTACAGCGGTCTGCAACCCTGCTCATCTGCCTTTCTTGGATGCTGGCCACGCCTTCTGGCTATCTACTTGCTCCTACTTTATAGCACTTGCCAGCCTATCAGGTGGGTTGGTGAAGGAAGGCATCTGGATGAGAGTGCTTCCCTGATGGAGCTTGGCAGCACGGTGGCAGACATCTTGCTGTGGAGCAGCGGCTTCCACACAGGAATGGATTATATTGTAGGCAGTGCGGCCATAAGATGAAGAACAGGCATGCACTGCTCGCAGGGATGGTCTAATGATTTTAAGGCTCGGACAGGGGTCTGCAGCCCTGCTCGTCTTCCTTTCTTGGATGCCAGCTGCAGCTTCTGGATGGCTACTGTCTGCTCCACTATAGCGCTTGTTGGCCTTTCAGGTCAGTGGGTGTATGAGGGAAGATGTTGGCATGCCAGTGTGATGAAATGACTACTGCTCTGCAGGCGATCAGTCATGAGTCGTGGTTTCTAGACTCACACTCCGCCACATCCTGTTTCTTAACAAGCAGTGATCTCAGTCATGAAGGTGAAACAGGAAGAAGAATGGTACACCTCTTCTGCCTCTTTATTGTGGAATGGGCTCTGGGCAGACTATATTCGTTAAGATGGGTGTGAGCCAGCAGGCAATCATCCAAACAGCAACAATACTCTGGTACCAAAATAGAAATGTCCAATCTGGCTGTTTTAAAAATGTGATTATTATTATTATTATGTGATTATTGTTTATTAAAATAGAAATTAACACACTAACAACCCATCCCTGTAAAGGAATACACAGCATATGGACCAATATTGATGAAAGGCACACTCTGGGTTTGAGAACAGGTGTATACAGGCAGGTGCCTTTAAAGAAATGTTCACGTTTAGGTACATGTCTTTTTAAGAGTGGGGTCTTTTATGTCACTTGGGCCCATAGAATAAGGCCAGTTGTGCAGAACCACAGTAGATAACGTACTATCCTTTTTGTTTCGTCAACAGCATTGAACCAAGCTACTTGGCACTTCCATTGTGTTGAATCAAGATTGAGGTGGTCGAGCTGGTACGATTGGCTTCATGAATCTGGAGCCATTCAACAGCTGCAACAGCACTTGACTGGAAGAAGCTTGAGACAGGCAGGCATTCGTTTAGTTAGCATAGCTTGCAAGAAATCAAAATGGTTAAACATTTCAGAGAACCATAAGGGCAAATTATATTGTTCCTGGTGTGTTTAAATGCTGTGTCCAGGGTCTCTGAGGAAAGGGTAGCCCTTCTTCTATGTATTTATTTATTTATGTATTTATTTATGTATTTATGTATTTAGTTCACATTTGCATAGAGTACTTAACCCTTAGGTTTGTAGGCGCTTAGATTTAAGATTATGGTTACAGAAATTACACTTAAGGTTGTGGTTACAGATTAGGTCAGTTACATTTGACGATAGGCACCTGAACAAGTCGGTAGGTAGTTGTGAACAGTCTGATAAAAACCTTGCCTCGTGTTGTGGTGGGCCATACTATATGTGCAAACAAGAGGACATAAAAAGACAGGTATGTACAGTCTGGTAAAGCCTCGCCTCATGTTACGCGGGGCTACATCAGATGTGCAGACCAGAAAGATGACGGACGTAATAGGTAGGTGTGCACAGTCTGGAAAAGCCACACCTCATGTTACAAGGGGCTACATCAGATGTGCATGCAATTAAGAAACCATAATAGGTGGGTGTACATAGTCTGGCATCATTGAGTATTAGCCAAATTTAAGGTGCAAGTGGGACATGCACATCAAAGCACAGGGTCTAATGTCAATCGATTGGTGCAGGAGGCAGCACTTCATATTGAAGATACGAAGACAGGCAATGGGGGAAGGAAGTCAGCACTCATCCAAATAGTTCCAAAGCAAGGTAGCGGGTTCCAGAGTTACGCAATGGCTGCAGGTAGGACAAAGCACACCATAGCAGAGTATCAGTGTCATTTAGTGGGTGAAGAGTGTAGGATTTCAAAGCAGGATACATAGCTGCAGTCTGGAAAGCCTGATCTCATAGAAAGAGGGGATGTAGCAGGAAAGGATGAACCATGAGCAAGGTGGTGAAGAATGACTGAGTTGAGAAGATACACTGGGAGTAAAATCCCACCTCAATTAGGAAGGTTGCCAGGGACACTTGCAGGGCCTGTCACTTCGGCAGTCCTTGATGCCAGTTTTCGGAAGTGGTTGAGCGCAGGGTCTGACTCTGTCTTTGGAAAGCTTCACTTCACCCAATGGCTGAAGACTTTGGATTGACTGTACACCATACTGTACAACATTAAAGTTCCAGCAAAACACTTTTTCTTCTATCTAATTAGGAAAGGGGGCTCCCCATCTTATGTACTCATTGTAATGCTGCAGTCAGTTGTGCTGTTTCAAGCCTTCTGCAAGATGCCAAGCTCACCTGTTGTAACAGGATTATGGCTTTCCGAAGTCAGATCCCAGAGTGACTTGTCTAAAGGTATATGGGAGGGGGCATCAGAAGTGTGTTTTACTGAGCACAATCCAAGACAGGTTCCCCCCGATTTTGGTTGAAATTACTGGCTTCAGCAACTGAAGACACAACCTCTCCCTATCTGCGTTAATCAAGTAGACTCTAGTAATTACCTCCCTCTCTGGAGAGACTTTCCATTGTACTGGCATGGTTTCCTTTGAAGCACTTGTCCCCTCCTTACCACCCGTGGGTATCTCCTGCCCTCCTCTTTGCTTATGTACACCCAAATTAAAAAGTTGACTAGTACTTCCCTTTTACAACTCGAAACACTACCAATATGTGTGGACTATTTTTCTTTTCCAGTTAGTGTGCATTCGATGAATGCTTTTGTATCTAGTTGCCTAGATTCCTGCAATGACAACTGGCGTGGCCTCTCTTAGAAGGAGTTAATTAAGCTTCATTGAATTCAAAAATGCCACTGCTAGACCGTTATTTCCTCCAAGGCACTGAGATAAATTCTCTTTTGCCATTCAAGAATTATATTTCAAACTTGTGTTAATGACACACACAGCTCTCAGTAACAACGGACACTCAAAATCATGTTTCTCACTATATTCTAGGCAGGCAGTTCATAGTATCACCAGCTGACGTATTGGCAATTTCTAAGGTCAAACACCAATGATGGGGAGGCCGCAATTCAGGCATCAAAACTGTGGAAAGCGCTTGCCCCAGGTCTATATTCTTTTGATGATCATCTAGAATGTAGTCGTAATCTGAAAACCATTGTATTACCTAGAGAACTGCATCTGTAGCCTCCATAGGCGGTATCAATTCTTGTCAGATGGACACATGATCACTGTCATTCATATAATGGACACAGGTATACTTCTGCCACTTTAGATAATTATTCACAGTCATAAGCATATTCCATGTAACATAGCTATAATGGGCGAGAAGTGTTAAGCTTAGTTTCACAAGCAATTTAAAGGGCTATTATAACTTAACATGCAAAAACAATGCTTTACAAGTCAATACCCACCTGTTTCAGAGATTAGTCTGTCACATGCAGGAAATCTTACTACGGGATTTGTAGAGGAGGAGCCAAGTATTCCCACCCCAACCGCCCCGGCCATATTACCTGTATGTTGGAAACCAGACTATGGGGGTCATTATGACCCAGGCGCTAATTGCGCCAACTTTACCACCATGGTGTAAACTACGTTTACACCATGGTGGATGGCGGATTTACCGCCCCATTCCAAGGTGAGTGGGGCGGTAAATCCCCATTTCCCATTTTCCCTTCCCCATTCCCATTTTTGCCCCATAGGGCATAATGGGAGTGGGGAAGGCGCTAATTACGCCACCATAAATTACGGTGGCGTAATAAGCATCATGGCAGGTTAGCGCCATGGATTTTAACGGCTGCTAAAAGCAGCCGTTAAAATCAGAATAGGCGTTAAGGGTTAACGACGGCGTTAACCCTTAACGCCTGGGTCGTAATGAGGCCCTATGTGACATACACAGAGCAGTTGGAATTACAAAGGCCAAAGAAAATCTGGGAAGCAAGGTACCCACTGAGAAAATCATACCTGCATATGAGATAATATGATGGCCATCTAAATGAGATTCCGGAAGAAGCAGAGCAAGAAAACGTCAGAAAAGAGTGGTAACGTTACCAACCATTGCCAGTATACATCATGAAGAGCTGAGCTGACGTACATAGAAGAGATGCAGAGACAAGAGAATGAAGATATTCTATAAGGCATCAAGAAAGTACCAAGGATAATTGACATCTTGGGATCAAGGTGAAGAAGCTTTTGCCACATGAACAGATGAAGATATCAAGTTATTTTACACATGTTCAGGTGCAAAAGAAATGCAAGCAGACAAAGTAATCTTGAGGATACATTTATAGTGAATGAACTGTGGCAAGCGCCAATATATATATGTGCATATGAACAAGTAAAGGATGGATGTTTCCACTATGCATTATAGCAGTGCTGGACATTAGCAAGAAGGCCTCATTTCTAGTGCGTCGCAGTTAAAAAGCAAATTGAATTACAAAGTGAATCTCAGCAGACAGAGTTGAATGAGCCAAGAAGCCAAGGTCTTATCAACTGGAGTAAACTGACATTAGATACAAATCGTGTGAAAGAACAGAATTCCTGTCCAGAAGGCATGAACAAAACAAGAAAGGCATGAGAGGTTCATTAAAAAATTGTATTTTAATGCACCAGAAGATCAATTTCATGGACTCCAGTCATGTGGAAGAATAAAGTTGGACGAACAAGATGGTCACACCTCCGCACGAGTGCAGAGAGGTCCCTCACTTCCTGACTTTCTCAAAGCTAAGAATTAACTCAAGGCTGAGCTTCAAAGCCTAATTGACAGTAGACCACTGAGGTGATGATGGATTGATATGCTAATTGGTGGGAAGCAATAGTTAAGGCAACCTCACCATTACCTGGATGGCCAGTCTGCATGCTGCTAGATGTAGGTGGAAAAGTACTGACGGAGGTTAGAGTGCCAACCGATGATAGAGGACTGTATAATTAAGGGTCCTATAGTTGTTTAACCAATGGGAAGTCGTGTATTTAGTGACGTACACAGTGGTCATTTTTTGGGGAGGCTTACTTGCCTCACCTGATTTTAAGTAGCCTATTAACTTCACTCACTATCCCATACTAGTATGGATTGTATACTTAGCTGTTCACTAAGAGCCAATCACCCATACTCATAGGTTTTTGTAGTTTGCCACGTAGGATGATATTAGTAAACAATGTAGGTTAACGTCATTGATGATGACTTTTGTGTGCAAAGTCTATGTTTTTAACACAATGGGCCTCATTACGACCCAGGCGGTAAATCCACAAGCATTTCTTATGTACTTACTACAAGTACTGGAAAACAAAAACATACCTATAAATGAAATATTCCAGATTTCATACATGTGGAAACATACATGCACTCTCTGCAACAATGTGACACAAGAACAAATCCCCAATGAGCGCTTTGTGTATGTTTCAATACCTAATTGTGAATCCGTTCCATTTCAGCAACTTGTACAAAATGCAAACCATGGTAGATTATGTACTACCTGCAATTCGGATAATCGCTCCACCTTACTAATACAAACATATAGTAAATGCGTAATACTAATGCTTCTACGTTACACTGCAGATGGTACCAAAAACAACTGCAAGCTGACTGGATTCACACATGGTCAAGTATCACTTGGTAAGAAAACCTTCACAAAAATAGGTATAATCTACCACACAGAAGCCACAACCAATGCAGGTCACTATCCTGCATATATGAAACATTTTGTATGGTTCAAATGTAATGATAGTACCATTACTCTAATGCAGAGATTACCTGCAAATCTTACAAACGCTTATTTAATCTTCTTAAAACCAAAATTTATTAACTAAACTGTACTTAAACATTAACTAGACTTCCATTAGAAAACTATAAACTGTTACAATATGCAAACAGCTATATAACTGCCCCAAGATTGTACAACAACTAAACAGATAAATGAATACCACTAAATTATATAAAAAAATAAACAGTTAGAATACGCCAACTGGTATCTAACTACCCCAAGATTTCCAATAACCAAACAGATAAACCAATACCACTACATTATAACAAAAAATAGACAGTTAGAATTCTCCCACAGACCCAATGATTTTAGCAACAAACACAGAAACTGAGCAAATTGCACAGTACACTGGTTTGTAATCTACTAAATATGAGGGTAAAAAAAAAATGTTGATTATTCAATGTTATAAGTTGTTAGAAAATACCAATACTAACATGATCTTTTCTTTTATCGCAGAAATAAACACGAAATACATGTACTCCAGTTACTAAACCAACCAGTAATTATATTATATTAAGTACAACCATCACAGCAAATCACACCCATAGTGACTTATAACTTTGCTGCCTATAAATTTGATCTTGTCCATGCACCCAAGACTATAGACCCTGCCCACAAACACCACAGCATATCACACCCATAGTGGCTTATAACTTTGTTGCTTATAAATTTGTTCTTGGATCCCAAAGTTATAAGCCACTATGGGTGTGATATGCTGCGGTGGTTGTTGCCAGGGCATAGAGTCTTGGTTGCATGACCATATGGCCATGCTCCCAAGACTCTATGCCCTGGCCACAACTACCGCAGCATATCACACCCATAGAGTCAAACATTTTAACTATGCCATATGGGCACTTTTAATGTCCGTGGACATCATGAGTGTCCTTAGAACAGTTTCAACTTGCCTATGAACAGTACGGACAGACATAGGGTCCTCAGGACACCCTCATTTCGTTTATTTACGAACATCCCAGGACACATGATGAACACTTTGAACGTGCTTGCGAACATGTGTTCTTAGAACAATTTGAACTTGCTTGCGAACAGAACTGACAGGCATACCGTCCTCAGGACACCACCCTTTTATTTATTGACGAACATCCCAGGACACATGATGTGTTCTTAGAACAGATTCAACTTGCCTACGAACAAAATTAACAGGCTTACCGTCCTAAGAACACACCCATTTCCTTTACTTTCGAACATTTCAGGACACCGCCAGTGTTCTTAGAACACTTTCAGCTTGCTTGCGAACAATACGGACAGGCGTAGTGTCCTCAAAACACCGCCATTTCATTTATTTAGAACATTTTAGAACATCCACGTTGTCCGCGGACAAAGCGAATACAACAGGGGGTTCTACCACCTAAATAAATAAAACATTTAACCCATCTCTTACTTCCCCACCCACCCCAAACACTTTCACACAACAACACACTCTACTAAGTAGTATTTTTCAACCAAGTTTCACTGCGCTGTCCGCGGACGTCTGTAAATCCAAGATGGCGTGCGTTCCTGAAAATCTGCCGCGCTTCACGCTCTTCACCGTCCAATCAACAAACACGTTACATGTCCGCGGACATGAAGCAAGCCGGTTGGCCAATCAGGACACTGTCCGCGGACCGAACAGGGACGTGTGTCCGCAGATCGAACATAGATATCACACATTTTTTTTTGCCTACTTTTTGCTCATTTTATAAAAAAAACTACTGGACGGATTTTTCACCATATTTGGAAAAGCATGCTTTCGGGACCAAGCTGCTGCTCCTGGTCCAAATTTGGTGAAAATACGTCCAGCGGTTTGGGCTGTAGGCGTGAGCAAAGTTTTTTCCCCATTCAGTCTATGGGAAAAAAAGAAGTTTTGGGACCCACATTATAACTTTGCCCCCCCGGGACCAAACCTCACCAAACTTTGCAAAAAAATTCAGAGTGATCCATATACTTTTTTTTGCAAAGTTTGGTGAAGATTCGTCTAGGGAGAGCAAAGTTATAAGCCGCCCAAAAAGGGCTCTTCCTATGGAAACAGCAACTTAACCATAACTACACAGCCACTACCGTATAGGATAAGACACAATAGGAGTGTCTAGTGAGACATATTACACAGCCACTATCGTGGCTGTGTAATATGTCTCACTAGACACTCCTATTAAGCCCATCACCTAGAGAAATCTAATTTTCTTCTCATAAAACAGAGGTACAAATCTCCATTTGCACTCAGGTGCACGTATTCAGATATTCTCTCTGAGTTTAATATTCCTTTGATCACTACATTTCCCATAAGGCACCAACACTGCACTTAACTGCACATAGACCTGGATTTACAGAGACGTTTTTCCAGGATACGCCCATTACCGTGCCTTATAGCTCCCTATTTATTTCTTTTTCTTTTTCGAGACAATCACTATTAGAACATATTTTCACCTTAATTGAGATGTTCTAAATAAATACTGAGTTTCACAAGTCTCAGGTTTCGCAACGCAGCTTCCCTTTAACATGACACAAACACCTCTAATATGGCTGACACATTCTGGACAGTCACTACCGAAATAGACATTGGACTAGATTCCCATGACAACGTTACATACACCCAAGCAAGCAGGGATCACTACACCATTTCTGTCTTGACGCCGGAATCAAGACAATTATTTTCACGTAATCCCTTAGGGACCTCGGCAGCACACCAACAATGAGGACCAATCTTAAAGAGGTCTGTCCGCCATTTGACACAAACATGCACTAGACAATTTACAGCGCAACCATCGCCAATGTTAATACGAGGCGGCATTAGTAGACCAACATAGTAGCAGTGCACAAAGTTAACGCACGCAGGTTCCAACCTTGCCACACAAGGATTCGAACAAATAACTTATTGACACACGTAGCAATGTTTAAGTTTGTTCACAGTGTTAATGTTAGCAAGAAGCGGCTCTGACCGCTATGATCATGGCCACACCAACTAGCGCGCAAAATATGCATTACTTTTGCAATATACAAAGACCCACTCTTACTCTTATTTTTAAATTTGAAATATTCAGAAAGTCACGGGCACCGCCCACTTTTTCTCATCACCTCAATACATCTTGCTTAGATCAAATGGGTTTTTTTCCCCTCCTTTTCGACCACAAAAAATAGAATCCACGTGACTATCAGGAATGCCATATGTAATTATAGGTTAGAATTATATGCATATATTATGACTTACCACCGTAATTGTCTCCACCCTTCCCCATCCACCTTTCTACCCCTCCAGTTGGGATTTATCCCCATAATATTCTACACACCAAAACTACCCTAACGGCTAAGAGTGAAATTACTGGGTAAGAAACCTTTCTCTTCTCTGAACTCTGCCTAACAACTACATTGGTATACAGCATCAGATGTTTATAATTTTTACAGCTAAACATGTTTGTTTCATGTTTAAAACCATGTTCAATTTTTTCAGTGACTTCTAGTGAGTTAGCTGTGATTTGAGCACTGACGAGTCTTGTTCAGAATGTTAAGATGGATACATGGTATTTTCCACCTCAGTCATGGCTTTTTCTGCTTCATTTAGAATGAGTGGTTCTCCAAGTGTTTCTTGGCTTCCTGTAAGAGAAGGTTGACTGCCTACCGAGTGTCTTTATCTAATAGAGCTTCAATATCTTCCTCTTGCTGATGTTCATTGTCCAACTTTTGTTTGTGTTGTTTAAAACTGACATTTGTTATGAATGCAGCTTCAAATGAGTCATGGTCACCTAATAATTATTTTTCTTTTCTCCAAGGTTTAAAAAGTTGTAGTAGGGCCATGTATTAAAGTTCTCTATGATGCAGTGAATTAAATGATAACTTTATATGAGTAATTAGGCTGGGTTTGGTAGGTTTTTCTAGGCTTCCTTCACAAGTTGAGACTGAATATTAGCCAGTTGTCTCATATGGTGTAACATTGTTTTTGTAGGATTCGTTTTGGGTTATGCCATATAGGCATATGTTTTCTAAAGCAGTACTTCCGTTTGGGTAGTATGTGTCAATTACATTGCTTTTTAAAATGCCCTGGCTGTTAAGATCGTTTGTGGCTATTGTTTCTCTCTGGGAGGGATTTGAGTACTCTTTTTCATGATAAAGATGGACCAAGGTTTAGCCAGATAATGTTTTCAGATTTCCCATATAATGGTGTTACTGTTAAATGGTATGCAGCTTTGTAGCACCCACATTCTCTATGGTAGGGCACACAGCTGTATAATTGTTGTGCCTATTTTTAGTCAGATGAGATGTCACCCCATAGGTCTGTTAGCTCTGTTTTCTCAGCTTTGGTGGGATAGGCTGTGACATATCTTGCAACTTCAGTGGTATTGTCTACAATGTATTGTATAACAAAATGTGAATTCCACAAGCGGGCAATGATTGCATTGTAATCAATGATGTACTTGGATGCTTAGTCTATTTTAATGTTGTATGTGTTTTTAGGGGATTTGCCTTTTACACAGTGTCTAACGGAAGACATCAAACTATTTACTTGTACTTTTTGCAACCTAGTCTAGGGAAGCAAACATAACATTTGATGTAGTATTTTCCTTTGTTTTTACATCTTCATTGGCAGTATTTGCCACACTTATTTTTTTGGAAGTGTACGATTTGTGTACGTAGATCACTATGTGTGGTTTCTGAAGGGATGTCAAGGGTAATGTATTTTTCAATCAATTGTAAAACAGAGACATCATTGTCATGGCCACATTTGGGAGTCTATGCACAAGATTCTGTATGGCAGAATGGTGTGTTGCTAACCTTTTTTGATGTGGTGGAAGTTGCTTCTGCAAGCAGTTCCTGAAATGCAGGCTAATACATTTCCTCACAGTCTAGTGTGGGTGTGCAATGGGCCAGAGTCCATGGTTTGTAAAGTTTGTATTATACCTTTGTCTTTTAGTTCCACATAGTGATTGAGGAATTCTCGTAAAGATTTGATAGATTGTTGGTGTATGTTACATTTTGAGCTGCACATCCATTTGTACACTGGATGGTTTGTTTGTGCAAAAGGACATTTGGTTGAATGTTTGTTGTGGAATTTTTTACTAAAAGAGTTTATTTTGCCAAAATTGTGTCCTCTACCATTACATACCCTCAGACGTTACCGTCTATGGCAATTGTTCTTTTTGTTCATGTTTATGAGTGTCTTCATTGAAATATGGTTCTGTGTTGCTTGTCTGAATCCATTCACCTTGACAGAAGTTTGAAAAGTTATATATATTGACATTGCACATGTTTAGAAGTATTTTGTCTTTGTAAGATTATTAAGAACTCAACAGTTTAACTATTTTTATAAAATACATTTTTGGGATTGCCTTACCATGGCTACAGTAACATTGGTGTTAGGTTCATTAGTAGGTCTGCTTTTGTCTGTACATGTTTTTTTTCACTTGTTTTTAATTTTTGCAAGAGAGGCCTTATGTTTTTAGTGGTGGGTGGTTTAGTTTTGTTGAGTGAGGTTACTGTTTTAATGTTTTCTATGCATTGTTTTAGAGATGGATGACTATATGGCTTGTTTTAATTTGTATCTACTCTATTTTGTCTTTGTTTTCTATGGAGTTGTTTTTTTAGTAGGCAGTAGGAAAGTGCTAGCAAAGTGCTGTTGTACAATGTTTGGGAACATTTCTGCTGGATGCCCATTTAATCCTGCTTGGAGGTGTCCCCGACGCTGCTGCACACCAAGTGACCTCTTAAATCCAATTAATACCACAAAAGTGGTGCAAAAGTGGTAGCAAAGTGGTGTTGCTCAATGTTTGGGAAAATGTCTGCTGGCTGACCCTTTAATCTTGCCTGGTGGCGGTTCCGAAGCTGCTGCACACCAAGTGACTGCTTAAATCTATTTCCTACGGCAGAAGTGGCGCAAAAGTGTTAGCAAAGTGGTGTTGTTCGGTGTTTGGGAACATTTCTGCTGGCTGACCCTTTAATCCTGCCTGGAGGTGGTCCTGACGCACTGAGTGACCACTTAAATCGAATTCCTACAACAAAAGCGGCACATAAGTGGTAGCAAAGTGGGGTTGTTCAGTGGTTGTCTGTGGCGCCAGGGGCGCAAGACTCTTTACTAGCGAGAGAAACTGAAGCCCTGTTGAGAGAAGCTGAGAGGAGCTGCTCTATGATGCGATGTCAAGCCTTGGAAAAGCTGTTGGGCGGAAACCTGTGCAGTTCCCTCTGGGACCACTGCAAAAGATTTAGGACTACAGGTGTTTGGCAGTAAACCCACTTGGTAGCAGTCTGCACCACACTGATTCACTGTTGGTAGCTGTGGCTGAGCAGTCAGACTTCTCTCAAGAAGAGTTAAGCAGTATGTGGAGTATACAAGATAGGGCAATTCTTCACAGTAAGACAAGCAAACACGCAACGAGGCTCAGTGTAAAGATATTAAGGTATTTATTTATAACGAAACATCTATCAAAAACACTATGGCACTATCACAGCAAACAAATCAAACACAATTACTCTACGAATAAGAAACGATCAATCCCCCTAGCAATATTTCGACAAGTCTAGATTTTACCGGCACCACTTATTTACAGACAGAGGTGTATGCCTCAACCTAGATGGCACTCTAATATTAGTTAGGACGGGAGAGAAAAATAGGCAAGTTATGAAAGCAACACGGTTCAATACTTCACGGGAAAAAAATGCAAGGCAAGAAGGCAAGAATCACAATAGATCATAAAGTTCAGAGGCCAGGCCCACTCGGAGAGAGGCAAGGCGATATGTCCCAAAAGTCTCTAGTGGAAATGCGTTCGAGTGTTTGTGGCAAATTGTTATCGGCAGATTGAACCAGTTCAGAACAATACGGGAGAAAGCTTGGACCAGTTGTTCCTGGTGGTGGATGCACGTCGGGTCTTTGCCAAGAGTAGAGATGTTCTCGTCGTCGAAGAAAAGTGAAGTCCGGTGCACCACCAGGGAAGAGACCAGCCGTGGAGTGCTCCGTCACAAGGCACCACCTTTTGCTCGAGGTACAGGGGTAGTGGCTATCCCGTTGCCGAGGTGCTCTGCACAGGCAATTCGACCACTGCGTCCTGAGGCGAATAAAAAGCAAAGGGGACTGGTTGTTCCCACCAGTCAGGGGAAGAGACTCTCCGGCAGGGAGATCTCCTCTGTCGTCGGGAAGTGGTGAGTCGGTTCCGCAGGGCTCCACCGGAGGTGTCGTCGTGCAGGTCGGCTCAGCGTTACCCTCATCGGATTCTTAGGTCCTGTGGCGACTTCTTAAAGATCTAGTCCCAAAAGCCCTGCTTTTATGCAGAAAACCCCCATTCATTCAGCCTAGCTGTCAATCAACACATGCTAAGTGGTGAGCGGGGAGGCTCACCACTTGGGCCAATCACTCCAGAGTGCGACCGGAGTTGGCAAGGCAACTCGGTCCAGGGTGCCTAAACCCCCTCCCACACCCCTGTGGTAACCCAGACAGAATGGCACCACTTTTGAGGGTCTCTGTACAGAGCCCGCCAAAAGTGGAACAGAGGGCTCAACCTTTGGTTTAGGAGTCACAGAGACGAACACAGACGCCATTTTAAAAAACGAGTTCTGGCAGAAAATACCATCCGATAAACTTATTTACGATAAGTAGACCGGTGGTACGTTAGAGATTAACGAGAAAAAGTATCAATCTCCAACAATGGGACGAATCCCATAGGGTTATGTTCGGGGTCGAACATAACAAGTAGTTTCCACTGCCACCAGCCAAAACTGGACAGTGCCCCCTCAAGTAACAGATCCAGGAGTAATCGAATTACCCCTACTAATACGTCCACAATAAGATGGTTTGTACTAGTTCTGTCAGTAAATTTAGGTCTAGTAAAGCCAATGGTGACTTGACATGCCCGGGGAGACAGTAGTCAGTCCCTGGGTATGGAGTCTATGGTGGGTGTCCGCTAGGGCGCCCCGGTGCTACGGCATGTAGGGTGCGGTGTAACACATATAGAAAAACATATGAGACCCTATGGAGTAAAAGACCCCATAGCCCATAGAACACATGGACATTCAAAGGAATTACACACATACATGTCCAAGAGCGGGAGAAAAGAGTCCCACTCTTGGGAGGATGGAAAAAAACAAACTCCAGAAATCCAGCAAAGCTGCTGGGGGACTCACTAGGTTAGGAAATTCAGCCTAAACAGAGAATTCTCCCTAACAAAAGCCTTCACTAGAACCCGGTGAGCCAACAAACCTATAATCGAGACTTGGCTCTAGCACACGCCCCTGACTTTTTACAGACCGCTAGCCATGACAAAATGTTACTGATGTCGATAACTGGGTCAGAGGACGTAGGAGGGGAGGTAGAAATAAACAACCACTTACTGCAGATCCTGGAGCGGGGGGAGCTGGATGACAAACTAACAGAGCCGCTAATACCAAATGATCCATGTATGTCTGATGATTACATGGAAATTGCTGAGTGTTTGTCAGAACAGGAGTCGGCATCTGGGAATGACCAAATGATTGACATACTCTCCCCAGCCTCTGCGCTAATTGATCCATACAATCAATTAATCAGCAATAATGATACGAACAACAAAATGGGCTTAGGGGTGGACGAGATCCAACCCATATGCATGCTGGAGGGACTAAGTGCGGAAATGAAATGTACGATCCCCATGGGGAAGAGCATGGTAACAGCTCAAAATGAACTTAGCCCTGAGAGGACGAAAGATGGATCCAATTTGCTTGTTGCAAGAGAATCAATAAGCGGACCGTTGAGTGATAAATTAGAAAAAGCTCTCAAACAAGATCAGGAGGAAAGAGTGGATTCTGATTTAGAGAAAATGCAAATGGACGATAATTTAAGTGATGATTCCCCCAGCGGGAACGCAGTGGGAGCGAGCGAAGAGTCCCTGATGAAACCCCCCCCCTGCTCTTTAACTCAAGCAACGGCTAAACAAAAAAAAACTGGAACAATTGAAACAACGGAAATGCAGAATATCTTACCCCGGGGAAATAAGGGAAATGCCAAATCGGTGACTAAAAATGCCCATATGGGTTCAGCCCCGGCCCGGTGGTATGGCAACGACCACCCAGTGTATAAACCAACTGGTACCCAGCATTAGGGGGGTTACAACCAGCGATATCCAGAGTCCCAGTTGGGATGTAATCGAAGATTGGGAGGATTCAGAAGACCAAATCTGGAATAATAAGAGTTCAAGTGAACAAGGGAATGGTTTGGAAAAGCTGTAATTGATCCAGAGCGGACTAGGCACTGGAGGATTTAAAAAGAGAAGGAAAATGCTGAAGTCCTATTGAAAACCTCAAGATAAATAATAGCTATCTCCAAGTGCTTAGAGACTCAATGAAAGTAGACTCCATATCCCTTGAAGATATAAGAGATAAAGATAAGTGGAGATGCAAAGAGTGTAAGAGCCCATCCCCGTATTACCACGTGCAATAGAAATAAATGAGACACACCCCAGGTGGGGAATAAGGCTAAGAGGACAGGTTGCGAGAGTATGAATGTTTTATCTAGAATTGGCATCAGAGGACTCTGCTGCCCGAGAGCACTCTGGCAAACATTACAAGTACATGACAATATAAAGTGAAACATCGTCATAGATGACGCAACTAACATAGGGTGCTAGGCCAGTTCAGGATTGGATAGGCAGTATGGATACATGTAGTCCCTAGGGCGTTGCTCCGTCTGGGTTGGTTGTCCAGTTGGTGGGAGGGCGGACGTCATGAAGTCCATCTGCCTGTGTCTGGGCGGGGTGAGGGCCAGGTCGCTGCGAGGCAGGGTGGCCACTAACTAAGCTAACATAATACAACCTAATAAAACATGCACTATATAAAAGTAATCACAACTCCTTTGAGCAACTCATTGCAAACCTATACATTTCATTTGTGTATTTACATGATGAGACTTATATGGGGTAGCAGGTTAAGGATCTTGACCAGTATGATAACATTGATTACACTATGGGTCTGGATTCATCAAAGAGGCTGAGGTAGGTTGGCGTTTGTTAGTAGTGGGAGACAATATACTGTGAGAGAGGTCTGATTTTAGCTAAGGGCATGCTGGGGTGGGCATCATGATGGGGTCACATATCTGGTACATCAAGAGAATACCTGGCAGGGACACATGGTTATAGTGGCAGTAATTTTCCAATAGTGAGAGTGAGGGGGCATGGGCAGGTTTGTGGAGATGGATGAGCTAGAGGGCCTGGCTCAAGCCGGTTCACACACGGGACAGTGATCTCAGAGGAAGAGTGAGATGTTACATTTGTTTTTGTTGCAATTACCTCTGGCTCGAGCATGAGAATGGAGCTGCGAAGCGTTCAGACACAGTGAGAAAGGATGGGAGCCTCTAGCGTGGTGTGCGCGTTGCTGCTGAGGGGAGAGAAGCCTTTTCGTATTATCGCAGTAAGGACTAGTCAGAAAAGATGGAGTCGAGGGTGCACAAAATGGAGCCACATGTCCTGTGCAACAACCCCTTCTACGCAAATGCCAGCCAATGCTGGTATTACATAAGGGCGATGGAGGCATTCCTCACCATTGCAGGCACATGGTCCAAGCTGGACTGAATGCATGGGGGGACAGGGGGCCTAATGGCCCCTCGCTCCCATACATTCCCCCCTTTTATTACATCTAAAGTAACAAACTATTAGCTCTTTTGTTCTCACTTCGATAGTACTCAGCTTCAGCTACCGCTTCATCCCAAGCAGGTGTACCTTTTATGGGCCTCCATCCTCTAAATACACTTTTCAGGCTGTGGACCTTCCTTGCATATTCATCTGGGGTGCATGTCATGTATATCCCTCCATCCCCATCCAGTTCCACCCATACTTCATTGTACCATTGCAGCTCTCTGGGTTCGTTTATGGTGGTGTGGTAGAGGTTGTCAACCCTGTCCCCATTCTGGCGGTATACAGCCATCATGCAATACTTTGGTGGGTTAGGTTCTCCAGTTTGCATTTGTGTGTCTATCATAGTTGCTACCGTTGTCTGTCGGCCCACCGTTACCATCATCATAGTTGAGCTAGGCATAGATTTTGCACAGCATCGGATACCTAGTTGGCACACAAAGAAAAATAGCAGAATGAAGACGATGACAGGAACAAACATTTTCATCACAGCGTTGAACCAGGATGGTACCCAGCCGAACATATTGTCAAACCAGTTGCTTGGTTCTATTCCTCCCTCTTTCGACATTCTCTCCCCCCTGCTGAGATCACGTGATAGAGGGTCCCATTGTCTGCATCTTCAGAGGGTGGAATGTACAGCATGCGCTCCTGATTTTTCGGCAAACACCGCCGTCCATTGCTGTAAGAAGATCTAGGACGTACCGGTTCTGCATTGTCATTAGGTGCAATGCACAAAGTTCCACCTTGATCACATTGAACCCTTCTTCAGTGTCATTGGCCAGTTGGATCAGCTCCCAGCGAACGATTTGTAACCACTTGGCATTAGTCGGAGCCTGGAGCCCTGGAGTTAAGAGGGAAGCAAAGAATGTCTGTGCGGAATTGAAGATTTTATACTTCGCCGGGATTTCGGCAAGAAGAGCAGACGATTCAGTGGAGATATAGTTTGATGATCTCCTTTTGCGAAAGAATCTGTCATTTAGTTCACTTTCTGACAACAAGTCATACCAAGGAAGCTCTGTTATTGCTACTTGGGGCACTGCCGATGTGCCAGCCGATTGCCCTGCTGCCGATATGCCAGTCGGACCTTCGAATCCTTGTATATGACTTTCTGGGATTACCATCAGAGCCAAATGTAGAGTGGCTAGGGTGCAAGTACCTCTCCATTATGCCGGGAGATGCAGCTAGGCTTGTTTACCACAGACGTAGTACATATCCATGAATGTAGCTGTGCCTTTCTTCATGTCTGGAATTATAATTGTTTTGTTGCACTGCTTGTTGACACCCATAGGCACCTTCCCTTCTCCTTTGCATCTTGATGGGCTTTTCTAGCGCAGTGACCCAAGTGAGTTTTGCAATGTGCTGGGACCAGACAGTAGTGCATGTTTCTTTGACCCATTGAAAGTTCTCCTCGGTGAGTCCTCTGAGCGCCTCAGCTTTGCACTCAATCGTTTCATCATGCCACTTGTTTTCCATGAATCTTGTTCCTTTTATGACAAAGAATGGTTCTTTAATGCAAATTACTCCTTGGCACCTGCTTGTGCATGTTCACTCATTCTGCAGCAGCTCTATTGTAACTGTGTGTGCCTGGAAGGTGCTGCGAATTCTACATAATATGAGATGAATTAAACACTGGGCATCTGACAAGGGTACTTCTCGCGGCACTAGAATTTTGGGTGTGCCTGACGCATGCGGTATGAGCGAGCAGACATAGCAGCTCTCATTCATGGCTTGTTTTGCTGTGGCACACATGTCTGAGTACCATTTATTTGATTGGTCGGGTTGGTGGGGATCTTCAATTTCATCTAATCCCAGGCCGTGGTAGCTATCGTATCTCTTCCCTCTCGCCCCCCTTTTCCATCTCCTCTTCCCCCTTCCCGATTATTAATTTGTTTTACTATTCGATAGTGTATGGGAAACACTCCTGCCCATGTTGTGTCCTTAAGTTCCTTCACAGTGTACCCAGCTGATAAATCTGGGGACTCTTGGGTACAAGCAACATGAAAGTGCATTATAGTTTCTTTTGAGGTAGGTTCTCTGGTTGTCTGTGCATAACATGTATCACGTTAGGTTAATTTACCCAAAAGTAATCACCATCATATTCGTTTGTTTCATTGGCATTGCTTACTCTTATAGCAGCAAGTGGAAGGAGGGGGGCTGTTGCTCTGCGATTAATATGCAACGTGGTGAGGTTTGTATTGGCAGGGTAATCATTAACAGAATAATTATGTGTCCACATTGTTTTCACACCTGCCCATATAAGTACTGACCCTTCTCGTATTAGCTGTGCCCTGCTGCCCCCCTTTTTCATGTCCTCTATAATGAAAAACACAGTGTAGTACCAAGCCATAAAAAATAGCATTGTAGAAAACAATATTGCTGAATATTTCGGTCCACAGTCAATATTATAATATGTATTTGCTCTATTAACAACCCTATCTAACTAACTAACATTGCGCTGGTGTCTGTGAGTGCACTTCTGTCGGTCATTGGGTTACCTGGAGGGGCGATATAAAATTGTTAAGTGACAAGCAAACATTCCATTTCTCATTACATTATTATTATTATTTTTTCATGTTACTTATTCATCTTCTTTTTGCTGCTATGTTATGCTATCTACGGTGTGTACACCTTAGTACTATTATTCTATATTTCTTTTGCATGGCATTGCTTTTATACTTATTTGTAACAAACATCATCATTCCTGTACACTGTTTGTTTCTTGTATTCTTCATTAAGTTTAGTCAGGAGAAGGAGAGATAGAAGGAGAATATATATATGAAACAGAGGGAGAGAGAGAGAGAGAGAGAGAGAGAGAGAGAGAGACTTCTGCTCTTGTCGTTTTATACTATTTCCATGATCACTTTTCCTGCCCACTTGCTTCTTCACTGCTGGTTGTTCGCTCACATTGAGGGATTGCACTATCGTGTGCTCTTCTCACATCTGAGAGATGCACCCAATATTTCAATCCTTTCACTTTTACCGCTGTGGGCGTGCAATAAATCACCTCATATGGACCATGGAAGCTTGGAGACTTCCACTTCTGAACAAAACTTCGCACATACACATTTTCCCCTGGCATCTGGTCCTTTCTGGACTGTCTTGCGCTGGCATTGCTGTATCTGTCGCAGCGTTTTCTGTAAAGGGTGGTGCAATTTGTCATGCTATGCTACGCACTGCATGTGTCAACTGTGTAATGTATTCCTTAAATTCTTCCCCAGCACTGTGGAAGCCCTGTGCACATCCAATGCTTTTCTTACTTGGGATAGTGGCAAATGGATACGCCTCCCCGTTACTATTTCGTGCGGACTCAAATGATGGTCCTTGCTTGGCTGTGTTCTGAGTTGAAACAATGCTAGGGGCAGGCACTACACCCAATTCTTTTTGAGTGTGTTGCACAACTTTGACAATTTACTTTTGAGCAGGCCGTTGACCTTTTCCACCAGTCCGTTGGCCATTGGGTGATGAATGAAACACACTTTGTGCTTAACCCCTAGGAGCAATGTCACTTCTTTAAAGAGGTCATTCGCACAGTGTGTGCCATTGTCTGATCTTATCACATCACAAATGCCCCACCTTGAGAACACTTCCCGCACCAAAAATTTGGTGGCACATTTTGCACCCGGGTGGGGACATGGTCCAGCTTCCACCCACCTGGAGAAGGGGCATACCACCAACATCAAGTATCTTGCTCCATTACACCTCTCCCCCATGTCCGCATAAGTCAATGTGAAGCTCTCTGAACGGACCTACTGGGCATGGCAGTGTTCCTCGCAGTGTTCTTAGTGTCACTCCTGAACTGTATGTTTGACATGTGATACATTCTATTGTAAACTTTGACAAATGTTCCTGTAGGTTCAGAACAAACCAATGCTCTTGGATGTCTGCTGCAATATGTTGCTTAGTTACATGTGTTGGGAAATGCAGCTGCTGGAACGCTATTTCCAACAATTCCACTGGCATTACTACTTTCCCCCTTAGTTCCTGCCTCCATATTAGATCTGTTGGCGACTGCTTATAACCTTGTTTGGTCCCACAACTCTTGCTCTTCTATCGGTGCTCTTCTTTGCAGTTCTATTATTTGCGTTAACGGTGTGTTGCTGTACCCCTCCACTAATGTATCTGTGTTGTGAGTTTTGACAATACAATCAATTGTTGGAGGTGCATTGAAATACACGACATCTTTCGCTGCTGCGTCTGCTGCCACATTTCCCAATGAGATTGGATCTGTGTTGTTGGTATGGGCCTGGCATTTCATCACTGCCACTACTGATGGCTCTGCTAATGCTTCTATTAATTCATTTAGTAATGCAGCATGTTCTACTGGCGACCCATCTGCCCTTCGAAACCCTCTTCATCGCCATCATGACAACCCTGAGTGTACCGTTGTTGTGGCATATGCTGAATCTAAATATATCATCACTGTGCATCCTTTTGCAGTGCGCAGTGCTTCAATTAGTGCTACCTATTCCGCCGCTTGTGCGGAGTAATGAGAAGGAAGGCGTTTTTGTATAATTATTTCATATCCTTCTTCTTCCATTCTTACAACTGCTACTCCCACGTGTTTTCCCTTGTTTCACTATCTATTGATGCTGAACTGTCTATGAAGTATATTTCTCCTTCTTGTGGTGCGTTTTCACTTGCTTTGGGGTTGTCGTCCTCCTCTCCCTCATATGTAGCACAGTCGTCTTCCTGCATGTCTTCTACAGTGCATGGTTCTGTAATGAATGTGGCCGGGTTTACTTTTTTACATCTGACCACATGGACATTTGGGCTGGAGATTATTATTTCGTAGGCGGTTGCCCTTTGGGTCGTTAAGGTTGATTTGGATCTTTCCAGAATTGCAAAGAGTGAGTGCTCCGCGTATAGTGTCACTGAGCATCCCATCACAATGGTGGCACTTTTTTCAATGGCAAAGGCCACTGCAGTGAGAGCTTGTTCGCATGCAAAGTGTCCTTACGTCACTGAATCCCATGTTCCACTGTAATAGGCCAATGGCTTGTGGCCTAATGTAGTTTTATGTGTCAGCACTGCAGTCATTAACGTACCATTGCAGTGTGAGAATAAATAAAATTCCCTGTCATAATCTGGGTTCACGAGAACTGGTGCGTTTGAAATCAGATCTTGCAACTTGAAGTATTGTGTCATCATTTAATTTGTCCATTTTATCGGGACACTATTCTTTTGTGATTCTTTTAGCGCTTGCAGCAGTGTGCGTGTGTATGCCGCGTAATCAAGTATCCATGCGCGGCAGTAATTGCAGATACCGAGAAACTTTTGCATGTCTTTTACTGTTTTTGGTATTATCATATGGCATATGGCAGCTGTCCTGTCAGGCAGTATCCTCTTGCCATCTTTGGAAATTAGTTGCCCTAGGTACAGTACTTGTGCTAGGAAATATTGCAGTTTTCCTTTATCTACCTTGTACCCTTTCGTGGCCAACAAATTCAACAATGTTACGGAGTTGGCCCTGGACTGCTCTTCACTCTTGCTGCAGACAAGTAAATCATCTACGTATTCTATTATTGTGCTTTCTACATCAATGTTTCCGAGATCTTCATGCAGGATCCTATTGTAAATGCTGGGGCTTTCACAATATCCCTGCGGTAGTCTGCAATGTTCATATCTGGTCCCCCCTAGCGTGCATGCCGTGAGGTACTGAGAGCTTGGGTCAATCGGAATAGAGAAGAAAGCATTCTTCGGATCCACTTCTGCGAAGCATGTGGTGTCTTTAGGTATGCTACACAATATTGATGCTGGATTAGACACTAATGGGAATTCTTTCTGAATGATGTCATTAAGTGGGCGTAAGTCTTGTATCATTCTCCACGCCTCACCTTTCGCTTTCTTGATCAGAAAGATCGCTGTGTTACATGGTGAATTTGATGGCACTATTATCCCTTCCTTTAGTAGTTTGTTTATTGTCTCTCTAATCCCTTCTTCTGCTTCCCTCAATACTGGGTACTGCTTAACCCTTGGAGGTATGGCATCTGGCTCCAATTTTATTTGTATTGGTGTTACTTTGTGCAATAACCCTACATCATGGGGGCCTATGGTCTAAATCTCTGGTAGGACCCTTTCCATGTCTTTCTCAAATATTGTGGGTGGCACGTTGACACTAGCCATGAGAGGGTTGTGTATTTCCCTGTGCTGGATCATCATGTCACATGGTATGCTTATTTCCATTATTATCTCCCCATCACCCTCACCGTCAGTGAACAATTCTTCATCAGTTAAGTCACGCAACATTATGTTTGGGTCTATGCACAGTACTGTTCTCCACTCGCACCCATGTGTGGCCAGTCCTATCACTGCGATACGTTTGCTTGAGACCTGAACCCCGTCTAGATCAATAGACAAAATGATTCCTGACACAATGTCTGTATTTACAATTGGGCGAAAGATAAAGTTTGAGGGTACCTTCGACTCTTTCCTCGGTATCTCTGGCACCACTCGTGCTAACACCCTGATATCAGAAATGAACATATCCATGTCAATGGGTACCCCTCTTACTGCAACTTCGTTTGTTATGGTACTAATCATCAACATCGCTCATACGGGGCACACTCCTGGGGTCAAACAGATAATCACCCTTTTAGTAAAGGAGATCGTCATGTTTAATTTGCTCTAAAGGTCTCTTCCCAGCAAATTTACTGGCGCGTCTTCGTGATACAGTAAGGGTGTGCGCACTGTTTTTCCCCCCACCGTTATGTCAAGGTTTTTTGCGTAAGGAACTTTTAAAATAGCCCCAGAGAACCCCTGCGTTTCCAAATTTCTTCCCGAGAGCGGAAACCGACCTTCCATGAGACATGATTTTTCAGCTCCTGAGTCTACCATGAAGGTAAACTGCTTGTTTCCTATCTCTGCTCCCATTAGTGGTTCCTTTTCTGCACGTAAGGTAGTGGATAGGACTGGACATGCAAGCGCTCTCTGTGGGCTGTCCTAATCGGCATACGCCTTAGTTCCTGGCACTGAGAAAACATTATCTCCTACCACCGCTGCGCTGCGAAAAGGTGCAGGTGCACCATTAGCAGATGTTGCAAAAATGTTACTGTTCACATTCCCTACTGTATTTTGTCTTGCCATAGGTTGTTGTATACCCCTCTGTTGTGGCTGCTGCTGCTGGTGTGGCTGTCTTTGTGGCATCTGAGGTTTGTTGTACTATTGCTCATTTTGTCTGCCCCCTCCCATAGGTAACCCGTAGGGACTACCCGGGTGTGGATGTCGTATTGTTGTTCATTTCCCATAGGGGGCTGTCCTTGGAAGTAACCCATAGGCCACATTCTACATTCTCTTGAATAATGCCCCCACCTCCCGCAGTTCCAACATGATCCCTGCAATCCTCCTCCCATATCCTGGTCCACCAAATCCTCTATTTCCCATTCCTCCGAGCCCCCCTCGTGGTCCTCTGTACCCACCTCGTCCTCTTGCTGGTCTTCCTTGCCATTGGGGCCCTCCGTATTCTTCTTCTCAATCCCACTGTTCTTGTCCTCCTGCAGCCCAAGTTGCGGCCATTCTGGCTGGTGCGTTTCCTACTCCATCATCCCCTTCACTGCTCCTATCAGTTGAGATTGCTGCATTCAGCGCTGCAACCTTCACTAACTTATTCTGCACTAACTTTGCTTCGTCTGGCAACCTTTTCTGTGCTATCTCCTTTTCTCTCTCTTTGATCCTCCTACAATGGTGCACAATTGTGCTTTGGATCTCAGGCCAGCCCTTGGCCTCTATCCCAGCTATTTATCCAAGGCCTTCTGTACCTCCTTCAGGAGTCCTTTTTTAATAATGAAATAGAACAAGGCGTTGGATTGATCCCACGTCATAGCCGTTTCACTTGTCTTGCACCCGTAGGATGAATTGCATAGGCTCCTCCTCCTCTCCCTTTGTGCACTGCATCACTAAGTGTAAATCTGGAATGTCTGGAAACGTTCTCCTCAATGTATCCAATACCTGTGCTCTAGCGTTATTGAATGGCAATCCATAATGGCGGTCACAACTCATTGTCACTCCCTTGAACCCCGCCTTCACCCACACTGCGTCTGCTTGATCACCAAAAGCAGACACCAACAAACTTTTCACATCCCCTATTGCTAATGGAACCCCTGCTGTGTTCTTTTTGAATGCATGTATCCATTTCCCCGCCCCACCCGAAAATGGGGGCAGGAGTTTCAACAAGTTGTTCTTATCCATTTGGGCCCACGGAATGTAGTGTGGCCTCCCTGACCGTTTATGTATTAGCGGCATTTGTAGTTTGTGTTTTCTTCCTGTCTTACTTACCATTCCCTTCTTTGTCTTACTCACCAGCATATTTCCTACTCCTTGTCTTAACCTCCCTTGCCACCTTGGTGCAGCCTTTCATCTTCTTGCTCAAATGGAATGGCAGCGGAGACCCCGCCGTCGCTACCCCTTCTTCTTATTCATCTAAATCGCACTATACCTCTTCTACTTCTTCTTCTTGCTCCCTCTCTTCTTGCCCCTCCCCGCGCTGGCTATCTGGGGTTGTTAGTCGTATTATTCTGAAAGGCTTACCATTTAAATGGAACAGAAACTCACCCGATTGCCACTTCTGCTCTTGCCCTCTTGATATTGGCGCTGGCTGTGGCGATGCTGGCGTTGATTCTGCTGCAACGCTTGGCAGAGGCGTGAGGTCTGCCGCCACCAATGGTGGCAATTCCCCTCCTCCTTGCAACATCTGGCTCCTATAGCATAACGCTCTTATTTGTGTTATTTCCAATTGTGCATGTGCAAGTTGCCTGTCTAAATCTCCTGTTGTATCCCACTGCAGGCCTTGCCATCAGTGGGTATATTTGAGTAGTGTCATTTTCGGTTGTGGTTGTTGTGCATTCTCCCCCCGTGGCCCCCTTCCCTCTTCCGGCACCTTCTCTTTCTCAGCTGTCGTATCCTGACTTACCTCACTTGTGGGTTCTACTTCCTCGAACATTCGCCACAGATCTAACACTTCCCTTCTGTTCTGTAACTGTTTTCCCTTATACCTTGCCAACAAGTGTTTAGACACTAGATCCAGTACCCTCTTGTCAAAAGACCCTCCCTCCGGCCATATGGTTGTTGTGCTGTCTCCTTTTATTTCCGCCACCCACTGATCGTGATATTTCTGTATCTTCTCACTGTACAAAGGGAGCTGTTGACAAATATGTGCTAGTGGTTTTGCTCCACTCATGATGATGTATTTATGACTCTTATTTGTGGTCACTTAATCTCCTGCGTGCAGGTATACGGACACTCAGTTAACAATTTCTTTGCTGTAACACTTCTTTTCAACTCCTCACTTTCTCACTTACACCACTTTACTGGGACTGCAAATTATTTCAACTGTGAATATTCATCATTTACAGATAACCAAAAAATGTTTCATTTACGTACACATTGCATTGTCAGTTTTCTTAATTAACCTTAAATTGTTTTCAATTTATAGACACGTAAGCATTTACTAACAGACCAACATGTAACACGTTTACGCACGTAAAACATAAAACATGTAACATGTAACATGGAATACCTGCGCGCTTGACTCCCTCTTTTAATTATTTCAGTTGGTTACCCCTTGCTCTAACTCTCTCATTCACTCCCCACCTGTTACTCCCTTCTTGCTACTTCACCAAGAATTCTTCTCATACGAAAAAATAATTTTCTAAATTACTACTCCGAGTCTACTAAATATATGAGACTCCTGGCCATTTAAAGGATAGATCAAAAAGCCTCAGTATCATTCACACAAACCCTACCTTTCGTCTTGCTCACTCTGTTGCCTGTTCCCTTTTTCCCCAACCCCTCCTTTACCTCTTGGACACTTTTGCAACCAGTACTCACGTGTTCAGTCGGGTGGTCTGAGAGGCACCGTTCACGGTCTATCCACAATCTGGTCCGCACCCCAACCAAGCCGTGGCCCGCCTCGGTGAGAAGTTTTTTAGTTGGGTATTTGGTAAACGGGAACCCTTGGACCCTTCTCGTGGTGCACACAGGCTGGTCGACCGCGGAGGTGATGGTTTTGCTGGGGGGCGCCCCGGATCTCGCCGCACGGCACGTGCCTCGGGGCACCTGTCCCAAATCATGTCACGGGTGTCACCAAATGTAAGAGCCCATCCCTGTTTTACCACATGCAATACAAATAAATGAGACACACTGCAGGCGGGGAATAAGGCTAAGAGGACAGGTTGCGAGAGTTTGAATGTTTTATCTAGAATTGGCATCCAGAGAACCCTGCTGCCCGATAATGCTCTGGCAAACATTACAAGTACATGACAATATAAAGTGAAACATCATCATAGATGACGCAACTAATATAGGGTGCTAAGCCACTTCAGGATTGGATAGGCAGTATGGATGCATATAGTTTCTTGGGCGTTGCTCCGTCCGGGTTGGTTGTCCAGTTGGCGTGAGGGCAGACGTCACAAACTCCATCTTCCTGTGTCTGGGTGGGGTGAGGGTCAGGTTGCTGCGAGGTGGGGTGGCCACTAACTAAGCTAACATAATACAACCTAATAAAACATGCACTAGATAAAAGTCATCACAACTCCTTTGAGCAACTGATTGCAAACCTATAAATTTCATTTGTGTATTTACATCATTACTTATTGGGACTTAAATGGGGTACCAGGTTAAGGGTCTTGACCAGTATAATAACATTGCTTACACTATGGGTCTGGATTCATCAAAGAGACTGAGGTAGGTTGGCGTTTGTTAGTAGTGGGAGACAATATACTGTGACAGAGGTCTGATTTTAGCTAGGGCCATGCTAGGGTGGGCATCATGACGGGGTCACATATCTCGTACATCAAGAGAATACCTTGCAGGGACACAGGGTTATACTGGCAGTAATTTTCCAATAGCGAGGGTGAGGGGGCATGGGCTGGTTTGTGGAGATGGATGAGCTACAGGGCCTGGCTCAAGCCGGTTCACACACGGGACAGTGATCTCAGAGGAAGAGTGAGATGTTACATTTGTTTTTGTTGCAATTACCTCCGGCTCGAGCGTGAGAATGGAGTGCGAAGCGTTCAGACACAGTGAGAAAGGGTGGGAGCCTTGTGCGCGGTGTGTGCGGCGCTGCTGCGGGGAGAGAAGCCTTTTTGTATTATCGCAGTGAGGCCTAGTCAGAAAAGATGGAGTCGAGGGTGCACAAAATGGATGCTGCATGTCCTGCGCAACAGCCCCATATACGCAAATGCCAGCCAACGCTGGTATTACATAAGGGTGATGGAGGATTGCCCACCATTGGAGGCACATGGTCCAAGCTGTACTGAATGCATGGGGGGACGGGTGGCCTAACGGCCCCTCGCTCCCACGCAAGAGGCTAATAGTTGAAGCCATTCAAACTCAGCATTAGCAAAAAAACGTATTCAAGATATTACTGCTCTGACTGGCAGGATTGCCAAAGAAAAATGGAAAAGTTTATCTTTTATAAATGAGAAAATAGCTGCACTCGATGATAACGTATCACAGAAAATGCATAAGAAAATTGAAGTAGTACGAAGAGCGACAGACCACTTGAAACACTTGTCGCCCCAAGATCGCTATCCTGAAGATCATAACCAGAAGGCCGTTGATATTAATCTCAGTGAGCTCGATAGTGGAGAGAGAATTAATGGAGGAAATACAAATGAGAAGCCAGTTGGAGAGCATCGTAAACCCCAGAAACAAGAAAAATTAGCAAAAGCAAAACTGAGATCGACTTAGCTCATATACAGAATACGGTAATGGAAGCATTAACAAAAACAATGGCCTCATTCCTAAAGTTATACATGGCCTTAAATACCTCGTTACAAGAACTTCAGACTGGAAACGAGAAATTAATGGAGGTGATTTTAGAGGATTGTAAGTGGAAGAGACAATGCCACAAAAAACCGGAAGCAGACCTCCACTTGCAAAATAGACCAGGCTGTAAAGTAGATGAACTTGCTAAAATTGAAGAAACAAATTCAAACTCAAATCAAAAATTTGCTCAAGCGACGAGCTCAGGAATCAAAAGCATTCTGAATGATAAAAGCAATCAACCCATAATGATTGAGGGGAATGAGGGGCCAGGCCTCAATTTATGGGAAACAGGAGATAAGGGAAAAGAAATGAGAAATGTTGAAGACTCGGAAAACTTGCAGACTAAAAACAATCAGACTAAAACTAGCTTTCCTATATTCCAAGGTGCAGCCTCCTTGGCAACCATCGAAATAAGGAAAAAATGAAAATCTGAGATGATAGAAAGTCTCCCCAATTTATAGGAAATGAAGGAATCAAAGAACAAATCAAAAAACACAAAAGCCCCTCCTAAAAGCAAATATTAAACGGATCAAGAGCATTCCTAAGGAACATAAGATCTCCCCCTCAACTGGAGTCAAATCAATGTGCAAAAGAGTGAGACGAGAAATGGTCATGAGAGAAAATCCTGTTGCTCCAACTACAGCCTCTGGATCCATAGTGATAAGTGACGATGTTGAAGATAATGATCATTATGATGTTGAATCAGAAGCTGATTTGAGCGATCTAATAGAGGCCATTGAAAAAAAGCAGGAGGAGGAAGAGTGGGGTGACCTTAGTTCTGTAGAATGGGACGATATTTAGGGACAAGTTCGAGATTTGATGGTGAAATCAAAATCAAATGAGGCATCAATAAATGTAACAAAAAATAACAATAACCTGAATAAAGAAGGAGAAAAAAGTAAGGAAACAATAGCAACGAAAAGGATAAGTGACGTAGTCAATTTTAGAACATTGGAAGAAAAAAGAAAGAATTGTATAAAAGAAGGAAAGGTACTATATAAGATGGTGGCTAATGGACCCATAAAGGATAATGATGGTGATGGTAGGAACAAGGTAACCTACGATCAAAAACATAAGGAACTACATGACTAAAATGAGACCCGACGACGTAATAAATATCACTCCTGGAGAGAAGTGGAACGTAATAAAAACCACTCCCGGAGAGAAGTGGAAAGTTATAAGATCCGCTTAGATTACATTTCAGATCCTCCTGAAAAGTTAATCTTGAATAGAGAAAAAGTTATGAAACTTCTGAGACAAATCCCGAAAATGAGACATCTGTCATCTAATGATATTCGAATAGTGGAATTTGCTAATGAACATAGGATGGACTCAGTAATTCTGAATCTGACTGCGCCTAAAATCAAAGATATGCTTCGTGGAGTGAGACATGAACTAGTGCATCATGGTTATGAAATGACTGAATATAGAGATTGGAGTTCAAACCTGAGCGAATTTGACAGAACCACTAATAGAAATGCGACGTCGAAGTTTGTAAGAAAGCAATCTAATTTAAGACAAACTCATCCTGAAGTTAAAAAAAAAGAAAGGAAAAAATCATTGAGTTTTGCAAAACTAGGGAAAGGAGAAGCTAGAAGACAATTGAAAACACCTGAGAGGGAAAGGAAAGGAGAACCCCTAAAGGGGCCCAATAATAAAGACTTGGGTGAACACAGTGAGCAGGCAGACCTGGAAAAAACCCTTTGCTTCACCATCGACAATTCAAGAAAACAAATAAAAGTATTAAAATCATGAGCTCAAGGAAAATATCAAAATCAAGATTGGTCATGGATGGTCATGGATGGCGGGAGCACTTGTACCAAATAAAACACAATAGAATGAGAAGAAGGAGGATGGAAAGAGACTCACCTGTGCATCTTGGAACACATGCGGTTTCAAACACCTGTATTCAGGAGAGGACAGTTTTCTCGACCAATATGAAATCGTATGTTTATAGGATACATGGGTGAGAACCAAACCTGTGTGCGAAACCTATGAGGTCTACTTAAACCCGGCTAAATGGGCACGAAAGTTAGACCATTTGTCGGACTTATAACCCTGGTCAAAATTGAGTCTGGATTAAAGGTAATTAAACATCGAAACCCTAATGCTTATGTTCAAGTACTGGAGCTACAAAAACAACTAAAAAAACAGCTTGATCAAACTTCTGTTAATAAATACATACTGGAGTGAAAATATACCACAATCCAATTCTTATTTGGCAGACATAATGAGAGAGATGGATAGATTGATACTGCTGGAAAAAATCAATTAATTATGATCTGTGGAGATTTGAATATGAAATTGCTAACAAAAAGAAGAAAATTGATAACTGAATCAGAGTTGAAGGGAAAAGCTTGACGTTGGTCAAATGAAATGAAATTCTGGGATATGAGGATGTTAAATGCCCAAACCACTGGGGACCTCCTGGGAGTTGATACCTGGTGTAGGGATATCTGCAAATCTTGTCTTGACTATTGTTTCGTCTCGGAAAAAGTAGCTCAATTGATCAAATGCTTTGAAGTAAAAAAAATCATCGAATAGCGACCATGACTTATTGAGGATCAAAATGATAATACCCATACAGGAAGCATTAACTCAGATGACAAACCCAGTTGAAGTTACTTGGGGTTAAACAGATCACGGATCAAACAGAAGGAGTTACCAAGACTAGTTAAGAAATATGACACTCATGTATGTAAAAACCCAGAAGAAGTGGAATATGGATGGATGCTGAAGGAATTTGAAATAAAGAAAGGAGTAAACAAGAAACCATTAATAGAAAGGAAACATGCCTATAATGTGACTTTGGTGGAAAAAAGAAAAGTCTATCGAAGGGAATTCAAAATGTTGATGAGAATTGAATGTCGGGACCAGCAGGAAAAGATCTGGAAATGTAAACAAAGATATAAGAACTGGAGAAAAGCAACTCGGGAGATTCGAGCCAAACATGATGCAGAAAAATTGCTAGCTGCTCTGAGTACAAACAATAGCAGAAACCTATGGGATATTATTAATCATGGTAGCTACTTCCAAACAGCTACCAATATAGCACAGATATCGGAAGAGCGCTCGGTAGAGCATTACACTGCTTTATTCAAGATGGAAAAGGTGGTGAAGAGAGAAGAGGTGAGTGATGATCGAACTGTATGGAATGTTGACTTTGATAGGGAAGACATTCCAAGAATGATTAAAAACCTCAGTTCATCGAGGGCAGTTGGCCCCGACGGCAATTCAAATCACGCCTTGAAACAAAATGAGGAAGCTTGGACTGATCTGATCACCTCACTATTTAAACAAATCCTAAGAACCAAGTCTCAACTGGCATCATCGAAGGAAGCTCTAATATTCCCTATTTTTAAGAAGGGAGACCGGGGGAATCCATTCAATTACCAGCCAATAAACCTTTTGGATTCGATAGGGAAACTATTTGCTGCATTGCTATTAAGAGACCTAAATAATCTCAGTTCATCGAGGGCGGCTGGCCCTGACGGCATTTCAAATCACGCCTTAAAAGAAAATGAGGAAGCTTGGACTGATCTGATCACCTCACTATTTAAAAAAATCAGAAGAACCAAGTCTCTACCGGCATCATTGAAGGAAGCTTTATTAGTCCCTATTTTTAAGAAGGGGGACCAGGGAATCCATTCAATTACCAGCCAAAAACCCTTTTGGATTTGATAGGGAAACTATTTGCTACATTGCTATTAAGAGACCTAAATAACTGGGCAATACCTAGACCCAAAACAGACGTTCTTCATTGCTGGAATAGGTACCTCGCTAAATGTGTTTATCCTGAACCTACTTAAACTAAGAACTCTTGCATCAAATACCAAGATCCATCTTGGATTTATGGACCTGGAACAAGCGTTCGACACAGTTTGTCACAAACGCCTGTGGATGAAATTAAAAGAATGGAACTGCTCGAAGGGCTTAGTAGAGACAATACAATGCCTCTACACCAATACTACAATCCAGGTCCATTTGACACGAGAAGGATCTCTCTCAAGATACATACTGATAGAGGAATTAAACAAGGATGTGCTTTAGTCCCATTTCTGTTTGTCCTCTGTATGGCAGGCATGGGAGAGTCCCAAAAAAACATCCTGGCATTTCCACCTAAAATGAACGAAGGGGGAATCCCATGGATTCTATATGCAGATGATCTGGTCTTTATAGACCAGACAGAAATCGGTCTGCAAGGATGATTAGACCTCTTTAAAATCTACCTGGATGAAAACAGGATGAAGGCAAATGAAAGAAATCTAAGATCATGACAATGACGTCAGCTTGAGGGGCAAGAACAAGGGAGAAGTCCTTTAACTGGCACATCAATGGCCATAAACTGGAAAAAGTAGACTCGATAATATATCTAGGAATCAGGATAAATAAGAGCATCAATGAACAAGGTCAATTAAATCTGATCAGAGAAAAACTCATAGCATTGATTAATCAAGGAAGAGCCATCTTGAATCGATATGGGAATTTCCCGATGATTCCCATCTGGACCTTTATAAATAAAAGGTGGTGGCGGTCATGACATATGGACCAGAAACTTTACTAAATCTTTCTTGGAAGATTTGAGGAGTGTGTGAGGCCTACTCTTGGAAAAAGATCTTGAGACTACCCAATTCATTACCAGGATACATGATTAGACACAAACTTCGATTGGAATCATTGGGATAAATTGTGATGTGGAAAACAATCTCCATTTTTGGAAAATGTATAACAACCACTCCAGCGATACCCTTTGAGATTTTGAATGATAAGAATGATAGGAAAGACAGATATTTGAGGCTCTGGGCAAACCGTTTTAGCGAGTTCCTGCAGGCTAATGATTTCCAAACGGAAACATTGATAAATAATCCTACCAAAGTAAAGAACACTTTACAGAGAAAAGACTGGATTGAAACCCTGGAACTGAGGGTTAACGGCAATTGCGTCTCTTCTATTCGATTTGGGAACTAAAAAAACAAAATCAACTGCCGAAATATTTTAAAAGGTTTCCATCTCCCCACTACTATGATTTAGAAAATAATACCCTAGGCTAAAATCTAGTGAAAGTACATTGCTACAAATATATATATATATATATATATATATATATATATATATATATATATATATATATATATATATATATATATATATATATCAGTGAAAAAAACTTTGTTAAAGGGACGTTATGGTTAAGTTGCGCTACTAAAAACCTATGAAATTCTGTGAAAAAACTTTGTTAAAGGGACGTTATGGTTCCAAGTAAAACCGAAAAACCCTTGAAATTCGGCAGTTATGGTAAGCTAAGCAACCATAACTTGCGCCGCCACCGTGCACTGCTAAGACTAACACCCAGGACATCAAAGATGACATCACAAATGTCATTGATGACATCACTGATGACATCACATGTCTGGCTCACTATTTTTTCTTTTGTCGACATATCGAGGCCACATGGTTTTCTTCAGTAACAGTCAGAAACTAAGAATTATATTTTATTTGTAGATGTATCCTTCTAGTAGGTTCTTACAGTAATTCCCTTAGAGTACAGTCACATCATATGAAACATATACATATGGGAAAACACAAGCTTGAAAGACAACAATCCTTTTTGTGCATAAAGATAATCACTAGACTTATGAGCACTTTGTGATAGTTCTGTTGTTTTTTTTTATGGCTGTACTTTCCCTGTGGGTCCAATCACATCAAGTGATACATATACATAGGGTAAATAGCAGCTTTGAAACAGAGCACTCATTTATTTGCATGAAACTAATCAGTTAAGTTATGAGTTGTTTCTGCTACTACTTGTGCTTTTTTGCTAACTTCACTTTCCCTGTATATACCCATATTGGTATGTGTTCTTGTGTCTTTGGATTTTGTCTATAGTAATGCAATTATGTAATACATGGGTTTTATTAGCTACTTATTACATATTTCACAGTACACAAAAATCTATTAAGAAAACAATTATCATTTCATTATTCAACATATTAACATTACCAATATCATACCTTCATCTTGTACGCTGCACACAATGTTATGTTTCTGTATGAGTAGCTTAGTATACTAGATAGAACCCCATAATAGGATGCTATTTATATCAATGCATCGTTCAATGCACTTATTAGGGTATATTTCTTGCAATGATTCTTGACACTTTTTTCGCAACATAATAAGAATCCCTTCTACACATATTTCATGAGAAGTACATACACATGTGATGTCATCAGTGATGTCATCAATGACATTTGTGATGTCATCTTTGATGTCCTGGGTGTTAGTCTTAGCAGTGCACGGTGGCGGCGCGAGTTATGGTTGCTTAGCTTACCATAACTGCCGAATTTCAAGGGTTTTTCGGTTTTACTTGGAACCATAACGTCCCTTTAACAAAGTTTTTTCACAGAATTTCATAGGTTTTTAGTAGCGCAACTTAACCATAACGTCCCTTTAACAAAGTTTTTTTCACTGAATTTCATAGGTTTTTAGTAGCGCAACTTAACCATAACGTCCCTTTAACAAAGTTTTTTCACTGAATTTCATAGTTTTTTAGTAGCACAACTTAACAATAATGACTTTGACTTTATATACATGTCATATGGAACTGACTAGATCTCTTCTTATGAACTTGATGTCCGCGAACTTATTTAATGTTCGCGGACATGTTTGGAGAACAGTACCACCACCTAAAAACTCTGGGGAGGTATGTGTAATAGTTATATCATAACATAGGAACATTTAACAAATTCACAAAGCAGCACACATACAAAGTATATGTAGTAATACTTAAAAAATGTTACCCATATATGTAACACACTAACCATTCATGTAAATACAATATGTTTTAAAATGGAATATACCAAAAGAAGATAAAGTGGCTTCCACCATAATTACCTCACAGACGCTCCACAACCAACAGCAAGACCAGACGTATACACTACTGATTACATATCTCACCAGACATAGTAAGTGCACTTCTTTTTACTCATATATTTATAAACTTTCTATATTAGAAAAAAAAAAAAAACATATAACTTCTTTGTTTTCTCACAGAAATGTGTAGTACTCTGGACTGGCTAGAGGACCATTTCCCACGAGACGAAATGTTAGAAGATAGTCCACCTAATGGTACACACTTTACTGTATAAACCAATTGATAAATATTATTTTGTATACATTCAACATATACATTCTTTTTTTACAGACCCTAAAATTGCAACTTCCAAAGAAAAAGAAGTGGTGGATAACACTCTTGAACACATTACCCACAAAATGGACCAACTTATGTCAAATTTTATGGATTTAAAGAACTTTGTGGAAGATCACCTAAAACCACCAACAACATACCATTGTCCCACCTGTACTTGTCCCCCCTCACCATATCCCATTCATTTATCCCCAAACTCTCTCCATGGACCACAACGTTTTGATGAGATTTCCATCCCTTCTTCACCTGATCCCACTAATATTGAAAACCCTAATTCTCCTGTTTTTGTTTCCGTTTCTGCCCCACCTTCTCAGTCATAAATTGTTTATATATGTTAAATAAAGTTACTTTTTTATATTGTGTTGTAATTACTTTCAGTTCCTTGTAATAAAACCAATTTAGGTGTCCACGGACACCGTGGTTGTTCGGAAATGTTCGTAAAGAAACAAAAATGTAACTGTCCTGATGACACTACATCTGTCCGTAATGTTCTCATGCAAGTTCAAAATGTTCTAAGAACACTTGTAGTGCCCTGAAATGTTCGTAAAGAAACAAAAATTAAAGTGTTCTAAAGAACACTATATCTGTCCGTAATGTTCGCAATCAACTTAAAACTGTCCTAAGAACACAATTGGTGTCCTGAAATGTTTGTAAATAAACAAAATGATGTGTCCTGAACAACAGTACAACTGTTCGTAGTGTTCGCTACCCAATTGAAAGTGTTCTAAGAACACAATTGGTGTCCTGAAATGTTCGTACATAAACTAAATTACACGTGTCCTGAAGCACACTATATCTGTCCTTACTGTTCGCTACCAAGTTTAAACTGTTCTAAGAACACACGCGGTGTCCTGAAATATTCGTTTCACGTGTGACGCACTTTTAATTACTTCAGAACCCGAACAGTGTCCGTAGAAAATCAATGGGCATGCGCTAACCAATCTCCGTGCACTTGGTGTCCTGCGGACAGGCGCTTCCTTTGCAGACTAGTTCGCAAACAGATCATATGACCGCGCCCACGCTCATCGTGTGTCCTGAAATGCGGACACTGTTCGTGTCCCCGAACAATTTAAAAGTACATTTTCAGTTAATCCATAATACTTTTTAATAAAATCTCACCATGCCACAAGTCCCACATAGCAATCTTGAGTTTCTATATACCTTTAGAAACTTTCCGATCCTTTTTTTGTGTTCGATCTGTCCGCGCACAGTGCGCATGTCCGCGGACCGCGCACAAGCACCCCTATAAAAGACCACGCCCAAGAGCTTATTCCCATTGTGTTTCTGGATATTCTTCAGAACACAGTGATTTTTGCTGCCACCTGCAGACTACACCATCATCGACATGGCATCCTTGGCTGCTGAACTGCCACTTGGTGCTGCACCTGCTACAGCACCACCACCACCCCCTCCACCACCACCACTTCCCCAAGGGCCTGAAGAGGGGAACAGGACTGAGGATGCGGAGGAGGAAGAAGAGGATGATGAGAATGAGGTAGAGGAAATCCCTACTACCCGCACTAGACGTGAGTCTTGGGTGTGGCGGTTATTTACCATTCATGGGAATGGTCTTAAGGCTTGTGCGAACCATGTTACCTGCAATGAGTGCAAAATGATACTCAGTCGCGGGAAGCACGGTAACTACAGCTTTGGGACCACTACTATGAAGTGACACCTGAGGTCATTTCACTCTGGGGCTATTCGCAGGGTTGTACCTTGCGAAGAACGTAGCAGGTTGATTTCCTCTACTTCATCCTCTGTTTCTGGTCCTGTCACCACAAGGACCACCTCTGTGGGACAGCGTCTTTCTCAACCTGCCTCACAGGCCATACAGAATGCTGATGACCCTTACCTTTCGAGGGTCACAGTTGTATGTATGTACTGTGACACAGTACTCTGCAGGGGGGAGCGACTTCGGAGTGCTTTTGCGTCTCAGAGCACGAGAAGATCTGCTCACTACCCAAATAAAACCCACTCTACATCTTCCTCTCTCAGCTCGCCCTTTCTTATCCCTGTGGTTGGTGTCCCCCCCTTTACCCTACTTTACCCTCCTCTCCTAGTGTGTCGTGTCTGAAAAACCAAAAAAAATACAAAATTACAAAAATCTAAAAAAAATAAGGCTCTTTTCAGAGCCGCCTTTCCCAGTTAAAAAATAGAAGTGAAAATAAATGAAGCAGGGCTCTTTGTATTTTTTAGAAGTTCGCGGACAGTTCGCGAACATTAAAAAGATTGGGTTACTACTCCATCACAAACATTGTAATTTTCTCTGGAAAGAAGTGGTGGCTCTGAAAAGAGCCTTTGGGTGGTGTTTGTAAGTCAAAAATTGTAAATGCTTAACATCTACTTCAAAATCGTTGTTGTAATTCCAAAAAAGGTCGCAATGCATTTTGTACATTTCTCAGAAAAATCTGATTGCCAGCATAAGTAAGATGGACTCCATCTCTGCGAAAAATATATGTACTACAAAACATAATATTTTCATTGTGAAAAGAAGACATGCCAAAATCTCTTAGAAAGCCACAAACAGCCTTATTAACATTGCGCCTTGCTTTTTCCATTTGTGGACCAAATGAAGAAGAACAAAGCCACATTTGTCTCTGCGCAATCCGTGAAAATATCACTTGAGAATTAGGAAACATGTCCATAACCTTCCTCAGTCCTTCTTTCATAGCAAATTGCAAAAAAATTCCAGTCACATGCCCTAAACTGTTCCCTCCACAATGAATTAGAATTATGTCTGGATGTTGCTCTGTCTCCAAAGTAGCACAGAGAGGTAGCAAGTCCAACCACTTCATTCCACGTATTCCATGCCAGTGTACTTCCACATGTGGGAATCCAAGATCTACAGCTACTCCACAGCTTTCTGCATGCACCTTCAACCAATGTATCCACGAATCTCCTAAAATCCAAACAATCTGTTTTCTGAAAAACACAGCCATAGCTATCTTTTGTTCTCTCAGCAAAAAGAGTATTTCAGAAAATCTCTCCTGGCACAACACACCCACCAAACTTTCCTGACCAATCCCTTTCAGTGCTTATACTCATTTGCATGACTTCTGAACCCAAAAATCCCCGGATGTAACTCCCGATGTCCGGGAACTACCGCCATGTCCGCGGACATATCGTAACATGAACAGCCCTTCTACCATTTCCACTACACTCTCTCTGCCATTCCCTCATTGGATGTACCTCAAAAATCACATGACCATGCACCAATCACATTCAAGACCTCTACATCTAACTGCATCATCATAGATCAGCACTGCAAATGTACTCTGAATCTCTCTGAGTACAAGTGTCATATCATTGGCAAGCAGCATCTACCACAAATACTGTACAAGTCTTCAAGATTTCTACTTGCAGCTCCATGCATATCCATATGCATGAACACAAACTTCAGGTATCCATATTTTCTGTATAGTAGATGACATAGCTCTCAACCATTTTTGTTTTACAGGCGGGTGAAATCACCCGATTTTGTTTTTGGCGGGTGAGACGCCCATTGGAATGAATGGGCGTGCAGGAGGCTTGGCGGGTGAGTCTGCCCTTTACAAGGCATGTGACACCCGCCAAAAGCGTGTGAGTTGAGAGCTATGGATGAACACATTTTCAAACAGACTTTTACCTTGTAAAATCTGTAAAATGAATTTACTGTACTTTTTTCAATTTCCTAAAATCAACTATCACTTATACACCTTTATACTTTTTACTTTCTTTATACACACACATTCAAATCATGTTAAACTAACATTTTTTAAATGAAATATATAGACTACATATATTCAAACAAAATTGCATGCAAACACAATCTATGTTTAAACCTTTATAAAAATACTTATACAATTTCATATTTTTTGTTTTTATTTATTTATTTACTTAATTATATTAGACATGACATTGAGGCGCTATTACCTAGAACAGTTTACTTACAGAAATAGTAGTATTCACTAATATATTATAAATTTCACAAGACATAGTAAAGATATTTTATTTTTGCTACAGTTAGTCATTCAATACAATTTGTTCATTAAGAACATATCACATGTACTGAACTGATGCAATGTATCTTATGTAAATAAATTAGTTTAATGGTTTTACAGAAGGCACTGAGGATTTCAATTAAAAAACTCAATATCTAAATTAAAAACAGTGCTATATACAAACAAAGTTACTAATTTGAAGCTTTTACAGTTGCAGTGAAGACCAGTTTCCTGAAAAGAAGCAGCCGAATTCGAAGAAGAAAGAAAAACTAAGAAGTTACCTGTTAATTAAAAATAAAAGTAAGTAAAATATCACCATAATATTTATATTATTAATCAAATATACTATAACATTAATACCAGCTATTTTGGTTTCTTAAAATAGAGATTTTGTACCATTTTGTCCAAAAATGTCCATGTCGTAAACAGCGATTTAAAACCAGAATGGCCCACAAATTTCTATTTTTGGACACACAAATTAGCCAACTGAACCACTACAATTTTCATATTATAGAACAAACAACTGTTTTAATTGTATACATTAGATTTACTATTTGTACTTTTCCACACCACTAGCTTACTTTTTTTTGTCATCTGAACCCCAGTTTAGTGACACATAAATTCAAGAATACCTATCCCTACTAGTTTTAGTTCCCAATGCATAATCACACACCATTACATACATCTTTATCATCTTACTCAAACACTCATGCACACAGCACACATACATTCCAGAACACCCCAAACCATATCTTCTTTATTTTTTTCAACAGACCCTAAAGAATGCCTACCAAAAGACAACTCCGTAGAAAGCAACGCAAAATTAGAGCAAATGAAAATAAAGGAGTCCAACATAAGCATCCATCTCTAGCAGAATTTGTAAAAAAAGTTGAAACAAAACAGCTAATACAATCATTTAGTGAAACAAAAGAAGTTTCAAGTACAACAACTTCGCTTCCTCTATCAAAATGTAAAACAAACCAAAAAACAATTAACAGAAAGTCAGCTATCAGTACAGATAAAACTATTTCTTCAAATTTTAATATAGTGCAAAGTAAGCATACCAAGAAAAGTATTTTAGCCAAAATATACCGTCACAAAGTCCTTCAAAATCTTATAAAAACAGGAATGAAATCAGGTTCGTAGGAAATTAATCTTAGAAGCATTGATGGACAGTGCAATTCTTCTCAAAAGAAATTTATTTATTTTACTGTTAAACAAAATGAAACCACTAACAAAACTAATAACTAAATTACAAAAAAGACTTCTAAATAAGCGAAATGTCAACAGAAAGAACTTCTTAAGTATCTGCGGAGGTGAATGGAATCACACTACGAGCACAGAACCATATTTTAATGAAGAAGCGTACAAACAAAAGCAAACAAATACAATTGCCATAAATAGCATTGGTCGAGGTTATGGAAAAGTAAATAATACCATAATGGAACAAGAAGTACTCCTTACAAAAATATGCCCTGAAAACGTAGAATTACCCCTCCATTCAACTGAATCAGAACGTCTAGTGTACAAATGGCCATGCACATCAATGTGTAACATTCCCAAACAATGTTTCAAATCTTTACACCAATTCCTCAATAAATATGTAAAAAGCAAAGACAAAATCAAAATTAAATTACTGCAAAATATAGATACCTGTCCAGTGCGCAAGTACACAGGACTACAAGGACATTCATTGGCCTGCATTACAGGACCTACTTGTAAAACCACTTTCCATGATATCAAAAGGATATCAACACATCATTCAACTATAAGAAATCTAGTCTATAAACTGTACTATGCTAAAAGTCCTGCTTTAGCACTGGAAAAGTTAAATAACATCCTTCTACATGGTACAGCAAAAGACCTACTTGAAGAAATTCACTATATCCAGAAAAAATATTTTGGAAGTGAAAGCCATTTACAGAAGGAAATAGCTTTAAACCAATTAAGCAACAATTCTACACATGGCAACCTTTTGCTGAACACATACAAAAAAGAAATACTAAAATTTAAAAGTACATCAGCTGAAGTACCAAACCATGTATGTGTATGTTGCCGTAGAATTTTTTATACAAGTAACACAAAAACTGTAGACCTATCATACAAAATAGAAGACAATGAAGATTCTAAATGGTTTGAATTAGCTCTCTACCTTCTAGCAGAAAACAAATATGAAATAACTGAGCCCTTAATACTTTGCAGTTATTGCACTACAAAACTTGACAACAACCAAACTCCTTCACATTCTATCACAAATAATTTGGAATTATACCCAGTACCAAAACCTCTACAACAACTTCATTTATATGAGAGCATCATAATTCAAACAGTACACCCATTTCAAGCAATAATACGCCTTCAGCCAAAAACAGCAAAATTACCTCCCTCTGAATTGGTAAAAGGCATTCGTGGAAAAGTAGTTTATTTACCATTAAATCTAAAAGAAAATGTGCATACTCTAGGAGTGCAATGTCCAATGCAGCAATCTTTAATTATATTAGTAAATGGAGTACCTACAAAAGACAAAAAAATATGGCAACAGCTGGTAGATTTATATAAAGTTAGACAAGCCTTCCAATATATTAAAGAGAATAATGAATATTACAAAGAAATTAATATTGAAGAAAACTTGAAAGATACAACTGAAATAATTCAAGAAACACAAGAAGCTGGTCAATTTGAGCTACTAGATCCTGCTACAATATCAAATACTTTAGACCATTATACAATTCATCCTTTGCACTGTAATGACACCGTACAAGATGTACTAGAAACTTACCAAATGCGTCAAACAAAAGGATCGCCAATCAGTATATGGGAAAAAAGTATAGAAGCACGTGCTTTTCCTCTACTCTTTCCTACTGGCAAAGGAGGAAGGTATGATGATAGACCTATTCAAATATCAGCTTCAGAATACCGCTCATTACGGATGTATTCTGAAGATCCCAGATTTAGACAAAATGTGGAATACATATTCCACCTACTCTTTGAAAGTGAACTAGCAACTTTATGTTACAGAGTTGCACACATATTAAAATCAGGATCACACTTTCAAAATATGACAGCTACACAATTATTAGAGAAAATGCAACAAAAGGATGAGGTTGTACAATCAAATATTACTAATCTATTAGCAAATATGCGTGGTACTAAAGAGTACTGGTTTCGACGTCATGGAGATGTACGTTGTATGATCAGAAACCTTGGCCCACCCACTTGGTTTGTTACATTAAGTTGTGCAGAATATGCATGGGAAGATTTACATGATTTCCTACGCATATCAAATAAAAACAAAACAAACATAGATATTCTAACACCTGGAGAACTTTGTTCTTTGGATCCTGTTAATGTTTCAAGATATTTTCACCATCGCTTCATTGCTATGCTACATTTTATTTGTAATAAAACTGTTCCTCCCCTTGGAGAAGTGCAACACTTCTTTTGGAGAAAAGAATACCAAGCCAGAGGAGCACCACATATCCACATGCTTTTATGGATTAAAGATGCTCCTAAATTTGGTCAAGACAGTGATGCCACTGTTTTACAGTTTATTGAAAAATATGTCACTTGTGAAATTCCATCAGAAGCCACAAATAGTGATCTTCGTGCACAAATTTTACAAATTCAAAGACACAAATGTGGAAAATATTGTCGTCGCAAATACAAAAACAAAGGCAAATACTACACCAAATGCCGATTTGGTTTCCCTAGACCAGTTACAAATACAGGTCAAGTAAACAACCTCATGTCCTCAGTTAGACATACTGTTAAAGGAAAGTCACCTAAAAATACATATTACATAAAAAGAAAAGAAGAAGAAAAATATATCAATGATCATAATGCAATCATTGCCCACTTATGGAATGCAAACATAGATGTGCAGTACATTGCAGACAATTCTACTGCAGTTGCACGATATGTCACAGCATACTTAACTAAAGCAGAAAAAACAGAGGTCCAAGACCTCTGGAATGACCTGTCATCAGATAAAACAGTATCTCAGAAATTATACAGCTTGGGCATAAAAATGCTCCCCCATAGAGAATGTGGATTTTATGAAGCAGCTGATCGTTTAACTGGTACTTCATTGTATGGTAAATCTGAAAATATAGTATGGCTAAGTCTTGGTCCAGCTAAATCTAGAAAAAGAGTTCTAAAATCATATGAAGATATAGAAACAATAGCCAAACATGATCCCAACAGCCAAGACATTTTAAAAAACAATTTATTGGACACATACTACCCAAACAGAAGTAATACTTTGGGAAACATGTGTCTATAACAAATAGCCCAAAACTACACATACAAAAATAATATGAAACCGATGAAAAAAAAGGTAAATATAGAGTGACAGACTGTGAAGGCAGCTTAGTTAAACTCACTAAACCATATTTAATTAATCATATCAAATTGTCATTGAAGACTCCTGAACATAAAGAAGTATATTACATGTCCCTGCTACAACTCTTCAAACCATGGAGAAAAGAAGAACAATTACTAGATAACTATGACTCATATGAGGATGCTTTCAAAGCAAATGAAAGCACTATAACTGATGTAAACTTTACACAGTACATAAAAATGTTGCACAATGAACAGCAACATGAAGAAGAACTCCAAGCCCAACTAGATAAGGATACTCCTGACAGTAGTCAACCTTCTGTAACAGGAAGCCAAGAACCACTGGGAGAACCACTAATAACAAATGAGGCAGAATTAGCTATGATAGAAGTAGAAAACACCATGTGTCAGTATGAAGATAAGGAAGACTTAACTATACTAAAATCAAAACTAAACAATGAGCAAAGTAGCATTTTTCAAGAAGTAACAAAACAAATTGCACCGGGTGTAAAACATGAAAATAAAGAATGTTCCTGCCATAATTATAAACCTATACTACTGTACGTCAGTGGTGAAGCTGGTTCTGGCAAAACATTCCTAATCAAAATCATTAGTAAGTTCCTTCAACAATTGACAAACAACAAACTGTCAGCTGTTGTCACTGACCCCACAGGTTTAGCTGCCTACAACATAGGTGGTGTTACATTACACCGATTACTACTATTACCAGTAGAACACCAGAACAAATTAGACTATTACAAACTTTCTGCAGAAGCTGCAATGGAATTACGCAGAGTATTGAAACAAATGAAAATGCTACTAATAGATGAAGTGAGCATGGTCTCCAACCTGATGTTAGCTTTGATTCACCTCAGATTATAAGATGTACTCAAAACAGACTATGAAGAGCTCTTTGCAGGAAAACACATTATTGTTTTTGGAGATCTGCTTCAATTAACACCAGTAAAAGGTGAACCTATTTTTAAAACATTAGGGCACAAACTCTGCCGTAAAAATGTTGGCAGCATTGGAAATGTCAACCTTTGGCAACATTTCCAATACAGAGAATTAACAGAAAACATGCGCCAATCTGCAGATCTAACTTATGCCAACATTTTAAAAAGTTTGAGAGTTGGTATACTTTCTAAAGAAGCAGAAGCAACATTGAAAACCCGGCACATTAATGCACTTTATAGCGATAATGCATGTGCTACAGATGTTATGGAACAATTAGCCCACAAAAATGTCAATTGTATGGCCTTAATGCCAACTCTTGCAAGCTGTTTCAAATTCAATGAAATCATGCTAAGTAAAGAAATGCAAACAATAATGGAAATTAGCGCCACAGACAAACTAGATGTTCATGGTATGACACTACCCATGTGTGACCAAGCCACAACAAGACTAAATAATTTAGAAAAATCAATCTCAAACACAGCAGGCTTAGAAAAGATGTTAAAATTATCCTTAAATTGCAGAGTAATGCTTAAACGTAACCTTGACGTGGACCAAGGACTAGTTAATGGAGCACTGGGTACAGTTGTTGGCTTTCAAACATACCCACGTGACAACAAAATTCAGTTTGTCAATATACTCTTTGACAAACTTTCAGAAGTAAAACGGATAGGACGCTCAACAGCTAGATTCCTTCTCTTCAAAGATATGTATGTACGCAAAGAACAATTTTCTCTAACTCTTGCATACGCAGTCACAATTCATAAATCACAAGGTCTTACCCTAGACAAAGCAATGATGGATATTGGTAACACAGTCTTTAAAGAAGGCATGAGCTACGTAGCACTATCACGCTTACGTACACTTGACGGTCTATTTCTAATCAACTTTGATGCAAGTAAAGTAAACGCTGATATTCCTTGCATTTTAGAATATAATAGACTTCGCTCACTATACACTCCCCATCTAAACACATATTCTGTTCCACAAAAACTAAAACGTTGTAAAAGAAAACTAAATCAAACAGAAATGCAACAGGACGTCAATGCAAATCCTCCAAAGAGAGTAAAAGAAACTAATACTTCATCAAGTACCACAAACAAAAAAGAATCACTTAGAGAAAGTGAACCAGGTACTTCTTTAAAGAAGGAAGACAAACTCCAAAAAAAGCAGTTAGATACAGAACTACCTGGACCATTTAAATTCTCAAATATAGTTGGTGTAAGTTGCTATGCAAATGTAGCAATGAATATTCTATTTCAATTACCACCAATTGTTGACAACATTTACTCACACAGTACAGACCCATTGTGTTTGCAAATGTTAGTACTTCACAGAAATGCAGCAAACAATCCTGACAACACATATAGTGTTTTTGGAATAAGACGACAATTGGACTACTGTGCTGGAATGGTGAAATTCACTATAAACTCACAGGAAGATCCACAAGAATTTCTAATGTACTTACTACAAGTACTGGAAAACAAAAACATACCTATAAATGAAATCCTTCAGATTTCATACATGTGGAAACATACATGCACTGCAACAATGTGACACAAGACGAAATCCCTAATGAACGCTTCATATATATATCAATACCAAATTGTGAATCCATTCCATTTCAGCGACTTGTACAAAATGCAAACCATGGTAGATTATGCTCTACCTGCAATTCAGATAATCGCTCCACGTTAGTAATACAAACACATAGTAAATACGTAATACTAATGCTTCTACGTTACAATGCAGATGTTACCAAAAACAACTGCAAGCTGACTGGATTCACACATGGTCAAATATCACTTGGTAAGAAAACCTTCACAACAATAGGTATAATCTACCACGCAGGAGCCACAACCAATTCAGGGCACTACACTGCATACATAAAAAAGAAATGTGGATGGTTTGAATGTAATGATAGTACCATTACTCTAAAGCAGAGATTACCAGCAAATCTTACAAACGCTTATTTGATGTTCTTAAAACCAAAATTTGATAAATAAACTGTATTTAAACCTTTAAGTAAATTTGTGTTACAAAAATATAAACTGTTAGAATTCTCCAAAAGCTATCTAACTGCTCAAAGATTCTACAACAACTAATCAGATAAATGAATACCACTAAATTAGACCAAAAAATACACAGTTAGAATACGCCAATTGGTATCTAACTGTCCCAAAATTATAAATTTGTGTTAAAATAATATAAACTGTTAGAATACTCCAAAAGCTATCTAACAGCTCAAAGATTCTACAACAACTAATCAGATAAATGAATACCACTAAATTAGGCCAAAAAATACAGTTAGAATATAACAATTGGTATCTAACTGTCCCAAAATTTAACAATATCCAAATAGGTAAATCAAAACCACTAAAATATATTAAAAAAAATAGACAGTTAGAATACGCCAATTGGTATCTAACTGCTCCAAAATTTTATAATATCAAAACAAATGAAGAATCTGTTACTTCTCCAAAAAAAATACAACAAAGCAAAGTATAAAGCATTAGCCAGAAACAACAAGTGAACACTGAAAACAAACAAACAAATAAACTGTAGCATAACAGAAAAAGTTTTTTTTTTTAATCCAACATGGATTTTTTTTTTCTCCCACAGACCCAATGATTTTAGCAACAAATACAGAAACTGAGCAAATTGCACAGTACTCTGATTTGTAATCTACTAAATATGAGGGTCTAAAAAAAATAAAAGTATATTGCTTATACAATGTAATAAGTCGTTACAAAATACTAATACTAACATGCTATTTTCTTTTATCACAGAAATGAAGAAGAAAAACATGGACTCCCATTACTAGACCAAACAGTAAGTATACAATAATAAGGACAACCATAGCAGCATATCACATCCATAGTATCTAATACCTTTGTTCCTTATACATTTGTTTTTCACCCAAAGTTATAAGCAAATATGAATGTGACATGCTGCGGTGGTTGTTGCCAGGGCATACAATCTTGGGTGCATGGACAACGCGATAGTTCTTACAACACTTTCAACTTAACAACGAACAATACAGACAGCGTCCTAAGGACACCCCCTACGAACATTCCAGGACACCGGGAGTGTTCTAAGAAGCGTCTTCAGAACACCACCATCTTGTTTATTTGCGAACATTTCAGGACACTGCGAGTGTTCTTAGGACACATTCAACTTGACAAAGAACAATACGGACAGCGTCCTCAGGACACCCCCTACGAACACTCCCCGGACACCGGGAGTGTTCTTAGAAGCGTCTTCAGAACACCACCATCTTTTTTATTTGCGAACATTTCAGGACACCGCAAGTGTTCTTAGGACACATTCAACTTGACAAAGAACAATACAGACAGCGTCCTCAGGACACCCCCTACGAACACTCCCCGGACACCGCGAGTGTTCTTAGAAGCGTCTTCAGAACACCACCATCTTGCTAATTTGCGAACATTTCAGTACACCGCGAGTGTTCTTAGGACACATTCAACTTGAAAGAGAACAATACGGACAGCGTCCTCAGGACACTCCCTACGAACACTCCCCGGACACCGCGAGTGTTCTTAGAAGCGTCTTCAGAACACCCCCATTTTGTTTATTTGCGAACATTTCAGGACACCGCAAGTGTTCTTAGGAGACATTCAACTTGACAGAGAACAATACGGACAGCGTCCTCAGGACACCCCCTAACAACACTCCCCGGACACCGCGAGTGTTCTTAGAAGCGTCTTCAGAACACCCTATTTTGTTTATTTGCGAACATTTCAGGACACCGCGAGTGTTCTTAGGACACATTCAACTTGACAGAGAACAATACGGACAGCATCCTCAGGACCCCCCCTACGAACACTCCCCGGACACCGGGAGTGTTCTTAGAAGCGTCTTCAGAACACCACCATCTTGTTTATTTGCAAACATTTCAGAACACCGCGAGTGTTCTTAGGACACATTCAACTTGACAGAGAACAATACGGACAGCGTCCTCAGGACACTCCCTACGAACACTCCCCGGACACCGCGAGTGTTCTTAGAAGCGTCTTCAGAACACCCCCATTTTGTTTATTTGCGAACATTTCAGGACACCGCGAGTGTTCTTAGGACACATTCAACTTGACAGAGAACAATACGGACAGCGTCCTCAGGACACCCCCTACGAACACTCCCCGGACACCGCGAGTGTTCTTAGAAGCGTCTTCAGAACACCCCCATTTTGTTTATTTGCGAACATTTCAGGACACCGCGAGTGTTCTTAGGACACATTCAACTTGACAGAGAACAATACGGACAGCGTCCTCAGGACCCCCCCTACGAACACTCCCCGGACACCGGGAGTGTTCTTAGAAGCGTCTTCAGAACACCACCATCTTGCTAATTTGCGAACATTTCAGTACACCGCGAGTGTTCTTAGGACACATTCAACTTGAAAGAGAACAATACGGACAGTGTCCTCAGGACACTCCCTACGAACACTCCCCGGACACCGCGAGTGTTCTTAGAAGCGTCTTCAGAACACCCCCATTTTGTTTATTTGCGAACATTTCAGGACACTGCGAGTGTTCTTAGGAGACATTCAACTTGACAGAGAACAATACGGACAGCGTCATCAGGACACCCCCTACGAACACTCCCCGGACACCGCGAGTGTTCTTAGAAGCGTCTTCAGAACACCCTATTTTGTTTATTTGCGAACATTTCAGGACACCGCGAGTGTTCTTAGGACACATTCAACTTGACAGAGAACAATACGGACAGCATCCTCAGGACCCCCCCTACGAACATTCCCCGGACACTGCGAGTGTTCTTAGAAGCGTCTTCAGAACACCCCCATTTTGTTTATTTGCGAACATTTCAGGACACCGCGAGTGTTCTTAGGACACATTCAACTTGACAGAGAACAATACGGACAGCGTCCTCAGGACACCCCCTATGAACACTCCCCGGACACCGCGAGTGTTCTTAGAAGCGTCTTCAGAACACCACCATTTTGTTTATTTGCGAACATTTCAGGACACCGCGAGTGTTCTTAGAACACATTCAACTTGACAGAGAACAATACGGACAGCGTCCTCAGGACACCACCTACGAACACTCCCCGGACACCGAGAGTGTTCTTAGAACAGTTTCACTTTGCTTGCGAACAAAACGGACACATATTGACTCCTTAGAACACTCCCTAGTCAGTTTATTTAGAACATTTCAGAACACCCGTGATGGCCGCAAACAAATCGAACACAAAAAGAACGTCTAACACATAAAAAACACAACTTTCATCCTATCGCATACACTCCCACCCTCCCCAAACACTGCTACACACCAACACACTCTACAAAATACACATTTTGAACAAAGTTTCACCGCGCTGTACGGGGACGTCCGCGAATCCAATATGTCGGGCACTACCGAAAAATCTGACGCGCTTCACACTCCATGTCGTCCAATCAGCGAACACGTCGCATGTCCGCGGACATGACACAAGCCCATGGGCCAATCGGGGTGCTGTCCACGGAGCGAACAGGGAAGTCCGTCCGCGAAGCGAACGCAGATATCACTAATTTTTTTGCCTTAAATTTTGGTCATTTTTAAAAAAACTACTGGACAGATTTACACCAAATTTACAAAAGCACGCTTTTGGGACCAGGCCGCCACTCCTGCCGCAAATTTGGTGTAAATCCGTCCAGCGGTTCGGGCTGTAGCCGTGCGCAAAGTTTTTTCCCATTCAGTCTATGGGAAAAAAAAGTTTTGGGACCCCCCCTATAACTTTTCCCCCCCTGGACGAATCCTCACCAAACTTTGCAAAAAAATTCAGAGTGACCCAACTACTTTTTTTTGCAAAGTTTGGTGAGGATCCGTCCAGGGAGAGCGAAGTTATAAGCCACCCAAAAAGTGCTCTTCCTATGGAAACAGCAACTTAACCATAACTACATGGCCACTACCGTGGCCATGTAATATATATATATATATATATATATATATATATATATATATATATATATATATATATATATATATATATATATATATATATACACATATACATATATATGCTATAATAATGTATTAATGTACTTACTTACTTACTTTGTAGGATGTTAGGAGTGTTTTTTCTTCAGTAGCTGTCTAGTAGGGGTTAGAAAAGAACAGTACGTTATATATAAGGTGAAGTGCTGTATATCGATACCTTGGCAGTACAGACATATGTGTGAGCAGGTTGAGAATGGTGGCACTATAAGGGATGTAATGAGAATGTTTAGAAAATATGACATATATAATGAATGAAAAAGGGAAAAAGCTGTGTGTTTAAAAATGTTTACTTTTAGGAGCATTTTGTTGAAAGTAATAAAATGCATATGTGCGTTTGCAGCAGCACTGTGTGTAACATTTTCTAAAGGAAAGGAAAAGCAGATGCAAAAGATTTGTAGAAACATTTAAGTGGCACATGGTGGCACATGGTGTGTGGAAGTTTAATATGTTTGCATTACATGTAAGTAACTGCCACTTGCTGTGACCAGGTGCAGAAGGCTGCAATACATGGCATTTGATAATTTGGTTAAAAAAGAGAATATGCTTTTTTAGAACTTAATTATAGGGCAAGTGGCAGCAACCCTGTGTGTATATACTTGTAAAAGTTTTGAAAAAATACTTTAGAAATATAAGCATAAGTTTACTATGTCTTGTTAGATGCACATGTTTTTGAATCTGCAATTAGAAATCTCTGAGAGTTTCAGAGTTGTTTTTGATGCACGTGGCAGCGAGAAACTAGAAACATGTACACTGAGAGTTTTCAAGAGTACATTTGAAGTGTTGAACTGAACTGACAGGGTTACATGTACAGTTTTGGGATATGATTGGTGGATGGATGCTTGACTGTTTGAAAGCAGCCAATAAGGGAGTGTTACAAACATAAAAGTAAAAGGGTAGAAAGGCTGTCGTGTGCTACGGGGTCCCCAGACACAGCGGTAGTCTGCTGACACCCGCAGGTTCCATTTGGGTCTTTTAAGGATGCCAGGCATGGTCCATGGACTTCGGTGGATTAGCCAATCAGGTTTCATGGGTGTGGCATGCAGGAAGACAGGATAGAAAGAGTTATCTTATTTGTGTGCAGTGAAGATGGCTATGGCTATGGCTTCGAGGAAGCTTAGTGTCTGGATAATGGGTGATTCTTGGATCCATTGGTTAAAGGTGTACTGTGAGCAGTGTGGATTAATTGTGAATCTTGATTTGAATAATTTGAAGTTTCCAGGTATGGAGTTTGAAGAATGAACTGGGCGGAATTGCTCCCGTTTTGCGAGAGAATGGTTACTTTATAGCATCGAGACATCATTGTAGTTCACTGTGGAGGTATTAGTTTCGGCTATGTCACCCGAAATTCCTTACAGTTTACCATGAAGGATACATTTGCAAAGTTAATGAAACTGTTTCCAGATATGAAGATTGTTTTATCAAAGATAACTCAAAGACAAATGTGGAAATGTTCTAATTTATTTTGTCCACAAATCAAGAAGGCATGGCAAAATGTAAACAAAGATGTATGTGCTTTTTTTGCAGGATGTTGGAATGACATCTTTTCACAATGAAAAGTTGATATTGTGAATATTTTTCAAAGAGATGTAGTGCATTTGACTGATGTTGGAAATCAGATATTTCTTTTGAATATCCAAAATGCATTGAAACTGTTTTTGTGAACATGGGAAATATAAGTCTTTTTTAGTAGTTGTAGTAAATAAAAAGAAAAAAAAGAAAAACATTAGAAGCAGTTTTTATGAAAGTTAGAAAAAATAATTAAGCTCAGCAGAACATTTGTTAGTTCAGTATATAAAACCCCCCACATTTTTTTTTTTAAAGAATGGTTCTTTTAAGAGCCACCATTTTTGAATGAAAAACAAGTTAATTGATTTTAACTCCCCTCACTCCCTCACCTGGAGTTTTCCAGGTGGCCGCAGACTATTATACTGTTCACAGACTATGCAGGCTAGAAAAAGTTCCTGTGATTTTGTATTTTTTGTTCTATTTTTTAACTGAGAAAGGTGTCTCCAAAAGAAGCTTTTTTGATATTTCAGGCTTTTATGTAAGGTGGGGGAGAGAAGGAAGTGAAGGGGCACCAAGCACAGATATGGAGGGGCAGGTGTATAGGGAAAGATGTTTGGCGTGCATTAAATCTAAGCTAGGGGGCAGTGTTTCCTTGACCGAAGCCTCGAAAGCACTACAGAACTGCTCCCCATGCAGATCGGTGTGTCATAGTACATACAGACAACTGTGACCTTCGATAGGTAAGGATCAACAGCCTCCTGTATGACCTATGAGGCAGCTAGAGGGATCCTCTTCCCTACAGGAGTAGTCTGTGTGGTGGCAGGAGCAGTTGAGGAAAATGGGGTAGAGGAAGATAACTTTCTTCTCCCTGAGAAAGGAACAGCCTTTCCCAGAGCACCTGCGTGGTTGGATCGAGTGTGGTAGCGCATGGAGGTGGTACCAAAAGAGTACTGCCCAAGTTGTCCACGACTGAGTATGACTCCACACTTAGTGCATTTAATCTGGTGCTAGTGGTGGCCCCTGGGAAGAAGGGATGGCCATGACAGATGTCATTTATGCAAATAAAGGTGTTTTGCATAGCAGATATCTCTACTGATGCTCTCTCCTAAATAGCCAGATTGAGAATGACTAAAAGAAATTGGTGGAACCCTTCAAAGGTACCGTCCGTGGAGTTGTGCGACTGTCCGCGGACTATGGACATAAAAAATGGACCTTAGAACGTTGTAACAATTTGACAGATCAACTAAGAATGGGTCTTGGAACTCTGGAAGGGTAAACTTTCAACTTCAAACATCCTAGATTGGCCAACAATGCAATTTATGCTGCACAGGTGCAGTCACATGATGACGTCCAGAGACGTCCACAATGTTGACCGGTTTCCACGGACCACAGCGAGCAGGCGATACCCGGCGCATGCAGAAGACTGTCAGCAATCTGGAGTGCTATCTGTGGACCAATTAAAAGTGCGTGATGCGAGACCAGACATTACTGGACACGATGTGGTGTCCTATTTCGTAAACGGCTGCCCAAAGAGTCATATAGTTGCAGTGCACAGTGGTGGCACACGTTATGGTTGCTGAGTTTACCATAACTGGATCATTTCTGGGGGGTTTCAATTTTACTTATAACCATAAAGTCACTTTAACAACGTTTTTAAACTGAATGTTATATAGGTGACAGATCAGAGGCATTTTTTTTTCAGCAGATGGGGCAAAAGTTGACTGGGCATACACTCTGAATCCCCCCCCCCAATTCTCAGCAATCCCCCTATACCTGAAATGCAGCAGCTTGAGCATCCCTCTTTGGGGCTGCTTAAGTGCAAACGGGGCGGTTTTTGGTTGTCGGAGGCGGCCAGCATGGAGCGTGTCATCACGCAACTCAGGGCTGGTGCGGCTTGACGACCAGACACAGACGTTGCTGAGTCCTTTCCTCTGAAGCTACGGAGGTTTGTTACGCCGATGGAGAGAGCGCTTGCCTTGGCTTGGAAGCCGTGTGGAGGAAGGGCACGCTCGTAGGAGCCCGTAGGAGTGGGTGTGCGACGGTGCTCTGTGGCGGCTCGCTGACTGGGCTGTGAGGCCTCTGAGCCCAGCGGCTTCGTGACCCCAGAATGGTGCTGGGTGAGGCTGGGATGCCTCTGCGATTGATAGCCGGGGCGAGCGGGCGGATTGCATACGCCTGAAGAGAGAGACCTTCGCATTTGAGGAAGGTATGACTGGGGGCCTGGGGCACTATAAATAATAAAATTGGTGAATAGTTGATAGCATACCCACCTGTGCAAGCCGTGTCAGCCAACTGCCCCTCCTCCTCCACCATTTAGCGACTCAGTTACATGCTGCCAAGGAAGCAGTAGGGTGAGCCCCTCTAATGCTCAGAAAAGAGCTAGCTAATAGGAACTGCCCATTACTGACCTTTGGTTATCTCAGAGATATTTTAGAGCTGATGTAAGCAGAAGCAAGCTCGTGTTGGTGTACTAAACACCAACTAGGCAGATTTGCATTGGTGGAGTTAAGGAAATATTTGGGAAATCCTTTGGGAGACCGGGAGACTGTGGGCTAGGTGCCTTTGATCCTGTGCGCGCGACCCATTGTTTTCCTTATTAACTAATCGGAGATAACTACTAGGGGTGGCTGTTGCTGCTCTACATTTTATTCCTTTCCGAACATCTAATTTGGGATAGCAACTGGAGCAGAGGTGAGCGGCGGTTGTTATCATAAGTATCGGTGGAAAGCCAAACCTTATCTAGTCCATTTGACAGCAGTCGGGATTGAAATGCCACCGGGTAGATGAGCTGCTAAGAACCGATACTGTCTCCGTAACCCAAGAACTCAGCTTGTGAAGGAGAGAGTGGAAGAGACAAACATGGTAAATAAGCCTAAGACTAAAAAGAAAAATAGGAATCCTGTGGTAGCAGGTCAAGGCACAATAACAGGCTTTTTTCCTCCTAATCCTCCAGTGGATATCAATCTAACAATAATTGAGGAAGATGTGGTGCCTGAATCAAGAAGCAGCTTGCTAATGAGTTCATTTAACTGTGAGGATATTGACAAGAACTCCTTATTGGATTTGTGCTTAAGCATACAAAAGGAAATGTCCTCACAAACCCGATTGACAGCAGAAAATGGAGGCCTACATCAGCCAGCAAGCTCCTCGTGCGTGTCGCCGGGCCTACCTATACTCACAGAGAGTTCAGGGAGACTATCTGCTTCCCCGAATCTCGTGATGACCTCCATGGAAGATGCGCCAGATAAAGAGACAGAAGATCTAAACCGCCATATAAATATGACAAATGAAATTGCCGAGCTTCAGTCCTCAGTAGCGGCGCTGCAATTTGCACTCAAGATTCTTTTTCAAATGTCGGGTCGTATTTTGGCTAATACTAACACTCTGATTGCGACACAAGAGCTTAATGTAAAAGAAAGAGAAGAGATTGAAGCCAACCTTACGGAAGCAATACAGATTGCCAAAGAACATGAAGAACAATCAGACAAAGAGATGGAGATAATAATTCCTGAAGAGAAGGAGGAACACCTAGATAAAGAGATGGAGTCACACCTTGACTACAGCCCGCATGTCTTTTATTCACGGAAACAGCAGAGATTGGCAAAGAAAGCCCAAAAGCTCATTAAGTTAAATAATCAACCTGTTCTGGTAGAAGACTTGTCTATCTCCAAGATGCGCTCAAAAAAAGCTTCGGAAAAGAGCGGCTAAAGCCAGGAATAAGAACTTACCAGCTAAAGGTCAACTAACTAGTTGGATACTTAAAGAACAAGAAATGACGAAAGCGGAGGATGAAGGAGAGGAAGTCTTGGAGATTGGTGAACAGGAAGAAGAAATTGGGCAAATACAGTTGCTTGATCAATCCGTGAAACTTTCCCATGAGAATGGAAAAGTAATGAGAACACCGCCAAAGTCAGCTGATGATCGGGAAGATCTTTCAGGCAACAGGGTGTGCCTGATAAAGAACTTATACCAAAGTGGTGAAAATAAATGGTTAACACACTCGGAACTATTAACAAGGCTCAATTATGTCCCCAAACTTCGAGTGCTTACATCTGAAGACTTCCTGTTCGTCAAGCCGTTAAATGGCCCTAACCCCAATGTCTCTGTGCTACACTGTACATTTTTAGCAACAGCAAAGCTTATTAGAAAATATAAAGAAGATTTGAGAACAGTGGACATCGATATTGATGTGAACTTGAATGAGAGAGACCCGCATGCTGTTCAAGAAAAACCTATGGTCATAGAAAGAGAAACAGGTAGCGCCAAGGACATGGAAGGAAAAAAACTTGATCTTGCCGATGCACAGCAATTCTTAAAATGACTGTTGGAGTCCCTGCGGGGGTTTTTAGCGAACCATTGAGATTTTACTGTTTTGTCTTGGAAATGTCGCGGCTTTACGCATCTATTAAGACCTGAGGGATCTACTGCTATACTGGCTAACTATAGCTGTTTTTGCCTACAAGAGACATGGGCAGTTGACCCTTTGGTACTATATGGTTTTGTTGTTTACCAAGCTTTTGCAAAAAGGGGCATAAGAGGTCGTCCCTATGGTGGACTACTTATAGGGATGGCAAATGCATTTGTTTCCAAACGACTCTATGGGCACTTAGATGAGTACCTTATGGCGGTCGAAATTGAATTGGGGAAAGAGAGTAGCCTTGAAAGATTTCTACCCATAAGCCTTTATAACCCTCTGGGTGCCACATTTAGGGATCAAATACAAGATGCGCTCCATGAGCTAATGGCAACTTGCACGCTAAAAGCAGGGAACTCAGCGGTAATTGTTTTGGGTGACTTTAATTGCCATATGAAGGGCGAGGGAGGTCTAAGGCAGAATCCCAAATTAAAGGAGAAATGTAATATGATACATGCGAAAAAGAGTGCTGAGGGAGATTGTTGGGCTCACCTGTTTGACTGTTGGGAACTAGAAATGATTAATGGTCGTATGGTTAGCGACTCAACAGGTAAACAGACATGGTCCAATGGTGCTTCAAAGAGCACGTTGGACTACATTTTTATGAGCCCAATGTTGTTAGAACAGGTGGTAGATATGGAAGTGATCAACAATAATTGGAGCGATCACGCAATCCTCCGGTGTGTATTCAACATACCTAGGGACACTATTACAAAGGCCAATATGGGAAAAATTAAGGTAAATAATGCTGGAACACGAATTAGCTGGTCAGGTAAGAACAATAGCCTAGCAACTGAATCTCTAATCCACCTTAACACCCTGAATTCCTTGGACTTTGAGGATATGTCCATCCATGCTATTGAAAATTGGATCGTGGCCTTTTCCGGTAAATATGCAACTAGCCACATGGGAGTAATGTTAAGAACAGAAGGTAACACACGATCCTTCAATAAAGAAATAAGGGAGGCTAAGAGGGAGCTCAGAGCTGAGCTTCGAAAGAACCAAGGCCATGAAATTACCTATGCCACAATATGGTGAATTGACTAGGAAAATAAAAAACAGATACAAGATAACTATTAAGAACATCAAAAAGGCTGAGAACATTCGCACATACCAACGATTGATTCAGACAATTGGGTCTAGACACTCACGTACTATTTGGGCACTTTTAAGCGAGACCAAGGCGATGAGTAAAGGCCAACTAATCAATCTTATAAGCGCAGCAGTATGGGTAAAATTCTTGGAAACCCGTAATTTAAAAAATCAGGAAGACAAATGCATGCCAGTAAGAAGGATCCCATCTGAATCTCCTTTTGAGGTTTTGCATGAGACGATACTTAGTACATTCAAAGAGTTGAAAGTCTCTAGAGCTCCTGGCCCTAACGGTTTGTCAAATGCCGTTATTAAGAACCATCCTGACTTTTGGGCTAGCCTGTTCACCATTTTATTTAAGAAGATCTTGGCTATAAGGAAAATACCCCACTCTTGGCAAACAGCAATCTTGATCCCTATTTTCAAAAAGGGAAATCAACTAGACCCTAGTAACTATAGGTTACTGTCTATGCTAGATATTACTGGTAAACTATTTGCTTCATTATTACTCAGCGAAATCCAGAAGTGGGTAGATGAAGCTAACATCTTATGTAAATTCCAGAATGGATTCCGACTGGACTATTCCACTACTCACAATTTGTTATTTAAGGACATCCTACGCACTAGAGCAAGTGTCAAGGGGCAGCCGGCACTTTATGCACTGTATATTGACTTTAAGGCGGCATTTGACTCTATTCCTAGAGATCGTTTATGGGCAAAACTTGAAGCCATGGGCTGCCCTGAATGTCTGCTTTACTACCTCAGACTGTTGCACCGAAATACTTCAGTCCGACTTAAATTAGATCAGGAAGGACATCTGACCAATAGGGCGATGCAGAACAGGGGGGTGAAGCAGGGGTGCGTCACAGCACCATTAGTTTACAATTTGTAAGTTTACGACATACCTATCGTTCTAAAGACTGTGGAAAACTGTCCCCCTAAAGTTGGAGAATCCCCCTGTGTGGTCTTAGCCTATGCAGACGACCTGGTTATATTAGATAACACCATAGGCGGACTACGAAGGTCGGCCATGGCATTATGGGAATATGTCAGCAACAATGGACTGACCATTAATTTAGAGAAAACTAAAGTACTGAGATATACCCATAAAAGAGCCACCCGGATCAATCTCGTGGTGGGCAATACCACCATTTTGTACGCTCCTTCGTACTGTTATCTAGGGATAGAATTTGAACCTCACGGGTACTACAAAATCTGCAGGCAAACATGTACCACCAGAGCTTCCCAAGTTACGGCCCTTATGGCTAATTTCACTCATAAGCAGGGAGGCTTTACACTGTGGGCAACATGACAATTATATGTTCAAGTGTTCATTCCTATGATTACTTATGGGCTGGAGGCTCTGCTAACCTTCGATTTGACTTGGTTACAAGTCATTGAAGGTAAATTCTGGCAACGGATGTTGGGATTGCCTCCGGGAGTGCTGATGGCTCTTATAAGATTAGAACTAGGACTTCCCTCTTTAAAAGCAGTTGTGTTAAAAAAGCGTGCTGTCTTCTCCCTAAGAATGATGAGCTCTATCTCTAATTCCCTACTAATTGCAGTCCATCAGGAGTTAAACAAAAGTTATATAATTGGTAAATGATTTAAAACCATGATGAAATTTTTAGCGGAGATAGGTTGGAACCATAGAGGAGCCAATTTCTCAAAGCCAGTTATTAATGCTCTTGGAAAGAAAATTGCCTTATGGGATTGGCTTGAGAATTTTGCCCATTTAAGCTCATTGAAGAGATGCCAATTTGTCCAAAATAGAAATTATACTTTTATGCAACCACAGACCTATTTGAACCTTTGCCCAGCTAAAAGTCTTAGACGATTTATCATTCTTCTTAGAATGGAACAGTTACCAACCATGATGATCTTGGGTGGTAGACTCAAGATCCCTACTAAGGATCGTTTCTGCCGCCTCTGCAAACAAATAGACAAATTGGAGACAGCTAGACATTTATTAACCGATTGCCAAGAAATGGTTAATACTATTCATTTGTTACTTGGGAAATATGTCCATAATCTGGAATCCTTGAAAGATCTGCCCTTTTGGTGTTATTGTACAAACTCGGGGAATATGAGTCTATTAATTGCCCTTTATAATGTACGGCTTAAGGTAGAATTCAAGGTAGAAATGCTAAATGAGGTATTGAAAAGAAGGAGTTAAACCTGGCTATTGATAAGAAGGAGACCCATTTGATTAGTCTAGGGGAAGTGTGCTGGAATTGGGAAGTCGTGTGAGCTGCTTTGTTTTTATAGGTAGGTGGTCGAGTGTGAAGATAAGCGGCCACTTAGCAGATATAGGATATTCATTTTTTGTTCCTTTTTTAAGTATTATGTGACCTCTGATTTAATGTATTTGTTTTAAATATCATGTGAATTATTGTTTTATCATATTTGATTATGTAATTGCAAAATATATTGAATTGTCTTTTTTTATCTTTCTGTATAATATGTGTAAAGTTTGAGTTTTTCTCAGACTAAATCACATTAAATAAATAAATAAATACGCCCTTTTGAGTATTGTGAAGTCGAGGGTATGCCACAACACGTTCAAAAATAAGAGCCAAGAAGTCAAGGCTTTCACAATCTGCAGTTTGTTGAAAATATGATTTCCAATGCAGTGCCTTAGAAGATAATTCTTGAACTTGCTGAGGGATTGTTACATTCCCTGCCTATCACAAGTCCCAAACACTGTGTTTCACTTTGTTCTCAGATTTGAAAAACAGAGGACAGAAACATTCATCCGGACTTCTACATAACTATTTACTTCCATTTCTTCTGCAAAGGAAGTAATTTACAGCAAAACGTTTAAGCATGGGATTTGATTACGGTCTCTCCCAAAAGTTCACTGGAGAATTGGTGGATTCCCCAGTGGATTCTGCTCAACCTACCGGAATGTTAGTCATGACCTTCTGATTCTTTTGCTACCTTCCTGCCAGAGGTATTTTATCCATTAAACTGTATCCTTGGCCACATTGCTACCATTCAGATTAGGATGAAACATCTGGGCTGTTTTGTTCATTCTGTTGATTTATGTGGGTGGATTTGATGTTCAGGTCATTCTGAAGGGTGCAGGTATGGCCACCATTTTCTTCTTACTGTCCTCTGAGCTGAACGGGGCCATTTTACCCACCACCCCATGTCAACATGCCCCTTAACAACAAGGATGTACTTTTAATGGGACAATAACTGCTCTTGGGGCAGCATTCCTCTGCTCATTATAAGGCAGTTATGCATTTTCCAACAAGGATTTTAGTCTTTTTTATGGTCAGTCAGTGGAACCTCTCAGCAACAGATCTGATGTCATTGTAATTAGCCAGTTCCAGCACCATTCAGCAGGGTTGGTATCCCCTACATCTGAAGAAGCAGTACTTCTTAGCAGGGCTGCAATACTTGAATGGAAAAGTCGCCTTGTCTTTAATAGATGTTAGTCTTGGTGTAAAGGTCAAGGACCTAATAGCTCCGGACTACAAAATTCCCTTTTAGTTTCCCAGAGCAGGCCAGATGCATACTATCATTGTACCCACACAAACAATGTCATGATGTCTTCTTTAATGACTAGCATGTGACACCCCATTATACAGACCTTCCAGCAGATTGCCCCTGTGCTATATATACTCTGGTTACCAGACATTTGGTCGAAAAAAATTGGTCGACCAGACAAATGGTCGAACCAATTTGGTCGAAAACCAAATGGTCGATTTTTTTTATTTTTTTATTTTCACCCTTTTTTTTGGGGGGGGGGGTCCCCCAACCCCCTTTTTTTCTAAAAAACCCTTTTTTTTAAAAAAACGAAAACCCGAATAATAAATATATAATTTTAAAAAAAAATCGACCATTTGGTGTTCGACGAAATTGCGTTGACCAAATGTCTTTCGACCAGTTTTCGGTCGACCAAATGTCTGGACACCGTATACTCTTATGCATCTTAGAGTAGTAGTATTCTATGAAAATGCTGTATAAAAACCCAGACTGCTTTTATGCTTGGTATCACATGCCTGTGCTTTTAATTCTCATGAGTGTTGTTGCAAAGCTCTCCCTTCCACGTCTGTGCCCACTCTGGGATTAAAGCGCTATATAAACCTCATAAACAGAAACATAAACACTCTGGAAATTCCATTCTAGTAACTCACATAGTGCACCACTGATCAACAATATTTAGAAGAGGGACAAAGGAAGGAAACACTCTGTAAAAAGTGTATGTATTAATAAATGCCCTTAAGTCACTAATATGATTATTGGCCTCTTAACTACGAAGCTAATCTCCCATGCACATTTGCAACATTATTAGCTCCATTAATTATAAAGCTCAGATATCTGGGTGAATTCAGTTATTGCATGCAGCAGTGCCTTCAGTGCGTATTAAGAGCATAACACGTTCGTCTGAATAGCTCGATTTCGGTGGTTTGTGGGCAGAGCTGTGTATGCGGTTTGGATATATCGTGGGGTTTGATTGCGGCGACTTTAATCAGAAGCAGAGCTCAGTTAAGTCTGTGGGCCTGATTCACAGAGCGGTTTTCAATGGGATTTCACCATTATAAAAACCTTCTTGGAATCAGGCCCTGTGTGTGTGTTCATGATCAGAGCGTTGAAACAATTTGGCTGGTATCAAGTGCAGGCCTTAAATTAATAAGAGCATTACAATGAGCAGGTTTTAAGGGACATTGGGTATTTTCAAGAAGAAAGGTTTTAGTGACTCCGTATTTTAGAGCAGAGCTCTGAAGGGGTCTTTGTGGTATCACTAACAGAACTCTGAGTAACTCTGCCAATTACTTAGACAAAATTAACCTTCAAACACATTGTCTATAGACGCATTATAAAAACCCAATACATTAAAATAAATAAAACTACTGCACTAGTAGTGAAGAACCCTAATTGGATTGGTCGTTTCAGAGAAACCTACATACAACAGGCAACTTTACAAAACAATATTTTGTAAATAGGCCATAGACTATGGCTAGGTTCAGTATAGGTGCATTCAGGTAACGGGGATGCCCTCTTGTGATTTATGTCGCAAGTACTGTTAGGCACTCTTTTAATGGGTGAATACCTTTACTGCTTGATATTACAATGCCATCTTCTTGGCACAAATAATCTCCCGGTATTGCGCCAGAGAGATATTCTAAAGGCCATTAATCCATTGCAAAGGTCTGCTTTGGGCTGTAGTTCTAGCGAGCGCAGACCATTCCTGTCATGCAACCAGCATAAAACTGTCCCAAAACAATTAGGAAAATTAGATAAAACTCGGTAAGGGCACTGGTGCCGGTAATCCCTTACCGCCCTACTACAAGTTCCCTTTGCAGGTCCTCCCTTAATGCCTGGTTTTTCCAGACGTTAAGGACGAGATCCGCAAAGGGACTCTAGAGCTAATAACGGTACAGCAATTTGCAGTACCGTTATTAGCGCCTTCCCCATTCCCATTGAGCCCTATGGGGGCTCAAATGGGAATGGGGAAGGACCCTGGTGAATGGGGAATTACCGGTCCCGCCAACCCTGGAATGGACCGGTAATTGCTCCATTCACCAGGGCGGAGTCGGAAGGGTTTTGGAGGCAGCCATGGCGCTAATAGTGCCATGGCTACCTCCAACCGTGTAATGAGGCCCATTGGGTGCTGCAGAGGGTTAAACATTGGAAAGTAATAGGGTCATTTGTATGACCTTTATCAGATGTGGATTTAGAACAGGCAATTAAAACTAAAACAAGTGATAAACTCCCTATTGTCTCAAGACTCTTTGGTTGCTATGTGGCCTTTTCTGGTCAAATCCGACTAGTAAGAGTCAATTTCAATGGAGATAACGCACTTTGTAATAGACTGCAGACCGCCATAACATGATTAACCCATAGGATTCTTGCAATATCCTTCAAAATGCAGTGCACCTCAATTTCAAACATATCTTGAGGGGAATCTCTGAAACAGGTACTTCAACTGCTCTCTGTAGATCCACACCACGCCAGAATTGTTCACAAGCATATCATGTTGGTGCTGTGATGCCACTGGTTCGCACCCCACTCTGAAAATTGTTCCAGCACCACGTATACCATAATGCGACTGTTATTTGTAACGAGAATGCAATAACCCCAGATTCCATGTAAACAATGTTCTGACCTTCCTTCAAATTATTATGACCTCTTAAATGTACACATGGTTTGTAATGCTCAGATTGCAAAAATGCCTCTTTCCTAACCTTGTGATGGTTCAGTGTTGTGTAGTGTGTCTTCAAATGCCATTCATTCATTCATTCATTCGCCTACCACTTTTCGAATCAGATACGTGCCGTTATGGCCCACTTACGATTTGTCATAGAAAACCCTAAAATCAATAGCGATTTTTATACATCAATTTGCTAAATGTTTTCTATCGTATCCCGATTTTTTGTTGAGCAGCGCTTTAGAAAACTAATGAACAGATGTGGATGAATGTTTCTACTATCACTCAGACGTTCACTCCAAATGGTGTGCAATGCGTGTCACGAGAAGTCCCACTCCAGGGATTATTATGATATGAGGTGAACCTCTTGGCTTTCGCTGGACACTGCCCGTTTCCCCAGTGTCAGAATCGTGCATCAGATGCAAGTAAAATCATTTGGTTGCAGCACCTCTGGGACAACGCTGCGCTTTGACGAGATTCGTTTATATATCTCACTTTAGTTCTTCCATTTAACACTTTTATCGGAGTATTGATTCCACGCCTGCTCAGAAGAAATCCATATATTATGACAATGAGCTTTCAGAACGTATTTTTAGTCTCTTATTGTGTTGAGCTTTATCCAGTAAACAGCTTCTGCATACAGTCTTGGACAACATGGAAGGACGAATACCATTGATTTGAGAATGGATACACATATCACGCTTGACAATCGGAATAACTCACATGAATATGAAACACATGTATAGAATAACAATGTGTTATAATAGTGTGGGGAATATATACACAACTAAACTCAGCAATGGCAGACATTTATTTGACATGCACACGCCATTGTGATAGCCTCAAGAGAATCTGTCATTTGAAGAAATAGCCACACGAAGGGCCTCATTACGACCTCGGCGGTAGCCATGCCGCTATTGGTGGCATGGCTGCCGCCGAAATCGCGTCCGGGGCCGGGTCCTCAGAATAAGGAATTACCGGGCCATTCCGAGTTCGGAAGGCCCGGTAATTCCTCCCTCCAAGGACCCAGACCCGGTCCTTCCCCATTCCCATTTCAGCCCCCATCGGGCTGAATGGGACTGGGAGAGGGAGCAAACAACGGCCCATTACAAGTTGGCCCGTTGTTTGCTCCCTCTTCCCCTCACGGGACCCGGTATGCACGCCTGGTTTGACCAGGCGTTGCTTCCTGGGTCCCGCGAGGGGACCTCGTAATGAGGCGGTACGTGGTAAACAGCGCCGGCACCTTTTACGGCGCCGTTTACCCTGTACCGCCAGAGTCGTAATGAGGCCCTAAATGTTAATAATTGATGCAGAATAGGTATACCATTTTCTATAAAATAATTTTAAAAAACATAATTCCTTTAAATATTGGCCGATTAGTTCTGGTTCTAAATGACAACTGAACTCAAGACATGTCTTGCGCTAAAACATTTAAAACTAGGCACTTGCTTGGATGTTATGCTCCATCGTGTTGCACTTTAAAATACATGCATTTAGTAACACTGCTCCTGCTCCCCTATGCCTCCCGCTGAAACGTTTCATCAATGCTTGTCTCCCTGTGCTGTCCCTCCTTCAATGGCCACCATGGAAATGAAGAAGGGACAAGTAGTAGTGGCCATTTTCTTTTTCTTTAACTTGAGAAACAGCCACAATATTGTTCTTAAATTTGTAGGGGAGAATAAAAGAGAAATTGAGAATGCCTTCATCTAAAGTGAAGAGGCACAGAAATAATGCCTTACTTAATTCATATTTTGTTCTTTTCTTCAATGACCACAAAAAGGTGGCACCGTTCGGATGCAAGTAGTTGCCTGGTCATCTAGGGGATAGCACCCAACAAATGGTGCAGGTTCACCACATTTCGAGAACATTCCTTTGGAATGCAAAACTGAAAATGTAGTTAAGGACAAAAGACTTGGTGATCTAATTTAAACTCGGAGGAAGGAAAGCATAAAAAAAACCCAGTGCCAGTACCTGTATTATCTGAAAAATATCAACAGAGCCTAATGTATCCGCATGTAATTTCATACACTAACGTGTTGGTATGTGTTTCAAAATGAAGCATCAGAGTGCATGATTGTTTAATTTCATACAGTGTTGCTATGTAACTTCAAATTAAATTTCATGTTGTACCAGGCAAGTCAGCTTGCAATACATTTCATTCAGAATATGAGAAGTAATATTAAATATATAAGTGATGCCTTTGCAAATCATAGAAGCCTATTGTAAATACACTATGAAATAATAGGGTAGGCTGATCTTAAGGAATGCATTACTGTCTAAATGTATACGAATTCATTTGTATGTGGATACAGCTTTACCAATGCTTGTTTTCCAGGGATACTGACAGCAAGCTCATTCATCAGTCTAAGCCCTTTTATAATGGTTTAGTTGGGATATTGTTAAAATTCCAGGGGATTTTTGGCCATCATGAGAAAACACACTTATAATTAAAGCATACACGCAATGCTTTAAAGTTCCTATAACAAATACCATCCATTCAAGACCCCAGTTTAATGAGATGCCTCCAATATTATGGGACACACAGCAGGGACAACATGTTTAAGGAAATATCATGTAAAGACCATGAAAGCTGAATCCATAGTCTCCTGCTCTGTTTTCCAAACACTCCAGCTTCAAAGTGACAGAGTGTCACGTCTTGACATTAGCCAAAGTAATAGAATCCACCATAGGCCCGGTCAATGGAAGAACAAACACTAGGGCCTCTGAGAGCTGGTTACATGCCTTAATTTGCCCGTGCAAAGGTTTCATAATTCAACGAAATGAAACTTAAGATGGATGTAACAGGCCTTGTAAATGCATTTGCCAAGGATTTTGGCCTCAAATCCACAATCACATGGCCTAGAATCAAAAGAAAAAGTGTGCTGCAAATGTGAGATTCTCTTCTCTATACTCTGAACACAATGGGCCTCATTACGACCCAGGCGGTAAGTTACCGCCTGGGCCGTGACTTTACCACCATGGCGTAAACTACGTTTACGCCATGGTGGTTGGCGGACTTACCGCCCCATTCCGACCTTGGCGGGGCGGTAAGTCCCCAATCCCCATTTACCCTTCCCCATTCCCATTTTTGCCCCATAGGGCATAATGGGAGTGGGGAAGGCGTTAATTACGCCACCGTGAATTACGGTGGCGTAATTAACTCCATGGTCCCTTAGCGCCATGGATTTTAACACCTGCTAAAAGCAGGTGTTAAAAGCTCCATGGCGCTAAGGGACCTCGTACTCAGGCGGTAAGGGTCGGCGCTGTTTACGCTGCCGTAAACCCCTTACCGCCTGGGTCGTAATGAGGCCCAATATGTGTAGGGTTGTTAAAATATAATGCAATTATACATATTAATAAAAAAGTCATATTTGATTGCATAAATGTATGCCATGTATGCTTGCATTTGGGGCACTATGGAAATCCAGGAATCCATATTCCTTTCATGTTACTACAATGAAATGTGGAAGACAATATGCTTTTGAATTCAAAAGAACCAAGCCAGAGTTTGCAGTTCCCACCGTTTGACATGTTTAGAAATATGATCAACCTATGAAAATGAAGGGGTGTGTCCTTTGGGAGAGTCTGTCTGTTATGCATGCCAAGAGAAATACTTGACCATTCAAAAAGTGTGAGGTCACAATGGCATAGTGTGGGAATATTTTCAATATAAAAGTAGAGACCCACTGGGAATGAGAAGAGATCTGAAATTGAAGGTTGCAAAGAAGGAAACCATATGTTCCAACTGGATGAGAACATAGATATTATCTGAAGGTGATTAGACCTAAGGGAAGGTGTACCCAGGAATATCTATTTTCCTAGAAGAGAAAAAAAGATCAGAAGGGCCAGCTGACTAAGGATTTCATGAGAGTGCTTGAGGCTATCTTCTGGCTATGTGCCTTAAAGAATTATTCAAAAGTGAATACGGACATTCCCCAATATAATTGAGCATAGAACTATAGAACCATTTCCCTGCCAAGTCCCAGGTGTGGGCTGATTGCAAGGGATTTCTATAAGGGTGAGCTTATTGAAAGTAGAATGCTTGAACATGTAAAGTGGGAATGACATGTTGCTGTTTTACTGTATAACAACAGCACCACCACAAAACATCCCATACTGTTACGCTCACCTGGTATCCACAGGGACGCCACCCAGCCGGGTTACTCGCTGGTATGCTTCCAACGGCACCAACCAATCTGCTGCACTACCACTCAGGTATGATAAGACAAAAGCTACCCGAGCTTGGTCGTTTGGAAATGCTCTAGGCCTACAAAGAAAGTGAAGGCGGCACTGATTGATGAATGCTGCATACTTCCATGGGTTGCCTGAAAACCTTTCTGGTGGTGCCAGGGGCACTGTTCCAGGTAACGTGATCTGTACCGGAGTGAGTGGTATGGCAGGGCTTTGCATCGTTGGATTGCATCCAGGTAGAGGAGTCTGTCCTGCCTGTGATTGCAAGTATTGCCTGCTAATCTCTTCAGTGTGTTCTTTGGTCACTAATAGGTCTCTCCGGAGGGCATTAGTCTCTTGTCGGGCAGAATGGACCTCAGTACGAAGCTCTCCTAGTAATTGGGCCAATTGGTCCATTTCTGATGTTTCCATGGCACCCAGTTGGATTTATTATGGTAGGCTTCGTGTTCTGTTACGCTCACCTGGTATCCACAGGGACGCCACCCAGGCGGGTACTCTCAGCTTTGCCCTGATGTGGTCTGCGGGGAAGGTTCTGCCTGAAAATACAGGAGGACTGTGTTCAAGACTGATCGACTGGGGTAAGTATCCTCCCTCCACCCACTTATGCTTTCAGTCCCTCTGGCGCCCTCTCCTCCCCTTGTGGTAGAATTAGGCATGCTCTCCGTCCTGCCTTCTTTGCAGGGGCGCGTTGTCTTTCATGGGCGAGTGCGGTCCAGTTACTTCACTGACACCGGACCGTTTGATATTGTTCAGGTAGGTCTTATTGCTGTTCTTTAGTTTTGTTGCTATCCTGGATGCCTTTCTTTGTTTGAAATGCCTCTTTTTCTCCCTTAGGTATGCGGAGCTTCAGCGCGGCGAACTGGCTTGGTTGAGCCCCGCTGGTAAATGATGGCACATTAAGAGCGCTATGATGCGGTAAGTAAGCGCTATGTGCAGCGCTGCAAAGTCTTGCTATTGCTAACCTGTGTTTTCCTTCCTTGTAGGCCACAGTGTTCTTCAGCGCAAGTGGAATGTTCGGAGTGGTGCCAGCCGAGATGCGACCAGCCAGGTAAGCCTTTTGAGCAGTTCATAATTTGTAAATGTCTCTACAGATTTCTTTAATGTTGCCTCTATCTTCCTCTTTTAGGTTGTTCTGTCCGGGAGGCGTGCAGATTCGAGGAAGCTGTTCTCAGTAGCTGCAAGTGTTTAAAGATGAAGACTGCAGGTAAGATGCTGCTGCTAATGATGTTCCTTTTGTCTCCTTGCAGGTTCTGCTTCTCCGAGGTTCGAGGGAATAGCTGGACACGGTGAGCGTCACGTTGCAAGCTGCAAAGTTACACGAAGCATGTTCTGCAGTCAGGGTGTGGTTTATATAGCCCAGGTAAAGTAGTACCAGGGAAAGTAGTTCCAGGCCTGCCACACCCAAAACACTAGACTGCATAGCTTGGTTCTTAGGGAACCAAGCTATGTGGATGCCTCCATGTTGGCTGACAATACAATAAAGTAGTTTCCAAGCACATTGTTGTTCATGGTGTATGAGCCTGGCACCATAGGCGCCAGGACTGGCCCCATGAGGGCTTTTGAAGAGGATGCTAGGCTCTAGAGGCCCGAGTCCTGACTCCACCTGGCCAATGGGTTTGCCAGAGGGGGTTTTGGGCGAGGGTCGTGACAGCACTCCCTCCTAAGGCCCCTCCCATGGTGTTCCTTCTGTCTGGCCCAGGTTTGGTTGGGAAGTTCCGATGGAATTTCCTGATTAGACATGGTGCGTGGATATTCTCTCTGGGCTCTCAGGATCTATCTTGTGGTCCAAATCCTTTCCAATCGACGAGATAATATAGCTTGGTCCTAGAGTATTTAGAGTCAAAGATATCTTTGACTTCGAATTCTGGTTCTCCGTCAACAAGTATGGGCTTAGGTGGTGTCCCAAAACCTGTGTGCCGGGTTGCATTGTTTTCAGGAGGGACACATGAAATACCGTGTGGATGTGTAGATTAGGTGGTAAATCCAGTTTCACGGCTGCTGGGTTGATAATTGCCTTAATGGTATAGGGTCCTAAGAATCTGGGATGAAAGGTTCAGGTTCCCTTGATGGGTACGAATTTAGCGGCTAACCAAACTTTGTCTCCTACTTGATAATCTGGGGCCTTTTTCCAGTGTTGGTCAGCGAATCTCTTTTGTTTTTCTTTGGCATGAATATGGTGTTCCTTTGCCCTTATGAAAGCTGGAGTAATGGTTGTGTGTGGAGTCTTTACCGCTGGCATTTCCAAGCTGGCTGGAAGGTCTAGTTCAGAGGTACCTGGATGTCTGCCATGAAGGGTATAGAAGGGCGTTTGTCCCGTGCTTGAATGCGAAGAATTGTTATATGCATATTCGGCTATCCATAGTAGGTCTTTCCAATTTCTTTGTTTGTGGTGCAGCATGCACCGTAAATATTGCTTGAGTGTCTGATTGGTTCTCTCGGTTTGGCCGTCCGTTTGGGGCTGGTGACGTTCTAGATAGCCGAATATCGATCTGAGCCATTGCACAGCATTTTTTCCAGAAGTTTGAAACAAACGGGCTGCCTTGATCAGAGACCAGAACCAAAGGGAAGCCATGTAGCTTAACCACGCCCTCCAGGAACACTTTTGCTAAAGTGGCTGCATCTGGGAGGCCTTTGAGAGGAATAAAATGGGCCATCTTCGAGAATAAGTCTACAACTACAAGGATGGTGTTGAACCCTTGGCTTGGAGGTAGATCAGTGATGAAGTCAAGGGAAAGAGTGTGCCATGGAACTAGAGGAATGCCCAATGGTTGTAGGAGACCAGATTGTTTTTGTTTCTGTGATTTATTTTGTGGCAGACACCGCAGGACTGAATATACTAAATGATATAGCCGGTCAAGTGGCACAGCGAGTAGAGTGCTCGCTTTGACATCAGTGCAGAGCCTGCGAACGCAGGTTCGAATCCCGGCAGCGCCAAACTCAGCGTTTCATCCTTCCGAGGTCGATAAATGAGCACAACACACCGTGGGTAATAATAAGCAGCGCTCAGATACCTGAGGGTTCGTAGCGCTATACAAATGCCAAATTATTATTATTATTATTATTATTATTATTATTATGTACTTACGCCAGGTAGGCCACCAAAAGTTCTCTTTCACCTTAGCTAGGGTTTTGGCGATCCCAGGATGCCCTTCAATCAGTGAATCATGATAGTTTGAAATAATATGCTGTTGTAATTCCTTCTTGTGTACATATAGGCGATCCCTAAAAAAGGGTAGGTGGTCCTTGATGGTATATTGTTCTCCTTGAGTTTGCCAAGCGAGGTAGGCATCAGGATTCATTGTCCGTTGGATTTCTTTTCATAGTTCTGCTTGTGTTAAGGCTATCGTGATACCCAAGAGTTTGTCTTCAGGTATAATAGGTACTGGGTCTGGAGTTGTATATATTATTTCATCTATGCCCATGCGAGATATGGCATCTGCCTTTCCGTTTCTGACTCCTGGTCGAAATGTGATTACATAATCATATTCGGCGAAGAAAAGGGCCCACCGTAATTGGTGCAAGGTCTGGGCCTTGGCTGTTTTGAAATATTGCAGGTTTTGGTGATCTGTGATTTCTGTAATGGTGTGTCTGGCCCCCAGAAGGTAGTGCCTCCAGGCTTTAAAGGCGGATTTGATAGCCAAGCGTTCCTTGTCCGTGATGGCATAATTAATCTCTGGAGGTGAGAACTTTTTTGACCAGAAGACCACAGGATGTAGCTGGCCGGTTTCTGGGTCTCTCTGTGAAAAGACAGCCCCCATTGTGAGACTGGACGCATGTTTCAACGACATAAGGGAGATCTGGACGATGTCGCAGGATTAGAGCGTTTAAGTCCCTGAGAGGCTTCTTCTGCTTCCTCGGTCCAAGCAAACTTTTAATTGTTTTTTCGTAATAGTACTGTGATTGGGTGCACAACCTGAGAGAAGTCTGGGATGAACCGGCGGTAGAAGTTCGCAAAGCCCAGCATGCTTTGTACCCCTTTCAGAGACGTCGGTGAAGGCCATTTCAGAATGGCATCTACTTTGTGCACGTCCATTCTGATGCCTCCTGGAGTAAGGATAAAACCAAGAAATTCTACTTCGGTGACATGATTTTCAAGCTTTGTAAACAAGCGATGTTGACGGAGCTTGGTGAGAACTGAACGAACGTGCCTGACATGATCTTGTTCCGAGGCTGAGTATACTAAGATGTCGTCTATATACACTAAGGCGCACACATCAATTAACTCCCTTAAGACGTCATTCATGAAATATTGGAATGCCGCAGGAGCGTTGCATAACCCGAAGGGCATGACTTGATATTCAAACAAGCCATACTTAGTATGGAAGGCGGTTTTCCATTCATCTCCTTTTCTGACTCATACCAGGTGGTACGCTCCTCAAAGGTCCAATTTGGTCTAAATCTGGGCATTTTTAACTTGGTCTAGCATCTCAGGGATAAGTGGCAAGGGGTAGCAGTTCTTCATGGTGATCTGGTTCAATGCGTGGTAGTCAATACAGGTTCTCAAGTCTCCTTCCTTTTTCGGTACGAAGAACAAAGTACTGGCTGCGGGGGACTTCGCAGGACGGATACATCCGTTTGCAAGTTACTGGTCTAAATAGGATTTCAAATGAAGGTTTTCTGGTTCTGTGAGAGCGTAGATCCTGCCGCAAGGGATTTGTGCACAAAGGTCGATCTACGGCCTGTGCGGCGGCAATGTATTGGATTGGTCGGAAAACATCCTGGAAATTATGGTATTCACTTGGCAAGGTATTAGTTGCTCCCAGGGTTGATACTGTCGCTCCGGGAGTCATGGGGATACAGAAGTCGGGTTTCTACTCTTGGTAATAGCAGGCAGGGGAGCAGTCACCGGGGAAGCTTAATTTTCATGCCCGCCAGTCTATCAAAGGGTTGTGAGCAACCAACCATGGCATCCCTAGTATTAGCCTGGACTGAGGTGCCTTGATGAGATCGAATGAAATAGACTCCCGATGTCCATCCTGGCACAGCAAGGTTACCCTGGCTGTGCACTGGGTTACTGGTCCGGTAGCGATTTCTGTTCCATTCATGGTGGTTACCTTGTCCATAGTTGGCTTAGAACACAAAGGAAGCCCCATCTCTGCTGCCAGTTCTTGATCAATATAATTTCCAGCTGCTCCGCTATCGATGTATGCTTCAACGGCATGCATTCTTGATGACTGTTGGTGGTTAATTAAGATCACTGGTATTGCAAAGTGTAAGGTCAGCAACTCTTTCTTCTCACTCGACAAACTGACCTCTACGTTTGTCAAGCTTGGTAGTTTCCCGATTCCTTAGCTTCATCCTTCTCTGTGGCCCCGACTATTCTTCTTGAGGGTTTTACTGGACAGTCCTTCAGAAAATGTCCTGGTTTCCCACAATACAAACAAAGCTGTTGTTGTCTTCTTTTGTCCCGCTCTTGTTTTGTTAACGGAGGCCGTATCCCTCCAATCTGCATGGGGTCTACAGCATTTTCAGGTACACGGGGTGTGTTTTCCCTTGGTCGAACATACAGGATCCAAGGGTCCATTTTGGACCTGTTTGCCTTTCGGTCCTGCAACCGGTGGTCTAGCTGCACAACCAGATTTATGAATTCTGCACAGTCTCTGGGTGGATCAACCACCTGGGCTAAGCCGTCCTTTAATTCACCTCGTAAGCCTCGATGGAATAACGTGGTTCTTTTATTTTCTGGCCATCTACCTTCGGCAACCAGTCTGTTGAAGGTAGCAATGTACGTTAACAAGTCCTGATTCCCCTGTTGGAGGGACAAGTGTTCATTGTCTCCTGCTTGTTCCTGGGTATGGCGAGCAACAGGTTTTTCCATTTCTCTCTGGAATCCCCCAAAGTCATGTAATAGAGGATCGTCATGGGTTACCAACGGCACCAACCAATCTGCTGCACTACCACTCAGGTATGATAAGACAAAAGCTACCCGAGCTTGGTTGTTTGGAAATGCTCCAGACCTACAAAGAAAGTGAAACTGATTGATGAATGCTGCATACTTCTGTGGGTTGCCTGAAAACCTTTCTGGTGGTGCCAGGGGCACTGTTCCAGGTAACGTGATCTGTACCGGAGTGGGTGGTATGGCAGGGCTTTGCATCGTTGGATTGCTTCCAGGTAGAGGAGTCTGTCCTGCCTGTGATTGCAAGTATTGCCTGCTAATCTCTTCAGTGTGTTCTTTGGTCACTAATAGGTCTCTCCGGAGGACATTAGTCTCTTGTCGGGCAGAATGGACCTCAGTACGAAGCTCTCCTAGTAATTGGGCCAATTGGTCCATTTCTGATGTCTCCATGGCACCCAGTTGGATTTATTATTGTAGGCTTCGTGTTCTGTTACGCTCACCTGGTATCCACAGGGACGCCACCCAGGCGGGTACTCTCAGCTTTGCCCTGATGTGGTCTGCGGGGAAGGTTCTGCCTGAAGATACAGGAGGACTGTGTTCAAGACTGACCGACTGGGGTAAGTATCCTCCCTCCACCCCTGTATGCTTTCAGTCCCTCTGGTGCCCTCTCCACACCTTGTGGTAGAATTAGGCGTGCTTTCAATCCTGCCTTCTTTGCAGGGGCAGGTTGTCTTTCATGGGCGAGTGCGGTCCAGTTACTTCACTAACGCCGGCCCGTTTGATATTGTTTAGTTAGGTCTTATTGCTGTTCTTTAATTTTTTTGCTATCATGCATGCTTTTCTTTGTTTAAAATGTCTCTTTTTCTCCCTTAGGTATGCGGAGCTTCAGCGCGGCGAACTGGCTTGGTTGAGCCCCGCTGGTAAATGATGGCGCATTAAGAGCGCTATGATGCGGTAAGTAAGCGCTATGCACAGCGCTGCAAAGTCTTGCCTTTGCTAACCTGTGTTTTCCTTCCTTGTAGGTTGCAGTGTTCTTCAGCGCGAGTGGAATGTCCGGAGTGGTGCCAGCCGAGAGGCGACCAGCCAGGTAAGCCTTTTGAGCAGTTCGTAATTTGTAAATGTCTCTACAGCTTTCTTTAAGGTTGCCTCTATCTTCCTCTTTCAGGTCGTTCTGTCCAGGAGGTGTGCAGATTCGAGGAAGCTGTTCTCAGTAGCTGCGAGTGTTTAAAGATGAAGACTGCAGTTAAGATGCTGCTGCTAATGGTGTTCCTTTTGTCTCCTTGCAGGTTCTGCTTCTCTGAGGTTCGAGGGAATAGCTGGACACGGTGAGCATCACATTGCAAGCTGCAAAGTAAGACGAAGCATGTTCTACAGTCAGGGTATGGTTTATATAGCCCAGGTAAAGTAGTACCAGGGAAAGTAGTTCCAGGCCTGCCACACCCAAAACACTAGACCGCATAGCTTGGTTCTTAGGGAACAAAGCTATGTGGATGCCTCCATGTTGGCTGACAATACAATAATGTAGTTCCCAAGCACATTGTTGTTCATGGTGTATGAGCATGGCGCCATGGGCGCAAGGACTGGCCCCATGAGGGATTTTGAAGAGGATGCTAGGCTCTAGAGGCCTGAGTCCTGACTCCACCTGGCCAATGGGTTTGCCAGAGGGGGTTTTGGGTGAGGGTTGTGACACATACTGCGAATCACTGATCTATTGTTCCTATTTGTCTACAGGCCACCGACATACAACCCTACTTTCACATACAAATTTGCGGAAGCCATCACCGACATCTCCCTTAAAAATTATCACCTGATCATACATGGAGAAAATTTGGTTACAAGGTGAAAACATTGACTCACTCAAAACTTTAACAAATCAACTAACAACAATTCTTCTAAAACAACTGGAAAAGGAGCAACACACAGCAGGCCACACCCTAAATACAACATTCTGCAACACAAACCTGGTACCGACTGTACCAACAATACACACCCTCTGGAGTAGCCACCTCATTATACCCTTTGTCATCCACCCGCCAACATTGAAGCTTGCTAACCTTCCAAAAAATCCTTCAATTCCGAAATGAAACTGGAAATCCATTAACAGTGTGGACCTAAACTCAAGACTGGAAACCGTCAAACCATCAATCACCATTCTAGCTCTGCCAGCATAGAAGAATGAACTGACACAATCCAAACATGGATCACGAAAACATGGGGTGGCACTGGACCAGAAAAAACATCCACCCTGCCCCTAAAGAAAACAATGGCAAGATGGTTCACGATACATATCAGAGCACTGAAAAAAAATAACAGAAACTGGAACAAGAATGGAGGAAAAACTATGACCAACTGAAAAGAAACTGCATACCAAAGACAGATATGACTATACAAAGCTGAAACAAACAAAGCAAGAAATACAATCTACAACTAACAGATCACAAACGCAAGCAAAACACAGATAGAGATGTTCCTTATCATCAATGCCATGCAATTAAAAACATGAAAAAAGGTTCCTTTAGGAACTACCTTTCACAGTTAAAAAATACAACATCTTAGAGACTCCATCTACCTTACACTTCTCATTACAGAATATAGACTCATAAAGATTCTATCACCCTAATATTAAAGGCTCTCACAGCACTGATTATGTTTGCCCACGCTAACATCACTATTCACTCAGAATGATCTCATAATGATCTCCACCTATTACAATGACGTTAGTTGGCAGCTTACGTACCTCGTCATCACCAATGTCATAAGTTTATCTAACGCAGAATGAGGAACTTAAACACACATATCTACAAACATTCTATAAACATTTTATTTTGAAGAAAACAGCAATAGTTGGGACCGTAACAAGCACTTTTCATTTTGACACAATGATGAAAACATTAAATTATGTGCAAGAAAACTTGGTTAACTTTTTCAAACACAGTTCATAGTTATCTAACTTCTCAACGTTCTCATTCTTAGTGAAACTTTCAATGGGGATCTTCTAATGCCAAATCCGATCATCGATTGATTAATGCAAGTCTTTGCGTTCTTCACCAAAAATGAGTAATCTAAGCGCATGGCACTCCATTACAGAGGAGAAAAGAGTGCTTTATTATTGTAATAAATGCAACACTTACATGCACACATTTCTAGAACCTATACGCTCCCATGTTGCTCCTTGTTATGCAACCGCGAAAGGACAGATTGTTGTCTGCGATCATCCCATATGATTGTTATCACATATCCATTGTTAATTATTATTGCCCAAATACTGTTGAAGAAGCCATTGGACGGTAGACTGTACACATGACACGCGCACATTAGGATTATATAACTATGTAAAATCGAGAATGCAAAAACATATTTCAGTAACCACTTTATAGTTAAATATACCTAGTACATTCTTATTTTGGCTATAAATGTAAGTTACAATTAACACGTACAAGATCTATTCTTTGCGTCAAATTGAACATTCATCCGCCAGAACGTTCATCATATGACACACAGCACACTTTCAATCCACACTTCAATAAATAGTATTTAAAATCTTGCTCACATTGTGTTTTGTGAATCCATGCTTCCGATGTGGTCGAGGACCAACCGCTTCAAAACACAGTTTTCTGAAATAGAAACTTTACTTTCCAATGTCAGCTTTTAATATAGTGAATCTTAAAATTTCTTTGTGGATTTTCGACAGAATTAGTCCTTCAAATTTGTATGCGGTGTATTCAAGGACACATAACAATGAGACCATTCATGTAGCGTTCTCAGCATGCCTGAGTCCATTTTGTTTTTGGAAACACGTGCCTGAAAGATGAGCAATATTACTGGCAATCAGTGTATTGAAAAACAACAAAATATTTCAAGTAATCAACATATCACAATAGTTACTTCAATTTCAGTGGTGTCAATGTGCCTGCTCCCAATACACTTACGTTTTCTTTCAAAGATAATCTCAGGTGCGGTTTGCAAAGGCATGGACTTCCTTATATGTCAATAGTGATCTATCCCCTGCTCTCTGCTATGAGAAGCGGTTCCCCCGAATAGAGTTGGAACGACAAGAACAAATGTATCATGACGAAAAGTAGTTTGTCAGAAAGAGCTGCAGGTATTGTGTTCCCATGTCCGAGACAGCCGAGTGGATAATTCAAGGGTCTTGAATTTCATCCTTAAAGTAACCACAAAGGCATCAGAGTTTGTCAGACATAATTGCTGGAACCTGAGGGTTAATAGTGATGGAAAGACAAGTACAGTGATCACGTATACGTATAGAGATACGAGCAGTGGAGTACAAGCTTACTAACTTCTGTGTACATCTATTCCCGCTATCATATCCATTTCTGCATTCATGCACACGCCCTCGTTGCCCTTCACAGGAAGATGGAAATGTGCAAAGACCACAGGCGCATGGTCATAATGCACATTGCCAATACAAATTCCTTTGTCCGTTATTTCAATGTTGGCTAACAATATGGCACATACACCTTTGGTCTATTGCAATCTGCAGTCACTGATCATGGTACCTACTTTCCAGCATGTCCAGACTTCATTTAATGAATGAATTTATGTATTGGTTATTTGTGAAGTGCCTACAAAGAAATAAATGTGCACATCTCCACAAGACCAAAAAAGGGTGGAAGGGGGGGCAGGGAACAAAACAACAATTATATGATATGATAAGTCATTTATAAAGTGCCTGTTCCCAGGTGTTTCTAGGTGCAACAAGACAAGGAAGGGAAAAACAAAGGGAAACAGATCAATTGATCTTACTAGGCCTTGTGTCACTCATATTGTGCAAGGGGAAATGAGAGGAGAAGTGTCAGGGGGATGGATGGGGAGAGTGCAATAAGCAACCTCCAGTAAGTGATGTTGTGGTGGCCAGCTCTAACTAAGTGCAAATCGGCATGGCCCCATAGGGTTTCAGATACAGTCCATAGTGCGTGGAAGAATTGTCTCAAGCCCAGGGATAGTATCTCTCCAGCTCTGAAATCCCTTCAATGGCTCCCTGTGGCTGCAAGGATCAACTTCAAGACCCTCTGAATTGTCCCCAAGGATTTCTGGGGCATGGGACCGCTCTACCTTCAACTTTCTCTTCCAAAACCTCTTCCTTCTCAAGCTCTCCGCTCATCCACCTCCAACTCTCTGAGAGGCAGCCACCTCTCCAATCAGAGAGTTGGGGGCAGATCTAGCTGCTTGGCTGGGGTCTCCCTCAGGAACAGCCTCCCTGCCTCTCTCGAACTTGAGCGGAAACACCTCCAGTTTCTGGAAGCAACTCAAGACCTTCCTTTTTGCTTCTGCTCTCCCCTGCTGATGCACCTGACTGCTCCGCGCACTGGACACCTGGTCACCCTCTGAACTTGGGCCCAGCCTTCTGCATGTCCAGTTGCCCTTGCACTGCCTCCGTGCTCCCCAGCACTTAAAGGTCTGCATCGGCAACCCTACAGTCCCTTCTCTCTGCACGTATGACCTAAACGCTGGATGCACTTGTGAGTTAACTGCACTTCCCCATTCCCCTCCCCCCAGGCACATCTTCCCTTCCCTCTACCCCACACTTGCACAATCTGAATGACACAAGGCCTAGTAAGATATTTATTTTGTCCTCCCTTGTTTCCCCCTCCTTGTCTTGTTGCGCCTAGAAACACTGGTGTACAGGTGCATTTTAATTGCCACATCATATGATATCAAATCTTCAAAATTTCATACACGTGGACACATACATGTACTCTTTGCAACCATATTTCACAAGAGCACATCCCTAATGAACGATTTGTATATGCATTGATACCAAATTCTGAATCCATTGCTTTTCACCATCTTCTGCAGAAAGCAAATCATGGCATAGTGTGTCATTTTTGCAATTCAGACAATCATTCCACCGTACAAATAAACTCACATAGCCAATATGTTATACTAATGCTTCTAAGGTACAATGCAGATGGCACCAACAATAACTTTAAGCTTACAAGCTTCACACAAGGCCAAGTGTCTCAAGTATACCACACTGGTGCCACAACCACTTCAGGGCACTACACTGCATATGTCAAAAAAAGAAGTGGTTGAGTTGAATGTAACAATGCCTCAGTAACTCCAAAATATATGTTACCAGCAAATTTAACAAATGCCTAATTAATATTCCCCAACCCAAAAGTAGTCACTAAACTATAGCACAATTAACAATTAGAATACGCCAGCAGGTATCTAACTTCAACCATAATACTACAGTAGTACTTTTGAAATCTAGTTACAATACGCCAAAAGGTATCTAACTACTTGAAAAACACCCTTTATTTCAAAACTCTTTAAATATGCCATCTAAATTATTATAAAACAAAGCATCTTCTAACCTCTAATGCCTAACAGGTATCTAACTACTTCAAGCATTCCCTTAATCACAACATACTTCAAACAAACATACTATCATCCTTACACTCATGGAATTGTAATCAGGTTTTTTTTAATCCAGCATGGATTTCTTTTCCAAATGACCCAATGATTACGTATTGTCAAAACCACAGCAGTGTGTCATGTACTGATTATAAGGGTCTAAATAAATGTATATGGAAAATGGTATACGACTACAGCTTTTAAACTATCCTGCTTAACAAAATGCTCTCTTTTTTTCTCAGAAAATTAACCAGAGATTCCAGTTTCACAACGCTATAAAACTAAGTAACCACAGCAACTATATTCCAATACATATTCTATGAGCACTATCCTCGATTGTACTACAATAATAAGTACCATATACAGTTCAGTTACATCATTTCTCCATATTACAAACACACTGTGTACTCTTACTACATTACCTATCATTACTATACTAATATTGCTACTGTGATGGTTGTGCCCTGTGCACATATTCTTAGGGCCAGGGCCTGTGGCCCTGCCCCCCAGAATCTTTCCACTGGCCTCTACCACCACAATACAATGAACTCTATAACAAGTACGTTCCATACACCTTCAACTGAGAAAACCACCCTGACTCCCTGCAATCAAAATGATGTCTGTGGACACCGAAATTGACAGTGGACTCGGCAGCAATTGAAAAACCTTTTTCACCTTTAAAAACAGCTCCACATTACTGTCATTACACTTCCTTACCATTTCTACATCCTCTTTCTCCCATCAAATAACCCCAAATGTCTTTTCCAAGCTGTCAGTTCACGGCTCCATCTGCAAAACTGCAGTATCCGCGGACTGCCACAACACCCGCCCAACCTTTTCAATCTTCGAAAAATAGCCATATCATCTTTCTTCCACTCCCAATCCTTCCCAACCTCTCTTTCCACAACCAAATAACCCCAAATGTGATTTCCATGTGGTTTCCAGACTTTTCCCCCACCGCAATGTCTGCGGATCCAACATGGTGGGCGTTTCCCAAAATATGACACAACTCATGCTTTTCACCATCCAATCAGCGAGCAAAGTCCAATGTCTGCGGACTTTACATCAGTCTCTGGGCCAATCAGAAAATACTGGACAAATTTACACCAAATTCACAAAAGCACACTTTTGGGACCAAGCCGTTGCTCCTGCACAAATTTGTTGAAAATCCAGGCAGTGGTTTGTGCTGTGGGTGTGAGCAATAATACATTTCTGTTGAGTCTATGAGAAAAACCCAAATGTTGCTACCCCCCTATAACTTTACCCCCACCCCAGAGGAAACCTCACCAAACTTCAAACAATCAATCTGACGGGCCATATACTTTTTTTGCAAAGTTTCATAAGGATTCATCCAGGGGTCTTGTGGAGGGGCGAAGTTATAAACCGGCAAAAAAGTGCTCTTCCCATGGGTTGAGCAACTTAACCATAACTAAGGGGCCACTACCACAGGCCCAGTGATTAGATGCCCCATGGCCAGATAACTTCAAAAAGTATACCAAACTTGCGCCGCATAAATGAGAGATACAAAGATTCTAGAGAATCACATATTATTTGATGACTGCTATGCTGTATTTGGCAGAATGTATACACTTTCCTCCATGAGGGCTTATAAAGTTCAATTAATTTCCCTTAATTCACACTTCACTCTTCAGTCGTGCCAAACTTTAGGGCAAAACACTACTGTAGCAGAAACAAGAGAGCCACAATTAGTTGTGACATTTAAAAGCTAAAAATAATACATCTAAATTGGAGGTGATCCTGGATGAAAAAGTGAAATGGAAGAGAGAATATTATAATACCAAAGTAATGCTGCAGATATTATCAAACATACACTTTTTCAGAAGCCACCGTTCTCAGTTTCCACACAAATTCACCTGAATTCTATGTATAGAGGATGTCGAGAAAAGATGTCCTTGACACAGAAGAAAATCATGCAGTTTGCAATCCTTATAGAGATACTACACGTTTAAACTCTAATAACAGTATATAGAGGTAAATGAGAAAATCGTGTTCTTAAAGTCCACTTTGTCCTTCCAATTGCTATGACAGAAAGCATTAATGCCAAACACGCTTCCAGGATTAAAGATCTCATTTTCAAACGATTGCCCTAAACATGGTTTCTATCAGCAGGGTCTTAGTTCCAAACTCCATACCATTCCAGCATGACCTCACCTGGCCAGATTTCTAGACGCCAGCTTGCGCCGCATCTGGATGGGACTGTGAATGCTGGCTTGCCCACACCCAGATAGAATTCTAAACATTGGCCCGTGCCGCATCCAGATAGAGTTGCGGGGGTCAACTGGTGCCACACTGGGACAGAACTACAAATGCCAACATGCCAAAGGTCAGGTAACCCACTAACCAATATAAGCTCAAACTCTGCAGACTTATCTCACTCAGAAAACTCACACAACCATCTCTCGCACAATAAGCCGCACGCACGTCACAGCACTGCAACAACACATAAGCCGGACCAACAGCACATGCGGCCTGTCACCGATCCAATACCCGCACCAAAGCTCAGCATCTGGTGTATACAGAGTTGAATACTGCCAACAGAACACCACTCCTCTCACTATCCTACTTCCGTTTAACCTTACTAACCCACCCCACCCAACGTTATCATTTACAGATCCGCCAGAGCGCCTGGGGACCAATTCCGTTGGTGACGGTGCACGGTACAAATACCTTTAACATTTAACATTTAACATACTTTCCAACCTTTTGTGAGCCATTTTCAAACCCAGAGTCAAACTGACCACACTTCTGGAGGACAATTAAACATGGATGTACTCGCTTCCCAAAATTACCCACATTCCATTCTTCATTCTCCTTGAGACAGGCACTACCCTGTGGATGGGCATTGGACACTAACAGAGACCACCACTTTTTCATTCTATAAAGGGATCTCTTCATTTGACCACACTGAGGTGTTTACGTGAATCATACATCTTTCTGCGTTGTCATCTCCATTATGCTCCACTTCCTCGAGGCATTCAGCATGATGCGGTCTATTCTTGGCTCTACAAGCTTGCACTTACTAGATGCATTGGTGAAGAAGGATAGCTCAGGGGCAATGCTTTTGTCTTGGAAGCAGAGCAACAACACAGGTGTGAATCCCAATACCACCCTTAGAAACTACTTGCTGGTATTAAGCATGTTATAAAAGAACAATTAAAATTATAATTCCTATCATTCAATAAAAGACTAGTACGAGGGCTGGATGATTACAGTGTCAAATTCGTTACACAAAGGAATCCTCTTTGCTCACCATTTGACCATCTCAAGTCAAATTTCCAACTGGAGAATTCTCTAAATCATTTCTATCTCCATATGGTAACTGTGGTGAAGGGGCACATGAAAAGTAGCAACACCAAAAGTATCTGCTGTTTGATTCGAGTCCAAAAGTGTCACAATGCAAGGTAGAGTGCCCAAGTTGTGCACATTTACACAGGAACACCATTACGTGGTTAAATAAAAAAAAAAAATAACTATAAAGTAAACCTGAAGTGCGAATCTAAATGCAATGACACACTGGGACATACAAATTGAGAGAGAATGTGGATGGGGTGGTCAACATCCAATAAATGTGCGGCTAGACCTACGGCTACCCAATGGCTGAAATTCCAAATGCAATGCACACCTCTAAGCATAGTGAAGTGTAAACTTTCCTTCCATGGTATTTATTAGTTTTGTGACACCAAACAGCACTCTGGCTCTCATGGTTTAGGGCTGCTGCTTTGTGTTTTGTCCCTCGATTTGGGAAGTGTTGAGACAGGTACAGCACAATACGTAACAGATTCCTTAAGGGAGCAGAAGGGTAGGCAGAAGGCATAGAGGTTGTGGGGAACAACAGTAGGAGAATCAGAAATCGTGGTGAACATGTTTTCATTCTGAGCAATGTGTTGAAACCCCCAATGAAATGCTGTAAAGCGCTGACTGTAAGTGGTGGAGATTAATTGTACCTCTTTCTTCAATGTTTTGCTGATACAGTACAGCACTTTTAATACGGAAAACCGGCTTGAGTAGATCTTGTTTCATGGTCTATTACACTCTTTACCGTGGTTTTAAACTCATTTGATTCATTGTGAAGTTATTATAATGGATTGGGCAATGTATAAAGTCGTGCAAGGTGAAATCTGAGTGTTTTTAAGGAGTGGAAGTAAATAATATTTCTTAGGAAAATCTGTTTCTTTGCTCCACGAGAGTTTGTGAACTAGTAACCTCTGTTCAGCCAGTATCCTGTGTGAGGATTTCAATGATGGGGCATTGTGGCACCTGCTTGTTAGGACAAAAATCAGTTGAGACACCGTTGTGCATCTGTTGCAGTGGGTTGATTTGCTAAGTGTGTAAACCAAGGCAATTGGGCTTTCCCAGCATGTGTGCTTGAAAAAGGGGCACATTCCTTATTTGCATTTTGGAATGGGCATCCCTGAAATGCTATTGTCAAATACAATTCACCAGTTTTTAACTTCCAAGGATGTGAAGCCAGGTTGGTAGGGGAGATAACCAGATGAAAGATATAGGTTATGATAGCAGTAAAGTCAAATACGTCTAGCACTAAAATATTAGCATTTTTCGAATTAGTACTAGTTAGCATTGAAACATAACTTGTTGGATTGTCATGCCCTTTTTGATGTGGTTTCTTATTGTGGATTGTTAGTGAACTTTGAATCGGAGTTGTGTATCATCAAATTAAAGATGAAAACAGTCAGTAAATGTGTCTAATACATCGAACAATGAAGGCGTGTGGGCACTAAAGACCCATGGCAATTGGGATGACCCGTCTAGTGTTCCATATGTAACCAGGTTGTCAGAAAGAGAAATCTCCACCATTTTTCAGAGTTTTCTTAGGAAATATTTTTTGAATGAAGTGGTTGGCTCCTGACTCCTAATTAATTTGTTTTCTGTCCTACAATAAGGACTAAACTAGATACGCACAGCTCCCTCATTATGGTTTAGGCTCTGGTCATTATTCAGAACCTTAGGTAAGCCTGTGGTCTATAATGTGTGCACTTCTGACATTAATTGGAAACTTCCCATTTGGCGCGAGATTGTGCCTCGCATTGTTCCCACCACCCCAGCTATTACAGATGAACTGCTGCTAAGATTTAATTTGCCTGTGTTTGTGTTTTTTGGCACTTCCACCATTGCTCACCACGAGGGCTTGCAATGGTTAAGATGGCGGACCTACACCTCTACATCTAATCATCCCTGCTGCTTGAGCAGCACAGGTCCTTCAACTTGACTCGGATTGGCTGACCTGAATCTTTTTCTACCAATCCAGTGTCGCCATCAGGCATTAGCCGGCCCACAAACTAAGGCTCACTAACCAAGGCTCCCTGTCCCGAGCCTGTCGGAGTCGGGAGGGTTGGGGCTGCCCGATCAGCCTCTTCACGCTACCACCATCTGACCACCTGTCTTTAATAAGGCATCTTCGGCATAACCCACACTTGTGGTAAGACTCTTCTTATCTGCGATCAATCCGTTGTACCACGCTGCAATGTACAGTTATGCCCCCCCCACTACATGCAGACTTCACCTGCATCATTACATCTCGAAACATGGTGACCAACATTCTCCATATACATGTATAAACCAGCATAATATCGCCAGTGAGCAAGCCGCTCACTTCGTTGAGCTCAGCTGCCTTGCCCACGCTATACTACCAAACGTTATAGTGCAATGAGTTGTTACGTTCCCCAAAAATACTGATTGTTAGCTAATGTAACCATCCTAACTGCTTGGCCTAGAACTATTGTTCCACATGCGCGAATGCCTAAAGTCGCTAGAGAACAAATGATCAAATTCCTCGTGTATGCTGCACCACACCAGTAGCTTGAAATCACGCTTGATTTGTACGAACTGTATCAAATGCTAACCAGTCCTCTCTTGTCACTACTAGTTTGCTTATGCTTTTGTATTGATGCTTCTTACCTAGTTTGCCTCATTGTCCACCCATCGCTCCCAATTTGGTTTAATGGAACATTGTTTGATTGTCACATCCTGCCGGATCTAACAGCCTTTTGCTTGCCACTGTATCTCGCTACTGTTGTGCCACTGCTTCATGCCTCCGCTCTTTGTCTGCCCAAGAGAACCATTGCGTGCCTTCTGCACTTTGCCTGTTCCAGTGATCTATTGGACTGTTACACTCTGCCTGCACTAGTGACCTATTGCCTGCCCACTGCATTTGCATTTTGCCTGTTTAAGTAACCTATTTGACTGTTGCACACTGCCTGTTTTAGTGAATTATTGCCTGTCTGCTTTATTGCATTGCCTGTATTTTCACTTGATTTAGAAACCTATTGCTCATCCACTGCACTTTTTGCCTTGTCTAATGACCTTTTGGTCTGCTCATCACACTTGCCTGGTCCAGTGACCCATTGCTTGACCATTGCATTTTGTATGATCTAGCGGCACACTGTTTGCCTACTGCTTCCTGCGTAGTCTAACGTCCCCTCGCTTGTCCATTATACCTAGTGGCCTTCTGCCTGCCTATTGCTCTCCACCTTAACATAGCAGCCCACCTAGCCCAAGGATCACGTACTGACCTACTCTATCCTACCAGTTCTTAAATCCTTGACTACCTACCCCATACTAAATACTCCAGCTCCACTTAACTAGATGCTCAGTCTTCAATCATGGCCACTCTAAGAAGAGTGACACTTATCATGGTCACCTTCCTTCCACTATTACATAACATCACCATCCCACCTCCCATCTGTCACACAGTACCAAGCATCACCTACCATACCAACTACAGTACCACCCTTCCTAGAACCACCCCTAGCACCTGCAGAATGGATTACCATATTTGCCACCCTTCCCACACCACTTATCTCCTGCCCCACACACTCAAGAAACGCAAGACTAGGTTCTCACTTCATCCTCAAGTCTAAGGCCAGGCCTCTCACAATGTACACTATGGAACACAATTTGCTGCCTCCCCCTCCGCTAGAAACACAGACTACTACACTTAACGACCATAGTCTTTATGCCCCATGTCCCACACGCTTGTGCCAGTCTCAAGCCTAAACCATCTAAGACTCCCACCTTGAACACTAGGTACAACAATTTGCTGCCTTGCTCTCCCCGAGTGGCACATACGGACTCTCTTATTGATCATAGCCTCTCTTTCTCATAGTCACCTGATCACATACTAGGAGACTCAGCCTCCTCGGCCATCATGTAAATTAAGGGCGCTCTCATCAACGCCCGATCCCTTGTGGGCCATGCTCCCGATATTGCTGACCTGATAACGTCTAATCACTTGAACTTCCTCGCAGTTACAGAAACATGGCTTCATCCAGCTGCTGGTCCCGCACTCTCAATCGTCATTCCTAAGAACTACAACATCATCCGGGCAGATAGAAAGTCCGGAATTGGGCGTGGTGTGGCCTTCATTGCGAAATCCAACTTGAACATCAGAGAAGTCTCTAATCTAGATCTAACCTCTGCTGAACTTCTGTCTCTCAAACTCCCACTATCTAACAAACAGAGCATGTTACTTTGCCTTATTTACAGTCACCCAGGTGCCATTACCTCCTTTGAGGAGGACATCTAACATGTATTAACATCTAATACTAAACCAGGTTCACAAATTATTCTACTCAGTGATTGTTAAGATGGATTTCTGAACTCGGACCTGGAAAGGCAGAGGTTCAGAAGGCCAGCCTAGTTTCTTGGAACAGGGTAACCTCTGGACAAGCCAGACCAAACAGGGTAGCGATGGCGGTGGTCAAGATTAAGTCTCAAGAGGGGTGAGGGTGACGGAAAGACCTAAATGAGCACACAAAGCAAGGACACTTACAAATTACTCCAGACAGGTGTTATATTAAAAATATAGACACATTTATTACAAGGCCTTTGTAACATTGACCATAGCAAAGAATCACAATAATACTAAAGTAAACCAACACATCACAATCAATACAATATATATACAAGACCAAGGGGTCTAAGGAGTTAGGAGCACATAATATGTAGACCATCTAGATGGGGAGGAAAACAGGCAGTGCAAGTAATCATTAGACCCAGTTCGACATCTGAAATACACCTAACTGGGAGGAAGTCCGAGCCCTATGAAGAGAGGAGCCTGATGCTCAAAAGTACCTGCAAGCGCTGGTGCCAATGGACAAAAGAGGGCCTCTTCCAGAATATCAGGCAGTTCAGGAAGGTGAATGAAGCGATGCAGAACAAGTCCCCACTACTCAAGCAAGGCCTCCACTTGTGGGCAGAGGCAGGGTGAGAGTGCGGGATAGGGTTGCTATTTTGTAACAGCGGTAGAGAAGAAACGGGCTCCTGCACGAGGGGCCACCAGTTGGGGTACAGACTACTCAGCGGTCCCCGACGCAGGCAGACCCAGACTTCTCCAGTTCAGGTCTCGCTGCTAGCAGTTTCAGCTGTGATGATCAGAACGTCTTGACACCGTGTAGATTCTGCATAGCAGGATGCAGGGTTGAGGGTGTCCCAAATGCAGCGGACATACACAGGTTGTTACCACAGCAGGGCAACATGGCAACCGCGTTTACTCTGGTCTGGGCGCACTCGTCTCACTTGAGACCTGGGAATGCCAAGTGTACGAAATTCTGTGTGAGGGTGCTGTGGACGCAGAGCAAGCAGTAAAACAAGTTTCGAGGGCTTCCCCGAAACGGCGGCACTGACAGAGCAAAGCATCCTGCGTAAGCTGGTCAGCTCACTAGTTGGCCCAGGGACACTTCTGAAGAGGCTTACTTGCAGGGTTTGATGAAGGTGCCGGGATTAGTTGATCTCAATATTCCAATGGGTCGAAGTGCCTTCGCAGACCTTCTAGGATGATCAGATGCAGAGGGGTCTCGCAGGACGCCAGCAGTTCAGGGTGCCAAACCTTCAACGGGTCACGAGCGGTTCCTCGACTCAGCTTCTTTTTGCAGGATACTTGGCTCCTTATCCCTTGTTCGGTGTGAACTCAGGAAATCGACATGGTAGTGGTGTTTTCAGCCTCCTCTTATCCAAAGTTCCCTTCGCGCCAAAACAGAGAGGACCCAATAGGAGATCTGCTCGCAAACACTCACACCATAAGTGGACCTATCACGGACTACGGTGGTCCCAGGAATTCAGGACACTCCAGACTCTCTGGCACATAGGATGGGTATTGGGACCAGACATCCCGCCCACATCCTGGAGGCACACACAAGGCATGCAGAAGCCAGCGAAAGCTTTGGGGTTTCGCCGGAATGGGCATGGCCAAATAAGGATTGACCTGAGTCGGCTTGACCTGGGGAAGGTGAAGGAGCAAGACGGTCAGCGGACAGGACAAAGAACCTTGTGGCATGGCCATTTTGGAGCCAGGCCACTCATTTGTGCCAAACGCGATAAGCTTTTGCGACTGACTTGGCAGTTACAGTTTTCAATGGGATGGCCTCAGAATATCTGGTGGCATGGTCGACCAATACCAGGATAGACCTATTGCCTGAGGATGTTTGGGGATCAAGGGGATCAAAAATGTTGATCCCTACCCTCTCGAATGGTACTCCCACAACTGGGAGTGGTACCAATGGAGCTTGAAATGTTGAACCACTCCTACCAGATAATTGGCAGGAGGCACAACTCCTGCAGTGACTTTCTACTTGCACCCCCATCTTGGGACAGTGGAAGTGCATGGATAACCTTTACTTGGTCCTCTTAATACCAAAGTGACCAGCAAGGGGCACTTCATGCGCCAGCTGCAGGAGGAAGGGTCTTACAGCAAGGGGAACCACCAACCTCCTATGGTTTCCTTCTGTAGACTCTGTTGGCTCACTATACAGGAGTCCACCTTCCCAATAAATCTTATGCTTCCCAAGAGGTTCACCCTCAAGCTGGGAGCAGGCCCATCTCCTTAGGCCTTCCAAAGATGGGCACTCACGTTGGCCTTTACTGAATTCTTCCCTGTCAGGACCACCTTCTACTAACAAATTGTTTAGTTCAGGATGGTCATTGGGGTCAAATACTTCAGGCATCACCACCTCCTCGTCAGGTCCGGGTGATTGACCAACTATCTCCACCGCAGTGGTAGGCGAGTTAGAGGGAATATTTTCTTTCCCTCTTTTTGGTTTCTTGACTCCTTTAGCCTTGGGTTTCCCCTTTGGCTGGGGCAGAGCATTGGTCTTGGCCATTGCTGCCCTCGTTTGAGACCTTGTGCAGGGTCTGTCAGCAGTATCTCCTACAAGCCCTAAAGCTCTGAGACCATTGCCCAAGAAGACCTTTCCTCGGACACTCCTCAGAATGCTCACTGGAATCCTGACTGCTGTGCCATTGATAGTAAGATTTACAGGTATTACTGGGAGCATGAGAGGTGGGCCATCAGCCAACTTAGTGGGCATCAGAGTAGCTCTGGCAACTTCCTCTGAGTCTACCAAGGTAGAATCCACTACAGTTCGACTGCACCCACTATCCCTAAGAGCTGGAGTATCTACTCCATTGATCAGCACACTGTCTTTAAAGTAGCGCTTGGTGTTATATGGAATCCTAGCATAAGCCTCTGTGACTTTAGGCTCCCAGGAAACCAGGGAAACTAAAACTACCTCAGCTTCTATCCCGCTGGGCAAGGAGTCTGAGCAGAAGGAATTCTCCGGTAATCTCTTCTTCCTCGTAGGAGGAGAAGGCCAGATTAGCAGAGTGGACCTCCAAGGTTTTGACCTTACATCTGGGATCCCCCTTGACATGGTCAGTTGCTCCACAAACAAAACGAGATCCATTGGGTCTGTTTACATAGGGAGGCTTATTATAACCAGAGTTCTGTTTTGGAGGCTGACCTCCACCACCCTGTGATTTCTCTTGTTCTTACCCTTATTTTTCTTTTTGTGGCCCTTTTGGGAAGAAGATGTATCCGTTTCCCCACCCTCCTTATCTTTGGACTTGTTCCCTTCCTCCTGCTTGCCAGGATGAGTTTTGTCCTTATGGGACACTCGATGTGACACCCATAAATCTGCTGCAATGGCAAGCTTCTTAAGATCTATCTCCTTTGAATCTGCCAAATGCTGCTTAAGCTCAGGGGAAGAAGATGCAAAGATATGTTCCAGTATGACAAGACTTATCATACCTTCAAAGGTAGAAACTTTATAACCTTCGACCCAGCCAGTCAAGTTTTTTAAGGATTCAGTGATATAAGATACCCAAGTACCACCTTCTTTTTTCTTATGCTCTCTGAATCTTTTTAAGTATTGGGCAGGAGTCTTTCCAAACTTTAAAATGAGAGTCTGCTTCAACATTGCAAAATCTGCTCTCTCAGCTTTCGACATTTTCATAATGGCACTTCAGCCAGAATGGGGCAGTCTGCTAAGTAACCAGGCAATTTTATCTGCATTGTTAACTTGTTGAACTTTACATGCATACTCAAATGTATTCAGCCAGTCCATAATGTTATTCTTTTCCTCATACACACTGAGCAGATCTTGTGGAAACCTTGGATGAGAGGAGGCCCCAGACCCATGTCCAGGACCCTTGGATCCATTGGCAAGTTGAAGCTTGGCCAGTTCCAACTCGTGATACCTGTCTTTCTGTTTTTCTGCCTGTTTGATTTTTAGTTTGGCCATATTGAAATCAAGCCCTTTCTGCCTAAAAAGCAGCTCTTGCTTCTTGAATTCAAGTATGGCCTCCCCATCAGCACTGGCAGAGGAAACATTGGACATTTCATCCTCCCTGTCCTCATGGTCGCTGTGGACCATTGCAGCGGCAGAACTGTCAGTTCTACCAGTGACAGCAGCCCCACATCCTTCTGCACTGTCCTCTGAAGCTATACCGCTAAGATGAGCTTCTTGCCACGCCATGATTCTTTGGATCATTTCAATTTTGGTGCCTTGAGAGGAGACACCTCTTTCAGCACACATCTTTTTCAATGTTTCGGATTTAGAAGCATTTAAAGTTAACAAGGTACTTGTTTCCATGCTGTTAGATAGGACTATGGCCTTTAAAAGTTATACTACGACAATTCACTATGTGTCCTGGTTGGAACAACTCGAAATGCCTTTGCTCGTGCGCAACACTGGATACCTTCAGTCGTAACCCACCGCTGTACACCAATTTGTTAAGATGGATTTCTGAACTCGGACCTGGAGGGGCAGAGGTTCAGAAGGCCAGCCTAGTTTCTTGGAACAGGTAACCTCTGGACAAGCCAGACCAATCAGGGTAGCGATGGCGGCGGTCAAGACTAAGGGCCTCATTACACGGTAGGAGGTGGGTCCACCGCCTTGGAGGGAGGTTCCAAGGTTGGCGGGGCGCTAATTCTCCCTTCCTCCATTGCCCTTCCCCATTCCCATTTTTGCCCCATAGGGCATAATGGGAATGGGGAAGGTACTAATTACGGTACCACAAATTGCGGTACCGTAATTAGAACCCTGGTCCCTTTGCGGGTCCCTACTTTAAAGGCTGGTCTATACGAGCTGTTAATGTCGGGTCCCGCAAAGGGACCTCGTAGTAAGGCGGTAAGGGTTAACGGTCACCGGTACGATTACCCGTGACTGTTAACCCTTACCGCATTCCGTGATAAGTCTTAAGAGGGGTGAGGGTGACAGAAAGACCTCAATGAGCACTCAAAGCAAGGACACTTACAAATTACTCCAGACAGGTGTTATATTAAAAATTTAGACACATTTATTACAAGGCCTTTGTAACATCAACCATAGCAAAGAATCACAATAATACTAAAGTAAACCAACACATCACAATCAACACAATATATATACAAGACCGAGGGGTCTAAGGAGTTAGGAGCACGTAATATGTAGACCACCTAGATGGGGAGGAAAACAGGCAGTGCAAGTAATCATTAGACCCAGTTCGACATCTGAAATACTCCTAACTAGGAGGAAGTCCAAGCCCTACGAAGAGAGGAGCCTTATGCTCAAAAGTACCTGCACGCGCTGGTGCCAATGGACAAAAGAGGGCCTCTTCGAGGTTATCAGACAGTTCAGGAAGGTAAATGAAGCGATGCAGAACAAGTCCCCACTACTCAAGCAAGGCCTCCACTTGTGGGCAGAGGCAGGGTGAGAGTGCGGGGTAGAGTCGTTATTTCGTAACAGCAGTAGAGAAGAAATGGGCTCCTGCGCGAGGGGCCACCGGTTGGGGTATGTACTACTCACCGGTCCCCGACGCAGGCAGACCCAGACTTCTCCAGTTCAGGTCTCGTTGCTGGCAGGTTCAGCTGCGATGATCAGGACGTCTTGACACTGTGTAGATTCTGCTTAGCAGGATGCAGGGTCGAGGGTATCCCAAATGCAGCGGACGTGCACAGGTTGTTACCACAGCAGGGCAACACGGCAACCGCGTTTACTCTGGTCCGGGCCCACCGGGCACACTTGTCTCACTTCAGACCTGGGAATGCCAAGTGAACGAAATTCAGAGTGAGGGTGCCGTGGATGCAGAGCAAGCAGTAAACCAAGTTTCGAGGGCTTCCTGGAAACGGCGGCGGCGACAGAGCAAAGCGTCCTGCGTAAGCTGGTCAGCCCACTGGTTGGCCCAGGGACACTTCCAAAGAGGCTTACTTGCAGGGTTTGATGAAGGTGGCGGGAGTAGTTGATCCCACTATTCCAATGGGTTGAAGCGACTTCGCAGACCTTCTAGGACGATCAGATGCAGAGGGGTCTCACAGGATGACAGCAGTTCAGGGTGCCAAACCTTCAGCGGGTCACCAGCAGTTCCTCGACTCAGCTTCTTGTTGCAGGATACTTGGCTCCTTATCCCTTGTTCGGTGTGAACTCAGGAGATCGACATGGTAGTGGTGTTTTCAGCCTCCTCTTATCCAAAGTTCCCTTCATGCCAAAACGGAGAGGACCCAATGGGAAATCTGCTCGCAAACACTCACACCATACGTGGACCTATCACGGACCACGGTGGTCCCAGGCATTCAGGACACTCCAGACTCTTTGGCGCCCAGGATGTGTATTGGAACCAGACATCCCAGCCCACATCCTTGAGGCACACACAAGGCATGCAGAAGCCTGCGAAAGCTTTGGGGTTTTGCGGGAAAGTGCATGACCAAATAAGGACTGACCCAGGTCGGCTCGACCTGGGGAAGGTGAAGGGGCAAGACGGTTAGCGGACAGGACAAAGAACCTCGTGGCATGGCCATTTTGGAGCCAGGCCACTCATTTGTGCCAAACGTGGTAAGTGCGGATAACATGGCGAAAAAGGGTTCAAAACACAAGAGAAACGATAGCTGCCACCAGTCCCGTCCGTGTCACACTTGCACAGTTCATAATACGTCCAGCGAGAGTTTCTAGGGCCTTTGGAATGACTAGAGACCCAAGAGCGCGGTAATGTGATTTACGGTGCACTCTTGTTTCATGTTGCACAAAAGCTGCAACATGAGGAAAGGACTAAGGGAAACAGAGACTTCCAGTACTGACTGTCTTAAGGGCATGTCAGTTTCCCCATAAGAATTGAGCGAAAGCCCAGAGGAGTGCGGCGGAAGGCTGCGCTTCTCTGGCAAAGTCTAGATCAGGGTGTAAGACAACAGCACACAGTTTGGGGGTTGCCACATGGAGGGAACATTACATACAATATGAAATCTTTCCTAACTTTGATCTTAATCTGGATCTTCATGACCCTAACAATGTGAACGCCTCCCTGCTTAGTGACACTATTACTCAACTAGGCCTCACACAATGCATCAACAAACTTACACACCCCAAAAGTAGAACTCTGGACTGGTTGACCGATGTCAACTGTGACATCTTCTTGATTGACATCATACCATGCGCCTGGACAGACCACCACTTTATCACCTTCACCATACCTCTAGGTACTCCCAAGGATGCTCCTATAACCACTGTACCACAAACTATGTCTAGGGACAAACATCACTCTAGAGAATCTAAGACCTTTACTACACCCGATAACAACAAATGACACTTTGGAACAAGCTTTAAACCAAATAGCACCACTTACATTAAGAAAGGATAAACCTACTGCCAATTTGAATAAATGATTCTCAGCTGAACAAAAAGAATTTCGGAACATCGAAAGAACATCTGAAGCTAGCTGGAGAAAAATCCCTTCTCTCTCCACTAAAGAAAGGTTCTCCACCACAGCAGCTACTTACAAAACAGCCATTACTAATGCCAAAAAAGAGATCTTCAACACAAGATCCGGCCAAATCCGGCATGAAAGAGCTATTCTCCATCCTAAGAGAATTGGAATCACCAGTGCCCCCCACTGATGATTGCATCAAGGACAATGCTTGGTGTGACAAAATCCAACAAGCTCTATCAAACAAAATACCTCTCCTGCAAACCAAGATAGAATCCAAAAATAACTAACCTTGCCCCTAAAGACCACTCTCGTAATGAACCTAGCTCTCCACAACCAGACAGCTCTCCCTTCCACTTCTCCCCTGTCACAGAGGATGAAGTTATCAACATTATTGCTAGCTTAAAACCTAACTGTCAATGTGACTTGTGCCCTTCTCAGTTATCAAGGATGGGGCAAAAGACTCCCTCATCACCACACTGATCAACTCATCATTTAAGAACTCATCAGTCCCTAAAAACCTTAAAGCGGCATGGGTCCTACCACTACTTAAAAAACCCAACCTTGAAACTAATATACCAACCAACTATAGACCCATTATCACTGTCCCTTTTTCTCCTGAAAATATTAGACAGAGTGGCATACCTCCAAATACAAAAACATTTGGAAGATAACAACCTCCTAGGCTTGAGACAATCCAGCTTTAGACCCAGGCACGGGACTGAAACAGCCCTCCTGGACCTAAAATTCCAAATGGATGAAGCTAAAGACAAGGGCAAATTGGCCATCCTGCTCCTGTTGGATCTGTCTGCAGCTTTCGACCTGGTCGACCATCAAATTCTGACCAAACATCTCTCCTCGACTGCCGTATTCTCCCAGGATGCCACCAATTGGATTTGGTCCATCCTGTCCAACAGAACGACAAGGGTTTTCGCACCGCCGGCTGCGGCTGACCCCGTCCCAATCCAATATGGAGTCCCCCAATGGTCTTGTATTTCCCCCACATTTTACAACGTCGTTACTAAGCTCCTCTTGGACCGGCTTGATGACTTGGGCGTCACATATACGAACTATGCTGATGATTCCCAGGTCCTCATCACACTCACTGTGAGAAAGACGTTGCAATACTAAATGAAATTTATCTTGATATCCAAGCATGGATGGCTAACCATAGCTTGTGTTTAAATGACAACAAGACGGAACTACTCATCGTGGGCCCCCAGGCCTGTCTCAACAAACGTGACCCACGGTATAAGTCTTTCACCATTGATGGCAACATTATAAAAGTCTCAACAGAAGTCAAAACATTGGGTGTGTACCTCGACTCTACACTCTCGCTTAAAAAACAAATAAAAATAAACGCCACCATCTCATCTACTGCCTACACTAATAAACTCATGAATGCCTGTAAGCCATTTCTATCCACCAACAGTTGCCTTATCCTGGCCAGGGCCCTGATTCTGTCCAGATTGGATTATTGCAACACACTCTTTCTTGTTTCCACGAATCATAATCTGAATAGATTACAGGTTCTCCAGAATAAAGCCCTTAGATGTGCCCCTAATCGTCCCCACAAGGCTCACATTTCTTCTGCCAGAAATGAAGTTCATTGGCTCCCTATTTGTGACAGAATCAAATTATGCTCACTCGCCATTACACATAAATGCCTCTCCTGACAGCCCCTCATTATTAATCAGACAAATTCTCCAGACAAAGTACATCCCATCCAACCAGATCCCCATATCTGCACCAACTAAACTCCCTAAATTCAACCTGAAAACAGTAGGGGGAACAAGCTTCCCTGTGTTAGTTGCAAAATGCTGGAATGCACTTCCTAGTGAAATTAGAGTTGACTCCTAGTTTTGGTCGTTCAGACACAAGGTTAAGGCTTTCTTCACAACTCAACAATAGTCTGTTATCCACCCTCAGCAAATTCCTTCACGTTGTAACCTCATGCTATACTGAGACCTGTTCTATTCTGTAACCCGGCATATTTTGTAACATTGATGTCATCCATCTTGTAACCTGGTCTTTCAGACTATTTATTGAATTTATTATCATCACTGCTGCTTGTTTACCCTTCTGTAACCTATGCTGTTCTTTTAAGTCAATGTGCCATGTTACTCCAGGGGTTGGATTCGCTACATAAATCCATAAATAAATAAATAAATAAATAAATAAATAAACAAAAAATCAATATTCTGTCATCGAAGCCTTAAAGTTGGTGATTCTTAAAACATGTTTGTTAATAAAGGGGTATTAAGTATTGGCTGAAAATTGGATGGTTTGGCAGGATGTGCAATTGCGTCATTTAGGAGAGGTGTTATTGTATTAGGGGTCTTCTAATGGCATTCAATCAATAAATTACCAAAGGTAGTCCAAGAAGGAGCATACACCAGGCAAGAAGTAATTTTGTTTATTACAGCTGGGTAAGTACAAATCAAACAGTATAGTGCAACATGGCTTATTTGAGGAGAACAGATGATATGGCTCACCGTGAACAATACTTTTTATACTGCTAATACAATGTGTGTACACTTAGAAACAGTTGCACCACAAACTTCACATCTATGCTGTTATTACCAAGCTGACTGGTTAGACTGTGTCATTGCTCTATAGCTAAACATACGTTAGTGGAACGTAATTGGAGCAAAACAGTCCTACCCTCTCCCGGTTTGCTCCCCCCTCTGTCTGGCACCACATTGCCTCCTGCTCTAAACCACAAACTATTTACAATTAGAAATAACATAATTACGCTGACCTCCGGATATTTATTCATCTACAATTGGTCAATGCCATGAGAGGGAGAAGCACAAGACACCTCAATCTAGGGAGAAGGGGAGCATAAAACTGGCACCTGCTCGATGAGAACCCTCACAATCACTGGTGTGGACATACTTGTGTATTTGTTTCTTTTCAGGGGCACCAAAACTTACCGTCTAACTGGCTCTTCTTAGAGCGCCCCTTCATTCCACATCCTTGTTCCCATCCTTACCAACCAAGGGGCAGTTTGAAACCACGCTTGGGACCTCATTCGGAATTGGTTGGTAAGGGATTACCGGTACCGTTCTCCTTACCGGTGCCCAGTATCCCTTACGCCCGACTCGGAATGACCTCCTTGGGGTCATGTAAGTGCTTCCCCTGATAAGGTAAATTTCCCCAGCTGCAGTGAGTTACTGTGGGACTGGCTTGACGACCTTGAATTTAGTTTAGTTTAGTTTAGTTTAGTTTATTATTTGATAATGCGCTCCAAACCCTGGGGTAGCCGGGCGCAGTGGTAACAAGAATATTTAAGCTTAGTTGCATACAATATTTACAGTACATGTATTTACAGTACATATATACAAGATATGGGTACATCAAATCACAAATGAGGAGTAGAGATAGTCTATAGAACAGGTTTCAGGAAAATCATGATAGTTACGTGCAGAAATCCTAGCTCTATTGCAGGTGAGCAGTTTGATGGGCGTCATTAGTCCAGAGCCAGCTTTTCATGTTACATCTGAATCTCGAGTAGGGCTGATCAGCTCTCAGTGCCGTGGGGAGTGCATTCCAGGCACGGGCAGCTCTGGCAGGGAAGCTAGCTCCACCCACTTTTGTTAGTCTGAATCTAGATATTTCTAGTGAGAGATGGTTGGAGGCTCTGGTGTGGTGACTGGAGGATTTTCTGGTCAATCTAGCAGAGATGTATGGGGGTGCAGTATTGCTCAGTCCTTCATAGGTGAGAGATACTGTCTTGAGGAGAATTCTGTCACAAATTATTAACCAGTTGTGGTCTTTTCTGATATCAGAGATATGCTGTCTACGGGGTATGTCCAAGGCTGCTCTGAGAGCATTGTTCTGCAATATTTACATTTTGTTTATGACAGATTTATAGGCACCTGCATATAAGGCGTTGCAATAGTCCAATTTCGACATTATTAGAGCATTAGTTAGTGTGATACAGTTGGCTTTGGAAAGGTAGGGTCTACAGGCCCTGATCAATTTACAGGTGTAGGCTGTGGAAGATGCCAATGAGTTGACTTGTTTTTTAAGAGATAGTGTGGAATCAAGGTAGAAACCCAGTGTTTTTACCTCAGTTACCACCTTGATTACATTACCATCTATGTTAAAGGCAGTGTAACTGGGGCTAAGTATTTTAAGGTTAGAGTCGGAAACCCAGGATCAGTATCTGTTTTGTCGTCATTCAGGCAGAGGCCGTGAGAGGCCATCCATGCCTGAATGATGAGATAAATCTTATTTACTAGAGCTGTGTCTTTACCAAAGTTGCCAGATAGTGGTATGAGGATCTGCGTGTCGTCCGCATAATTAGTATAAGTTACCCCCAATCTGTCAAGTTTGTCGAAGACTGGCTTAGTGAAGATGTTGTACATTGTGGGGAGACACATGAAACTTGTGGGACGCCACAGCTGATTTGTATTGGGTCCGCTGAAGCTAAAGGTGAAAACACTCTGATCGTACGGTTGGCTAGAAAGGATTGTACCCAGGCTATAGCTCCACTTGAGAAATAGGCGGCAGACGCTAGATGCTTGCATAACACTGCATGGTCCACCAGGTCGAAGGCTGCCGATAGGTTGAGGAGGAGTAGCATAGCTGTTTTACCTTTATCCTTCAACTCTTCGATTGTGTCTTGAGGTGAATTAGGGCCGTTTCAGTACCGTGTTGTGGTCTGAATCCAGATTGGCGTGATCCTAGTAGTTGGTTTGTCTCCAGATAGTTTTGGATCTGGAGATAGGCTACTCTGTCAATGATTTTGAGGAGGAACGTGACTGCAGTAATGGGCCTATAATTAGTCGGGATAGCTGGGTCAAGGATCTGTTTTTTAAGAAGAGGCAGTACCCAGGATTCTTTAAGGTTGGTAGGCACTGTGCTTGATTTAAAGGAGGCATTAATTAGCTTAGAGATGAAGGGTGCTAAATCTCTAGCTGCGTCCTTAATAACTTGTGCCGGGCAACTGTTGCCCTGCCAGTTCGATGGTTTCAGAGATGATATAACCTTTTCAGTTTCCAGTATGGATATATTGGTAAACCTGAATGGTTTGCAGCTACTTGGTGTATCTGTGGTTGGTATATCTGACAGAGGGGTGGTATGTGTTCCTGTGGAACTCAAGGAGGCTTTCTTTTTAGCAATTTTGGACTGTAGTGTTACTATTCTATTTGCTAAGGCATTTTGGATGCTAGTGCACCATTGTTTGTCCTTAGGGACATTATCTGTGGGAGCAATCAGATTTTCCATTTCCCGGAGGATGGAGAAGAGTTCTTTGGAGTTAGAGTTAGCTTTGCGGATTCTCTCATTAAATTTTGTTTTTTTTGGTTTAGATTATTTCTTTCTTGTATTTGTTCGCAAGATTAGCAAGTAGAGTTTTATTCTCAGCTGAAGGTGAGTGCCTCCGCTTGGAGTTTACGTTTTTGGATATGTAGTTCTTTGAGATGGGGGGTGAACCATGAATTGAGGTGTGGTTCTTGTTTACTTTTACGTAGTTTGACTGGGGCAATAGTATCCAAGGCTTTGGACATAGTATTTTTGAATGTCTCGACTAGTGTGTTTGGGTCAGAGTTGTTAGCGCTAGCAGTGAGAGCTGGTAGGAGGAGAGGGAGTAGTTTCTCAACGGTAATTTCTTTTTTACTTCTGGTTAGCAGGTGTGGTACTATTTAACGAGTGACTAGTTTTAGAGACTCTATAATGGATGAGAAACAAATGAGGTGGTGGTCTGTCCAGGTTTGTGGGGTAATATTAGAGATGGTAGTGGCACAGTTCAGGTTGGCTATACAGTCTAATGTGCATCCTTTTATATGTGTGGGAGCTAAGACTTTTTGGGTAAGGCCATGTTCGACTAAAATCGATTGGATAGATTGTGCCTGTTTGTCCTCAGCATCATTAAATCCCAAGTTAAAGTCGCCTAGTAATAGGAGCTGGGTGGAGTCTTTGATGTTGTTAGTGAGGAGGCTGGAGAGGTCTTCCTCAAAGTTGCCTAGGGGGCCTGGTGGTCTGTACACAAGGAGGATAGTTAGTGTACTATTATTAGAGATGGGTAGTTTAGCTGATAGTAGTCCATAAGATTTGATTGCTGGAGGTGTGGTGAGTCTTAACACTAACTTAATTTTAGCAATAATAGCCAGGCCGCCTCCTCTAGAGTTGGCCTGATCGACTCTGCATATATTGTAGTTGTCTGGTATGGCAATGATCAGTGCGGGACCTGCATCATCGTGGAGACAGGTCCCGGAGACAGCCAGAAAGTCTAGGTTATCCATAGCGAGTATGTCAGCGATTTCCGTATTATGTGCTATGAGGGACCTTGCATTAATAAGGGCTCCTGAGATGGTGGGACTTGTGTTTCTTTCTTGGATAGGTCTTAATTTGGGGTGCTTAGTTCTCGTTTGGTTTTGAAGAGAGTGGGCCTGCGTTTTTGGAAGTCTTTCAATGGCTGTGGCAGATGGGTTAGGGTCAGTGGTAGTTAGAGTATGTGTGGAGACTGATGGTCTGGTTCTCTTGTTTTTAAGATCGTAAAGTCGTGGCAACCTAGCTCTGAGTCGAGTGTTTCTCTCCTGCAAGTTGCAGGGTGTAGAGATAGTGTGGGCCATTATAGTGGTGATTATTAGAGTAGCCCAGAGTAGGGAGCAGAGTGTGTATATAAGGTGAGTCTTGGTGGTGTGCATGTTAGGTTATTATGTAGTCACATCTGCATAATGTATGAAGGTGCATAGGTTCAACAAAGACGGTTCACCTAAGTTTGACAATTCCCGTAATGGCTAAAATGCATACATACAGCAGAGAAGGGGCACCTAAATTTGACAATCCCCGTAATGGCTAAAATGCATACATACAGCTGAGAGAGGGCACCTAAGTTTGACAATCTCTGTAATGGCTAAAATGCATACATACAGCTGAGAGAGGGCACCTAAGTTTGACAATCCCCATAGTGGCTAAAATGCATACATACAGCTGAGAGAGGGCACCTAAGTTTGACAATCCCCGTAATGGCTAAAATGCATACATACAGCTGAGAGAGGGCACCTAAATTTGACAATCCCCGTAGTGGCTAAAATGCATACATACAGCTGAGAGAGGGCACCTAAATTTGACAATCCCCATAATGGCTAAAATGCATACATACAGCTGAGAGAGGGCATCTAAGTTTGACAATCCCTGCAATGGCTAAAATGCATACATACAGCTGAGAGAGGGCACCTAAGTTTGTCAATCCCTGTAATGGCTAAAATGCATCCAAACAGCAGAGAAGGGGTACCTAAATTTAGGAGTAGATTTAAGTACACATGAATAGGCAAAAATGCAATATTGGGCAGGAGTATGCAGGTGTGGAGGCAGTGTCAAAACCTATGGGTCAGGAAGATCATGGGGGGAGGAGTTGTAACACACTGGAGCGAGTAACTGGGTAGCGGTGGGAAGGCTGATCCAGCATTAGCTGAAGAGGGATAAAAGGGACAGGCACTTATCATCCCATGTGAAGTTGAGGCAGCGCTCTGGAATAGTAACAATGTGGTGGCCCGGAGAAAGAGAGTATTTATCAACAGTGGGCTAAGTACTTGGTACAGAAGCAATTGGCATGCCAGGACAAGGGCATTGATATAAGGCGCTGCAGCAATAAGTCGGATTATAACAGTATGAGAACGTTGGAGTGCGAGTGGGACTTTATCGTCCAGTGCTGGTTCCAGCAACAGCGGTCTGCTGAAGATGAGCTACCAGAGTTCAGCTTCCCCCACCCTCCTGTTGCAGCGTATTTACTTTGTGTTCAAGCTTGCTCGCTGCGAAAAGCCTATCTATGGTTTCCCTCTGCTGTGCATTTACATGTGCTGTGGCCTTCCATGCACATATGTGACAGGGTTCAGTGCATTCATAGTGCGATGTATGTCAAATGTTCTCCCTTGCTACCCTCCTGACCTGGTCCCTGAGGCTGGGTACAACCTCTGATGATCCCTTGTCCCTCCTTTGGGGTGGCCCCGCCCGTACCCATTAATACTGCAGTTTTAATTGGTTGGGACAAATTACATGAAAAGATACATTTATAGTTTGTTCCTAAATATAGATAGAGGCTCAATCTGTCAAAGGTTCCTTGGTAAACAGCTCCAAAAAACGTGGGCCAAAGTATGAAAAATACCTGTCACAATGGCACGCTCGTGCACACCTTCTGCTCAAAAAACCCCATGCCGACCCTTGTATTCTGGCTAACTATCGCCCGATCTCCATTACTCCTTTCCTGTGCCAACTCCTGGAGAACTTGGCTATCTCTCAGCTTATCCTCCACACTGAATCTGTTTGTTTACATGGCCATCAGTCTGGCTTTAGAGCATCCAGAGGCATGGAAACTGCTCTTCTGAATACCCGTGAAGACCTGCTCTCAAACCTTGACTCTAACTCTCCCTCTGTCCTCCTTCTCCTTGACCACTCCTCTGCTTTTGATACAGTAATCCACAGCATCCTAATATCCAGTCTCTGTGATACTCTGGCACCACGGATCATGCCCAGGTGTGGCTTGCGTCCTTTCTCTATGACTGTCCTTCCCAGGTGGAAGTTGGGTACTTTTTCTCAGCTATTACTCTCTCTACTCGTGGTGTCCCCCAGGCATCTAATCTATCCCCTTATTTTTTCAATGTCTACATTGCCCTGTTGGCCCACAGAATCAGTGCCTTTACCTCCAACTTTCAGTGCTATGTGGGTGACACAGAGCTCTCTTTCAGGCTACCCTAGGCCTCTTCTTCCTCCTCACGCATTCCTGACTGTATGTCCGCAATTCAGTCCTGGTGTGCTGCTAATGATATATGCCTTAATGCCAGAAATAAAGAGATCGTCCTCAGTGGGACTGTTGCTCCCACTTTCCCACTCTCACTCTAGCTAGCCTCCCTTGGTCCTGCGCCCCCCCCACCAGTGAGGCAAAAAATCTGGTGGTCATCTTCGACTCTACTCTCTCCTTCTCTTCTCACATCTCCGACATGTCCAAAAAGTCCCATTACCAGCTGCACCTCCTCAGAGGTATTTTACCTTTTCTCTCCTTTCCCAGAGGCTCATTGTCTCCAGAGCCCTGGTTCTATCACGACTTGACTACTGCAACAGTCTCTTTCTCAATATTCGATCTTCTTACCTCTACTCTCCAACCTCTTCAACTTATCCAGAACAGAACCGCACAACTTATCCTTGGCCTCAAGCCCAGGGACTGTATCTCTCTGGCACTGAAATCTGTGGCTGCAAGGATCAAATTCAAGACTGTCTGTATAGTCCACAAGACTTTCTAGGGCCGTGCCCTTACTATCTACAAGGCTCTCTTCCCAAATACTCTCCTTCTAGAGCCCTCCCCTAGGCCTCCTCCAACTCTCTGTCAGTGAGCTGTTTCTCCAAACAGAGATTTGGATGTAGATCTCTATCATCTGCATGTGCTTCAATCTGGAACAGCCTACCTACGTCTCTCTGCCTTGAGACAGACCTTCTCAAGTTCCAGAAACTCATCCACACCTTCCTCTTCTCTTCCTCTTTCTCTCTCCCTCTCCCCTGCTAACCTCCTCTTTTCACTTGTTTCCCTCCCTCCTTCTCTTCCCCAACCTACTCAGTTAGCTGACTGGTCACCCGGTGCACATCCCGAGGCTCACAGGTCCCGGGCTCCCCCGACATTTCTGTACTTGCCTCAAGGCCTTTGCACTCTGCTTGGAACTACTGCAATATGCTCTATGGAAGGGACAACCACTTTGCACTTAACCCTGGCCCCTGCTGGACTGGGTGCGCTTGACCCTCTCACCCTCCCTCGCACTTCCTGTTCTGTGCACTTACACAACCTTGAATGTTATAGGCCTCGCAAGTCTGTCTGTCCAGTCCTCCCTCTGTCTCCTCTCTCTAGTCTGGTCATGCCTGAAATACACATGATGACCAACAACCAAGCAATCTGAAATGCTCACCAGGCAAGTACTGTAGTTTATTGATCTGTATGTCCCTTTCACTCTCCCCCTTCTTTTCTCCCTTTACCCTTTGTCAAGCAGTTCACTAGCAGATCGTCCTCTGCCCTAGTATGCTAGTTATTGTTTTTAGATCATTCGGAATCTCAAGGACTAAGAATGACAACTGTATTTCCTTGTTCCTTCCTACCTTGAAGTGCTTTGAAGCACTTCACTTGTGTATAAGCGCTTTACAAATAAAAAAATTACAATTACAATGACCCCATTTTGTTGTTTTGGCATTTGGGGCCATCAACAAACCCTGTCCCATAGATCGAAGTGATCCAGTAGGGTGATGACTTTGGATTTTTGAAATCATATAGGTTGGAGCCAGGCCAGGAATGCAGGCACAGTACCTTAAACAAAATGTTCTGCTGAACAGGACCCAATGAAGATTGTTACGATACTGAGAGACAATAGACTTCCTTGGTAATGAGAAGATCAGTCTGAATGCAGAATTCTGTGTGACCTGTAGTCTCTGTATTTGAAAATGTTGGTCCCCCATAATAAGGAAATTACAATAGTAATTTGAATTTATAAGTGTACCGACCACTGTTGATCTGTCCTTTTCTTCAGTTATAGGTAATAGAGGCTTAATGAGTTTGAATTGATAACAGACAGACTTAACTGTCTCATTGACATGTAAATTGATGTCCATACTGGACTAGCAAATGCAGCCAAGATTATTTTCATTGTCAGAGAACTGTGTAGGCACATCAAACAAAGATGCACATAGGATGGTTTGTAGAATGTTTGCTACCTTTCTTTCAGTGCCAAATAGTATAACCTCCATTGTTGATGGATTCAATTGGAGCTTATTTTACAGCATTCAAATGTTTAGTTTTTCTGCACATATTAGGACTCTGTCTATCGCCTCCAAGGTTACTTGAGCTGCACATAAATGTGGGTGTCATCAGCATATGAATGATAACGCAAACCAAACTCAGATAGAAATATTACAAATTGGGCAAATATAAATTTTAAACAACAACAAGGACAAGGAAGATCCATGAAGTACACTGTAATTCGCAGGTAAAGAGTTGGAAACATGTGAACCAATTTTGACCTGCGGAGTACGGTTGGTCAAGAATGAGACAAACCATTCCCCCCTTTGATCGATCTTCGAATCAACACCTCTTTCCCCACAATTTCTGCATCCTCTTTCTTATTTATCCATAACTGTGCCACCCTACCCATGTACCAATCTAATGTGGATCCCATTATTTAGCACTCCTTCCCATCTTGAAAACATGCCACCCAAAGAGCATTGTAATCCTCTGCATTTGTTGGTGGTCTTGCAAAATCACATCCTCTCCATCCTTCCCCTCACTCACCCTGGGAGGCTGCTTTTCACATCCTTTACATACATCACAAAATGTATCAGCAGTCATTATATACCACGTGTTCCTCTTGCTGAAATTACTTTTCTGGATGATCCACTGTCGGACACAGAAGGCAAAATGCATCGGGACGAGCACAAGGACAGTTATTCTGAACCTAGGCACTAGCCATTTGGGTACCCAGGCACATTTTGAGTCCAACCAACTGTCAGAGGCAATGCCATGTGTTTCCTTTACCATAATTTCATGTAGTTATGTATCTCTTTGACTGAATCTGGGAGTGTTCTATTGGTGTGTGTCGCCATGCAGCAGCTGATCCCAATTTTATGACAGATCCCCACCCTCCATTGCAGTCATTAAATCGAGAACAAACCTGTTGTGGAGGGCCACCAGATGTCTGGAGCTCCTCTCGCACTGCATTCAATCATTTTTCGGTCGCATTTGCCAGCTATGGTACCTCATAGTGGTTAATCTGCAGCTACTTGGCATTTCTGGATGCTCGTACCCCGGGTAGCAGTAAGGATGTGAAGAAAACTGATCCCGTGTAGCAGTAAGGATGTGAAAAAACTGATCCCTTTTTGAAATATCTTAGGTGCTGTGTGATTGCATTCAAGCTCTGCAACGATTCTGCAGAGATATAGTTACTGCTCCTTTTCCTTCATACCGAGTGCCTCTGTTCCCCTTCCACCTCTTTACACTCTCTTTTCCTTTTCTTCTGCCATAATGTAGGAATAACATTGAAGGGTAGTGAGTCTGCCCAGGGTACGAGCAGGGCAGGTTTGTGCAGGGTTACAAGTGCACACACCCCTCCCCAATCTGGAGGCAGCTGGGTGTAGGCTCTGGAGCCACAGGCCCACCAGTAATCCATCACAGCTGCCGTCCCTTTCTGCAATGCTGGGATGCTCGTTGTCTTCCTGCAGCCAGTGTTCATACCCATTACAATCGTCCCTGTTGCTCTGAAACATAAGTTGTGTGAATGGCTTTATGTGTACTGGTTGAAGTCTCTCATCTGGCCATGTCAAGAAACGAAAATTGGCATTCCATATTGTCCTGCAGTTGTTATTCACCTTTTCCACCACACCTTGTTCATATCCCACTAGTCCCTCTGCACAACACAGCACCATCCCCATTCCCATTTCCATTGTGAAACACCAAACCCCCAATCCACATCACGGGCCTGGTGTGGCACCACAGTAGATCATCTCCTGTCGAGTTCTTGCAATATATCCTCCGGTGGTCACTAGTCACCTGCTTCTCCTTCTGTAATATATTCCAGTATGACATGCTTTGTTGCTTCTTCTTTGGTCATCCTTTCAAGCTGTATATATTTGTCTGCAAATACCTTCTCCCCGTTGCCTACCCATTGTACCTCTACTGCATGTACTTGAAACAAACCTTGCGTCCTAAATAGCGACAGATGCATTAAACATCCCCCGTCTCTGCTGTTACCTCTTCAGTCAGGAGTTGTTTTGGGGTCCCTGTAATTTGTGGAATTAGTGAGCACACATAATAACTGCCATTTGTGCTCTCTCGCCCCACCCGCTTCATCTCATTGTACCAGACATTTCCGTATGCCATGTCTCTCCCCTCCCCAATACAATCATAAAACGTCTTCTCATTGAATATACTACTTTTACTGCATGTCCCTTTTCCATAGTCAGTAGACACTCCCCCACTTTCTTTATGAAATTAAAACCAGAGAAAGAAGAGAAAACAAGAAAGCAAGAAGCACAACAATCCTATCCACATATTTTTCATATTGCTTTTATATTTTCTTGCATTCAACCCACTTCTTACATGGCCCTCTTCATCTGCATTTGTGGACTTTCTGTAAAATCGTATTGCTGAGCAAAACCTTAATGACAATTGGGTAATACTTCCCATCAAGTTGGATCCCTCCCTTCTTCATCCAAGGGAATGCTGCCGTTGTCTTTGCAATTTCGGAAACATGGATCCATGCCCTAATCCCTTTATCTCCACTGCCTTGGCAGTGGCATACAGTACTACGTGAGAGAAACGTGAGGACTGGTAAATGTTGGTTCTCTCGACTTCCTGATGAAATTGTGGAGGAGTACCTTGTCACCAGGATAGAGGAGCTGTTCTTGTGGGAACTTTCCCTCGCTGCGTGCATTTGTCTGCTCTTCGGGGCTCATTGGCCCACTTTGTTGAACCTGGCAGGAGATGTATTTGAGGGCATTTGTCATTTCAGTTATATATGTTGGTATTTCCTCTCCCAAAACCTGTGCTGTTTGTCTTAGCATCCAAAATGTAATGTGCAGGATGGACAGGCACATGCATTCTCCTCCCAGTTACAATTGTGTGCATAATCAAGTGTTGATCCACTCCGGATGAGTTGCGAAGAGCAAAGAGCAAAATTGCTAATGGGAGGCAATGCAGCCTAACTTTGCTAAGCATTCTTTAAGCAAGCCACTTATTTTGTCACAATCCTGTTCACTTGCAGCCAGTATACCCTGCATAACCTATGCTTTATTCCCAGGAGGAGCATTATTTCTTGAAAAAGGTAATTGGCAAAACGTTGCCCACTGTCAAACCTTATCTCGTCACACACTCCCCATTTTGAGAACACCTTCCGCCCCAGGAACTTTGCGGCCATCTTTGTGCCATTTTTAGCACATGGCCCGGCCTCAACCCAACTGGAAAAATACAACCACAAGCATGAATCTATAAGAGATACATCTGTCTTGCATGTCAACATAGTCAACATGCACATGCCAGATGGTCCCTTCTGGTTGTGGCAATGTCCCCTACACTTTTTTTATTGTATGACAGGACTGAAATTATTGGCACACCACACAATTCCCCGTAAACTCTGCCACTCGTGCATGTAACTTTGGAATGTATCAACCCTCATTTATCTGCGCCTTTATGTGTTCTTTGGATATGTAAGCGGGGAAAGTGCAACTACTCTTACGCTATGCTTAACAACTTCTTTGGCATGACTGGTTTCCCTGTGCTGTTTTGTCTCCATATCAAATCAGTGAGTGAGAGCTATAGTGTTATGGCCCCTTCAGGCAAATAGGCCACTTCTTTTGCCTTTATTATTATTATTATTATTATTATTATTATTATTATTATTATTATTATTTTGTTCCCTACCAATATCAGGTCCTGTTCACCTGTGTGGGCAGCACATTCTATTATGGCCAACTACACTAGCAGCTTCAATTCTTCAAACACTTGTCCAAGCAACTCTGCATGTTGTACTGGGGATCCGTCACTCCACAAGATCCCCCTTCTTTCCCATCGTGCTAACCCTGAATGGATGGCAGACGTTACATAAGCAGAATTGAGAGAATATGTTAGCTGTATGGCCTTTCATCATGTTCAATGCACTGATCATAGCCACTAACTCTGCTGCCTTTGCTGAATAGTGTGATGGTAACCTCTGATGTGATGCCACTACATATTTCTTGTTCTTATAGCACACTATCGCAGCCCCAGTATTGGGGTCTATACTCAAAGAGCTGTAAATGAAGACTGCGTCTGTCCCCTCTAGTTCTTCTTCTTTTACCTGAATGTTTCCTTCCATTCTGTCCAAGTGGGCTGCGCAGTTATGCATGTAATCTGCTTCCTCTGTGTGTTCTGTTATGAATGTTGCTGGGTTCATTACACAACACCTCAGTACCTCAATGGCAGGATTTGTTAGTTTCATTACATATCATAACACCCTTTGTGGTGTCAGTGTACTCTTGGATTTTTCCAGAATGTCGAATAATGAGTGCTCCAGATACAGTACTACTGGACACCCCATAGTAATTGTTGCTGCCTTCTCTATTCCAAACTCTGCAGCTTCGAGTGCTTGGTACTTGGGGATATGCCCCTGCATTACTGGGTCTAGACTACCACTATTGTAGGCACATCATTTGAAGCCCTATGGCTTCTTTTGCATGAGGACTGCCTTCATCACTGAGCCATCTGAGTGGGAGGACAAGTAAACTTTCTCTTTGTAGTTACAGGTGGCCAGCACCAGCGTATTGGCCAATGCTTGCTTTATTTTGCTGAAATTCTAATTCCTTACGGTCCTGCACTAGTGGTTTCATGAAGGTGGAATAACCAAAAAGCCATGCCCTATAGTAGTTGCATAACCCCAGAAATGTCTGCATCTCTTTCACTGTGCGCAGGTGTGCGGTCATGTGAATTAACTCTACCCTCTCCTGGGTTATTTTGCACCCTTCAATGGATATTATCTGCCCCAAATAGACAACTTCCTCTTGGCAGTATTGCAATTTCACCTTGTCCACCTTATACCCCTTCTCTGCTAGTAGTGTCAGAATATGCACCAAATCATTCCTACACTGTTCCTCAGTTTCTCTGCACACCAGCAAATGAACAACGTGTTGTATGACCATGCTTGTCACTTGCATGTTGCTTAGGTCCATCTGTATGACTTTGTTAAATATGCTGGGAGATTCACAAGACAATACGTAAAGATAGTCAAATATCTAGAATTTGGGTGTAGAGATGGAAAAGAAGGCATTCTTCAGGTCAATGACGGTAAAGTATCTTGCCTTTGTTGGAATATTGCATTATTCGGTACCAGAGGAAATTCTGCCTCAACCACATTGTTAAGAGGATGCAAATTTTGTACAAATCCCCATGACCCTCAACCCTCCTTTTGGTTTCTTTATCCTGTATATAGCTGTGTAGCATGGTGACATGGATGCCTGTATTATGCCCTGCTGCCACAAAGCATGTGTTCTTTAATATACCCCCTCATCTGCTTCTCGGAACAATGGGTATTGTTTTGCTTGGGGCAGCAGCACCCTCTCCTTTAACTTTATCTTCACAGTTCCTACCCCTTTTAATACCACTACATAATGGTGCCCTTTTGCCCAAAGCCCTTCTTGCACCTTTTTTAGATCTGCATCTGTATGTCTACTTCCTTGCTTTGCCATTTGTGTTAGTATTAGCACCAATGTTTCTGCTATTCTTACGGGAAAGGTATTTGTAGCTGAAATACCTCCCCTCCTCCTCCCCATCGGAGAACAGCTCCTCATTTGTTATTCCTATGATTTTCATTGTAGGGTCAATGCATAGCACTGTACACCATTCCATGTTGTTATTACCTGTCCCACATAGAATAACCATATCCTTTCGGATTAATACCTCTTTAAGCTGTAGCACTATTGTGGTGCATTATGCATCCTCCTTTTGACACTGTGGTCGGAATAAAAACTCTGATGAAAAACACTTTTCCTTGGCTCCCTGGGATCCAACACAACAATATCTCAACCCCATACAAAAACATACTTGGGTACAAAGGCTGGTCCGCAGGGTGCTTTGGGTGTGCGCTGCTAATAGGAGCATTGCTACTCACGTGTAGTAAACGGCTGGCGTTTAGCACACCATGCTTTTGTCTGTGAACGATATTGTGGCGTTCATCTTGCTCAACAAGTCTCTCCCCAGGATGTTGATGGGCATATCTTTAATGCTCACCTGGTTCCCACGGGGGCGCTGGTCTAGTCTGGATTGCTGTGGCCTCTTCTAGCATGACTTGCAGGACCCGGAACACCGATTGGACAGGACCTCCAAATCGTGCTTGCCTGGCCCGTAGGAATATACTTCTGCAGATGAGAAAGGGGATTAACAGTCTGCAGAATAGTGTGGTAGCTCCCCCTTTCCCCCTTCCCCCTTCGTTCCTCTCTAACTTCCTCCAAACCCCGGTTTAAGCTCACCTTATGGTTTGGAAGGATGAACTCTCCATCCTGCTTCTGGTGCAGGGGCGCGTGTTCGTCCAGTTACTTCACTGGTTTTCAGAATGGCGCTGGCAAAATCCACTTGACTTTCCTGAGCGATGCGCCGTAAGTATGAAAGTTCAAAGTTCAAGTGTGGCCCCCTTTATGTTGTCTTTCTAACCTGTGATCTGTCCTTTATTTCAGGTGCAGAATGAAGGCGATGCGTCGAGGGGTTAAACTGCTGAGGTGAGTAGTGATGAGGGCAATCCCTCTAAATGTCCTTATCATTCCCCAGAAATGTCTCTTGTCCTTTCCCCATAGGGGCCGGGGTACGGTACCTGCCAACAAGGCGGCGCCGACCCGAAATGTGGAAGAAAAGCCGGTAAGTATTATGGCTGTTAATCAGGCTTTCCTTCTGTGTTCCTTCTGCTCACCTTTTGTTTCTTCCTCTCTCCCCTAGGTGCAGAGATGTGGCGTCCGATGCTGACAGCCGCGATGGAGCCGGGAGATGTCTCGAGGACAGGTGAGTGAAGCGTGGGGCTGCAGCGAGCAACGCAATGCTTTTAAATGGAAGTCTTTCTTCAGGGATGCTGGCGAGAAGATTCTGGATGCAGGTAAGAAGTTTGAAATAGTCCTTGGTTTTCACCTTTCTCTTCTCTTCCTTCCTTGCAGGTCTTCCAGGTTCGAGGCGGGCGTGGCTGGAGTCCAGGAGCAGGAGCAGACACGGTGAGCATTAAGCTGCAGGAAGCAGAACAACGCGAAGCATGAGCTGCTGTCTGGGCGTGGCTTAAATAGCCTCCAAAGAAGTCCCAGGTATGTATCCTTCCCGAACTAGGTATGTATTCTTCCCTGGCCACGCCCAAGTGAAAAAATAGTCCCTATGAAGAAATAGTCCCTTTCAGGTCTCAGGGAGGCCTGAAGCGTGCAGCATGGTCTGCATCAGGTAAGTGCACAAAACACCTCCCTTTATGAGCTTGGCGCCTATGGCGCAAGGACTGAGGTCCAACATGAGCCTGGCGCCAAAGGCGCCAGGACTGAGTCCAAAGAGCCCCTATAAGGGGCTGCTGGGCTTTTACCCGAGGGCATGATGCCTGCTTCCGGGGGTTCTGGGCCTGGCCTGGTGCTCCGGGGGTAGGCATCATGACAATATCTTTGGAGTACAATAGGGGCGCTATAGGATGCTGTGTCCCTATGGTTAGTGGTAAATCTCTTTTTATTGGAGCCATCACTACCATCCCAGAGAATCCCTGCGTGTCCATGACTTTATTCAATAGCAGGAATCCCCCCTCCCTTATACAGGATTTGGTGGCTGCTGTGTCTATGAGGAATGAGAATACTTTTGGTCCTATTTTCACTGTTACCCCAGTGTAACGCTCACCTGGTTCCCTCGGAGGCGCGGGTCTTGGCTGGGCGGTAAAACCGTCTTCAAAGTTAGGCGTAGGGTCCGTTTGGCTCCCTGGTTTGGTCCCCTTCTCACCGAAAGCTTGACTTGGAGGGTGAGATGTCTACAAGTGGAATAGATCAGGGGGTGTTAGTAGCTGGAAGGTTAGATGAAGTCTCTACCCCCACACTCTCTCCTCCCGTGGTACTTGGTTGCTAACTGTGCTCACCTTAAATAGGTGAATGCCGGGCTCTCCATCCTGCGTCGTGTGCAGGGGCTCTGGGTCCAGTTACTTCACTGGTTTTGGGATCAGCCTCTTGATTGCAGAGGGTAAGTAGAGAGCGATGCCGCCATTAATTGCACGAGCGGATTTTGCATATATCAAGTCCTTAATGTCCTCTTTTAACGTCCCTTTCTTGCAGGGTTGGCTGAGAAGAAATGATGGCGAAAGAATGCCAAAGTTCGTGGAGGCACGTAAGTAGAAAGTCTGTGCAGGGCCTTTCAACGCACCTTAATGTCTCTCTCTTGCTTTCAGATGGAGAATGGTTAAGGCGCCGGTGATGATGCCCAGGTTCGTACCGAGGAGCGAACAAGATGATGGAGAATATGAAGGCACGTAAGTAGAAAGTCTGTTCAAGGCCTTTAAACGCACCTTAATGTCTCTCTTTGCCTTGCAGGTAGCGGAGTGCGGTGCGAGCTGACTTTGGAGCATACGTCGCAAAGGTAAGCCGTTCAGAAACAAAACGTTACTTACCAATGTTCTTTTGTCGTTGCAGGGCTCGATGGCGGAGAAAGGGTGCGGCGAATACCTTAAACGCTCCGGTGGATCGGGTAAATTGAAGCGCTGACCTTGACTCTTCTAATCTGTGTTTTTGTTGTTGTGCAGATGCTGCTGAAGACTGAAGAATGAATCCTCATCAGGTAAATCCGGAGATTTCGCGTTCACAGGAGCTGGAATGGAAGATTCCCTGGAGCTGACACGTTGAGCATCCTGCTGCTGATGCAGAATAACGCGAAGCACGTGGCACCAATCTGGTGTGGTTTAAATAGTGGACAGGAGTGCTTAGGCGTCTTCTTCCACAGCCTCGCCCAGGTAAGAAAAAGAGTTCCAGTTTACAGAAGAGTTCCAGTCCTAGGGAGTGGTTCCAGCCCCACCCAGAAGAAAAGTAGTTCCTGCCAGAGGAGGATGAAGACTTCATCCTGTTGGTAAGGAAGCAGCATGGTCTGCTGCAGATAGGTCCACCCAAGCACTTCTGAATTTGCTATGAGCCCGGCGCTTCTTGTGCCGGGACCAGTCTCCACAATGAGCCTGGCACCACCGGTGCCAGGACAAGGCCCAAAAGGTCCCTAAAGGGACTTGCTGGCGTCTGCAATGAATGTTATGAGCCTGCTTCCAAGGGCGTTGGGCTTCTCCTGACTCCTTGGAAGCAGTGGTCATGACAGCACCCCCCCTCAAGGCCCCTCCCAAGTTCGTCTTCTCCGGGGGTCTTGGTTTGTCAGGAAAAGTTCGGTGAAACTTCTTGACCAGACAGGGTGCATGCACATGTTCCGATGGTTCCCAAGATCATTTCTGGGGTCCATAACCTTTCCAGTCAATCAGATAATATAGTTTTGATTTGGAAATCTTGGAGTCTAGGATGTTCTGAATTTCGAACTCCAGTTCTCCATCCACTAGGATAGGGACTGGAGATTTTGTCAAACGGGTTCCAGGTTGCATGGGTTTTAGCAAGGAGACGTGGAAGACGGGATGAACTTTCATATGAGTAGGTAAGCCCAATTTTACTGCCACTGGATTTATTATGGCGGTGATCGGGTAGGGTCCCAGGTATCGTGGATTGAAAGTACGTGGTCCTTTTAAGGGTAAATGTTTGGTGGACAGCCAGACTTGATCTCCCACTTGATATTGGGGAGCTTCCTTTCGATGTTGGTCTGCACCATTCTTGTAATGTTCCTTGGCTTGCTGAAGATGAGAAGTGGCTTCCTTAAAGGCTTGAGTGATTGTAGAGTGCAGGTGATCTACAGCAGGTGTTCCAAGAGTCTGAGGTGGATCAAGATTTGAGGTGCGGGGATGGATTCCATACAAGAGGAAAAAAGGGGTTTTTCCAGTTCCAGAATGGACTGAATTATTATAAGCGTACTCCGCAATCCAGAGGATTTCTTTCCAAGTGCCTTCTGCTTGCTGCAACATGCAGCGTAGATATTGTTCCAGAGTTTGGTTGGTCCTCTCGGTCTGCCCGTCGGTCTGGGGATGATGGCTGGTTGAAAGCCTTACGTCAATTTGGGCTAAATGACAGCAACTCCGCCAGAAGTGGGAAATAAACTGACTTCCTCTATCCGAGATTAGAACTGAAGGAAAGCCGTGCAACCGAACGATGTTCTCGAGGAATTCCCGGGATAGAATTGAAGCTGTGGGTAACCCCTTTAATGGAATAAAATGAGCCATCTTAGAAAATAGGTCCACAACTACTAAGATCGTATTATATCCGGAGCATGGTGGTAAATCCATGATGAAATCCATGGAGAGAGTATGCCACGGGTGAGGAGGAATGTCTATTGGATGTAAGAGGCCTGATGGTTTCTCCTTCTGGCTTTTGTTCTGAGCGCACACCCCACAGGAGATTACAAAATCTTTAATGTCCTTCCTCCAAGAGGGCCACCAGAAATGTCTTTTTACTGTTTCAGATGTTTTAGCAATGCCGGGGTGCCCTTCCATTAAGGAGTAATGGTAACATGAAATGACCTGTGATTGTAAATCCGTACATGGCAGATATAATCTACCTTGAAAGTATGGCAAGTCTTTTTCCATTGTAAAGTCTTTCCCCTTGAGTTTCCAGTCTTTTATTTCTGCTGGAGTCATCAGTTTTTTAACTTTCGCTTCAATATCTTCAAGGGATTGTGTGTTAATTAAACCCAGGATTCTTTGTTCTGGAATTATTGGTACGGGTTCAGGACTAGTCGTGAGTTCATCTACTCCCACTCGGGAGAGGGCATCCGCTTTTCCATTCTTGTTGCCTGGTCGGTAAGTAATTACAAAGTCGAACTCTGCGAAAAATATTGCCCAACGGAGTTGTCTAGAGGATTGAGCTTTGGCTGATTTTAAGTATTGTAAATTGCGATGATCCATAATGACGGTGACTGTGTGTCGGGCTCCCAGGAGATAGTGCCGCCAGGCCTTAAAGGCGGACTTAATAGCTAAAGGTTCTTTATCGGTAATGGTATAGTTGATTTCGGGAGCCGAAAAAAATTGGGGGGCCAAAAGGCCACAGGGTGCAACTGGTTTGTTTCTGGGTCCCTCTGCGAAAGCACTGCTCCCATCGCGAGACTGGAGGCATCGGTCTCAACAATATAGGGAAGTTCTGGGCGGGGATGTTTTAAAACCGGAGCTGAGATGAATTTAGTTTTCAGTTCTTGAAAGGCTTGTTCGGCTTCTGTAGACCATTCGAAACGTTTGTTTTTTCTGAGAAGGGCTGTAATAGGTTGAACTATTCGAGAGAAGTCTGGAATAAACCTACGATAAAAGTTGGCGAAGCCCAACATGCTTTGGACTCCTTTTACTGAGGTTGGTGAGGGCCACTTAAGAATAGCGTCCACTTTTCTTGAGTCCATGTGAACTCCGTTAGGTGACAAAATGAATCCCAAAAATTCGACCTCAGTAACGTGAAAAATGCATTTCTCCAGTTTAGCAAAAAGTCGGTGTTGACGGAGCCTCTCCAGTACCGCTGTGACGTGTTTTCGATGATCAGCCTCTGAGGCCGAGTAAACCAGAATATCGTCAATATAGACAACTACACACACATCAATGAGTTCTCTGAGGACGTCATTCATAAAGTACTGAAAAGCGGCTGGTGCATTGCATAATCCAAAGGGCATTACTTGATACTCGAATAATCCATACTTAGTACGAAAGGCCGTTTTCCATTCATCACCCTCTTTTATTCGTACCAAATGGTAAGCTCCTCTGAGGTCCAACTTAGTATAAATACAGGCACTTTTAACTTGGTCAAGTAATTCTGGGATCAATGGTAATGGATATCTGTTCTTGATTGTTATCTGATTCAGGGCACGGTAATCTATACATGTTCTCAGGTCTCCCTCTTTTTTTGGAACGAAGAACAGAGCTGAGGAGGCTGGGGACTTTGAAGGACGGATAAATCCATTAGCCAGATATTGGTCCAAATATTGTTTTAGGTGAAGATTTTCTGGTTCGGTAAGGGCATAAATTCGACTGCACGGAGGAATGGATCCCGGAATCAGGTCTATCTGACAGTCGTATGACCTGTGAGGAGGCAGGGTGTTAGCTTAATCTTTCCGAAAGACATCATGATAATCCTGGTATTCAGAAGGCAGTTGTGGAGTCTCAGAGGAGATTGTTGCTAGCTTGGTGGGAGGCTGAGGATAACAGGTGGGAGCGCATTCTGGAAGCCGAATTGTCTTTGCTCGCCAGTCGATTTGAGGATTGTGCTTCTCCAACCAAGGGATTCCCAGAATAACTTGAAATCGCGGAGCCTTGATCACGTCGAACACGATCTTCTCTTGATGTCCATCTTGGCCTACCAACGTCACTTCCAAGGTGGTTTGAGTTACTGGTCCGGAAGCTATTTCCGTACCGTCTACTGTGGTAATGACGTCTCTCACCGCCTTAGGACAAAGAGATAGATTCATCCTGGCGGCCATTTCACAGTCCACGTAATTGCGATCGCGCCACTATCAATGTATGCTTTTATGGCATGCATACGATTGGGCTGCTCTGGACTCACGAGGACCATAGGCATGACGAAATGCGAGGTCAAAGAACTGGTTTTAACGCTCGGCAAGCAGACCTCTACACTTGTCGGGCGAGGTCGTTTTCCGACTCAGAACCTTCGGCACCTTTATGGGATGCTCCTACCATCTTTTTCTTTGGTTTCATAGGGCAATCTCGAAGAAAGTGTCCAGAATTTCCGCAATAGAGGCATAATTGCAGTTGTCTTCTCCTTTCTCATTCCTTTTGGTTTAGGGGTCCTTTCACGACCCCAATTTGCATGGGTTCCACGGAATCATTTCGTTTAGCGGAGCTCTGTGATCTTGAATAAACACGGGATTCAAATCTGGAACGATCGGCCTTCCGATTCTGCAGCCTGTGATCTAATTGAACCACCAGATCGATATATTCAGAACAGTCTTGTGGCGGATTTACCACCTGGGCCAGAACGTCTTTAAATTCCCCTCGCAGGCCTCTGTAGAAAAGCGTGATTCTCGTGTCTTCCAGCCATCCGGTTTCCACCACTAGTCTGTTAAATGACGCAATGTAAGTCAAGAGGTCTTGATTACCCTGTCGTAGTGAAAGAAGTTCATTATCCAAGGCCTGACCCTGGGAGTGCCGTGCGAACAATCTCTCTATACTAGCTTGAAAGTCTTGGAAGTTATGAAGAACAGGGACATTCTGAGTCACTAAAGGTATAGACCAATCTGCGGCACTGCCACTAAGATATGAGAGCACGAAGGCCACCTTGGCCTGGTCCGTTGGAAATGCGGCAGGTCTACACAAAAAGTGCAAGCGACATTGATTGAAGAAGACAGCGAATCTCCTTGGATCACCAGAAAAACGCTCGGGCGGGGCCAAAGGTACATTTCCTGGTAGATTAATCTGCACCGGATTAGTGGAAGTCGTTGGAGCATGGCTCCCTCCTGAGGCGGGCAGAGGAGTTTGTCCCGCTTGGGCTTGTAACAACTGTCTGGCAAGATCATCAGTTCGCTCCTTAGAAACAACTAACTCTCTCCTTAAGGCATTAGTTTCCTGGCGTTCTGCGTGCACTGCCTCAACTCCCCAAGCAATTGGGCCAATTGGTCTGTGGCTGAGGTTTCCATTGCGCCTGGGCGGGAAATATGCGGTGGTGCTTCGCGTTCTGTAACGCTCGCCTGGTTCCCTCGGAGGCGCGGGTCTTGGCTGGGCGGTAAAACCTTCTTCAAAGTTAGGCGTAGGGTCTGTTTGGCTCCCTGGTTTGGTCCCTTTCTCACCGAAAGCTTGACTTGGAGGGTGAGATGTCTACAAGTGGAAAAGATCAGGGGGTGTTAGTAGCTGGAAGGTTAGATGAAGTCTCTACCCCCACACTCTCTCCTCCCGTGGTACTCGGTTGCTAACTGTGCTCACCTTAAATAGGTGAATGCCGGGCTCTCCATCCTGCGTCTTGTGCAGGGGCTCTGGGTCCAGTTACTTCACTGGTTTTGGGATCAGCCTCTTGATTGCAGAGGGTAAGTAGAGAGCGATGCCGCCGTTAATTGCACGAGCGGATTTTGCATATATCAAGTCCTTAATGTCCTCTTTTAACGTCCCTTTCTTGCAGGGTTGGCTGAGAAGAAATGATGGCGAAAGAATGCCAAAGTTTGTGGAGGCACGTAAGTAGAAAGTCTGTGCAGGGCCTTTCAACGCACCTTAATGTCTCTCTCTTGCTTTCAGATGGAGAATGGTGAAGGCGCCGGTGATGATGCCCAGGTTCGTACCGAGGCGCGAACAAGATGATGGAGAATATGAAGGCACGTAAGTAGAAAGTCTGTTCAAGGCCTTTAAACGCACCTTAATGTCTCTCTTTGCCTTGCAGGTAGCGGAGTGCGGTGCGAGCTGACTTTGGAGCATACGTCGCAAAGGTAAGCCGTTCAGAAACAAAACGTTACTACCCAATGTTCTTTTGTCTTTGCAGGGCTCGATGGCGGAGAAAGGGTGCGGCGAATACCTTAAACGCTCCGGTGGATCGGGTAAGTTAAAGCGCTGACCTTGACTCTTCTAATCTGTGTTTTTGTTGTTGTGCAGATGCTGCTGAAGACTGAAGAATGAATCCTCATCAGGTAAATCCGGAGATTTTGCGTTCACAGGAGCTGGAATGGAAGATTCCCTGGAGCAGACACGGTGAGCGTCCTGCTGCTGATGCAGAATAACGCGAAGCACGTGGCACCAATCGGGTGTGGTTTAAATAGTGCACAGGAGTGCTTAGGCGTCTTCTTCCACAGCCTCACCCAGGTAAGAAAAAGAGTTCCAGTTTCCAGAAGAGTTCCAGTCCTAGGGAGTGGTTCCAGCCCCACCCAGAAGAAAAGTAGTTCCTGCCAGAGGAGGATGAAGACTTCATCCTGTTGGTAAGGAAGCAGCATGGTCTGCTGCAGGTCGGTCCACCCAAGCACTTCTGAATTTGCTATGAGCCCGGCGCTTCTTGTGCCGGGACCAGTCTCCACAATGAGCCTGGCACCACCGGTGCCAGGACAAGGCCCAAAAGGTCCCTAAAGGGACTTGCTGGCGTCTGCAATGAATGTTATGAGCCTGCTTCCAAGGGCGTTGGGCTTCTCCTGACTCCTTGGAAGCAGTGGTCATGACACTCAGTTGCTCTTCAGGGCTGTCAGTTACTGCCAGGACTAGACACATTGAGACTCCCTGCTGGCTCCCTATTGTTGTGGATTGCTCTGCGGGAACAGGAACGCATTTCCTCTGACCATGATGATCCCAGGGTAATGAGGTATCATGTTCTGCCCTAATACAATGTCATTCCCAGCAGCTGGTGCTGGTGTTTGCGTTGTAATTGGGAGTGCCACCCCTCCATCCATTGGGTTCCTTTGAGCCTGTTGTGGTAGGGAGTGTGTACCTGTTGTGACTATTAGGTCATCCCGGTCAATTGTCTGCCATGGTACGTAGTGTGCATCCCCACTCCACTTCTGTAATAGTGGCATCTGCATCTCCCTGTGTCCTGTCTCCCCTCCCCTCTTTGTTGCATGTGCCAGTCATATTTTCACCTTCTTCTTCCTGTTACGAAGGGAGGTCAATAAGTCCCTCTTGGGTCCCTTGCTTTCCCCCGTCTGCTGTGTTTTCCTCCCCTTCATTTATCCCTGTCAGGGATCCTCTGCTCATCCGCTCCACTGCTTTTATCTACTCCAACTTCTTCCTCCTCTTATACTGTACCATCTTCATGCTCGCTTCCTGTCTCCTCCTCTCCCTCTTCCTTCCCAAAAGCCAGTCCTTTCCATTCCCCCTTTCCTCTCTCTGTCTGTCCTTCCTCTGCACCTCTTGTTCAATCACTCTTCTTCGTTAAATAAAGCATCACCTGTTGTTGTGTGCTCTTCTCAATGTTTGCTAAGTATTTCCTCACTCCCATTTTGTTTGCATCTTCTTGGGTGTGTCTCTATCTTTCTTTTTCTCTGTTGCTCTTCCCCTAGCCCTCAGGGCATTCTCACTGTGGTTAGATATACCCTGATGTGGGTGATAATGCCGGTTAAGCACCATAAAGATGGGGCGGTGCATTTGGCCAATCCCCTTCCTCAGCCTCCTCTCCTTCTTTCTTCGGGGGCTCCCCCTTCTTCTCCTCATACATCCCCCAGAGTCCCAATATATTTGCCTGCTCTTCATCTTGGAACCTTTATATCTCGTTAATAGATACAAGAAGATATTTTCTATTATTTTATTATCAAACAGTCGTTCCCCTGGCCATACATAGAAAAAATGACCTGCAGTCTCCTGGACCCATTCGAAGTTATGTTTTATTATTTTATCAAGCTATTGGGGCAATGTTTCATACATATGATCGAGGGGACTATCCTGATAAGCCATTGTCTCTCCCTATTTAGCTATCCCTTTCCCTATCCCACAAATACATGCATTTACTCTCTCCCCCACATGTCTCCCTTTATCTCTTTCTCTTCCACTGTGGCTTCTCTGAATGCCCACCTACGCACTCTTGACAGACTCACTGACCTTCTCCCCAGTGCTGTCCTCTCACTCTGGGTTAATAATGTAACAGCCTTCTCCATGGTCTCACCTCTTCCTTATGTTAGTATGGGAAGTTGCCAAACCACCTCTTCTCCTCGTGCCCTTGCCAACCTCTAGAATGCCAAGTGCGCTATTATACACCAGGTACCTGTCGGCATTGAGCCTTCCACCTTGGTCAATAACACGAAACAACACAAACAGCACTGATTGTCATGCATGAGCCTCACTTCTCTCCTTCAAAGAACATCTTCAACATCTACAAAACAAAACAACACCCTTCTTCCCTGAATGACGCAACTATACAAATGCTGGTACTATGAGCAATGCCCAACTAATGGTGTTCAATTCTTTCTCTGCACCTCCCATGCTCTAGCGCAGGTGTGTACACACCCACACGCATCCACTCCCTATGGGATGGCATATGCTAAAATCTACTCCCACTACTACGGCCAATAGTCCTCCCACCTTGAGGATACATCCTAAACACCATAAAATACAACCCCACTCTCTACCGTGGGCATGCAACCATGATACAATGAATTCCTGCTCAGTCTCACTCACGTGTCCTAGCGGGCAGTGCTCAGTACCAGCAGACCTTCATGAACTCTGCGTTTTCAGGACTTCCTCTGTGTTGTGCATGGAACTGGTCTGCGGTCACCGGACACATGCCATCAGCTGCCTGAGGGAACTGAGGATCTCGTTAAGGCATCCAAAAATGTATTAGGGGTCCTCTAATGGCATTCAATCAGTAAGTTACCGAAGGTAGTTCAAGAAGGAGCATACACCAGGCAAGAAGTAACAGTGTTTATAACAGCTGGGTAAACAAAAATCAAACAGTGCAGTGAACTGAACTGGTTGAAGATAGCTGACAAATTGGCTCACCGCAAACAATCATTTTTATATTGCTAATACAATGTGTGTACAGTTAGAAACAGTTGCACTACAAACTTCACATATTCGCTGTTCTTACAAAGCTGACTGGTTAGACTATGGGCCTCATTACGAGTCACCCGGTATGGAAATAACGGTTGCAGTAAACATGCCGCCACCGTTGTTTCCATACCGGGTGATCTCGAGTCCTGCAGGCGGAGGTGTCATTACCGCCAGGTCTGACCTGGCGGGTTTAACACACCCGCCTGCAGGCGGACGTGGAAACACCAGTACGATCACAAAATGGTGCTGGTGTTTCCACTTCCCCATTCCCATTGAGTCCTATGCGACTCAATGGGAATGGGGATTTACCGAATTCCGCCTCTGGAATTCCCGGGTCATCGGGGTGGCAATGCCCCGGTAATTCCGGGAATCACGGAGGCGGAATGGTAATACGAGTCCGGCTGTAACCTGTCTGAATTTCAGGCATGGTTACCGCCGGACTCATAATGAGGCCCTATGTCATTCCACTGTAGCTAAACATACATTAGTTGAACATGATTGGAGCAAAACAGTCCTACCCTCTCCGGTTTGTTCTCCCTCTGTGTGGTGCCACATTGCCTCCTGCTCTACTCCACAAACTATCTACAATTAGTAATAACATAATTACTTCGACCATTGGATATTTATTCATCTGCCATTGATCACTGCCATGAGAGGAATAAACACGAGACACCTCAATCTAGTGGGAAGAGGAACATTCACACAGCACCCACTTAATGAGAACCTTTGCAATCATTGTTGCACACATACTTTTTATTTGTTGCTTTTCAGGGACACCAAAACCTATCATCTCTTCTTGGAGCGCCCCTTCATTCCACATCATAGTTATCATCTTTACTAACCAAAGGGCTTTTTGAAACCACCATTGGTGTCATGTAAGTGCTTCCCCTGGTAAGATCAATTTCCCCAGCTGCCGCGAGTTACTGTGGGACTGACACACCGACCTTGATTGTATCATCCGTTGATGGTCAAAGCAAGCCTATCTACGGTTTCCCTCTGAAGTGCAATTACCTGTGCTGTGGTCTTCCTTGCTTGCATGCCACAGTATTTGCTGCAGTCATAGTGCGATGTATACCAAGTGTCCCCCCTTGTTACCTTCCTGACCTAATCCCTAAGGCTGGGCACAACTTCCTATGAACCTATGTCCCTCCATTGGGGGTGCCCCCATGCGTTTATGTTAATCTCATAGTTGGTAGGTACGCCCTTCTTCTTGCCACTCAATCAGCACCTTTATTACATTGTAATCACATGTTTTATTTCTATGGGTATTACACGATATTGGGAAGAGCAATGCAGATTCCAGAGGTTTCAGGGCTAGTGATATACTCTGATGTATCAATAATGAAGATGGCCCTTGGTGGAAAAATGTCGATGGAGCTTCTTTCTTTCCACGTTCATATTTGTTACTTTGCTAGCAGTTCAAAAGTGAGTAAGCTGTTGACAGATATCTGTTGTGGTTTGCATAGTAATTATTTCCTGATTGAAAACAGTCCTGTTTAAATAATGTTGGTGTTGTATTGTCAATTCTATCCTGATTTGGAAGAGTGTTTTAGTTCGGTATTTAGCATCCTTAATAGTTTTCGAGAAACTATTGTGTTTTCTTTGTCATACTGCGCTTGGAAACATCTGTTGTTCTATTTCCTCTAATATGCTCTGCCAATTTTTTTCAGGCAGGCTAGTTTAAAATTGTCAACATATAACACATGAAAGACTATGGGGAATTCAAATGGCTCCCCTATGAGCCCTCCTTTGACATGAAGTTCACCATATTTAAAAACACCTTAGCAAACAAACCAATTATGCCTTTAGGTAATACATATACTTTAAATATGTTATTAAATTGACATTTGTATGAACATATTCATATAGTTATAACATTCAGTGATGAACACTGAACTGTTAAAAACACATATTTCATTCCATTTCAATTTTATAAATTACAGAGTGCAATTAAACCATAAATCATAAACTCTAAAAAACCTAATATCACAAACTGTTATCATAAATGACCGGTTGTTTGTACAAAATGAGAAGACCCTATAAAGTGATAAACACTCCCAATGGATACCAAAGACAGTCCCTATTCTAGAGGGTACTCTCTTTCTACACTTTATGTCCTTATTCAGTGAATCTGCATCAGTACTGGTATGCGGTTCTAAACAGTTCAATACTTCGTCATTAAATGTTGTCTAATATAAAACACACAAATTAACCCAACATGTTTCGTTCTCTAACAATAGTAGGTACAATGTGAGAATTATCACTCAATGATTCTTGATTTAAAGTGATGCCTTTTCCACTTGTACCTGTTACATAGAATACATGATTGTATTGCATTCTGCTACATTTCTACTATTAATGTTTTTGCCCTATATGGAGTATTGTGAAAATGTCCCAGACCATTATTGTGTCGTCTTGTGAAATGTTCTCAGCAAATTGTATTACTGTTATAGACACTAGTGAGAATTGTTAATGAATTGCTCCCATGTGGTTACCCGCTTGCATTGAAATGTAACCACTAATAAATTAATTAGCACAGAACATTAAAAGGCAAGCATTCAACTGCACTAATTTGGAACATGCATAGGTTAAAGCAAAATATGCAATCCACTTATTACTGACCCTTCCGTGATTTGCTTTTTAATTGAAAACAGAAGTTTGATGGCTGGAAGGTTATGAATTAATCTGAACATTGTCAATCATCCTGGACAACCCTCTGTATCATTGTTTTTCAGCCCGTCAATCCAATTACAGAAGGGAAAATCAGGCTTGATCCCACCCATAAAAAGGTAGTCCAGCCAAACTTTTTGGTCACATCCCATCTGAATGTGACCACAATCAATCCCAGGCAGCATTTGCCTCGTTGGGCACATTCAGCAATGTTTATCTTGGATATCTAGGCATAGCAAGATCAGGACCCTCGTTGTAGCATACCTGTTCCACATGAATCTTGTCTAAGGCTGAAACATATCTGGAGTTGCTTGGATTTTTGTGCAAAGGTGACATGGAGCAGCAGTTCGGGCAGGACTGCTCCCATGGGAGGCAGGACAAAGACAGATTTGCAGATGCCGGACCCTCTTCTCCAGTGACACAGACAGGTGATTAAATGATGGTGTGGAAGATGGCCCAGAGCAATGCCAGTGGTTACGGTTAATTCATAACCTTCAACCCATCCCATTTTGTGGGTATAATTTGTCTCCTTAAGTATTAGGGGGTATTCCCAGACATAGGTCGCTGACTCGCTACTCCATATGAAACCAAGCTTCACTTTACTGTTGAGGTCTAAGAAATTGAACCATGGCTGGAGTATCTCGTGTTTCTAGGCAATGGGGTGTGGCCTAGCAGTTTGAGATGTACTGATCCCATTGGTTTGCATGTGTGCACCGATGGTCTCAACACTATGGTGTTGAAGGCTGCCTGAAGCAATGCTTGTGTTAAGATTTATTCATAAACTTACACACATCACAGTTTTTGTTTATAACTTGCCTCCCTAAGCGTGAGAGGGTATGACCTCACATGGGTCCTTTGCACACTGTGCTATAAGGAATCAAGCTGCAAAACACTGATGAGGCCAAAAAATACTGAACTACACCTGGGGTTGATTGTGTGTCTCTGCAAAGGAGACAAGGCATAACAGTTTGCGCTTGACTGTTTCCATAGTAGTAGTTAAGGTTAATTCACAAACCTTTTGTGGTTATAGTTTGTCTCACTAAGTGAGAGAAGCTATGCCCAGAGGTGGGTACCTTGTTCACTGTGCCATAACGAACCAAGCTGTACTTCACTGGTAGGACTGGAAAAGGTTGAAAAATGCCTGGGGTTGCTTGTGTTTGGTGGCATGGCCATGACTGATTTGCAAATGGCCAGTGGTGTATTTAGGCTTTCTGCTGCAGTAGGCCTAAATAAGTGCATCCGCCCCCCAACTTTACTCCACCGCGCCCACACTCTGCACCTTCACCAGATTCCACCCCTTCAACAAACTCTGTCTGTGTTGTCCAAACTACACCCCTAGACCCCCATTTTGGGTCCATAACATTGTAAGGACATTTTTAAGGTTGCAGGAATTAGAACATTATTATTTACTCTCTATTAATTCAAACATGCCATCTTCAATGTTATGTTAGCTGAAAGAGTGTTTTCTGATCTCTGCTGCCCAAGATTTGGAGAAGGGAGTGTGTCGTACAGTTGAGTGCACTACAGGTAATTGTTGCGGCTAACTGTCTACTTTCGGTTAAATACAAAAACAATCTTTTAGAGGAAGTGATAAAAACATAAGCTGTCTGCCAACAAGACATAAATGAGAGAAGGTTTGATTGAGGGATTATGGTTTTAATGCTAATATCTGGTTTCTTCGAGGAATTGCCTGCTGTCAATCTATATGAAGGACCTAGACTGGTCTGTAATATTAGGGCAACATAACTAAATGTCTATGTTAGGGAGAATTCTCCAGAATGGCTAATTTCCCTTACCTACTGAGTCCCTCACCAGCTTTGCTAGATTTCTAGAATTGTTTTTTTTCTTCACCTGGTAAGAGTGTGAACCTTTTTTCCCACTCTTACACATGTTTTGCTGTGTGTGTTTAACATTTTTGTGTTCATAGACTGTGGAGCCTCACCTACTCTATAGGTACCTATTTGTACTGTGTGTTACACAGCACCTTCAGTGCAGTGACACAGTGTTGTCTTTTTAGACTTCCCAACTAAGACTCCATTTTCTGGGGCTGACTACTGTCTCCCAGAACATGTAAAGTTGTCATTAACTTTATTAGTTTGTTTAAAAACACAGACCCAGTACAAACTATTTTACATAGAGTACTGGAAAATGGTTAATAGTTATCCCTTGTTGTCTGTCTCTCATGGAACATTGTTTGTTCCCTTTTCATTAAGACTTGGCTGGTGGCAGTAGTATCTACCCTTTTTTTCCTACCGCGGTTATTTTATATAGCCTTGGTATTGTTTTAGTCTATCTTGGTAGCCTCAAACTTAAACCGGCTGGGTTTATTCGCCATTTCATTTTGTAAAGGTCTTTCTTGTGTTTTACTCTGCATGCCAAACCAGGTTTGGTCCCTTTGTCTTCAGAGAAGCCCTCCTTAGACTCCTGAAAGTTTGGGTAGGCAGGATGTGAGGGAGGGGTTTTAGGACCCCTGCCATAGGTTCCCTTGGTAACCCACGTCGCACTCCTGTTTGATTGGCTAGGTGATTGTCCCGCCAGGACAGCCACCCTGCTGTGTTATTGACAGCCAGGCTGTTTGAATGGGGGAAAACTGCATAAAAAGCAGGTCTCTGGGACTGAGACGGCAGAGTCGCCACTGGTTCGAGAGAACCAAGTAGAAGTTGACAGAAGAGGACCTGTAGGGTATTTTGTGTAGATTTGGGGCCTACCGGTATTTTCTTACTGCCAAAAATAAAGTAATTCAGCAATAATCACTCCTTGCATTCAGATTGGGTTTGGTATTATAGTAATATAGTGGATATGCATTATTTCAGTACACAGATACATTTAGTTGGTATGCATTTCGTTGTGGTATAGTGATGAGCATAATTTCTTTGTTTTATTTGTGGCCCCAACATACAAAACCCCTTTCGTTTGTTTAGACTGTTCTTGTGATCTCTAGAGGCCTCAGGCTTCTACATTATTCAAGAACACCACATTTTCATATGGAATGCCACTTATGGCTGTTATCACTGATTTATCTACACCAGTGAGCTATGCTTCCATAAAATATTCGCAATAACATGTGGTATGATCACTTATTTATTTACATTAGTGAAACTATTTCCAGAGGCCTCTCTTTCTGCTGACTCATATACGTCCAGCAAACTATTTCATTATGTTCCACTGAGAAATCACACACACATATATACACTGCTACACGCACACAGCTATTTATAATTGCTCATAACATTACTTTATCTGCATAGAAACTTGGTGCTTTAAGCATCATTCCCTCAATGGCATATTATTTTTTTAGACACCAAATGAAACAGAAACAAGAATACTCTTAGGCAGACTGTGTTATCACAATTTCATTTTAAAATGATACATTACCATTCGTAAAACAATCCTCTCTGAAATAGAAACATGAGAAAGACAAAATGCAAGAACACTACGAATTTCATTTCATATTTGCACAAGAGAGAAAACATTACATCGTTTGTTTTGTCTTCAGCTGGCAACATTAATGTGTCATTTGAACACAGTGAAAAGCTATCGCTACACTGCCTGTCTAAAATAGGTCTCATGCACATACCGCACCCTCACTTTCATACAAGATAATTACCAGCAAATTGTAGCTGTTTAGCATGCAAACTCCCCGGACTGGTCGCTTTCTTTAAATGGCTCAAGGCTTTCCTTCAAAGCACTCCAGCGAGGACATGCAGTTCTGATCTGCGGTCTCTCAAGCCGGTGCTTATTGACTGGAATCTTCAGCCTGGGAAAGTCAGCAATGGACTGGGACGGCACCTCTCAATCAGGAAACCTCATAGAAACTCCAGCCAAGACTTCTCCGGAGCTGTGTAAAATGTCCTCTGCCTTTCTTCCTCCCCGAAATGTACCAAGAGACCTCTGTTACAGCCCTTAAGGAGACGTGCCACCAATGAAAATGCACAATAATCTATCCTCCTCTTTTGACAATGTCTTGGCTTATACGGTTTAGAAACTGTATCTACTCATTTCCTGGCATGCAGATTTCGCATCCAGCTAACACAGTGAACAGAGAAAAAAAAAATGAATCCAAGTGCACGTTTAAAATGACTTTCAGAGCCTGTCTTTTCCACCTCATGTTGCACTGGAGAACACATTATGATGTTATTTGATTAGAATCATGTTAGTACTGTTAATTATATTAGTTCATTAATCCTCTAATGTGTCTCCTGCAACAGAGGCATATCAGGAGAAAGAAAAAATAGTGCAATGGCTTGTACCGCATTATAGCAATACATTAATCCCATGCAATGGTGCTGTGCTCCCAAAACACGCTAAATGATCCTACATATCTCTACCATGACTGATCATCCCGGTGAAGCACTGCTGCGGGTCAGAATCTCCAAACTTCGATGGCAGGGAAGATCTTCAAGGAATCTTCTCCCCTTGAGCTGTTGGGAACAACCAGTCTGCCAAACTGCTAGCCAGGCCTCACTCCTCTGGTCGAATTTGCTGTGCACAGCTACAGTGAATCAGACAGCCAGGAGGAACGGACCCTGCTTGCGTTTTAAGGAGCGCACCTTTTATTTGTCGCTTTGCTCGCTGCAGGTTTCTTCCCTGGACAGTGGAGGACCCTTCAGTCTTTCTCCTTCTAGTCAGTCTGACAATTGATTCAGGAACCTTGAGCCTGCAGGACCTGCCAGGAACGTCTGCCGCAGCTACAGCATTCTTCTGCTCTAAAGGTACTGTGCTAACCCAGTTGTTTGTTTCGTCCAGTCACGTTGAAAGTGTGTGAAATCTTTCACCAATCCGAGGGCTTGTCTTTCTCTATTCTTTAAAGTAACTTTTCGTTCGACCAACTTTGTTCTGAACTCTTGGCAAAGACTTAACTGCAAACTACCGTGAACTGTGTGATCCTCTGCAAATACTTTGGTCCATTGACTTTGGCCCTGGCCTCTTGATTCAATTTCCTCACTGTAATTCCTTTTTCTAGATTGCCCTGCTTACTTACTTGTTGGTGCTGCTCAACTTCTGTCTAACTTTGTCTTTCCCTCCGTTTTTATTACTGGAGTGTCATTTTGCTCACACTTCATTTTGAGCCAAACTTGTGCAGAATCTATTGGGTGTGGTGTAGTGTATTAGAACCGTGATTTTTCAACTGCTTGATCATTGGGAAATGTTTAATGACTGATGTGTAAATAAATGTATATTCTTTTACTCAGAAACCTTGAGTCAGTGTTTGTTTGAATCATAGTAATTGCTGTCCTTTGTGTAACTATTGATACTGCTCACTTTACTCTTGAGATAAGTCTGTTTACTCAGCCATCGCTACCACTTTACTGTGTAGTACAGGCTTGTACCAAAGGTGAATTTGTACTGTCACTTGTAGTCCTAATTGTGTGTGGTGTTCCCAAAGGGTACTGCATATAATTCTGCCTAACAGTCTACATCCGGTCTTGTCAAATGGTAAAGTTTACATATGAAATATATGCAAGTAATGCAGGCACACCTTATATAAATGTTGAATAGAAATAACTAAACCCCCTTCTCATGGTTACAGCGCTAGCATTAGCAGTGGGCAAAATGGAAATACAGTAAGTTACCTACTACAGCCAATGTACCTCCAGTTTCTGGGGCTGGACACCATTAGGATATGGCAAAATCACAAGTGATATTTGTGAACTCTTCCTGGGCTTAAACACCTCAGTAGAGTAAAGACCGTTGGAGAAGGTTCTTGGAATATTTGGCTGGGCATTCTCACAGTTGAATAATGGATAAGGGTGACCCTGAACATTCATGTGTGGGAAGCAACAGCATTTCCTGTAGATGCACAATGCAGGCACATTTTATAACAGATAAAGTGGTACATACTGTTTGCATCAATGTTGTTTGTGGAATTGTTCAAAATAGCACTCGAAGAATAAAACTGAGCAATGTTTTAGGCTTTCCGCACAATAGTACCTTTGTGCGTGTGGTTTAGGCTATTGGTCTTCCCAGCTTGTGTCTACAGTAATTTAAAATGTTTGTTAACTCTGTAGAGTTGGTTGGGCTGTACAATACGTAGGGACAATTTGCTATGTGGGGGTATAGATATAGATGTCCTACTGTTGTTTGAAGTACTGTTTCACAGTAAAAGTGCCACCTTGGATTAAAAAAATAATGAATGTAAAGATGACTTATAAGCATCACAGTTGTGCATTGTGTGTCATACTTTGCAGTAGGTTATCCTGGTAGTACTGAGCGTGCAGCAGAATGTCCTCAAAAACACATGATAACCCCAGCAAGTACGGAATTTGCCTGCTTAGCACTGAGCAGCTTCTGTAAAGATGGCTGCATGGATATCTTTATGGGAAGCCTTTACAGCTGTGAAACAGTGTATACCTTTAACACACCGTTTTTTGTTCTCACTCTCTATGGCTTGGGGTATCCTTTTTATATCATTCAGGGGTTGCCCCACATTGGTGATATTCCCTCCTACCAGGTGAGGATATAATATATGTATTTAACCAAAGGAAGGGAAAACAAACCACTCTCAATGTGACACTCTTAATGTATCCTCAGAATGTGTTGTCTTAGAGCAACCATTAAACAAATATCGGTTGCATATTATGTACTTAATAACAAACAATGTTACCTCAATTCATCGTATTCATCTTATTCCCCACAGTGTTTGAATAGGCTATTCAAATACTCTGGGGATTAAGATGAATTGAGTTGTCACTGGTGTTTTGTAATCAAGTTATTTGTGACTTTAATGTTGTGAGGTGGAATCATTTTATTATGCAGAAATCTTTGTTATGTATATATGTTTTTTTAAATGTTCATGTGACTTGTGCTTGAAATTGTAAAATTAATTAAAAATTAAATTTTAGATTTTAGGTAACATTGTTTGTTATTAAGTACATAATATGCAACCTATATTTGTTTAATGGTTGCTCTAAAACACCACATTCTGAGGATACATTAAGAGTGTCACATTGAGAGTGGTTTGTTTTCCCTTCCTTTGGTTAAATACATTGGGGTATCCTTTCACAGGTTTCTTGATGCACTTGCATTCAGATTTAACTTTTGCCATTTTAACTTCTCTATGATCCATTTCATGCTTGCACCTTTTGGGCGAACACAGACCTCTGAAATGTTGAACCGGGGAGGTAAATGGGTGCTTGCTTCTGAATGTCATTTTAGTGCCACCTGTGGGAACTCTATACTTGACTTAAGCAAAAGTATACGATACATCATGTTTAACCTTTACTTTTCTGAAGGGAAAATTCTCATTTATGCAGCGGTTTAAAAAATGCATGCCGTGTATTTGAATATAAAAGTGATTGCTTAAGACAGTGTATGTGTGTATTGATTAGGAAGAACCAATGAGTTTCTGGCTGTTTTGCATATTGTGGAGCATTTTGAGAAGATAAAATGACCAAAGAGCTTTATATCTGTCATATGTGTCTGAGAGTTGTCTGACTGCATCACAAAATATCTAACACACACTGGGTTTGACACGTGCTTCCTTTTTTTTTATTTTTTAAAGTCACCCTAACAATAAAGCTTTTGCAAATATCAAGCATATATACAAGATTCCCCTTAGTAAAATTCAGCGGTCTTATCTACGTGATCACTGCAAACTGAACATGTCTAAATATAAACTACCGTACATGTCACTGCAAGTATATGGGGGAGACGCCTCATCCTCATGCTATGTCCATCATTTCTATTACCCCCACAAAATGAGATGCGCAACGAAATCGACGGCATGCTCCTGTGCAGGATTTACAGCTTTGTTTTTTTTAGTACACACCCCCTCTGGCAATCTGCCGCCCTAGGCATGGGCCTAGTTGGCTTCGTTGTAAATATGTGTGTGCATATCACTGGTCCCATTCTGCAATGCGCAGCTGGGCGTAAAAATAATGTTGTGGAAGGTCCCCACGAAAAATGCCAGTGTTTAACATTACTACAGATGTCTAGAATGCGGTTCCCATTTCTTTCACAGGAAAGGAAATACATTTCTGACATTGTTTTTATCCATACATGGGATGCACAAAAAAGACTGCATATGGCATGTAAAAACTTCTGGAACTTCTGGATATCTGAGATTGTTTTAATATCCTAGCCGCAGTGAAATCAAAATAAGTCCAGAATTTTAGAAATAATCATTCTTTTAAAATGATTCCCACAAATTGGATTTCTTCGGAACACTATGTCATTCCCAGTAATCACACCCGTCCATGCCAATATGAATGGTCTAGTGATGCTGTGACCATTGAGCCATTTCGTAAAAAGATAGCCAATCAGTCAATCGGCAGCTGACAGATATCCTGTGTGGCTCAAACGGGAACCAGAAGCCTACAAATGCAGTGATTACCTGTGCACGGGTGCATAGGGCCATGCCCTGCACCCTACTCCCTGCCTTATTCTTATGTTATTGCTCCCAGGATGTCCTTCAGATGAGAGATTGATGTAGTTTTCATCACCAACCGACTCATTTTGACTGAGCCCTTAACTAATGTGGATTTGCAGGCAGAATGGCGCACAAATCCCATTTTTTTTAGCGCAAATAATCTATGAATCAGGAAACAGTGGAAAATGCTGGCTGCTTAGTGTTTGTGCTACGCAGTATTCACACGAAACCCAATGGATTCCGCACAGTTTTTGTAAATGTAAAATCCGGGTGTTATTCCATTCAGATTCCAACCTATCCTTCCACATTACCAGGGATAAAGTCGAGGGTACACGCGGGTGGACGGAGTCCACCCACTTTTTTCAGAGGGTGGACTCTGCCTCCCTCCAGCTAAAATGAGAAACATTGAACGTTTTCTTGAATTTGTGAATTGAAGCCAAACTCAGGGATCGAGCCACAGATGTAAGAATTACAGGCCAGACATTTCACCACTGTACTATACAATCAGATGTATTCGTTCTTGAAGTTTAAAACATGCACACCTTTTAACGATTTCAAAAACACTATTAGCAGAAAATGTCCTCTCTTGGTTTGGTGCCTGTGTTGATTTTATGAAAGGCAAATGCCATTCGGCATGTGCCATTTGGGTGTTTATGCAAAGCCAATTTAATAAAATGTGCATATTTCACCTTCATATGCTAATTTCTGGCAACATCACAACCCATTGCGTTTGTTGATGAGTCCCCCCACTTTTATTTTTACGACTTGACCCTGAATCATTACTATTGACTGTGGTAGAGATGCACGTTTTGCATTAATGTGTGGTGGAGGCAGAGGCGGTCATTGCGCTACACAAACCCGCTCGGATAAAAAACGTCAAGATCACGTGGATCTTTATTTACTGGCTGCGACCACATCACTTGGGACTAAATGGAGATTAGAAAATAATTAAACACTGCACCGAAATAGACCCATTGGATTTAAAATATGTACCCATTGTAGCAGCCGATTGTTTCTCATTCATCTAATGATGGATGATAGTTTGGAGATAATGCTACCATTATGTAGCATCATATGCATTGATCTGGGTCGAGCTAGACAAAGGATGCAAATGTATATGGAGCACAAGATATGCATGCGGGTGCATTTGCATACCCACAATGCCTTGCTGATGTGGCTCTGAACTGGAGGTTAACTTCCAATAGTTACTAGGTGGAGTGTGGCATATGTATATAATACTGGGGATGCGGTCTCTTAAATAAACAAATAAAAAAAACATACATTCTTTCAATCTTACCACCTCATAAAAAGCTTTCACAAGGCTGCACACATTTGTGATCGGCTAGTATTCCATAGAAGAAACGCTACCTTAGCTGCGTTTATCAGGCCCCAATAAATCATAAACGTATACATTATGATTAATAGTCCATCCTTGCATAAACCGTTTACGTCTGGTAAAACATTGCATTTCTTGCTGCGTTGGTTTGATAGAGTTAGATAGGTTCAATTTCATTTTTTTTTTTAAAGTGCAGTGATGTTTCTTTACCTCGATATTCCAGGGATTTTTTTTTTCATTACTGAGAGGATGTGTTGACATTTAAGGATAGCCAAAGGAGCCCCGTCGCCCGCACTGCAAAGCAGCTCTGAACTCCCTTCCCTTCAATCAATTAGCCCGTGTTAAAGTGCACTCTGACAAGCTATTCATATTCCCTGACATCAAAAAGCACTCAGCTCTAAGACAGGTTTTAAATCAGCCCTAACAAATTCTTCTCCGGACTCTTTGGATCAGAGGAGAGAGAAGAGTGGGATATTATTTCTGCCTTAAATGCAACCAATGGTCCAACATGATTTTTGTTACCAACATGTACACTTTAAAGAACAGGCTGGAGCTATGCAGTAGCCTGGCTTTATACATATAAAATAGGCGCTGGGAGTGGGCAGCAGTACCACTTTGTAAAAGTGTAAAGGATGACCAATGCCACGTTCTAATGGTAGGGCTAGTCACACGTGTAAACAGATGGCCATTCCGAATATCCGTGAACGGACATTGTTTCACAATTCAAATCCATTACTCGGTACCAATTCACATAGTTCTCAGCATTTGCACAAAAACCTTCAATGCAGGTCCTCTACATCGGAAAAGTGCACATAGTTTTGGGTGCTTAATATTCTTGCATGCAAGCAATCAGCCAAAAAGGGCTAATTAACCCACTTATTTTAGCATTTAGACTCTAAAGGTAGGGGTCTTTTGAGTTGTTTTTGGAGCATGTGGGGGCCCTGGGATTTGTTTTGGAGCAGATAAATGATCCCTGAAGTTGTTTTTGGAGAGAGCAGGGGGTGGGGGGAGCTGGTACTATGCAGGGTGTGGGTTAGGGAGATTCCAAGGACTATGCAAGGAGTGAGGTCGGGAGAAACAGGGTGGGGGGGCTGGGCAGATTCAGCTCGTCCATAATGGGCGAGGGGGCATTGACCCCTCCTGCATAATGGGTGAGGGGGCGCACAGGGTCAACACGCCCTCACCCTTCATATAGGAGCAGAGCAGCCAGCCCACTGAAACACTGAGCACTCCCTCAGCTGCTTTTTCTAGCTGAGGAAGAACACCCGGGCTGGCTGAACTGTCAAGGGGAAACAGTGTTTTCCTTTGACAGTTAAGTTCCCCAGCCTGACCATGCTCAATGAGCCATGCAAGGCTGGGGGCGTTTTGCTTCACCAGCCTTCCATAGCTTATTAGAATTGCTGGCTGGGGAACTGCATGTCTGTATGTGCAAGGGGGACCTTCTGTGCCTCCTCACACATACAGACAGTGCAGACTGGAGTAGGGCATTTCAGCACCCACACTCAAGCCCCTTCATGCATGTGCAGGAACCAAGATGCTCTTGCTTCCCGAATCCAGTACATGATGCGGGAGATGGAGCGCAGGGGAGGAAACCTCAGGATTGAGGCAGAAGGTAAGTTGATGTTCATTTATTTTTTTTTAATTATGTGAATGGATGTCCAGTAAAAAATACAATGCCTGCCCCATGTCCCCCCTCCCCCAGCTCCTTGCATACACACAATCAAGTTGATTGTGTGAGTGTGCTAGGCGCTGTCAGGCCCAGGGGACGTAGATGTTATCTTTTTACTGGACATCTGTCATAGATGTCCAGTAACAAATCAATGTACCTTGCCCCCTTGGTCGTTATATGCAATTCTGAGGTAGGAAATGAAGATTACTTAATTACGAACACCTGTGAACAGCAACGAGACGAGGAGGAAGACTGTAGTTGAGTGGTGCCATAGTTTCAGCCAAAGGTCCTTCAGCAGGGATTGAGGTCAAAATTAAGTGAAGCTACTTGCAGTTTGGCAAGGAAGATGCCAGGATGTCTGCATTATTTTAGCAACACACCTATTGGCATTTAGCCACCAACTAACTAGAATGCTTGAAAAAAAATAAATATATATATATATATATATATATATATATATATATATATATATATATATCTTCACTGCAAAAATATGATAGGATGAATGTCATCAGAGTTGCGATTTGATGTTTACTTTGCATCATTAGGATCATTAACATTTATGATAGAGATGGGTAGATTGTGAATGATGCAGGTTATCCTATGTCACTTGACACTGGGACCGCCTCCATACAAGGTCAACTAGGTAACATGATTAAGACCGTTTGTGGAGGATGGTACATTTCCTGTGTGATTTTGCTCACTTCATAGAACATGTTTGCTGTAGTCTCAGCATGTAGAAGCATGTTGAATTTCATAAATCAAACACCAATGAGACTTTTGGAAATGTTTTCAAATTTACATCACAACAAGACCCATCAATCCCTCTAGAATATTGTTAGGTAATAAGTGGCTGGGGTCACCCTTTATGGGTATCAGCATCCCAAATCATTTAAGGTTCACCATTTCAGATGCATTCTGTGTAAGCTGTCTCTAGTGCTTCTACCTTGAATGAATATGTAGTTTCACTCTGCTGGTTTGCATTAGTGTATTGAATGGAGACCGACATACCTGCTGCTGATTAATGCAGAGTACTCTAGTAGCATCTAACATCTCTCCACGCTGGTCTGCCTGATACTCACTCTCTTTCAACCTCCTTCCCTCATGCAAAGCCACAATGAATGAGTCCAACCTTCCCTGACATGTTTTATTTATTGTGGTACTGAAAGGGATAGGGAACCATTCTATGCCTGGGCTCGCCAGATATACACTGCATGTGAGAGATTGTCAAGAGACTAAGCTGAATGGGATGTACATCACTATTCCCACTCCCCCACCTTTCTACCAGATAGTCTTCATACATGTTCTTGTAACTTGAGTGCATACTTAGGTATTGTCTAGAGCTACTGAAAATGGATTTGTTTTGCATGTTGTCCTTATATCTTAGGTGGTGTTAGTGTTAACAAAAACATCCTATTTCAGATGACCTCAAAGGAACCTATGTGTTGGGTCATTAGCGAGATTAGAGATTTGTTTCCATTCAATTCTTTCTAAAAAAATGTTTGGTTGAGATGATAATAATAATTTAGCATTTATACAGCACTACGAACCCTCAGGCATCTGAGCATCTCTTATTATTACCCACTGTGTGGTGCTCATTTATTAACCTCAGAAGGATGAAAGGCTGAGTTTGGCTCTGCCGGGATTTAAACCTGCATCAGCAGGATCTGCACAGATGTCAAAGTGAGCGCTTTACTTGCTGTGCTATCAGAAGAGAGATAGCTTTCAGCATGTGATACCATAGGTTTCATTTTTTTAAATCCCCGTAAATTGCAGAGGTGACCATCTACATTTGCACTAAGGTGCAAGAGGTTCCGTTCATGCACATTTGTTGTCATTTGCCCCATGAAGTGCAGTGGTCGAAGGGGGCGGGAGCGGTTGGGAGCAGTGCTCCTATACTTTTTTTAATTACGTTTTACCATTCCTATACTATGTTAAAAAGAAACCGATCCAGAATAGTTTTGTTTTAAAATAAAAGTGTAGGAAGAAGTTAAAACTTGCACCTCAGTGCAATGCACTGAACATTCCCTTAAATAGCAGGTGTGTTTGCTTGGGGGTTTACATTGCACGTGGGAGGGGCATGCCAATGGGGTTTGTGGGGAGCGGGGCAGCCCTGCAGGGAACATAGTTCTGCTACTTCTCTTCGTACACTTGGACCACTGATGAAGAGTATAATCATTAAGTAAGTCTCGAAATATTTGTATAGAGTATTTATTTAGGAAAGCACAGAGATAGAGACTTCAGCATCTCCAGCCCGAACAGCTCCCTGCTAACTCCTCGCCCTCCTTCAGCGCTCTCTTCTAACTGACAATAACAATTCCAGCTAGAACATGTAAGATGGCAGTTCTGTTTACAAATGATAACAACCTGATAACTATTTACACATAAGCATGCATTAACCTATGTTAAAGAAAAGATGAACACACTTGACAACACAGTGCAAAATAACGGTGTAAGTGCCGTCGTAATCGTCTGTACACTTTGGAAACAGCTTTTTGCTGGTGTATAAAAAGGAGCAGATTCCATATGAGTCCAGAGCACTTCCACCAGCATGAACTGATCATGCTTACTTAAATGCTTTCACTTTCGGATGGTGGACAGGATGGGCAGGCAGTAATGGATATTCCAATCCATGGTACCTCCCTGCCATGCAAATGATGGAACATGTGTAGTAGAAGAAAGTCCATGCGCAAAATGTTTTCAACCGCATCTTATGAATGGATTTTCTTCTACTACACAAGGGAAATGAGCCCTAATGTCCTATGCAATACAGGGCCTATTACGTTCTATGTGACTGAGTTACAAAGCTATGCAGTGGCACAGCGTAGGAGTTGCCCATGCGGATTTCAGATTTCATCTACTAAGATTTGGGGATGCCTGGACCATCGGAGAGATGCAAAAATGAAAATGTGATTCGCATAGATGTTCTCAAGTGGATCTCATGGACTCTTGCGGCACCACACGACTTGAACCAACGCAATGCTTTCTATATATGCCATATGCAAGCAGGTGCAAATCCGAGATGCTCATCAGCATCTCCTCATCTAAGACAATGCCTTATTTAATCACATCTAAAGTGTTTTAAAACGTGTTCACAACAAGTAGACAACATTTGCATGAAATAAATTGATTTACAAAATACATTTGGGTCAATGGATGCCATTGTTTTGTTCAGTATGTTCAGATAGCAGAGATAACAATGTTGATGATTAAACATGATAAAGCTAAAACTAGTGAATAATGAACTGTAAGTATTATCAGGATGACCACACATTTTTCCAATAACCGTGTGTCCAATGTATTACTCATTTAATTGCTGGAATAGCTTCAAATTAAGCTCAGCAAATGCTTTCAGATTGACTGTTGTAAAGAATTCAGCCATGGTGCAATCCCATACAATCATTAGTATGTTGATTTTGTTTTAATGAATGTACTGTTTCTCAATTAAGGGTGCCTAGTAGGCCTTGCTTTTCCAGGCTATCATAAGCTTATAACAAAAACCATAATCAAGGTCGTCATGCCATACAAACATCCCATTAGATCACCTGATTTTTCATAGTGGTTTATTGAAAAAACACAAATTATTCATTGACTATAAATAGTGATCTATAAACCTTTCACAGACTCAAATGCAATCATTCCAACATATTCTTCTGTGATGATAGTCACATAACATTTCTCATTCTTTACTTTTTTTGAGACACAAAACACTTTTAATATTCACTTTTTGACCAAACCCTGCTCCCACCTTTGTATGTGCAATATGATAAGACCTCGTATTATTTCAAGGGTTAATCCAAAATGTTTTGGTTTTGTTTTTTATACATTCGTTATTGTCATTTGGTTATTTTCAAACCTTTGACAAAAGCTTAAATATATATACAAAAACAACATGTGACATATGAAATACTTTTTTAAAAAAAATTATTATTTATTGTGAACATCGAAATCTTCAAATCCTGCGCCATCTCGAACCCTATTCCATCCTCATGGAAGACAGCGAACGTCGTTCCGATTTTCAAAAAAGGGGATAAAGGGGACCCTTGTAACTATCAGCCTATAGCGATGCTGGCTAGCATAGGAAAAATCTTTGGCTCATTTCTCCTGGATAAATTCAAACTCTGGGTGGCTTCGTCAGCAGGTTTTGATCCCATGCAAACAGGTTTTACTAAGAACATAGGAACATCAGCCAACATTATGCTTCTTAATATATTTAAGGCTAAAGTGATCGAAAGTTCCCCGAATCGTTTGCTTGTGTTCATCGACCTGTCCCAAGCATTCGACAGAGTCAACAGAGATAAACTTTGGGGGAAACTAAGTAATTGGAAGTGTCCGGGAGCCATTCTTGACCCGATTAAAGAACTTTACACAGACACCTCGATGAGAGTACACCTTAGTGTAGTTGGACTTCTCTCAAAGAACATACTTATGTATAGAGGAGTCAAACAAGTACTTTGGCCCCAGCGGTCTACAATGCTTATACTGGTGATTTCCAAGACTCGGGAAAAGCCCTCAGAATTTTACTGTCAACAGTGGGCAACGAAAAAATAAGTAGAATACAATACGCCAATGATATCATTCTTATAGATCAAATGGCAATAGGCCTTCAAAGAAAACTGGACAATCTAGAAGTCTACCTTCAATCAAATGACTTGGAGGTCAACAAAAACAAAACAAAAGTAATGACCGTGGAAAAAACATCCAAAAGAATAGAATCCAAATGCTGCTACCTGGGAGGAATACCTCTGGAAAAGGTTAAATCCTTTCACTATTTGGGTGTTACATTCAGGAAAAACTATTTCAAAACACCAATGGAAGAAACCTTATGCACGAAAACAAAAAGCCTGATAAGACAAACAAAAAAACTCAACAGGAAATTTGGTTGTTTTTCTCGCAAGGCTGCCCTGAACTTTTACAAAGCCAAAGCATTCCCGGCAATCGTCTACGGAGTTGAGGCCATGGCAGGGATCCCTATAGGCATCTGGAAAAAACTAGAAGGTTTCTTCTGGAGGGTGGTTCTGCGTCTTACAAATTCGACACCAGCAGTATTAATTAGGAGGGAAATAGGCCTAAATTCCCTGGAAGGCATAGTTGAGCTTAATCGCCTAATGTTGTTCAGGAAAATCCTAATTTCAAAAGAAAGAATCTACCGGATCGTCCAGGAAGAATTGTCTAAGGGCACTAACAAAATGCTAACCAAATGGTCACTCAAAAATTTGACTTGTCTGGATGAAATTGGAAGTTCAAAAGACAAATTAATTAACAATCTATTGAAAACGTCGAAAAAACTAAAAGAATAAGACTGGTGCAATACACAGGATCTAGCATCAAGATACAAATCCACAAGACTCCTGCCAGTCAACGTTCAAAAACTCAATGAACCAGCAATTTTCTTGTCCAAATTTTCAAATAAAAAATTGTGATCGACCTTTATGAGAGCCCGACTGAACATCTTAAAAACAAACAAAATTCTATCCAACAGAGAGAAAACCAGGGCAAGTTCTTCTTCAATCGTTACTGAATCCCTAAGACATCTGCTTCTCGAATGTAAGGGCCTCTCGCTAAAACCGAAGGACGCTTTTAGGCCACCTTTTTACAGATTCTGTAGCATGGATGAGATATACTGGTGGTCCTATTTAATGAATGGTGCTAACCGGAAATCTGTCATTGCAGTGGTGAATTTCATTGAGAGCTTAGCTCTAGACTTCAAAAAATGACGAGGGCCCAAAGGTCTCTCTTCACGCACTGGAACAAAGAAAGAAGGTAAAGAATGATCGAGGTGGAATTTAACTTCTAAACGGTTAGAAGTTAATAAACAAAACTATCATCCAAAATCCACATGATTGGATAAAGTGGACTAAGGTAAAGTTGAAGTAACCAAATAAGACTTAAGGAGATAATCATTGTAACTTGTAAAAACTGGTAAAATACAGTTAAAATCAAGTATAAAAAAATATATATGTATTTATTGTGATTTTGCCAGAACAAATCGTGACTTTTTACACAGATGTCAAAAGTAAATACATTCATATCAAACAGTTATTTCATTACAATATGTACCAAGATAAAAGAAGAGATAAAGAAAGAGAGGAATAAGAAAAAGAGGAGAACAAAAGAACAAAAAAAGGAAGACAACAAAGAAAACAGGCTCATTACACAAGTAGCAAACATATAGCCTATAAGTTCAATTGGCAGGATGAAAGAAAACATGGAAATACCTCCACATTCCTACATCTCTGATAACCATTAACACTCATAAGGCAACTTAAAAGCCGATCCCATGTTTACTACTAATGACTACAAGAACCACTTAATATATCTGCCTAGGTGAACCATAAAGTTCTCTGAGAGGCATATTGGTTTTACCCTTCTCACATTCCTACCTCTCCAGTCCATCCTCCCACGTTCTTTCTTCTAGTAAGTATCACTCCTATTAGTACGTTTTAAAGCCCTCAAGGTTTTCACAACTTCAGTTGTAAGAAACAACTCATTACCAGATATCATTCTTTACCAGAACGTGGGCAATTCCAAAGAATCGACACTGTGTACAAATCTTTCCAATCTAAGGACCTTTAAGGCTTAGGTTGCTGGGCAGCTAGATAGTACATGTTGGGTTGTGTGCTTTGCCTCCAGATCACATTCCTGGCAGATGTCCTTAGGGAATGCGTCCTTATCTCTCAAATGAAGGATTTCTAAAGTTGCCAGAACGTTAAATCTGAATCTGAGGAAGTCAGCCGTCATAGTTGGATCCGGTGACTTCCTCAGATAAGTGGGAAGAAACAATCAGGGTTTGTCAAACACGGAGAGGCAGGATGATAGTTTGAGTACCTTCAAACGCTCAATCGTTCTGATCGAATCCCATTTTTTCAAACACTCTTTGGATGTTAAAGGGTTATGGATTAGAGTATCTACATCCAAATCTACTATAGATAAAATCTAATTTGATCTATCCCTCAGAGTATTTAGGAATCCATTATCACCCTTCCAGAGTTGTGCAGCCACATCTTCATAGACCGAGCATGGCAGCGGCTCGAGGACATGTCTATATACAGAAACCCATCTCCATTCCATCCATGCCAAAACTGATGTCAAACCCAATTCATAATGAACAGAAACTATGGGAACCAAATTAGTAAGGTTCAGTGTTCTTTTCCACAATTTCAATTCTAGTTTGTCCCACTCAATAATAAACCCTTGGGGGTTACATTACATATGGAAGAGCTATATATGTTGGGGATTTTGATCACCTGAGAGCCTAGGTTCAAGATCTTAATATCCAAATTATTGAGAAGAGAGCTTTTAGTTGGATAGGCAAACTCCTCTATTTATCTCAATGTTTTGTGATAAATCACCAGATTTAGACAATATAACACAAAGAGTGGAAATGTTCAATCAAAATTGCCAACAAGTTGTCAGGCAGACCCCAGCTTTTTCAGTTTACCCCATAAGCGCTCACTATTCATAGTCTCGAAATCCTGGGATAAGTCCTCCCAGGCTCCGAATAGAGGGCTACCACCCTTTGCAAAACTGCCTGAGCTGATGAAACTTAGAACCAGGTTATTAAGAGAGGTGGATAAACCTTCCCTAAATCCCATTTGGAACTTCGGGATAATCCCTTTGGTTTTAGCCCAGTCTTCTAGATTTCTCAAGACTAGGCGTGCAAATATTTTACCGTCCGTGTCTAGTAAAGAGATTGGTCAATAATTAGACACAGCCAAGCGATTGCCTTGCTTATATATAGGGACCATGATCAAACTTTTCCAAGAGTCAGGGATTCTTCTAGTCTCGACTATATGGTCAAGGAGGACTTTTAGCATTGTCACCCAGATAGTAGGATTAGAATTTAGTATTGCATTAGTTAGACCATTGGGTCCTGTGGCTCGTGACACTGATGATTTGGTATTTAATGCATAATCTGCTATAAGGAAGAATTTAGAGCCCAGGAAGAGTTGATCTCAATCCTTGGTTCTATGTTATCAGGACGGGCATACACTTTGGCAAAATGGTCCACCCAGGCCTGTTCCTGGATAATCACATCTTGTGATTGATTGGCCTTCAGGTTTATCAATGCCCAAAAATGTTGTGAATATTTAAGGAACACAGCCTTTAGCATTTCCTCGCCGTCATTCTGAAGCCAAGAGCCCTATGAGATCTCATCCAATTCCTAAATAATTTGTTGATCACCCTAGCCTCCTCCAATCGCTGGATAGTGTTGATCTCACTATTATATTTTCGACCCTCAGCAGTTTTCTCCTTTCTTTTTTTTTTACCAGAATTTGCAGGTCAAAATTATGTCAATGCGATGATCTGTACTTTGAATGACTTGTGCTTGGGGGGGTTAAATTTACAAAGTAATTCCAGAAAGTTTTCAGGGTCACACTCTACTGACAGCTCTTGATCAGAAGATTCTTTTACATAATTCACTTCATTGTCAGTTAGGGATTGGCCCCCTTTGCTAAATCTTGCCGCCTATTCCCTGCCAAATTCAAGGCTATCTTCTGAGACATGCGTGGGACCCTGAACTCCCGCACTACCCCAAATGACGTCTCCAACATGCCATGATCACTAAGACCTCCATCTGTTATTTTGAACTCTGTACAGCTCTCAAACAGAGCCCTAGACACAAAAATGTAATCGATGATTGAATGGAGAGACCCTCTGCACCATGTAGGAGCAGCGGGGATGTCACCACACAAGTTTCCGTTAAGTTCCCAGAGGTCCCATTCCTCCATAAACTGACTCCAAACATTCCCATCAGTCAACTTTCGAGTGCCCTTGCCACTTGGCAGAGATGTTGATCCAAAACAGTATGAGTTAAATTCACCCATAATTATAATATCATCCATGGGAAAGCGAGCTGTAACCATAATGAGTAGGTCCCCCAAACCTTGTACAAAGACAGATAAAGACATGAGGGTGGGGTTCCAGATGATATTTACTAATAACCAAGCTCGTGCACCAGCTCTGCCTTTCCTCATGGATCTAACAATCATAATGCCTGGAACATCCTCAGAGATCAAGACTGAAGCATCAAAAATCAATGTTCTACAAAAGATACATAAACCAACCCGCCGGCCGCCCACACCTGTTCCACTGGCCAACTGGTCATATGAGGAAAAACCATCTATGTAAAAGGCAGATCTCAGCCAAGATTCCTGGAAGAAGAATGGGTCAAAAGATTCAAAAACATAACGTTTCATGGGATCATTACAAAATGAATTAAAACCTCTCGAATTCCAAGACAAAGGTCTTATCAACAGATTAGCTAGAGATTCTGCTCGGCAATCCCAAATTTAAGAAAGATCTTAGATACTATCTCTGGGACCAATTCAAGAACTGTTGATGGCAAAGAACAAGACAGAGCATTATTTTTCCCTTGAGATTGAAATGGTAAGGCTGTGTTTGGGGGAGGGGAGACGGAAGTTAACTCCCTAGGATCTGCAAATGTCTTGTTATCATAAAACCCCTCTGGGTCCTGTCCGATTTGGCCCCTAATATGGACTCAAATCCCAGTCTAGATCTCAACACCAGTTCGGTAGCTGCGCAAACCCACCCGTTCAATGTCTGCAGTAGTGATGTATTTTAAGCTAGGAATGGCATTCATCTCAGAGAGAATACCTGAGCGATTCAAGGGAGGGTTGTCTTCATTATTCACGTGATAAGAAAAGAGTTAGACATTTGCATAGCTCCTTCGATTTGTCAGATGTCTGGGACACAGTTTGGTTCGTACCAGTAGACCTGATAGTCGAAGCTTCCATTCTTATTTCTCTGCTTTGATTATCGCCAGAAGACTTAGGATTTTCAGTAACTAACTGGCGCTGCCTTGGCTGAGCAGGGGCATCAGAGCCACTGCTTGATTGTTGGTCATGGTCCATGAGTGCGACACTTTGTCCCGCCCAGCAAACTACAGCCACTTGCGTTATTACATGCCTCTTTGCACTTCCATTTGAGGAAGATCGGGGCAATCTTTAAGGGAAGTTTGTTTGGCACTGTTTTGTTCTCTTTTAGCAGCTATCTTTAGCGGCGGTTTGGTTGGTTCAGTTTGACTCCCCACAGTGATTTTAACAATTTCGGGCTCTTTTACGTTAGAGTCCGAGGAGCTAGAGATAATCCAAGCTTTTTTTTGATGACCCTTCGTTCATTCCAGGGAAGCTCCTTTTGTTTTGGTTTTGGCGCACTTCTCTGTCTGAAGCCCTTGCAGGTTTCGGATAAAACAATTTGTGGAGCCTGAGTGTATTTTCTTCTTAGCCTTCGAACCACATTTGACATTCTCACTGGCGGCATCTACATTATCAGAGTCTTTTTCAGTTGAAAGAAGTTGTTTCCTGTGTTTCTTATTTTATTGACTTCCCATTGAGCTTCTTTGTTTTATTGAGGTCTTGCTCATCTGACAGAGAATTCAGATCCTGATTTGACATTCCTCATGAACCTCTGTCAACACTTGTATAGCCATTTCTGTCTCAGCCATTTGAGATAGCCGAAATTCTTCGTAAGTAGAGGCGGACAGGGGTGTGTCATCCAAGCCCTGTTTCAATGAGGCATCCAGAGGGACCAGGGGACATCTGCAGCATTGCCCATGAGCACGAACACCTGGTATTTCAGAGAGCTTTAAATTCAAGGTGGCGAGTTCCACCTTCGCTCCCTCCCAGTATGCGATCAACAAGTCAATTTTCTGTACTTGGGTCTTCGACAACAGACACAATTCTGCCAGAGTTTCACTTATGGAGCCGTTGACTGCAGATTTTAGAGCCAGCATCGCAATTTCATTCAATTCTAAGTCTTTGGTAATTTTGAGAAGAGCTCCCGAATGAAGATGCACTTCCGATTTTACGTTTTCAAAGATCTGGACTAGCGACCCCAGCACATAGTTTAGAGCCGCAATCGGTGCAGAGTTTAAAAATTGGTCTCGAGGCTCCATCTCCCTCATCACCTCAGGTGTGGTTCTGGACAGCATCAGTGTTGTTCTGTCCCTGGAGTCCTTTGCAACTCCGAAGACTTCGAGTAAGGCTGAAATCACGTTCAGTTCGAAGGAGGAGGCAAAGTTGGGGAGGATGTCAGTATTGTCACTGACTTCCTCCGGCAAATCAATGTTCAAACCTTCCTGATCGCCATGCTGCTTCAGGAATTTCAGTGAGACAAGGTTAGTTGGATCTATACCAATCATACTCCCCCCTTCTGGCAGGAACTTATTTTTGGCCCTGTCCACAGGGAGGTAGTTTAGAATTGTTTCTTGATAGAGGTTGCCATTAAAGTATAATCCAAATTTAAGGACCAGCAGTCTTTTAATGAAGGGACATTGGGAGCACTGGGAATCCATACACCTCGGTCTCTATGCTCCACGGTTAACTCTGAGATAAGACCGGAACCCGAGGCCTGTTGACCATTGTTGGGGAAAATACTTTGTTTATCCTCAAAATGACACCTCCCCACTGTGAACGATTTAGACATAGATCTGTCCACTTGTAAGGGGTTTGATTCCCAACCATACGGCTCCTCCAGTTCAGGTAGATGATTTTCTGCCCCTGCCTAGGCTCTTCGAAGGTTGCAAGTGTTGGGTTTATTCATAGCAGTGTGTCCTTTTGGTTGTACTATCCTGGCCAACGATGTTCGCACAACGCCTCTTGCTTACGCCCCATGCTAAGTACACTATTTGGGTCAAAAGCCACTAGCCCACAGTACCCAAATAGTAACCAGCCAGCGTGGAGTGGAATAGAATTAGAGTTTTAGGTAGCCGTGCCCACAACTCTCAACGGGAGAGTTCAAGGCTGCTCATCGGCCGACACTTCCCAGGAGAGCAGGCAAGTGACGCTTGAAAAAAACAGACAACAAGAGCCAAGGGGAGTCAGCGCTGGGTTTGTCGTTCAGATTCAGCGAGGCAAACCATAAGACAGGGGGACTGATGAACGAAGCTCAAAATGAAAAGGGCAAATGAGGGGAGCAGCAAAGAAAATAGTCAAGGCTCTCAATAGCCAAGCAGCGGCATAGGCGTTAGAGGCGGACATGCTGCAAAAGTCCAGTGTCCTGTGTGCCACTATTAGTTAGTTTGTGAAAACCTACCTGATTGAAGAGTGGCACTACAGTATTTAGCATCCAAGAGGCTCTTGGTTGATCAGCAAAACAGGTTTAAGGGCCGCGCTGCCCGTGGCGGCCCACGACGCACTGTGACTGACTGCAGCTAACACTCTGCACCCTTCACTCCGCAGCTGCTGTGATGTTTTGTGGAAGGCTCCTCCTTCAGTAAACAGCGCACACTGTAGAAACACTGTAGAAAGACTCATGGTTAATATGAAATACAATAGAACAACATACAATTATTTCATAAGCTATATGCAACATGAAGTGTTACTTTTTAAAATGTCTAATATAAAGTGCAAAGGTGACTAAGTTCATTCAAGCTACAATGCGACTAAAAACCCGACAACAGCTAACACAGAAGTAACCCAACCTGCTAAACACAAATGTCAAAAAAGGGCATCTGTCCTCAGTGACGGATAGTTCTTTTTTTTTTATTTTAGTTGACATTTGTTTTTAATGTTTAACAAGATGGGATTGTGTTTTATTGACAGTACTACAGCCCAATGAGCAAATATCCTCATTCGGAGAATAAAGGTAGGGCAGTTTACACTTTACGGTGACATCTCTGAAAACGGGATATCCCAGGATATCAGTCTCACCTGACGAACAAAAAAACATTCAACACTCGTCTTTCGCTTTAAATCTCTGTAAGGCTATGCAGTCTAAAAAAAAAGTGCAAGTTAATGTTCTATTTCATTCTATCAAACTACAGCTTTACATAAACATTATTATTACTTATAAAAAAAAAAAGGGACATTGCCTTTTTTTGGCGCGGTGCGGATACTCGCCTTCCGCAGACCTGAAACTCATTCTAGATGAAGCCACAAGACAGTGACGGATAGTTCTTAAAATACACTTCTCACTTTCCATTCAACTCAGGGCTATGTACAATCAGGTTGAACCTTTTTGGTCCTTAAATTAAGTGACACGTCATGCATGGATGGGGATGTAGAATAACTCTTACACCAAATGATAAAACAGACTCAGGAAGTTGGCAAAAAGTCTCAATCTGACTATTTTATTATTAATTGTCTTAAACAGGGAGTTACAACGGACATCAACAGACGTCACACAAGCTTGCTCGGTGCATTTAATAAAAAAACATACTTTTATAGTATGAACTTGTCATACATGATGTCATAATATGTGGCAAATAAGAAAAACCTGCAGGGAGTAGGTCGCTTAAGGGGAACATCTAAGCATACTTTCTATATGAGAACGGGTTGTGATTGGGTCTCTACATTTAGGTGGACAACTTATGCCCACCCCTAGTACAAGTCATCTTCAACAGTTATTAAATACACCGTATTTGATTTGCTCTCAATCTATACGGCCCATTGTTATATGGCCATATACAATTGGTTGGAATGCTTGTGCTCTTCTGGAACATTCGGCTCACTAGTAGCACATAAACTGGTACCCCAGGTGTCAGTTGGTGAACTTGACCATGTCTCCCCACACAATTAGCCCAAAATCTCTCATCGCTCTTGCCTGCTACCATTCAATGTGTCTTTGAACTTGGCCTTGAGAAGTATCCTTGCTCCAGAGAATACACTGGAGTTTGAGCACATTTTTATCTCAGGTCTGGTGCTGCAAGCCCAGGTTCTATTTCCATCTAACCATGTGACAGGAGACTGTTCTTTGGCTCCTTTTCTCTCATTTAATTGTATTAAATGAATAAATCTTGGCACTCATATAGTCTTTTCCTCTCACCTTACAAGGGATAGTTCCTCTTCTCATGTTCACTGTTCTTCAAAGACAGATAACCAGTTCTTAGCCGTTCCAGCCTTTGACACCAGGCCAGACAGCCTTCTCGGTCTTTCAATGATCTTCAGTTGTTTTCTTGCTTCGACACAGCTTTTCGATCCTTCTTTCTCTGTGGGTCTGAACTTACTAAAATTGTGACATGGAATATCCAGATTCTATATAATGGCGGCACCCCTGCAGTCTATTCACTACATATAGCCAGCCTTCATGATTACTTAGTCTACTTGCGTTGCTGCATCTGTACAGTTATAAAACGGCTTGCATTTTCTGCAATGCTTTTCTCACATATAATATTCACTTTGCACATAAAAGGTTACTTGATTCTTCATTTCATCAACAGATTCTATAAGGTTATACATTCTCTTCTTCAGCCATTCTTCTCAGTGCATCGTGCTTGCTTCTTGTGATGTCACCAACTTCTCCTTTTCTAATCTTCATATTCCTTTGGAGATTTCTTCCAAGAGATTGTCATCTCTACGGGGATACATTATATGGGGTCTTCTCAATGGATACCTTTTCTCAAAGGCTCTTTGTTGAATAGGTACCATCACCGGTGTTGTGCATGTCGCGATTTCTGGCTTCCAACATATACGCAGGATGGGGGAGGAACTTCCTGCAGAGGCATTCAGCTGCTTCTCTACACTCCCCCCTCTGGTTGTTTCATCAACCACTCCTTCACCAGTATTGAAATCTTGATATCCTCTCTCGAAGAAGTGCTTCTTCTACGTCCAAATCTTTACCACTACTTTCAGGGATCCTGCTGATTTTACATGTTCATCAACACTCCAGGTCATGGGGCTGCAGTGTCCATTCAGGATACAATAGACTCATCTTCCCACATACTTCTTGTGATTCTTTGGATATAGGAACTTTGTTCCCCTAGGTGCTAAGATGCTAACCTCTATGTATTTTCTGACATCTTCATATGTCAACTCCTTGGGTCCAAACTCTGATTCGATATCAATCATGATCTTCATTCCTTCTGCCTTCTTTGCTGTCTTTTTGCACTGTGTGATTATTATCCTGATCACACAGAATCCAAACAGTATCATCACTAATACTGCTCCAAGGAACTTGGAGATGTTTACCATCTTTTTCGAACCCATGAGAAGATAGACACAAGTCAACTGTCTTCTGTAATGTCTTCTGTCTCATCTTCCATCTGGTCATGCAGTTTCATCAGCAATGCCATGGCCTCTGTCATGGTGCCATTCTTGTAATTATGACAAGGTATGAATGTGCAACATAATTTCACAATTTTGGCACAAACTCCTCCATCCATCGCTGTGATCATATCAAGTACATATCTGTTCTGGAAGGTCATAAATCTTATGGCTCTCAACTCTTCCTTGATAGAATTGATTCCCTTTATGGTAGTGTTAATCATCTGCAGAAGTTCCCAGCGAGTGATTTGCAACTACTTTGAATTGGCCATTGTCTGGATCCCTGGCATACAGATAGTTGTGAATATTGCTGAAGTCCGGTTGCACAACCTGTGCTCATATGGAATAGAATCAAAGGTTTTAATTGATTTACCTGAAAAGTAATTCTCCCTTCTTTTCCAAATGAGAAATTAAAGTGATCTTCTCCTCCTCAAATGGGCATCTGCTTTTGGAAACTCTCCAATATTCAGGTCACTTTTAGGAATCACTAGTCCTGAAACATGGATAAGCACTATGGAGCACATCCCTCCCCAATATTGGGGCAGCTTCATGTAGGCCCTAGACCCACAAGCCCAATAGTGGTCCATTAAGACAACGTATCCATCCTTCATGCCTGGTACATCAAGAATTTGGCCACACTGGCGATTCTCTCCAACCTTCATCGTACCATTATTTCTGAAACACAAACATGCACTTGCTAGAGGTATTATCTGCAACAGTCCTCCTTTATGGTCGCCCCATGTCAACAACTTTGTAATCTTCGACCAGTGATTCTTGCATTCATTCTCTGCAGTGTCTATAACTGACTCAAAATATTGCATTAATTCTGATGCCTTACACACAATCAGGCCATCAGCCCATCATTTTGGAGACAGCACAGTTCCTTTGATTTGCAATTTTCCTCTTTCTCAACATCTCTGTATCTCTTCTTTATTCTTGCCTTCACAATTTAGCGTCTTGTTTTCTTCCATTCTGATTCCTGCTCCACTCACTCCAGGCTGTTCATATCTTATTACTAGATTCCTTGTTTCTGCTTCCCTTTTGTCTTTAAATCTTGCACATAATTATTTTCTCTTTGATTTGTCTATTTAGTCACCTATATTAAGGATGCTGTTCAATCCTGGAACTGTCCTATTATCATGCAAAGTGAGAGATGCGTCAGCCAATGAGCTTTTTGCACTGATACATCTGTGGCTACGAACAATTTGGAAGTACCCATGGCATATGGTATGAGAGCGCAGACGTAGCAATTCTCCTTAGACATACTCTCGCCCACCTTTTTCATGTGCTGATACCACATGTTATTACCCAAGTGTGCTGTACTATCTAGATCAGTGTTTATCCCATCATTATCTTCCTCTGCATTTCTCTTGTGTCTTCCGAACAAAATGTTTGCAGCCCATGGAAACAAACTTAAAACAGCCTTACTCTGGGGAGAAAACACAAGAGGCTTTGACTCATTGGCAATAAGCAAATCTACAAGAGTTACTGGAGTGGGGAGGAGCAAAGACATATCTACTTTTTTTGGATCAATAAAATAAAAAATTAGAAGAAACAAAAAAGCACAAAGCATAACTGTACAAATGTACCTCAGAAACCATCATATTAGTCCCCACCACTTGTTCCACTATGGAATTGGTTGGGCTTGCTCATTATCTGAAATCGTGCCACTTTCAATATTTCTAATTTTTACTGCAATTGTTTTTAAGGAAGGAAAAACACAATCAGCCAGACAACTACAATGAATCCGGTAGTAATAATATTTCTTCTAGTATTGCTATAAGCAGCCTTCTAATCACTGGGCCATTTTTAGGATCCTGCAAAGAAGTGCAAATGTCTACCTCTCTTCGGACAAGAGCTGGATAAGCTTGAAGGATAAACACAAAAACAGCAAGTAGAAGTCCAAGGGCATCTCCATCTGACAATACCATGGATTTGGAGATTTTACCCAAAACGAACTCAGTGAGGAACGAGTCTGGGAACTGCTCACATTTTCGGTTCCTGATCAAGTGTTGTCGTTTAGGCATAGTCGTGATACATCGGTATTTCTCTGAAGTCCAATTTCAAAAAGATCTCTGTTACTCTCTGCACAGGTTGCGCACCTGCTATAATATCTAAAAGGAGTGTGCAGGGTGAATCACAGTCCAAATACACTTTGCATTTTTAATCAGTACCTTTATCATCCTTTTTCTTTGTCACTGATCAAGTCTGCACACGCTGAATTTCTTCTTCTTGTCTTGCATCTGGATCGACAGTTGGGGGTGTGACAGTCTCACTGGCATATAGCTTGATGTCATTCAGGAGTATCCACGCACGTCTGCCTTGGACCTTTACTGCTGAAGGAGTAACATTTTCAACAATGAACAGTCCATCAAACCTTAGCTTGTGCTACTTCCTAGTGAAGTTTTTATCAAATAGTCCAGGTACTGCTAGTAATGCAGGTGATCCGGTTGCTAAATTGTTTTAATCTGTGTTTTGAGACCGACCCCCCTGACGCTTGAGTTGATCTGACATGAGAGAGATGCTAGAGGTCATACATCTGAAATATTCACATAACTCATTTCCTAATATTTTTTCTGCACTCTGGGCATCACTTCTACTCCTCGATGGAGGAGTCAAAGAAGTTCTCATTCACCTTCCTGTCAGTAGCTCGAGGGGTGTGAGGTGATGGTCCGAACCTGGCTGATTACATAGGGCATATAAAGCTAAGGTCAGGCAATGTAAGCATCCCTTTTCCCAACGTCAATTTAAATGTAGCAATCCTTCCCTTAAGGAGGTCATTGAGTCTCTGACATATCCCATTAACTTGTGGGTGATAAGCAGAAGAAAACGTGTGCTTAATACTCAACAATAGTTCTATCTGTACAATCACCTCATTGTCAAAGTGTGGCCCATTATCAGATCTCAACACTTCAAACACTCCTCATCTTGGAAAGACTTCATGTACTAAAAACATTGCTGCACAAGTGGTGTCAGGGTGTGTACACAGACCTGCTTCGATCCACCTGGAGAAGGGACACACCAGCACTATCATATACATGTATCCACTACATACTTGCAGCATATCAACACAGTCAATATGTATATGCTGAAAAGGACCATTTGGTCATGGAATTACTCCTCTAATCGTTCGCAGTGTATGCCCAGCAGTAAATATTTGACATACATTGCAGTTGACTACATAAAATGCAATGGGCCTCATTACGACCCTGGCGCTAATGGGTTAACGGCGCCTTAAAAGGCTGCGGCGCTGTTAACCCATTAGCGCCTGATTACGAGGTCCCTTTGCTGGTCTACATCAGCCGTTAAAGAAGGGACCCGCAAAGGGACCTTGGTGCTAAATACGGTACCGCAATTTGCGGTACCGTACTTAGTGCCTTCCCCATTCCCATTGAACCCTATGGGGCAAAAATGGGAATGGGGAAGGGCCATCAAGGAAGGGGGAATTACTGCCCTGCCAACCTTGTAATGGGGTGTTAATTCCCCCTTTCTCCATGCATGGCGGAGTCGGTAAGTTACCAGCATGGACCATGGTGCCAGGGTCGTAATGAGGCCCAATGTGTTATAACAAATTAGGAATAAACCAGTCTTCCGCAATTGTTGCAGCAAGACTTTCCCTAGTTACATGCACAGGTTAGTGCAGCTGTCCAAACGCTACCTTTAACAATGCTACTCGCCTCACCGGCTTTCCAGTGCTGTCTTGTCACCATAATGCTTCAGTGGGGGATAAAGAACACCTCTTTCACTCACATAGTTCCTGCTCTTCCTGTGGTGCACATCCTTGAAACTCCATTAATTGAGTTCTCAGCAAATGGTTATATCCTTCCTTCACTATCATAAGCATGACCACCTTCTCCTTTAAATCTGGAGTATCGAAACTTAAGATATCTGGTGCATGTGCAACCCTTTTGGCTTCTGCATCTGAGGCTTCATTCCTGCATGAAATAAAGTCTGTACGTTTAGTATGGGTTGTGCATTTAATGACCGCTATGGTTACTGGGAGCTGTAGTGCCTTCATAAATCAGGCCAAAAAAGATGCGTGCTGCATGGGAGTGCCGTCCGCCAGGAGGTAGCCCCTCCTTTCCCAATGTGCTAGCCCTGTGTGTACGGTTGACATCACACAGGTGAATCACTGTACACCATCACTTCCTGCCCTTCATGATTCTCGAGCGCATCAATAAGCGCTGCCAATTCTGCTGCATGCGCTGAAAAGTGAGATGGCAGTCTTGCACTTGCTACAACCTCAAACTTGCCATTAGCTCTATGCCTCACTATAGCTGCGTCAGAATGCCTTTCTCTACTAATCTGGTCAATTTTCAAAGAACCATCAATATAGATAATGTCCGCTCCTGGCAATGCATTTTCTTCAATGTAGGGTATATCATCTTAAAATTCAATGTAGTTTGCACAATCATGTGCATGCTCACCTCTGTCACTGGCTCAGCTACAAATGTGCCAGGATTCACTATTTTACATCTAACAATTTTGATCGCTGGATTTGAGATCATCACTTTGTATGCAAAAGCTCTCTGAGATGTCAATGTACCTTTGGGCTTCTCCAAAATGGCAAACTTAGCATGCTCCTCAAAAAGAGTCATAGAACAACCCATTACAATACTTGTAGATTTCTCAATTGTGAATGTGCCTGCTAATGACTGTTTGCAAGGAACGTGTCCCTTCATAAGTGGGTCTAGCATCCCACTGTAATATGGCAGATGTTTGTACCCTAATGTAGTCCTCTATTTAAGCACTGCTGTCATAACTGTCCCATTTGCATGTGAAAATAAGAAATACTCCTCAGCATAATTGGGAATTCTTAAAACAGGAGCTGTACAAATTGATTTCTTCAGCTCTTCAAATCCTCCCTCCATCTCCTCAGTCCATTCTATATTTTCCTTGTTCACTTGGACTTCCTTTGAAGCCAGCGAAAGGGGTCTTGTGTATGAACTATAATCAAACACTGAGGCACTTAAATAATTACATAGCCCCAAAAACAGATGCATTTGTTTACTGTGTGCGGTTTTGCTGTTTTCATGATTGCCTCAGCTCTCTCAGGGGTCATCCTCTTTCCCTCATGTGAAATCAGTTGTCATATATACAACACTTCTTGATAATACTGTGACTTCTCTTTATCTACCTTGTATCCCTAGTGTGCTAGGATATTCATCAACTGAATCGAGTCCTGTCTGGACTCATCTTCTGTAGTGCTACAAATTAAAAAGTCATCTACTTACTGAATCACAGTGCTTTTCAAATCAATATTGCCTAGGTCCCTCTGTAGGACTCTGTTAAAGATCGATGGCGTCTCACATTACCCTTGAGGTAGCCTAGTATGTTTCAGATGGGTTTGGAGAAATGTAAATGAAGTTAAGTCTTGTGAGTCTTGCAATGGGATTGAGAAAAACACATTTTTCAAATCAATCACCGTGAAATATTGTGCTTCCTCTGGAATACTGCATAGTATTGTTGCCATGTTAGGAACTAAAGGAAACTCTGCCTCTACAATATGGTTAATCAGTCTCATATCTAGTATCAATCTCCTCAACCCTCCCTTTCATTTTTTCACAGGATACACCACAGTGTTGCACAATGATTCTGACGGTACTAGCATACCTTGTTCCATCAGTGTTGAAATAGTCTTGAAAATGCCCTAATCAGCCTCTCGAGACATGGGATACTGTCTTGCTCGAGGTAAAATTGACTCTGGCTTTAGAGTTATTTTCACTTCCCCTATCCCCTTCAATAGGCCTACTTCATAAGGACCTGTAGTCCATAAAACACTTGGCATCTTCTCCAAGTCTTCGTCATGCAATGCTGGACGTTGCTGCATTATCGATATTTGCTGGGGAATCTCCCTTTTCTCTATTCTAATCCAATATGTAAAACTCATAGAGAATACTACTACATCATCTGCTGGGTCATCTCTAAACATGTCACTGTCAGAAATGACAGTCAGCCTGCACCTCTCTTCAATAGCTAATACTGTTCTCCATGGTCTACCCTCATCATCCGTTCCTTCAAGCATTGCCACTTCCCCTCGTACTATGGCTGCATCTAATTCTAGAGGGATTGTCTGCCCCCCATCTTCGTCTTTGGGTATCTGTGGTCTAAATAAGAATTCATCAGCTATCCTCATAGTCCTTCCCACTAAGACAGGTAGCCATGTCAGCTCAATGCTCACCCCATAAAGAAAAGCTTCTGGTTCTATTGGTATGGCTCACAGAGCAACTTGCCCTGTGAACGCCAATATAAATTCACCCCATTCATGTAGTGTATTCCAGCAGTGGAACAAACTATCCCTTCGTCAGTAAAATAATATTGAGTTTTGTCATCAGATCTCTTCCCAAAATGTTAACTGGTGTCTGCCGTGAATACAACAATGGAACAATGGAACAGACATGTCACACTCTCCTATAGAGACTGGTAACTTGTCAGTAAAAGGAACTCAACTTGTAGCTCCAGAGAACCCTTGAACATTCACAGCAATTCCCAACACTGGATATTTTCCCTCTCGTATACATTAACGAGTAGACCCAGTGCCTACTAGGAAAGAAAAAGATTTGCCTCCTATCTGCACATCAACCCTTGGTTCCTCCTAGGGGTCTGGTGTCACTGATAGTGCTGAACACATCAAGTCGCCATGTGAGCTGTCCCATTGCAGATACATGCATGCTCCTGCACCTGTGACAGGATTTCCTCCCACCACAGTGACACCTTTGTCAGCAATTGTCCTGTGTTTGCATATTGCTGTGTCTGCATTGAGGCATGCTTTGGTTGCCCTTGTGGTGGATTCATTTGCGCTTGCTGTAGTTTCTGTGTATGTTGCGATAACGGCGCTTGTGTCTGATACACTGTCTGATCCTGGGCGAACTCTACCCTAGCTTGTGAGCTATATGCTGGAGGATAAGCTGTCCCCCTCTTGAGAATTGGCCATTCTATACATACCCTTGGCTTCCGCATATGCGCACAATGTACCCTGTCATCCCACATGTCCAACATACAGGAGGAGCCCATCTAACTAGTCCCCCTTGGTTGAACCCTCATTACGCATTCTGATTCTTGTTTTGTACATTCTGGAACCCACCTTGATTATTCCGGAAACCACCCTAGCCTCTATAGTCCATTCCTCTGCCTTGTGGCACAAACTCATTCCCTCCTTGGTTCATCAGACACTCATTATTCACATGCAACGTACCCGCTGCTTGCTGTATACCCAGCCCTTTTCTGGTTGTCAATACTGCCACTTCTATGGTATATTTTGACAAGTTTTGCTGAACTAATTTAGTTTCTTCAAGGTTCCTAGCCTCATCTCTCTTCTTATTCTTCTCCTGCAACAGTCGACATGATGCTCTATCGTCAACTCTATTTCAGCCCACATCTTTGCTTCCATTCCCACTTGCTTCTTCATTTGCCTCTGTACTTGCTCGGGCAACCCCTGACATAAAATGTGGTAAAATGATGCCACTGCTTTTTCCCATGGATTGCGCGTTTTAAGGGTCCAGTGCACTTGAATTTCCTGAATGAAAGCAAGAGGATCCTTGTCTTCTTTCATCTTACATGTCATGATTGCACCCATGTCTGATGTATCAGGATACTCTACCAGGAGAGCCCTCCAGACATCTTCTCTGCAAGTATTAAACAGTGCTCTATCGTGCGCTGTGTTCTGTGCTATTATACTTGAATAACTTACTCTCTTCCATATGTCTTCAGCTCTTTCCCCAGGAATGGCTGCTTGGAGACGCTTAATGTGCCCTATTGCCAAGTTATTTCCTCCTGTCATTTTTTCCAATTCATGAATCCATTTTCGCACACCCGATGTCAAACTCGGGAGTTTGCATCTTAAATTATCCTTATCTATCTGCTGCCATGGAATATACTCTGGTCTTGCGCCCCCATTTTCCAATAAGGGAAACTGCGTAAACCCTAACCTGCAATCGGCTCCCATTGTCTGCCTATATATAGTAGGGACAATGGTTTCTGACTGCCTCCTCCCTGGCAGTGATCTTAGCCTGCTCACATATGGCGGTAATGCTCTCTTCTCACTATACAATCATCTTGTGGGACGCTCTGGAAATGCTATGGGATCTGCCGCCCTATCCTTCAGTTGTTCTCAATCAGACCATTTTACTTTATTGTCTGCCTGCACGCTTCCCTCGGGGGAACAAGCACCTCCTCCCTCTTCCCCATGGAATAATTCTCTCTCCTGGTCTGACATATCTAGTTCCCAACTAGTCTCACTCTCGTCCCCTTCACCCTTATGTAAGGTTAGTCTGCTTAGGGTTCTATGATCGATGCTGAACAGATTTTGCTCTTCTCTTTGTGGTTGGAAGATCAGTGTTTGATCTCCCTTGCCTCGACTTCCCGATTTGCTACCTTCCCTTAACTCTTGATAAGCCTTATTGATTCTGTCTCTGATACCTCCTCTATCAAAGTTCTCTTCTAAGGCCACTCTAGATGGCCTTGACGTCGCTCCCTTTAACGGGAGGAACTCTTCTATTCTGTTCCATCGTATTGTTGGACTTGGCTCCATTAACTTCATTTGAATTAGATTAATATTGTGCTCTTGCTGTCTTCTGTTTTGTTCTAATTCTTCATTTAATTCTCTTTGCTTCTTTGCTTCGCATTTAACTCTCTCCTCTTCTTGTCTAATCTCTTCTCTTGTTACTCCTGCTATCCTTTCTTCCTCTTCTTTTCATCACTGTATTCTTGTATCTCTTAATTTCTGTGCTTCCTCCACTTCTCTTTTCCTTTCTTGCCTATCCCATTCTTCCATTGCTCTCTGTCGGTTGTCATACGTTCTTTGCTCCTCTGCCCTTTCTTTTTATTTTGTTGCTCCTCCTGATACATCTGTTCTCGCTGCTGCCTGCTCTTTTATTTATGCTCATCTTCCTTTAATCTTTTTTCTTGTTTCCTGCCTTTCCTATCTTGTTTGTCCTGATCTTCCTTTTTCCTTAATTCCTCGATGCTTTTACCATCTAGCTTGAGTAATATCTGTCCTCCCATCCATTCATTCTTTACAATTGTTAGCTTGTCGCCTTTAACCTTCTCTCCCTTTCATCTTTTAATCTCTCATGCTATCTCTGTCGATATATTCAATCGCTCACCTTTCTCCTCCTTGTCCTGCAAGATCTTAAATATCTCATCTTGTCTTTTAGTCTCCTCTGGACTATCGTTACTGCTATAAGCAGGCGGTTAGTATATTGGATTACTACAACCTGTCGCTGCTTTCAGTTCCTTTAAAAGATACAATCCTACGTCTTCTGTACTATTGCCTTTTAATTTGGGTGAGGTAAGGGGAGCGGAAGGCTCGACACCTTCCTCCTTACATTGGTTAAGCATCCACTCTTCGGGTGATGGATCCTCTCTCTCTTCCTGGTACATCTACCAAAGCTCTAAAATAGCTAATCTTTTCTCCATTTTCTACCTTTTAAAAACAACAAATATGAGCATGCTCCAGCAATCGCTGCTCAAACCTATATTTTTCAATGATCTCAGTCTACCTCTGGAATGGTACCAACCACTTCCTTAAGTAGATAGTATAATTTATTAACTTTGTCTCACTTCTTACACAACTGTTCTTGTCGCTCCTCGTCACCTTAATTTAACACAAATACATAAACAGACAGACTAGTTGACTCTTCACATAAAAACCTTTGGTGATCACCCTTCTTTTCTTCTGCCACTAATCAATACCCTGATCACAGAGTTTAGATTGTCTCTTTATGCGGACCTGTTCTGCACATTTGCTAGTTTACTCCACTGGAGTGTGAGACAACCTCTTCTAAAACCCCTTGGGTTAGGAATCTTGGGCACTTTATCTCTCTCTCTTTACACAATATTTCCTGTTACTCCTGTTACTCTCGTTACTTTCATTACTTTCGTTACGTTCGATACTTTAAAATGATTACAACCTCGTCCCCTTAGTTTTCTGTTCCCCTCAGTCTATTCACCATTCGCTCATTAAGTTTGAGGCCCTCGGTATCATATATTCCTCCAATCGACCACTGTCACCTTATGTCTGCAAAGCCCTTGTCTAAACCAGGTAGGGATTTTGTCAAGGAGGGACCTTGCCCACTGTCTCGATTTTCTTGCAAGATGTCTATTTGGCCACTCTCCACAGGAAACTCGCAATCCTCCGGCTAGATGGCATAGGATATCCCATTGACCGAAGCTCTGGAGTCAACAGGTCAATGGGTCTTCATCAACCATCCGACATGCTACCAAGTGAACCCTTTTGGTCCTTAAATTCAGTGACACATCATGCAATGATGGGGATGCAGCAAAACTCTTACCCCAGATGATAAGACCGACTCAGGAAGTTGGCAACAAGTCTCAATCTGACTGTTTTATTATCAGTTGTCTAAAACAGGGAGTTACAACAGACATTAAGGTACATCGCACAAGCTTGCTCCGTGCATTTAATAAAAAACAGTACTTTTATAGTATAAACTCATCATACTTGATGTCATAATGTGTGGCAAACAAGAAAAAACCTACAGTGAGTTGAGGTTGGCTTAAGGAGAACATCTAATTATACTTTCTATACAAGAACGGGTTGTGATTGGGTCTCTACATTCAGGTGGACAACTTATGCCCACCCCTAGTGCAAGTCATCTTCAACAGTTATTAAGTACACAGTATATGATTGGTTCTCAAACTATAAGGCCCTTTGTTATATGGCCCTCTACAAATGGTTGCACGCTTGTGCCGTTCTGGAACATTCAGCTCACTAGCAGCGCGTAAGCTGGTACCCCAGGTGTCAGTGGGTGGACTTGTCTCCCCACCCACTTAGCCCAACATCTCTCTGTGGGATGTCTTAACCCACTAATCCAAGCCCTGCAACATCACTGTGCATTGCTGGCAGCAGAAACATCATAATGGCTGCCGGAAAGCATGCTGCTCGCCAGAAATCACCAGAAAGTGTGCAGTGAAAACCTGAAAAATAGGCCACCATCTACTTTTGCCTATGCCAGTGGTAACACAGGAGACCACTGCCAAAGCCCATCATTTGGCTGCTCACAGAGCAAAATCATTGCAGAAGAAACAGAGCTGGTTTCAAAAATCCGTTTTTATTAGGTGTCAAATTTGCACAAATCATGGCTCACAAACCACCCAAAAAGATCCAACCTCTTTGTTGGGTGGTCAACATCATTCTCCTTCTAGAATCTACACAAATATAAGGTCCACAGAAGTATATATATATCTGAACAAAGTATACTTTTGGAGGATTGCTTGCTGGAAGATATCAGTCAAAAATGGGTGTAATACCGTTACTCACGTCTACCAGAAGCCAGCTTCTTAAAACCATTTTGGGTAAAGGTGAACATGGAACTCAAACTATGCCAAATAAAGGCTTGATATCAGAAGCCTAAGAGGTGGATACAATTTAAAACCATATTCTGAAAAGGCTTGAAGCAAGAAATTGTTTAATGTATGTGTTAAAAATGTGAGTTATATTATAAGAAAAGACAATGTTTAGACATTGGGTTAAGAGTTAATGTTTCCCACACTGGGTTCAAATGAATTCCATACGTTCTCCCTGGACAAAGGAGACTTCCCCGTGCCCTTGGCTAAGAGATTGACAGGTTGTTGTGAATAGGAACTAGGAGGGGCACCCTGGCCTGTTGCTCTAAGTGCAGACAAAGGAATCCTTGGGATGAATAGAAAATGCTAATTCGGGTGTGACTGACAACAAACTGCTGGCAGGAAGGAGAGACGTGTGACCTCTGAGTCAGCCGAGACCTTGGAGGCGGAGACAAACCATTGTGTGGATTCAGAAAGCACAGCAAATATATGTTTTAGGCAAATGCTTATAAAATATTGTACTGAACTGACAAAAAGGTGAAACTTTGAGATTGTAAAATTAAAAATTCGCTCACAGTTGAAGTCTAAGCTGGACTCTGTGTGATGTTTTGAGACCAAACCCCAGAATTATTCATATTGTAGCTACTGTGTTTATGCCAGGAACCGGAAAAAGTACAGAATTGTGCTCAGACGGGGTGTGCATGCATGTCTAGAAATTGGTGCAGAAATAATATTGAGAAACCCACCAAAAGCGCAAAAAGTGGTCATTTCTGAACCAAAGCTCTTAGGAAGATGAGAGTTGAACAGAAATGTACCTTAATTAATCTGTCATGTGATTTATGTAGTATTACCAAGTTGTGTATATTGTAAATATGTGTTTTATGAAAAATAAGATACTCTGTACAGAGGCAAAGGGGAGGTTTTTCCCCTAAGCCATAAACATGACACAGGATGACATGCTGATCCTTTTTCCAATCAGGGGATAGGAAATTCCCTGACCTATTAGATCCTTAGAGGGTTGGGCATTGTAGAATCAGCCTCCCCACCCACTTTGGAAATACATAAATAGGGACTGCTGAGGACAGATAAGACACACTTTTCCACTACTCAAATGATTTCTTGGCGAAGCACCCTGCAAGAAGATCCAGACAGAGCTCCAGACATAGATCCAGAACCAAACTCTAGAACCAACTCTAGAACTCTGAAGCAGAGAGGCCTAACCCAAAAGCTGAACCCTTCTCAGCAGGCCTTCAGAATCTTTTGCAACCTGATTCTAACCCCAAGCTCTCACATTCAACAGCCGGGCTGAGCAGTTTTGCTATTCTAGCCAAGAACCCTGTGCTAGAACCCAGATCCAGACCCAGAAAGCAGCTGTATCCAGAACCCGTCAGATCCAGTCCAAGAGACCGTGCAGACCACAGTGCAGTGCTCATAACAGAACTGAGACCTGTCCGGTGACGCGAGAATCCTAGCCAAACCCTTGACCAGATCTTTGATGGGGCACACTCCATTCACAAGCCATAGGAGTGAGTATCCAGTCTAGAACTGTACATAACCAATCTCTTAGTTTAAAGTAATACTATTCCATCCATTTCGATCTGTCCATAACTGCATTACAGAACCTCTGTTGTCTATCCTAAATTCTTCTGTCCTCCACATAATCCTTGATAATTGTAGTTATAATCATCTTAGCGCTAATATATATTTTCTGCAGAAAGGCAATCATCTCGTTCAGACAGAAAACATCCGGAGGTGCCTCTGGATAGGTGGCTGGGCTGTCGTGTAGTTTGCGGCTCCATAGACTCTTTAGTGTTAAGAAATCTTTGTTTCTAATCTTTAAAGCGCATCTGTCATTTTTGAAATCTTGAGTTTATTTCTGAAAAATCTACCTTGATTAAAACCTCTGTAACATTTGAACCGCATGTCCTAGATCAGAAATGTAACTGTCATTTTAAAGGTGAGATCCTAAGCTCAATTTAGCTCACAGGGGAAAGAGTGATCATATTGTCTTTTGTGGAAATCATATCAAGTTTTATTTCTGTGCTGCATTCTTTCCTATTATTGCATTTCCTTGAATCCATATAAAGTATTCTCTGCTACAATATCCTTCCTATTCCTACTCCTAACTGATTAAAGAGATTGTTGATATTGTAATATTGCCCATTGCTGATCATTGTTCATATTCATAAGTGTGCTATTCAGATATTATTCTATTCATAAAAGTGTGATATATATATTGTTCAATTCTTAAAATAAACCTTTTAATTTGCAAAACAAACCTACTTCTTGGCTCAGTGAGGCCGGGGAGATCCAAAGAGAGGGGCGTTATATAAGGGTTCATCATCCATATTTAAAGAACTTTGACATAAAAAGTCTCACACGCGATTTGAGCCGGGTACATGTATTTCGGGGGTGTGCAGGAAGTCTCACATGCGATTTGAGCAGGGTATGTGTATTTTGGGGGTGCACGGGAAGTCTCACGCGCGATAGGCCCTGTGCGAGTGGGGTAAGTGTATTTCAGGGGTGCGCGGGAAGTTTCACACGCGATTTGCACAGGGTACGTGTATTTTGGGGGTGCGCGGGAAGTCTCACATGCGATAGGCCCTGTGCAAGTGGGTACGTGTATTTCAGGGGTGCGCGGGAAGTTTTACACGCAATAGGCCCTGTGTGAGTGGGGTACGTGTATTTCAGGGGTGCGTGGGAAGTTTCACACGCGATTGGCCCTGTGCGAGTGGGGTACGTGTATAACTGGGGTTTGCGTGAAGTCTCACACACGATTTGAGCAGGGTACGTGTATAACTGGGGTTCGCGTGAAGTCTCACACGCGATTTGAGCAGGGACTGTGTATTTCCGGGATGCGCGGGAAGTTTCACATGCGATAGGCCCTGTGCGGGTGGGGTACGTGTATATCAGGGGTGTGCGGGGAGTCCTACACGTAAATTGGCAGTATGGGTCCTCCCAGGTGTTCCCTCTACACCCTCCACGGCCGCTGCAGGCAGCCCACACCACAGGGGACTACCCCGCACCCCTGGTCATGTCCCGCAGGCAGCCCATCCACCATGGGCATGCCCCCCAGCCAAGCCACATGTCAGCTTTCACCACTGATCACCAACTCATGTCCCCTTCCACCCCCACCCCCCAGCAGTCATGGGCACCTGCCAGCAGGCCCCCACTCATGTCCCACACATGTCCCCCTGCACCCCCACCCCCCAACAGTGCGGGGCACCTGCCAGCAGGCCTCCACCCATGTCCCCCAGCACCCCCACCCCCAGCAGTCAGGGGCACCTGCCAGCAGGCCCCCACTCATGTCCCCCTGCACCCCTGCCCCCCAGCAATGAGGGGCACCTGCCAGCAGGCCCCCACCCATGTCCCTCTGCACCCCCACCCCCCAGCAGTCAGGGGCACCTGCCAGCAGGCCCCCACTCATGTCCCCCTGCACCCCTGCCCCCCAGCAGTGAGGGGCACCTGCCAGCAGGCCCCCACTCATGTCCCCCTGCACCACCACCCCCCAGCAGTCATGGGCACCTGCCAGCAGGCCCCCACTCATGTCCCACACATGTCCCCCTGCACCCCCACCTCCCAACAGTGCAGGGCACCTGCCAGCAGGCCCCCACCCATGTCCCCCAGCACCCCCACCCCCAGCAGTCAGGGGCACCTGCCAGCAGGCCCCCACCCATGTCCCCCTGCACCCCCACCCCCCAGCAGTCAGGGGCACCTGCCAGCAGGCCCCCACCCATGTCCACCTGCACCCCCACCCCCCAGCAGTCAGGGGCACCTGCCAGCAGGCCCCCACTCATGTCCCCCTGCACCCCCGCCCCCCAGCAATGAGGGGCACCTGCCAGCAGGCCCCCACCCATGTCCCTCTGCACCCCCACCCCCCACCAGTCATGGGCACCTGCCAGCAGGCCCCCACTCATGTCCCACACATGTCCCCCTGCACCCCCACCTCCCAACAGTGCGGGGCACCTGCCAGCAGGCCCCCACCCATGTCCCCCAGCACCCCCACCCCCAGCAGTCAGGGGCACCTGCCAGCAGGCCCCCACCCATGTCCCTCTGCACCCCCACCCCCCAGCAGTCAGGGGCACCTGCCAGCAGGCCCCCACTCATGTCCCCCTGCACCCCTGCCCCCCAACAGTGAGGGGCACCTGCCAGCAGGCCCCCACTCATGTCCCCCTGTGCCCCTGCCCCCCAGCAGTGAGGGGCACCTGCCAGCAGGACCCCACCCATCGCCCCCCTACACAAAATAATGATGCACAATCATAGCCCACTTCTACACCAAAAAAAAACACTTCACGCCACCCCATTCTTGAGACTAACAAACTACCTAAAAATACAACTATATATAAATTTGTGTGGCATTGTCCATTCACCACAAATAAAAGGAAAACGAAAAGGAAAACTAACACTAAAAACTATTTACAATGGCAGCGGGCTAGTCCGACGGCTCACTTCCCGATTCCCCGGGCCAGGGCATCATCGAACTCCTGCTCGATGTCCCGGAGGCGGTCCTCTTCCATGGCCCCGAGGGTTTGCAGGGACAACGACATCTGGACCTCCAGGTCCCTGCAAATTGCCTCGAGGCACTCGGCCCGCCTCAGAGCCCTACACATGGAGTTCTCCTCCCTGACCATCATGAGCCATGCCTCTTCCGCCCGCTGCTGCTCCGCATCTATAGCATGGTCGAACCGCTGCCACATGGAATACACTTCCAGTCCTGGGTTCTCCTGCCCTCTGGCCGATGTCTGCTCCTCCGATGTTGAAGGCACCAAGCTATCATGGTTCCCACCTTGTTGCTGCTGCTGCTGTGCCTGTGCCCTGGCTCTTGCTGCCTGCACGTCCTCCTCCGGCTGGGGTGCAGTTGTCGAGGTGGCCACCCCTGCTGGACGTCTGACTCCCGACTGTGGCAGGGATCTTTCCTCCACCAGCCTGGCCGCAGGGTCAGAGGCAGCTCCACAGGGTACCCAGGTGATACATGGGTGGGAAGATGGTATGGAGGACGACTGGCGCATAGGGGGTTCAGGTGCGGAGGGGGTCAGAACAAGGTCCAGCAAATGGAGGAATCCAGCCCTGGTGACCTGTCCCAGTAGGTCAACGTGGCCAATGAGACATTCAAGATGACGTGCAGTGTCCTCACAAAAACACTGCAGGTCACCTTGCATGCCCCATTGACGCAACGCCATCCCACTCAGGACAGGCTCAACCTGGTCCCGGATAGCCACATTCGCAGGGAGAGGAAGGCCATTTGTTGTAAGCGGATCCACTCCCTGAAAACAGGTCTGGACATAGGCATCCCTGCTGGTGCAGGATGATGCAGTCACAGGATCGGGGACAGGATTGCACACAGGCACCTCCGCGGCGGCCTGTGCTGCCTCCTGTCCCAGCCCCTGCACTGCACCACTAGCACCAGTGGAATCCCCACCTCCAGACCCTGTGTCTGTCCCTTCCACGGCCTCCTCCTCCACCAAACCCCCCACCAACCTGGATGACTCCGTGCCATCTTCCTCCGTTGGACCCTGTGGGGTCTGAGCTGCCCCTTCTGCTGCCGAGGAGTCCAACTCCCACCTCCGCCTCTTGGACCTACCCTCGGCAGCTGCGGCCCGGGACGCGGCACTGGACTCCTCACTCCCTGATGAGATGACAACTTGCGAGGGGAGCTGGGCCTTGCGTCTCCGGCTGGCAATGCGATCCATGCCACTGTGCCCCACAGCAACCTCTCTGCCCTCTTCATCAGTTGACGCTGCAGACAGGGAGAGAAAGAACACAGGCATCAGGGCACTGTACAATGGACTGATACACACATGACAGTTGCACATGAGTGGCAGTGCCAAACTTCAGACAAGGCATCACAATCCCCAACACACATGTCATTTCAACTCACACACATGAGCAATTCCACAGCCATATCGCACCAGCCAGCACCATCCATACACATACGACAGCATGAGCATCCGAAGGTGAGCCTGACATCACATGAAACACGGTGAGTGCACAACACATGCACACACGCCACCACACTTACATGCATGTGTACATGTCCACCAACTGTCACAGTGATGAGATCTCCATCCATGTCACATCTGGCATTCAGCCTTTTACATGTCAGTGTCACATGCATCCAAGTTGCATCACAGTTGCACACTTGTCAAATACACACACATGCACATGTACACAGTGCAGATACATGCAGCAGGAACCACCATCCATGTGTGACACCACAACCATGCCAACGTACATACACAGAATTTCAAACATGTGTGCTCCCACATCTGCATTTGGCCTGCATGCTTACCCACACATACACCATCCATTTGTCTCACACATGAGAGGACTTGCATGTGTCAGCATCACCCCCCTGTACATACACATCCATACTTGGCCATACAAAAACACATGTGCAACCTGCCCACTACAGGCACACCACGACACGCATAGCGTACAATCAGTATGCATGTACACTTACCGCTCGAATCCAGATGGGTCTGCTTCTCAAGGACCTGGACGTGGAGCGCTGGGCATATGCATTCCAGGACCCTCATTTGGTGTTCCGACAGGTGGCCCCTTAGCATCTGCTGCCTTCAAGAGGCGCTGGGCCTTGTTGAGGGTCCTGGACCTGAAGTCCTCCCAGCGCTTCTTGACATGTTGTAAGTCGCGGACTGCCACCCCCTCCGCCTTGATGGCAGTCACGATGTCCATCCAGATCCTGGTCCTTCCTTCCTTGTCGGCGCACAAACTTCCGAAGAAGGCATCATACTGCCCCAGGACTTGCTCCACCAGGACACCAACTTCAGTGGCAGTGAAGCTGGTGGCCCTCTGCCTCTCTGGCTGGGGGTTGCCAGTGGCGCCAGATGATGTTGTGCCTGACATGGCAATCCCAGAGGCAGGAGTGGGTGGGCAACTGGGTCCTGGGGCTGGGCTGTGGAGCGATGGTATACCAGTCGGGAGTCTTTGGTTCCAGCAGGGGTGGTCACAGCAACTGCACCCCTGGCTGATGTGCAGGCAGCAAATAGCAGGGCACGTGGGCAGCAGGCAGTCAGGCAGCAGCAGATGGCAGGTGGGAGCGTGCTCGGGGTTCTGGGGGGCAGTAATTCGGTCTTCTGGGCAGGAGCGTGGTCTTCCGTGTGTTGTTGCATGGCCAGCTTGATACAGAGTGATTTGGCACGTGAAAATCTTGCACATCTGCGTGTAATTCGAGGAAAGGCCCTTAGCGTGTAAGCGCATCAGCACACGTACGTGGTTTCATTGGACCAAAGGCCCTTAGCGCGTAAGCGCGTCTGTGATGTGACCCGCAAAGGTGTTTCCCTCATCGCACGTGATGACAGAGCCCACGTGGAAAAACTGCACGTCCGAGTGTCATCGCGTGTAATTGGAGGAAAGGGCCCGCATACACGCGTATGTGACGTGTACGTGTGGGCCGGTTTAAAAGCTACATTTAGGATGCCATTTCCTTGTACGTGCTTTTTCGTGGAGAGCGAGTGGGTGAAATATGTACTTCTTGTCGGTTTACACGCGATTACTTCACAGCGTTTCTAGTTCGTACTCCCTGTTACCTCTAACAGCTTTCATTTTTCTTCATTTTTTGGGCCTGTTTCCTCAAACAGCGTTCACTTCTCCTTTTGTACTGTCTCCTCAGACAGCATACAGTTCTTCTTTTGGCGGGGGTGTTGCCAACGTGCACACGCGCTTCTTTTTCACATTCTTTTTCCAGGCAGACGGTGAGTTGCGCACGTTTTTACCAACTGTGCTTGCCCCGTGTGTCGTGTACCCCTTCAGAGGTCATTGTAGGCTGTGTGTATTACGCGTACGCTTATTTTTGTGTTTCTGGGTGCCACAGCGTAGTGCGGGTTCATTTTTCCACACACGTGGTCTACAAGGGGTTGCGTGCACGTTAGTTTCTGTTTTTGGACTGCCTGTGCATTGCGTGACCTGTCATCTTCCCCCAGGGGTCACAGACAGCCTTGTTAGAGCACTAGGGTACGAATTCCATCTAGTACCCTACACCTTTGACCCCCAATTGCCCAGGACAATAGTATACTGCTCCTCCCATATGCACAACAACATCAGTGCCATGGTTGGGAGGCGACCAAGCGTAAGGGAGTCAAAGGTGGCCGACCTTCAAAATGTGGACGTGGTGGGCATGGTAGGGGACGTGGCCGGGATTTGCAGGGTGCCCCTATACCCCCATGTGTGGAGGACCTATCAGGGACACCCATGCCCCCCCATGGTTGAGGGAAACGTGGCTGAGACCATCCCAGCCCAGCCCTTGTTGGACCAGCCCATTGTGGCACCTGACCTGGCACAGGATGACTCCCAGGCTGACTTCCAGGTCAGCAAGTCTAGGCCACGTGTGGCGGTGCAAGTTGTTGTCACCAAACCACGTGGATCTGGGGCAGCTATGTCATCTGCTGCCCCAAGTAGGCAGGGTGGAGAGACTGCAGGGGAAGCTGCAGCTCCATCCGCCCCAGCTCTGACTCTCCCAGCAAGGACAGTGTCGGTCGAGGTCCATCAAACTGACTTTCCCCCTGCCAACAACACCTTGCAACCAATGCCTGCACCAAGACCTATGGTCATTGTGCATTCCCACACTCCTACTACCCAGTCCACCGGTGCTTCTGCCCGTACTGACCAGAGCGGCATAAGCCACTCTGGCTCCGCTCCACCTTCAAAAAAGAGGAAGAAGGGTGCTCTGGCACAACAGGCTGAGACCCCAGACACGGTTACACACTCCGGCACGTCAAGGAAGCCTAGCTTTAATGACCCAGAACTTGATGCACTTGTGACCTATGTGTCAGCACATAGCCGCGAAATGTTGGTGACTCCAGGGTGCAAGACCACACCTGGTCAATGTAGGGCACACTGGCAGACTATCGCGGACCGCATAAGTGCCTTGGATTTGTGAGGCGCACAGCTGATGATTGCTACAAGCAGTGGAATGACCTGAAACGCAGAGCAAAGAACAAGCTGGCCTCAAATCATGCTGCTACTCTGGTGACTGGCGGTGGGTCTCCACCACAGGACAACAAACTCACTGAACATGAGTCTGTTGCTGGGGCCTTCATCACAAAGGAACAGATCCAAGGTGTGGGAGAACTACCTGATTATGACGCACTGTCCGGTGAGTGCCCATGCATGTGTGTGTATCCATCTGTATGTTGTTTGGGTGACAGGTTCTGATTGAGTGCCAGGTGAGGGTGTGTGTGCCTGAGTGGTATGGGTCACCCATGTGCTTCATCCAAAACATTCAGCGGCCTTGGATTTGGGTGTGACAGTATCCCTTCTGCCCACAGTAGTAATTTAGCGCAACATTACGGCAGTTTCCCTTGAAGTGGCATTTTGTAACAACATTGTTTGTATTTTTCAGTGTTCCTTCAGGTTGATTGTTTCAATTCTCCCACTTTTGCTAGGCATTCCTCAGCCCTATTGTCACATATGTGACATGCTCCTGTCATTGATGAACCCCACATTGGCCCACATGTGTTACCTTGTTAGGTGAATGATTTGACCAGTCCTGCTGATTGAGTATTGGCCTGATCACATACATTTTTGGGGCCTGTTTGAATGTGGAACATGATGGTTGTTTCGTGTCATGTTGAAGTGCACAACCATTGATGTGTACATCTGCCTGCAATCACTGTATTTTTGAACACTGGATGTGTTGCAGTGTGTGGCACATGCGTATTTTGTCACACTATGTAGCATTTTTCATCTCATCATGTCCATCTCACATGGATGGCTGACAGTACTCATTCACTGACATATGGATGTACTTGTGGAATGTACCATGGCTATGGTACATGCCATCTGTGTGATGGCATGTGTCATGTATGTGTATTGGACATGCCACTCACAGGCCAATGTGTGATGGCAGTGCTACCCAGCATGCAGATAATGTGTTGCTCTTCCATCTTGGTGTCATCAGTGTCTGACTTTTGCCTCCCCTTCAAACTCAGTGACAGTGCATGCATGGGAGGGTTATAGTCATGTGGGATATGTGTAAATCATGTACTGGTTCTGTAGCTTGTCAGGCCTATTAGTGTGCTATGGTGCTAATGCCTGTTTCCATTTTTTGTCTTTCATGTTTTTGCAGGGGATGACGCACTTGATGCTGTTGAGGTTGAGGAGATGGTGCAGACCCAGGAGGATTCTCAGGCATGACCGGGCACCAGTGGGGGACGTGGTGTGGTGGTGGGTGAGAACCCAATCTTGCTGCAGACCATTCTGTCAAGGGGTGTCTCTGGGTGCACCTCCCCAGACCTCTATTCAGGTGCTGATTCGGATGATGAGACCTATGTGCCGTCGCAGGTAAGTGTTTCTGGCAGGGATTCTGTTCTGTCCAACCCACCTGCACCAGGGGTAGAACCGTCTATGGGGATGTCAGTGTTGGTAAGTCCGCCTTTGGCGGTTAGGGATGCAGGGTCACAGTCCACAACATCTGATCCTGTTCCTGGGCCAGCAGATCAGAGGGGGAATGCAGTCCTGCAGCTTCAGGCAGTGCCGGCACAGCAAGGCACAGATCGCCTTGCCCCAAACAGGTGTGGTGCCCGCCGACGCGGTGGCCGTACGCCACCAGGCAATACCATATGGGAACAATCCATGTACGGTATGGCAACCCAACAGGCAGCATCAGTTGAGATGATGGCTTAAGCAATGGAGAGGATGACCACTTCCATTGTCCCCCCTGAAAGGCAGATGGAGCTACTACAGCAGGCAACAGGCTCCATTTTCCAATCACACAGGGAAGACATGTTGGCGTCCAACAGGGACCGACGGGCGGCACAGGAGACTCTGCGCCAATCCATTTCAATAGAGTCCCAGGCCCACAGGGAAGCCCTGAGGGAAGCACTCCATAACCTCAGGGAGACTCTTCTTGACCTTGAGGCTTCCACTAATTTCAGGACAGAACAGCAGCTGGACCGGCTCACATGTTCACTCTCAGCTGAGATGCAGGCAACACGTGAGGAGATCCGGACATCACGGGAGGCCATGCGTGCAGAAATGCATGCAACCTGTGAGGTGGTGCAAGGGGATCTCCGCGCTTTAATCCTCCAGAAACATACCTTCACCACCCGCATGCTTGCTGCCATGGAGGCCATACCAGGGCTTTGTGTGGGCTGCCTCCCATAGCACCACCACCTCCTGATGCAGCAGCAGAGGGTGATGAGAGCGACAGCAGCAATTCTCCCACAATAGCGTAGCCGTGCAGGCCATGAGCCCATAGAGGTGTTTTTCTTTACCCAACATCCACACAGGTGGCTGTTGGTGCGCACCCTGTCCTCAGACCTCCTGGGTGGCCTCTGCCCCCTGCCCACCACTTGGCCATTTTTGATTTTTGATTTTTGATTTTTTAATTTTTATTTTTTTATTTTTTTTACAGTGTGTTGCCTTGTGTGGCTCCTGTGGGCATCCACTGTATTCCAGCTGGGTACATGCAGGCTTGTCCTGAGTTTGGGTTAGATGCTTGGGTTCGTGAGACACACACCCCTCCTGCTTCCCGTTTCAATGGACTTGCAAAGGGTGTGCCCAAGTAACAGTGAATTACACAGTGACGTTGGACTCCCATGAGCTGTGTGGGCAGTCTGTAGTCAATACTGTGTATTCATTCCTAGTGGATATTGTTGTTGTATTGTACACTGCATGGTGTATTGATATGTGCTTGTGCTTCCATGTCTCCCTCCAAATTTGCAGGTTCATTCCTCATGTCTTCACAAGGCCATCTACTTTGGAGATGGAGTTCATGTTCTATGCAGTACACTGACAAATTTGGAAGGCTGCAACACTACAGTTGGAAGGGGTAGATGTGGTGGCATATTCAGGTTGTAAGACTACGACTACTTTAACTTAGTACTGTCATGTTTGTTTGAGGTTGTGTTGCTGCATTGCATTGTTGGTAAGTATTTGGTCATGTGTGTTGTTAGTTCTACATTAGTGGGAGCATATTGTGTGTGGCCAGTTTCCATTAGGGATAGTGTACTTTGGTACTTTGTGACACTTGTGTCAGGTTTTGGGGATTGCTTTGTTTGCTTTCACATAGCATGACATGCCATGGTGTGTTGGGTGGCGGAGCTGGGGAGGGGTTGGGTGACATGGCGCTGTTGTCATGTTGTAATTTGCAAGGTTATCATGAATTTAGCAGCATAGAAGTGTCTTTTGATGACACAGCATTGGTGGTGTTTGTGTAGGTAGGGATGCACACAATGTAACACTTCCAAGTGACCAATCTCAGGCTGGTATGGTTGTGACAGTTGACTGTCCCTTATGTCATCATCATTGATTGTCAGCTGGTATGTGTCAGGGCTGTGTGCACTCCACAGGGGTGTGATTTTAGGTGAAGTAATTAGCCACCAGCTGCGTATGGGCTGCCTCACCCCGTGCCCTTTCCCCGCCCATGCACAGTGGGCGTGCATGTGGTTGGGGATGTGGGGGCACCACCATGTCCACCGGCAGGCCCCGGCGTGTTGCAACGTTGTGCAGGACACATGCTGCCACTATGATCCTGCACACTACTGGGGGAGCGTTTAACAGCTGCCCGCCAGAACGGTCAAGGGAGGGAAAGCATGACTTGAGCACTCCGAATTAGGCGCTCAACTATGCCCCGGGTTGCAATATGGGCTGTGTTGTATCTTACCTCGGGTGGCGTGGTGGGGTTCTGAATCAGCGTCATCATGTGGGTGCTCAGAGGGTAGGCACTGTCCCCTGGGGAGGTGGTGATGGGTATTAGTGGGGTTGTAACATTGCTCAGTTTCTGACATGCATGCATGTGCTGTGGCATTTATACTCACCAAGGAGCCATGTATCGCCATGCCGCCCAGCTTCTAGGTCCCGGTTTAGGGTTGACATCTGTAAATGAAACTGTCGTGGGTGGACCCTGGATAGTTGGCATATACTGAGGTGATGATTCCCTTGGCATCACATACTACCTGCACGTTGGAATGCCAGTGCTTGCGGTTTCTATAGATGTGCTCAGATGCCTTGGGAGGACGTAGAGCCACATGGGTGCAGTAAATGGCACCTAGCACTTTGGGGAAGTGTGCCACCCTGTAAAAATCCTGGACGACAGCCTGCCTTTCGGCAGGTGTTCTGTGCAGGTATATGTGCCTGCGGACTGATGGGCGTGCAGTCATAATGCCCAACACCTGGTGCAGGCAGCGTGACTGCGTGGCCTGTGACACCCCCCCCCACTATGGCACTTGTCCGCTGAATGATCCAGTGGCCAAGAAGTGCAGTACATTGAGGACCTTCTCCAGGGGGCTGAGTGCTTGGGAGCACAGGGTGGGTGATGTGAGGTCATCCTCCCACTCACTCACCAGGTCGAGTATTATGTGAAGTGGAAACCTGTACCTCCCATACACCTGGTCATCAGGCATCCCAAAAAGGCTGGTTCTGGGTGTGAAAATTCTGGGCCTGACTATCCTCCTCATCCTCCTGCGGTATCCCACGACCACTGCTGCTAGGAATGGTATATTCATCCTGGCATCTGTGCTTGTTTGTTGTTTGCGTGCACTTTTATGCTGCGCGGGTCCACGTACGCCCTGCTTCCTGCTGTCGTACATGTTTCCGGATTAGCGCGTCTTTTTTTGGCGCACGCGTTAGCCCCGTTTGGTTCCATGAATACGTGTTGTAGGTGAGCGTGTGGGCGTTCCGCGCACCTGCATCCTGTACTTCCCCCGTGATGCCCACATTTTCACGCATTGTTCCCCATTCCGCGTGTCACACCCCGTGTTATGCCTACTTTTGTTGTGTGTGCCGCGCTATGTGCGCTTAGCGCACGCTGTTTGAAGCCATGTGCGCCAGCGTGCGCTGAACAGGATTTTGGCGCACATCCATGGATTTCCACGCGCACAGACTTCCATGAATCGCTGTGCGCGGGTTTCGCTGCGATTTTCGCACTGGCACTGCGATTCGCACGCTTTCGCATGCTTTTGCACGCTTGGGCTGAAATATTCAGCGCACATTAATTCCATGACCTGTAAATGTATTAGTCACAGCATACAGTGTCTCTGCTCCTCTGCTTATTGAGAGGAAATTGTCTGATTGGCAGTCACGTCACTGAGATATTGGGCCTCAATTAGAGGTTGGAGGTAGCCATGGTGCTTTTAGCACCATGGCTACCCACTTACCGCATTCCAGGTCCGGGTTCCCTGAATGGGGAATTACCGGGCCATTTCAACCTTGGAGGACCTGGTATTTCCCCATTCAGGGAACCCATCCCCATTCCCATTCGGGCCCTCATAGGGGTCAATGGGAATGGGGAGCATGCTAATAACTGGCCCATTAATAACAGGCACGTTATTAGCATGATGGTCCTTTAGCGGCTCCCGCTAAGGGCACCTGGTAAAAATAGGCCGCCCTTAGCGGGACCTACTAAAGGACCTCATAATGCAGAGGTAAGGGGTTGACGGCACCAGCACCTTTACTGGCGCAGTTAACCCCTTACCTCCAACCTCATAATGAGGCCCATTGTCCCCTGACCTGCACTCATAATCACCATAGCCTCACAAAATGGAATCTAAATTGTCACTGCTTCTCCGCCATACTGGTGTTAGCCATTCCTTGGTCCTTCCCTGTATATTTGTATTGCCACACTATCTCACTGTGTTTCCTTCTCATGCATTGATATACAATGCTTATTTGCAGTGAATTTTCCAGAGACCTTATATCTGGTGGCTGAGGTGTCACTGTGAGATCATTGTCAAGGTAATGCCTTCCTGGGACCTTGAGTGCATCGAACAGGTAAGGGTTGTGCACATGTTTGTGTGAGAGATGTGTGGCCTTGTTTGGCTGACCCAAACTTAGTCCCCTCTTTCATCACATTATTGAAGAGCTATTGGTAGTGACAGAAGGCTTCAGAGATAATTTTGTTTTGGCCAAATCGAAGTATTAGTTGGAGGTGTAATCAGATTAGTAAGGCTGAGGCAATGAGTAAATCATGCTTCACAAGCTAGATAATATGGTCAGAGGGATTAAGCAAACAAATGGACAGACTCTAGGACTTTATCATGTAATGATAAGTCTCAACAGAAATTTTGGGGTAGATCTATATCCTCTGCAGGTGCCTCCCTCTTGAACAGCCTCCTTGCCTCTATCCGTCTTATATGGGAACATCTTCAGTTCCAGAAACACCTCAAGACCTTCCTTTTCTCTTCCTCCTTCTCTCTCCCTCTCCCTTGCTAACCTCCTTTCTTTTCTCTCCATGCTCCTTCTCACCCCTAACGCTGTTCAGTTTTGCTGACTGGTTGCCTGGTTCACCTCCAGAATCTACAGGTCCCAGGCTCCGCCACCAGTCTATTGCACTTGCCTCCGGGCCGCAACACTTCGTTCAGCATTATGCCACTTTCAGCCTACGCTTCATGAGCAGGGCAACCTCTCTGCACTTAACCCAGGGCCCTGCTAGACCAGACACATTTTGTTCCTCCCACCCCACCTCCCTGCACCTCTGTATGTATGCTCACCTAAATGTACTAGTACCAGTTGATGTCTTTCCTGTCGCCCTGCACACTGCTCATGAGCTTGATCACAACTCTAACACTTCATGCACTTGCACTAGGAAAATCATTGTCAGGCCTAGTTTTCTAGTTCCTCTGTTTAGATCATTCAGAATCTTCAAGGCCGAAGAATGATTACTGCATTCCCTCCCCGCCTTGAAGTGCTTTGAAGCACTTTGCCAGTGTATAAGCGTTCTATAAATAAACAATAAATAAATGAACGAAAGAAGGGTCAGACTGTGGGAACTTATCATGTATGGGTTCAGAGGTAGTGCGATGAATATACTATTGGGGCAGGGCACTGGGCTGAGGCAGTGCCAGTAAGGCAAAATGATTTAATGAAGTTATCTGGAGTAACCATCCTAAGTGAACCACATTGGCTTCCACTGCAAGCCAGGATCCTGTTCAAGACTGTATGCATCATCTACATAGCAGCCATGAGTAGCAAACCAGCATACCTGGCAGCTAAGCTCCACATATCTGGTAGCATGCGTTCCTCGTGCAACAAATTGACCAAGCGGATTGAATCACAAATGGTCTGCAAAGAGTGAACCCTCAAAAAATCCTTCTCTTGCAATGCACCCACCGTCTGGAACTCGATCCCGGTGTCAGTTCGGAATGCCCCCACAATTCCCCAATTTTGCAAATCTCATGAAACATGCCTCTTTCAACAACACCTGACTAAGGACTAATTCCAATGGATACACATTGTGACACACAGACTTCACAGTACCGCAATACTGTTAAAAGATGACAGTCCAAATGTTGTCTACCCACACTCTGTACAGTGCTCCACTGCTCTCGAGCTAGGTCTGTGCTTTAAACAATAAAATATAAATATAAAAATAACCACTTTTGCAATGGCCAGACTGCTCTGAGGCATAGGCAAGGCAATAGGATGGGACCCATAGAATTTGATTTATGTATTTATTAATTTGTAATGCGCCGCAAGCTTGCAAACTTCGGGGCGCAGAGACAAGAACACGGGAGACAAACAAAGACAGACAGTGGTGGCACGGGTAAGCATACAGAGTTTGATGGAGTCAAACATGAGACCTGCAGTATAAAGTTATCTTAAAATGTGGGTTTTCACCAATTTGCAAAATTGCATGTAGTTGGCTTCCAGTCTTATATGGTTATGGAGTTTATTCCATAGGCCTGCGACTAGTATGGGGAAGGATCTACCCATACCACATTTAAGGTTGTGTGCAGCCGCTTTTGTCTTGACGTGGTTGGTGGATCTTAACTTTCTACTGGGCACATATGGCTGTATCTTGGACTTTAGATATGCTGGTGCTTTTCCAAAGATACATCTGTGCGCCAATGTTAAGGCCTTAAAGTGGACCCTGTCTTCGATTTTCAACCAGTGGAACTCCCTTCTGGAGTTGCTGATATGCTGAGATCTAGTTTTATGCTTAATGATCCTTACAGCATTGTTCTAAACAACCTGGTAGCTGTGGAGGCATTGTTTGTCAGATCCCAGAATGATTGCGTTACCATAGTCGAGGCGTGACAGTATAATCACCCTTGCAATGGTGGCACAGTTGTCCTCTAAAAAGTAGGGCCTAATGGCTTTTAGTAATCTATGGTGGTATGCACATTTTTTTTTTATGTATTGAGCTTGAGTTTCAGTCCTCAGGGAAGCTCCAAGCATCATACCAAGGGTTTTGACCTTGCTCAAGTGCTGTATGTTGTTGGTAATTTCGCTCTGGCTGAAAGGAAGTCAAATACCATACACTCTGTTTTTTTGCCATTAAGGCACAATCTTTCTGGTAGTCCCCAATCAGTTCAATCACCAGCTGAGTATCATTGGCGTAGTTGGTGAAGAAAGTGTTGATGTGGTTGAGGACTAAACAGAGATATCTCAGGTAAAGTTTAAAAAGTAGAGATGACATACTGGCCCCCTGTGGGACACCACATAGAATTTCCTTTTCCAAAGTGAACTTATCCCCCCCAGTGAAGCCTAGACATCCTATTTTTTAAGAAGGACATTATCCGGCCGATCGCTTCTTCTGAGCAGTTGATGGTTTTCACTAGAGCTGACTTGGGTAGTTTGTGATGTAGCAGGTTAAATGCTGCACTTAGATCAAGAAGAATGAGAATGCCTGTCTTCCCCTTGTCTATGATACTGAGCATTTTGGTTTGCAGGTCCAACATAGCCGTCTCATTGCTATGGGCAGGACTGAACCTTGATTGTTGGTGATGTAAGGAGTTTGATGCTTCAACATGAGCCTGAAGTTGCATGGTGGCTATCCTGTCCATAATCTTTGAAATGAAATTACAGTTTGTAATGGGCCTAAGATTGATGGGATGTCTTTGGTCTAGGTTAGGTTTCTTAACCAGTGCCTGTACCGTGACCCTTTTTATGGATTCCAGTAATTTCTGGTCTGTGAACTAAGCGTTTATGATTTTCATCAGGATTGGGGCAAAGATGTCAGAATTGTCCAATATTATTTTGGGTGGAAGTATATTTTCAGCACATGTGGTAGGTTTCATAGAGGCGAGCACCTTTGACATATCAGTAATGGTAAGTTCTGCAAATTTTAATGTTTCTATATGTTGGAATGACGCCTCAATTGGCATTGCAGCTGTCGCCTTTTTGCTAGTTTGGGAATTTGCTATTAAGTCCCTGGCTTTGGTGATTTTGTTAAAGAAGGCACTCTGGGTTGCATCACACTCTTCTTGAGTAGGTAATAAGGGGGGAGTGATAGCCCTGGGCTTTTCCACTGATTTAAGGATATTAAACAACTTGCTGGTGGAGTTTGCTGCTGTGGTGATTTGTTCATTATAGAAGTTCTTTTTGGCCTCTATTATCATTTTTTTTTGTAGGTTTTCTCACTATCCTTTCATGATGACTTGTTTGCGAGAGAGGGTTTTTGTTGCCATTCATTTTATCTTTTTCTTTTTTCCCTTTTTTGTTCTGCAAGTTCTCTCGAGAACCATTGTTGTTTTTTGAAGGTTGATCTAATTAGCTTGATTTGTGGAGGTGCCTTCTGGTCCGCTAACTTCTCAAGGTGATAAAGTAAGTTTGTCAATAGGGATTCACATGTGTCCTTCTCGCTTTGGTTGTTTTTGATGTTATCTAATCATTGCTCTAGTTGGTTCCTATCGATATCTTTGAAATTCCGATGTGTCACTTTTGTAGGGCAGTTGGGGGTTTTGGGTTTCGGAAGTGGCAGAGTGATGTAAAAGGTGACACTATAGTGAACTGACCATATACCGGGTTCGGTCTTGTAATCTCATGAGTCAAGGTTGTATATGGTGACCCAGTCCATTGTCCATTGCAGGTTTGTGGTTAGATACCTTAAAGTCAATGTGGTTCAAAAGTTTCTGTAGATTAATAGCGTCTTTGTCTTTAGGATCACCATAACATCGATTAAAGTCACCTTGTATTATTGTGGCCGTATTGGGTCCTTTAAGCATATTTAGTTGGTGAGTAATATCCTCACTAAATTCCGGAATGTTGGTAGGAGGCCTATAGACTATAAGCTACTGTCGTCAGTAGGGAGATGTTTGAGGTGCAGAATGTCACTACCAATGCATGTTATGCTACTGTAAACAGATGAATAGTGTCTCTTGCAATTACTGCTATGCCGCACCCCTGCCCTTCTTCTCTGTTAGAGTAGAAAATGGTGTAACCTTCGGGGATAGCGATATCACATGTGGGGCCAATAGGCTCTTAAGTCATGTTTCAGTGATACATAGGATATCTATTTTCTCATTGATGATCCTGTCATGTATGCATTGAGCATGCTTGTAAAGGGAGCAGGCATTCGGTTGACAGATTTTTTGTTCAGGTTTGAGGTTAGTGCAGGTAGAGATCCTGCTGTCATGTCCTGTGTCGAGTTCTTATGCTCCTGTGAGCTCCTACAGACGTGTCTTTAGCAACAATGCCATCTGGTTAATGAGAAAATGGGAGATTGATATAAGGAAGTACCCTACAATACTCTTGGGCCTGACTTGGCAGTTATGTCCAGTTTTGATTCATTAGTACCACACAGAAAGTAATGAGAGCTTACAGCAAACCTTCTCACCACCCAAACACTTCCCAGGAAATAGCCACATATGTCAGAAAGGCAAGTGGGCTGGGAACATCAGTGGAGGCCAGAAGGAGAGGTCTTTGCAGTGGCATGCAGCTAGAGTGTTTTAGAGTTGAAGCGTCTGGAGCAATTGCGCAGTGGAAATCAACAGAGCTGTAGAAAGACGATAGAGAGGATCATATGGTACAGGCTTTGCAGAATCTCCCATTGAAACTTCCTGCACATAGACTGCCCCTCAGATCTCCAACTTACCAAGATGGACACTCTGGAAAACTACACCAAGGTGGAAGGGAAGGGCTTCAGCCACTATGAAGGTAGATGTTGGATCTCCGCATAATAGGTATGAAGCAATCAACTGTTAGTTGGAAGTTGTAGCAGAAACATGTCACAGAAACCAAAGCTTTGGCAGCCAATCAAGCAAAGTATGATGTAGGTTCAGAACAAGCCGATAAGATAACCCATGAGGAATTTCAAGGAGGGGCACAAGGCACAAGCCAGAGCAGGATTGTGTAGATGTACATCCTCACTAATGGCTTGAATCAAGGAACTAGAGCATCACCCCGTGTGTAGCAGCAGATCTGCAAGTGTGTATGAACTCGTTTCTGGAAAGTGACTCATATTGGTCAGATTTAGTAACATAATAATAATAATAGTTTATTTGTATTTAGTTCACATAATGAACTTTTTACAAAAACATTTTACACACATAATATACATCAATTCATCATAGTGCTGAGACATTTAAAAAAAACATTTTTAAAAGGAGTCTTAAAAGGTATTATCATAACTAGTTATGTAACATAACAGTTATGTTAACAGTTAGTAACTTAGTTAAGGCACACTCGCTTTCACCCAGTGTCATATTTCATTTGCACAGTGTTTAAGCAGAGCTCCGAGATGTGCTTGGGCAATAGAGAAGAAAGAGGTATAGATTTGTTTAGGGTACATGAACAACTGCTATCCAACGAGATGAGTCCTACATCACCATCAAGTCCTGCAGTGTTTCAGCTGATGGTAATGTCCCTTGCATTTAAAGAGCCTGGAAGGTGTGACCCTGTTAGAAGATGTTTGTGTAAGAAAAGGTGCTGAGCGGGCATCCTAGAAACACTGCCATAGTGTATACTGGCAATGACAACTCTGAACTGGAGGTAGATGGGAGTCACACTAGCATCTACTGGGGACGTGGTGGATGAACGACTGGTCTAATGGCTTGTGAGCCCATGGAGCATTGTGCTCCATTCACCACCACAGTCCATTGGGTCACTGTACCACAATATAGGGAAAACCCATGGTGACCCATAGGTTGTTGCCTGCTCTGCCTTCTCTTTCCTTGAGTGCTATTGTACGTGTAGAAGTCATCTGGCTTCCCTCAGTGGAGTCTGGCACATTTTCCGGGGTCTTCAATTGGAATCATCAAATGCTTCTGCTGATGCTTCATATCACTCCCGTGAAGCCCATTTTCACACTACCATTGCTTTTGTATCATATGTTGCCTAGCATTTCTGGGTTTGGTTTGACTGCAGGATTGCTGCTGCGCAGATGGCGTAAGATCCCAAGTAGTTGATAGTTCTTGATCCACAACTGGAAGAGGGCAGCAATTCAATATTTTCTGACCAGAAGTAGAAAAGGGGGAGCGCACGCTTGTACAAACTTGATGCAGAGGAATCCCATTCATAACCTTTAAACAGATAATAGTACATTTTATTCCTTCTTCAGCTTATGTAGCATTGTCCAAGGTTTGGCTATAGTCTACATAGCGGTGGGACAGCAGAGTATGTATACAAACAATTAAATTGAAGAAGCAAGTGAAATAATATCCATGCATGAACTTGCAACTTAACACTTTGAATCAATGAAACAAAAGCAACGCGCACCTCCAAGGGAATATGCAAATTAGTAGACTGGATGTCAAGAAATGGAAGGATGGCTAACTGGAAGTTGCAATCCAATGTGCACAAATAGGGTTTACGTTATTTCGCCGCGGTATTTTTCACCGCAGATTTTTTCATCGCCGTTTTTTTTCTCGAAAAACTCATCTTTTTTTTGGGGGGTTTTTTTGGGGGGGTTACCGGGGTTACCCACCAAAGCCCCCCCCTTTTTTTTTGTTTTTTATTCCCTTACACCCACAACCATATATTTAATTTTTTAACCCCCTGCCAAAAAAAAAAAAACGATGATGGAAAATACTGCGGTGAAATGCGTGTATACCCTCAAATAGCCCCCTAGATTATAGGGCCAAAGGTCGAGCCAGATGCAACTTCTAGTCCTCAGTATCAGTTATCTGGGTTCTTTAGTTCACAGAATGATTTTGGAGCATCAGATCTGGTGCTTTTCATTTAATGTTTAATTGAAAGTTGTACCAATGTGGAGAAGAGAGTCAGTGCGGCACACAGTTTTGTGGCCCACATGCAGTCAGTCTTCAGCCGTGGGTACCTCAGCCATTAGTTGGCTGCATGTGTATCAACAGGGTAGACAGGGTTTGCCTGGTTTCAGCACCACCCCGAGGTGTGCCTCCTTACACAGGTAACATATATTCATGTGTTCATTCTTCTTCAAAGATTCTTGGAAACTGGAGCTCTTTTCTGCCGCTGTTGATGGTGCAACGTGAGATGCACTTTGAATGTTAATCCTCTACTGTCCAGGTCTTCTGATCCACAGTCAAGCTCCTCTTCTGCGCATAGGTACCTCTTTCACTTCACATAAACATAAGTAAAGGGTCATGAGAGCATTCTTTGTGTTCTATCTTTGCCCTCCTATGAAAGGAGGCAATGAGTATTTTCCTCTCCATTAAGTCAACAATCAGGATAACATTCACTAACCAAAGTTACACACAATGTCTGAGGGGATTAGACCCACATTAAGATCCAATGGGCACCACATCCAAGTGGGAAGTCCTCCTCCCTGTGAAGCAGTTGCACAGTGCCTTAGTCTTGTGATCGTTGTTGGGTGGCAGTCGCATTACATGCTATCCTTGTTTTTAGTCAGCCCAAACACAGTTCATGTCCTAACTCACCCATAACAAAGGGCCGGGCTGCAGTTTTGAAATGGCAGTCTGTTGTGGTCCAGTGTAATCTTTCAGTATTCTATTCTGCATTCCTTGATAAGGTGTGCAATTCTTGAGGTACCTTTTCCGCGAGTAGGTTGGAGGCAGTAGGGTTCAGTTCTTGTTAAGAATCTTGTGAAACTCTTGAGTTTCTTGTGAACTGGAGATAATGTGTCACTCCCGAACCCCACTCCCGAGATCCATCCACTGAGACAGGGTCGGATCGGGTCGTCGGCCAATCGGCCCGTGGCCGATGCAAAATCATGGCGAGAGACCTGCGGGCCGGTTCCTGAAGCCCACTGTTAGGAAAGATTTTGTAATTGTAGGTAATTTTCCTTCCATGTGGCAACCCCTAAACTTTTTGCTGTTGTTTTTCACCTTGTTCTTGACTTTGCCAGAGAAGTGCAGCCTTCTGCCGCACTCCTCTGGGCTTTCGCTCCTTTCTTATGGGGAAACTGACATGCCCTTAAGACAGTCAGTACGGGGAACGCTGTTTCCCGTAGTTTCTTTTATCATGTTGTGGCTTTAGTGCAACATGACACAAGAGGGCGCTGTAAGCTAAGTTACAGCTCTCTTGGGTCTCTAGCCTTCAACAGGCCCTAGATACTCGTTTAGGATTGTATTTGATCGGTGCAAGTGATTCAGGGACGGGAATGGTGGCAGCGATCGTTTCTTTGTATTTTGAGCTCCTTTTGGCGTTCTAAGCGCATTTTCTGCGCCTAACCCAAAATGGTGGCCTGGCTCCCAAAATGGCCAGACCACGAGGCTCCTTTGTCCTGTCCACTGACCGTCTTGCTCCCTTCACCTTCCCCAGGTCGAGCCGACCCGGGGCCTTCCTTATTTGGGCATGTACTTTCCCGCGAAACACGGATGCTTTCGCGGGCTTCTACATGTCTTTTGTGCGCCTCCACAGTGTGGGCTGGGATGTCTGGTCCCAATACACATCCTGGGTGCCAGAGAGTCTAGGGTGGTGTGAATGCCTGGGACCACCGTGGTCCATGATTGGTCCACGAATGGTGTGAGTGTTGATGAGCGGATCTCCCATTGGGTCCCCTCCGTTTTGGCACGAAGGGAACCGTGGATAAGAGGGGGCTGGAAACACCACTACCATGTCGATCTCCTGAGTTCTCACGAACGAAGGAATACAGGAGCCAAGTATCCTGTAACTAAGAGGCTGGACCAAGGAATCGCTGGTGACCCGCTGAAGGACTTCTGCTCTGCACTGCTGTCGCCTTGTGAAACCCTTTTCACCTTTGATCGAACCAGAAGGCCTGTACTGGTACTTCGACCTTTGGAATAGCGGGAACAGCTACTCTCGGCATCTTCATCATCTCCTGCCAGAAGCCTTCGGAAGCGTCTCTGGGCCATCCAGCTGACTGACCAGCTTACACAGGAGTCTTGCTCTGTAACCGCTGCCAGGTTGTGTAGTTTTTCGAGTCCTTGTCACTCTCACACGCTTCGTACACTTGGCGTTCCCAGGTCGGAAGTGAGTAGTGTACATTTGGCTCAGATACACACGGCCGCTCCGTTGCCCTGCTGTGGTGACAAAACTGTGCAGGTTTCTTCGATTGGGACGTCTTTTTACTCAACACGACGACGAGGCGTTCCCTGCTCTTCTGAACCTGCCAGCTGCTGAAACTGACGCGGAGAAGCCTGGGTCTGCTTGCATCGGGGACCGGTGAGTAGCATAGCTAGGATCTGGTCGCCCTCCTGCAGGAGCCCATTGCTTTTCCCCGCTGTGTTAAACAGCACCCTTTTCCATACTTGCGCTCTGCTTCTGCCCACTGTGGAGGCTGCGCTTGAGTCGCGGAACTTGTTCTCCTTCATTTGTGCACTGAACTGAACTGCCTGATTTCCTTAGAAGAGACTCCCCTTTTGCCCGTTGGCACCAGCGTTTGCAGGTACTTTTGAGCACAAGGCTCCACTCTTCGCAGGGCTCGGACTTCCATCTAGTTAGGTGCCTCTGAAGGCGAACTGGGTCTAAGCATTATTTCGCACTGCCTGTTTTCCTTCCCTTTTAGGTGGACTACATATTTCGTGCATATAACGCTTGAGACTTGTATTTGTATATATATTGTGTTGATATGGTATGTGTTGGCTCAATATTGTGATACTGTGATTTTCTCGCTACGGTCATTGTTTTAAAGGCCTTAAAATAAATGTGTATATATTTTTGATATAATAACTGTTTGGAGTAGTTTGTAAGTGATCTTGCTTTGTGTGCTCATTGCGGGCTTTCAGTCACCCTCACCCCTCTTGAGACCTAGTCTTGACCGCCGCGATCGCTACCTTGATTGGTCTGGCTCGTCCAGAGGTTACCCTGTTCCAAGTAATTAGGTTGGCCTTCTGAACTTCTGCGCCACCAGGACAGAGTTCAGAAATCCGTCTTAACAAATTGGTGTACAGCGGTGGGATACGACTGAAGGTATCCAGTGTTGCGCACAAACTAAGGCATTTCAGGTTATTCCAACCAGGACACGTAGTGAATTGTTGTAGTATAACTTTAAAAAGGCCATAGTCCTATCTAACAGTATGGAAACAAATACCTTGTTAACTTTAAATGCTTCCAAATCAGAAACATTGAAGAAGATGTGTGCGGAGAGAGGTGTTTCCTCTCGAGGCACGAAATTGGAAATGATCCAAAGAATCGTGGCATGGCAAGAAGCGCAGCTTGACGCTATAACTTCTGAGGACAGTGCGGAAGGTGGTGGGGCTGCTCTCACTGGTAGAACCGACGGTTCTGCCGCTGCACTGATCCATCGTGACCACGAGGACAGGGAGGACGAGATGTCTAATGTTTCCTCTGCCAGTGTTGATGGGGATGCTATGCTTGAATTCAAGAAGCAAGAGCTGCGGTTTAGGCAGCAGGAGCTTGAATTCAGCATAGCCAAACTAAAAATCGAACAGGCAGAAAAACAAAAAGACAGGGATCACCAGTTGGAACTGGCCAAGCTTCAGGTTGCAAATGGGTCCAAGGGTCCTGGACATGGGTCTCTCATCCACGATTTCCGAAAGATCTGCTCAGTGTGTATGAAGAAAGGAATGACATTATGGACTGGCTGAATGCGTTTGAGTATGCATGCGAAGTTCAACAAGTTGACAATGCTGATAAGATTGCAGGGTTACTCAGCAGACTGCCCCATTCTGGCTGTAGTGCCATTATGGAAATGTCAAAGGCTGAGCGAGCTGATTTCGCAATGTTAAAGCAAACTCTCATTTTAAAGTTTGGGAAGACTCCGGCCCAATATTTGAAACGTTTCAGAGAGTATAAGAAAAAGGAAGGTGGTACTTGGGTATCTTATGTCACTGAATCCTTGAAAAACTTAACTGCCTGGGTCGAAGGTTATAAGGTTTCTACCTTCGAAGGCATGATAAATCTTGTCATGCTGGAACACATTTTTGCTTCTTCTTCCCCGGAGCTTAAGCAGCATTTGGCCGATTCGAAGGAGATAGATCGTAAGAAGCTGGCCATTGCAGCAGACTTATGGGTGTCACATCGAGTGTCCCATAAGGACAAAACTCATCCTGGTAAGCAGGAGGAAGGGAAAAAGTCCAAAGATATGGAGGGTGGAGAATCTGCTAAATCTTCTTCCCATAAGGGCCACAAAATGAAAAATAAGGGTAGGACACAAGAGAACTCACAGGGTAGTGGAGGTCAGCCTCCGAAACAGAACTCTGGTTACAATAATCCTCCCTATTTAAACAGACCCAATGGATCTTGTTTTGCTTGTGGAGCAACTGACCAAGTGAAGGGGGATCCCCATTGTAAGGTTAGACCTTTGGGGGTCCACTCCGCTAATCTGGCCTTCTCCTCCTACGAGGAAGAAGAGATTACAGGAGCATCATTCTCCTCAGACTCATTTCCCAGCGGGATAGAGGCTGAGGTAGTTTTAGTGTCCCTGGGTTCCTGGGAGCCTAAAGTCGCAGAGGCTTATGCTAGGATTCCGGATAATACCAAGCACTACTTTAAAGACAGTGTGCTGATCAATGGAGTAGATACTCCAGCTCTTAGGGATATTGGGTGCAGCCGCACTGTAGTGGATTCTACCTTGGTAGACTCAGAGGAAGTTGACAGAGCTACTCTGATGCCCACTAAGTTGGCTGATGGCCCCCTCCGTATGTCTCCCGTAATACCTGTAAATCTTACTTTACATGGTACAGCAGTCAGGATTCCAGTGAGCATTCAGAGAAACGTCCCGGGAAAGGTCTTGTTAGGTAATGATCTCAGAGCTTTAGGGCTCGTAGGAGACACTGCCAAAAGACCCTACACACGGTCTCAAGCACGGGCAGCATTGGCCAAGTCCAATACGCCGCCCCAGCCGAAGGGGAAACCCAAGGCGAAAGGAGTCGACAAGTCACGACGAGGGAAAGAGAATATTCCCCCGAGCTCGCCTACCACTGCGGTGGAGGAAGTTGGTCAATCGCCCGGGCCTGACGAGGAGGTGGCGATGCCTGAAGTATTTGACCCCAACGATCATCCTGAACTAAAAGACTTGTTAGTTGAAGGAGGTCCTGATAGGGACGAATTCAGTAAAGGCCAATGTGAGTGCCCATCTCTGGAAGGCCTAAGGAGACAGGCCTGCTCCCAGCTTGAGGGTGAACCTCCTGGGACGCATAGGATTTATTGGGAAAGTGGACTCCTGTATAGTGAGCCCACAGAGTCTACAGAAGGAGACCATAGGAGGTTGGTGGTTCCCCTTGCTGTTAGGCCCTTCCTCCTGCAGTTGGCGCATGAAGTTCCCCTTGCTGGTCACCTTGGTATGAAGAGGACCAAGCAAAGGTTATCCATGCACTTCTACTGGCCCAAGATGGGGGTGCAAGTAGAAAGTCACTGCAGGAGTTGTGCCTCCTGCCAGTTGTCTGGTAAGGTTGGCGTGACAATCCAAGCTCTGTTGGTACCGCTCCCAGTTGTGGGGGTACCATTTGAAAGGGTAGGGATCGACATCGTTGGTCCCCTTGACCCGCAAACATCCTCGGGCAATAGGTTTATCCTGGTGCTGGTCGACCATGCAACCCGGTATCCTGAGGCCATCCCGTTGAAAACTGTAATTGCCAAGTCAGTTGCAAAAGCTTTACTCGGCATATTTACTAGGGTTGGCTTCCCTAAAGAAGTTGTGTCAGATCGTGGCAGCAACTTTATGTCGAAGTATATGCAGGCTATGTGGAAAGAATGTGGGGTCACCTACAGGTTCTCTTCTGCATACCACCCCCAGACCAATGGTCTGGGGGGGTGTTTCAACAGGACGTTAAAGAGCGTGATTGGGGCTCTGGAGGAGCCTCGGAGAAGAAAATGGGATCTTCTTGTTTCATGCTTACTGTTTGCCTACCGAGAGGTACCACAGGAGGGTGTTGGCTTCAGCCCCTTCGAACTTCTGTTCGGTCATCCCGTACGGGGACCCTTAGCCATCGTCAAGGAGGGATGGGAGATGCCCACTCCCCCTGTTACTACCAACGTAGTTGATTATGTTCTAGGGCTCAGAAAACGGATGGTACTTCTGATGGGCTTGGCTAGTGATAAATTGAAGGCAGGGCAAGCGCTGGTGAAACATTGGTACGACCAGAAAGCTTCCCTCATCAACTTTACACTTGGTCAGCAAGTCCTGATCATGAATCCCATAAGGCCTCGAGCTTTACAGGACAAATGGTCAGGCCCTTACCCAGTGGTGGAGCCCCTGGGTGAGGTTAACTATTCAGTGGACCTTGGAAGGCCTGGACAGGCTCCAAAAGTGTTTCACATGAATAGGCTGAAGGCTTTCGTCCCAAGCGTTGAAATCGCAGCACTGCTACTGGCTTCAGACGTTGAGGAAGAGGAGTCTGAACCTCTCCCCGACCTTTTCCAAAGCAGTCCTTCAGATAGCTCTTTTGAGGGTGTCCGAGTGGCCCCTCACCAAAATGGACAAGGCTCAGTGGTTTACCTTGGACATGAAGTAGGTGGAGGGAGGTGACAGCCTCTACCCAGTAAGGTACAAGCAGTACAAGACTGGCCTACCCCCACTACGCAAACCCAAGTGAGAGCCTTCTTAGGACTCACGGGGTATTACCGCAATTTTGTGGCAGACTATGGCACCATAGCTGCTCCTCTGACTGCCCTCACAACTCTGAAGAAACCCAAGAAGGTAACTTGGACCGACGAGTGTGAGAAGGCCTTCAATGGCTTAAAAGACTCCTTGTGCCAGGCCCCTGTCCTCAGGGCCCCTGATTATCAAAGACATTTTATCGTGCAGACGGACGCCTCTGACACTGGGATAGGAGCTGTACTATCACAAGTAGATGAGAAGTGAAAGGAACACCCTATCGGTTTTATTAGTCGCCAGCTTAAGGACAGAGAGCTCAGATGGTCCACGGTAGAGAAAGAATGTTTCTCTGTTGTGTGGGCCCTAAGGAAGCTGAGGCCCTACCTCTATGGGACCCACTTCACTGTGCAAACTGACCATAAGCCGTTAAAGTGGATAATGAACATGAAGGGGGAGAATCCAAAGTTGCTTAGGTGGTCCATAAGTCTACAAGGCTTCGACTTCACTTTTGAGCATAGGCCAGGTGTCCAACATAGCAATGCTGATGGGTTGTCCAGAATGTTTCACCGACCTGAACAAGAGACTCATCCAGGGGTGGATTAGTTCCCCCTGTCCATAGTCTGGGAGGGGTGAGTGTTAGGAAAGATTTCATAATTGTAGGTAATTTTCCTTCCATGTGGCAAACCCTAAACTTTTTGCTGTTGTTTTTCACCTTGTTCTTGACTTTGCCAGAGAAGTGCAGCCTTCTGCCGCACTCCTCTGGGCTTTCACTCCTTTCTTATGGGGAAACTGACATGCCCTTAAGACAGTCAGTACCGGGGAACGCTGTTTCCCGTAGTTTCTTTTATCATGTTGCGGCTTTAGTGCAACATGACACAAGAGGGCACTGTAAGCTAAGTTACAGCTCTCTTGGGTCTCTAGCCTTCAACAGGCCCTAGATACTCGTTTAGGATTGTATTTGATTGGTGCAAGTGATTCAGGGACGGGAATGGTGGCAGCGATCGTTTCTTTGTATTTTGAGCTCCTTTTGGCGTTCTAAGCGCGTTTTCTGCGCCTAACCCAAAATGGTGGCCTGGCTCCCAAAATGGCCAGACCACGAGGCTCCTTTGTCCTGTCCGCTGACCGTCTTGCTCCCTTCACCTTCCCCAGGTCGAGCCGACCCGGGGCCTTCCTTATTTGGGCATGTACTTTCCCGCGAAACACAGATGCTTTCGTGGGCTTCTACATGTCTTTTGTGCGCCTCCAGGGTGTGGGCTGGGATGTCTGGTCCCAATACACATCCTGGGTGCCAGAGAGTCTAGGGAGGTGTGAATGCCTGGGACCACTGTGGTCCGTGATTGGTCCACGAATGGTGTGAGTGTTGATGAGCGGATCTCCCATTGGGTGCCCTCCGTTTTGGCGCGAAGGGAACCGTGGATAAGAGGGGGCTGGAAACACCACTACCATGTCGATCTCCTGAGTTCTCACGAACGAAGGAATACAGGAGCCAAGTATCCTGTAACTAAGAGGCTGGACCGAGGAATCGCTGGTGACCCGCTGAAGGACTTCTGCTCTGCACTGCTGTCGCCTTGTGAAACCCTTTTCACCTTTGATCGAACCAGAAGGCCTGTACTGGTACTTCGACCTTTGGAATAGCGGGAACAGCTACTCTCGGCATCTTCATCATCTCCTGCCAGTAAGCCTTCGGAAGCGTCTCTGGGCCATCCAGCTGACTGACCAGCTTACACGGGAGTCTTGCTCTGTAACCGCCGCCAGGTTGTGTAGTATTTCGAGTCCTTGTCACTCTCACACGCTTCGTACACTTGGCGTTCCCAGGTCGGAAGTGAGTAGTGTACATTTGGCTCAGATACACACGGCCGCTCCGTTGCCCTGCTGTGGTGACAAAACTGTGCAGGTTTCTTCGATTGGGACGTCTTTTTACTCAACACGACGACGAGGCGTTCCCTGCTCTTCTGACCTTGCCAGCTGCTGAAACTGACGCGTAGAAGCCTGGGTCTGCTTGCATCGGGGACCGGTGAGTAGCATAGCTAGGATCTGGTCGCCCTCCTGCAGGAGCCCATTGCTTTTCCCCGCTGTGTTAAACAGCACCCTTTTCCATACTCGCGCTCTGCTTCTGCCCACTGTGGAGGCTGCGCTTGAGTCGCGGAACTTGTTCTCCTTCATTTGTGCACTGAACTGAACTGCCTGATTTCCTTAGAAGAGACTCCCCTTTTGCCCGTTGGCACCAGCGTGTGCAGGTACTTTTGAGCACAAGGCTCCACTCTTTGCAGGGCTCGGACTTCCATCTAGTTAGGTGCCTCTGAAGGCGAACTGGGTCTAAGCATTATTTCCCACTGCCTATTTTCCTTCCCTTTTAGGTGGACTACATATTTCGTGCATATAACGCTTGAGACTTGTATTTGTATATATATTGTGTTGATATGGTATGTGTTGGCTTAATATTGTGATACTGTGATTTTCTCGCTACGGTCATTGTTTTAAAGGCCTTAAAATAAATGTGTATATATTTTTGATATGACAACTGTTTGGAGTAGTTTGTAAGTGATCTTGCTTTGTGTGCTCATTGCGGGCTTTCAGTCACCCTCACCCCTCTTGAGACCTAGTCTTGACCGCCGTGATCGCTACCTTGATTGGTCTGGCTCGTCCAGAGGTTACCCTGTTCCAAGTAATTAGGTTGGCCTTCTGAACTTCTGCGCCACCAGGAGAGAGTTCAGAAATCCGTCTTAACACCCACATGGGCTGGTTTTCGGCCCAGGCGTGGGATTCACACTTCAGAAACCAGCCCCCAGGACCTCAGCCTCGCCAGACACATGCAAGTTGCAAAGGATCTGTAAGTAAGTAACTTACAGATCCTTTGCAATTGCAACCCCGCGCCCGCCGCCGCCGGCCCGCCGCAGATGCAGAGAAAGGTAACACTGAAGTGTTACCTTTCTTTGATAAATGCGGCGGGCCGACGGCCAACTGCCGCGGCCTGCGGCGACACCCTGGCGCCAGCAGCAGTCAGTGTTACAAAACACTGGGAGAGAGCGGCAGGGCTGGGCGGGGCTGCCTCAGCCCGGCCTGCTCCCTCCCAGTGTTTTGTATTACACAGACTCTCCGCAACCGCCTTTAGAGAGCGAAGCAGGTGCGGGCACGGGCTGCTGCTGCAGAACGGCGTGGGTGAGAGGATGTGGGGGGCTGAGACAAGCAGATAAGAGACTACAACAGAAGAGACTACAGCTCGCGGAACAACCCTAAGGCAGACATATGAGAATCTGCAACAGAGTGGCAAGGTCTGAGACTGTCACGGGCGAGACAGGGATGTTCGAAGCTGACAGGTGAGAGACTGCACCACACAAGAGTAGCCTCAAACTGACACAGCGAGGACAGAAAGCAACATAAAGCATAAGCATAAATAATGCCCCGTAGGGTAGGTTCAGAGGGGGTGGGGGGAGACAGATGAGGGACAGGTGGTGCAGGTGGTTGAATGCAGACGGGTGGGAGGTACCAATCCCTGCACTGCCGGATTAAGGGACCCAAAATCACAGCTGTGGATTTCTCTGGAGTGGGTAGGGTCGGACTGGGCCATAAAATTATCTCGAGCACCAATTAAAAATTGCCCCAATGGCAATTCATTCATTTTGTGACAGACTGTTTAAGTAGTACCAAAGGGGTACTTTCTGGTAAAATGTGTTGAAAATTGTGCATTATAAAAGATATTTGTCATTTTACCACTGGTCAAAACTACTACCCATTAAAGTAAGTCACACAACTGGCCCATTTTGGCCAAAGAACAGGCCCAAATGAGTATGTTGCACCTGCATTGAGATTGCACGGTGGCAAATCCGAAAATGGGGGTGAGGCTACTAGGGAGCACTTGGTAGTTACTTCTAGGCACTATTTGACCTGCCGCCCAAATCACTGTTCAAAGGCAGGGCAGCTGATGCTTCCTCCTATTATAGCGGCCTTGGTTGACTTTTGCTGGAGATGCGGGTGCTCTGCAAGGGGTAATGGGGACAGGAAGCGAGTGCAAGATTCAGAGTAACAGAGAACAACTCTCCATAAGTAGTATTTTCTGTAAAGTCGTGAATTCATGCGATTCACGGATGATGGTTTGAGGGCCACTTTTCTTGAGGTGAGGGGTGGGCCACTTTTTTGAGGTGAGGGATGTGCTACTTTTTTGAGGCGAAGGGTGGGCTACTTTTTTTGGGTGTCCGGGCCTGTTTCTTGTCCCAGTCCGACCCTGCACTGAGATGAAGTCTGGATGTATAACATAATGGTTTATCTGAAAATGCATTCCTGTGCTCTAACGTCCTTTCAGTACATTGTTTGAGAATAAACATGCCATTATTTGCCAGAAATAAGCACTTTTATATTATGCAAATGTGACCTGATGGGCGGCACTTATTGTAAAGCCTGTTGTGTGGTCTCCCGAAGATAACAATATTGGGATACAGGGCGCTGATGCTATTTAGCCAGGAACACTGGTCAAATTAGGAGTGGAACACATCATGTGTCCATAAAAGGAGAAACGGAAACCTATCGTCAAGGGAATCACTGATGAAGAGCCTTTTCATATAATTATGGGCGGGAAAAACATAGAAAATTGATTTGCCAGTTGTTTCAGTTTTTGTATCGACACCTGCTTGTCAATGCTATCTCAAAACGTCTTTGTTGATGGTTGACATCATTGGTGAGTGCGCGCATTTCCTTTAATACAAATGCAAGTCTCAGACAGCACCTATGATCCCCGCCAAGTGTGACACGGCCTTGCCTCATGGATTGAGCTCTGATTGTTGTTCTATCGAGAACAGGCAGGCAGCTGCCAATCCAGCGTTGCTCTGTGGAAAATGTATACGTGACTTGCGGAGCATGTCCAGATTCATGTGCAGTAGTCTGCTTTATTTAGGACGCGCCTTTTTGCTATCTGCCGCATAAACTCTGGCTCCTCTCCTCTAGCAATCTGCAAGTCAGCCATTCTCCTACCGATTGCATGTATCTTTATTAAAATTTAAAATGAGTCATTGCACCATAGTCTCGTATTTTTACATGAATCAGTTCGCTGTTACAAATTGTTTTCCAAGTAGCATATAAAAATAAAGATTGCTTTTTGTTGATCTGAATGGTACTGCTGCGTGTCCCCGAGGTCTCCATTTCATCCTGTGTGACCCCTTTGAAATTGCGTTTTTAGTAATTCATGACTGGCTCGCTTCCCACAGCAGAAACGAGATATAACTGTATGTTTTGCTTCGGTGATTGTTACACAAAGCGTTATAAATGTAAAGATTAATAGGGTGTATGCTCTCCCGCGCTCACGCCATATTTCGCAAACTTCTCAAAAATAAATCAGAGGGTTTTCTCAAACTGTGCTTTTTATAAAGCTAAATGTCATGTTGGTTACATGCCCAGTGGAGGCTCAGAGATGCTTTTAAAAATATGCCCCAGCCAAATAAATACTAGCGCTCTGACAATTAATGGTCCAAGTAAAACATTACCCAGCAATCACATAAAACTCGGAGGAGCGATTGACTTTTAGGAGCCATTGGCCCTGAAGGACTCATTTGCTAACTAGCTCATGGAAATAATTAATGCTAGAGGCCACGTGACCACGCTATTAAAATGTCAGGGGGATCCATCTAAGGAATCCCTCCAGCTGCACCACAATAATGAAGCATAAATAACAGTTTCCATGCTAACGCATTGCTTACCCCGAGTATTAAAACTTCATCACAAAGATGCAGCAAGAGCAGGATGAATAACGTTGACGGTGCCGTTGTAAATTGCATTTAATGAAACTGAACAGCAGAGCTTCATTCCAGCTCGGATAATTGTCTGTGCATAAAATACTGGTTAAAAAACCCAATCAGATACCATTTCGCAATCGCAACATGCAAGGAAATAAAGCCGGGTTTTCTGTCTAATTCGCCATGGATTTGTAGTATACTGGCCTGCAAGAATATGACAGTTCAACTGTCATTACTGTACACGTCACAGATTCACGTCACAGCTTCGGTGCGCGAGGAAGCTCAGCGCGAGTCATCTCGCGCACCGAGAATACTACAGATTGTTTATAAATCGCCTTATGTGACGCGCAGAGGCGTTGCTGAGCAGGGTGGGAGGGGATGTGGGGGTTTGAGGGGGCTGTAGCCCTGGGTCTTTTGGTAGTAGCCCCAGATATAAGCTCAGGGCCTACAACCAAAAGGCTATAGCTAGCCCCCAATCCCTCCAGTCCTGACATTAGCTTAGCCCCTGATCTTTTCCAGACCTAGCAACACCCCTGTGTGAGGCAGTGTGGAAGACATTCCTTGAAGGAGACTGGTACCACGTAATCCATATCACATATCTGTGCATGGGTTAAAGGCAAGCGTGTGTAGCAGGTGCCTTGCTTAATTCTGCCCGGACTCGTTACTTCATTTGGAGAGAGTCCCTTCTGGCTGACAGCATTGTTTCTTGAGTACATTGACCCCCCTGGCCCAAGTAGTGGTGCAGATGCTGCTCGAGGTTCTGTCTGGTCTCACGTGGCATCAGCACTGCAGCCTCATCGGTGATGGGGGCGAGGTGGGATTACGATGGCAATTTAGTTGAAAATGATTATAAGCAGGTCTCACTTGTGCAAGGAAGTTAAAGGCACGCACCATCACTATAGATGTAAGCGTCAGAGTCTTCTGACGTTTTAGTGGAACACTGGGATGCCAGAGGGAATCAAAGCTACACTTAGATTCTTAGATTCCTCAGCAATAATGAAGCCAGTGGAGGTGGCAATGTCCAGCCCTAAAGGCTTGTCCACAGTGTGCATGCAGTCAAAACACCTGGCCTGGAAATTGTGGAGTTATGCAAGTTCTTCTTTGAGGAAACGCAGCTTAAGATAAAAAAATAATGATCTCAACAAAGAAAACGATATGAAAACCAAGATGACTGCAACACAATATGGAAAAGGGAGCTCCACATGGATCCCCATTCTATATTCATGGCACCCATTGTGTATGAAAAATGAGGCAGAGCAAACTATAGGCTTAAAGAATTATCAATAATAAAGTAAGACTGGGAGAAGTGGGAGGTGGGCAGGAAGGGGCAGGGTGGAGGCAGTTGGAGATATATAAGACTGAATTCTGTGTCAACTAGAAGGCTCAGATTTTTTACGTGCGGCTATAGCGCATGTTCCACGTAATTATATTGACCAATGTATTTATGTTGCATTTTAAGCCATAGTATTGCATTTGGTGGTCTGTAATGGATACCAATGGCCCACTGGCCAATTTACTAGGGCCTAGCTAAGTTCCTTCAATGGGTGTATCAGGCTGTTGTCAATCTATACTCCCCACCTAACTCAACATTATGACTGTTAGGACCCCAGTCCAATGTCCTTGGCTAAAGGTCACATTTTTGTGAGAAGAAACAGGCCGCGAGGTGAGCTCAACACATGATTTGTCCAAAAAAAACAATAACATTGTCTTCCATGGAAATGGCAGATGGGAACAAATTATCACTTCTTTCACCAGAAAATGGTGAAAGAAGTTATAAGGTGTTCGAGGGGAGTGGGCTTGTGGGGGAGTAGGATTGACCACTTGGAAAGTGGGTATGTAAGAGTAGGAAGTGGACATTGCTCAAGAAACGAGATTTGCTAGCCAGCCCTTGTCTATATTTGAATGCTAAAATGTATTAGTGTAAGTGACGGAAACCTCGTGGGACATGGTCTGGTCACCATTGAAACTTCTTACAGACCTGAGGAAATATCAACATCAGTTCCTTAGAACTGTTTAAGCCGAGTTATCAGTAATGTGTACTGTGTCTTAACAAAGGCCAAAGAAGCGGTCCTGCCCTCAGAACTTCATATGCACACCAAACTGAAGATCTCTACAGAAGCAAATGAGTGGAAACCCATGTTTTCAGTATGCATGAGTAATAGAAAGCAGAACAACTCATATTAACTGATAATCAATCTAGCATCATTGAAACTGCCTGAGAGGCACAGTTTTAGAATGTTTAGAACTGGGAGGAATGAACGTCCCTGTTAGGACAACATGACAACTGTGACTTTATCACTGATAGACTATTACTGTTGGGGCTAGTGGGAGTTCTTGTGACTTGGATATTATCGGATACTAAGAAGAGCAAACATTGCTAAACTTTCTGACAATTTCCTGGAATCAAAGTGGGGCACAATGCATTGAAAATGCTCCCCCTAGACTTTCATGCGTTAGCTGTCTGTGTATAGAAGAACGTCCCTCTGTTCTAGCCTCACAACACGAGGCACTGGCAAGTGACAAGCAACATGTGAGTAGAGGGAGCATTCCTCTGATATCAGTTTGGCTTGAACAAGGTGTTGGACCTGTACCACGCAAGGCTCAGTCAACACTAGAGAGTGGCTCACGGCTGATTTGGTAAGACATCCAAAAACAGTAATAAATGTAAAGTACTGGCAGCTTATTCTATGTGGGTCGGAGTTGTAAAGTAGCCCGAGTTTTCACACCAAAGTCACCACATTGAATGTTCTGGCTGCAGGTCCAATTGTATGTCCATGTGTGCGGCCTACACGTATGAGTACTAATGCAAAGGCCACCGCAATGTGTTAGACGAAAGAGGGCAAGATTGTTTTGTAAACCAACACATGTCATTTGCTGTGCATAGACCTAGTAATCCTGTCACAAGACCACTGTGCCCTATTGTCCAAGTCAGTGAAAACCTTATGAGCAACTTTGATATTAATATTTAATTAAATGTGTACATTTTCACAATTATAAACACTACATATAATGTCTGTGAATTTAATATGAACCTATGTATACACTTTTTTTAAAAATTTCTCTGGCTCACATTTCCAATAAAGAAAGACAATGTTTTAAATTATGTATATATTTCACCATAAACAAGAAGTATTTGGAGTTCATAGGTGGTGGCAATCTCCAACCATGGGTTTATGTAATGGACACTATTTACTTGCATTTATCGTGCACTGTGCTTTAGTTCAAAATGTATATTATTCGACAATTGTTCCTGTGAACACTAGATGGATTTGAATGTGTCCTTTAGACATTCCTCTGCTGTTATAATTTCAGTGGCGGCTGGTGAATTTTTAAGTGGTGTAGCGTAAATATTTGTCCCAGATATGCCAGAGTGGCCGAGCGTAGTGAGGGAGCCCACACTGCGTTAGGGTTTTTTTTGGGGGGGTTCTCCCCTCGAGCATTATTTTTAAATAAAAATTGGGTAAAAAGCCCAACAGTTTGCAATGTGTTTTGTAGGGTAACTCATGAAAACAATCCAATAGATGCAAGTCACCAACAGTGGAAAGGAGCATTTCTCCAACACATTTCCAAGATGCCTGTTCCCACAATATGTGCTATTATAAAACATTTTCACATTGGATGTACCCATACATTTCCATGCTGACTGCAACATTATACCCTATTATTCCCATATAAGAACATACTCATGTTTTCTTTCTGCATAATGCGAGTAATGCCAGTAATGATATCATGAGAAAACATGGCCATGTTTGCCCTGCCACTATATGACTGCATCTCCACATAATAACATACTCCAGATGGCCTTACCATTAACAATGCATGCCAAAGTATGAAAACATGTCCAACTGGCTGTGCTAAAATGCCATTCGACCCACATAATAACACTTATCGTGGTTGCTTTATCAAAGATGCCAAATACAAAATGTCAAACCGCAATAAGAAATGACTAGACTAAGGGCCTCATTACAAGTCCAGCAGTATCCGTGCCGTTAACACCAGCAGGCTGCTGCCAACCTCATGATGAATTTCCGCTGCCTGACTTGCCAGAATAACCGGGGCTTTACAGCCACGGCGGTCCGGTAAATCAGGCGGGAGCAATTGTTACTCCCCATTCCCATTTGAGTCCCATAGGACCTAATGCGAAAGGGGAGGACGGAAGCACCAGCACTGTGTGCAACTGTGCTGGTGCTTCCGTCAAAGTCTGCTGGCGGTGCCGTTCCGACTACCAGGGTCAGATCTGGTGGGCAAAACGGCACCCACCAGCATCAGGTAAGCTTACCGGCACCATTGTATCTGGACCGGCAAACTTGTAATGAGGCCCTAAGTGCATAAAGTGACGGTCTTGTTTCATATTAACACTTATCACGCTTGTTTTGCCAACAATGCCCAATACAAAATGCCATAACACAGTAGGAAATGACTGAACTGGCTGCATTTAAAGGCCAGTCTAGCAACATAATGTCATGATCCCAGTTCCTAACACTCTTAGGCGAAACACTAGAGCCAGGCTACGATCCTCCATATTGGCCTTAAAGGCCTCCCCATCTCACCTGAGACCATCTGGGAGTCAGTGGCGCCAGGCCCATACATGTTCAGAGGAAAGACTTCAGAACTGGACTTGGTAATGGGCTTTGCTGCAATATGGATGCCCCCACATAGCTCAGTTCTATGAACTGTGCTATGCGGTCTAGCTTTTTGGATGTTGTTAGGCCTAAAGATACCTGTGAAACCTGGAGGCTATATAAACCACGCCCGGTCAGAGAAACACGCTTCACGTTACTCTGCACCTGCAGGGTGACACTCACCACGCTTAGATCGGTCTCCTGAGACTCTCGCCTGCCCTCCTGGAACCGAATACCTGAAAGAACAAGAACAACATTAGCACAAAACTTACCTCGAGTGGAATCCAACTTCCATGCATCACCCCTCTGGTCCAGAGAACAGCATCTCGGCAGCGCAACCTCCAATTGCGGAACGCCGCATCCTGAGAAGAAAAGAACAAAGGAAATAGGACATTAGTAAGCGTTCCCATATTCTGATCACGAAAACAGCAAGAATAATCACACGTTTACCTGCATTCGAGCCGCTCATGGTCACATCCGTCCCAGAGCATACGATCAAAGGAGAGAAAACACAGGAGAAAACAAAGGAGAAAAAACACATGTTAGCACATGGAAAGACAAGAAGGCACCGCTCATTACGCTTTACTCACCGCTAATCACTCTCTCAGCCAGCAGCCATTCTGGGACATTGCAGCAGCCTGCAAGTGGAAAAGAGAGACATAGGTCAGCACAAGAAAATGGTGAATAGCGGTGCGCATTGCGCTTTCCCTCACCGTTTCGTACTTGGCCCCAAGCAGCATGACACCATCAATGACCTCTTCAGGCACCTAAAGGGAGAAGAGGAGGCATTAGTAGGGGCAAGAGAAAAGAAAAGGACAATTCATCAAAACCAACAAACCTACCTTGTCGGACTGGAGTTACAGCAAGTCCGGACTCATAGGGCCCGCACCAGTGAAGCAACTAGGTTGCGCCGCGCCCACATCAACAACGCACCCCTGCACCAAGGAGTAGGACAGAGAGTGCATCATGCAAGAAAACAGGGTGAGGAGAGGACAAAGGGGAAGGTTTTGTCCTCAAGGGAGGTGGAAGCCAAGCAAAAAGAGACAGTAGAGTTAACTCTGAAATTCCTGTATTTCAGGACCAATCCTCGGTCGAACAGATTCCAAGGGAGGGGTTAGAGATCGAGAGAGGTCCAATCAGGCTGAGTGGCTTCCCCGTGGATATCAGGTGAGCGTTACACATAATCACACGTATCAGGCTTGCTTTATCAAAGGTGCCTAATACAAAATGTCATGCCACAATACGAATAATACCACTGATCAGGCTTGCTTCATCAAAGATTACCAATACAAAATGTTGTGCCTCAGTAAGAAATGGCCAGATTGGTAGCATAACACACGCCAGTCTTGCATCTTAATAACACTTATCATGGTTGCTTTACTAAAGATTGTCCAATACAAAATGTCACACCACAATAAGAAAAGACAATACTGGCTGTATTGGAATGCCAATATGGCTGCATAATAACACTTATGGTTGTTTTACCAAAGATGCTCAATACAAAATGTCATACTACAATAAGAAATGCCTAGACTGGGTGCATTAATATGCAAATATAGCTATATAATAACACTTATGATGCTTGCTTTATCAACCATGCACAGTAAAACAAGTCATGTCTGCTCCATGGTGTGCCAGCACTTTGCAGTCAGACATAATCACAATACAATTGGGGAAAGACATGCTTTTTTTACTGGTCATCTATGAAAGTGTTTATGTTTGTATGGAAGGAGCTGGGGGCCAGGAGGGCAGTGGTGGTATGTTTTAACAGACATTTTTTATAGATGTTCATATAAAAATGCCATTCCTGTCCCCTGGACCTGACAGTGCCAAACACACACACACACAAACACAAAAAAAATCAAAGTGATTATATGTGTATGCAAGGTGCTGGGGGCAGGGGGGCAGGCATGGTATTTTTTACTGGACATCTATCCTAGTTGCCCAGTAAAAAAATGCCATGCTGTCCCCGGGGCCTCACAGCAACAAACACTCACACACAATCAAAGTGATTATGTGCGTATGAAAAGTGCTTGGGGGGCAGGGAGGCAGGTGTGGCATTGTATACTAGAAATCTTTCATAGATGTCCAGTAAAATAATACCATGCCTGTCCCCTGGGCCCCACAGCACCTCCGATGGAAAGATGATTTTGGCCGGTGGGGAGGGTGTTTGTGCAACAAAAGCATTTTCAAAATGTCTTTGTTGTACAAATCTCCTAACCTCACTCTCCAAAATCTTCTTGGGCCAGCGAAAACACACACCCACACAATTAAACAACATACACACAGGAATCCCTTGCTATCTTAGTCACAGTCACGAGCACCCATCAGACACTCACTCATAACACAATCATACATGCATCCATACACATATTTAATTAATAAATAAACATACAACCACACATTACACAACATACACATACAACATACACACAGCAAGCACTCTTTTATTCAGACAAGTACCCATCATGCAACCAGTCATACCACAAAACAGAGGGGGGTCTGGCAAACTCTCTACCATGTAAGTGACTCCAATCAAGCAATCCCACTAAGTCAGTGCCTTGTCTGGGATGCCCAAGGGAAGCCCTTATTATATATTTTTATGGCAAGTTATAATCTGGATGATGAACCCTAGTATAACACCCCTCTCTCAGAATCCCCCCGACCCCGCTGAACCAAGAAGTCGGTTTGTTTTGCAAATTTAAAAGGTTTATTTGAAAAATTAAACAATATATATATATATCACACTTTTATAAGAAATGAATAATTGATATCACACTTATGAATATAATGTTGATCAACAATGGGTAACCTAACACTAGCACACTTCTTTACAGTCAATGGGGAATTGGTATAGGATGGATAAGGCAGCGAAAATACTTTTATGGTTTCAAGGGAAAAGCAATGAGGAATGAAATGCAGTACAGAAAATAACTTGATATGGCTTCAACAAAAGACAATGTAATCACTTTTCCTTGACAATTCACCCCCCCCATGCAATGTAAGAAATGGAAGGAGAGCACACAGTCTTCAAGAATTCCAACCAAATGCAATACGAAATGCAGTTCCCCCCCAGCAAGCTTAGAGGAAAACAGGTAGAAGTTTGAAACACAGGCCCCAGATGCTCTGGCCCAGATGGGTGTGGTTTACGTTCCAAAGCACATGGGGGAAGCTTCTGTCTGTCCCTGCCTCCAGCTCGGGTGGCTCCCAGAGGCACTTCTCCTCCCACTTCTCCCAAGAGGAAGCCACTTTACGGCCCCCCAATATAACATTTGCCTGAGTCCAGGACAAGGCTTTGTTCAACCTCCTGCAGGTGCCCCTCCCCTAATCTAATCAGAGAGGTGTCATCTCCTTTTGGTGGGGAAGCAGGAGGCAGCCAGGCCTGGGAATGCAGTTTGATCAAGTTTCAACTCATGTCGGGAGTTGTTGTCAGGCAGAATTCAGCTAAATGTCACTTTAGTTCCCAGTTTAAATCAAAACTTCCAATTTTTACATATACATTAAATAATTACTTCCTTCAAGTCATTTCAGAATATAGTTTTACATTGTATCCACCTCTTAGCAAGTCTTTCCTTGGCCTGGTTTGGGTTCCTCTGTTCAGTTTTACACAAAAGTCTGGTGGTTTTAAAACGCCGGCTTTCTGATAGTGGTGAGCACCGGTACTGCATCCATTTTTGACATTAAGAAAATGAATTCCCCGCAGTTCTGGGTTGCTTTTGGCATTAGCATTGCCATTCCCAATGGTTTCAGGCTACTGTGTGTGTAGCCCATTGGTAGTTTTAGGCAGTGCCCTCCTGTGCTCACAACATAGGCAAAATGGGTGGCAGCCTATTCTTCATGTTTTCCCTGTGCTCTCTCTGGGGAGTTCTGGCCATCATGATGTTTTCAATGCCAGTAACGCACAGTTTTATGGTAGCGCTTGGATGCATGGGTAAAAACATCCCACAAGCCCCCCTCTTGCGATGGCCATTCTGATCTTTCACTGATGGAACTCGCAAGATCTGGGATGTTCGCCTCCTCTACTTCCAATTCCGTAGATGGCACTGTTCAGCATCTTTTCCTCCCTCCAGTCGATCAATCAGTTCTCCTTGCTGGTCCTGATGGGAGGATTGGGTGGTACCCCGGGCCCCTCGGATCTTCGCTTTTGGTCCCCGGTCGTCCTCCTTGGTCAGTCTCCATGGTTTCCTCTCTCCTAGGATGAGAAAGCAAAATGGCAATACCTATTCATAGACATTTCTCCCCACTATTGATATAGTGGGGCGACATATACATTTTATACTTTAATAGACATAGCATTCCCATTTTTAAAAACAAGATATAATTCAGAGACAGTGGTTTACAAGCGTCATAATATTTTAGAGACTATATGTGGGATATTTTAGGGTTGGAACTGAATTAATCTGGAGCGGTCTCCTCTGGTATTGCAGAGGACTCCTCTAGTTGCTGCAGCGTGTGCCTGGGATGGCAACACTTTATCTGATTTATATGTACCCACTTGTCTTCCCCTTCCGCCAGACTACCTTTGGGGATGCGGATCTTTTAGGCAACAGGGGAGATCTTGTCTATAATTTCAAACAGTCCCTTCCATATAGGCAAAAATGTTCGCTGTTTGGCCTGGTTCCTTTGGAAATTGTATAGATAGACCCGGTCCCCCACAGTATATTCCTTCCTGGTGGTCTTCAGGTTGTAATGGGTTTTCATGTTATCAGCTGATCTTTCTAGATTCCGCTGAGAATAGGCAAAAGCATGTTGGAGGTGTTTCCTTAAATTCTCCACATACTCATGAGTTGTGGGGGCATTTATCAGTGTCTGCTCTTGGGTCCTGTAGAGCAGATGCTGGGGAAGCACCATCTTGCATCCAGTCATCAACTCAAATGGTGACATTTTAGTTGCAGATGACGGGGTAGATCTTATGGCCATTAGGACCAGAGGTAGTCAGATATCCCAACTTGGCCCAGAATCTGCCACAAACTTTTTTAAGATGCTCACAATGGTTCGGTTGTATCTCTCCACTGCTCCAGAAGAAGCTGGCCTGTAAGCAATATGTAGCTTCCTTTTGACCCTCAGTATCTCCCACATCTTTGTCATCACTTCACTGGTGAAGTGGCTACCCCTGTCTGACTCAAACCTTTGTGGTAGACCAAACCGAGAGAAGATGTGGTTAATCATCAGGGCAGCTGCTGTTTCTGCCTTGCAGTTTGCGGCCGGGAGAGATTCCTCCCACTTGGTAAACAAGCATGTAACGGTCAACATGTACTTGTTTCCTCTAGACGAGCGAATTACAGGGCCTACAAAGTCGATTTGCAAATCTGACCATGGCAGTGTCATCCCCCTCTTTTGGAGAGTTGCACGGTGTGTGAGGGATGATGGCTGAAACTGTGCACACACAAGACACCCCTTCAAGTATTGGTCGAGGTCCTGTCCCATGTGTGGCCAGTATGCAACCTCTCTTAAGATTTGCAGTGTTGTGTGAAACCCCCTACAACCGGCGGTGGCCGCATCATGGGCGTGACTTAACATCAGGCTTCGGAATGAGGTAGGGACCACCCACTGATCATGGACAGCTTGGGATTTCATTACCAACAAACCGTCTTGGATTCAGAACCTTTTTGGACATTTCATCAACACTCTTAGGTCCTCCTTCCCAATGTAATCGGTATCCGTCAGGGGAAAGTTCTCAAGGTCCTCAATGTGTTGGTAAAACTTACCAATTATCGGATCCCCCTTCTGAGCTGTAATTAAATCAGCATCAGGGGTCTCCTTACTCCATTGGGCAGTTGAAAGATCATTGTGAGCATTGGTCTGGGACCTAGTGATGGCAGTGACCTGGATTTCCCCCAACAGAGACTCTATTTCTATTAGATCCCCTTGGATGGCCCCGGTTTTGGCCAGCTGATCAGCTAAGTCATTTCCAGTTTTGTCTGGTCCCTCTACTTTGGAATGACCCTTGATCTTTTCGATGTGACCAGATCATCAATATTTTGGATTAACTTCCCATGTTTCAAGGGTTTGTTATTAGCACATAACATGCCTCCGGTTTTCCAATTAACCAGGTGCTCCACGAACCCATTTCGTACATAATCCGAATCTGTAATTATGACCAGTTCGTGGAGTTGATGTTGGACAGCAGTGAGGATGGCCTGATGCACAGCCATCCATTCTGCCACTTCACTACTTCGGCAACCAATTTTGTATCCAGCGGAGGGTTCTGGGGACTCATTCACCCATGCATTCCCTACGCTGGCCACCAGTTCTTTCTCCCTGTTGTTGTCAACATGGTACGAGCATCCATCCACATAGACAGTGGGCATTCCCTCACACTTGTCTTCTTCAAAGACTTTGTGTGGGGAATTAAGGTATGCCTCCATGTTGTCCTTGATTTTTAGACTTCCGCCCTCGAGACAGTTTTCTCTGGCACAATTTTGCAAGTCAGCCAGACCTTGCGCGAGGGGACTCTTCTTGTTTTGGCCATATCTGACCTCCACAGGAAAGCCTTGCATTGACAGAATCCAGGAAGTAATTCGGGAATTACTCACATTTCCGGCCCGGATTCTGTCACTTTGGAGGTATTGTAGAGGCTGGTGTGGAGTCTCCATTATGATGTGTTCCCCCTGGATGAACGGGCGGTAATTCTTCAATGCCCACACCGTTGCCAGGAGTGCCTTTTCACAATTGTTGAATTTTTCCTCCACAGAGGATAAAGTTTTGCTCGCATAGGAGATTGCTTTATTGACCTTGTCATGCTTTTGGTATAATACTGCCGTCAAGCACGTATCAGAGAACCCTGTCTCCAGGAAGAACTCCTTGTTTCTGACAGGGTACGCTAGGCAAGGAGCTTGTGAGAGGCTTCTCTTGAGTTGTCTTACTGCCTCGGATTGTTCTGGACCCCATTCTCACTTGACCCCCCCCCTTCAAGAGATGAATCAGGGGTCTAGTGATCTTTGCATAGCCCTCAATGAACTTTCTGCTGTAATTAGTCAGTCCAAGGAGGCTCCTTAATTCCTGCAGAGTTGTGGGATCCTTCAGTTTCTGAAGTGCTTCCACTTTCTTTTCCTGGGGACAGAGACCCTGAGGAGTAATCTCATGCCCCAAGAAATTAACACGGGTTCTACATCAAAGTGCTTTCTGAAAGGAAAGTTTTGCTCCGGCGGCCCTCAACTGCGTCAGAACATAACAGATCTCTGCTATGTGTTCCTCCACAGATGAACTTTTGATGAGGACATCATTTACATAAGCCAGGTGACCGCTCGCACCCAGGTCGGGCATGGCCTTGTGTAGGAAAATGTTGAATTCATTGCCGGAGTTGAGGTATCCGAAGGGAGTCCGGGTCCATGTGTACTGCTGGCCCCCAAAGGTAAAAGCCAGTTTATATTGGTCCTCCCTACTGACAGGCACGGTCCAGTATCCATTGGTCAGGTCTATTGCTGTGAATACCTGTGACCCCTGGATTTGGGCCAGCCCTTGGTCAATGTAGGGCAGAGGCCATTGGGAAGTATGGACCCATTTGTTGAGCTCCCTAAGGTCGGCGCAGAGTCTCCACTGTCCGTTTGCCTTCAATATTCCCAGCACCGTATTATTGAAGGTGCTGTGTACTGGACGGATTATTCCCCGGGACTCAAGTTTCTTAATTATTTCAGTAAGGGACTCCATGGATGCGAGAGGCAAACGATATTGCTTCACAAACACTGGAGTCATTCCAGGGTCCGTGGGAATTGTTGTGGTGTGGATGTCAGTGCGACCACAGTCATATGAGTCTACCGCAAAGAGATCTTGGAAATCCAAGAAAACTTGCTTCAACTTTTGCTTCTGTTCCAGAGTCACGCAGGCATCAGCTAGGTTGACCCTCTCTTTCAACATCTGCCTGAACCCTGGAAAGACTTCTGGTTTTGCTATCTCAGTGGCTTCCTCCAGCTGGGTGGAGAAGTCCCTGGTCAGAGTGCTGATTTGGACCGGAGGCTTCAGGTGGGAAAGGCAGCCCTCATGGACCTGGAAAATCACATCATCCCCTCTGAAGTCACAAGTCACATCTTCCTTACCATAAGGGCAAGAAGTGTACACCAGGAAATTCCCCCCATGCCGGGTGAAAATCCTGTCTGGTGTTGTATTGTCCTCACTGTCACTGTCAAAACAGTCCTTGGGGATCGGTCCTAACAGTTCATTTCCTAAATCAATGGAGAAATGTCGGTCATCAACCGCCATTCCAACGATGGTGCCTGCGGCTACAGTAATACTCTTTAAGTCGCTGTTATCCACCTCTATTGGAATGGTGTCATGTTCTATGTTGACTAATGGCATTGGGTTTACCCCTAACCCTTGCTGTTGGAGAGAAGCATTTAGATGAATATAAGCATCAGGGTTTTTCAATTTTTGTCCTCTTTTAACCTTCACTTCCCGGGAGAATTGTCGGGTCCTTTCTGGGATGGTGACTTCCTCTTTGAGCTGAATTTCAACTGCATAAGGTAGCAATTGAGCTGACCTAAATGCTTTTTCCGGATCATCAAAGCCCATGGGATTATCCGCTAATCGGGACCAAGCTTTGAAGTTTATTAGGTCCAAACTAATGGCAAAGCGATTGAGAATGTCACCGCCTAAGTAAAAGGCGGCAGTGACGTCTTGCACGACCCAACAATTATGGACTATGCTCTTGTTGCCAATGGAGATTTTGAGCATACACCTGCTTGGCAGGAGATGTTTGGAATCAGGTGCTTCCAGGTCCATTTCCCATGTGTGTATCAGTTTGAATGTGGGAATGGGTGGATCTTTTGGGAGTTGGCGGAACATGGCTTCGCTAATGAATCTCTTACCATTGTTCACACACACTCGAGCAAGAACAGAGTCCTTCCCATCATTTAACTGAACAGGGATGAACAACTGCTCTCCAATTTGCTGAATATCAGCCAGGCTCTGAGCTGATTTCACATCTATCTGAACTATAGGAATGGGAGTGTCTGATTGTGGATTGGTAAAGAATTTCAGAGTGTTTCCTTCCAGTGTGGAATACCACCTTAAACTGGAAGGAAGGTTGATTTTCAGAAATACAGAGGACCCCCCACCACCAGTCTGTTGTCCTACTGCTATTACTGTCACGTCTGGAATTTGGTTGTGAAATTCTACTTGGTCAGATTTTTTTTCAACCATGTGGCAGGTGCCATTTAAACTAACATGGTTGACACTCTGTTTTAATTTTATTGGTCGGCTAGTCTGGGTCCAGAGGACCTTGTTTACACAATATATTAGGGGTGACAACCTTCTCAGGAGGTCATTCCCTAGTAAACAAGGGGTGCCCTCTGTAGTTACTACTATGACCGGGTGTTTCACCTTGTGTCGCCCAATTTTGATGTCCAAGTTTGCAGTCCCTTCGACGGGAATTTCCTTCCCGTCAAAGTTCTGCAGTTGTCCAGGAAAAGAGGTGAGAGGAATACAGTAATTCTCCCCCCTTCCTGCATTTAGTTCATCAAAGGCCCTTTTGGACAGAAGAGTAGCTTGGGATCCAGTGTCCACCAGTGTCGAAATTGTACCCTGCCCCTGTACTTGTACCGGGGCATAATATCTTCCCTCCTTCTCCTCAAGGTGGCAAAGATAATGCACATTTTTGGACAACTGGTGGGCTAACTTTCTGGTTTTGGACATTGCTACCGAAGAGATTTGGGCAGAATTCTGTGGAGAGTCTTGGGAATCTGAAAGACAAAGTTGGCAACTGGAGATCAGAGCCATTGTGGGTTGCCCTGGTTCCAGTTCTGGGTTTGAACCAGGGGATTTTGGAATTGTCGGTTCTGGGATGAGATGATGGGTGGCGGTAGCTCAGTCTCCACATCTCCCCAGTCTGAATTGACATTCCTTGGGACCCATTCTTCTTTGGGAGGAGTTCTCCCATCTCTAAAGGAGAAGATCCTTTTCCCAGGATCTTCTGAGGATCCCTCTCCCTCAAATTGGAAGACCTGTACCTCCTCCACAAAGTGGGTCTGTTTGGGTCCTTTGTTTCTCATACCCCCCCCTCTGCTCCTTGGGAGGCAGGCTTTCAGGGGCAGGAGATTTTGTTTCCGGTTCCTGGTTTTCCAGGGGCTGTTTACAAGTTGGGAAGGAAGCTTCCTCCAAGGCTTTACACCCCCTTCCCCTTGTGCCTCCTCCCCGGGAACCGGTGGGTTATCGGGGTGCTGCCCCCGTCATTGTTCTGGAGCACCAGGTCCAGAGTTTGGGGCATTCTGCGGTGGCATGCTCATCTGAGGGTTCTGTTGAGCCCTCACTATGTGACCCAGATCTCGTGCCATATTTTGGACCTGGCGCTCAAGTTGTGAAACCCGCTCAGGCTGATCCGGGGCTCTATTTTCTCCCCTGGGCTGATCCCGGGAAGGGTATCTATCCCTTCTATGATAATACCCCGGATTGGGAAGATTTGGATACCCCTCCACCCTTGGCCTCCCCTCTCCCAGATTAGGTTGTCTGGGCTCAGAGAATTGGGGAAAGAAGGATGGATGATTTTGGGGCTGGAAATTGGGTGGATACCTGGGGAAAATGTTCTGCCCAGGATTTGGTGAATTTCTGCCCTCCTGGGGGACGTTAGGAGGGAAGTTCCCTGGGTCAGGTGCTTGGCTGGATCCCCCCCCATTGGGCTGGAGGAGTCCACACATAACCCAGGATGGGTCGGTTTCCCTTGTAGCGGGGAGTTACACAATCAGGGGAGCGAGGGACCCCATTTGTGGGACTACCTCCTCGACTCCCTGTCTGTGACTGGTCCGAGGGCCTTCTGGGCTGTGAATTATTTGGTGCAGGCAGGTTTTTAGGCCCCCCCATCTCCAAATCTAAAATGGGGGCAACCTTTACCTTTGCCACCTTAGCAGCAGCAGGGGTCCTGTTGGTTTTGGGGTTTTTCTGCGCATTCTTTTTATTTTCTATGGGCTTGTGCACCTCATAGATCCGGGTAGCCTGTTCAATGACCCAGTCTAAAGATCTTTTGTCATGAAAATCTCTCACGAGCTGGGTCATTATGTATTTGGGTAAGGCATGGGAAAACGTATTGATAAATTCTCTGCTATCCGTGCGCACAATTCTGGTGGTCTGCGCAAAAGCACGCTTTAATTCTTGCACAAACTCTTGTGGGGCCTGATCCTCCCCACGTTGCAAATTGTAGGCTCCCTTGCGAGCCTCTTGAGGATTTCTGTGCACAGAAAAATGTTTCAAGATGGCCACCCTGTATGTGGACCACCTTGAATGGTTTTGATCCTCCAGCCTTGCAAAGAAACTGGAGTATTCTGGTGAGAAGTGAGAAGGTCCATTTGACGTACTAGATGCAGCTACTGCTGTCCTTCAAATGGAAGGTCTCCATCATTTGCTCATAGAGCTCCAAGTGTTCCCAAACAGAATACTTGGCGTTCTTATGATAAGGCATGATGACACTCCTTATTGCCTTTATTTGTTTCAATGGGTCCTTAAGCAAGGCCTTTTTTGCCTTATTGGCCTTTTTGGTTCGGGTAACCCTGGTCCATTCATCCTCTGACTCAGAAACACTGCTCCCAGAGGTGCCCGTCTGATCTTCCAGGTTTTCCCGGATTCTGCAAGCCTGGGAATGGCTGGCAGAATGTGGGGACCTGGTCTCCTGTGTCCTGTAATGCTCAGAGGAGTCTTCAGATCCCTCCTTGCTGCCAGGATTTGATGGGTACCCCCCACTGACGTAACTGGGCAGAGGTTTTCAGGATGCCCTTAATGGGCCTACTCTCCTGGGGTTCCCCACTAAATTGCACTGTGCTTGGGTGCCCATACCCGGATGCCCGCCCATACATTCCTGGGAGGTACTGGCCTATGAGCCCCATACTTCTAGCTGGATAGTAATCTGCCATCCCCGTGGCCCTGGGCTCATGTGCGCGAGGGGACATGCGGGTGGCAGAGTCCAGGTCTGGGAGAGATGAAGGCCTCTGGTACTAGGGCTCCTGAGGTTATGCTCAGGAGTTTCTATTTCCCAGCGAACCTCATCTCTATCCACCCCTGCTCCCTGTTGCAATGCAAGAGCCTGCGCTTTCAGTTCCTCAGTTAAGGCCTTACTAGACTCTATCAGTCTCTCCTGCATCGCTACCTGTTGCTGGAGACTATCATTTTGCTGGCAGAGAGCCTCATTTTCTCTCTGTGCCTCCTGATTGGTCCTGGAGTATTGGGCCAGTCTCTGCTGCAGAAGGGTTACCTCCTGAGTCCCATCCCTACTGGCCTGCTCCTTTCTTGCCAGAGCCTCCTCCACCCTCCTGGTGTGCTCTAACAAGTCGTGATGCTCTTTTTGGAGGTCACCCAGCCCCTGGAGGGCCAGGTGATTTTGTTCAAGTTTTTCTTTTAATTGGCAGACTTCCTGGCCTAAGGTGTCCCTTTCCTGACTAAGAGTCTGCATCTGTGCCGCCAGGTCGTCCCTTTGCCTTTGGAAGGCACCAGCTTTCTGGCGCTCCTGATCAAACTCTGCCTGGGTATCCAGGTCTTTCAGAATCAATTTATTGCTTTCCTCTTTTTCCCTATCTAGGTGGCTTTGCAGGGTGACTACCTGCTCAGCACATGCCCTATTGAAATCTAATTGTTGCTTCAGCTTTTTCTGGCTCTGCAGTAGGGAGTCCAAACCTTCTTGGTACTCCCTCTGTAAGGCCAGAAATCTGGTATCTTGGTCAGCCTTTTCCTGTTGCAGCACATCCATATCCTCCTTTATTTTAGTGATGTACTGTCTGCTGTCATTTTCTGACTCCTGGCTCCTGAGCACCCTCTGCTCAGAAGAGTCCAGATCAGATTGGGCCTTCTCTAACGCCATCTGTTGCCTATTTGCCAGATCTTGGCCTTCAGCACATTTATTCTGTATGACTTCCATATATAGATACAAATATGCCGCTATCCTGGCAATCTTATTGTGTTTATCTTTTGCCTTAGGGGCCATATATAGTTCACTCAGGGCCACATGTAGGGGACCCTGATCTCTCCAGATATCTGACCCTGTTTCAGTGACCTGTTGCGCAATTGCCTGCAACCAGACCGCCTGGTCCTGATGAGTCCACTCACCTCTCCCAAATAGCTTATGTAAGAAGTGCTCCCTCGCTATTTTCATATCTACCACAGTTGTCATTCTGGAATTTGAGTTCCTTCCTGACTTACAGAAGTTTGTATTTTATTTTGCCAAACAGACCGTTTCCTTAGAGCGTTCCTTTGAGGAGTGCTTTCACAGTGTAAAACAGCGCGGTGATCTAACCAGATATGTGTATCTGGTCAGTTGGCACACTGTATTAATCTGCACAAGTGGTAATTCTAACCCAGAATATCCTGGCTCCAAGCCCCCACTCTGTAAGTGACTCCAATCAAGCAATCCCACTAAGTCAGTGCCTTGTATGGGATGCCCAAGGGAAGCCCTTATTATATATTTTTATGGCAAGTTATAATCTGGATGATGAACCCTAGTATAGCACCCCTCTCTCAGAATCCCCCCGACCCCGCTGAGTCAAGAAGTAGGTTTGTTTTGCAAATTTAAAAGGTTTATTTGAAAAATTAAACAATATATATATATATCACACTTTTATAAGAAATTAATAATTGATATCACACTTATGAATATAATGTTGATCAACAATGGGTAACCTAACACTAGCACACTTCTTTACAGTCAATGGGGAATTGGTATAGGATGGGTAAGGCAGCACAAATACTTTTATGGTTTCAAGGGAAAAGCAATGAGGAATGAAATGCAGTACAGAAAATAACTTGATATGGCTTCAACAAAAGACAATGTAATCACTTTTCCTTGACGATTCACTCCCCCCCTATGCAATGTAAGAAATGGGAGGAGAGCACACAGTCTTTAAGAATCCCAACCAAATGCAATACGAAATGCAGTTCCCCCCCAGCAAGCTTAGAGTAAAACAGGTAGAAGTTTGAAACACAGGCCCCAAAATGCTTTGAATGTGATGACAAAGAAGTGAGAAATGTGTTAAAAATGCTTTTAATTCCCTATAGAGGTTCAGGGTCGGTGATATCTATTTTATATTAGTTCAGGCTCACTTTAGCAATGCTCTATGTGTAACCAGCAGGTTAAAATGAATTTTAGCAAAGGAAAGCAAGAAGCTGCTGATTTTTACACGTGGCTGAAATTGTGCAAAATGTCAAATCGTGGCAAATGTACTTGTGCGCGTCAAGCATAATTACGGAGGCACTATAAGCAGAGGAAGTCGGTAAGCCTAGAATCTTAGCTTTAAGATGAAAGTTAAATCATGTTCCTAGCACAAACGGTTCCAGAGATACGGACGATTTTGTGAAAGTAGTTTTTCGGATTTGAAATTTTAAAGCTCAGAATGACAGATGACAGTTTTCAGTTTTAAAGATGACAGAATGACACGATTCTAGGAGGCAGTTCTAATAGGCTAAAATAGTTTGGATAAGATTATTTTAAACTAAGAGATTGGTTTTGGCACAGTGAGTATTCACACTATATTTTTGAAATAAGCCATCAAGGTCTGGTCAGGTTGGACGGGACTTCCGGCGGGTGGTTCTGAACAGCGGTCTGGTCTCTGGTTCTGCTCTCAGCACTGCACAGTTCTGGTCTCTCTGGATCTCTGGTCTCTCTGGATCTCTGGTCTCTCTGGATCTCTGGTCTCTGGAGGTTGATGGATTTGAAGTCTGGAGCCTCCCGGCAAAGCGTCCCACAAGAAAGTGGAAAGTGAATCCCTACCTGGGTTTCAGTGGCCCTTTTTATGTGTTTTGAAAATGGGTGTGTGCCTGGGCCTAGCTAAGCCTGCCCCTCTCACTTATCATTGGCCAATTCTCCCCTCTCCCATGATTGGGGGAAGGAAATGGATTGTCATCATGATGAGGTCTGTTTATGGGTCAGAGGATCCTCCCCTGGTCAATTTGCCCACAAATCTATATTTGATTCAAATACATATTTCCCAGATACACAATTTGTTGAAATTACATGTACACATTATATATTCCTTATGGTCCATGCTTGTCCGCCTCTGATCTTCCTGGGGGCTTGCATTCAGAAATGACAACATTTTGCGCTTTTTGACTGGTTTACCAATATCGGACATTTACCAAAAATTACACACATGTGCGCAAGGAGTATGGACATTAATTGATGAAGTGTCAGATTTTTAACATGCAGACATTTGGAGTAAGACCCTATTTTCTGCCAGCAACCCCCCAGAATATACCAAAGGGTCCTAAAACCTCTTAAAACGTGCACAGAAAAATCACCAGAATAATGATATTACTTATATAATTCTGTACTATGAATTATCCATCTTTTTTTAAAAATATGCTCTGGCCCAGATGGGTGTGGTTTAGGTTCCAAAGCACATGGGGGAAGCTTCTGTCTGTCCCTGCCTCCAGCTCGGGTGGCTCCCAGAGGCACTTCTCCTCCCACTTCTCCCAAGAGGAAGCCACTTTACGTCCCCCCAATATAACATTTGTCCAGGACAAGGCTTTGTTCAACCTCCTACAGGTGCCCCTCCCCTAATCTAATCAGAGAGGTGTCATCTCCTTGTTGGTGGGGAAGCAGGAGGCAGCCAGGCCTGGTAATGCAGTTTGATCAAGTTTCAACTCCTGTCGGGGGTTGTTGTCAGGTAGAATTCAGCTAAATGTCACTTTAGTTCCCAGTTTAAATCAAAACCTCCAATTTTTACATATACATTAAATAATTACTTCCTTCAAGTCATTTCAGAATATAGTTTTACATTGTATCCACCTCTTAGCAAGTCTTTCCTTGGCCTGGTTTGGGTTCCTCTGTTCAGTTTTAGACAAAAGTCTGGTGGTTTTAAAACGCCGGCTTTCTGATAGTGGTGAGCACCGGTACTGCATCCATTTTTGACATTAAGAACATGAATTCCCTGCAGTTCTGGGTTGCTTTTGGCATTAGCATTGCCATTCCCAATGGTTTCAGGCTACTGTGTGTGTAGCCCGATGCCGATGGTGGTTTTAGGCAGTGCCCTCCTGTGCTCACAACATAGGCAAAATGGTTGGCAGCCTATTCTTCATGTTTTCCCTGTGCACTCTCTGGGGAGTTCTGGCCATCATGATGTTTTCAATGCCAGTAACACACAGTTCTATGGTAGGGCTTGGATGTATGGGTAAAAACATCCCACAAGCAGCACGAACACAGCCCATTGACTTGTTCTTGGGTGGATGTCCCCTGGGAGTGTCTCAACCAAGTCTTCAGCTCACTGCTCTTTTCACAGAGAAGACATTTCCCCACATATCAGTCTTTGTCCGGCCCAGGGACAGTCCAGCACCGAAATGCTAGGCAATTCTCCTCTGAACAAGAGTACCACAGCAACCCCATACATGTGTTTCAGTTTAGTTGAGCATCATCAGTGAGGTGAAGCTGTGCCTCTCTAAGAGCAGTGAGCAAGGGGTCCACGTCTGGATTCCCCTGGTAACTTAGGGTGTGACCCAAAGTTACTTGGTATGCATAACAGAAGGGGGTCTGGGAAACTCTACCAGCACGAACACAGCCCATTTACTTGTTCTTGGGTGGATGGCCCCTGGGAGAGTCTCAACCAAGTGTTTAGCTCACTGCTCTTTTCAGAGAAGACATTTCCGCTCATATCAGTCTTTGCCCTGCCCAGGGGCAGTCCAACAGTGAAATGCTAGGCAATTCTCCTCTGAACAAGAGTACCACAGCAACCCCATACACGTGTTTCAGCCTAGTTGGGCATCATCAGTGAGGTGAAGCTGTGCCTCTCTAAGAGCAGTGAGCAAGGGGTCCATGTCCAGATTCCCCTGGTAACTTAGGGTGAGACCCAAAGTTACTTGGTATGCAAAACAGAGGGGGGTCTGGGAAACTCTCTACCAGCACAAACACAGCCCATTGACTTGTTCTTGGGTGGATGGCCCCTGGGACAGTCTCAACCAAGTCTTTAGCTCACTGCTCTTTTCACAGAGAAGAGATTTCCCCCGCACATCATTCTTTGTCCTGCCCAGGGGCAGTCCAGCACCGAAATGCTAGGCAATTCTCCTCTGAACAAGAGTACCACAGCAACCCCAAACTCGTGTTTCAGCCTAGTTGGGCATCATCAATGAGGTGAAGCTGTGCCTCTCTAAGAGCAGTGAGCAAGGGGTCCACGTCTGGATTACCGTGGTAACTTAGGGTGAGACCCAAAGTTACTTGGAATGCAAAACAGAGGGGGGTCTGGGAAACTCTCTACCAGCACAAACACAGCCCATTTACTTGTTCTTGTGTGGATGGCCCCTGGGAGAGTCTCAACCAAGTCTTTAGCTCACTGCTCTTTTCACAGAGAAGACATTTCCCCGCATATCAGTTTTTGTCCTGCCCAGGAGCAGTCCTGCACCGACATGCTAGGCAATTCTCCTCTGAACAAGAGTACCACAGCAACCCCATACACGTGTTTCAGCCTAGTTGGGCATCATCAGTGAGGCGAAGCTGTGCCTCTCTAAGAGCAGTGAGCAAGGGGTCCACATCTGGATTCCCCTGGTAACTTAGGGTGAGACCCAAAGTTACTTGGAATGCAAAACAGAGGGGGGTCTGGGAAACTCTCTACCAGCACAAACACAGCCCATTTACTTGTTCTTGTGTGTATGGCCCTTGGGAGAGTCTCAACCAAGTCTTTAGCTCACTGCTCTTTTCACAGAGAAGACATTTCCCCGCATATCAGTCTTTGTCCTGCCCAGGGGCAGTCCAGCACCGACATGCTAGGCAATTCTCCTCTGAACAAGAGTACCACAGCAACCCCATACTCGTGTTTCAGCCTAGTTGGGAATCATCAATGAGGAGAAGTTGTGCCTCTCTAAGAGCAGTGAGCAAGGGGTCCACGTCTGGATTACCGTGGTAACTTAGGGTGAGACCCAAAGTTACTTGGAATGCAAAACAGAGGGGGGTCTGGGAAACTCTCTACCAGCACAAACACAGCCCATTTACTTGTTCTTGTGTGGATGGCCCCTGGAAGAGTCTGAACCAAGTCTTTAGCTCACTGCTCTTTTCACAGAGAAGACATTTCCCCGCATATCAGTCTTTGTCCTGCCCAGGGGCAGTCCAGCACCGACATGCTAGGCAATTCTCCTCTGAACAAGAGTACCACAGCAACCCCATACTCGTGTTTCAGCCTAGTTGGGAATCATCAGTGAGGCGAAGCTGTGCCTATCTAAGAGCAGTGAGCAAGGGGTCCACATCTGGATTCCCCTGGTAATTTAGGGTGAGACCCAAATTACTTGATATGCAAACAGAGGCGAGTCTGGGAAACTCTCTACCAGCACAAACACAGCCCATTGACTTGTAACACAAGCATACATGCATCCATACACATATTTAAATAATAAACACACAAACACACACATTTACAGAACATACACAAAGCAAGCACTCTGTTTATTTCACACAAACATCCATCATGAACTCACTTAAAACACAAGAATGCACAAATCCATACACACATTTAAATAATTACAAAAACACACACATATATACACAATATACACACAGCAAGCACTCTCTCTTTCATTCACATGCACATCCATCATGCACTCACTCAAAGCTCAAGCATACACACATCCATTCACATATTTAAATAAATACATGAACATACAAATGCACACATTTAGGCAACATATGCACTGTAAGCACTCTGTCTCATTCACATGAGCACCCATCATGCACTCTGAAAACACAAGCATACACCCATCCATAACTTAAAAAATAAATAAATAAGCATAGAAACAAACATTACACAACACACATGCAGTGAACACTGTTTCATTCACACGAGCATACATCATGCATTCACTCATAAATCAAGCTTACACACGTCCATGCACATATTTAAATAGCACTCTTTCATTCACATCAGCATCCATTATCTTACATTCACCTAACAACACAAGCATGCACGCATCCATATACATAATTTAAATGATTTTTTTTAACATAAACAAACTTACCTTCTGCCACAGGTGCAGAGGTTCCAGTGCTCCAGCCCCCTGCAAGCGTGAACAGGAATCACAAGCTTCCTGGTTCTTGCACAAGCGTGTAAGGGGTCTGAGCATGGGTTTAGAGATGCCCCACTCCAGCCTGCTCTGTCTGTAAATGCGAGGAGGTGCAGGAGCCGTTCCTTGCACACACAGACATGCAGTTCCGCAGTCGGAATTTCCAATGAACCATTCAAGGCTGGAAAAGCAAACTCACCTAGCCTTGCATGGCTCATTAGCTTGCGTGGCTGTGAAAATGTTACTTTGAAAGGGAAGCAGAGTTTCCCTTTCACAGTTAAGAGCCTTCTGCCAGCTGAAAAAAACAGCTGAGGGAGTGCTTGTATTTTACTGGGCTGGCTCCTCCATAATGGGCAAAAGGGGGCAAAGACCTGGTGGGTCGAGCCCACCCCCCTGTATAATTTATAACATTGAGCAATACACTGCTACCTGCCTTCTGCCAATCGAATGTGCCTTTAGAGACTCCTTATCTGCACAGAAACAGAAACTTAAATGTAAAAATGTGAGAATGTTTCACATGTAAAACACTTCATAGATCTTAGACTTTATATTCTTTTAGAACAATATTTAATTTTAAACCAGAGATGCATTACCACAGATACAATTCATTCAGAAATGTGTTCCATTTTATTTTAAAGAAGCATATTAGCAAATGCATTCAACATGCTCAGCATGTCATGTTCAACAAAGTAAATGAAATCGTGTATTTATAACATGAAGTATTTGTAGAAAGACAACATACAACTGCTTTCTGATCTCCAAATCACATTTTAAAGCACAGTGGAACTCGCCATTATACAGGACGCACCTTAAGCTTTTATTTATTTTCTGTCATTTTGGAAGTTCAAATGTACTGAATTGTAAATGTTAATCCTTTGCAGCAGGCAGACGATTGACTGCGGTTATTGTGGGAGTTATCCGGGGAGGGAAACATAGATTAGTCTTTGACATGATCATTCATGTCATTTGCACTGTTACTTTTTGAAATAAACGCAAAGTTTATAAAATAAAACAGTCCTCATGGCAGGTTTCATGGCTGTCCTCTTGATGATCAAATGAACATGCAGATGATCTTCTTTTGTAGCTCTGGCCTATCTGGGAGTTCTCCCTGCACAGGGGAGCTACCTCATCTTGGATTCTGTGAGGCTGTGATTTGTTGGGCTTCCCAGTCATGTGTTCTCCCTGTGGGGTCGCAGCACATTACCACTTGCACCAGGTTGGTAATTCATAGATTGATTGAGGGCAGTAAGAGTTGGTGTGGAACCACCAGAGTAGTGCCGGACATGGTGAACACTTTCTGCTCTGTAATGTGGACATACCATAAACTGAGGTAGCAGGATGAAAGCTGCTGGGGTACTTTGCATGCGCACGTATGTGAGGGTGTATTTTTACATAGTCAATTTCAGCAGTGGCCAAGAAGTGAAGACTTCATCAGACCAGTGGTCGAAGTGTACAAAAAGAAGTAGTGTAACTACCTTCCATGATGGCCTGGCACCACTCCTCACAAACCCCATCGCCATGCCCCCTTGTACGCACATTCCAGACCCCCAAACAAACACACCTGCTATTAACAGGAAGTTTAAACTTCTTCCTACACTTTTATTTTAAAAGTAAACCATTCCAGAACGGTTTCTTTTTAAAATTAAAGTATAGGAACAGTAAAACCTGTAGAGGAGCACCGCTCCCAACTGCTCCCACCCACCTCGACCACTGCGTCAGACCCAAATACTTGAGCGTAATGACAATGCATTTGATTGTGGGGCTTATTCACTAATGCAAGGGATATAAATATGAATGGGCGGTGCAGTGGGAGAGTGTGATTGGATGTTCAATTTTGGGAGTGGCTAGTGAAGACCAGTGTGGGGCATGAAAAGAAGTTTGCCCAACCACATGATTTAAATGGCAGAGGTAGGTGGGTTAGTTAGTTTGGAGTGGAAAACATTGTGGGTCTACCTCAGCTTTGTGACTTAGTATGCATGAGGTTGCACAACACGGCAAGCAGGATTTGGGAATCAAAGATAAATGTATAACAACTCTCTAAGAGGGGCTGTTAAGATGGCTTTCTAAACTCTGACCTGGTGGGCAGATGTTTAGGTGGCAACCCTAGTTTAGTTGAACAGGGGAACCTTCTGGACAAACCAGACCAATCTACAGAAGCTTGTCAGGCGGTCAAGACTAAGGGGCTCATTACACGGTAGGCGGTAGGGGTTTACCGGTACCGGTAATGGCACCGGTACCGGTAAACACCTACCACCTTACTACGAGTTCCCTTTGCGGGATCGTAGTTAGCACCTTCCCCATTCCCATTATGCCCTATGGGGGCAAAAATGGGAATGGGGAAGAGCCTTGGTGGATGGGGAATTATCGCCCCCGCTCACCTTGGAGTAGGGCGGTAACTCCGCCATCCACCAAGGTGGACACGGTAAAATACCGGTGGCAACCATGGCGCTAATAGCGCCATGGTTACCGCCTACCATGTAATGAGGCCCTAAGTCTCAGTAGGGTTGAGTGATCGGAAGCCCACAATCAGCACACACAGTAAAACTCTGCAGATTACACTTACTTACAAATCTATCAAAAATACATGTATTATAGGCCTTTATCATCAAAGCACAATTACACCACAGTTATGAAGAAACAATACCACACACAATCATACATTAGCTAACATATATACAATAATGTAATAAGCCTAAGGCTGATGATGGGGGGAGAAAATAACCATGACCTATAACAGAAAGGGGTTTAATCAACACAGATATCAGTTTAGGCAGTCCTTGGACAACAATCCCTAACTTATGAAGTCCAGCCCTACGAAAAGAGGAGCCTGGCGCTCAAAGACAGTTGTGCGTTAACAACGTGCGGTCGTGCGTAAACAAAAAAGCAGGTTCCCTCCAGGGGGCTTTAGCTGCTCAGGAAGGGGCTTGAGCGATGAAGAATAAGTTCATATTCCTAGAAGAGGGTCTACCATTGCAGATAGAGTGACTTTCGGAGTTTGGGAATAGCTGGGGAGCGCAGGTTATCCCAGTGAAGGTGAGTATCTTTTGAGGGACACTCTTGCTTAAAAATAAATGAATGTGCAAGGGGGCCTACGGTAAGTTAAGTTAAGTTAGGAAAGTACTCACCAACCCTGAACACAATCTGGATCAAACTTTGGCAGTCTATCCTACCTCGCCTGTTGATGTTAACCCTGCAGTTTCAGGACGCTGCGGCTCTCAGCAGCTGTGGTACAGGACAATGATCTGTGATGGGACATTTGCCTTTTCTCAGCCCTTGAAGGAAGAAGAAGGATTGTGCCAGTGCAGCATGTCTTAGGACACGGTAGGCAAGAACTGCAGGCACTTTCAGTTATGATAAGCACAGCAGGGCAACACAGGAACCACAAATGCACGTGGTGTGGGGCACTTTTGTAGATCGTGACCCAGAAGAGCTAGGACAACAACTTTTGACGGGAAACAGCACAGTGCCATAGCTAGCGATGCCCAGAGACTCGAGTCTCAAATCTGAAAAGCAGTGTTCCTGTGCGATACCCCTGGTTCCTGCTGGTCAGTTCACTGGATGGCCCAGGAACACTTTCAAAGAGGCTCTTTTCGAGGGTAAGTAGGAGACACCGAGAGTAGTTGTTCCCACTACTCCAAAGGGGTGAAGCGAACTTGCAGGCCTTCTTGGTACAATGAAGAATCATGGGTCCAAAGTGACCAAAGTGGGGTCATGGTGTCAAACCTTCCAAGTAGGTCACCAGCGGTTTCTCAAGTCTACTTTGTTGTTAAGGATACTTGGCTCCTTATGAGATTTGGTATGAGCCTCAGTAGATCAACCTGGAAGGGAATAACACCCCCTTCTCTTATCCAAGATTCGGTTTGCGCTCAAATCTCAGATAGTCAATGGAAGATCGTGGCCAACAGTGGCCCATGGTAGTTCCAGTCATTCATGGCTTCCAGACATACTGGCACCAGTAGTGTGGATTGGCACTAGACAGTCCCAACCCTCTTCCTGGGCACTAGCACACGTGACAGGAGCCTGCAAAAGTTGTGGTTTTCATGGGAGGCTCCATGCCCAGATAAGGAATACCTGGTTCTCTAGACCTTGGAGAAGGCAAAGGGACAAAATGGCCAAAGGACAGAACAAAAGGCTTTGTGGCACGGCCATTTTTGACACTGGCAACAGTGATTTTTTTATTTTGATTTTGACCTTGAATATTTCTATTGCTTACCAAACAGAACAAGCTTTATATGGGTGTAGATGTCAACTAATAGCGGGGCTTTCAGTGTAAGACTAACAGTCTTGGGCCAAATGTGGTAAATGAGGTATGGTCCATAAAAACCAAGTAAAAATACTTTAAAAGTAAACTGCTGCCACCAGTTCTTCATAGGCACACTTGTACAAACACCAACACATCCTTAGAGGGTGGCTAGGGCCATAAAACCAAAATACCCCTATGTGCTGTACTGTAAGGTACTTGGCACATAGAAAAAAGTAACCAACAAATGGCAACAAAGTCGAAGACTAAGGGAAACATAGTTTCACACTACCGACAGCCTGAAGGAAGTGTCAGTTTCCCCATAACAAATGAGCGAAAGTCCAGAGGAGTGCAGCTGAAGGCTGTCCTTCACTAGAAAAAGTCAAGTTAGGTACTCCAAACAAAAGCAAAAAGTTTGGAGGGTTCACAAATGCAGGATAATTGCACCTAAAGGAAATCTTTCCTAATACTCGCCCCTTCCAGACCTAAGGGCAGGGTGAATTAATGCACCCCTGCATGTGTCTCATGGTCAAGTCGACTACACATTCTGGACAACCCATCAGCATTGCTATGTTGGACACCTGGCCTGTGCTCAATGGTGAAGTGAAACCCTTGGAGGCTTATGGACCACCTGAGCAACTTTGGATGCCCCCTTCATGTTTATTAGCCACTTTAAGGGTTCTTGCACTGAGAACCTGGCTACCCTTCTGAATTCAGGCCCATATCCCTGCACACCCAGGTGCATACCTGCACTGCCTCCTGGCAACCCCTGCACGTGAGTCTTTATCTGAAACCCTACATCCCCCGTACCTACACTTATTAAACGTCTGTAGTCTGCACTTAATTCTTAGTTACCTATACAAAGGTAATCTCCCACAATTTTTTGTTAAGGGGGATCGGTTTCTCAGGACGGGAGAACAATAATAGATATACTATACAAGGGTGAGAAAACTGATTACCCCGCTCTATATCATTTCAGGATAAAGCTTGGTGATAAACAATTATTTTCTTAAATGTTGGTACACACCTCACATTAAGATGAAATCCTCATCTATTAATCTTAGTACTACCTGATGTCAATTGTGCCACACACTGATACATGAAAAATGTGAGAGCAGAACCACATCTCTATTGCACATTCATAAATTCACCACAATTACAAGTAAAACAAATCATAAATAGGTCCATACAAATGTATTTATTTTAAGACAAATTTAGAAAAATTAAAAAAGAGAGAGAGCAAGATTTGACATGTATATCACACAATTAACAATACATGATCTTCTCAATCAATTCTAAAAAACAGTATCAACAATCGAGGGGTTAGTTGCATCAATGAAAAACTGACTATATTCACTTTAGCAGTATTAGGTATAAGACTTCAAAAGTACATAAGCCTATTGTCAGTTGTCGACATGTTTCGGCCTTACTGGATTTTAAAACACTATCTCTAGTGTCTATTCAACCATTGGTTTTTTGAGGACTTCTTCAGGACAGACCATTTCTTTAGATGAAGTAGTTAAACTCGTTCATATACCCCTTAACAGATTTGGCATTATATCCTGAACAGATATGAGCTCAAAAAGCTCTTAGGTTATTTTTCTATCGTCGGGTATTCAGAAATCACACCTGACTCACTTAGCGTCCCGGACTGAGCCTGAGACCTGCCCCCTCCAAATTCAATTCCATGAAATAGCTCTCATTCCCTGATGTAAGGATATAACGTTGCAACTGCTCATGTAGAAAAAGGGTTGGTCACCTATAGTTAACAGACTAATGTCTAATACATATAGGTCTTGTCTTGACTCTATAAGGACAAGCACCTTGTCTATACATTTGTGTTTGCACTAGAAAATAGTGCCTACTAGACATGCTTATGCCTCACTACAGTCTATCTCCATGCTTCACTGCACTAAATTGTTGTAAATGAATTTTATGTTTTTTTCTGCATTTATTATTCATCAGTCTATAACTAATGTGTTTTCTTGATGAAGTACAAGTACATACGAACAACCTACACTTCTGTAAACTTTCTGCTGCAGAAGGTCTTTAGGATCCATGTCTCTAAAATGCTACCTGATTGTTCTCGAAAGCATCAAGTTGCCATATCTTGAGTGCTGTTGGTCGATGAGCTTGTTGTAATAAATGTACACCTTGTACAACTTTTGTGCTCACATGTACGAATGAATGTGCGTGTAGCTTTCACCCCCTTGGGGTCCTTTAGACTTTGACACAAGTTTAGATTTGTGGTGACCTTTGCAAACACCACAACCTCCTTTTTGAATAAAGGCATACAGTACCAAGAGTATGCTCTAACTATTGTCAGGCGGCTACCCCTGTATGTGAGATATCGTGTAGAAAAAGCTGCAGGAACATCTTCAGAGCTGCAGGGAGCGTTTGTTTTAATGTTGGCGTTGAGATCAGCAGCCTCACTGGAAGAAACCTCCGCAGCCATTGGGCGACCAGCCTGCAGCAAGGGAACTTGAAACACCTGTGTATAGGCGCGTTACAAATGCCATATCATATCATATCATATCATATCATATCATATCATATCATATCATATCATATATTATATCATAACTCTTTTCAGTCAAGTTTGTTTGACTGGATATAATGCCTGAACAAGGGGTCCTTGTCTAGTACAAGTCCTGAGAGCCCTCACCATTTAATAGGCCTGCCTTTGACTCTGAAAAGGAGATGTGTGGCTGACATATGCTTACCTGTCGATTCTTCTAAGCCTTTGCCAGATACCTAATTAATCACCAGTGAGGCCGACCCCAGCCCATTGGTGGCAAGGTTGTCCAGAGAAATTGCAAATATCACACTTGAGATTGAAATTAATAACAGATCTGTAAAAAAGAAGTATCTATTAGACTGGTCCTGGCTCTTCAATGCACCTAAATAAACTAAAAAGGATGGATGTAATTACAAAAGGATCCCCGCTCAATAACTCCTACAACAGTGGAGAAAATCTAACTGATTTGAGGGGCTTAGGTAGGCAAAATGATAAATCGGGGCCCTCTACGGACACTGAATCTTCTTCTTTGGAATCAACATCGCCCGGTGAGAATAATGTAAGGCCTAGAAGGGGCAATACAAATAGGAGACCTGGAGAAACCAACCATAAAACCTCATCTAACACTTTCAGACCCAATGTAGTTTGATGTCCTCTCTAGCTATATCAATCTCACTATTCTTGAAACTCTACAAGTCTATCAGTGATAATTATGAAGATCAGGCTACCTTGCTTGCCATGACCCATTCAAAGCTAATTCATATTGAGTCCTTTTGAAATACATTCTAAAGTAGATTGGACAGAGAAATTGAGGCGTAAAGTCTTCTTCAAAAACTGCTTTGTGACCTCATAAGGGAAGTGGTGGACAACAAAAAGATAAAATTGTAGGCTGCAAAAGAGATTCTGAAATGGGGAAAAAAGCATCAAATAAGGTTTCCCCAGGAACCTCTAAGGAGACTTAAACTACCTACAGCGAAAACTGTGGAAACCACAGGCTATGCCAAGGAGGTTGCGTGATGACGCCCTTGTGGTGGTCCCCAACTTGGCAAATCAAACACCACAGACACCCGCATCACTAGCAGGAGAAGAGCCTGAAACTACGGAGGGCCAAATGCAAGACCAGGTTCCTGAGGTGGTGTGTCTGGGGGGACCGACACTATCCATACGCCAGCAACCGCAAAAGGGATTTTGTCGGCCTGCGAATCCATAGTGGACAGATCTGCCCGAGGAAAGAACTTACGAAATCTATTATGCTCGAAGAAAAAGGAAACAGATGGCGGGAAACAACAAAGTCTTGCCACAAACAAAGCAGCAACAATAGATAAACCCTAAGAACATGCCTTTAAAGAAACCTTCTAAATCCAACGGTGCCCATGTTTTCCTTTAGGAACCTGAAGTATCCTCCTCCGGATTCTGAAATTAAAATCAGGAAGGCAAAAAATGTCAACCCATGTAGATGTTTGACAGTAGTCGCTCCTGCTTCTCCATCTGTGAAAGAGGTAATAAAGGCACAGAAAGCAAGCATCAGTTGCAAACAAAATGTTGAGCCCCTGGACAAAAATATACTGGACCTATCAGTGTATTATATGGATGACAGTATGCAGAGTTCGCCAATTACTACCCCGCGCTTTTTGCAACAGATGGAAATTCAGCCCATCTGGGTAATCAGGAAGACCAGGAAGTTCAAGTGAATATAATGACCACTTCCACTGAGTCCCTGGTATGTCATTTTTTGGCATTGGAGGACAAACAACGCTAAGTGGAGGCTCAAGCCAAAAACAGTGAGCACCATAACTTTATTAAATCAGGATACTAAAAGGAGGAGAGGGGTCATACACCCAGCGGCCCTCGTAGGAAAGACTGGAATATACAACAGGAATACCACTGATTCAACCAGCCGTTTAAAAGACCTCTTGGGAATAATGGTCTAAACTATCAATACAAAAAGTCCGGGGATGGGCAAAGAGCCAAAAGCCCCTTTAGTGGCTCTAAAGAACAGGGGCCACTCTGAGAGAGCCAGAGACCAAGATCAACCCCAACCCAGGGGTGGAAACAACAGTGTATCCCTCAGAGTCTATTTGAACAGAATTCTTTCAGTGGATAATGGGCTGAGGCTTAACTGAACAAACATCTAGAGACTATTCCAGCATATTGCGAAACTATGAGATATTGTCTCAGTGGGATTCCCAATAACTAACGATTTGATTATGTCTGTCTTTGCATAAGAGCTAAAATGATTTGTAACTTGCTGTTGGAATCAGCAGAGGCATTGTGGTCCCTTGGTTTCGATATCACCAACAAGAGGGACCTCATACGTGACAGGCAGGAATCGCCTTGTGAGTATGATCCCTGAAACCCTACACAAGAGGTGAACAAAGGGGTACGCTTCATTAGAACTTAGAATGTGGAGTTGCAGGTTCCCCGGTTTCAGAGGGTAGGCAGTTTGACAGTAGACTCCCCCTTATGATCACCTTTAACCGCCGAGCAGAGTCTAAGAGGACGATAGTCACACAAGCTAACTCAAAACCCAATTTCTCTAAGGGGGAGAATTGGAGGTGGGTGGCCAGGACCTTGAATGTTAACAAGCCCAGTAATGCCCAAAGCCACTAACCAGAGATCCTTTCGCATTCGGTTCCTGGAACACAAGACGCTTCAGACACGTGTAACAGTGATGCAAACACCTTGAAATAATTTTATATTTTATGCCTCCAGGAAACTTGGCTTTCGAATACTCCTTTATTTGAGTCTGTGGTCTTTTTTGAAATCTGACAAAGAAAGGAATGAAGGGCACGCCTTGTACTGGTCTATTGACACTGATAAAAAAGGGTCTGGGATTGGAAGTTGCTAAATCCCAAAATCCAAATCCTTATATGCATACATTAACAGTGCAAATGAAGAACCAGGCAGTCTTGGCCTCCTCGGTGTTGATAATTATACATCTGTACTGGAATCCTATGGTCTAGAAGGATGGGGGATTTGTTGAAACAGTAACGACATTGATTGATGATTTCAGGCTGAATCTATCTGACCCCCTAATTATTTTCTATGGAGATCTCAACATAGATTGTATGAGGATGGAGGTACAGGGATCGGGCCATCAATCAGCGATGAATTTAGGAGGGAAAATGTAATCTAGGGCTGAAATCTGGTTACGAGAGTTGGGTGGGCATGATGTCCACCTGGGGAAGAGGTAAACAGCCCTGCACGTTAGATTACTTCTTTGTTTCATCTGGTGTCTCCCCTTTGACGACATCACTAGAGGAAATTAAAATGAAAAACATTGACCACGGCCTAGTGGAGCTGACATTTTGGCTCCCACTAGATGGAAAAACAGAGCCAAGGGAGAACGAGGTGGTTGTGGAACCAGGTAAAAACAGACTCAGAATAACTCACAGTGACATTATTGCTCTGAATACCCAATATGTCGTTGCCATGAGCCACAGGAACATCGGATGTGAACTCAATGGCGATTAGAAGATTTCATCACCTATTGGCACCAGAAAGATTTGCCCAGATTAAAAATAGAAGACAACAAGATAAGAACTGGCTAACACCATATCGGTGTACAGCTCTACAACTGGATTCTGAACGAGTGGTAAATATACTGTCAGACAGAGATTCTAGGAGCCTGTGGCACTTCTTGAAAGAGGTGGGGGGATCACAGATGACACTCCAGTGTAATGCTGTGAATGAAGAAACATGGGTGGCTTTCTTTGGTGCCCTGTTTGGAAAAGTGCAGGCTAAGGAGCCTTGTGTTAGGATTCAAATGGAAGGGGCTCGATGGAACTTTGATTTCCTGAAAGAGTATATTTTTGACTTGATAAAAAGGTCAAGTAACTCCAGGGCTCTGGGCCCCGATGGCCTTTCAAATTTCATGCTCAAGGCCGACCCTTAAGAATGGATCAACTTTTGTATGACCTATTTGAGGAGATCACAGCCAGGAAGGAGGTCCCGGACTCCTGGAGAAGGGCAGTGGTGGTCCCGATATTCAAGAGGGGCAATAGAGTGTATCCAAAAAACTACTGCCCTATTGCCCTTCTGGACATTTTGGGAAAGCTCTTTGCATCCCTTATTTCGGTAAGATTGAAACGCTTGGAAGTTAACTCAGGACATTTTACCACATGAGACAAACAGGTTTTGTAAAGGAAATGGGATGCAGCCTGAACCTGTTTTGTTAAATGTTCGTATGGTCGGGCAATGAAGGCAAGAGGAAAAGTCTATACTGCATTTGTAGGTTTTGTGCAAGCATTTGACAGTATATATCGCAAGGTACTATGGGCTAAAATGGCAGCATGGGACTGCCCCTAACACATTCTCTCTCCCGTTGTTGCCCTGTACTTGAATACTTCAATGCAGGTCAAGCTGAACCAGACACATTGAGGGGTCTGAAAAAAGGTCACCCCCTTGCCCTGGAATTGTTTAACCTATTTATATCAGATCTGAAGGTATCAATGTGGGTGAGGAGAGCATTCCCACCTAGGATCAATGGGGAGTCGGTTGGTTGAATGCTATATGCAGGCAAACTGGTCGTAATGGACCAAACCACAATTGGTCGGCAAAGAAAACCTGATGCCCTGTAAATATATGTGAATCAAAATGGCCTGAAAGTGAATGCCTCAAAATCAGCGATTTTGGTGCTGCAGAGGTTAAAAGGTTGAAAATTTTACACCTTCATCCGGCGATTAGGAAATGAACAAGTGAACTTAGTGGAAAGCATTAGATACTTGGGAATTGGGATATATTCTAGTCTGAATGACAACCCTTGTATATTGGAATTAAAATCAAAGATGAGGAAATTGACTATCTAAGGTCTCATTATTCACAAAAAGTTCACCAAGTTTTCACTCCTCACGGTATTGAAACGTTACAAGCAGAAGGTCTTACCGATTATGGAATATGGAGCAGATGACTCGCTATTTCTAACATGGGAGATTTGTTCCTCCTTAGAAGTTTTGTTTTGGAGGAAAATTCTTCACCTACCTCGATGTGTACCTATTACAATTATAAGGCACTGTAAGTAAGGCATGGTATCAACAGTAAGACAGAAACAAGTGACCTAGTTCAAAGGTGTTTAATGAACTGTAATAAGGGTTTGAAAATGCTATCTAATCCTAAATCTACAGATGGTAGTAAGCTATGACCATCAAATAATAATAACTTAGTCCTAGTGGTGTCTTGTCAAAATAATAGGGCCTATACTAATAAACCTATTGCCAATCCTTGCCTCTGCAAATAGTGTGGGTAACAATGTTACCAAAAAGAAAGAAGTGCTCACAAAATGATATGTCAGGATGTTCATGCCGTTGGCCTCCCTTCGCCATGTTTTTCAGCATGGGACAAGGCGGTACACTCGAGCATAGCACCGCGGGGAAGTATAATAGAAGTCAGGTGTGTGTAATGGTCAGTAATTGCCTGACCCTGCCTGACCATTGTATTGGGAAATGTCAGGTATGCGGCTTGAGTGTTAGTCAGTTTTCTCTTCTAGCGGGCTGTCCGTGAGAAAATGTTTGTGTTGGAAAGAGGGGGCGGGTAATTTACTTGGTAGGATGGGGTAATGGTGTTACAGGGAAGGGGATACCGTGTCTCACCATCCAGTGTCCCACTTCCACTCTCCGAAGACCCCTCAACCAGGTGATCCTCCCGTATTGGTCCACATCCAGGAACTGAATCCAAATGCATTGGCTGTCTCCTGGTTATCTGGATGACAGATTCCCCGGGACTAGCAGGTGAGACACCTTCAGGTTTCTCACAGCACGAACTGGGACTTGTCTCTTTGTATATACTATAGTAGCCTGGAAGTCTCTATTACTGTACCAAAACATTTTATGGAAAAGTGACCTGTGTAATTTGAGGTATAAAAACCAAAAGAAGGAATCAAGGGGTACAGGGTGCATGAAATGTGGTCTAAACACTGTGTGGTGATACATTCCGAGTAGGGCGGTAAGTGTTAACGGTCACCGGTAACGAGACCGGTGCCGTTAAACCCTTACCGCCCTATTCCGAGTTCCCTTTGCGGGTTGGCACTTAACGCCTGCTTTTTGCCAAACCAACCAACCCGCAAAGGGACCTAGGAGCTAATTACGGCACCGTAATTTACGGTGCCGTAATTAGCGCCTTCCCCATTCCCATTGAGCCCTATGGGGCGAAAATGGGAATGGGGAAGGGCCCATGATGAATGGGGAATTACCGCCCCCGCCAACCTTAGAATTCACCATGGCAGAGTCGGAAAAATAACGGCGTCAATAGCGCCTTGGTTAACGCCAGGGTCGGAATGAGGCCCACTGTGTAGCGTAGATGCTGTGGAGGAGATGTTGAAATCTAACTTGGACACCATTAAAAAAAGATGTGGTATTGGGAATGAATCGCCACTGAAACACAAAAATCACAATACAGGTTATTTGAGCATTTCAGAAAGTAAATAAAAGTGGTGAACAAACTGCCCAAATATTTGATGAGATTCCCAAGTCCTCTTTATGAGATGCAGGAGGAACCCGTTCCATACCAGAGAGGTCCTTAATACTCAAGTTCTGTGTAGTTTGGGAGACTGTAGGTTATGCAACGCGTACAAGGCAACTTTGAAGCACCTGACACTTCACTGCCCAGCTCTAACAGACTTGATAACAAAATATCTGGGGGAATTTGTACATAACCAGGAGTTTTTTGATCAGGGCATGGTGAAGGAGGGCAAAATCTGTGAAATAGTACTAAATGTGTGGAGCCAACTTGTGGGGCTTCATTACGAGTAGGGCGGTAAGGGATACCGGGCACCGGTAAGGAGACCGGTCCCGGTAATCCCTTACCGCCCTACTACGAATTCCCTTAGCGGGTCCCTTCTTTAATGCCTGGTCTGACCAGGCATTATGGACAGGACCCGTTAAGGGAAATCAGAGCCAATAACGGTACCGCAAATTGCGGTACCGTTATTAGCTACTTCCCCATTCCCATTGAGCCCTATGGGGGCTCAAATGGGAATGGGGAATGTTTTTTTCAATGGGGACTTACTTGTCCCGCAAAGGTCGGACTACACCGCTAAGTCCCCATTAAAGGGACCGGTGCCGGTACTGTTATTGGAGGCAGTCATGGTGCAAATAGCGCCATGACTACCTCCAATCTCGGAATGAGGCCCATGGTCTCATCTGTGAGTTGGCTCTAGTCACAGGGAATCTCCAGTAGTTATGCTCCTCTATCTGTGGAACCAATTTGTACCCTTAGACATTTTGGCATTTTATGAGTTTCATTGCTGTTTACCACCTATCTGAAGGGTCTTGGAAAATGCTGCTACCATCCTGTACCTGTTGCACCACCATGTATTTTAGGCATATTTTACTTTATGAATCCAATTGTTGTTTAAATGATTATTTGTTGCTTAATACGTAGGGATATGAGAACTGCTACTTTTCCCTCCTATCTGTTGAACTACCATGCACATTGGGCACTTCTGCACTTTGAAAATCCAAGGCCTGGGTTATGATCCATGTTGCTATATCTGTGGAACTAACATGTACCCTTAGGAATACTGGCACTTTATGAGTTGTATTTCTGTTTACAATCTATCAGATGGGGTTTGGAAAATCCTGCTACTATTCTGCACTTGTTGAACCATCATATACCCTAGGCATGTTTGCACTTTATGAAACCAATTGCTGCTTAATAATTATCGGTTGCTTAATAGGAGGGGACTTGGGAAATGCTGCTATTACTCTGTATTTGTTGAACTATCCTGCGCTTTAGGTACCTTTGCAGTTTGTAAATCCAATTACTGGGTTATCATTACTGGTAGAGCTTAGATAAATGATGTTTAGCTATGAATTCATTGTTGAAAATCCCTGTGATTGTATTTTTTGTAGGATGTGTTCTCATTATTTGATGTTCTGAGATGACACTCTCTTTAAAATGTGACGATCTTTAATATGTTGGCTTTTATGGTAAAAATACTGAAGCACAGCTGTAATAAATGAACAGCATTTGAGCTAAAAGCTCTTTGTCCGTGAGTGAGGTACATCCATTAATGTAGTTGTTCAAAATGAACCTGTCCCCAGTAGCAACGAAAAAGGGTAACATGGATCATTTTTACATTTTGTAATTTGTAAGAGAACAGCTGGTAGTCTTTCAGAATGATATGTGAGGTGCTCATTAACTCCTAATAAGAAGCCCTTAGGCATGCAATGTACCCAAATCATGTTGAATATATTTAACATATTTTGAAAACATAACAATTGATAGACACTGATAAACAAATACAACGCTCATAAAGAAATTAGAAAACCTGGATATTCATAAGGAATTGTAATGATTCACCTGAAAAATGTTATAGTGAGAGGTAACAAACAGTGAGAACATGTGTACATACTGCAATACAAACCATGCATATACAATAATAATTTCCACACATTTTCCAGCCACCATTGTGGGGTAGAAGTATGGGAGTCCATAATAAATGTGAAATGTGTTCGACAAAAGATGTTTTATCTGTATATGGACAATTCCAAAATAGATCCTATGTCTTATTCCGGGCTGCGTCCAATGCATGTTGGATTAAATCATCCTTCTTTAGGGGTATTTGAACGTCCCTTCCAAAAATAATAACCAAGCGTCTAAATTAACACTTCTCTCGGTGACCCCTTCACAATTCAATACTATAGCCCTAGTACAATCCATAAACGTTCAGTGACCCTGAATTCAGCAAATTAGATTCACTTTCACATCAAGGTAATAAAAAGGGAACATGTCTCACAGCAAGGAATGAAAGGTGGTAGCTACCAAATTACCAATGGTGCTTCTCAAGTCATGATACTTAGACATACCTTACATTATTATAAGCATATCCAACAGGGAAAACAGAAGATCGCTTGTCTGCCATATGTAAGAACCAACCCTCACATCTAAATTCCTACAAAGCAGTACAAGGAGCATGTTCTTAAACAAAATGCCTAATGCCACAGACAATAGTGAATAAGAAATAGCCTATCCATCATACCGTGGACGTATTAGAGTAGCGGTGGAGCAGACAAGCTGGGAACCTGGTGTCTGCCCCATGCTCAGAATAAAATGGAGAACAAGACGTAAGCTAACCAGTAGCCCTTCATGGTTAGGTCACGTGCTAAGTAACAGAATCACATGATCACTCTCATATGGATCATACAAAAACTAAAGAGATAGATGAACCTGACATTTTCTTTGGGTGTAATGCATACAACCAGTCACAGGCCAGTAAAAAAGGTTTAGATGTAAAAACTAATGTAAATGTCTCACCAGACTAATAGTTACCAAGGACTCTTAAGTAAGTTTTTTCAAACTTAAAGAAGTTGTCTGTAAAATAATCTTCAAAAGAAACAAGACAAAGATCTTGTCTGCTGGACAGTGTACTGAATTTGGCAGCAACCATTCAACTGCTTTGAGGCCAGCATCATGTGTTATATGTGCATAAAGCTAGCCATGTCCATAGAAAACAGCATATCAGCCCCTTCTACAAAATGTATATTTGTCAATTGAGTCATAAAATGACCTGTATACCTAACGTACGTGCAATTGACCTGTATACGTGGCTGCAAAATGCTGTCTAGATCTTGGGCCAATTGCAGAAAAAAAAGCTGTTGGTTGCTGCTAAAATGGGACTACCTGGTGGTGATTGCAGGTCTGTGTGGATCTTTGCTGGAATATACATCACTAGCATAGTAGGTTTTGATTAAATAAAAGATGTGTGCTATGTGGTGTATTCGTTATTTTTTGCATCGAGTAAAACCTCAGTAATAAGTCCTTTCACATGATCTGTAGGATCTTCAGGGATTTCATTGTAAGTCTACACATCTGATAATTTTCTTTGCACCTCGCTCACATGATCGAGTGTGTTCAATATAACCAGAACACCAAACTGCTGGTTTGTGGATGATATATTTGTTATCCAGAAGATAATGTTAAGAAGTGTTTCAAGATGTCGATAATGTTAAGAGGTGTTTCCCTGCCTATTACACTAATGCTCACCAGCTTCCTGGGTGGCTGCAACATGCGTGGCGATTCTGACTGGCCCTGTGCATTCCTTGCCTTAATTAAATCTATGCCGATGTGAAGGATGCGCTAAGGTCCTTTTCACCATTATGATGACCTGTTTCACATGATCACTGCGTCCTTCATCAATGACTATTTAAAGCTCTACGAAATGCTGCAGTCACATTCTCGCAATGTTTCCCGCTCACATTTGGATCCAGGAAGTGATGTATCTTGTTTTTTGTTTTCAGTTACTTAGTTATTTAGTTAAGACTTTTACAAGACTTTGCTTCTTATAATTGGACATTCATTGTTAAAGACAGGATCAAGAATACTTCCTCACTTCATTGATATCAGTGTCAATGTTTCAGGTACTAATCTCTTGAACCATTGCCTTCTTATTGTCTATGACATTTACTGTTACCTTACTCACGCTCTTCCACTGTCATCCTCTACAGCGCCTGTGTCCCACCTTCCAAGTTGCTGATAGGAGGCTTGTCTCGTAGAACTTCCGGCAAGAGGAAAGTATTCCACTGTGGTTAAAACCCTACCAGTTGATTTCATTCCAACTGATTTGCTCTGTATAGGCTGGCCGGGATCAGTAACAGATAACCTGTGTTTCACGATAAGAGAAATTACCATGACCTTTGCTTTTGAAACTAATATACCACAATTCTCGCAATACCTTCTTCTGGAAGACATCCAGAATGGAGATCTGGATTGAAGGCACACATTTAGTCTTATTTCTATCTCTAAGAATGTGGATGTTTCCATGTCCACTGTCTCAATGTTCTCAAAGAACACTTTGACCTTAATTTTCCAAAGCAACTTAAAGAAGTCAACTTTCTCTTACAGAAGACTGTTGTGTACCGAGACACAAAGGAAATTCCATTTTGTGATGTCAACTTTTCAAAGATTGAGATCTGGTAACTCAAAATATAAACTACTAGATCTTCCAAATAGGGACCACCTTCGTTGGTGGAATTTTCCTTTTGCCCCTCTTAGTGTCTTCTTGTCTCTAAAATAGATAGATACTTGTCGATTGCCTCTTGATGAGCCCTCCTCCAGCAGATCTTTTGCCACACTCACTGAAACCTCTTCATCTGGAGAGTCCTTGTCCTCCACCTCTAAAATAGAAATATTAGATGGCATTCTTTCTGAGGTGTTATCACCCCTATCCATGCGGGAAGATGCTTTGGAGTTTTAATAACTGCCTGTGGAGAGTATAGCCACCCACATTACAACAAAAGGCAAAAGAGGAATATATTTTAACTATTCCTGTTTTACCTTTATGATTGTGTTGGCTTTTGGTTTACAAAAGTGTGAAGTCTGAGTAGGATCCAGGAATGAGACTCGGACACAAGGGGTATATGGATTTGGTCAAAGACATTTTTTTAAATAAAAGGGGGTGGGGAAATGCCTCTGTGTCCCTGCACTAGAGATGTTTCCCTACCTAAAACCAAACCTAAGAGTCTGTCAATTGTCAGAATGTCCAAAGAAAAAAACAATCCATGTCCAAAGTAATATTCTGGCCCTCACATTCTAACAAAATAAACTGTATTGTGAAAAGGATACCATTTTTGGCCTTAAGTGGTTTATACATGTTCAATAAGAAAAAGGTATAACTTCAACATAAAAGTTCCACAAGGATAGAATTTCTTATTCCGTAGGGTGGTTACCTTTCCCTGGTTTTCTCTTCCTCCTGTTGCAGACTCAAAGTTATCAGTTTGTTGATTTTATCTTGTTCCACAACAAAACTCTTACACAAAATAAGTTTGTCGCTTTTTCTTTTTGAGTTTCTCTTGTTCCACAACACAATTGATTCACAAAACAATGTGGCTCTTTGCCTTTGAGTTTACCTTGTTCTACAACACAATTGATACACTTTGCTTGTCAGTATATTTGGTGTACTCTCCTGCTAGTTGTTCACTCCTCTTCTCTTTTTGTTTTCACACAGCCTATTTACTAGTGGTGATTTATCCTTGTCAGGACCATTTTTGCATAATGTGTTTCCTATACACTCTTTAGTTGGTGCTTTCCTGGTTTGCGTTCCTGCCAGAGCTTTTTCAAATTCACTCTTTTGCAATTGCCTGATTTTCTAGCCCGACAGGGCTTTCTCAAATGTGTTCTCTTGCAACTGTCTGGTGTACTATCCTTCCAGGAATGTTCTTGTGTGGGGTCTGTACTACTCCCAAAGGTAAGATTTTCTTATGTTTGCTTTATCTGACACCATGTCATATATACGTATTGCATACACTCATCACTTTGAACGTTCCTTGCTTTCGTTCTGTTTTCCCATTAAAGAAATTATCATGGCTTTTTTCTCTCTCATATACTTAATTTGCTTCCTTTGCAGTCATTAGCATTTGGTATGATTGCTAATACACCCTGGTGTCCCACCTTCCCTTTCTTGGACTCACCGGCTATTGCTGGCGTGCTTGCTTTCTGTCTCTGTAAGCCAGTGGCAGACGGTCAGTTATTCTTCCCATCTTGCAGCCTTTGCTTGGCTTCTCTGCCTCTCGAGGTTCCTGCTCGGCTCTTTGGCTTCTTGTTGAGCGTTGGGTAAAGATGAAGCCTGAATTTGTACATCTCCCTTGTCTTGCAGGTGTGAGACCAAAATCTTAATTTTTAATGTCTTTCATTTCCCACAGGTTTGAGGGAATACACTACAAGGCCGATTCATGGAATAAATGTGCGCCGAAAATCCCGGCGCAGAGGGGCCAATACGTGCGCTGCGCCGAAAATTAGCGAAAAGCGCAGGGAAACCAGCGCACGTCGATTCATGGAAGTCCGTGCGCAAGAAAAGCAGAGGACGTGCGCTGAAAAAGCACGCGGCGCAGGCCGGCGCACAGGTCAACCAACGTCGTGCGCCACGGCCACTGCGCTATCACTCCGAGCGCAGCGCACAGCTCTAAAGTAGGCGGAACACAGGGCGGGACACTCGGAATGGGGAATAAAATGGGGCACAACACTCGGAATGGGGAAGAATGTGGGCGGCACGGGGAAAGTTTAGGAGGCAAGTGCGCGGAACGCCCACACGCTCGCATACAACACGTATTCATGGAATAGAATAGGGCAAAAAAGCGCACGCTCAAAGCAGCGCACAGGCACAAACAGGCACAAACACGACCGCCACAAGAAAGCAGGCGGTAGCGTCTCTGCGCCTGCAAGAAATGTGCGCTAAAAGGTGCGCCAACAAATAGCACCTATATACAGACATGATCAATGTCCAATACTGTGGCCCTCCAGGACAAATGACGTACAAAGGGGTACCCACAAACACAGACACGCGCTGAGAGAAAAAATAAACGTGTGCGTGTATACCGGGGTGCGCGGGAAGTTGCACACGCGATATGGCCGGGTACGTGGATTTCAGGGGTGCGCGGGAAGCTCCACACGCGATTAGTCAGGGTACGTGGATTTCAGGGGTGCGCGGGAAGTTCCACACGCGATTAGTCAGGGTACGTGGATTGCAGGGGTGCGCGGGAAGTTGCACACGCGATATGGCCGGGTACGTGGATTTCAGGGGTGCGCGGGAAGTTCCACACGCGATTAGTCAGGGTACGTGGATTGCAGGGGTGCGCGGGAAGTTCCACACGCGATTAGTCAGGGTACGTGGATTGCAGGGGTGCGCGGGAAGTTGCACACGCGATATGGCCGGGTACGTGGATTTCAGGGGTGCGCGGGAAGTTCCACACGCGATATGGCCGGGTACGTGGATTTCAGGGGTGCGCGGGAAGTTCCACACGCGATTAGTCAGGGTACGTGGATTTCAGGGGTGCGCGGGAAGTTCCACACGCGATATGGCCGGGTACGTGGATTTCAGGGGTGCGCGGGAAGTTCCACACGCGATTAGTCAGGGTACGTGGATTTCAGGGGTGCGCGGGAAGTTCCACACGCGATTAGTCAGGGTACGTGGATTGCAGGGGTGCGCGGGAAGTTGCACACGCGATATGGCCGGGTACGTGGATTTCAGGGGTGCGCGGGAAGTTCCACACGCGATATGGCCGGGTACGTGGATTTCAGGGGTGCGCGGGAAGTTCCACACGCGATATGGCAGGGTACGTGGATTGCAGGGGTGCGCGGGAAGTTCCACACGCGAATAGTCAGGGTACGTGGATTTCAGGGGTGCGCGGGAAGTTCCACACGCGAATAGTCAGGGTACGTGGATTTCATGGGTGCGCGGGAAGTTCCACACGCGATATGGCCGGGTACGTGGATTTCAGGGGTGCGCGGGAAGTTCCACACGCGATTTGGCTGTGTGCTCCCAGGCATTACCTGTACACCCTCCACGGCCCCTGCAGGCAGCACACACCACAGGGAACTACCCTGCACACCTGCTCATGTCTCCCACCCCCCCACCCCCCATCCACCAGGGACACCCTCCACCAGGCCCCCACCCATGTCTCCCACCACCCCCACCCCCAGCACTGTGGGGAACCTGCCAGCAGGCCCCCACCCATGTCCAACCCATGTCTCCCACCACCCCCACCCCCCATCCACCAGGGGCACCCTCCACCAGGCCCCCACCCATGTCTCCCACCACCCCCACCCCCCATCCACCAGGGACACCCTCCACCAGGCCCCCACCCATGTCTCCCACCACCCCCACCCCCAGCACTGTGGGGAACCTGCCAGCAGGCCCCCACCCATGTCCAACCCATGTCTCCCACCACCCCCACCCCCCATCCACCAGGGACACCCTCCACCAGGCCCCCACCCATGTCTCCCACCACCCCCACCCCCAGCACTGTGGGGAACCTGCCAGCAGGCCCCCACCCATGTCCAACCCATGTCTCCCACCACCCCCACCCCCCATCCACCAGGGACACCCTCCACCAGGCCCCCACCCATGTCTCCCACCACCCCCACCCCCCATCCACCAGGGACACCCTCCACCAGGCCCCCACCCATGTCTCCCACCACCCCCACCCCCAGCACTGTGGGGAACCTGCCAGCAGGCCCCCACCCATGTCCAACCCATGTCTCCCACCACCCCCACCCCCCATCCACCAGGGACACCCTCCACCAGGCCCCCACCCATGTCTCCCACCACCCCCACCCCCAGCACTGTGGGGAACCTGCCAGCAGGCCCCCACCCATGTCCAACCCATGTCTCCCACCACCCCCACCCCCCATCCACCAGGGGCACCCTCCACCAGGCCCCCACCCATGTCTCCCACCACCCCCACCCCCCATCCACCAGGGACACCCTCCACCAGGCCCCCACCCATGTCTCCCACCACCCCCACCCCCAGCACTGTGGGGAACCTGCCAGCAGGCCCCCACCCATGTCACCCACCACCCCCACCCCCCATCCACCAGGGACACCCTCCACCAGGCCCCCACCCATGTCTCCCACCACCCCCACCCCCCATCCACCAGGGACACCCTCCACCAGGCCCCCACCCATGTCTCCCACCACCCCCACCCCCCACCCCCCAGGGACACCCTCCACCAGGCCCCCACCCATGTCTCCCACCACCCCCACCGCCAGCACTGTGGGGAACCTGCCAGCAGGCCCCCACCCATGTCCAACCCATGTCTCCCACCACCCCCACCCCCCATCCACCAGGGGCACCCTCCACCAGGCCCCCACCCATGTCTCCCACCACCCCCACCCCCCATCCACCAGGGACACCCTCCACCAGGCCCCCACCCATGTCTCCCACCACCCCCACCCCCAGCACTGTGGGGAACCTGCCAGCAGGCCCCCACCCATGTCCAACCCATGTCTCCCACCACCCCCACCCCCCACCCCCCAGGGGCACCCTCCACCAGGCCCCCACCCATGTCTCCCACCACCCCCACCCCCCATCCACCAGGGACACCCTCCACCAGGCCCCCACCCATGTCTCCCACCACCCCCACCCCCCACCCCACAGGGGCACCCTCCACCAGGCCCCCACCCATGTCTCCCACCACCCCCACCCCCATCCACCAGGGACACCCTCCACCAGGCCCCCACCCATGTCTCCCACCACCCCCACCCCCCACCCCACAGGGGCACCCTCCACCAGGCCCCCACCCATGTCTCCCACCACCCCCAGCACTGTGGGGAACCTGCCAGCAGGCCCCCACCCATGTCCCCCTGGCCCCAGGTCCTGACGATACACAATCATGGCAGTAATGGCCAGCATACCCAGCACAAACACCCAGGTAAGGATTGCATGCACCCACATAGTGAAAGCAATCACATGACACAACCCCAAAGGCAAGTATGCAAAAGAACACATGTCCGTCACACACACATACACAATGGGTGCAAGTGAATGTCAAAACCCATATCATAACATGTAAGAAACCAAAGAGAAAATAACACAAGTGTAAGATAATATAAAAATGTATTAAAAACAAAAATTAAGTAAACTAATAAAACATACAACTATGTGGCAAAGTAAATAAAAGGTCCATGTCCGAGAACAAAAATGATAAACCAAAAAACAAAGGATTAAAAAATCAATAGAATTTGTCCAAAGCAAAACCATGTAGTAGGACATCAAAGAAAAACCATTACGTCATGGTGTAAACAATAAGAAAATAAAAAAATGTATCTCCCAAAAAATAACAATATATACAGGAATGTTCCAGGGTCCATGAGCCCAACACCACAAATGAAACCTAATACTAACTAATAAAAAAAATATGTACAAAAAAGTGGCCATTGTCCGAGCGGTCCAAAATAATAAAAATAAATAAAGGAAACCTAGCACTAACTAACTAAAAAACTATATACAAAGGCAGCGGGCTAGTCCTGCGGCTCACTTGGTGATGCTGGCCAGGGCATCCTCGAACTCCATGTCAATGTCCTGGAGGCGGGACTCTGTCCTGGCCCCGAGGTCTCGCAGGGACAACCCCATGTGCTCACCAAAATCCCTGCGAGCCTCCTCGAGGCACTCAGCCCGCCTCAATGCCCGACGCATGGAGATCTCCGCCCTGGCCATGGCGAGCCGCTCCTCTTCCGCCCGCTGCCGCTCCGCACCTATCCGCTGGCCAAACTCCTCCCACACGGAACACACCGCCATGCCAGGGTTGCCCTGCCCTCCGGCCGATGCCTGCCCCTCTGATCTTGATGGCCCTGAGCCATGATGCCTCCCACGTCGAGCCCGCTGCTGCCTCCGACGCCACTGCCTCTGCCAGCACGACGGCATCCAGGCTGATGGTAACCACCGACGCCGTCGTGCACGTGCCCTGCCCGATGATGCCGGCACATCTTCCATCTGCTGGGGTCCACTTGCTGTGTTGTCCACCCCTGCTGGACCTCCGACTCCCAACTGTGGCAGGGATGGGATCCCCACCGAGCTGGCTGCATTGGTCGGGGCAGGTCCACAGGGGGCCATGGTGGCATCTGGGCCGGAAGACGGCAAGGAGAACGACCGGTGGATAGCCTGCACAGAGGAGGAGAGGGCCGTCAGATTGGCCAACACATGCAGGAACCCCCCGAACATGGCCGATCCCAATTGGGCCACGTCGGCACGGTGCACTTCGTGATGACGTGCGTGCTCCTCCCGGGAAGCACGCACGTCATCACGAATCACAGCCGTGCGCATCGCGACCCCAATCAGGACCTGCTCCACGCGGCCAGGGGTTCCCACGGCCGCAGGTGGAGGGGAGTCAGTTGACATGGACATCCCCTCTACCTGCGGACGGGCCTGGGACGGGGCATCCCTGCTGGTGCATGGTGGTGCACTCACAGGGTCAGGGACAGCGACATGCACAGGCACCTCCACGGTGACCTGTGCTGCCTCCTGCCCCTGGCCCTGGACTGCACCACTTGCACCAGCAGGGATGCTCCCACCAGGCCCCATGTGTGCACCAGTGTCGGCCTCCTCCTCCTCTGTGCAAACCACCAACCTGGATGGCTCCTCACCGTCTCCCGCCGTAGCAGGCCCCTGTGGGGGCTCACCCACCCCTTCCGCTGCAGCCGTGGGGGCATCCCCGCCGCCTTGCTCCACAGCGCCGTCTCCGCCCTCTTCTTCACTAGCCGCTGCGTAGAGGGAGATAAAGGACACAAGCATCAGGCTACTGTAAAATGGTCCCCTAGACAGGAAGCAATAGCAGATGAGCACCCCTGTCAAAGTACACTTCCATCATGTCCCTCCACAACACATGGGTCAGTCCAGGCAAAACACACACAGTAACAGGCATGGTGCATGCCATGCACATTTCCATGCATGTCCAATTGACTCTTGAAACATTCAATGATATGTAACTCACATGCATCATGGCTCATGCATATCACATGCACACACTTCACCTCAGTCACATCCATCTGGCCCCAAACACAACGAACACAGGCGAAACAAGGGTAAGTTGGGTGCGTCACTGAATCTGTGCATTGTCACACACGTGTGTCATGCATCCATGGCATGCACAAGTCACAGACACGCAGGTCAGGCACACAGACATGGCTACCATATATGTACCTGGCATCAGCACCCATCCTTCACCCCCATCCATGTCCAGGTACAGAGACTGGCATGCTCTCATGTCCTAAATCTGCATAGGGCTCCCCATGCCGCATTTCAACACATGCAACAACCATGTGGGTCACACATCACTGGTCGCACATGCATTACCATGATGTCCCTGCACACATACATGCATACATGGCCCATGGCACACATACAGGCAAGTATCATAGAACCAGCACACCGCAACATGCCCTGTCTCACACAGTAATGCTTGCACACTTACCGCTCAACTCCAGACGGGCCTCCCTCTCAAGGACCTGGGCGTGGAGCGCTGGGCGTACGCGTTCCAGGACCCTCTTCTGGATGGAACTCATGAGGCGCCGGGCCTTCACAAGGGTCCTGGACCTCAAGTCCTCCCAGCGCTTCTTGATCTTCTGGACGTTGCGGGTTGCCACCCCCTCCGCGTTGATGGCAACCACACAGTCGGCCCAGATCCTCTCCCGTCCTTCCTTGCTGGCGCGGGACGATCCAAAGAGGGCATCATACTGCCCCAGGACATGCTCCACCAGGACACCAACTTCGGTGGCAGTGAAGCTGGTGCCCCTCTGCCCCTCTGGCCTGGGGTTGCCACTGGTGCCAGATGTGGAAGTGCCCGACATGGCAACCCCAGAGGCAGGTGTGGGTGGGCAACTGGGTCCTGGGGCTGGGCTGTGGAGCGATGTAATCCCAGTTGGGAGTCTTCAGTTCCAGCAGGGGTGGACACAGCAACTGGACCCCTGCAGATGGCTGATGTGCAGGCACCAAATGGCAGGGCACGGTGGCAGCAGGCAGGCAGGCAGGCAGGCAGCAGCAGATAGCACGTGGGAGGCTGCTCAGGGCACTAGGGGGGCAGTAACTCGGCCTTCTGGGCAGGAGCGTGGTGTTCCGTGTGTTTTCGGGTGGCCAGCTTGATACGGAGTGATTTGGCACGTGAAATTCCTGCACGTCAGCGTGAAATCCGAGGAAAGGCCCTTAGCGCGTAAGTGCGTCAGCACGCATACGCGATTCTATTGGACCAGAGTCCCTCACCGCGTAAGCGCGTCTGACGTGATCCGCACGGGCGTTCCCCACTCAGCACGTGATGACGGAGCACACGTGGAAATACTGCACGTCAGAGTGTCATCGCGTGTAATTGGCCAAAAGTGCGCGTACACGCGATTGGCCTATGTACGTGTATTACATCGCGTGTAATTGGCCAAAAGTGCGCGTACACGCGATTGGCCTATGTACGTGTATTTCATCGCGTGTAATTGGCCAAAAGTGTGCGTACACGCGATTGGCCTATGTACGTGTATTACATCGCGTGTAATTGGCCAAAAGTGCGCGTACACGCGATTGGCCTATGTACGTGTATTTCATCGCGTGTAATTGGCCAAAAGTGCGCGTACACGCCATTGGCCTATGTACGTGTATTGCAGGGGTGCGCGGGCACTTACACACGCAAGTACGTCAGCGCACCTGTATGCCTGCTGCGTGGGAATTTCCACACGCTATTGGAGTGGGAACTACATTCCAGGGGTGCGAGGGTCACACGCTCGCCTAGAACACGCGCAAGGCATTAATTTGCGCACTTATCAATAAACAAGCCAGATGCCAGGATGAACATACCGTTCCTAGCAGCAGTGGCAGTGGGCTACCAAAGGAGGAGGAGGAGGAGAGTCAGGGCCAGAATATTCACACCCAGAACCAGCCTATTCGGGATGCCTGATGACCAGGTGTATGGGAGGTACAGGTTTCCAGCACACATCATACTGGACCTGGTCAGTGAGTGGGAGGATGACCTCACATCACCCACCCTGTGCTCCCAAGCACTCAGCCCCCTGCAGAAGGTCCTGAATGTACTGCACTTCTTGGCCACTGGATCCTTTCAGCGGACAAGTGCCATAGTGGGTGGTGTGTCACAGGCCACGCAGTCACGCTGCCTACACCAGGTCTTGAACATCATCACTGCACGGCCATCAGTCCGCAGGCACATATATCTCCCCAGGACTCATGCAGAAAGGCGGACGTGCATCCAGGAATTCTATGGTGTGGCTCAATTCCCCAAAGTGCTTGGTGCAATTGACTGCACACATGTGGCTCTACGTCCACCCAGGGCAACAGAGCACATCTATAGAAACCGCAAGCACTGGCATTCCATCAACGTGCAAGTTGTATGCAATGCCAAGGGAATAATCACATCAGTATATGCCAACTATCCCGGGTCCACCCACGACAGCTTCATCTACAGAATGTCTACCCTATGCCGGGACCTAGAGGCTGGCCAGCATGGAGATACATGGCTGCTTGGTGAGCATGAATGCCACTGCACATGCATGCATGTCAGATACTGGGTCATGACACAACACCACTAATGATACCCATCGCCACCTCCGCAGGGGACAGTGCCTACCCTATCAGCCCCCACATGATGACCCCAATCCGGAACCCCACCACGCCACCCGAGGTAAGGTACAACACAGCCCACATTGCAACACGGGGCATAGTGGAGCGCACATTCGGAGTGCTGAAGTCACGCTTTCGCTCCCTTGACCGTTCTGGCGGGCAGCTGTTATATGCTCCCCGAATAGTGTGCAGGATCATAGTGGCAGCATGTGTCCTGCACAACGTTGCAACACGCCGGGGCCTGCCCGTGGACATGGTGGTGCCCCCACATCCACAACCACATGCACGCCCGCTGCGCATGGGAGGGGAAAGGGCACGGGGGGAGGCAGCCCGTACGCAACTGGTGGCCAACTTCTTCACCTAGGAATCACAGTGCTGGCTAGTGCACACTGCTCTGGCACATTCCATCTGACAATCAATGATGACACTACCTGACAATGTCACAAAATTACTTGACAATAAACTGTCAGATACACATCAGCCTGAGATTGTTAACATGGAAGTGTCACTATGTGTGCACCCCTACCTACACATACACCAGCAATGCATCACAACGAAAAGACACAACTCCATCAATCAAATATGCATTGCCACAGGCGATTCACTACATGACAACATTGCCATGTCACCCATTCCCTTCACAGTCCCGCCACTGAGGACACCATGTCATGGTATGTGAGAGCAAACAAACTGGCCATCACAACATGACACCGGTGTCACAAATAGCAGTGCCCCAAATGGAACATAGCCGCACTTGAACAGCTAACCGCGCTGGAGCCACTACTACACACCTGTGTAAGAGTAATTTCAATCAAATTACACACCAACCCACCCTGAAGCCCACCCAAACAAGACACAATGCATGTAATCAATGGTAGTCTCATTACCTGATTCTGCTGGTATGTCCTCACCGTCCAGATGTACAGTGATGGCGCCACGCAAAAGTGTCAGTGCACATCTACCGACATGTAGTCTGACTCCAGAGAGTATGCCCGTGTGAAGAACTGTGTGAAATACCTGCAAAACATGAGCAACATATGTAAGTAGAGGCACATATCAAACCATCATGCATAGTTAGGTGCAACAACAATGTACACTATGAATGTCTACACAGTATTGACTATGTACTGGCCAACAGCTCATGGGAGTCCAATGTCACCGTGTAATTTGCTGTCACTTGGGAACACCCTTTGCAAGCCCATGGAAACGGAAGCAGGAGGGGTGTGGATGTCTGGTACCCAAGCATCGAAACCAAACTCAGGACAAGCCTGCATGTGCCCAGCCACAATACAGTGTATGCCCAGGTACCCACACAAGGCAACACTCTTGAAAAAGAAAAAAAAATTGAGAAAAAATGGCCATGAAAGGGCCGGCGGGGGGGGGGGGCCACCTATGAGGTCCGAGGACAGGATGCACGCCACAATCCACCTGTGTGGATCATGGGAAACTAAAACACCCCATAGGCTCGTGGCCCACACGGCTACTCTGTTGTGGGAGATGAGTCGCTATCGCTCTGGCCAGACCCTGCAGCTGACTCAGGAGGTGGGGGAGCTGCCTCAGAAGATGGTGTGACAATGGGAGGCAGCCCACGCAAAGCACGAGTTTGCTCCTCCATGGCTGCAAGCAGGCGGGTCTGGTAGTTCTGGTTCTGGGTTATAATCATGCGGAGGTCCCCATGCAGTAACTTCCGGGATGACCTGACCTCCGCACGAGTTGCCTGCATCTCGGCCGAGAGCGTCCGTGTCAGACGCTCCAGCTGCTCCTCTGTCCTTCTATGGGATGAAGCCTCAAGCTCTAACAGGGTCGACCTGAGGTGATGGAATTCTTCCCTCAGGCCTTCCCTGTGGCGCTGGGACTCCATGGAAAGTGATTCCCGCAGAGTCGCCAGTGCCGCCCGCCTGTCCATGTTGGACGCCAACATGTCCTCCCTGTCTGCCTGGCAGATGGACTCTGTAGCCTGCTCCAGTCGCTCCATCAGCCTTTCTGGGGGGACAATGGAAGTGGCCACCCTATCCATGGCCTGTGCAATCATCTCGGATGATGCTGCCTGTTGGGTGGCCATACCGTAGATGGATTGCTACCAAGCGGTATTGCCAGGTGGCATACGGCCACCACGTTGACGGGCACCACACCTGCCTGGGGCAAGGCGGACTGCGCCTTGCTGTGCCGGCAAGGCCTCAGGCTGCAGGACTGCATTCCCTCTCTGATCTGCAGCCCCAGGAACAGGATCAGAGATTGTGTGGTGTGGCCCTGCATCCGTAACCACCGGAGGCTGAGCTGCCGACACTGACATCCCCATTGAGGGCAATGGCCCGGCTGCAGGTGGGTCGGACAGAGGAGATTCTCTCCCAAGAACACTCACCTGCGACTGCACATAGGTGTCATCCTCCGAGTCTACACCTGAATACTGCTCGGGGGAGGAACCCCCAGAGACACCCCTCGACAGCACGACCTGCAGCACTTGTGGGTTTTCACCCACAAACACACCACGTCCCTCACTTGTGGAAGGTCGGCCCGGGTTGCCCTCCTGGGACGGCTCAACCACCACATCCCCAGCATCAACAAGTGCTTCGTCCCCTGCAAAGACATGAAAGAGAAAAATGGAAACAGGCATTAGCACCATGGCATGCAACAAGGGCTGATGAACAACAGAGGCAGTAGTTCTACGACACATGTCCCACATGACTGGGAGACCTCCTATGCATTCACCATCACTGGGTCTGTAGGGGAGGCTCAGGGCATACAATGTACAGATTGGAGAGCAACGCATGCTCACCATGCTGCCTAGCACTGCCATCACACATTGGCCGGTGATTGCCATGTCAAAGGCACATGCCATCACACACATGGCATGTGACATAGCCACCAAGAGAAGAGGGAGAGGAGGGCAACTTTTTTGGATTTCAACCACTCTGGTCCTGACATTGCATCATCACATCAATAAGTTAACATGTTGTACATGGATCTGCTAGTCCCCATCACCCGTAAAGGAATCATATAGCATTCGTGAAGCACCGGTCCAGAAATGTATGAAGGTACAGCGGAGCACTGAGGGGTGGTGGGGCAGAAGGGGATGCCAGTCAACAATCCTACTGGTGCTGGTGTCATTCATGTCACGCAAGTGCAGGGGTGGGTGGCACAATGAAGTGCAAGGGGAAGTGGCGGCTGGAAGTGCTGTACAAGGTAAGTAGGACTTAACGTCAAGGGCAGATGGTGTTAGGCGCAGACAAGTGCTGGGGGGGGTGGCCTATAGGGGTACAGAGACAATCATGCAGTGCTGTGGGCTCGGAGGGGACAGGGGAGGTACACACTGCATCTGGCTCGGCAAGGTCCTTGCAGATTTCTATGTGTCCTGCAGAGTTGTCACATGCTGCAGATATGTGCCCTTGGATTGGGGATCTCATCTTGGTGAAAAGGGTGAGGCGCTATTGCCTTTGGAGCATGTGGCAGGCCAGTTTGCCAGAGGATGAGCATGATGCAGGACATTCCCTCTCTGCCACCCGGCACCTGTGGTTTGGGTTCACAAGATACGAGTCATGCCAGGACTCTGCATTGGCATGGGGCTTCAGACAGGTGGTCATGACCGTGGCAAAGACATCCAGTGTACCTGACATAGAGTGGAGCATGGAGTGGGCCCTGTCAGGATGGGAGTGAGCCTAAGGGGGAGCTGGATGGGGGGGAGATTTTGGCAGCATAAGCCTCGACTGACACACACTTCATGGGTTGGAATACCAAGAAGGTGTGTGACAGTGGTGAGGGTGGCTTTGCCTGTGGGGTGGTGAGGGTGAGCTGGGAGGAGAGGAGAATGTGATCACTCCAGGAGAGAGGAGTGCAGAGATGGACGGAGAGGGGAAAGTCAGATGAGATCAGAGCAACAAGAGTGTGCCCTGCAGAATGAGTAGGGACAGACGGGAGTCTAGAGGGTGAGAGGGAGTTGCTGAGGTCACAGAAAGGTCACGTGGGGGGGTCAACAAGCATGCAGGTGGATTCGTACAGCACCAAGGAAGAGGATTTCTGTGTCTGGGGACATGAGTGAGGAGGAGAGGTGAGGACACTCAGAAAGGAAGTAGTACATTTGACCAGTTTTCCCAGACACAGTACGCACAGTTTGTGAATGTCAAGGTGTGGTAGAGAGAGACGTCACACAAGCCATTCCAGAGTGGAGTAGGTCTAAGTAGGAGTGACAGTGGCAGGAAAACCCTCAGGGAAGCCAAGGGCACACCCCCCCTGCACAGTAGTGGCGGGCCAAGGAGAGGGTCTCCTGAACATCAGGTAGGAGTGTGTGAAGGATGCAGACAGAGCTGGCCGTCAGACATGTTTCCATGAGACCAAGGATGTCAAGGTGCATAACCTCATGTAAGTGACAGATATCGGAGGAATGCCTGATGCAGCCGCAGTGAAAGGAGTGTAATTGTGGAGGAGGTTGACAGCCTTGTAGGACTTACGGGGAGTGCTAGAGATCAGAGGTGCAGCATGTGTAGGAGTTGGAGTGGGAGGCGGAGAAGGATCATGGGAGGGTGCAGGGAGGCAGTGCAGGATTGATGAGGAGAGAGGAGGGGGGACAGCAGGAGAGGAAAGGAAGTTGATGAGATGTGGGTAGCATTTCTCAAGGAGAATGAGGTTGGCCTAAGGGCCTTGGACTGAGATGCTCCCATTACCATGCACATCAATTGTGGCCTCTGAGGATTGGAAGGAGGCCAGGAGTACACCCCAACGGGTCCCACCATTGATGGTGGAAGAGGAGCAAGGAGAGAGGACAGGGACCATGTGAAGGGTCTATGGGACAGGCAAAGGCATGTATGAGCAGATGTCAGTGAGAGTTAGCTTTGAGTAGGCTCAGATGCACTTGTCAGCAATAGGGTGGGTCGCATTGGAGGGCAGGGTGCCCTCATTTGACTGTTAGCAAGCAGGTGTCGTGAGTAGGGCACGATGGTCTGAACTGTAGAAGTCAGGGAAGATAGACCATGAAGAGCAGCATGGAGTGTGAGGGAATGGGGCTCGAAACCAGACGGTACCAAAGCACACAGGTAGGAGGTGGATGTCAAGGCAACATCCACAGTATGACAGCATGTTGGTTGGCATTTATATACAGAGGACGCATTAGCATGTGGTATCATTGCATGTCAGGCATGTGAAGATGAAACTTGAATGGCTGGGGGAAAGTATAGGAATGGTATGTAAGACATCAGATGAATAGACAGGGGAGTATGAGCAACAATGTAGTGACAAAATGACAATTCAAGGGCAACTTCCATGGTGTAGGGCCATATGTGCACTGTTGCCAGTAGGGATAGTGCTGTGGGCAGATGGTGTTGCACTGAACATACTGGATGAGGCACATGGGTGCCACTATCAACTCTGCCACACACCCCCTTGACAGGCACCCAACATGAATGCTTCACACACACACCATGCACATGGATAATACACACATGCATGTGCACTCACCGGATGATGCCTCGTAATCAGGGAGATCTCCCACACCTTGGAGTTGTCCCTCGGTGACGTAGGATCCAGCTACGGACTCGTGTGGTGTGAGTTCTATTTCCTGTGCTGGGGACCCACCTCCAGTCACCAAGGTTGCGGCATGACTTGAGGCCAGCTTATCCTTTGCCCTGCGCTTAAGGTCATTCCAGCGCTTCTGGCAATCACTAGCTGTGCGCCTCACTACTCCAAGGGCACTTATTCTGTCAGCAATGGTCTGCCAGTGTGCCTGGCGTCTGGCATGTGTGGTCTTGGACCCTGCAACGATGACCATTTCCCTATCATGATCTGACACATACTGAACAAGTGCATTCAGTTCGGCGTCTGTGAAGCTTGGCTTCCTTGATGGGCCGGACTGTGCAGCCGTGCCTGGGGCATCAGCCTGTGCCGGACGTGCACTCTTCCTCTTGCGCTTGGAAGGGGGTGGGGATCCAGAGTGTCCTACGCCGCTGTGGACACTAGGGGCAGGAGCCGTGGTGGACTCAGTACTGGGTGTGTGGGATTGCACACTCAGCATGGGAGTAGGTGTAGGCATTGGGGGTAGAGGGATGGGGTCAGGCCTGATCTGAGGTGCATGAACTAGGACCGACACAGTCTTGGCAGGGTGTATGAGAGGTGGGGTGGATGGAGCCACACCCTGGCTACGGGGGCCAGCAGATGACCTATCTGGCATAGATGCGCGTGCCCTGATGACACCAATGTGCACCGGTGCACGTGCAGTGGACCTGCTGACCTGGATGTCAGCGATGGGATCACCCTCGGACAGGTCTGGTGCCACAATGGGCTGGTCCGACAAGGGCTGATCAGGGTTGGTATCAGCCACATGACCCTCAACTGGGGGGGGGTGGGGGGGCATGGGTGTCCCTGACTGGTCCTCCAGACTGGGGGGGACAGGGGCACCCTGCAAGTCACAACCACGTCCCCTAGTGGATCCTCCACGGCCACCACGTGTGGCTCGGCCACCTTTGCCACCCTTACGGCTTGCACGCCTCCCAACCATGGCACTGATGTTATTGTGCGTATGGGAGTCGGTGTGCACAATTGTCCTGGGCAATTGGGTGTCAAAGGGGTTGGGTACCAGATGGTATTCGTACCCTAGTGCAGTGGCAAGGCTATATGACACCCCTGGGGAAAGATGACGGGTCACGCAACGCACAGGCACCCCAAAAAAGTTAAGGAACGTGCACAATACCCCTCCTAGACCACGTGTGCTGATGGAAAACCCTGCACTACGCTGTGGCATCCAGTAACACTTAAATGAACGTATGCGTGTCACACGCAGCCTAGAATGACCTCTGAAGGGGTAGGCTACACACGGGGCAAGCACAGAAGTTAGATACGTGCGTGACTCACCGTCTGCCAGGTAAAAGAGCGTGAAAAATGAGCGCGTTTGGTTGGCAACACCCCCGCCAAAAGAAGATGTGTACGCTGTCTGAGGAGACAGGACAACAGTAGAAGGGGACACTGTTTGAGGGAACAGGCCCAGGTAAACCAGTACAAGAGGAAAAAGAGAAAAAGCTGTCAGAGGTAACAGGGAGTACGAACTGGAAACGCCGTGAAGTAAATCGCGTGTGAAACGACAAGAAGTACAGAATTCACCCACTCGCTCTCCACGAAAAGCACGTACAAGGAAATGGTGTTCTACACTACCTTATATACAGGCCCACACGTACAGCGTCACTTACGGCGTGTACGTGCTTGGCCCATGTTCACCAATCACACGCTTTGTCACTTCTGCGTGTGGATCCTTTTTCACCAATCACACGCTTTGACACTCCTGCGTGTAGCTCACTTTTCACCAATCACACGCTTTGTCACTCCTGCGTGTAGATCCATTTTCACCAATCACACGCTTTGTCACTCCTGCGTGTAGATCCATTTTCACCAATCACACGCTTTGTCACTCCTGCGTGTAGATCCATTTTCACCAATCACACGCTTTGACACTGCACGTGCAGGTAACTATAGACGCACATATGCTGGTGACGGGTTTTCGCGCGATTCGCTGAGTGTGGGATTTTCACGTGCAAAATCACTCCCTATCAGGCTGTCCACGCGTTCAAACACGAAAGACCACGCTCCTGGCCAGGAGGCCAAATTACAGTCCCCCAGAGCCCTGAGCACGCTCCCACCTGCCATCTGCTGCTGCCTGACTGCCTGCTGGCCACGTGCCCCACAGTGCTGGTGGGTGGGGGTGGTGGGAGACATGGGTGGGGGCCTGGTGGAGGGTGCCCCTGGTGGATGGGGGGTGGGGGTGGTGGGAGACATGGGTGGGGGCCTGCTGGCAGGTGCCCCTGCACTGCTGGGGGGTGGGGGTGGTGGGAGACATGGGTGGGGGCCTGGTGGAGGGTGCCCCTGGTGGATGGGGGTGCAGGGGGACATGATCAGGTGTGCAGGGTAGTCCCCTGTTTTGTGGGCTGCCTGCAGGGGCCGTGGAGGGTGTACAGGGTACACCTGTGAGGGCCCACCCAGCCTATTCGCGTGTGATAATTCCCGCGTACCCCTGTAATACACGTTCCCTGGCCTATCGCGTGTTCTACTTCACGCGTACCCCTGTAATACACGTTCCCTGGCCAATCGCGTGTTGAACTTCCCGCTACCCCTGTAATACACGCACCCTGGCTGTTCGCGTGTGATAATTCCCGCGTACCCCTGTAATACACGTTCCCTGGCCTATCGCGTGTTCTACTTCACGCGTACCCCTGTAATACACGTAGCCTGGCCAATCGCGTGTTGAACTTCCCGCTAACCCTATAATACACGCACCCTGCCTGTTCGCGTGTGATGATTCCCGCGTACCCCTGTAATACACGTTCCCTGGCCTATCGCGTGTTGTACTTCACGCGTACCCCTGTAATACACGTACCCTGCCTAGTCGCCTGTAGAACTTCCCGCGTACTCCTGATTTGAAGATTGCCCGCTTTGCTTTCCTTGTTTGCCTGCCCTGTGAAGTGGTCCAGGGTTAGCGCAGCCCTTAGCGATGATTTAGCGATTTTGATGGCTTTTCCTTGCGCGAGGGCGTTCTTGGGGGCGTTACTGGCGCTGCTGCAGGCTCGCTGCGATTCTCTGCGCCACGGCTGGTTTGGGAGCATGAAATCCATGAATACGCTGTGCGCGGAAATCAGTTTTAGCGCACGTGCCTGGCGCAGACTATCGCAGGCGCACGCTGTGCGCCAGCCGCATGCGCTACTTGTGCGCTGGATTCTATGAATTACCCTGTCAATGTTTACCTCTCTGATTCATAGCACGGGTAAAGGTGCAGCCTGGATGCTTACATCTCTCCAATATCGCAGAGATGAGGGTACACACTGAAATGCATGTCTCTCTTGTCGACATGATGGAACACAATCAATAGCTGGATCTCTCCTCACACTCAGGAGTGGAGGTACAGCCTGACTTTTTCCAGATCTCCCATTGCGCAGGGGAGAGGGCACACACACATTTTGTATAGCTCTCCTCTTTCACAGGTTTGGGGGTCACACTATTTTTTACATCTCTCATGTTCCTCGTGAATTAGGGCATTGTGTATTTTTATAACACTCCTGTCTCGCATGGGTGAGGGCACAAACAGCAATTGAATGTCCATCCTGTCTAAAACAAATGCAGGTACGCACTCAATATTCACATCTCGCCCTGTGGAAATAAACTGAATAGAGAGAAACAAGTTTCAAGTATGAGCTGAGTAGTTAATGTGGTGAGACTCATCCAACCAAGGGAAGGGAAAATATCATTACCAGATCTCCACAATGTAGACGTTTTTGTTTCTTTAGTTAGGAAAGATGTCTTTACATTCTCACTCCTCGTACAGGCGAATCGAACACCATCTATTTAAAAGAGACTAGAGAGACACATTTATCCTTGGATGTCATGATTGCAATACTATCCTGAATTAGGATCCCTGCTTTTAAAATATCTATCTTGAATTTAATATTTAAGGCACACTCAGTGGGGCATGTTGGTAATGGTCTGTTTGCTGAGGACATGTGTGCATGCTGTATGTGTTTGTGATGTTTAGTAGGATACATTCATGGTCAATGTACATGTGTAGACTGTTGCAGATGTGGGAAGCTGACATGTTTTGGGAATCACGTGTTTTACATCTTTGTCACACGCATCTGTTGCTTGCCTACTTCTGTGCTTTGCATACAGGCATGTTGGTCAATGATGTACATGGTGTGCCTTGATATGTGATTCATGTATGCTGTGATTGACATGGCACATGTGAATATGTTATTGGCTGTTGAGTAATGTTGGGGATAGTTTGAGATAACCAAGGTGGCCTTACTTTGACTTACCCATGTGGCCAAGTGGACTTGTGTTTCACATGTAGCGGAGTGACCATCGCATGGCTGTGGGTATCAAGAGAGGGTTGTCTGATGCCATTCCTTGTTTAAGGGAACTCCATGTTTGGTGTCAGTGTCTCAGTGCTGGTTGAATATGTTTTTCGATCGTGCGCCCAATGATGTGAATATGGGGATGCATTTGGTGATGAGTGAGATGTTTTATGACAGTGTTTTGGGTCTCTTATTAGGGATTGGTACTAATTTCATCATGTGTCTTGCCATATGTTACACAGAGTAGAGATATTTCAGGTATCTGGTGACAACACATTCACCTCTGCCCATTCAGTTCAAGAGGTTCACTTTATTGTAAATTGTGCTCTTTCCTGTTAGAACTGATGTGCAGGAGTCCCTTTGGCACATACTTGTCCATGTAGATCTGCTCACACTTCAGTAACAGGTATGGCTTTTTTGCAATTCCGGAAGGCGAGAAGGGTTGTGACCTCACTCTGGATCACTGGGCTACACACATCCCATGTGGGCTAGGTCTCCTGTACATCAAAAGACTGAAGTGTAGCTGCTGTAACAGTGGATGCTGTTGTGCAGCTGAGTGTGATCCAATGGGGAGCCATGGAAGAGGTGACTGTCCTGGATTGAACAGCACTGCTTCCCAGTCATCATGTTAGAGGACTATGGGCCTCATTACACGGTAGGCGGTAACCATGGCGCTATTAGCGTCATGGTTGCCGCCGGTATTTTACCCTGTCCGCCTTGGTGGGTGGTGGAATTACCACCCTACTCCAAGGTGAGCGGGGGCGGTAATTCCCCATTCACCAAGGTACTTCCCCATTCCCATTTTTGCCCCCATAGGGCATAATGGGAAGGAAGGAGCTAATTACGGTATCGCAAATTGCAGTACCGTAATTAGCACTGAGGTCCCTTTGCGGCACCCTACTTTAACGGCTGGTAAAACCAGCCGTTAAGGTCGGGTCCCGCAAAGGGAACTCGTAGTAAGGCGGTAAGGTTTTACCGGTACCAGTGCCCTTACCGGTACCGGTAAACCCTTACTGCCTAACGTGTAATGAGGCCCTATATCTGGTAGGTGTACCTCATGGTAGGCACAGGCCAGATGAGTTGAGGTAGGCAAGTGCTCAACATTGAACTTGGACGGGGCAGACTTATGAGTGCTGCCTTTGCATTGGGGGTTGGGGCGCAAATTGGTGTGGGTACTGGGATGAGGGCAGGGTTGTGGATGATGCCTTGGGTTTGGGAGTTGGGGAATATATTAGTGGGGGCACTGGGACAGGCACGTACTCGTGGGTGCTACCTTCAGTTAGGGGGTTGAGTTGCAGATCAGTAAGGGTACAGGGACAAGGACTTGTCGGCCGCATGAATGGAGTGGAAGTAATGATGATTGCTTGAAAGTAACTTTTTTCCATGAGTGTGGCGCAAAAATTGTTAGACAGCACTATGTTCTGTTTGTCATGGGGAAGTGTTATGGGTGCTCGAACGCTTCTTGTTTTTCTTTGCACTTCAGATTTCTGCACACATTTAATTCCTTGAATCAGCTCCCAGCTCTGACCATTTTGTCCATGCAGTGTTGCTGCTCACGCTAACTGCTTACGCAGACTTAGCACTTTTTTTGAAAATTAGGCCCTTAGTGTTCTTGAAATTGTATATAAGGCTGACTAAGGGAAAACTGCAGCCCAAAACATTGGAAGATGGATGCCAACCTCTATCATGAAAACCCCAGTGATGTTAAATTCTGCTCATAGGCTTGGGTTGGTAACGGCACAAGAAAGACCAGATTCTTTACAAATTGAGTTGACCTCTGCAGGCAAGACACACCATATCTTGGCTACTATATAAAGTTTGCATACAGTGCAAGTTGTTTTATTAACTTTTTTCCATCAACTAGATGATACAGTGTGTATTGGACACCCGCGGGCAAAGCCAGGAGCAAATAGGTATTTGATGCACTGTGGCCACTCAGAAAATGACACCTGAAAATGACTCATGTCCCCTGGAACATGGAAACAGGTTACTGACAGCATCCAACGCAGAGGTAAATGTAGTTAAAAATCTGGTTTTTAAATTGATGGCAAGCTTTCACTTGAAGCCCACATTATTTATGTGTCATCTTCCTGTTTCTAATCCTTAGACGTGCTTTGCATTTTTTTCCCATTTTTCAACAATTCCCATCGTATCTTGGCAGCTACTCATTCTTTTATTCTCGTTTGGATTATACCAACCCTTTAATGCTCTGGATCCCTGCCTGGTGTATATACCTCATGCAATTCCTCCAGAATGAGGTGGTCGATCATTGTCGGCCTAAAAGAGTATTTTTCTGCCCGTATCTTGCCTGTCTTCAATGGCTTTCCTTCAAACAAGTGATATTTCACGTATCGTTGATTTTTCTGCACCTGCATTTTTGGGCTCAAGATCTAAGGTGTATGTACCTTCTTGCAATCTCGCAGCCTGAGATCTAAACATTTAGGGGCTGATTTACACAAATGTTTTACCATGGGAAAGTACCATTGGACACATTTGTGTAAATCAGGCCCTTAGACGTACTGGTAGTCCCTCATTATAGATGTGGATGAAAGAGTGGCCGGGACATTGGCACACATTGGTACACACATTTTGGGGTAACCTTGCATTATCTCTGTGTAAAGCTCGTTCCCTAACATCTTTCAGTAAAGTGTAACACTGTTGTATGAGCATGCGTTTGGGCTTCTAACGTCATGTTGATGACCTATATATTATCAGCACAGTAAGCACTCGTGGTGTAAGTCACTGGCGTAACGTGGCAAGCGCATGTCCTTAGAGGGGGCACCACTTGAAGAAAAAAAAAGAAATAAAATATTTCTTTATGAAGTCAGATTCACTTCAAAAAGAAACAATTTCTATTTGAAGTAAGAGGGCTCCCCTCAACCCCATGACGTGTGTGTATGGTGAAAGGTGTACACTTAAATGTGTACGTGGCTGCCTGTGTGAGTGTATGGTGAAAGGGTGCACAGTATGGGTAGCTGGGTGTGTGTGTATGCATCCATGGTGAAAGGGTGCACAGTTAAATGTATAGGTGGCTGCCTGGGTGAGCCTCTATAGTGAAAGAGTGCACACTTAAATGTACGGGTGGTGCACCTGTATGGTGAAAGGTTGCACACTTAAATATATGGATAGCTGCCTGGGTGTGCCTGTATGGTGAATAGTGCACACTTAAATATATGGATGGCTAAGTGTGCGTGTATGTATATGGTGAATGGTGTGTGTGTGCTTGTGACCAGGGGCTCTACAAAACCTATATTTTGGGGGGCTAATCCTTCAAATGTTCGGAGAGGCTTCATGGGCGGTGCAGGAGAGGCAAACTTATTTGCATGGGGGATCTAACTTCTTTATGCATTTTAATTAAACTATTCTAGTGCAGCTTCTATGTTAAAAGCAGTCAATGCCCTCCGTTAAGTCTGAAAGCACCCACTTATGGACTGCTGTGAGAATGAGCGGTCTCCTGTTCCCTCTCTACCCTTCCAATCATTCCCCTGGCATGCAAGTACTAAACCCACATCACGATTTCAATTGCCTAAATAATTTGGCATTTGAATGCAGGTCCAACAGTGAAATGCTTTACGTTAGTAATTGCTGGGCCCTTGTTAACAGTGAAACCCAGGTGCCATTTAACATCTGTGTCCTGTTTTGTCCTGCAACTGCTCTGAAGGTCAGCCAGGTTGAGTCAACATAGCCCAAAATTTCAGGGGGGGAGTGCTGAAGCCCAGTCAACTCAATGGTGTTACGCCACTACTTGAGTACTGGGATGAGGTAGAGGTACATGAAGGTAATGCCTGATTTATCTACCTGTAATCTTCAGTACTCATAGTCCCACTCTTCCTCATCCCAGTACTTACCTATGAGGAAAGGAGACTCATATGTAAGCAGTGGGACAAGGAAGAGGGACGTGAAGGTAATTAAGGGCCAAGTAGCTGATTTCGGAGGTTGGGGTAGGGGGTGGGAGGGAGAGGGGATGTGTTTTGGGACGGTATTGTGTGATAAATCATAATGGTTGTCCATGTCCAGGCTAAGCAGGCATGATATGTGGTATTAGTGGCTAGAGAGGTATTTTGCTGCAGACAGTCTAGTCATTCCTCAGTTTGGGATGACTTTTTTTAAATGTGCATTTATGATAATGCAGTCCTGATAAGTGTAATTATCTGGCTAGAATGGCATTCGGGTGCTGCTAGTCTAGCCGTTTCTTACTGCGGCATTGTATATTTTGTTGGGCATCTGTGATAACATGATATGATATGATATTATATAATTAATTTATAACATGCAAGTGTTTCTAGGCGCAATAAGACAAGGGGGGAGGAGGAGGAGAAGATAGAGGGAGGACAAGACAAACGATCTTACTAGGCCTTGTGTCATTCAGATTGTGCAAGTACGAGAACGTAAGGGAGGGAGGAAGTGCAAGGAAGAGCGGGGACAGGGCAGTAATGCTCTGAGTAAGTGCAGCTAGGGCTGCATAGCTCTTGGTAGTGCAAGGAGAGCAAGGAACTGTAGGGTTACAGTTACAGCCCCTAACTGTGTGGTAGGCCCGGAGGCAGTGCAAGGGTGACTGATCAAAAAAGATCCTGGACTCAGTGAAACTCTGAGGTTAGCCAAGCAACCAGTCGGTACAACAGACAGTTTGGTCAGGGAGGTCAGCAGGGGAATGAGAGAGAGAAAGCAGAGGAGAAGAGGAAAGTTTTGAGTTGCTTCTGGAACTTTTGGTGGTCCGCTGAAGTTTGAGAGGGGCAGGGAGGCCCTCCCAGAGGGAGGCAACTACAGAGGAGAGATATCTACACCCCCACTCTCTGCCTTGAGAAGCATCTAACCCTTAGAGAGTTAAAGGTAGCGGGGGAAGGGCTTGAGATGGAAGGTCTTTTTGAAGAGAACAGAATGTAGTGTGGGCCCGACCCCAGAAAGCCATGTGGACAATGCAAATGATCTTGAACTTGATCCTTGCAGCCACCGGGAGCCAGTGGAGAGATTTCAGGGTTGGAGAGATACGATCCCTGAGCTTGAGACCAAGGATAAGTCTTGCAGTCCATTTCTGGATTAGTTGCAGAGATTGGAATGTAGAGGAAGGCAGATTGAGAAAGAGGCTATTGCAGCAGTCCAGCCTAGAGAGAAACAGGGCTCTGGAGACTGTGAGCTTATGGGGGAAAGTGAGAAAGGAAAGAGTTGCTTCGAGGAGGAGCAGCTGGTAATGGGACTTCTTGACATTGTCCGAGATGTGAGGAGAGAAGAGAGAGTGGAGTCGAAGATGACACCAAGGTTTTTTGCCTCGCAGGAAGTTGAAGGAAGAGGGCCCAAGGTGGGCGGCCACAGGGCTCCCAATGAGAAGGATCTCTGTCTTAATGGCATTAATGTTGTGAAGTGTTTGCTTGTGAATGAGAGACCCTGTGATGTCACGTGGAATGTTGATGTGTGAATGCTGTATGAGTGTTCTATCTGAGGTCAGTTAAGCCTGGGACCCAGTGGTTATCCTTATATGTAGCTGTTAGAACTGATGTCCAAGCATGAATAAGTTTATGAGTCCTTTAATAAGTAGGAGATACAAAGACAGCAGGCACACCCTTGAGAGGCAGGCTCCAACTGACCACACTGGAATGTCCAGTAGAATCAAAACACTCTAAATAGAATTGCATGACATCACAATATCTCTAATCTGCTAAGTCTTAGTCTAATGCATGTATGACCAATTAATGAAGTATAAAAGATACACCAGAACACATCTCTTCCCTTTAATTTGTGGCAGATTTAACCCAGGTAATAATCATTCAACCTGACAGGTTTGTTCCTGACCCTGTTTGCATTCAAGCTGCTGTTGTGACTGAAAGCTGTACTCACATTCGGTTCAAGCATATGTTCATTCTCTCCATGCTCAAATAGATCCTGCTCTTCTCTCGCTCCATCACCGACATCATTGTCAAACTTATTGCACTTAACCAGTTTGGCCATTGACCAACATTCTCCACCCTCCATGATGACAACATTTCCCCTGATCACAGCAATTTTCTTAGGTCCAATGAATTTACTCGCAATACATTTGGGAGAAACCCTGGGATTCTTAACATAAACCCAGTCCCCCACTGACCATGGCATCACCTTGACACTCCTTTTTGTATCAAATATCTCTTTGTACTCATCCTGAGCCTCTCTAATGAGATCCATGATCCTTTCCCTGTTAACATGTACACTCCTTGCTAAATCCAACCAGCCCGGACATAACTTTGTCCCCGGTTGTCTACCCTTGAGAGACATGAAAGGTGAAATGCCAGTAACAGTATGTGGAGTCACGCAATAGTTCCAGACCATCTCCCTGAGAACTGTCTGCCACCTTAAACCTGAAGCCATGGCTAACTGTAATCCTCCCTTTAGGAATCTGTTGGCCCTCTCAACAAGACCATTCGCTCTAGGCTGGTAAAGTGCTGTCCTGTAGTGTTTGATACCAAACCTATTAAGAAACTCCACCATCCTGTCCGAACAGAATTGTACTCCATTATCTGAAACAAGCTCTGAGGGAATCCCTCCCTGTAAAACACCTCCTCAAAAAAAATAATCAATTGTGAAGTTGTTGCTTCTCTAATGGCTTTCCACTCAACCCATTTTGAGTGATAATCCACCACGACAATCAAGTATTTAAAATCCTCTCCCAGTTCCTGTATGGGCCCTATTAAATCCACTGCTAATTTCCTCCATGGCTCTCTTGGAACACTGACAGGTCTTAAGGGAGCTTCCTTAACAATCTTGCTCTTGTCACTTCTCTCACATTCTTTACAACTCCTCACACACCTCTCTACCTGACCGTCAAGTCCTCGCCACCAAAAGGATTGTCTGATATGCCTTTTGGTACCCCCCATACCTAGATGGCCTTGGTAAGCTATGCCCACTAATGTGGGCCTGTTATCACAGGGAGGTACTATCTTCATTCCTTTTCTGAGTTGAGATCCATCCTCTGACATGCTCAACTCCTCTTTAATGCAATAAAAAACTTCAAATTTCTTCTCAATGAGGTCTTTCCTAGGCCAACCTGATTTGGTCCACAATTTGACTTGCCCCAGGGCCTCATCCTTAACATCAGCAGATTGCCATTCCTCTTTGCTTATGGCATTGTGTACAAGTTCGCAAATACTCACAGTACACTCTACATTCACATCCTTGAAGCTCTCATTCTGTGCAGGCAGTCTAGAAAGACAATCAGCGACAACATTTTCTCCCCCAGGTATATACACCATTCTAAAATCATATGCCAGTAGGTCAATCATCCACCGAGATATCCTAGGTGAACCTTTAGCCCACTCTGCACTGCCCAACAACTGAACTAAGGGCTTATGATCTGTCTTTACAATAAACGACTGGCCCCATAGAAAAAATTTGAAATGAGCAACAGCCCATGATACAGCTAGAGCCTCTCTCTCCACCACGGAATAGTTGTTTTCCGCCCCCCTCAGTGGTCGGGAGGCAAAAGCTATGATATGTTCAATGTTACCATCATACTGAAAAAGAGCAGCACCAAGCCCTAACGTGCTTGCGTCCACAGCCAGCACAGTTCGTCTGCCAGAAACAAACCCTCCTAATGAAGGTGCTTTCACAAAACTATCCTTAATCTTGCTAAAGGCATTTTGACATTCTTCCGATCACACATATTTGGTGCCCTTTTTCAATAGATCTCTCAAAGAAGACGACATAGCAGAGAAACCATCAACAAACTTGTGATAGTACTCTGCCAAACCCATGAACGAGCGTAATTGTTCTTTATCTAGGGGTTGGGGAGCACCCACAATGCTATCTACTAAAGACTTTCTGGGAGAAATACCATTGCAGGAGATCTTATGCCCCAAGTAATCCACTTCCGTAACAGCAATTTTGCATTTCTCCCTTTGTACCGTCAAACCCGCATCCCTGAGTCTGACTAACACTGACCTAAGTATCTTATCATTTTCAGGACCATCCTTGGCAAATATGAGAATGTCATCTTGGAACACAGTTACTTTTTCAAGGCCTTTGAGTACCGTCTCCATTATTCTCTGAAATACCGATGCTGCAGAGGCCAAACCAAAGGGCATTCGGTTATACTTGAAAACACCCTCAGGAGTGATGAATGCAGTCAAATGTTGGCACTCTTTAGACAACGGAACCTGATGATAGGCAGCAGAGAGATCAATGATGGAAAATAACTTAGGTTCTCCTAGTGTGGACAAAACTTCTGAAATATTCGGTAAAGGGTGTCTCTCCACCACTATGTTCTGATTGAGGCTGCGTAGGTCGGCACACAATCTCATTTTACCATTAGCCTTGGTAACCAGAACAATTGGAGACAACCATTCAGTAGCTACAACAGGTTCAATCACCCCTTTGCCAACCAAGCTATTAAGCTCCTCTTTAAGTTGTGCCCTCATTTTCAGTGGTACTTGGTGTACCTTGTGTACCACCGGCTGGGCATTGTTCTTAAGTCCAATGTGATGCTCAAATTCTTTAAGCCTTCCCAGACTCTCAGAAAACACCTGTGGAAATTCCTTGGTCCAGGAATCCCCCACTTCAGCAATGGTGACAGGATTAGGTGCACTAGCCTGTACCCTTAAACCCAACTTCCTCTGCTCCTCCCAGCCTAACAGAGAGGTCCCTTTTTCCACTACAAGGACTATGGCTTGGCAGTCTCTTTCCTTATATGTTATTTTTGCAAGAAATTCACCCAGGATATTTATATCAGAATCTGCATATCCACACACCCTGACATTGGTAGGGCGAATAACAGCATTGCTCTTCCCCAAAACATTTGTCAACGTGTCTTGGGATATAATGGTGCAAGGGGAATAAGTATCAACTTTCATTATGAGCTCAATTCCATCAACTTGAAACTTATCCACGGGAACTTTGGACATCCCAGACATCTCTGAAATTTCAAATATGTGTCTTGGGGTGAATTCTTGTGTACAGGATACTTCATGAATGTTGTACCCCTTTCTAATACCATCTTCATCATTGTCCATTGGCTTGAATTCTACACTATTGATAGAATTACTCTTGCAGACATTAGCAAAGTGCCCGTTATTCTTGCACTTGAAACATTCCGCATATTTGGCGGGGCAGGAAGGATAGTTCACGCCATGTCTTGAACTGCCGCAACGAGGACACATATTTCTTGTATTCCCACTTCCTCTGTTGACTGTGGAATAGCCAACTTTTTTCTTTTGATTAACAACACATACAGAGGCCGAGGGAAGATTTGGTTTGTCAATTCTAAGTTCTTTGACATACTCTGAAGTTTTCTCGATGCTTCTGGCTAATTCTACTGCCTCATCCAATTTCATATCTTTTGCAAGAAGTTTCTCCTGGACTCTCACATTATTAGTGCATCTAACCAGCTGGTCTCTGATTAGGGAATCAGTCAAATGTTCAAACTCGCAAGTATAACTCAGGGATCTGAGGCAAGCAATGTAGGATTCCACAGATTCCGACTTCTCTTGAACCCTCTGGAAAAATTTGTGTCTCTCAAAACTAACATTCTTTTTTGGTTCAAAATGGTCTCGAAGTTGGTTAAGAGCAAACATATATTCATCCATGTCGCCGGCCTCTGGGGCACAGTGCTTAGAAAGTCCATCATAAATTCTGCGTCCTTCTATGCCAAGGTTGTGAAGGAGTAAGGCTCTCTTACGCGCAGAAGGAAATCTCTCTCCGCCCATGGCCAACAAGTAGTTTTCAAACATGTCTCTCCACCTATCCCAAGCAATTGGAGGCCATCCCGGTTCACTCAGGAAGGGAAGAGGAGGCGGAATGGAAGTAGCCATGATTTGCGTTTAACAAGAGGACACACCAAATGCAGGACTGTTCTCAGCAGTCTAGCTTTTGTTTAAACGAAGTGAAATATGTTTCCTTGTTTGCGGTTTAACATCTATTTGCGGAGCACAATTGGTTAAAAAAACATTTTTTGGGAATGTTCTAGGCCACAATTAGCATTTGAACCATATTGTGCCGCGATTGTGTTGTCACAATGAGCTTGTGTTCTTTCTGCATGAAGAAAACAGGCACTACAGTCCGCAAACAGCGCTCCACAAGGGCTGCCAGGCGTGGGAAGAATGGTTGCTAAGCAGCAGCTATGTCACAATGGGAGATCCGGGGCTTAGACAATCTGACAAAGCAAGTTCTACGTTCTTTACTCTGCTCCCAGGCGTAGGGAATCTGTTGCTAGGCAGCTGACGTCACAATGGGAGGACCGGGGTTCCCGGAGACCAACACGCCCTCAGCAGCGCGTGTCTCGTGGTGCGCGCGAGAAGTATAGGCTCGCTCCGGAGCTCGCGCTGCGGCTTGCGCTGTGGCCTGCGCAATGCCCCTCTTCCAGCCGGGGGCTCGCGCAAAGCTCTCCCAACAGCAGCCGCGCTGCAGCAATGCCCGCTCCAAGCAACCGCTGCGACGAGCCTCGCGCCGGCGTCCGCGCTGGAGGCACACGCAGGGGGGGGCCTCGCGCAGGGTCCGTGTCCAATCTGGTGGCTCTGGGCCCCTTTCCAAGACCGCGCCGCGGCAGCGCCAGCCCAAAAGAACCAATGACCAATGCCGCAAGTGCTCACCTCCCTCAGTCTGCCTCTTGCCTGCTGTCTTCCAGGGAGAGAGGGAACCGGAGTCCAGGCGGCGCCACCACACAAGGAGACAATCGAGCTTCACGGTGAGTCGTCGCAGCAATCCTCGTCGCCATTGTTAGAACTGATGTCCAGGCATGAATAAGTTTATGAGTCCTTTAATAAGTAGGAGATACAAAGACAGCAGGCACCCCCTTGAGAAGCAGGCTCCAACTGACCACACTGGAATGTCCAGTACAATCAAAACATTCTAAATAGAATTGCATGACATCACAATATCTCTAATCTGTTAAGTCTTAGTCTAATGCATGTATGACCAATTAATGAAGTATAATGTAACTATGTAATAAAGTATATGTAAGAAGGCCAAGAAGACCTCTGAAGTTACATTATTACACTGGCGACGAGGATTACTGAAAAAAAGAACCTGAGCAAAGAAGAAGACTGCTGAGGGGGGAGCAGCAGAGGAAGGCAAGGAACCACTGCCCCCCAAAGATAAGAAGTAAGTCCCATCACCCAGAGGTGCAGAGCGCACGGGGCATAGAAGTAAAGAAAGCCCAGCGCAGGCCCAGGGCTCAAATAAAGAAGAAGGGACAGTCCTGCGCAGAAGCAGGGGTGTTGAGAAGTAAAGAAAGCCCCAGCACAGGCCCAGGGCACAAGTAAAAAGGAAGGGGCAGCCCAGCGCAGAAGCAAAGGGATTGAGAAGTAAAGAAAGCCCCAGCACAGGCCAGGACACAAGTAAAGAGGAATGGGCAGCCCAGCGCAGAAGCAGAGAGGTTAAGTCTTGAAGTGAAGCCTCAAATAGTAAAGCAGGCCCCAAGGAGAAGTGTTGAAGCTTGAAGTAGAAGCTGCAGCAAAGTCACTGGGGACGTGAAGCCCCAATAGTGAAGAACGCCCAAATGTGTGAAGTGTGAAGCAGAGGCAGGGTGCAGTGTTATGAAGATAAGTATCTGCACTGTCATATTTTGAAAGAGAAGCAGGCTCCAAAGGGCAGTGTCCAGGGGGTTGTAAAGTGGAGAAAGCCCCAGCCTGGGCCCCAGGGTGCAGCATGATGAGGATAAGCACCTGCATTGTGATATCTTGAAGCAGAAGGAGGCTTCAAAGAACCGAAGTAGAAGCAAAGCAAAGGAGAACTAAAGTGAGGAAGAAGGTTCCCAAAAGGAAAATTTGGGAAAGCAGATGCAGCGTGGTAACCAAAGGTGTGAAGAAGTCACTGCAGTGTTGAGCCCAGTGAAGTTCTCATAGTGAAGGGAGGACCTTTGAGCAATGAGAAATTATTGTTTTGTTTTGGCAGAAGCGCTATAGAGCAAAGTGAAACCACATGACTTTTGGGGATTTGGTGCAGTATAACTTCCCCACACTTTCTCAGGCCAGACTAAAAGAAGTGATGGGCATGAAAAAGGAGCACCATTATATGAAGCATCATCATATGCATGTATCCTTTAAAGTTATGAACTTTACGGATGATTTGTATTTCAGTAGAGTCACGTTATTAAGGCTATGTTAATGCAAGATACTGTATTCTTATGAGGATGCAAATGATAGTGAGACTATGCATATGTGGTCTACAAGTAAAGGCTGAAAAGTGACTGATTAAAGCCTTACCTTTTGAGGGTTTGCAGCTATAAATGGACTTGTATGTACTTTATAGAATAAACAGTTATTGTCTTAAGTGAGAAAGTTGGAGGTGCATGATGCATGCCTGGAGTTGCAAGAAAGAGAGCCTGAGTGGGCTAGAAGTAATTTTTTGAGGCATTGCAGGGTTATGCTGTCTAGTGTTCTTATAGAAGTTTAGAGGTATGCACAAAAGGCAAAAGTAGGCTGCATGAAGGTGGCATGGACTTATAGAGATTCATAGATTTGCAGATTTTACTGTAATAAGATATTGAAATTCAAAATGTCCTATTTTAGAAGTGGGTCACCATTGTTGAAGGTTGGTATGACGTGCAAATATACCAGAAGTGTGATAGTGCAAATATATCAGAAGTGTGATAGTTGAAGTAAAGTGTAGGGATAACATTCCCAATAGAGGAAGGTAGCGCCTTCCCTTTTTAGTGAAGTGTGGAGTGAAGAGCAGGGATAGCGTCCCCAACGGAGGAGGGTAGTGCCTCCAATCAGCAGTGAAGTATAGGGATAGCGTTCCCAATATAGGAAGGTAGCACCCCAATCCTAAGTGAAGTGTAGGGATAGCCTTCCAAATATAGGAAGGTAGCACCTTCTTTGAGAAGTGAAGTGTAGGCATAGTGTCCCTTTCAACCTGAAGTGAAGTGTAGGGATAGCGTCCCTTTCAACGTGAAGTGAAGTGATGAGTAGGGATAGCGTCCCACAGCAAAGTAGGGATAGTGTCAGGCAGTGGAGGGATAGCGTTCCTGAGTAGAGTGGGGATAGCGTCCCTCATCAGAGTAGGGGTAGCGCCCTGCAACAATATAGGGATAGTGTCTCGCAGCAGAGTAGGAATAGCATCCCACATCAGTATGGAGATAGCGTCCCTGAGATATTTTCTTTAGAGTTGCATCTCTCTATAAAAAGATGCACGGTGTGGATGTCCTGTATGAGTACCCTGTATTGTGCTGTGTTTTCCAGGCCAGTGGTGGTTGTAAAAAGGAAAGGGATGTGTTGTGATGTGTTCATTGGTGCGGTGTGGGAAAGGAAGGGGGTGTGTTGTGAAGTGCTTGTTGGTGAATGTCAAATGTTTGTGCATCATTGGAAAGGAAGGAGATGTGTTGTGAAGTGTTTGCTTGTGAATGAGAGACCCTGTGATGTCATGTGGAATGTTGATGTGTGAATGCTGTATGAGTGTTCTACCTGAAGTCAGTTAGGCCTGGGTGATGGGACTCAGTGGTTATCCTTATATGTAGCTTAATGTAACTATGTAATAAATTATATGTAAGAAGGCAAAGAAGACCCCTGAAGTTACATTATTACAATTAAGGCACAGTCCCAGCCCAAATAATCAAATCTTGCGCCCACACCCTCTTTCCCATCATCACCAACTTCGTGAACTCCTCCTTCAAAGCCAATCTGGTCCCAGCTGGTATTAAAGAAGCATGGGTCACCCCATTACTAAAGAAACCTAGTCTAGACCTGACTGTTCCCACTAATTACCGCCCAGTAACGACAGTTCCCTTTTTACTTAAAATCATTGACAAAATAGCTTATAACCAAGTCAAATCTAATTTAGAAAACTACCAACTACTTGGATCAAGTCAGTCTGGATTCTGGTCAAACCATAGTACAGAAACAGCTCTATTGAATCTCAAAATCCAGATGGATACCATTAGAGACTCAGGCAAACTATGTATCCTCCTCTTATTAGAGCTCTCTGCAGGGTTCGACCTCGTGGACCACGAAAAACTCTGCAACACCTTAGCCGAAGACTTCAACTTTTGCATGGATGTCACCTTGTGGATTAAATTGTTTTTAGCTGACCGTACCTCCAGAGTCTCTATATGTAAGGAAGCTGCTGACCCCATCCCCGTCCCTATAGGAGTACCCCAAGGTTCTTGCCTCTCTCCTACACTGTATAATGCTTATACAAAGCTCCTCTTCTCAGCATTAGACGATATGGGTGTCATTTGCACCAACTTCGCGGATGACACCAAGACCCTCATCCCGCTCTCAGGAAACTATACCCAAGACAGCCCACTTATCAACAATATCTATGCGATCATCTAAAATTGGATGGCTCTAAATAGCCTCTGTCTAAACGTCAAGAAGACAGAGATCCTCATAGTGGGGTCACAGTCTAAAATCAGTGCCCTTCACACTGATTACACCTCGATTAACATTGATGGTACCATGATACCTGTTTTGAAACAAGTAAAAACCTTAGGAGTTTATTTGGATGCTAATCTAACAATGAATAAACACATTAGCTGCCTCTCATCAACCACTTCCTACCCAGCAAAACTAATTGCGTTAAGCAGACAATTTCTCACCCCTGCCAACTGTGTCACCCTGACCAGAGCTCTAACAACAGGGCCAAACTCTTTAAAATCTACAAGGAACTGGTCAATCCGATTGCGGTCTCTACCTATCCTGTTCCCTCCCAGGCCCTCTGTATGGCTCTGGCCTCTCACTTCTCTGCTAAAACTCAGGAATTCCTGTCCTCTATCTCCTCTTCCTCTCCCTCTTCCTCTCTCAGCCCCCCTTTGGCCATCTCTACCTCTCCTCCTCCTTTCTCCTCTTTTCTCTGATAACACCTGACAAGGTTTCTAGACGAGTCCAATCTATGAAAGTGTCATCCAAACAGGTGCACCCCTGCTCCTCCAGAACCATCAAGGACCATATTGACATCGTCGCTCCAGCCTTGGCCAATTTCTGTAATCACTCTATCGCCACTGGAACGTTCCCCTCTCCCCTTAAGCACTCCCTTGTGCACCCACTCCTCAGGAAGCCATCTGCCGATCCTACCTACCCGGGCAAACTATTACCCAATCTCCATCCCCCCTTTCCTGAGCAAACTCTTAGAAAACTCCCTTCCCAATAGCATTAAAGTAGTGAGCTCCCTTTCTGGCTTCAAAAAGGCCGCAGAGACCCAGGTTTGAATGTGTGCTCTCTTCTTGATGAGTGGTATTGCTTTGACTGGCATTTTAGTGCAACCAGTCTAGGTATGTCTAAATGTGGCCTGGCATGCTTTACTGTAATGTTATTATGTATCTACACTGGTCTACATTGTGCAGCCAGTGGGGCATGTTTTCAATGTGGAATGGAATTTTGAATAGCAGAGCATTAATGTTCCTTTGAACTGTTGGTGACTTGCATGCATTGGAATGGTGTTACCCTACAAAACAATTGAAAACACTTTGGCTTTTTAGCCAATTTTTCTCAGAAAGTGTGCTGTATATTGCATTAAAACACATATTGATATCTTTCTCCTAGTACAGTGTGCGGCATACCCGTTCAGCAACACGTTTGTGCGTATTGTGCAAGCGTGAAAATCTGGCTGGCCCAGGGTGTAGCAAGACCAGTGATTTTTTGCCGAGTTGGGGGGCCCCTCAGTATGGCTTGCAGGGGGGCCACCACATTTTGTGTTATGCCACTGGTGTAAGTTGTGCCCTACAATTGGCTATAACATAACGTAACTGTCAGGTCTTAAAATACGTTAAACGAAATTCAAATGTTCGAAACATAGCAACATTGAAATTATGTGTCAAAAACACTGAGAGTCCGAAAAAAAACCTCTGCGTACTAGTACAAGATGAGGAAGAATGTGTAATCCAGGTGTTGCATATTATGAACTGATTTTCTTTATTTTTTTTACTCAATACACTTGAATTGATGATTATTCAGTGTGAAATTAAACATTGCATTGTGGGTATGACGGGTGAGACTTTCACTACAAAACAATCGGAAACCAACAGCGCGCATGAAAAAAGCATGCATGGGAAGACACAAACAAATTCAACTGGAAGCCGTTTGTGCGAAATGTCTTAGCTTTGTAGATAGGGAGAGAATTATGGGCCTAATTCACAGAAGCGTTTTATAATGTCAAAACCCCATTGGAAAACGCTCTGTGAATAGGTGCACTTTCATATGCTGAACCAGAAGACATAGATGCCCTCCCACCACTTGCATTCCGCGTGCACTTCAGGTTACATGGGAATGATATGCTTTTTCCCTGTAGAGATAATTGGCACATTGTTGTGCGTTGTATTTTTAGTCTGTGTTTTTCAAAACAGCTTTTTGTATCTGAAGCAAACAGGTCCTTTCATTTCTTCGCTCCATGTAATTGTGCAGAATTTCTTTTTCCCCTGCTGCTATTGTTGTGCAGTAATGCGTATCTACTACTTTTCCTTTCTGAGAGCTGGGATGCCTGTTTGAAGGTGGTGTCTGTGTGCGCGGTGAAGCATTAGAGGGTCAAAATGAGTCTGCTCTGCAGGAGCACACGGGTGAGCAGTGGAAGACCACCCTTTCTGAGATGCATTAACCTCATCATTTTATGTTTAATACAAATCAAACAAGCTAGGGCTTTTACACCCTTGCCAGATGACAATGCTTCATAGATCCATACCTAACGTTTTGCTCATCTTGTAACACCAGAAGTTAATATAGGTACTCACCTAACCTCACAACATATCATGAGGGAAAATTGGTTGCATATGGGTAACTGGCATTCATGCAGTTGTAAATGAGCATGGGACCGGATATCATAATCCCAGGAATGTGCACCATGAATACAAAAATAAATCAGGCTATGAAGAAAATATTCATAAATGTAAGAGTATTCCAGTGACCTGGTGAACAGGGTACATGGATTGCAAGCAGAAGACATCCTTTCGGGGTACCACACCAGAGAAAGCAGGATACAAGGAGCAAGGGACCACCATCCAGTTCTGAAACCGAAGACATGTTAGGCTTTATGAGTCAGATGCAGATTGACACCCTGGGCGTGGCTAGCAAGAGATGCATATCAGAATATGTGTCCTACCAGTTGAATCTGGACTGCCTACTTGGGAGATGAGATCTGGACGGATTTTAAAATGTTTTACCCTTTTGTAAAAACAGGCCGAACAGATATGGAAAGAAAGCTTCACAGGAGAAATGCCAAAGGTTTTAATGTAATGTTTTCTACCAATCTCTGTTCAGAGTTGCAGAGTCAGCTTAATAACGCTGGGATGTGGTTTCTGAGCTTGCCGTGTCTTGGTTGGAAGTTCCGCCAGGCTTTGTATGAAAAGAAGCTGCATTTGATGTACTACGACTTAGTTGTTTTGGGATGCATATAAGACTTACAGGAATCGGTTGAGCATGCAGGTATTTGAGGTCTTATAATTAACTGAAGTTCAGTTGAAAATATGCTAACAAAGATGTACAGTGGTGGATAGGCCTTCAGGAAGCTTTGGTGTTTTGCCGGTGGCCCTCAGCATCATGGTCCTCTTTTGTGTGGGTACTTATTGTATGTCCTAATGTTCGTATGGGAAAGGGTTTGGACTTGCACAAAATGTGTACTATGCAGGGACGTCATTTCACCAAAATGCCTGGAGTAGCGGAAGTGACATCACATGACCCTTGACCCCCCGATGATATCACAGTAAGTGAAGTAATTTGACCCCACCCCAAAGTGACATCACGAAAAGTGATGGAACACGACCATTTACCCCTTGGCAAAACAGGAAGTGGCATCACATAACATTGTTTCTAAGTACACTATGAAAAATATGGTTACATTGGGCTTCATTCCGAGGTGGGCACAAAGGGATACCGGTCACCGTTAAGGACATTGGTGCCGGTAATACCTTTGTGCCCTATTCTGAGGTCCCTAAGCAGGTCCCGCAATGAGCGGGAGCCACTAAGGGATCAGAGAGCTAATAACGGTACCGCAAATTGCGGTACCGTTATTAGCTACTTGACCATTCCCATTGAGCCCTATGGGGGTTCAAATGGGAATGGGGAAGGATTTTTCAATGGGGATTTACCAGTCCCTCCACGGTCGGAATGGACTGGTAAGTCCCCATTGAACCAGGTCGGACCCGGACCCGGACCCGGTATGTGAGGTAGTCATGGCGCAAATAGCGCCATGACTTCCTCCATACTCGGATTGAGGCCCATTATCACTGTAACGTGATATACATTTCATACAAGAATGGATCACCATATGTATCGGCAGAAAATAAAATGCTATAACTGCAACTTGCGAAAAGCACAATACATCGTCCGAAATGGATGCATATTCTACTTTTACATGCTTTTTGGATGATTTTGTCTGCATTGTGAATTTGAGGTGCTTAAGAACAGACTTAGGGGGTAATTCATAGAATTCAGCGCACAAGTGGCGCACGCGGCTGGCACACAGTGTGCGCGTGCGAATCCCTGTGCCAGCCGCGTGCGCTAAAATCCATTTCCGCGCACAGCGTATTCATGGATTCCAGCCACCAAAACCAGCCGTGGTGCACAGTGGCGCAGCGTCCCTGCAGCAGCGCCAGTTACGCCCCCAAGAACGCTTCTCGCGCAGGGAAAAGCCATCAATATACCCAATCCAGCACAAAGGGCTGCGCTAACCCTGTACCAGCACAGCAAGCGGGCTACGTGTATCACTGGGGTGCGCGGGAAATACCTCACGCGATTGGCCCCGTGCGAGCAGGGTACGCGTATTTCAGGGGTGCGCGGGAAGTTCCACACGCGATTACATCATGGTACGTGTATTTCAGGGGTGCGCGGGAATTTCCACACGCGATTGGGCCCGTGCGAGCAGGGTACGCGTATCTCAGGGGTGCGCGGGAAGTTCCACACACGATTCCATCAGGGTACGTGTATTTCGGGGTGCGCGTGAAGTTCCACATGCGATATCAGCAGGGTACGTGTATTTCAGGGTGAAGGGGAAGTTACACACGCGATTTCAGCAGGGTACGTGTATTTCAGGGGTGCGTGGGAATTTCCACACGCGATTGGGCCCGTGCGAGCAGGGTACACGTATCTCAGGGGTGCACGGGAAGTTCCACACGTGATTCCATCAGGGTACATGTATTTCGGGACACGGGGGAAGTTTCACACGCGAAATCAGCAGGGTACGTGTATTCCAGGGGTGTGCGGGAAGTTCCACACGCGATTCCATCAGGGTACGTGTATTACAGGGGTGCGCGGGAATTTCCACACGCGATTGGGCCCTTGCGAGCAGGGTACGCGTATTTCAGGGGTGCGCGGGAAGTTCCACACGCAATTTCATCATGGTACGTGTATTACAGGGGTGCGCGGGAATTTCCACACGCGATTGGGCCCTTGCGAGCAGGGTATGCGTATTTCAGGGGTGCGTGGGAAGTTCCATACGCGATTTCATCATGGTACGTGTATTTCAGGGGTGCGCGGGAATTTTCACACGCGATTGGGCCCTTGCGAGCAGGGTACGCGTATTTCAGGGGTGCGCGGGAAGTTCCACACGCAATTTCATCGTGGTATGTGTATTTCAGGGGTGCGCGGGAAGTTCCACACGCGGTTCCATCAGGGTACGTGTATTACAGGGGTGCGCGGGGAGCACCACACGCGATTCCATCAGGGTACGTGTATTACAGGGGTGCGCGGGAATTTCCACATGCGATTGGGCCCTTGCGAGCAGGGTACGTGTATTTCATGGGTGCGCAGGAAGTTCCACACGCAATTTCATCATGGTACGTGTATTTCAGGGGTGCGCGGGAAGTTCCACACGCAATTCCATCAGGGTACGTGTATTACAGGGGTGCGCGGGGAGCACCACACGCGATTCCATCAGGGTACGTGTATTACAGGGGTGCGCGGGGAGCACCACACGTGAATTGCACCCTCCACGGCCCCTGCAGGTGGCTCACACCACAGGGGCCTACCCTGCACATGTCCTGCAGGCACCCCATCCACCATGGCCATGCCCCCCAGCCAACCCACATGTCAACTTGCACTACTGCCCACCAACGCATGTCTCCCAGCACCCCCACCCCCCAGCAGTGCAGGGGCACCCACCACCAGGCCCCCACCCATGTCTCCCACTACCCCCACACCCCAGCAGTGCAGGGGCACCCATCACCAGGCCCCCACCCATGTCTCCCACCACCCCCACCCCCCAGCCACCAGGGGCAGCCTCCACCAGGCCCCCACCCATGTCTCACACCACCCCCACCCCCCCAGTCACCAGGGGCAGCCTCCACCAGCCCCCACCCATGTCTCACACCACCCCCACCCCCCCAGTCACCAGGGGCAGCCTCCACCAGGCCCCCACCCATGTCTCCCACCACCCCCACCCCCCAGCACTGTGGGGCACCTGCCAGGAGGCTCCCACCCATGTCCAACTCATGTTCCCCACCACCCCCACCCCCAGCAGTGCAGGGGCAGCCTCCACCAGGCCCCCACGCATGTCTCCCACCACCCCCACCCCCCAGTCACCAGGGGCACCTGCCAACAGGCCCCCACCCATGTCCAACTCATGTTCCCCACCACCCCCACCCCCCAGCACTGTGGGACACCTGCCAGCAGGCCCCCACCCATGTCCAACTCATGTTCCCCACCCCCCCCCACCCCCCCAGCCACCAGGGGCAGCCTCCACCAGGCCCCCACCCATGTCTCCCACCACCCCCACCCCCCCAGTCACCAGGGGCAGCCTCCACCAGGCCCCCACCCATGTCTCCCACCACCCCCACCCCCCAGCAGTGCAGGGGCAGCCTCCACCAGGCCCCCACCCATGTCTCCCACCACCCCCACCCCCCCAGTCACCAGGGGCAGCCTCCACCAGGCCCCCACCCATGTCTCCCACCACCCCCACCCCCCCAGTCACAAGGGGCAGCCTCCACCAGGCCCCCACCCATGTCTCACACCACCCCCACCCCCCAGCACTGTGGGGCACCTGCCATCAGGCCCCCACCCATGTCCAACTCATGTTCCCCACCACCCCCACCCCCCAGCAGTGCAGGGGCAGCCTCCACCAGGCCCCCACCCATGTCTCCCACTACCCGCACCCCCCAGCACTGTGGGGCACCTGCCAGCAGGCCCCCACCCATGTGCAACTCATGTTCCCCAGCCAACATGTCATCACAATCTAGATCCCTGGTCCCTATGGTCAGCCTCTAAATGCAAAACACCCACCCGAGTATTGCATCCACCCACTCATAATTTGCAATTACATCACAGAACACCAATTGCAAGTTCCGAAACAAACACATTTCCCTCACATACACCCAATGGGTGTCAGTGAATCTCAAAAAACATATCATGAAATGCATGAAACCAATAAGATACCACACATTGAAGTTCACCAAAAATAATATGTATTAAAGGAAACATCAATAGAATAAAAAATGAAGAAACAGAAACGTGAATGTACAAAAATGAAAAGAAGCATGTCCGTCAAAAAAAGCAAAACCAAAAATAAAAATCCAAAGTAATGTCCAAAGTCAATGTCCACAAAACAAAATCCAATGGGAAATAAAAAAGAAAGCCATTGCTCCATGGTTAAAAATAGAAAAAAAAATACAATCCAACTGTCAACTATGCACATGGGAACAATCCAGGGTCCATTATCCCAACAAAATAAAGGAAACCTATCTAACTACACTAACTAATAAAATAAACTATATACAAAAATGTGGCCAATGTCCGAAAGGTCCAAATAAAATAAAAACAAAAATGAAACCTAACACTACCTAGAAACTATGTACAAGGGCAGCGGGCTAGTTTCACGGCTCACTTGTGGATGTTCCGGGCCAGGGCATCATCGAACTCCTCCTCAATGTCCCGGAGGCGGTCCTCCTCCATGGCCCCGAGGGTCCGCAGGGCCGTCGACATCTCCACCTCCAAACCCCTGCGGATTGCCTCGAGGCACTCGGCCCGCCTCAGGACCCTCCGCATGGAGTTCTCCGCCCTGACCATTGTGAGCCGTGCCTCTTCCGCCCGCTGCCGCTCCGCATCTATGGCGTGACCCAACCGCTGCCACACGGAAGACACTCTCTGTCCTGGGTCCTCCTGCCCTCCGGCCGATGCCTGCCCCTCCGATGTCGAAGGCCCCGAGCCTTCATGGCTCCCACCACGTTGCTGCTGCTGCTGTGCCTCTGCCCGTGCACTGCCTCCTGCTGCCTGCACATCCTCTGCCGGCTGGGGTGCAGTCGTAGATGTGGCCACCCCTGCTGGACGTCCGACTCCCGACTGTGGCAGGGATGCCTACTCCACCAGCCTGGCCGCACCGTCAGCGGCAGCTCCACAGAGCACCCAGGTGACTGATGGGTGGGAAGATGGCACAGAGGACGACTGGCGCGTAGGGGGTCCAGTTGAGGAGGGGGTCGAAGCAAGCCCCATCAGATGGAGGAATCCGGCCTGGGTGACCTGTCCCAGCAGGCTGACGTGGTCAACGAGCCATTCGAGATGACGTGCAGTCTCTCCATGAAAAGACTGCAGGTCACCTCGCATGGCCCGTTGACGCAACGCCACACCATCCAGGACAGGCTCAACCCGGACCTGGATAGCCACGTCCGGAGGCAGAGGAAGGCCAGTTGACGTGAGCTCATCCCCTGCCTGAAAACGGGTCTGGACGTAGGCATCCCTGCTGGTGCAAGATGATGCAGGGACAGGATCGGGGACAGGATTGCACACAGGCACCTCCGCGGCGGCCTGTGCTGTCTCCTGTCCCTGGTCCTGCACTGCACCACTAGCACCAGTGGGATCCCCACCTCCAGACCCCGTCTCTGGTGCTTGCACGGCCTCCTCCTCCACCAAACCCCCCACCAACCTGGATGACTCCGTGCCATCTTCCCCTGTTGGGCCCTGTGGGGTCCCAGCTGCCCCTTCTGCTGCCGAGGAGTCCAACTCCAACCTCCGCCTCTTGGACCTCCCCCCGGCAGCTGCGGCCTGGGACGCGGCACCGGAATCCTCACTCCCCGACGAGATGACAACCTGGGAGGGGAGCCGGGCCTTGCGTCTCCGGCTGGCGGTCGGATCCCCGCCGCTGTGCTCCACAGCACCTTCTCCGCCCTCTTCATCAGTTGACGCTGCAGACAGGGAGAAACAAAACACAGGCATCAGGGCACTGTACAATGGACACATACACACATGACAGTTGTACATGAGTGGCATTGGCAAACCTCAGACATGTCATCACAATCCCCAACACACATTTCATTACAACTCGCACATATGAGCCATACCACAGCCATATCGCAACTGCCACCACCATCTATTCACATACAACAGCATGAGCAGCCAAAGGTGAGCCAGACATCACATGCAACACAGGAAGTGCACCACACATGTACACACACCACCACACTTGCATGCATGTGTACACCTCTGCCAAGTGTCGCACTGTTCAGACAGGCATCCATGTCACATCTGCCAATCAGGCTTCCACATACCGCTGTCACATGCATCCATGTTGCATCACTGTTGCACCCTTGTCAAATACACACACATGCACATGTACACAGTGCTGATACATGCAGCCGTAAACAACATACATGCGTGACATCACAGACATGTCTACTTACATACACATTCATCCAAACATGTGTGCCCACACAACTGCATTTGGCATGCAAGCCTACACACACAAGCACCATCCATGTCTCACACATTACAGCCCTCGCATGTGTCAGCCCCACGGCCCTGTACACCCCCACCCATACTCGACCCCATACAAACAGATGTGCAACCTGCACACTACTGAATAATCACCACACGCACTGCTCACAATCAGGATGCATGTACACTCACCGCTCGACTCCAGATGGGTCTGCTTCTCTAGGACCTGGACGTGGAGCGCTGGGGATATGCGTTCCAGGACCCTCATCTGTTCTTCCGACAAGTGGCCCCGGCGCCCCTTGGCATCCGCTGCCTTCAAGAGGCGCCGGGCCTTGTTCAGGGTCCTGGACCTGAAGTCCTCCCAGCGCTTCCTGACATGTTGTAAGTCGCGGACTGCCACCCCCTCCGCGTTGATGGCAGTCACGATGTCAGTCCAGATCCGAGTCCGTCCTTCCTTGTCGGCGCGGGAACTTCCGAAGAGGGCATCATACTGCCCCAGGACTTGCTCCACCAGGACACCAACTTCGGTGGCATTGAAGCTGGTGCCCCTCTGCCTCTCTGGCCGGGGGTTGTCAGTGGTCACAGATGGTGTTTGCCCCGACATGACAACCCCAGAGGCAGGAGTGGGTGGGCAACTGGGTCCTGGGGCTGGGCTGTGGAGCGATGGAATCCCAGTCGGGAGTCTTCGGTTCCAGCAGGGGTGGTCACAGCAACAGCACCCCTGGCTGATGTGCAGGCAGCAAATGGCAGTGCACGTGGGCAGCAGGCAGTCAGGCAGCAGCAGATGGCAGGTGGGAGCGTGCTCGGGGCTCTGGGGGGCAGTAGTTCGGCCTTCTGGGCAGGAGCGTGGTCTTCCGTGTGCTTACGCGTGGCCAGCTTGATACGGAGTGATTTGGCACGTGAAAAATCTGCACGTCAGCGTGTAATTCGAGGAAAGGCCCTTAGCGCGTATGCACGGCAGCACGCATATGCGATTTCATTGGACCAAAGGCCCTTAGCGCGTGAGCGCATCTGTGGCGTGACGCACGCAGGTGTTTCCCTCATTGCACGTGATGACAGAACACACGTGGATTTCCACCAATCGCGTGTGAAAGTACCCGGCACCCCGGAACACACGTACCCAGGCTAATCGCGTGTGGAACTTCCCGCGCACCCTGAAACACACGTACCCAGGCCAGTTGCGTGTACGCTCACTTCTCTCCGATCACACACGATGACACTCGGACCATATCCGAATACGGGAAACCTGCGCACGGCAAAAGACGTGCACAGGCGTCAACGCGTCTGCCACACGAAGGCAGGCAGAAGCGTCCCCGCGCACAGCATAAAAGTGCACGCAAACAACAAATGCGTATATACAGCTACGATGAATGCCCCATTTGTCGCTGCACTGATCGTGGGACACCGCAGGAGGAGGAGAATAGCCAGGGCACGCATTTTCGCACCACGGACAAGCCTTTTTGGGATGCCTGACGACCAGGTCTATGGCAGGTATAGGTTTCCACCCCATATCATCCTAGACCTGGTCAGGGAGTGGGAAGATGACCTCACATCCCCCACCCTTTGCTCCCAAGCATTGAGCCCCTTGGAGAAGCTGCTCAATGTCCTGCATTTTTTGGCCACTGGGTCATTTCAGCGGACCACTGCCATAGTGGGGGGGTCTCACAGGCCACGCAGTCACGCTGCCTACACCAGATACTGGCAATCATGACAGCGCGCCCCTCAGTCCGCAGGCACATATACATGCCCAGAACACCCGCAGAAAGGCAGGCCGTTGTCCTGGATTTTTTCAGGGTGGCACACTTCCCCAAAGTGCTCGGTGCCATAGATTGCACCCATGTGGCCCTACGTCCACCTAGGGCCATTGAGCACATCTACCGAAACCGCAAGCACTGGCATTCCATCAATGTACAGGTGGTATGTGATGCAAAGGGAATCATCACCTCTGTCTATGCAAACTACCCTGGCTCCACCCATGACAGTTTCATATACAGAATGTCTGCCCTGAGCCGGGCCCTGGAAGCTGGGCAGCATGGCGACACATGGCTCATAGGTCAGTACAAATGCCCTTGCACATGCATGCAAGTCACACACAGACAAATATCCAAACCCTAATAATCTCAACTATTATCCCCTCCCCAGGGGACAGTGCCTACCCTCTGAGCAACCACATGATGACGCCAATCCGGAACCCCACCACACCACCCCAGGTAAGATACAACGCCGCCCATATTGCAACCAGGGGCATAGTGGAGCGCACATTCGGAGTGCTCAAGTCACGTTTCCGCTCCCTTGACCGCTCTGGTGGGCAACTACTCTATGCACCACCAGTAGTGTGCTGGATCATTGTTGCAGCATGTGTCCTGCACAATGTTGCAACACGGCAGGGCGTCCCGGTGGACATGGTGGTGCCCCCACATCCCCAACCACAGGCACAGGCGCTGCCCATGGGAGGGGACAGGGCACGTGGCGAGGAAGCCCGGACCCAGCTTGTGGCCACATTTTTCACCTAAACTCCCACCCCTGCGGAGTGCACACAGGCCTGGCACATACCAGGTGACAATCGATGATGACAAAGAGACAGTTAACTGTCACAACCCTACCACCCTGAGAAAGTTGCCATGGAAGTGCCACATCGTCTGCATCCCTAGCTACTTAAACACAAGCTATCCTGTGTGACCAAAAGGCACACATATGACATATGACATGATATGGGCCATACACAAGTATTCCAAGGCGCAATGAGGCAGGGAGGGGGGAACAAGGGAACACAGAGAACGGTACTACTAGGCCAGGTGTCATTGGGATCGTGCAGGGGTAGGGGGAATGGGAAAAGTGCAAGAGGAAGGGTGGGGGGGAGTCCAGTACAGGGGAAGTAGCCCAAAAAAATAATACATAGGTCGCCTGGTGGCAACTACAAAGGTAAGTGCAGACAAGTGCTGGGAAGGGAGGGCTGTAGGGATAGAGAGACAGTACTGCAGTGCAGGGGTTGCCAGGGAGGCAGTGCAAGTGGAGAGTGGCTGGGCCAGGGACCAAGGTCGGTGAGAGTGGCCCAGTTGCAGCTCCTGTGCAGTTCCAGTGGAGAATTCTGCAAGGGAGAGGCAGACAGTAAGCAGAAGCAAAGAGGAAGGTCTTGAGGTGCTTCCAGAACTGGAGATGATTCCCCTCAAGTTCAAGTCAGGCCGGAAGTCTGTTCCAGGGGGAGGGCCCTGCTGCGGAGAGAAATCTACCCCCAGCTAGTTGCTCTGAGAAGCGGATGACACGGACATGCAAGGTGTGCATCACACACACCTGCAAACCAGGCCATGGCCATCACTGTCATGTCACTCAAACCCTCCTAAACATCAACATGACATGGCACGCAATAGCCATACACCAATGCAGTATCGATAAGGTACACATTGCCATGTCCTAAATGCACAGTGGCATCAGACACTGCTGCCTGACCCGGAATCAGATGAAATGACAGACCAACAACCTCCCACCCAAAATAAGTCATTTCCAAATGCATTACAACAGTCGTAGACGTAACATCACAATGAATGCCTGTCTACATGCACATTATGCATTGCAAAATCAACACTGCAGCTCATGTGTGCAGTGTCCTACTCCTGCATCACACTGCTCAGTGCACAGCACAGTGAACAGCCATTGTGTGTGATGCACACCCTGAGCATCACATCTAAGTGACAGACCACGTCAAACATCAAATTAGTCATGTACTGGATCCATGATCGGTCACAGAACATGTGCTGCCGGGACACAGTGGGCACCAGAAGGCAAACAGTGTACACGTGGATATGCAAGGGTGGGAGTACATGTAGTGCATCAGAGTGCAAGTGTGTGGTTCTGCAAGGACATGCACTCCACATATACATGTGCACTCAAGTGACCATCAGTGTTCCCTACACATCACATGTGAACATCCACCATGTGTACACCCCAGCATGTCAAACCACAACTATCCCCTCGCACCTGAAAGGAAAACACAACACATGAACAGGCATTGATCAGCAGAACACAACATGTACATAGGATACCACCATTACTATGTCAGAGTTCCCATCACACTGCAGGGCAAGGCAACTATCAACAACAACCCCCCCCTCCCTCACAAATGACCATGACCCACTGAACAACTGCACCTGGGTCATGGAGCCTCCAAACCTCAATTCCACCTGGCCACAGGATCACCTTTACCCTTCGTCACCATCTCCCACCTTGTGTGTAAAACGATGCCTGAACCCTCAGAATCCACACTCATTTCCAAAATCACAAAATCGAAGGCATGAAAACGAACCCGAACACCCTCCAGTAGATAACTTGACGTAGCAGTACCTCACAAAGGCCAAGTACTACCACAATGATGCAACAACCAAGGTAGCACAGCAAAACAATGTCACACAGGATGTGAGACATGTGTGGTACATGACATAGGATGATGCACCATGAATGGATGTGTACTGTCACAGGTCTCCTATACAGGCGCGGGAGTGTCACGAAACAACCACCCCCACCATGTCCCGGGTGCCTGCAAGGTCAAACTCACACAGGACCCTGAGACCCTGGTGGGGAAGGAGGTTCAGGGATATGCAGTCGGGACAGGTGTTGACACACTGGATGACTGGAATGAGCGGCAGGAGAGGGGAGGAGGAATGACCCATGAAACTAGGGAATGCCTGAAAATGTACAACCTGCATGAACACATAGACAATCCAAACAAACTTGGACATCATTGTCATGGCCTTCTGTAGTCCAGGCTCAGGAGTGGTACGAACCAACCACCCCCTCTAGGGTTTTGGCGCCTGCAAGTTCGGGGCTTACACAGGCATCCGCAACCCCAGTGGGGAAAGAGGGTCAGGGAACGTTGCTTGGATAGGCACGGGAAGCAGGAACACCGGGTAGAGGGTACAGGTTTCAAAATTGCATAGGATCACGGGTGATTAGGGAGAAACAAACATACCAAATTGAACCACACATACATCCATGCATCAGTACACTCCCCAGCAAGCCTATGCAGAGCAGTTCGTAAGAAAAACAACAAGACACTTAGCTCTGGTTTTGAGTGCTGGCCTCCTGCCTGCGCACTCTCAGGTCCGGTTACAGGAGCACTGCAATGCTGCAAAGAGAGACACAGTCAACAACCTGTACGTGCCAATTGCACAAAAACACAACACCAAACATGCCCCATAGCAACAGACTACTCTACAAACAGACAATCTGTGGTTGATGCTTCGTACCCATATATAACATCACCCCTGTGACGGGTCATACACAGTCAATGCAGTAAGGCAGCCGCTGCTGGGTGCGTGGCAAATGGAACACCAATGTGTCACAATTCACACAACATGCAATGTTCCCTGGGTAGCAGACAGACCCATATAGCAAGCCATGACTACAGAGCAAGTTGCGTACCACCATGACTGAAACAAAGTTGGCAGTGCATTTATCATGAAGTACGTGGAAAAGACATGCACTGCACCCGAGTATGTCCCTTGCTGTATGTCCCTGTGAGCTGCCCCTTTCCATGTCTCGGAAGGCTACATGGTTGATACAAGTGGCTCAATGGACCTTGGTGTACCGGAGGGTATGTGCCACTGCCCCTGCATGTGTTCCAGACAACCCTACTATCAGCAGCCATCAGTCCACAAACACATCTGAGCTGCATTGTGTGCTTCAACACCAATATTCGTCTAAGCTCACCCTCAGTGCTGTGACTAAGCCTGCATGTGCAACTTGCCTGGTGCAAGCTTTGCTGTGTCGTGGCCCCCCTGTGATGCTCACCATGCCTGGAGTTCCTTGGAACATGTCAGCAGTTCTAGGATGTGGGTCTGCAATCACTGTGCCTCTGCTTCTGCACACATGTGCATGTGGGCACCAACAAACGGGTCCAGAATTCCGTCATCCAATGGGCCATGTCTGCTGGCAAAGGTGCTCTGGAGACTCATCCCCCTGCAGAAAGGGCTTGAAACACATGATTAATGCTTCAAAGTCATCTGTGTGTGTCTCATCAGGCATCTCATTACTTGACCATGTCAGAGAGTCACATCACAAATCACACCATCAGTCCGTCTTTCACCTCCAAAGTGTGGAACACTATCTACAGCATGAATTGCAACAAGCACATGTACAGGAAAGATATGAAACATAATACACAATGCATAGCAATCAATGTCCACATTAATCATGACACACCCCATCTAGCAAAAGCTGAACAGTGGACAATGACACCTAAATCATCCCCACTAGGGGTGTCAACACAAGTCACACAGCACCAGACATGCCACAGATATGACAGTCCAAAGCCCTTGTGTAAAATGCTGTAACACCGAACCATCCTTGCAAGCCCATGGATAAGGGAGGCAGGAGTTGCATATGTGAGTCAAGGAACCCAAGCAGCAAACACATACACAAGACAACCATGAAGGGCCCAGCTGGAACAGCCAGTGGATGCCTTCAAAAGCCACAAAGCACCGCACCGTCACATGAAAGCACAATAGACTAGCAATTTTAAACTAAATCAACTATTAACTAATTACACTAACTTTGGAAAACCTACATTACCTATTTAAACTAACTATCAAACAGAAACTTAACTAACTAAACTAAAAGAAAAATCAAAAATGGCCACATACGACCCGGGGGGAGGGGAGGCACCCAGGAGGGGGGAGGTACAGGGTGCTGCTCAACATCCACATGCGATGATGCTGAGCCAAAAAAAAATCCTCCATGGGCTCAATGCCTGCACAGCACGACCTATGTGGGAGATAGATGGTCGTCCGAGTCTGGCTCATCCTGGAAAGGAGGACGTGGCAGAGTAGCCTGGCCACGCCTAGCCGCAGCTTGCCCCTCGTCGGCAGCAAGTCTGCCGGACGGGTGAGCCTGGTTCTGTGTGGCGATGTGACGTAGGTCTGCATGCAGAACCTCCCGTGATACACGTGCTTCCTCTTGCAAGGTAGCACGTGTAACACAGAGTTCCTCCTGCAAGGCCTGGCTGGACAACCGCTGCACCTCACGGCAAGCCTGTAGCTCAGCCGAGATGGTACGCTCAAGCTGTGCAAACCTCTCCTCTGCCTGCTGCCTCTGGGACATCATAAGGACACCCAGAGTGGATCTGAGGGAAGCATACTCCTCCCTCAGGGCATCCATGTGCGCTTCTGCATGAGCAGCAATTTCTTGACGCAGAGACGACATTTCAGCCTGGCGTGCCCTGTCTGAGGCCGCCATGCCCAGCCTGGGCGAGCGGGCCGTGGACCGTGCCGCCTGCTGCTGGAGAAGCACCTGCCTAGCAGTGGGGAGCACAGATCGGGCCACACGCTCCATGCTCTCAGCGATGTTCTCCATTGATGCCCCCTGCCGTTCGGAATTGCCAGTCATGTCTTGCTCCCACTCAGTATACAGCGGTTGCGCGCGGCGACCGCGTTGCCGGGCTTGACCCCTGCGGGACCCAAGGACCGGGGGTCCTCGCTGTGTTGGCACCGCCTGCGGCTGCACGACTAAATGCCCCCGTCGACGTGATGTCCCAGGCACATCAGTGACTGGTGTGGAGGGTGACCCTGCGTCCCGATCCACGACGGGCGGAGGAACCAAGACTGTCTGATCCATCAGTGCAGGTGTCGCAGACAGAGGAGTGTCCACATCAGAATCACTTACCCCTGACACATGGACTTGATGCTCATCCAACTCAACATGGACGTCAGAGTTCGTCATCAAGGCTGGACTCATAGGCAGCCAGAGACAAGATGGACTGCAGCACTTGGGGGTTTTCGTGGCCTACCACCCCACGACCCCCACTAGTACCGGGTTGATGTGGCGTTACCAACCCTGTGTCTGGCATGATAACACCATCCTCTGCCTCCATTGCGTCATCACCTGAAAAATAGAGAGAAAAAGGTCAATACACATGTCAGAAGCACACGACACACACACACACCGACAGCAAAGGCATCCGGCAGACATGTGACACACAACATATGACCTGGCATGCATGCTGGGTCTACTTTGAATAGCTTCTGTGATCAGACCTGTTGAAAGGTGGCAGTTTCCATGGAAGTGGGTCTATACAGTGCAGAAAATGTGTATGCCACTCACTACCTACATGTACAAGCACTACATGGTGTGTGCCAGGAAATGTGAAGGCAGTGCAATGTCAAATTCAGACATCACGTGCATTGTGCATTCAATGTGTACCATGTCTAGAAGCCAAGCACCCCTCCACCACAGTACCAAAGCAGGGATGCCTAGCATGGTATCAAAAGGCTGACCATACACCTGTGTATTGACAGGCAGTGTTGACTGGCATCAACAGCTTAATGTGATTCAAATTACAACACTGCAAATGATGCTGGGACAGTGGGCAGGACACATGATGGAAACTCCGGAGGCCGCCCACGTGTGAAGAAGACACAACAAGAGTTGGACAGAGTCATTGGCCATTGAACAGGCTGAGGCCTGTGAGCCACACAAATTATCAGAGCCTAAACATGTGTGCAACGCAGGACTGAGGCACAGTTGACATGGGAAGGCTGATGAGATGGCAGGCAATGTATGTAACCAAGGACTTATATTACAGTGATCATCCAGTCAAGGACACATAGGGGCATGCGTGCAATGCACATGGAGCATGAATGGGCACTCATGTCCCTGCGGGACATCTGACCCATGCACAGTACAAGTGAGATACCCTGCATCGAGTACTAAGGCTGTACCACACGGCATATGTCTGGCAGATTCTACGCTGGAAGTTAGCATCTACACAGGACACATGAACAAGAAAGTACACATTGGCAAGATTGAAGCAGACCAGTGCAAAGGTGGAACTGGGGTGCAGAGTGGCGGAGGAGGGGCAAGGGAGCATGCCTACATGGAGTCCCGCATGCAGGCAGAGGAGACATGCATGACGGTAGCATTGCATTACTTACACATCAGAACCATGTACACGTCACATGTAGCAGCAATCATGCACAACACATCCCACAAGTGAAACACACACGTCCTCAACAAACACGCATCAACACTCACTGGACTGGGCATCAAAGTCCAGCTTCTCTCCCACTCCTTCGACCAATTCAGGTGGTATGAACTCCGCAACGAGAGCCTCATGCGGAGTGAGTTCTTCCTCCTCTGGTGCAGGCCCACCGCCAGTCACCAGAGTCAAGTTGTAATTTGAGGCACGCTTGGCCTTAGTGCTGCGCTTGATGTCATTCCAACCCTTTTTGCACTCCTGCGCCGTGCGCACCTCATGGCCGAATGAACTGACATGTTCCGCAACATGCTTCCAGTGGGTATCACGTTGGGCAGCCATGGTCTGACTATTGGCACCCACTAGCATGTCACGGCTGTGGCCCCGCACGTAGTCCACGAGGAAGTCCAGTTCCTGCTTACAGAAAGGCTTCTTCCTCGATGTGCAGGAGGTCGTGGCTGTGTGTGGGGTCCCAGCCTGTGCTGCAGGTGCAACCTTCCTCCTCTTGGACTGTGGCGCAGACCCTGGCTGGCTAATGCCGCCCTGACCAGTATGGCCAGTGGGTTCGGTGGATTGAGCCAAGGGAGTGGCAGGTGGAGGGATGACCCAAGGCCTGACTTGTGTCAGTGGCAGCTGGGTGCCCACTAATGGACCCTGCGCAGCAACATCAGCTGTGGCAGGGTCGTTGGCCGCAACGGTCCTGGTTGGCAGACTCACAACCGGGGTGCTGTTGGGTGCATCTGCCCCTGCACTTGCCAACACCCGGCTGTTCGGGGCAGCAGATAACATGACTGCCCCAGGGACACGTGTCATGGTCTGAGCAGCCCGGCCTGCCCCTATGGTTTCCCCCCTGGCCTGTTGGAGATCTACCAAGGGCTCTTCAAGTGCCAACGCAGCCTGCGCTGGCAGACCCTGAGCCTGGGTCGCGGTGTCCACAGCTGCACCTGCAGCTACCACTACCCTTGGGCCTGTGGCAGTCGATGGAACGGACTGCCGGGTCATATGGGTGCCAGTGCCAGATGCAGGAGCTGCATCCCATGGAACCACAGGGGGTGGTGGCATGGCTGCACCGACACATGGCACAACATTGTGCTCAAGTGGCGCACCCCTGCCTCTTCCCCCTCTGTGGCTGCCCTGGACACCCTGGAGTCCCCCTACTCCCTGTTCACCACGGCCACGTCCCCGACCACGCCCGCCACGAGGAGTACGCCCAGCTGAGGCACCCCTCACCTTTGGTGGCCTCCCAACCATGGCACAGATGTAGTAGTGCTGGCACAGATGGAGTGGTGCCAATGGGAGGTGTACACCACAATTGACCTGGGCAATTGGGGTGAAGGGGGTGGGAAGCAAAATGTTAACAGCCCCCCTGCACCTGCAAGGCTGTATGTGACCCCGGTGATGTTGTGACGGGTCACGCAACGCTCAGGCACCCCAAAACTGCAGTAAAACCGTGCACGCAACCCTGCAGCCTACGTGCGTGGATTCAACCTCCCGCAGTACGCGGTGGCACCCAGTAACATGAATAACGCATCTGCGTGGGACACGCAGGCTACTATGACATCGAAAATGGGTGCGATACACAGGGGCACCCGCAGTGGGAAAAAGAGCATGTGCGACTCACCGTCTGACTAGCGCGATGCAGAAAAACACGCGTAGCCAATACCCCCGCCAAAAGAAGAGATACGTCCTTGATAGCTGTGAAGTTGTGATGGCGCGCGAAACAACAGGAAGCAGCAACACACGTCGGTCTCCACGAAAGTCACGTACAGCGAACTGCTGGGCCCGCTCACCTTTAACCCGTGCTGAGGGAAACGCACGCGTGTCACGTCACTTACGCGCATGGGCCCTTTCCTCGTATTACATGCGGACGTGCAGTTTTTCACGCGCGCTTACGCGCATGGGCCCTTTCCTCGTATTACACGCGGACGTGCAGTTTCCACGCGCGCTTACGCGCATGGCCCTTTCCTCGTAATACACGCGGACGTGCAGTTTTTCACGCGCGCTGAAATGCCCATGCACGTCTGTACGCGTCACACGTCACAGGGGCGCTTGCGCTTGAGGGGCCTTCTGTCCAATGAAAATGCATATGCGTGCAGACGCGCTTACGCGCTAAGGGCCTTTCCTCGAATTACACGCTGACGTGCAGATTTTTCACGTGCCAAATCACTCCGTATCAAGCTGGCCACGCGTAAGCACACGGAAGACCACGCTCCTGCCCAGAAGGCCGAACTACTGCCCCCCAGAGCCCCGAGCACGCTCCCACCTGCCATCTGCTGCTGCCTAACTGCCTGCTGCCCACGTGCACTGCCATTTGCTGCCTGCACATCAGCCAGGGGTGCTGTTGCTGTGACCACCCCTGCTGGAACCGAAGACGCCCGACTGGGATTCCATCGCTCCACAGCCCAGCCCCAGGACCCAGTTGCCCACCCACTCCTGCCTCTGGGGTTGTCATGTCGGGGCAAACACCATCTGTGACCACTGACAACCCCCGGCCAGAGAGGCAGAGGGGCACCAGCTTCAATGCCACCGAAGTTGGTGTCCTGGTGGAGCAAGTCCTGGGGCAGTATGATGCCCTCTTCGGAAGTTCCCGCGCCGACAAGGAAGGACGGACTCGGATCTGGACTGACATCGTGACTGCCTTCAACGCGGAGGGGGTGGCAGTCCGTGACTTACAACATGTCAGGAAGCGCTGGGAGGACTTCAGGTCCAGGACCCTGAACAAGGCCCGGCGCCTCTTGAAGGCAGCGGATGCCAAGAGGCGCCGGGGCCACTTGTCGGAAGAACAGATGACGGTCCTGGAACGCATATCCCCAGTGCTCCACGTCCAGGTCCTAGAGAAGCAGACCCGTCTGGAGTCGAGCGGTGAGTGTACATGCATCCTGATTGTGAGCAGTGCGTGTGGTGATTATTCAGTAGTGTGCAGGTTGCACATCTGTTTGTATGGGGTCGAGTATGGGTGGGGGTGTACAGGGCCGAGGGGCTGACACATGCGAGGGCTGTAATGTGTGAGACATGGATGGTGCTTGTGTGTGTAGGCTTGCATGCCAAATGCAGTTGTGTGGGCACACATGTTTGGATGAATGTGTATGTAAGTAGACATGTCCGTGATGTCACGCATGTATGTTGTTTTCGGCTGCATGTATCAGCACTGTGTACATGTGCATGTGTGTGTATTTGACAAGGGTGCAACAGTGATGCAACATGGATGCATGTGACAGCGGTATGTGGAAGTCTGATTGGCAGATGTGACATGGATGCCCGTCTGAACAGTGCGACACTTGGCAGAGGTGTACACATGCATGCAAGTGTGGTGGTGTGTGTATATGTGTGGTGCACTTCCTGTGTTGCATGTGATGTCTGGCTCACCTTTGGCTGCTCATGCTGTTGTATGTGTATGGATGGTGGTGGCAGTTGCGATATGGCTGTGGTATGGCTCATGTGTGCGAGTTGTAATGACATGTGTGTTGGGATTGTGATGACATGTCTGAGGTTTGCCAATGCCACTCATGTACAACTGTCATGTGTGTATGTGTCCATTGTACAGTGCCCTGATGCCTGTGTTTTGTTTCTCCCTGTCTGCAGCGTCAACTGATGAAGAGGGCGGAGAAGGTGCTGTGGAGCACAGCGGCGGGGATCCGACCGCCAGCCGGAGACGCAAGGCCCAGCTCCCCTCCCAGGTTGTCATCTCGTCGGGGAGTGAGGAGTCCGGTGCCGCGTCCCAGGCCGCAGCTGCCGGGGGGAGGTCTAAGAGGCGGAGGTTGGAGTTGGACTCCTCGGCAGCAGAAGGGGCAGCTGGGACCCCACAGGGCCCAACAAGGGAAGATGGCACGGAGTCATCCAGGTTGGTGGGGGGTTTGGTGGAGGAGGAGGCCGTGCAAGCACCAGAGACGGGGTCTGGAGGTGGGGATCCCACTGGTGCTAGTGGTGCAGTGCAGGACCAGGGACAGGAGGCAGCACAGGCCGCCGCGGAGGTGCCTGTGTGCAATCCTGTCCCCGATCCTGTCCCTGCATCATCTTGCACCAGCAGGGATGCCTATGTCCAGACCCGTTTTCAGGCAGGGGATGAGCTCACGTACATGGCCTTCCTCTGCTTGCGGACGTGGCTATCCAGGTCCGGGTTGAGCCTGTCCTGGCTGGTGTGGCATTGCGTCAACGGGCCATGCGAGGTGACCTGCAGTCTTTTCATGGAGAGACTGCACATCATCTCGAATGGCTCGTTGACCACGTCAGCCTGCTGGGACAGGTCACCCAGGCCGGATTCCTCCGTCTGATGGGGCTTGCTCCAACCCCCTCCTCAACTGGACCCCCTACGCTCCAGTCGTCCTCTGTGCCATCTTCCCACCCATCAGTCACCTGGGTGCCCTGTGGAGCTGCCTCTGATGGTGCGGCCAGGCTGGTGGAGGAGGCATCCCTGCCACAGTCGGGAGTCGGACGTCCAGCAGGGGTGGCCACATCTACGACTGCACCCCAGCCGGGGGAGGATGTGCAGGCAGCAGGAGGCAGTGCACAGGCAGAGGCACAGCAGCAGCAGCAACGTGGTGGGAGCCATGAAGGCTCGGGGCCTTCGACATCGGAGGGGCAGGCATCGGCCGGAGGGCAGGAGGACCCAGGACAGAGAGTGTCTTCCGTGTGTTAGCGGTTGGGCCACGCCATAGATACGGAGCGGCAGCGGGCGGAAGAGGCACGGCTCACAATGGTCAGGGAGGAGAACTCCATGCGGAGGGCCCTGAGGCGGGCCGAGTGCCTCGAGGCAATCCGCAGGGGTTTGGAGGTGGAGACGTCGACGGCCCTGCGGACCCTTGGGGCCATGGAGGAGGACCGCCTCTGGGACATTGAGGAGGAGTTCGATGATGCCCTGGCCCGGAACATCCACAAGTGAGCCGTGAAACTAGCCCACTGCCCTTGTACATAGTTTCTAGGTAGTGTTAGGTTTCATTTTTGTTTTTATTTTATTTGGACCTTTCGGACATTGGCCACATTTTTGTATATAGTTTATTTTTATTAGTTAGTGTAGTTAGATAGGATTCCTTTATTTTGTTGGGATAATGGACCCTGGATTGTTCCCATGTGCATAGTTGACAGTTGGATTGTATTTTTTTTTCTATTTTTAACCATGGAGCAATGGCTTTCTTTTTTATTTCCCATTGGATTTTGTTTTGTGGACATTGACTTTGGACATTACTTTGGATTTTTATTTTTGGTTTTGCTTTTTTTGACAGACATGCTTCTTTTCATTTTTGTACATTCACGTTTCTGTTTCTTCATTTTTTATTCTATTGATGTTTCCTTTAATACATATTATTTTTGGTGAACTTCAATGTGTGGTATCTTGTTGGTTTCATGCATTTCATGATATGTTTTTTGAGATTCACTGACACCCATTGGGTGTATGTGAGGGAAATGTGTTTGTTTCGGAACTTGCAATTGGTGTTCTGTGATGTAATTGCAAATTATGAGTGGGTGGATGCAATACTCGGGTGGGTGTTTTGCATTTGGAGGCTGATCATAGGGACCAGGGATCTAGATTGTGATGACATGTTGGCTGGGGAACATGAGTTGCACATGGGTGGGGGCCTGCTGGCAGGTGCCCCACAGTGCTGCGGTGTGGGGGTGGTGGGAGACATGGGTGGGGGCCTGGTGGAGGCTGCCCCTGCACTGCTGGGGGGTGGGGGTGGTGGGGAACATGAGTTGGACATGGGTGGGGGCCTGCTGGCAGGTGCCCCACAGTGCTGGGGTGTGGGGGTTGTGTGAGACATGGGTGGGGGCCTGGTGGTGGGTGCCCCTGCACTGCTGGGGGGTGGGGTGGTGGGAGACATGGGTGGGGGCCTGGTGGAGGCTGCCCCTGCACTGCTGGGGGGTGGGGGTGGTGGAAGACATGGGTGGGGGCCTGGTGGAGGCTGCCCCTGGTGGCTGGGGGGTGGGGGTGGTGGGAGACATGGGTGGGGGCCTGGTGGAGGCTGCCCCTGCACTGCTGGGGGGTGGGGGTGGTGGGAGACATGGGTGGGGGCCTGGTGGTGGGTGCCCCTGCACTGCTGGGGGGTGGGGGTGGTGGGAGACATGGGTGGGGGCCTGGTGGAGGCTGCCCCTGGTGACTGGGGGGGGTGGGGGTGGTGGGAGACATGGGTGGGGGCCTGGTGGAGGCTGCCCCTGGTGACTGGGGGGGTGGGGGTGGTGGGAGACATGGTGGGGGCCTGGTGGTGGGTGCCCCTGCACTGCTGGGGGGTGGGGGTGGTGGGAGACATGGGTGGGGGCCTGGTGGAGGCTGCCCCTGGTGACTGGGGGGGTGGGGGTGGTGGGAGACATGGGTGGGGGCCTGGTGGAGGCTGCCCCTGGTGACTGGGGGATGGGGGTGGTGGGAGACATGGTGGGGGCCTGGTGGAGGCTGCCCCTGGTGGCTGGGGGGCGGGGGTGGTGGGAGACATGGGTGGGGCCTGCTGGCAGGTGTCCCACAGTGCTGGGGGGTGGGGGTGGTGGGAGACATGGGTGGGGGCCTGGTGGAGGCTGCCCCTGGTGACAGGGGGGTGGGGGTGGTGGGAGACATGGGTGGGGGCCTGGTGGAGGCTGCCCCTGGTGACTGGGGGGTGGGGGTGGTGGGAGATATGGGTGGGGCCTGCTGGCAGGTGCCCCACAGTGCTGGGGGGTGGGAGTGGTGGGGAACATGAGTTGGACATGGGTGGCGGCCTGCTGGAAGGTGCCCCTGGTGACTGGGGGGTGGGGGTGGTGGGAGACATGGGTGGGGGCCTGGTGGAGGCTGCCCATGGTGGCTGGGGGGTGGGGGTGGTGTGAGACATGGGTGGGGACCTGGTGGAGGCTGCCCCTGCACTGCTGGGGTGTGGGGGTGGTGTGAGACATGGGTGGGGGCCTGGTGGAATCTGCCCCTGCCCTGCTGGGGGGTGGGGGTGGTGGGAGACATGGGTGGGGGCCTTGTGGTGGCTGCCCCTGCACTGCTGGGGGGTGGGGGTGGTGGGAGACATGGGTGGGGGCCTGGTGTAGGCTGCCCCTGGTGGCTGGGGGTGGGGGTGGTGGGGAACATGATTTGGACATGGGTGGGGGCCTGCTGGCAGGTGCCCCACAGTGCTGGGGGGTGGGGGTGGTGGGGAACATGAGTTGGCCATGGGTGGGGGCCTGCTGGCAGGTGCCCCTGGTGACTGGGGGGTGGGGGTGGTGGGAGACATGGGTGGGGGCCTGGTGGAGGCTGCCCCTGGTGACTGTGGGAGTGGGGGTGGTGGGAGACATGGGTGGGGGCCTGGTGGAGGCTGCCCCTGGTGGCTGGGGGGTGGGGGTGGTGGGGAACATGAGTTGGACATGGGTGGGGGCCTGCTGGCAGGTGCCCCACAGTGAAGGGGGGTGGGGGTGGTGGGGACATGAGTTGGACATGGGTGGGGGCCTGCTGGCAGGTGCCCTGGTGACTGGGGATGGGGGTGGTGGGAGACATGGGTGGGGGCCTGGTGGAGGCTGCCCCTGCACTGCTGGGGGCTGGGGGTGGTGGGGAACATGAGTTGGACATGGGTGGGGGACTGCTGGCAGGTGCCCCATAGTGCCGGGGGGTGGGGGTGGTGGGAGACATGGGTGGGGGCCTGGTGGAGGCTGCCACTGGTGACTGGGGGGGGTGGGGGTGGTGGGAGACATGGGTTGGGGCCTGGTGGAGGCTGCCCCTGGTGACTGGGGGGGTGGGGGTGGTGGGAGACATGGGTGGGGGCCTGGTGGAGGCTGCCCCTGGTGGCTGGGGGGTGGGGGTGGTGGGGAACATGAGTTGGACATGGGTGGGGGCCTGCTGGCCGGTGCCCCACAGTGCTGGGGGGTGGGGGTGGTGTGAGACATGGGTGGGGGCCTGGTGGAGGCTGCCCCTGGTGACGGGGGGTTTGGGGGTGGTGGGAGACATGGGTGGGGGCCTGGTGGAGGCTGCCCTTGGTGAATGGGGGGTGGGGGTGGTGGGAGACATGGGTGGGGGCCTGGTGGAGGCTGCCCCTGCACTGTTGGGGGGTGGGGGTGGTGGGGAACATGAGTTGGACATGGGTGGGGGCCTGCTGGCAGGTGCCCCACAGTGCTGGGGGGTGGGGGTGGTAAGACAAGGGTGGGGGCCTGGTGGAGGCTGCCCTGCACTGCTGATGGGTGGGGGTGGTGTGAGACATGGGTGGGGGCCTGGTGGAGGCTGCCCCTGCACTGCTGGGGGGGTGGGGGTGGTGGGAGACATGGGTGGGGGCCTGGTGGTGGGTGCCCCTGCACTGCTGGGGGGTGGGGGTGGTGGGAGACATGGGTGGGGGCCTGGTGGAGGCTGCCCCTGGTGACTGGGGGGTGGGGGTGGTGGGAGACATGGGTGGGGGCCTGGTGGAGGCTGCCCCTGGTGACTGGGGGGGTGGGGGTGGTGGGAGACATGGGTGGGGGCCTGGTGGAGGCTGCCCCTGGTGGCTGGGGGGTGGGGGTGGTGGGGCACATGAGTTGAACATGGGTGGGGGCCTGCTGGCAGGTGCCCCACAGTGCTGGGGGGTGGGGGTGGTGGGGAACATGAGTTGGACATGGGTGGGGGCCTGCTGGCAGGTGCCCCTGGTGACTGGGGGGTGGGGGTGGTGGGAGACATGGGTGGGGGCCTGGTGGAGGCTGCCCCTGGTGACTGGGGGGGTGGGGGTGGTGGGAGACATGGGTGGGGGCCTGGTGGAGGCTGCCCCTGGTGGCTGGGGGGTGGGGGTGGTGGGGAACATGAGTTGGACATGGGTGGGGGCCTGCTGGCCGGTGCCCCACATTGCTGGGGGGTGGGGGTAGTGGGGAACATGAGTTGGACATGGGTGGGGGCCTGCTGGCAGGTGCCCCACAGTGCTGGGGGTTGGGGGTGGTGGGGAACATGAGTTGGACATGGGTGGGGGCCTGCTGGCAGGTGCCCCTGGTGACTGGGGGGTGGGGGTGGTGGGAGACATGGGTGGGGGCCTGGTGGAGGCTGCCCCTGCACTGCTGGGGGGTGGGGGTGGTGGGGAACATGAGTTGGACATGGGTGGGGGCCTGCTGGCAGGTGCCCCACAGTGCTGGGGGGTGGGGGTGGTGGGAGACATGGGTGGGGGCCTGGTGGAAGCTACCCCTGGTGACTGGGGGGTGGGGGTGGTGAGAGACATGGGTGGGGGCCTGGTGGAGGCTGCCCCTGGTGACTGGGGGGGTGAGGGTGGTGGGAGACATGGGTGGGGGCCTGGTGGAGGCTGCCCCTGCACTGCTGGGGGGTGGGGGTGGTGGGGAACATGAGTTGGACATGGGTGGGGGCCTGCTGGCAGGTGCCCCACAGTGCTGGGGGGTGGGGGTGGTGGGAGACATGGGTGGGGGCCTGGTGGAGGCTGCCCCTGCACTGCTGGGGGGTGGGGGTGGTGGGAGACATGGGTGGGGGCCTGGTGGAGGCTGCCCCTGGTGGCTGGGGGGTGGGGGTGGTGGGAGACATGGGTGGGGGCCTGGTGAAGTCTGCCCCTGCACTGCTGGGGGATGGGGGTGGTGGGAGACATGGGTGGGGGCCTGGTGGTGGGTGCCCCTGCACTGATGAGGGGTGGGGGTGGTGGGAGACATGGGTGGGGGCCTGGTGAAGGCTGCCCCTGCACTGCTGGGGGATGGGGTGGTGGGAGACATGGGTGGGGGCCTGGTGGTGGGTGCCCCTGCACTGATGGGGGGTGGGGGTGTTGGGAGACATGGGTGGGGGCCTCGTGGAGGCTGCCCCTGGTGACTGGGGGGGTGGGGGTTTGTGGGAGACATGGGTGGGGGCCTGGTGGAGGCTGCCCCTGGTGACTGGGGGGTGGGGGTGGTGAGAGACATGGGTGGGGGCCTGGTGGAGGCTGCCCCTGGTGACTGGGGGGCTGGGGGTGGTGGGAGACATGGGTGGGGGCCTGGTGGAGGCTGCCCCTGCACTGCTGGGGGGTGGGGGTGGTGGGGAACATGAGTTGGACATGGGTGGGGGCCTGCTGGCAGGTGCCCCACAGTCCTGGGGGGTCGGGGTGGTGGGAGACATGGGTGGGGGCCTGGTGGAGGCTGCCCCTGCACTGCTGGGGGGTGGGGGTGGTGGGAGACATGGGTGGGGGCCTGGTGAAGGCTGCCCCTGCACTGCTGGGCGATGGGGGTGGTGGGAGACATGGGTGGGGGCCTGGTGGTGGGTGCCCCTGCACTGATGGGGGGTGGGGATGGTGGGAGACATGGGTGGGGGCCTCGTGGAGGCTGCCCCTGGTGACTGGGGGGGTGGGGGTTTGTGGGAGACATGGGTAGGGGCCTGGTGGAGGCTGCCCCTGGTGACTGGGGGGGTGGGGGTGGTGGGAGACATGGGTGGGGGCCTGGTGGAGGCTGCCCCTGGTGGCTGGGGGGTGGGGGTGGTGGGAGACATGGGGGGCCTGCTGGCAGGTGCCCCACAGTGCTGGGGGGTGGGGGTTGGTGTGGAACATGAGTTGGTCATGGGTGGGGGCCTGCTGGCAGGTGCCCCACAGTGCTGGGGGGTGGGGGTGGTGGGGAACATGAGTTGGACATGGGTGGGGGCCTGCTGGCAGGTGCCCCTGGTGACTGGGGGGTGGGGGTGGTGGGAGACATGGGTGGGGGCCTGGTGGAGGCTGCCCCTGCACTGCTGGGGGGTGGGGATGGTGGGGAACATGTGTTGGACATGGGTGGGGGCCTGCTGGCAGGTGCCCCACAGTGCGGGGGGGTGGGGGTGGTGGGAGACATGGGTGGGGGCCTGGTGGAGGCTGCCCCTGCACTGCTGGGGGGTGGGGGTGGTGGGAGACATGGGTGGGGGCCTGGTGGAGGCTGCCCCTGGTGGCTGGGGGGTGGGGGTTGTGGGGGACATGGGTGGGGGCCTGGTGGAGGCTGCCCCTGCACTGCTGGGGGGTGGGGGTGGTGTGAGACATGGGTGGGGGCCTGTGGAGGCTGCCCCTGCACTGCTGGAGGGTGGGGGTGGTGGGAGACATGGGTGGGGGCCTGGTGGTGGCTGCCCCTGCACTGCTGGGGGAGTGGGGGTGGTGGGAGACATGGGTGGGGGCCTGGTGGAGGCTGCCCCTGGTGGCTGGGGGGTGGGGGTGGTGGATTACATGAGTTGGACATGGGTGGGGGCCTGCTGGCAGGTGCCCCACATTGCTGGGGGGTGGGGGTGGTGGGGAACATGAGTTGGACATGGGTGGGGGCCTGCTGGCAGGTGCCCCACAGTGCTGGGGGGTGGGGGTGGTGTGAGACATGGGTGGGGGCCTGGTGGAGGCTGCCCCTGCACTGCTGGGGGGTGGGGGTGGTGTGAGACATGGGTGGGGGCCTGGTGGTGGGTGCCCCTGCACTGCTGGGGGGTGGGGGTGGTGGGAGACATGGGTGGGGCCTGCTGGCAGGTGCCCCACAGTGCTGGGGGGTGGGGGTGGTGGGGAACATGAGTTGGACATTGGTGGGGGCCTGCTGGCAGGTGCCCCACAGTGCTGGGGGGTGGGGGTGGTGGGGAACATGGTTGGACATGGGTGGGGGCCTGCTGGCAGGTGACCCACAGTGCTGGGGGGTGGGGGTGGTGGGAGACATGGGTGAGGGCCTGGTGGAGGCTGCCCCTGGTGGCTGGGGGGTGGGGGTGGTGTGAGACATGGGTGGGGGCCTGGTGGAGGCTGCTCCTGCACTGCTGGGAGGTGGGGGTGGTGTGAGACATGGGTGGGGGCCTGGTGGAGGCTGCCCCTGCACTGCTGGGGGGTGGGGGTGGTGGGAGACATGGGTGGGGGCCTGGTGGTTGCTGCCCCTGCACTGCTGGGGGGGTTGGGGTGGTGGGAGACATGGGTGGGGGCCTGGTGGAGGCTGCCCCTGGTGGCTGGGGGGTGGGGTGGTGGGGAACATGAGTTGGACATGGGTGGGGGCCTGCTGGCAGGTGCCCCACAGTGCTGGGGGTGGGGGTGGTGGGAGACATGGGTGGGGGCCTGGTGAAGGCTGCCCCTGCACTGCTGGGGGATGGGGGTGGTGGGAGACATGGGTGGGGGCCTGGTGGTGGGTGCCCCTGCACTGATGGGGGGTGGGGGTGTTGGGAGACATGGGTGGGGGCCTCGTGGAGGCTGCCCCTGGTGACTGGGGGGGTGGGGGTTTGTGGGAGACATGGGTGGGGGCCTGGTGGAGGCTGCCCCTGGTGACTGGGGGGGTGGGGGTGGTGAGAGACATGGGTGGGGGCCTGGTGGAGGCTGCCCCTGGTGACTGGGGGGCTGGGGGTGGTGGGAGACATGGGTGGGGGCCTGGTGGAGGCTGCCCCTGCACTGCTGGGGGGTGGGGGTGGTGGGGAACATGAGTTGGACATGGGTGGGGGCCTGCTGGCAGGTGCCCCACAGTGCTGGGGGGGGTGGGGGTGGCGGGAGACATGGGTGGGGGCCTGGTGGAGGCTGCCCCTGCACTGCTGGGGGGTGGGGGTGGTGGGAGACATGGGTGGGGGCCTGGTGAAGGCTGCCCCTGCACTGCTGGGCGATGGGGGTGGTGGGAGACATGGGTGGGGGCCTGGTGGTGGGTGCCCCTGCACTGATGGGGGGTGGGGATGGTGGGAGACATGGGTGGGGGCCTCGTGGAGGCTGCCCCTGGTGACTGGGGGGGTGGGGGTTTGTGGGAGACATGGGTGGGGGCCTGGTGGAGGCTGCCCCTGGTGACTGGGGGGGTGGGGGTGGTGGGAGACATGGGTGGGGGCCTGGTGGAGGCTGCCCCTGGTGGCTGGGGGGTGGGGGTGGTGGGAGACATGGGGGGCCTGCTGGCAGGTGCCCCACAGTGCTGGGGGGTGGGGGTTGGTGTGGAACATGAGTTGGTCATGGGTGGGGGCCTGCTGGCAGGTGCCCCACAGTGCTGGGGGGTGGGGGTGTTGGGGAACATGAGTTGGACATGGGTGGGGGCCTGCTGGCAGGTGCCCCTGGTGACTGGGGGGTGGGGGTGGTGGGAGACATGGGTGGGGGCCTGGTGGAGGCTGCCCCTGCACTGCTGGGGGGTGGGGATGGTGGGGAACATGCGTTGGACATGGGTGGGGGCCTGCTGGCAGGTGCCCCACAGTGCTGGGGGGTGGGGGTGGTGGGAGACATGGGTGGGGGCCTGGTGGAGGCTGCCCCTGCACTGCTGGGGGTGGGGGTGGTGGGAGACATGGGTGGGGGCCTGGTGGAGGCTGCCCCTGGTGGCTGGGGGGTGGGGGTTGTGGGAGACATGGGTGGGGGCCTGGTGGAGGCTGCCCCTGCACTGCTGGGGGGTGGGGGTGGTGTGAGACATGGGTGGGGGCCTGTGGAGGCTGCCCCTGCACTGCTGGGGGGTGGGGGTGGTGGGAGACATGGGTGGGGGCCTGGTGGTGGCTGCCCCTGCACTGCTGGGGGAGTGGGGGTGGTGGGAGACATGGGTGGGGGCCTGGTGGAGGCTGCCCCTGGTGGCTGGGGTGTGGGGGTGGTGGATAACATGAGTTGGACATGGGTGGGGGCCTGCTGGCAGGTGCCCCACATTGCTGGGGGGTGGGGGTGGTGGGGAACATGAGTTGGACATGGGTGGGGGCCTGCTGGCAGGTGCCCCACAGTGCTGGGGGGTGGGGGTGGTGTGAGACATGGGTGGGGGCCTGGTGGAGGCTGCCCCTGCACTGCTGGGGGGTGGGGGTGGTGTGAGACATGGGTGGGGGCCTGGTGGTGGGTGCCCCTGCACTGCTGGGGGGTGGGGGTGGTGGGAGACATGGGTGGGGGCCTGGTGGAGTCTGCCCCTGGTGGCTGGGGGGTGGGGGTGGTGTGAGACATGGGTGGGGGCCTGGTGGAGGCTGCCCCTGCACTGCTGGGAGGTGGGGGTGGTGTGAGACATGGGTGGGGGCCTGGTGGAGGCTGCCCCTGCACTGCTGGGGGGTGGGGGTGGTGGGAGACATGGGTGGGGGCCTGGTGGTTGCTGCCCCTGCACTGCTGGGGGGGTGGGGGTGGTGGGAGACATGGGTGGGGGCCTGGTGGAGGCTGCCCCTGGTGGCTGGGGGGTGGGGTGGTGGGGAACATGAGTTGGACATGGGTGGGGGCCTGCTGGCAGGTGCCCCACAGTGCTGGGGGGTGGGGGTGGTGGGGAACATGAGTGGGGGCCTGGTGGAGGCTGCCCCTGGTGGCTGGGGGATGGGGGTGGTGGTAGACATGGGTGGGGGCCTGGTGGAGGCTGCCCCTGGTGACTGGGGGGTTGGGGGTGGTGGGAGACATGGGTGGGGGCCTGCTGGCAGGTGCCCCTGGTGACTGGGGGGTGGGGGTGGTGGGAGACATGAGTGGGGGCCTGGTGGAGGCTGCCCCTGGTGGCTGGGGGATGGGGGTGGTGGTAGACATGGGTGGGGGCCTGGTGGAGGCTGCCCCTGGTGACTGGGGGGGTGGGGGTGGTGGGAGACGTGGGTGGGGGCCTGGTGGAGGCTGCCCCTGCACTGCTGGGGGGTGGGGGTGGTGGGAGACATGGGTGGGGGCCTGGTGGAGGCTGCCCCTGCACTGCTGGGGGTGGGGGTAGTGTGAGACATGGGTGGGGGCCTGGTGGAGGCTGCCCCTGCACTGCTGGGGGTGGGGGTGGTGGGAGACATGGGTGGGGGCCTGGTGGAGGCTGCCCCTGCACTTCTGGGGGGTGGGGGTGGTGGGAGACATGGGTGGGGGCCTGGTGGAGGCTGCCCCTGGTGACTGGGGGGGTGGGGGTGGTGGGAGACATGGGTGGGGGCCTGGTGGAGGGTGCCCCTGGTGGCTGGGGGTGCAGGGGGACATGCGTTGGTGGGCAGTAGTGCAAGTTGACATGTGGGTTGGCTGGTGGGCATGGCCATGGTGGATGGGGTGCCTGCATGACATGTGCTGGGTAGGCCCCTGTGGTGTGAGCCACCTGCAGGGGCCGTGGAGGGTGTAGAGGGAACACCTGGGAGGACCCACACGTGCAATTCACGTGTTCTGCTCCCCGCGCACCCCTGTAATACACGTACCCTGATGATATCGCGTGTGGAACTTCCCGCGCACCCCTGTAATACACGTACCCTGATGGAATTGCGTGTGGAACTTCCCGCGCACCCCTGGAATACACGTACCCTGCTGATGTTGCATGGGATACTTCCCCCGCACCCCGAAATACATGTACCCTGATGAGATCGCGTGTGTGACTTCCCGCGCACCCCAGAAATACACGTACCCCGCTCAATCACGTGTGTAACTTACCGCGCACCCCCGAAATACACGTACCCCGCTCAATCGCGTGTGTAACTACCCGCGCACCCCCAATATACACGTACCCCGCTCAATCGCGTGTGTAACTTCCCGCGTGCCCCAGAAATACACGTACCCCGCTCAATCACGTGTGTAACTTACCGCGCACCCCCGAAATACACGTACCCCGCTCAATCGCGTGTGTAACTACCCGCGCACCCCCAATATACACGTACCCCGCTCAATCGCGTGTGTCACTTCCCACGTGCCCCCGAAATACACGTATCCCGCTCGATCGCGTGTGTTGCTTCCCGCGCACCCCCGAAATACACGTATCCCGCTCGCACAGGCCCAATTGCTGTATGTTGCCACTTTTGTGATGCGCTGGGACTCTACCGCCTGCCTTCGTGTGGCGGACGTGTTTCAGCTTGTGCGTGTCTTTGGCTGTGCGTGGCTTTGCCCTATTCGATTCCATGAATACGTGTGGTTCGAGTGCGTGTGGGCGTTCCGTCTGCTTCCCTGCAGTACATCCCCAGTTACGCCCTTATTTTCGCGCGTTGTTCCCCATTCCGCGCGTTACGCCCCATGTCCCGCCCACTTTCTGGTGTATGCGCCGAGGTTGTGCGCTTTCACTGTGCGCGTCGCGCACGCCTTTCGGGATGTTGAAGTGACTTGTGCGCCATGCACGGGTTTGGCGCACATCCCGAGGTGAACACGCGCAGGGACTTCCATGAATCGCACGCATGCTCGTGCGCCTGTTTCTTTGCGCTTGCGCCTGCTTGCGCCTGCTTGCGCAACGATTTTCGGTGCACGTTTGTTCCATGAATCGGCCCCTTAATGTGTCTGAAACAAATCTTTAATAAATCTTTAATGAATCATGAGTCTAGCAATTATTGCATAGAATTCCAGAAAGACAAATTATGTGTTATTCCTATTCTTTCTTATTTAGGGTCACTTCTCAAAGTGTTACACTTGTGGAACCCCCCGTTTTTTTAAAGAAGCCTGAACAAGAAAGCCAGCCTCTCTAGAAACAAAGAGTCACATGATATTGGCCACAGCTCAGGAGCTTCAATTTGTAAAAAAGAAATAAAAACAGATTAAAAAGAAAACATTTTTTTGGGGGAGCAAGGGAGACCACAGGGGTAGCCAGAGAGACCTCAGGGGTCTAAAGTGTGACCCCTGGCAACCCCTAAATGACTTCCCTGGTACTATGGCACCACATCAAAAATATTTTCCGTGGCCTCTTTGGGTTCCCAGTCGACTCCTGACAGTATTATGGGACAGTGTGGGACCCTGACATTACGATTGGGTAGCAAAGGATACAATTCATATTATAAATCTTAGCAATATGGATAGCATATATGGATAAGCACTGGAGCTTTGAAGCAGATGCACAAACCCATAGTTGAGGAAGAAGAAAGGCCTTATGTATATGCTTCAAACAATAAAATGTGTTATTAAAAATACCTGCTATTTTTATACTATCACATAATTACACTTTGGGATTGCATGGGTTATTTACGTAATCGGGTACATAGTGCATGCAGTTTAATGTACCCCATGCAGTAAATGTTCCAAGTTGTTTCAACTCAGAATTAGGTGATATATAAAGTGTTGTTGAAACCAGGCACACACATCCATTTTGGGCGATGACAAAGAGAGGCATCTTTTGTTTGTTGACTTGCAAGTCAAAGAAAACCGCATCCTACACCTAAGTTAAAACCACCTGACTGAACTGACCCACCTGACAGACCATTGATTCCTTTAGAGCAATGGCCACCTGACCCAGGAACATTTTAAAGAGATGCTACCAGGCTTTACGGCACACGTATCACAACTCGTGCCAAAACCCAGTCATTGTTTTGCAGTCCATTGTTTGTGTTCACTTCCACTTATGACGTAATATGATGACTTCCCATCTAGCAAGTCCTTCTGAGGGGTGTTGGACCTGCACCCCATGATGCCTTCCAATCAATTATGTTAAGTGTATTGTCCTTAGAAGTTGCGACCAGTACTGATTATCACATGAGTGCTGTCGATCTTGTCACCAGTTAATGCTGAGCACCACTTTTCAATCAATTACAGAGTGCCTGCTCAGAAAGTTTCATAGAATGAACGAACATTGGCAAAGTTACAGTATTAATCACAACTCTGCCCCTTTAATAATACTGTTTGCAGCATAAAACTTCTATTAAGAGGAGAGAAAACAGTGTTAGGCACACACCGATGGTAAAGAAAGATCTCTCTAGAATATCTTTAGAGATATGTCATATACAATCATAGGGATTGCACAGAGTGGAAGTATGGTGTGCAAACACAAAAGCCTTTTGCTCACTGTTAAAACAATTTTCAAAATATACAAATCCTTCTGTACATCAGTAATTCACTACATTTTTCTACAAATCTAAATGAATGTCAAAACTTCATTGGTTCGTTTCTATTCAAATTCAACATACAACCTTACCTGTAGCTTCTATTCTGGTGGCAAATAAATAAGGTACCTTTTCATGCTTGCTTATCTGTTGGATATAATTAATGATATAAACACGAAAGGCAATTTTGAATTCAGTAGTGCCAAACCATACAACAAATATACAAAAATACATTTTATTGCAATATAAAAAAGTAAATGTTATGTTATGTTACTTGGCATTTATATAGCGCCTTATGTATCATTGGTATGACTTCAAAGCGCTCGTAGGTTGAACGCCCTCGGGAACCGTAGTTCAGGTCAGTAGAGAGAAAGAGTGTTGTATGGAGCGTGGGTACAACGGCTAGGTGCGCAGCTGGTGTGGATGTTGGATGATAGCTGCTTTACAGAGATATGTGTGCTGCTGATGAAATCAGTTGGATGTGTTCAGTCTGGTGGGTGGACACCTGGGTTCGGGCTGCGTTAGGCCTGGGGGACGCCTGAGCTAGCCAGAATGTGCTCAGCTAACTGTGTTTTATTAGGGTGTTGAGGTGTTTGTGGCGTTGTGTTCGTATCATAACAGCAGTGCTGAATTTGTCATGGTATAGCTGTGTTCTAGTTGAATATAGTGGTGTGATATGGTGGATATCAGTACACGTCTCTGCCTGAGGGACAGTGGGGATCCATATACCGACATATATATATATATATATATATATATATATATATAACGAGAGGATGGATAGGGGTATATGTGGGATACAGATACATAAGTGGATACTGGTACATGGCATATATAGGCGATACAGATATAAGGCAGTATCATGGGGAACAGTCGTTGTTTCTATCCGCACCATCCGTATCATCCGCACTATTTACACCATCCGTGATATCTGTAACACCCACGGTGCATCTGTATCATCTGCGCCATCCATAACACCTGCACCTTATGCACCATCAGTTCCAGCCGTTCCGTTCACTCTGTTCGTTCCATCCACTCCATCAGTTCTATCCACTTCTTCGGTTCAACCACTCCGTCTGTTCCATCCACACCATCTGTTCTATCCACTCCATGGGTTTCATCTGTTCCATCCACTCTATCCACACTTCCACCTGCACCAGCTGTTTCATCCGCACGTACCGTTACATGAGTTCCGTCCGTATTACCGTTCCATCCACACTAAACCGTTCCATTAGCACCAGCAATTCCATCCACACCAGCCGTTCCATCCACACCAGCCGTTCGGTCTGCACCAACTGTTCTGTCCGCACCAACCATTCCATCCGCACCAATCGCTCCATCCGCATCAACCTTTCCATTCGCTCCAACCGTTCCATCCACACTAACCGTTCCGTCCACATCAACCGTTCCATCCACTCCTTCCGTTCTGTTAGGGAGAATTCTCATTCTATGGCTAATTTCCCTCACCATGGATTTCTGGAGTTTATTTTTTCCCACTTGCTAAGAGTGTGCCTCTTTTCCCCACTCTTACCTGTGTTTTGTCATGTGCATTACTACTGTTGTGTAGACTTGGACTCTGGAATACACCACTCCACGAGCCAAAACTTGTTGTGTGTGTTACACTGCACCTTCAGTGCGGTACCACATGGTTTCCTCTGAGACTTCCCAATGACTCCTTTTTCTGGGGCTGACTACTGTCCCCCAGAAACAGGTAAAGTTGCCATTAACTTTACATAGTCACTCTAAAACTACAGACCCAGTACAACCCATCTTACATGGAGTACTGGAAAGGGTTAATTCCTACCCCTTGTTGTCTGTGCCTCTCTGAGCTTTGTTTTGCTCTTTTAACATTTAGACTTGGCTGGTGACAGTAATATCTACCCTAACTTTTCTACCGCGATTATATTATATAAACATGGTTTGTTTGAGGCTATTATATTAGCCTCGAACATAAACCCGCTTGACCAAATACTCTTTCTTTTTGCTCCGGTTGAGTTTAGTCGCCATTTCTTTTTGTTAAAGTCCTTCTTGTGTTTTACTTTGTGCGTCAAACCAGGTTTGCCTTCTTTGTTCACCGTCTTTTGGTGGGCTTATGCCAAGAAGCCCTCCTCTAGGCTCCTGGGTGTCTAGGTGGGCTGAATGTGAGGGACGGTTGTAGTCATCCCCTGCACAGGGAATATTAGGAAACGCAAGTCACACTTTGCCATGATTGGCTGAGGTGGTTGTCCGGGCCGGACAACCCCCCTGCTGCGTGATTGACAGCCAGGCTGTGTGAATGGGGGATTTTCACATAAAAGGCAGGACTCTTGGGCTGGAAGTCAGAGAGTCACCACTGAAACTGCAAGGAACTGAAGAGAAGCGGAGAAGAAGAGGGCTGCTGCAACTACCCTGTCCTAGTGAAGCCCTGCTGGAGTCCTGAGCTATCTACCCTTCGATGATGAGAGAAGATCCAGTCTGGAGTCTTCTTCCCTTGAGCCTGTTGGGGTCAACCAGCTCATCTTCCACAGCCAGAGGATCCTCTTTGTGGTCAAAATCACTGCACCTTGCTGTAGTGGTCCGGATAGCCACCTGAAGAGCCTCTCCTGTTTTAAAGGAGCTCACCTTTTATTCACCGTCGCTGCTGCTGGCCTCATCCCTGAGTGGTGCAGGCCCCTACAGACTTCCTCATTCTCGTCTCCACGACTGAAGCTCCATAAACAGTGGGTCTGCAGGAAACTACCAGGAACAACTGCTGTGGCACCAGCTTCTTCATTGAATAAGGTACTGTTTCTGCTTCGAGGAAACTTGGTTGAATCCCTTTTCTCCTACTCCAAGGCTTGCCCTTGTCTTCCTTCCCTCTTATAACTTTTGCTTCCTCTATTGACAATATCCAAGTACTCCTGGCAACGTTGAATCTTGAACTGTCAACAGGAACCCGGTTCCACATGACATTGGCTCCGGCCTATTGACTTTTGTATTCCTATCAGCCAGTGTTCTCTGATTTTGTCTGCCTTGACAAAAGTATTGCCTATGATTTTTGCCCCCAACTCTCTGTGGGTAACCCAGGTGCTAAGTATGTTTTGTCCCGGTAACATCTCTTGCCGTGGATATGCGTATCTTTAATAAGACCGAACTGTCAAAAAGTGATCGCACACGTATTCCCATTAACGTTTTTTTGTTTCACAACACCGGTCCGCCAAAACATAAGGTACTTACCTTGAGTTGTTCTGTGCCAAGAGAATTTGTTGTTTGTAGTGTATTTTACGTGTGATTTTGAATTTATAGAAGTGTTGTGTTCTATAACAGATGGTTTAAAAATAAATGTACTTATATTTTTTTACCTGAAACCTTGAGTCAGTGTTTGCTTGAGTCACAGTATTTGTAGTCTCTTTGTGTAATCCCTGCTACTGCTCATATACTCTTGAGATAAGCCTGGCTGCTACGCTACTGCTACCACTTTAACATAGTAGTTCAGGCTTGTACCAAAGGTGAACTTGTATTACCACTTATAGTCTTAATTTTGTGTAGTGGTCCCTAGGGGCACTGCACAGGATTCTGACTAACACGTTCCATTCACCATTCCCGTTCCATTCACTCCTTCGGTTCCATCAACTCCATCCTTTCTTCTATTCCTTTTATTCCACCCACTCACTCCATCCATTCTTTCCACGCCATCCGTTCCATCAGCTCCATCCGTTCGATCCACTCGTTCCGTTCCATCCACTCCATCCGTTCCACCGCGTCCGTTCCATCCACTCATGCGTTCGATCCATTCCATACGTTCCATCCACTCCATCCACTCTTCCATCTGCACCAGCCGTAGCATCCACATCAACGATACATCTGCACCAACCACTCTATCCGCACCAACCGTTTCATCCGCACCAACGATTCCATCCACACCAGCCGTTTCATCTGCACCAGCCGTTCCATCCACCTCAGCCGTTCCATCCGCACAAGCCGTTACATCCACATGTAACGCTCACCTTGTATCCACAGGGATGCCACCCGACTGGTCTGGAGCGCTTCTGGGACGGACTGGGAGGGAAGTTCCTGGAAGAAATGCGGCTGATGGAAGCGGAGCGTAGAATGGAAGCGGTCCGGGTGGCGATAGAATTTCTAGGAGAGCTTCGGTAAGTAAGCAGTGACTGAAGGCGATGGAATAGGAAGATGAACGCTTACTAATTGACCTCTTCTTGTCTCTCCTCTCTGGGATGTTGCTAGTGGAAGAAGACAAGTTCCAGGGAAGGTTCCAGAATGATCGAGGAGCTGGATGCAGTACAGGTAAGGATGAATTAATGATGTTCTTCTTCTCCCTGAAGAAGCAGGCCAAGTATGCTGCGAGCAGTTCTCGGTGAACGTCACACTGCAAGTGCAGAACAACGCGAAGCACGTGCCTCAGCTCGGGCGTGGCTTAAATAGCCAGCAGGTATCCCAGGTGCCTTCGGGCGGACCACGCCCTGGATGCTAGACTGCATGATGCAGTTCCACGTTAATCCTTGTGGGGGCAGCCATGTTGGCCCATTGCCCAATGGAAGCTCCATCTATCATATGAGCCTGGCGCCAATGGCGCCAGGACTGGCTCCAGGACAGCCGAGAGGGGCATGACTGGGCCCTTAGGCCTTGTAGGTATACTGTGGAGGGGTCCCAAGGCCCTGATTTCCCAGGCCACGGGTTAAGGTCGTGACACTGCACCAGCTGTTCCATCCGCACCATCCGTTCCTTCCGTTCCATTCACCACTCCTGTTCCATTCACTCCTTCGTGTCCATTCCATCCACTTATGCGTTTGATCCATTCCATATGTTCCATCCACTCCATCCACTATTCCATCCGCACCAGCCGTAGCATCCGAATCAACCGATCCATCCGCACCAACCGCTCTGTCCGCACCAGCCATTTTATCTGCACCAGCCATTCCATCCGCACCAGCCATTCCATCTGCACAAGCCGTTCCATCCACACCAGCCGTTCCATCCGCACCAGCCATTCCATCCGCACCAGCCATTCCATCCGCTCCTACCGTTCCATCCGCACCAACCGCTCTATCTGCGCCAACCGTTCCATCCGCACCAACCATTCCATCCACACCAGCCATTTCATCTGCACCAGCCATTCCATCCGCACCAACCATTCCATCCGCACAAGCCATTCCATCCACACCAGCCGTTCCATCCGCACTAGCCATTCCATCTGCACCAGCTGTTCCATCCGCTCCTACCGTTCCATCCGCTCCATCTGTTCCATCCACTCCATCCATTTCATCCATTCCATCCACTTCATCCATTTCTCCTATCCCTCTGTTCCATCCACTTCCTTCTTTCCATCCGCTCCCTCAAGTTCCATCTGCTCCCTCTGTCTCATCCGCCCCCTCCATTCCATCCACTCTCTCCATTCCATATGCTCCCTCCGTTCCATCCGCTCAATTTGTTCTATCCTCTCCATCCATTCAATCCACTCCATCCGTTTGATCCACTCCATCTGTTCGATCCATTCCATCTGTTGCATCTACTCCATCCTTTCTTTCCACTCCAATTGTTCCATCCGTTCCACCCGTTCAATCCACTCATCTGTTCCACCTAACTCACCTTCCCTATATACTGGACCCGTTCCATACACTCCATCCGTTCGATACACTCCATTTGTTCAATGTACTCGATCTGTTCCATACACTCCATCTGTTACATACACTCCATCTGTTCCATACACGTCCTCCATTCAATCCACTCCATGAGTCTGATCCATTCCATCCATTTCATCACGCCGTCCACTCTTCCATTTGCATCAGCTGTACTATCTGCACCAACCGTTCCATACGCATCAACAGTTCCATACGCACCAACTGTTCCATCCACACCAGCCGTACCAACCTTTCAATCTGCACCAACCATTCCATCCGACACCAACCATTCCATTTGCACCAGTCTTTCCATCTGCACAAGCCGTTCCATCCGCACCAGCCGTTCCATCCGCTCCTATCGTTCCATCCGCTCCATCTGTTCCATCCACTCCATCCGTTCCATCCACTCCATCCATTTCATCCATTCCATCCACTTCATCCATTTCTCCTCTCCCTCCGTTCCATCGACTTCCTTCTTTCCATCCGCTCGCTCTGTTCCATCTGCTCACTCTGTCCCATCCGCTCCCTCCATTTCATCTGCTCCCTCCATTCCATCTGCTCCCTCCGTTCCATCCACTCAATTTGTTCTATCCGCTCCATCCATTCGATCCACTCCATCTGTTTTCTCCACTCCATCTGTTCGATTCATTCCATCCTTTGCATCTACTCCATCCTTTCTTTCCACTCCAATTGTTCCATCCGTTCCACCCGTTCGATCCACTCATCCGTTACAACTAACTCACCTGTTCTATATACTGCACCCGTACCATACACTCCATCTGTTCGATACACTGCATCCGTTCAATGTACTCGATCCATTCCATACACTCAATTTGTTACATACACTCCATCTGTTCCATACACTTCCTCCATTCAATCCACTCCATGGGTCCGATCCATTCCATCCATTTCATCACGCCATCCACTCTTCCATTTGCATCAGCTGTACCATCCGCGACAACTGTTCCATACGCATCAACCGTTCCATACGCACCAACTGTTCCATCCGCACCAGCCGTACCAACCTTTCAATCTGCACCAACCATTCCATCTGCACCAACCATTGTATCTACACCAGTCTTTCCATCTGCACCAGTCGTTCCATTCACACCAGTCATTCCTTCCGCACCAACCGCTCTATCTGCGCCAACGTTCCATCCGCACCAACCATTCCATCCACACCAGCCATTTCATCTGCACCAGCCATTCCATCCGCACCAGCCATTCCATCCGCACAAGCCGTTCCATCCACACCAGCCGTTCCATCCACACTAGCCATTCCATCCGCACTAGCTGTTCCATCCGCTCCTACCGTTCCATCCGCTCCATCTGTTCCATCCACTCCATCCATTTCGTCCATTCCATCCACTTCATCCATTTCTCCTCTCCCTCTGTTCCATCCACTTCCTTCTTTCCATCCGCTCCCTCAAGTTCCATCTGCTCCCTCTGTCTCATCCGCCCCTCCATTCCATCCACTCCCTCCATTCCATATGCTCCCTCCATTCCATCCGCTCAATTTGTTCTATCCTCTCCATCCATTCAATCCACTCCATCCGTTTGATCCACTCCATCTGTTTGATCCATTCCATTTGTTGCATCTACTCCATCCTTTCTTTCCACTCCAATTGTTCCATCCGTTCCACCCGTTCGATCCACTCATCTGTTCCACCTAATTCACCTTCTCTATATACTGCACACGTTCCATACACTCCATCCGTTCGATACACTCCATTCGTTCAATGTACTCGATCTGTTCCATACACTCCATCTGTTACATACACTCCATCTGTTCCATACACTTCCTCCATTCAATCCACTCCATGAGTCCGATCCATTCCATCCATTTCATCTCGCCCTCCACCCTTCCATTTGCATCAGCTGTACCATCTGCACCAACCGTTCCATACGCATCAACAGTTCCATACGCACCAACTGTTCCATCCACACCAGCCGTACCAACCTTTCAATCTGCACCAACCATTCCATCCGACACCAACCATTCCATCTGCACCAGTCTTTCCATCTGCACAAGCCGTTCCATCCGCACCAGCCGTTCCATCCGCACCAGCCGTTCCATCCTCTCCTATCGTTCCATCCTCTCCATCTGTTCCATCCACTCCATCCGTTCCATCAACTTCATCCATTTCTCCTCTCCCTCCGTTCCATCCACTTCCTTCTTTCCATCCGTTCGCTCTGTTCCATCTGCTCACTCTGTCCCATCCGCTCCCTCCATTTCATCCGCTCCCTCCATTCCATCTGCTCCCTCCATTCCATCCGCTCAATTTGTTCTATCCGCTCGATCCATTCGATCCACTCCATCCGTTTGCTCCACTCCATCTGTTCGATTCATTCCATCCTTTGCATCTACTCCATCCTTTCTTTCCACTCCAATTGTTCCATCCGTTCCACCCGTTCGATCCACTCATCCATTACAACTAAGTCACCTGTTCTATATACTGCACCCGTACCATACACTCCGTCCGTTCGATACACTCCATCCGTTCAATGTACTCGATCTATTCCATAAACTCCATTTGTTACATACACTCCATCTGTTCCATACACTTCCTCCATTCAATCCACTCCATGGGTCCAATCCATTCCATCCATTTCATCACGCCATCCACTCTTCCATTTGCATCAGCTGTACCATCCGCGACAACTGTTCCATACGCATCAACCGTTCCATACGCACCAACTGTTCCATCCGCACCAGCCGTACCAAACTTTCAATCTGCACCAACCATTCCATCTGCACCAACCATTGTATCTACACCAGTCTTTCCATCTGCACCAGTCATTCCATTCGCACCAGTCATTCCTTCCGCACCAGCCGTTCCATCTGAACCAACCGTTCCATCCACTCCATCCATTTCATCCATTCCATCCACTCCATCTGTTCCATCCACTCCATCTGTTCCATTCACTCCCTCTGTTCCGCCCAGTCCCTGGCTGCTATCCACTCCCTCAGTTCCATTAACTCCTTCGGTTCCATCCACGCCAAACGTTTCCACACCTCCGTCCGTTCCATCCCCCTTATCCGTTCTGTCCAGCTTGTGGAAGGACAGTGAGCGGGTATAAGGTGAAGAGCGTCCACTCATCAGTTTAGTCCATCTGCTTCATCCCAACCTGTGGTTGGGAGCTGAAGTTTTGACTGTCAGGAGGCTAGTTTCATTGTATGTTTTTGGAAGTTTCATGCGCATCTTACGGGTGATCATTGCAGTTATGGGAAGAGCCATGTTTTTAGTAGTTTGCGGAATGACAAATAGTCTTCGGTGTCTCGGATGGGAGGGGGAAGTGAGTTCCAAAGAGTGGGGGTCAAGGCTGAGAACGAGGATCCTCAGATCCTGACCGAGTTGGTGGTTGGGATCACCTGAAGGAGTGCTTAGCTTGATTTTAGGGTGCTGCAAGGGGGTGGTAAGATTTAAGTTTGTCTTACAGGTATATAGGGCCTATCTTGTGCACTGCTCAGTGAGTGATGCACAGAGTCTTGAAAGTAGCCCTTCATCCAATTGGGAGCCAGTGCAGAGTTTTGAGAGCTGGAGAGGTGTGGTATCTTGGACCCAGTGCTAGAAGCAATTTGGCGGCAGCGTTTTGTGCTCTTTGTAATTTAGTAAGGTGGTATGCCCGGACTCCGATGTAGATGGAGTTAGCATAGTCCAGTCTTGATATTACAATGGACCTAACAGCAGCAACTCTGTTCGGAAATGAGAGGTAGGGAAAAATGTGTCTGAGAATTTTGAAATGGTAATGACAAGATTTGGAGACGTTGTTGATTTGGCGATAGAGGGATAGGTCCGAGTCTAGAGTGCATCCAAGGTTTTTTAATGTGGGGGAGGGGGGTGGAGCTTGGCCCATGGATGGGGCAAGGGTAGAGGGCGGGGTAGAAGCTCAGTGTTGCCACACACCATGATTTCGGTATTAGTGGGGTTTAGGAGGAGGTGGTTTTTAGTCATTCAACGGTCTATGTCAAGGAGGCAAGCTGTAAGGTCGGGCTGGAGGTTGGGTTCTGAGTTAAGGAGCTTCAGGATGATTTGTGTATCATCCGCAAAGTTATAGCACAGGATGTTGTGCGGGTGGATGATTCCAGGGAGGGTGGACAAGTAGAGGTTGAATAGGAGGGCTGATAGACATGCTCCTTGTGGTACTCCAGTACTGACAGGACACATGGCCGAGGCAAAAGTGGACAGTTGGGCTATTTGTTTCCTGTTGTTGAGGAAGGAGGTGATCCATTTGAGAGCGGTTCCGCAGATTCCTAGGGAATGGAGGCGTTCAAGTAGGATTGAATGGTTGATTGTGTCGAATGCAGCGGAGAGGTCTCGGAGGATTAGTGCAGCGCATCCTGCAGAGTCAGCAGTGATCTTAAGATCATCCCAGATTGAGGCCACAGTGGTTTCTGTTCCGTGTCGTGGTCTGAACCCTGATTGGGTGGGATCCAGGAGGTTTTTGGATCTCACAAAGGCATTTAGTTGAGTGTAACATTCGATCAATGAGTTTTGCAAAGAATCTGGTGTTCGAGATGGGGCAGTTGTTTTTGGGGTCAAGGGGGTCGAGGGATGTTTTTTTTTGAGGAGAGGTTTGAAGTGAGCAATTTTGAAGGCATCAGGGAAGATTCCAGAGCTAAGGGAGTCGTTTAGAATGGTTCTTGCGTATTCTCCTGTGCAGGTGGTAGAGAATATTTCTTTGAGGACTGAGGTGGGCAGGGGTCAAGGGGGGAGCCAGAGGGTTTTCAGGCAGAGAGAAGGGCGAGAAATTCATCTCTGGAGATTGGTTTGAAGGAGTCAAAAATGGGTGGTGTTGTTGTTTCGGTGGCGGGTGGGCGGTGGTCGGAAGGGCCAATGTATTTTGTGGCAGTGAGAGGAGGGCCAGTTTGTTGTTAAGAGAGTCGGTTTTGTCGAGAGCGGTGGAGTAGAAATGGAGCGAGATTGAGTCGCAGAGTGGTTGAAAAGGGCAAGATTGGGCAGAGGTACAGGATGGTTTGACAAACTCAGAAATTATTTTGTGGAGTTCCTTGCTGGGTTTTTTACAGTTGTGAATCTGATTGTTGTAATGGGCTTTTTTGGCTTTTCGGATTTCACCTTTATAATACACCTTTATAGCAATGGTGCAAGGCTAGTTTGGATATACTCAGGTTGGCTGTTCTTTTTCACCATTTGCGTTCTACTTTACTGTTTCGCAATCTTCAGCTCAGGAGTAAACCATTTGGGATGAGAACGAGGGCGTTTGGAGGAACGGCAGGAGGGGGTGAGTGGGGTTAGTGAGTTATTGAGCCAAGAGCGAAGCTGTTGATGGTTAAGGGTTTGTCACGGGGGGTGTATGAGGGCAGTCTGAGAAGGAGTGCTCTGGCAAGGTCAGGAAGGATCATTAGTTTCTGCCAGCATTTGCAGTGGAGGGAGGTGGCTGGTTCAGGGATGGGCATGGGGGAAGAGAGCGGATGGAGAGGGGGATGAAGAAGTGATCGGACCAGATGAGAGAGGGGACTAGGTGTATCTGGTCATATGATCTGAAGATGGCGTCAAGGGTGTGTTTTTTGGAATGAGTTGGGCCGTTTATGTGAAGGGAGAGGTTAAGTGCATCAAGACAGTCGACTAGAAAGTGGGTCATGGGGTTGGTTGGCATGTCCAGCCAGATATTGAAGTCTCCTAGAAGGGTGAGAGAGGGATGGTTTGCTTGGATGGTGGCTATAGAGTAAGAGAGGTTGGTTGTGAAATGTTTGTCATAGCCAGGAGGTCTGTAGATGATTAGGAGGCTATGGGAGAATGATGGGGGGAGTGAGAGTTTTACGAGAAGGGATTCGCAGGAATGAGTGGAGGTATGGGAGTCGACGAGTGAGATGGAGAAATGAGATTTGAAAACGATAGCAACTCCGCCTCCTCTAAAGGGTCTGTTGAGTGGGATAAGGGAGTATTTGGGGGGAAGGCTTCATGAGCAACACGGGCAAAGGCATCAGAGAACAAGGTTTCGGTGATAAAGAGTAGGTTGGGATTGTCAGAGGAGAGGAGCTCAAAAATTCTGCATCTGCTTTTTGCTACAGAGCGGGCATTAAAAAGGATGCATCTCACTTCTGAGAAAGGTGTTGTCCGTGCGGTAGTGGGGGTGAGGGTGGAGGAAATTGTGGTCATGGGTGAAGGGGTTGTGGGTGTGTGTGAGGGTTGGGAAGGGAAGGAGTTGGAAGGGCGGGGGTAGGTTCTATATGGTAGCTGGCTGGTCGATGGTTGAGGGGAAGAGGAGGCCGGCGGAGGAGGGAGTGAGTGGTGGGAGGACGGGTTGGGTGGGCGGGTGCGGGTGTGGGTTGGTTGTCAGTTAGAGGGCAGGGTCAGTGGTTGGTTAGAGGGCAGGGAGGGAGTAGGGATTGGGAATCCATGTGTGGATCTCATGGGGTTGGTGAAGTTGGGTGTGCTGGGCAAGAAGTTGAGGGAGAGGGGTTGGACGAGGGAAGAGGGGCAAGGGTGGGGAAGATGGGTGGTGACCAAATGTGGGTGTGAGTCAGCAGAGGAGGGGTAAGGAGTATAAAGAGCAAGATGGGGACCAGGATCCTTTTCTCTTTTCCAGGGTGTTTGGTGCAGTCGGTGTGTGAGAGAGGGTTGGGGTCTGATGGAGATGAGGCCACAGTTCTTGCCAGGGTCGAGACGTGCAGTATTCAGGGAAGGGAAGGGATACAGTGGGTGGGGGGTGTTAGTGGTTGTCGAAGGGGGTAGGGCAGTGGAAGGTAGGGGATGTGGGTGGGTCTGCATGTGCGGGCAGGCTGTGGGATATATTGACCCACTCAACGGCATTGCCTCACATCACTGAGCTGCCTGTGCACAAGAAACAGTAATCTGGCTGTGCTGGCTCCTGTGCGCACCAGGATCTCAAAACTTCTTTTGGCAGCAACAACAGAAGAATGGCTGCACCATTTTGCCTCACACACGCAGAATAGAACAAGGGGACACACTGAAAAATAGGCCAGTGTATTCTGAAACATATATGGATTCAAGTGAAAAGGAACGCCTGCCATTGCTGCAAAAGCCAAAATCCCCTTCAAAATGAAACCGTTTTTACCCTTTCACCCTTTCAAAATGCTGCTTTGATGCCAATGTCATCTGTCATTCTGAAACCACTGTGAGTGAAAAGGCCCAGTTAAAACCAACTCTCAGAGAAATCAAAAACAACTTAATTTCCACTCGCACAGGAAACACGCATTTATTTCTTGACATCAGTTCAAAGAGACTTTTTACCCTCTGAGCCAGGTCATGAAGAACTGTATTTATACTTTAGATAAGAGTCCTGCGCAAGGAAAATGACTGCAGGTGCCAAGACAGTGGCAATCTGAAGAGTTGACAACCGAATTAAAGTAAGAAATTAAACAATTTAAGACACATGGGCTGGAGTTGCAAGCTCTCAGAAACCTGTAATTCCAGTTGTCGGCTATAAAACTCCTCCCATGAAGGGAGATACACCCTAAATCCAGGACAATTAGATGTAAAGTACCAGCTTGAAAACCTTTTAATGGGATAGGACAATGACAGTTCACATGCTCATCAGACATTTGTCTTTGCTCCAGGCTGAGACAATGGCAGTCCTGCGACACTCACCTGTCAAGTGTGAAGGGCAATAAAACCTTGAATTAAGAGAGAGGCCCCCCATCCTGCTTGGAAGAAACTGCCAGTTGGTATTAGCTGGGAAGAAAATCATGACAGACAATGACTCCCATTTGTCTTAAGACTATTTTAGAAATAACTTTTAAAAGACATATCTCAGCTGTCAAAATTAGTCAAAATCTGGAATTTTCACAGCGTAAAAGTGGAATTGTGGGCTGTGTTTGAAAACTTGGTAGAATGTCGTGACACACTCTGGACAGAAATGGTGATATATGTTGTATTACCAGAAAAGCATCTATGTTGCAAATGTCAAATTTTGTACATACATCCCTGGGGACAATTTGCATATGTGTATAAAACTGGTGAATCGTGGGCCAAATCTTTAATGTGTATAATTACCAAAATGTGTAAGAAAGGCAAAACAAGGTCACACAGACTGGAGGTTTGGACTAATCTGTGCTGCACAAAATATGTAACCTGTGTATCTGATTTACTAAGAGGTGGCAACTGCATACATATCTGTTTTTGGCAAAATCGGATTTTCAGTAAAGGAAATGTGGGAGTTTCTAGATACAGTAAAATCACCTCATAAACATGACATCACTTTTCTGATATCCAACCAATTGTGAGCAACCACTCTTATTGTAAGGGGCGTGGGTAGTGAATCATGCCCCTGTCATATACTGTAATGATGTAATTTGGCATTATAAATAAGGGCCCCTGACTAACACTCAGGACACACACACTGATTCCTGATTCCTACACCAGCGTCCTGTTCCTGTCTGTTACTGTCTTCATCTTGCATCTATCCATCTAAACCCTACATCCCAACCACAAAGCCAAGCAATTGCTGATCCTGCTTCAGCTAGGCCTCAATTCTAAAATAATCCCCATAACCAAGGGATGCACTGTGGTGTTTTGGGAAGCATCCTGAATTTACCTGGCTTGCTGCCTCTCACACCTATCCTGCTATCCTGATGCCCTATAGTATTCAGTAACCAGAACTGCCAGTCCAGAAGAACTATCCTTTGGTATCTAGTCCCTGCCCAGGAGACTCTGCCCCGCTGAGTTTGTACGGCCGCCCTGTGTTAGACAAGACCTGTGTGGCGACCAGAGCCCTGATGTCCAAGATCCAAACTAAAAGTGGACTGTGAGTATCAATAGGAACCATAGAAACATAGTAAACCTTGCCTTGCTTTGTTCCTTCCCAATCTCTAAATCATCCAATCCTTATCCTGATAACTGTAATATTGTCACTATCATTTTTGAAACCCTGCCTTTGATTCCTTGCGCTAGTGCTAACTTCTTTAATAATTTTGTCTTGTAAAATACTAAACCCTTATTCCTCCCTCGGGTGATCGGACTGGGGGCGCCAGGGCGTGCACGGTGGTGCTAGGGTTGATTCCGCGGTTGAACTTCGGAGCTTAATGTGTCTCAATCTGGTCACCTAGCCCGAATGCCCTAGTGTAGAGCAAAACTGCCCTTGTCAAAATTGATTTCTGTTCCCATTTTGCGCCTTTATTTTCCAAAAACACACCTCACTAGACCTTGCATAACTCACTCAATTTAACAGCTAGAGACCTCATTCGACTTTCATATTGTACCTAGGATCCATAGCTACTCCCAAACCTAATAACTGCATTCAGATTTACAATATTTCACCCGTTTATGTAAAAAACTGTTTGGTAAATTTCAGGCGGGAATGAGCATTTTTGCAAAGTTTTACACATGTTATTTTTAATATCAATTGTTTTAAACCTTCCATTCATGTTCAAATTGTATGCTTTTGCTCAATCTATTGCTTATGATTTCTTGCAACTTTCCAGTATTGCTCCCATAGAGAGTTGTACTTATTTAAGGATTTTTGCACACATTCATTGTTTTATTAAGCCATTTCCGAGTGTCCTTTAACAGTGCAAGGGTTCAAATCCGTTTTCTCTCTTGTTTGGGGAGGGAAGGTTTGATTTGAATTTTGTTTCTTATTCCTCATTCCTCATTACCTGCTGCTTCATTATATCTATTTAGAATTGATTATTTGTGGGTTGAGGAATATTGCAGGGGGAAATCCTAACTTCAGTGCTATCTTTCCCAAAATTCAAAAGTGCCTGTATTCCCTCATGTTTTGTAGTTGTGTTAATAGAAGGTTAAACTAAGTGCATTGCTTACATTCATATTGCTCTTATCACCCCATTGGCGATTGATGCCCCATATATTAAAAAGTGTGTAATTTTCTTGAATTTCTAAATAAATAAATAAATAAATAAATATTACCTTTACCTAGTTCCTGGTCCCCGGGTATTTGAAAAGGGTGTGTAATATGAGTGGTGTATCTCTCAAATATTGAACCTATATATAATAAAATAAGCATTTCGGTTGTGCGCTGCATACTAGGCTGCGACCAGGGTTTATCGCCTGATTGAAATACTTAACAAGGCGGTTCGGTGTGGGGGTGGGCAGTTCGATTGGAAGGTGGGAAGGGTGGATTATGTGGTTAGACATGTGTTTTGTTTGGTTTTAAGAAAAAAGCAAGGGAGAACCCATCACAATGTTATCAAAGTGGTGCACTTCTATGGTTGCATTTGCTACCGATAACAGACGAGTTTTCATACCTGCCGCTACTGGGTTTAGACCCTTGTTATAATATGCAACTGATCTCTGATAATAGCTGTACAATTGTGTCAGAGCTACAAATACAAATCAATTTCTTTCATGATAAAACAAGATCTTACTATAATCTGCCAAACCTAAAACCGAGTCTTCTACTAATATCCTTTTAACAATTGCACATGTCTCTTCTGCTTCTCCCGACCATTGAAGGAGGTCTACAGTATTGGCTTTCATATAGGGTTTTACTATGTCTGCTTACCCTAACTCTTTGGAGTTATAAAGGAATTTTCTTCTCTTCCTTTTGCAGAGAACAATTCTGCAAGTCCTCAAGCTCAATGTGATTACAGCAGTTTATGCTTTGCAGAGAAGATTTATAAGATTCAATAATCTATTGTTAATGAGAGCCTGAATCAGGGTGACTGGAGGCAAGAAGTGCCCTTTTGCTTTCCTTGCTTCATGTTACTCTGCAATTGCAGGGGATGCTTATTCTGCTTACTCTGGTGATCTGTGGACCTGAGAAGACAAGGATACAAGTTAGGAGGGACCCGACCTGGCTCCGATAATAAGTGCAACTTTCAATACTTACCCGCTGGGTCTCTCCACCTTGCTGCTTTCGCCTACATCTGACCTCCAGGGTCACCAGCTCACTCCAGGGTCGCGCTCGGACGCGGCTCCCTCCGGTTCCACTCTGCAGTACGCCTCTGCTCCTGGCATCTACAAGAAGACCAGAAGCGGAAGTAAGCAGCAATATAAACACTCACGCTGCTCATTTAAACACGCGCCTTGTTCATACAAACACGTGCACAGCAAGAAGCCATCCACGAGCAACCTGACATCACGCGCAGCAGAGACAGGCAGGAGTTGCAGTTTAGCAAGAAGAAACACGCAAACAAATCCAAGCTGACTAGAACCTGGATGGACCTAACTAACCACAGTGAATATAACTCTGGTTTCGAGCAAGGAAAACCCAATGACACTTACCCACATCAAAAGGAACATTCTTCTCTCCACAAGCCACAGCAGGTCTGGGCTTGCATACCTGGTGACACAACTGGGCCAGTGCAGAGGGACAGGCAACCACGTGCCACAGGCAAACCAACACGCCCCTGCTCAGTTAGCTGGAAGGAGAACACAGCAGTGTCACCCACAGGTGAGTCCAGTCAGCCCAGGGTGGATAGTTTGGAGAGTTACCGGTTAGACACTTGGGGGAGGTTGGGGAATTGCCAGTTACAAACCCTGACACCTGTGTTTTTATCTAGGGACGATCCCCAACGCTGAGCAGCAGCTATACTGCGCAAGATAGCCAAAGGGTCCGGAGAGCCAGATGCTCCTGCAGGGCATCAGGTAAGCGTTACAATAGCCTTTGATTCAGCTGTTCAGGGAATTCTCTTGCGCTGTCTTGAACAAGCTGTCATTTCTGGTACCCCACTGACTTTGTTTTCCCTCATTCCTCACAGATTATGTGTAAACTGTCGCTCTTCGTTTATGTTGTTCCACCCCTGTTACACTTTCATGAGGTGTCCCTCATGGATCTTCCCTATCTCTGCTTCTATTTAACCTTTACCTGCGTCCATCGGCTGACCTCATTTGCGAACATGGGTTTAATACTTTATGGATCACTGAGTACTGGCCAGGCTTTTCAGGCCACTGGCCTATCCCCAGCACCTCAGTATAAAGCCTGGGCATGATACCTTTGTCGTATTGCTCAAGAGAAGTTCAGATTTCCTAAGTGTGTAACACTGGCTTTGCTAAACTAAAAGTTCTCAGAAACATTCTCCCCTTTCTTCCTGCGGAATGTAGGGCAAAGGTCGTTACATCTTCCATTATGGGAATGTTAGATTATCATAACGGTATATACCTTGAGCAGCCAGCCTCTAAGATCCAGTGCTTACAAACGCTCCAAAATTCAGCAGCTCGACTGGCTTTACATGCACAAAGGCTCACCTCTTCTCGGTTGTTGTTGCAGCAGCTCCAATGGTTGCCTGTGAAATCTCAAATTGAATTTAAATCCCTGTGTATTACTCATTGGGTAATTCACAACACGTTCGCAGATTACCTGCAAGCTAAATTAGAAAGTTACCGTCTTCTCAGGTGCTTGCGTTCAGCATCACAAAAATTATTACAAATTCAGAGCTCAGTCAGGTAGACTTTTCTTTTTTGTTTTCTCGCCGCCACTTTGTGTAATGCTCTTCCCTCCTGTCTGCTCATGATTGCTGATCATCTTTAGTTTCGAAAAGCACTTAATCACACTTGTTTTCTCCTGCTAGCCCTTAGTCACCATTGTGCATTAGTGTTTGCGCTTTATAAATATCATTCCATACCATGCCATACCCTGAATCTCATTGCCTACAGTATCCTACAATACAGTTTGAAGTGTTGGAATCTGGAACACTGCCTCCTTCCTTGAAGGAGCTATTGTCTTGTGTGCCATTATTGCATCTTATCCCAAATAGCTAACCTTTCTTTGCATTTTTACAACTTCTGCTTGGATGTGTTATGCCCCTTTTTAGCCAACGCAACAAGTTTTTATACCTGAATTTGAAGAAGAAGCCAACAGCAAATCATCAATATATTGAAAAAGCACTGACTTTCTCTGAAAGGTTAACTCCTCTTAATACTTTTTAGACTGGTGTAGGTTATTCTGTACACCCCTGTGACAACCTTGTCCAGATATACTGAATTCCTCAGTAGAAATGCTAAATGAAATTAGCTATTGGCATGAATGGCTATAAAAAGAATGTAGAACACACATCTATTATAGTAAACTGTGTGGTAGTAAACAGTATTCAGGATTGGATTGTAGCAGTGTTTGACAGGACTGTGAAAGCAGGAATGACTACTGAATGTACAGCTCTCATGTCCTGTACAAATATGAATATGTTTTTTTACCAGGCTTCTTGACAGTCAACATTGGAGTGTTTCCGTGGCTATGGGTAGGAACAATAATTCCTTGCTTCTAAAGGGTCTCTAAAACAGGTGCAATACCTTCCTCTGCTGGTTTCAGTGGATATTGAGTAATATAAAAACACGTCTTGGATGAGGCTATCACAATCCTGACAGGTTCAGCATTCCTAATACAAATTCAGCATTCCTAATGAAAATTACTACATTGTCATGTACCAAACAAAGGGATTTTGGGATAGAATTGTCAGGGCTAGGGCCATGAGGGGGCACAGGAGCAGGGCACGGGTGTGTCACAGGGACAGAACTCAAGTGATCCAGGAGGCTTCCCATACCTATAAACAGTACAAAAAACAAGAAGACAAAAAACAAAAGGGAAACAAGAAGCAGTGTTAGTATTCAAAGCAGGTGCACAGCGCCTAAAGCAAACACCAAAGCATTACATCCTTACAGAGTCCTACTCTGCCCTTTATACAGGAAGAACCAATATGGACCTAAATTACCCAGAGGGACCAGGGACAGAAACTACAAAACGGCAGCCATTTTGTCCATGGCACGCTGACGTACATGCAATGCAGAACATGCTCAATGCTTGCACTTGAGGAACCAAACTGAGAGGACGTTTTGCATGGAGACTCCAGCAACTTATCTAAACGCGAGGTGCCACACCCCAGAGGAGAAGTACACCACCCCGCTCCATACAGATAAGTGCTGTAGCCTTTCTTTATCCTTGGGAGAGTAGGGCTGCATTCAGGGTGACATGCCCCACCAAAACGCTCCTGCCCCTGCACACATAGCAGCTAAGTGAATTGTGCATTATGCGTCGTGGATCCGAAGCGAACCATAATGTCTAGTGGACCTGTATCTAATGTGCACTGATCACGCCTAACAAACTAACCTTGCTAAGAACCCGCACCCCACTACCGGAGACAAAAGACAGCATTTGCTAATCGCACAGTGCATAGTGCGTGATCTAGCATTACTCTAACGTACCATAATGTGGTGTGGCCACGATTGACAGTGAAGGCATAAACTGTATTTATCTGATGTGCAACATTAAAGGCATAGCACGTATGCTAATCATTTCCTTTTTTGTGGCATTGGTCACACAAACTGAGAACTGAGACAGGGCACTGAACACCTAGCAGGGAATGAGACACACAGTAGCTGAGCAAACCTAGTGCCTTCTTGATTGGTGCATGTCTATGTTTATTGGTACATGTGTATTGAGGCAACTATTGGAACAAGCTCTATGAGGTGTGTGTGGATATGTGAGTGTACACGGGCCCGGCAGGTCTGTGTTAGTGTAAGTGCAGAAGAAAGTGTGCCCTGTGAGTATCAACAGGAGTACTACAGTGCATGCAAAGAGCATCTTCCTCTAAATCCCCTATAACCATCCTTAACCTTCCCCTAAACATATTCCCATTTACCCCACTTACCCTCACCCATTCAACCAACGTGAACTAAACCCTCCTTCCCCACTGGAATTGTGGAGCCCTGTATTACTATGAGTCACATGTCCCAAATCCGTAGTGGGGTGCTTGGTTCATGCTACTCCTGCATATTGGAGCCGTTGTGACCTGTCAAGTATCAAGTAAATCGTGTAAGCCAAGTGAACCATTTCCAGTTAAGGGTGGGATAGATTTTTCTGTAATATGGCGAGCATACGGTTTGTATTTTTGCCGGAAACATTTAAGAATACTACATCAGGTGTATAGTAAATGTTGCAGTTAGGTTTACACAGTAAATCCCTTCCAAGTAAGTTGAAGGAGTACACGGAATAAGGAGAAATGCATTTGTTTCAGTGTTTGGTCTTAGGATACGCGTTAGCAGTTTAGTAACCTTATGCAGCACAGGGACCTTAGATGATCCTATCACTTTCACAGATTCAGAGAACACGGGAACATCAGAAAGGAATTCATATGGAATAGTTGATCTACTGGCTCAAGTATCTACCAAACATAGGACAGACTGTCCCCCTACTGTGCACTGAATATAAGGACTTCCTGGTCTAGTGATACTATAGCTTTGATAGTGAGTTAATCTCACACACTGTTTCAGAACTGTTCCTCTTCATTTTGGGGATGAAATGGCTTGTTTGGAGCAAACATTCTGGCATGAGGGATGGAAGGGCACCCTCTGCCGGAGAAGGGGGAGGATTATTTCTCTGTGATCGGTACTGGCATTCATTCTTCCAGGACCCTGCCTGCTTCCAGTAACTACATGCCATGGCATCTTTGCATTCCCCAGCTGGCCCTTGCTAATTTCCGTTTCAGATGCCTCTTCATCTACCCTTCCCTCTACTAACTCACCCCTTCCTACCATTGGCATGTGTCCATGTAGGTTCTGTAGCTGTAGGCTTATAAACATATTCTCAATATGTTCTTTATTCTGTTCATGGTAGGTGACTAGACTGTACCTGTAATTCATTTTGATCGGAGACCAGAAGCAAAGGAATTAGCAAGTGCCTCGTATGTAGTTTCATCAGGTTTAGTAATACCTCACTGTTAAGTAAAGTCTAACTTTAATTGATCTATATACGCTGCAGGGAAGTCACCTTTAATTTGTGCAGTAGCACTGTGGAGCGTATCTCATGGGCAGGATGGAATTACTATTAAATGACCTCTGAACCAAATAACCGGACCGACACAAAGAATATGGCAAAGTACTACTTTATTTTCAGCACAAATAATGTAGGGAAATCTGGTGACCATACAAAATGGAGCTCACCCACTCTCATCACACTTTTAATTACACAAACTCGTTATACGTCAATGTATGTCAGCTATGACTTCTTCCTTTGTGGCAAACAGAAAACTCTATCAATGGGAGGGATTGCTTGAGGGAACATATAAACCTATAGTATGTGCAATGTTAATGAAACCATTGGCTGCCCCTTATCTGTTAGGCTCGAACTACCTCTAAATATGTATAATACTGATTATGAAAAATAATAACAGTGGACTGGCTATTGCAACATTGTATAGCATGCTGCTTCATAGCCACTCATGATTGGTTGGCATACTCTCCCAACCTTGGACATTCAGCTTGCTAGCAGCAAGTGAACAGAATGAAACCCAGGTGCAGAGAACAACGTCAGACCACTGCCCATATTGGTTAATTAGCCTACTATCTCTCATCAGTCAGACCATGAGCCAGGGCTTCTCCTTTGTAGATGACCGTGCTGACTGTTTTCTTCTCTGGGATTTTTAAGGGAGTCAGGATACACCACTATCATTGTCCGACAATTAGTGACTAGATCTTGTTTTCGAGTTCTGCACCATGTGTCAGTACACCACAAATGTGTCCATTTTGACCTGTTATTTACTACTATTTGATTTAATTGTGCTGGGTGCTATTACTCCTCTTGGCCTCTGCAGACTTGGTTGCACCATCTTACATGTGCTTTCTTCACCCTTGATTGTCCAATACTTGGCACTTGCAGATCGTTTCTTTTCTGCTTAATCAAAGAGCAATGTGCCCTTTGTTCATACCTTATCCTGGTTAACTTCCTTTGTACTTTCCAATTATACCTTGCTGTGTCATCCTTATGTATAGGGTGCGCCAACCCCTCCCACCTCAACTGAATATAGATAACATGATAGGCAGATCAACTAGTTCCATCATTGCAGAACTCAGTCGTAAATTGCCTTTATTAAAAGTAAAAAGTGCACATGACACTGTGCATATTTGGTTTGGCCAAGGAAATAAAGGGTGCTTCAAATATCACACACATGCCATGAGTGTGTAAGGATATATTATGAATAAGGGCTATAAAGTGAGAGATGCTTAATCAAATAAATAATAGCTCCCTGAAGAAAAATACAGTGTCAGACAAAAATATATTTAAAAATAGTTTTCAGGCCTAAGCCAGGTGTGGAGGACTATGAACCATGCCAAAAGTTTTCAGACAGGCAACAGAGGGTGATACATTGGAGACAGTCTTTGGCAGCATCTCACAGTGAGGTAAGTGAGGTAATTGGGTTTGTTAGGTTAAAAATGGACATTGACAGAAATAGCAGACAAGATTGTGATGAGGCCAGATAAGTAAGGTCAGTTTAGATACATTCTGAGAGACCAGCTGTATTATTTTGGCAACCAGAAAATAGAGTATATATACATTTCTCCAACAGTACAAAGCACTATCTAACTTGGCAGGACCTCAGCAATCAGATAAAGATTAGATAAAGATTAGTTATTGGTGCGTGAAAATGTTCTTGGCAGGTGTTGAGCACTGCATAGTTGTGTCCAGCCAAGTCTACAATAAGCATATCTGTTTCATGCGTCAGAGAACATTGTGGATGCCAGATATGCTAATGTGGGCTTTTTGTACACATAAAAATAAGCTATACAATGATACCGAAGGAATGTTTTTTTTCTCTGAGTAAAGGGCCCTATCAGAAGCATACCATGAACAAGGAGGTCATTTGCATAAGGTTGCATCATCTTAAAAAGACTATAAAGCAGGTTAAAGGAAAACATGTCTTTGAGAGTGTGTCTTTTTATTCCAGAAAATAATGACTCCCAGGTGTCTGATTTTCTCATGTCGCTCTCTAAGAAATGTTCATAGATGTCTGGTGCTTGATGAAAGATGGAAAGCAGGACCCCCAGTTCACTTAGTTTCAGCAAAACAGATATTCTTTGTTTCTCGCATGAAGCTGTTTTCTGCAGTGTATCTGATCTGCAGCCCTGTTTTGTCATGATCCGACATCCATCTTTTCATCATGGCCACTTTCCTTACGTTATAGTTTCTACTGCAGCAGGCTTCTATGTAACTCATTTACTTTTTGTTTCTGGATATATACAATGTTGTATGTCGACATCCCTCCACCACTTCAGTGCAAGGGTAGATCCAATACGGTTGTCTGAATGCATAACATCTCTTATATAATTGGTGCAGTGGTGCAGCTTTGCGTCTAGTATGACGGAGGTGAGAGGGCGGATACTACAGATGACATAAGCTGCTTCTCCACACATTTATTTGCAGTTAGCAATTTTTCCACTATCGATCTCTCAGAAGCATACTTCTGGAATACCATTTATTATTCTATTAAATGCTTGTTCTAACCCAACTCTGATACCTGAAGCAGCAGCTGGCCACTTAGCATGCTGCACCAATCGTAGTGTAATCTTAAAGGGCATAATCACTTTGACGAACATTTTCATATCAACATATACTGGATTGAAACATTGGACTACAGTAAGGAGTTCCTTGACAAGACTCTGAGGTTCCTTTTATATGTTGGGAAATTCTGTGGTGATATTTCCTAAATCCCCAGGAGTCCAAGTAACATGGGCTGAAAGTAGCTAATGTTCTTCTCTCTGACCAAAGGCTGACCCTAGAACCTGCCTAAGGAGCACCTGGAAAACTGTGCTATCTACTTTTTTTCCAAGGCAAGACAGACATTTATTAATTAGAGGCCTCTTCCTCAGCACTTTCCAAGTCTGCGATTCATTATATACTGGTTCTACTATGTTTTCTATTTCAATATTTCAGATTGTGCACAACTTCATTGTTAGGATTCTCACCAACACTCCTAGATCAGCACACATCTCCCCTGTAGTTCAGATATTACACTGACTGCCAGTAAAGAGCACACTTTCGTTTACACTGCTTAATTTGGCTGATAAAGCTCTTTTGGCTTCTCTCCCCTTTACATCATTCATGTTGCTAGTATCTTCTAGACTGCAATGCTCTGCATATAGTTGTTTGATGTTCATGCGTTTGTCAAAACATACCAGAGCATTCGGTAGATCCAGTGATATACTGTACATTTTGGAATCGTCTCCCACTTGATCTCCGAAAAATAGACAGTCACGCCATAGTTCATAAAAAAAACTAAAACCTTTATTTGTTTTGAATGGATAGAGGTGCTGACTATAAGGTGTATTACTACTTTATGGGTACAGCACTGTGAAACCTTTAGGTACTAGTGCCTTTCATTATAGAAATTGAAATAGAATATTAAGTACCACCAGTCATCACAGATGGAGTACAATAAGAAGGTGAATTAGGGATATCTGTAAAGCTGGGACTTGCAGCATCTCCTGCTACTTGGGAATAGGGCCCCTGAGTTCTAGTTACATCTGGGGCACCATCACTCGGACCAGTGATGACTGAGGTGGCACTGTGAGAGCCTTCAAGGCTGTCAGTGCTTGAGTTTCCTCTGCCAGCCTGCACATGTTAGTAAAAATATATTGTACTGTTTCATCATCTACCTTCTCGTCTATGATTTGGTGGGAAATCAATGAGGAGCTCTTAGTTGCATCAGTTTCTCCCTTATTTCTCAGTACTTGAGCTGTCCTCTTAAGCGGTCATTAGTATCCTTCAGTCGGCTAAGCTTTTATGCACTCTGTCTATGAGTAACCTCCTCTAACCATGTGGCATACACCCACCGCTGCCTTGGACTCACATTCCTGGTCCCTGTTGCTAAGGTGTGCTTCAATGAAACTGAGTGTGCCTGTCGTCTCATGTCAGATTTTGCCAGACGTCAAGAAACTTGAAAGTAGTGTTTTTGCAGTTTATTAACACAATATTACCAGATGCACCCTTTGCTGCTGCAGGCACCTGCCTTGATTGTCCTTTGCTAATGTCCTCCCTTGATTTAGCTCCACCTACTCAAAATCCATGTGCACCTGTACCAGGCATGGTGTATATCCACTTTCTATGTCATCCTCATGGGAGGTGGTTTAACAGAGACATTACTAAGTGGTCCTGGCTTGGAGCACTCACTCTGAACTCGTCCATCTGGCTCAATTTATATGGGTTTACGTTCTGCCTGGATGTTGGTCCATTATACCATCAATAATGTGTTCCTGGGACTTAAACACAAAGCCAGATTACTAAAGACCATTTCAACTGCTGCCAGCCCAGAAATACCAGAGAGTTTACTGACCCTTACCAGCCCAGAAATACAAGAAATCAAATGTGCCAGTGCTTTGAAAGATTTATATCAAGGCACAATAATTACATAACTCCAAGAATCATGGTAATAAGAAAAGCAACGATGAAAACTAAAAGCAGAAAACCAACCGAAAACCAATTTTAGCATAACTATGGAACAAGTCTGCCTCTCGTTGTGGCATCATGAAAACACTCGGCTCCTTGAGTGGCTACGCAAGTGCACCAATATGCCCGACCTTCTGCCGACCAAACCTTTCAATGTTTAAACAGACCTCCTTACTTTTCAGTTGGTAGTGCACTTTGTTGTTTGACAGGATGTGAGCCACAAGTTAGGCGCTGTGCTCACATTGAGAGATTCATGGCATAAAACATTTCATAGAAACCATGTTCATACATCAATTTTGGGTGATGACAAAGGAATATTTCATTAATTGGTTTGCAAATTAAGGAAAACCGCATCATGCACCCAATGAAACCCTATCTGACTGACCAGACCCACTCTCCGGAACCCTAATGTTTGTAAAGCGATGATCATTTGAACTAGGACAGTTCGAGGGAACTATTACAAAACATTTATGGTGCAATTACACCTGCTGCCAAAACAAAGAACCCAGACATTTTTCGTCCAGCCAGTTGTTTATGTTCTCTTCTGCTTATAATGTCATATGACATCTTCCAGTGTTCGATTCTTGGTGGGGGGAATTGGTCCACGAACCCCAATATTAATGTTCGTCACTTATGAGCAGTTCCATTGTCCTTTCTGTTTCGGACCAGCTCCAACACTCATGTGGGTGCTGAGAACCTTGGCACCAGTTTCTGTTGAACACCACTTTTCAGTGCATTGCAGAGGGTATGCTCAGAAATGTCCATCGAAATAACAAGCAGTGATAAAGTGAATGGAATTGGGGAATATGTAAAAAGTCAACTAAATGAAAAGCCTTAAGGGAAAATGGGAAGTGATGTGTGGCCCAAATAATTCTATGTGTGATTAATGTATATCTGAAAGGAACCATGCCATTTCTTATATTCATGTCTTCTTTTTCTAATAATGAATGTATTTGTTTATTAATTAGCGACTTTCTCCCACAAAAGAGACATGTCAAGTAAAATAGTGCATGCTTTTACTATTACCCATAATGAAGTCCCTGCAATAGTATTTCATGTTAGGAACAAACAGATTTACCTTTCTATGATCAACAACACATTTCTATAATGACCAACCAGAGGTATGAAGAATTATGGTAAACATGATCACCTCACCTCAGAATGTGATAGGATTGTATGCTTAAATTGTTGAGTCGGTAGATTAACAATTTATCAGAAATGCCCTAGTCTTTTGTAAATAATTTGAAACATGGAATGTTGACCAAGCAGCTACCACAACCAGCAGTTCTTGCAAAGGTAAATGAAACTGGGAAACAAGTGGAACAAAAATTAGAAAGTGGTAAATAGCGTGAAGATAATGTTTAGCTGATACTATAACCTGATTTCACCCACTCCTCTCAGTATAAACATGATGTCCATTTCTCATGGAGGACGCCACTGTCCACAGCACAGCAGGTCTGGTCCTCTATGACACACACAGCTCCTTGATTGTCTCCTGTGCAGCTAATTGGAGACGAGTGCACCCAGAATTATTTTGCTAAAGTTAAATGTGTCTCGTTAAGATTTTGGCACTGCAGCTAAATGGGCTGTTAATGGGATTACTACCACCCTGCACTGCTAAATCCTATCTCAAAATATGATCTTTTAGGTAAAGGACCTTTACTTAATCTTGAAGCTCTCTAAAAACACCTGGTTTTGTGTGGAGGAGATGCCCTCCACAATAAAACTATTAACACGTACAATAATTACCATTCCCCATTAAGTCCTGTTGGACTCCAAAACAGAGATAACAGAAGGGTCTGCATGAGTCTATGGGCCTGATTTACAAAAAAATATTTTCATTGGGACTTCCACACATTAAAACATTTTTGTAAATAAGGTCTTAAATCTTGAGGAGACTTTCCATTACTGCACACAATCTTGCTTTCACTAACACATGATCATGAATCCTCTGCTCCTGAGCTAGGTTCATGCAATTTAAAGTACAAATACAAATGCAAATGCTTACTTCATGCATAAAGGGTATTACCAGAGTTACTTGGCCAAAACTCCCAATGAATGAGTTCCCGAATACAAGAAGATCCAGAGTTGAACTGCTATTGGCATGTTAATGATTCCTCTCAAGATATCATACTTTAGGTAAAGGAACTTCAGCAGGTGTGCAAAACCATGGTAATGGGAGTTTATATGAAAACAACTAAACAGAAAAGGTAGAAAGATACATTGTTGATGTTACAGTGCAGCTTATTCCTGAACGAGTAAAGCATGGTGGTCAGGAAAGTGAAGATGGAGGAACATGAAGAAAGGTAGAAAGGTTACAGAAGGACAAACTCATATCAAAACAGGGCCTAGAAAGTGATCCCAGATAGTTAGCCAATTACGAATTTCTGTTGATGACATTAGGGAGACTATTAGAAAAGCTGATGCCAAATGTATTGCAGCATAATGTTTGGTTTAGCAAATGATTTTAGAAAGACGAGTTTCTTGGCATATTTGCATAAGAAATGTATTTAGTAGTTCAGACACAGCACAACTTAGCTTTCTGGTAACTCAGTGTCTGGTCAATCACACGCTATATCTAGACATATTGCAAGTCCTCTTGGATGTCTCTGCTAATATAGTGAGCAGCTCACACTTAAAAACTGATTCCCCCCTGTAAATGTTTGTCTCATAGATAGGCACATAATCTAAGATGGATCCGACAAAGTCCCTTCAACCTACTCTTCCAGTGCGGATAAACATACAGCACAGGTGAGCATGAAAGTGTGCAAAACCGTTTATAGCCATACATCCTGTTTCACACTGCTTCGAAAAGAAATTGCACAAAGGAACAAGGACCCTGCACCACAGCACACAGCTGATCCAAAACATCTCTGTCGACATTACACACCCAGCCATCAACTCTTCATGAAATGACTAGTCCTAATCGAACTAGTTCAAGCAGACTTCAAACCACTAGAAATGTACTGAATAAATATGTATTGAATATTTCGACTATCTTCCAATAGTGTGCTATACGTGTATCTGGGCTTCAAGATTGTTTTGATACTAGGGTAGAAGGTAGAAACAATAGAGCTTTGAGACTACACGTATTTTGCATTTGTGGCACATCCCGAGTAGTCATACATTTGGCTCATATCATATCTTAATACTGGTTGATGTTACATACGTGTATATTCCATGATACAAGAAGCACATAATGTATAATGATATTTCTGAATCCGGTTTCTTGAACTTGCTGAACTCTGCCAAAGGATGTTCCTCTCAATAATGGTTGACCCAACATAGTTCCAATCACACATTTGTTTGAAATGTGTCCACATGTGTTGATCTGAAGTGTTTGAAGAAACTGCCAAATGTGATGTACATACATATTGCAATATCTGTTCCATACCCTAATTTCATCAATCAATGTTGTGACAATTTCACACTGAGGTAGGAAAAACAGAAAGGAGATCGATCGACAAGTTTGAATCAACCATAATCTTTGTTGCAGTCCTGGGCAACTCTACAGGCCATCGGGTTTCAGATAAATATTCCTTTGCTGAAGGAGAAGAGGCCATAGGCAAAACAGGTTTTGTTCCACACCAATTAATAGGCAAGCCATCAGATAACATACATTTACAGGTGTAGCATGTTGCCCGAAGGGAAATATCAAAAATTGAAATCACCCAGTGGGAACAATGAAGGCAGACATCTTGTGTCTGAGAGTAAGTGAGATCTGCCAAGAATCCTTTTGTGATTTCTATCACTGACCACACATCTGCAAACCCACAAGGGCATTCATCTTCTTTACCCTTAAATCACAGAGAAGGCAAAACTGACAATCCTAATGTATTCACTAATGACCCATCCAGGGGGGGCGTGGCCAGAAGCCGTACGATGAGGACTTGAGTTTTGCTGCTCGCGTGCCACCGGCTTTATCCTGTAACGATCCTGCCATTAAAACTCTTCTGTGACGAGCCCCAAAGTATCTCACCGAAGTGAGACCCTCTGCTGCACTGAATCGCACTGCAACAGCACAAAACCGGAGAGTGGATCGGTTTCCCGAGCGAGCGCAAAGTCCAGGGACCCGAAACGAAGGCCGTTTCCAAGATGGCCACCGTGCGTTTGCAGTAGCCGGCGACCGAGGCAGAGGCCGGGGAGCCCCTGAAACAAAATCAGATACCGGACACAGCATCTAAGGGCACACGTGAGAAGCCCGCTCTGCGTCCGATATCCTGATCCCGACGGAGGTGCTGTGCGGCAGCCGGGGGCGGGCTTCGCCCGTTCATCTGCAGCAGGTACCGGCGCGCTGTTAACCGCTGGGCGGGCGCCTCTGCCTGTGTGGACATCCTGAAGCTGCGAGCCCGAGGTGCGCCCGGAGGACGAAGCACAGAGTGGCGGCGCTCGGACTGTGGAGAGGCGCCCATCACCTGCGGACGATTCCCCATCACGAGAGAGTGAAGGAAGCCCAGACGGGCTCGGTGGTGGTGCAACGAGGGACGATCCACAGAGTGACAGCAGGCTCTCCGCTCGGCGTAGAGCGCCCGCACAGCACCCCCGGCAAACTGAGGCACTGCCCCAACAATCCGACTCCCAAGTGTGCTGCAAGGCGGTAAGGAGCGGGAGATGGTGGGATAGAGAGAACTGGCATCCCCCTCTGGTTGGCGGATATCGAGATAAAGGTGCACACAAAGTTAGTGCAAAAATAAGTTATTGCCTTGTACGCCACGCCTAGCACTGCTGCAACCACCACCACAGTCCCGGCAACAGCGGCCTATCCTATCGACCAGCACTCCCCCCATCAAGGCCCGACACCAGCCTCCTGCACCAACATCCTACTAAGCAGAAAGATGGGTTAAGATAAGCCCAGGAAAACATCTACGCAGAGTAGAATTGATCAATATGCATCTACTTCAGTGCCTTGCTCACCAGAGAGGCTCCCAGCGGCCGAATTAGATCATGTGGAAGAAAATATCTCCCTCAGAGACATAATGAGTGCCATTGGCAGCTCCAGGACTTCAATGGAAAAAAAGATGGACAATATTGGCGCAGACGTGTCCTTGTTGCGCCACGACCTGCAAAAGCTGACCTCCCGTATGGGAGAAGCGGAGACACGAATCCCGGAAACCGAGGATGGCTTACGTGGAGTGAATCGGCAAGTGTCGAGCATGTTAGCGCGCATTTAAACCCTGGAAGCAAGAGCAGATGACAGTTAAGGCAGATCCAGACGCAACAATATCCGAATAGTCGGGCTTCCTGAAAAAGCAGAAGGGGAATGCATGGAACTGTTCCTCGAAGAATGGCTGGCAAACACCTATGACGCAGAGTCATTCTCCAGGTTCTTCTCTATCAATCGTGCCCACTGTATCCCAACTGGCAAGTTGACACCGGGATCTCCATCACGCACAGTCATCGCCAGATTTCTGAATTATAGGGACAGGGACACTGTTCTCCAACTGGCAAGATCAAAGGGCACAGTCACATTTAACAGATCAAGGATAGCCTTCTTCCCTGACTTCACCATGGAGGTGCAGAAAGCGCGCCAATCATTCGACCCGCTCAAGAAAGGATTGCACTCGATGGGTGTCAAGTATGGGCTAATCTTCCCGGCCCAACTCAAGATATTCCACAAGGACACAACCATACTCTTCACTGACCCTAGAGAAGCGTGGAGCTGGGCTGAGCGTCATATAGAAGGGGACTGGAGCACCGAGGGGAGAAAGAGAAGGGAAAGCAATAGCCCTCACCCAGAGCGGCCGCTGGAACAAGAACCGCAGCAGCAACCACAACCAGAAAACCTGCAGCAGGGAGATGTATGAAGCAAGAGCAGCTGTGAGCAATATGATAGTCACCAGGCAATGTAACGCTATGGAGCCTCCGCTCTCTACAACAGTCTAATCACAGAACACATCCAGGCCGGTGGCTAATCAATCAAACACCCGCCCCCCCCGAACCAAGACTTAAGTTCCAGAACCACACAGAGGTGCTGTAAGGTTTAACTGTTCACATGTTGCTGTTGGGTCGACAGAAGCTTCAGTTGAGGGTGGAGCGTAGGGAGGGGGGAGTTGGAGACAACGTTTGTCTACAAATTTTAGCATACAAAGGTACTGAGAGCAATGTAAACTTGGCCGATGCCGCTATTTCGCTGCAAAAGCACCAAAGGAAACACACCTGTGAGACTATACTTCACGCACCAGATGCCACCTGAAGCGACTCCAACCACTAGGCGCCTAACACTCATGACATGGAACGTCAATGGGCTAGGCTCCAGTATCAAGAGAAGGCTGGTGTTACGGCACTTGAATCGCCACTCCCCTGACATAGTCCTTCTGACCGAAACCCATCTGGCAGGAACCTCATGCACATTTTTCCAAAGATCTAATTACCGCACAGCAGTACATGCAGGCTTCTCCATGGGCGCGAGAGGAGTGCTGATACTCATACATAAAAGGCTCCCTCTGGAAATCACGCATACCACACAAGACAAAGGTGGCCGCTATGTACACATCCAGGCAACAATCTGGAATCAAACCCTGGCGATCCTGGCAATATACTCCCCCCCATCCCTACTCAGTGCTCTCCTAGCAGACATTACCCTGATCCTTGCAGAAAATGATGCAGATACATGGGTGCTTGGAGGAGACTTTAACGAGGTCATGAACAATGTCTCAGATCGCTCACACCTGAGGGAGAGGAATCCCGCCGCCACCACCAAATTGGCGGCATTTGCCTCCGCACTGGGACTGCGAGATGCGTGGCGCGACATACACAAATATATCCGAGAATATTCCTTCCACTCTGGTGTGCACGCCTCCATGTCCAGAATAGACTACTTCTTCCTACCAAATCAAAATGTGCACAAAATATGGAACGCATCCCTACTCCCACGGGGTATCTTGGACCACTCCCTGCTGATCCTGGAACTAGAAACAGAGAGACCGTGCCCCCCACCTACATGGCGACTAAACACCTACTACTTGGGGTTCCCAAAGCTACATGAGAAGATGGAGAGAGCCACTTCCAATTACTATGAGCTAAATTCAGGATCGGTCGAGGACCCCACCACGCTATGGGAAGCCTACAAATCAGTCCTGAAGGGAGACATCATTTCGTGGATGTCAGCAAAGAAAAAAGCACATTGTGAACAGATTAAGTCTGCCGAAGAAAAGGTGGTGACCAGGGAGGTAGAGCACATCACCAACGATAGCCGGGAGACGAACCAAGCGCTAACACTAGCGCAAAAGAAGCTCCATAACCTATCGCTTGACTGTGCCCAAAAGGCACACCACGCCATGAGGGCATGCCTTTATGAAACGGGAGAAAAAGCAGGGAAAATGCTTGCTTGCTTGGCTGGAGAGACGAGAAGAGGGACATTGAAAGGTGAAATGTATTAAGGCAGCAGACGCAGAACCAGTCTCCACTGATACAGAGATAGCAGAGCGATTTGCGGATTTCTACAAAAATCTCTACCAGCCCCCGGCCACCACAGCAGCCAGTGACACGCTCGACAACATTGAACTCCCAACACTTACCACGGAACAGGTCACCATGTTAGATAGCAAAATAACAGTGGATGAAATATCTGCGGCTATCTCCCAGCTACAAACGGGCAAGACGCCAGGACCCAATGGGTTCCCGATCGATATCTGGAAGAAGCTGAACAACCTGGACATACCCACGCAGATGCTCAACATGTTCGAGCACTCCCTAACCAAAGGTAGGCTCCCACCGGACCTCCGTAAGGCCACCATAATAGTGATCCCCAAGGAAGGCAAACCCCTTGATGAGTGCAAAATCTTGGTCAAAGTGCTCGCAAATAGACTCCAAGCGGTCGTCACAACACTGATACACCCGGAACACTGTGGCTTTGTGCCACAAAGGTGAACGAGAATGAATATTCGCAGACTCCATCTGGCATTAGAACGAGAACCCGTGCTACAACAATCAATAGCATTACTGGCAATAGACTTCGAAAAGGCCTTCAACATTGTCTATTGGGATGCTTTATGGGTGATCATGAGGAAGATGCAATTTGGTGATACCTTTATAAAATGGGTCCAACTCCTCTATAATTGCCCAGTAGCAGAGGTAAGGGTAAACGGCTGGCATTTGTGTATATTCCTATTGGGTAAGGGTACCAGGCAAGGCTGCCCACTTTCGGCTATGCTATTTGCATTGATAATAGAACCGCTAGCAGTCATCCTACGAAGCTCACCCACGTGGCGCGGCTTCTGCTGGAACTCTGAGTGGGAGGACAGGGTGTCCCTGTATGCCGATGACCTTCTAGTGTATCTGGGGGACCCAGCGGTCTCCTGCCCTATAGTAACTCAATTACTGGTGGATTATGGGGTCTTTAGCAGACTAAGAGTGAATTGGGTGAAATTGGTGTTCTTTCCGGTAAAAGGGATAGACTGCATTCCGCCTTCCGGCTCCCCATACCGTATTGAAACCACACAGTTCTGATACCTTGGCGTCCTAATAGAAAACAGACTTGACAATTATGTAACCCAAAACCTACAACCGCTTATCAAAAGATACTCGCAAGATGTAGCTCACTGGGCATCACTGTCATTGACGCTATTAGGCTGAGCGGCACTCTTCAAAATGCTGGCCCTGCCCCGATTCCTCTATATCCTCCAGAATGCCCCTCTCAGTATTCCGTGTAGAATTCCACACAATAGACAGAATAACACGTAGGCTCCTATGGGCAGAAAAACACCTGAGAATAGCGCTTAGAACCCTCCAACGCTCGGTCTGGGAGGGGGGAATAGGGCTACCGAATATCCAGGTCTACTACTGGGCGTCACAGATGGTGACAACAAACGACATTTTGCACAGAGACCCAAAGCTCCCCCACATACAGGCCGAGATTGCTGCCCGTCATGATATGACCCCGATTGAAAGCCTATACACTAGTGTGAATCGTCATCCTAAGGGCGCGATCACAGCCCACACAGCCCAAATATGGAGAGATACTCATAAGTACATCGGTTAGGACAACATACTCATCCCGGTCCAGCCCATCTGGAACAACGTCCATCTTGCAGGTCTCGACAATCTCCCTAAATGGTCAGCTTGGATAACAGCTGGTATTCATACCATCGAGCAGGTATATGCAAATAATCAAATAATCCCGTTTGCCGAAATCTCGTCCACACACAGTCTCCTGCCACTGAAAGCTTCCACTATAATCAGCTACACCATGCACTAATGGAACAGAGAGCCTGCTTACTGGAAATGCCAGAGTGCATGCCCATAGAGAGAAATATAGTTATCGACAGTGTGAAAGCCAGGATCACATCCACCATGCATAACGCTATCTCCTCCTTTGCCACAAGAGAGCTCTCGAGCCTGAAACTCAAATGGGAAGGGGACGTGGGCCCGATTCTACCCGAAGACTGGATTGAGACCCTGATGTACCCCAGGGAAACAGCGATCTCAGCAAGAATCAGACTCATTCAGCTGAAAATACTCCGCAGAATATATCACCCTCGCGTGGAACTATACAAGTGGGGCAAGACATTTGATCCAAAATGCTTACGTTGCAAGCAAGAAGAGGGGACATTCTATCACATTCTGTTGCAATGTACACAAGTACAACACTTCTGGCGTAGCTGCAGTGATAGACTCGCCAGAGTCTTAGGCCGACCAATCCCTACTGACCACAAACTCCTTCTACTGGGTATTGATACGGAACAGGACCTATCGCGCTTTGAAAAGCTATTAGTCTCAACATCCACCGGCATAGCTAAACGAAACATAGCACAACTATGGGGTTCTGAGATCACGCCACAGTATGAACAATGGAAATCAGACATAGATGCAATTATCCCAATGGAACGATGGGTTTACCAAACAAGAAGGTGCCCGGGCAAAGCAGACAAAATATGGGGGAAGTGGGAAGAGATGTTGTGAACCCGTACAATTTGAAATAATCCAGCTTGTAGTTTAACATCCTCGCCGCCTCTGGGCATAATCGCTAGGTCATTAAATCCTCTAGTCATCTGTAAGAACTGAACGTGAAATGTCAATGGACACTAGATATGGTTAATATCTACTGTATTCCTAACCTTACTTGTGTTTCTACATTAGTCCGCATATAGGCAGAAGTCCCTCATGTAGCTCTACCACATGTATGCACAGTTTTATGTTTGTAAGTTTATATGTTATTGTATTGTAACACGAAAAGACAATAAAACATGTTATCAAAAAAAAAAATAATGACCCATCCAGTAATGTAGGTGGCAAATGAGTAGTAACAAAAGGGCCCCTTATGAATTGCATATGCTTCCTGAAGGTTCTATTACAACATGCTTTAGAACAACCTGCTTCTCCAGATTCAAATAATGGAAGTGACCATTATCATGGCTTCTGTATTACTACCTTCTGAGCTTCACATGACTTATGTTCCTAAATCGAGGTCGCTTTTGCACAGAGTTTTAAAAACACTGCTTCAAAATCATGAAAAAAGTGACTTAAAACATTTTAATTTTGCTTCAAATATGCTTCCATTTTATCAGGATGTGTACATGTAATGTTGCCCGGGGAATATTGATACATGATTGCATATCTCCCAGTGTGTTTGGAGCTAAAATAGGTGGTGATACATGTATTATATACCCTCTCAGCCTGTTCATGTGAACTATTTAACACGTTCTACCACAATCTGGCTGAGCTGCTCTGATTCGTTACTGATTCACTGTGGTTTTAATATAATACTTTTTAATTTATTTAGAAGTGGGAAATGATATGAGAATTGTGTTACCTTATTTGCGAGTTTAACTTTAAAAAACATTTAAAATGCCATTATCTGCCTGGCATCTGTTCACATTCATATCGGGAACATATGGTCATGCAAGGATTGCTATTTGTTGGGTTGCATTTCATTGCTTTCTTTTGCCATATGTATTAACTTTCTGGCCACGGGCACGACCCGTTTCTAGTTTGTTCTGTGCCTTGTGATCAATTTTGGTAGAATCACTGTGTTGGTCTGATTGAAAATTTGCCCCACATGGTTTGACTAGGGTCGCTATGCTGAAGTGCAGATGTGTTTGATTTCTCAAGTTGTAAATAACTAACTCATCTGGCTTGCATCAAAGGCAGTACTCGGTCAGTTAGTATGCCCCTTCAAAGAGCACTAAAAAAAACAAGTCTGAGCTAACTGTTTATATTTTCTTGGATGAACAGATTCACCAAGTGGGTATAACAATCTGGTATCTGGTTGTACAGATTAAAACATATAAACAGATACACCTGTATCTGGGATACAAGTGTGATACAGACACACAGGCTATCTCTGCCCAGATTTAAACTTCAAAACGCTTGGGGTGCAAGCTTCTCTGTCTTGGCTTCTAAGCTTTGGAACTCTCTTCTCACCACCATCAGATCTGAGCCTTCATTCAATTCCTTCAAACAGACAACAAAATCTTGGCTCCTCGCTCAAATCTGATTCAGTCGCCTGATTGCAGCAATCACTTAGAGTTATCTGTCCCCACTACCCTATTGTAAATGTATGCCTTGTTTAACATATGTTCCTTTTTGATAAACTGCCTAAGTTCGATAGACTATGTAACATTGCGATACAAGTCCGCTCACTACTGTATGTATCTGTAACTACTTTCAGCTTGACCCAAGCTTACGCTTTGCTGTATATTTCCGTATATTTCTGTAAGTTTGCGCTCTGTTGTATATTACTGTATATTTCTGTAATTATGTTTACTAAGTCTTTGCGCCCTGATGCCTGTTGGCCTGGCGCGTGCTACAAAGAAATAAAATACAAATAAAAATACAAAAAAGTAACCCCATCTTTGTCTATTTTTTGTATAAGAATTAAAATACTGGATGAGGACCTTAGGGGGGTAAAAGGTACACTTCAGGAAAGAGATACCTGCCCGATGGGGAATTTGTTTTGCAATTTCTGAAACTGTATAAAAAGAGAGACGCAACACATTCAGCCATTGAACAAATTCTTATTTTTAAATGCTCCTACAACTCATGGAAGTTATATTGTTGCAATGAGTATAGGATACAGGGGCTAATGAATGCTAGTTTCACTTGGTGACTCTTGGTTGCACAGGCTAACCACAATAGGTTAGACCATTCCCTTCAACAAATAAGTTTCTGGATCCAACTTCTTGGAATTTGTCAATGGGATTAGCCATAGATAAATCATAGACCAGAGTTGTACTTTCCAGCAATCTACCTTGGAAACGTCTGTCTGATTCCAATGTTACTTCCGAACTGATAAACATTGTGAAGCTCTTCATCATCTCCTACGGAATGGCTGTCCTCATAATCAAGATTCAGTCTGGTGCAGGGTGTTAAAATCTATGTCAAAGGTGCCTTCCTTGCCAAAGATGCTTCCTTAGTGCATCAACGGCTTGTTTTGGCATCTGCCAAAAACCTGCGGTATGATGATGTATCTATTTCTGATATTATAATTGGAAACTGATGGGACTTTATTACAAAGACTTTTTGGGGCTTCAGAAGCCTCACGTAAATCCAGTGCATTCAGGTAATTAATACACATATCTTCCTTTTTCTTTCTTCTTGGGGTATCTCTCCTCTTGCACACCAAGGCCACTGGTATCACAAAGAGCTGGATGCCCCACTTATCGCAGAGTGAAATTTTCCATCTCCAGCTTGTCATGAACAATGTCTGTCAATAAGCCACAGTATCCACAGTTGTGACCCAACTCTGGTGTGGCAAGGCATCTAATAATTGATACAAATATGTTGTGTAGGCTAGCCCAGTGATGTCATGTTCTTGGAGCATAGCCATTGATCACATACGATTTAAATTGGTGTGGTCATTGAACTTTTCAGATGATCCTTGCAAATGAACTAATCGCAAACCCTTTTCATTAGCACTAATATATTGGCAGAAGGCTTATGTCTGTTCTTCATATTGTATGGTTCTATACGGGTTTGCAACTAAATCAGCAATATTTCATGTTTCTGGCTTGTAGTAATGTAATTTACTGGCATCGTTTCTCATCCGTATCTTAACACAAAGAGGTTGAGGGAAGAAGGTGAGTCGCCAGCAGACCCTCACATTAAGGGCGGAACCCTTGATAAACAACAAAAGAGCTGGTGACTCCAAATTTATACCGCTACTTTAACAGGGTTAAAAGGAACCAGCTATCGACCTCAAGTTCATGAGCCAGCATCAATCTTATTAGCCACAGATTGAAAAGAATCCCAAAATTATTGTTATTCTTAAACACGTTTATTTCAAACACATATTCATTATATTGATTTGATGCGTTAGCAAAATTCATACACCTCTCATAGATTTAATCAACAGAAGAAAGACAGAATGTAGTTAAAACATTAGACAAGAACATTAACAAACAACCACACTAAGTAGGGCCAAGGCAGTGTAATTACGTGACTTGAGCCTAACAAACTAGACAATTAAGAATTTAAATAATGAAAAACAAGCTAATTCAATTATTCATTAAATTATCTTCCCACTCATGACATTCCTACCAATCATACTCATTCATGAACCATTATTCATTCATTCATACATCAAGTAAATTTCAACATTGCGTAAAAACCAACCCAACATGTTTCTTCCCTATTGCGGATTTAGTCCATGGAAATTCTTCAAGGGCAATATCAAAGAGGGAGAATAGCATAGACGCAGAAATTCATAAAATGTTCTGGGAAAAAGAATCTTCGGACGAACACGGTCTGTGTGTCAGTTTTACTGGGTTCCCAAAGTTAATTTCCTTGGAATTCCTCGTAAAAGAGTTTCAACAGGTGGTTACCCCTATAAAAGAGCGGTATACAACTTAGAATACAGATTTCTAAGCGACAAATTTAAGTACAGACAGTACTAATTAGTGCTAAAACCAAAATCAATGGGGTTTCAGAGAGCGTATCAAGCTTATAACTCGCTTGTTTAGTTAAACAGACAATGTTCTGTTCACAACGGTTTCGAAGGCAGTGCAGATTACCCACACCTCATTCATACATCCGCTTTAACTTCTGAGAGCAGGATAATTAACAAAGAATAGGGAAAACCAATGCTAATCTGAATTAAGTGCCAAACATATGATCTTTCCTGCATCACACAAGGGACACAAGCAATTCAAGAGAACATCCAAGAATATCATGGCTAAAGAAGTACGGGGCTATCAGTCAGTCACGTTGGTACAGAATGAACACCCCCCGTTACTTGCCGTGTGGATGGGGCACATAACTACCTTCCACTCAATTGAACTCGACCGTGTCCACTATGCCATATGTAGTGTGGAGTACCCTAATCCCATTAGCCAGTAGGATTCCACAGTTAGGGAGTCAGGGTGGAGGTAGGTGTATATTAACTGGCTTCCCTATCTTTCCTAACTGAGTAACTTACGTCCTCATTGAGAACTCCACAGTTGTGCCATGTGGAAAAAGTTAGCTGTATGTGTCTACCGGCAGTATTCTGTTCATGCCCACGAGTGAAGGCCCTCACTGGTATATCAGGCATCAGATGGATAACGCATCACAGCTCTGGAGACGAGGGAGGAGTTAAAAGTTGTAATCAGTATTCTTAAACCCAACCTCTTAAACAGAATATACCGAAAAGAGTATTATATTATAATCCCCTATGTCCCCCTTATTAGGCTCTTACCCCAGTGGCAGACAGTCTCAGTGAACAATTCCTTGTGCTGCTCCAGGTCGCGGCGTCCCTTTCATTGGTACCCGTCCACGAAAATTCGGTCAGCAGAGGAACAATTCTGCAGATTCTACACCGATGGCGAGGTCTGGTCCACGAATCAGAACCCTTACGGCAACGGGAAACAAAGGGGAACAGGGAGAAAAGCAAGGGGTGATTAAATGTAGCCCAATTATAGAATGTGTCAAGAAAATGACCACCAGTTCAGTCTGGGCATTTAAACACCTGTGTCTCCACAACTTCCCAGGTAAGTATACAAGCCCTCGTGCATAAATATATGTTAACACAGGCTCGATTACGAATGTATTGTACGTCATCGTGCCTCATTCTCAAGCAGTTGTACCATTAGGCGGTAGTCTTCCGTATGCCTGAACCGGAGAAGAACGAGTAAAGGGAAAGAGGGGAGTGTCGTGTGTCATGCCGGGTTAACGGCATGCTGCGATACCTCATTCCCGTATAGAGCAGTCATGCGGCAAATATGTCTGGTAAAACCACTTGTGACGCCCCGGTTGGCTCCGTGTCAGACTCCAGTCAAGTGATACCTCCTTCATGGTTCTGCTCGTAAGTCGAATTAAACTGTCCTCTGATTTCGACCGAGCTCAGGAGGATTCCCTTTTTACAGGGTCAGGTGGCTGTAATCAGACCAATCCGCTGGTGCATATTCCGTCATATGTCAACGTCACGTGATCTTTTACGCTGAATCTACCCGGAACCTCATACGCGTGATCAGATTGCTGACAGCGCTTCTGAAGGCACCAACGCACCTTCAGGATTTAGCCTTGTGTCTCGAGGGCAGGACGAACGTACATACGGGTAAGCACCAACTGTGCTTGCATAAGTGTGAACAAAGGTGAGCGCATTAGCGGGCATTCTGTAGTGTGTACCACTCAGACAACATGCTCCACTTCTCCCCCTCTAACATAATCCGGACTTTTGAAGAAGGGTAGAGAAGTTTGTGCAGTTCATATTACCCAATCCAGTCTTTCATTCAGGCCAGTTGTCATACTTTTCGTTAAGAAAATAAATTCTCGCTCTTTCCTGGAAAGGGTGAACCTGTAATGGTTGATGTTGTTGCTAGGTTTAAGTTTATAAATGACAGACCATGATAGATCATGTACCTGATGGATGTTTTCTATCCAGTGGTCTACCAGCGGTGCATTTTTGGTGCGGTTCTTTAAGCAACTCCGATGTTCTCCTATGCGTGTCTTCACTTTTCTTTCCATTTTACCTATGTACAGTTTCTTACATGGGCACCATATTACATAAATCACCCAGTTGGTGTTACAATTGGTCAGTGTCTATTGTAGCAATATCTATGGATGAACTTTTTTTGTTAATATGCAACACTGGCAGGAGCCACAAGGAAAATGTCCCATAACCGTCTGCATCCCCCAGAGTTGTGTTAGTGTCGGGGTGGTTTTAGGTCTTATCGACACGTCATTTCTGGTGATTTGCTCCTTCATATTTTTACTTCTTTTGAAGGCTATGAACGGTCTTGCAATTGGATTTGGGCCTTTTTCCAAGATGTTCCAGTGTTTCCCAATCATCTTTTTGATTGTGTTTGACATTTGGCTAAAAGTATTTACAAATACCAAGCGGTCCAGTCCTATTTTATCTGCTCTGTGTTGTTTATACTGTATGAGCGAATCTCTGTGGTTGTTTTTGGCTCTCTTCCGGGCAGTGTTGACTGTTCTACTGGGATAGCCTCGCTTCAAAAGGCGTGTGTGCATTTCTTCAGCCTCTTTCTTAAATTCCTCCCTTTTCGTACTGTTTCTCTTCAGCCTCAGGAATTGCCCCAAGGGTAAATTGTCACGCACATGCCTGGGATGGAAACTGTCGTAGTGGAGCAACGAGTTCTTATCTGTCGGTTTATTAAAGGGCTTCACATGTAGTTCCTTGACCGTCTCATCTGCCACAATCGTGATGTCCAGGAAATCAATTGTCTGTTTGTTGTGTGAAGAGGTGAATTTCAGGAACATGTTTTGTACATTTAACCACTCTAGAAACGTTTCCAATCGTTCTACGGTGCCGTTCAGGATGACAAAGATATCGTCGATTTCTCATCCATCTGAGCAGTATTTCTTGAAAATTCCTCATAGCTAGTGAAACAATAAGTGACATCCATTCAGCAATACCTTTGTACTTGTTGGGTAAGACTGGTGGTAGCAAGATCATCTATCAACTGCAAACCTAACGATTGTTGTCTCTGAAAAATAGTAGTTGAATGTACAACATTTGTTTAGATAACCTGGTGGAAGTTGATTTTGTCAGTCCATACTACCTATTGTTGATTTGTACAGCATTTTGACATTGTGATGGCCCCCCACAAGTTGACTAATATATGTCTTTGTAATGTTTTCTCTTGCTTATCCAGTTCGTGTGTAGTTGTGTTCCTTCTTCACCTATGCCACTGTAGCCATGGGATGTGAACTTGAAGAAATGGGCGAGATTTCACAGACTCATGTATTTCAGGCTTCATTCCATTTTTTGTAGAGTAATTTAACCTTGTCAGTAATTGCCCACTGCTGGAGTCAAAGGCCTTATCAAAGAGAGGGTCTCTCAACATGGGAAGCAGTGCTGTTACTGGCAGGCACCTCCTGCTGGCATGGGCAATACAATCTTTAGCACCTGCAAACAGCAGACATGAGTGCACAGCCTTTGTTTAGATTGAGGAAAGAACATGTACTATTTCAGTTTGTGTGGCAACACCACACTTCAGAAGTCTGTTTGCTGTGTTGAAGGGTTTGTATATAATCAGGATATAAAAGGGACTTAGGTGGGCAGAAATAGCAAGGTGGATTCAGTTTGGGGCACGTCAAAGCTTTAGCACTCGTTTCAGCTGCTTGCATGTGCAAATGGGGCAGGCGGTAAGAGTTTCAGGGAGGCTTCTGTTGGAGGGTCAGAGGGGAGCAAACTGCAGGATAGCATTTTGGGTGGGAGCATGCAACACATAGGCTTCTTGGAATGTAGGCAGGTACTTGTGAATTGCAATCTGTTTTCCAAGCTTTCAGATTATCATGTGCCCCATCTCAAGGTGATCACAGTAGATGTGCTTAATGTGAGTGTTTGTGTTCGAGTTCTAGAAGAAAACACATGTGTCATGTATTTATGTTAGTCACATGCTTTCCTGTCCCTGGGTGTGGCAATATCCATGCTTCATTTTAAAGTAGGTGGTCATTTGTTGGTCATTACATTGCACATGGAGATAGTTGCAGGAATATGAAGGTATCAACCAGAAGGAGGAGTAGAAATCCTTCACTTGAAACCTATTTTTTGACAAAAAACAAGCTTTCATATGGCCTCTTATCTTTTAAACTAGTTCCTATTTGGTTTATGCAGAAGATGGTTAGAACCTCTTACTTCAGGATACAGTAATGGAAAGAAGAGCGTAGCATGTAAAATACCCTTTGAAAGAAGCTAATAGATGAACATTATGATACTTATAACAGTGGAAATGGCTTAACAGTCTTTCTAGAGTTTTCTTGGGTTGTGACCCTTCGATTCTTCGTGCTAGATACCGTTTTTCCATAGTTTCCAAAATAGAATGTTTTCAGCCTTCCCCTGTCTTTTTGATTAAATATGGAAGCCTCAGGTACCCGCTAGAGTTCTCTTCCTGTTGTGTCTTATATGCTGCAGTTTAGCATTGCAGGAGTTGCCTACTGAAACGATTGCCTATGGTGCCCTCAGGGTCTTTCACAAAATAGATTCCACTGCATCTTTGTCATTCCTCTGCCTCCTTCTCATTCTCTGATGTCCTTTGGGCCTTTACTAGGTCAGGGACATTCTATGGCTGGATCATGTAACATCTCTTGTGTCTCCTATTTGCTGAATAGGTGCTTCCTCGATCTTGGTACAAGGACAAAAACCCAGCCAAGACCGCATAAATTCACCAACTCAAGCTTGGGCCACTACATGTTATGATATAATATGATAGTTTATGTATATAGCACCTATACACAAAGTGTTTCAAAGCGCTTCAAGGCAAGGAAGGGAACAAGGGAAAATACAACGACATTCTTACAGGCCATCAACAGTAAGGATTTGAAATAATCTATCGTACTCGGCCTGACAACATTTCAGATAGTGCAAGTGCTAAGACATAGATAAGGAAGGGAGGGGGAGAGTGGGAAGGAAATGGAAAGTGACAGACGACTACCGTACTAGGCCTGATGACATTTCTGGTAGAGCCGGAGGAAAACAAAAGGTGAGTGAGAGGGGTGCAGAAAGGGAGGGGAGGAACAAAACAAGTGACTATTGTACTAGGCCTGACGACATTTCAGATAGTGCTGGAGGGGTGGTTGGGAGGCAACAGTAAGGGGATAGGGGAGCGACAGACGAGGTTGCTATCATAGTATGTCCAGGGACAATTCTGATAGAGTAAGTGCATAGAAGAAAGTAAGGGGAGGAGATAGGAAAAGGGACAAGGGAAAGGAGGAGAGAACAGAGAGTACGCAGTCAAAAAGAGTGGAGAAGCAAGTCTTTATTTGAACCCACTGCAAAATGTGTGCTTGAATAAACACAAATGGACAGAGAGCTGTTAGTATTCTGTGGGCTCTGCCACTGCGATGGGAGGCCTTCCGGAGAAGAGTAAATTACACATCTCTGAACCTCTGTGATGTAAGTTGGTGTGACATTCCAAAATTTAATTCCGCTGACAAGGATGACCATGCCTTCCATATGATATAAAGAAAGTCCAGTGCTCAGCTCTCATTTGGAATGAATAATGTAGTACACAAAATGCAAATTATGAATATTGATATTGAAAGGCACGAGTGTTTCAATAAAAAGGCAAACACCTTGATTTGACGGTGTCTTGACGTTTTTATGTTAAAAGGAAAAGCTTAACACGCCCGCGTATTTTGATTTCATTTACACAATATTTATTTCTTAGCCACTGGTTGTTTACGGTGTAGTGAGTTACTGAAAATACACAAAACTCAGCAAGAAATTAATTGGCACTCTATTTCTCCAGGACATTCTGGAACAAACTACACCATGTTGTTTCCATTGTTCGTGATTAAAAAAAAAAGAAATCAAACCAGCTCCTAATGTTTCTACAGAGTGAACAGATTGGGGTCAATTACTAGAACAATGTCAATGTGTTGTCACTGGCACATTTAATTTAATTAGTATGTTTCAAGGTAAAAGCAAGTGCAGCCCTTTCGCAGAGGACATCTGTAATGCACTTAGCTACAGCAAAGCAATTCTCTTAACATGTTTTAGTGAACATGGAACAGTGTAAGCAGAGAATTGGAGAAAGCAGATGCAATTATCTAACAGCCCCTCTACACGGTCTCACTTCAGAAAATAATTGCTAACACCTTTTACCGCCTCTCGGCTTTGGAATGGGCTGGGTGGTTAAAAGCATTTTCAAGCGTTTGCAAATATTTCTGTAATATGCCTCCAACCCGGAAATACAAACGTACATGATATCAACTGGAAATCACAAAGCTTCCCCACTTCGCTGCACTCTCGTTTATTCAGAGTCTCCAACTCCAAAATATTGAAGGAAAGTTGCTTCCAATGACGTCTCAGGTTAAGCACCACACAAATTCAGCAATATCAAAATGAGGAAAATCATCCAAATGAAATAATGGTCTATATAGACAGATTGCGTATGAATATTTTGTGGAAACAGTAATCTCTATGCACAAACCATAAGGATGAACCACTGCTTAAGAGGACATTTATATGCATCATATTCTCAACATTTTCGGAACCAATATTTTTGCTAAAGAGGTTGTGACATCAGAGAAGCAGAAGAATTTAGTCTTTAGATCCATTATAGCAGAACAGGGGCAAAGTAACAATTGCATGTCTTTGACTTTACACCAACATGTTTACTTACCTACTAATCCTTCTGCACCAATGGTACTTATGCCAGAAATAGTAGAGCTACTGTTAGTACTAAAGGGAACACTACCAGCAAACACAGTATAAATACTACCTGTAGTAGTAACACTGCTCCCAGTAGCAGTAATATTCTGCTATCAGTAGTAGTACCTTTAGAAACAATTACATTACTCCTAGTACGCCTTTTACTTCTCCCGCTACTAGTACACATATCAATTACACATATCCCGTCATCAAGCACATGCATACTATCATAGGGGAGCCAAAGCAACAACGTCCTTCAATCCTGTTGCCTTCCCTAAACATGTCGGCCATCAGGCCCTGTCAACTGTCTCCCTTACTATTAAAGTTCCAGGCAAATAATATTGCTCAATTGTGTTGGACTTTACAACTGTAATTTGCAAATTCGGTCCTCTCCTGCACGTCTGCATTCTTGACTTTTTGCACATATAAGTGAACCAATTGTTTACTGATCCCCTGTATACACTGTTACTGCCATATCCCATAGCATACTTGCTTTAAGCTGACGAGCCTAACCATCACACATTCGACATGCACCCTTCTTATTGCATAGGTACTTACACTCTGGTATTCAGTCATCCTGTGTCAATGATATTATGTCATATTAACTGAGTACCCCAATTGTATGCCTTCGCTAGCGATTATTGTATGATGTTGCTTTGAACTGTTCCTATTTTGCTATCCTGCCTACCACCTTAAATCACCTCCCCCAGCTATTGAACAGCCCTCCAGGTCACTTGACGGCCAAATCGCACCTAGTGGATGTCAAGTCACATAACTGGGCAAAACATTCTTGCTTCTTCTGCGCCCTGATACCCTCGGTCTGGCGCGCATTACATATAATTAAAAAAAAAAAAAAAAACTTTCATTAGCACATCCCAACCGTATTGAGTCATGTAATGTTGTCTAATCTTCTTGCTTCTCTTTAAACTGCTCCTTGGCACGTGCCCATCCATCATGTCTGCCTATACAGCCTTGAAAAACCGTATGCCCACGAACGATATACCCAGGACTCCCATCATCCACCTATCCATGGCTAAGAAACTACCTTCACCTGACTGTATAACTCCATCTAAATTCTTCCATCATTCCTTCCACCAGTACCCATGCACATGACACCATCCATACCCAGCAACTCCTATCATCTCACCCCTGCCCAATGGGTACCACAATTTGCTACCAGACCCACCCCCAACTAACCTTGCTCACTTAAAAGTAGGAACACTAGACTAGGTTCTAGTTTCATGCCTACCCAGCCTCTACCAATCGTCAAAAACACTGCCACAGCGGCAAACACCAGCCCGGAGCTAGCACTCCCCAATCAAGGGCGGACTCATTAATGGTAGATCCTTGCCAGCCCATGCCTTAGATATTGCTGACAATAAAACGTCTAATGATCTTGACTTTCTTACGATCACTGTGACTTGGCTCCATGTGGCTTATATAACTGAAGGGTAAGCTCATGAACAAGTGGAAGGACTGAGGAGCTAATAATACTTGAAACAAGTGGGAAGGCGTCCTGCCACTTCCTTTGGAACCGTTTACCTATATGTTTTGGTAAAGGCTAAATTCTTTCGCATGCTCGGTATGGCAGTGGCTTTGTTATTTGGCTAACTGTCATAGTATTCTAAAAAGATGAGCAAGAAAAGCCCTTTGAGAGTGCATCATAGCATGCTTTTATTATTTTGCTAGTGCTAGTAGGTGCACAACATATTTTATGCATTAGAATTTTTCAAGAAATAATGCTATTTCATAATATACATCTTAAATCAAAATACATTCATCTTGTTTTGGAAATGTATTAGAAAAGAAAGAGTGAATGATAAACATAATTGTGACAAACGTTCAGCAAATACAAAATATCTAACACATGTAGTACACAGGGTCACCAACAAGTAGGTCCCTGTCTCTTTTAGAGCTCACAGACACCATGCTCTCTTGCATATATGATCCACTCAAGACACAAACAAACATTATTGATGGTGACTCAATCAGTATGATTTGTACTAATAAAACTCTGGGTGCAAATCCAGCTGGCAAAAGTAGAACTACTGATACAGTTGTTAATAATACTAGTACCAGTACTCATATCACTAATATTATTGATACTACTAACTACTACTACAACTACTACTTCTACTACTCCCACTCCCACTGTACTACTACTACTAGTGCTAACATAAGTACTACTAATAAAACGTCATTAGTAGTCATAGTAATAAGAATACCAGTGTTACTAGTACAACATCTGGTGGTAGCAGTGTTACTTCTGATGATGTTAGTAGTATAACTACCAATGGTACTACTGGTTGTAGTAATCCAACTACAGGCAGTGTTAGTAACCCTTTCTGCAGCTACTAGTGATAAGAATATTAACATGGCCACCATTGGCAGTAGACTTAATGCCACTACTTCTTCTTCTGAATGTGCTCCTACTACTCATACCACATGTTGAGCAATTTATTGTTTGTTTATGTTTGTTTGTTTGTTTATTTTATTTATTTAATAGTACAGATAGCATTGCTAATGTTCGTAAACACTATACTACTAGTAGTAGCAGTGATATTACTGTTGTTGGTCATAATGACAATACTGCAGGAAGTAGTGTTACTACAGTTGTCACTATTACAAATAGTAGTATTAATACTTCTGGCACTACTACTACTATGGGTGGTTTTAAAGACACACCTGTCACTGCTACGAGGACAGAAAGGACTCCAACCCAGTACTGAAAGTATGGAAGTTGGTGGGGGTAGGAAGAACAGTTCATCTCAGGGTTAGATATTTGAGGGTTTAAGAAAATGAAAATATCAGACCAAGAAATGTGACACCGGTCCAACAAAATCCCTAAATCACATGTTTTCACCAATCTAAGAGTTTCATAAAGGTTAGACTCTTAGAGTAACCTTGTGAAGCACATTAAAGGTGACATTATCGGGGAATCATCTGGAATAGGGACGGGATCTGCACAATCTAATTTGGACAAGCCTGTAAAGACTTTTGGAAGTAACCTGAAAAATAAATCAAAAAATCAAAAAATGGTTTCTTCCCCAAGCCAACTAAAAGCATGTAATACGTGTTTGAATTATACTAATTCATCCATCCTGTTTTATGATCCCTGCTAATTATTCTCTTTCCCCTTTCCTCCATTTCCTTGATAACCTTTTCTCAGAATGCTTTGTCTGTTATATATATATAGTATGCTTTACAACACACCAAAGATGCCTGATTGATAAACAAAGGAAATACCTGTTAATCTGTTGAAGTGATTCAGATTTGTTGAAGAGTTTTTATTTTACATTTTGGAAATACATTTGTTTTAAATTAATCTTTGCACCAACATGTCTTGAGCCTGAATGTCTCTGTTACTGGTCTGATGGGAAATGCAGTGCAAAATGTTGTACCTTTTGGGAAACAAATACACATGTAGAACATGCAACAACATTGGATGAAAAGGAAGAAAGATACATTTAAGCAATATACCCCGAGCCTCGGGGGCATTACCGAGTCAGCTAATGCCCCAGGGCCCATAGTTATAGGGCCTTATCTCTCTCTCTCTCCTGCTTTTTCCCTTGTTCACCACGTTCGGGCATAGTATTTTCCCATACCTCTGGGAGAGTAAGAGATCTTAGATATTTCTGGGAGTATTTTTTATTAAGGTTCTTTCTTTTCTGATTTGTATATTTCCCATAATGCAACATTTTCGTCTCTTGTTTCCTTGATGACACACCGGGGAGGGTTCTTCAAATGTTCAGACAGACCCTCAAGAGTTCCTTCATCCTTACTGGAAGTTACAGCTATTGTTAGTACGAAGGAATCTGGCTGTTTAGGCAATAACATGTTACTTTCCTTGTTGCAAATGTCCAAAAAGTCTTCAGCAAATGTCGATGAATCCAAGCTAGCCTGGATTGACAAAAGGCTAGCCGAATGGTTTTTGACTTCCACCCAAATGTTATCATATAAGTTCACATTTACAGACCATCCACTAAACTGTATTTTTTGCACTTTTTTTTAAACTGCCGTTTTGCAGCATTTTGCAGGATTACAAAATCGCTAAGAGCTGGAGGGTCTTTATAACGGCTAGGTTTAAAGCAGTAAGAGATGTTGGGCCTAAACTTGTGATTTCCACTGTAAGATTGACATTAGGAGAACTCTGCTACTGGACTAGAGAAGAAAGTGTTATTAATTGATCCAACATTGAGTCTCTGAGACAATCTTCGAATTTCAAGAGCATTACATGGAGATAATGTAGTTTGTCCCGATTACTCAGGTACTTTGAAACAATCACCACCACAGGGTGTATTTTGGGCAGGGACTTCTTCTTCTATTCCAGTGCTTAACAGCCGAAGACTTTCCCCTTCTGACTCCACTGAGCCCAGTACAATATTATGCACTAATTTTGAATTGGACAAAGCCTGTGAAAGGTTTTCTTTACCTGTTAGCCTCCTGTCCCCCAGTCCACTATGCCCTTTTGCTTCCTTGTCTTAAGGGGATGCATTAGCTGTAAGTTAATCACGCCCTAAAGAATAATAATAACATTAGACTGGGCAATCGATTTCCCTTATCATGCCATGTGTGGAACTGTGTTATTAATACAAATTATATGTTCAGATTTTCAATATTATTTTGAGTTCTGAGACATCATTTATATGTTTGTGACTTTGTGCATAACATCATTATAAAATATGTAAATGTATTAGGAAATCATACATTTTAATGTTGCGTTTTATATGAATGAGACCGGGGTCGATCTGTGAATTCAGATCTATCTCTGACTTTTGACTCAAACAATGGTTTCATGTTTATAGCTGAACATGTAATTTATATTTTTTCACTTCAATAAAGTATTCCTTGCAAATGCTATTGTACACACGACATTAACATAGTCGTGTGTAGGAAACTGGCATCCCAAAGACACCTGCTATTATGTAAAGAACCATTTTAAGAGGTTGCTTTTAATGAAGAATACACATTTTTTAAATAAATTCTTGTTGCTCTGCCAGTGTTGGTGGTTAGGTCCTGTTCAGGTTCGCTGCTATTAAGAATGCACTTTACTAACCCACCATATCATTACCACATTGACCTTCATATCCTCTTAGAAATGCAAGTCCATGAAATTGAGCTGAATCCGATATAAAGCTTGCATTTACCTCTATTTTCTTGGTAGTTTAGAACAAGACCATTTCTGTTCAAGTAAACACTAAGATGCCATAAGCATCTTTAATGCCTTTAAAAATATCAACATGTTGGGGTCTGTTTTCCAGAAATCTGAGCTCTGCATAAACGTACCGTTTTGGTAAATAAGAATTCACGGTTCCTCAGTTGATAGTACTAAAAGCTACATGAGGTAGTCTGTTCCGTGTATGAGAATGTGATATTTACCTTGTCTTTATTTACCATTACACTAATAGTTCTGTCAATTAAATCACTAAACATTTTTGCATTAGCAAATTGATTTTGATAGTAAATAACTTGGTTTTATGTTTAATTTATCAGACACAATTGAGCAAGGTCATACAGAAGCCCAAAGGAGAAAACATTCGGTCCTGATAGTCAAAAAACCAAACGGTTTAAGATGACTGCTACTTTGATTAGTATTTAATACATAAGCAGCAAATGTATTAAATAGGAATAGAAGTAGCAGTCATCTTAAACTGTTTGGTTTTTTGACTATCCGGACCAAATGTTTTCTCCAGTTTTCTCCTTTGGGCTTCTCTATGACCTTGCCCAATTGTGTCTGATTAACGTTTAGCTACTTGGGTAGAGTAAGGCATTAGCCAGGTGCCCCTCTTTAAATATTATGTTTAATTTAGACAATATTTTAATGCAAATCCTTGTAAAATGTGCATTGTTTAGTGAGATGCTTAACATTCAATGAAATATGTTCTAACTCTGTGTGAGTGTTTGTGTGTTTGCATGCATGTTCCAAATTCTTTAATCTTGGTAATCTGAAAAATTACAAATAACAAAGGAATATCATTTTTATTTTAATCCTTTTACAAGAAATACACTTTAAGCTCTGGATTGAACATTAACGCTAGCAATACTTCAATGCACTGAACAGATGTCAAATTAAATAGCTTCCACCAGTGGCACTCTATTCTGTTATAGGTAATCCATCGTCTTTCTTTTTTGAGCTTGTTGATACTTTGTGCCAATTTATCTGCATGCCATTCTCCTTTAAACTTGTTTCCTTAAATCTGCACCTTCAAAATGCTCTTAATTACTTGACAAATGAAAAGATATTCTAATCTCAGGACCTCTATGTTGTTAATACATGTGTCTAATTAATCTTCTGTTTTACTTCCGTGTGGGAAGGGCCATAAGTTCTTAGGCTAGAAACACATATGCAGGTGCAACAAATTAAAGCACTGGAATATTGATCAACCAGTTCCTGTCTTGAAGGTACATTTTATGCTTGGGCAATTTTGGGATTTGAGGATGCCCATACAAAAAAATGTCCTGGATAGAAATTCCTAAATTAACGTTTTTTAACCAATGAGACTGCACTCGATGTAATTCATTTGCATGTTTTTGTTTTGTTTTTTGTTTTTTTTGATAGGCTTGTCTGGGGCTTCAGAGAGAGGGAAAATAAAATACAAATGGATCTTGATGACCCAAGCCTATGTAATGGAACCATGATATTTAGATAGTAAATGGTTCCCTTTTTCATGGAATTCCATGAAAACCAAGAAGAAAAGGTTGATTTGAATATGATTGCTCTAAATTTGCAAACCAACAGAGTTATTTTTTTGCTTAACAACTTCCAATCAAACAATGTTCTAATCCTCAGAAAGTGATCACAATATTTATCGATTTTACAAGCAGGATATACAAAATCATGACATCAGAGTGCTCATTTCCATTCTCAGGATTTGTTCTCTGCTTCAACATATATGCTATTAATCATATGCAGTGTTGGTTTAAGGTGTTTGTTAAATTGTCTAAATGTGTGTTTGTGGGTTTACATAAGAATGACTATTTTCTTTTTTTTTTCTTTCTTGCCTGGTGATAATGATACTTTTTTGTGTTGAAAGGAAACAGCCAAGACAGGGATGAAAAGAATATACTCAGTGGTTGAAGATGTCCTAGAGATGGTTGTATTATTTAATTCTGGTGACAATTCATAGGTTTGCATTTTTTCACCCTGAATGCTATTTATTTTTTGTGACTAGGTGGTTATCCATGTCTCTGTGAGTCCACTGTCAATGTCTCTGATGAAACATCTTTGGCATTGCATTCATCTTACTAATACCATACCATATCATTTCATACCATATCAGAGAAATTCAGTTTATTTACTAGATTATATGTGCTGTGGTTTAATCATTGCAAGTAGACCTCTGAGATTCAAGTGCAATTTATACATTTTCAACATATCCACAGCCTCCTTCCTCAAACTCCTTCTTCTTCCTCCTCTTCCCTCCTGTGAAACCCCACGTGTCACCCCAGAACAAAGTGACTTCATTGGACTGTTTGAAGTTTGATGTGCAGCGGGAATTACTAAGAATCCGGATGAGTGGCATTGGGGTAGTTGTACAGGGGTTATCTGATTTGTTTAGTTGGAAAAGAGGGGTGATGAATGAACAGTGTAGGTTCTTGCTTCAATTTGTGCCGGAGACTGGGAAGTGGGATGAGATCTACTGGAGGTCGATGGCTGATTGGTGCTCTTTTTGGTGAACATCATCTTAATAGATGGAAATCGCTGGCTTCAGATTTCTAGAATCATCCTAACAAGAAGAAGAAGACGTCCTCATAAAATTCCACTCTTAGTTTGAGTGCCAGCTAAGAGTAGAAGTCATTCTTCACCGTTCAATACATAACAACAATTTATCAAGAGCTAACTCATGCTTATAGTTATTCAGATTTTTACTTGACAACAGTATTCAAGAATTAAGATAATTTGACAACTCTATTTAAACCCCACCAATGTCCATTTTCCATCTGCAGTACGACCACGTGTTCCTAGTACTTTCACTGTTGTAATAGATTCACCATACTTACACTTAACTTTATGGACATTGTAGCATAATTTGACTCTAAGCACTGATCCAGGTTTGATACCCACGTAGCCTACAGCTTTTCTCGTGTCATATGCTCCTTGCTATTTGGGTGTTTTCTCTTCCACCATTCTCAGCATTACCTCCCCTCTAGTGTCCTCCCTTCTTCCACACATCATATCTTCCAACCATTGTGGATACCGTATGCTCCATGTGTATTTTCACTGAAGGTTACACAAGAAGACGTATTTGTAATAGTATATGTCCTTGTCCGATACACACACAGCATTTCATTTATACCTGAAGCCACCTCCAACTTGGAGTTTCTACACAGTTGTACAGTGCAGTGTTTTTCACCATTCTATTTAGCCATTTGACCAACACATTTGCTTTTGGTTGATACAATGGTGTTGTGACATGTTTAATATAATTCACTCTCAAAATGTCTGTAATTTCTGTGGACACACAGTGTGTTCCATTATCTGTCACTATCACCTAAAGCACACCCTCCATATCAATAAAGTGGATTACTGTTTCTGTGGTGATTTCCCTAGCAAACTTCACCAATAACATGAAAGAGTCTTGTTTTGTCATTGCTACCTTTTCCCATGATCTACTAGGGGACTGAGGCAGCCCCAGTGGGGAGTGTTGGTCACAAACACTTTGTCACTCATGGAGCATACACTCTCCACTAAATCTATCCACATCTCTGTCAACAGCAGGCCACCAAAATGTTCTCTAATCCTTGGTCCCATTTATCCCCCGATATTCTGTATGTGCATTTGTAATAATGTTACCCCTCATGTTTGTAGGTGGAACACACCTCTCTCCTCTTCTAAGTACACCATTTTCCATTAATATCTTATCAGTGATTTTCATATAAGGTTTCACTTCTTGCCTCTCCATTTTAGCTGGCAGCCGACCATTGTGTGTATATTTGCTTACTTCTTACCATACATGATCATTTTCTTTCCCTGCCATCCATAGTTCTCTGGATATGGCATGTCCCACAACCACACACACACATCCACAATTGACTTTTCTAAAATACTTTCCATGGTGTTTCATTCATCATTAGGTATTGCTCTCCTAGACACACAATCAGCCACTTGGTTGTGTTTCCCCTCCTCGTACTATTTGCATAAGTATACTCTTGGCAGTTATGCATTGTAATCTTGGTGACACACTATCAGACCTATGTACAGACAACACCTTCACTAACGGTCCATGATAAGTGCAAATGGTGAAAGGTGCACTCACACAAACTGCCTGAAATGAGTCACACCTCATTTACATACATTTTTATTACTGAATATACCTTTCTAGCCTGACTGAGTTCTCAAAGCGAAACTGTCTGTGAATGTGCTACCTCATTCATCTGCATAAAGACTGCCCCTAGGCCCTTTACACTGGTATCAACTGTAATGATTGATTATCTTGCTTTTTCAAAGGGTTTCAAGGTGGACACCCGCACTATGCTTGTCTTAGACTTCTCAAATGCTGCCTTTTGCTCACATTCCCAAACACACTTCGCCCCCTGTCTAGGTAGCCAGGTTTGTTGCAGTGCAGTCCTCTGATCTTATTTAGCTTGAGGGCATTTAGACGTGACTGCAATATCAGCCACGTCCAAACATCCCTTGCGCCAAAATAACGGCATCGGAATGGCTTTCGCGACGAAAATGGTGTGCTGAAATGGGCAATGCCGCGGATTGGGCGTGCCAAATCGAACCACCAGAAAATGATGGTGCCGAAAAGCGGTGTACCACTTGGAGAACGCTGCTTAACCAAAGTGTGTGCTTATTAGCAAATAATTTAATCTCACTTTGCATTGCCTAAAAACATTGTGAGTTCTCTAAGCCTGCAATCCAAAGGCCATGGCTAGTGGTCTGGTAGTGTTTTAAAACTGACAGTGGACAGAGGCCATGTCCACTAACGATTGCTGAAGACCATGCTAGTGGTCTGGAAGCGTTCGAAAATCGATGGAATAACAAAACCCTTGAAATTCAGGGAAAAAAACATTAGTTGCAGGGTCATTAAGGTGAGCAATTCTTAGTAACAAAACCTTTGAAATTCAAAGAAAAACATTTAGTTGCAAGGATGTTAAGGTGAGCAATACATTGTAACAACACTCTAGAAATTCATGGAAAAAAAACTTTAGTTGCACGGATGTTAAAGGCATGGTCTAGTAAACATTTTTATTTAAAAAATTAGAAAGGCAACATAAAAAAAAATACTAGCATTCTCTTTTTTAAAACTTCCTATGTAAAATTTTGAGCTATTCAAGCTCAAAATTCGCAAAAGCAAGCACATGGGCGCATCCATTTTGTGAAATGGATGTCCTCCTGTGCTGGCTTTTGCTTTTGCGGCACTAATGAAGGAAAAGCCAGCCAGCTGTAGTAAACAAAAGCTACCGCTGGGTGGCTTTCCCTTCATTAGTGCTGTACGCGGAGGACGGGGACAGGAGACCAGAGCAGGAAAGCTGCAGCTGAATCTCGGTAAGTGCTATTTATTTTTTTTTTAAAATAAGCACTAGCTGGTGTTTTTTTCCTAAGTTTTCCGGGCTGGAGGAGCCCGGAAAACTTAGAAATAAAACCGCAGCTTTAAAAACGTTGTATTTATGTTTGCGGTCGCTTTTGAAGCGACCGCAAACATAAATACAATGTTATTGTGTTGGAAAATGCTGCGGTTTTTCTTTCCAAGTTTCTCAGGCTCCTCCGGCTCGGAGGAGCCTGAGAAACTCGGAAAGAAAAACCGCAGCGTTTTCCAACACAACCGCGTTGTGTTTCTGCCTGAATCTGCTTTCCCATTTGGGGCTCTCGGGCTCCCCACGGGCGCCCCAAATGGGAAAGCAGATTCAGGCAGAAACAACGCAGCATTGCGGAAACAACGCAGCATCTAGCATTTCCCATTTGGGGCTCTTTAAGAGCCCCAAATGGGAAATCAGCTGTAGGCAGCACCGGAGACCCAAAGTGATAGCCACAGCAGGCAGAAACACGAAGCGGTTGTGTTGGAAAACGCTGCGGTTTTTCTTTTCGAGTTTCTTAGGCTCCTCCGAGCCAGAGGAGCCTGAGAAACTTGGAAAGAAAAACCGCAGCGTTTTCCAACACAATAACGTTGTATTTATGTTTGCGGTCGCTTCAAAAGCGACCGCAAACATAAATACAACGTTTTTAGAGCTGCGGTTTTTATTTCTAAGTTTTCCGGGCTCCACCAGCTAGTGGTTATTTTTTTTAAAAAATAAATAGCACTTACCGAGATTCTGCTCTGGTCTCCGGTCACCGTCTCCGCGTACAGCACTAATGAAGGGAAAGCCACCCAGCGGTAGCTTTTGTTTACTACAGCTGGCTGGCTTTTCCTTCATTAGTGCCGCAAAAGCAAAAGCCAGCACAGGAGGGTATCCATTTCACAAAATGGATGCGCCCATGTGCTTGCTTTTGCGAATTTTGAGCTTGAATAGCTCAACATTTTACATAGGAAGTTTTAAAAAAGAGAATGCTAGTATTTTTTTTTTATGTTGCCTATCTATTTTTTAAATAAAATGTTTTACTAGACCATGCCTTTAAGGTACAAACCCTTTGAAATGCAAGGAAAAAACTTTAGTTGCAAGGATGTTAAGGTGAGAATTTACTGCAACAAAATCCCTGAAATTCAGCTAAAGCCACCAGTGATGTGATCTGTAATGTAATCAGTGTTCTCTACAACATGTAATAAGTGATATCATCAGTGATGTGACCTGTGATGTCATCATTGTGGTCATAGGCTGCGCAACAGGAGGTGTGACGTTAAGGTGGCTTTAGCTGAATTTGAGGGGGTTTGTTGCATTAAGGTCTCACCTTAACATCCCTGCAACTAAGGTATTTTCCTTGAATATAGGATATGGTAAGTGATTTCTCTACTTTGCTCTCTATGAGAGAATCAGGCAGTGGTCATCTTTAGAGTATATGACTCTGATGGCTTTAAGCACATTAATCTGCTCATCTTTAGATTTTATCTTGACTGTGGTCCATTTCATGATGTTTCTTGGTTGAATAAATAGGATATCATGTGGGATCCTTGAGATATTAATGTGATTTTTTGATTTTGTCAATGGTGTCTGTGTAGAATTCACTAAATACATTACATTTTGCCATTGAAAGTGTGAACGTTGTTTCTGGGTGTTTCAGGATTACATAGATGCTGCAGATATATAGTCCCACTAATCATTTACCGTGTTTGTGAGGATGGGATTGGGTTGAGGACAAGGGACTAGATACAACTTAAAAGGGTATTCTCTCTGAAACAAGCTAACTAAACCCATGTCAGGATAGAGCAGTTTGTAATGTGTGAGTGTTCCTGATCCAATTTGGGAAACTTCCCTTAGTTCTATAGTCAACTGAGCAGTCCTTAGGCCTGTTCGTCTGACCCTCTTCCTGGCCCCTATCATCACATAGGAACGGGATTGGGATAATCGCTGACAGGGTTGAGGGGAATCACGCTAGAACAAAATGAAATTGTATACTTTAGAAAAGGTTCATGGTTGGGATGACTCAAGATTTCTCAAGGGGCTACCTGTGGGATTCTGATCTTCTATGGTTGCCTACTGTTTCATATGGTCTTGGGGGTATATGAAGACGTATATCAGGAGGTATGGGGGCTTGTAATTGGTACTGGGAAATCCCTCAAATGCCACCATTATGTTGAGCTTTACTTATCGGGTTGACATACCCAGCTCCCAGAGTGCCCCCGATAGTTTCCAAAGGGGATCTTCAAATGGTCTTTGTAACAGTTGTGTTAATGCAATGTTTGGCAGTCTTAAAAAGTGATTTATTTGTTCAAGGCTATGATTTGATTGTAATGGATTAACTTAGTGATGATGCTTAGGGCATTAGGTGCTGTTGGGTATTTTGTGTAGATTTGGGGCCTGGCGGTATTTTCTTACCGCCGAAAAAATAATTTAGCAACAATCACTCCTTGTATTCAGATTGGGTTATGTATAATAATAATAATACAGTGAATATGCATTATTTCAGTACACAGACATATTTAGATGGTATACATTTGTTGGTATGTGCGGTTGGTATGCGTGGTTGGTGGTATTTTTGGTGAGCATAATTCCTTTGTTTTATATGTGGCCGCAATATCCAGAACCCCTTATTTTAGCTTAGTTTGTTTGTGTGATCACTAGAGAGGCCTCAGGCTTACATTTCAGGAACACCACATTTTCAATTGGAGTGCCACCATGGGCTGTCCTCGCTGTCTTATCTACGGCAGCGAGCTAACATGCAGTATTTATCACCAACTTATCTACATCGGTGAACTATGTCCAGGGCCTCTCTTTCTGCTGACTCATGTACCTCCAGCAGTAGTCTATTTCATTATATTATTATGTTCCGTTCAGAAAACATATACTTATATACTGAATGGAATCATGCACACACCTACCGCTAAGTCTTATTTTTAGCTAGCTTAAAAATGACAATTGCACTGTCTAAACCTCTCCCCATATTATCAGTACTGTAATGGTAGATGCACAAATAAAAGAGAAAAATAAAACACACTATCCGTCTGCTTTCAGATATCTTTTGTGTATTATAAAAATTGCATTTCAACACGATCTTACTCTTTTTACAGAAATAAAGGGAAATTGCACAGTAACAACCTTATCTGTAACAAAATGAAAAGAGAGGCAAGATCATTTTCAATTCGCAACATTAAACCTGTTGATAACACTGGAATTCCCTCTTCCACTCTGACTGAATAGTTTTGCACACATACACACTGCCCCCACACTCTGTAATATAATTACCAGGCCTGTCCAGCATGTGAAATTCGTCGGCTGGTCGCCTTCTGGATGTGGCAATTCCCTCTTCAAGCACCCCCAGCAAGGATGAGCATCTGCCGTCACTCAAACCGGGGCTTATTGACTGGGATTCCCAGTCTCTGCAGCAGTGCAGCTGGGACCTGCTTTTTCAATCAGGAACTCAGCCACCAGCCATGTCTTTCTCCCAGCTGTGTGAAAAGTCTTCTGCCTCTCTCCTTCCCCCAGATTCTACAGGAAAACTTGGTTACAGCCTTTAATATGATGCTTGTCCAATAAGAATCCCCTCTGTCCTATCCTCCTCCTGCACACAATAGAAATCTTTTACAGTAAGCAAGTGTAACAAAACTGATTTCCTGCTATTCGAGTCTTTGCTTCCTGCAAATACTGTGGACAGAGCAGCACAGAGCAGCAAAAAGAAAAAAAAATCTGGATGCGCGTTTAAAATGACTTTCAGGGCCTGTCTTTTCCATCCATTTTGCACTGGAGAGCACATTATTTTATTAATGGGTTAGCATGTTAGTTTTTTGTTAATGAGGTTAGTTCATTAATCCTCAAATGTGTCTCCTGCAACAGAGGAATTTCAGGTAAAAAAATATATGCTTTTAACTGTGAAAAAAAATTATTTGCATTTTATATGTATACATTGTTTTTGACTGCATAGCCTGTTTTCATTTACATGTCCATGTTACACTATCAACACATGCCTTGCTGTACCACCTTATAGCAATGCACCAAACCCATGCAGTGGTGCTCCACTTCAAAAAACATGCTATACATTGATCCTGTGCAGTGGTGCTGTGCTCTGTGCTCCCAAAACACGCTAAACAATCCTACATATCCCCTCCTTTGTTTTTTTTTTAACTTGGCTATGATCCAAGCCAATTGGAAAAATAACAATTTGCTTCTTTTCTTCTTTTCAAAATGTGTCAATCCAATAAAATGAATATTCACGTGCAAAAATGAAAAATGTGAAAAACCACTGTTCAATCAACATAATATTAAAATTCATCTGAATTCATCAATTCTTATAAAATGTTCTACATTTGCCTTCCCAATGGAAGTGTCCATAGTCCAGTGTTCCAATTCTATAGGTCAATTGAAAACAACAAACTAAAACAACCAACTAAAATAAATAATTAACATACCAAATTAAAATAATTAATTAAAACAATACATACGTGGAACTCCATATGCCAGGACACTTGTCTGCCTCTTTTGGTTCATTCGGGTACTCTTTCATCTTGACATTCTTGGATCCTTTTTCCAGAGGAGTCATCTCTTTTGGCATTCCGGTTATTTTGTCTTCACCTCCACCCGGAGGCAGGCATCTTTTGGCCTTCATCCAGGGGACTCCAGGACTCCATCGTCTCCCGTGACCTCCGGTACAAATATGCTAATATTCTAAATCAAATAGAAAAGAAACAGATTAAGTATATAGTACAATACTAACTTCACCCTTTTGCCAAAAATAAAACATGCTTTGTAAAACATTTCGCCCTTTTTCTTTCACCTTCTGAAATTAAAGCACAGGTTATAGAGAACAAGCATACATAAAACAACATTCAATATTTAATGCATTTTCATTCTGCACACCGACTCCATACACTTCAGCTTCTTTTTTATATTATATATATATTTACATATATTACAGTGTTTATGTACCATTTCAAGCATCTTTTTTTAACTTCTCTGTCACTGCCTCCTGACTGTACCCATTTATTTTACCTTTGTGTGTTCAAGGGACTTTATCTGTTTCTACATGCTTCAGATTTTTTATCTCATGTCTTGGATGACATGGTTTGATCTGATTTACATGGACAAATTGCTCTATTGCTGTTTCACCCTCATTCTTCAAAATTTTATAAACTACAGGAGAGACCTTATCTATAATTCGAAATGGCCCCTGCCAGGCTGCTAGAAATTTAGAATGTTTCTGTTTACTTTTTCCAAAATGAAACTTATACACCTGATCCCCTACACTGTATTCTCTCACTGATGTTCTTTTATCGTAGTATGTCTTGGCGCTGTCAGCAGCCCTTTCCAGATTTCTCTGCACAAAAGCAAATGCATGTTGCAAATGCTTCCTCAGTTCATCAATGTACTCATGAACTGTGGATGCACTCACAAGTGTCTGCTCATGTGTTCTGTATAGCAGGTCTTGTGGTAACACCATTTTCCTACCTGTCAAGACCTCATGGGGGCTAACACCTGTTGCTTTGGCAGGAGTTGATCAGATTGCCATTAAAACCAACGGTAAACGTAAATCCCAGCTGGAACCTGCTTCTGCCACAAATTTCTTTAATATGTCCACAACAGACCTATTGCTCCGTTCAACTCCACCTGAAGACGCTGCCCGATATGCGATATGTAGTTTCCTTTTCACACCCACTATTTGCCATTCCTTACTCATTAGAGTACTTGTAAAATGACTTCCTCTGTCTGACTCAATTCTTTGTGGCAACCCAAACCTTGAGAACACATGGTTCACCAGCAATGTGGCTGCTGTTTGCGCACTACAATCTGGTGCAGGAATACATTCAATCCACTTCGACATCATACATATCACACTTAAAATATAACGGTTTCCTCTGCTCAACCTTTTTAAAGGGCCTACATAGTCTATTTGCAAATCTGACCATGGAAGAGTTAGGCCTCTTTTCATCAATGGGGCTCTATGCATTGGTGAAGCAGGTTTAAATTGGGTGCATACTAGACATCCTCTAATACATAATTCCACATCTTGGGACATATGTGGCCAGTAAGCATAATCTTTTAGTATTTCCAATGTTTTTTGTGAACCTCTGTGGCCTGCAGTTATTGCATCATGTGCATGTTGTAGCATTAACCCTCTGAATGAAAGGGGTACCACCCACTGTATCTGTCCCGTTATGGACTCTCTAATCATGAGTCCATCCTGTAATATAATTCGTTTTTTATTCTTTAATAGCACCCTCAACTATTCTTTTCCCATACAATCATTTTCTGTTAAAGTGTTTTGTTCAGGATCTATCAAATGATTATAATAAATTCCCAAAATTCGATCATTCTTTTGCGCCTCAATCAAATCTTGGTCTGGCGTATCATGACCCCACTGTACCACTGGTTGATCTACCTCCTTTGGTGCTTTAGAACGTGTTACTGCATCAATTTGTATTTCACCCAGTAAATCATCTATAGGTAGCAATTCCCCCATCACAGCCCCATTTTTAGCCAGGTGGTCTGCCTTATCATTTCCCTCCTTATCCTCTCCGGGTGTTTTTAAATGCCCACAAATTTTTCTCCAGTATATTGTTAAATCATTCTCTGACACCAATTTGTCTATGGCTTGTATCGTTTGTCCATGCTTAAGTGGCTTTTTCTTGTATGTAATCATGCCTCTCGCTTTCCCGCCAGGTAAATACTCCACAAAGCTATTTCGTGCATAGTCAGAATCAGTCACCAGGACATTTCGTTGGTGGTATAGTGGTGAGCATAGCTGCCTTCCAAGCAGTTGACCCGGGTTCGTTTCCCGGCCAACGCACCATAAATACGTTGGGTATTTTGTGTAGATTTGGGGCCTGGCGGTATTTTGTTACCGCCGAAAAAATAATTTAGCAACAATCACTCCTTGTATTCAGATTGGGTTATGTATAATAACAGTGGATATGCGCAGTTGGTATGCGTGGTTGGTGGTATTTTTGGTGAGCATAATTCCTTTGTTTTATATGTGGCCCCAATATCCAGAACCCCTTATTTTTGCTTAGTTTGTTCATGTGATCACTAGAGAGGCCTCAGGCTTACATTTCAGGAACACCACATTTTCAATTGGAGTGCCACCATGGGCTGTCCTCGCTGTCTTATCTACGGCAGCGAGCTAACATGCAGTATTTATCACCAACTTATCTACATCAGTGAACTATGTCCAGGGCCTCTCTTTCTGCTGACTCATGTACCTCCAGCAGTAGTCTATTTCATTATATTATTATGTTCCGTTCAGAAAACATATACTTATATATTGAATGGAATCATGCACACAGCTACCGCTAAGTCTTATTTTTAGCTAGCTTAAAAATGAGAATTGCACTGTCTAAACCTCTACCCATATTATCAGTACTGTAATGGTAGATGCACAAATAAAAGAGAAAAATAAAATACACTATCCGTCTGCTTTCAGATATTTTTTGTGTATTATAAAAATTGCATTTCAACACGATCTTACTCTTTTTACAGAAATAAATGGAAATTGCACAGTAAAAACCTTATCTGTAACAAAATGAAAAGAGAGGCAAGAACATTTTAATTCGCAACATTAAACCTGTTGATAACACTGGAGTTCCCTCTTCCACGCTGACTGAATAGTTTCGCACACATACACACTGCCCCCACACTCTGTAATATAATTACCATGCCTGTCCAGCATGTGAAGTTCGTCGGCTGGTCGCCTTCTGGATGTGGCAATTCCCTCTTCAAGCACCCCCAGCAAGGACGAGCATCTGCCATCACTCAAACCGGGGCTTATTGACTGGGATTCCCAGTCTCTGCAGCAGTGCAGCTGGGATCTGCTTTTTCAATCAGAAACTCAGCCACCAGCCAGTTCTTTCTCCCAGCTGTGTGAAATGTCTTCTGCCTCTCTCCTTCCCCCAGATTCTACAGGAAAACTTGGTTACAGCCTCTAATATGATGCTTGTCCAATAAGAATCCCCTATGTCCTATCCTCCTCCTGCACACAATAGGACATCTTTTACAGTAAGCAACTGTAACAAAACTGATTTCCTGCTATTTGAGCCTTTGCTTCCTGCAAATACTGTGGACAGAGCAGCACAGAGCAGCAAAAAGAAAAAAAAATCTGGATGCGCGTTTAAAATGACTTTCAGAGCCTGTCTTTTCCATCCATTTTGCACTAGAGAGCACATTATTTTATTAATGAGTTAGCATGTTAGTTTTTTGTTAATGAGGTTAGTTCATTAATCCTCAAATGTGTCTCCTGCAACAAAGGAATTTCAGGTAAAAAAATATATGCTTTTAACTGTGAAAAAAAATTATTTGCATTTTATATGTATAAATCATTTTTGACTACATAGCCTGTTTTCATTTACATGTCCATGTTACACTGGCAACACATGCCTTGCTGTACCACCTTATAGCAAGGCACCAAACCCATGCAGTGGTGCTGCACTTCAAAAAACATGCTATACATTGATCCTGTGCAGTGGTGCTGTGCTCTGTGCTCCCAAAACACGCCAAACACTCCTACAGTGCTGAGTGAAGGGATTTCAGTACATTAAATAAAACATCTTGGCCAATGTGAAGGATTCCAGTTGGGCATCACACATCGGACCAGGACACTTGGTCGTAGCCTAGGATGTACGGCTCAATAGGAATGCCTTTTCTTTATTTTCAACACATTCGAATTGAAATGGTACCCAACCCGTCTCACACCCCCTTTTACAAATTCCCGGGTCACAATGGACCATGAACCAGGCCGGTGGGTGGTAATAAAATATTTATTTATTTTGATTTCAAGGAAAATCACACCATTTTTTATATTGGGCAGCAATCACAAATGGGGTGATAATTATAATGAAAACTATTGAAATACACTTGGCTGAACTTCTACAAGAACATATCCAATGCACAAATGAATAAAATCACTTTTTTAATTAGGATAGATAGCAACTGAGTTAAGATTTCGCCCTACAATATTCCCTCAAATCTCAATGAATCAAATATTGGATATGAAGGAGCAGCAAGGAGTCAGGGATATTAGGCAGCAAACAGAATCAAAATCCGACCTTCCCTCACAAAATAAGAGGCAAAAACAGTTTTCAAAACCCTTTGCAATAGCATAAAATTTGACAAATAATTAATTATGTGTGTGGTGAAATAATGTCGTACATATGGTTTATCACAGTATTAGGGATGTCATATCACAAGCTACTATAAGGCAAGGTATCACAAAAGGCATACAGTTCAAAAGCAATTTGAAAGTGAGAATCCAGTGGTGTCAAAATCACACATGGAAAAGTTGCATTTTAAACTTTTTTCAGTTTTAAATGTCAAAAGTTTTTTTTTTAAATGTGTTAATCAAACAGAATTGGAATGTTGTTTTTAGGTTGGGGAATAGATGCACATCACAGGGATATTATAGCAGTGAAAAAGTGACTCTAGCTGAATAACTGGATGAGATTTGCAAGGTGGAAGTAGACTCGGTTTTAGGAAAATAAAGAAGAGAAAATTGGTTGGGAAAGAAAAATAAACATTTGACTTACACTAGATTTAATGGCTAGAAAAGGGGAATGCCACCCATGAATAGAAAAAGGTTTTGCTGCAGTTGTAACCCTTCACGTAGTGTGCCTCTTTTCTTTAGGGAGGATTCATTTATTTATTCAAAATATTGCTAAGGAGTTACAAGGTAGGGTGAATGAAAGGATGGCGCTAACACTAGGAAATGAAGACAGGATGCACAAAGAAGTCTAACAGTTTTAAACAAGTGACCAGGTTATGGATAGGATTACTTAGAGAGTAGGACAAAGACAAGATGGGATAGGCTATGTTGCTATGGGATGGGGAAATACTCACAATCTGCATTTGAGTTTGGGATTTGGGACAGCCAACCGGGTTTCTGGACTCAAAGGGCTCTAGTCACAGGATGGTGCCACTCCTAACAGCAAGCAGATGGGCAAGTCTGGTCACTGGATGGCAAGGGTACAGCGGGAATGCCGTAGTGGGCAAAAAGCTGGACTGGTCACAGGATACTCCGAAAAGGTTACCACAACTGTTTTAGTGGGGTTTCTGGCTAAATGGCCTTGCTGGGATGGAATCAGCTATGCTTTGGCCTGGCAGTAGAGTCTGGAATATTGCAAAAATGGATCTGGAATGTCTGGATATGCAGGCGCTGGGAATTCAGGAAAGAGTGTCCTGTCCCTGTGAGCTCCCACCCCTTATAAAAGGCGGGTGACATCACCGAGTTTATTGTTGGGCAGAATTAAGCTAGACCTACCCCCAACAACTGGATAGGTCAGCCCATGTTGGTTGCCTCCTCAAGGAGAGGACTCAATTCATGGGGTTGCGTTTTTATGAGATACAAATCCATCCGACAGTCCCTTTTGCCAAAATCAATCTTAACATAAATCACACACTTGTACAGTTGTGGCATTTTGGCAGATTACATAGGCAGGTTACATATTTCACACAGAGCATGGCAGACCACGTTTCTAGGACCTTGTTTCATCCGTCTAATAATTATTCATCATTTTCAATGAAATTATTTTACCTAAAATGCTATCATTTTATACATGTGTATATATTATCATAAGGCATGTGAGTATTAAATGTCAAAGTGGCATCATATACACTTTCCTCAGAATATCCACTTCTCTGTCATTTCTGTCCCCAATATGCCAGTGAAGGCTACCACGTCTTAAATTAACGCCACCAAAATTGCATCTAGATTGTGAAACTTTCGCATTACTGAGTTGTCCAATTTCAGAGATAAAAGTCTTGAAATGTATTAATAAAATAAAATAGCCTTTGGAGCCAGATGGCCAGCATTACCAAATAAGGGCATAACTTCCAAGGCTGCACTGGAGTTGGCTTTGAAGCTCCCCAGTAGAAGTTGAAGAGAGGTGATTTTCCAAAAGTCACACGTAGTGGTCCCAGAATCTATTGTGTCAACCTGGAGCACAGGCAGAATATTCTGCCTCCTGGTTCATTCAGACTTTCGAAGGGCACAATTAACATGTAGGTGTCCCAGAAACCCATTGTGGCTTCCTTTGGAGTTAGGCCACTCCTGTTGCAAGCAACCAAATGTCCCTTGAGCCATGGCAGAAAACCTGTTTGGGCTGATTTCCCAGCACATCCAATACATTTATTTCTTTATTTTATTGTATTTTGTTCTGAATCAAAAGCAAGCCTGTTGAAATAAAACATCCCATATAAGTTTCCCAGCAAAACCCCCTTTATGTTGTTAGGCAAGGACAGAGCCTTATTCAATATTACACTTTTAAAACATGTATTTTTCTTATTTGCAAAAGCACATTTTAACACGTGGTGAAGTCTGCAGGGATGTCCCTTACAAAAGGTTTTCTGTTCCATCTGAATTCCCACTATGGTTTTGCAGCCCTAGTCAGTTTCTCTTATACAGCAATCTGTTTAAGACACAGGTCCACTGAAATTGGCATATGCCCAGAGAGGTAGGGTTTCTTTTGAAGCATTGATTTTTGACATTGTGTAGCCCAAAGTTCAAGTGTTTTCTGAAAGTAAAGTTTCTGTTTATTTCCCAGATCTGTCTGACACAGCCTGTCATTTAGGGATAATGCTCTATTTTGCAGCAGCACCATCTAAGTATGGATAGACATTGCAGGGTCTCACTGATAACAGCACTGTGATGTTAAACCAATGAAAAGGGTGTCAGGGCAGCATCCTTTTCAATGTGAAATATTCCCTTTTCAAAGGAACTTTTTAGCAAGCAGCAGAGCAGCGCTGCTTTTCAATTTGCTTCTTTATTGCACACAAGAAAACATGCTGGCAGCCTTTCCCGGTGTGCTCCCTGTTCCAACTTGCGCAATAGGTGCTTGGCAAGACATTGCAGCCATCATTTTGTAGCTGCAAAACGCACTTTTGATGCGAGGCAATGGTGATCAAAGGAGCCAGCGCAGCCATTGTGCTGTTAACTGCTGAAGGTCAGCTTGTTTATGGATGGGAATTCTGCTGAGTGGGTCAATGTATCCCACAGCATTTGGATGTGTGACACAGCCTTTCCTGGTGGTGGATACTGTGGGCCTCATTACGACCCAGGCGGTAAGTTACCGCCTGGGCCGTGACTTTACCACCATGGCGTAAACTACGTTTACGCCATGGTGGTTGGCGGACTTACCGCCCCATTCCGACCTTGGCGGGGCGGTAAGTCCCCAATCCCCATTTACCCTTCCCCATTCCCATTTTTGCCCCATAGGGCATAATGGGAGTGGGGAAGGCGTTAATTACGCCACCGTAAATTACGGTGGCGTAATTAACTCCATGGTCCCTTAGCGCCATGGATTTTAACACCTGCTAAAAGCAGGTGTTAAGAGCACCATGGCGCTAGGGGACCTCGTAATTGGCGGTAAGGGGTCGGCGCAGCTAACGCTGGCGTAAACCCCTTACCGCCAGGGTCGTAATGAGGCCCTGTGTATGATATCAAGTCGATTTTGAGTGCATTAAGTGGCAGATGATTTGACTATGGCAATTCCTGGCTTCAACAGAGCATTGGTGTTATTTATTATGGCTGTAAGGGTGAGGTTGGATGCACTCAGAAGAATGTTGGCATCCATTGTAGAACTAGAGGCCGTTTCTAGGGCAGCACATGGTTATATATGTCAAGGTCCTAAAGATGTCAGTTTGTAATTGTAATTGGTTATTTATAACGCACTTAATGCCCTGAGGTTTCTAAGTGCGGCCCCTGGGATCGAACCTGTGTTGCTCCGTGTCGTCCTGCTTCCAAGGTGAGCATGTTGCCCCTGAGCTATCCTCCCATGAGCAGTCTTGGTTGGTTTTGTTTGGATGGGGTTAGTAAAGTTTTGATGGAACTAGATAGGCATTACTGTCATGGCTGCTTGAAGTGATTGAGTTGGAGAGGCGCTTCTCGTGGGTTGCCCGGGTAAGCAGTGAGCATACAGCCTTTGAGGTAAATGGAGTCTTTGTCAAGATGTTTTAATGGTTTGGATTCAGGGAGGTCAAACAGTATTTTCCTGTTTTATGTGAATGTGAGAGAGTGTGGGAGGTTGATGTCCGAGAAGCACAGTCTCCATATGTGGTAAATGCTTCTTTGATGAAGTACGTGATTTCATTGAAGAAGGTCTTGAAGTCTGAGGGGGACAGTATGTCAGGTTGAAGGAGGATGGTGTGGTGTTAGGATATTGATTGGCATCATAATTCACATGTTTGCCCTGCTTCCCCCTCCTGTGCTCCCGCTATGCCCACACAACACCTATAATTAACAAAAAACGTTGTTGTTCATCCTGGTGGAAATGCATTGCAACATTTTGGCTACTTTTAGATATGGTTTGGGGGAGATTTAACATATTTTTCTCATCTGCAAGGAATGTTGAGACAGGAATATAACCTCCTTTTGATTAACTTGAATATTGACATTTTAAATCAAACGTGTTTGAAACTAAAGGTTTACCTGTTAGGCCAGGTAGTGGTATGCCGTTTTTCTATTTGCAGGTGATGCAGTGTGCTATGCGCCTATGTGTATGGCTATTTAACACCTGATTCCCAAGTACGTTAGCACAGCCCAGTCTAAAGTAACTCACCTCAGACCAATGCCTTGCAGCAGTCGACAGTTTTCTATGTAGGAGATAGACTTCAATGGATGGTGGTATTTGATTATTTGAACTACATGATTAAGGTGGTAGGCTCGTACAAAAGCAGCCAGCCCTCAATGGTCAACACATGCAGTCTATTCAGAATTTCACCCAACGCTGTGAGCTACCCTGTGAAAGTCATGGTCTCTGTGTTTTGTGCAATGCCATTGAATCCTGCTCCTTATGGAGCAGCCATAAGGGTATGAAGACCGCCAGTCATTAACCCTCGATGATAATGCCTTTTGAGGGAAAAAATACTGAGCGTTTACAGGTCTCCCAGGTTGTACCTGATACATCCAGAACTGGTGGCCTGTCTCCTCTCAGATGACATGCCACTGTTGGTATGGGTTTTCACCCGGACACATACGAGTGAAAGGTTCACTTGCAACATAATAGTGAACACAATGCAATGTGATGTAGTCCTCACAATAAAATGGTTATGATACCATTGTGATGCTAGGTCTTTCATCCCCCTAATTCATCGTCAGAAATGGGATGTTGCCGAGTATAGTGGTGAGAGAATGTTTTATGAAACCCATGACCTTGGCAGAGAGGCAAAATAACTGTCTTCACGTCCACTTCCCTCTTAAGTTCTACCCAAGATCTATGTCAGCTGGGTAAGGAACATAAAAGTTAGTTCACTCTTGGCACGTCTCAACTTTCACTTCATCCCGATTGCTACTACTATGAGAAAATGAGTTGGAAAACCCCAAGGGAAATGTGCGTGCCTCTGTGACAATGCCATACATCAAACTTACATTGTATATGCTTTTGCAAGATACTCACAAAAGAAAGGACGCAACAGGTTATGCGCCTATGAAGAGTGTAGAGCTGCGTCGATGTTTTTTTAACATTGCTTGCAGAATTAGAAAAATGCCTCGAAGTACATGAGTTTGAAGAGGTGATATTGCAAGCTAGAGTCAAGCTGGTGGCGAGTGATGTGCACCTATGCAAGTCGTTGCTATGCTAGACATGTGTCTCCTGGTGCGTGGAGATTCAGAACCCGACGTGTAATGGTAAATCGATTTGGACCTCGTGTCAATGGCCTCATTTATATTATTCTTACTGGAATCATGCGCTACCTCTGCAATTGCCATATGTATTATATGTGTTAAAGACACTACACATGATGTAATATACCAGATGTAATATTCTGGGCATTGTGTACGGCTTCGGGTATGTTATGGAAATGAATGTGCCGTTATGCAGGGCTGTGCTGAAGACAGATGTCTGAAATGGCTGTGGAGGAACTCTGGCAGACGTCATGGCCACTGGAAAGTGAGAAGTATCCCATGACAGACTGGCACTATTGAAATACCGGCAGGACTGGGGCACATTCAGCCACAGGGAATTCAAGAGATTCCTCAAACGCTAGAAATAGACATAGGTCACATATGTCGCAGCGTAGGTTGGGTATGGGCGCTGCACAGGCACACACAAAGTGACAGACACGGAGCCATTTGTCAAACGTCCTCTTTATTCTTCCTCTCCAAACATTGTGCCCTGCCCCACCTCCCGCCTCGTCACTTCCCATTCCCTGCATCACTTCCCTTCTCCCAATGCCCACCCCCCCCAGAACTACGAAACGTCAACGTGACAGCTCCCTTCTTTTTAAACAGTCACTAGGGTATTCACAACAGGTGAACGTCTCCGGTGGGTCGCTAGCCCATTTCTTCAATCCAGCGGTGTGGCTTGTTCCGAGCTTGCTGCGGGCGTGAACTCATGAGCTTTGGCAGATTTCCACTGATCTCACACTGTGCAGGCTCTTGCTGATCCGAATCATCCATGACTCCATGATCTCCTTGACAGGGGTCATCCGAGGCATAGTCAATGGGAATGACCATGCGTCCAGTTAGTCGGTGCGTTCCCAGCGAGGGGATGCACTTGAAATGCGACGAGTTCCGAGTGATGGAGCCCCCCGAGCCTTGTGCTGTGATCATGGAGCCCTTCTTCTGCATGACCAGCAACGGTTCCTTTTGGAAGATGGAGGTGTGCTTGTGGGTCTGTGGCTGCTTCATGGCTACGACATCTCCCACTTTGATCTGGGGGATTTGCGCGCCTCTCTGTCTGTCTGCATAGTCCTTCATGCATTCCTTTGCTTCTTCATCTCGTTCTCTCAGATCCTTATCCAGATCCGCCCTCGGCTCCCTGGGCGTGACTTGAGGAAGCCTTGTCTGAATGTCTCTCCCAAACATTACCTCTTAGGGGGTTTGCCCGGTGCTGCTGTGGGGAGTGCTCCGATAGTCCCCCATTAGTTGGTTCAGTACTTGTTCATATGGCTGCCCTGTCAGCTTGGCTATCTGGAGCGCCCTTTTTAGGTTACCCATAAAGCGCTCTATCATCCCATTAGCTTGAGGCCACAAAGGTGTTATCTTGCGATGATGGAAGCCCAAATCGGTTGCAAACTGGGTGAATTGGTGTCCATTGAACGGGGGCCCATTGTCTGTCTTGAACACTCTCGGGATGCCATAAGCAGAGAATATGCAGTCTAGGGCGGGGTTTACGTGATGGGCGGCCTACGGATATCAGGAGTACTCGTCCATTACCACCAGCACGTATTTCCCTCCTTCAATGGGCCCGAAGAAGTCAGCCGCCACCACTTCCCATATTCCTTGTGGTAGTTCTGACATCATCAATGGTTCTGGGTGACAGTTTGGCTTGATGAGGCTGCATGTGGGGCATGCCTTCAAAGTTTCATCCACCATGGACTCCATGTTGCGAAACCAGACCTTCTGGTGCAGCATGCCTTTGGTTGACACTATTCCTCAGTGATTCTCATGAGCCAGCTCAATGATTTTTGCTCTTAGGGATGATGGAATGACCAGTTTGCAGTCTTTGATAAGCAGGTGATCATCTGATAGTGCCAGTTCATCTTTGAGCTGCACCAGCCGTTCAACTTCGGAGTGTACCGTGTCCCTGCCCGCTCTTCCCCTCTCTCAGGCCCATCTCCACATGCCCAATTTAAGGCTCTCACAAATGATTTGACAAGCAGGGTCACTTTCGGTTTCTCGTACTATCATTCCAATGTCTATCCCTTCAGCGGTGGATTGGTGTATAAGGTACCGAAGATACCTGTCCGCCACTGAGGGTTCTAGTATGCTCCCCTCCCGGGGTCTTCTGGACAAGAAGTCAGCTGGGTTGTCCCCTTTGCCTGGTCTATGAATAATTTCAAAGGTGTAGTCCTGCAGCCGCAGCCCCCAGTGGGCTATTCGAGGTGGCATCTTCGCTTGGGGGTTCCATATAGGAACAGTAGCGCTTGGTGGTCAGTGATAACCCGGAAGGGTTTTCCATACAAAAAGAGATGGAAATGTTTGCATGCCCAAACTACGGCAAGACCTTCCTTCTCTGCCTGGGAGTGGGCCTGTTCAGTGGCAGAGAGACTCCGGCTAGCATATGCAACTACATGTGTCCTCGAGGGGTCACTGCGGTCCACTGGAGCCAGTATGGCCCCCAGACCTACTGGGCTGGCATCCACCGTGAGTTCTGTTTGGCGACTTGGGTCATAATAAGACATATTCTCGGCTTTGGCAACCCTGATGATTTTGAACGACTTTTGACACTAATCCGTCCAGTTGAAGGTGGTATCTTGTCTGGTTAACAGTCTAAGGGGCTCGCTTACCGATGAAAATTCCTTGATATAGCGCGTGCAGTAGCTTGCGAGCCCTAGGAAGGAGCGCAGCTCCGAGACGTGGGCTGGGGGTGCTGTGTCATTCAGTGCAGCCACTTTGTCAGGGTCTGGGGTCATCCCTGACTCTGAGAATATGTGCCCGAAGAATTTCAGAGTGCTCTTCCAGAATTCGCACTTGTCGCGATTTAGGGTGAGGTTTTCTGCTTCCAGGGCCTTGCACACCTTTATCAGGGCCTCATTGTGTTTGTTGACATCGGCACCAAAGACTAAGATGTTGTTTGTGTAATTAAGGCAGTTCGGTATGTGCTTGATAATGTTGTGCACCTCAGCTTGAAATATTTCTGCAGCCGAGGACACACCGAAACTTTACCTTTTGTAGTAGAAAAGGCCTAAGTGGGTGACAAATGAGGTGATGTTCCTGCTTTCGGGGCTCAGCACCAACTGGTGATTTCCTTTCTGCATATCAAGTTTCGAGAATACTTTTGGCCCCATTCAGGAGGTAAATTATGTCATAGATGCATGGGGCCAAATGTCTCTCCCGCTGAATGGCTTGATATGGACGCCTCATGTCTACGCAGATTATTATCACCTCAGATCCTTTTTTGGAACTGGCACTATCAGGGACACCCAGGTGGTTAGACCGGTGGCCGGCTCGATGATGTCCTGCTCGAGTAGCTTATGTAGTTTGTCCTCCACTTTCTTCTGGATATTGACAGGGATTCGATGGTAGTGTTGGGCCACCCGGCGTATGGATTTGTCAATGTGCAGATTTATGGGTCTGTTCTTTAGCTTTCCAATACCCCGGAATATGCGTGGGTAGAGGCTGTTGATCATTTTGCATGGGTTCGATGTATTTATGGACCATAACGTTACACAAGATGAGGATGAGTCCAATGTCAGCTGCTGTGTTCAAGCTCAGCACACATCCACTATCTGTTTCGGTGGCCAGCACATGGATCAGTATCCTACTCTCATGTCCCTTATATCGACACATGCCCTTGAACTGTCCTGGGCACTTGAGGGGTGTCTTGGCGCCATAGGCATTTATGTCTACTGTGGCTGGGCAATTCTTTGAAAAAGGTTTCACTGACAATGTTAACCGTGGCGCCTGTGTCGATCAGGAATTTGGTGAGTTGTTTGTTTAGTTTAATGATCAGAGTGGGGCTGTGTGTGGTGGCTGTGCGATTCCCCAAGGCACATACATATGCTTTCTTCTTCTGGTTGCTTCCCGAGTAGCTGGGTTCTAAGTCGGATGGTGATTTCTCTTCTAAGTAACGTACGTGACGCCTTGATCGTCAATCGGGTCTCAGTTGCGTTACATATCTCCTTCCGGTCTCTCCTCTCTCTTCTTTGCTTGTCCTCCCCTGAGTCTCATTCTCGAGAGTCTAGGGGTGCCCTGACTTGACGAGCCTGGGGAGGAGGTACTAGGATGGCTCCCTGAGGCAGAGTGGGGTTTTGTTTTGGGTCTGGAGGGTGTCTCTATGGTGCAATCTTTTCCTCAGTCTCTGAAGAGTCTGCACACCGATTTGAAATGGCCTTCTTCGCCTTACGTGGCACAGCCTCCTGCTCTAGGGTCATTGGTTCGGTCTAAACCAAAAGCCTCCACCAGCGCTGACTGATCACAGGACAGACCCCTTCATGAGGATACTCAAACCCGCACTTATAGCAAAAGAGTTCTTCTGATCTTCTCTCCAGCTGGAGTCTGTTGATGCTTTCCCCTTGTGTGGGGCTATTGAAGCTCTCGACCTGCGAGTCTATGGCTCTTTCAGCACGGGCCGGGTGCATTGATTCTGGAGCAGCTTCCTCCTAAATGTCGCTGATTCGCACCCTGCTACGATTTGGGACCTTAACACTTAGGTGTTTGAGTAGTTGGTGAACTGGGCAATGTTTCATCTTTGTGAAAAGTCACATGACATAGGCATCCATGGTCTCACCTTTATTTTCCTTGGTGCTGTGGAACAGGTGCCTCTCATAGTCCACATTGGTGTGTGGCATGAAGTACGCAGCTAGAGCATCCTTCAGGTCCTGAATAGAGTCTATAGTGTCAGGACACAGCTCGTCGATGATGCTGCGAGTGGCCGAGCCCACCACCAGCTTCAAAAGGCACATGGTGAGCGTCTTCTATGGACCCTGTGGCCACCATGTATAGGTCAAAGTCTCTGATCCATTTGTTTCAACTAGGGCCCACATTGCTGGTATTGGTAATGTCAAATGCCCCTGGCATCTGGGGCGCCAGCGTGTCTGGTAGCCTGTATGGGACCTGATCTACCACTGGGGGCCCTGGTCCCGGCTGTCCCTGGCCATGAGCTTGCACCCCTTGTGTCTTCTTCGGCCTCCCCTTGGATCTTGTGAAGATGTGGAAGGTTCTCTTTCCCAGATTCCTTACTTGCCCTTTTTCTGGGAGATGACCACCACTCCTGGGCATGCGCACAATCCCTAGCAGGGCCTCCTGTCCTTGGGAGTGTCAATAATATAATGGGAAGTCTCGCAGTACACTTCCAGGCTTCCAGTCTACTGGGAAGGCCGCTTATAGTAGGCACGAGCACCATCCGTGGTCCCTATGCTCCTGGTGGGCTTCCTGCCTTGGGCAAGTCCCTTTGTCCTCCTACCATGTGGCTGATGGTTCCTCCGTTGTATTTTAGGCTCCCACCGGCTTGTTGAAGCTGTTCCTGCCTTGAAGATCACCACCGCAGCCCAGGAATGGAGTGTTCGGGTCGCTGACACTCTCTCCCCCCCAGGTTGTCCCTGTGTCAGTTTCGGGGCTTCCACCGGCTTAAAAGTCACTGCCGCGGGCCGGGAACAGAATGTTTGTGTCTCCGTGAGCGGAGGCCTTCCCTACGCCACTGCGTGGGAGGCGGACCGTAGTGCTTCCTGCACTCGTCCTTGCGTAGCTTCCGCTCCTTGTGTGCCCTGCAGGAGGCCATCCAATTCTCGTCACCAGTGTCGCTGTGTAGGTTGGGCCTTGGCGCTGCGCGGGCACACACAAAGAGATGGACACAGAGCCAGTGTTCAAACACCCTCTTTATTCCTCCTCTCCAAACATTGTGCCCCGCCCCGCCTCCCGCCTCGTCACTTCAGATTCCCCGCATCACTTCCCTTCTCACAACGCCCATCCCCCCAAAGCTATGAAACGTCAACGTGACATCATGGTATTACTTAATCGCCAGTGTGCCCAAAAGTGAGAAAAAAAATAATATATAGACATCATGATCTCACGATGTACTTCGTGAGTCTGGGGTTGCGGGGGGATTGCTCTGGGGAAACGTGCTCCCATGGAAGCAAGACGATTCCAGCAAAACAGGTTTGATCGCCGGCTCCGCGCTTAGAAAGCTCTGGGTGTTAAACGCGTCATAAATAAACAATTATTCACTACCATATGTTACTAAAATAAAGAACAGAAAAGAAGTGGACATGCGCTCTCTATGCAACATGGGATTGTGGATTCCGCGTAGGGCTTCTCCAGCCACTGAACAGTTAGATTAGCAAGGTGACCTAGCAATGGATGCTGGGTTGAGGGAGACATAGTTTCACCACATTTGTATAAACCTCCACAATGGACTCTGCCTGTTTGTGTACCCTGCTGCATAACGACAAAGCGAGCTCTCCAAACATCATCAAATGTGCCCTGTGTCATCCACATTGCTTGCCAGGCCTTCGCGTAGGCAGTGCGCAGTTGAGGAACTCTCATTGACAAGTGCAACTGTTGCATTACAAAGATGTGATCTTGGAGGGGCCTGGTTTTAGAGTGTGGAAGCTCAGTGTCCCCCTCCACCATCTCTTCTGCTACTTACATACATGGATGAGCTGCATGGAAGCAGAAGAGGATCAATGTGCATCCTTCTATGGGGGTAGAGTAATGCATTCTCACAAAATCACACATGGGATGCACTGCAGCAAACCTGGGAGTGCATGAGATGGGAACCAGTTCAGACAAAAATGTACAATGTACTATGATAATTCACATATTTTGGCCTGGGCCTAACAGAATTTTAGTTTTCCACTTACAGAGATTCTCCAGCATGGCCCAGCCCTGATGTAATTGCATTGCCTGTAAATGTCCCCTTGGTGTGATATGTGATAAGCACATATTCTTTTTTGTCTCCACCTGGTGTCCCATAACAGAATGCAACACGTTGACTCCCAGATGCCCAGACCCCTTGAACTCACACAACTTATGCCGGAAGCTGATATGCAAGAATCAGGGGGGAAGATCTCTTTGGGATGATGCGCCGTTATTCTTTTAGTTCCATTCCACACACCTCTGCATGGTACCACAAGTCATACATGCCCGTGGGACAATGCATCGTCCACTAGGCCCTTAATGCTACCTTGTGAGACCTCGCTTCTTCTCATCTGCCCTTCCATCATCCTCTTTATTTGGATGCTTCTGGTGAGCAATAAAAATAGTGTGTGGCAACACTAGAAGAATACATTCCTTGGTGATACAATGCGATGATAATTGGTCGATATTTTCGTTACACTATGTGATCGCTGTTCATGTGTGGCAACAATAGGAAATACGTGATTGTCATTGGCTTCCCTGTGGTGTGTTGGGATTCCAGACTACATGTGGATGAATCGCAGGTGTGACCTCTAAAAAGGGTAATGTCTCCCAGGAAGATGGCGAGGATATATTGGACAGCAGCCTGACATTGCCGCATGCATTTGGTGTTCAGGAAGATTGGATGGATTTTTCAGCAAGGGGAATAGATATTCTACATCAGCACTGCTGCAGTGTCGACAGCCCCATGCATTTCAAGTTCAATTCAATGAGCAGTCTTTGTGCTTTCTAAAGGCAGGCGTGCTTTAGTGCAGTTGTTCAATGAATTGGGAGAGAAAAGAATGTAATGAGATATGTGGTAAATTGTTGAACACAGTAATGACATACAGTCGGGTCATGTTCAGTCGTTGCAATGAATAACCATTCATTTTTAGTTTTGAATATAAGGTGGCACCAATGTGCCACCTATAAGAAGAAGCAATTGCATTGGAGTACAGTTAGTGGGAGATTGCATTTCAGGTCGGACACCGTGCTTGTAAGTGTTGTTTGGTAATTTACCCACCCATAACTTCCCATGGCCTCTAATCCCTAAAGATATTCCCAACCACATCCTGTCCCGCCCTGCCAAAAACACTCCTGGGATCTCTTTGAGCTGTCTTTGTTAAGCCTTACCATCAAACCGTGTGCTCAACGGGTCTATCAGTGGTTTTTCAAAGCATTCTTGTCAGAGGTAAAGACGTAATTGGAGCTGTAAACACATTACTGGTGTAATAACAAAGATCTAACCGGGTCTGCCTTAAACCACTTGATTTATAAGTAATACGCATGTCCTTCACTGAGGTCCAGTTGAAAAGAGGAATCAGCAAAGCCAACCGTTTTGGCTTGTGTGTAGCTACACCGCGGATGCCTCTTTCTTCTGATGATACAGTGGGCCGAAGGTCTAAAGAAGGATGTCAGGGCCCTGCATGTTGAGGTGGTCGCACTGACTCCCATGGTGCCCTGCGGGTCATGGGTCGGGTCTAAGGCATCTGGATGTCATGAAGCTTTCACTAGAAAGTCACAAGCATGTTTAATGGATGTGGAGGGCTGACGTGTCTTGTTTCTTGTGCACTTCCGGTTCCTTGAAGCACCAGGAATAGAGTGAGGAGATGCACATAATGGGAACCAGGGGCACTGTGTTCCCGATAGCGATGACCTGTATGTATTTATATTTATTTTTTTGAAAAAGAGACAAGGGTGATTAGCTGCCTAAACGTTTTTTTTGTTTTTGAAATACTGTATTGATTTTACAAAAAACAAGTAATATAAATGCAATTACATATGTAAATAACATAACGAAAAAAAAAATATCTAAGCCATCAATACATCATCCATCATGTTCGAAAGATCAAGTGGAAAGAGGTGAAGGGAAAGATAAAACAAAATAGTGGGGGTTCTGGGGGGCGGGGATTGTGCGGATTCTATGAGAAAACTTTCATTTGCACCATTATGTGGAAATGCACTTTCATGTCACTCAATGGAAGAAGCATTTCTAGGTGAAGCTCACGGTCCCAATCAAGGAAAAGGAGGATGGACGACTCCCAATCGCCGAGGCCAGAGACACCAGGGCAGCAGCAAGGGCGCCCTCCCAGGGTGTCCAATGACAGGGCACATGTGGGCCAGTGTAAGCCGAAAGATCCCTCAGAGGGCCTGCAAAGAGCTAAACAGAGCATATGGATGAAATGGATAATGCTACAGTAGGGGCTCTTGTCCAAGGGGAGAAAAGCCTGAAGGACAGAGAAGGTGGACCCAGGCCCAGAGGCAAAGGGCAGGTACATTTCTGAAGATCTGAGACTTGTCTTTTCAGAGGTTATGTGGGAGACTTTGGAGCTCCCCTTCAAAGAAGGGGAGTAGGAGAGAGCGACTGACTTCTTAATTCGCTTCAAGATTTTGAGTACTGATAAACTCCCCATTATTACAAGTATCAGGAAGGCCATAACCGGAGACTGTGACTATACCGTGACTTATGTTCCAAAGGCATCCAGTAAAAGTAGATGAGCGAGAGTTGCTAGTGTATGGACATCAGGCTTCCATAATACCTAACTTGGCTGGCACACCATTGATGTCAGCCGGATGCCACAGACCACAAAGCGGATGCAGCCATAAAAAAGGGCCTATGCAGGATCATATCTGGTCCTAAGAGCAAGGGTAACAAGTGTACACAGTGAAAGCTCTTCTCGGCGAGAGGCAAACGCTGCATTAGATCATGGAACATGCGAGCGATTGCAGCAAGATATTGCTGTTTATGAAGCAGTTGATTCAGATGATGTCTGCTACTGAAGTGGGTGCAGTCATGGGAGTGGGTACAAAAGCAGGCTCCCATGTGCATAGGCGGGAATAGATGACAGATACGCAGCAGACCAATACAGTGCTACACCTGCCATTTCTGGGTTTGTTGCTTTTTGAACCTGAGCTGGACAAAGTTAAAAATAATGGAGCACCTGACATATTTTCAATCTTTGCAGTGCAAGATATCTGAGAAGGAATCTTAGCCTAAACTCACGTTTTTAGATGCTTTCACAACTCAAGGGGATTCCATAAAACAAAACCTGAGTTTCAATTTTCCAATCTCCCACTTCAGCCACTTGAGTGACCTAAGGGTCAGCCATGTTGACTATCATGCTCCTCACATAGAGGGGGGCAGGAAACCTTTCACACCCTTGGACAAACTTGATAGTGTCATCAGGGTATTCCCTGGAGCTAAAGCAATTCCTTGCCAAGAACATTGATGATGATTCAGACACTGAAGAAAGCAGAGCACAGGATGGATATTGCAGGAGATAACAAAAGACCTAATTCAGGGGGATGCATTAACATTGGTCCCAAGGTGGGAAGAATATCATAATGAATTGTTATTTATATAGTTATTGCGCCCTGTTGCTGTGCATAGAACCTATTTACATACATTAATCATCCCATCCAAAGTTGGTTCCCGTTTATCAAACTCGGAAAGATGAATGGCTGAGTTGGCCTTGTTGGAATTTGAACCTACGACATGCAGATCACATATAGATTGCAGCTGCAAGCACACAACCCACTGATCTATCTTAACAGTTTGAATGGTTCTACACATCTTTGCTTTGGGTACCATCATTTGTTTACCTTTTCATCAGCAACGGTGACAGTACTGTTATGGCAGCAAAGTTATATAGGATGGAAGTAAATAAAGAAAATTGGGCTAACAAAATCCTTGGTAATTAAGTACTGTTTTTTTAAACAGTGGAAGAGCATAGTGGTGCCCTCAGATCGCAATTGGCAGTTAGCACCCAGGTCGATATAACAGAGTAACCTACAAAAGTTGACAGAGAAATAGATGGGCTATACGAAGAGGATAAAACAAAAAAGAAGACAAGATTAAGGTAATTTATGTAAACTCACCCAAGACAAACAATAATGTATATCGATAATACATAGGGCGAGATAACTCTTTGAGTAATCAAAAAGAGTAATATAAAGTTTGCCACAAATTAAATTTTGACGCGTGACCTGTACTGAATAAGATGGAGAGATGATGTTTTTAATAGATGTGGATAAGGAGTTAATAGAATAAGCTACTCCTTGTTGTTGCTAGTTAATGTAGCAGGTTGTACATAACAAAAATGTCAGCCGGGATGTTGATATGAATACTAAAATTCGAATATCCCACACTTGCTTCCCACAGCTATCCGCTTGATGGTTGGACCTTATGGAAGGATAAACGGGACCTCATTGACAGTTGATCCCTAGGAAAAACTTATAAGAAGACAAACACGATTGTGCATTTTAATGAAATGTGGTAGATTTTTTACCGCTGAAGAATTTCCTTGTAAATTGTATGAAAGTGTGAAAGGAATTAAACTTGTCGGGTATGGTATGAATGCAGTATGAGAGTAAGCATGGGTGATATGAACACAGATTGAAATGTTTTATGGACTGGGATGTACTTCTCTATGAGAGAGGAGAGCAAACAACAGATCCCTTTGAAATGTTTATTCTAAATAATTGTTAAATAATGAAATACTACATGTTATTGAACGTGCATATTCATATTGAAAATTATTGAGATGATGTTTGTTATGTATACATTTTGTGACAAATTTCTACAATTGTATAACAGAAAAGGTAAAAAAAGTTTTTTATTAACAATATGCTAAAAAATAATAAATGAATATTTTTGATACAAATTGGTATGGTATATGACAATATAATGAGTATAAATCATTTGTAAGAAAGGAAAAATCACAATAGGATTGTGGGGAAGAAAGTGACCCTGTAAACATAGTGTAATGTTAAACAAATATTCCGGTAGAGGGCTGTTTATTAGTGGTCATTAAAAATAATACCTCTGGTCTCTCTAAGTTTGTTGTGAGCAAAGTTGGACAGGCCATGGATCAGTCAGATGTGGAGGCATGTTTTCTCTTTTGTTGCCCATATGTTATATGTGCTATAGCACATTTATTTGTAGTTGTATGTATTTAATGTCTTCCTATAATTATATTGTTCCAGAAAATACTTGAGTAGCTGAAAGTTCTAATACGATTCGAGTAGACTCATTTATTGTGTTCTTTCTCCAGTGTCTCTCAATACCATGCACAATTGCACTTGCCATATTGCAAAAGTGTTCTAACTTGGCCCCAATGTTATTTTTATTTATGTTATTAAAGTTTGTCCTATTGCTAATACCGTGCAAACTGTGCCCTTGCACTTCTGCAATAATTCTATAATGTAGTCTGATTGCAGTGCTTTTGAAATGCAATGCCACTACGCGATCTCCTTCCCACAGCTCTCTAGACTTACCATTCTAGATTAAGTTGTTATATGCGAACCATACTTTTTTATTGTGGTAGCAGCAATCTCCGCTTACGTCCAGGCTCTATGACAGGACCCAGATGTATTTTGACTTAATGTAGAACAACTATTGACGAGTGTTACCAAAAAGAACACAATCGGCCTCATTACATCCCTGCCGGTCCGGTAACAACAGTGCTGGAAGGCTTACCGGCAATGTTGTTACCGGACCGACAGAGTACAAGTTTGCAGGCCGGGTGCCTTTCCGCCTGCCAGGTCCGACCTGGCGGGCGGAAAGGCACACGCTCGCAGACTTTGACGGTAGCACCGGCCCCATTATTAATGGTGCCGGTGCTACCGTCTTCCCGATTCCCATTGAGTCCTATGGGAATGGGGAGTAACTTTTTCCAAAGGCTGTAATGCCCCGGTGATTCCCCATTGCCAGATGCCCGAAAAAATACACAACTCCGGCGGCACCTGCCATTTTTACTGGCACGGCTACCACCAGAGTTGTAATGAGGCCCAAAATATCTCTTATATCATTTTTTATATCATTTGTTCCCTTCAGCATTCTTATTTTTAAAAAATGGTAATAAATCCAGCGGAGCAGCTATTATCCGCTGTGGTATTCTAAATCATCCACAGGCACTTTTACAATCTGTGATACACGCTACAGTTTAACTACTGACAGGATTAATCAGCAGGGTTATTTTAATATATGACATGAAAACATAAAAATGCTGCAGTTTTAGAAATCGTGAAGTCATATGAAAATATGGATTGCACATCCCACAAGCTGGGAGGAGCTTGCTCCAGATGTATATTTGCTAGGAACATTTGGATTGCTGTCGTTTTCCAATACACATATCATGGAGTCATCACTTTTTTTTAAGATGCCTTTACTTTAGAAACGACCAACTATTACGCCTAAATGAATTTCTCCCGGGCAAATCCATGCTGCTTAATAGCATTAGCAATAATAGTTATTATCACTACCGAACCTGATGGCACTCGCTTTAAGTGCAGTGATATTTTGAGTGAACAGGCAGGAATCTGAAACATTCCCTGCAGTATCTGCGGTGACCCACTGCTCGATCGCACATGTTAAGTTATCAGAACTAATGGTCGGGCTTTTACGAAGGGTTTGGTTGACTCAGACTTCTGCAAACAGTAATTATGCATGTGGAAATCACAGCATCTTTGCATGATTATGTTTATCATGCGAAGGGTGGTAAACTCAAAAGCAGACGTTGCCCATAGAATTGAAATGACCACGTCATGTCTTAGAAGTGTTAGAAAAATATATTTCATCAAATGTTGGGCGTCATACATGCACATAGTAAAGCAACAATGTAAACTGTTGCTGTGCCTTATATAACTGGAGGGAGGAGTGTGTAATGATCCTTCGGTGCACCCCGTGCTAACGGGGTGACAATGGGGTCTCTGAAATGCCTTTGGGGAGGTGGTCAAAATGTATGTGTATCTTAATGCGGAATTGCAACTTACAAACATGCAGAATTTGCTGCATGATCTATTACAAGTATAAACGAATCATTATATATATATATTTTTTTATTGTGTTACAGTTCTAATTATTAAACTTTACACAAATACAAATAAAAATATGTCAATATTTAGAGAATAAACAAAAAGAGGGAAAAAGAAGAAGAATAAAAAACATTCTTATAGAAATATACACAATCAACCTATCACTCAATATTAATAGTCTCTTAAAAAAAGGAGTTAGGAGTAAGCAGAGAGGATTTTGTATAAGCTTAAATCTCATTGCTTCAATTCACAATAGTCTCCACTTAGCTATAGCAACTCTTATTAGAATCATTATTAAACAGCTGTTAAAAAAAGCTAATATTCTACCACCACAGGGGGTGCTGCTGAGCTCCCATGCAAGATGGTGGCTTCCTAAAGAGGATCTGTGTGCTGGTGGCCGCTGTTTGAAACACAGGCACTCTCTGAGCTCACTCAGAGCAACTGTTCGCACCTGGCGGTTGGTAATATCCCCGGGATTGCGCTGGGAGCCTTCATCCAGCATCTCTCGCCATCGCAACTTGAATCTGTGGCATCGACCTCCACTGTCGGTGGGGGGTGCTTCGTACTACAGCACAATCGGGACAGAGTGGAGGAGGGGTGTTGTACTCCATCAAGAGTCTGATGACTGCAGCTGCGGCCAGTGTTGACTGAGCTGTGTGGCGGCAGCTGACAACGCACAACACTGCAGGCCCTCGGCGTGCATCCTGCTGGCCTGGGACTGGGCAGAGGAGCGAGGACTTCTGGGCGCCACAGACAGGATTACATCAAAGGACACCTGATACACGGTGCACCAGATAGGCTTCCCGCGCTGGGAGGCTTCTACTGCTACACTACGGTGTTACTATATGTGCTACTGATCAAGGTGACTACACGGACCTGCTCCTCCAGTGTGCCTGTGATCCCTCCTACCAGCCTGACCATCAGCCCTTGCATTTAACCACTCCCACTTTACGGCATCCTCTTACATACCCAACTATCTCGAGAGGAGGTGCTCTCCTTGGGGCTTTTGGCCTCTAAGCAGTGCTAAGTTTTGGAGGGTGATTCGGAGTGGCAAGCGGCAACAGGACTGGGCAATATGACAAAGGGTGCTGGCAAGAAACGAAGCGGTAGGGACAAATTTGAACACACTGTGACTAAACCAGGGCGTGCGCCACAACAGGAACCTGCAAGTGATGAAAATGGTCAGAGGACACATTCGATGAGCCCTCATGACGTTCAGCAAATTCTTTCCTCATTGCAAAAAAGCTTTGACTCAGTCCGTGTGAAACTAGACAACATCACAGCTAACATCATCTCCCAGCTTGCTTGAGAGGGAATCACAGCGCAATCACAGCGCAATCAATGTAGATGAAGACAGAACCAGCACTGGGGAAGACCACATTTCAACAATGCAGGTCACCATGAACTCTTTCACCAAAGATATGAAGGCGGTAAAGGTGAAGTCTGATGACCTTGAGTCATGCTACCGCAGATATCATGTGCAGATTATTGGGGTTCCTGAGGAGGCGCTCTGAGGCAACATGGAAAGTGCAGTGTAGGGGCTCCTGTGTGAGCTATTGGGAAATCCCCCACTGTCAGCCATTTTGCAGTGGAGCGAGCCCATCATGCTCTGTCTCTTAAGCCCAAACCTGGAGACTACCCGCACCCAATGATTGCTTGCATCATGAACTTTCGGGACAGGGACATTCTCCTAAAAACAGAGCATATAATAAAGGAGCTGTGTTATGAGTCTAGCACTATATATCTTTATCCAGATGTCTAAATTGCAGTACAGCAAGTGAGATGATCATTCCTTGTAGTCAAGAAGCTCCTTAGAGAAAAGAACGTTCAAGACTCTATGCTGTTTCCCGCGCATCTCAGGTTGCAGTTTGAAAAAAAACATATTTCTTTACAATACTGGACGCGCTGTAGCACTAACTGAGGCCAAAATCCCTCTCTCAGTGACTCTGTGCTCGGGTGGCACATGAGGGGTGGTCAACATGCTGAATTGAGAATGCCCGTGTGATGATGGTGGAGTTGCTGGAGAATGTCTTCTATTATTAACCTTTTTGGATTCTCACTTTGTTCTCTGATGATCGCCACTAAGCTCGCACACAGTTAGCCCCTATGCAAATGCATTGTTTGTGTTTGGGTTTGGCAAGTTGGGGGGATTCAGCACACTGCCACGTTTGGGGTTGAAGTAGGAGTGGAAAACGTAAATGACACTTGGTGGACACTGAATGTGGCAAAGTGGGGTGGAATAAGTAATTATGATAACATGTTGGGTAATGTCACCTTTGGGCTGTATGGCTCGGTCACGTAAGGAAGTAGGAGGAGTTACATTCCTCAGTTGGAATGTATGGGCTGGGCAACCCTGTTAAAGCTTAGAAACTATTGTCCATTGATCAGAAGCATGGCACCCACATACTATTCCTTAGAGAAACACACAAAACTGTGGTTGAAGCTGCCTTTTATGCGATACAATCGGGTGACCACAAATACTATATGACATGTTCGACACAAGCTAAAGGAGTAATGGCCAGTGTGCACAAATCACAATGATTCAAAGCATTTGATACTGAGATTGGCACACAGGGTCACTATGTTATAGTGCAGGAGAAATGTAATCCGCTGGAATTGTTACTGGTCAATGTCTGTGGGCCAAACACAGACAAGGCTGATGTTTACATGCACCTTTTTGCAATATGTGGGGGTTACCCTATGGCCACATTGATTTGTAGAGGAGATGTTAACACCATTTTAGATGTGATGCTGAACCATACAAGTATTTAACGACCTGAAATTAACACTTACTGTACCCTGTGTGACTACTCACTTGGCAGAGTCGTTTGCCTGAAGTATCCTACCATGAAGTCTTTCACCACAAGTTCTTACCCTGATATTAACAGAATCTAGCACATAGAGATAGCCCTTAATAATGGCCGGCATTTTTGCTGCAGCCTGCTATTACCCTGTTTTTGCGCAACACGCTTGCACGAATGTATAATAGCCCTTAGTAAACTAGGAAACCCAGTGCATCCTCATTTGCACGTAGGCTACAGAGCTCTCAGTACAGCAGCCCCTCAGGTAAGCCACGTCGCAGACATGTGCTGGCCCATGTAAGATATACATGCTTCCCCCACGTTCCTCCCCGCAAAGAGATGCCGTCATATTTCCCTATGCAAAACAAGGGGGGTTCTGGGAGTTTCTCTACTACCCGGCTATATCCCGGGTTATAGTCTCAACCAGAGTCTTTAGCTCACCATCCTTTCACAGAAGAGAAATGTCCACTACATATCAGTCTTTGTTCTGCCCAATGGCAGTCCAACACTGAAATGTCTGGCAATTCTCTTCTGAACAAGAGTACAGAAATTGAGGAAATGGAGGCTGGATGTACCAGATTCCATGATCATAGAGCTACCCTTCTTCACATGTACTGGGCTTGCCTAGAGATTAGGAATTTAGGACTTATTGGTTTGCGATTTACAAAATACTGTCTGAAATCTCTAGGGTTTAGGTGGGGGAGAATCCCTGTAATCGTATATCTGGAGTAACAAGCAAAATGTCTATTATAATACACAGGTTCCTGAATCTCTTACTCTTGCTGGCCAAGAGATGCATATTATTAAAATCAAAGAGTGCTCGGCCGCCACCTGTGGACATGTGGTTGAGCAGTATGATTTGGGTCAATGACATGGAAGTAATATACGCCACATTACTACTGACATTTGTTCGGCTCTTCGAGAGTACCTGAATGGCTTGGTGAGAGAAGATAAAAACCAGAGCACAGTGAAATTACAGGATAATGGGCCTCATTATGAGTGTTGCGGTAAGGCAACAACAGTGCCGGTAGTGCTCCCGACGCCGTTGTTACCTCGCCACAACATTCCGAGTTTGCTTGCGGGTGCCGCTCTGGACGCCTGGTCAGACCAGATGTCCAGAGCGGCACCTGCTAGTAGAACAGGATGCTAACAACGGTCCCGTTATTAACGGGACCGTTGTTAGCATCCTCCCCATTCCCATTGAGCCCTATGGGCGCTCAAATGGGAATGGGGACGTACCTGGTCCGGGTCCCGCGAATGGGAATTACCGAGCCCGCAAAGGTCAGAATGGCCTGGTAATTCCCATTTTTCAGGACCCGAGTTTGGGAGTAGCCATGCCGGTAAAAACAGCATGGCTACCTCCAAACTCGTAATGAGGCCCAATGTGTATAGTGACGTGTCGTAAGTGGTGTCAAACTTTGCTGTAAAGTGCCTTAGCTCACCTGTTAACATTGTCAGTGATATGCTGTACCACCAGATGCCTAATAAACAAAGTTATAAAAAAACATTCTAGCACCAAGTTTACATCATAATTTAAAAATAAAGATGCGCGAACGGCAAAGTAATTTGGATAACAAAAAAAACGAATCACTTAAATTTCTGGTGTTTCTGCCAAGGTAACATTCCCAAACTTCCTTTATGATTCAGGCAAATTGGTTCAGAAGATTAAGCTAAAGTGGTGGTAACTGGGTAAGCACCATTGATGTTTTTCATCAGCCTTGTAGGTTAAGTTTGTGAAACCCCACACCCGGCAGATCTCATGAGATGTGGCAAAAATATTGATTAGGATTTGCTACATTCTCAAGATACCTCCGTACCTACCAGCAGTACAAAATCGTGTATGAACTTGCACAAGAGATTAATCTGGGATATGTTTAGGCAAGCCAATAAAAAAACTGCCAAACATCCTGGAGAGCTTTGGTGAACCAATCATCAGAGACCTCTGTTCTATGACATGGTTCAGTGACTTGATAAAAGGCCCACATTTCATCATGGTTCTCCATGCAGATATTTCTGCTGACATCACTGATGCACTCTCTCCTGTCATTCCATGTGATTTTGCAGACCTCTCCTTATCCATGGTTGCCACTGAACAGAAGTGGTGCATATCCTACTGCCCCATAGCCCGTCTGGCGTTTGCACAAAGCCACTGCGTCTGGTGGAAGTTATAGCTACTCCCCGAAGGAACTCTTCAGGGTGGTGCAGTCTCTCTCCCCCCTCCCTTTCATAAATCGGGTAATCCCATCACAAAGGTTGTGTGAATCGCTTTCCACATTCTTTGATGATGAATTTTATATTATTAGGCAGAAGATTGCTAACCATCTCGCCCCTTCAGTTCTCATGGAAGATGCCTCTACCCCTAGGCAATCTGCCCATTCGTGGTCTGTTTTTCCGGTCTTCCATGATGATCTGGCCAAGATTGTGGATCAGGGTGGTATTTGTGCCATGATCCGGCTCGATCTCTCAGCTGCATTGGACACCGTGGACCCAGTGGTCGAAGTGGGCGGGAGCGGTCGGGAGCGGTGCTCCTCTACTTCTTTTAATTAAGTTTTACCTTTCCTATACTTTTATTTTAAAAAGAAACCGTTCCGGAACGGTTTAGTTTTAAAATAAACATGTATGAAGCAGTTGAAAATTGCACTTTCAGTGCAGTGCACTGAACAGTCCCTTAAACTTCAGGTGCATGCATTTGGGGGTTTATATTGTGCATGGGAGGGGGTGTGGCGATGTGGTTTGCAGGGAGAGGTGCAGACCAGTAGGGAACATAGCTCCACTACTTCTTTTCGTACACTTCGACCACTGCGTGGACCATGACATCATCCAAGAGAAGCTGTCCATGGCAGTTATTTCTGGCTCGGTCCTGGAATGGTTTTGGTCCTTTCTCTCTGATCATTTTCAATCTCTCTCTGTTTCTCCCTTTATCTCACCTCCTATGCCCCTGGTGTTCCCCAATGTTCTGTTCTCTCCCCTCTTCTCTTTAATGTAGTATTCAGCCTCTTGCTAAACTGATTTACTCTTTTGGATTTCGGTGTTACTTGTACACGGATGGCACTCAGATCTTTGTGCGGCTTGATCTTTCTCTCCCTGCCACTGCTGAGTGGAATTGTTCCTGTCTGTCAGCTGTCCTCCATTGGATGGGCAATAACTGACTTTGCCCCAAAGGTGATAAAATGAAGGTCCTAATTGTTGGTGCCCCTCCTGAGTCTTCGGTGTGGTCGTTGCCTTTTGGCCTATTGAACCTGGTCCTCTGCCCTCACCCTCTGTCGTAGCTGAGAATCTGGGCATTAAGCTTACCACCTCGTTATCCATGCATGCCCAGGTCAGTGCAGTGTACCAGACCGTCCACTTTAAATTGCAAATTGTGTGTAAAGTTCTACCCTTTATCCCCCTTTACTTCATCCCATGATAATCTTATTTGACATCAGTATCTCTGGACTATTGCAACTCTCTTTTTCTTGCTCTACCTGCCTCTGTTTTTCATCAACTCCAAGTCCTTCAAAATTCTGCAACTAGACTTGCTGCTTGTGCTGCACACTTCTGCTTTCTTTTCCATTGAAAAGTTTGGAAGCTCTGGTTGCCCCTCTTCTCTGTTTGTTTCTCTCCCATTGAAAAAGCCCTGCATTGGCTACCCGTGGCCAAACAGGTCAAGTTTAAGGCACGTTCTATCGTCCATCAGGCCTTTTACAAAACCAGGCCAGAGTATCTCCAAGGAATATTCTGCCAGTATTTCCCTTGCCGTCCGTTGCGTTCCTCTATTGCCCTGCGTATTCTTGTTCCATGCTTCAAGCACTCTCGGTGGGAGGCCACTCCTGCACTGTGGCTGCTGCCCAGTCACGGAACTCTACCCCACTGCCCCTCCGTGAGATCTCTGACCATCTGTCCTATTGGCAGTCGCTGAAGACTTTCCTTTTTTCAGCCTGAGCCCATCCTGTTGCCATTTCCTTTCAGTTCTTTCCCCCTTTACAACTTTACCTCAATAGCGCCATGATTCCCTAGCAGATGTAGGCTGTGCAATAGAAGTGTTTATAATCTAACATAACATGCATTGTTCTTAGCCGTAGCAAGAGTAACAGTAAGAGAGAGCAGGAGAGTTGTCCTTTACTAATAGTGTCAATTTCCTTTTGTGATTGTTTGTTTTTACAAGCCCTTTACCTTGTTTCCTGTATACAACTCCAAAAAGAAAATAAAGAAAAAAATAAACACTATCGGAAAACCCTTTTTGAAACACTTTGGGCCTCATTACGACCCAGGCGGTAAGTTACCGCCTGGGTCGTACCTTTACCACCATGGCGTAAACGTAGACTTACCGCCCCATTCCGAGGTTGGCGGGGCGGTAAGTCCCCAATCCCCATTTACCCTTCCCCATTCCCATTTTTGCCCCATAGGGCATAATGGGAGTGGGGAAGGCGTTAATTACGCCACCGTAAATTACGGTGGCGTAATTAACAACGGTCCCTTAGCGCCATGGATTTTAACACCTGCTAAAAGCAGGTGTTAAATCCCCCATGGCGCAAAGGGACCTCGGAATCAGGCGGTAAGGGTCGGCGCTGTTTACGCCGCCGTAAACCCCTTACCGCCTGGGTCCTAATGAGGCCCTTTGTGATTGATTTTTTATATCCGTTCCACCTCCCACCCACCCAAACAAAGAAAAGATATGAACCCTCTGAGAAAACCTCTTTGTGACTGTTGCTTTTTAGTATGTTTGCCTTATTTCAGACGTTATATAGAAAAAGAGAAAATTACTGTGAAACTCTTTATAAAACACTTTTGAAAACATCTCTGTTAGTGCTCTCTGTAACTTTGTACCATGAATTCAGAAATGGAACAATCAGCAGTCTTTGGGATCATATCACCTCCAGATGATGAGGAGGCCTAGCAGGAGGAGAGGATAAGGAGGCAGATACGGAGGGTCAGCAAGTTGCTGAAAACAAGGAACACAAGGAGGCAGATAGGTAGCAGTAGCAGAGGTGGGGATTTGAAGAGGTAGATGCAGGGTGGGAGGAAGCAGAAGAGAATGCTATAGATTCAGGAGAAGGAGTACTAGGAGGTGAATTAGAGTATGTTGGTGGAACGTGATGGAGTTTCTAAACAGGAGCAGGTGGATGCAGAACCTGGGAGGATGCAAGTGAGTGGCCACAGTAATGGTGGCAGGAGGGGTATCGCAAAGTGGAAAGGACCATGATTAGGATGCATATATGGGTCAGTAGGCAGGTATGAAGAAGAAGGAAGAGGCTGGCAGAGTGGAATGCCATATTTAGACATAGATTAGTCCCCCGCTTACCTAGATGCTCTTGCCACATCCTTCCTGGCACCATACAATGCAGCGCCGTCTGCAATCTCTCTGTGAAAAGCTGCACTCTGTTTAGCCCAAGCTTTTTTGATTTGTAATAAATAACATTATCTGGGTAATCCATCTCTGAAAGGGCGTGTCTGATGATCAGACCCTTTTTCATAAAACGCTCCATGGCAAAAGCACATTATACACATGGTTGCTGCTGCATCAGTCTCCTGCAATCTGTAGCAGCTGCTCTTCAGTGCCACAGGGCCGTTTCAAAGGCTGCATTTAACTTCTTCATATCTAATCCAAAATAGCATATTGGTTATCCTATCAGTCCAGCGGCAGGGTAAACTCTAAGAAAAAGCCATACCAGGTTTTGGTATGGTGACTGATAGTGCACACAATGATTAAAGCCACATGAAATTGGTAACATACTAGTGTCAACCCTGTGTGCTCCCATATTTGTAAATATACTTTTAAGGTAAAAATAAAAATATCCCTGCAACCAACCCCTGAACATGCCTAGTGCATCCTTTCTACATACTGAGCAAAGAAGATGCAAGGGACCACCCATAGGGTCAGAAAGTGTGTGTTTCAGATGCTCGGATGTTTGGTGATCATGGTGTATCTGCATCGACATGCGTCAACAACAATCAGAAATCATGACATGCCATATTTTTTCAGCACTCAAATAGGGAAAGTAAAGCATTTTTAGATTTTTCATAACATTGAACATGGGGATTTAAGTCAAAATGAGTGTGCACCTTTAAGATACTTTCATTAGGTAGCAGAAATAACTGTGTGTGCTGCTAAAAAATGCAATAGACCGCACTTTGTATAATGACCACCCCAGTGTGCTCGATCACACCAAGTGCCTCACTGCACAATGTGTACATTTTCCTATAAGTTTCTCCATTCAGATATGGATGGAAATCTTCCAAGACAACCTGTAGACTATGGGATTTAATTGACATTGTGAATGGCTATGCCATTAGACCAGTAGTTTGACATTGAAGGTATTTTGGCGCAGACATTGAGTGTAAAATGTAACTTTTTAAATATATGCATCTCCTAATCGTTTACTACTCCGACTATTAATACGAACACTTTTTCTATCACTCATTAACAACCATCAGCAGTCAGAGTCCTCCTCAGCAACTAGCTTCTTTAGCATCAAAAGGATAATTCAATTGGGAGGAGATATGATAATGATATGATATGATATGGCATTTATAACGCGCCTATACTTAAGTGTTTCAAGGCGCAACGAGGCAAGGGGGGGGGCAAAGGGAGGACAACAACAATCCTACTAGGCCAGGTGACATTCAGATCGCGCAAGTGCATGGGAAGGGGGGGAGAGCAAAAGTGCGCGTGTTAAGGGAGATGGGAAAGTGCAGTACATGGGAAAGTGGAATAAATAAGTTAAATAAAACAAATAAAACAGCCAGCTAGTAGCAAGTGCTAGGAAGTGCAGACATAAGTGCTGGTAGGGGGACTGTAGGGATACAGAAAATGGTCCCCAGGTACAGGGGTTGCCAGGGAGGCAGTGCAGGTTGGCAAATGACGGGGCCTGGGCCAGAGATCAGAAAGAGTGGCCAGGTAACCAGTGCAATTTCAGTCAGGAATTCAGCAGGGGAGGGGAGGAGAGAAAGCAGAAGCAAAGAGGAGGGTTTTGAGGTGCTTCCTGAACCGGCAATGGTTCTCCTCGAGTTTCAGGGAGGCAGGAAGGCTGTTCCAGAGAGAGGCCCCTGCCGAAGAGAGTGATCTGCCACCAACTCGTTGCATGGAGAAGCGACTAACCCTGAGGGAGTTGGAGGCAGATGAGCAAAGAGCTTGAGAGGGAAGATATTTAGGAAGAGAGAGTTGAAGGTATTGCAGCCCCAGACCCAGAAGGCCTTGCAGAGGGTTTTGAATTTAATCCTCACAGCCACTGGGAGCCAGTGCAGAGATTTCAGTCCTGGAGAGATACGATCAAGGCCAAGGACAAGTCTCGCAGTCCTGTTCTGGATAAGTTGCAGAGGGCGAAGAGTGGAGTCAGGCAGATTTAGAGAGAGGCTGTTACAATAGTCCAGCTTAGAGAGGACCAGGACTCTGGAGACAGTGAGCTTCTGGGGGAAGGAGAGGAAAGGAAGAATACCTCTAAGGAGGTGCAACTGGTAGTGTGACTTCTTAGAGACGTCAGAGATGTGAGGGGAGAAGGAGAGTGCAGAGTCGAAGATTACCCCGAGGTTTTTAGCCTTGCAGGTGGGAGTGGGAGGAGGGCCAAGAGAGGCCGGCCAGAGAGCTGCAGGGAAGGAGGGAGTGGGTGTGCCGATGAGTAGAATCTCAGTCTTACTGGCATTAAGGCAGAGGTCGTTGGCGGCACAACATTCCTGGATGGCAGACAGACAGTCAGAGATGAGGGAAGGAAAGGAGGAGGAGGACGAGTGTAGCCTGAAAATGAGCTGGGTATCATCCGCATAGCACTGATAGTTGGGACAGAGAGCGGCAACGCGGTGGGCAAGGAGTGCCAGGTACTGCCAGGGAGAGAAGTTGGATCCCTGGGGGACACCACAGGTAGAGAAAAAGATGTAGGAGAGGAAGGACCAAAGTTGGACCTGGGAGGGTTGGTCGGAGAGGAAAGAAGTCAGCCACGCCAGAGCCTAACCAGTGATACCCAGGTTATCACGCTGATGGTTGAGAGGGATGGCATGGTTGACAGTGTCAAAGGCAGAAGAGAGATCAAGCAAGATAAGAACGGACGGGGTGTTGGAGTCAAGGTTGGTGAGCAGGTCTTCACGGATGTTCAGGAGAGCAGCTTCCATGCTTCAGGCAGCTTTGAAGCCAGACTGATGGTCATGAAGACAACCAACAGATTCAGTGTGGAGATTGAGCTGGGAGATGGCCAGTTTCTCCAGGAGCTTGGCCAGGAAGGGAGTGATGGAGATTGGGTGATAGTTAGCCGGGCAGCACGGGTCGGCAGAGGGTTTCTTCAGAAGAGGGTCACAAGGGAGTGCTTCAGGGGCGAAGGGAAGACTCCAGTGGCGAAGGAGTGATTGCAGAAATAAGCCAGAGTAGGAGCCAGGGAGTCGATGTGGTCCTTGATAGTTTTGGAGGAACAGGGGTGAACCTGTTTTGACGAGACTTTCATAGGTCGGATTTGTCTAGAAACCTTGTCAGGAGAGAAAAGGGGAAAGGCAGAGAAGGAGGGACGAGGGGTGACTGCAGAAGGGGCAGAGGAAGAGCAGGGAATAGCGGGAGGGGGGCGAGAGGAAGAGAGTGAGGACAGGATGTCCTGAGTTTTAGAAGTGAAGTGAGAAGCCAGTGCCGTGCAGAGGGCCTGTGAAGGGACAGGAGAGGTAGAGACTGTGACGGAGATCCGGTATTGCCTTTGCAACAGGCGGAAGGCCAGTTTGTCAGAGGATGAACTTGAAACACGCCATTTCCTCTCGGCCACCCTACACTTGCGTTTTAGAGTGACGAGATCAGAGTCATACCAGGAGTTACACTTGACTTTGAGCTTCAGGCAGATTCTCATGACAGGAGCAAGGATATCAAGAGTATCAGAGATAGAAGAGTGGAGCGTGGAGAGGGCTGTGTCAGGGTGAGAGTCAGCCAGGGGGGAGGAGAGGGTGAGAAGGAGGCGGCGAAAGCCTCAACTGACACGAGCTTCATGGGTCGGATGGCTGAGAAGGTGGGTGGTAGTGACAGAGGTGTCTTGGCCTGCGGGGTAGGGAAGGTGAGGTGGGAGGATATGAGAAAGTGGTCACTCCAGGAGAGAGGAGTGGAGAGAGTGACAGAGAGGGGAAGGTCTGAAGAGATCAGAACATTGAGAGTGTGCCCTGCAGAGTGAGTCGGGTTGGAGGGGAGAATGGTGAGTGAGAGAGAGTTGCAGAGGTCACAAAAGAGTCCAGAGGGGGCACAGGAGGCATCCATGTGGATGTTTAAGTCTCCAAGAAGGAGGAGTTGAGTGGTTGAGGCCAGGAGGGAGGAGGAGAGGACAGCCCAATCAGAGAGGAAGTAAGAAATCTGACCAGGTGGCCGATAGATAGTAGCCACAAGGAGGGAATGGCTAGGGGAGAGAGAGAGCCTGCAGACGAGGCATTCAAAAGAGGTATAAGCCTGCGTAGGAGTGACAGAGGCAGGGATCCACTCTGGGAAGATAAGGGCTACGCCCCCATCAGAGCGGTTGGGCCTGGGCATGGAGAGGATCTTGTAGCCATCAGGTAGGAGCGAGTCAAACCTGGTGACAGAGCTGGCCATGAACCATGTCTCAGTGAGTCTGAGGACATTGAGGTCAAGTTCTTCAAGAAGGCGGCAGATATCAGAGGAGTGTTTGACAGCAGAGCGGCAGTTAAGAGTGGCAATGTGGAGAAGGGTGCCCTCCTTGAAGGACTTCCGTGGAGGGGTACAGATCAAAGGTACGCCCTGCCATAGTGTAGAAAGCATCCGAGAGAGGGCAGAGAGGGAGGGGGAAGGCAAGGTAGCCAAGGAGAGAGGAGAGGGGACAGCAGGAGAAGAAAGGACGTTGATGAGGTGCGGAAAGCGTATATCAAAGAGATGAAGGTTGGCCTGAAGGCCTTGGACCAAGACGGCCCCATTAGAGTAGACATTAATGATGACCTTAGAAGATAGGAAGGACGACAGGAGGGCGTCCCAACGGGTGCCACCATTTATGGGAGAAGAGGCGAAAGGAGAGACTACGGAGAACATATGAGGGGTCCATAGATCTGGTGAAGGAACAACAAAGATCATTTTAAAAAGTAGTCCTGATCACTAGAAAGCAAGAGGGTGGCTCTTTGGTGTAAAACTATATTCCTGAAGGTTCAGTTCTGGACGTGGAAGGCAAACTGACTGCTACAAATGATACACTCTTTGGAACCAACCATTGTGGCCTGCATCAGAAAATTAGGAGACAGAAGGGAGAACTGCTGACTGATGAACAGTAAATGTGCATAAATAAAACACACACTTTTGTTCACCAGAGTTGTTTGCACATGTTTTTGATGCTCTGCCCCAGCATGCTTCCATGTTTGCTTTAACATTTAGCTAGAGGCAACAAACTGGATAAATCACCTTCAAAGTAAAATGTTATCACATCTGCAGATGCATACCTTTGAAAATGATAATAACGTATGGGACAGTTGCATGTTTGGAGGATCATTGTCAGGATTCCATCCAGTATCAAGCTGTTTCCTTTTTGTATTGAATATATTCATCTTCATGACCAAGCTTGGTACTTTTCCAAATGATAGAGAAAATCTCAATAAAGTTACAGAGAACAGACACATTATGAATGTAAATAGCATAGTGATTAAATATCAACATGTATCCCTGGTAGAAAAACAGCTCATGAAATGTAACACTTTCAAGGTGTAAATGAAAATGGAACCCAAGACTGTTTCCGTTAAGCAAACTGATGCCAAAAACTGTGAACTGCCCTAATCCTTTGAAGTGTGAGGCAAATTGCGCAATGTAGGGAGAATCAACCAATGGGGGCAGTTTTATGTTTAAGAGAGAGAGGCAGCATTAATATGCATCGTGTTCATTTTGATGTATGCCTCTTACTCCTACCATGACATGACTGCACCTGAGGGATGAAGGTAATCACCTGCATACCTGAGAGATAGCACTCAACACATTGTGCCTTTATGTATATTTTACCTAAAGAGTTTGGTCTTTCATCAATGTCAAGGAAAACAGAATATGCATAATTGGTCAGTTTAAAATGGAACTTAATTTTCTAGAAGTGCAAAGAGGCACACATATGTCAAAAATACAATCTTGTTAACCATTTTACAGACATATAATAAAATTATAGCATTCCAGTGGTAGGATGTTGTCAAGTGTTCTGAATGACATGCTCATGCAGTTCCTACAGTACATCAAATGATGGAATTAATCATCATTCATTCAAAGTCTTTTATCATATTGTATTATTTCTCTAACAACTGTCAGATTAGTGTACAGAGCTTATAATAACATAGTGGATTTAAATAATATTCTACAGTATAATAAGTAGAAAAGCAGTGGTTCTGCTATGTTGGTTTGAATATGGTGTTGGATTCATCCTGAAATGATGCTGACGTAGAGTTGAGCTGGGTTTCAACTAAACGCTAGCTAGGCCTCCCACCTTTGGGACTCTTCCAGGGGAGAGAATGTTAGGAAAGTACTTCAACATGCCAAGAACATAGACATTAGCAGTCTATGTAGAGAATAACATCTAATAGTAAAAATAGGTTTATTTGCATTGCCTGCTTAAAAAAATGTCACTGCAATTAAAATGGAATATTGAAGCATCTCTCCCCATAAACCCAACATTTACAGTTAGAAACTGGCATCCTTTTTCAAATCAATCCCTCCCTGAGCCCATTAGATATTTGTGTTTACTTGAGTCATATGAAGAGGCATGGGACCTTAGCTCACAGTTCAAATGGAGAGCATGTTTCAAATATTAGAGGAAACTGGTTCCTGGATATCTCGCATTTGGTATGTAGACACGGATGAATAGCCACACAGTGTTTGGGTGGGTTCAGTGATATTTATTCAAAAGAAGACATGTGTCTTTTTTGTGATCAGCTGACATGTGTTTCGACCTCTGGGTTTTTATCAAGGCTATGTTAGTCAGCACATTTACTGAACCAAATGTTCTTGTCTCACATAACCCTCAGCAAGTAGTTTATGGTAATGAGTGGACTCTCCAGAGTGTCCCATTGATCATCATAACCAATTCTCAGCTCATTAGTGCACATCGGATAGGATGTACCTTTTTGCGAGACAAAGAGATAGAGAGAGAGAGAGAAGATTAGAGAGAATGACAGTGGTGATGTGAGAACGTGAAATGGAACCTGTCTGCAAGAAGGCAGTGACAGAAAGACATGGAGGACTGGAGAATGTTTGGGGTTCTAAGGCCTACTCCCCTCCTTTCCTTCCTAAAAGATTTCCCGCTAAGAAATCCCTATCACCTTATACTACACACACAAATCTCCCAGAGGTTGCTACCCCAGGTCTAGCCATTAGCACATCAACAATAACTAGCTGTAACTAAGCTCTCTCTTTAGACCTATGAACCCCCATTCACACAGCAGCAGCCAATCAGACCCAAAACACTGTCATGTTTTCCATCCGATTTGTGTCCCTCTCTTCAAATCGCATACTTCCAAGTGTCTCTGCAAACACATAGAAACACAATGGGACTCACATATTGGGCACTTCAGACCTGTACCAATCAACCTCACAGGTTTCACCTATGCCTCCCCTACTAAGTCAGTAACAAGTTCCCTCCCTCTTTTCTTGAAGAGCCAAACCATGCAAGGCCAACATAGGGTGCTATATAAGACCACTTTACATCACACTGCATTAAAGTACAACACACATCTATCTGACACAAACTTGAAGTGGACAACTTGCCTTACAGCCAAAAACAGATTTTGTACCAGCACTTGACCAATACAACACCCCACCAGGAGACATTCCCACAAAGGTACTTATTTACTCACTATACAGGCTACCTTCAGTTGTAACCTCACTTGGGCCCTGGGTCAGTGATGTATGGAATATTTGTGTATGGAAGAAATAATTGGTTTAAGCCAAATGCTTTAGCTCAAATGTGTTGTTTTAATATGAAATGTGAGTCAACACGTGTTTCAACACTCCTGGGTGTTTTTCAAGTCTGTGAACAGTATTGAGACACAGTACCATGTGTATGAGCATAGATATAACACCCAGATTAGTGAAGCCAGCCTGAATACAAGACCTGCATCTAAGGCATCCAGTTCTCTATGCTGTTCTCTGCCGATACCTCCACAAGCCGCTAATTCCATATCAGACCATCAACACTCCAGTCAGCATCAAACCAATTAATGCCGATCCATCTGTATGTTCTTTTATTCCAACCCGCCCCTTACTGAAGTGAAGACACTGCCTTCTGCCCCGGTTATGGCTTTTTGCCCACAATGGCAATGTGCCATATAGCGTTTCCTGCCTGTTTCCCACATGGATGCACAGCCCCTGTCCTGCTGCCCAAACCTGATGAGTATGTGCACGTAGTTAATGCATTAAACACCATAAATAGTGCTGCCCTCATCCTGCTGGCCCTTGCCCTGCATCCGAAACTGGCTTATACTGATCACTCAGCTAGTGCCACAACATACACCAATATTACAGCCCACATCCGGTAGCCGCCAATAGTACAACCTGCATCCCGAAGGTGTGCACTTCCCTCGGCCCTGCAGCCTAAACCTGATGAGATTGCGCATGTAGTTAGTGCCTTGACCACCATAAATAGTCCAGCCCGCATCCTGCTGGTATGCACTGCCCTTCCCCAGGAACCCATCCCCATGCATACTGAGCTCCCAGTTTGTGCTGCCAATAGTGTAGCCAGCATCCAGCTGGCATGTACTGCCATTGCCCCGGAACCCAGCACTATGCGTACTGAGCTCCCGGTTTGGGCCACCAATATTGCAGCCCACATCCCGCTGACATGCACGGCCATTGCCCGGGAAACTAGACCTATGCATACTGAGCTCCATGTTGGTGCTACCAATAGCGCAACCCACATCCCGCCGGCATGCACTGCCCCTACCCTGCAGCCCAGACCTGAAAACATACAGAGTGCCTCTCCTGTCACCACTTGTTCAGTGGTCCAGCAGTCTTACTCAGAGAAATAGTAGGCTTTGCTCAAAAACCCATTTCCTACCTGCCCCATCATGTCCCCACCCAGACTTGACATGACAGGAATTGGCATTCAGGAGAATGCTCTTACCCTGCCATGACCCAAAGACCCAACCGCCGTACCTACAGTCTAAAAACCAAAGCTCCCACTCAACACAGATCCCCACTGTCAAGGCCCGGCTCAGGGATTACCATGCATCTCCAGAACCTGGCCTTTGAATAGCCTAGCATCTTATACACCATAACTATTCCTCCCAATCTTCAGGATGCTACCCTACCAGCAACCCAGAACACTAGCTGGTAAAAGCACCACACCTCCCCATTAAGCCAGACTTACCTCGACACCATTAAAAGGGGCCTTAATGCTAGATCTATCCCCGCTCATGCCCTCAACACAAATTACCTCATCACTACCCACAACCTAGACATCCTCGCCATCTTAGAAACCTGGCTTCATGCAACCTTCATGCAACCTCTGGCCCAGCCCTATCCCTGGCCATGACCTATGTTTATGCCATCTACATAACTTGACCTCGATGTCCTTGGTCTTACCGAGACATGGTTCACGGCCAGCTCTGTCACAAGCTTTGACACTCTCCTCCATGACGGCTACACAATCCTCTCTGTGCCCAGATCCAACCGCTCCAGAGGGGGTAGCCCTGATCATCCCTGAGTGGATTCCTGCCTCTGTCATTCCCACGCAGGCCTACTCCTCTTTCGAATGCCTCGTATGTAGGCTCTCTCTCTCTCCTGGCCATTCCCTTACTGTGGCTACCATCTATCGGCCACTTGGTCAGATCTCCTCCTTCCTCTCTGAGTGGACGGATCTCTCCTCTTCCCTCCTGGTCTCAACCACTCAACTCCTCCTTCTTGGAGACTTCAATATCCACTCGGATGCTTCCTGTCCTTCCTCTGGAATCTTTCGTGACCTCTGCGACTCTCTCTCCCTATTCTCCCCTCTGGCCCGACTTACTCTGCAGGGCACAGTCTGGATGTTCTGATCTCTTCAGACCTTCCCCTTTTGATCCCTCTCACCACTCCTCTCTCCAGGAGTGATCACTTGCTCCATTCCTCCTGTCTCACCCTCTATACCCCTCAGGCCAAGCCAACTCCAGCACTGCCACGTACCTTCTCAGTTATCCAACCCATGAAGTGTGTGTCAATTGAGGCTTTCGCCACCACTTTCTCACCCTCACTGCCGCCTTGGCTGACTCACAACCTGACACAGCCCTTTCCATGCTCCCCTCTGCTATACCTGATACTCTCGATGTTCTTTCCCCTGTCATGAGGATCTGCTTGAAACCCAAAGCCAAGTGCAACTCTTGGTACAACTACGACCTCGTCATCCTTAATCGCAAGTGCAGAGTGGCTGTCAGGAAATGGCATGCTTCTGGTACATCCTCTGAGAAATTTGCCTGCCGCCTGCTCCAAAGGCAATACCGGCTCTCTGTCCGCACCAAGAAGAGAGCCCACATCCAAGCCTGTGTCTCCGTGGCATCTAACAACTCGGCCAAACTCTTTCAAATCTGAAAGGAGCGTGCCAATCCTGCCGTAGTCTCTACCTCTCATGTCCCTTCCCAGGCCCTCTGCACTGCCCTGGCTTCTCATTTCATCTCTAAAACTCCTCTCTCTCTTCCTCTTCTCCTCCTCCTTCTAATCCCCTCTCTTCGCCTGGCTCTTCTTCGGCCACCTCTCTTCTCTCCTTCTTTGCCTTTCCCTGTTCTCCCAATACGAGGTTTCTAGACAAGTGCGATCTATGATAAGACATGATATGGCATTTATAACGCACCTACAAACAAGTGTTTCAAGGTGCGAAAAGTCTTGTCCAAACAGGTTCACCCCTGTTTGTCCAAAACCATCAAGGACCACATTGACATCCTGGCTCCTGCTTTGGCTGATTTCTGCAACCACTCCTTCACCACTGGAGTTTTTCCCCTCCCCTCTGAAGCACTCCTTTCTGCACCCTCTTCTTATGAAACCCTCTGCTGACCCATCCTGCCCGGCTAACTATCGTCCAATCTCCATCACTCTTTTCCTGGGAAAACTCCTCGAAAAGCTGGACATCTCCCAGCTTAATCTTCACACTGAATCTGTTGGTTGTCTCCATGACCATCAGTCTGGCTTCAGAGCTGCCAGAATCATGTAAACTGCTCTCCTGAACACCTGTGAAGACCTGCTCTCCAATCTTGATTCCAACACCCCATGTGTCCTCATCTTACTTGATCTTTCTTCTGCCTTTGACATGGTCAACCATGCCATCATGCTCAACCATTTCCGTGATAACCTGAATATCACCGATCAGGCCCTGGCTTGGTTGACCTCCTTCCTCTCTGATCAACCCTCGCAGGTCCAACTTGGGTCCTTCCTCTACTCTATCTGTATCTCTACCTGTGGTGTTCCCAGGGGTCTAACCTCTCTCCCTGGCTGTTCAACCAATACCTGGCATTTCTGCATTGCCACTCTCTGCCCAAACTTTAAGTGCTATGCGGATGACACTCAACTCATTTTCGGGCTGCCTTTCCACCACCTCTTCTCCTTCTCTCATCTCTGACTGTCTGTCTGCCATCCAGGAGTGGTGTTCCACCAATGATCTCTGCCTTAATCCCAGTAAGACTGAGATTCTCCTCATTGGCACACCTGCTCCCTCCTTTCCTGTCACTCTCTGGCTGGCCTCTCTTGGCCCTCTTCCTGCTCCCACCTGTGATGCTACAAACCACGCGGTCATCTTCGACTCAACGCTTTCCTTCTCACTTCACATCTCTGACATCTCTAAGAAGTCACACTACCAGAGGCACCTCCTTAGAGGTATTCTTCCTTTCCTCTCCTTCCCCCAGAATCTCACTGTCTCCAGAGTTCTGGTTCTCTCTAGGCTGGACTACTGCAACAGACTATTTCTATATCTGCCTACCTCTACTCTCCGCCCTCTGTAACTCAATCAAAACAGGACTGCAAGACTTGTCCTTAGCCTCAAGCCGAGGGATCATATCTCTCCAGGACTGAAATCTCTGCTCTGGCTACCAGTGGTGGTGAAGATTAAGTTCAAAACCTTCTGCATTGTCCACAAGGCCTTCTGGGGCATGGGACCTCAATACCATCAACTCTCTTTTCTTAAATATCTTCCTTCTGAAGCTCTTCCCTCATACACCTGCAACTCCCCCAGGGTCAGTCGCTTCTCCAAGCAGCGAGTTGGTGGTAGATCTCTTTCTTCTGCTGGGGTCTTCCTCTGGAACAGCCTCCCTGCCTCTCTGAAACTTGAGGAGAACCATCTCTGGTTCCAGAAGCAACTCGAGACCTTTCTCTTTGCTTCTGCTTTCTCTCCTCCTCTCCCCTGTTGATCTCCTGGCTAAATCTGAAACTGCACTGGTTACCTGCTACCCTCTGATCTCGGCCCCAAGCCCCTCCCATCCAGGGGCGTGGCCTGCAGCAGTGAGGTCACGTTGGAAAGCATCTGACGCGTTCAGTCATCTGGCCGGCTAAGCCGTTGCGATACTCCGGCGAATGTGAGGAAGCGTGTTTCGCCTACAACAAAGGCACAGACTCTGATTTAAAAGTACAGCAATACAATAAGCACTTTCAAGTATATACTTATCAAGACATTGCTTATTTAAATATTATTACTAATAATTTAAGCTGACCACAATTTTTGAACAAAATTGGAAGAAAATTGCCATTTCTGTTTCTTTTTAAGTATCATTCATACTTGCAATCTTTTAAACATAAATGAAATTCCTATATTTTTTATAAAATATTTCCAATGAAGAAATTTGACACCCTGCCTGTTTGGATGTTTTGAATGGAATTGGCTGATGATGCCTCCTCATTGTAAGGATATGTGTGAAATTTTACACAGAACAAGGCTGTATAAATGCTGACTAGCATATTAATATACCCATGGCTAAATACTAAAAGGAATGTTCCTCTAACAAGTGATACCCTGTGCCTCATTCTTTGGGAGGTGTGCTTCTTATCCATTCAGCTCAAGCAGGAGCTTTATATATTTTTGGTGCTTTGCACACGGCCTCAGCATGGCCTCAAAGAAAGGACTTTCTAAGGATTTAACATCAACCTCTGCTAGTAATGCTCGCAAAAGGCAAAAACGTGACAAAAAGACGACATATATGACCCAGTCATGCAAGTCAATTTGGATGAAATTAAATCACTTAAAACATTCATGGAAGCTACAACGGCCAAATTGCAACTGCTTGACAACAGATCGTCCTCATTTGAAACAAGGATTAATGAGGTGGAAAGAAGGGTCATCAATACCGAAGATGTCACAGGAAAGGTGACGCTGCTTGAACATGTGTTTACCTCTCTACAGAAACAAGCAGACGATTTAGAAAATAGAAAGAGGAGGAACAATATAGGAATTGTTGGTCTTCCAGAAACCATTGAAAAAGACAATCCTACCCAATTTCTTTACTACATGATTCTTCTACTTCTGGATCTAACTAATCAAGACCGTCTTTATCTGATTCCGGCGCTCCTCACTGTATCATAATAATGTAGATGCAAGCAGCGGAGCAAAGGTCTATTACTCTTAGACTGTAAAGGGAAACAAAACTGCCAAATAATTGTTTAGACCTAGAAGTGTTCCGCGCTCTGCTTGTAGACAAGACTATTTACACAGTCAAAAAGAAATGTTTTGTTGAGGTTTTGAAGTAGTTTTTTAATCATAAAGTAAACAGAAATATTGGTTTGTTTTAGCCTTTGTTTTATTACAAAAGAAAAATGTTTTGTTAAGTTGTAAATTGCATTCAAATCAAAACTGTTACTTCACAGGATTTGACTATTCCCAGCACACTTATTTGGATTAATTATAAGTTTCATTCACTTCAGTACATATTTTGGTTGAATTATAAGTTTCATTCAATTCAGCACTGTTGCTTCACAGTTCCAAACTTTTCTTAGTCTATACCCAGTTTCATTCACTTCAGTACTGTTTCTGCTCAGTTCCAAATTTGTTCTTAGTCTGTACCCTCTTAGTCTATACCCGACACGTGTTTCTCCGCCTTTCGTTTGGCGGTTCTTTAGGGGATTTTGGACTGTAAATTTATTCAAAATAAAGAAAAGTGCTAATTCACTTGTATTCATTGTATTGATGATATTATGAATTGTACAAGAGTTCCTATTGGGAATCAGAAAAGAAAAAAGGGAAATTAATTATTTTTAATAAAAAAAGAATATGGTTTTCCAATCTAAATATATCCTTTTTTCTGTGTTTCTTTGTTTCTAGCCTACTTAAAAACAGGTAATTGTGGGGTAATTGCTATTCGAGACACAGTTCACAAAATGAATGGAAAAACTTACTTGAACAGCCCTTTTGCGTAAGGAGATGTGTAAAATTCGGGCTATCCACTGTTAGTACTGCTCTTGACTGCTTTCAGTGGTGTCACTGGATAGAGGCAATATATATGTATGTAAGTAGTGCCCGATTTGTAAATAACACAAATACAATGCTATGAAGCACGTACAAATTGTTACTAGTACTGCTTCATGATGTCTATAAAATGGAGCTTCTTACGTTTGTGTAGAGAGAATTTTAGTTTCCAAAAACGAGTGGATCCGTGGTGCGATTGCCGTGCATTTGTGTTGTGAACACTGCTGAATCTGACCTGGAAGTGGAAAAAGATAAACTCTGTGACGTTGACATCATGTGTACGCATTCGAAAATGTGTTTTGTTGGCACGCCATATTGGAATGGGGAGCCGCGGTTACCTCATTACTGCATGAATTGGATTTTGATTTGAAAGACAAAATATTTCAAATATATCTCTTGAAACCTTATAGGTTCCCTACAAATCCTCATTTGTATGAATACATAGAAATGATCTCGAAAAGTGCTGCATGTGAAGAGAAATCACATGATGATATATGTGTCTCTTGGTAGATGCTAATAGGTGAACCCTAAACAAAAACCCATTTTCCTCAAGTTATATATTGTTACGTGTTGCAGGCTAAGCAATTCAATGATTAAACCAATAATACGAGTCGTTATTGAGTAGGTAGACATAAACAAATCATGTATGTTGCTTCTTGTACTCGGTTTTACTACTTCTGGATCTCCCCGCATCTATGCAGCTTAATATCCAAAGTGCCGATTATGTTGGGCCTAAAATACCATCTAGGAATGCTCCGAGAACTCTAATATTTGCAGTGCTTTATTATACGGTCTTCTCTTTATGGACAAAGTTAAAGGAGAAAAAGTTACTCACATCGGAAGGCACTAACATTTTTATTACTCAAGATGTTTCTAATGCCACAGCAGCAAGAAGAAAGGAGTTATTTGTTTTTAGACCAGCGTTAAGGCAACTCAGTGTCAGATATGGTATTATCCACCCAGCATGCCGAAGGTTACCCTAAATGGTCACACATATACCTTTGAAAACCCAAGAGACTTGCACAGTTTTATCCAGAGCCATAAGGGAGATGTGATGGACACCACTCGAACAACACCTTATATGCACAACATATTTTCCTTAACATAATCTTCTCGCCAGAAAGTCTTATGAACATGGATTGGAGTGGCTGTATCCTGCTAGCCACTACTTGGTCCTACAACTGTTGGTTGTTTTAGAAATTGCAAAATTCCATTTTCTTCTTGTTCGTCATCCCTTTTTCCTTGTGTTTCTTTCCCGTTTATGTCTCAGATTGCCAGTGCCTTGTAGCAGACTACAAATGTGTCTATATTGCTGTTACCACTATCTACGACATTTAACATTGCCACATGGAACGTCAAAGGTCTACACAAGCCTGTTAAATGGAAGAAAATCCTCTCACACCTTAATAGAACCAAGCCATATACTGCATCTTTACAAGAATGCCACCTTTAGCTAGCGGAAGCTAACACATTGAAATGTTTATGGGTAGGCCAAGTGTTCTTGAGTACAGCTGATGGTAAGAAAAATTGGGTTTTTACTCTCATTAATAAACATCTCCAATGCAAAGTTTTATCTACATAATCTGATGACCTAGGAAGATGGATTTTAGTTAAACTCCTTGTTGATTCCCTAGAATATTCTATTTTAAATGTTTATGCTCCCACTAATTCAGACCCTACATTCTGGACTCTGTTAAGGAACCACATTCTCAAATCCCACTCTAATAATCTTATTGTATGTGGTGATTGCAATGAGGTTATAGATCCTCCCCTTAATAAAAAAAAGTCCAATGTGCACTCTAAATCTACTAAATCCCATATTCAATTTAATAAGTTTGTCTATGAATTAGGTCTCATTGATACTTGGCGAATCGCCCATCCATCAGATCTAGATTATACTTTTTATTCACCTCCCCATAACTCCTTTTTGATATTGATATTTTATTTCTATCGCGCTCGTACACAAGTGTTTCAGAGTGCGACAAGGCAAGGGAGGGGAACAGGGGAGAACAAAACAGTGATCTTACAAGGCCCAGTGACATTGTGAACGTGCAAGTGCATGGGAGAGGGGGAGGGGAAAAGTGCATGGAAGGGGGAGAAGTGGAAAGTGCGAAGCAGAGGAGAAACAGATAAACAACAATAAATAAATAATAAAGGCAACAAACAGTGGTAGTGCAGCCAGCAATTTGCAAATGATAGGTTTAAGGCACCAGACAGGGTAGGTCTGATAAGTGCAGGAAGAAAAAGTGGGGGGGCTGTATGGGTGCAGATACAGACCCCAGTGCAAGGGGTGGCCCGGAGGCAGTGCGGGTGGGTGGCAGGGTGAGCAGGTACCTGGGCCCGGTGGACAGAGGGTGGCCAGGTGCACGGTGCTAAGAGAGAACAGATCAGCAGGGGAGAGGGGGAGAGAAGGCAGAAGAAAAGAGGAAGGACTTGAGGTGCTTCTGGAACCAGAGATGGTTCTCCTCAAGTTTTAGAGTGGCAGGGAGGCTGTTCCAGAGGGAGTCCCCAGCCGAAGACAGAGATCTACCCCCAGCTTGTTTCTTTGGAAAACAACTGACCCTGAGGGAGTTGGAGGTAGAGGAGCGAAGAGCTCGAGAGGGGAGGTATTTGCGGAGGGATAGCTGAAGGTATTTTGGACCCAGGCCCCAGAAAGCCTTGTGGACAATGCATAGGGTTTTGAATTTAATCCTTGCATCCACTGGGCACCAATGGAGAGATTTCAGAGCTGGAGAGATACGATCCCAGGGCTTGAGGCCAAGGACAAGTCTTGCAGTCCTGTTCTGGATTAGTTGCAGAGGGCAGAGAGTAGAGGCAGGTAGATTTAGAAAAAGGCTGTTACAATAGTCCAAGCTAGAAAGAACCAGAGCTTGGGATACCATGACATGAGCTTCTGGGGGAAGGAGAAGAAATGCAGAGTACCTCTGAGTAGGTGCAGTAGGAAATTAGACTTTTTAGAGACCTTGGAGATGTGGGCGGAGAAGGAAAGGCAGGTGTCAAAGATGACCCTGAGGTTCTTAGCTTCGCAGGTGGGGGTAGGAGGAGGGCCAAGGGAGGCCGGCCAAAGAATGAGGGGAAAGGATGGTGAAGGTGTGCCGATGAGGAGCATCTCCATCTTGCTGGCATTCAGACAAAGATGCTTGGCGGCACACCAATCTTGAATGGCAGTTAGGCAATCAGAGATGAGAGTGGGAGAGGAGGTGGCAGAGGGCAGCCTGAAAATGAGTTCAGTGTCGTCAGCGTAGCACTGGATATTTGAGCAGAAAGTGGCAATGCAGTGGGTGAGAGTTGCCAGGTATTGGTTGAAAAGCCAGGGCGAGAGGTTAGACCCCAGGGGAACACCGCAGATAGATAGGAAGGTAAATGAAAGGAAGGACCCAAGTTGGACCTGGGAGGGTCAATCTGAGAGGAAAGAGGTCAGCCAGGCCAGAGACTGATCAGTGATACCCAGGTTTTCACTGAGACGGTTGAGCAGGATGGTATGGTTGACTGTGTCGAAGGCAGAAGAGAGATCGAGGAGGATGAAGAGAGATCAAGAATTGATTGTCTTCGTATCTAAACCTTTGACTAATCATCTATTAGATGCCAAAATAGAGAGTATTACGCTGTCCGATCATGCTTCTGTTCACACCAAATTATCCAATGCACAAACTGTAAATCATCATAACAGATGGAGATTCAACTCAGCTCTCTTGAAGGATGAGCAATTTTTGAAATCTATCCATCAACAACATATTCACTTGTTTGCTGAGAACCTCTCACCAGACACATCTGTACATCAAAACTGGGACTGCTATGAAGCAATATTAAGAGGTCAGATTAAATCATACACCAGTGGCAAGGGGAAAAAACTCAAAAAAGAATATAAAGCTAATAAACTTATCAAGTCCCTACAACTCTAACACATTCAGACTAACTCAGCCCCTATTCTTCAAAGTATTATTAAACTTAGAATACAGTATAATAACGTAGCGACTGACTACTCCTGTGCAAATATTTTAACGTATAAATCCAAGATTTATCAGTTTTCGAACAAAACTGGGAAATCTTTAACATCTTATCTCAAAACAAAAAAAGACAAAACACAGATTAATGTTAATACAGATCATGATGGTAACAGTGTTATGCATGATAAGGATATTCTGCAAGTATTCTCACATTTTTATCAAAAGGTATACTCCTCTGAAGCATTACCAAATAATACTAATGCTACCAGTTTCCATAAGCATATACATTGTAATTCCTATGAAAATCCTAACCTACAATCTTTAGATTCTCCTATATCCTCTTACGAAGGACATAGAGCTATTAATGACCTTTGGAAGGGTAAAGCTCCAGGCCCAGATGGTTTCTTAATTGATTATTTTGCTGATTTTAAAGAAATACTCGTCCCTAAACTGTACAAACGGTATACCTCTTTTATTGCACATGAGAAAGCTGTTGGATCTTTCACTGAAGCAATGCTTATTGTATTCTCTAAACCCAATAAAGATCCCAAATTGGTTAAAAATGATACGCCCATTTCTTTAATTAATACCGACTGTAAGATGTTTGCCAAACTCCTAGCTAACAGACTTATTCCCTTTCTTCCACACTTAATTAAAAATGATCAGGTGGGCTATGTCAAGGTAGATCATCCTCCACCAACATCAGACTCTTTACCAATATTCTTAACATCATTCAAAATTCCCCAAATCCATATGCAGCAATAGCACTTGATGGTGAAAAAGCTTTTGCAGAGTAGAATGGAACTTCATGTTTGAAATTCTTACTTGGCATGGTATTCCCAATTCATGTATATCCATAATTAAGGTACTCTCCTCTAATCGCACTACATCAGTGTTAATAAATAATCATCTATCTCCCTTTTTTCCACTCACCAAGATTGTCCTCTTTCACCCCTTTTATTCATTTTAGCATTGGAACCCATCCTGGAAGCTGTACGACAGGATGACAACATATGTGGTATGCTATACAAAGGTATCAATATTAAAACAGCGGTCTATGCAGATGATGTTTTACTTTTTCTGACTGTATCGGATCCTTGTATACACCATCTGACTAGCATCATTACACTATTCTCTCTGGCATCAGGCTATAAACTTAATACAGACAAATCAGAGATTCTACCACTCAAAATACATTGCACCATGGTGTCCAGCAGGTATCAAGAACTTAGGTATCCACATAACGCCTTCAATGAAAAATATTATTAAACAAAATACAATCAATATTTTAACTACGGTGAAGAAATTCACAAATACATGCTCCCCCCTCTTCTTATCTTGGTGGAGTAGACTCGAAACTGTTAAAATGGTGATCTCCCCTATTATGCGCTATTACTTATATATGCTCCCTACTCATATCCCAGCTTCTTTTTTTTATCATTAGACTCTTTTATCCTTCAATTGCTCTGGAGGAAAAAGAAACAAAGAATATCACTATGTAAGCTTAAGAAGCCCAGGACAGAGGGAGGGTTAGGTTTCCTGGATTATAAAAAAATACCACTCAGCCTTTATTTTGCAGCAAGCTCAGTTTTGGTTAATCCCCACTAACCCCAATGTGCCTAATTTGTGTATTATAGAGAAAGCAATGGTCTCCCCCCATATTCTTATGGACTGCCAAAATATCAAAAAGAATAATAAATGTTTAAATGTTTAAACAGTACCAGCATTAATGTCTCTATTACGTATCTTCAAACATATTTGTTTTCACTGACCTCAAGAACATCCCAGTTCATATTACAATATATTTGGATGAACCCCCTAATAAAAATCAACAAAAGAACTGTATGTTGGAGACTATGGCTATCTCTTGGCATTAAACATGTGGGGCAGCCGTTTATTCAGCTATTCCTCTCACCTTTGATGAGTACATAGCCAAATTAAATGTAACAATATCTTTTTTACAGTAATATGCTAGTTTATTGGATGCTATTATGGAAAGTTATAATATGCTAATGTGTAATGCAAATAGATATTCTACTCAAAGACTACTTCATCTACAAACCCTAATGTCACAGCGGCTATGTTGTACAAAGATAGATCATCTTCATCATTTGATGGAGCTCTACTTAAATCTCTAGATGCTTGGAATTAAGACTACTTTCTTAATGACCCCAAAAGGAGTTGGGCTTATGTGTGGACCAATATTTCCAAGGTGATTGTCTCAGCAAGCTTGCTTCAAGCAATGTTGCTCTTCTATCATAGGGCATATATCCCAGGATGAGAAATGTTGGAGCTCTCTTTGTAGTCAAGGAACATTTAAACACATAATTTTTTAATGAATGCATGTTGAAGGTTTTTGGAAGAAGGTGTGGGAAACTCTAGAGCACATTTTTCAGATTTAAGTAGTTTTTTCCTTTACAGTTCTATTTCATGGAAGAAAAGCTGCCTAACCAGCCATAGATACACATACATGTTATGTGTTTGATCTCCTCATGGCCATGGCTATTCAAACTGTTACTTCTAATTGGAAAGATCTCAAAACTGTGGGCCTCATTATGAGTTCGGCGGTAGCCATGCCGCTATCGGCGGCATGGCTGCCGCCGAAATCGCGTCCGTGTCCGGGTCCTCGGAATGAGGACTTACCGGGCCATTCCGAGTTCGGAAGGCCCGGTAATTCCTCCCTCCAAGGACCCAGACACGGTCCTTCCCCATTCCCATTTCAGCCCCCATAGGGCTGAATGGGAATGGGAGAGGGAGCAAACAACAGGCCATTACGAGATGGCCTGTTGTTTGTTCAATCTTCCCGTCGCGGGACCCGCTCTGCACGTCTGGTAAATACAGACGTGCAGAACGGGTCCCGCGAGGGGAACTCGTAATCGGGCGGTACAGGGTTGACGGCACCGGCACCTTTACCGGTGCCGTTAACCCCGTACCGACCGACTCGTAATGAGGGCCTGTATATTTTAAATTATGGTGGATTCAGTATGCAACATTCATAGAATGGAAAAATGTAATGCTTTGTCCCCACAACTACTGCACAAACATGGGTTAAAATGACAATTTATTTTAGATTTCTTAGGTAATGTATTGCCTAGGCAATGAGAAAGATTACATCACTGGTTCTACTTATCTTAATAATCACTGTCCCTTCCCCTCCCCATCCTTATGTTCACTTTAGTCCTGTGTGCTGACATTTGTATTTAATGTTGTTCACCATAATTGTATTACAAAATCTACTAGTTCATGCTAATTTTCAGTTTAATACATTTGTGCTTACTTTCTTATATTCTTTATAAAAGGTTTATGTATTGTTCAATCATTTTGTAGATGGAAATCCTGTTCTAATGTTTCGTAATGCTTATATTGGCCGTACTATGATGTTCTACGTATCGTAAAACTCTTGTATTCTTAATGATCTTAAAAAATGTTTAAACACAAATGAATCTCAATGCCCAATATGCATCCTTCAATATAGATTGCATTCAAATACCGGTATCCTCTTCATTGAAGGCACCGGGAGTACATCTTGATGATACTCTCTCACCCACGCGCCAATTGAATGCTATTGCCTCATCCCCTGCATACACAACACAACTGATGAATGCCTCTAGGTCGATCCTTCCTCGCTAAGGCCAGTTGCCTTACCATTGTTCAAGCTATCATAGGATCAAGACTTGATTATTGCAGAGCCCTGTTTGCTGGCACCTCCTGTCATAACATTCAGAAGTTACAAGTGATCCAGAATAATGCCATCCAAGCTGCTCTCAATAGTCTGAGATGGGAGCAAAGAAAAAAAGGCTCACTGGCAGCTGACCCGAGAACAAATTATATTCAAGGCATCATCCATTACGGAAAGATGTCTCTCAAACTCAGCTCCCCCTACTTGGCTCAGAAAATTGTCAGAGATCAATACAACAAGCCACGCATATCATCCTATACAAACAAACTGATGCAACCAAAATTCAAACGGTCCACAGCTGGATGCACTAGCTTTCCCACATTTTCCACAAAACAGTGGAACACACTCCATCCCGCCCACCTTGAGCACGGAATATTCGTACTGGACATTTAGGAGGTCTCTAAAAACCTGGCTGTTCATATAAGTGCATTATACTATGCCCTGAATTCTTAAATGTCTAAATGTTGTGTGTGACACTGGTACTGAAATAGTGCTTTGATGCCTCCAGTCATAGCAAGTTTTATAAATGAAAAAATAAATGAATAAAATAGAGGACCATCCTAGAGGCAACATTGCAAGGGGGTATAGTATCAATGTTGTGATGCACATTTTCACTGTCTCCACCTGGCCCCGCCAAAAAGGGGGATTTAGTGTCCATTTATTAATGAAGCCATTAATCTTTGTTTTTCAGTCTCTGCATGATGTTAGATGGTTGCCAGATGAGACCAAACCCCTCCATGTTGTATCTATGGCAATATTTATTCAGGGGGAAAAACTCTATTTTTTAAAATGAGTTTATATCTTGAGATCACTGAATAATAAGATATTTCTTGAAGAAAGGTCACAGGGAAGTGACCAGGTTTTGAAAATATGCCAAAATGTCATCTACATAAGATGATGCCTTAGTACAGCAGTTTTGTGTGCCTATTCCTTTTATCAACTCATTCATTCTAATATGGTTAAATAGTGGCTTCAAGGAAAACACAAATAGTAGGGTAGAAAATGGGCATCATTCCTCTGTCCCTATGTGTAAGGAAAAGAAATGCGAGAAAGTCCTGTTCACAAATACAGCAGTGTTGGAGTTCTGATATAGGGCAAATGTTAGGTATGTTATGTTCCTATTAAGGCCATGCCATCATATAACATCATCAAGAAAGGGACATCCCACTTAATCAAAGGCCTTTTCTGCATACAGGGTGACGGTTGCCCATGCTTTGTCCATAGGTTTGGCTACATCTTTTTTGTTTTATAGTACACAGGTGTTCGTGGAGGCCAGTCTACCTTTCTCTAAACCTGTTGGATTGGTATGAGCCAATTTGGGAATGGGGAATTCTAACCTCATTGCTAATACTTTGGCAGAGATGTTTGCTTCAGCATTGATCAAATAAATCGCCCTGTAGTTTTTAAGCGATAAGGGATACTTATCCAGTTTAGGAATTATGTGGCTCATGGCTTTGTGAAAGGTCCTGGAGTGCTCCATCTGTGCTATATTATGCAGTCCTAGCTTTGGGTACAAGCACATCTATAAATATGTGGTAAAAGTCCATAGGGAACTTGCTTGCACCGGCGCTTAACCGTTTTTAAGCTTTGTCATTGCCAACTTAATTTTCCCAAGCGATGTTTTCCTCTCCAATTCATTAAGTCCAGCTTGAGAGATTGTATGATCGGTGGGATGGGGAATACTTTTAAGTATGCATCAATTAGAATAGTGTGCAGGGCTTCATAGCAATTAGCCAACTCGCCTGCTATATTATTATCTTTCATAATTGTGGTTTTTCAACTTTTAGTGCTGTGATTGTATTATTCTGACTTTTGAATTTGTGGCTAAAATGGAACCTATCTTGTTGGCTCCCCCAAAGAATTTGGAGTGACATTTCAGTAGTACCACAAAGGCTTTTTTCCATCGATCTTTTGTTATGCTAAATTATTACCACAATAAGGACCCTAAACCTTTTCGGAGTTACATTCCACTTCCATGGTCTTAATGGCACTCAGGTTCTTGGCATTTTTCTGCATCACCTTTTTGTGTCTAAATGTTACATAGCTAATTACATGACATTGAAGGACTGCCAATTGTGCATCCTAAAATGTCGCTACTGTAGTATTTCCATCCTCATTAATTTCGAAGAAATACTCTGGAAAGTGTGCAATTCTAAATTCATGAGAAAGCAGGAGATCCATATTCAGACACCCCTTATTATTTGTAGTCAGGATAGCTCCCTAGTCCATTGCTGCTACAACTTGTGGATGGTCTGACACTATGATTTGTGAGATTCCAGACCTGTACACATATGTTGTTAACCTTCTAATCAGGAATGAATAATCAATTATTGAAAACGATCTATGCCTGGTGGAGTAAAATGTATATTTAAAACTCAAAACGCTGCTGCAGACCAGAGTCTGTTGTCACTTGCTGCTGCTGGAGGCGGAGGAGAGCCGCTTTAAAATCTCAGTTTGTGGTTGGGCCACGGCTGGATGTGGCTGAGTGTCTTGGTGTGGGAAATGCTGCAAAACTCAAAACGCTGCTGCAGACCAGAGTCTGTTGTCACTTGCTGCTGCTGGAGGCAGAGGTGGAGCCTCTTTAAAATCTCAGTATCTGGCAGAGCCACGGTGGAGTCTGCCTGAGTGTTTTGGTTTGGGAAACACTCTAAAACTCAACACGCTGCCGCAGACCGGAGTCTGTTGTCATTTGCTACTGCTGGAGGCAGAGGTAGAGCCTCTTTAAAATATCAGTATCTGGCGGCGAAACAGCAGATTGTGGGTGAGTGTTTTGGTGTTTGGGAGTTGGGACGTGGGGCCCATGATCCCCTGTTCGTCTGCTGACTCTGCAAACCCCTGGCTCTACCCTCCTCATTATGAGATTAAAAGCTAAAGCAGATGCCTAAGGAAATATCACTAACTATATTGCTGGGCAAAGCTGCTGGACGCAACAAAACTCGAAACACTTGTAAAGTTAACCCGTACTACAACTCATCAAGGTTTTTTTTTTTTTGCAATATATTTTTATTTTATTTTTTAAGGTCAAACAAACACACTACAACTGTTTCAAAACATAGAAAGCATCATATTTCAACACATTTTCAAACTCCCCAACTCCCCCCTCCCCCTTTAAACTAGAGCCGGTTCTCGCATATCGTTTACGGGAACATCACTGGGTGGCACACTACCTAGACAGCCATCAACCGGGTCCTCTGTTTCGTTGTCACCCTGGTGAGGGTTTGCCAATGAGGCCACCAATTGCCGCCAGGTCAGAAAGGGCCCTACTTCTTCTTCGCCCCCCCTGGTGACCGCTTCAAACCAGACTACGGATTCAGCTTCCGCCCACCTCAAGAGGTCTGTCCACCATAACTCCACCCTAAGTCTGTGGGCCGCCTTCCAGCCCATGGCGATCCTACGTTTGGCCAAGACATAGGCCAGGTCCTTCATCTTGCTTATGTGTTTCAAATGCCGGGGTCTAGGGAATAGTCCAAGCAAGCATGACCAGGCCGATTCCACATCCAGCACCACCCCCCCGCCAGCCAGTTTCGTCTTGACCTCGTTCCAAAATCTATGCACCTCCGGGCAAGCCCAAAACATGTGTAGTAGTCCCGCGTTCACCTCCCCACACCTGGGGCATTGCTGTATAGCTGATCCCCCAAACTTTGCAATCTTCCCGGGGGTTAAATAAGCCCTGTGGGTAACATAGAATTGAAGCTGTTGGAATCTCGCGTTACGGGACACCTTTTTATGGTACCTCTGGGCCCGTTCCCACTGCCCATCCGTCATGGGTCCTCCCACCTCCTCCTCCCAATCTTGTCTCAATTGGAGCAACTCCTTCCCTGCCCTTGCTCGCAGGAGCTCATATATCCTCGATATTTCGTGCCCGCCCTCCGATACATCATACATGGTTTCCAGGGAGGCATCTGGATCCTCCGCGAGCACTGTCTCCGGCCATTTTTCTCTAGTCTTTTTCACCAGCCTAGTGTAGGTTATATATTGGCCACCATGTACTCCCGTCTCTTCCTGCAGCTGCTGAAAGTCCACCGCCTCCCCTTCCTGCCATATGTCCCTGAGGGTGGCTAGGCCTACCTGTTCCCAGTATCTGCGGAACGATTCAAGTAGTTGAGAGTCGCTCCCACACAGAGCCGCCAAAGGGGCCTGCTGGGAGTATGGTTCCGAGTCCCCCCCAGTCTTCCATGTCCTGTGCCAGATCTCCCAGTAACTGCCCCTTGCCCACCAGTTTATCTCTGCCCAACCACACCACTTCCATCAGAAAGTATGGGGCTGTATCTTCGCGCAGGAGCCTGGCGTCCGCCGAATCTTCAGTCGAGAGCCACCTGGCCACGTACTGCAGCTGCCCCGCCAGGTAATAGAGTTCGAAGTTAAGCAGGCCTATCCCCCCCCTGTCGCACGGGTTCTGGAGCTTCCACAGAGCTACCCTATTCCTAGAGCTGCCCCACACAAAACCCCTACACACGCTGTGAAGTTTCGCGAATAGGCTCCTGGGTATCAGAAACGGGACGTTTATAAAAAAGTGCAAGAGTCTAGGTAGGACCACCATCTTGAGCAAGGCCGCCCTGCCCATCATGGTCAGGGGCAGTCTGGACCAAATTACCATACTGTTCTTAATCCCCTCTATCGCCTTTTCCGTGTTGTGCTTGTGTTCTGTCTCGATCTTGTGGTAAATGTTTATTCCCAAATACCTAAATGTTACGGGCTGCCATGGTATTGGCAAAACAGGCAGCCTCTGCACCGGGACATTCCTATATCTACCCAAAGGGAACATGCTGGACTTTCCAGGGTTCACCGATATACCAGAGAGGATGGCGTACCGTTCTATCACCTCTAGGACGTACTGTAGGTTTTCTTCTGGGTAGCGTAAATAAAGGAGCATATCATCCGCATATAATGATATCAGATGCTCTCCACTGGCCGTGTTTATGCCCACCTCCCCATATTGTTAGCGCAGGCATATTGCCAGCGGCTCCAATGCCAGTATATATAGCATAGGTGACCAGGGACATCCCTGTCTGGTCCCCCTGCCCAGTTGCCAAGAATCTGAGACGTGGACCCTGTCTTGACCCTCGCCATCGGGGTGCTGTAAAATAACTGTACCCATCTGAGGTATCCGGGTCCCACTCCATACCCCTTCAGGACCGCTTTCAGCCAGGGCCATCGTACCGAGTCGAAGGCCTTGACCGCGTCTAACGACACTATAGCCAGCTCGCCCGTGTCCTCCTCAGTTTGGTCTATGACATGGTGTAGCCTCCGGTGGTTATCGGTGATGTTCCTGCCCGGAACATACCCCGTCTGATCTGGGTGTATCAGTTTCTTAATCACCCTCTTCAGTCTATTAGCCAGCACCGCCGTGAGTATTTTGCTGTCCTGGTTGAGCATGGACAACGGTCTGTAAGACCCGCGCTCCACGGCCGGCTTACCTGGTTTCAGGAGTGGGATGATTACAGCCTCACGGAGGGACAACGGGAGTTCTCCCTTCTCATAGGCTTCGTTGAAAGTGGCAAGCAGTGGCTGGAGCAACTCTTGCTGGTATGTTTTGTAGAACTCGCTGGGCAGCCCATCCGAACCCGGCGCCTTGCAAGTGAGCAAGTTCTGAATCACTACCTCCAGCTCATCCGAGGTGACGGGTGCGTCCAACTCAGAACGTTCTAGATCATCTAAGGTGGGCTGCTCAATGTCCCCCAATGTGTCTAATATGTCTTGGCCCATATCCTCCCCCGAGTCCTCATACAAGTGTCTGTAAAACTTAAGGAATTCCTCATTTACCTCTTTCTGGGTGTTGCATATGCTACCTCCTTCGCCCTGAATCTCACTAATCACCGAGCGGGGGGTCTCACTCTTATACAGCCAGGCCAGCAGTCTGCCTGGCTTGTCGCCCCCTGCGTGTATCCTCTCCGTATATTTCCTGTAGCTGAGTCTGCACAGTCTATCCCAGAGTGCACTGCAGAACAACTGTAGCTCCTCTACTTTGGTTCTGTTATCATGAGCGGTGCTCACGCAACGCGTGAGCTCCTCTAGCTCCCTTTCCGTCTCCCGGAGCTCCCTTTCGACCCCCCCTGTAGCCCCTTAACTTGGGAAATAGCTACCCCACGCACCACCACCTTAAATGCTTCCCACAGTGTGCCCACAGAGCTTACGCTTCCCGTGTTTGTATCAAAATATTCTGCAATGGCGTCCCTCAGGCCCTCCCGAAACCCCTCATCCTGCAGAGCCTCAGTCCTAAGTCTCCATGTAGGGATCTGCGGGCGTGGGGGCTGGTGTCTCCAGTCTACCACCAAGGGCGAGTGGTCCGACAGCACTCGGGCTTTGTATTCTGCTCCTTCTATTTCTCTCACTATCCCGGCTGTTACAAACATGTAGTCTAACCTTGTGTACAAATCATGTGGCGCTGTGTAGTCTGAGTACTGTCTATCCGTGGGATGCAGCCTTCTCCACGCATCCTCTAGGCCTAGGTCTTTCAGTAGGGTACTCAGCGCTTTAGCCGCCGGTGCCGTTTTTCCTGCCCTGTCTTTGGACCTATCCATTCTGGGGTCTACGGTACAGTTAAAGTCCCACCCCACACTACCGTACCCCCCCACCAGGGGGCCAAGTTTACCGTAGAGGGTCCTAAAGTAAGCCGCTGTATCGTTATTGGGGGCGTACAAATTTATGATGTGTATTTCTCTGTTTTCCAAGAGACCCGTTACCACCACCATTCTACCCTCCGGGTCCACCGTAGAATCAAGCACTCGAAACGGCAAGTGGGGTGCCACCCAAGTGACAACCCCTCTGGCATACGCTTAGTACGCCACCCCCACAACGGTGCCCTTCCATTTCCTCCCGACCATCTCCAGCCTTTCCCTAGTGAGGTGGGTCTCTTGCAGCAGGGCTATGTCTACGCGCATCCTCTTTAAATACATCATCACTTTGTTGCGTTTAAGGTAGCTGTTGAGGCCCCGTACATTCCAGGTCACAATTCTGAGATTACCCGATGCCATCTAGTCGGTCTATCTCCGTCCCATCCCTCCCCATAATGTTCCCCAGGTAGGGTCGTTTCCTGGCTCCTTCCCTTCTGTTAACGAACCGTTCCCCCTCCCCCCTTCCCCAACCTCACACCACTGCACACAACTCCCCCCCCCACCAACCCCCAACAATAGCCCAGCTCCATCCCTGGATCTCAGGCCTACCCACGTCTGGACCCGTCTCGTGACCAAGAACAAGGACCCCGCGGGGTGTCACCAATCTAACAGTGACCTAACTAAGTGTACTACTATCGGGTGCAGAAGTTGCTCCCCAGGAGCTCCCAGTCATCTATTTAGGAGAAGTGAATTCAACGGGACCCGCCGGCAGATGCCGTGACTTCCCCCACACAAGCACAATATCAGACCATATTCTAGTCCCAATGTCATAGCTATGGCCTCACGGGTGCCTCTGCAGCGTGCTACTTATCTCCATCCGCTTCTGTCTGGGCATCCGATTCCTGTGGTCGACCTTGCATATCCAGCCATTCCATCGCGTCGCTCGGCGTCTCAAAGAAGAGGGATCTGTTCTTATGAATCACCTTTAACCTAGCAGGGTAAAGCAACATGTAGCGGTGGCCTGCCTCTCTGAGCCTCCTCTTCACCGTTCCAAAGTTCATTCGACTCCGTTGTACAAGCAGCGTGTAATCTGGATACGCTGTTATATTCACTGACCCCCTTTCTATCGTGCCCCCTTTCCGGAAAAATTCGAGAATCTTCTCGCGGTCACGATAGTTCAAGATCTTTGCAATCAACGGCCGCGGGGGGGCTCCTGGGGCCGGTCTCCTGTCAGGGCCCTATGCGCCCTTTCGACCGCGAACCCCTGGGTCAGCTCTCCGCCTGTAATCTCCTGGAAAAGCATGGTTTCAACGAAATCCGTGGGCTTCGATCCTTCCATTCCCTCCGGTACCCCCACTACTACAACTCATCAAGGTTACTGACAATGCTACGAACGCACTCAGATGAGTGAAGAGGCTCTTTCCTCATACTTTTACCTGACGTGCAAACAGCAGCGCCTGTCAAAACGCTTGCATGATAGGGGATCAAAAGGCAAAAAAGCAACACAAGAATGTGGGGGGCTTGGTGCCGCTAGTACGATGAACCCACACAACTGCACTCTGGACCCATATAATACCCCCAAAACCAAGAAACTGAGGAAGAAAATCGCACCAAGGAGAAGGAGGTCTACCCTACAGGCAGGCACCCTCACAAGTGTGGTGGTTAAAGATGCTGAAAACGTGCAACCTACCTCTATAATGTCTGCTGCTGAAAGTGACTTTGAGGAAATAGATTTACTTTTAAATCAAGTCAACATAACATGCACGGCCACATCTCCAAGGATGGTGGAAGACCTAGTGCTGCCCCCAAAGCAAGTCACAATAAACAACTCAGCCATGGCAAAGGAACTGGACCCTAAGATCTTCACCATCAGCCCTGTGAGTGAAATCAAGAATGGCTACCACTTAAATCAATTACGTCTATTGGAACTTCTATATAAGGTTCCTTCAATTGCTCTCCTCTTGCGGCTTTGAATTCATGGAACCCCTGATTTCCACCACAAGGAAATTTTCTCGTATTCATTGCTGACTCACTGAAATGGCAGCTATGATTCGCAAACAATATGCATCACTAAACTACCTGGGGTTTCCACTTGACATAATACCAGAAAACAATAAGGAGCTAAATTGTTGTCCTAAATGTACATGCAACCAGCCCATTCATACTTCCTCTTTCTCTAAAAACAAGGGGCCAGGGTACCCACCGAATCCCCATGGATCCTATGAAGATGACCAAGGATGGAAATGGCTCCAGCGTTTTCGTCCTAAAGCTGCAAATACAAAATGAAGCCTTTCCATTCTAAATTGGAATTCAAGGGGCTTCTCTCACTTACTTCAAAAGTCAGGCTTCTTGTCTAAGATATCTGCCTATGGCATTTTTATTTGACAGCAGTCTTCAGCCTTATTCCACATCAGGATTGTTGGTTACACTATATACCAGTCATTTGCATCAAAGGGACTACAGGGCAGGCCAAAGGGCGGCTTAAGGATTGGAATTATGAACAATATTGTTTCTACACTGATCTTGCCTCGAGAATCAGGGGGAATGTATTGGCAGTTGAAGTAAAATTTGTTCAAGATGGGTTGTGTAAAAGTCTGTTGATTGCCAACATATACAACCCCCCTGGCATTATGGTCTCCAAAGAAATAACATAGTATTTGGATGTTACCCTAATACAGTGGGGGAACTGATAGTTGATAACCCAGTGTTGCTATGTGGGGATTAGAAAGCAAGAGGTGCGGATAAGAAAAGCGGTCCAATGTATAAAAATTATAAAGCAAAAACCTAACGATTGTGGTGTCCAATGGTTATTATCTACACTACTAAACGGCATAGCACTGGGAGATTGCCCTGGTGCTCCCACGTGGCATAGTGGTGATACAAATCTACACTGGACTACTTTAGTGTTAACAATCCCCTGCTAGAATCATTGCTATTTATGAATGTTGACTCAAATATACATGGTGATCATGCCATATTATCTTTGGAGCTAAACCTGGGGTAAGGTGAAACCAGTTCACAATTGTGGAGGACTAAATGTAAACACAGCGGGACACCGCCTTAGACGGTCGCGTACTAGCAACGATAAAATGGGTACCTTGGTCTTTCCCTTTGGAAGTTTTGACTGGCGTATGTTAAAGGGCATGAAAGAAGATTGAAACGTGTTTGAGCGATATTGCACATAAGGCGGTTACGAGTGATTTTGTACCGGCCGTAGGCAGTGGGGCAAAAAAACTATAGAATTTTGGCATGAAGATTCGAAATGCCAAACGTTGGAAGAGGATTGCAAGTGCCTAAATCAGTAGTCAATGATACAGCAAACATCATAAAAAATTATAGACATTGGCAAAAATGCACAAAGCAAGCAAGATTAGAAAATCCTGCGAAAAATGCATTTGTATTTTTCAAAAAGGGATTACCGTAAAATATGGGATATGCTTATGCCGTCCAAGGGCTTTAAAGAGAAAAAGCTAATAAATCCCATGCCAGGGCACATATGGCATGCTTATGAAAATACGAAATGTCTAGCCCATACCTCCACGGTAGTGCACAGGTTTCCATGTGAACTTTGAGTTCTACCTTTGAATCCGAGAGGGATACAAGAGGCAATTGTGAAATTGAAGGCCTCGAGATCCCCTGGCCCGAACATCCTCACAAATGAGATCCTGAAGGCCGACCAGGAAAACTGGGCACAGGTTTTGTTAATATTGTTTGCCCGAGTCTCTTGAGAGCACTCAGTGCCACCCTCATGGCGGCAGTCTGTGTTTGCACACAAGAAAGGTGACTGGTACGAGGTGAACAATTACAGACTGCTGTCCATGTTGGACTTCACCGCGAAGCTATTTGCCTCATTGGTATTGAAGGAATTGACAAATTGGGCCGAAAAGAATTCTATTCTCCACCCCTTCCAAATGGGCTTTCGTGCTGGATCTGGTACCATATATAACATCAGAGCCCTAGACCATCTTATACAAGAAACACACAGTAAGGGTGCCCCAGCATTGTACATGTTGACTTTAAATTGGGTTTTGACCAGATAAACAGGGCCACTCTGTGGGCTAAAATGTAGAAGATGGGCAGCCCTGCAGGTTGCTCCAGATGGTTATCCGACTTCACACCAATGACTGGGCACGAGTTTGTTTGGATAAAAACAGGACTACCACAGCAGAGGCACTAATTTCTAGAGGAGTTAAACAAGGATGCACTCTGGCTCTTTTCCTATTCAACTTGTATATATTAGATCTCCCTGGTATATTGGAGGCCAAATCCTTGTGTCCACCAAAAATTGGTACTAGCCGAATAGTTGCAATGCTATATGCGTATAATTTAATCCTGTTTGCAAGAATTATATTAGATACAAGAGCATTAAGCAATGAGTTGGCTAAATTCGTGACCAAACACGATCTGGCCATGAACCTTGAGAAATCCCAGATTATGCTAATCACCAAAAAATTGGGTAAAACTCGAGACTACCTTAGACATAATAAATTACATACAGAAATAAATATCTGGGAATCGAAGTTGGACTCTGGGGTTATGGGAAAATGGTTGAGAACAAAGTACAAAGAGTTAAATAACTTATAGCTCAAATATCTACGTCAGCTGAAGCTCAGACAGGCTTTTCATTGACCGGGGTTATTTTCCTTCATAAACAATGCTTTTGCCCTACAATACTATATAGACTAGAGGCCTTCACACTACAGGACCTAACATAGTTGGACAGGATCGAGTGCACCTTTTGGTGAACGATAAGGGGCCTACAGCCCTTGAGTCCAGTTCATCTGATTCATTTGGAACTGGGTCTCATATCCCTACAGCGCTTGGCACACAGGGGTGGGGCCTGCCATATATAAAAGCTAAAAGGAACCCTAAATGTGGGCTATTGAGATGTATGCACATGTCACAAGAGCAACGTTTTAGTGTGGGAAAAAGGATCTATGATGTGTTGATGAAGGAGCTTTTTGAACAGATTGAGTAGTGGCCTGATTTCGAGAGCTACAGCAGTTGGGGGAGATAGTAAGGACCTTTAAAAAGAAGCTAAAGAGATGGGACTGGCTAAATAATTATTCCCACCTACAGAAATTGAAAAGTTGGGAGGTCTTAGCCAAGGTATCCCATACATATTTGAAAACACAATCATAATTACTATTATGCCTCTAATCTGCAGTAAGATGTTTCTTGCTGCTCTGAAGAACAAATGAACTGCCAGTGTTGTCTGTGTGTGGTGCACATCTGGGACTAAACTACAGAGAACGTTTGTGTTGGATATGTAGGTAACAACACGTGTCTGAATCAGTTAAACATGTTCTTACAGAGTGCGTGAAAATGGGCCCAGTGTACATGTGGAACCCGTGTAATTGTGTTCCTCTGTACGAGTCTATTAAGACTGAAACCTTCTGGTCATATTGTTTAATTTGATTTGATTTTATTTTATTTAAAAAGCGCAAAAAACCAGGCCCAGGGGCAACCGGGCGCATACTCTTAAACATGTTACAAAAAGCAGTAGTTACAGAAGTTACAAGTTAAATATACAGCATATATACATGTACCGAAGGGTATCATTAACATCGTATAATACAGGGACAGAGCAGAGAGAAAATGTATATTCAGTTCTGTACCCCACATGGAGTCTGGACTGTGTCAAGGTCTCATGAGTCTTGGGAGAGCAGCCATGTTTTAGCATTGTTCTTGAAGGAGTGGAATGATGGTTCAATTCTGATAGGTGTGGGCAAGGTGTTCCAGAGTTTGGAGGCCAGGACGGGGAAGCTCACCCCACCAGCTTTTTGGAGTTTGCATCTAGGCACGATGAGGCTGTGAGTTTGGGCTGCTCTGGTAGGTCGAGTGGAGGTGTGGCGTGAGAAGCGAGTGGACAGGGAAGGTGGGGCGTTGTTGTTCAGACATTTGTGAGTCAAAGCTAGGGCTTTCAGGGCAATTCTCTGTTTTACCGGGAGCCAGCGTAAGTCCAATCTGACGGAGGAGATATGAGAGTGTCTCGGGATGTTTAAAGCTGCCCTTAAGGCATTATTTTGTACAGTTTGCAATTTATTAAGGTTAGACTGACTGGTCCCTAGGTAGAGAGCACTACAGTAGTCGATTTTGGCTATATCAAGAGTTCTGGCGAGTGTGATACAGTTGGTGGAGTTTAGGAAGGGTCTACAGGCAGTGATAAGTTTGCAGGTATAGGCCGAAGCTGACCTAACTGCATTTATTTGTCTGTTCAGAGAAAGCGAGGAGTCAAGATAGACCCCTAGTGTCTTAGTATCTTTGGAGACTTTAATGTCATTGCCGTCAATAATGAAGGACTTGTAGGTTTGGTCTAGTTTGTTGAGCCGATGATTTGATCCTAAAAGTAAGAGCTCAGTCTTATCATCGTTAAGGCAAAGTTTATCCTGTGCCATCCAGGCCTGGATGACCAAGTAAACATCGTTAAGGGCTTTGGTGTCAGCTGTGTAGTCTCCTGTGATAGGGATGAGTATCTGGGTGTCGTCCGCATAGTTAGTGTAGGAGACACCCAGATAGTCAAGCACATCGAAGAGGGGCGTTTGGTTAATAAGTTATACAACGAAGGGGATACACACAAGCCTTGAGGAAAGCCACAGTGAATGGGGGAGGGATCCGCTGATGCCAGCGGTGAGAAGACCCTCATGGGTCTATTGCTCAGGAATGAGTGGATCCAGGCATTGGCAGAGCCATGTTTAGGGCGGAACCCTGATTGTCTTAAGCCCAGGAGATTGTTTAGTTCGAGGTAATCCTGAATCTGCAGGTAGGCTGGGCGATCCAGGATCTTGAGCAGGAATGGGACCGTAGTGATAGGTCTGAAGTTAGTTGGGATATTAGGGTCAAGGGAGGGTTTTTTGAGGAGTGGGATAACCCATGCATCCTTTAGGTTGTCGGGGACAATACGCGTCTTGAAAGAAGCATTTATGAATGCTGTAATGAACTGGGCTAGCTCATGAGATGCTTCCTTGATAATAAGTGCTGGGCAGCGGTCGCCTTGGCAATTGGAAGGTTTTAAATTGTTTATGATGTTTTATACTTCGAGAGTAGTGAGTGGGGAGAAGGAGAAAGGTTTATGCGGATAGGTTAAATGTGTATTAAGTGTAGGTGTGGTCGATGGTTGGTCAAGCTGTATGGATTTCTGTTTGTCCCTGATTTTAGATTGGAGGGTAGCAATTTTACCCAGGAGTGCTGACTGAATATTGGTGCACCAAGTGTTGTCTTTGGAGCAAGAGTCAGGGGGGGCTGCAGGTGTCTCGAGTTCCTTAAGGATATTAAAAAGTTCCTTAGTATTGGACTGGGCTGACATAATGCGGTTATTATAAGAATCTTTTTTTGCCTGGAGTACAGCTTCTTTATAGTTAAGGGTGGCTATCAGAAGACTGTCCTTGTGGGCGTCGGAGTGGTGACTTCTCCAGCGTGACTCTGCTGAGCGTTTCTCTTTGCGTAACACTCTAAACTGGGGAGTAAACCATGAGTTAAGGTGTGCTCGTTGTTTGGGTTTCCTCAGTTTGAGCGGGGCGATAGAGTTGATGGCTGCAAGCAGTGACTGGTTATACATGTCGGCTAGGTTGGTGGGGTCTGAGCAAGTGTCAGGAGCGTTATTTAGTGTGGGAAGGATAAGGGCGAGTATTTTTTTCTGTCGTAATGTTCTTTTGATTTCTAGTGAGGGTGGCTGGGGCGACCAAAGGCCTGGGTGGTGGGGCTGCTTCAATGCTGAAAGTGATGACATGGTGGTCAGACCACAAGCAAGGGGCGTTGGAGATTACGCTAATATTGCAATTGGTGTCACTAAGCCAGTCAAGGGATCGCCCTTTAATGGTGGTGGGTTCCTGTATGTGGTGGGTGAAACCTAAATCTTTTAAGGTATTAGCTAGGTCGAGGGCCGCAGGATCATTAGGGTCTTGGTGTCCTAGATTGATGTCGCCAAGAATGATGGTTTGGGAGTTGGATTTAGCATTGTTGAGTACTAACGTAGAGATATCATCCACAAAGGATGTGGGTGGACCAGGGGGTCTGTATATTAGGTGGATAGTAGCCGTTTGGTTAGCTGAGAGTCCAAGCTTGACAGAGAGAGTAACTCTGCAGTTTCCACCTTAGTGCTTGGGATGGTTCTAAGTCCTAATGAGTTTCTAGCGATGAAAGCAATTCCTCCACCTCTGGAGGTGCGATCACCGGCTGTTGCTCACCGGCAAATGAGCAATCTACGGCTGTCCAATTGGCACTGTATTGTGTATGGAAACATGAATCTGAAAATATTTGCCCCCCCCCCACTGTATGATTAAACCTACTTTGCTGTAGCAGAGCAGTGGAAAATAGGAGGACCTATCCATCTGGTTAGCTACCTGCAGTATACGTAGGTTTGGGAAGGTATGTATGAATGCCTGTCCTGTTTGTCTGTTCGGTTGTCTGGTTGTTTGTACGATACTGAGTCATTTACAGTTAACACTGATGCAGTTATATTACTACACATTTTTGTATCCACAGGGATTTTAGTGTTTTAACTGACTGATTTTAGCTTTATTGTAAAAATAAAATTGATGTTTAAGATGTTCATATATGATGTTCTTAGACAATGAGGTTTATGTTGGTTACTTTGTTATTTCATGTATGTAATGTTTATGTTTGTTTATGTCAGTGTTATCATTATTTGTGTAAAGCTCTTTGAGCAAAATCACAATAAAGATTATTATTATTATTATTATTATTATTATTCAAATTATTCTTTTTTAAACTGCCATGCATCTGCTAAATTATTATCGAGAACAAACTGTTCAAAAGCCTTATGCATTTTGGTATAGGGGAAACTTAAACTGAGATGTTTTATTTAGAATAGGATCTAACAATACATTACAGTTCCCACACAAGGTTTGATGGGCTAGTCATTGTACTATTAATCAAAGCTTAGGCCAACACCCCTGGCATGCCTGATTCGGACCATAGACATTTAAGATTGCGTTTATCCACTATTCAGTCTGTCATTACACATCCCCCGCTTTCATCTGATTTCAAATTGAATGCATTCACCAAGAGCTTCATGCGGAAGCAACCTCTCCTTTCTGTATAATCCAACCTGAACTATCCATTGCCCCTTGAGTTTAGATGTCTCCTTTGAAGGGAGGTGGGATTCCTGGAGGAGGTCCATGTGTGCATCTCATTTTTTCAGATGTAACAGAACGTTTGTCTTTTGATGTGAACTGTCAACACCTTAACACTCCAAGTGACGAAATTGACCATCCTATTTCAACCGGGTTCGTAAAATCTTCCCTTGATGATAAACTTTCCTTTGCTTCCGAAATCTCTGCCACAGCCCATATCTACTGCTTTCAGCTTTTCAACACATGTAAAATGTGCTCTCTCTCAACCTTTCATGCTACCAAACTTCTTATCTCTTCTCTGATTCTTTGCATATGCGACTACTGCTCAGCCCTTCTCATCGGTCACCCAGCCTATCCTCTAGCTCATTTATGATCAATGTACAACTCTGCTATTCAGATTCTCTTCTTTCTTCCCCCTCGAACCACTATTTTAAATGTTTCTACACTCTATTTCGTGGCTTTCCTTTGAGTCATGCCGGTTATTCCACTTCTTCTGTATCATTTTTAAATGCATGCATGGGTTGGTTCCTCCCTATCTGTCCTCCTTGGTTTCTTTCTACACACCAGCCCGTTCTTTTCACTCCCAATCCCTCCCTCTGGTGGACATTACTAAACCTGCTTGCACACCCTCTTGATTTTGTGTGTTTTCTTTACTGGCCCCAAAACGCTGGGATACGTTATCCCTCTCTGTTCATTCTTCTCTCATCTGTAAAAGCACATATTTAAGCATCATCTTATTGTCACATTGTGACATTACCTGTGCTTTTTATTGTACCATTTTCCTATGTATGCTCAGCTTCAAATTCAATAAATTCAATGAAAAATGAAAACAAAGATATGGAGAGGGCCCATCAGTTTAGGAGCACACTGGAACTAGTTGTTACAACACTCCAGCTTTTGCTCCCCAGATCCGATATAACATGATGGATTTCAAAGGACAGCTGGGCTTATGTTCTTTCCTGAACTTGTGTGACGTGGAGGCTGCATTGAGAGAGCCGGATCTTGGTTTTGCTTACAGGTTTACAGCTGCCCTTCAGGGCCAGATATACAAGCCTCATGATTAATTGAACCTCTTACCTCAGGGATAGATGTTAGAGAAGGCCCTACTTCCATGGATACTTCAAGTGCCAATTCTAGGAATTCCATTTTAGCAGCTGCCATGAAGCACAAGCATAGACCGCTACGATGTAGCTGTGGTCGTAGATTTGTTTCCTCTTTAACGTTCATCTACTAAATACGTTTTGAGAGATGTACATATTATTGCGCTCCCAACATAGTTGTTTTCTCCTACTCTTGACAGCTCCCAGAAGTTCTGCTACCTGTGTATATTGTAATAGATAAGATATCACTGGGCTAGGCTTGCCTTCTTTCGATACATCCCTGTTGAAAGTCCCATGTGCTCTCTGAGGTCTTAGTGATTTGTAGGACATAGATAGTCAATTTTTGCGCCATTCTCCTAGATTTTAATTGTCTGTTTTTTTAATGATATTTTGAATATTCTTACATTGTCCTGTCTGTTCCTATACAGACTTAAAATGTGTATATCCTGCATTGAATACGTTCTATGTCCTCCACCATATGCACCCTAACCTCCAGAGTAGGGATTCTCTCTACTGCATCACTTATTCTCCAAGTGAATTGGTTCATGACTGACTGAAGACACCTCATGTCATCCTGAACCTCTTATTTGTGTTTTTCTGCAGATCACATTGTTTTTTGAATGACTGATACCTCGGGTAACACAATACTCAGATCACTTTGAGGGGCTTCCATCTTGAAGGCGGTAGTTTGCCTAGGCCAGGCGGTGCTGTGGGTGTCTTTTTGTCTTGGAACATCATATCTTTTTTGATGCCATGTTATTCTCAGTAATTGGACACAAATACGGATCAGTAGCATGCAGGCTTTGCAGCTCTGCCACTTTTCTCATTCAGAGGAGCATGACTGTTTAATTCCAACGTTAATGACTTCAAACTACCTTATTTTCCCCTTTTAGCTGCTCTCTGTTTAGTGTTCCTATGATTACACTGGGCCTCATTACGAGCCTGCCGGTCTGGAAATAAGGGTGTGCCGGTAGCAACGTACAGGCACCCTTTCCGGAACTGCAGACTACAACTCTGCTTTCCTGAACCTGTGCACCCGACAGGTTTGACCTGCCGGGCTCAAAGGCCCCGGAAAGCAGAGTTGTCACGGAAGCACCAGCACTGTTAGCAACGGGGACTACCATTTTCTGCTGCCTGATATCCCGGGCCACAGGGACCTGTAATGTCTCGGTGGCACCGGGATATAAGGTGGCTTGAACACGCCGGTTATCACCAGTGGGTTACGGCCGGACTTGTAATGAGGTCTACTGTCTCAGTTGTCCATTTCAATATGGCTATTCCTTGTGCCACAGAAATATCAGTAATTGCTATGTGGGACTACTTCTTTTCTCATCATGCATTATCCTAAAAGATTTGCTCTGGCACCTATATCGGTATTGGCACCCATCTAAAGCAGCAGGTGCTTCTGCTCCTTACATTTTAGAAGGTGTTCGGCTCCCTCTACCGATCCATGCCAGCTCACCTCTCTATTGTGGCCGGGTTCACCAGGAGATGCAAGATCTTCTGGGGACACACAGCATGCAGCCCATGTCATACCAAGTACTCCAGTGGATGCTGCAGTGCTCTGGGGCACCACTCCAGGTAAGTGGTTTGTTTAGATGTTGGTTGTCTGCTCCTGATTCTACATAGTTGGAGGAGGGGTGCAGAGCCAGAGCTCTAAGCAGCCATCTTTCAGGCCTCGCAACTTACCCCATTCCGCACTCTTCCTTGATGCAGTACTTCATTAGTAATCCATTTGCCTGCCTCACTCTTCCTAGTCCTAGTAACCCCATTAGGAATGGAAACACGCTCCTTCATCTTTCTCATACCGGTACTCTGTCAATAATCAATTACTTTGCACCTTGCCCACCTCTTACATACGTCCAAACTCCTACTTCCTTGTCCCTGTACCCAATTAGAAATCATTTACATTACTTTCACCTGCCTCTTCCTCATCCCGGTACCCCTTTATTAAACAATTACATTAACCTGCCTCTCTCCTCCTTAACCAGCAGCCCATTAATTATCCATTAAATGAACTCATCCACCCTCTTTCTTGTTTGGGTTCCCATTAGTAATTGAATATAATACCCACCTCACTCTACCTCATCTCAGTATTTCATTAGTAATATATTGTGTTACCCCCTTCTTTATTAATTGTCTCATAACTCGATAAATAATCCATTATATTACCAATGACTCTCTCTTCCTCATCCCAGTATATCCCTAGTAATCTGTTACATTTCCTCTGCCTCCTTCTTCCTCATCCCAGTGCCCATTAGAATTCAAATGCATTACCACTACCCCGTCTTCCTTGCATGGTTGCCCCACTAGTAATTCATGAGATTGCATCCTCCCTCTCCCTTGTCCCTGTACCCATTAGCAACCCCGACATCCCTCTTCATTGCCTCTGTATCCCATTAGTAAACAATTACTTTATGATGCCTCCCTCATCCATCTTTGAGTATCCAATTAAATATCAAGTACATTACCCCCACATTCCTCTTTCTTGTCGCAAAATCCAATTATTAATCCATTACTTTACCTTGCCTCCCTCTTGTTTGTACATTTACCCCAGTAGTAATCCATCACATTAGAAAAAACTCACTCTTACTTGTCCTAACCCTGGAATGGATAATTAACCCATTAGATATGCATTCCATTACCACCTTCCCCATCTCTTTTGACATATTACCCCTGTAGTAATCCAGTACAGTACTCCATCTCACTTACCTCTTCCTCATCTCGGTACCACATTATTAAACCATATCATTGGGTATGCCTCCTTCTTCCTTCTTCCTAATCCATTACTTTACCGAACTACTTGCTCTTCATGCTCTGGTTACCCCATTATTATTTCATGACATTACTCAAACCTTCCAATTACTCATTTCAGTACGCCATTAGTGATCCATTTAATTACCTCACCTCTCTCTTCCTTGTCACTGTACCCCATTGGTAATCTATTACATTAATCAACATCCCTCTTCCCCCTCCTTGTACCCCATTAGTAAGTCATTGTCATCCCAGTAGCCCCTTAGTAATCCATCAAGTTACCCTACCCTCCTCTTCTTCGTCCCTTTAACCCATTATTAATTAATAATTAATTCTGCCTACAAAGACTGACACTACTCCATTCCAATCAGCTTTGCAGTGAGCACTCTAACAGGGTTGGCTGTGTTTTATTATTTTGCTTGGTTTAATAAACAAACGTTTCACAAATATTAATTATTACAATAGAAAAAACCCATAAAAAATACATATGATAATGTTATAAAATTAGTTTACAAATCACATCAACATCGATGAAAAGGATTGTTTCTAATAAATATAATTCTAACAACTAGATACACATTAATATAACACAAGTTCACAGTTCTCTTCAAATCAGTAAACATGATTAATTATAAATTGATCTTCCACACAGCAAATCTCACAGTAAGTACATGAACGAGTACCATTTCAATGTTGAAGATTACTTGTTTTTGGGTGGGGTTTCAAATTTTCATTCTTCTATGAGCAAACTACAAATCAGCTGCAAGGATATGGAAAAAGGATTCCCATTAGGAGCTATTTAAGCAGTAATGTTGCAATGTGTTTTGGAGGCTTACTTTGTTCCCTGCCTCAGGAAGTCGTGAAGAAAGTTCATAAATAAATGATTTTGTTGTATATGTAAATTGTTATTTTTTTAATATGCATGTAGACTCATTTATTTTGAAATATGGCAAATTTAATTGTGAAACAATGGAGCACTGTATGATATGATAAGATATGATATTATATGTCATTTATAACGCGCCTGCACACAAGAGTTTCTAGGTGCGACAAAACAAGTGAGGGAAGACAAATAATCTTACTAGGCCTTGTGTCATTCAGATCGTGCAAGTACGCCAACACAAGTGCAGGGGGAAGGGAGAGGGGGAAGTGCCAGGGAGCAGGAAAGGGGAAGTGCAGTTAGGGCAGCAATGCTCTGAGTAAGTGCAGCCAGGGCAGCATGGCTCTGGGTAAGTGCAAGGAGGCAGGGTTCTGTAGGGGTAACAGTTACATCCCCTAAGTGCACAGTTGGCCTGGAGGCAGTGTAGTGGAGACTGATCAAAGGAGGAGCCTGGTACCCAGTGAGACTCTGAGGGAAACCAAGCAACCAATCAGCTCAACAGAGAGGTAGGTCAGCAGGGGAAGGAGTGAGAGAAAGCAGAGGAGAAAAGGAAGGCATTGAGCTGCTTCTGAAACTTCAGGTGGTCCGACTCAAGTTCAAGAGGGGCAGAGAGGGGTAGAGGAAGGCAGATTGACAAAGAGGCTGTTGCAGTAGACTAGCCTACAGAGAACCTGGGCTCTGGAGACAGTGAGCTTCTGAGGGAAAGTGAGAAAAGTAAGAATACCTCTTATGAGATGTAGCTGGTATTGGGCCTTCTTGGCAAGGTTTGTGAAGTGAGGAGAGAAGAAGAGAGTGGATTGGAGATGACTCCAAGGTTTTATGCCTCACAGGAAGGTGAAGGACAAGGGCCCAAGCAGGTCAGCCAGAATGACAGAGGGGAAGCGGGAGCAGGGGCCTCAATGTGAAGGATCTCTGTCTTACTGGCATTAAGGCAGAAATGGATGGAGGCGCACCAATCCTGAATCACGGATAGACAGTTAGGAATGAACAAGAGAGGAGAGAAGGCTGAGGGGAGCCTAAAAGAGAGAGTCATCCGCATAACACTGAATGTTAGAAGAGAAGGTGGAGATCAGGTGGGCCAAAGGGGCCAGCACCTTGCAGATTTTAAAGAGTTCTGCCATGTTGTTAGAAGTTGCAGAGACATAGGCTTGGATGTGAACTCTATTCTTGGACAGGACAGAGAGTCTGTATTGCCTTTAGAGCAGGCAGAAGCCCAGTTTGTCAGAGTATGCGTCCGAAGACCTCCACTCAGCCACGCTGCACTTGCGCTTCAGGGCGGTGAGGTCGGAGTCACACCAATAGTTGCACTTGGAGGTAGGCTTCAGATGGATTCTCATGACAGGGACAAGGATGTCCAGAGTGTTGGAGATAGATAGATTGAGGTTAGAGAGAGCAGGGTCAGAGTGTGAGTCAGCCGCTGGAGTAAGAGGAGCAGAGAAAGTAGAGGCGTAGGCATCCACTGACTCACGCTTCATGGGCCGAATGACCAAGAAGGTAGGTGGCAATGCTGAGTGGGCTTTGCCTGAGGTACACAGAGTTTCAGGTAAGAGGAAAGCAGAAAGTTTTCAGTCCAACAGAGAGGAGTGGTCAGAGGGTTAGAGAGGGGGATGTCTAATGAGATGAGAACATCCAAGGTGTGTCCGGCAGAGTGTGTCGGGCCAGGGAGTAGAATGAAGAGAGAGAGTGTCAGAGAGGTTGCCGAAGAGCCCATTAGAAGCATCCAGGTGGATGCTGAGGTCTCTGAGGAGGAGAAGTTGAGAGGTATAGGCCAGGAGACAAGAGGAGAGGTCAGCTCACTCTGAGAGGAAGACGGCAACCTGGCCAGTTGGCCTGTAGAGGGTGGCCACAGTCAGAGAGGTGCCTATGTATAAATGACAGAAGCAAGGACCCACCCAGGAAAGCTCAGAGCTACTCCACTTCAGGATCGATTGATTCTGGGCTCAGGGAGGATCTTATAGCCATCAGGGAGGAGAGTGTAAAAACTAGTGAGAGAGCTGGCCGCAAACCATGTCTCGGTGAGAGCGAGGACATCCTGGTTAATTTCTTCGAGGAGGTGACAGATGTCAGAGTATTGTTTGATAGAGGAGCGAGAGTTGAGAGTAGCGACGTGGAGCAGGTTACCACATTTGAAAGGCTTGAGGTCCAGAAAAAGGAGATATAGTCATAGCATACAACAATACCTCTACAATTAGAAAGATAGAAAATTAAGAGTACACTGGCTATAGATACGGATGAGGGTTGAGTGCACGAAAGTTCTAGAACATGGGCGAATGTGCTAAATGGTGAACATTACCAACGGCCATGTTAAACTTGAGATGCCTGTTCAAAGCCCACTATAAATACACACCTTTGGTAGATCCTCAAATATACACATTACACTACATCAGAGGAATGGTGCAGAGAGAACATTAGATTGAGAGTCTTCTGTTTCTTAAACCATTGATATGATATGATATGATATGATATGATATGATATGATATGATATGATCGTTTATTTATATAGTGCCTATACACAATGTGTTTCAAAGCACTTCAAGGTAAGGGAGGGAACAAGGAAAAATACAGCCACATTCTTACAGGCCATGAACAGTAAGAATGTGAAATTAACTATCGTACTGGCTTGATGACATTTCAGATAGTGCAAGAGCTAAGACATAGATAAGGAAGGGAGGGAGAGAGTGGGAAGGAAATGGAAATAGACAGGCGACTACCGTACTAGGCCTGACGACATTTCTGGCAGAGCAGGAGAAAAACAAAAGGTGAGGGAGAGGGGTGCAGAAAGGGAGGGGAGGAACAAAACAAGCGACTATCATACTAGACCTGACGACATTTCAGATAGTGCTGGAGGGGTGGTGGGGAGGAAAAAACACAGTAATGGGTGGGTGGCGGAAACAGACGAGGTTGCTATCATATTAGGTCCACGGACAATTCTGATAGAGTAAGTGCATAGAAGAAAGTAAGGGGAGGAGATAGGAAAAGGGAGAAGGGAAAGGAGGAGAGAAAAGAGAGTAAGCAGTCAAAAAGAGTGGAGAAGCAAGAGTGGAGAGCGAATACAATTGCAGAAGTCAGTAGTAACACATAATGTTGCAAGCAAGGATAAAAGATGAAGATGGGAACAGCATGATTCAGGGCCACCATGAGTACAAGATGCAAAGGAAGTCCAGCATGACAGTTGAGAAAGAGTGATGCATCGTGAATGAATGAAGTCCATGAAAGTCAAATCCAGCATTCACCACAAGACAGTGATGGTGAAGGAAGGCACCAGGTGGGCGGGGCTTGCTAAGTGGTGAAAAATAGCAGCAGGCAGGAAGGTACCAGGTGGGCGGGGCTTAGGTCAGGTGACCTAGATCCACTTGCAGCTGCTCCCCATCTGCAAAGGAAAAGAAGCTGGAGGGCTCCTTAAGTAGGGAAACAGAGCGGCAAGCAGGAAGGCACCAGGTGGGCGTGGCTTGCTAAGTGGTGAAAAAAAGCGGGAAGCAGGAAGGCACCAGGTGGGCGGGGCTTGCTAAGTGGTGAAAAAGAGCGGCAAGCTGGAGGGCACCAGTTGGGCGGGGCTTGCTAAGTGGTGAAAAAGAGCGGCAGGCAGGAAGGCACCAGGTGGGCGGGGCTTGGGCCAGGTGACCTAGATCCACTTGCACCTGCTCCCCATCTGCAAAGGAAAAGAAGCTGGAGGGCTCCTTAAGTAGGGAAACAGAGCGGCAAGCAGGAAGGCACCAGGTGGGCGTGGCTTGCTAAGTGGTGAAAAAGAGCGGCAAGCAGGAAGGCACCAGGTGGGCGGGGCTTGCTAAGTGGTGAAAAAGAGCAGGAAGCAGGAAGGCACCTGGTGGGCGGGGCTTGCTAAGTGGTGAAAAAGAGCGGCAGGCAGGAAGGCACCAGGTGGGCGGGGCTTGCTAAGTGGTGAAAAAGAGCGGCAGGAAGGCACCAGGTGGGCGGGCCTTAGGCCAGGTGACCTAGATCCACTTGCACCGGCTCCCCATCTGCATTAAAAAAATAAGAATAGTACTGAGTTTCTCACACACCTGTTACTGCGCCATAGTGAGTTTTTTGACACTGTAATTTCATAAGGTTTCCATCAGTCATAAAGTACTTATCTGTAATAGTGATTTGACATAAAGTTCTTTATTTTTCAATATTTTTTCAAAATGGCCTTTTGTGATAACACGTGTTTGGACACAACCATGTCTTTTTCAAATCAGGGCAAGTCTATACATTGATTAAACAAAATGTACATGAATTAGTGTGCCACAAGAAAAAAATCGTGTTTCTGATGTTCACTGTTGGTTTACATTAGGTCTGTACTATATGGATGTCATAGGGTTAGATCCCCGTCTCTAAAGTGTCTGGTTCTGCATTTCTCATTCATTCCTGAGAAGGAACAAAACGAGAGACGCAGAACCAGACACAAAGGGGGTAATTCATAGAATCAAGCGCACAAGTGGCGCACGCGGCTGGCGCACAGTGTGCACGTGCGAATCCCTGCGCCAGCCGCGTGCGCCAAAACCCATTTCCGCGCACAGCGTATTCATGGATTCCAGCCACCAAAACCAGCCGTGGCGCACAGTGGCACAGCGACCTTGCAGCAGCGCCAGTAACGCCCCCAAGAACGCCTTCCGTGCAGGGAAAAGCCATCAAAATCCCCAATCCAGCGCAAAGGGCTGCGCTAACCCTGTACCAGCACGGCAAGCGGGCTACGTGTATTTCAGGGGTACGCATGAAGTTTCTCACGCGATCGGGCCTGGGGGAGCGTGCTACGTGTATTTCAGGGGTTCGCGTGAAGTTTCTCACGCGATCGGGCCTGGGGGAGCGTGCTACGTGTATTTCAGGGGTTCGCGTGAAGTTCCACACGCGATTGTCCTGGGCGCGTGTATTTCAGGGGTGCGCGGGAAGTTCCACACGCGATTGGCCTGGGCGCGTGTATTCCAGGGGTGCGCGGGAAGTTCCACACGCGATTGGGCTGCGTGCGGGTATTACAGGGGTGCGCACAAAGTTTTACACGCGATTTCAGCAGGGTACGTGGATTTCAGGGGTGCCGGGGAGTCCTACATGTGATTTGCCAGTGTGGGTCCTCCCAGGTGTTCCCTGTACACCCTCCACGGCCCCTGCAGGCAGCCCACACCACAGGGGACTACCCTGCATCCCTGGTCATGTCCCGCAGGCAGCCCACCCAACATGGGCATGCCCCCCAGCAAAGGCACATGTCTCCTTGCACCAATGATCACCAACTCATGTCCCCTTGCACCCCCACCCCCAGCATTGCGGGGCACCTGCCAGCAGGCCCCCACCCATGTCTCCCAGCACCCCCACCCCCCCAGTCACCAGGGGCAGCCTCCACCAGGCCCCCACCCATGTCTCCCACCACCCCCACCCCCAGCACTGTGGGGCACCTGCCAGCAGGCCCCCACCCATGTCCAACTCATGTCCCCCACCACCCCCACCCCCCAGCACTGTGGGGCACCTGCCAGCAGGCCCCCACCCATGTCCAACTCATGTCCCCCACCACCCCCACCCCCCAGCACTGTGGGGCACCTGCCAGCAGGCCCCCACCCATGTCCAACTCATGTCCCCCACCACCCCCACCCCCCAGCATTGCGGGGCACCCTCCACCAGGCCCGATCGCGTGAGAAAGTTCACGCGAACCCCTGTAATACACGTAGCCCGCTCCCCCAGGCCCGATCGCGTGAGGAAGTTCACGCAGACCCCTGAAATACACGTAGCCCGCTCCCCCAGGCCCGATCGTGAGAAAGTTCACGCGAACCCCCGAAATACACGTGCCCCGCTCGCACAATTGCTGTATGTTGCCACTTTTGTAATGCGCAGGGACGCTACCGCCTGCCTTCGTGTGGCGGACGTGTATCGGCTTGTGCGTGTCTTTCGCTGTGCGTGGCTTTGCCCTATTTGGTTCCATGAATACGTGTGGTTTTCGCAAGTTGTTCCCCATTCCGCGCGTTACGTCCCGTGTTCCGCCCACTTTCTAGTGTATGCGCAGAGGTTGTGCGCTTTCACTGTGCGCGTCGCGCACGTCTTTCGGGATGTTGCAGTGACGTGTGCGCCATGCACGGGTTTGGCGCACATCCCGAGGAAGACACGCGCAGGGACTTCCATGAATCGCACGCGTGCGCGTGTGCCTCTTTTTTTCCTCTTGCGCCTGCTTGCGCCTGCTTGCGCGTGGATTTTCGGCGCACATTTGTTCCATGAATCGGCCCCTTAGAGTACTTTATGATGGATGGAAACATAATTAAATTACAGTGTCAAACAACTCACTATGGTGCAGTAACAGGTGTGTAAGAAACTCAGTACTATTCAAGCTTTCTCAAAAGAGTGGCGGAACTCAATGGGCCTCATTACACGGTAGGCGGTAAGGGTTTACTGGTACCGGTATTTTACTGGTACTGGTAAATCCTTACCGCCTTACTACGAGGTCCCTTTGCGGGTTGGGGAATTTAACGCCTGCTTTTTGCAGGCGTTAAAAACCAACCCGCAAAGGGACCAGTGGAGCTAATTACGGTACCGCAATTTGCGGTACCGTAATTAGCGCCTTCCCCATTCCCATAGAGCCCTATGGGGCAAAAATGGGAATGGGGAAGAGCAATGGTTTAAGGGGGAATTACCGCCCCGCCAACCTTGGAATGGGGCGGTAATTCCCCTTTCCACCAAGGCGGTGCCGGTATTTTACCTGCATGAACCATGGCGCAATTAGCGCCATGGTTCACCGCCTTCCGTGTAATGAGGCCCAATGTCTCTGTAGGTTCCCACACCAATGCGACATTAAGTTCCAAGAGCAACATTCACAAATGAATCCAGTTGTGGGGGTCCATAGATTGATATCCACCTAAAAGTTCCTCAATATAAGAACATTAAAAAAATAAATCTTCACAATTAATTTTCCGTGCAACTGGACTTGGTCGAACCCATACAAATGACTTTTATATAATCCAGTAATGCATTTCAGGTACATTACTAGCATGTGTTGTGATAACTGGCGACAACCAACATGTAACAAGGTTACATTTCTATTTTTAGCCGAAAGCAATTATAAATATCATTGCTATAATATTTCCATGCCTGTAGCCACTCCGTCGAGATGGTGGCCTACTGCCAACAGTGCTGATAACGAGATGATATTGCACCCTCCCAAAATGAATTTTACTGTGAAATGCCTATCACCCGTTTTTACACCGCACTTTCAAAAACAGTTTAATAAAAGTGTTCATTATGCACTTCAATAATAAATAGAGATGCAGATGGGAGCAATGAATTGCGAGCCAAGTCTGACATGAAGAGGTAGCGAATGTAGTGTTTGTGAAGTCAAGTGCCTGGCTTCCCTTTATCTGTGCAGCGGGTGCCGCAGATACAGTTGTACAATGAGGGATTGTTCACCCTCGATAATTAATTTCTGCCTGAATAGAAAGTACTGTAACTGGTCCCTTCATAAAGAAATCAGATCTGTTTTCTTAGACCTACTTTAAGTGTTTTTTTTTTCCAAACCAGGGAAAATGATCTCCGCAGACAGACAGTACATTTGCATTTACTCGACCAGTTTACAATATTTCAAAGTGGCTTTGAAAACAGAGCTGGGAATGTTTGATTTCAGATAAATTGTGCAATTCTGCTCCTGCTATGGTATTTTCCTCATCAGCTGACTGTTCAGCCATGAATAAATGTATGCTGATGTACATTAATCTCTGAGAAATTACACGTTAACAAAAACGTTGTCCAGATGGTGGCACAGCATTCTAACTATTCTTCATGGAACAGTGTGATGTCTGTGCTATTCATGTCGGGGTAGTTTATCTAGTCTATCGTGTTTGTGTTTGGCCGTTTATTTTCACAAATTATAACTATAAAAAAGTTATAATTTTACAGTGTTGTGCTAAAATTCATTTGAGGCTGAAATGACCTAGGGTGCAATTTCACTTAAAATACGTTAGAAACTATACCTGGCGGTAGAGCTGCAATTGAAATGCTAAATCAAACACAGATTACATGAAGGGACTAAACTCAATAGCATTGGAGACGTGGAAGACAGGATGACTCTTTTAGCCTGCCTTTGCGTATGGATTTTTAAAAAAGGCTGTGCGAGCTGGATGCTAACTTTTTTGGTAAAAAGACAAACGAGTTTCATGAACCATAGAGGATTGCAGTTAGTTACTCATTAATTTCTAAGTTTCACACAGTTCAAGATCCATATAGGGATTGACATCCATGCTTTCACAGCTGATATCCATGTTTGCAAAATCTGTCAATATGTATCTCATGTTTTAGGTTTTTGCTCAAATGTATAACCAAAAACAAAAACTATGGGGGACAATAAGGGTTATCCAGTAATCTGCCTGAAATACCGGCGGGTTACCGGCAAACTTGCCTTACCGGCACCCGATATCCCAGTGTTACCAGGATATTACGGGTGCCGGCAATAGTAGTACATTTTCCTTCCATGGATTCCCACAGGACTCCATGGAATCGGGTTGCCGCAATCACCAGCACCAATACTACCGGTGCGGGTGATTGGGGCAATCCTTTGTTGGTAAGGGCTGAATTCCCGGTAGGTCATGCATGCCTGAAATTCACTCCCTGTATTGGCAAACTCAGAGTGTGTCGGGCTGGTAAAAATGCTGTATCCAGTATTACTGCAATTTTTTCAGGTATTTTCGCTGAGCCGGCACACTCGTAATGAGGCCCTACATGTAAGAAGAGAGTTCTCGAAACAACGCATTAACCGTGTGAATTGTCAGATTCTGGTCTTACTCTTGGCGTCACAGACAAGGCTCTCTACTGACTGACCTCTTTCATCTCTGACCATCCTTGCCAGGTTCAACTGGGTCCTTTCGCCTCTTCCAAATCACTCTCCACCTGTGGTGTCGCTCATGGCTCTATCCTCCCTCCCTGGCTCTTCAATATCTACCTTAACCCCTAGCCGCACTGATCTCCTCCTTACCTCCTAGCCTTCAGTGTTATGCTGATGACATACAGCTTTCCTTCAAACTACCTTCCCCCCGCCCCCTTCCTCTACACTATCCCTGACTGTATGTCTGCTATTCAGGCATGGTGCGCGACCAGCAATCTCGGCCTTAATGCCAGTAAGTCAGAGACCTTTCCCAATGGGATCCCTGCTCCCTCCTTCCCTCCCACTCTCTTGGGTCCATCCCCTTACTTTCCCGTGAGGCTAAAAACCGTGGTGTCATTTTCAACTCCTCCCTCTGCTTCTATCCTCACATCATGGACCAGGCCAAGAAGGCCCATTTTCAACTCCATCTCCTCAGGGGCATTCTCCCCTTCTGCATCTTTCTCCAGAAACATAATGGACTTCATTATGAGATTTGCGGTAATGGAAAAACGATGCCGGTAAGGGAATACTAGCACTGCATACTGCTCTGGCCTATTATGTGTCGACAGCCCGGTATCACCGCCACCCATGAGACCATGCACCCCCGTACCAGCATGTGCACTGGCACACGGCCCTACAGGCCGGCAATACCGGGATCGCGCTAACCGGAGGACATCACAAGTCATGCGGACATGCAACTACTGGCCTCACGACGGCAGTAATAATGGATTCCGGGATGGCAGCATCACCGGCATCGCAAATCACCCGTTAACAGCAATGTGCAGTGTTCCCAAATGCCACAGGTGCACACAATCAGCACAGGTGGAGGCAATGGAGTCTGGCCCAGCACAAAAGGAGCACACCCACACACCACACCCCCTCCCACACCAAAATGATTTCCACTTGCAGTTGCGATATTGGGGCTCAAGGACATGCTTGCATTCCTACACCAACAACAACAGCAGTCACCACAGAGGAGACACAGGAGAAGAATGAGGGTGAGAGAGGGCCATCAAGTCCCACCAGTGCAGCAGTGGTACCACAAAGGCAGCCTCCAATCCCTCGCATCAGAGCCAGTACATTCAACCTAACCCCTATGCAGATCCACAACCTGTACCGCCTGGACCGGGACACCATCACCACCCTTGTGGACATCATACATGACAACATTGTCAGCCTGACTGAAATACGCACCGCCACCCCCCCTCTACTGAAGGTAGTGTCTGTGCTCCACGTCCTGGCCACAGTCACCTACCAGCACACAGTGGGGCAGATGCATGGCATGTCACAACCTCTTTTTTTCACGCATTCTGAACCAAGTGCTGGATGTCCTCCTGAAGCATTCAAGTGACTACATATCCCAACCACGGACTGCCCAGGAGATCTTTGACACTAAAGTTGACTTCCATGCATTGGCAGGCATGCCAAACTGTATCAGTGCTCTTGACTGCACCCATGTGGAATTGGTGGTCCCAAATGCCATGGACGTGGTGTACTGCAATTGTAAGCTATACCACTCCATCAATGTGCAGATGGTATGTGACTCCAGCAAATTCATCACACATTGTTGTGCCCGATATCCCGGATCAACTCATGACTCAATGGTCCTGCGGAACTCCACGCTACCATGCTACAAGGAGCGACATGCAGAACAACATGCTTGGCTGCTTGGTAAGTTGCATGACAGGCACATGGCAGTGTAATGGGGAGTAGAAATGCACACACCACCCTGGTGTTATTGGGGTGGTGACTGTACAATGTCCTAACAGCAAAACACTGTGCCCCAAAGCATCCCAAACTGAACATGACACCCAAACCCCATAGCAAAGATGGAAGCTGCACACCAATGACAATATGCCTGACTTACAACCAGCCCACATCCCACAACACGTCCACTGCACATCATCAGACCTTACCCTCTGTAACACAACCCAGCAACATGCTGTGAGTATGCACATATGTAAATCACCGCTGCAAAACACAACAAAGAATATGCATCCATGAGTGCGCACAAATCAATCCCACCAAGGGAATACACAGCTTGTCAGTGGGCCACCAACACAGTAGCACTGCTTGTCACCATGGGAATAATTAGGGCTGAATGAGGAATCATGATTAGGCTTGTTCTAATGCTGCTAGTAAAAAAATCATAGTAATCACTACACATCACATTAATGATAACAAACACAGCGGTAGGCATCCACAGTGCATGAACACCAGCAAGGAAGTGAACACCCTGCATCATCTGGACGAAGCAAACCACACCTGCAGACCATGGGACAGCACACATTATGGCAAGTTAAAATGTCTGCATACATCCAGGGACATGTGCATGTGAACAACAAATATCTGCAGGCTTGTGAGTGATAAGTACAGGTGTTATTTTAGGAATTGACTTACACATACCTTATTTTGCACCCATGCAGGTGATGCTGGCTAACCCCTGAAGCCGTGGCTCATCCCCCATTTCCGGAACCCACAGAACAGGCACAAAGAGGACTACAATCGTGCCCGCACCCGTGTGGTGATCGAGCAGACCCTTGGCCTGTTTAAGGCACGGTTTCGCTGCCTCAGTAGGTCGGGTGGGGCACTCCTGTACGGGCATGAGAAGGTGGTCAAGATTACCATGGCATGTGCCATGCTGCACAACATGTGCATCTGACGGAACGTGCCTCTGCCCCCTGACATTGAACAGCAACCACCAGGTGATGTTGAAGATGATGAGAAGGATGGGGTTGAACATCATGCAGGTGGCGATGCACAGGAGAGACGTGCTGTGCCCCAGTCTGTGATAGGCCAAAATTTCTAAGACACATGGATGCAGAGGGTGACATGAATGTGGGTGTCACTGGGTGTGGGGATGAACGGTGCCGGTAAGGGACCAGCACCGTTTATTCCGTGCCTCCACATTACGAGTTCTGCAACGGGTCCCACTCTGAACGCCTGGCCAGACCAGACGTGCAGAGCTGGACCCGCTAGCAGAACAGGATGCTAACAACGGGCCCATCATTAACAGGCCCACTTGTCAGAGAGCGCCAACGTATTAACTGAAAAGGATACGGTACTCAAAAGGATACAGGTGGTAGGGTCTTCCGGATCCCTGTTCACACGATTTGATAGTTGTGAAGTCAAGTTAAGACCTTCCAAATGATACAACTCTCTGACTGGTAAAACAGGCAGAGCGATGGATCACTGGAAAGGGCGTGGGTAAGGTATAGGAAGTCAGCCTAGAACAAAATAAAGTATCATAAATAACTGCCCAAACCTGAGTATGATGGAACAGAAAATGACATGAATGCACACACTGACCTTAAGTCTAGGGCAGAAGAATCCAGCAGAGTCTCTTGAGGAAATCCAAAGGTAGAAAAAACGACAAGGAAGAGAAGATTAGTAAGGGAGACTTAACCCGAACGGAACGAGTCTCACGCTAGATACCGGGTTGATGCACCACAGGATAGCGTCCAAAGTACTGTTCACTGTCACCTTCCAATAATCCTTGAAAAGCTTCCTTCCCACGTAGAGTAAAGTATAGAAATGTATCAATCCCCCTGTTAATATCACAGGTGCAGGAGTTGGTAACAGCGCCCTTTTTATGGTATAAACAAAGTACATGCGGTTCTGTACAGCCGCGAAGAAAATAGCGTGTGCGTGTGGATTTACATGCGATTAGGATTCACGCAGCCCAGGCCAACAGCGCTTGAAGACAAAGAGTGCGTGTGGATTTACACGTGAGCAGGATTCACGCAGTCCAGGCCAGCAGCGCTTGAAGACAACATATGCGTGTGAATTTACATGCGAACAGGATTCACGCAGCCCAGGACAGCCGTGTTTGAAGACAAAGTATGCGTGTGGATTTACACGCGAACAGGATTCACGCAGCCCAGGACAGCCGCGTTTGAAGACAACGTGCGCGTGTGGATTGACACACGAGCAGGATACACGTAGTCCAGGCCAGCCGCGTTTGAAGACAACGTGCGCGTGTGGATTTACACGCGAGCAGGATTCACGCAGTCCAGGCCAGCCATGCTTGAAGATAGCGTGCCCGTGTGGATTTGCACGCGAACAGGATTCACGCAGCCCAGGCCAGCCGCGATTGAAGACAACGTGCGCGTGTGGATTGACACGCGAGCAGGATACACGCAGTCCAGGCCAGCCGCATTTGAAGACAACATGCGCGTGTGGATTTACACGCGAGCAGGATTCACGCAGTCCAGGCCAGCCGTGCTTGAAGATAGCGTGCCCGTGTGGATTTGCACGCGAACAGGATTCACACAGCCCAGGCCAGCCGCGATTGAAGACAACGTGCGCGTGTGGATTTACACGCAACCAAACAGCTCCAGGAATCAGCGTGTGGCGGAAAACACGCTATAGAAGGCCCAAAAAGTAGCTGTAGTAACCTGCAAGGATGCAGATCGGAGGTTCAGCTACACAACGCCAAATGATTCGATCAGAAGCAGCGAGTTAAGTTTCCACGCTGCTTATATACGTAATGCCGTAGTTCACGTGACGAAGCAGAATACACGTGAAGTTAGCGACGTGAAAAGTGCAAACGTCGTTTTCCCGGCAACGTATCGAACAACCGCTATTTGGAATAGAACGGTCTAGCTGTTCTACGAGCGTAGGAGGTAGGACCACGTCCAGCATGCATGACAGTGCCATCCCCCAAAGGGGCACCCTCTCCCCTTCTCGTGTGAAAACGTTTCAATAAAGCAGGAGCATGAATATTAGAAAGAGGTTCCCAGGACCTATCTTCGGGAAAATAGCCCTTCCAGTCCACCAGATAAAACGGCCTACCAGAACGTAGTCTCATATCCAGTATGTCCTGTACCTCGTATTCATCAGAACCCCGCACAGAAATAGCAACAGGCCGTACAGGCAATCTAGTAGCTTCAGAACATGGCTTAATGAGTGACACGTGGAATACGGGATGCACTCACCATCGTTGTGGCAAAGCCAGGCGGACAGCAGCCGGATTAATTACTTGGAGCACTACATACGGACCAATGTATTTAGGCAATAATTTCTTTTTGCCTGGAATTCTCAAGTTCTTAGTGGACAGCCATACTTTCATACCAGCCTTGTAGACAGGTGCGGGTACTCTATGAGCATCGGCATAGAACTTGTCGCGTCTTTTAGCCTGCTCCAATTGCTGCTTCACTTTCCTCTGTAATTTCTTCAGATCACGAAAAGTACGGCCTGCGGCAGGAGTATACAAAGACAAGCTGGAATCCAAAGGTATTGATCGGGGGTGTTGTCCATAAAGCGCATAGAACGGTGAAGTGCCTATGGCACTATGATAGGAGTTGTTATAGGCGAATTCTGCTGCCGGCAGGACAGTGAGCCAATCCGATTGGTACTGCAGACACAGACACTGCAGATATTGTTCCATAGTGCAGTTGACTCTTTCGGTCTGTCCATCAGTTTGAGGGTGATAAGCACTGGACATTCTATCATCAATCAGTAATGCAGAAGTTAGTGCTCTCCAAAAGCGTGACGCAAACTGTGAGCCCCTGTCCGTAATGATTACTGACGGTAGACCAAAGAAACAAAATATATGTTGGATGAATAGGTCAGCCAGAACTGCAGCGGTTGGTAAACCAATACAGGGAATATAAAGAGCCAATTTAGTGAAATAATCCACTACAACCCATATGGTATCGTACTCCTGGTTTGGTGGGAGTTCTACCACAAAGTCCATAGATATCATGTCCCGTGGTTTGTTAGGGACAGGTAGGGACTGGAGTAAGCCCACTGGTTTACCAGGAGTGTTTTTACATTGGATGCATACAGAACAAGTTGATACATGATCTATGACATCTTTTGACATGGATGGCCACCAGCACCATCTTTTGAGCAGCTCTAGTGTTTTCTTCCGTCCAGGATGGGCTGCGATCAAGGAATCATGATTCCACTTGAGGGCTTTATTCCGCGTTGAAGACGTCGGTAGGTAGAGCACTCCTTGTGTGAATGGTAAACCGTTATGTACGTCCAGATTCATATCCTGGATAACTTATGGATGTTTTTTCACCCACTCTTGTACTTCGGTTTTTAAGGATGGTTGAACAGAACAACTACATATTACATGATCTGCCAACAACTGATTTTGTACTTGTGCTTCTTCCTTCGCCTCTTCACACATACGAGACAACGCGTCCGACTTAACGTGTTCTCGGGCAGGACGATATGTGACCTGGAAATCGTATTGGGCAAAAAAGACATGCCATCTGGCCTGTCGGGCCGTAAGGCATTTCATAGATTTGAATGCTTGAAGATTTCTATGGTCAGAGTACACCAACACCTGATGTTTGGCCCCAAGAAGATGATGACGCCATTCTCGGAAGGCATCCTTGATAGCCAGCAATTCCCGCTCAGTGACGGTGTAATTTCGTTCATATGGGGTAAGTTTGCGAGAGAAGAAAGCCACTGGGTGCTCCTCCTTGGTTTCTGTGCAAACTTGTGAGAGTACCGCTCCAGTAGCGACACTGGATGCATCCGCTTCAACGATAAACTGGCGATCTGGATCTGGATGTTGAAGCACGGGTGCAGTGGTAAATGCTTCCTTCAACTTTTCGAATGATGCTTGGGCATTTTGGTTCCAACAGAAAGGAACTTTGGAACTAGTTAAAGCCGTCAAAGGAGCTACTGTTTTGGAGAAGGAATGAATAAATCTGCGATAAAAATTCGCAAAGCCTAAGAAAGACTGTAATGACTTGACATTGTGCGGAATAGGCCAATTCAATATGGCCTTCACCTTGGAACGGCTCATTCGAGCACCTAGATTGGTAATGTCATAACCCAGGAATTCCACTTCCTGTGAATGAAAGACGCATTTCTCGGCTTTCACATAAAGAAGGTTCTCCCTGAGTCTTTGTAGGACTGTAGAAACGTGTTTGACGTGTTCCGAAAAAGATGATGAATAGATCAGAATGTCATCCAGATAAATCACCACAAACTGGTCCATTATGTCCCTGAATATATCATTCATGAAGAATTGAAAAGTGGCAGGAGCGTTGCACAGACCAAAAGGCATCACCAAATACTCGTAAAGACCATACCGTGTCTTGAAAGCGGTCTTCCATTCGTCGCCTTCACGAATGCGAACTAAATTGTATGCTCCTCGCAAGTCCAATTTGGTGAAGTAACTGGAAGTACCTAATTGATCCAATAGAACGTTTATCAGTGGTAAAGGATATTGGTTTTTTCTGGTGATGTCGTCAAGTGCCCTGTAATCAATGCAAGGCCTTAGATCTCCCTCTTTCTTCGGAACAAAGAATAGAGGAGACGCAGCAGGTGATTGTGATGGCCGTATGAAACCCATTGCTAAAGCTTTGTCAATGTATTCTTTCAACACAACGTCTTCTTTTGGGGTCAGTGAATATAAACGACCTGTAGGGATTTTGGCACCAGGAATCAATTCAATAGTACAGTCGTACTGTCGATGGGGAGGCAATTGTTCTGCCTGGCCTTTATCAAGACATCAGCATACTCAGCGTATTCGCATGGTATGGTAGTGTCGCTTTGATGTACCACGCTGATAGTTGAAGCTCCCCCCATAGAGGCCAATATGTGTTGCTTGTTTGACACCTCCTGACTGGTAAAGCAATGTTCATTGCAATGAATCGAAGGATACTGGAGCAATCCCGAAACCCAGTCAACGGCGGGATTATGAAGGGTTAACCATGCAAGACCAAGTATGATTTCGTACTGCGGAGCAGCTATGACATCGAAGACGATTTCTTCCGAATGATTATTTGATAATGTCATCTGAACAGATACCATTTCCTGGGTTACCATACCAGAAGTCAAAACAGATCCGTCCACGGTATTAACCATTTCAGGTTTGTTTTTGTTTACAAGGGGTATGGAACAGTTCTTGGCATATGTGATGTCTATGTAATTGTTGGTGGCTCCGGAATCAACCATGGCCTTGGAAACCAATTCTCGTTCATCACAACGTAACGTCACCTCAACAATTACGGGTGCGTGATTAGGAATGGTACTGGAGTCCGATGATTGTCGAGTTTTGGCGTTTCCCGAACGCTTGATGGGTTTTTTTAGGACATGTCGCCAATAAATGCTCGGATGAACCGCAATACATACATAAATGGTTCTTTCTTCGGTTCTCTCGTTCTGCATTGGACAACCGGCCTCTCACGGTGCCAATCTGCATGGGTTCGGGGTCGTTTGAGAGGACTGCCGATGTCTCTGAACGCACCGAGGCTTGTATGAAGGGGTTTTTCTCTCCTTTCCGAGCATTCCTTCGGGCATCGATTTGTAGAACCAAATCGAGCAACTCTGTGAATCCCGTAGGAACCACCGCACAGTTCTTCTGAAAGACCCTTGTAGAAAACAGCCGTTTTCTTGCCGTCAGGCCATTGAGTTTCGGCTGTTAGTTGATTGAACTGGGCAATGTAAGGCAAAAGAGGTTGATTGCCTTGTTGGAGATTAAGTAACTCCAGATCCATGGCTTGAGTAGCATAACGCATGTCAAAGACTTTACTCATAGCAGCCAAGAGATCGTCACAGTCGTACAACAAAGGGCTATTTGTTTCCAACAAAGGGTTAGCCCAAGCAGCAGCTGTGCCCCCTAAATGGGAAAGCACGAATGCTGCTTTTGTGGTTAGGTCAGGAAAAGATGTAGGACGGCAAAGAAAATGGAGTCGGCACTGATTAACGAAGGTTCTATAGGTTTTGGGATCACCAGTGAACCGTTCCGGAGGGGCCAAGGGAAACTGAGTGGGCATGACCACATTAATAGTTTCCTGTGGGGGTGTCATAGTCCCAGATCCAGATGCAGTGGCCATTGGAACCTGTGGTCCCTGAGGACTACCGTGCATGGCGTCTTGCATAACGTCCATACGGTACTGTAACATGTCCTGTGCCGTAACCATTTCATTTCTCAAATCGCTGATCAACTGAGTCAAAACAGCTAAAGGATCCGTACCCTCCATGGCTTCTGATTCTGTCAGAGAGCACCAACGTATTAACTGAAAAGGATACGGTACTCAAAAGGATACAGGTGGTAGGGTCTTCCGGATCCCTGTTCACACGATTTGATAGTTGTGAAGTCAAGTTAAGACCTTCCAAATGATACAACTCTCTGACTGGTAAAACAGGCAGAGCGATGGATCACTGGAAAGGGCGTGGGTAAGGTATAGGAAGTTAGCCTAGAACAAAAAAAAGTATCATAAATAACTGCCCCAACCTGAGTATGATGGAACAGAAAATGACATGAATGCACACACTGACCTTAAGTCTAGGGCAGAAGAATCCAGCAGAGTCTCTTGAGGAAATCCAAAGGTAGAACAAACGACAAGGAAGGGAAGATTAGTAAGGGAGACTTATCCCGAACGGAACGAGGCTCACGCTAGATACCGGGTTGATGCACCACAGGATAGCGTCCAAAGTACTGTTCACTGTCACCTTCCAATAATCCTTGAAAAGCTTCCTTCCCACGTAGAGTAAAGTATAGAAATGTATCAATCCCCCTGTTAATATCACAGGTGCAGGAGTTGGAAATAGCGCCCTTTTTATGGTATAAACAAAGTACACGCAGTCCAGGCCAGCCGCGTTTGAAGTCAACGTGCGCGTGTGGATTTACACGCGAGCAGGATTCACACAGTCCAGGCCAGCCGTGCTTGAAGATAGCGTGCCCGTGTGGATTTGCACGCGAACAGGATTATCGCAGCCCAGGCCAGCCGCGATTGAAGACAACGTGCGCGAGTGGATTGACACGCGAGCAGGATACACGCAGTCCAGGCCAGCCGCGTTTGAAGACAACGTGCGCATGTGGATTTACACGCGAGCAGGATTCACGCAGTCCAGGCCAGCCGTGCTTGAAGATAGCGTGCCCGTGTGGATTTGCACGCAAACAGGATTCACGCAGCCTAGGCCAGCCGCGATTGAAGACAACGTGCGTGTGTGGATTTACACGCAACCAAACAGCTCCAGGAATCAGAGTGTGGCGGAAAACACGCTATAGAAGGCCCAAAAAGTAGCTGTAGTAACCTGCAAGGATGCAGATCGGAGGTTCAGCTACACAACGCCAAATGATTCGATCAGAAGCAGCGAGTTAAGTTTCCACGCTGCTTATATACGTAATGCCGTAGTTCACGTGACGAAGCAGAATACACGTGAAGTTAGCGATGTGAAAAGTGCAAACGTCGTTTTCCCGGCAACGTATCGAACAACCGCCATTTGGAATAGAACGGTCTAGCTGTTCTACGAGCGTAGGAGGTAGGACAACGTCCAGCATGCATGACACCGCTGTTAGCATCCTCCCCATTCCCATTGAGCCCTATGGGGGCTCAATGGGAATGGGGACGTACCGGGTCCGGGTCCCGCAAAAGGGAATTACTGGGACCTCCAAGGTCGGAATGGCCCGGTAAGTCCCCTTTTGCGGGACCTGGACCCGAGTTTGGGGTTAGCCATGCCGCTAAAAACGGCATGGCTACCTCCAAACTTGTAATGAGGCCCATTGGGTCTAATTTAAAAAATGTGTTTAGCTTGATGCTGGAAATATGCATATTGTGCCACGCTAAATGGGTTTTCCCAATTCACAGATCAAATTGTGCGCTAGCCCTTCCCAATGTGCAGGAGTGGTTTGCACAAACAAGTGTTGAACAAAATGCATGGAAAGGGTCAGTGCAAATAACAAAATAAGGGGTGGCACTTGAAAGGTTCTCATTAATGGAGGAAAATGAAGATGAACATGGGCGTGGGGAGGGAGGCACTATGCAAACAACCATACACCCCACCAAGTGCTCAGTAAACCCTATTCACAGAAACAATTGCTCTATCTCTTTGACTCCAAAGAAGAATGAACACTTTGTCACCCGTCACCCATCGTAAAGGACAAAGTGTAAAGAAAGCCCACACATAAAAAATGCAGTGCAACTCCAATGAACATACAATTTCCACATTGCTGGATCCTGCATTGCTAGCACTAATATTGCTACCTGGAAGGAGGAGGAAGAGGAGGAGCTCCAGAATCTTCCATCTACGAACAACAATATGTGGGATGCCAGATGAGGAGGCCCCTCATTTCCTTGATCATGCCTCCTGCCCCTGATGGGTGTGGCCCCTCGCATCCCTGATTGCACTGCCCTGTGCCCCTTCCATCCCTGTCTGTTTGATCTGCTCGTCCTCAACTTTCATTGCCCCTCACACTCTCACAAGCATGGTCTAGGATGGCATGGGTAGGGAAGCAGCATCTTCTATCCACCTCTTCCGCCTCACTTTTTCATTGGTATGCCCCCTTTTGCGTGGGCCCACCCAATCTGCGATTGCGCTGGTTCCTCGCACTCCACTTCCTTGGCCGCTTGCACCGCGCATCCTTTGCTCGTGCGTTACCTCGAAATCCCTTGATCTTGTGTGCCTCTGCATCCCTTCCCTTCCTGCCCGCTATGCACCCTTGACTTGGAGCTGTTCCTCGAACTTCTGTTTTACGTGTTCCAGCGCCTCCTCCATCCTCAGCCACCATGTGCCTGCACCTCCTAGTCCACAGTTCCCATGCGTACCTTGATTGCATTGGTTCCTCACACCCCACATCCTTGCCTGCGCACAGTGCGTCCTTTGCCCATGCGTTCCATCAAAATCCCTCATTCGTCTGAGCCATGGGCCTGTCTTTTTTGCACTGCTCTGTGTTCTGCCTTGCTTTTTCTCTCCCTCTAGGTTCTTCTTACATTGTCTATTCTATTAATGCTGTGTATTTTCTCTTGCTCTGTTGTGCTCTTCCTTCCTCTAGATTTCTCCTTCCTCTAGGTTCTCTCCTTCTTTGACTGCTCTGGTTCTTGTTGCCCTGTTAAACTGGTGGTTGTGCACCATACTGCCCTGTCCTCTTTGTGCTTCTGTGAATTGTCTTTTGTACTGCTGTGCTCTTCATTCCTCTAGGTTCTCTTTTTTTGACTGCTCTGGTCTGTTTGCCCTGCTAACCTGGTTGTTGTTCATCATACTGCCTTGTGCTTTTGTGCTCTTTCCTGAGCCCTCCAACTAGCTCAGCTGGTAATCTACATACCACTTGTTCTTGTCCTGCTCTGTTTTATCTGCTTGCACCCCCCCTTTGTTCTCCCCCAGTGTCTCCACCCTCTGGTCTTATCTCTCTCCCCACCCCCCATCTCTACTCTTCCCCCTACTCTACACCATCTATGGTGCTCTGTATTTCTCCTATCTTCTCCAACTGCTTTTCTATTGACTATCCTCCCATTCTCACTAGATCTGACAGGAAGAAGTTCAAAAAGGATATCCTGGTCTCTAACCCAGGCCTCCCGATTACTAATACCTACACCAACACTTCCTCCAGACAGACCCTCACTGACATCCTCTTTGTCGTTCCTTTGCCAGACTTATGGACTCCTCATATGGTCTCTGTGCACTCTCCTTTCACCTGAATGGCACCAGCTTGGTCCAGGGCCCTCAGGCCAACCTCCTCCTCTTTGATAGATGATTCCTGCGTCTTATCAATTTCCTTTCCTCTCCCGCTGTCCCTTCTCTCCCTCCTTCAGCTTCCTTGCCTCCACCCTCTGCCACTTCTCTGGCACCCTCTTCCCCCTCCTCTTCTACCTTGCCCTCTCCTCCTACCTACTCTGCCCACCCTCGGGCTCCTCTGACACCTCCGCAGGGAGTACCTCTGATTTGCACCCCTCCCTGAAAGTCTTTAAAGGATGTAAACCTTCTCCTCCTCAACACTCTTAACTGTTGCTCAGCTGTCAAACACTCCTCTGACATCTGCTATATCCAGGAAGAACTTGACCTTGATGACCTTGGTCTCACTGAGACATGGTTCACAGCCAGCTCTTTCATGAGCTTTGACACACTCCTCCCTGATTGCTACAAAATCCTCTGTGCACCCAGATCCAACCGCTCCGGTAGGGGTGTAGCCTTATTCTTTCCGGGGTGGATTCCTGCCTCTATAATTCCTATGCAGGCCTACTCCTCCTTTGAATGCCTGGTATGTAAGCTTTCTCTCTCTCCTGGCCAATCTCTCACAGTGGCTACTATCTACCTGCCACCTGGTCAATAACCTCCTTCCTCTCTGAGTGGGCAGAACTATCTGCCTCCCTCATGCCTTGATCACTCAACTCCTCCTCATTGGAGCCTTAAACATCTACTTGGATGCTTCCTCTCCTGCCACAGAACTCTTTCGTGACCACTGCATCTCTCTCTCTCTATTCTTTCCTCTTGCCCGACTCACTCTGCAGGGCACACTCTTGATGTTCTGGGCTCCTCAAACCTCCCCCTCTCTAACCCTCTCACCACTCCTCTCTCTTGGAGTGACCACTTTCTCCTCTCCTGTCATCTCTCTCTGTATGCCTCAGGCCAAGCCAACCCCCACACTGCCACCCAACTTCTCAGTAATTTGACCCATGAAGCGTGTGTCAGTTGAGACTTTCGCTGGATCTTTCTCTCCCCCTCCTCCATCTCTGGCTGACTCACACGCTGACACAGCCCTTTCTATGCTCCAATCTGCTATCTCCGACATGCTCGATGTATTTGCCCCTGTCATGACAATCCGTATAAAGCCTAAAACCAAGTGCAACTCCTGGTAGGACTCAGACCTACTCACCCTTAAACACAAGTTAGGGTGGCTGAAAGGAAATGGTTAGCATCTTGTACATCCTCTGACAAACTGGCCTGCCACCTACTCCAAAGGCAATACCGACTCTCGGTCCTCACTAAGTAGAGAGCTCACATCCAAGTCTGCATCTCTACAGCATCTAACAACTCAGCCGACCTCTTTAAAATCAGCAAGGAACTGGCGAATCCTGCCGCAGTCTCTACCTCTCCTGTCCCCTCCCAGGCCCTCTGTACGGCCCTGGCCTCTCACTTCATCTTTCAATTTCATCCTCTCCTGCTTCTCCCTCCACTCTCTCCTCTTCCTCTGCCCCCCCTGCGGCCACTTCCCTCCCTTCTCAGCCTTTCCTCTATTCACCCCTGATTAGTTTTCTAGACAAGTCTGATCTATGAAAACCTCATCAAAAGTGGTTCTTCTCTGTTCCTCCAAAACCATCAAGAACAACTTGGGCCTCATTACGACCCGGGCGGTAAGGTATTACCGGCACCGGTGCTGACAATCCCTTACCACCCTATTCCGAGGTCCCTTTCGGGTCCCCCTTTAACGCCTGGTTTTACCAGGCGTTAAGGACAGGACCCGCAAAGGGACTTTGGAGCTAATAACGGTATAGCAATTAGTGGTGCCGTTATTAGCGCCTTCCCCATTCACATTGAGCCTTATGGGGACTCAAATGGGAATGGGGAAGGGCCCTGGTGAATGGGGAATTACCGCCCCCGCCAACCTTGTAATGGGGCGGTAATAGCTCCATTCACCAGGGCGGAATCGGTAAGGGTTTGGAGGCAGCCATGGCGCTAATAGCGCCATGGTTACCTCAAAACTCGGAATGAGGCCCGTTGACACTCTCACTCCAGCCTTGGCAGACTTCCGCAACCACGCTTTTGCCACTGGAACCTTCTCTTCCCCTCTGAAGCACTCTCTTATGCACCCTCTTCTCAAGAAACCCTCAGCCGATGTTAGGGAGAATTCTCAAGAAGGTGCTAATTTCCCCTACCTTTTGATACTGTCAGCAACTTTGATGTATTTCTAGGATTTTAATTTTTACCTGGAAAGAGTGTGAGCCTTTTTTTCGTCTTTGGATATGGAGTTTTAAAACAACTCCATAGGCATATACCTTTTCTTGTGTGTCACACAGCACCTTCAGTGCAGTGGCACAGGGATGTCTTTCAGACTTCCCAAGGTTTAAATACCTTCTCTGAGACTGACTACTGTCTCCCAGAGCATGTAAAGTTAAATTGACTTTACTAGTCTCTTTAAATTTACAGACCTAGCACAAACTATCTTCCTATAGAGTTCTGGAGGGGTTGCCTAGCATTCCCTGAGTCTAAACATTCATGTAACATTCAAATGTTACCCTTTTCTACTTGAAATGGCTGGTGGCAGTGGTTTTTAACAAACAACCATGATTTTTCCCGACCGCAAACACCCGTAGCTAAAAATCGGGTCAGCCATGTTTTCCAATATGGCGCCCAAGACCTATCTGTAAAAACAGACTCTGGTCAACTTTTCTCACCGTTTCTTTTAGAAAAGGTCCTTCTTGTGTTCAAACAAAAGGTGCACATGGACAAAGAAGCACAAACACACGCATACATTAGCAAGCCAACTCAGGCCACACAGGGCACAAAAAGACAGCAAATGGTGGTGTTAAAATATATGAAATATAAAGGCATTGATGCAAAACTATGTACAACCGACAACTAGTGAACTATATACAAGAATCAGCGGGCAATGACATGCTAATATCAGACAATGCCTCAGCCAAGGCCTTTGCCAAGGCTGATTCCCCATCCTCATCTGCATCTTGAGGTTGGCTTCTGCTGTTTTCTAGACAGTTTGCTGAGCATCCCTCATACCAGACTCAATCTCCTCCGCTGCCCTGCAAGAATCTCTCAGGATGGCAGCCCTGTGTCCAAGCCAAATTCTCTGCAACCTTGGCCCTGGGAATTCCTTCCCTTCTCTGGGACTGACTACTTTCTCCCAGAGCATGTACAGTTAGATTGACTTTACTAGTCTCTTTAAATGTACTGACCCAGCACACCCAATCTTCCTATAGAGTGCTGGAGGGGTTGCCTAGCATCCCCTGAGTCAAAAATCTCATGTAACAGTAAAATGTTACCCTTTCTACTTTAAATGGCTGGTAGCAGTGGTTTAGATCAAACTACCATGATTATTCCCGACTGCGAACAAAGGTAGCTAGAAATCGGGTCAGCCATGTTTTTCAATATGGCCCAAGACCTATCTGTAAAAACAGATGCCGGTCAACTTTTTTCCCCATTTCTTTTAGGAAAGGTCCTTCTTGTGTCTGTCTCTGCGTGCCAAACAAGGTTTGGTCCCTTTGTTCATTGGCCTTTGGAAGGCTTCAGTGCTGAAGCCCTCCTCTGGTGCCTGAGTGTCTGGGGTGGACAGGATGTGAGGGAGGTGCCCGAAACGCCCTGTGCTTAGTCTCGTAGGAGACCTGAATGCGCTCTGGCGTGATTGGCCGGCTGGCTGTCTGGAAAGGACAGCCACCCTGTTGTGTGAGTGGCAGCCAGGATTGAATGAATGGGGGGAAACTGTTTAAAAGCAGGCCTCTGGGACTTGGATAGCAGAGTCGACCACTGGAACGAAAGAACGGAAGACGAGCTGAAGGAAGACGACTGCTGCAAGTCCTGGTCCACCGGTGAAGCCCTGCTGCAGGTCCGAATTGCCTGAAACTCCATCGATAGAGAAGCCCTTCAAGGTTAACTTCTTACCTTGAGTTTGGTGCGAACATCCAACTTGCAAATTACCTGGACACCGTCCCTTTACTGGTTGAATTTTCTTCAGAGTGCTGTTGAAAACTGGATAGCCAGTGGGAAGGATACCAGTTTGTGGTCTTTAAGGTACCTTAAACCAATGTTTTGCCAAGCTTGTGGGCAGTGCAGGAACCTCCCGACGTCCTCCTTCTTGTCCCCACGACTGGAGATCAGGAACAGCGAGATCTACAGGAACTGCCAGGAACAACTGCCTCAGCTACAGCTCTTCTTCATTTAAAAGGTACTGTGGAAGTGCGGTGCAGAACTCTGTTCGGCCGTGGTGAAAGTTTGTGAAACTTTCCCAACTTTCAAGGCTTGTCCTTCCATAAACCAACATCTAACATTTCGTCTGACCAACTACTTCTAAAATCCGTGGCAGAGACTTAACCATTTACTACCAGACCTGTGCTATCCTATACAAGACTCTGAACCATTGACTTTGGATCAGGCCTATTGAATTGAATTGCTGGTTGTAATGAACTGAAACTATTTGCCCTACCTCTGAATTTATTTGTGCTTTGATTCTTCCTAACCTTGTCTTTTTACCCATTTTTAAAGTAACTGAAGTGCCATTTTGCTCCCACTTCAGGGGAGCTGAACTTGTTCAGAAACTGATTGGTTGTGTATTGTTGTATATTAGATTGTGATATTGAGCTGCCCTTGCTAGTAGAATATTTTCAACTGACTGTGTAAATAAATGTATATTCTTTTACCAAGAAACCGTGACTAAGTGTTTGTTTGAATCACTATGATTGCTAGTCGTTTCTGTAACCTTTTGTACTACTCACTTTACTCTTGAGATAAGTCTGGCTGCTTAGCCACTGCTACCACATTACTGTGTAGAACAGGCTTGTACCAAAGGTGAAATTGTACTGACACTTGTAGTCTTAATTTTGTGTAGTGTTCCCAAAGGGTACTGCATGTGATTCTGCCTAACAGCCGACCCCTCCTTTCTGACTAATTATCGCCTGATATCCATCACTGCTTTCCTGGGCAAACTCCTGGGAAAGCTGGCCATCACCCAGCTTAATCTTCACACTGAATTGGTTGGGTGTCTCCATGACGATCAGTCTGGCTTCAGAGCAGCCAGAAGCACAGAGACTGCTCTCCTGAACATCTGTGAAGACTTGCTCTCTAACCTTGATGCTCTGTCCTTATCCTACTTGATCTCTCTTATGCCTTTGACATGGTCAACAATGCCAACCAGCTCATCCAGCTCCGTGATAACCTACGTATCACTGATCAGGCTCTGGCCTGGCTGACTTCTTTCCTCTCAGACCAACCCTCCCAGGTCCAACGTGGGTCCTTCCTATCCTCTATCTCTCTCTCCACCTGTGGGTTTCCCCAGGAGTCTAACCTTTCTCCCTAGTTGTTCAACCAATACACGGCACCTCTCGCCCACCGCATTGCTGCTCTCTGCTCTAACTTCCAGTGCTATGCGGACAACACTCAGCTTGCTTTTCAGGCTCCCCTCTGCCACCTCTTCTCCTTCTCTCTTCCCGGATTGTCTGTCTGCAATCCAGGAGTGGTGTGCCACCAATGATCTCTGCCTCAATGCCAGTAAGACTAAGATCCTCCTCATTAGCACACCTGCACCTTTCTTTCCTGCCACTCTCTGGCCGGCCTCCCTTGGCACTCTTCCTGCTTCCACCTGTGAGGCTAAGAGCCTCTGGGTCATATTCAACTCCACACTCTCTTCTCCTCACATCTCTGACTTATGTAAGAAGTTAAACTACCAACTGCACCTCCTCAGAGGTATTCTTCCTTTCCTCTCCTTCCCCCAGAAGCTATATTTATCTAGAGCTCTGGTTCTCTCTAGGCTTGACTACTACAACAGCCTCTTTTTAAATCTGCCTGCCTCAACAGATCGTCCTCTGCAACTCATCCAGTACAAGACTGCAAGACTTGTCCTTGGCCTCAAGCCCAGTGATCGTAACTCTCCAGCCCTGAGATCTCTCCATTGGCTTTCAGTGGCAGCAAGGATGAAATTCAAGACCCTCTGCATTGTCCACAAGGCATTCTAGGACCTGGGACCACAATACCTCCTTCTCTGGTCACCTGGCTACCCTCTGAACCAGTGCAGTATCAGACAGGAGATCATCAGGGAAGATGAAGAGAGAAGGCAGAAGCAAAGAGGAAAGTCTTGAGATGATTCCGGAACAAGAGATGGTTCTGCTAAAGTTTCATAGAGGGAGGGAGGCTGTTCCAAAGGGAGGCGCCAGCTGAAGAGAGAGATCTGCCACCAACTTGTTGCTTGGAAAAGCGACTGACCCTTAAGGAGTTGGAGGTGGAGGAGACTTTGGTTCGCCAGCAATCTCTCGATTAGTTCTAACTTTTTGCCTCTTACAGAAAGATTCTCTTGCCTACAGAGAGCTCACAAACTCTCAGTATTTTCACCTGACAAAGACTCTTGACTGTAAGTTTCCATCGTAGACATGTTTTTTGAAAGTTGCTTTTTGTGCAAAGTTTTGTGGTTAGTTATCCTACAGTGTCGAAAAGCACTCTAAACTGTATACTCGATACCAATCCCACCGCTGTACACCAGTGTTAGGCGGAAACCTGTGCAGTTCCCTCTGGGACCACTGCAAAAGATTCCCTCAAGAACTTCCCTCAAGAAGAGTTGAGCAGTATGTGAAGTATACAAGATAGAGCAATTCTTCCCAGCAAGACAAGCAAACACGCAACGAGACTTAGTGTAAAGATATTAAGGTATTTATTTATAACGACACATCTATGAAAAACACTATGGCAAGTTCACGGCAAACAAATCAAACACAATTACTCTACGAAGAAGAAACGATCAATCCCCCTAGCAATATTTCGACAAGTCCAGGTTCTACAGTACCACTTATTTTCAGACAGAGGTGTATACTTCAAACTAGATGATACTCTATTATTAGTTAGGACGGGAGAGAAAAAGATAGGCAGGTTATGAAATCAACACAGTTCAATCCTTCGCGGATAAAATGCAAGGCAGGAAGGCAAGAATCACAATAGATCGTAAAGTTCAGAGGCCCGGCCCACTCGGAGAGAGGCAAGGCGCGATGTCCCAAAAAGCCTCCAGTGGAGATGCATTCAAGTCTTTGTAGCAAATTGTTATCGGCAGATTGAACCAGGTCAGAACAATAAATGAGAAAAGCTTGAAGGCGACCCAACGGAACGGCGAAGATTAAGACACCTCGCTCGAACCGATCGAAAGGGAAGCCAGTCGGACACGGTACCTTGTGGTGGAGGGCAGCTCCGGCGGGGGCAGTTGTTCCTGGTGGTGGATGCACGTCAGGTCTTTGCCAAGAGTAGAGATGATCTCATCGTCGTAGAAAAGTGAAGTTCGGTGCACCACCAGGGAAGAGACCAGCCGTGGAGTGCTCCGTCACAAGGCACCACCTTTTGGTCGCGGTACAGGGGTAGTGGCTATCCGGTTGCCGAGGTGCTCTGCATGGGCAATTCGACCACTGCGTCCTGAGGCGAATAAAAAGCAAAGGGGACTGGTTGTTCCCACCAGTCAGGGGAAGAGACTCTCCGGCAGGGAGATCTCCTCTGTCGTCGGGAAGTGGTGAGTCGGTTCCGCAGGGCTCCACCGGAGGTGTCGTCGTGCAGGTCGGCTCAGCGTTACCCTCGTCAGATTCTTAGGTCCTGTGGCGACTTCTGAAAATCCAGTCCCAAAAGCCCTGCTTTTATGCAGAAAACCCCCAATCTTTCAGCCTAGCTGTCAATCAACACATGCTAAGTGGTGAGCGGGAAGGCTCACCACTTGGGCCAATCACTCCAGAGTGCGACCGGGGTTGGCAAGGCAACTCAGTCCAGGGTGCCTAAACCCCCTCCCACACCCCTGTGGTAACCCAGACAGAATGGCACCACTTTGGAGGGTCTCTGTACAGAGCCCACCAAAAGTGGAACAAAGGGCTCAACCTTTGGTTTAGGAGTTACAGAGACGAACACAGACGTCATTTTAAAAACCGAGTTCTGGCAGAAAATACCATCCGATAAACTTATTTAAGATAAGTAGACCGGTGGTACGTTAGAGATTAACGAGGAAAAGTATCAATCTCCAACAATGGGACGAATCCCATAGGGTTAGATTCGGGGTCGAACATAACAAGTAGTTTCCACTGCCACCAGCCAAAACTCGACGAGGGGGGACGGGACAGTGCCCCCTCGAGTAACAGATCCAGGATTAATCGAATTACCCCTATTAGTACGTCCACAATAAGATGGTTTGTACTAGTTCTGTTAGTAAATGTAGGTCTAGTCAAAGCCAATGGTGACTTTACATGCCCGGGGAGACAGTAGTCAGTCCCCGGGTATGGAATCTATGGTGGGGGTCCGCTAGGACGCCCTAGTGCTACGGCACATAGGGTGCGGTGTAACACACATAGAAAAACATATGAGACCCTATGGAGTAAAAGACCCCATAGTCCATAGAACACATTGACATTCAAAGGAATTACACACATACATGTCCAAGAGTGGGAGAAAAAGAGTCTCACTCTTGGCAGGATGGAAAAAAACAAACTCCCGAAATCCAGCAAAGCTGCTGGGGGACTCACTAGGTTAGGAAATTCAGCCTAAACAGAGAATTCTCCCTAACACCGATCTTCACCTTGGTCCACCTCTTGTGATCACAGATCCTCTTGAGCACCCTGTCTGCTGTGCCTCTCCTCACCATAGGGATTGATGAGATCTGTGACCTCCTACCACATCCTCCACCGCTGCATCAAAAGAAGGGTACTGCCAGCCCAGTGGTACATGTAGTCATGTCGTTTTTTTACGTAATTAGTGAGGATTGCTAACTCCTCATCTGTGAAGTGTCTATTCGCCCCTTCTACGTAACCTGAACCTCTTTGTGGGGTACTGCCTGTACCCTCTCTGCAGGCTGGGCCCTCTTAACCCTAGTGTGCCTTGGTGGTACTGAGGCACCAGTAGACTCACTACCACATTTAGCAGGTGGACCCTTCTGCTGCCTTCATCCCCGCCCTCATTTTCTCTGCAGAGACCGCTCACTCAAGGTGCAAGCTGCATTCACAGCAAGGGACACTCAAAACCACCACCTGCAAATCTTTGTTGGGCCCCTAAATAATGCAGCCTCCAAATCCACTTGGTAGCCCCTACACTTTGCAGCCTACACGCGTAGCAGGAAATTCAAGTGGTACCCCCTAAATATTGCTGCCTCCAAATCCATGTTGTACCCCGTAAATATCACCACCCCTGCCGATGGCAGGGAAGGCACATGCAATTTGTAGGGGCTCATGTGCACGTTATTTACAGAGTTACATGCATGTGCACACTGAATGTGGTGTGGAATTTAAGACACAGGACCCTTCCACTGATTTTGCCACTGCTGCCTCATGCATGAAGTGGAGAAACCTGTGCCTTATTGTGACTCCTGTCTTGTGCCATATCTTGCCTCCTCCAGCCATAATTCTCCTCCAGACCTCTAAGTCTCCTGCTACCTGGTAGTGTGTCACTGTCTGTCACTGTCTGTCTGTCACTTGCAGTGCCTGGCATTCCCACATAGCCTGTTCTTCGAAGGCTTTCCTTTAACGCTCAGAGACCACCCCATCTGTCATATAAAGAATTCCACATCTGTTTTCCACTACCACAACTCCACAGTATGCATACTCAGTGTCCAACGTCACCCCACTAGCCTCATGTGCACAATGTCTGCAACATCTATGTTCACCCCAAAGTGAGGCTGAGGGCTGTCACCTTCTCAGCTGCCGAAGTTGGAAAAACATAGGTTAACAGGTCCTGGTACATTATTATGCCCTCTTCGTCCCACAGACACAGCTTGGAAGGTGATGCCGATTTGGGTGGACATCACGGCTGCCATCAATGCGGAGGGGTGTCAGCCCATAGAGTGGACCACTCAAAGAAGCACTGGGATGACCTCAGGATCTGGAGTCTTGTGAAGGTGAAGGCGGCCCTTAAGGCAGGTGCCTCCGTAGAGGTGCCCTCTACAGGCTGCTATCATATCTTACCCCTTGACTTCGGTATCCGGGAGAGGATCCAACCAGTGGGCCACTCTCAAGTCCTCAGGTATCCAAACTGATGGTGAGTACTCACAGGGTGAACATGTTCATTGATCTGGGTATGCATGACTTGAGCAAGTTAGTGCTTTTCACAGGCATGTGCATTGCATCTACCTCAACTGACATGCAGTATCATGCCGATGCTGAAAGTATGTAAGGGCACACATCTGTGAAGATGCTGACAGCAATGCCTCTGACAGGAACAGTCACCAGACTGAGATATGAGGGCATGTGAGGTACATTCATGCATGAACATCTATTGGTTGTTCAAGTGTGTATGACGATTGCATCATCTGCACTCAGCAGCTGAGACTGACACGTGTATGGATATGCAGTAATTGAAATTTAGTGCATTTGACAATCCGGATCAACATTGGGACATGTAAGGCCACTGAGTGAGGGGGCCCCACATGGTATGTCATCATGATATTTGTTTGTGTTAGGAGCAACAGCATTGTTGCTTGATCCTCAGCAATAGGTGCATGTATGTGTTGCATGCTTACCTGTTGGAATGTCAGGAGTGCATGTTGGTAGATGTGATTGGATGGAGATGTGACTATGTTGCTACAGACACATGTGGCCAAGGGCCCTTTCCATTGCTCTGCCTGCAGGATACACTTTGTTTACAGCTTAATTGTGATTGGTATGTGAAATTAGTTGTTGTCAAGTGTATGTGGACAGACATCAATGTACTATGTTCATTTGTGCATGTCTCATCATTTTGACTTGACATTGTCACTTCAGTTTTGAGACTGGACTCTTTCTGATTTCTGAGTAGGGGCCTCTGTGTGTGTGGCAGTTACTTGTTGACCAATGCTGACAGCATGCATCTGATACAATTGGGGAGTGTACATATGCATTGTCATATATGATTGATTCCTATGTTTGTTGTTCCCTTTTCCACAGTTGAAGCGGCTGTAGAAGATGGTAAGACCTGTTCTGTTGAGCTGCATCCCAGAGGTAAGGACTACAGATGCAGGTACACACCGCGGGCATGCCCTGTTGTATCCACCCCCTCTGATGGTGATATGCATGGGGTGTCTCATTCAGATGGAAATTATGCATCCTGGTGGGCACCTCAACAGCAGAGCGACAGGGTCCCCAAGGCATGGAGACCTCATTGGAGTTGTCTGGGTTGATGGAGGAGAGACAGGAGGAGGAAGCCATTACAGGCCTGCCCACAGTGTCAGGTGGGGGTACCGTTAGGGATGCTCAGGCTGGACTCCAGGCCCTGAGACAGGAGGCTGTGCAGTCCACCGTGAAGGGGTCTGTGTTAGGCAGAATCACATGCAGTACCCTTTGGGATCACTACATGCAATTCAGACTACAAGTGTCAGTACAATTGCACTTTTGGAACAAGTCTGTACTACACAGTGATGTGGTAGTAGTGGCTGAGCAGCCAGACTTATCTCAAGAGTTGAGTGAGCAGTAGAACAAGTTACACAAAGGACCAACAAATACAGTGATTCAAACAAACACTTACTCAAGGTTTCTTGGTAAAAGAATATACATTTATGTACACATTACACTAGCAAGAGCAGCTCATGATCACATACTAATATACCACAAATACACAACCATGAAGAGGGAGCAAAATGGCACTTCAGATACTTTAAAAAGGGGTAAAAAGACAAGGTTATAAGAATCAACAGCACAAATACTTTCATAGGCAGTGCAAAGGGTTTCTATCTTTCCCAGTAATAAAGGCACAAAGATTTTGCTATCTAGATCTAGATGTGTGATGGGCCTATAGCTCAGGTGATCAGCATGGCTGCCTTTTTTGTCGATGGGCATGACTATGGACATTTTCCACGAGGTTGGGGTTCTTTTTTCATTAATAATATTTAAGAACCAAGTATACAATGTTGAATCCAAAAGCTCCAGAGCTTGTTTTGAAATTTGATTTGATGGACAGTTTGGGCCAGGTCCCATTGAATTACTATGGGCCTCATTACAACCCTGGCGGGGTTGCCGCCGGAGTTGCATTTTTTCAGGCACACATTCCTGGGCAATTACCGGGTCATTACGGCCTTGCCGGAGCTGGTATTTGCCCATACCTGGGCACTGGAAAAAAGTCACCCCCATTCCCAATGGGAATGGAGAAGCCGGATGCACAGGCACCGTTACCATGGTGCCTGTGCATCCGAAATGCTGTGCTGGCGGGTGCCTTTCATTGGCACCCACGAGAACAACTCGGAGTTTGCCGGTCCGGATACAACGGTACCGGCAATCTTAACAGTACCATTGTAGCCAGACCGGCAAACTCGTAATGAGGCCCTATATTTCTTAATAAGAAGTAAAATGTCATCTTTATCAAAGTTCATTACCCGTTTTGCAAAAGTGATATAGAACTCTCATCTTTAGGTTGGGGCCTCACATGCATAAAATGCAAACAAATGGTCTAACCAGGTAGATGCTAGAATGGGATTAATTTGTTACATTTTGAGAGGGCATTCTAAAACATTAATGACCAAAATTGACCATATTGTTGCGCGGATAGTATTTTTAGCATTGTTTCAGCATCTTACTGAAGCATTTGATACTTATACTGCTCAATCCAATTATTGTAACTTTGACGCTCTCTCTTGATTCATTTAACTTTTTCGTTCATAACCCATCTATATGTGTGAAATATTTCTTCTCATATCTCTTTTTCATTTTTGTAACTGGATTTCAAACATTTGTGTATGCATCTTTTTATTTGTACATTTATTATATGTGATGTTGAGCTTTGTCTCAGAAAAGTGTTGATGCTGATAGGTTAAGCACAATTAAAAAAAATAATAATAAAGTACATTCTAAACTCCGGACAGATTCCGAGATGAAAGATTTGAAAATTGCTATTTTCTTTTGGTTCTACTTAATTCGATTTCCCGCCGAATTTCAGAACAAGTTAGCAAGGCCACTCTGGATGGGTTCATACATGGAGCACAAAAAGGCAGCGCAAAGAGAGCTGTGATAACTATAGGAAGAGGTTAGCATAAATAAATTGTTACATTTAAAGCTTTGAGAACAAGCTCTTTAAGCTCGGATATTGTTGCTCTGAGGTATTGTGTACAGAAACTGTGGCCGAAGTGATGAGCAAACTGTATAATACAAAGCTAAAACTGCTTACATTGAGCCAAGTGATAAGGAGATGTCTTTGGTGACCCAGAGAGAAAGTATAGCACCAAAAGCCTTTTGTACAGAAACTGTGGCCGACGCAATGAGTGAAAGCGATCAAATAGGTAGCACCAATGCGTGATTAATGAGAACAAAGGGTATTGGCAATGGTTACCTAAAGCATTTCAAGATAAATTTGCCAAAACCTCTCAATGACACCAGTGTTATTTGTTCATGGAAAAATAGAGGTCTTAATCACATCGCTGCTGAAGGTCTCCTAGCTTACTTTGATTTGGTCTGTATTCTGGCTCTCCTGGAGACCTGGATGATAGACCAGTGTGACATTGACAGCCGTAGTACATTGCAAGTAAAAGCAGTAAAGGGTCCCATTGGTAGGCCAAAAGGTGGACTGTTGGTTTCAACACATCACCCATGGATTCTATCTGATACTCAGTGGTCGACCTCAGTAGTTCAGGCTGTATTGATAAATTGTGACTCCCCCCAAATAATAAACTGTTATTTATAAATATGTATGACCCATCAAACCTAGTGGCCAATAAACCTAACATCAACACAGTGGAAAATGTTTTGGAGTGCTATTGTCATCACACGCTGGCAGTGATAGTTGGTGACTTCAATGCAAAAATTGGGCTTTCTAGTGAATGGAAAACTGAGAGCAATGAATTGAAGCCCTGTATGCATTCTGAGTCAAACACCCAAGGGAAAGGGGGCCACCTTATTAAGTGTGTACTATATAACGATGCTTAACCTACTTTGCTCAGGTGATGCAACTAAAGCTTTCACTAGCATAAGTGGTAAATACTGCTACTATAGATTATGTATTTACCAATGCAAAAGTACTTGAAATGATAATTGATATGGCTGTAGTTCCACGAGATGAGAGTGACCACCTACCGTTATGTGTACTTATTAAGACCAAAGCTGTAACAAACGAATATGACCTAGATAGTGACATCTATATCAATCCTGGTGCCAATCGCATTTCATGGAACCCCACTAAGTTAGAAAAGACCAAGGGGTCGATTTATGGAAATAATGTGCTCCGAAAATTCCCGCGCAGAGGTGCCAAAACGTGCGAATCGCAGTGCAAGTGCGAAAATCGCAGTGCAAGTGCAAAAATCGCAGGGAAACCAGCGCACAGCGATTCATGGAAGTCCGTGCGCGAGAAAAACATTGGATGTGCGCTAAAAATGTGCGCCGCGCACGCCGGCGCACAGGTCATCCAACAGCGTGCGCCACGGCCACTGCGAAATCGCACATAGCGTAGGCGGAAAACAGGGCGTAACACTCACGGGGGAAGTACAGGAGGCAAGTGCGCGGAACGCCCACATGCTCGCCTACAACCCGTATTCATGGAATCGAATAGGGCAAACCAGCGCACGGTCAAAGACGCGCACAGGGCCAAACAAGTACACCACAAGAAAGCAGGCGGTAGCGCCCCTGCGACTGAAAAAATGTGCGCCAAAATGTGCGCTAACAAAAAGCACCCATATACAGCCATGATGAATGGGACATACAGTGGCCCTCTAGGACAAATGAGGTGCAAAGGGGTACCGACAAACACGGACACCCGCTGCGTGAAAAATAGCGTGTGCGTGTGTTCCTGGGTGCGCGGGAAGTTCCACACGCGATTGTCCTGGGTACGTGTAATTCGGGGTGCGCGGGAAGTTCCACACGCGATTAGCCTGGGTACGTGTACTACGGGGTGCTCGGGAAGTTCCACACGCGATTGTCCTGGGTACGTGTACTTCAGGGTGCGTGGGAAGTTCGACACGCGATTAGCCTGGGTACGTGTACTACGGGGTGCGTGGGAATTTCCACACGCGATTAGCCTGGGTACGTGTACTACGGGGTGCACGGGAAGTTCCACACGCGATTGGCCTGGGTACGTGTACTACGGGGTGCGCGGGAAGTTCCACACGCGATTGTCCTGGGTACGTGTACTTCAGGGTGCGTGGGAAGTTCGACACGCGATTAGCCTGGGTACGTGTACTACGGGGTGCGTGGGAATTTCCACACGCGATTAGCCTGGGTACGTGTACTACGGGGTGCACGGGAAGTTCCACACGCGATTGGCCTGGGTACGTGTACTTCGGGGTGCGCGGGAAGTTCCACACGCAATTGGCCTGGGTACGTGTACTTCGGGGTGCGCGGGAAGTTCCACACGCGATTGGCCTGGGTACGTGTATTCTGAGGTGCGCGGGAAGATTCACACGCGATTTCAGCAGGGTACGTGTATTTCGGTGGTGCCGGGGAATGCTACATGTGATTTGGCCATGTGGGTCCTCCCAGGTGTTCCCTCTACACTCTCCACGGCCCCTGCAGGCAGCCCACACCACAGGGGACAACCCTGCACCCCTGCTCATGTCCCACAGGCAACCCATCCACCATGGCCATGCCCACCAGCCAACCCACATGTCACCTTGCACCACTGATCACCAACACATGTCTCCCATCACCCCCACCCCCCAGCAGTGCAGGGGCAGCCTCCACCAGGCCCCCACTCATGTCTCCCACCACCCCCACCCCCCAGCCACCAGGGGCAGCCTCCACCAGGCCCCCACTCATGTCTCCCACCACCCCCACCCCCAGCAGTGCAGGGGCAGCCTCCACCAGGCCCCCACTCATGTCTCCCTGCACCCCCACCCCCCAGCCACCACGGGCAGCCTCCACCAGGCCCCCACCCATGTCTACCACCACTCCCACCCCCCAGCAGTGCAGGGGCAGCCTCCACCAGGCCCCCACTCATGTCTCCCATCACCCCCACCCCTCAACAGTGCAGGGGCAGCCTCCACCAGGCCCCCACTCATGTCTCCCACCACCCCCACCCCCCAGCAGTGCAGGGGCAGCCTCCACCAGGCCCCCACTCATGTCTCCCTGCACCCCCACCCCCCAGCCACCACGGGCAGCCTCCACCAGTCCCCCACCCATGTCTACCACCACCCCCACCCCCCAGCAGTGCAGGGGCAGCCTCCACCAGGCCCCCACTCATGTCTCCCACCACCCCCACCCCCCAGCAGTGCAGGGGCAGCCTCCACCAGGCCCCCACTCATGTCTCCCTGCACCCCCACCCCCCAGCCACCAGGGGCAGCCTCCACCAGGCCCCCACTCATGTCTCCCTGCACCCCCACCCCCCAGCCACCAGGGGCAGCCTCCACCAGGCCCCCACCCATGTCTACCACCACCCCCACCCCCAGCAGTGCAGGGGCAGCCTCCACCAGGCCCCCACTCATATCTCCCTGCACCGCCACCCCCCAGCCACCAGGGGCAGCCTCCACCAGACCCCCACTCATGTCTCCCACCCCCACCCCCCAGCAGTGCAGGGGCAGCCTCCACCAGGCCCCCACTCATGTCTCCCATCACCCCCATCCCCCAGCAGTGCAGGGTCAGCCTCCACCAGGCCCCCACTCATGTCTCCCACCACCCCCACCCCCCAGCAGTGCAGGGGCAGCCTCCACCAGGCCCTCACTCATGTCTCCCTGCACCCCCACCCCCCAGCCACCACGGGCAGCCTCCACCAGGCCCCCACCCATATCTTCCACCACCCCCACCCTCCAGCAGTGCAGGGGCAGCCCCCACCAGGCCCCCACTCATGTCTCCCACCACCCCCATCCCCCGGCAGTGCAGGGGCAGCCTCCACCAGGCCCCCACTCATGTCTCCCTGCACCCCCACCCCCCAGCCACCAGGGGCAGCCTCCACCATTCCCCCACTCATGTCTCCCTGCACCCCCACCCCCCAGCCACCAGGGGAAGCCTCCACCAGGTCCCCACCCATGTCTACCACCACCCCCACCCCCCAACAGTGCAGGGGCAGCCTCCACCAGGCCCCCACTCATGTCTCCCTGCACCCCCACCCCCCAGCCACCAGGGGCAGCCTCCACCAGGCCCCCACCCATGTCTACCACCACCCCCACCCCCAGCCACCAGGGTCAGCCTCCACCAGGCCCCCACTCATGTCTCCCACCACCCCCACCCCCCAGCCACCAGGGGCAGCCTCCACCAGGCCCCCACCCATGTCTACCACCACCCCCTAACCCCCAGCAGTGCAGGGGCAGCCTCCACCAGGCCCCCACTCATGTCTCCCACCACCCCCACCCCCCAGCAGTGCAGGGGCTGCCTCCACCAGGCCCCCACCCATGTCTACCACCACCCTCACCCCCCCAGAAGTGCAGGGGCAGCCTCCACCAGGCCCGCACTCATGTCTCCCTGCACCCCCACCCCCCAGCCACCAGGGGCAGCCTCCACCAGGCCCCCACTCATGTCTCCCACCACCCCCACCACCCAGCTGTGCAGGGGCACCCTCCACCAGGCCCCCACTCATGTCCCCCTGCACCCCCACCCCCCAGCCACCAGGGGCAGCCTCCACCAGGCCCCCACTCATTTCGCCTATCACCCCCACCTCCCAGCCGTGCGATTGGCCTGGGTACGTGTACTACGGGGTGCACGGGTACGTGTACTACGGGGTGTGCAGGAAGTTCCACACGCGATTGGCCTGGGTACGTGTAATTCGGGGTGCGCGGGAAGTTCCACACGCGATTGGCCTGGGTACGTGTACTACAGGGTGCGCGGGAAGTTCCACACGCGATTGGCCTGGGTACGTGTACTTCGGGGTGCGCGGGAAGTTCCACACGCGATTGGCCTGCGTACGTGTACTACGGGGTGTGCGGGAAGTTCCACACGCGATTGGCCTGGGTATATGTACTTCGGGGTGCGCGGGAAGTTCCACACGCGATTGGCCTGGGTACGTGTATACGGGGTGCACGGGATGTTCCACACGCGATTGGCCTGGATACGTGTACTTCGGGGTGCGCGGGAAGTTCCACACGCGATTGGCCTGGGTACGTGGACTTCGGGGTGCGCGGGAAGTTCCACACGCGATTGGCCTGGGTACGTGTACTACGGGGTGCGCGGGAAGTTCCAAACGTGATTGGCCTGGGTACGTGTACTTCGGGGTGCGCGGGAAGTTCCACACGCGATTGGCCTGGGTACGTGTACTACGGGGTGCGCGGGAAGTTCCACACGCGATTGGCCTGGGTACGTGTACTTCGGGGTGCGTGGGAAGTTCCACACGCGATTGGCCTGGGTACGTGTACTTCGGGGTGCGCGGGAAGTTCCACACGCGATTGGCCTGGGTACGTGTACTACGGGGTGCGCAGGAAGTTCCACACACGATTAGCTTGGTTACGTGTACTTCGGGGTGTACGGGAAGTTCCACACGCGATTGGCCTGGGTACATGTACTACGGAGTGCGCGGGAAGTTCCACACGCGATTGGCCTGGGTACGTGTACTTTGGGGTGCGCGGGAAGTTCCACATGCGACTGGGCCTGTGAGAGTGGGGTACGTGTATTCCAGGGGTGGGCGGGAATATTCACTCGCAACTGGGCCTGGGAGAGCGTGCTACGTGTATTCCTGGGGTGGGCAGGAAGATTCACACGTTCGCCTACGACGCGCCGAAAAATAAATGGTCCAATCTTGAAACACGTACGCCAGCATGAAGCAGGCGTACGTCGACCCGCGCAGCATAAAAGTGCGCGCAAACAACAAACAAGCTCAGACGCCAGGATGAATATACTGTTCCTAGCAGCAGTGGCCGTGGGTTACCAAAGGAGGAGGATAGTGAGGGCCAGAATTTTCACTCCCAGAACCAGCCTTTTTGGGATGCCTGATGACCAGGTGTATGGGATGTACAGGTTTCCATCACACATAATACTGGACCTGGTCAGTGAGTGGGAGGATGACTTCACATCACCCACCCTGTGCTCCCAAGCACTCAGCCCCCTGGAGAAGGTCCTCAATGTACTGCACTTCTTGGCCACAGGATCATTTCAGCGGACAAGTGCCATAGTGGGTGGGGTGTCACAGGCCATGCAGTCATGCTGCCTACACCAGGTCCTGAACATCATCACTGCACGCCCATCAGTCCGTAGGCACATATACCTGCCCAGGACACCTGCAGAAATGCAGGCTGCCACCCTCGATTTCTACGGTGTGGCACAATTCCCAAAAGTGCTAGGTGACATTGACTGCACCCACGTGGCTCTACGTCCTCCCAGGGCAACTGAGCACATCTACAGAAACCGCGAGCACTGGCATTCCATCAACATGCAGGTAGTATGTGATGCCAAGGGAATCATCACCTCAGTATATGCCAACTATCCAGGGTCCACCCACGACAGCTTCATTTACCGAATGTCTACCCTAAGCCGGGACCTAGAAGCTGGGCGGCATGGCGATACATGGCTCCTTGGTGAGTATGAATGCCACTGCACAGTTATGTCACTACCCCATTAATGATACCCATCACCTCCTCACCAGGGCACAGTGCCTACCCTCTGAGCACCCACATGATGACGCCAATTCGGAACCCCATCACGCCTCTAGAGGTAAGATACAACACAGCCCATATTGCAACCCGGGGCATAGTGGAGCGCACATTCGGAGTGCTCAAGTCACGCTTTCGCTCCCTTGACCGTTCTGGCGGGCAGCTGTTATATGCGCCCCCAGTAGTGTGCAGGATCATAGTGGCAGCATGTGTCCTGCACAATGTTGCAACACGACGGGGCCTGGCTGTGGACATGGTGGTGCCCCCGCATCCCCAACCACATGCACGCCCGCTGCACATGGGAGGGGAGAGGGCACGGGATGAGGCAGCCCGTACGCAGCTGGTGGCTAATTACTTCACAAAGAAATCACACCCCAGTGGAGTGCACACAGCCCTGGCACATACCATCTGATAAGCAATGATGACTCGACCTGACAATTAAGACGAACAAAGGGACAGTCAACTGTCAGAACCATAGCAGCCTGAGATTGTTCATGTGGAAGTGTCACAATGTGTGCATCCCTACCGACACAAACTCCACCAATGCAGTGTCATCAAAAGACACTTCCATGCTGCAGAAATGAATACCCACTCGCAAAATACTACATGAAAACAGTGCCATGTCACCCAAACCCTCCCCGGCACGGCCACACAACACACCATGGCATGTCATGCAATGTGAGAGGAAACAAATGAATCCCCACAACATGCCCCAAGTGTCACCAGCTACAGTGTCCCTAATGGAAACATGGCCACACATGAAATGCTCACAGTAATGCAGGACCTACAACACACATTACCAAATACTTACCAAGAATACCAATCACCTACACAACCTCCAACCTACCTTAAACATGACATTACAGACTTAAAAATTTGCTAGCCTCACTACCTGAAGATGCCAGCCCTCCGAACACTTCCAAGTATACAGTGTTAGCGCCACGCAAGAGTGTAGGTGCACTGCTTACAACATGGACTCCAGTTCCAAGGTGGACCGCATTGTGAAGACATGAGGAATGGACCTGCAAATTAGGAGGATGAGATGGATGCAGAGGCACATATCAATACACCATGCAGTGTACAATACAACAACAATATGCACTATGAATGTATACACAGTATTGACTACAGACTGCCCACACAGCTCATGGGAGTCCAATGTCACCATGTACGTCAATGTCACTTGGGCACACCCTTTGCAAGCCCATGGAAACGGGAAGCAGGAGGGGTGTGTGTCACAAAAACCCAAGCATCTGAACCAAATTCATGACAAGCCTGCATGTGCCCAGCCACAATGCAGCGTATGCCCACGGGAGCCACACAAAGCAACACAATGTCCCAAACAAATAAATAAATAAATAAATAAATTTTAAAAAAATCAATAATGGCCATTAATGGGCCCGGGGGGGTGGGGGAGGCCACCCAGGAGGTCCGAGGACAGGGTGCACACCAAAACCCACCTGTGTGGATCTTGCGAAAAAAAAACACCTCCATGGGCTCATGGCCTACACGGCTACCCTATTGTGGGAGTATCACTGGCTCTCCTCACCCTCTGCAGCTGCATCAGGAGGTGGTGGCACTATGGGAGGCAGCCCACGCAAAGCCGTAGTCTGTTCCTCCATGGCTGCAAGCATGCGGGTGTAGTAGGTCTCGTTCTGGAGGATAAGTGTGCGGAGGTCCCCGTGCAACAACTCACGGGATGCCCGGACCTCTGCCCTAGTTGCCTGCATCTCAGCTGAGAGCGTACGTGTGAGACGCTCCAGCTGCTGTTCTGTCCTTCTGTTTGTTGAAGCCTCAAGCTTAACAAGAGTGGTCCTGAGGTGAAGGAGTTCCACCCTCAGGGCTTCCCTGTGGTCCTGGGACTCTATGGAAATGGTTTCCTCCAGAGTCGCCAGTGCCGCCCGCCTGTCCCTGTCAGACGCCAACATGTCCTCCCTGTGTGACTGGCAGATGGAGTCGGTTGCCTGCTGTAGTCGCTCCATCAGCCTTTCGGGGGGGACAATGGAAGTGGCCACCCTATCCATGGCCTGAGCCATCATCTCTGATGATGCTGCCTGTTGGGTTGCCATACCGTATATGGTTTGCTCCCATGCGGTATTGCCAGGTGGCTGACGGCCACCACGTCGGCGGGCACCACACCTGTCTGGGGCAAGGCGAACTGCGCCTTGCTGTGCCGGCACTGCCTGAGGCTGCAGGACTGCATTCCCCCTCTGATCTGCTGGCCCAGGAACAGGATCAGATGTCGCGGAGTGTGACCCTGCATCTGTAACCACCAAAGGGGTACCTGCCAACACTGACATCCCCATTGAGGGTTCTAACCCTGGTGCAGGTGGGTCGGACAGAACAGAATCCCTACCAGGAACACACACCTGCGACGGCACATAGGTCTCATCATCTGAATCGACACCTGAATACAGCTCGGGGGAGGTGCAGCCAGAGACACCCCTTGAGAGCATGACCTGCAGCAGTTGTGGGTTCTCACCCACCACCACACCACGTCCCTCACTGGAGGTCGGTCGGCCCTCAGACCCCTCCTGGTTCTGCACCATCTCCACAACCCCAGCAGTATCAAGTGCGTCATCCCCTGCAAAGACATAAAAGAAAACAAATGGAAACAGGCATTAGCACTATGGCACACAATTAGGGCTGAGAGGCTACAGAAACAGTACTTGATTGACACATGTCCCACATGACTAAAACCCTCCCATGCATGCACCGTCACTGCGTGTGAAGGGGAGGCAGATGGCACACATTGATGACACCAAGATGGAAGATGAACACATTTGCTGCATGCTGCCTAGCAGTGGCATCACACATTGGCCAGTGATTGGCAGGTCAAATACACATGCCATCACACAGATGGCATGTACCCTAGCCATGAAGTGAAGAGGGAGAGGAGGTCACCAATTGTTCATTCAGTCCAGTTTGCTAATGTAATTAATTTTTTCATTGAAATGGTTCAAATGTTTAACCTGCAGCTGCCAGTCCAAAATGGTCCTATAGCACAGGGACATGTCTAAACAAATCATGTCCAGGAAACTAAGCCAGTCCACTGTACCATAGCCATGTCAGACATGTGACAATAGGACTGAGAAATCCGGAGTAAAAGTGGTGGTATGCAAACAATCTGCCTGAATAAACAGAGGTAAATAAGCAACAATGTTGTGGCAAGATGACACTCCAAGGGCAGCTGGCGTGGTGTTGGGCTGGATGTCTAATGTTGGCAGAAGGGTTGCTGCTATACCCAAATGCTGGTGCGCAGAATGTATAGGAAGAGGCACATGGGTGACCCAAACCACTCAGGCACACACACCCTGTTAGGCGGAAACCTGTGCAGTTCCATCTGGGACCACTGCAAAAGATTTAGGACTACAGGTGTTTGGCAGTAAACCCACTTGGTAGCAGTCCGCACCACACAGATTCACTGTTGGTTGCTGTGGCTGAGCAGTCAGACTTCTCTCAAGAAGAGTTAAGCAGTATGTGGAGTATACAATATAGGACAATTCTTCACAGTAAGACAAGCAAACACGCAACAAGGCTTCAGTGTAAAGATATTAAGGTATTTATTTATAAGGAAACATCTATCAAAAACACTATGGCAATATCACGGCAAACAAATCAAACACAATTACTCTACGAAGAAGAAACCATCAATCCCCCTAGCAATATTTCGACAAGTCTAGGTTTTACCGGCACCACTTATTTACAGACAGAGGTGTATGCCTCAACCTAGACGGCACTCTAATATTAGTTAGGACGGGAGAGAAAAATAGGCAGGTTACGAAAGCAACACTGTTCAATACTTCACGGGAAAAATGCAAGGCAAGAAAGCAAGAATCCAATAGATCATAAAGTTCAGAGGCCAGGCCCACTCGGAGAGAGGCAAGGCGATATGTCCCAAAAGTCTCTAGTGGAAATGCGTTCGAGTCTTTGTAGCAAATTGTTATCGGCAGATTGAACCAGTTCAGAACAATACGTGAGAAAGCTTGGAGGCGACCCAACGGAAAGGAGAGGATTAAGACACCTCACTCGAACCGATCGAAAGGGAAGCCAGATGGACATGGTACCTTGTTGTGGAGGGCAGCTCCAGCAGGGGCAGTTGTTCCTGGTGGTGGATGCACGTCGGGTTTTTGCCAAGAGTAGAGATGTTCTCGTCGTCGAAGGAAAGTGAAGTCTGGTGTACCACCAGGGAAGAGACCAGCCGTGGAGTGCTCCATCACAAGGCACCACCTTTTGGTCGCGGTACAGGGGTAGTGGATATCCGGTTGCTGAGGTGCTCTGCACGGGCAATTCGACCACTGCGTCCTGAAGCGAATAAAAAGCAAAGGGGACTGGTGGTTCCAACCAGTTAGGGGAAGAGACTCTCCGGCATGGAGATCGTCTCTGTCGTCGGGAAGTGGTGAGTCGGTTCCGCAGGGCTCCACCGGAGGTGTCGTCATGCAGGTCGGCTCAGCGTTACCCTCGTCGGATTCTTAGGTCCTGTGGCGACTTCTGAATATCCAGTCCCAAAAGCCCTGCTTTTATGCAGAAAACCCCCATTCATTCAGCCTAGCTGTCAATCAACACATGCTAAGTGGTGAGCGGGGAGGCTCACCACTTGGGCCAATCACTCCAGAGTGCGACCGGAGTTGGCAAGGCAACTCGGTCCAGGGTGCCTAAACCCCCTCCCACACCCCTGTGGTAACCCAGACAGAATGGCACCACTTTGGAGGGTCTCTGTACAGAGCCCGCCAAAAGTGGAACAAAGGGCTCAACCTTTGGTTTAGGAGTCACAGAGACGAAACACAGACGCCATTTTAAAAACCGAGTTCTGGCAGAAAATACCATCCAATAAACTTATTTAAGATAAGTAGACCGGTGGTACGTTAGAGATTAACGCAAAAAGTATCAATCTCCAACAATGGGACGAATCCCATAGGGTTATGTTCGGGGTCGAACATAACAAGTAGTTTCCACTGCCACCAGACAAAACTCGACCGGAGGTGTCGTCATGCAGGTCGGCTCAGCGTTACCCTCGTCGGATTCTTAGGTCCTGTGGCGACTTCTGAAGATCCAGTCCCAAAAGCCCTGCTTTTATGCAGAAACCCCCATTCATTCAGCCTAGCTGTCAATCAACACATGCTAAGTGGTGAGCGGGGAGGCTCACCACTTGGGCCAATCACTCCAGAGTGCGACCGGAGTTGGCAAGGCAACTCGGTCCAGGGTGCCTAAACCTCCTCCCACACCCCTGTGGTAACCCAGACAGAATGGCACCACTTTGGAGGGTCTCTGTACAGAGCCCGCCAAAAGTGGAACAAAGGGCTCAACCTTTGGTTTAGGAGTCACAGAGACGAAACACAGACGCCATTTTAAAAACCGAGTTCTGGCAGAAAATACCATCCGATAAAGTTATTTAAGATAAGTAGACCGGTGGTACGTTAGAGATTAACGAGAAAAAGTATCAATCTCCAACAATGGGACGAATCCCATAGGGTTATGTTCGGGGTCGAACATAACAAGTAGTTTCCACTGCCACCAGCCAAAACTCGACGGGGGGAGACGGGACAGTGCCCCCTCGAATAACAGATCCAGGAGTAATCGAATTACCCCTACTAGTACGTCCACAATAAGATGGTTTGTACTAGTTCTGTTAGTTAATTTAGGTCTAGCAAAGCCAATGGTGACTTTACATGCCCGGGGAGACAGTAGTCAGTCCCCGGGTATGGAGTCTATGGTGGAGGTCCGCTAGGACGCCCCAGTGTTACGGCACGTAGGGTGCGGTGTAACACACATAGAAAAACATATGAGACCCTATGGAGTAAAAGAACCCATAGCCCATAGAACACATTGATATTCAAAGGAATTACACACATTCATGTCCAAGAGTGGGAGGAAAAGAGTCTCACTCTTGGCAGGATGGAAAAAAACAAACTCCAGAAATCCAGCAAAGCTGCTGGGGGACTCACTACGTTAGGAAATTCAGCCTAAACAGAGAATTCTCCCTAACACTCGCCCCCCCAGACTAAGGGACAGGAGGATTTAATCCACTCCTGGATGAATCTCATACCTCTAGTCGATGACATACATCCTAGAAAGACCATCAGCATTTTGGTGGTGACATCCTGACCTGTGCTCAATGGTGAAATCAAACCCTTGCAGGCAGATCGGCCATCTCAATAGTTTTGGGTTTTCCCCTTTCATTTGCATTAACCATCTCAAGGGTTGGTGGTCAGTCTGAATGACAAAAGTAGTACCATACAAGTACGGCCTAAACTTCTTCAGAGCCCACACGATAGCAAAGCACTCTCTTTCGATTGTTGCCCACCTTGTTTCAGGATCCTTCAGCTTGCGGCTGATGAAGCAAACGGGGTGCTCCCTACCTTTCCCATCCAGTTGACTGAGTACGGCACCTATTCCTACATTTGAAGCATCTGTCTGCACAATGAAGTGTTGGCGGTAATCAGGAGCTCTGAGTACTGGGGCTTGGCAAAGAGCCTTTTTCAGATTTTCAAAAGCCTGATTGCACTCCTCGTTCCATTTAACCTTTTTAGGAAATTTGGGCGAGGGGATGACATTCAGTGGAGAAGCTATGGTCCCATAGTTCTCTATGAAATTCCTGTAATACCCAGTGAGGCCTAGGAAGGCTCTCACTTTGGTTTGAGTAGTCGGTGTTGTCCAATTTTGCACAGCTTCAATTTTACTGAGCAAAAGCCTTATTTCTCCACCTCCTAACTCATGTCCAAGATAGACTACCTTACTCTGTCCAATTTTGGCATTTACTCGCCTTTATGGTCAGATTGGCTCGTCCAAGAGCCTGCAAAACATCTCTCAGGTGGGTCACATGTTCTTCCCAGGAATTGCTGAACACTGCGATGTCATCCAAGTATGCCATGCAGAAGTCCTCCATCCCATTCAGAACCTGGTTTACCATCCGTTGAAACGTAGCAGGTGCATTCTTCAATCCGAAAGGCATTACCTTAAACTGGTATAAGCCAACGGGGGTAGAAAATGCAGTTTTCTCCTTGGCATGGTCTGTCAGGGCTATTTGCCAATAGCCTGACGTCAAGTCAAATGTGCTGAGGAACTTGGCGGTGCCAGGTTTATCCACCAACTCATCTGTTCTTGGCAAAGGGTGGGCATCAGTCTTGGTGACTGCATTAAGAGCTCTATAATCCACGCATAATCTAAGTTCTTTAGATCCGGCCTTTGGTACTAACACAACTGGGCTAGACCATGGACTAGTAGAGGGCTCTATTACCCCGAGATCAAGCGTCTTGTTGACCTCACCTTTGATGTGGGTTTGTACGTTCTCTGACATTCGGTATCCTCTGGTTTTGGCTGGCAGACAGTCACCAGTGAGTATGTCGTGCTGGCCCCAAGGGGTCAAGCCTGGTGAAAGCGAGAACAGAGAGGCAAACTGATTCAACATAGATTTGCACTCTTCTTGTTGCTCGGGTGTCAGATTGGAGGAGAGATTTACTCCTTCAATTTTTTCATCTAAAGGTAAGCCTCTGAGGATATCCGGAAGAGCTTCACTCTCTTCTTCTTCCTCGGATGATGCTAGAAGCAACACTCCTACATCAGGTCGTGAGACATACGCTTTAAGTCGGTTGGTGTGAAAGACTGTCGGAGCCTCCTTGGGATTGCCCAAGTCCACCAGATAGTTGACCTCTCCGAGTTTACCCACAACTCTGAAGGGTCCCATCCACTTGTCTTGCAAGGCCCTCTGCCTTGTTGGGATCATAATGAGAACGAGCTGGTCTTGAGCGAACTCAACCATGTTAGCCTTTCGATCGTGCCAGTGCTTGACCAATGCTTGTCCAGCTTTCAAGTTATCGCTTGCTTCCGTCATCATGTGTGACATTCTCCTCTGGAGACCTATCATGTAGTCAGTCACTCTGACTGGCTTGGGGGAAGGAGCACTCTCCAACCCCTCCTTAATCAGGGCCAATGTACCTCTGACGGGATGCCCATAGAGTAGTTCTAAGGGAGAGTAACCTACTCCCTCCTGAGGGACTTCTCTATAAGCAAAGAGAACGCATGGCAGTAGAAGGTCCCACTTACGCTTAAGGGGTTCTTCTAAAGCACCTATCATGCTCTTCATGGTTCGGTTGAACCCTTCTACCAACCCTTTGGTTTGTGGGTGGTACGCTGTTGAGAACTTGTAAGTAACTCCACAGGTTTTCACATGGCTTTCATGTAGTGGGACATAAAGTTTGCCCCCTGTCAGAGATTACTTCCTTAGGAAACCCGACCCTAGTAAAAATACCAAGGAGGGCCTTAGCCACAGCCGGGGCTGTAACAGTCCTCATAGGAATTGCCTCAGGATACCTAGTAGCATGGTCTACTACAACAAGTATAAACCTGTTGCCTGAGGAGGTTGGAGGATCAAGGGGACCAACAATGTCAATCCCTACTCTCTCAAACAGGACTCCCACAACTGGGAGAGGCACTAAAGGTGCCACATTCTTGGAGCCAACCTTAGCAGAGGTCTGGCAGGTGTGGCAGCTCCTGCAGTGTTTTTCTACTTCGGCCCCCATCTTTGGCCAATAGAAGTAGAGTGAGAGCCTTTCCTTAGTCTTCTTGAAACTCAAGGGACCAGCCAAAGGAATCTCGTGGGCTAACTGCAAGAACTGTGGTTTGTTCCCTTGGGGTACTACAAGTCGTTTGTAGTCTCCAGGTGCAGACTCGGTCGGTTCACTGTAGAAGAGGCCATCTTCCCAGTGCAACCTGTATTTCCCAGGCTCTTGCCCTTCAGCCTGAGCTTCTGCCTGGTGGCGAAGACCTTCCAGAGTTGGACATTCCCTCTGTCCCTTACTGAAGTCTGCCCTGCTGGGCCCACCTTCTGCCAGTAAAGACTGCAGCTCAGGACGGTCAACAGGATCCAGATCTCCAATGAGTTCCTGGCCTTCCATTAGCTCTTCCTCAGAGTCTAATTCTACCACACAGGGTTGTACCTCCCTCTCAGCCTCGGTTGGAGGTGGAGTTACGGGTGTAACTTTGGACAACCGCGGGAAAGTCCATGTTGGCTTCACTGGAATGCTGGCTGCTGGTTTCGGGATAGAAGTCTTAGGTTTCCCTTTCGCTTCTGATTTCTTGGAGACAGCGGCCGACAATTCCAGTGGAGCAGGAGTGATTTCTTTCTTCATCATCTCCTGGAGAGTACCGCGCATGGTCCTCTCTCTTGCGGGTCTGGTTAGCTCCTGTAACCGTTTACTAGGAGGTCTGGGAGTATGCGATACAACTCCAGGAGTTTTCAAATCGTTACCCAACAGTACGCGTCCTGGTACCTCACTCTGTATGCTGACAGGTATCTTTACAGTCATGTTGTTACACTGGATGAGAACTGGTAATTGGGGAAGCATCTGCACAGGCCCTCCAGCTAACTTGGTGAGGCGTTTGGGTGCCTTAGCAACATCCTCAGCCTGAAAAAATGATTTATCCACCACAGTTATGCTGGCCCCAGTGTCCCTAGTGGCAGGAGTCTCCTGACCATTCACCTGGACACTGTCCTTATAATACTCTTTAGTATTATCGGGGATAGAATTATAGACACCTAAATTCTGTTGTTCCCACAACCCCAGAGATACTAAAGAAACGCTGGCTGAGACTCCAATGGGTTCATCAGCTAGCAATAGAAAGTTTCCACTTGCCATTTGGACTTCCTCCTCTGGAGCGAAGGCTAAGGAGACAAGCTGGACCCCTGAAGGTTTACCCTTACATCTGGAATCTCCTTTCACGTGGTCAGTTGAGCCACAAACAAAGCATTTACCGAATGCTTTCTGGAATGGTGGCTTGTTCTGACATCCTTCCGGTTTGGCACCAGAAGACACAGTATTCTGCTGTGGTTTTCCTTGTGGCTTACCCTTCTGGTTTTGTTTGGGGCCCTCTTTGGAATTTGAGCTATTAGAATTCTCTTTTGAGTCTTTTTTAGGCTGTTTTCCCTCATCCTTTTTCTGAGTTGCCCCAGAATCCTTATGAGTAGCCCGGTTGGCAACCCATAAGTCAGCAGCCTTAGCTAGCTTCCGGGAATCCAATTCCTTCGAATCAGCCAAGTGCTGTCTGAGCTCAGGAGAACAGGCATCATAAATAGACTCCAACATAAAAAGACTCCTCATACCCTCATAAGTGTTCACTTTGTAACCCTTAATCCATCCCTCTAAGTTTTTCAACCCTTCACTCACCCAGGTAGCCCAAGAGGTACCATCATGCTTTTTGAGGGTTCTAAACCTCTTAAGATACTGGGAAGGGGTCTTCCCGAATCTAGCTATCAAAGCCAGTTTCACACTTTCGTAATTCGTCTTATCCGCCTCCCCCAACTCCATTACCACATCAGTCGCAACAGGAGGGAGCCTAGAGAACAACCAGGGAAGTAAATTGTTCCCGGTGATGTCCTTGAGCCCATGATTGTACTCAAACAGTTTCAACCAATCCAACACATCCAATCTCGGTTCATACATACCCACTAATTCCTTCGGCATCCGGGGCCTTTTGGGACTGGAGCTCCTAGAGGAACCAGAGGAGAGAGAAGCATTTTCCATAGACAACTTTTTCATCTCTAACTCGTGATTAAGTTCTATTTCCCTGAGTCTTAACTCAGCTTGCTTCTGCTCAGCCTGGGCATTCATGCGTCTGAACTCGAGCTCTTGGTTGCGTTCAGATTGAGCCAAGAACCGTTTGTATTCTAATTCGAGCTTCATTTTTTCAAGTTCAAAATAAGCAGGGTTACTTGTGGGACCTGGTATGGGCCCGTAGGCACAGCTGGTAAGGCAGGTAGAGGAGCAGGGGAGACAGTTTCGTTAGCCTCTCCTTCCTCTTCAGCCTCTTCATCGCTATCATCAGAATTACGATTTAGATCAACACCATCACTGTTCTCTACATTTGCTGGCGTAATTGATTCCTCTGAACCAGTACCCAGACTTTGGTTCGCCAGCAATCTCTCTATTAGTTCTAACTTCTTGCCTCTTACAGGAAGATTCTCTTGCCTACAGCGAGCTCGCAAACTCTCAGTATTTTCACCTGACAAGGACTCTTGACTGTAAGTTTCCATCGTAGACATGTTTTTTGAAAGTTGCTTTTTGTGCTAAGTTTCGTGGTTAGTTATCCTAAAGTGTCGAAAAGCACTCTAAACTGTATACTCGATACAAATCCCACCGCTGCCACCAGTGTTAGGCGGAAACCTGTGCAGTTCCCTCTGGGACCAGTGCAAAAGATTTAGGACTACAGGTGTTTGGCAGTAAACCCACTTGGTAGAAGTCCGCACCACAGAGATTCACTGTTGGTAGCTGTGGCTGAGCAGTCAGACTTCTCTCAAGAAGAGTTAAGCAGTATGTGGAGTATACAATATAGGATATATATATATATACTTCACAGTAAGACAAGCAAACACGCAACAAGGCTTCAGTGTAAAGATATTAAGGTATTTATTTATAACAAAACATCTATCAAAAACACTATGGCAATATCACGGCAAACAAATCAAACACAATTACTCTACGAAGAAGAAACGATCAATCCCCCTAGCAATATTTCGACAAGTCTAGGTTTTACCAGCACCACTTATTTACAGACAGAGGTGTATGCCTCAACCTAGATGGCACTCTAATATTATTTAGGACGGGAGAGAAAAATAGGCAGGTTACGAAAGCAACACAGTTCAATACTTCACGGGAAAAATGCAAGGCAAGAAGGCAAGAATCACAATAGATCATAAAGTTCAGAGGCCAGGCCCACTCGGAGAGAGGCAAGGCGATATGTCGCAAAAGTCTCTGGTGGAAATGAGTTCGAGTCTTTGTAGCAAATTGTTATCGGCAGATTGAACCAGTTCAGAACAATACGTGAGAAAGCTTGGAGGCGACCCAACGGAAAGGAGAGGATTAAGACACCTCACTCGAATCGATCGAAAGGAAAGCCAGGCGGACACGGTACCTTGTTGTGGAGGGCAGCTCTGGCGGGGGCAGTTGTTCCTGGTGGTGGATGCACGTCGGGTCTTTGCCAAGAGTAGAGATGTTCTCGTCGTCGAAGGAAAGTGAAGTCTGGTGCACCACCAGGGAAGAGACCAGCCACGGCGTGCTCCGTCACAAGGCACCACCTTTTGGTCGCGGTACATGGGTAGTGGCTATCCAGTTGCCGAGGTGCTCTGCACGGGCAATTCGACCACTGCGTCCTGAAGCGAATAAAAAGCAAAGGGGACTGGTTGTTCCCACCAGTCAGGGGAAGAGACTCTCCGGCAGGGAGATCTCCTCTGTCGTCGGGAAGTGGTGAGTCGGTTCCGCAGGGCTCCACCCGAGGTGTCGTCGTGCAGGTCAGCTCAGCGTTACCCTCGTCGGATTCTTAGGTCCTGTGGCGACTTCTGAAGATCCAGTCCCAAAAGCCCTGCTTTTATGCAGAAACCCCCATTCATTCAGCCTAGCTGTCAATCAACACATTCTAAGTGGTGAGCGGGGAGGCTCACCACTTGGGCCAATCACCCCAGAGTGCGACCGCAGTTGGCGAGGCAACTCGGTCCAGGGTGCCTAAACCCCCTCCCACACCCCTGTGGTAACCCAGACAGAATGGCACCACTTTGGAGGATCTCTGTACACAGCCTGCCAAAAGTGGAACAAAGGGCTCAACCTTTGGTTTAGGAGTCACAGAGACAAAACACAGACGCCATTTTAAAAAGTTCTGGCAGAAAATACCATCCGATAAACTTATTTAAGATAAGTAGACCGGTGGTACGTTAGAAATTAACGAGAAAAAGTATCAATCTCCAACAATGGGACGAATCCCATAGGGTTATGTTGGGGGTCGAACATAACAAGTAGTTTCCACTGCCACCAGCCAAAACTCGACGAGGGGGGATGGGACAGTGCCCCCTCGAGTAACAGATCCAGGAGTAATCGAATTACCCCTACTAGTACGTCCACAATAAGATGGTTTGTACTAGTTTTGTTAGTAAATTTAGGTCTAGCAAAGCCAATGGTGACTTTACATGCCCGGGGAGACAGTAGTCAGTCCCCGGGTATGGAGTCTATGGTGGAGGTCCGCTAGGACCCCCCAGTGTTACGGCACGTAAGGTGCGGTGTAACACACATAGAAAAACATATGAGACCCTATGGAGTAAAAGACCCCATAGCCCATAGAACACATTGATATTCAAAGGAATTACACACATTCATGTCCAAGAGTGGGAGGAAAAGAGTCTCACTCTTGGCAGGATGGAAAAAAACAAACTCCAGAAATCCAGCAAAGCTGCTGGGGGACTCACTAGGTTAGGAAATTCAGCCTGAACAGAGAATTCTCCCTAACACACCCTCACCTGGCACCCAAACAGAAGCCCTCCCACACACACCATGCACATGGATGACACACACATGCATGTGCACTCACTGGACAATGCCTCGTAATCTGCCAGTTCTCCCATGCCTTGGATCTGTTCCTCCGTGACGTAGGTCCCAGCAACCTGCTCATGTGGAGTGAGTTCTATGTCGTCTGCTGGAGACCCACCTCCAGTCACTAGAGTTGCGGCATAACTTGAGGCCAGTTTATTCTTTGCCCTACGCTTCAGGTCATTCCAGCGCTTGTAGCATTCAGTAGCTGTGCGCTTCGCGATCCCAAGGGCACTTATGATGTCCGCAATGGTCTGCCAGTGTGCCTGACGTTGTGCAGGTGTGGTCTTGGATCCTGCAACAATCACCATTTCGCAGTCATGTGCGGACACCTACTCTACAAGTGCATTAATTTCGGCCTCATTGAAGCTGGGCTTCCTTGACGGGCCGGACTGTGTAGCTGTGTCTGGGGCATCAGCCTCTACTGGACGAGCACTCTTCCTCTTCCGCTTGGAAGGTGGTGGGGATCCTGAGTGTCCTACGCCGCTCTGGACACTAGGGGCAGGAGCCCTGGTGGACTCTGTACTAGGAGTATGGGATTGCACACTCAGCATGGGAGTTGGTGCAGGCATTAGCTCAAGTGTGATGGTGTCAGGGGGAATGTCAGCATGATGGACTTGGACCGACACTGTCCTGGCTGGGTGTGTGAGAGGTGGGGTGGATGGAGCCGCAGCTGCCCCTGCAGCCTCCCCAGCCTGCCTACACGGGGCAGCAGATGACCTAGCTGCCCCTGATCCACGTGGCCTGATGACACCAATGTTCACCGGCGCACATGGCCTAGACCTGCTGACCTGGAAGTCAGCCATGGAGTCACCCTGTGCCAGGTCTGGTTCCACAGTGGGCTGGTCCAACAAGGGTTGAGCATGGATGGTGTCAGCCAAGTTAACCTCAACCAGGGGGGGGGGCATGGGTGTCCCTGAGTGCTCCTCCACACATGGGGGGCTAGGGGCACCCTGCAAGTCACGGCCACATCCCCTACCGGATCCACCACGGCCACCACTTGGGGCTCAGCCTCCTTTGCCACCCTTACGGCTTGTTCGCCTCCCAGCCATGGCACTGATGTTATTGTGCGTATGGGAGTCAATGTGAACTATTGTCCTGGGCAATTGGGAGTCAAAGGGGTTGGGTACCAGATGGTAATCGTACCCTAGTGCTCTAGCAAGGCTGTATGTCTCCCCTGGGGAAAGATGACGGGTCACGCAACGCACAGGCACCCCAAAAAAGGGAAGTAAGGTGCACACAACCCCTCCTAGACCACGTGCGTGGAAAAATAAACCTGCACTACGCTGTGGCACCCAGAAACACATGAACCTATGCGTGTCACACGCAGCCTAGAATGACCTCTGAAGGGGTACGCGACACACGGGGCAAGCACAAATGTTAAATACGTGCGCGACTCACCGTCTGCCAGGAACAAAAGCGTGAAATATATGCGCGTGTGCGCGTTGGCAACACCCCCGCCAAAAGAAGAATTGTACGCTGTCTGAGGAGACAGGACAACAGTAGAAGGGAACGCTGTTTGAGGAAACAGGCCCAGGAAAAAGAGGAAAAGAGAAAAAGCTGTCAGAGGTAACAGGGAGTACGAACTGGAAACGCCGTGAAGTAAATTGCGTGTGAACCGACAAGAAGTACAGATTTCACCCACTCGCTCTCCGCGAAAAGCACGTACAAGGAAATGGCGTTCTACACGTACCTTTTATACACACGTCACAGACGCGCATACGCGATGAGGCCATTTCCACCAATTACGCGCTTTGACACTCGGACGTGTATCTCTTTTTTTTTACACACGCCATTCTCTACGGCCATGCGCGTGACGTCACAGCTGTGCATGGTGGCCTTTGGGCCAATGAAATCGCATATGCGAGCACACGTGGTAAAACTGCACGTCCGAGTGTCATCGCGTGTAATCGGAGGGAAATGAGCGTACACGCGATTGGCCTGGGTACGTGTATTTCTGGGGTGTGCAGTAAGTTTCACACGCGATTGGTGGAAATCCACGTGTACTGAGGGAAACACCCGCACGCGTCACGTCACAGACGCGCTTACGCGCTAAGGGCCTTTGGTCCAATGAAATCGCATATACGTGCTGACGTGCATACGTGCTAAGGGCCTTTCCTCGATTTACACGCAGACGTGCAGGATTTTCACGTGCAAAATCCCTCCGTATCAAGCTGGCCACGCGTAAGCACACGGAAGACCACGCTCCTGCCCACAAGGCCAAATTACTGCCCCCCAGAGCCCCGAGCACGCTCCCACCTGCCATCTGCTGCTGCCTGACTGCCTGCTGTCCACGTGCCCTGCCATTTGCTGCCTGCACATCAGCCAGGGGTGCTGTTGCTGGGACCACCCCTGCTGGAACCGAAGACTCCCAACTGGGATTCCATCGCTCCACAGCCCAGCCCCAGGACCCAGTTGCCCACCCACTCCTGCCTCTGGGGTTGTCATGTCGGGCACTGCAACATCTGGCACCACTGACAACCCCCGGCCAGAGAGGCAGAGGGGCACCAGCTTCAGTGCCAAGGAAGTTGGTGTCCTGGTGGAGCAAGTCCTGGGGCAGTAGGATGCCCTCTACGGAAGTGTGCGCACCGACAAGGAAGGACGGACTCGGATCTGGACGGACATCGTGACTGCCATCCATGTGGAGGGGGTGGCAGTCCGCTACTTCCAACATGTCAAGAAGCGCTGGGAGGACTTCAGGTCCAGGACCCTGAACAAGGTGCGGCGCCTCTTGAAGGCAGCGGATGCTAAGGGGCGCCGGGGCCACTTGTCGGAAGATCAGATGAGGGTCCGCGAACGCATATCCCCAGCGCTCCACGTCCAGGTCCTTGAGAGGCAGACCCGTCTGGAGTCGAGCGGTAAGTGTACATGCATCATGATTGTAAGCTGTGCGTGTGGTGATGTGCCAGTAGTGTGCCGGTTGCACATATATTTGTATGGGGCCGAGTATGGGTGGGGGTGTACAGGGCCATGCGGCTAACACATGCGAGGGCTGTCATGTGTGAGACATGGATGGTGCTTGTGTGTGTAGGCTTGCATGCCAAATGCAGTTGCGTGGGCACACATGTTTGGATGAATGTGTATGTAAGTGGGCATGGTCGTGATGTCACGCATGTATGTTGTTTTCAGCAGCATGTATCAGCACTGTGTACATGTGCATGTGTGTGTATTTGACAAGGGTGCAACAGTGATGCAACATGGATGCATGTGACAGCGGGATGTGGAAGCCTGATTGGCAGATGTGATATGGATGCCCATCGGAACACTGCGACAGTTGGTTGAGGTGTACACATGCATGCAAGTGTGGTGGTGTGCATGCATGTGTAGTGCACTCCCCGTGTTGCATGTGATGTCTGGCTCACCTTTGCCTGCCCATGCTGTTGTATGTGTATGGATGATGCTGGCCGTTGCGATGTGGCTGTGGTATGGCTCATGTGTGCAAGTTGAAATGACATGTGTGTTGCCGATTGTGATGCCATGTCTGAGGTTTTGTGACAGTTTAATTGCCTGGTCTCCCTTTTCTCCCCCTTCTGTCGAACTCTCCTCACCTGGACTGCCGGAATCCTGCAGACGCCGTCAAAGTAGATAATCCTTCTCCTTTTTCCGATGAGCTTGCTTGTCATGGAGGGAGGCCACCGTGACCGCTGGAGAGAACAGCTGTCCGAGGACCTCCCTTCCGGAACCAAGCCGAAAATAGGGGAAAAAACCCTGAATGGGGAAAAAACCCTTGGACTCCTCTGGTGTGTAGTACGGAAGGTGTAGTTCCAGCGGAAGGTAGACTTTGAGATGGTCCGAGGAGAATAGTATCCGTTAGCGTGACAGAGGGCAACACAGCAGCGGAACAGGGGAGTCCTGTCGTGGGAGCCAGAACACCCACCAGTGAAGGCCACAGCGGGGCGAGGACCGGAGGAGAGGAAGCAAAGGAGAAAAAAACGCCAGGGAGGTAGCGGAGAGAGAAAAAGAAAGCGCAGGGAAAAAAGGGCGGTGCCTATCCGGTGGACGGGGCCGCAAGAGAAGAGAAAACAGAGACCGCTGAGGCGCGGCGGCAGCAGAGAAAACTGGAGGGAAGAGAAAGCAGGAAGATCGCTCGCTGGAGGGCGCGAGTGAAATGGAGACTGAACAGAGCGAGGCAGGAGCGAAGGAACCCGGAAGAGCGAGAGCTTCCAAAGGATAGTTGCAACGCAGGGACCGCTGGGCCGGGAGAGAAGATATACTCCCAGCGGTCCCGCGCTACAAGGAGAAGCCAGTAAGGGACACAAAGGAGGGACTAGTACCTCCCGTACCTGCGTCCCAAAATCCAGCGCGGAAGAAACCGCCAGTCGGAACGCCTGCGGGTGACAGATTTGCCAATGCCACTCATGTGCAACTGTCATGTGTGTATGTGTCCATTGTACAGTGCCCTGATACCTGTGTTTCATTTCTCCCTGTCTGCAGCGTCAACTGATGAAGAGGGCGGAGAAGGTGCTGTGGAGCACAGCGGCGGGGATCACACCGCCAGCCGGAGATGCAAGGCTCGGCTCCCCTCCCAGGTTGTGATCTCGTCGGGGAGTGAGGAGTCCGGTGCCGCGTCCCAGGCCGCAGCTGCCGGGGGGAGGTCCAAGAGGCAGAGGTCGGAGTTGGACTCCTCAGCAGCAGAAGGGGCAGCTGGGACCCCACAGGGCCCAACGGGGGAAGATGGCACGGAGTCATCCAGGTTGGTGGGGGGTTTGGTTGAGGAGGAGGCCGTGCAAGCAACAGAGACGGGGTCTGGAGGTGGGGATTCCACTGGTGCTAGTGGTGCAGTGCAGGACCAGGGACAGGAAGCAGCACAGGTCGCCGCGGAGGTGCCTGTGTGCAATCCTGTCCCTGATCCTGTCACTGCATCATCTTGCACCAGCAGGGATGCCTACGTCCAGACTCGTTTTCAGGCAGGGGATGAGCTCACGACAACTGGCCTTCCTCTGCCTGCGGACGTGGCTATCCGGGTCCGGGTTGAGCCTGTCCTGACTGGTGTGGCGTTGCGTCAACGGGCCATGCGAGGTGACCTGCAGTCTTTCATGAGGAGACTGCACGTCATCTCGAATGGCTCGTTGACCGCGTCGGCCTACTGGGACAGGTCACCCAGGCAGGATTCCTCCGTTTGATGGGGCTTGCTACGACCCCCTCCTCAACTGAACCCCCTATGCGCCAGTCGTCCTCCGTGCCATCTTCCCACCCATCAGTCACCTGGGTGCCCTGTGGAGCTGCCTCTGACGGTGCGGCCAGGCTGGTGGAGGAGGCATCCCTGCCACAGTCGGGAGTCAGACGTCCAGCAGGGGTGGCCACATCAATGACTGCACCCCAGCCAGCGGAGGATGTGCAGGCAGCAGGAGGCAGTGCACGGGCAGAGGCGCAGCAGCAGCAGCAACGTGGTGGGAGCCATGATGGCTTGGGGCCTTCGACATCGGAGGGGCAGGCATCGGCCGGAGGGAAGGAGGACCCAGGACGGGAATTGTCTTCCGTGTGGCAGCGGTTGGGCCACGCCATAGATGCGGAGCGGCAGCGGGCGGAAGAGGCACGGCTCACGATGGTCAGGGCGGAGAACTCCATGCGGAGGGCCCTGAGGCGTGCCGAGTGCCTCGAGGCAATCCGCAGGGAGTTTGGGGGGAACATGTGGATGGCCCTGCGGACCCTCGGGGCCATGGAGGAGGAGCGCCTCCGGGACATTGAGCAGGAGTTCGATGATCCCCTGGCCCGGAACATCGCGAAGTGAGCCGTCGGACTAGCCCGCTGCCCTTGTAAATAGTTCTGTAGTTAGTGTTAGGTTTCCTTTGGTTTAGCATTTTTTTTTGGACCTTTTAGACAATGGCCCACATTTTTGTATATAGTTTATTTTTTTAGGTAGTGTTATTAGATAGGTTTCATTTCTTCGGTTGGGATCATGGACCCTGGATTGTTTATCTGTATATAGTTGACTTTTGGATTTTCATTTTTTTTATGATTTCCCCATGGAGCAATGGTTTTCGATTTTAATTTTCCATTGGATTAACTTTTGTGGACTGTGACTTTGGACACCTTTCGTTTGCATTATGATTTGTGGTTTTGCATTTTTTCACGTACCTGCTGGTTTATTTTTAAAACATTTCAATTATTGTTTATTTATTTTTGATTCAATTTATGTTGCGTTTAATACATATTTTTTCTTCAAACTTCAATGTGTAGTATCATCTCATTGGTTTCATGCATATCATGATATGGGTTTTGACATTCGCTGACACCCATTGGGTGTATGTGAGGGACATGTGTTCATTTGCAAAGTTCCAATTGTGGTTCTATCATGTTTTTGCCATTTCTAAGTGGGTGGATGCAATACTCGGGTGGGTGTTTGGCATTTGGAGGCTGACCATAAGGGCCAGGGATCTAGATTGTGGGGCCTGGTGGAGGCTGCCCCTGGTGGCTGGGGGGTGGGGGTGGTGGGAGACATGAGTGGGGGCCTGGTGGAGGCAGCCCCTGCACTGCTGGGGGGTGGGGGTGATAGGGGACATGAGTGGGGGCCTGGTGGAGGCTGCCCCTGCACTGCTGGGGAGTGGGGGTGATAGGGGACATGAGTGGGGGCCTGGTGGAGGCTGCCCCTGCACTGCTGGGGGGTGGGGGTGATGGGAGACATGAGTGGGGGCCTGGTGGAGGCTGCCGCTGCACTGCTGGGGGGTGGGGGTGATAGGGGACATGAGTGGGGGCCTGGTGGAGGCTGCCCCTGGTGGCTGGGGGGTGGGGGTGGTGGGAGACATGAGTGGGGGCCTGGTGGAGGCTGCCCCTGCACTGGTGGGGGTGGGGGTGATAGGGGACATGAGTGGGGCCTGGTGGAGGCTGCCCCTGGTGGCTGGGGGGTGGGGTGATAGGGGACATTAGTGGGGGCCTGGTTGAGGCTGCCCCTGGTGGCTGGGGGTGGGGGTGGTGGGAGACATGAGTGGGGGCCTGGTGGAGGCTGCCCCTGCACTGCTGGGGGGTGGGGGTGATAGGGGACATGAGTGGGGGCCTGGTGGAGGCTGCCCCTGGTGGCTGGGAGGTGGGGGTGCAGGGAGACATGAGTTGGACATGAGTGGAGGCCTGGTGGAGGCTGCCCCTGCACTGCTGGGGGGTGGGGGTGCAGGGCGACATGAGTTGGACATGAGTGGGGGCCTGGTGGAGGCTTCCCCTGGTGGCTGGGGGTGGGGGTGGTGGGAGACATGAGTGGGGGCCTGGTGGAGGCTGCCCCTGCACTGCTGGGGGGTGGGTGTGATGGGAGACATGAGTGGGGGCCTGGTGGAGGCTGCCATTGCACTGCTGGGGGGTGGGGGTGCAGGGAGACATGAGTTGGACATGAGTGGGGGCCTGGTGGAGGCTGCCCCTGGTGGCTGGGGAGTGGGGGTGGTGGGAGACATAAGTGGGGGCCTGGTGGAGGCTGCCCCTGCACTGCTGGGGGGTGGGGGTGATAGGGGACATGAGTGGGGGCCTGGTGGAGGCTGCCCCTGGTGGCTGGGGGTGGGGGTGATAGGGGACATAAGTGGGGGCCTGGTGGAGGCTGCCCCTGCACTGCTGGGGGGTGGGTGTGATGGGAGGCATGAGTGGGGGCCTGGTGGAGGCTGCCCCTGCACTGCTGGGGGGTGGGGGTGATGGGAGACATGAGTGGGGGCCTGGTAGAGGCTGCCCCTTCACTGCTGGGGGAGTGGGGGTGATATGGGACATGTGTGGGGGCCTGGTGGAGGCTGCCCCTGGTGGCTGGGGGGTGGGGGTGGAGGAAGACATGAGTGGGGGCCTGGTGGAGGCTGCCCCTGCACTGCTGGGGGGTGGTGGTGATAGGGGACATGAGTGGGGGCCTGGTGGAGGCTGCCCCTGGTGGCTGGGGGATGGGGCTGGTGGGAGACATGAGTGGGGGCCTGGTGGAGGCTGCCCCTGGTGGCTGGGGGTGGTAGGAGACATGAGTGGGGGCCTGGTGGAGGCTGCCCCTGCACTGCTGGGGGGTGGGGGTGCAGGGAGACATGAGTTGGACATGAGTGGGGGCCTGGTGTAGGCTGCCCCTGGTGGCCATAGCTCTCAACTCACCCATTTTTGGCGGGTGTCACCCGCCTTGCAAAGGGCTGACTCACCCCCCAAGCCTCCTGCACGCCCATTCTTTCCAATGGGCGTCTCACCCGCCAAAAACAAAATCGGGTGATTTCACCCGCCTTTGCGAGACAAATGGTTGAGAGGTATGCTGGTGGCTGGGGGGTGGGGGTGGTGGGAGACATGAGTGGGGGCCTGGTGGAGGCTGCCCCTGCACTGCTGCGGGTGGGGGTGATAGGGGACATGAGTGGGGCCCTGGTGGAGGCTGCCCCTGTTGGCTGGGGGGTGGGGGTGATAGGGGACATGAGTGGGGGCCTGGTGGAGGCTGCCCCTGCACTGCTGGGGGGTGGGGGTGGTGGGAGACATGAGTGGGGGCCTGGTGGAGGCTGCCCCTGCACTGCTGGGGGGTGGGGGTGATAGGGGACATGAGTGGGGGCCTGGTGGAGGCTGCCTCTGGTGGCTGGGGGGTGGGGGTGATAGGGGACATGAGTGGGGGCCTGGTGGAGGCTGCCCCTGCACTGCTGGGGGGTGGGGTGGTGGGAGACATGAGTGGGGGCCTGGTGGAGGCTGCCCCTGGTGGCTTGGGGGTGGGGGTGGTGGGAGACATGAGTGGGGGCCTGGTGGAGGCTGCCCCTGCACTGCTGGGGGGTGGGGGTGATAGGGGACATGAGTGGGGGCCTGGTGGAGGCCGCCACTGGTGGCTGGGGAGTGGGGGTGATAGGGGACATGAGTGGGGGCCTGGTGGAGGTTGCCCCTGGACTGCTGGGGGGTGGGGGTGATAGGGGACATGAGTGGGGGCCTGGTGGAGGCTGCCCCTGCACTGCTGGGGGGGTGGGGGTGATGGGAGACATGAGTGGGGGCCTGGTGGAGGCTGCCCCTGCACTGCTGGGGGGTGGGGGCGATAGGGGACATGAGTGGGGGCCTGGTGGAGGCTGCCCCTGGTGGCTGGGGGGTGGGGGTGGTAGGAGACATGAGTGGGGGCCTGGTGGAGGCTGCCCCTGCACTGCTGGGGGTGGGGGTTATAGGGGACATGAGTGGGGGCCTGGTGGAGGCTGCCCCTGGTGGCTGGGGGGTGGGGGTGATAGGGGACATTAGTGGGGGCCTGGTGGAGGCTGCCCCTGGTGGCTGGGGGGTGGGGGTGGTGGGAGACATGAGTGGGGGCCTGGTGGAAGCTGCCCCTGGTGGCTGGGAGGTGGGGGTGCAGGGAGACATGAGTTGGACATGAGTGGGGGCCTGGTGGAGGCTTCCCCTGGTGGCTGGGGGATGGGGGTGGTGGGAGACATGAGTGGGGGCCTGGTGGAGGCTGCCCCTGCACTGCTGGGGGGTGGGTGTGATGGGAGACATGAGTGGGGGCCTGGTGGAGGCTGCCCCTGGTGGCTTGGAGGTGGGGGTGGTGGGAGACATAAGTGGGGGCCTGGTGGAGGCTGCCCCTGCACTGCTGGGGGGTGGGGGTGATAGGGGACATGAGTGGGGGCCTGGTGGTGGATGCCCCTGGTGACTGGGGGGTGGGGGTGATTGGGGACATAAGTGGGGGCCTGGTGGAGGCTGCCCCTGCACTGCTGGGGGGTGGGTGTGATGGGAGACATGAGTAGGGGCCTGGTGGAGGCTGCCCCTGCACTGCTGGGGGTTGGGGGTGATGGGAGACATGAGTGGGGGACTGATGGAGGCTGCCCCTTCACTGCTGGGGGGGGGTGGGGGTGATAGGGGACATGAGTGGGGGCCTGGTGGAGGCTGCCCCTGGTGGCTGGGGAGTGGGGGTGGTGGGAGACATGAGTGGGGGCCTGGTGGAGGCTGCCCGTGCACTGATGGGGGATGGGGGTGATAGGGCACATGCGTGGGGGCCTGGTGGAGGCTGCCCCTGGTGGCTGGGGGGTGGGGGTGGTGGGAGACATGAGTGGGGGCCTGGTGGCGGCTGCCCCTGCACTGCTGGGGGGTGGGGGTGATAGGGGACATGAGTGGGGGACTGGTGGAGGCTGCCCCTGGTGGCTGGGGGGTCGGGGTGGTGGGAGACATGAGTGGGGGCCTGGTGGAGGCTGCCCCTGCACTGCTGGGGGGTGGGGGTGATGGGAGGCATGAGTGGGGGCCTGGTGGAGGCTGCCCCTGCACTGCTGGGGGGTGGGGGTGCAGGGAGACATGAGTTGGACATGAGTGGGGGCCTGGTGTAGGCTGCCCCTGCACTGCTGCGGGTGGGGGTGATAGGGGACATGAGTGGGGGCCTGGTGGAGGCTGCCCCTGGTGGCTGGGGGGTGGGGGTGGTGGGAGACATGAGTGGGGGCCTGGTGGAGGCTGCCCCTGCACTGCTGCGGGTGGGGGTGATAGGGGACATGAGTGGGGGCCTGGTGGAGGCTGCCCCTGGTGGCTGGGGGGTGGGGGTGATAGGGGACATGAGTGGGGGCCTGGTGGAGGCTGCCCCTGCACTGCTGGGGGGCGGGGGTGATGGGAGACATGAGTGGGGGCCTGGTGGAGGCTGCCCCTGCACTGCTGGGGGGTGGGGGTGATAGGGGACATGAGTGGGGGCCTGGTGGAGGCTGCCGCTGGTGGCTGGGGGATGGGGTTGATAGGGGACATGAGTGGGGGCCTGGTGGAGGCTGCCCCTGCACTGCTGGGGGGTGAGGGTGGTGGGAGACATGAGTGGGGGCCTGGTGGAGGCTGCCCCTGCACTGCTGGGGGGTGGGGGTGATAGGGGACATGAGTGGGGGCCTGGTGGAGGCTGGCCCTGGTGGCTGGGGGGTGCGGGTGGTGGGAGACATGAGTGGGGGCCTGGTGGAGGCTGGCCCTGCACTGCTGGGGGGTGGGGGTGATAAGGGACATGAGTGGGGGCCTGGTGGAGGCTGCCCCTGGTGGCTGGGGTGTGGGGGTGGTGGGAGACATGAGTGGGGGCCTGGTGGAGGCTGCCCCTGCACTGCTGGGGGGTGGGGGTGATAGGGGACATGAGTGGGGGCCTGGTGGAGGCTGCCCCTGGTGGCTGGGGGGTGGGCGTGGTGGGAGACATGAGTGGGGGCCTGGTGGAGGCTGCCCCTGCACTGCTGGGGGGTGGGGGTGATAGGGGACATGAGTGGGGGCCTGGTGGAGGCTGCCCCTGCACTGCTGGGGGGTGGGGGTGCAGGGAGACATGAGTTGGACATGAGTGGGGGCCTGGTGGAGGCTGCCCCTGCACTGCTGGGGGTGCGGGTGGTGGGAGACATGAGTGGGGGCCTGGTGGAGGCTGCCCCTGCACTGCTGGGGGGTGGGGGTGATAGGGGACATGAGTGGGGGCCTGGTGGAGGCTGCCCCTGGTGGCTGGGGGGTGGGGGTGATAGGGGACATGAGTGGGGGCCTGGTGGAGGCTGCCCCTGCACTGCTGGGGGGTGGGGGTGGTGGGAGACATGAGTGGAGGCCTGGTGGAGGCTGCTCCTGCACTGCTGGGGGGTGGGGGTGATAGGGGACATGAGTGGGGGCCTGGTGGAGGCTGCCCCTGGTGGCTGGGGGGTGGGGGTGATAGGGGACATGAGTGGGGGCCTGGTGGAGGCTGCCCCTGCACTGCTGGGGGGTGGGGGTGGTGGGAGACATGAGTGGGGGCCCGGTGGAGGCTGCCCCTGGTGGCTGGGGGGTGGGGGTGGTGGGAGACATGAGTGGGGGCCTGGTGGAGGCTGCCCCTGCACTGCTGGGGGGTGGGGGTGATAGGGGACATGAGTGGGGGCCTGGTGGAGGCTGCCCCTGGTGGCTGGGGGGTGGGGGTGATAGGGGACATGAGTGGGGGCCTGGTGGAGGCTGCCCCTGCACTGCTGGGGGGTGGGGGTGATAGGGGACATGAGTGGGGGCCTGGTGGAGGCTGCTCCTGGTGGCTGGGGGGTGGGGGTGGTGGGAGACATGAGTGGGGGCCTGGTGGAGGCTGCCCCTGCACTGCTGGGGGGTGGGGGTGATAGGGGACATGAGTGGGGGCCTGGTGGAGGCTGCCCCTGCACTGCTGGGAGGTGTGAGTGGGGGCCTGGTGGAGGCTGCCCCTGCACTGCTGGGGGGTGGGGGTGATAGGGGACATGAGTGGGGGCCTGGTGGAGGCTGCCCCTGCACTGCTGGGGGTGGGGGTGATGGGGGACATGAGTGGCGGCCTGGTGGAGGCTGCCCCTGCACTGCTGGGGGGTCGGGGTGATAGGGGACATGAGTGGGGGCCTGGTGGAGGCTGCCCCTGCACTGCTGGGGGGTGGGGGTGATAGGGGACATGAGTGGGGGCCTGGTGGAGGCTGCCCCTGGTGGCTGGGGGTTGGTGGTGGTGGGAGACATGCGTGGGGGCCTGGTGGAGGCTGCCCCTGCACTGCTGGGGGGTGGGTGTGATAGGGGACATGAGTGGGGGCCTGGTGGAGGCTGCCCCTGGTGTCTGGGGGGTGGGGTGATAGGGGGCATGAGTGGGGGCCTGGTGGAGGCTGCCCCTGGTGGCTGGGGGGTGGGGGTGGTGGGAGACATGAGTGGGGGCCTGGTGGAGGCTGCCCCTGCACTGCTGGGGCGTGGGGTGATAGGGGACATGAGTGGGGGCCTGGTGGAGGCTGCCCCTGGTGGCTGGGGGGTGGGGGTGGTGGGAGACATGAGTGGGGGCCTGGTGGAGGCTGCCCCTGCACTGCTGGGGGGTGGTGGTGATAGTGGACATGAGTGGGGGCCTGGTGGAGGCTGCCCCTGGTGGCTGGGGGGTGGGGGTGATAGGGGACATGAGTGGGGGCCTGGTGGAGGCTGCCCCTGCACTGGTGGGTGGTGGGGGTGGTGGTAGACATGAGTGGGGGCCTGGTGGAGCCTGCCCCTGCACTGCTGGGGGTTGGGGGTGATAGGGGACATGAGTGGGGGCCTGGTGGAGGGTGCCCCTGGTGGCTGGGGGGTGGGGGTGGTCGGAGACATGAGTAGGGGCCTGGTGGAGGCTGCCCCTGCACTGCTGGGGGGTGGGGGTGATAGGGGACATGAGTGGGGGCCTGGTGCAGGCTGCCCCTGGTAGCTGGGTTGTGGGGGTGATAGGGGACATGAGTGGGGGCCTAGTGGAGGCTGCCCCTGGTGGCTGGGGGGTGGGGGTGGTGGGAGACATGAGTGGGGGCCTGGTGGAGGCTGCCCCTGCACTGCTGTCGGGTGGGGGTGATAGGGGACATGAGTGGGGGCCTGGTGGAGGGTGCCCCTGGTGGCTGGGGGGTGGGGGTGGTGGGAGACATGAGTGGGGGCCTGGTGGAGTCTGCCCCTGGTGGCTGGGGGTGCAGGGGGACATGCGTTGGTGGGCAGTAGTGCAAGGTGACATGTGGGTTGGCTGGGGGGCATGGCCATGATGGATGGGGTGCCTGCAGGACATGTGCAGGGTAGGCCCCTGTGGTGTGGGCCACCTGCAGGGGCCGTGGAGGGTGTAGAGGGAACACCTGGGAGGACCCACACGTGCAATTCACGTGTGGTGCTCCCCGCGCACCCCTGTAATACACGTACCCTGATGGAATTGCGTGTGATACTTCCTGCGCACCCCTGAAATACACGTGCTCTGCTGCTTTTGCGTGTGATACTTCCCGCGCACCCCTGGAATACACGTACCCTGATGGAATCGCGTGTGATACTTCCCACGCACCCCTGAAATACACGTACCCTGCTGCTTTTGCATGTGATACTTCCCGTGCACCCCTGAAATACACGTACCCTGCTGCTTTTGCGTGTGATACTTCCCGTGCACCCCTGGAATACACATACCCTGCTGCTTTTGCATGTGATACTTCCCGTGCACCCCTGGAATACACGTACCCTGCTGTTTTTGCGTGTGATACTTCCTGCGCACCCCTGGAATACACATACCCTGATGGAATCGCGTGTGATACTTCCCGCGCACCCCTGAGATACACGTACCCTGCTGCTTTTGCGTGTGATACTTCCCGCGCACCCCTGAAATGCACGTACCCTGCTGCTTTTGCGTGCGTTACTTCCCACGCACCCCTGATGCACACGTACACAGGACAATCGCGTGTGGAACTTCCCGCGAACCACTGAAATACACGTTGCCCGCTTGGCGTTTGCTGTTTGTCAGCCCTGTGAACTGGTCCAGGGTTAGCGCAGCCCTTTGCGATTATTTGGGGATTTTGAAGGCTTTTCCTTGCGCGAGGGCGTTCTTGGGGGCGTAACTGGCACTGCTGCAGGGTCGCTGCGCCACGCTGCGCTACGGCTGGTTTTGGATGCGAAAATCCATGAATACGCTGTGCGTGGAAATCGATTTTAGCGCACGCGGCTGGCGCAGACATTCGCACGGGCACGCTGTGCGCCAGCTGCGTGCGACACTTTTGTGCGAAAATCCATTAATTACCCTGCAAAGCTATTGCTGAGTCCGTTCTTCCTCCGCTTCTGGAGAAATGCCATACTTCCAATGCTCGCCCGCTCATGATATCCTACTTGATTGTTCTAAGGCTGTCACGACAACGAAAGCGGCTGTAGCCAGAAAAAGATGCTATAAGAGCACTAGTGAATGCTGACTAGCTAACCATGCTAGACCTAATCATGATAGAGGCAGTTGGTCTGTCATGACAAGCTCTGCCAAGCAAAACTTAACCATTAATAGTGTAAGCAAAGCAAGCTGTCAGATCCATAATCAAAATACTCTGGGTAGTTCTATACCTGCTGATGAAACACATGATAAGGACACTGCAGTATGGATATGCAAGTCTACAGTTTCTGAAATTTCAAAGCAAATTATGCATCTTCCTACATCTAGAGCAGCTGGCCCAGATGGCACATGCAATGGACTATTGCGTTTATCCCCCGGACTGTGGGCCAATGCATTACACACTCTTTTTCCCCACATTGTTCAGTGTGGCAAGGTTCCGGTGAGTTGGAAAGAAAGCATAATACTGCAGATCCACAACAAGGGGTGCTGGAATGTTCCATTGAATTATCGCATGTTAGCCATGCTAGACATTCCTGCGTAAAATGTTGCAGAAGTGCTGCTTAAAGAATTGAATATGTAGATCAATCACAACAAGATCCTCCCGCTCTATCATACAGTTATCATAGCACAAATGAGCACGATACAAAGCAAGCTGAGATCACTATAGGAAGATGTTACTATAGAAACACTGCTGCATGTGACACATGGAATAAAGCTAATGAACATATAAGCTATGCTGCTTGAAGATGTACCACTATTCCAAGTGTCACAGCATTCTAAATCACCCTTCATATTGCCATTGAGTCTAGATAACTTCTAGGCTTTGCAGAAATCTGCTAGTCATTTGAACTAGAACATTCTGAATGTAAATGTAGATCATCTATGTTCTCAACATCAAATTTGTAACGCACTGAGTTTAAATCCCCTGCAAATAAGATATGGCTTCCCTCGTATTTAATCACCCAGTTTTCAAGATTCTTGCGATGTCGATAACTCATGAACAAAGCGCTGACTCTTTTTTGGCAGGTTTCCAATAAATGTTTATAATGAAAAGATGGAAATCACCCGATTTCTCAGCGAGATGGAATTCTGATGCTAACAAACCATACTCTGTCACATGAGTTCTGCCCAGTGACCATCCCAAAGAGTGGGTTACAGCTATTAAAAGTGCACCCGAGGGAAGACCTTACAGGCCACAGAAAGCTAGTTCAAAGGGAGTGACAACCACGTTTCCTGTAATAAAAGGATGGAATCGTTTTTTAGCGAGTCACATACATTGGTATTTGTCAGGAGATTATGATGTCCTCTAGTGTTCCATTAAATGTCATTTAGCTCTGGGACTGCACTAAAGACTGGAAAACTGCATATGATGGAGAGGGGTATTCTTGTAAGGGCAGCCTGCAGCAAGATCAGTCAGAATGATGTTGCAAAGAAGTATTATTTAGCTTCACAGACCTACCACTACTTTCAAAGCTCACACTTTTCTGAGAGGTTATGAGAATTTCACCAAGGGGCTGAACATTCTGAAATTTATCATAAGACAGCTGGGTCGATTTATGAGAAGTTTCATGTAGTAAAGGAGTGATATTGTAGCCTGTGGCTCTGAAATTCTCATCCTCTGTAGGTAACATTTCTCTAATAACTCTTGACAGAACTTCTAGTGCCATGAAGTAAGGGGGGTTGCTGTCCTAAATTCAACTAATTCCACATTGTTAGTAGTTAGTACTCTCAACATTGGAATTTCATTAACGAGAGCTAAAACATTGGGGGTCATTACGACCTGGGCGGTAAGGGATACCGGGCACCGGTAAGGAGACCGGTGCTGGTAATCCCTTACCGCCCTACTCCAAGGTCCCTTGGTGGGGACCGTAAGGAATGTGTGGTCTGACCACACATCCCTTACGGGTCCCGCTAAGGGACCAGGGCGCTAATAACGTGCTTGCAACTCGCGAGCCCGATATTAGCGCCCTCCCCATTCCCATTGAGCCCTATGGGGGCTCAAATGGGAATGGGGAATGGTTTGTTCAATGGGAACTTACCGGTCCCATCAGGGTCGGACTGCACCGGTAAGTCCCCATTGAACAAGACCGGTGCTGGTCCCGCTATTGGAGGCAGCCATGGCGCAAATAGTACCATGGCTACCTCCAATCTCGGAATGAGGCCCATTGTTTCTGTTGAGCAAAGTTCTATGTCTATTGGAAAGTATCAATTCAAGGAAACACCTGTCAGGTTTGTGTTAAACTTTGCTGACATCCGTTTGTTCCACACAGTCACTTTTGTTGTAGAGATGCAAAGAGGCGGGACATGTGTACTGGTGACCCCTTTTTTAGCCTTGGTGAATTGGAGTCCTCCTGCATATAGATCTCATAAACATTTTAATTTGATGACGTTGCCAAAACTTCCTCTTGAGGTCCTCCCGAAAGTTTGATTCAGGTTTCAATCACTGGATTTTTGGTGGCTAACCTTCTTTTCTTTTTTATAGATGTATCTGTTATGCAGACCATAATTATTTTCCAGATCATTGGCTTTGGGGATGAGATGAGCGGTAAGAGTTCTTAAAAAACCTTTTTGAAGATTTGTAGTTTAGTCTTGGTTTTTTCCATTTTCTTTTTTTTTATATTGACTTTGTTTTTAGCAACAATAAGCTCTTCCAGTACTGTGATCGGGGAATTTGGTTGATCCGAATACACGGACTCATTCTCCCAGGGCACGATTCAATTAATGAGCTCTATAGTCACCTCAGTCTCTGTGATTTCATGTAGTAGCATGGAGAGTGATTGCTGTTCCAACATGGTAGTACTTGTGCTTACTGGACAATCTAGGTTGCTGCTGTTGGGTTTATCAGATTAACAGTAGGGTCCCATGGTCCTAGAAGCTGAGAAATAGTATGCAGAAGCACAGTATGTTGTTTAGTTTTCACCTGAATGTTGTCATATAAGTCAATCAAGGATGTAAGTACCATATTTAATGAGGAAATGGCAGGTGGTCCAAGATTATGATGGCTCTCTTGGCCACCACAAATAGTCATGGGTGGATTGTTTATTCGAGATGAGGACAAGTTAGAGGAACTGGAGGAGGATTTTGTCGATTGTTCTGCAGAAAAGGGAGAAGTGATTGACAGTGAGCTATGAGATGCTGGCCATTTTGTATTTGCCATGACAACAAGGCTAGGCTTTTGGTCAGATGATGCAGCTTTCTAACATGATGGAATTTTGAGTTTCTAAAATCAGATTGCAAGGTGTGAAAACTTCCACATCTCTGGGGTCTTTAGCATTGTTGCTGTTAAAGAAGTCTGTGTCCTTCTACCTACATCTCTCCTCTATCCTGGCTGATAATCTGATGTTAGACAGTGGTGCAAGGGTTAATAGCTTTGGATCTGAATTAGTCAAATTGCAAGGAGGAGGGGGAAGAGGCAGAGCAGTGTCTGAGTCATGCATGAAAAAGTCATTGACACTGTTAGGTAATGGGTTAACACATGTCCTAGATTATCTCGAGAAGCATGTAAAGTATCCTTTGGGAGGAAAGCTCAGGGGCAATGTGCTCGCCTTGTAAATAAGAAGACAGAGAGCACCACAGGTTCGATCCCCGGGTCTGCACTTAGAAACCTCTGGGTATTAAGTGTGTTATAAATAACCTATCACATCACATAATTCTCCATTTATAGAGAAACATTCACAATATTTAAAGCACTAATGTCACTGAAGCCACTAATAACAATATTCGTACTTCTCAGGTTTAAATTAATACCAGCCTCAGATTCATTGTCTAAAGGGAGAAATGTTTGTAGCTTTTTTGACCACACAGGGATGCACTGCTCCCACTGCGCCCAACTGCAGACACCTGCATTCTGTGCATTCTGTGCCAGGTCAGTCATTATACTCACTTACTTCTCCTTCAGTCCAAGGCATTGTCAGGAAGCACAATCAGGCAGCTGGGCTCCAAAATAACTTTGTTGCTGAACCAATGTACTGTAGAAAGCTGCATTCACTGCACTCCACCTTTAATTCCCAAGGTCTTCCCAATCCTCTACCTGACTTTTCATTTTAATGCTTGCCTTACCTCTACCATCTTTTTTTGCATCCTTCAAGCAAGCTACGATTCTTCCATACTCAAGAGGCCTACTCTGGATCTTTCTCTCCCCTCTATTTTTAGACCTATCTCTCCTTCTCTAGCTCCCCATGCTTCTCGGTAGATTTGTCTACTCTCAGGTCTCAACCTGCCTTAATTCCCACTCTCTCCTTCCCCACTATTAATCTGGATTTCACTCTTAGCACTCTACCAAGACTGTGCTCATCTCTGTCATAAATTTGTTTATATTTGCTTGTTATGCTAATCATTCTTCTCTACTGTTACTCCTACATCTCTCTGCAGACTTTGAAATTGTTGCTAACTCTCTTCTACTTACATCACTTGCTTCTCTTGTCCTCAATCTCTGTTCTTTACAGTTTTAGTTCCTATCTCTGTAATCATTCCTATTCTGTAACTTGGGTGGTGGCAATTCTTCTACTTTCCCTCTTCAACATGGTGTACCTCAGGGTTCTGTCCTGGGTCTCCTTCTCTTCTCCGTTTATACTATTAAGCTGTCTTCCATTATCGACTTGTTTGGTCTATCCCACCATGTTTATGCTGCTGACCCAGAACTTGTTATTTCTTTCTCATCTTTCAATTCGGCTATCCATGAGACCAATATGTTTATCTTAACTCTTCCAAGACGGAGGTCCTCCTTTTTACTGCTTCTTCCTATCCTCTACCTCTCCCTCCTATGTTCATCTCTTTCCACTGCAACTCACTACCCATATGACTCTTGATTCACAATCTTGGTGTATACATTGATCCTTCCCTTACTTTTTCTGCTCACATTTCTGCACTTTCTAGTTCAAGTTGATTTCACATTGGCAACCACATTTTCAAATGTGATGCATTTTGTGTATTGGAACATAGCACCTGTGTGTGTTATCAATTTACCATAGATTTTCAAATGAATGATTGAACAGACTCAATTTCCACAACTCTCCTGTCTCGCCATGTTGGGGATGCAGCCTGAAATTGTACTTCTCTCCTGTCTTGAAGAGATGATACAACTCACTCAGTTGTTATGCCTCTTCTGTCTTGCAGGGATAAGGGCACATATTTACTTTTTAGATATCTCCTGTCTCACGGGGGCTTGGCACAACATGATTTATTCATCTCTCCTCGCTCACCAGGCTGAGGGCACAAATTCAATAGTCTTATCAATAGTCTTCTCTCTCCCACGGGTAAGCAAACACGTCATGTATATGTCTCCCCTGTCTCACTGGGGCCGGGGCACGATCTTCATATTTCTTTTTTCTTTGTTAAAATATTATTATACACTTGGTGTATTACAAACCTCTTCCATTACATTCATTCACTTTTACAAAGATTTAATCAACCTCAATCTGAATAGTTTAACGGATGTATAAGATTTCCCCCAAAAATGTCATAAGGGTGAAAGTTAAGTGTATGTCTTCACCTGCCAACAACACTCTCCACCATTCTTCTGCTCCATAGGATGGACATCTGTTAATAAAATTGCCTATATAGAAGGTTCACTTGCTGGATAGGCCTGGGCAATACAGAGCGATGTGCTTTAAGGTCTCTATTGTTTCCGTCTTTTGACAGAACATGCATGAACAGTTTCCATCCCCCTTCTTATATAAAGATGTAATTTTGATTTGTGTGGAGTATATTTAAACAGAATCTCATGAAATGGCTTCTCATCTTTTGGCATGGAATTTTTTGTAAGTAATTGGGAATAACATTCAGAACTTTCTCAGCAATTCCTGGATCTGCATGTAGTTGATGCTTGTTTTTCTGTTCTATATTCTGGATTCTGTCCTGCTCCCACAGTTTCTTTTTTACATAATTTGGATTTATCATCAAGGTTTCTTTACGCATGCTCTCGAAGACGGACAAACATTGTTCATTCCAAATATTTAGCATCTGCAAACCTTGCCCCTGCAGCCCATTATCTATAATTTGATATGGTACTGCAGGAGGCGGCATTAAACATGCTTGAGATAGGCTCAGGGTTTTCCATATAGTCTACCTTAAAGTGAGGAAAGATCTAGCTCAAATCTTAACAAGACAATTGGGAAGCCAGAGGGTAAATGTAAGGTTCTTCTCCAGATAACACCCTTCAGCATGGACCACATCTCCCATGGAGTGAAAAGGAACACCTCAGCTGCGTAAGTTATTATAAGGGTCACTTTGGCTTTGAAAAACGTAATTATCAGGATCAGAGAACATTTTCCATATTTTTTTGGGATCAGAGACACTTGAATAGCAACGTTCTTCATTTTCCTGTACAGTTCTTTATGTCAGTGTGCATCATTCACACTACAATCCAATAAAGGCCCCTAAGTATTGTATCAACAAGACCTTATTCAGTCTCTGACTGCCCAAATACCATTTATAACTTTTAGCTTTTGGTCCCCTGATTTGATTTCAGAATGAGAATCTCAGATTTAGCACAGTTTATCTCCAAACAGTTTTGATTCATAGACTCATTTAGAGCATTCAAACTGCGTTGGAGGCCTTTAGGAGTCTGGTTGATCAAGACCAGATCTTCTGCATAGATCGTCCATGCTAGTTTTTGGTTACTTGTTGCTGGAGGGAACAATCTAACAGCGTTCATATGGTTTACTGAGTGTGACAAAAAAAGTTAAAAAGTGTCAGAGCCAGCGGACAACCTTGCTTTAAGCCTCTGAATGTGAATGTATGTATTGTCAAAAGACTCTAAGAATTAAGTGGTGTCAGTATATAAAGATTTTATTGCTGTTAGTAAATCGGAGGGACATCCACCTGCTTCTAGCTTTATCCACATAAAATCTCTATCAATGCTGTCAAAGGCCTTTTCTAGGTTTATAAAAGCCAGATATATTTGTGTTATACTTTGATAGGCCCTGACTTTCAAGATGTTGAGCAAAAATAAATTGAGGTAATTTCCTACCCCTTTAACAAAACCAGTTTGTCTGGGGTCACGTAGTTTAAATTTGTTAATCCATGTTTTCAGATGTTTAGTAGCAAAGCTGCAAAGAGTTCGCCAGTACATCCAAAAGTGCTATTGAGTAATACTTAGCTGGATCTCAGTTCTATCTCCACTTTTGAATATGGGGACTATAATAGCATTCCTCCACGAATCAGGTACTCCACTGTGGTTCCTTATCTGAGTGAATAAATTGAAGATAAAAGGACACCATATTTCCAGGTATTTTTTTCTTATGTTGTTGGTCATCCATCGGGTTCTGGAGCCTTAGATGTATTGCTTTTCTTATTAAACCTATAATGTCAGGCTCATCAAATTCATGGACCAAGGCTTTTTATTTCATATTGAATCAGAGTTATTCCCTCTTTTTATTTTGGTAAAAAGGTTTCCATAGAATTTGGCCCAAGAATCTTCTGTCACCACGTTAGTTAGGGATGCTGCTTGAAAATTATCCTGGTAGTTAATTACGTTCCACAAGGTGCTGAAATCCTTTTTCTCCATTATCGAGAGCATCCTTTCTGCATCAGCATGTATCATAGTAGCCTTATGGACCACAAGCCAATTTGTATATTTTGGTTTCCTTTTCCTAACCAATTCCCGGTTTGGTACATTGTATTATTTTTAATTTCCATAGATCCCTTTGCATTTGTTTTTTTTAAAAAAACTTAATATGGTTATCATATATATGTTTGGAAGTATTCTTGGTTTTTAGGCTCCTACCCGTTTTGACCTTAAATTCTTGTAAGAGTGGGATATAATTAATGTCATTAGGCTTAATTTGAATCTGATTTTTAAATCCCCACATCCACCTATTTATTGCCATTGGCTCCATGTAGAGACGATTACCGGCTTTTGAAGTGGTTACTTTTAGCTGCCATGTCCTAGGTTTTTTTTGGCCACCCATAGCTATGACATTTCTAACAACGCATGGTCACTTTTAATTTTTGGAATAATTCTTAATGATTTGACCATACTCAACATATTTTTGGATACAAAAATGTAGTCCAAGACTCTCATTGTTAATCCTTTCAACCAAGTTGGTCTGGCTGGGATATCACTGAGAGTCTGGCCATTCAAGATACATAGTTCTCTCATACACATTGCATCCCATCATTGATTTGATAATATTTGATTGTGGCCTGTCGGATTGATTAAGTCATCAGTTATTTCACAGGTTTTGTTAATATAGACCATGTTCAAATCCCCACAGATAAATTATACATACATCTTGATAGCATGAAGAAAAGGAATCTACAGTGTTTTCAATTGAATCCACCGAAAGGTTAGTGGAGCTGGTTTTAGGGTTCCAGTATATGTTCATTAAAAGGAGTCACTTGCTACTATTTTCCTGTGAGCGATTCACTCTGCAAAACAAGTATTGCACAAAGGGATTTAGATTACACTTTTCCATTACCATGATAAATGAGCTGTTTTTTTTATCAAAGTCATCAGACCGGCTGCTGCACGCCCCTTGTTGCACAATTTAGATAAGCACTGTATTTGTTGAGTATTAGAGGTTTTTGTAGACAAGTCTCTTGCAGACATAGTATGTCATATTCACCCAAAGAAATGTCAGATTCTTTAGAACAAATGATGATACCCTCTTGTGTTTCAGGTTCCTAGCCTCCATTTCTCCTCAATATTTTCCTTTATTTGTTAATTCTGATAGTTCTCTTTGATGGAGTTTATCCTGTATCTCCATGTGATGAATTCTTATTTGTTAATAATCCATCAGTCACTGCCCATAGCTGTTGATTTGTATTGAAAGTGATTATAAGAGAAGTATTCAGCATTTTGTAGTCAAACTTTCGATGTTGGGCTGGGGCTGAGGTTGGATTAACTATATCCTTATGCAAAATATTCCCTGTCAAGTACTGTCTTTTAAGCATCGACTGGAAGGATTTTGCGAAAAATATAATTTTTCTTCAATTCCCTAGCCAATTTTTCCCTGCATCATACTAGATGACTGATCAACGGTTCAAAATTAAACCGTGTTCGGCTGACATTATCCGTTCAAGACATAGAGAGGGTAGGTTTAAAACTTCTCTTTGAAACATCAAAGGATGTCTTGAAAAGTGGGAGATTTGATAATTTTGATCATCGGCCCAGGCACGTACTAGTTGCTATTTCTTATATGATTCTTTAAAATGTTGAAGTTCAGGACCACCAATTAAGTTGTTGTCTTACTTCTTCGCTCTTCCAATGTAAGGATGGGGGATGAATAGTTATTTGTGTCCAACAGAGTGATCACCCGCCTAGTTTTCTCCACAATTAAGTTTGGGTTTCTCGCAAGGACGTCATTTAGGGGTCACCAGAGGACAAAACTGCGACCTCTGAGGTCTCCCTTGCGACTTCTAAAGAAAAAGGGGGCAGGGGGGTTTGTAATGCAAGCTCTTTACTTCTGGAGTGGCTGGCTTTCTTGCTCAGGCCCCTTAATAAAAAAAGAAGAAAAATAAGAACTGGAGTGTCACAAGTCTAACACTTTTCAGCACTGGCCCTAAAAAAGAGGGAATAGGAATACCAAATAATGTGTCTTTCTGGAATTCTACACAATAATTGCTACTCATTAAAGGTTTATTTCAGGCACACTTCAGGGGGTGAGTCATTGATTTAGTCTGTTCTTAAATGCCTCAACTCAGCCTTTCATCCTTCTGAGGTCGATAAATAAGTACCAACACAGGTTGGGTGATATTGGGTGCATATTTTTTTCTATATAAAGTGCGTAAGCGTAAGTCTATATAATCAGACATCATTATCATTTGGTCATGGACGTCTGATTGCATTCATGGTAATTTGGTATATGGGCCTATAGACACTGATCTTAACGATACATATGGCAATCCATTCTTGTATGAAATGTACATCACATTATAGTGATATCGTAACCATATTTTTCGTAGTGTACAATGCTATGTGATGCCACTTCCTGTTTTGTCAATGGGTGAAAGGTCATGTTCCATCGCTTCCCGCGATATCACTTCGGGGTGAGGTCAAAAGACATCACTTCCTGTGATGTTATCAGGGGGTCAAGGGTTGTGTGATGTCACTTCCGCTACCCCTGTCATTTTGGTGAAATGACATCCCTGGCTTCTCGATAACCTCACCAATGTAATCTCTTCTGCTCCTTCCTCTATCGTATAGGTAGACAAATGTAACAATTCCTCCATACACACTTGATCTCGCGAAGGTTCCAAGGATACTGCAGAGATGTGTCCAGCATTGGGGTTCCTGACCCATTTATTCTTTGTTCTAGCTTCCCCAAGTTGGTGCTTAAACTTGGCAAAAACCTGTTATGGGAAAATCAGGGGGACTGAGAGATTTTGTATGAATAATTTAGCCTCGTTGAATTTTATTGGAAAGGTCTCTTGGTGTTTTTTGTTTTTTTCGTTTGGAGGTTTCCCTTTCTATCTTGATTCCTATTTTCCTTTTTTTTCATTTCTTGGAAAATCAGGAAAGGGCTTGATCCAGATCATGTTACCACCTGTGACGGCAGCAGGGTTTGTTTATCTGTAGCTTTAGTCGCATCTGACCCTTGAGAATTTGTAGGGAGACAGGGTCTATCACTCCTTTTGATGGTCAAGTCAGTGAAAGCTCTCATTTTTCTAGAGCTCTCTAAGCAAATTTCTGGTTAACTTTTATTTGTTTCTTTAATCTGGGACTCATCTCGAAGACTGATATGAGTCCTTTTTCGGGAGGTTTTACCAATATCTTAGATTCCTGTATAGACTAATAATTATTTATTTTTTCTTTTGTGACTGACTCCATATTCATTATGTTTATATCCTTCAAATCTCTCACTGACTTCTTACTTTGGAATATTCCCAGCAGGGAGGCTAGAATATTTGTTTTATCCAGGCGTTCTTGTTCCAATGAGACCTGCATCTTTTTTTGCAAAGAAACACTCGTCACCACTCATTGTCCACCCTTTTTTGCATTGAGGTAATGAAGGATTCAATGTAAATTCATTTTGTATGAATCATTGCCAGCAGCGTGGCTTGATCTTTAATGTTCTTATTCAAGATATCATGTAGTCTCAAAAACGGACTCAGGGCCAAAGAGATTGCTGCTGAAAGGATACTGTAGGGTTGAAAGTGAGTTGAATTCAGTGGGTTGGCCAGCCCTTTCAACATTGTTGGGGAGAAGATATCCTCTTCCAATGAAGAGATGGAAAGTACTGATTCTCCATGGTTAATTGTTGCATGTGATAGTGGCCGCTGCTGTCCTTTTAAATCAGCAAGTAAGAATTTCTATTCCTGAAATGCTGTGTCTTTGAGGCACACATCACTGTTTCTTATGTCCATTCCAAATGATTGTACTTCATTGAAATTCCTGATTTTATTTGGATCTGAAGTCAGGTTATATGTGTCCTTAGCATCCACGCATTTGCTCACAATATGTGACAAGGAAAGGTCATATCTAGCGTCACTACTTCTAGGTAGTGTTTTTGGCAGTTTTGCAGCAGCCCCTTCCTGTTCAGAGTGTGTAATTCCTTTGTTAGTTAAGACCACAGAGTTATTATTTGGAACATCAACTGTAGGGCGATTAGAGCTATCACAGAAGGGCAAGGACCGACTAACTGCTCTTGGCTGAGTTTTTCTTTCTTCATAGTTAATATTTTGTTCATATCAAATTCAGATTTAAAACAGTGTGAGTGGTCACAGTGCTCTAAGGTCTTTTTCAATTTAGGTGAACTTTGAATGTTTGAATGTTTGAGGCCTTAGGCGGCGAACCTATTGCTGCTTCCATTGCTGCACCTTCCAATATTTCATCATCCATCAGGTCATTTATTTCATTGGTTGTTTAGCCCTGCGGTTGAAAGCAGTCCCTCATTATTAATGTTTTAGATGAAAGAGATTTGGACTTTATATTCAAAATCAAATCTTGTTTTTTAAGAGGTTTCTTGGATTTCATGGACTTGGAAAGGTTTTCGCATTCTGTATCCTTTAGGGAGTCCTTCTTCCATAGATGTGCTTCCTTCCATGATGATTTTTCTGGCTTGTTGGAACAATCAGGGTTGACAGGGACCTGGGGTACTTGATTTGTAAGGTCCGCTGTTTTGGGCATTTGTATCGGATGCCGTGTTTGGAGCCTGGTACATGGTTGGCTGATACTGGAAGATTGTTTTGAGCAGGTTAAAGAAGAGTATTTGGATTTTATCTCACCGGCATATCCTCCTACCCTTTTTATGGAGTTCAGCAAAGGCACCCTCAGGATGGCGAAATGTACCTTTGGCTGGAAACCAGGGAACTCAGAACTATGTTTGCTGGATTTGGGTTGTTTTACTGAGGTAAAAACAATTGCGGCGGAATTGACAGTAGTCAATTTCACTGCAAATACATTTTTACCCCGGTAAAAAAAAAATAACTGTCCCCCCCAAACTACCAGTAGCACCAGAACCCCCTACTTACATTTCTCAGTCCCCCGCCGCCGCCACTTCTCCTCTCCACTGCAGCATCAGCTCCGTCCCTCAAACGCGCGTCGGATCTGATGCCACAGGTTTCCTTTTTCTTTTTTCTTCCTTTTTTTGGGCCCCCCCACTTCCGATGTTGAGGAAGAGGGGGAACCCCTGCAGCCCTGATGCCAATAATACTGAACATGGGGAGCAGAGGAGACAACCCTGCGAACCCTGCTCCGCATGTTCAGTATTTTTGGCTGCAATCGAATACTACTGGCCGATTTTCAACAATTGATGAGACTGTTGTCATGTCTGTCCACAGAATCCGTTCAGAGAAATGTTACTTTTTGCTAGTCTAGTATCAATATGTCATCAGTTTTACTCAATATCACAAGCAATACAACAATAAAAATACCTTTGACTACTGTCGAACTGGAGCGAGGGTGTCCCCAGCTAAGGAGGCTGTGGTACCAATATCTATGACAGGGCCATTAAAACAACAAGCATCTACAAAATGTGATATTGCATCACGGGAGACAGCACGCCAATCACAGAGAGGACCCAAGGTGGCCTTTGCAGAGGCTAAAGGAGTGGGGAGACACCAATAGAAAGGAAGGAGAAAATTATTGAACCAAACCACAGGAAGTGGAGAATAAATCATTGTGCAGACAAGAGACACACATTTGAACAAGTGTGCTGCCCAGACGGTGGGTTGGGCCATATATAAGCTGTGGAAAGGCAAGCTCTCCCAAAGCCTGAGTGGATCTCTAGGTTTTAAAATTGGAGAGATCATTAGATTTTAAGTTCAAATCACCAACAAAGTAAAGATGGTGATGTCACAGTTGCAGATCGGCTGCAAGCTCCAAGAAACTCTTGCCGAATGCGGGATCAGGGGCCGGCGGGCGATAGACCAAGAGAAAACGAATAGGGCCTCATTACACGGACGGCGGTAAGGGTTAACGGTACCGGTGACCATTAACCCTTACCGCCTTACTACGAGGTCCCTTTGTGGGTTGGAGACTTTAAAGCCTGCTTTTTGCAGGCGTTAAAAACCAAACCGCAAAGGGACCAGGGTGCTCATTACGGTACCGCAATTTGCGGCACCGTAATTAGCACCTTCCCCATGCCCATTGAGCCCTATGGGGCAAAAATGCGAATGGGGAAGGGCAATGGGGGAAAGGGGAATTACTGCCCCGCCAACCTTGGAATAGGGCGGTAATTCCCCTTTCCACCACGGCGGTGCCGGTATTTTACCGGCATGGACCAAGGTGCTAATAGCACCTTGGTCCTCCGCCTACCGTGTAATGAGGCCCAGATACGGTAGAGGCAATTGTAAAGCGAGCCAATATCACCTCCATATGAAGACTATGATCTACAGTCAGTAATGTTCCAGAAAAAGCAGAATTAAAAAATATCTACCCCACACCCAGGGCAAGTGGTGGCCCAATCAAAATGTAAAATATTAAAATTGATGGGAAGAAGATGGACCGTAGCTGGAGCTGATGTTGCATTGAACCAGGCTTTGGTTACACGCTTAAAATAAGGGAAGTGGTCCTTTAAAATGTCATAACAATGATCATTATGGGCCATGAGCGAATGAGCATTAAGGAGAAAGCACTTTAGTGCCTCAGAAGGAGGAGACGGGCCAGCAATGGTGGTCACCAGCGCAAATCCAGTAGGAGATTTGGTTGATGGAGGGGTCAGCTGCAGAAGCTACGTCTGCAGAAGTATAGGCACAGAGACCTTGCAAATACATGTCAAATGGGTGCAGTCCTGCAAGCCAGTCAAATCACAGACCTGCACAGACGGGCATGCCTTTTGTGTGCATTAGGAGCACAGTAGGAGCACCCCTGCATGAACGCATCTCCCGGCACATAACTGCTGCTGTAGCGCATCAGGTGACTAGCAGGCATTGCTGAAATAAAAGCGGAAGAAATACTTCCGTGGCAGCCAGCAAGGGATTGTAAAAGTTCACAATAAGTGGTAACTATTACCATACGCAACACAGATCATTACAGGGTAACTTTGGGCAAGGGTAGATAAACACACATAAACCTTTAAAAGGAAGAACAATGGGCCTCATTTGGAGTGTTGCGTAAGGCAGTAATACTGGCGCTGTTATTACCTCACTGCAACATTCCAAGTATGCTTGCGGGTGCCGCTCTGGAATGCCTGGTCAGATCAGGCATGCACAGTGGCACCTGTGAGCATTACCGGATGGCAGCAACGGCCCTGTTATCAACTGGGCCATTGTTGCCATCCTCCCCATTCCCATTGAGTCCTATGGGGGCTCAAATGGGAATGGGGAGGTACTGGGTCCCGCGAAAGGGATTTACCCGGCACTCAAAGGTCAGAATGGCCCGGTAAATCCCCTTTTGCGGGACCCAGACCTGGGTTTGGGGGTAGCCATGCCCTTATATGAGCATGGCTACCTCCAAACTCGTAATGAGGCCCATTGTCTAAAATCAATGCAGAAAATAATAGCTGAAATGGACAGGGTTACTAAATCTTCAAAACACAAACTGTATATAAATATACAATTTTATCAATAGGTATCAGTATTCTTACAATTTCCTCTCAAATGAGGCACCAGCCAAGGAACGAGATCAACCACCAACTCGTTGCTTGAGAAGCGACTGACCCTGAGGGAGTTGGAGGCGGATGAGAGAAGAGCACGAGAAGAAAGATATTTAGAAAGAGAGACTTGAAGGTATTGAGGCCCCAGGTCGCCGAAGGCCTTGTGGATGATGCACAGGGTTTTGAACTTAATCCTTGCAGCCACTGGGAGCCAGTGCAGAGATTTCAGTCCTGGAGAGATACAATCTCTGGGCTTGAGGCCAAGGACAAGTCTTGCAGTCTTGTTCTGGATAAGTTGCAGAGGCAGGAGAGTAGAAGCAGGCGGATTTAGAAAGAGGCTGTTGCAATATTCCAGCCTAGAGAGAACCAGAGCTCTGGGGAGATAGAAAACCTGCAGATGAGGCATTCAAACGAGGAGTAGGCCTCTGTAGGAGTGACAGAGGCAGGAATCCACACAGGGAAGATCAGGGCTACACCCCCACCAGAACAGTTCAACCTGGGAGTGGAGAGAATATGGTAGCCGTCAGGTAGGAGCGTATCAAAGCTTGTGACAGAGCTAGCCATGGCCGTGTCTCGGTGAGACTGAGGACGTCAAGGTCAAGTTCTTCCAGAAGGCAGCAAATATCAGAGGAGTGTTTGACAGCAGAGTGAGAGTTTAGAGTGTCAATATGGAAAAGGTTTTCATCCTTGAAGGACTTCTGGGGAGGGGTCCGGATCAGAGGTACACCCTGTGGAGGTGTAGAAGGAGCCCGAGAGGGGGCAGAGAGGGAAGGGGAAGACAAGGTAGCCAAAGGAGGAGGCCGAAGGGGAAGGCAATGTAGTCACAAAAAGGGGAGAGGGGACAGCAGGAGAAGAAAGGAAGTTGATAAGGCGCGGGAAGCATCTATCAAAAAAGTGAAGATTGGCCTGAGGGCCTTGGACCAACACAGTCCCATTTGAGTAACCATTAATGATGACCCTAGACAAATGGAAGGAGGTCAGGAGGGCGTCCCAGCGGGTGCCATCATTAACGGGAGAAGAAGAGAAAGGAGAGTGCACAGACACCATATGAAGGGACCATAGGTCTTACAAAGGCACGACAAAGAGGATGTCGGTGAGAGTTTCCTTTGAGGAGGCACTGGTGTAGGTGTCAGCGATAGAGAGGCCTGGGTTGGAGACCAGGATGTCAGTTTTAAACTTCTTCCTACCAGATATTCTCTCCAACCTTGACTCTAACACCCCTTGTGTCCTCATCCTGCTTGATCTCTCATCTGCATTTGACACTGTCAACCATGGCATCCTGCTCAGCCATCTCCGTGATAACCTGGGCATCACTGGTCAGGCTCTGGCATGGCTGACTTCTTTCCTCTCTGACTGACCCACCCAGGTCCAACTTGGGTCCTTCCTCTCTGCTACCTTTTTCTCTACCTTTGGTGTCCCCCAGGAGTCTAACCTCTCTCACTGGCTGTTCAACCAATAGTTGGCACTCCTTGCCCATCGCAGATGACACCCAGCTCATTTTCAGGCTACCCTCTGCCTTCTCCTCTCCTTCCCTCATCTCTGACTGCCTGTCTACTATCCAGGAATGGTGTGCCACCAATGACCTCTGCCAGTAAGACTGAGATTCTCCTCATCAGCACACCTGCTCCCTCTTTTCCTGTGGCTCTCTGGCCGGCCTCTCTTGGTCCTCTTCCCGTTCCCACCTGCAAAGCCAAAAACCTCAGGGTCATCTTCGACTCCACACTATCCTTCTCTCCTCACATCTCTGACATCTCTAAGAAGTCACACTACAAGCTGCACCTCCTTAGAGGTATTCTGCCTTTCCTCTCCTTCCCCCAGAAGCTCACTGTCTCCAGAACTCTGGTTCTCCCTAGGCTGGGCTATTGCAACAGCCTCTTTCTAAATCTGCCTGCTTCTACTCTCTGCCCTCTGCAACTCATCCAGAACAGGACTGCGAGACTTGTTCTTGGTCTCAAGCCCAGGGATTGTATCTCTCCAGGACTGAAATCTCTGCACTGGCTCCCAGTGGCTGCAAAGATTAAGTTCAAAACCCTCTGCATCGTCCACAAGGCCTTCTGAGGTCTGGGGCCTCAATACCTTCAACTCGCTCTTCCTAAATATCTTCCTTCTCAAGCTCTTCGTTAATCTGCCTCCAACTCCCTCATGGTCAGTCGCTTCTCCAAGCAACAAGTTGGTGGTAGATCTCTCTCCTCAGCTGGTGCCTCCCTCTGGAACTGCCTCCCTTAAACTTGAGGAGAACCATCTCTGGTTCCAGAAACACCTCAAAACTTTCTCTTTGCCTCTGCTTTCTCTCCTCCTCTCCTCTGCTGACCTCCTGGCTGATACTGGTACTGCACTGGCTACCTGGACACCCTCTGATTCCGGGTCCAGATCCCTCTCCCGCCAGCATCACACACCTGTACTGCCCTCCTGGCAACCCCATCACTTAGAGACTGTCCTGTATCCCTACAGTCCCCCACCAGACCTCGATAGTTTATGTCCGCACTTACTCATGCGCTTGCCACATGCTGGCCTTCATTTTCCTTATTGCTATTATCAATTGCCATGTACTGCACTTTCCTTCCTCCCTTTCCACGCACTTGTGCAATCTGAATGACACCTGGCCTAGTAGGATCGTTGTATGTCCCCCTTGTTTCCCCTCCCTTGCCTCATCGCACCTTGAAACACTTGTGTATAGTATAAATACTATATCAAATCATATCATTATCATGTCATATCATTTAATTATCATCTGGGTTTGGGAATCCTAAATAGGGGATAAAAGGCCTAATTTTCACAATGCCATTTTTTTTAAATACTGATACAGTGCATATTATAACAACACAGAGAAAAACACAACTAGGTTTGAGAATCCTAAATAGGGGAGAAAAGGCCTAGTTTTCATAATGCCATTTTTTTAAATACTGATACAGTGCATATTATAACCAAACAAAGAAAAAACACAACTAGGTTTGAAAATCCTAAATAGGAGAGAAAAGGCCTAGTTTTCACAATGGCATTTTTTTGAAAAAACTGATACAGTGCATATTATAACAACACAGAGAAAAACACACCTAGGTTTGAGAATCCTAAATAGGGGAGAAAAGGCTTAGTTTTCACAATGTCATTTTTTTAATTACTGATACAGTGCATATTATAACAACACAGGGAATGTAATGAACCAAGTTAAGTGTTTGAAGGTGGAGAGGCAGCGAAGCTTGTGGGACTATCCAGAAGACTGACTGGCAACTGGCGTCCTCTGCGGACACCTGCAGACACAACAAGAGCCACTACAATGGGAGCCGCCCTTTGCCTTAGGGGCCCTTAGCTGTGGGGCTGCCGGGCAGTTGCTGCCCTGGTAAATCCGGTAATGAGGGGTGGCGTGCCAATCAGGGTGGTGGGAGGGTTGTGATGTGGGAGTTAGGGAGGGGATCAATGAGGAAGGCCACGGAGCGGGAGCGGGGGCAGGGGAACACACATAAAGGGGGGAAAAACAAAGGCACCCAAGAAAATGAATCAATCAGGCCCATGGAGGGTCTAAATACCCTGTGTAACAGCTTTCAGTCACCGGCTCAGACAAGCTGGAAGTGCTGAGCGCGGTGGACTGCAGGACGCCTAACTTCCAGCAAAGAAGCACAACGGCCAATCAGGGTAGAGGGAGGGCTGTGAGGCGGGAGGTAGGGAGGGGATCTACGAGGAAGGCCACAAAGGGGGGAGTGGGGGCAGGGGAACACACTCAAAGGGGGGAAAACACAGGCACCCAAGAAAATTAATCAATCAGGCACACAGATGGTCTAGATACCATGTGTAACAGCCTTCAGTCACCGGCTCAGGCAAGCTGGAAATGCTGAGCGCGGTGAACTGCGGGCCGCCTAACTTCCAGCAAGGAAGCACAACGGCCAATCAGGGTGCAGGGAGGGCTGTGAGGCGAGAGGTAGGGAAGGTATCAACAAGGAAGGCCACGGAGGGGGAGAGGGGGCAGGGGAACACACACAATGGGGGGAAAAAACAGGCACCCAAGAAAATTAAGCAAACAGGCCCACAGAGGGTCTAAATACCGTGTGTAAAAGCCTTCAGTCACTGGGGTGTTTGGTCCATGTGAGGTGGAGATTGGCAGGGTCTTCCATTAGGTAATTACATGTACACGTCCACTGGGAAGCTCTGGAAGGACATGAACGTTTGTCTGATTGGTTTCTGCTGTGACTGCTTGACTGGGCTGGTGTGCAGGATGTTGAAAGGCACAGACAGGTAGTGAGACCAATCAAACGGGAGAGGAGAGCTGTAGTGGAGGGAAGGCAGTGTGGTGATGATTAGGTCGAGGCTGTTACCTTTCTTGTGCATTGGGTCTTTCATGTGCTGTGTAAGGCTGATGCTGTCAAAAAGTACAAGGTGAGGTTCCTTCATCAGTTTGGTGGCTTTGTTGTCTGGGAGGTCGAAGTCATCTAATAAAATGTTGACATGCGTGACGGACATGGTGGTGACCAGGTCAGTGAAGTCTCTGCTGAAGGCTGTGTTGAGTTTGGGTGGTCTATAGATTAGATGGAAGGGAACTGTGTCTGTCAGGGAGAGCGAGAAATGGCAGGGGAGGACTTCAAAAGAATCAATGTTGTTGATATAAAGTCTGGTGCAGGGCCTCAGGGTCTTGTGGATGTCTGCAAGGCCTCCACCTGTCTTTTTGGGCCAGTATCTCTGAGTTGGATGTTGTAGTCATCAGGGACCATGACATCTAGGATGTGGGTGGAGGTGGGTGTCAGCCAGGTCTCAGTGATCAAGATGGTGTCAAGGCTGTGTGTAGTTCTGAGTTCAGTGATGTCTGCTGCATGGGTGATAGCTTAGCGGACATTGGAGAGCATCAACTTCAGTGTTGTGGATTTTGAGGGGTGCTGATAGGCTTGAGGATGATGTGGATGGGTTTGCTGCATTGCGGAGCCAATAACTTGGAGGAGGGGCAATGTTGTTGATGTTGGCGCTGCCTGGTGATGGTGGGATGGACTGTGGGGATGGAGTGAGAAAACAGATGTCTGAATTTGCGTACCTTTTGTCTGAGCAGGGGTTCAGGCGCTGTGTGTTCCCAGTCTGAACATGTCCATACAGGAGTTGCCCTTTTATTTGTCTGCCCTTCAAATCAGATGCCTGGCGAGACAACCATTTGATCTAAGAGTTAAGAGCAGAAAGTAAGAGGCAGGCCTAAGAAGGTAAACAGATGGGTTGGGTTTAGGCCATGTGACCTAGAACCACTTGCACCTGCTCACCAACTGCAAATGAATACAGTCTGGAGGTCTGCTTAAGTAGGGGAAAGGGGTTGGCAAAACAGTAAGGCACCAACAGTTTTGCAGTGATCGACAGGTGGGTGGGGCTTAGGCCACATGACATAGATCCTTTGCATCTGCTCACCAACTGCCAAGGAAAAGAGGCTGGAGGTCTGCTTAAGTAGTGAAAAAGGGCACAAAAACACAAAGGCACTGAGAGTTGTTGTAGTGATTGACAGGTGGATGGGGCTTATGCCACGTGACCTAGATCCACTTGAACCTGCTCACCAACACTTTCATGTTTAGGCAACATACCAAGGTGAGATGTATACATTATACAGAGTCTATTAAATGTCAGCTGCCACGTTTGACTCATTAAACTAAACTGAAAACAATCCTTCCTTATTTTGTACATGAGCCAATGACACATATGACATCCCTTCATTTCAAACAGGGTGACCTATGTCAGTCAGTGCAGACTAAAGGTCAATCATTGGGTTGTGTGCACTGTAACACAAAGGGAATTGTGATCTTTTAGCTAACAGATCTTGGAAAATCAAAAATCTTTCTGAGATTTGACATACTAGATGATTTATTGCAATACATTTAAACTGTACTATATTATATTCACTACTTGTACTGGGAGGAAATGTGTGAAAAGCATGGACTGTGCCCATTGCTCCATTCACCAGGTAAAGTTCCACATTCATGTTTCCTTTTAACATAACTCAACATTTTTTGCAAAGTACCAAAACAGATTCAAGAACATCTGTTTTTTAGATTGATTTCTCTAATTTGTGTAAACATTCCTGGGCTTTCGTATTTGGTTCTAGGGGCATAGTAGGTCCATCTAACACATCAACACATTATATTTCTGTTATTGATTCTTTCTGAAAGTTTGTTCATCTACAGATAATTGAACTTCAAACAAAAATATAGGACGTTTTTTTTTTCAGCTGTAGGTCCAACCTTACTTCATGAACAGTACATCCTTCCTTAAAAAATGTTGAAATGAGTCTACCTAAGAGAGCTATGTTTACACCATCATCAAGTACTCCAATGCAAACTACTTTTAGCATTTCTGCATATTCAAAATGTGCAGATTGCCACAGATTAGCAATACATCCATTGTATTGGAAGTCATTCCACAGATTAACATTACCAATAATGGCAATTGTGTTTGACTATCTTTTGATAGAAGAAATCTAAAAGAATGGTTGACCTTTGAAGGAGTTAACTGTAGGTGGGCTATGTTTCGCAAAATGCAATTTAATTCAGATAAATACCTATGCCAATGTTCTCTTGTTCTTTGCAAGTTTTGTTTTATATTGCTACTTTCTAAAAGTGTTTAGCTTCAACTTTTTCAACTGGTATTCAACTATTGTTGATCCAGTCATCATTGAATAACTCATTAATGAATTAAGGCTATTGGCAACTCAGTAACATAGGTTTGGTAATTCACTTTCAAAAAGCAAGTGAAACATATATTAATGATTTAGTATATGTGTGGCAATGATTAAATGATTAGTCTGCCATTTCATCTTCCACCCCCTTCTAAATATTTATACCACACACTTATTAATGTATCCTTTGCTTCTCTCATTTGAAATAATTCTATTGAATCACTGATAACTTTTTTGGAATGTTGAGTGGATTTTAAATTCTTTATATAGCGTTTCTGTATTTTGTACAACCGTTTCAATGTGTGCCTGTTTTTTGGTTACATCATATAGATTGAAATTAATATTGTCTTCTACAGTTACAAATCATAATGATTTTTGTTTGCTTTTAACCATGCCAAACGTTGTGACACTTAATGTAAATCAACAAGATCTTTTTTACTTTTTGTTGCCACTGAATTATTTAAGACTAATACGGCCTGATTAATAAAAGTGTTTAAATGGGAAAGTCCCATTGAAAATCACTTTGTAAATGAGGCCCATAGCATGTGCAACCTACACCAAAATCTTCAACATTATCATCTATATTTAAAGGTAAGTATACCACTTTGCTTATTAAGCGTTTAGTTAACTCTTTAGTTAACTCATTAGCTGATCTTTTTCATGATTTTGTTTGTAAGCGTACAATTGTTAAGAAAGGAGGCATTAATTGAGTAATTGTATGTTTATTTAAGCTTAAAGCTTACCTTGAAAGATTATAGGGATGGTTTGCAGTTTTTTTATTATTTACAACTGAACGCATAGGCAGGGTTTTTTCATCAAAATATTTACAACATAGATCTCCTGTTATTTTCTTCTCATTGTATTTGTTCTAGAAAAAAACATATGTAATAATCCTAAGCCACACCGTATTGTTTTCTTTTTTTCATCTACATTTATACGTTTTACTGACATTCTTAGAATATATGGGTCTATAGCATTCATATACATGTAATGGTTGTTTGTTAATTTCAGTGTTGTATATTTAAATTTGTTTATTGTATCATATAAAGCTTTAAGTATTGTATGGGTGTTGTAACCACATATTTAAGTAACTGTATTGATTTGTTTCTTTCAAATGTTCTATTCCAAAGTGCTGTTCCAATATATAATTTCAAATGTTTTCAAAATGTACTACTCTTTGCGCTAGCATACATTTGTTTAATTATAAATGTGATTTTACTGGTTGCTTGGCTATGTACATTTTTTAAACTAAGGGCCTGATTTACAAAAGCTTATTGAATGGGAAAGTCACATTGAAAGACACTCTTTACATCAGGCCATACATGTTAAGGCTGTATTTTCTGCACCAAGCATTCAAATGTGATGGAATCTACAGTGCAATGATTTCCAGAAGATCAAGAAATATGATGTCCTCATAATCAAGGATATTCACATCTGTTACAAGGGTCAATTTTTGGCACAAGTTGAATTTTTACCCTGTTTTCCTTTAGCAACAATGTACAGCACATTTTTAAAATGGTTTCAGTGTAATTCTTGTACAGCGTATATGTGAGTTTATGCCCATTGCTTTACCTGTTTTAATTTGGTATTCCATTTGGGTCAGGTTTGTTTGTTGCTTCAGTTTCAACTTCAATTAACTACATATCATTTTTTATCAATGTACGCTTTTTCAGCAAAGTAACATTCTGAGGAGAAAATATATATACTTTGGCCTAAGATATTATTTAAAAAATATTTAAAATTATAACCTTCCATCTGTTCGCTGAACTAAACAAATCATTTTGTATTGTAGATGTTTTTGAAAAGACAAATAAGGTCTTTGCTTTTGCTTTTATATTTGATATTGTATGCGTTTTATTTGTATTTGTTGGATTTCATTGTAATTTTAAAAGTTTTGATGTGTTTTAATTTGTTTTGGTTTTTTACCATTATTTAACATGATTTTTTATGTGTAGTTGTTGATTTGTCTTTTTTATTTCATATTGTTGAATGGTTTGCAATATGTAAAACAGGTATTACTGCATGGTATTTTTTGGTGTAAAACATTTTTTAAAAGAACATATTGTTTACTATGTGTGTTTATTTGGAACAATGCTATAAATGAAAGTTCTGTATTATCAGATGTTTTAACAATTAATACAAATTGTTTTTATACATGTAACAAAACCTGAGAAGTATAATAAGCTACACTAAATACATACATGTGTATATATACATATATTTTATCAAGTACTTGCATATTGTGTTGTAACTGTAAAATTTAAAAGCATACATTTATTTTCATGTAACATTTTACATGATTATATATATTTTACTTTGCATAGATGCAATGCAAATGTACAATTTGAATTTGTATTATTAAAACAGTACATGTATGTGTATATTGTATATATTGGTAATTATAACCATTCATAAATCTGTACAAAAGATGTTAAGGCCATATACCTGATTCTATACAAACATGTTCATAAAATATACATAGTGGCATAGTTCCTCTTTTTCCAAACACGTATTTGTAATGTAATATAATACTATATTGGGAACATCACAATACAAATTAGCAACAATACATAAGCTGTGTTATTATTCAAATAATTCATATGTTTAATGTACACACACATACAACTGTATTAAACAGTTTTATTACACATATATGTACAATGATTATTATGTTTAATTTACACACATATAACTATATATACATGTATAAACATGTATAAACTTTATAACCAGTGTAAACAGTTATGTGCATATGTTGTAGATATTCATTATTAATGTAATATTTGGTGTATACACTTGTACCAATTGTAATACATAATAATTAAATTAAGGACAAAAGGTCCTTAAAAACAGCGCAAAAAGACGGGAACAAAACCCTAAAAAAACAAAGAAAAACATATACACACATATAATTCTATTTAAATAAACATTACAGTTGACATTGCATTGGATCCATCATAAACAGGTTTGTCTCTCAATTATATGAGATGACATCTATAATTGGTCCTGCCAAAAGATGCCTAATAGTCCTGTTGATGATTTGCAAGTGTTTTTGAAGGGAGAGGAGCATATACAAGGATTTATTTCAATAGAATACAGGATTTACCCTGTCCCTACCCCCCGGGACTAAAATTATACATAGAGCCACCATCCCCCCTATAGGGATGCAAAACCTATCCATTCATCTAGTAAGGTAGGGAGGCATCCTGTGAATCCTCAGTTAATTACTGACCTCCTAGACAATGACCTGATTATTTGTTCAAATCAAGAGGCTCAGTAACTGGAGGTTTTTGAAGTGGTGGATTGATTATCTTTCGTGCCTAGTGTTCCTGGGGAATCACCCAGATCTATTCTCAATCTACTTTCTTGTAATATTACTGGGGTTAAAAAATATCTAGTGGCCAGCGATTGATGTAAATTCAGGGAAGGGTTTAATGTCATCCACCGTCAGGAAACCTTGGCTATGGACCAGGTTGATCTTCAGGCGTTTACGTCCTTTAGTGTTAGAGCACAAAAAGGCCAGAAAGATGACCTTGTGGGGGCATGTTCATCTGGTTTGATGCCAGTTTGAAATTGGCTGTTGAACCAATCTTTACTGGTTCTCCAGATCTACAACAACTAGCAATTCAACTTTGTGGTGATTATCTGTGTTATTATTTAACATATATAACTGACATTTTACTCAAGCGCCTAACACTGTGTTAATCCTCCAATAGAATGTTTCATCATGGAAACATGTAAATCAAAGGAGATACCACCATAAAGTCATGGGGGACTTCAATGTCCAACTAGAACCTTTAAGGGGACTGGACGGGCTCTGGGAAGTTGAGGACGAGGCTTGAGGCATACCACATATGGAAGGTAGTTTCATTTCAAGATCACATGGTAAAGCAGTCAACATAGTTCGATCCCTACATAATCTTGAGTTACAAGGCTTGTAATGGTCGGTTTCCAACAGATCAGCCAGCCAGGTCACCTAACAAGGACCTAATGGCAGCTCCAGATTTGAGTATTCTTTGATTTTGGTCCATGACTGGCATCAAGTGGCTGGGTTTCAGGTCCTAGATCGACATGAAAGTGACCACAGACCCATATTATAACTTTAAAGACTAAAGTCATGTCATTTCCACCAAATGGACTACAATGGTGCAGAATAAACAGATTCCATCTATGTATGCCTCCATAACAGGTTTTATTGAATTAATATATAGTAGCAATTATTCAGATAATGACATTATATCTGAATTTGATAAATTGTCTAAACACCTTCAGCTTTTGGCTACAAGCTCCAAAACTGATATTAGGGAGGGAGCCAGGAAAATGGAAGCTTGGTCCAATACTGACTGTAGGGTACCTAAGTCAGCACTCCTTGCCTATTTAAAGACCAACCCAGTGGTAAATAGGCTCTGACTTCATGCTCTGAGGAATAAATATAGACATATAATCAAAGTTTAGAAGAGCGAGAACATGAGGGTGAAATGGGACCACATGCTCAAGGACATTGAGAAGGCTGCCTTTGCTATTTTTTGGAAAAAGGTGACCAAAAAAGATCTTGATGGGGACATGTATGTGCAGGCATGTATTAGCCCAAACGCGTGGCATGACCACCTCAAAGGCCTTTACAGGAACTACGTGAGTGTGAGAGTCTTGGACTGTTACGCTCACCTGGCTCCCACAGGGGCGTCGGTCGAACCCGGACAGCTGCGGTCTCCACCCATGTGATGCGTAGTGCAGCGATGACTGACTGGATCTGCCCTCTTAATCTTGTCTGCTTAACCCGTAGAAATATTCTCCTGCAAGTGGAGAGATGGATTTAGCCACTTGTGGATTCAAGTGATGGCACCCCCACAGTCCTCCCCAACTAATCACCTCCGAAATGTCCTCACAGCAATCTCACCTTATATTCTTGATTCTTGAAAGATGAGCTCTTTATCCTGCGTGGATTTGCAGGGGCGTGTCGATTCCAGTTACTTCACTGGTTTGAAGGCTCGGGAGAGTTCCGGAGAGTATTGACTCTGAGGTTCCTGGTGAGGACCAGTAAGTATTAAGTTCATAGAGTTCAATATGTCCAATGTTCACTCTTGTTCCCCCCTTCCTTTCTTGTCTTGCAGCTGGCTCGCGAAAAGATGCTCTTGTGGCAGCTGGTGGCGCTCAGGTAAGAGTTTGTATTACCCAGCGCTGTCCGGTAAATGTTGCATGTGGAAAACGTGTTGTTTTGTCTCTCTTTACAGATGCGGCACGTGAAAATATGGAGAGTCACAAAAGGTTGCCTCCGGTGGCAAATCAGGTAAGTCTATGGTGGTAAGAATTTGTTGGTTCCCTCGGCTCACCTTGTGGTTTTCTTTTGTCTCCTAGGTGCTGAAGTTCGGCGAAGAAATGATGGAGGCAGCGCCGACCCGAAGGATGCTGTGAAGACTGGTGAGTATGGCGCGGCGTGCAGCTGGAGGTGCGGCTCGTGCAGAAATGATAATCTTTACAGGTTCAGAGACGAAATGGATCCAGAATCAGGTGTGGAATAGAAATAAGTTTGTTTTCTAACCATGTCCTTTCTTTCCTCTTTGTTTTAGGAGCTCCAGATTCGAGGCGGGCGTGGCAGAAGACTGGATGCAGGCTGCAGGCATGGTGAGCATTACGCTGCTGGATGCAGAATAATGTGAAGCATGTGTTGCTGGTCGGGCGTGGTTTAAATAGCCTCAAAAGTAGTCCCAGGTAAGAAGTCCCTAGAACCACACCCGAGTAAAAAATAGTCCCTGTAGAAAAATAGTCCCTTTCAGGCTTCGTGTTGGATTGGAGTCATTTGCAGCATGGTCTGCCTGAGGTAAGTAATGACTATGAGCCTGGCACCTAAGGCGCCAGGACTGAACCCAGATGGCTCCTAGCTGGGGCTGCTGAGGTTTTACTAAATGTCTAGATGCCTGCTCCCGGTGCTGATGGGCTTGGTCCGGATGCCTGGGGGTAGGCATCATGACAGTACTCCCCCCCAAGGCCCTTCCTAAAGTTGTTCTTTCCCTGGGCCCTGGTTTGTCTGGGAAGTTCCGATGGAATCTTTTCACCAACCGAGGTGCATGGACGTGGTCACTAGGTTCCCATGACCTTTCCTGTGGTCCGTAGCCCTTCCAATCGATTAAATAAAAACATTTTGATTTAACCATCTTGGAGTCCAGGATATTTTTTACCTCAAATTCAGCTTCTCCATCTATCAAGATTGGGTCAGCTGGTTTGGTTAATCTTGTTCCTGGTTGAACTGGTTTTAAAAATGAAACATGAAAGACAGGATGAATGCGCATATTAGAGGGTAATTCCAATTTGACGGCTACCGGGTTGATAATGGCCTTAATAGAGTAAGGTCCCAAATATCTAGGATTAAAAGTCTGAGTTCCCTTCAGAGGTATGTGTTTTGTAGCCAGCCAAACTTGATCCCCAATCTGGTATTGTGGAGTTTCACTTCTATGTTGATCAGCATTTTTCTTATATTTCTCTTTTGCTTGTTTCAAATGTTCTGTTGCCTCTTTAAAGGCTTGTGTAATAGTAGAATGCAAATGACTAACTGCAGGCATTTCTAAATGCTGAGGCGAATCTAGTTCTGAGGTTCGAGGGTGATGTCCATATATGGTATAAAAGGGGCTTTGTCCGGTTCCTGAATGTACAGAGTTATTGTATGCATACTCGGAAATCCATAAAATATCTTTCCAATTACTTTTGGTCTGGTGTAGCATGCAACGTAGGTACTGTTCAAGGGTCTGGTTGGTCCTCTCCATCTGACCATCGGTCTGGGGATGGTGACTGGTTGATAACCTCACGTCGATTTGCGCCAGTTGACAACATTTCTTCCAAAAATGTGAAATGAATTGACTACCTCGGTCAGAGACCAATACGGAAGGAAATCCATGTATTCGAACAATCTTTTCGAGGTACTCCTTGGCCAGAATTGAAGCAGAAGGTAATCCCTTTAGAGGAATAAAGTGGGCTATCTTGGAAAAAAGATCCACAATAACTAGAATGGTGTTAAATCCATTACATGGAGGTAGATCTGTAATAAAGTCTAACGATAAGGTGTGCCATGGTGTAGGTGGAATATCCAAATGTTGTATGAGGCCAGCTGGTTTTTTCTTCTGACTTTTGTTTTGGGCGTAAATGCCACAAGACATTACAAATGACTTTACGTCTTTTCGCCAGGTGGGCCACCAGAATTGTCTCTTAATTTTAGCTTCAGTTTTTGCGATACCTGGGTGTCCTTCCATCAGGGTGTCATGATAATTGGAGATCAATAGTTCTTGTAATTCCTTGTGTGGTAGAAATAGTCGCCCTTGATAATAAGGTAGGTCATTGATGACTGAGTAGTCCGAGCCTTTCTTCACCCAGTCCTGCGGGGCTGTTGGATCGAAGAGTTGTTGGAACTTTTACTTGAATATCCTCTAGTGTCTGCAGAGTGGTTATGCCAAGAATTCTTTGTTCTGAAATTATAGGCACCGGTTCCGGGTTGGCATATGCTTCTCCCATCCCTATTCGGGATAAGGCATCTGCCTTGACATTTTTACAACCTGGTCGATAAGTGATCACGAAATCGAACTCGGCAAAGAACAATGCCCATCGAAGTTGACGCGACGATTGGGCCTTGGCTGTTTTTAAATACTGCAAGTTCTGGTGATCGGTGATTACCGTAATGGTATGCCTGGCCCCGAGAAGATAATGCCGCCAAGCCTTGAAGGCGGATTTGATGGCTAATAATTCTTTATCGGTAACCGCATAGTTTAACTCGGGTGCCGAGAACTTTCTGGACCAAGATGCTACTGGGTGAAGTTGACCGGTTTCAGGATCCTTCTGGGATAGGACAGCTCCCATGGCTAAACTGGATGCATCAGTTTCAACTATGTATGGAAGTTTAGGGCGTGGAAGCTTTAAGACAGGTACAGACGTGAATTTCGCTTTCAGTTCTAGGAAGGCCTTTTCAGCTTCTTTGGTCCACAAGAAGCGTTTGTTTTTTTGCAAAAGTGCTGTGATAGGGTGTACAACATGTGAGAAATCCGGAATGAATCTGCGGTAGAAATTAGCAAATCCGAGCATGCTTTGTACCCCTTTAACTGAATTGGGTGATGGCCACTTGAGGATTGCATCCACCTTTCGAGAGTCCATTCGGACTCCTTTTGGAGTCAGGATAAATCCAAGGAATTCAACTTCCGCAGCACGAAAAACACATTTTTCCAATTATGCATATAACTTGTGCTGGCGTAGTTTCTCAAGGACTGCACGAACGTGCTTCACATGGTCTGATTCTGAAGAGGAGTACACTAGAATATCGTCTATGTATACAACAACACAGACGTCAATGAGTTCACGTAGGACATCGTTCATAAAATACTGGAAGGCTGCTGGTGCATTGCACAACCCGAAGGGCATCACCTGGTATTCGAATAACCCGTACTTAGTGCGAAAAGCAATCTTCCATTTGTCGCCTTTCTTTACACGTACCAGATGATATGCCCCTCGGATATCTAATTTAGTGTAGATGCAAGCGTCCTTTACTTGGTCTAGTAATTCGGGGATCAGAGGCAATGGGTATCGGTTCTTAACCGTGATCTGATTTAATGCGCGGTAGTCTATGCACGTTCTGAGGTCACCTTCCTTTTTAGGCATGAAGAACAAAGCTGAAGATGCAGGGGACTTGGACGGACGAATGAAGCCATTAGCAAGGTATTGGTCCAAGTATTGTCGTAGGTGAAGGTTTTCGGGTTCCGTAAAGGCGTAGATCCTACTACATGGAGGTTGTGCACCGGGTATGAGATCGATTTGACAATCGTATGATCTGTGATATGGTAGGGTGTTTGCCTGTTCCTTTTGGAAAACATCTTGGAATTCTTGATATTCCTGAGGAAACTGCACGACTGGAGTAGCGACTGTGGTCAGGCCTTGGTTCAAGGGTTTTTTCAGGTAACAAGTATGTGCACAATCTGGGAAGGTTATTCTCTTCTCTCGCCAATCAATACAAGGATTATGTGTTTCCAACCAAGGTATCCCCAGTATTATTTGGAACTGCGGGACTTTGATTAAATCAAACACAATAGTCTCTCGATGCCCATCCTGACCCAATAGTGTCATCTCTGCAGTGGAATGAGTTACAGGCCCAGAGGCAATGTCAGTTCCATCGACTGTGGTGATGACATCCGAAGTGGTCTTTTTGCAGACAGGTAGATTCATTCTAGAAGCCAACTCGTGGTCCACATCGTTTCCTATGGCCCCGCTATCAATGTATGCCCTTACTGCATGCATACGTGATTGCTGCCTTGGATCTATAAGGACCATTGGTATGACGAAGTGCGAGGTCTGAGTATCCTTCTTCAAGCTCAGCAAGCGGACCTCTATGCTTGTCGGGCGTGATCGTTTCCCGAATCAGGCTCTGTTTGATTTTTATCAGCAACTCTGACTACTCTTTTAGATGTTTTTATAGGGCAATCCGCAGAAAATGTCCTGAGGCCCCACAGTACAGACACAATTGCATCTGCCATCTTCTTTCTCTTTCCTTTTGAGTTAAGGGTCCCTTGACCCCCCCGATCTGCATCGGTTCTGATACATCTGTTCCTTTGAGGGTAACATTGGGTTTAACCAATACCCGATTCTCGAACTTAGCTCGATCAGCCTTTCTATTCTGAAGTCGGTGGTCTAACTGGACCACTAAGTCTATATATTCTGCACAATCCTGAGGTTGGTTCACAACTTGGGCCAAAACGTCTTTGAGTTCACCCCAAAGTCCACGATGAAATAATGTAATTCGTTTTACCTCTGGCCATCCGGTTTCCACCACTAACCTATTGAAAGTGGCGATATAGGTTAGTAGATCCTGGTTACCTTGTTGTAATGATAAAAGTTTGTTATCCAGGGCCTGTCCCTGTGAATGTCTGGCAAATAGTCTTTCCATGCTCAATTGAAAACCTTGAAAATACTGAAGAAGAGGGTCATCCTGGTTAACTAATGGAATTGACCAATCCGCTGCGCTGCCACTAAGATATGATAATACAAAGGCTACTTTGGTTTGGTCGTTCGGAAAAGCTCCAGGTCTGCATAAAAAATTCAAGCGGCATTGGTTCATAAACACAGCAAACTTTTTTGGGTCCCCAGCAAAACGTTTGGGTGGAGCTAAAGGAATGCTCCCTGGTAGCACCACTTGCACAGGATTGCTCGATGAAACAGGAGTTGGATTCCCCCCGAATCCAGGTAATGGTGTTTGCCCAGCTTGGTTTTGCAGTAATTGTCTAGCAAGATCATCAGTGCGCTCCTTTGACACAATCAGTTCTCTCCTGAGGGCATTAGTCTCTTGGCGCTTGTGTATTCAAGTGATAGCACCCCCACAGTCCTCCCCAACTAATCACCTCCGAAATGCCCTCACAGCAATCTCACCTTATATTCTTGAAAGATGAGCTCTCCATCCTGCGTGGATTTGCAGGGGCGCGTCTATTCCAGTTACTTCACTGGTTTGAAGGCTCGGGAGAGTTCCGGAGAGTATTGACTCTGAGGTTCCTGGTGAGGACCAGTAAGTATTAAGTTCATAGAGTTCAATATGTCCGATGTTCACTCTTGTTCCCCCCTTCCTTTCTTGTGTTGTAGCTGGCTCGCGAAAAGATGTTCTTGTGGCAGCTGGTGGCGCTCAGGTAAGAGTTTGTATTACCCAGCGCTGTCCGGTAAATGTTGCACATGGAAAACGTGTTGTTTTGTCTCTCTTTACAGATGCGGCACGTGAAAATATGGAGAGTCACAAAAGGATGCCTCTGGTGGTAAATCAGGTAAGTCTATGGTGGTAAGAATTATATTTGTTGGTTCCCTCGGCTCACCTTGTGGTTTTCTTTTGTCTCCTAGGTGCCGAAGTTCGGCGTAGAAATGATGGAGGCAGCGCCGACCCGAAGGATGCTGTGAAGACTGGTGAGTATGGCGCGGCGCTGCAGCTGGAGGTGCGGCGCGTGCAGAAATGATGATCTTTACAGGTTTGGAGACGAGATGGATCCAGAATCAGGTGTGGAATAGAAATACATTTGTTTTCTAACCTTGTCCCTTTCTTTCCTCTTTGTTTTAGGAGCTCCGGATTCAAGGCGGGCGTGGCAGAAGACTGGATGCAGGCTGCAGGCACGGTGAGCATTACGCTGCTGGATGCAGAATAACATGAAGCATGTGTTGCTGGTCCGGCGTGGTCTAAATAGCCTCAAAAGTAGTCCCAGGTAAGAAGACCCTAGAACCACACCCGAGTAAAAAATCGTCCCTGTAGAAAAATAGTCCCTTTCAGGCTTCATGTTGGATTGGAGTCCTTTGCAGCATGGTCCGCCTGAGGTAAGTAATGACTATGAGCCTGGCGCCTTAGGCGCCAGGACTGATTTCTACTATGAGCCTGGCGCCTAAGGCGCCAGGACTGAACCCAGATAGCCCCTAGCTGGGGCTGCTGAGGTTTTACTAAATGTCTAGATGCCTGCTCCCGGGGCTGATGGGCTTGGTCCGGTTGCCTGGGGTTAGGCATCATGACATGGACAGAGCTCCCTGTATATTACAGATGCTGACCACCAGTTAGGGAGTTTAGATCAGGGTTATGGTCTCACGCTCTCAATCAAGGAGGTGGAAGATGACATTAGAACACAGGCACAGGAAAACAGATTATACCCCTGATGAAGAGATTGCTATCTCAAAATGCATTGCTTTTTTAAAAATTACATTGATTTGTGATAACAGAAGAGTTTTATTATGATGCTGTGTAATATATACAATTCTCAAATCTATTGGATGTTCTTAAATTTCATATTTAATAATTTACTTAAAGGGTTGGCTTCATTTGGCATATGATAGTGTGCAGGGGACACAAGCTTACTATGGGAACTTTTCCTGTTCCTACCACTAAACAAAACAACCAAAAAAGGGTCCAGGAGAATGACTCCCTTCTGCTGGACAGGCTTGATCAGCCTTAGTAAGCTATCTTTAAATAGCTTTTCGTTATTTCTTGACTCAATTATTTTGGTTTTTCCAGGGGCCTTTTCCACCTCTGCGGTAGCCCCTTTTCTTCCTGTACAAAAGTCACTTGGTTTATCCAATGAGGGGTCTCATCCTTACCCTTGTTGGCAACGTGCAGTGTCTTTATCTCACTCTCTGTATTCAGGCTTGCTTGTTCTGATCCAAACCAACTTTTCTTCAGTGGATTATTTATCCACTTTTTTAATTGTTTTGTAATCAATTCACTGGGATGAATAGACTCCCCAAGCACTCATCACTGATTTTTCTACTGGGACCTGTTGGCTGGGTCTACAAGGATTCTTCACATTTTCTTTTACCTGGGACAGGTAAGCTGTGTTTCCAAGTATTCTTCCCTTATTCTTGTACCGGGGTGGGTAAACTATCTCCCCAAGTACTCTTCACTTATTCTTGAAATGGGACAAGTATGTTGAATCCCTAAATATTCTTCACTTATTCTTTTACTACCCACTTGATGGGCCCCACCTTCACTGGTACAGAGATAATTATTGTTGTCATTCTCTTCGTTGACATTTCTTAATTCATTATCATTGGAATTTCAGCCTTCAGCCAGCAACGGTTTACTCTTGAATTCCAATCAGCATTTTCACTGAGATGAGAATGATTTACACATTTGTTCATTCCAACATCCCTCTGGGGACCTCCACTGCATTTGTTACCTTCTCTCCAGGGATTTGGCATCACTGGGCCTTTTCTCAGGATGGGAATTCTTCTTCTTAGGGTCAGGTTGATGTTGTAGTCTTCTCTAACCATCTTGCTCTCTCGACGCTCATTCCGCATAGTCCCGGTCATGTAGGGCTCAGCACTGTTCACGGATTGCACTGTCCACCCTTCTTGGCTCACTTCTCCACTCACGACAGGTTTTCTGTATTGAGGTTTTCTTCCCCTTCTGACTCCTGGATCGATCTCCTTCTGTACTTCTTCTGTGCACTAGCTGGTTGCCTTCCTAGGGCACAGTACTTCATTGCTTCATTGCTTCATTCTGTTGCCCATGCAATGCAGGTTTGAAAATCCTGGACTTCTCCTTCCCGGTGCTTACTCTCTGATAAGAGTCATTCTTCATTGTTTAAACTGCTTAGTTGGGTCCTCCACAGTGGAGGATCATAGTCCTCTCTCACTATCCATGAAGTATTCTTCATCACTCTACTATTCTTCCACTTCCGAGTATTGTCCATTTGCAATGGTGGAGTGACCAGCATTACTCCTCTAGTCTTCTTCTACATAGTATGGTTGATTATCATGTGAGTGTTAGAAGTAGTGTGGAAATAGTAGACAGTGGTTTGTTCAAGTTGAATCTTCTGAGGCCCTGATGGTGTGGAGAGCTCATGTGATGGAGGGTTAGGGTGTTCTTTTGTGAAACAGGAGTCCTTGACCCAAAGAGGCGATTTTCTCTCCGTGTGAGCTCCCGCTTGTTGCCACCCCTGGGGTTTACATTGTATAGCAGGCTCTCCTGTCTAGCCTCACAAGGAAGGGGTTCCCTCTCGTTAGAAGTGGAGAAATCACATGATTCTTCACATTGCCCTACCTTGTGTATTTCACCACAACATGGCATGTAAAAATTAAACAATTTTTAGTGTAAACAAATAACACAAAAAGCTTATTTTCAGGTAATATTTTTGAAGGTGTATGTTATGTATTACACTGATGAACTTAACATTTAATTTGCAGTTATAAATTTGGGGTACACCATTTCAGTTGTCTGTATATGTTATTGTTAGTTAATGTGTTTGAAGCAAACGTTTTATATTCCATTTCTGTTAAGTTTTGTTAAATTGTTTAAGTTGTGCACAAGCAATTTCACATTATTTGTGCAATGTTTTACTTTCACTTAATGTCATACTTTCAGTTCTTGGATTGTTCCACCTTTAACAATAAAGTTGTTAGCTGTTTTGTGTGTGGTTATATTCTTACTTGTTTATACATTTCATTTGTGTTCCACTCATTACATTGTACTTTTGATCTGTATTCCACACAATACAGGGAATATTATTAATGTCTAAAGTGTAGGCAGTTAGTGTGTGCGAGTGTGCACACTTGCCGGAAGTTAGTTGTGGGGCATGTGTTCTGTAGCATGTATTGTGACGTTTTTGGTGTGGGAATGCTTACACAGTTTCATCTAAGTTGGTTGTTGTGTGGCATGTGGTTTTATCTGTATGCATTTGTATTTTTCATCTGTTTTCCACACATAACATTGCTTTGGTGTGTATTATGGTGTATGCAATTGGTGTGTACGCATATAGGAAGTTGCAACAAGTTAGTTGTGTGGCGTGTGTCTTGTGGTGTGTAGCGTATTTGTATGTTTTTATTGGAAAAACAAAAATGTTATTGCACATGCATCATGTATACATACATTTTGAAACATTCATATCTGAAAATTGGGTAGTTCTATGTTTTTTTTCCAGTGCGCCAATCCTTGCTATTATCTAGGTGCAGGCCAACAATCTTTTATATTGAAGTGGATAATTTTAAGATATTTGGGCCATTAATGTCTTTCTATGGGAACACCCCATGTTAAAAGCTGTTAAAAATGTGATCCAAGTAGCATCTTTTCAAACTATGTAGCCATTCTTTAAAAAACCTGAAATGGTGCATGCGCAGGCAGCTGCCTTAACATTTTACTGTAGAATTTATTCAGATTTACTCATGCAAGAGTTTAAATGTTTTTAACAAAAGTTATTTTCTGAAACTCCATGAAGGCTTATTATCTATGAAATGACCAGAGTAAAATTAGTACTTAAGAAATTACAGAGATAGAGAAGAGTTCAACTAAAAAAAGTGGTTCACAGAGAACATGATGGAACACGAACCAATCTGTTCGACTTCTCTCTCACAAGCATCATCAAACTTTACAAGGACTATTCAATCAGAGTTACAGTGGTGGCCTAGGAAGTAGAGATGTATTAGCACTCCAGAAAAACAGCCAATCATCAGAGGACACAGATTGCCTGCATACATGACGATGACCATAACATTGGACCGCACCTAAAAAAATGCAGCTACAGCAAAATGCTAGGGATAGAAATACATCGAAGAAAGAAGATACAGAGAGGTTTCCCACAGAGGAAGCAATACACCACACACATAGTGGTGTCTGACACTAAATACAGTTAATAGTGGAAAACAGTGCATGCAATGTCTCAAAGCCAAAGAACTGCTAAGAAAATACCTAAATAATTGTTGTCCATATTGAACACACTCAGCCAAAAAGGAAATGGTGGAAAAAATAAAATAGGTGAGGTGTAGATTACAATTAAGTGTCGAAAAACAGAAAGCAGAATACAGGAGGAGGTAGTGCCTACATTACAAAACAATACATGTAGTAAAATCGATTGTAGACTGTAGAAAGAAAATCAATACTGTAAATTGTGAATAGCATGTTTCATAGTTAGGAAAGTGGTGAGAGCAACAGGAACATTTATCTACCACAACAAACTCTTCCTTGTCTGAATAGTTTGATTAGCCGCCAGCTGCAGGAATCCTTAGGGCCGTGCTCTTGCGCCCCATGTGAAGAATATGCGGATATGTGTTGAATTTCTACAATGTTGGCGCTTGACTTATAAATTACATATTATGCAAGCATTTCATATGTTCTGTGGAGTCCTACAGTGAGGATGAAGAAACAGTGCAATCATTGTATATTAGTGCCATTAGGTCTTTTATTATCACTGTGGGTGCCGACACATGTTTCGACCAATCAATGTCTATTTCAAGGCAATGGTGATTTATTTCTTGTGTATATTGTTGTTGTTGGCATCTAGCCAAAGAAGAGTGGTTGCACTGAGTAGTGCTTCTTAACGGCTTGTTGCCGTGTAGTGTATCTCATCCTCAGTCGGTCGGTTGTTGTCGAAACATGTGTCAGCACCCACGGTGATAATAAAAGACCTAATTGCACTTATATACAACAAATGGACTGTCTCTTTATCCTCATTGTAGTACTCCACAGAAGAGAGGAAATGATTCCAGAATATGTAATTTACAAGCCAAGCACCAACATTGTAGGAATCCAACACACATCTGCATGTTTCATACTGCACCAGGAAGTAGAGAGTGCATGACGTAAGTTCTGTGCATAACACAAGTGAATGAGTGCATGAATGGTAAAGGGAAACACTGTGTAGTTTAAATACTGCTGCAAATGTGCTGAAGAAATTGTTCTGTGTGTGTTGGAATCAAAATAAGTGTAACATGTAACGTGTTAAACTTTCAGTTTAATTGCTCCCATCCTCTATATACAGAACAGTCAGAAGTGGAATAGTGAACAAGAAAAAATAAATGATTACCAATGCTGCATAAAAGAAGGACAGATTTGCAAGAGGCAGAACAATGGCTAGGGTAGGGAGCAATGGGCTTAGAAAATAGGGAGGTAAGTGGAACTTAAAGAGAGAAGTCAAACAGATTGGTACCAGATCCCAAAATGCTGGGATGCAGAGTTACTCCATAAAATCAGTCATGCAGTGGGGACAGAAATGGGCCAAACACTGAAAAGTGTGAGTGAGTTAAAAGGCAGACTTGCAGAAAGCTACCACAAAGAATTGACTATCAAGAAACACTAAATGATAGAAACAGACCATAAAATAGAAATCAAAAAAATGAAATGGAGAATAATTATATACAGACACATGAGTAGGCTATAGACTAAATACTGCAAAAATGAGTGATTAAAGAATATAAATAAAAGCATCTTTCATGCTAGAGGAAGATGGCTGAAAATGTGTGTGAGTATAATAAATGAAGAACCCATGAGGCCAAGGTATCCATTCATAGACAAAACATACAGAGGTGAATCACAGAAGGACTGAATAGCGAGAAAGAGAGCAATGGTACATAGTGAGCAGTAGACATGAAAAAAAGAGTGCTGGCAGAAAGCAGACTGCGAATGATTACTTATAATGAAAGCACTATAACATACAGTAACTATTTCTTAAGAAAATGCACTGACCAAACACTATAAATATGTAGGTTTCTTTCACAGTAGAAAAAATAGCAGTTTATTAAGTAATACACTAACCCAGTGGGGCAAGATATTGTTATAGAGCAAAACATAAGAGCAAAACATAGGAGTAGGCCATAGTAAGAGAGCGAGCAATGGCCCCGCTAGTGAGCCCTGTGCCCTATGGAATAACTAAAAGTGTCAGCAGCGAGCAGCAGAGTGAGAACGGTTACTTATTGAGAAAACACTACACATTTCTCTACACTGATCAAAAATGTAAATGTCAGCAACTTCGTTTTTTTTTTCTTCTAAGAGCGTAATAATTCCACAATTGTAAATGATGAAAGTAGGCCAGGACGTTAGGACTCTTTTCATAGGAAAACACAGAGCAGTGGGACAGAGAATCATTGATTTGCAAGAGTGTGAGCAACGGCCCAGATAGTGATCACTGGGCACAAAAACGAACAACAAAGCGGAGGGAGATAGGTTACTTATAAATAAATCACTACCCTATACAGTAACATCAGCGCAAGTAAATGCATCGGAATATTCATAGCAGTGGATCCCAGAAGGACTGGTTGGTGGGAGAGAGTCCATTCGTCCACATCATGAGCAGCGGGCATGAAAAAGAGTGTGCTTACTTTCAAAGAAATCACTATGCCACAAAATAACTGCTGCACACGAACACGCACTGATCAAACACTATGTAAATGATGGCACCTTTAATGGTAGAAATAGAAAGCCACACATTCCACTTTGATAAATGAAGAACTAACCCCTGGTGTCAAGGCACTCTATTATAGTAAAACACATAACAAAGGGCCACAAAAGAACTGACTTATGAAAGAGTGAGCAATGGCCCAGATAGTAAGGACTGCACAAGACATAAAAGTGGGAGCAGAATGTAGACTGAGAATGGTTACTTATTAAAATTAATACACTCCATACAGTAACTTTTGCACAAGAAAATGCACTGATCAACCACTATATAATGATGGCCTCTTTCACAGTACAAAATCAAAGCCAAAAAATGGCAGTATACTGAATAATGAACTAGCCCAGAGGGCAAGGGTACTCTTTCAGAGGAAGAAATGGAGCAGTGAATCACAGAAGGTCTGATTTATGGGAGAGAGAGCAATCGACCACATAACGAGGAGTGGGTATGAAAAATGAGAGGCAGCAGAAAGTAGAATGTAAATGGTAATTTATGAAGAAGACATGAAAAATGCACTGATCAAACACTATGCACATTATGTCATCTTTCATAGTAGAAAAAGAAAGCCATATAAATTGCACTATACTAAGCAATTAAATAACCCAGGGGGTCAGGGTGCTGAGCAGCGCTGCCGGGCACCAAGCGTGGCCTGGTAACTTGTGCCCCATGGCAGCTGACAGGGGGAGAGGGGTGGCAACACGCAAACTGGGCTGCCTCCCTTCTCCCCCAGTCCCAGCCAGGCAGTACGCAGTCGCAACGCGGCACGACATGAAGGAAGGGCAAGGTGCGAAACAGCACCTCGCCCTTCCTTCCCAATTAGGTGCTAAGCACCCAGGATGCTGGGCAACCAAGGAGCCAGAGAACAACAATAGTTATGCACCTCGGTGTTCAGACAGTCGGTGCCATCGCGGGCCCAGGGGCTGCCTGCAGAGCCCCCAACAAGGCCCAAGGCTACCCATGGGTCCTATATAACATGCTGCAGTGCAGCAAGAAAGACACTATGGCCGATTCATGGAATTAATGTGCGCCGAAAATTTCGCCGCAAGCGTGCGAAAACGTGCGATTCGCATGGAAAGAGCGAAAATCGCAGTGCAAGTGCGAATATCGCAGGGAAATCAGCGCACATCTATTCATGGAAATCCGTGCGCGAGTTAAATCAGGGATGTGAGCTGAAAAAGTGCGCGGCGCATGCCGGCGCACAGGTCATCTAACGGCGTGCGCTAAGGCCACAGCGAAAGCGCCCATAGCGCGGCGCACATAAAAAAAGTAGGCGGAACACGGGGCGTAACACTCGGAATGGGGAACAACTTGTGAAAATGTGGGCGTCACGGGGGAAGTACAGGAGGCAAGTGCGCGGAACACCCACACGCTCGCCTACAACATGTATTCATGGAATCGAATAGGGCAAACCAGCGCACGGGCAAAGACGCGCACAGACCCAAACCCGTCCGCCACACGAAGGCAGGTGGTAGCGTCCCTGCGCTGGAAAAAAAATGTGCGCCAAAATGTGCGCTACCAAAAAGCACGAATATACAGCTCTGATGAATGTCCCATACTGTGGCCCCCTAGGACAAATGACGTGCAAAGGGGTATGCGACAAACAGCGACACCAACTGTGTGAAAAATTAGCTTGTGCGTGTATTTCGGGTGTGCGTGGGAAGTTTTACACGCAATCGGGCCTGAGGGAGCAGGGTACGTGTATTTCAGGGGTGCGCGTGAAGTTCTACACACGATCGTGCCTGGGGGAGCGGGATACGTGTATTCCAGGGGTGCGCGGGAAGTTTCACACGCGATTGGCCTTGGTCAAGCGGGGTGCGTGTAAATCTGGGGTTCGTGGGAAGTTTCACACGCGATAGGCCCTGTACGAGTGGGGTGCGTGTATTCCTGGGGTTCGCGTGAAGTTGCACACGCAATTGGCCTGGGTACATGTAAATCTCGGGTTTGCGGGAAGTCTCACACACGATAGGCCATGTGCAAGTGGGGTGCGTGTATTCCTGGGGTTCGCGTGAAGTTTCACACGCGATTGGCCTGGGTACGTGTAAATCTGGGGTGCGCGGGAAGTTTCACACGTGATTGGTGTTGGGCGAGCGGGGTACGTGTGTTTCGGGTGTGCGTGGGAAGTTTCACACGCGGCAGGCCCTGTGCGAGTGGGGTACGTGTATATCTGGGGTGAAGGAGAGTCCTACACGTGAATTGGCGGTGTGGGTCCGCCCAGGTGTTCCCCCAACACCCTCCACGGCCCCTGCAGGCAGCCCACACCACAAGGGACTACCCTGCACCCCTGGCCATGTCCCGCAGGCAGCCCATCCACCATGGGCATGCCTCCCAGGCAAGCCACATGTCAGCTTGCACTACTGATCACCAACGCATGACCCCCTCCACACCCACCCCCCAGGACTGAGGGGCACCTGCCAGCAGGCCCCCACTCATGTCCCACTCATGTCCCCTTGCACCCCCACCCCCCAGCAGTACAGGGCACCTGCCAGCAGGCCCCCACTCATGTCCCACTCATGTCCCCTTGCACCCCCACCCCCCAGCAATGCAGAGCACCTGCCAGCAGTCCCCCACTCGTGTCCCCTTGCACACCCACCCAGCAGCACTGAGGAGAACCTGCCAGCAGGCCCCCACTCATGTCCCACTCATGTCCCCTTGCACCCCCACCCCCCAGCAATGCAGAGCACCTGCCAGCAGGCCCCCACTCATGTCCCCATGCACACCCACCCCCAGCAGTGCAGGGCACCTGCCAGCAGGCCCCCACTCACGTCCCCTTGCACCCCCACCCCCCAGCAGTGCAGGGCACCTGCCAGCAGGCCCCCACTCATGTCCCACTCATGTCCCCTTGCACCCCCACCCCCCAGCAGTGCAGGTCACCTGCCTGCAGGCCCCCACTCATGTCCCACTCATGTCCCCTTGCACCCCCCAGCAGTGCAGGGCACCTGCCAGAAGGCCCCCACTCATGTCCCACTCATGTCCCCTTGCACCTGCACCACCCAGCAGTGCAGGGCACCTGCCAGCAGGCCCCCACCCATGTCCCACTCATGTCCCCTTGCACCCCCACCCCCCAGCAGTGCAGGGCACCTGCCAGCAGGCCCCCACTCGTGTCCCCTTGCACACCCACCCCCCAGCACTGAGGGGCACCTGCCAGCAGGCCGAAACTCATGTCCCCTTGCACACCCACCCCCCAGCAGTGCAGGGCACCTGCCAGCAGGCCCCCACTCATGTCCCACTCATGTCCCCTTTCACCCCCACCCCCAGCAGTGCAGGGCACCTGCCAGCAGGCCCCCACTAATGTCCCACTCATGTCCCCTTGCCCCCCATCCCTCAGCAGTGCAGGTCACCTGCCAGCAGGCCCCCACTCATGCCCCACTCATGTCCCCTTGCACCCCCACACCCCAGCAGTGCAGGGCACCTGCCAGCAGGCCCCCACTCATGTCCCACTCATGTCCCCTTGCACCCCCATACCCCAGCAGTGCAGGGCACCTGCCAGCAGGCCCCCACTCATGTCCCACTCATGTCCCCTTGCACCCCCACCCCCCAGCAGTGCAGGGCACCTACCAGCAGGCCCCCACTCATTTCCCCTTGCACACCCACCCCCCAGCACTGAGGGGCACCTGCCAGCAGGCCCCCACTCATGTCCCCTTGCACACCCACCCCCCAGCACTGAGGGGCACCTGCCAGCAGGCCCCCACTCATGTCCCACTCATGTCCCCTTGCACCCACACCCCCCAGCAGTGCAGGGCATCTGCCAGAAGGCCCCCACTCATGTCCACTTGCACCCCCACCCCCAGCAGTTCAGGGCACCTGCCAGCAGGCCCCCACTCATGTCCCACTCATGTCCCCTTGCACCCACACCCCCCAGCAGTGCAGGGCATCTGCCAGAAGGCCCCCACTCATGTCCCACTCATGTCCCCCAGCACCCCCACCCCCCAGCACTGAGGGGCACCTGCCAGCAGGCCCCCACTCATGTCCCCCAGCACCCCCAGCCCCCAGCACTGAGGGGCACCTGCCAGCAGGCCCCCACTCGTGTCCTCTTGCACCCCCACCTCCCAGCAGTGCAGTGCACCTGCCAGCAGGCCCCCACTCATGTCCCCTTGCACCCCCACCCCCAGCAGTGCAGGGCACCTGCCAGCAGGCCCCCACTCACGTCCCACTCATGTCCCCTTGCACACCCACCCCCCAGCAGTGCAGGGCACCTGCCAGCAGGCCCCCACTCATGTCCCCTTGCACAACCACCACCCAGCACTGAGGGGCACCTGCCAGCAGGCCCCCACTCATGTCCCACTCATGTCCCCTTTTACCCCCACCCCCCAGTAGTCCAGGGCACCTGCCAGCAGGCCCCCACTCATGTCCCCTTGCACCCCCACCCCACAGCAGTGAAATGGCAATCCCATGACACAAACCAAAAGTCAACTATGTACATCAACACATGTCCGCCACACGAAGGTAAGCGGTAGCGTCCCTGTGCATTAAAAAAATGTGCGCTAACAAAAAGCCGTATATACAGCTCTGATGAATGTTCCATACTGTGGCCCTCTAGGAGAAATGACGTGCAAAGGGGTACGCGACAAACACGGACACCCGCTGTGTCAAAAATAGCGTGTATTTCGGGGCTGCGCGGGAAGTTTCACACACGATTGTGCCTGGGCGAGCGGGGTACATGTACTTCAGGGGCTCGTGGGAAGTTTTACACGCGATTGTGCCTGGGCGAGCGGGGTACGTGTACTTGAGGGTCTCGCGGGAAGTTTTACATGCAATTGGGCCTGGGCGAGCGGGCTACGTGTACTTCAGGGGCTCACGGGAAGTTTGACACGCGATTGGGCCTGGGCGAGCAGGGTACGTGTACTTCAGGAGCTCGCGGAAAGTTTTACACGCGATTGGTTCTGGGCGAGCGGGGTACATGTACTTCAGGGGCTCGCGGGAAGTTTTACACGCGATTGGGCCTGGGCGAGCGGGGTACATGTATTACTGTGGTGGGTGTGGAAGTACAGGAGGCAATTGCGCAGAACGCCCACACGCACACGCCAAAAAGACGCGCTAATACGGAAACACGTACGCCAGCAGGAAGCAGGCGTACGTCGACCCGCGCAGCATAAAAGTGCGCGCAAACAACAAACAAGCTCAGATGCCAGGATGAATATACCGTTCCTAGCAGCAGTGGCCATGGGATACCGCAGGAGGAGGAGGAGGATAGTCAGGGCCAGAATTTTTACACCCAGAACCAGCTTTTTTGAGATGCCTAATGACCACGTCTATGGGAGGTACAGGTTTCCACCTCACTTAATACTCGACCTGGTCAGTGAGTGAGAGGATGACCTCACAATACCCACCCTCTGCTCCCAAGCACTCAGCCCCCTGGAGAAGGTCCTTAATGTACTGCACTTCTTGGCCACTGGATCATTTCAACGGACAAGTGCCGTGGTGGGGGGATGTCACTGGCCACACAGTCACGCTGCCTACACCAGGTCTTGGCCATCATGACTGCACGCCCATCAGTACGCAGGCACATATACCTGCCCAGAACACCTGCAGAAAGGCAGGCTGTCGTCCAGGATTTTTACGGGGTGGCACACTTCCCCAAAGTGCTAGGTGTCATTGACTGCACCCATGTGGCTCTACGTCCCCCCAGGGCATCTGAGCACATCTATAGAAACCGCAAGCACTGGCATTCCATCAACGTCCAGGTAGTATGTGATGCCAAGGGAATCATCACCTCAGTATATGCCAACTATCCAGGGTCCACCCACGACAGTTTCATTTACAAAATGTCAACCCTAAACCGGGACCTAGAAGCTGGGCGGCATGGCGATACATGGCTGATTGGTGAGTATAAATGCCACAGCACATGCATGCATGTCAGATACTGAGTAATGTCACAACCCCATTAATGATACCCATCACCACCTCCCCAGGGGACAGTGCCTACCCTCTGAGCACCCACATGATGACGCCAATTCGGAACCCCACCACGCCACCCGAGGTAAGATACAACACAGCCCATATTGCAACCCGGGCATAGTGGAGCGCACATTCGGAGTGCTCAAGTCACGTTTTCGCTCCCTTGACCGTTCTGGCGGGCAGCTGTTATACGCTCCCCCAGTAGTGTGCAGCATCATAGTGGCAGCATGTGTCCTGCACAATGTTGCAACACGCCGGGGCCTGCCCGTGGACATGGGAGTGCCCCCACATCCCCAACCACATGCACGCCCGCTGCGCATGAAAGGGGAAAGGGCACGGGGTGAGGCAGCCCGTACGCAGCTGGTGGCTAATTACTTCACCTAAAATCACACCCCTGTGGAGTGCACACAGCCCTGGCACATACCAGCTGACTATCAATAATGATGAGTCAAGTGACAGTCAACTGTCACAACCATACCAGCCTGAGATTGTTCACCTGGAAGTGTTCCATTGTGTGCATCCCTACCTACACAAACACCACCAATGCTGTGTCATCAAAAGACACACTTATATGCTGCTAAAATCATTACCCCCTTGCAAGATACAACATGACAACAGTGCCATGTCACCCAACACCTCCCCAGCACCGCCACCCAACACACCATGGCATGTCATGCTATGTGAGAGCAAACAAAGGAATCCCCAAAACATGACACATGTGTCACAAAGTACAGTGTCCCGAATGGAAAATGGCCACACACAATATGCTCCCATTAATGTAGAACTGACAAGACACATGACCAAAGACTTACCACAATACAATGCAGCTAGCCAACCCCAAACATAGCATTCACATGACAGTACTAAGTTAAAGGATACATAGCCTTACAACCTGGTGATGCTAGCACATCGTCCACTTCCAACTATACTGTGTTGGTGCCACGCAAATCTGGAAGTGCACTGCTTACAACATGAACTCCATCTCCAAAGTAGACTGTCTTGTGAAGACATGAGGAATGAACCTGCAAATCAGGAGGGAGACATGGATGCACAAGCACACATCAATACACCATGCAGTGTACAATACTACAACAATATGCACTAGGAATGTATACACAGACTACAGACTGCCCACACATGTCATGGGAGTCCAACATCACTGTGTAAGTCACTGTCACTTGGGCACACCCTTTGCAAGCCCATGGAAACGGGAAGCAGGAGGGGTGTGTGTCTCACGAACCCAAGCATCTAACCCAAACTCAGGACAAGCCTGCATGTGCCCAGCAGGAATACAGTGGATGCCCACGGGAGCCACACAAGGCAACACACTGTAACAAAAACTCAAAAATCAAAAACCAAAAATCAAAAATCAAAAATGGCCATGTGGGGGTCAGGGGGAGTGAGGGAGGCCACCCAGGAGGTCCGAGGACAGGGTGCACACCAACAGCCACCTGTGTGGATGTTGTAAAAAAAAACACCTCCATGGGCTCATGGCCTGCACGGCTACGCTATCGTGAGAGATTCAGAATCGCTGTGGTCGCTCTCATCACTCTGTGCTGCTGCCGCCACAGAAGGTGGTGGTGGTATGGGAGGCAGCCCACGCAAAGCCCGAGTCTGGTCCTCCGTGGCAGCAAGCATGCGGGTGTGGAAGGTCTTGTTCTGGAGGAATATGGTGCAGAGATCCCCATGAACCACCTGACGTGATGCCTGGACCTCCTCCCGAGTTGCCTGCATCTCTGCTGAGAGCATACGTGTGACCCGCTCCAGCAGCTGTACTGTCCTCTTGACAGTGGAAGCCTCAAGGTCCACAAGAGTCTGCCTGAGGTGATGGACTTCTACCCTTAGGGCTTCCCTCTGGCCCTGGGACTCTAAAGAAATGGCTTCCCGGAGAGTGTCCAGGGCCGCCCGTCTGTCCCTGTTGGACGCCAACATGTCCTCCCTGAGTGATCGGCAAATGGAGTCTGTTGCCTGCTGTAGTTGCTCAATCTGCCTTTCTGGGGGGACAATGGAAGTGGCCACCCTCTCCATAGCTTGAGCCATCATCTCAGATGCTGCTGCCTTTGGTATGCCATTGCGTATATGGATTTCTCCCATGCGGTATTGCCTGGTGGCGTACGGCCACCGCGTTGGCGGGCACCACACCTGTCTGGGGCAAGGCCAACTGTGCCTTGCTTTGTCGGCACTGCCTGAGGCTGCGTGACTGCATTCCCCCTCTGATCTGCTGGCCCAGGAACAGGATCAGATGTTGCGGAGTGTGGCTGTACCCCTGGTGCAGGTGGGTCGGACAGAACAGAATCCCTTCCAGAAACACCTACCTGCGAAGCCACATAGGTCTCATCATCCGAATCAACACCTGAATAGAGGTCTGGGGAGGTGCACCCAGAGACACCCCTGGAGAGAACGGTCTGCAGCAAGAGTGGGTTCTCACCCACCACCACACCCCGTCCCCCACTGGTGCCCGGTCGTGCCTGAGATCCCTCCTGGGTCTGCAACATCTCCTCACCCTCAACAGCATCAAGTGCGTCATCCCCTGCAGAAACATGAAAAAAAGAAAAATGCAAACAGGCATTAGCACCATGGCACACAATTAGGCCTCACAAGCTACAGAAACAGTACTTGATTGACACATGTCCCACATGACTATAACCCTCCCATGCATGCACTGTCACTGAGTTTGAAGGGGAGGAAAATGTCAGACACTGATGGCACCAAGATGGAAGAGCAACACATTAGCTGCATGCTGGCTAGCAGAGCCATCACACATTGGCCTGTGAGTGGCATGTCCAATCCACATACATGACACATGCCATCACACATATGGTATGTACCATAGGCATGTCACATATCGTTTGACAATAGGGCTGAGAAATGCGTAGTGAAAGTGGGGGGATCGAAACAATCAGCCTGAATGAACAATGAGAAATACGGAACAATGTTGTTGCAAGATGCCACTTCAAGGGCAACTCGCGTGATGTTGCACAAAATGTCTACTGTGGACAGAGGGATACTGTAATACCCAAATCCAGGGGCGTAGAATGTTTTGGATGAAGCACATGGGTGACCCAAACCACTCAGGCACACACACCCTCACCTGGCACTCAATCAGAACCCCTCACACACACAACATACACATGGATCACACACACATGCATGTGCACTCACCGGACAATGCCTCATAATCTGGCAGTTCTCCCACACCTTGGATCTGTTCCTCTGTGACGTAGGTCCCAGCAACAGACTCATGTACAGTGAGTTCAATGTCCTCTTGTGGAGACCCACCTCCAGTCACCAGAGTAGCGGCATGACTTGAGGCCAGCTTTTTCTTTGCCCTGCGCTTAATGTCATTCCAGTGCTTGTAGCACTCACCAGCTGTGCGCCTCACTAATCCAAGGGCACTTATGATGTCCGCGACGGTCTGCCAGTGTGCCTGACGTCGAGCAGGTGTGGTCTTGCACCATGAAGTGATCAACATTTCGCTGTCATGTGCGGTCACATACTGCACAAGTGCATCACGTTTGGCATCATTGAAGCTAGGCTTCCTTTGCATGCCGGACTGCGTAGCCGTGTCTGGGGTATCAGCCTGTAGTGGACGAGCACTCTTCCTCTTTTTTTTGGAAGGTGGTGGGGATCCTGAGTGGCCTACGCCGCTCTGGCCACTAGGAGCAGGAGCGCTTGTGGACTGGGTAGTTGGAGTGTTGGAATGCACACTGAGCATAGGACTTGGTGCAGGCATTGGCTGAAGTGTTACGTAGTCAGGGGGAACCTTAGCAAGATGGACTGGGACCAACACTGCCCTGGCTGGGAGAGTCAGAGCTGGGGTGGATGGAGCTGCAGCTGCACCTGCAGCCTCCCCACCCTGCCTACTCGGGGCAGCAGATGACATAGCTGCCCCTGATCCATGTGGCCTGGTGACACCAACTTGCACCGCCACACGTGGCCTAGACTTGGCGACTTGGAAGTCAGCCTGGGAGTCACCCTCTGCCAGGTCAGGTGCCACAATGGGCCGGTCCAACAAGGGCTGAGCAGAGATGGTGTCAGCCACATTTCCCTCAACTATGGGGGGGGCATGGGTGTCCCAGACTGGTCCTCCACACATGGGGGGCTAGGGGTATCCTGCAAATCCCGGCCACGTCTTCTACCGTGCCCACCACTGCCACCTCTTGAGGCTCGGCCACCTTTGCCACCCTTACCGCTTGGTCGCCTCCCAACCATGGCACTGATGTAGTTGTGCGTATGGGAGTTGCAGTAAACTATTGTCCTGGGCAATTGGGGGTCAAAGGGGTAGGGTACTAGATGGAATTCATACCCTAGTGCTCTAGCAAGGCTGAATGTGACCCCTGGGGAAAGATGATGGGTCACGCAATGCACAGGCACAGCAAAAACAGAAAATAACGTGCACGCAACCCCTCGTAGACCACGGGCGTGCAAAAATGAACCCGCACTACGCTGTGGCACCCAGAAACACAAAAATGAACGCACGCGTGTTACATGCAGCCTACAATGACCTCTGAAGGGGTACGCGACACACGGGGCAAGCACAGTTGGTAAATACATGCGCGACTCACCGTCTGCCTGAAAAATGAGCGTGCAAAATACGCGCGTGTGCGCGTTGGCAACACCCCAGCCAAAAGAAGAATTGTACACTGTCTGAGGAGACAGGACAAAAGAAGAAGTGAACGCTGTTTGAGGAAACAGGCCCAACAGAAAATCAGAAAAAAGCTGTCAGAGGTAACAGGGAGTACGAATTAGAAACGCTGTGAAGTAAATCGCGTGTGAACCGACAAGAAGTACAGAATTCACCCACTCGCTCTCCACGAAAAGCACGTACAAGAAAATGACGTCCTACACGTACCTTTTGAACAGCCCACACGTCCAACGTCACTTCCGCGTATATGCGCTAAGGCCCTAACCTCCAATTACACGAGCAGACACTCGGACGTGCAGTTTTTGGACGTGTAACATGCACCCGGGTTCAGGGAAACGCCCGCGTGCGCACGTCATAGACGTACTTACACGCTAAGGGCCTTTCGTCCAATGAAATCGTGTAATTTGAGGAAAGGGCCTTTCCTCAAATTACACACTGACGTGCTAGATTTTCACGTGCCAAATCACTCCGTATCAAGCTGGCCACGCGTTCGCGCACGGAAGACCACGCTCCTGCCCAGAAGGCCGAATTACTGCCCCCCAGAGCCCCGAGCATGCTCCCACTTGCGATCTGCTGCTGCCTGATTGCCTCCTGCCCACGTGCCCTGCCATTTGCTGCCTGCACGTCAGCCCGGGGTGCTGTTGGTGTGACCACCCCTGCTGGAACCGAAGACTCCCGACTGCTATTCCATCACTCCACAGCCCAGCCCCAGGACCCAGTTGCCCACCCACACCTGCCTCTGGGATTGCCATGTCGGGCACTACACCATCTGGCACCACTGGCAACCCCCAGCCAGAGAGGCAGAGAGCCACTAGCTTCAGTGCCACCAAAGTTGGTGTCCTGGTGGAGCAAGTCCTGGGGCAGTATGATGCCCTCTTCGGAAGGTCGGCCGCCAACAAGGAAGGACGGACTCGGATCTGGACGGACATTGTGACTGCCATCAACGCGGAGGGGGTGGCAGTCCGCGACTTCCAACATGTCAAGAAGCTCTGGGAGGACTTCAGGTCCAGGACCCTCAACAAGGCCCGGCGCCTCTTGAAGGCAGCGGATGCTAAGGGGCACCGTGGCCACCTGTCGGAACATCAGATGAGGGTCCTGGAACGCATATGCCCAGCGATCCACATCCAGGTCCTTGAGAGGCAGACCCGTCTGGAGTCGAGCGGTAAGTGTACATGCATACTGATTGGAAGCTGTGCGTGTAGTGGTGTGCCAGTAGTGTGCAGGTTGTACATGTGGTTTTGTAGGGCCATGTATGGATGTGTATGTACAGGGCCGTGAGGCTGACACATGCAAGTCCTTTCATGTGTGAGACACATGGATGGTGTATGTGTGGGTAAGCATGCAGGCCAAATGCAGATGTGTGAGCACACATGTTTTGATTACTGTGTATGTAAATTGGCATGGTTGTGGTGTCACACATGGATGTTGGTTCCAGCTGCATGTATCTGCACCGTGTACATGTGCATGTGTGTGTATTTGACATGGGTGCAACAGTGATGCAACATGGATGCATGTGAGACTGATATGTAGAAGACTGATTGCCAGATGTGACATGGATGCCAATCTCATCACTGCGACAGTTGGCAGAGGTGTGAACATGCATGTAATTGTGGTGGCGTGTGTGCATGTCTAGTGCACTCCCTGTGTTTCATGTGATGTCTGGCTCACCTTTGGCGGTCATGCTGTTTGTATGTGTATGGATGGTGTTGGCTGTTGCAATATGGCTGTGGAATAGCTCATGTGTGTGAGTTCCAATGGCATGTGTGTTGGGGATTGTGATGCCATGTCTGAAGTCTGACAATGCCACTCATGTACAACTGTCATGTGTGTATGAGTCCATTGTACAGTGCCCTGATGCCTGTCTCCTATCTCTCCCTGTCTGCAGCATCAACTGATGAAGAGGGCAGAGAATGTGCTGTGGAGCACAGCGGCAGGGATCGCACCGCCAGCCGCAGACGCAAGGCCCGGCTCCCCTCCCAGGTTGTCATCTCGTCGGGGAGTGAGGAGTCCGGTGCCACGTCCCAGGTCTCAGCTGCCGAGGGGAGGTCCAAGAGGCGGAGGTTGGAGTTGAACTCCTCAGCAGCCGAAGGGGCAGCTGAGACCCCACAGGACCCAATGGAGGAAGATGGCACGGAGTCATCCAGGTTGTTGGGGGGTTTGGTGGAGGAGGAGGCCATGCAAGGGACAGAGACGGGGTCTGGAGGTGGGGATTCCACTGGTGCTAGTGGTGCAGTGCAGGGGCAGGGACAGGAGGCAGCACAGGCCGCCGCGGAGGTGCCTGTGTGTAATCCTGTCCCCGATCCTGTGACTGCATCATCTTGCACCAGAAGGGATACCAACGTCCAGACCCGTTCTCAGGGAGGGGATTGGCTTACACCAACTGGCCTTCCTCTCCCTGCGGATGTGGCTATCCGGCACTGAGTTGAGCCTGTCCTGGGTGGGGTGGTGTTGCGTCAACGTGCCATGCAAGCTGACCTGCAGTCTTTCCAGGAGGAGACTGCACGTCTTCTCGCATGGCTCCTTGACCGCGTTGACCCACTGGGACAGCTCACCATGGCCAGATTCCTCCGTTTTGTGGACCTTGTTCCGACCCCCTCCTCAACTGAACCCCCTATGCACCAGTCGTCCTCCGTGTCATCTTCCCACCCATGTGTCACCTGGGTGCCCTGTGGAGCTGCCTCTGACCCTGCGGCCAGGCTGGTGGAGGGCACATCCCTGCCACAGTCGGGAGTCGGACGTCCAGCAGGGGTGGGCACCTCAACAACTGCACCCCAGCTGGAGGAGGATGTGCAGGCAGCAGGAGCCAGGGCACAGGCAGCAGCACAGCTGCAGCAGCAACAAGGTGGGAGCCATGATGGCTCGGGGCCTTCATCATCGGAGGGGCAGGCATCGGCCGGAGGGCAGGAGGACCCTGGACGGGAAGTGTCTTCCGTGTGGCAGCGGTTGGGCCATGCGATAGATGCGGAGCGGCAGCGGGCGGAAGAGGCACGGCTCACGATGGTCAGGGCGGAGAACTCCATGCGTAGGGCCCTGAGGCGGGCCGAGTGCCTTGAGGCCATTCACAGGGACCTGGAGTTCCAGATGTCATCGTCCCTGCGAACCCTCGGGGCCATGGAAGAGGACCGCCTCTGGGAGATTGAGCAGGAGTTCAATGATGCCCTGGCCCGGAACATCAACATGTGAGCCGTTGGACTTGCCCGCTGCCCTTGTAAATAGTTATTTGGTTAGTATTAGGTTTCCTTTGGTTTTTTCTTTATTTTGGACCTTTTGGACAATGCACCACATTTTTGTATACAGTTTTTTTATTAGGTAGTAGTTTTTGATAGGTTTCATTTCTTCAGTTGGGATCATGGACCCTGGATTGTTCATCTGTATATAGTTAAGTGTTGGATTCTACTTTTTTTTGGGGATTTCCTCATGGAGCAATGGTTTTCACTTTTGTTTTTCCCTTGGATTTCATTTTTGGAACTGTGACTTTGGACAGCTTTCCTTTGGATTATGATTAGTTGTTTTTCATTATTTTACGGACATGCAGCTTTTCTTTTTTAATTTCCATTGTCGTTTGTTTGATTTTAATTCCATTCATGTTTCTTTTAATGCATTTTTTTCTTCAAACTTCGATGTGTGGTATTATCTCATTGGTTTCATGCATGTCATGATATGGGTTTTGAGATTCACTTGCACCCATTGTCTGTGTGTGACGGACATATGTTCATTTACATACTTTCCATTGGGGTTGTATCATGTAATTGGCATTACTATGTGGGTGGATGCAATACTTGGGTGGGTCTTTGGCATGTGGAGGCTGGCCATAAGGGCCAGGGATCTAGATTGTGATGACGTGTTGGCTGGGGGACATGTGTCCGGGCCTGCAGGCAGGTACCCTGCACTGCTGGGGGGTGGGGGTGCAGGGGACATGTGTCGGGGCCTGTTGGCAGGTGCCCCTCAGTGCTGGGGGGTGGCGGTGCAAGGGGACATGAGTGGGGGCCTGCTGGCAGGTGCCCCTCAGTGCTGGGGGGTGGGGGTGCAAGGGGACATGAGTGTGGGCCTGCTGGCAGGTGCCCCTCAGTGCTGGGTGGCGGGGGTGCAAGGGGACATGAGTGGGGGCCTGCTGGCAGGTGCCCTGCACTGCTGGGGAGTGGGGGTGCAAGGGGACATGCGTAGGACATGAGTGGGGGCCTGCTGGCAGGTGCCCCACACTGCTGGGGGTGGGGGTGCAAGGGGACATGAGTGGGACATGAGTGGGGGCCTGCTGACAGGTGCCCCGCACTGCTGGGTGGTGGGGGTGCAAGGGGACATGAGTGGGGGCCTGCTGGCAGGTGCTCCTCAGTGCTGGGGGGTGGGGGTGCAAGGGGACATGAGTGGGGGCCTGCTGGCAGGTGCCCCTCAGTGCTGGGGGTGCAAGGGGACATGAGTGGGGGCCTGTTGGCAGGTGCCCCACACTGCAGGGGGGTGGGTGTGCAAGGGAACATGAGTGGGGGCCTGCTGGCAGGTGCCCTGCACTGCTTGGGGGTGGGGGTGCAAGGGGACATGAGTGGGAGATGAGTGGGGGCCTGCTGGCAGGTGCCCTGCACTGCTGGGGGGTGGTGCTGCAAGGGGACATGAGTGGGTGCCTTCTACCAGGTGCCCCTGACTGCTGTGGGATGGGGGTGCAAGGGGACCTGAGTGGTACATGAGTGGGGGCCTGCTGGCAGGTGCCCCGCACTGCTGGGGGTGGGTGTGCAAGGGGACATGAGTGGGGGCCTGCTGGCAGGTGACCCTCAGTGCTGGGGGGTGGGGGTGCAAGGGGACATGAGTGGGGGCCTGCTGGCAGGTGCTCTTCACTGCTGGGGGGTGGGGGTGCTGGGGGACATGAGTGTGTGCCTGCTGGCAGGTGCCCTGCACTGCTGTGGAGTGAGGGTGAAAGGGGGTAATGCGTTGGTGATCACTAGTGCAAGGTGACATGTGGCTTGGCTGGGGGGGAATGCCCATGGTGGATGGGCTGCCTGCGGGACATGACCAGGGGTGCAGGGTAGTCCCCTGTGGTGTGGTCTGCCTGCAGGGGCCGTGGAGGGTGTAGACAGAACCCCCGAAATACACGTACCCAACTCGCACAGGGCCTATCGCGTGTGAAACTTTGCCCGCACCTCAGTAATACATGTACCCTGCTGAAATTGAGTGTGGAACTTCCCGCGCACCCCAGTAATACACGCACCCTGCTGAAATCACGTGTGGAACTTCCCGCGCACCCCAGTAATACACGCACCCTACTGAAATCACGTGTGGAACTTCCTGCGCACCCCTGTAATACACGTACCCTGCTGTAATCGCGTGTTGAACTTCCCTGCACCCCAGAAATGCACGTACCCTGCTGAAATCGCGTGTGTAACTTCCTGCGCACACCAGTAAGACACCAACCCTGCTGAAATCGCGTGTTAAACTTCCCCGCACCCCAGAAATACAGGTACCCTGCTGAAATTGCGTGTAAAAGTTCCCCGCACCCCAGAAATACACGTACCCTGCTGAAATTGCGTGTGTAACTTCCCGCGCACCCCAGTAATACAGGTACCCTGCTGAAATTGAGTGTAAAATTTCCCCGCACCCCAGAAATACACGTACCCTGCTAAAATCGTGTGTGGAACTTCCCGCACACCCCAGTAACACTGGTACCCTGCTGAAATCGCATGTAAAAATTCCCCGCACCCCAGAAATACACGTACCCTGCTGGAATTGCGTGTGGAACTTCCTGCGCACCCCTGTAATACATGTACCCTGCTGTAATCGCGTGTTGAACTTCTCCGCACCCCAGAAATACACGTACCCTGCTGAAATCGCGTGTGGAACTTCCCGCGCACCCCAGTAATACACATTCCCCGCTCGCCGTTTGCTGTTTGGCAGCCCTGTATACTGGTCCAGGGTTAGCGCAGCCCTTTGCGATGAATTGGGAATTTTGATGGCTTTTCCTTGCGCGAGGGCGTTCTTGGGGGCGTGACTAGGGCAGCTGCAGGGTCGCTGCGCCACTCTGCGCCACGGCTGGTTTTGGAGGCTGAAATCCATGAATACGCTGTGCGCGGATATCGATTTTAGCGCACGCGGCTGGCGCAGACATTCGCACGCGCACACTGTGCGCCAGCCGTGTGCGCCACTTTTGTGCGAAATTCTATGAATTACCCTGACAGAGTTTAGGACCTTGCACGGCTATCCAAACACAAGCGAGTATACTGCGTATACAGCGTCTCGTTATTTTTTCTTGGAAAATTGATTGCCCTGTTCCTTGTTCTTTCATTGCAGTTGCTCCCGCAATGTTCAAGTTTGGAGTTCGTACTTACTCCGTCTCACTTAGCTCCATTTCGGTCCATCGAGAAGAAAGAAAACTGTGCAGCAATCGGGTGCGTGTCAGGAGCCCGTGAAGTCCAGGAGGGCTTGAAGGTTGTCGTACAAAATCCTCGCTGAGGCAAGTAAATCCGCAGAAGCAACAGCGAGGGCCAGGAGGGACGCCGGAGCATTCAGAGAGGTCAGAATGGTACTGAGAGCACAGAGAAAAGAGAATTCACAGCTGAGGAACTCAGCACATTGTATCAAGTAAGTTGGCCCCAGCCAGGGTTACCCGACAACAGGCTCGCAGATGAACACCATAGTTGGAAGCAAGCCGGCACAACGCATTTGTTTAGGATTTTGCTTTTATTGAAGGGCGAAGATAGACCAAACTTTTAACTTAATAACGGTTGAGACATATTTAATTTCATTTAATGAAAAATACTGTTTGCAGTGCTCACGGCTAACAGCACAGACATTTTAGTTTAGTTTATTCACTTATATTGCATGCCGGACCCGAGGGTAAGAGGGCGCAGGATCAAACAAGATTATTCTCAGCTTAGTTACAGTGCTGTACAGTAGTCACAGTGAGTACATAGGTTAGAACAGTTACAATAGAGGCAGCGAGGTACAATTTAAAAATATACATATTTGCATAGTTTACAGTGGCATGGTAAGTTAGGCAGTCAATTAACAGTCATTGGGCCTCATTACACGGTAGGCGGTAACCATGGCGCTATTAGCGCCATGGTTGCCGCCGGTATTTTACCGTGTCCGCCTTGGTGGATGGCGGAATTACCGCCCTACTCCAAGGTGAGCATGGGCGGTAATTCCCCATTCACCAAGGCGCTTCCCCATTCCCATTTTTGCCCCCATAGGGCATAATGGGAATGGGAAGGAGCTAATTACGGTACTGCAAATTGTGGTACTGTAATTAGCACCGAGGTCCCTTTGCGGCACCCTACTTTAACGGCTGGTAAAACCAGCCATTAAGGTCAGGTCCCACAAAGGGAACTCATACTAAGGCGGTAAGGGTTTACCGGTACCGGTGCCCTCACCGGTACCGGTAAACCCTTACCGCCTACCGTGAAATGAGGCCCATTGTGTTTCATCCACTGGATGTAGTTATGTCTGAAGTGGGTATAGGATTGAGAAGTCCTTAAGGAAGGTGGTAGGGAGTTCCAATGTTTGTCTGCTTTCACCTGAAAGCTGTTGCTGCCCATTTTGGTTCGTTTGAACCTGGGAATTGTGAGCAGATTTGCATTTGAGGTTCTGGTGGGTCTGTTAGGGGTGTATCTATTTATTCTGTTGACTAGGTAGCGGGGGGCAGCATTGTTGAGGCATTTATGAGTTAGGGAGGCTACTTTTAGCAGGATTTTGTCTGTAATAGTGAGCCAGTTATGAGTTCTCCTGATATTGGAAATATGTTCTCTCTTAGGGATGCTAAGCGCTGCTCTGAGAGCATTGTTTTGCAGCGTCTGGATTTTATTGGTAACCTGTTTGTTGGTTCCCACGTAGAGGGCATTGCAGTAGTCCAATTTTGATAGTACAAGGGCTCTGTGATTATAGGAAGGGTTTGGCTGCTCTTATTAGCTTACATGTGTATGCCATGGAAGATGCCATGGAGCTGACCTGTTTGTGGAAAGAGAGGGAGGAGTCAATGTATATTCCGAATGTTTTCACTACTTTGGCTACCATGATCGTGTTCCCGTCAATGATGAAGCTGGTGTATTTGTGATCCAATTTGGTGACGTTGGGGGTGGAGTTGAGGATGATGAGTTCAGTCCTATCATCATTCAGGCATAGACTATGAGAGGCCATCCATGCCTGGATGATGAGTTACACCCTGTTCACCAAGGCCAAATCATGGGTGTAATCTCCCGTCAACGGGATGAGGATCTGGGTATCATCGGCATAGTTAGTGTAGGTGATACCCAGGCCATCGAGATCATCAAACAGGGGCTTTGTGAACACGTTGTACAGTGTGGGGGAGAGACAAGATCCCTGAGGGACTTCCCAAATGACTGGGATGGGGTCGGAGCGGCTGAGGTGGAGAAGACGCACATAGATCTGTTACTTAGGAATGACTCGATCCAGCCGATGGCTTCGTGGGAGAAGTGGGCAGCTGAGTCCATGTGGTTGCATAGAGTTTTGTGATCTACTAGATCGAATGCTGCCGAGAGGTCTAAGAGGAGCAGTAGGGCAGTTTACCCATTATCTCTCAGGGTGTCAATTTGAGCCTTCAGATCGATAAGGGCCGTTTCTGTCTCATGTTGGGGTCTAAAGCCTGATTGCCGGATGCCCAGGAGATGGTTTTGTTCAAGGTATTTCTGTATTTGTTGGTATGCTGTCTTGTCCAATATTTTGAGAAGGGTCAAGAGAAGGTTTTTGAGAAGGGGGAGGACCCAGGACTCTTTAAGGTTACTGGGGATGGTGCCTGAGGAAAAGGAGGCGTTAATGAGTTTGGTAATGAATGGTGAGAGGTCTCTTGCCGCATCTTTAATGATTTGTGAAGGGCAAGGGTCACCCTTGCAGTTTGATGGTTTAAGGCTGAGAATGATTTTTTCCACTTCTAGGGTGGAGACTTTGGAAAAGCTGAAGCGGGTAAGTGGGTTGTTTGGCATAGGGTGTTGGGGTGTGGCCAACGGGGCAGTGTTAGAGGAGTTCTTCAATTTGGTTATGGATTCTTTCTTGTTGTTAATTTTAATTTGAAGGCCTGCTACTTTGTTAGACAGGGCATTTTGGACACTGGTGCACCATTGTTTGTCTTTTACGCAAGTGTCCGGGATTAAAACACTGGGATTAAAACAGCGGTTTCCAATTCTTTAATGGTAGTGAATAATTCTTTGGTGCTAGAATTAGCTTGTGTTATTCTTTGATTGTAGGACTCTTGTTTGGCGGCTATGATTTCTTTTTTGTAGGTGGATGTTATTTTATTGAGAATCAACTTGTTCTTGTCCATAGGAGATTGTCTCCAGCTTGTTCCTTTTTGCGTTTCTCGAATCTAAGGTCTTTAAGGTGAGGGGAGAACCAGGAATTCAGGTGTTTTTTCGGCTTACATTTTCTAAATTTTAGCGGTGCAATAGAGTCAAGGGCTGAGCTCATGATTTTGTTGTAACCTTCTACAAGGTCATGAGGGGTGGAGGTGGCTGGGAGTTGGTTTAGAGTCGGTAAAATGAGTGGGATTAGTTTTTCCACTGTGATATTTTTCTTACTTCTCGTAGGGATGGCTGAGGCTAGCACATTATTTTTGATGGGGCTTGAGGCTTTGAGGGCAAAGGAAAGGAGATGGTGGTCAGACCATGGTTGTGGGGAGTTAGCTGAAATGGAGGCTACACAGTTGTAGTCTGCTACCCAGTCAATGGTTCTCCCTTTATTGTGGGTAGGGGTGAACACTTTTTGGGTAAAGCCTAGTTCTGACAGTGTATTTTTGATGAGGGTGGCCTGGGGGTCTTTAGAGTCTTTTAGGCCTAAATTGAAGTCCCCTAGGACGAGGCACTGGGAGGAGTTTTTTTAGGTTATTGGTAAGGATAGTCGTGAGGTCTTCCTCGAAAGAACCTACGGGTCCAGGAGGTCTGTAGAATAAGTGAATGGATATGGTTTGGGAATTGGCAGTAGGCAGTTTAGCTGTGAGTGATTCACAGGATGGGAGGTGGTTCGAGGAGTCAATTCTAATGTTGAGGTGTGTTTTGGCAATTATGGCCAGGCCACCACCTCTAGATTCTGTTCTATCCGCTCGGAGGATGGTGTAGTCATTGTGAATGGCTGGCGAAAGGGCTGGGCCTGAGGCTGCATGGAGCCAGGACACGGTAATGGCATTGAAGTCTAAATCTTCTGCTAGAATGAGATCTGCTAAGTCTGTGGCATGGGCTACTATAGAGCGTGCATTGATTAGGGCGCCTCTTATGGCCGAGACAGTACTTTTGGTGTGAGTAGCATTAGAGTCTGTGTTATGCGCATTGTGCTTGGACAAGGTGTTAGTTGGGTCATGCTTGGGTCTTTCCAAAGGAATGTTGGTAAGAGTGGTCGTATGCATAGTTGGGGAGCGGTTAGTCAGTATAGACTGGGTGGCATCTCTGGCTCGAGGCTCGTATAATTTGGGTAGTCTGGCGCGTAGTCTGGTATTTCTCGCAGGGAGGCTACATGGTTTGGAGGAGTAGGGCAGAGTGGTTATGAAGTGAGGCATAGTGGAAGGTGTTGGAATAGTGCATATGGGGGCCACGCTAGGGGTAAGACCTAGAACAGTGGAAGAATTGATAAGAGAGAGAATGACTCTCAGCAGTACTGAGTAGATGCCTGGTAGGTACATTTTGTTGGTTTTAAGTGGGATGTGGAGGTCAGGTGGCGAAGCTGAACTAGGATGAGTATGCAACAATCAGAGGCTAGATACCGCATTTTTTATTTTAATAACTTTAATAACGGTTTAGACCTATTGGTTTCATTTAAATGAAATCTACTGTTTGCAGTGCCCACGGCTAACCGCACGGACAAATTCGATACAGAGGGGCACGGAGATGCTCCACGATTTAGATCACGAACAGCAAGGTAAAAGCAGTGGTGTTGTTAAAAGACATATTTAACTGTTTGGGTCCATTTAAAGCATTTATGAAACATTAACGCAACAAAGCACATAACCAATTTACAAACACGGCCATGAACGTTTTTATGTTGCACTGCAGCACAACATCGGAGCACGTTTTTAGGGAACATTAACCCTACAGTGCCTGCGACGTACATTTTTACTAAAACTTGAATCTGAAGCTGTACAGCAGTTAAAATGCAAGGAAATCTAGCACAATACAACGTTACAAGTTTTAACAGTACCCCAATTACGAGGCACAGCATAGCAGTACCCTGAACACGGGGGACAACATATTTACATTTATTTGGTCCATTTTAGGGGAGTCATGGCACCCAAAAGGAACCCTCAGGAGCCAAAAACCAAGACCCAGAAAACAAAATCCCAACTTCTTCGGACTGCAGAAGAGGCAGCAAAGCACTTCGGCTGGGAATGGGTCAGGGAAAACCTATACGGACTGCCAAGAGCTGAAGTATCAAGAACTGAAGAGGCAGATCTAACAGACGGAGAGGACAGCCCACCCCCACCAAAGAAGCACAAGAGACCAGGGGACAGCATTTTAAAAGGTAAGAAGAATAAGCAATTGTCATTACTCTGTGATAACATGGAAAAAATGCAACAAATTATTTTAGAGATCAGAGACAAGCACCAGGCACCCAAAGACCGACCAGGGGTTTTGGGGAGTAATATACTGTTGGAACCCATAGTGATTTTAGACACCAGAGCAACAACAGAGCCAGGGCCACCTGTACCAGCAGCAACAGGAACGGAAGCAGCAGCGCCATTGAAAGCATGGGCTGCCCCCAACACAAACAGCGCAATTTCAATGGACATACCTACCAATCCAGCACCTGAAATGATGATGATCACCAGTGTGCAACTAGACGTAAAATTAAAGGCTCTAGAAACAGAAATACTTAATAGGTATAAGAAATCTCTAGCATGGAACACTGATATAACAATAAAAGAGGTCATATGGGTTAAAGAATTCATAGAAATGTTCTCATTCATTGAGGCGCAACGTAAAGGGAGGGATGCTTTCAGGGACCCTAAGAAAATAGAGGACAAAGCCATAGCCAGACACGCTCACGTTGAGTGGACCTGGGACAACCGGCTAAAATCATTTGCCATTTTAGCCACAATTGTTTTGAAAAATTCCTGAGAGATGAGATAAAGATCAGAGAAGTAAAAACTGCCTATGGTGAGAATGGCTGGTTAGCATACGACATAAGTTTCAGAAGGAATATGTCTGAAAGGACACCCATTGAATAGGACAAAGTTCCAAATGACCTATATTTAATGAACGGCAAGCCTCCATCAGAGGAAGAGTTATCGCAAGCAACCAATGAAACAAGTAAAACCACACAAGGAGGAAATAAAAGTTCAGAAGACGAGAAAGACAAAAAGGGAGAGCAGCCTTTTCGTAAGAATCAGCCATGGGCGGCTAGGTCAAACACCCGCAGTCAGAATAAGTCACACAACTCCACAAAATGTACAACCACATGCAGAAATTATGGGAAAAATCAGTGCGCATGGGGAAAAGAATGCTAGTACAAGCACAACTGCTCCAACAGCACCAGGGATCACCCCATCAACAGCTGCACCACATACCAGCCAAAAATGCAAAAAAAGAGGAGCAATAAGACAGTAAAATTAGTACAGATGGAACCAGGCAGAACCCCCATCATCCTCGAAGGCTTCAAGGAAGCACTTATGACTTATCCTGACTAAGAAGTCAGCACAGCAATTGAATTGGGTTTCATAGAGGGTTTCATCATTCCTTTCAAAGGGGAAGGTTCACAAAAAATCCCTAAAAAACTTGGTCTCTGCAAGAGTCAAACCAGAGATAATGAGAGAAAAAATTGCAAAAGAGTTAAAACTGGGCAGAATTTGGGGCCCATGGGAAATAATGCCATTTCAGAATTTTATAGTGTCACCACTTGGGCTAGTACCAAAAAAAGAAGCCGGAAAGAGGAGGTTAATACATCAACATATCATACCCCAAAGGACAGTCACTTAATGATGGCATCCCTCAAACTGAATCAGCAGTAAACTACACTCACTTCCAGGAGGCGCTATGAATAATACAGGACTGTGGCAGAGACACCCTGATGGCTAAACTAGACATAGAGTCCGATTTTAGGTTACTACCAGTCCACCAAAACTCACAACAATGGCTGGGTTTCACGTTTCATCAAAAATTCTATGTGGACAGATGCCTCCCCATGGGTTGCGCAGTATCTTGCACGCTGTTTGAATAATTTAGTTCCTTTTTCCAATGGGAAATTCAGAAGCAAGTAACAGGGGCCAGAGTAGTAAACTACCTGGACAACTTTATGGTCATAGGCCCAGCCGGCACAGAAGACTGCAGGAGGTCTCTAGCAGAACTTAAAAAAATGGCTGCACAATGGGGCATTTCCTTGGCAGCTGAAAAACCGACCAACCCCTCAACAAATATCAATTTCTTGAGGGTAGAAATAGACGCCAATGCTGGGTTATGAAGAATACCAAAAAACAAAGTTGAGGAATGATTAGAAACATTCAAAACCTAACCAAAAAAGACAAAGGCACAATCAGGGAATTACAATCACTGGCGGGCAGTTTAAACTTTGCAGCCATGATTGTACCACAAGGGAGGGTATTCTCTAGGAGTCTGGAGTTTAAAAGAAGAGCATCCGAAAAACCTCAGTTGCACATCAGATGGGGGGAATATTTGAAAAATGATTTAAAAATCTAAGAGAACTTCCTCACAGATTTCAAAGGAGCCGCATTTTGGTGCACACCATTGAACTTAGGGGCCAAAAGGGTCCTCTTTATGGATGCAGCAGGAAGCAAGGGCTTTGGAGCCTTGTTGGACACAGAATGGGTTGCAAGACAATGGCCCGATGCATGACATGCAGCAGGGTGGACCAAAAATATCACCCTTTTAGAAATTCTACCCATCTAGTTATCGCTACGCATATGGGGCAGGTGCCTAGCAAACACTGAACTCACTGCTTGGTCTGACAACATGGTGGTAGTAGGAATTATCAACAAGAGAACAACCAATGACACTTGGTCCTCAAAGTCCTAAGAGCCATCACGAAAGTGACATTTTACGAAAACATGTTTATCAGAGCAAAACACATCACAGGAGCAGATAATAACATTGTGGATGCTTTATCTCTCTTTAAGTGGAGAACATTTCAGGAGCTACCACCGCATGCCCAGAAAGAGATGACATAAATCCCAGAAGACTGCTGGGAGATACTAGAGGATTAGAAAAAGTTGCATCAACATCAACGCCGGACGGCGTGGGCCGGGATGCAAAACTTCATACAGGCACCTCAAACACAGGTGCTCGCAGTGTTCTGCCTACAGAAATAAACCCTGACACAGGGTTCCTGGTAGAGATTGCACAGAAAGCCTTGGCGGGGAACACTACAGCCCAATACAGTAAGTGCTTTCAAACAGTATTTAAAGTCACAGGGCAGAACCATGTTGAGTTAATAACGATAAAAGACATAAATGCTTTTTAAGGTGGGCACACAACCAAGGTTTTAAAAGATATTGGGCAAAAAGACACCTTGTGGCAGTATCATATTTCAAGGTAGAGGCGCCGCAGATAGATACGCGACACACGCTAGATTTTGAGAAATTGGTAAAAATAACAAGTTTATTAGACAGCATATGCACACACTCTTACGAAGCACTATTGTTCAGAATGGCGTTCTCCCTTGCATACTTTGGGGCTTTCCGTGTAGGAGAGCTCATAGCATCAAGCACCAAGGCCAGCAATGGGCTAGGCATGATGCAAACCAGGGTAAGAGTAGACAGCGTTACCATCGATGTCCAACGATCGAAAACAGGGGCAAAAAGAGTAATAAATATTTGTTGCATTGACAATGCACCCAACTGCCCAGTATGCATAACCAATCTCTACTGCATGCCATGACCCAAAGTAGGGGCAAGATTTCTAATACACAGAGACACCTCGGCCCTAAGCCACCACCACTTTAAAGGGGTCTTGATGAAAACTATTCGTAAGGCGGGATGGGACCCCAAAGATTTCGACATCCACTCTTTCCGAATTGCGGCAGCAAACACTGCATGGCAGGGTGGCATGGGCGCTCAACAGGTAAAGAACATAGGAGGCTGGAAATTAGACTATTTAAAAAAATATATCAGGCCCAAACTGATATATTTTTCCTTCCCCCTCCTCCTCTGAAAAACAGATCAGGACACACCGCTAATATCAGCCTGGATAGTCAGGCACTTTTTCGTATTCAGGATCGGGCGAAAGACAGGCCCACATTTAGGAACACAATTTCATCATGGTGGGGGTATAGAGGCCTCCGCTGGCTTGATATTCACGAGAAACTAGCCGACCTGGTCGCCTATAGGAAACCGCCAGAATTTCTGATCATTCATTTAGGAGGAAATGATCTGGTAAACATGGGGAGGAAAATGCTGTATGAGGAGATATGCACCTCCCTGGCCTGCATCTCCCACAATTGGAGGGACACGGACATCTACTACTCCACCATGTTGCCCAGGAAAACATGGCTGGAGGCCATTTGTTACAAATCCGTGGACACAACCAGAAGAAAGCTGAACAGGGGGATTGAAAAATTCTGTATATCCAGGGGCCTAGGGTTCATAAAGCACACGGCCATAACCCTGGGCAAACCCAACCCTTTTCACAAGGACGGACCTACCTATCAGGTGTAGGGATGGAACACTTCCACAGACAAATAACCGATTGACTAGCTAAGAGAGGCTGCCACTAACTTTTGGGGGAACCTGGTCAGCCGGCAACCAGCCCAGGTGTGGCGGCATGGGCCAGAGGGGGTAACCTCAGGACCCGGTGCCCAAAAGTACTATACTATGGTATGTGATTATTACTATGCTTGTGTATGATCATATCTGTACAATAAAATCCCACTGACTTTTATTGCCAACACCAAACAAATGTGTGGCCTAATACTTGGGCAGGGTGGCAGTAAACCATTCACAGACACTCAAGATAACAAATGTATATTTTTGCCTGCATATGGGTCCACCAGTTATCTGTCATAGGAAAAAAATCAGTGGTCCACGGAAGGACTGATTTGCAAGAAAGAGAGACCAATGGCCCAGATACTTAGCACTGGGCGCACAACACATTGTGAGAATGGTTACTTATAAAGAAAGCACTATGGCATAAAGTAACTACTGCAGTAGAAAGCACATTGATCAAACACTATGTACATGACAGGGTCTTTCAGAGTAAAAAAGAAAGTCAAACATGTCTAATAAATATGGTAGAGAGAGAGAAACAGAGAGAGAGAGAGAGAGAGTTAGAGAGACAGAGAGAGAGATAGAGAGAGAGGGAGCGAGAGATAGAGAGAGAGAGAGAGTAAGAGAGAGATAGAGAGAGAGAGAGAGAGACAAAGACATTCTACCACCCATGTGCATGCTTATAAAATGCACATGGCCAAAACACACCTTTACAGAGTATGACACTGTGAGCTATTACAAAACAAACATCCATCTGTACCCTTTTAAATCCACACATCCATTTCAAAACCCCCATAACATATAATTGTTCTTATATCATAGCAATCACAATTGGTTATTTATAATGTGCTTAATACCCAGAGGTTTCTAAGTGTGACACGAGGATCGAACCTATGTTGCATGGCTTCATCTTGTTTCCAAAGAGAGTGTGTTGCCCCTGAGCTATCCCCCCTGCCCAATACAGTGCATACATTATACATTATGCATAGAACTATATTCATCTATGACACCATATATATTTAACATGTGTACATGTATAACATGTATACCATGATTGAAAATATTTAACAATTGCACATCATTAAGCCTGTATGATAGCTCAGCGGTTAGGGCACTCACTGCTCCAATCTGTGTGTGATCTGTAGGTCACAGGTTCAAATCCCGGCAAGGCCAAATCAGCCTTTCATCCTTCCAAGGTCGATTAATGAGTACCAACTGTGTTTGGCACTGTTAATGTATGTAAATATGTTCTATGTACAGCACTTAGGTGTAAGTGCTATATAAATAACAAATCATCATCTTACAGAAATTCAAAATGTGTGAAAATATGGCACATAACAACAGTAACAAAAATATCTCTCAACAAAGAACACATACATTGTGTTCAATTTGTCAATGTATTAGGGCCATTTAAAGAGTAACATTGGCTCTGTTGACCTATAGAAACCTTTCCCATATATTTGTAATATCAATTTAACACTTCCAGAGTCATTATTTATTTATTTATTTATTGGTAATTTATATAGTGCCTATACATTTAACAAGCATTTAAATGTGCTCCAATGCAGGGAGGGGGAGTAAATAGGCAAACAGAGTTGACATTCTTAATAGGCATTGGAACATTCAGAATGGGCAAGTGCTATACATTTGGAGGTAGAACATAGAACACAGGAGGAAAATAATACAAACTGGTTACAGCGTATAACATAATTATTGTATGTGCCTGACAGGTGTTACAATAATGCAAGCGCTATACATAAAAAAGGAGAGAGGGGGAGAGGGAGGATATGGGAGGATGAACAAGGCAATGAGTCCATCAATGAGCCTGTCTGTTTATTAGATGAAGATGAGTACATGAGACATGTAGTAGGTGAGGAGGGGGGGAGGAAGGGAGAGGAACACTAGGAACAGGAATGGAGGAGGATGCAGATGAAGATAGGACGTAGAAGGGATGTGTTGCACTTGACAGCCTTGGCAAAGTTTCAAGGGGGCCTACTAGATAAGGAGGGCACAACTGCCGAGCAAAGGTGGGAGTGCCATGAAAGAATGCGCAAAGGATCACATAGAGTGCAGTGCATTAAAGGGTGCAAGATGTAAAAGGCACAACCACCTAGATTTGAATTTAAACATTGCAATGTTAACTGGATGCAGTGATGAAAAGGCACAACCACCTAGATTTGAATTTAAACATTGCAATGTTAACTGGATGCAGTGATGAAAAGGCACAACCACCTAGATTTGAATTTAAACATTGCAATGTTAACTGGATGCAGTGATGAAAAGGCACAACCACCTAGATTTGAATGTAAACAATGCAATGCAAACTGGATGCAGTGATGAAAATGCACAACCACCTAGATTCGATTTTAAACAGAGCACAGTGCAACGCAAGGTCCAGGTTTTACCGGAGGAGGCAGTAGGACAAGTTCAGCCATCACTCACATGTCCATCGGGTGAAAGGAGCCATGGGCCAAGTTCTTTTGAGAGCGGGGTGTTTCAGCCGCCGCATGGTGTGATGTCGCAAGAAGGTAGGGGTGGTCACAGAGCCCACATGTGAGCTACAGATGGATGGTGCAGAGATGTAAAGCACCATGATAGGAGATCACAATGATACAGAGGACCAAGGATTGTGAGATTGACCACCAGAGCAGTAAGGAACAGGGTAACCAGGCAGCAGCCTGGACGAAACCCACACACAGTGCTCTTACCATAGGCAGTACTTGAAGAGGTGGTAACACACTAAGGAGTGCAATGGAGACACGGATGGAGGCCGGAAATGGAAACATGGCCAACAGGCCTCCCAGGCCCAGACAGGGCCAGACAGGGATAGGCTTGGCCCTTTGATTGAGGCCTGTTGAGGGCCGGAGATCGCCTGCTGGCACCAGCACCACTCTAGGTGAATAAGAGGATCCCCAGCCAATGAGGGCAGAAGGCGGGTGTTAGGAAGGCTTACAAGATCAGATGTTGTTCAGGACTTCTTGGGGTAGCCATGATAGAAAGGCCTCGCCAGTCCAAACATCAAGGCACCATCTGGGGGGAACATGCACCCAGGAGGAAAACTGGGCTCTGAGGTACATAGAAAAAGGGCTATCCAAATAATTTGAAATGTATCTTTAAAAAAACTTTCCTAAATTAAAATGGCAGAAGGATACACAGCAAAGCTTTCTGCTGGATCAAGGGTGTTTCAGAAAAAGCAAGTGGAAAGCAGCACTTAATTGGTGAAATTAATATCAGAACACAGTGAACACACACAGACCGGCCAATGATGAACAGGACCACAGTCAGATAATTTCTATTCACATGGGAACACAAACAGAACGCTAGAAAATATCATCCAATTACCTCATATCTGTGATATAGTGAAAACATGATGTTGCACGGTAAATTGTGTAAGGGTGGGGGACTAATGGATATTTTGGTTGACAATGTACTTCTGATGGTTGCATTCGGTTTGGACATTGATCTATATTTCCCAAATGTTAAAATGTTGTGGTTTGGCAGAAGAATAATGAAATGGAACCAGGTGTTACCGAAATCCGAAATAAGTTTTCTATGGTAAACTGAGTGTATTCTGATATCATATTTGTTCATTGCAGAGGTAATGCTTTGGGGAATGTCCAATGTATTTCTCTGTCTATGATTACGAAGCAAGATTTAGCAAAATTGATGGAACTTTTCCCTCACAGTAATTGTATTTTTTCCAAAATAACACAGAGGAAAGTGCACCACCAATTTGAATTCTAAAACTTTGAAATCACAGAGCTATGTTAATAATGTAGTTTTGTAACTGACCACAAATATGTATGGCTTTCGAACAATAACATCAAAAGTCAACTGTCTAAACATTATAGACGTGATGACGTTCATTTAACCAATAATGGCAACATTTAGTCAACTTTGCAACACTGCTAAAAACTGAACACAATCCTTTTTAGAACTGATTATTTATTATCTGAAAACAACATATTAATATATATATTTTTTTTAAATGTCCATCATTCATGCAGGATTTATGTGGTAATCTAGCTCATAGCAAAAACATTTTGGGAACCTTGTTATATTTACTGTCATGTAAGTGGTCGTGTATACTGCTCACTGTGCTTGGCTATGTAAGAAAGAAGGTGAGTGTAGGTCATTAGTGTGATAGTGGGAAAGGCGATGCAAACATATGTTATTGATGAGTGCAGGCTGGAAGTACCATTCTGCTCTCTATAGGTTTGGCGGAGAAGTTTTGTAGCATGTTATCCATAAGGAAGATACCAAGATCTTATAGACTGCAGTGATTTTGGTCTGGTTCGCTGCTGATGTGGTAGAGGGTGACATGACTTAGGAGGGGAGCTTAGTCATGGCAAGAACCTGCAACCCTGCATTCTAATAACTGGTTTCTTGCATGCAGTTCACATTTCACTAGCTCTCTCTTTCACTCTTGCACTCTGTCTTCCTCCCTCTCTCTCTCTCTCTCTCTCTCTCTACCTTTCTATCTCCCTCTCCCTCTCTCTTTCTTTTTGCAGCTCGCACATCAATACATTGTATCACATGTACTACTTAGCAAGCATCTGTGAGTGGACAGATGAGATGGTTATGGGAGACAAGAACCTTTGGTTCAGAGACAGAGCCTCTTGAAATTTGTGACCAAAGTCACCCATTTTGCCTTGCTGAGCATGCTTTTTGGCAGTATGCTCAGCATGCTCAAGTGCTGTGATCAGTGGTCTGCTGTTAATTCTGCCCATCAGGTCAAGTCCTGTCTTGGTCAGGGCAAGAAGGCATTTGTCAGGCATTCATCAGGCATTCATTAGGCATTGGTCGGGGCACAGGCCAGAATCCCTGCTCATTACACTCCCTGATGTCTGCACTACAGTCTCCCTCAAGCCTCAAACTCCTCTCACAGTTCAAAATGAAATCCCCCCTCCACTGTCATCAACAGACACAACTCAGCAGTTTTTGTGGTGATAAGAGTCCATCGGTATCAGAGAAACGCTGCAACCCTGCAGGGGATGCTTCACGATGAAACGCAGAGCAGAAAAGATGGAGGGTGAAGTGTGAATTCCTCAAATATGTGTAGCATCTTACCCTAAAAAAGAAGATGGCAAGGTGCAGGAAGGTGAAGAGCAGTGTGTTGGCATTGGCATTGGCAGACAGTGGTTTTGGGGCTGGGAGATATGATGGACTGGAATCAGAAGTTTGCAGTCTCTCTGCTCCCTTTCTAGCTAAGAGTTTCAGAGAGTTTTCCGTACTGAAGGATTTCCCTTTCGATGGTAGGGAATGGTTCTCAGGGATTAGCATATTCACAATAAATGTGTGAGCTGTTCCCCACATGGTTCTCCCAGAGCCAAGGAAGGTTCTGCTTCACCTATTAATAGCTATTTACAGTATAGAAGAGAGGTAAAAGGCGGTTGGGCTCTCTCTCTGAAATGCATAGGATGCTCACTGAATTGTGCTCCTTTATTTAAAACCTTTATTTAAATCATGTTATGCTATACTAAGTGATGTTAGACTAAATTATGCTATGTCAGTCTAGGCTATGAAAAGGCACAAACACAGGCACAAAATTTGAAGTTAAATATCCAGGAACCTTTCTTCTGATTGTTCACTAGTGTTAGGGAGATTTCTCACACAAGTGCTAAATCCCCTCTACCTTAGAGCCCTCCAACTCTTTTGCTATATTTTTGGGCTTTGAACTTTTCATTTTCAGTGTGTTGTATATTTGTATGCTCATGGACTACGGAGTCTCACCCACCCCACAAGCATCATCTTTCTACTGTGTGTCACCCAGCACCTTCAGTGCAGTGACACAGGGTTGTCTTTTCTGACTTCCAACTTTAAACTACATTTTCTGGGACTGACTACTGTCTCCCAGAGCATGTAAATTTACCATTGACTTTACTAGAGTACAGGAGGGGTTAATAATTATCCCCTTTTGTCTGATTCCATGTAACATTAGTATGTTCCCCTTTCTCTAAGATTTGGCTGGTGGCAGTGGTATCTACCATTTTTATTCTACCGCAGACTATGAAAATAGCCTTTGGAACCATTAGAGGCTATGGTGGTAGCCTCAAACTCAAACTCAAACCCGGTAATCCACTTTTTAATTTTACTTTGTTCCGGTCGAGTTCTTTTGCCATATATTTTTGTAAAGGTCTTTCTAGTGTTTTACTCTGCATGCCAAAGCAGGTTTGGTTCCTTTGTTCGCCATCCTTTGGTGGGCTTCTGCACAGAAGCCCTCCTTAGGCGCCTGTGTGTCTGGGTGGACAGGATGTGAGGGAGGGGTTGGAGGCCCCCTGCACAGGGTCTTCTTGGAGACCCAGGTTGCTCTCTTGTTTGATTGGCTGTGTAGCTGCCCTGCCAGGACAGCCACCCTGCTGTGTGATTGACAGCCAGGCCATGTGAATGGGGGATTTGGTGCATAAAAAGCCAGTCTATGGGACTGGAAGGCAGAGTCGCCACTGGAACGAGAGAATCAATGAGAAGCTGAAGGAAGACGACTGCTGCAACTACTGGACACCCGGTGAAGCCCTGCTTCAGGTCCGAATTGCCTGAAACTTCGACGACAGAGGAGATCTGCAAGGAATATTCTTCCCTTGAGCTTGGTGGGAACAACCAACTCGCCAAACACCAGACACCTGTCCTCATCCTGGTCGAATTTACTGTGCATCGCTGCAGTAGATCGGATAGCCAGTGGGAAGAGAACCCGTTTGGGTTTTAAGGAGCGCACCTTTTATTTGTCGTTTTGCTCCGCTGCTGGCTTCATCCCTGGGCAGTGCAGGACATCCAGCTGTCCTCCTTCTTGTCACCAACACTTAAGCTTCCGGAACCGTGAGCCTGCAGGAACTGCCAGAAACAAAAGCCTCAGCTACAGCATTCTCTTCTTTAAAGGTACTGTGCAAATTCAGTCGTCCATTTCGTCTGACCACAGTGAAAGTGTGGGAAATCTTTTGCCTCTCTGAAGGCTTGTCCTCTTCTCCTTTGAATAACTTTTCCCTCAACCAACTTCGATTTGAGCTCTTGGCAAAGAATTAACTGCAAACTACTTTGAACTGTTTGATCCTCTGCAAAGACTCTGAACCATTAACATTGGCCCAGACCTATTGACTTGCATCCTAGTTGTAGTAGCCTTTTTTAGATTGCCCTGCCAATAACCTGTTTGTGCTATTGATTATGAATAACCTTGTCTTTACTCCCTTTTAAATTGCTGGAGTGTCATTTTGCTCATACTTCATTTTGAGCTTAACTTGTCCAGAATTGATTGGGTGTTGTTGTAGTATATTAAGACTTTGATTTTCCGCTGCTTTATGATAGTGAACTGTTTTATAACTGATGGTGTAAATAAATGTATATTCTTTTACTCAGAAACCTTGAATCAGTGTTTGCTTGAATCATAGTAATTGCTGTCCTTTGTGTAAACTCTTGTAATGCTCACTTTACTCTTGAGATAAGTCTGGCTGCTCAGCCATCGCTGCCACTTTACTGTGTAGTACAGGCTTGTACGAAAGGTGAAATTGTACTTACACTTATTGTCTTAATTGTGTGTAGTGTTCCCAAAGGGTACTACATATGATTCTGCCTAACACCTCAGACACTCTAACCATAATGTCACTCGCTCAATTAGGACTATGGTGCAATGGAGCTGGACATGCACCATTAACTAGCAATTGAAAAAGCCTAGCCCACACCACATCAACACCATAGCATTGACATTCTGGCTGATAGCAATACAATTTACATTTTGAGTTTACATTAGCATGTTTTAGCCCAGTGTCAGTGGTCCAATGTGATGTTTATTGCACCATTGGCTACTAATTTGACACTAGCTTCCAAAACGTTGCTTGGAGACTATTAAGGGAGCCACATGCAAGTACATTTGCCCTGCTCTGTCTCTGATGGTGCCCCTCATGCACTATTTGAAAGATTGCCCCAAGCTGTCCCTTGACATGTTCCCATTGAGTTGTACAACTGATCAATGTAAGAAGTCCTAATTGTATTCATCAGGTGAACTGAAACTAATGTTAAAATGCATCTGTTATTGTTCCTAATTACAAATATATCTGTTTGAGTTCAGATATATGTGTACTTGCCAAAAATTACCCCCATTGGAATTATTCTTTAATTTTATCTCTTAAATAGTTCAGGAAGTAGCTCAAGACCCTCCTCTTCAAGGATTGGCTCCTCCATAAAACCTATGACCAAACACGCTACAGCATATCTAAGATTGGATGATCTAACCCTCACTGTTTCTCCAGACCCAATTGCTGACAATTGCTCTTCCTCCCCTGTTAGATACCCACTGCCTTGTTTCTCTGCTCCCTAACCTTGTTCTTCCTCCTATAATTGTAAAGCGCTGCATTGCTTCACAAAACTCTTTAACATTACTTATGCATTGATGCACAGTTTTAAAACTGATTCTAGACCTTCTCTTTTAGAAATTGAATGATTTAATTGAATTAATGGAACTTTCGCTCTTTTATCTAACACTAATGGCAAAAAATTGACATCTAAAACCTCACACGATTTTACCTCCACAATATTTAGCTTCTCAGAGAGCAGCATTATAGAGTTGAACTTATTACACTCTCGAGGTGTACACAACAAAGCAACACAGGAAATGCTATTTTCTTGAAGAGTCAACATAATATCAGATGCAGTGCAATCTGCATGAAGCATGTTAGAAATCAGTCTTTCGTTGAAGACTTCTTTCACATTCTCCTCAAGAATACCTATGCAAATATTATTAAGCATGTCTGCATGCTCCAAGTCTGCATATTGCCTCATATTAATGGTACATTCCTGGAATTCAAAACAATTCCAAAGGTTAAAATGACCAATATTCTCTATAGTTTTTTGACTAACCTTGGATTGCAGCATCTTGAAAACAGTTTGACCTTTTACAGGAGTTAATTGTAACAAGTCTCCAAAAACAAGTACATGTTTTCCCCCAAACAAAATGTTATAGTCAGTCTTTGAAACCTCTTGCATTGGCAAGTGAATGAAAGCTAGCATCAAGTTAGACACCATGCAAACTTCATCTACAATCAAGGTATTTCATTTTCTTAGAACTTTTCCTACTTCTTGCGCTGCACTTGATACAGGTTTTTGATACTCTAGTTTATTGTCATGCTGCACTGGTATCATCAACAAACGATGTAAAGTAACACCTCCTACATTGAATGCTGCTAAACCTGTTGGAGCACTTACAATACATATAAGTGAGAAATCAGTTACAATTTGTGTCATAGTTCATGATGCATGAATTACAAAAGATTTCTGTGTTTCTACTTGTCCACAAACATACTTCAATAGAGGTTTGTATTGGACACCTAAACATTCATGCTTGTCATGTTGTAAACCCTGTAAGAGCCTATCTTTGATTTAGCAAAATAACTACCTTCTGCTGTACAGTGTGCTTACTAATATTTCAAAGTTTTCATCTGTTTGCTCCATTGCAAGTTCTACTTCTTCCATGGGGATCCCAACATCAGTTTGAATAATTGGCTGATCCAGCACATGTTGACTTCCTGGTGCATAATCTTGGCTGCCATCATGAGTCTCCTTTGCCAATTCAGCTGCCAAAAGTTCTTCTTGACGTAGTCCTTTTTCCAGTAACTCTAAGTGCCACTCACATTTTGGATATCTAATTAAGGTTTTCTTTAGCAAAAAATGACTGTTCAAAAGTTTCAAAACTTCCATTAAAATCACTCTATGCACATGATGGGAAGAACAACTGCAAAGGCAAAAATTAAATCATTATTTTTTCTCTGCAGTTTGGCAAAAGAGTTTCATGTGGTTGATAAGACTTGGCTTGCCATGTTTCACTAGACAACCAGTAGATACATTTACCTTAAACTGTCCTCTGTTATTGTTTGCATCAATATTTTGAATATGAATAGCTTTCATCTCCTTCATATAAACAACAATCCTCCAACTGTACAGACCAATTTCTATAATAGTTATCAATGAAGTTGTTTTTTAGAATCTCTGTACTGTTGAGTACTCTTTCAGCTGTGAAAAGTGATTTGTAGATGCACTCCACAGGTTCTTTAACAAACAAGGATTCATATTAAACCTCATATAATTCTTAAAAGGTTCAAGGTGCGGGGGAGAAAAAGTAGGCCTGGCACTGGTCTACGTAAGGAAAAAAAGAGGATCCAAAAATGTGGAACCCTCCCGTGTCCTGCACATTGTTACTAATCCGTCATAAAACGGTTCACCAAATGTATGTAATAAAATAGTACTTTTCAATAACAATTGAAGATGAAAACAACATCTTAGACATTGATTTGATGAAAAACACAGTAATTTAATGTGTACAACAAATTATTTATCCTTTGCTTTTTAGATGCCGAAACCAAGTGCAAAAAGTCAGCGGATTATGTAAATCAACTCATATACTCTTTCAGCTAACAGCTGAATTTCACTCAAAGGCTTCAGTGCCTGATTTCTAGTAGCAGCTGGGCCAAGGCTTAACCAACATACATTAATGTTACGTCCATACAGGGGCAAACTAGTTAGCCAATCTGCAGCTTTGCAGCCTCCAAACTCTCTATGTGAGAGCATCTTCAGACCATTGCTTAGAAGTTTTTCACTAAGACTTTTATTTGCTGATAAGTCTGCCCATCCTTCAGCTGCATTGCTCTTTTCAGCTTTTGTCATGTATCCTGTATCATAACGAGCAACAGTGGTATCATCAGCAATGAACTTTACATCAGTATTTGCATTTCAAACTTGAGCATTGACAAGATTGCAATCATTAATAAATTGGCATTCCTTATTTCTTTTTAAATGTTCTGTTTTCATCAGTGACTAAGCAGTAACATGGTGTCAAACAGATGAAATCAAACTATTTGCTTGGCCAACTGGTGTCACAGGCCGTGGAAAGCCAAATCTTCTCTGAGTGTGGTACTTGTCTTTATTTTTATATTTACTATCTACTTGCCGCATGAGTGCCTTTGACCTCTGTCCACCTTGTTCCGTATATATCAGCATTGACATGCTGAGCAGGACTGGAACAAGTAACATATTTTTATATACACTCCATCACACAGCCATCACTTTCTTTACCAAACTGAGGAACATCTTTAATCCACAACATCATATGAGTATGTGGAGCCCCACGTGCCTGGTACTTTTTACTCTGAAAGAAAAGTCCTAGTGGACCATTTTCTTTATTACATATAAAGTGCAACATGGCAAAAAATCATGGATGAAAGAATTGCAATACACTTACAGGGTCGATGGAACACAGCTCTCCTGGTGTCATGTGTTCTATGTCTTCTTTCTGTGGATTACTTTCACAAATCCAGTCTGCGCGATCATTCCAACCCTACTCAGTGAAACTTAAAGTCACAAATCATGCTGGAGGGCCCAAGTTTGGAGGGCCCAAGTTTCATATCATGCATCTAACCTCAGATTGCCTTCTATATCAATATTCCTTAGTTTGTCTCATTGTGTCAAGAATAATGGTAGGTTTTCCTTCTAAAATTAGATTTTTTTTCTTTTACCTGTAGCAGCATCTCACATTTAGAACGATTTTGAAATCTAGTGGTGTGAACTGTAGCAACAGCCTAACATAATGTTGGAAATTCACTTTCATACAATAAGTGAAAAATATATTCAACATTGGGAATCTTCATAATAAATTTGTGTACAACGGTATTCTGAAGAAGAAATTGGAACCTTCCGAACATCCAATCTGCCTCCTTCTGGAATAGGACAAAGCATAGGGAAACAACAAGCTTCTAACATTTTTTCCCACACACTGATTGGTGCAATTTTTGTTGCTTTCATTTGGTACATCTCTAAACTGTCACCCAGGACTTCACGTGAGTGTAGATGATGAATAGTGCAATGTTCAAACAAACTCTTCCCTTCTGCAACAGATAGATGTTGAAACTGACCTTCGCGGCTTTTTATTGTTGACTCAACATCAAGCATAGACATGTCTGGTACAGCTGGAATGCCGTTGTATGAATCATTGCGCTCCAATAGAAACGCAAATGCGTTTTTCAACTTTCCAATATCTATAAGCGGTTGCCAAATGTTCTTATTATTTACTCAGACAAACAAAGAATCTGCATAACACGTTACACTCATAGAGAGTTCATATTTCTTGCAAATTGAGAGGTAAATACACAACTTTGCCTCTCACAACAAGCTCTGATGATTTTTTAGGCAGATTTGACATCTGTGTTTGCAATGTATCAATAACTTGGAAAGGATGAACGGATTGCAATGCAATCACTTCAAACATGGTAAATTTTGCATTAAAACCTGACGCAGTGCCTACAAACATATTGTGCCTAACTTGTGTTAAACCTTCTTCTACAAACAAATACAGGTAAAGTTGTTCCCAAACATCATCTACGCTGTGTTTAATGTTCTCCTCAATGTACACTAGTTGCACTTGCGACTTATAAAAACTGTGTCTCTACATCTGCCTCCTGATGGTTAGCCTCTTTTTTTTTAAACAGGGAAAGCAGATTATTCTGTAGAGATGTAGCTGCAACACTGATTACAGTTAAATATGGTGTGCCGCAGGGTGCTTGCATCTCTCCTTGTCTATATGATGTATTCACGGCTCCCTTCTTTGCTCTTTTAGAGCAGGAGGGGATTGTGTATAAAAATCATGCAAACGACACACAGTGTGTTGTCCCTCTTGAGGGGGATACATGCACTGGATGAAGCAAACCTGAATAGGATATATGCAATCATCGAGGAATGGACGGAGCAGAACAATCTGGCACTTAACAGGGGAAAAACAAAACAGATGATTGTTGGAACTGAATCCATGCTAACAAAGCTTGTTCCAACTTACACAAGCTTGCAGTTAGGAAATATTAAGATTACCCCATTAAAGAAGGTGAAAACTCTGGGTGTGATCTTTGATCAACAGCTTACTTTGACAGCTCATGTAGGAATTATTGTGTCTGCATCAGCATAATACATTAAGCTCCTAGCACACTTTAGACCACTCATTAGTCAGACTAATGAATCACTAGAGCAATCATTGGATCTAAAAACGATTACTGCTGCAGACTCCTTGTTGGGATCAGTAAAATCAACTGCAACAGGCTGCAGGTAATTCAAAATGAGGCAGCTAGAGCGGTCTTGGGTTTGTCCCAAAGAGATCATGTCTCAGCTTCAAGTCGAGCGCTCCATTGGCTCCCCGTTGATGTCGATTATTAGTCATCACCTTCAAATGCAGACAAGGTATAATGTCCAGCTACCTTCAGAATATTATCACTGATGAAGTCTGTAGTAGAACCCTTGGATCCAATAATGCAGAATTATTGAAGCTTCCTACGTGCAGGACCGTGAAGGTGGAAAAAGGTGCCTTTATATTACGACTCCTATGGCATGGAACAACTTACCTACCTCCGGATATCAGACAGAGCTCCTTGGACTCCTTCAAGAAAATGTTGAAAACCCTGATGTTTGTCTGATTTTGTACCTGGATTATACTTGATAGTTAATGCTGTATTAATCTGCCTTTTTTATGTTTTGTCCATGCCATAATGCCCATGGGTCCATGGTTTGCGCATTATAAATATTAAACTAAACTAAGACAGAAAAACAATGTCAGGTATTTCATTAGAAAACACTGAAACATTGCAATACTTATGTTATACTGTTGAAAAATAAGATTGTTTGAAAGCATAGCATCATTATTTCCACTCCCGGGATGTGTTTCATCCATGTGCATGTGCACATAATCTTTTAAATAGGTTGTATTTATCATTTGAAGTGTAGAAAGTAATCATTCTACAGTTCCAGCCAGAACTGTTTGATTTAAAAGTGAAAGAGACATACATGTGCTGTTTGGCACTGATATCATGTAACTAGAATGTATCTTATTTTAGACTAATGTGCAGCCAGCATCCTTACATGATGAAACTGTCTCTCACATCTACTTTGATCAAAACAAGCTTGAGAGTGACCCAGGAGTCCTGTTTTTCATGAAAGTCACAGTTATCTATTCTCTGCAGCATCTTGATAAGAAGTGTGTTTCCACTCTCTGCCAAACATGTCGTAAAGGTTGTCACATGTAAGTACATGAACTGTTTGAATATTTCTGTGAAATGGTGTGGTCATCTTAATTAACTTTGTACGTATTTTCAATACAAAAATGTACAATTTTATTTTCATATGAAAATATTTTTTAATTATTACTTCTACTTTTTTCTTTTCCCAAAAACGCTTCTCCAAAGACATGTAAAGGCTCAAGAGTGCAACATGTTTCTGTATATATCTTTAGTCCTCTGTTTGAAATGTGTAGGGAATTTTCTTTCTTTTCTTCTACACATATCTTGTTTTACTAACTAATAACAGGATTGATCCATTTTTTATTTGATCAATTTCACTTAAAATATACTGTGTTGCATTAATTTGTTCATTTGGCACCTCTCCTATCTGAAATTGGACATTTGCAAAAGTATTATCAATAATAGGCAAAAATGTATTATCATTATTATTACTGTGTACAAAATTTGAAACAACACTTTTTAGAATTGTTTATTGTAAAACTTTACTTCCCTTCCAACTATACTTTCTTCTGGTACTTTCTTCACGTTAGTCCATAGGCATAAATCAGCAATGCTGTAAAGAAACAAATATAATTACTTGATACATACGTAGTCTTCTAAAATAAAAAAAAAACTTAACCAAGATTAACTTACAATACATACATAACAATACAAATAATAAAAATAGCATGGATGCACAGAAATAGATGTGTGCTAAGGATAACAACAGTGGAAAGAGAGTGCATAGTTGTACATATGCAAGCCTTATATTACTGTCGTACACGGTTTCTCTCCTTGTAAAAATAATCAAAATTGATTTACGATCTCCCTATTCACTATATGATAAAGAATCTTGCTCTGCTACCCCTTAAACACAGAAGATATCAACTTAATAAATGTGTAACTCATTCTTCACATTTTACCAGAAGGGCACTTTTAACATTGGTTACGGCCATACTACAACTATTCAATATCAAAAAAGCTTTCACTGATTATTCACTCTATTCAATATGATAAATGCTTTGATTTCTAAAACGTTTACTGAAAGAAACTTTATCAATAAAAGGTTTCCTTTCACCACTGTACCTCACAAACCTATTGTCTATGCTAAGTAATATCTTAAATCACAGTACCTATTCTACATAAGATAACCACACAAAAACAACCTATAGTGCAACTGTTAGATGTGGGCCACATTATAATGCAAAGGCCTACAGTGTACCTCTTTTTCTTGGAAAATTTCACACTAAAAATGATTCTGTGACTCTTTTACAACATTAGAGATTTCACTACTTAGCACTTTCTAATAGTGTTTATGTGTGCAAATGTAACTGCTAGGCCTAATGTTGCATACATTATATGCGAGGCAAGTTTGCACGGCTGAGGTGCATACAGAAACCATACTAAATGAGGAATGCTTCCACTTCTGTGGCACATGCTTATACAAACTGAATAGACAGACAGTTATGTTACAGCAATACAGCCTACAAGGATCTTTTCCACTTGAAAGAATGTTTTAATACTAAGGGAAACAGTGACTTCTTTAACGATACGGGACCTTACAATACTATACTCCATTATGTAATATTAGTGATGTCAATATTAATTTCTACTATCCATGTTCTTAAGCACTATTCATACAAACTTGCTGTACTGAGTGAAATTCAGTACCTAATATATGTGTGTAAATGTTGCTTTAATAAAGCCTATGGTAACATATACCATTAAAGAAAAATATCCTTTTTTAAGTCTACATTTTGAGATGGTTTCTTTCACCACTCTACCTCACAAAGCTCTATTCAATGTTAGAGAATTTCTTAAAGCACTGTACCTATTCTACATAACATGACCAACAAAATCAGCCATTGTACAACTGTTAAATGTGGGCTACATTGCATTGCCCGATCCAAAAATAATTCTGTGACTCTTTTTCATAATTAGGGATTTCACTACTGAGATTGTCGAATAGTGTTTATGTATAAATATATAAGTGCTAGGCCCATTGTTACACATATTATATTTGAGGGATGCATGCATGGCTAAGGTGCATACAGCAACCATTCTAATTGATAAACACTTCAATTTCTGTGTTTCATGCTTCTACAAACTGAATAGACAGACAGTTACATGACACCAATAAAGGCTGCATGGCTCTTTTCCACTTGACAAAATATTTTAATATTGAGGGCAACATTGACTTCTGCAGTGAGAGGGGACCTTATAATACTATTCTCCATAATGTCATATTAGTGATGTAAATATTAATTTCTACTACCCATGTTGTCATGCACTAGTTATACAAACTTGCTCTACTAAGTCCAATTTTGTACCTAATAAATGTGGGTCTATATAATGAGAAGATTTCTTTCACCACTGTACCTCACAAATCTCCTTTAAATTGCAGTGAATTTCTTAAAGCACAGGTTGCATCTTACATGACCAGGCAAAATCAACCCACACTGCAATTGTTAAAGGTGAGCAGACATTCCAATGCCAATGCCCATAATGTGCCTATTATTCTTGGGACAATTGACACTGACAAACAATTCTGTAACTCTTTCATATAATCAGATATTTCACTCCTGAGAGCATTCTAATGGTGTTTATGTGTACAGATTTAACTGCTAGGCTCAATAGTGCATACATTGTTAGTGAGGGCACTGTGCATGGTTGAGGTACATAATGTAACCATTCTAAGTGAAGAATGCTTCTACAAACTGAGTAAAGGGATGGTTAGATTACACCAATCTAGGCTAGAAGGCTCTTTTCTGATATTTTAATGCTAACAGCAACAGTGACTTCTTCTACGACAGGGCACCTTACAATACTAAACTCCATAATGACATATTAGTGATTTAAACATTCATTTCTGTTACCCATGTTCTTAAGCACTATTTATACAATCTTACTGTAGTGAGGCCAATTCAGTACCCAATATATTTGTGTAAACATTGCTCTAATAAAAACCAATTGTAACCTACACTAGTAACGAAGCTCAACTTAACCTCTTATGACTTTGTATATGAAAACCTGAGCAGCATTATTCTACATATGTAAAGCTTACATTACTGTGACACATACTTTGTCTAGTTGTAAGACTAATGAAACTTAAAATAATGCAACTCACAATGTCCTTATTAAATGATTTATAGAGAATCTTGCTCTGTTTCTCACCAAACTCAGAAAATACAACCTGCTTCTTCAAACTGAAATCCATGTTCTTCCCTAATAAACAACTTCCAAGAATTGTGACCACACATTTTTTATATATGGAGCAACACCACATTATTTTTAACAAATATGGAAAGATAAAAAGGAATTTCCTGAAGCCACATCATCAGCAAATTATCAAATACATCCTTCAGCAAAACAGTGAGAAAGAACCTTTAATTGCGAGAAATAAATGGTCACACACAACCACACGATAACATCACATGTACTACTGCTTCATCACCCTCCAGAACAATACTGAAGTAAAATATGAAAAACGCTTCTTTCAAAATAATATTTATAAACTTTACTAAATCAAAAATCTAAACGTACTTAATATAACTTATACAAACAACAATTCATATTATGCTTGAAATATATGAAAATACACAATCACTCACCTTCAGCTGCTCGAGAGAATGAAATGATCTTCATAAATTGCCAAATAGCCAACACCTGCACAGTGTGGGTTCTGTAATAAGAATACCAACAGTGTTCAAACTGGTGGCTATCATACTTTTTAGAAATCCATAGCACAAAAACAGGACTGTAGAAATCAAACAAATAACAGCTAAGCTAAGCTAAGCCAAGTAGTCACGTGCAACATTAACATTAACCAGTTCCAAATACCAAAACACATGCATCATACATGCCCCACACCTACTATTAGTGCACATTCAAACTAATGATCATTTTCCTACAAAATGAGAAGAGGAACAGATACCATGACTGCTTGTAAAACTGTGTGGCTGATTGGCGATAGTTGTATCTTTTTTCATAGTCATGGCTATGCAACCTCCGGCTATAAAGAAAATCCATTATAGCCATGGGTGTACATACATACATTGAAAAGCACATATTGCAAAGGTTTCAAACTAAAATCACACATGTCTTGAGGTGAGGACATCTAAGAAGAAAGACATGTAAACATCTGTGGTCTAACATTCATAAAATAATATGATCAATGCACAGAAATATGTACACTTACAGACGCAGGTAGAAGACAGCATGTATACTCACAGCTACAGCAGCCCGCTAAAATGCACAACATCTAATTGGAGTATCGTTAGCCATGGGTATAACTGCCCGCTTGTTGCTGCGGGTATACATACCATTTTTTACATACTCTGAAAGACACATTAACAAGGTTTAAAAGTCCAAGTAACACTAGCGTACAAGTGAGGGCATACAATCAGAAACACATGTAAAATTGTGTACTGTAAAATCCATTCAATATTATTATTACTGGCCAGAAATGTGTATAAGTATACTCACAGTGTTTGCGGCAGTTATAACAACGGCTATCCAGCCCACCCAAACATAATATGTCTCCTTCACTTGTTGCTATCTGTGGCTACAGAACTTCTGACAGGGCATGACGTTTCATTGGCTGTTCTGTAGCTGCGTATATGCATAAAAAGGCATCAAAAACATTTTCCTCTTCCATAATACTTAAAAACTTGTCTGGTTGGCTAAGAGCATTTGTGTTTTTGTGCCAATATATAACCCAAACATATATTTTCATTCAGACTATACCTGTCTCCTCCATTACAATTCCCCAAATCTTGCACAATGTCTCTATGCTCTTTCCTTGGATGACTAATTTTCTTTTCCCAAAAAGGAAATATTGTGTGCTCCCAGTCAAAAATATTTTCCCACAGATTGCACATATACCTCTCATTTCAAATACTCCATCTAAAGTAATATTATAGAAACAGTAAAACGTTCTAAGCCAATGCTTTGAAAACACATAACATATGTCCTCAACATTACTGTTAGTCCCATTTTCAAAATTCTCTATTCCCCCAATATTCTGGGCAATTAAATTCCTCTCCTTCTAAAATTGCCCCCATTGCTAAAATGTCCAACAACACAATGGGCCTCATTACGAGAGTGGTGGTATGGGTTAACGGGTGCCGCAAAAGTATGCAGACCCGTTAACACCATTCCGCCACATTACGAGGTCCCCTCGTGGGACCCTCTCTGCACGTCTGGTTTTAGCAGACTTGCAGAGCGGGTCCAGTGAGGGGAAGAGGGAGCTAACAACGGGCCGGTCGTAATCGGCCCGTTGTAAGCTCCCTCCCCCATTCCCATTCAGCCTTATAGGGGCTGAATTGGGAATGGGGAAGGTCTGGGCCCGGGTTCCTGGAAGGAGGAATTACCGGGCCCTCCAAACTCGGAATGGCCCGGTAATTCCCCATTCTGCGAACCCGGACCTGATTTTGGCGGCAGCCATGCCGCCAATAGCGGCATGGCTACCGCCAAAATCGTAATGAGGCCCAATATATATATATAGCCCCTTCAATTGCACAAGCTCTTAAAAACACACCTTCCTCCCAGGCAATACCAACTTACTATATTGAAAAACTGGTAATATTATGAGGCAATATAATTTGCAGTTTAATTGTAATATATAAACATCACTCAAAAAGTACATTGTCGTACAGGTTGAATAGCTGAAGAGCACCTGGGGTAATTGATGTCCTATTGACTGCCGCCCGCCATAGAAACTATAAACACCCAATCAGAAATTAAATAAAAGGAATTCCACCTTCTCTTCTCAGGTAATCTTCTTCCATTGTTTGTTCTAACAACTGAGGTGAGTGTTTGAATGGAGTGTTTAGAATGGACAACTACAAGGACTGGCTAAAAGAACATTATCACATAATCAGGAAATACTAAAGGAAGATGCTGAAGAGAAGCAGCCAGTAGAAAATAAAATATGGTTTAACTTAACCATAATGTCCCTTTAACAAAGTTCTTTCAACGAATTTCATAGATTTTTATAAGTGCAACTTAACCATAATGTCCCTTTAACAAGGATTGTTCATTGAATATTATATATAGCTAATACATATTATTCGGCATATAGGTATACTTTAGCTTACTACTTTTGAATGTTTGTGCAACCAACACAAGTATTTAAAAGTCTATTATATCCTCAGTTGTTTAAACATATTTTACATATTTTCAAACAGATGAAGAAGTGATTTAAGCATCCAGAAGGATCAGGAAACAGCCACCTCAAGACTTACCCACAAATACAATCATGGATACCTTAAAAGAAAAGAAAGAACTATTAATGAATCTTGAAATTGATAAACAATCAATGAGAAAGGACATAAAAGACCTAAGATGAATAATTGATAGTAATAATGTAGATAATTGGGCTGATGAAGAAGATGTATCATTTGTACATACTAAAAGGAAAAGTAATCCCACAACCACTCCCACCAACTAAATGTGTTTTAAAAGAACATTACAGTACTCATTTAATTAAAAAAAATATTTACACTTATATGTATTATTGATGAATACATTGTCATTCAAGTGTTACAGTGACTGCGTACAGACTTCACTCAATATATCTTAAAATAAAACTGTACAAGACTACTAACCACACACATATATCTACATATGTATTTCTTTTTACATTTTGTTATTGCCACACTGCACGAGATGCTGTGTAAATAGGCTCACAGAGCTAATAGACATCCATAGAACCCATGGCTACTATCATTCTACACGTGGCTACCATGAACAATACGATTGGTAGAAATACAGGAAAGGTTAACCGCAACATCGACTAGAGGGTGTAACCGCAACTACCATGTGAGATAGCTGCAGCTATTTTTTTTAACACACACTGGGCCTCATTCCGAGTACGGCGCTAACCAATGGCGCTATTAACGCCTTGGTTGACGCCGTACCCGGACCGGCAGCGCCTTGGTGGATGGCGGAATCACCGCCCCATTCCAAGGTTGGCGGGGCGGTAATTCCCCATTCACCAAGGCTCTTCCCCATTCCCGAATGAGCCCCCATAGGGCTCAATGGGAATGGGGAAGATGCAAATAACGGTGACCGTTCATTACGGTCACCGTTATTGGCTTGGAGGTCCCTTTGCGCCCTCAACTTTAACAACTGCTCAAAGCAGGTATTAAGGGCGAGGGCGCAGAGGGAACTCGGAGTATGGCGGTAAGGGATTACCGCCACCGGTCTTGTTACCGGTGGCCGCTATCCCTTACCGCCATACTCGGAATGAGGCCCACTGTATTAAAAGGATCAATTAAGGATTAATGTTGGCCCTGAAAAGGACTGTTTTAGGGGAGAGTTAAGAAAGAGGAAAGAACTGGGAAGGGAAAAACATTAGGATTCAGACATATAACAAAGGGTAACAAAAGGAAAATGTATTTTTCCTTGCATTTAAAATTTTGGACATTTGTTTGCGTTTTTCTTTTTCTATATATGTTCCTAGCATTGGCAATTGGCCTGGTGTTCTGAAATGACCCTTCCCCGACCATCTAGGGTGGCATCTCCCACCACGATCTAGTTGTGACATCTTTTACACATTATCAGTCAGTCCGGTAGATCGGGTGCAGGCCGGATGGGATGAGGCTGGTGGTGGATGGTGGAAAATAATAAGCAATATAAGTAGAGGGCAGAGGCACAGATGGCATATACAGGTGTTTTGACCGTGGACCATGTGCTCTCACTTTGTGTTGATTATGAGCCTTTCTATAGGGTTCCCCCACATCTTCGCAATGGACCCGAACATGGTGCTGGATCAAAGTCGAGGTTCCTAAACTTTGAGATGGCTTTTTAGAAGGTCCCCTTGGAAACACCTTATGACAAAAATCTCAATGCACTTCCTCATTCTCCTCAATCTCCTTCTGACTTTGTTGCTCCTTGAAACAAAAATACTGCCAACTATCAGCAACAGTCTTCTGAGCACACTGCTTTTGCAAAAAAAGTTAAAAAAGGAATGGATACATTAGGATATTGCTCTTAAAAAGTTCCTGGAGGCTCACAAGGAAGTTCACCCACAACAGAAAAAAAGCAATGAGAGAAAAATAGATAGACGTCTTTGTTTTGAGAAATAGCCGTGGCTACACAGAAAAGCCAATAATTATGCAACTTTAATATGCGCCTATACAAGAGACCAACCACATTGCATGCTGTGCTTGCACGCCTACGCACGACTTGTACCTGCATCAATAGAATACCCAGTCAGGCAGTATTGGCTGCACATGCAGCTATGCGTCTTTGCACCTTGTACACAAGCCAATATAATTTTATGCTCTACTTACACACCTTTTATAAACACAATAATCAGGATGAGGAGATCCAGAACAGGGACACAGACGTGCTACGTATGAGTATTTATTATGTACTCACACAGGAAGTAGTAAATAACTCCACAATTTATTATACATTTCTTCCGATAAGCACGGGAGATGGTTAAAAAACACGAACAAGGTTAATTATGCAGTGGTAACACAGATCAGTGTAGGCCTCTAAAGTATAGAGGTCAGCACTACATTTGGATACATGTTTCCTCATATATCGAGGGGGTATAAAAACCCGCTGTTACATAAAACAGAAAAAAGCGCACACAACAATCATTGAGTTTTGACAGGTACAGGGTAGTAATGCAGTTGTGACACGTAATTCGACACAGGAAGTGACACAGGGTGTGTTTCGGCCAAAGAAAGTGGCTTGGTTGTAGCCGTCTTTGTGCTGGCCTTCGTCAGGAAAAAGGCACCAGTAGTGGTGCTGTCCGTGATATCTGTGTATAAAATGGAATGGAACTGTTTAGGATCTCGGACAGTTATTCTTTAAGTACTAAATGTAATTAATACGGGCCAAACTAGTGCCCAAGCGATACACCATGTGGAGTATCTAAAAAACAGCTTACCTGCTGCTCAAAAGGCAGGTGGGTGCTGTCGGGAAATCCACGAAGAGTACGGGATAACCAGTGCTAGATTAGCACTTGGTGGGAAGGCTGTAATTTATTCAGGGCCAACGTGGTGCAAAGACTCACGATGCCGGAGTGGGACGTAAATGAACCCAGATCTGGAATGAAAAAATAAAAGGTTTGGTAACCTGTGTAGTTCGAATATGCCTAGATAACATAAACGGCACAATACGAAAAATACAAAGCTGTGAAGGCTCTAAGAAACCTAAAAGCCGAAGTCGACACGGCAATAGTGTCTAGGGCAAGTGTTGGCCATAATGACTCGAAAGTGACGCTGGGTAGTGCCTTAGTGGTCGATGGTGCCTAGCGTAAAGATCGAAACCGCTACACACCCTGAAAGGGGAGGAGGAAGAAGAAAAAAAAGAAAAAAAAAGAAGGCCTACAGGTAAAGAACATCCCCAGGGTCTTCACCGATAATCCAAAATTCAAAGTCAACTTTAGCGGCGTAGGCAATAAATGCAGCCGTGACTGGATAATTCTCATAATTGACACCGCCCAGGAAGAATGCAAGAAACAGGGAGAAGATCTGGCGACCCTGGAGAAAAAATTCGTAGATGACAAAACTACCAATGACGCCAAACAAAAATTACAAAAATTAGAGGAAGAGGTCACCAAGTTTAATCAACTAACGGTAGAACGAAAGGTACAGAAATTGAGGAAAGATCTCAACAATTACGCAGAGGAGAAAACGTATCCCTACCTCAAAGAAACATATTACGAGGAACTCCAGCAACAACAAAAAACGAACTACAATAGACGAAACCGGGTAGTAAATTTCTCAGGAAGCTCCGGATCTTCTAATGGGAGTACTCCAGGATCCCCCGGTAGCGATAGGAATCAGGGCCCCCCGCCACAACATCCGTTTTTTCAGAGAGGGGGCCAACGGGGCCGCCCGAGGAGGCGCACTCAACAAACTGGACAATACATGAGGACGCGCCAGTGGTACTCAAACCAGCCCTAGCTATTATCCCTATTTTTAATCTATCTTCGAGGCCTCTAGCCCAAGCCGAACAGACACTTCTCGAGAGGGGTCTCTCTTTTGTTCCAGCTACCAAAGCGGACCCCTTCAATACAGAAGCAGAACTAAGACGTTTCTTTCGTACCCTGAGGTTAAAATATTTCTTTGAGGTATATTTACCAAGCAAAGAAGATTCTATCAACCAAGGGCCAGAGAGGAACAAAGAAAACATCACCGGTTTTAAACCTAAATCTACCTTCTCACCTCCTCACCATACCATCCCGAGTGAATTTGAGACCTTTGAGAAAATCGTGATGAAGACTGTCTCGGACGGAATCAAACGAAAAAACTTTTACCAAGATAACCTGTTACCAACAGAGAGACAATCTCTGAAGGACCTCAATTTGGACATTACCATCACCATAAAACCAGCAGACAAAGGAGGCGGAATTGTGATCATGAACACCATAGATTACAACCAGGAATGCCTACGACTCCTCAATGATAAAACCTCGTACAAAATGCTGAACAGGGACCCGACACCACGATTGCAAGAAGAGATCATGAACCTCACGAAGCATGCCGAACATGAAGGGTGGATTTGTCAAGATGAAAGGATTTTCCTCAACAAAACTCACCCGAGAATTCCGGCCTTTTACATTCTACCCAAAATTCACAAGCATCCCACCAAACCTCCGGGCAGACCCATAGTTTCAGCCTGTGATTCACTGTTGGAACCCCTCTCTTTATATACAGATTTTTTCATGAAGCCGTTCGTGGGCAAGATGGCCTCTTACCTGAAAGACAGCACAGAAACAATCAAGATTCTAGATGCCATACATTTGAATGCCCAGTCCATATTGGTCACCATGGATGTCGAGGCATTGTATACCTCCATCCCACAAACAGAGGGCCTACTGGCACTGGCCACTTGCCTTGAAAAAAGAGCCGATACCTCCACTATACCCACCAACTTTCTGGTTGAGTGCATCCGGATCGCTATGGGCGAGAACTTTTTTCTGTTCGGCCAACAGATGTACCAACAAATCAAAGGCGTGAGTATGGGTGCCACATTTGCCCCAGATGTCGCCAACCTATATATGGCACAATATGAAGAAGATCATATTTACCACAATACGAACCCCCACAGAAAACACATCAAGATGTGGCGTCGATATATCGATGACGTACTACTTATTTGGGAAGGAAGCGCGGAAGAATTACTAGCTTTTCACCAATGGCTCAATGTTCGGAACGAATACATCAAGTTCACCATTGAATGGGACTACCATGATATCAATTTTCTCGACTTGCATATCTTTCGGTCCGGAGCGACACTGAAGACGGAACTCTTTAGAAAACCCACCGATAGGAACACCTTACTCCATTTCACTAGTTACCATCCGCAAGGTTTAAAATACAATCTCCCCTATGGCCAATTTCTGCGCATTCGGAGAAACTGCTCTGACAAAGAGAAATTCAATCACCATGCACAACAACTGCAAATACGCCTTGGAGAAAGAGGCTATCCCAAGAAATCCATCAAGGCAGCCAAAAAAAGAGCAGCCAACACCGACCGCTCCCTCTGCCTAACTACCAAAGAAAAAGACCCAAACAATAGAACTGTGTGCGTAACTACGTACAATCCCGTCAGTAACCTTATTAAAAACACTATCAACAAACACTGGCATTTGGTCAAAAATGAAGGCACTCTTGCGAAAAAACCATTGTTCGCGTTCAAGAAGAACAGAAATCTAAGAGACTCCTTGGTTCATACCTTCTTAGAACCCACAAAACCAGCTACTACGCTATGGAATCTTCCGCCGGTAGTCGGCCATTTTAGTTGCGGACAATGTGTTGCCTGCCGTTTCACTACCAACAGCAAAACTTTTACTCACAAGGATCTAGTATGGAAACAGAACAGCCACACTAATTGCGAGAGCAAATATGTGGTTTATGCGATCAAGTGTCCCTGTGACTTAATCTACATTGGCAAGACTATTAGACCTGTCAAACAAAGAATCAATGAACACAGATCATGTATTAAAAACCAAATTGAGGACAAACCTTTGGTTGAACACTTTATAAAGAAAAAACACACCCATGAACAATTTACATGGACCGTAGTGCAACAAATTTTACCGCAAAGACGAGGAGGCGATATCAACATTGCCCTCACTAAACTCGAGCAAAAATGGGTCCACAAATTGAACTCTGTGAACGACGGTCTAAATGTAACCGTCGAATGGAAACACTTCTAGAGCACAACCAGCCACTGGAATATCCCTCTGGCATTAGATTAGTGTCTATGATGTGTTTTTTTTCTTGTTCTGTGTACATTGGACATTTATGTTTTACCATCTTGTGAACACCATTATACATGTAAAGTACACTTTGTTTTACTTTAGTGTTCCCCTAAAAAATTTTTCACTTGGGTAGTACCTAGGATTGTAACCATATGGCTCATCCAACAACAATAGCCCTATGTCACCCCACCGGACTACATCATCCAACATCACACACGTAGCACCGCTGCTGTGTAGATTGCACACAGCCTTCTATTTGGCCCCCGTAGGTTGCCTCCTTGAACACGTGGGATCCTTGTTGCTTATCCTTTGTCACCGGCCGTGTATTTAAGAGTCTTATATGGGGTTACGGCGGCCAAAATATCTGGCTCTGAATAGTACATGTAGACCAATTTACATGGTCATTCCACAGCTCACCGGACTACGTTACCCAACCCTCCACACGGTACACCGTTCCCTCATTTCCACATGGCGCATACCCATCCGTTTGGCTCCCACAGGCTGCCGCCGTACTAACGCGTTATTTTATTGGCATGTTTTTCATTACTGGCCATGTAATATACAGTCCCATACGGCCCTGATGGTGTCCGATTTAGCCGGCCCCCAGCAGTCCCGCTGCTGTGCCCATTGAGCACAGCCTTCTGATCGGCTCCCGCTGGTTACCGTTCGTTTTGTCATCGGCCGGTTATTGAACAGCCTTACACGGGTGCCACAGTGTCCAACGAATCTGGCACTTGATCTTACATGTTGACCAATAGTAAATGATCATCCCATACCCTATTGGACTACATTATCCAACATCACTCACGGCGTACCGCTTTCTTATTGGTACATGACGTAGAGCTATCTGATTGGCTCCCACAGGCTGCTGCCATTCTATTGGCTTGTTTTTCAACCATTGGCCTTGTCATATACAGTCTCATAGGACCTCGATGGTGTCCGACTTATCCGGCTCCCAGCAGTCCACGTCCAGCACGGCAGCATACTACCACTACTATAGTAAGTTCCCGGGATTCGCATGCGGAAGAGCATTCTCTGGATAATTGCACCAACATGCTCGTCTGTTTTCCGCCGAGTAATTATCCTCACTGGAGGCACATACCCACTAGCTCACGAGGTTCTGTGTCTGGCTATCAACAGCCGACATCACACGGTTCCTCCGTTTGGGCACCGCTGCTTTTTTCTTCTTCCTCCTCCCCTTTCAGGGTGTGTAGCGGTTTCGATCTTTACGCTAGGCACCATCGACCACTAAGGCACTACCCAGCGTCACTTTCGAGTCATTATGGCCAACACTTGCCCTAGACACTATTGCCGTGTCGACTTCGGCTTTTAGGTTTCTTAGAGCCTTCACAGCTTTGTATTTTTCGTATTGTGCCGTTTATGTTATCTAGGCATATTCGAACTACACAGGTTACCAAACCTTTTATTTTTTCATTCCAGATCTGGGTTCATTTACGTCCCACTCCGGCATCGTGAGTCTTTGCACCACGTTGGCCCTGAATAAATTACAGCCTTCCCACCAAGTGCTAATCTAGCACTGGTTATCCCATACTCTTCGTGGATTTCCCGACAGCACCCACCTGCCTTTTGAGCAGCAGGTAAGCTGTTTTTTAGATACTCCACATGGTGTATCGCTTGGGCACTAGTTTGGCCCGTATTAATTACATTTAGTACTTAAAGAATAACTGTCCGAGATCCTAAACAGTTCCATTCCATTTTATACACAGATAACACGGACAGCACCACTACTGGTGCCTTTTTCCTGACGAAGGCCAGCACAAAGACGGCTACAACCAAGCCACTTTCTTTGGCCGAAACACACCCTGTGTCACTTCCTGTGTCGAATTACGTGTCACAACTGCATTACTACCCTGTACCTGTCAAAACTCAATGATTGTTGTGTGCGCTTTTTTCTGTTTTATGTAACAGCGGGTTTTTATACCCCCTCGATATATGAGGAAACATGTATCCAAATGTAGTGCTGACCTCTATACTTTAGATGCCTACACTGATCTGTGTTACCACTGCATAATTAACCTTGTTCGTGTTTTTTAACCATCTCCCGTGCTTATCGGAAGAAATGTATAATAAATTGTGGAGTTATTTACTACTTCCTGTGTGAGTAAATAATAAATACTTATACATAGCACGTCTGTGTCCCTGTTCTGGATCTCCTCATCCTGATTATTGTGTTTATAAAACGTATACCCACCTGGGTAAATCGGGACATAGCCAGGTGCCCTAAGATTTAATCTACTTACACACCTACACATAACCCGTAACCACGTCAACGAGTTGCCCAATCAGACACTGCTGAGTCTTAACTTGTGTACACTCATGCTGTATGATGAAATCCACGTGTGCGGAATGGCCAATTAGGGCCACAAGTTCATTGACGTTGTTACATGTCTTCCTGCCTCATATGGCAGCCAATCACATCTGTTCCGCTTCTTTGTATTTGTATTTATTGTTTTATATATCGCCTTAATCCAAGGCGCTTTGCAATGAACAGAATATACATTAAACATGGAACAGTAGAAGCTTTAATGGTCAACATGAATCAAACCAGAAAATCAGCATGTATTATGCGCCTACCCATGACCCAAAACTGCATCGAGTTGCCCAATCAGACACTGTGGTTTCTTAACGTGCGTACGCCAACACAACATGATGAAATTCACACATGCGGGATTGCCCAATAGGGCCACGGGTTTCATTGATGCAGTTATGCCTCTTTGTGCCTCATACAGCAGCCAATAACATCTTGGGCTGCACGTACACGCCTACACATGACCCGTATGCCTACACATGACCCGTAACCGCATCAACGACTTGCCCAATCAGACAACGCAGTTTTACCCTGTGGTGCTACACACTCTGCCAGGCACACCTTGGGTGTTCTCATCTCATCAGACATCCGCCTTGATAACCCTCTCACCACTCCTCTCTCTTGGACTGACCACTTTCTGCTCTCCTCTCACCTCTACCTCTCTGTCCCTCAAGCTAAGCCCTCCCCAGCCCTGACGCCTACCCGCTCAGTCATTCGGCCAAAGAAGCGTGTATAAGTGGATGTCTTTGCCACTACTTTCTCTGCTCGTCCTGCGGCTGACTCACACTCTAACACAGGTCTCTCCAACATGCACTTTCTATCTCCAACACTCTGGGCGTCCTTGCTCCTGCCATATGAATCCATCTGAAGCATACCTCCAAGTGCAACTCTTGGCATGACTCTAACTTTGCCACCCTGAAACGCACGTGCAGGGTGGCTAAGAGGAAGGGGATGGCTTTGGGTGCATCCTTTGACAAACTGGCCAGTGGCCTGCTCAGTAGGCAATACAAACTTTCTGTCCTGTACAAGAAGAGAGTCCATATACAAGCCTGCATCTGTGCGACCTCTAACAAGACAGCTGAATTTTTTAAAATCTGCAATGGGCTGGCCAATCCTACAGCAGTCTCCCCCTCTGCCGTTCCCTCCCAGGACCTCTGTTCAGCTGTGGATTCTCACTTCACCACTAAAACTCAGGCCATCCTGTCCTCTCTCGCGTCCTCCTCTCCCCCTACCTCTCTTGGTTCCCTCTGTTCCCCACTTCCTCTTTTCTCCTCTTTCTCTCTGACTAAACCTGATAAGGGTTCTAGATAAGTCAGATCAATGAAAGTGTCATCCAAACAGCTGCTCCATTGCTCCTCCAGAACCATCAAGGACCACATTGACACCCTTGCTCCAGCCTTGGCCGATTTCTGAAATCACTCTTTCGCCACTCAACATTTCCCCTCTATCCTCAAGCACTCCCGTGTGTACCCCCTCCTTAAAAAGCCTTCTGCTGATCTTACCTGTCCACCAAACTATTGCCTAATCTCTGCACCTTTCCTGGGTAAACTCCAGGTTGCTCTTCACACTGACTCTGTTGGCTGTCTCCATGCCCATCAGTCTGGCTTCAGAGCAACCAGGGGCACAGAAACTCCTCTCCTGAACACCTGTGAAGATCTGCTCACTAATCTTGATTGCAGCCTTTCTTCTGTCCTCATCCTCCTTGACCTTTTCTCTGATTTTGACATGGTCAATAACACCATCCTGATCCATGAACTCCGTCCAAACCTGGACATCACGGATCAGGCCCAAGATTGGTTGACCTCATTCCTCCTGGACCAACCCTCCCAAGTCCAACTTGTGTCATTCGTCTCCATCACCTCTCGCTCCACATGTGGTGTTTGTGACAAATCAATTTCCCGGGCACCAGTGGTGCAGGGATGAATATCGGTTTCTAAACTATCAATCAGCCCCACACCTCTAGTACACCAGAAGGGATGAAAACAGATTGGAAACACGTAAATTATAAACCTCTTTGTCCAATTTTGATAACGTCTACGGAATGGCAGGCTTATCTCTGCAAGGTCATGGATCGTTGTTTAGGTGCAACACAGCCAAAATACAATTAGCACCCGATGGTAGAAGAGACTGTCCAGTCAAGGTTGTATACAAATATCTACTTATTCTTATTACAAGAGACAGTTCTAGCAAACTACAAAATACAACCCAACCTGTACAGGAACTCAGAGGACAGACAGTTTTATGAAGAAAAGGGATGCACTCTGGATACGAACAGGAGGGTAGTCAGTAAAGCAATCCGTCTTAACTGTTCGAGGTTATTTGGTTTCAGCACCATGGGTGCAAGGGGTCTTAAAAGTCACTAGGGGCCTTCGGAGAAGGACCAGGAGGACAAAACCACAATGTACCTCGTGCTTGAGATGATCTTGATGCTCAACACGGTCCAGTCGGTTCCAGGATGCTTTGCAGCTCCTGCAACAGAATTCAAGATGGGAGACAGATGCGAAAATCAGGTGGCAGGGAGTTCGGCATGCAAGGCTGGATGGACAGCTGCAGGCTGGCCTACACGGTAGCTCAGGGTCAAGAATCATTGTTTCTGTGCTGGTTAATGGATCTAGAATGCAGGTTGAGGCATCTTGGACATCTTTAGTGACTGCAGCGTGACACCAGTCAGTGGTGCAGCTGGTCGTGGTTCGCGGGCTCGACAGTCTCGAAAATGTCCTTAAAAGATTGTGTCATCCTTTAAGGTGGATGGCCCAAAGCTGAGGAGAGTGTTTGCAGGCAACTGCCTTGTCCTTTGTTCAGAGACTTTCTGGCACTTCCCACTTAAGAAGCTTGCTGGCAGAACCTAGCTAGGTATGATGTGTGCTGGCTGGGTACCTGTTCTGGAGCTGCTGGATGGGCCCTCTGAGTCTAGTATCTCCCTCTGGTCCCTGGGAGAGGTTTAGGGGCGGGATTGTGCTTCCCTCATGGAAATCATGTCCTTCCTTCACTGGCAGAAGCTGTGAGGCAGACTCTACCTTCAGCCAGGGTCCAAATAAATCCTTCTTCTTACTCCTTTCGATGTTGTCGGATGGCCTGCTAAGTGAGGGTCTCAGCCCTCTTTTAAATCCAAATGGGCCCGAGTGATTGATGCATACTAAGCCTACCTTAATGAGCCAATCATGGGTACCCACTAACAATCTTATGTTATGCATGAGGACATAACCAGAGTGATTTGCAACAGAAAAGGTAAGGGGTGACAACACGTACTATTAAGTTCCACCTATCTTCTTGTCTGTTGTGGATTAACGTGTCTCTCGGTTAATTGAGGTCTCTGTGACTCCTGATCAAAGTGCAGGTCTCCCTTGTAGTTTGGGGCGAGAACAGAATTTCTGTCTCCATCAAATTACATATTTCTTCCCTCTGAAAAGGGGTTCCTTTCAGGGGTTGCCTACTGTTAACAGTTGTCCCAGACATGATATACACTGCCCTTCTGTCAGGAAAAAGGGCTGGTGCAAGAAAGGAATGTGCAAAAGGCGGTAGAGGTCTGTGGAATTCACAAATTCAACTCTAACTACTTTTCCCAGCATTCTTTGGGGAAAATTCTAGTTGCGGCCGTGCGGCCGTTGACACAGCTGGTAAGGATTAACAAACGTTTATAAGGAGTAACAGAGCCACGGCAGGTGTGGGTTATTTTGTGCATCGAAGCAGGAGCAGGCGAAGCTACGACACAGGCAGCAGCATGTGAAAACTCTCTACGGGAACACGGACTACAGGCGGCTGCAGAATCCATTTTAGAAGCTGAAGACTGCTACGTCCGGGAAGGCTTGCGGGCCTCCCGGACTTGAGTTAAGTAAAGGGCGAGTGGCGGCGGGCAGAATCACGCTCTTATGGGTGTTATTTGCTGTGTGTGGAAACGGTGCGCTTACCGCTCGGACATAAAGTAGTTTGCCCTTGTATCTAGTACCCTGCCTACTTGAAAATCCAGTGCTAGAAGTTTGTTCGCTCGCAAGGTTCATTTATCAATGCGGGTGGAAGAGCCATTACTGCATTGTATGACAGCAAATCACGTTCTAAAATCAAAAGGGGCATATGTTATTTGTTATTTCTGTTGCTGCAAATACGTTCCATGCTTTGTGTTACGTGCTCATATTCATTGTTTTCTGTAAGCCCACGGGCCATGTGTTTGTTGATTCATAGTGGGATTTTCTCCCAAGTATGACATGTGCAGAGTATCATCTATATTTCTGTATTTATGAGGTCGTAGGGGCAGGTCTAAGACTATGGTAGATGCACGTATTAAGGTGTTTCAAATCTCAGGTCTATGTTCTGTGTATGGTATGCTCAATACAGGTGTAAAGTGTTCAGAGGAAAATAGGTAGGGTTTTTTCCCGTTGCTCCCCTTGTCCTATCCAACATAGGTTTTCCTAACCCTCTTACCGGTGTTCCTAATTTCCCCCCACCCTATCCACAACCTCTTCCTAACTCCTCTTCCCCCAATTGGCTGCCACGTGGTGTCCTGTTTATTCTATCAGGTGCCTGTGCCAACCACGGGTGGAGGGTCGACTTCATTCGGCTTCTGTGGTTCGGGAGAGAGTGATGAATTCTCTTCCCTTGTACTGAGTATTATTGACATAATAAGCCACCCCCATATTAGGATAATTACATCCACCCAAGCCAAATGGACGCGACACCTCCGCCTTTAACCGATGTGCTAAAGGCTCTTCAGGATATTCAGTTGGAGTTGGCACATGCCCGACAAGAGTCAGATAATATAAAAACACAAGTTCAGAGTTTGGTAGCTCAGGGAATTCCTTTGGAAGGCAACAGAACTCAGGGAGCATCCACAAGTCAAAATCCAACAATCATTGTGAAACCTCCGAGCAGTGTTCCTCTAGCAGCGCCGGAGCGGTTTGCGGGAGATCCTCGCAAATATATGACGTTCCTCGCGCAATGCAGATTACATTTTTTGTGTAAACCCACAGCTTTTGAGAGTATACAGGCGAGAACAGCTTTTTTAATCTCTTATTTAACTGGAGATGCAGCGGCTTGGGCCATGCCTTTGGTACAAAAGGATGATCCATTGCTATATAATTGGGATGTTTTTTTGGCAGAATTTGGCAGACTATTTGATAGAAGAGAGGTGTCCTTAGCACAGGACAAAGAGTTGTTGGGATTGAAGCAAGGAACAAGGGATTTGGTCACCTATGTCACACAATTTAATTGGCTGGTAATCGAAAAAGAGTGGCCAGTGGCTAAACAAACAGTGTTATTTTACCAGGGGTTACGCGAAGAGCTCAAGGATGCTATTGCTCAAGTAGAGCCGCAACCAAGTACTTGTACGGCAATGATTGATTTGGCATTACGATTGGATCATAGGATGAATGAGCGAAAAGGGGATAAGAAAAGACCGGAAGTATTACCATTTGCGAGGCTGGATAGAGGTAGAGGAGGACAACTGAGTGAAGTGGAACCTATGCAAATTGGCAGTATTAGAGGACCATTATCAGCCTTAGAAAAGGAACAATGTAAAATTAATAAATTGTGTCTTTATTGTGGGCAGGCGGGACACTTTATACGTACCTGTCCCAACACCCCGCAAAAGAAGGTGGGTCGAGAAAAGAGTACTAAGCAGTCGGGAAAAGAGTTGGGCCGACCTTAGGGGGAACACAGGTGTCAGGCCCGAACAAATTTAGGTTCCCAAGATTGGTGGCAAATACGATGGGAAGTAAAACTTCTCATTTATACATTCTGGTAACATTATATTTTGCATGTACTAAACAAGAAGTGATGGCCATGGTAGATTCTGGGGCTACAGGCAATTTTGTGGATATTTCATTTGCTGAAAGGTTGGGATTACCCTTGGTTGATAAACAAAAGATGGAGGGAGTGCAATCTGTGGATGGTTCACCACTAATATCAGGGCCCATCCGGAAACAGACACAAGTAATGGAGATGATTTGTACATCTGGGCATAAGGAGGAAATCACGTTTGATTTAATTGCAGTCCCACAGTTCGGATTACATAACCCTCGGATTGATTGGGAAAGACAAGTCTTGTGGTTTGAGGAGGAAAGTTGTCAGGAACATATGGTATCAGAAGTAGGACCTGTCCAATTTATGGTAGAGAAAGGATTGGACAATCAGGTGGTGGGGGCCATGAGTGTAGAGATTCCGTCACAGTATCTAGAATTTGCCCAGGTATTTGACAAAAGGGTAGCAGAGCAGTTACCACCTCATAGACCATATGATTGCGTGATTGATCTTGAGGAAGAAGCAAAATTACCTTGCAACAGGATTTTCGCTCTTACTGAAAAAGAAAATAAGTATTTACGTGACTATTTGGATGAGATGTTGGCTAAGGGGTTTATAAGACACTCTACGTCCCCGGTCTCCTCACCATTGTTTTTTGTTCCAAAAAAGAAGGCACTTTACGAACTTGCATAGATTACCGTGTATTAAATAAGGTGACAATTAAGAACAGGTTCCCATTGCCTCTGATTGCAGTCCTTTTAGATCAAGTAAGGACAACCAAGATTTATACTAAATTGGACTTGAGAGGAGCTTATCATCTGCTAAGAGTGAAAGAAGGTGATGAGTGGAAAACCGCTTTTCGGACAAAGTTTGGGTTATTTGAATACTTGGTTATGCCTTTTGGTCTATGTAATGCCCCAGCGGCTTTTCAGTTTTTTATGCAAGAGGTATTGCATGACTTCCTTGATGTTTTTGTTATTGTGTACATAGACGACATTTTGATTTATTCAGAGTCTCTAGAGCAGCATGTGAAGCATGTGAAAGCTGTGTTGCACAGGTTGCAAGCTTATCAACTGTGTGTTAAGCTAGAGAAATGTGCCTTTCATGTAACTCAGGTACAGTTTTTGGGCTTCATTCTGACGGCAACAGGAATTGTGATGGATCCTAAAAAAGTGCAGGCCGTCGGGGATTGGCCATCTCCACAATGCATAAAGGATATTCAGTCTTTTCTGGGTTTTGCTAATTTTTATAGGCGGTTTATTAGTAATTTCTCAAACATTGTTACCCCTATTACACAATTACTCAAAAAGGCAGTGAGATTTCATTGGAGTGCTGAAGCAGAAAAAGCGTTTCACGAATTGAAGATAGCCTTTACCACTGCTCCAGTACTAAGACATCCAAACACGGAGAGGGTCTTTCTGGTGGAGACAGATGCCAGCAATGTGTCCATAGGAGCTATTCTTTCCAAAAAGAATGAGAATGGAGTTTTGCATCCGGTGGCATTTTCTCTAGGAAATTGTCTGGATGCGAACAAAATTATTCCATCACTGATAAAGAACTATTGGCTATCCGATCAGCATTCCTTGAGTGGAGGCATTACTTACTGGGAGCAAAACATCAGGTTGTGGTAGTAACAGATCATAAAAATTTACAATACTTTAAGGCAGCTCAATCTTTGAGTCCAAGACAATTAAGATGGTCGCAATATTTCAATGAACTTGATTTTGTGGTGACATTTAGGCCGGGAAAGAAAAACGGTAAAGCTGATGCTTTGTCCCGTCAACAGAATTTAGACAATACAATAAGTGAAACAAAAACGATCATTGCACCCGATAGGATTATTGGGACTATTACCACGAAGTTGATTGAACAGGTAAAGAAAGCAGTATCATCTATACAACTGCAAGAGTGGCAAAGGAGTCATTCGACTAGGACAGTACGGAATGGCTTACCATACCATCAGGGTCGATTGTATTTACCAACCAAGATGTTGCTAGAAAAGGCTTGGTTTTGGTGTCTTAACTCTCCCTTGGCGGGACATGCAGGTCAGAAAAAAATGAAAGTGATGTTGGAAAAGTTTTTTTGGTGGCCCACATTAAGACAAGACATTATGACTTATTTGGTACGATGTGAAAAATGTTTAAGAAATAAGGCAGATCATGTTAAGAAAAGGGGTTTGTTACAGCCATTACCGACTCCTGAGAGACCCTGGACTCACATTTCGATGGATTTCATCACAGATTTGCCCTCTGACAATCACGTTGATACAATATTGGTTGTAGTGGATTTCTTGTCAAAACAGGCACATTTTGTGCCGTGTGTCGGAATACAGGGAGCAGGCCAATTGGTTGAGTTATTTCTACAACACATAGTGAGATTACATGGTCTACCTAAAAGCGTTGTTTCAGACCAAGGTTCTCAGTTTACTTCCAGGTTTTGGCGTGCTTTTTGTTGACTATTAGGAATCAACTGTGCTCTATCCACCAGCTATCACCCTGAAACAGATGGTCAAACGGAAAGAATGAATCAAACACTTGAGCAATATTTGCGAGGGTATTTGGGGGATGGAAGAGGATCCTGGGTGCAAGCTCTTTGGTTAGCAGAATTCACATACAATAACACCTTTCACAGTTCTTTGGGAATGGCTCCTAATGAGTGCCTGTATGGTCAGGAGCAGAATATGATACCTGAACATTTGCCCGAAATAGAAAGTATACCAGCATTGCAGGAGCGCAAACAGTTGCTTTTGGAAGTCAGACAAAAAGCACGAACCAATTTGGAACATGCCAAAAGACAGTAAAAAACACAAGCTGATAAGCATAGACAGGAAAGTCCTAAATATCAAGTGGGAAATAGAGTGTGGCTCTCAACTCGAAACCTCTCCGTGATAGGATCACGAAAATGTATGCCTAGGTTCATTGGGCCTTATACCATTATTCAATGTATTTCTGAAACTGCTATGAAATTACGTTTGCCTAAGAATCTAGCGATACACCCAGTATTCCATGTATCTCTTCTTAAACCCGCAGCTCCTGGGATGACAACTAAACGACCATCAGCAATCATGAAAGAAGGACAGGTGGAATATGAAGTGGAACGAATTTTGGATGTCAAGAAATGGGGCCAGAAGATGTGGTATTTAATTCAATGGAAAGGCTATGGACCGGAGGATTGTTCTTGGGAGCCAGCAGGAGCAGTGCATGCTCCTATGTTGGTGAAACAATTTCACTTACGCCACATGTCCAAGGCTGGTTTGAGGAAGGGCTGTGAGAGGGGAGGTAATGTCAGGAAAAAAGGCTGGTGCAAGAAAGGAGTGTGCAAAAGGCAGTAGGGGTCTGTGGAATTCACAAATGCAACTCTAACTACATTTCCCAGCATTCTTTGGGGAAAATTGTAGTTGCGGCCGAGCGGCCGTTGACACAGCTGGTAAGGATTAACAACCGTTTATAAGGAGTAACGGAGCCACGGCAGGTGTGGCTTATTTTGTGTATCGAAGCAGGAGCAGGCGAAGCTACGACATAGGCAGCAGCATGTGAAAACTCTCTACGGGAACACGGACTACAGGCGGTTGCAGAATCCATTTTAGAAGCTGAAGACTGCTACATCCGGGAAGGCTTGCGGGCCTCCCGGACTTGAGTTAAGTACAGGGGGAGTGGTGGCGGGCAGAATCACGCTCTTATGGGTGTTATTTGCTGTGTGTGGAAACATCGCGCTTACCGCTCGGACATAAAGTAGTTTGCCCTTGTTTCTAGTACCCTGCCGACTTGAAAATCCAGTGCTAGAAGTTTGTTCGCTCGCAAGGTTCATTGATCAATGCGGGTGGAAGAGCCATTACTGCATTGTATGACAGCAAATCACGTTCTAAAATCAAAAGGGGCATATGTTATTTGTTATTTCTGTTGCTGCAAATATGTTCCATGCTTCGTGTTACGTGCTCATATTCATTGTTTTCTGTAAGCCCACGGGCCATGTGTTTGTTGATTCATAGTGGGATTTTCTCCCAAGTATGACATGTGCAGAGTATCATCTATGTTTCTGTGTTTATGAGGTGGTAGGGGCAGGTCTAAGACTATGGTAGATGCACGGATTAAGGTGTTTCAAATCTCAGGTCTATGTTCTGTGTATGGTATGCTGGATACAGGTGTAAAGTGTTCAGAGGAAAATAGGTAGGGTTTTTTCCCGTTGCTCCCCTTGTCCTATCCAACATAGGTTTTCCTAACTCTCTTACCGGTGTTCCTAATTTCCCCCCACCCTATCCACAACCTCTTCCTAACTCCTCTTCCCCCCATTGGCTGCCACGTGGTGTCCTGTTTATTCTATCAGGTGCCTGTGCCAACCACGGGTGGAGGGTCGACTTCATTCGGCTTCTGTGGTTCGGGAGAGACTGTCGAATTCTCTTCCCTTGTACTGAGTATTATTGACACCTTCATACAGAGAAGTGGGAGCTTGCTTCAAGCTGACACATTGCATACCAAAGAGGTGTTGGTGTTTCCTTTCCATTGCGTTAGTTCTGTGACCAGGCCTCTTTGCAGGCCTGTTTTCATTTAACTCTCACCAGTATGCACTGCCACCACACAGAACTTTGACAATAGAACACGCCTGATCCATGGAGCCTTTGATATTTTAATTAGGCTGGCCATGGCCGGGAGAAGGTGCTGTCTTCCCCCTCCAGAGATTCTTCGATGTACCTTTCAGAGATGCTTTTATATACCTGTGGCTGTCACATTTAAGATAAATAAGACAGGGAGGACTGTATCTGTAGGCTTTGTATCCCCGTAGTATGCTTGACTACGTGTTTGTTGCATGACGAGCATAGGAAAATGTGTGCGGATTAACCCCACATATTTTCTGAGGTTGATCTCCCATCATTCATTTTAATTACATAACTTGAAAAGAGCCTGGGTGAGCACATACTCCCCGTGTGGATGGTCAAATTCTTCAAAGTTTTCCCCAGTGCTCTAACCTCTCACCCAAGGCTCTTCAATGTCGGCTTGGCCTCTTTGGCCCACCTGATCTCTACCTTCTCTAACTTTCAGTGTTATGCAGGTGACACTCAGCTCTCTTAATAGGCTCCCCTAAGCCTCCTCTCCTCTCTCGCTCATTCGTGACTGTTTATCCACAATTCAGGATTGGTGTGCCTCCAACAATCTCTGCCTTCATGCCAGTAAGACTGAGATCCTTGTCATTGGGACCCCTCCTCACGCTTTCCCTCTCTCACTCTGGCCACCCTCCTTGGGCCCTCTTCCTTTGCCTTCCCGTGAGGCAAAAAACCTTGGTGTAATCTTTGACTCCACTCTATCCTTCTCTCCTCACATCACAGTCCTTGCCAATAAGGCGCACTACCAGCTGCACTTCCTCAGAACCTCCTTCCACCCAGAACCTCACTGTCTCCAGTATCCTGGTTCTCTTCAGGCTTGACTACTGCAACAGTCCTTGGCCTCAAACCCAGGGGTGATATCTCTCCAGTCCTGAAATCTCTCCAATAGCTTCTGGTGGATGCAAGGATCAAGTTCAAGACCCTCTGCATCTTCCACAAGGCCTTCTGGGGCCGAGGTCCGCACTACATCCAACTCTCTCTTCCAAAATACCTTCCTTCTCGAGCCCTTCACTCAACTACCTCAAACTCTCTGAGGGTCAGATGCTTCTGCAGGCAGAGAGTGTGGGATAAGTCTCTCTCCTCTGCAAATGCCTTCCTGTGGAATGGCCCCCGCCACTTTCAATGTTGAGGCACACCACCTGAAGTTCCGAGAGCAGCTCAAGACCTTCCTTTTCTCTTGTCCTCTCTCTCTCTCCCCTGCAACCTACCTGTCTACTGCGCCAACTGGTTGCTTGGCTTGTCATGCCTAGAAACACTTGTGTACAGGAGCATTATAAATTACTTATCAAATCATATCATATAATTTTGGGATAACCAATTATTGTCCCATTGTTGGACCGTTGTTTGTAATTGTGCTTGTGCTTGGAGGGAATTTGGTTGTGGCACGTGCTGTTGCAGGATTGTTTCTGAATAGTGCTTTGCAGAACATGTGCTACTGTGGGGCATCTGCTGCATTGTGTGTGACTCATGTGTGGAAAATGGTGCTTTGTCTGTGGGGGCTGCATCTCTGGCTATGGGGTTTCATCTGTTCCATCCATGGCTGTATTTGCCTCAGGGGGTGCTGTATCTGTGACTGTATTTGAATCGGAAGGGGATGCAACTGTGGCTGAATTTGAATCAGAAGGGGCTAAATCTTTGGGGCACAGGTAGGTGTCTGATATGCTAGGGGTCCACCCTGGCCCTACAGTGCTTGTGGCCTACTCCTACATTTTCTAGCAAAGTGTCCCACCTTCCCACAGATAAAACCGAACCTCCAAACCTGGGTCTTGTCCCTGCATATCCTAATTCCCTCCCTCTCTGGAAATGTCCCCTTCTTTATGGAAAATGTCCTCCTTGTGGGTAAAATCCAACCTATAGACTGTACCACTCTTGCAGATAATACCCTTGAGGGTAATAAACTCCCTGCTGGACATACTCATTCCCCTGTGGATAATACCGCTCCTGCTGTATGAACCCAGGTTGTGCCCACCCCCTGCGTGGCCCTGAGCATGGTTTATCCTGGAGCGGTGTTTATAAGAACGGCCCCTTCCATGTTGAATTTAGCTAATTTCTTTTGCACTAGCTTTGCTCATGCATTTAGTGTGTGCTTTGTATTCTTGTTCTCCCTCTCCTGCTTCTCTCAGCAGTAGTGTACTATGCTTGCTTGTATATTGGCCCATCCTTTTTTGTCTCAATTCCTACCACCTTTCCTGACTCTGCGCCACGTTTGTGATAGAAGACGGGAATGTTCCTATCCCATGGCTGTTGCATCTCCAACATACACATCTCCTTTATTTGATATATGTATAATGGGGGGTCCTGTGCGTGCTGAAATGAATTGCATGTCTGAGGAGTCTGGGTACATATCCCTTAACACTTTCCAGACAATGGCGCATTGTCATGGGCATTACTGCTCAACGTCACCTTGTTATATCCTGCCTGTTTCCAAATTCCATCTGCCTGCTCTCCAATTAAAGAAGTGAATATGCTTTTCATATTACCTATATCCAGGGTAACCCCAGCTGTCTCTTACTTAAGGACATAGATCCACTTGCATGCCCCTGCAGTGCGAGATGGTAAGTAGTTCATTACGTTTTCCTTACCCATATTTAGCAATGGTACATACTGTGGTCCCCCACAACCTTTCTGTAATGGAGGGACCTGCTTCTGAGGCTATGAAATGCTGTCCCCCTTTGAGCTGCTTGCTACTGCTATCCTAGTTTGTCATTTCCCAATTCACTTAAGCTGCAAATTATCTTGTAACCTCTGTGCCCTGACACCTTTGGGTCCGGTGAACAAAATGCATTAATAAACAAACAAACAAAACTTGGACAAAACCCAGTCCCCCTCTCTCTCTCTCTCTCTCTCTCTCTCGCTCTCTCTCTCTCTCTCTCTCTCCTTTCCTCATGCTTCCTCCTCCCCTTCATCCTCCTCTACTTGACCAACTTCATCTGTGGATTCAACATGCACTGGTTCTAAAGTGGTGATTTCTGCTTTTACTGTATTATTGGGTTTACTGTATTTTTTAAATACAATTTTTCCTGTTGACCACGTGTCTGGTGTGACCGCTGCTCATTGCCCATCCTCCCTATGCTTTATCCAGTACTTCCTCTATCTGCCCCTGTGTGTTCTTCCCTATCTCTGAAAGTATTGTGCTCCTAACAGTGTATGCTGCTGTGGGGGAAGTAGTTCTGTTACTAGAGGTGCCCTGTGGTAGTTGTACTAACCCCTATTTTCTTCCTGGTTGCCCCATTTTGATCAGCCGCTACAGGTACTTAACAGGGATTGGTGTAATCCGCCATGTGTTGCAATGCCAGAAAGAACCCATATGGGGGTGAGCCGATGGTGTAATTACTGTTAGCTGCTATTTTGGTGGGAGCTTCCTCCTCCTCCTCAAACATGCTAATATGCTTTGTCTACTCTTCAGTGTTTTCCCTTTGTGTGTGGCCAATAAATAGTACATGTTCTCCAAAATCTCCCTTTTCAATCTACCTTCTCTGGGCCACGATTTGAACATTTTTCCTGCCGTGTCCTGCACCCACTTTATGTGGTACTTTACTATTGTATTTCAATACTGTGGCAATTTACTGCATAAATCGACCAATTGGGTTTCTGTATTACCAATTAACTCCACCCATCCCTGCTGCAGGTCTACCACATTGTTCAAACATGTTTACCACACTTTTCAAACAGGGTCATGTATCCCTTTGTTTATGCAGCACTGTAATTACCCAATTTGGAAAAACTTCAACAGTATCACAACAGTGCCCCAATTCCCCCAAAACAATTTTGAAAATCTCCAATTTCCAGCTAGTCTCAATACCCACTCAACTCTCACCCTCCATTCACCACACACCGTTCCCACTTCCCAATCCAATCAAAACAACCCTCACTCTCCCAAACACACTTATACTCACCCAACCTTAACAGCTCTAATACAATAATTCAACACTTACAACAAAATCATTTTACTCCTACCAACATAAATCTCCTCACCTACACAAAGCAAAATGCAATCCTATATACAACAATTATATTTTCTGGTCCCACTCATTCAGCCAACAAAAATGAATATTCTATCTCTACTCAGCACTGCCTTTCCTCTCCTTAAAGGAGTTCCCAAACAAGTTTGCAATTCTATTCTACTCATGAAATCATATTTCCTCCCAACAGGGGGGTTACCTTCAATATCTCATCAAATCTCTTACAATACTACACAGCGCTGGCTTTTCCCCTAAAGGAGGAAATCACTTTCAATCCACTTTCGCAACCAATATAATAATGAACAAAAACATGCACAATGTCATCTTTTCAACCACTGGTACACTCATGTGCTTCAGGACCTCTGAGTCCCCTCGATACTGAGTCTCCCCTCTCAAATGCCTGCACCGTCTGGGTTGTGGTCAGTCCACAAGATCAGGTATACTTTTGGGAAACTCAGCTAGCTTTTGCAAAACTTCCTGGTTTAGTGCACTCAATCCGGTCTCCGCAGGCCAGTACCATGCCACCAAGGTGTGAGGCAGGAAGCCTCCAATCTCACCAGCGAACTGGAGATCTTGCTGAGTCCTTCATATGTAATGGTGTAGTCCCATAAGTAATCCAAGAAATAATCCAAAAGTAGTCAAAAATTGAGTGTACAAGTTGCAAGTAAATAAAATACAAGTTTCATGAAACAAAAACAGCTGGGTGAAAAGACAGTCAGATCCTTGGAACCGAACTGGAAACCATTTGCTCAAATTGCCTCTTCAGGGCTACACCTTTTAAAGCGGAAAACCCTAAATCAAAAATTTCATTTTCAACAAACGCAACAATTAGTATAATTCTAACATGTTGATTGGCTGCTGGTCATCGACCCCCTAAAGGACCGCATACATGAAATGATCTAAAGAACTCGATAACATACTCTAATGGTCAGCGCAAAACTTGGCATTTTGATTGGCTGGCATCCTTCATAGCGCAAGGTGATAAAATGCTTGATGCTAATTGAACCACTCTGTTGGAGACTGTGCGGGTAGTAGCATCTCACCGAAGCCAACCAATGCTATTATGTGTGAAAATCAGCCAGGACAAAACTATGTTGCAGCCATTGGAACATGAAATTCACGTCTCCTGATTGGATTCCCTCATTCCTCACCAAACACCCCTACTTGCTCTGTACCCTTCGCATTGATACATGTGCCAACCTTTTATTTATCTTCTCACGATGATCAGCTGCATGACAAAAACATGCGTGCAGCCCTGCTGCTAGAAATTAATTCTTTCTATTTATTCATTCTGCCACACACTTTTACTCCTGATCCAAATGCACCGTGATTACGAGGGGCGATGTTTCTCCCCGCTATATTTTGGCATTGCCATGATCCGAGTACCATTTTGCCTCGCACTGTGTCCTTCGCAATTGCTGTGTATTCATTAGTTTCTCTTCTGGGAAGACATCTGATGTCTGGAGAGCAACTTCATGCCTTGAGAAAATACTCATTTGCAACAATTAATTGGAATCTGGCATCCCGTTCCATCATGATCTTCACTCCATGAGCTTCTCTGGCCAACAGTGAACATAAAATTCAATTAAACGGATACTGCAGCCTTTAGCTAAACCATGATACTTCTACATGTTTCAACACTAACTGGCCCCAATATGGCAGTCCTCTTGCTCCCTGCAGCAACTAACAATGCTAGTTAATACAATTGAAGAGAGGAGATTGAACTGAAACCTCTGTCCTGAAAGACACCCCAACCGAAAGAAGAACCAAGGACAATATGGCCACCGATAGCACAAGCTCACACCAACCGCCACTGCACCCACGATCGACAAGTACTATGAGAATTATCTTCTCAGCCGTCCCTACAACCCGGAGCAATACAGACATTACCCAGCGTGGACGAAGATGCACAAGACGGTACCAAGGACAGCTATATGGACAGAATTGAATTAAAGCGCTGAGAAGCCATGCCTAAAGTCGTTAGATACTACATCACCTAGCAGCGTCAGACATGAAACACACGTGCCATAGGCACATTCAGGACACACACACACACAAACACACAAAGAATACATTCATACAGTTCTATGAGGATGGTGACATACATATACTGTCTGCACGTTTTTTTTGCCACTAGCTTATCGCAGCAACGTAGAAACATCAGAAGCATGAATATCACATTTACATGCTTGCAGATGCTTACTGCAAATAACACCATGGAATGGCAGGAGCACTCAAGGGACCCGACCGAGCCATAACGCACTAACCTGTGGACAATATACAAAAGGCATACACACAGAAAACCAGGCCATGGCTAAAGCCATAACCATCTCAAAATACCTGAAGACCGTCAAATGCTGTGCAAGCAGAACTACTGCAGTGAGGAATGAGGCCACTGACAAGGTTGCACTGTTGCAAAGCGACATTCTTTAACCTGAACAGAAGTAACACCGGCAGTAGAGAAGCATCATTCTCCTCAAATACAGAATAAATCAGAGCTCCAGAGCTCACAAACTCAGTCTCTGACCACGTGACCCAGCTGAGCTGAGAGTGACCAAAGAATTGGTGGCTGAGAAGTGCAGCCGTCTAAATGACCAGACAATGGTTGGTGGGGATTGATTGTGTCCCATGCCAGGGGGCTCACAAATCAGCCAATCACAGTTTATGGCCCTATGGGTGGGTAGCTGGGGTCACCGACCAATCATTGGGTTCACACACAGTAACATTTAGTAAGTAGCAGTTTTCAGTGATGGACCAGGTCAGACTCCTGAAATGGCTATGCCCAATCCAATAACCTCTATGGGGGCTACTCATTGGGGACTACCGCTCAACATCCTATCCGGAGTGAGAATAGGTTTTTGGAGAAGGGCCAAGGGTGTGATGCACTGGTGACGTAATATGCCATCACAACTGGCCTGCGAGCCAGAGTTTGTTGCGCTGTGCCTGGAATTGTAATAAACCTCAGTTGAACTTGCTGCTTGTCTGGACTGATGTTCCACTTGGAATTGGGAGGGAGTTGGGCCTTCCATGAGTTCAATGTCTGCAAACTCCTAGAAACCCACTCTGCTTGCCTGGGAGTTCTCCCTTTTACCCAATAATATAGGTGCACTGGCCCAAATTCCTATTTTAAACTACCACTCTGCACGTGTGTTTTTTGAATCACAAACCCACCCTACTAGCTCCATGATGTGTGGCAGACTACGTGACCACTGAATCACAACCCGGGATCTGCACTTTCAAACAAATTAGTGTATTTACTCCAGGCAACCTAAAAACTATCAGGTAGATTAGTGCCTTTTTAACTGACAGAATTAAGGCCATTAAAGGAGGAATAGTGTCTCTGTTGTGGGCAGACTCCAAGAGTGAACAGCAGAGTTCAACACAGTACAGCTCCAAGATACTTTACTGGGAGCTCACTGTTAATAATGTTTGTAGTAACAGCAAACGGTGGATTCTTACTATGTATGCACCCAAGCAGGTAGGTATGCAAGGCGTGATAAGGAGCACAAAATAGGTGTCTTCATCAGGAAAGGAACGCAGAATGGTAGTCGAACAAAAGAGTTGTACTATTCAGGCACTCCCAGCAGTTGCAAAGTCAACAACATACTTGACAGCAGCGTTTTTATACCCATGTAGGCCGACACCCTTACTAGGTCCTGATAGGTGGTTGAGCCATCCTCATTTCCGCATGCAAACCCCATGTGGTTGCCGCCATCTTTCCAACAGCTTCCAAAACGTTTTTCTATAATGAAAGAGTATCGGGCAAGGTTTAATTAAATCACTCACTTCCTGAGGAACTCACCCTCAAGCTTTCCACCATTGTGCACCTGGACTGTCTTGCATTCTCTAATAATATTCTCTGAACCAACGTGCAGCAGATACAATGTAAGAACCTTCCAAGGACCTATTCAACTTGGAATAACTCCCAAAGATTGGAGTTGACCTCTAATGATTCAAGACTCACATATTCTGATTATTTCACTTTTTGCATTTGAATCTCATTGCAATTGCAGGAAGGACTGTTCAATGGGTGCATCTATGGTAGCTGGTTTTAGCAGTGAAGTGTGGAACACTGGATGAATCCTCCAATTTGTGAGCAACTTCAGCTTGTAAGCCACTTTGCTAATGTGTATGCTTATTAGGAAAGGACCGGAAAACCTGGGAGACAAACTTTTACAGGTTTTAGTGATGTATATGTTTTGTGTTGATAACCAAATGGCATTACCAGGTAAAAGGTTGGGGGCCTCTTTTCTTCTTTTGTCTGCTTGTTCTTTATATCTGTTCTTAGCCTGTAATATATAGAGGTGCACTTTATGTTGTACCTCTTTCATTAATTTAACACAGTTTCTAGCTGCTGGTAGGTTCACCTGATGTAATTTCCCTGGAATCGCCTAAGGATAGAGGGTGCCTGCACAAAATAACAGGGTAGTGTTGTAAGGAAGGCCTGGTATCAAACAGTAAGACAGCCACAAGTGATCACAGTTCAAGGGTGTTTATTGAACTTCAATTGGGTTTGAAAAATCTAAAACTAAATTTAAAGATGGGAGCATGCTACGACCATCAAATAATAATGACCCAGTCCTGGGTATGAAGAGTACTGGGTTTGAAGTGTGGCATCTTTGTCATATAGTTGACCACAACCATGATGCAGGTTTTATCCTCTACAAGGGTATGTCTATAATAAAATCCATCACAATTGATTGTCACAGAACATTAGATATGGGCAAGGGGCAGAGTTTCCTGGCTTTCTTGTTTCTATCATCTCTCATTCGTTGACACACTATACACTGCATGATAAAGTCTCCTACTATATTCTTACATCTTTGGCCACTAGACATATATTTTCACCAAATGCAATGTCTTATATTGGTCTCCATGTCTGTCAATCTTATGAGCCTGGCATCACTGCAGTATCTGTTCCTGAGCTTCAGGAAGAAACACTACTAGCTTGTTTTCTCAGAACTACAAACCATCCATCGTTTGTAGACCTGTTATACCTTGTTTCACTGAATCAGTACTCGAGTCGGTATACGCTGTATTTATGCTTTCCAGAAAGGTCGGAACATTTATAATTGCCAAGAAGTGTTGTGCTGAAAACAAAGAGGGTGGTGGTATGGATGGCTTTTCAGTCTCATATCTGTGGGACAGGTCATCAGCTCTATTATTTCATTTGCCAGAAATATAACTAATCACAAAGCTGAAGCATGAAAAAACAGTAACACCTGGCCAGTCTCTAATTTACACTTTGAAGGGTTCTTAGATGTTGTAGGTTCTTATGATCAGTTAGAACAAATATAGTCTTGTTGGTTCCTGCCAGCAAATGTTACCATTACTGAAAAGCTTCCTTTACTGCCAGTATTTCTTTTTCTAGAATAGTGTAATTATTTTCAGAGGATGTCAATTGTCAGGAAAAATAGGCTACAGGTACCTTGCCCCTGTCTGCCTCTCTTCCTGGGATAGAACAGCTCAAAGTGCCACATCTGGTGCATCTGTTTCTAATAAATAAGGATGCTCAGAATCAGGGGTCTTGAAAATAGGAGCTGATATAAATGCTTTCTTTAGCTCCTGGAATGCTTTCTCTGCTTCCAGAGTCAATAAAAAATTCTCTTGGCCCCGTAGGCATTTGGTGATAGGGGCAGTTTTCTCTGAGAATCATGTACCAAATCTCTGGTAAAGGATGCAAATCCATAAATCGTTGTTTGGATTTTGCATCTCTGGGCAAGGGCCATTTGAGGACAGCTTCTACTTTGCTGGGATCCACCTCAATTCCTTGATGTGAAACGACATATCCCAAAAAGGTTATTCGGGTTACATGGAACTAGAACTTAGATAATTTCACAATTAGTTGTGTGTCTCATAATCTCTGGAGTACCTTTTGGATGTGGAGTATATCTTTAGATGCAGTGCTGAAGAGGATCAAAATACTGTCCAGGTTAATCATCATTAACTGTGCTTGATAATCCTGTAAAGTCTCATCAACAAATCTCTGAAAAGAAGCAGGCACATTGCAGAAACCAAAGGGCATATCTAGGCATTGTGAGAATACAGGAATGTGACACAGACACAGAGGAGACATGCTTGTGACTAAACATTTTGTTAAAACAAGTGGGGGTTGGAAAATGCCTCACTAACCCTAATCTAGGAGGAATGTACCTACCTCACCCAAAATGAATGGGTCTGTTCAATCTCAAGATGTCCAAACAAAAAGTACATCCTTTGTACATCGTCCTATTCTGGCCCTCACACTCTAAAGTAACTCCAGGGTGAAAAGGTTACAATGTCTCTTGCTTTCTTGAAGTGTTCAGCTGCTCAAAGTTTGACACAAAAGTTCAAATTTAACAAAAAGGTTTTTACACAGACAAGGTTCACAGTTGTATGAAAGAACCTTCTTCTTCAGACTCTTTGTAATATAACAATCAGTTCCAACCAGAATCACCAGGTTTCCAAGAGGATTTCTCTCTCCTCTCAGTGTACTCACTTTGTTTAAGGAAATTGCTCCCTTTCCCAAGTTCTCTTCAGCTCATATCCAAAGGGGTACACTTCTTTCTAAGGACATTTCTTTTCATATATTCACTTTGTTCATAGTTCAATACCATAATGATATTGTCCTTCTTGAGATCCTTCTCTCAGCATTTCACACAATATTTCATAGTCTCAAAGTCACGGTACACCCAGTTTATCTTCACCTGGTATACTCTCCTGCCAGGATTTTGATACCCAAAACCATGAACTTAATTTCACTTGGTATATTCTCCTGCCAGGACTTTGTTACACTAACAATCTTTACAAACATGGCTAGGATTACAGCTACTGTGTTGAACAATTCAGAAAATAGCATTTATTAAGTTGATCCATAACATCTGATGAAAAGAGAACGTGACAAAATAATAAAAACACAGGTTGAAATCTCGATACACGGAACAGGTGCATTTCCTTAGAGGTGTAGATGTGACATATATGTATGTTAGGGAGCAGGATCCGCAGTTGGGCAACTGGTTTACAGTGTGGAAGGGCCAATACAAGTACATCATTATACCAATGGACAATGCACATTTAAACCATTGTGAAAGCTACCACATTCTGGGGTTTGAAGAGAACCATCAGGAAGTCATTGCGTTGTGCAAATTCATTAAATGGATGACAGGCCTCAAGGCATATATACATCTCCCCCTTATTGGTAGCATCAATTGTGTTCATAGCTAAGGAAAACCATTTCTACTCCGCCATTCGCAGTTTTCCGGGATGTCTTCCCCAGTTGTGTGCAAACTTTATTCTGCCCACCACTAGAAGACAAGCTGGGCATGTTTGCCAGAAAGATTAAATACCCAACCAAGAAGCACATTTCCCAACAGGATAGTTAAAGGATGCATGAGTAGATCCACTGCTGTGATTCTCTTAATGTGAGGTAAAATGTCATTGAGGTATTGCTGAATTAGGTGACAGGACCACCAAATGTGAAAGAAGGAGCCCAAAACATGCTCACATCGCCAGCAAGTAGGCAAGGTGGCAGAGTGCATTTGATGAAGATGCACAGGGGTGAGATACCAAGTTTGTAGCTATTTTGTCTCCACTGTACACAGCAGGATGATTTGGGGGCCCTAGTCCAAACCTTTAACCATGTTAGATCATTGATATAAATGAAAATATTGATTTCCCAAGGATCCATATGAGGGGGTCCAAAGCGTTTACCATTAAGGATTCCATTAAAAGTGGACATTTTTCAGACAGAGCGGTCGCCTAAAAAAAGATCTTCAAATTTAGTGGTATCCCTACTCCCACTGTATGTAGGTGTATTTCGCCATGTCTGGAAGAAGAAAAGATTGTTGACAGTCTTGAAAGAAAAGTGCCCGCCCATCTCCAAATGATTGACTTATTCTTCGCAATCCTCCCGCTGTCCACTGTGAAAAGGTCCCTGGAGTAAGGCCAGGTGGGAAGGCTTTGTTCAGTGGAACCAGGGTAAGTGGGGAAGGTAATGTGGGTATGTTATACCTCCTATTTGCCCTATCCCAAATCCTCAATAATGCGTTAGGGGCAGGTAATACTGAGCTGGGGTAGCTTGTGCTCTTGCGGTGGATCCAGCACTGTTCATGCAATGGCGTCCCTAATCTGTCCCTCTCAATCTCTACCCATTGTTTCTAACCAGCTGAGCAAATGGATTCAAGACAGGGGGAAAGCTGGGTTGCATAATAATAACTTTCCAGGTGCTGTACCCTTAGCCATCCATTGATCTCCGTAGCTAACATAGTGTGTTGGGAAACTCCAGGGGCTTTCTTGACCCAGATAACCTGCACAACCTGAGCCTGTAGTTTTCACAAAATCTTCTTTGTTAACACCAAGGTTTGCCTTAGACAGAGGAGCCTAGGCAAGAAGGTTATTTTGATTGCAGTCAATTTTCCCAATCATGAGAGCTCCTGTCGGGCCCATCTCTCTAGAACCTCCCTGAGCTGATTACAATGGGGGGAAAGATTAATATGAAACAAGGGTGAATGGCTTTAGTCATGGCTCCATTGAAAATCAAATTGAGCCCTCATGGACTCAACCACCCTTTCCAGCTCCATTATATTTAAAATGTGTGATTTTGAATACATTATTTTAAACCTGGAGACCTGACGAAACAATAATAAGGTGGAGACTATATCTGGTAGTGACGTAGCTGAGTTATGCATAAAAAAAACAGGTTATCTGGGTCGGTCACATTAAGAGGGAATTTATGGTGGACCAGATGTATCTTCACACCCTCAATGAGGTTATCAAATCTAACATGTAGTGCGTTGGGCACCATGACCCAAGCGAACAGGAGTGGTGATAAGGGGCAGCCTTGATGGGTGCCCCTGGTCAAGGGAACCAAGTCAGATAAGTGACCATTCATTTTGATCCTCATCATGGGGTTTACATAGTTCACCAAAACTCATTTAAAAATATTAGGCCCAAACCCAAAGATATTCAACATCTTCCTGGTGTATGAGAAAAGGCTCTCTCAGCGTCAACTGACAACATGACCAGAGAGGTGTTGTGCCTATGAGTCCAGTCTATAATATCAATGACCCTACAAATATTATCATGGATCTGTTGACCGGGAATAAAGCCTGTTTGATCTATATGATATAAGGACGGTAGTCTTTTCGCTGGTACTTTAGAATTCATCCTGGGATCATAGTTGAGTACTGAGATAAGTCTGTAAGAGGTGCATATGGATGCATCCTCTCCCGGTTTCAATATTTAAGATAAGGTGGAGTCACCCATGGATGGTGTAACCATATCCCTCGCCAAGAAGCTGCTCAGTAGGGTGGCTAGGTGCAGGACCAGTGAAGCTGCAACAAGCTTATAAAAAGCAGCTGAGAAGCCATCTGGGCTTGTCACTTTATTCACAGCCAGGCCCCTAATAATCTGTAAAAACCTCCTCAGGGGATATTTGGGTTTCCTACCTCTCTCGTTGCTGTGCTGCGGTCTTAGGGAGAGCAAGCTCTTGTAAAAGGTACGTTGGAGATCCGAGTCAAGATTTTATGTGTCAAATAAGTCTCTGCAGAACTGAGAGGGAGTGCAGAGTGTTCCTGCCTCTGTCTTCTGTCACCCATTCATCATCACATTGAAGTGATCATATTGTGTTTCGAGTTTGGTGGGCCTTCAACATATAAGGTAAATGATGTAAAACCCTGTTAGAAGTACTGAAGTAATAAGGTTTAGTTTGGAGCCACTGAGAGGAGATTGTGGACGCCCAGAGCGCCTTCAATCCTGCTCTGGCCAACTGTAGCTATCTATACACCTCTCTGTAGCTACATTGTTTGTATTGGGTTTCCAACATGCAAATTCCCCCCTCAATATCAACTTGATGAGCCTTCTTTTTCTGATAAATATTGTGTCCCCTAATTATAGGTTTAAAAGCCTCCCAGACCATGTCAAAGGATATACCTGCCGTACAATTTTGTTCAAGAAATTGGGAGATCCAGGTTGAGATAGTGGCATGGAAGATCAGATCTCGAAAAAGGGAGTCATTTGTCTGCCATCTATATGGTTTATGCATCTGTTGGGGATGAAATGAGGTCCGCACCTAGACCAGAGATAAGTCTGAGGATGATGCGAGCTCAATCTCTGAGTCTAGGACCTGTGACAGGAGGGAATGTTAAATTAAGAAATAATCTAATTTTGGAAAATATACGATAGCCATGCGAAAAAAAGGAGTAATCCTTCACCATGGGGTGAAGGTGCTGTCATGCATCTACAAGCTGCAGGTCTTCTATGGCTTGAGTTAAGGAGAGGGAGCAGCCTTATCTATCTGATGAGCTAGCTCTGGATCGATCTAGATCATCAAAGAGTGATACATTCCAGTCCTCACCCTTAACTAGGTCCCACTTCTGAAAGTGGACCACCTTAGTTAATGGATCTGTATAGAACTGGTCATGTTGTTGATTAAGCCCATACATTGAGAACAATGTCAAGTTCATCCCAGCAATTTATATAATGATACTGATGTAACAACCCCTAAGGTCTCAGAGTATCCCCAACCTAGAAATGGTAACTGACTTCGCTATTAGAATCGCTTCTCCCGCTTTCTTGTCTTGAAACGTGGCAAGGAATTAGTGGGGAAAACAGGCAGATCACAGCCCCAGACAGTCCTTTCTAAGTAGTTGTGTTGCTTGTAATAAAGCAATATCTGTGCCAAGCTGTGTCATTTTGATCAATATGCTGGGCCTTTTCATGGCAGAATTTACTCCCTGGACATTCAGGGAGATAAATTTAAGCCCCATCGTAATTAATCATAGTTTTCCAGAGGGCTTCAATATAAGAGACATCAACGCCACGGTCAAGGGGGGAAGAACCATGAAAAGTAAATAAGGGCAGGCACCATCTAACACCATTGAGTTCACCCCAGGAAATCTGCTCATGCAACCCCTATGTCCAGGTTCTGAACCTCAGAATAGTGTAACCTTGATCTGCCCCGGGATTGTCAGGCCTAAATAGAACCCACCTAGCAAACAAAAACGATATTCATAAAAGACAAAACAATATAATGCAGTTCCAAAAAAGGGAACCATCAAATGCAAATCCTGTGAAGGGATGCGTGCGCCCAGTGCAACTGTGGCCTAACAAGCTGAACAATAAACAAAACATTAAAAAAACAGTATTCTTGCCAAAATCATATCAGCTTTAACCAGCGGGCCAGCAAAGCATTTGGAAATCTAGGAGTGAAAACAAAAGCTCCAAGTGAACACATATTTATTCATCGATCCAAACGCTTCTATCACACTGGTCAAGTGGAGGCTCTCGCAGCCGCTGCCACCTGATTTGCCTGGATTGCACTACAGACCAATCATGGAGCTGGTCGGAATCCTCTACTGCTTCGGGAGCTGAATCTCAGAGTCAGTGATTTTCAGAGTGGTCACTGCTCCCTTTAGTGTGCAAAAGTGATGCTGAGTGCCATCAAGTGAAAACATACTGTAAAGGGGAACACACATCTGCATTGGATTCTTTTACTTTGCAGCCATCTGGTCAATGGCTTTTTTTTTTGTCGTCAGTTGAAGATGGATGAAGGGAATAGATCCTGAAATAACTGAATTGTTGATCCCCTGAAGCTGAGGTGTTGCTGACCCATTGCTCTGTGTAAGATAAGCTCCCTTGATTTGAAATAGTGTACCCTAGTTCTAGTATGCACCTCTGGAGCCAACCCTTCATGCTGTTGAAAGTTCCTAAAAACCGTATGAGTTCTGTCCAGCGTAATGAGCACCTCATCCGAGTCCCCCAGAATAGCACAAAACAGAGCTTTCATATATTCCTCTAACTCCAGATTGGCTACATCAGTGGGGATCCCTCGAGGCCTTATATTAGCCTTAATAGAGGATGATCCAACACCGTCCTTAACTTTGGGGGAAGCCACATGAAGCCTGAGGAGGCAATTCGGGATCTGATCTAGGGGGATAGACAGATATAGGGGACTCACCACCTATTAAAATGTGTGTGAGTAGTCGGGCGATAAGAGCGTCAGCAGCCCAGCAGTGTGTCTGTGCTGCCCAAGCCTCCCCATCCCTGCGTGGAGCATAGCATCATCTTTGCCACGGCTTGGTAGATCTCCACAGCCCCCGCCATGTTGCGCTGTTCTAGACAGTTGCCAGCAGCCGTGACCAAAGCCTTCACAGCGGGATTGCAGAGGGACTGGTCGCCGGTCTCGATCAGCCTTCACGGGGGTTTGCACAGCAGAGTCACCAATGGTAGTATGCTCTCAATTGTGAATAACCTTGGCATAGCGGGCCTCAGCAGCCCGTAGCAGTGGCCATCTCGCCAAACAAGGGGACAACAGACCCGAAAAGCCCACTCTGATGGCTTTTCCCCCAGCATCCAGTTACAGCAGCATGATCACAGACCCTTCAGTAAGCTCTGCTGGGCTCAAAACATCATACAAGTGTCAAGTGTTTCCGTCCAGCTCGAGCCAGGCCACGCCCTCCTAGAAATTGGTGTGTTAGGGTGGGAACTCAAATAGTGATCATTTCCTCCAGAGTACAGAGTTGTTTGCTTCTTCTTTGTTTTTTCTCTTCCCGAGAGAATGGTCAACAAAGACTTCTAAGTTGCAATGTTTCAGGTCCCTCTTCGCATTGTACTGATCGATTTTTCAGATTGTGAGGAAAGTATGAACGGCCAGAGGTAGTTCTTTCCTTTCTGCCAATCCCTGCTTTTTGCAGAAGGTTAGGTCAAAAAGTCTATTCTTTTTATACATGTACCAGCTCATTGATGCTCTTTCATTCCAATATGTTCCTGCAGATAAGTTTTTTATTTGGCTATGTATGCCCTCAATTGTAAAGTCTGATTAATTTATAAAGGAGTAGACCAGAGGGGTGCATCTGCTGTGAAATTACTCAATATAAATGTTACTTTCGCTTGATCAGTCAAAAAGGATCTGGCCCGATATAAAGAAAATGGATCTGACATTGATTGAAAAAGACTTGAATATCCTTCAGATTGCTATCAAACCTGCTGGGTAAAAATAAACACACAAGAACATCAATTCCTTGAGCCTGGGCCACCCCTAAATCCACTTGTTATTGTAAACCTTGGATGTGTCCTTGTAATCCTTGATTGGAATGTAGTAGACTATGCGCTTGATCCTCTAGTCGTTGCATCTTTATTTCAATTTTAGTTTTGTACCTAAGAACTGGGCCTTGCAATATGTTGCTCCCCCAAACACTCAAGAGACCGACCTGTGTAATTGTGTTAATATGTACAGTGGACAAATAAAGATTTTGAAGTGAATTAAAACAATTGCTTTTAACCAGAGAAAAAGAAAGGTTTTATTGGTGGAGTGTTTCTCCCCCGTGAAGGGAATACGGTCCCAAGAATCATGTCTCAATCTGTAAGTGAATTCCCTTAAGCAGACTGGATCAGTGTTCCACTTCCAGACAATTTCTTATCAAGAAACAAGTTTTTACTCCAGGCAACCTCAAAGCCGTCAGGTAGATTAGTGTCTCTTTAACAGGCAGCATCTAGCCTGTATATGGAGGATTAGTGTCTGTGCTGTAGGCAAACTCATATATCGTTAGGTAGATTAGTGTCTCTTTAACCGACAGAATAAAGGTCGTGAAGGAGGAGTAGTGTCTCTGCTTTGGACAGACTGCAGACAGTAAAGCTCCAAGATAATTCTCTGGGAGCTCACCATTACTCATGTCGGCAGTAATAGCACATGGTAGACGATTTACCATGTCTGGCACCCAAGCAGGTAGGTAGGTGAGGTGTGATACAGAGCACAAAATATGTGTCTTCTTTAGGAAACAAAGGAGGGATGGTAGTTGATCCAAAGGATACTCTCCAGGCACTCCCAGCAGTTGCAAAGCTGACTCCATACTGTTCTGTGGGTTTTTATACCTACATTAGTCCATGCCCTCACCAGGTCCGGCGAGGTGCCTGAGCCGTCCACGTTTCTGGACGCCAACCCCAAGCGGTCACTGCCATCTTTACCACAGCTTTCAAGAGGTTTTTACTGGCAAAGGTGAGTCCGGGGTCGGGTATGGTTACAACTGGCCTACCTCATGATTTATTTATTTATTTATTCATGTACTATACAGGGCGGAAAAATGTTATTTTTCACACAAATAAACATACAGCAGATAAGAAATCATATTTGACGGGAACAGTGAGCTTCTTGCAATTGGGCAAGTTTGAGTGACATTCCGATCAGTTTGTGGGGGAAGTAAATGGAACAGTCATTAGAGACAATACATGGGTGGCTATGCGTAGATTACGGACACCCAGCATTAGACATTTGTAAATGCAGGTAGGTGGTACATCCAGCTGTGTTAGGGATGTGAACATGGCAGTAGGCAAGGGAAAAATGTTAGCAAGAAGGCAGATGAGGGGTAGGGTAAAAGGGTAACTCAGAGGTCAGGAGCAAGGCTTTTAGATTAGTGTTAAAGAAATTGGTGTCGACAGTTTCTCAGATGTCCAGGGGAAGAGAATTCCATACAAGTGAAGCAAGAAGAGAGAAAGAGCAAAAGCGAGAGGAAGCACAGGGAGGGTGAGGTGCCACAAGGGTAGTCAAGGAGGCAGAGCCAAGATTACGAGAAGGCTTGTAGAGCTGGATAGATGGGGATAGATACAGTGGTCCCTTTGCATGGATAGATTTTTTAACCAAAATCAGAATTTTAAATCTGGTCCTGTTTTGCATCATCAGCCACTCAGCCTGGTGATGGTACAAGGACGTATGTGTGAAGTGAGGGAGTTCAAAGAGTTGCACATTGAATGATCTTCTTGAGAGGACAGAAAGCATAGTTAGGGTGACCAAAGCTAATGCTGGCACAGTAGTTTAGTTTAGTTTAGAGGATACAAGAGTGGTTAAGAGATGATTGGTGGTGTTGAAAGGAAGGAGGTGCCTGATTTCCCTAATATTTAGGAAGTTGAGGCAATCCACCATTGCAGTTTTGGAGTTGGAAGTAGAGAAGGTGTGAGGCGAGTTATAGATGACACTGTGGTTTCTAGTTGAGGAAGAGTAGGGGGGAGTTTCAGGTGGGAACCGGGTAGACAGGGGAAAAGGTTAGACAGAGTATTTGGCAGGAAAGAAGAGCACCTTTATTTTGGTTAACATCAGAGAGTTCAAAGCCATCCAATGTTTAATGTCAGAGAAACAGTTTAACATTTTAATAGAGAGATCAGAGGAAAGTTCAGGAAAAGAGAAGAAGATGTGGGTGTCATCTGTGAAGAGTTGTTATGAGAATCCAAAGGGGATTAGTGCCCCAAGAGCAGAGGTTTAGAGTATAAAGAGGAGAGGAACCAAGACAGAACGCTATGGAACATCTACAGTTAGAGGAGTGAGTGAATAGAGAGGTTTCGGAGACAGAGAATTGGTGAGGTGCCAGCTGGATTCAATCTAGGAAACAGCTTGATAGCAAATTCCAAGAAGAAAGAAAGTATTAAGGAGATCAGAGTGATCAACAATGTCAAAGGCAGCAGACAGGTGAACGATAATTAGGATACAGTATACGCTGGAGTGCTTAGCAGAAGAGATGGAGTTGGAGACGACATTTAAGAGAGCAGTTTCCGTGGAGTAACCGGAGTGTAAACCTGCTTGTATAGGGTCTCGAAGGTTGTGAATGTTTAAGAAATCATGATCACAACCCTTTCCAGCACTTTAGAGAAGTAGGGAAGGAGACACAGGGCAATCAGGGCAAACGTCAGATTTTAGATTAGGGTCAGTCCCTTGCTTTTTTAGGAGAGACATGACCATGGCCGTTTTGAAAATAGAGGGAAAGCAGTGTTAGGACATGTTTATGAATCTAGCGAGGTGAGAGCCCACTAAAGGAGCAAAAGGCTTGACTAACTGAGGAGCAAGAGGGTCTGATGGGGCACCAAAGGGGGTGGCCTTCATCAGTAGATATAGTATTTCTTTAGCATTCGTGTGACTAAAGTGGGAAATGAAGTCAGAGGATGATGGAAGAGTAGGCAGAGTGTAAAATGTAGGAGGAGAAAGTGTGAGGAGAGAGACTCGAATTGTGCACATTTTTTAAACAAAGTATTCAGCTAGGTAAGGTAGGCTAGGGAAGGGACATTATGGTGACAGAAACACCTACTCACCACTTGAACCCATGATGCGATCCATCTTGCCAAATATAAAACTTCCAAATATAAAACTCTTGACAAAGAAGACTGTTTCCAATCAACCCTGTACTGGAGTGTAGTTCATTCATAATCTCGTAAGAGTCCTGACCTCTCCACAAGACTGGGAACTCCTGGCATCCTTCTTGGTCTAACTTCTATATATATAGACAGGCCCAACTGAAGCCCTTGCTTGGCGTTCATTCAGAATCCTGAACACCAACCTGGTTACATGCCTTCTTACTTGATTCCTTGCTATAATCCTGAACTTCCTGTTGCTGCTTGTGACCAGATCTAGAAAACACTTACCAGATTCTGCAGTGGCTGCCCGTCCTGTATGTTGATCAGTGCAGTCTTTCAACACTTACCTCATTCAACATTGGCTGCCCCATCTTCCTGTGTAGCATGTGGGCCAGCCTTTGGAGACTTACCTAATTCTAGAAGTATAAACTTTACTTGAATTGTACATATCAATGCACTCAAGTGAAATAATCATGTATAATAATACCAACCAGCGATAAAAGACATCCAGTGTCACTCAAAACAATCATAGTCATCAAAGTTATTTCATGAGAGTACCTTCAACTTGTGGCAGTGCATTCACAAATCCCTCTTTAAAATCTATTAACAATATGCCAAAACCAAGCTTCTTTACAACTTATTGAAAGATTAAAAGCACGAATACAATTACTAACATTAAAGCATTTCAGGAATGAAATAAAATGCACAGAGTTTTGCATATTTATGCATACCTGTGTCTTTCTTATCTGGGCAGGAAGTGCAACAACGTTTGGGTTTTTGGTATTGGTTTTTGCCAAGTGGCCATCCATGAGTTTAAAGGTAGTAAGTTAAAATGAAACGTTGCTATCGCTCAGTATTCCGACAAATTCAGATGGTGACCTAAGTAGGGCTTTATGCCTCCACTGAACATCTTCAGACTTTAAAATAAGGGCAGCTTTAGTCTCTCCAATCCCTGATAAGGTACTGCTTAATTTCTAAATTTAATGTCTGATTTTCAACTTTGTAAACTCTAGACTTGTAGACTGTAAACTATATTTTAAAACATGCTTACACCAAGGACTCTTCTCAACTACTTGATAAAAGATTAAATAAATCTAAAAGTAAGTTTGACAATCAGAGCTTTGGAATCAGAGTGTGTCGATAGCCGCATCTTAAGTGGTGAACTTTACCAGGGTTGAAAAAAAATGGCAACATGCCTAATTCAGTATTTAATTTTTAACCAGTTGAGGTGGCCCATTTGCTTACAGCAAAACATATGTTCAATAACATGTAGTTAAGAGGGGTTTTGAAACCTCAAAACTCAGCAGAATAGATTGCAGTAGCCCGTGTTGGGGGCTGCTCTGGGTCACCGGCAGCCCCATACACTCAGGTCGGGATCAACCGACGGGTCCTACTGTGCGGCGATCATCAGGTCACTGGAGCCCCCACAGAGCTTGGGTCACCCAGCACACAACAACCCCGGCTCTGGGGGCACCCAGGCTGGGGTCGTCTCCAACTGCCATGCTCACATGGCCCGCAATAGGTGGAGGTCGGCATTGCCTAGGAGGGGCGCCGGCCTCGTGGTGGGCCCGGTCCCTGGGCCTACACCACGCGGTGTTGTGCCAGACAGGCACACAAAGGACGACACCGGAGTCAGCTTCAGTCTTGACTGATGAGCCGGAAGCAGCTCGTCCCTTTTTTTAACGTGGTCACATGGGGAGCCATGTGACCACAACACACACTGAAGATACCATGTCCCCCTACAGGGGTGACATGCAACAGCCCTAACTGGGGCTAAACAGGTGCACACAATCATCGGGACGATTGCTGTCTAATGTTTTTTGCAAATGAATTCACTGCACTTTGAGTCATCGCTCTGGCAGCCGTGATCACATGGTCAAAACACTTCAAAATGTGTATTAACCGTCACACCAAATAGGTGAAAGAATGCTCCTCAGGAATCATTTGAACACTCTCAGCTGTGTACATGAAACGCCTCTTATTAGCCTGTGTAGGTAAAAAACTGGCAACCAATGATTTGATAGCATTCACTTTTAACTCTAGAGAGTCCATGAACTGGATGTATCTGGTAATACATGTGTGTATAGAAATGGGGGTCTTGGCAATCAGAGCAACATAGTTTGCACACTCCAGAATGGGGATGTTTTACATTTCAAACCAAAACAAAAGCAAGTACATCCACCTGTGCCCTGCACGAGTGCTATTTCAAAGTTGTTGGTATAAAATGAAAGGAGAGCAAACACACACCCCTGTCGTGCACCTGTACCCCTGCAGGGGAACCATGGAGTACAATCCCCATGTTCCCAATTTTGACAGCAGTCGTGTTACCTGATTCTACAGAGGCTGCCGGAACTTCCGGTGTAGCCCAATGGTTGCCTCCAGCAACGTTTTACTTGCGTATCTGTGAAAGGAAAAAGAAGATTGAATTACTCACCAGTGACTAGTAAGACACAGCACCTGAATGTTACTCTAAAAACCGAATCAATTAACCAGTGTCCCTGAATGCAAAGACTTCCACTCTCAGTGTGGAGGTGGGCTGGCGCAGCGGTTAAGAGCGGTGCTCCTCTACTTTTTTCTTTACATTTTAACATTCCTATACTTGTATTTTAAAAAGAAACAATTCTGGAATGGGTTCGTTTGAAAATAAAAGTGTAACACGATGTTGAAACGTGCTCTTCAGTGCACCACACTGAACATTCCCTTAAACAGCAGGTATATGTGGGTTTGTATTGCACGTGGGAGGGGGCTTGGTGGTGGGTTTTATGCAGGCTCGGACTGGCCTATAGGGCAATAGGCCCAGAGCCGAACCAAAAACACGAAATGCTGGTGTGTGCCAGCTTTTTGTCTAAGTGACACACTTTCTGGCCAATTTGGGCCAGTTAGATGAGTTAATTCACTCTGCGACTAATAGTTTTGACAGTGTTGCTGAATAAATATGCTTTAAAATGCACAATTTGCACCACACTTTATCAAAAAGCTCCCCCTTGGTTATTATTTAAACACTGTCACAAAGGGAATGAATTGCCATTTGCAACTGCAGGCCACTTTTTCATTGGTGCCGGAGACAATTTTATGACACAGTCCGACCCTGGTGTGGGGTACAGGGCCTGGCCAGCAGGAAACATACTACTTCTTTTTGGTCACTTTGACTACTGTTCACTAGCCATACACCTGCTTGGGTTTGATCTAGACTGTCCTAGCACTTGTAAACCATTGATATTAACTTGCTACCTGCTGGTGCTCAAGCCGCTTGAAGGCCTCCGTGAGTAGTGACCAAACGCACCTCCCCCTAAGATTGCTGCAGAATCGTGAGCAAAGTTAACTGAAGAACCTGGCAAGAGTCTGGTCCCATTAGAGGACCAGGTAAAGGGAGCACTTGGGTTGGGATTGGTTTAGCGAAGGTAATGTGAAAATAAACCACAGCTTCCTTCTCTCATTACTGCATGGTGACTATGGAGAAAAAACACTGGGGGAAGTGTCCCATTGAAAATTCACCATCGTTGTTGGGGTCTGTATGGATTACCCAGTGGCCCCTTGGGATAATCAGACATGCCCACTTTGTATTGGATGGCCAGCATCAGGGGGACAGTAGGGCAGAGTCGTTGGGCCTCATTACGACCCTGGCGCTAAGGGGTTAGCGGCGTCGTAAAAGGCTGCAGCGCTGTTAACCCCTTAGCGCCTAATTACGAGGTCCCTTTGCGGCTCCCGACCTTAACGGCTGGTCTAGACCAGCCGTTAAAGTAGGGACCCGCAACGGGACCTTGAAGGTAATTACGGTACCGCAATTTGCGGTACCGTAATTACCACCTTCCCCATTCCCATTGAGCCATATGGGGCAAAAATGGGAATGGGGAAGGGCCAGTGGTGCATGGGGAATTACCGCCCCACCAACCTTGGAATGGTGTGGTAATTCCCCATTGCACCATGGCAGTCTCGTTACAATACCGGCAGAAACCATGGTGCTAATAGCGCCATTGGTTACCGCCGGTGTTGTAATGAGGGCCGTTTTGTTTCTTGGAAAACCTTCCAATCAAGGTAAGGTTTTACACCTTGCAAGGAAGAATGCTTCAGTTGCTTAGCAAAACATATAAGAGGAATCATTTAGCAATGACACCCCATTCGGTGGTTCACTGAACTTTGCATAAACAGATTGATAAAACAGAAATCTTACTTATATGCAAGACATCAGATTTAAGGCTATTATGAATCATCAAAAATTAAAACCACACTTGTTAAACTGAAACCACGGTGATGTCCTACTTAAAAATCCATTTAATCTCAACATTAATTATCAATTAAAATTCTATTCAGAAATCTACTACATCAACAGTTGGCTGAGAAGTCATTCAATTGATTTCTGAAAAACGTCTTTTAAAACCTGTGCTGTGCTACAAAGAAGGAGAGTTTGCTGCTCTGGGTGGAGCTGCCTACATTGCGATTCAAGGTGTGTTCTAAAATGCGCATCTTTAGAGTTGGTTTCAGTCACTTCCTTCTAGGTCTGTGATAAAGCGTGCAGCTGAACAGAAAGGGATCTAGTTCTTAGCCTGGTGCAATATAAACATCACTCAGAAATGCTATTGGACCGGCTAGCGGTAATAGCCACAACCTCATATTTACATACAACACCTTTGTAGTAGACAGGCTTATTAGATTCAAACAATTTAAGAAATCACATACATTTTTACTTGACACATATTTGTTCTGTAGTTTATGTCATGTTTTACAGCAGTGTGTGTTTTTTTTTTTTTTACTAGTGAGTTGCATAATTGATTTGTTTAATTAAAATATATAGATTGTATAGAACCTTGGTTGGACGTTCTTTTATTTTCGAACTGTTCAACTATTGATTTTTGGGTTGCTATTGTCCCACATTCATACTCCTTTTAATAGTGGAACCTTTCCTCGGACCCCGTTAGCACAAAAGGTGAAGGAGGTATATCTCTTGGCTGTGCCAATATTTCCTTTATGAATGGGATCACTGTTGGTTTGCAGATGTTTGGGCACTAAAAAAGGTGGTTTAGCCACAACTCATCTTTGTACTCCTGGAGAGAAGGCATATTTTCGTCACACTCGTGGCAACTGCGGAATTTGTAGAGTCTATGCCTGCAGTTTAGTCTTTCAATATAAAGGATTATGCAATTAATTAAAGAAACACTGAAAGTCATTGTTGCTACTGTGGAACTCGACATGAGTGTCGTGCAGAATCTGAAAATCAACACCCTTTGCGAATTCTGCCATAAGGAAAGACTTCCTTGTGGCGGTAAGGTCAAGAAAGTCAAACTGCTTAAAAGCCTCCAGGCTTTTGAGAAAACTAGGGGAGTGGAGGTGTTCCAGGGTGCCAGCAGTAATTCGAAGCTCCCATTTCAGGCACCCTTTTATCCAGTGGTGGAGGACAGTGATAAAGTTAGCAGTTCCCACTATACCAAAGAGGGCGGGTAGTGTAGTCTCTCATAAGTCTCAGGGTTCTGTTAGTTCCCAGGTTTCTGTCACTTCCCCTGTCTCAGGCATATCCCGGGATCGTATCTCTGGGGTGAAACTAACTGGGAGGACAATCTGCTTGAAGGAGTGGAAAATGGCCTTAGAGGACAAGAAAAGAACAGGAATTTTGTGATGCTATGCAAACATATGCTTGAGGATCAGAAATTGTCCCACAAACAGACATACAACGTGTGAGGTACGTTTCTCCAGTGGCTGCTCCCAAGGGAAGCCTAGGGTCCATGTCCCCAATGATTTACTGCAAACATATGAGGTGGGGAGGGACATTTTTAACAGGCTCAAAATGATGACTTGCACTTTCTGCCTTCAGAAGGTAGAAGAGGAGTTGTGGGGTTCAGCATTCATGAGCAGTCTACCAACAGCTGATAATGATTTTATTCACTTGACTCCTGAAGAGAAGCCCATTTATATTAAAATGAAAGCCACTGTCCTCAGAGAGTTATGTAAAACCCCAGAACAGTACCTCGTGAGCTTTAGAGCTCTCACCAAGAAGGGGAGTCACATTTTTGAGGTATTTGAAGGGAAGCCCTGTATGATAAATGCTGCATTGCATGCACTAGGCCCAAATTGCGAGACAAGGGAAAACCCCAACCATGCCCGAGCTCCCATGAGGACAGCCCACACCCCCAACCACCACAACGCCTATTCATTGTTCTAACAGTGCTGCAAAGATGTTCAAGAGGAATGTGCCCTACAAGGTCGCAATTACAGACCGGTGCCCGGTGTGCATGTTATCTCACACTGGCAAAAAGCATGACCTGACCCATCACCAGGCGACCGCTAGTTATAGCCCATATAATTGACTAAAACGTGGAACCCCTGAATTCCATGGCACCAGGTGCACTTTGACCACCAACCCCAAAGTAACAAGTTCAGAAATGTTCAAAGAGGATGGACTTGGCACATTGTTGAAGAGACACCTATGTGATTTGTATTGCGAGGTGCTGGGAGGGATACATTATAGTTCTAAATGAGGGTGGAGACCTTGCATCTGTATGGAGTGGAAGGTAGTCAGTGAAATGTGTGTGTGAAGGTTCGAGTGTCCCAGAACCTCCATCGTGCCCATCTTAAGGCCTGCCAAGTGCACAGTATGAGTGAGAAAGGAGTCGTATGGTACGAGTATAATTAAGTTGTTTTCTGACCTTCGATGTGAGAAGGTGATCACTGCAGCAACCATGTGACGGAAGACGGACGGATGTGGCTGGGACCAATGGCCTGGCATCCCCTGCGGGGCCGGCGGATGCTTTATAGGTGCACACCAACCAGTCTCGCAGGATTTTACCATATGTATTGCGTCATTTATGACAATGTTTTTCATTATAAGATTATGTTTGGATTACTTTTTGTCAGAAAGTTCTTAGCAGCAGAGTTCTTTAGTGTTGCTCTCATATGCTTGTGACATTAAAACGTGTTATCCTTACAAGATCGGCTTGGGCCTTTCTTCCCTAGAGGGTTGTATTCACTCTGGTGTGAGCGGACTTGCCTTCAAGGGCTGGGATACTCCAAAGCCCATGCAAGTAGGTGCACAAGATGCTTGGAGTCATGCCCAGGATGTATTTATGTATTTAAAATTATAGAGAGCTTTCGTAAAAGGGCAATATGAAGAATTACAAAATGATGTATTTAATATGACCTCAGGGGATCCCTGAATGATATTATATGATATGATATGGCATTTATAATGCACCTGTACACAAGTGTTTCTAGGCGCGAGAAGACAAGGAGGGAGAAACATAGGGAGGACAAAACAACAAACTTACTAGGCCTTGTGTCATTCAGATTGCAAACGTGCAGTTAAGTGGAAGAGGGAGGAAGTGCCAAGGGAGCGGTAGAGAAGTGCAGGTAATTAAAAAGTGCACTCAATGGGTGGCTCAGGGCAGGTAATCAGAAAGTGCAGCCAACGGGTGGCCCTTAAGTGCATAGAGAAGGGACTGTATTGTTACAGATGCCTACCACAAGTGCTGGGGGAGCCAAGAGGCAGTGTGAATTGCAACTGGACATGCAGGTACATAGGTCCAAGTTCAGAGGGTGGCCAGGTGACCAGTGAGTGGAGCAGATGGGTCATCAGCAGGGGAGAGGAAGAGAGAAATTAGAAGCAAAGGGGAAGGTCTTGAGTTGCTTCCGGAACTGGAGGTGGTTCTGCTCAAGTTTGAGAGAGGCAGGGAGGCTGTTCAGAGGGAGGCGCCAGCTGAAGAAAGAGATTTGCCCCAAACTCTCTGCTTGGAAAAGTGACTGACCCTCAGAGAGTTGGAGGTGGATGAGCATAGAGCTCGAGAAGGGAGATGTTTAGTAAGAGAGAGTTGGACGTAGTGCGGTCCCAGGCCCCAGAAAGCTTTGTGGACGATGCAGAAGGTCTTGAACTTGATCCTTGCCGCCAATGGGAGCCAATGATGAGATTTCAGTGCTGGAAGTAGCCTTACAAATTGTGAGATAAAATTATGACAGCATTTAGTGGACACAAGTATCCCAGGCCCCATGGACCTTGCAAAAGCTGCATACAGTTATGTGAACACTTGAGTCCACACAAATGCTCATTCAGCTACAACCAAACCAGATGACAAAGAATCTGATAATAGCAAAATTAAAGAGGCAAAGGAGTACAGTTCTGACCCTTCTTCCAACAAAGGGCCCCCAAAACATTAAGGGAAATCCCAGACACATTGATGGTCACCACTCAGAGAAAGAGTGAGACCACCTCTAGCACAGAGGCACCCACACCTGAAACCCACAGATTGTGTTTTCTGTCTGGAGACATGAAACACAGCAAGGGCGATCCAGCCCTCAAGGAGAATCCCAAACAAGCTATTGTGAATTTTGGTCTCCTGGTAGAGGATGCCATACTCAGTGTAAACATTTTATTAGATTAGGTCTCACTAAGCCAGAGAGTGGCCGAAGGGTCCGTAACTGTGCGTGGGAATAGTATCAATCCCTTAAGGGGTTCCCAGTTTCTGTCAATATTCATAGCTGTCAGGGAACAACAGCCCAAAGCAAGGGCAGTACAGCGTAGGGCTGATCATCTGAGCTACTGACCTTTGGATATGTTAGAGCTTAAGTAGAGGGGTAACACCTCTCTGCACTCTGTTTCAGTCAAATACTCCATTCCAGTAGGGTGCCTGTTGGGAAATGACCTCACTGACCCAGAGGTTTCCCAGCCAGTGTCTAGAGCGCAAGCTATGAGAATAGCAAAGGAGGAAGCAATTGAGAGCTGAGGCATAGAGTCTTTTTCAGATGGACAGTGCAAGGGACCATTCTCATTGGTAACTCCCTGACCAGTCCTGAAGTCCCCTGAGGTGCCTCTATTGCAAGAGAGGTTTCAGCATCCACTAAGGTGCCTAGGGTTATAGTAACAGGTTCAGTGATCTCGGGCTTCCCTACTGGCATAGAAAAAGAACGTGGGGTAGGGTACATTTAGACCCGAAGTGCCTGCAAGAACTACATGAGTTGTCTTCAGCTGAAGGCACAGGCCAGGATGACTTTTCCAAGATAACACAAGGCTCCTGAGGGCAGAAACTGCATTAACTTCAGTACCCCTGAATCAGAATATGACAATATTTATGATAACTATAACCTGGTGGCAGGGTAATCTTGCAACATATGCCATACCTAGGTTTTGGTGTGTTGTCTGATAGTTCACATACTAATTACAGCAACATCAAATTGGATTCATAACAGCATTAACCCTTTATGCTCAGACCCGCCATGGTCGTCTATGTGGATTCCAGGCATCATGACTGTCTGCATTCCATTGAATGAGACAAAAGTCAGGATGCTTGCTCTTGTTCGCTTTATGGGAGGGTGGATAACTTCTCCCTCCCATGCCCAGTAGCTCCCATAGGAAAATCTGTTGAGAGCCTAGCCTCAACAAGGAAATTCCATTTAAAAAGTCTTCCTCACACCAGAGAGTGGCACCTCAAAAGAGCCTTTGAATCCTCGATCGGAGAGAGGGGTTAAGGTAGGGCGGTCAGAAGACACAAGTGGCCTTGAGTAAGGGTTTCTCCATCTTACTGTGCTGTGGGATGTGTGTTTCTTCCTGTCTTCTCTAATTCCTGTCTAACAAGGCACTCTGGGTATGGCATAAGGAGGCAAGAGACACTTGGCAAAAGAACTGGGATTGGGCCCCTTAAAGCAGGCTTGATTTTATTTAATAGCCTCTGACATTTTTACCTATAAAAGATGGGGTTTCCCACTCCTTCTTGGTTTCACTATTGGACATACTAGGATATCAGGAAGAATTAATTTGGACTCTGTTGAGAGTCTGATCCTTTCCAAACCATCTACTACAGGTTAAGACAGGTGTTCCAAGGAAGAGTAAAGTTCTGCTCGATACTCGCCCCCATGGCACATTGGGAATGACTTTGCTGAGGATCAAGATGTAGGAAGCTGTCATAAGTTAGCCCCGGGCTCACCTGTTTTAACTTGGAATTCTTCTTCTAAGTCGCAGGAGGCTTGTACTTTTTCTTGGTGCGAGTGTCTCGGAGATAAGGGCGCGCGTCTCCAGACGACACCCTGCCAGCCAGGGCTGGATTGACAGGCACCGGAGTGTACCGTCCGATTAGAGGTCTGAACGGTGTCAGTCCCGGAAAGAATCCTCGAAGTTGCCAGCGACAAATTACCAGGAAGGAGGAGTCTAAGAAGCGTGCTAACAGCGCGCAAGAAGGTAGGGAGAGAGAAGGGGAAAGCGGCAGCAAGGAGGTAAGGAACGGGAAGTAGAGAGGCTGCCTAAATGGGGGTATGTAATATGAGGAAACAAACAAGACGCGCAGAGCTCAGAGAAGAGCGTTAAGACGTGCTGAAGAGTTCGAGTCCGGCACCTATCTGCCGTGACAAAGACATGATCCTGGAAATTAGACTGCTGAAGCGGCTAGAAAGACGTTGGTTGCCATGTTGGAAGGAAAAATGGATGCTGCAAGACGGTGTTGTGTTGACCACGATCTCCAGAAAGGGCAAACCCATCGAGTTATGACAGAAGCTGCTAGCAAAAATCCATAAATTGGGAAAGCTGGGACTGAAAAGGACTTATCTTGCTTTAGAAACCCCTGAAGTGTGACCCACATCATGCAGAGGGACAAAGCAGCACTATCTCCTGTTTTCATCACTCAGACTACTTTGATCCGAATACCGTCTGTGTTTGACGCTTTTGAATACTAGGACCTGCTGTGTGCTCTTCGCACTCGCCTTCAAACATTGAACCACAGCTTACATCTGCTGAACCAGTTCAGTGCAGCATCACCATAGCAGAGCTTCATCATCTGTCCGGCTCAAGCACAAGCACACTGTGCAGATGATTTGAAATTGCTGTTTCATCAAACCAAACATCGCACCACCAGGACTAGCATTGGAGCCCTATACAAACTGCTAGAGCATTGCATCACAAATTGACCCAAACTAGTAGAATTCATCTTTTCAAACCATGCAGGACCATCAAAGAGCTCCTGTTGACCGATCAACCTTCATCGCTCGACACCACCATCAGACTTCATGGAGCAGCCATTGAACCCAACTCAATGCCGACTCACCACCTGGGATCAATGCAGTGTGTCGCCTCCAAACCCAGTTAGAACAGTTCTCCTTGAAACAACCTAAGACCTGGAATCAAGTACTATTTAGTGCCCCTGTCCACTTGGACATTTTGTGGAGCCCTAATAACTGGCAAAGGCCCTTAACCCATCTTTTTTCCAAAAGGCCATATCCTATTAGTAACATTATTAAAATGCTCACTTTTTTTCCCAGCTAAATGATCCAGCATGCCTACACATATGTGTTCTGAAATGTATGTCTTCTTTTAGGGTGGTGTATTTTATAGTGTTTTATTGAAGTGAGTTATATAACTAATTTGTTTATTTAAAGCATGTATATTTGTATAGAACCTTGTTTAAACATTCTTCTATTTGAACCTTCTTTTCTATTGCTGTTTGTGTTGCAACTGTCCCAAATTCATACTCAGAGTATGAACTTCCCTGAGCTCATATTAGCACATAAAGGAAATGAAGTATTTCTCTTGACTGTGCCTGTTTACCTTCATGATTCGGATCACTGTTGGTTTGTAGATGTGTGAGGACTGAGTAGGTACTTTAGGCACTCTTGCAGAGCTGAAGTCATTACATCGCATTCAGCATTTGGTGAACCTCTTCCAATATTATCATTACTTAAGGGATGCTTGTTGTACAAAAATTTGAAAAACCGTGCAGTAAGCAGCGTAAAATAAATAAACAGAACAGGAGCTATCTAGAAAAATAGCATTTAATGATAGTCACTAAATCTGTTCTTTTAATTAGTAAAAGAAAAATTATTGTTGTTGATAAAAGTAATAACACATTTAACACCCAATCATAAAATCAGTACAGAAATTCAGACACATAAGGCCTCATTACGAGGCTGGCAGTCCCGTAATGAACGGTGCCGGTACGGGACCGGCACGTTAATTACGGGCTGTCTGATTGCAAGGTCCCCTAGGGTAAAACCAGACGTCCTTTCCGGGTCTCGCGAGGGGACCAAGTAGCTAATAACGGGCGTGTTATCAGAAGGCCCATTATTAGCTCCATCCCCATTCCCATTGAGCCCTTTGGGGGCTCAAATGAGATTGGGAATGGGTCTGTACATGAGCAATTACCGGGTCCTCCAAGGATGGAATGACCCGGTAATTCCTCATTCACAGACCTCGGTATTGGAGCCCAGTATGGAGGCAGCCATGGCGCTAATAGCACCATGGCTACCTCCATACACGTAATGAGGCCCATTGACAGAATCAAGTCATAACACTGCAGACAAAGAAGCACAAACAACAGCCCGGCACCACCATAGACCCTATTTTCTTGGAGACCCTGTAATCATTAGCACCGTGAACCAATGCACAAAATAAAACAGCTGTGACTTGCGGCAAGTGAGCCCATTAACATTGTGCTAATCAGTTTAGAATGTGCCACAAAAATGAAGCTGTGAAACTGACAGAGATAGGTTAACTGAACCTCATTAGGACATGCTTGGGAGAAGACATTGAAATGTGACAAATATATCATACATTACTGTAACGTGGTTATATAGTTCCTAGTCATTACAAAAAAACATGCACACACAACCAACACTGAAAGGACAAGTCTGAGTCACCTAGCCACTGCACCACAGGAGCCAACATTTCACAATCACAGATCCACTTCTATGAAAAACCAGAAAATTGTAGGACCAGGAATAAAGAGATATCAACACAAACTGTGATTTGTGGTAGGTGAGCCAATGTACAATGTGAAAAACAGATTATAATGTGGTAAAAATGTAATTAATAATTTATATTTATAAAATTGAAGCTTGTTAGGCTGTACTTTATGGCACTGAACTATGGGGCCATAGTAATGCTAGCAATCTGGAGGCTTTCATAAAAAACATACTTAACCTCCTTAAATCTACACTAAAGATGCTTCTTCATGAGGAATTAGTTCTAAATTAGATTGGTCGTGAAACCAGTACTAGGGCTCTATTGTATTGGGTTCGCCTTTGGAGTGAGGAATTATAATATATATAGAAGGATTCAATGGCAATAACCTACCATGGATCAAACATGCTGTACCAGGGGACCTCTGCCAAATGTAACACCAGGGAAGAAAATGTAATCCGAGCAAGAAGTAATGCAAATTTATTGGACCCAAACAGCTGGGCAGCACAGTTCAGACAACCCTTTTAGACTGCACTGAATGAAATGAGCAGTCAACTTGTCCCACTGCGGCTGAACATTTAAAACCCCAATTACAGAATTACCACATAAAACATATTTGTTACATTTTCAGGGAAGGTCAAATAAGTGGATTGGTGGAACTACATCAATCCCCTATAAGGATGTATATGTTAAGTTACCCTGATTGGGTAGAGTTTTTTTTGGCAAATAATTACATTAACACCCATTGTGGCGTCACTAACCTTCCCACACCTCCCCTCAGTTATGTGATTGTGCTGATCAGTCAGAAACACTTGTTTGCCATTGGTTGGCAATTCCCAACATAAAGATGGATGAACTGCTACATACTGGTTGGACATAACCACTTGAGATGGCAAGGGACGAGACATTCACACAAAGTCTGACCAATGATGTGCCCTGCAGACATCAGCGAGGACACTGTAAGATGTTGCATCCTAGGGACACCGAAACATCTCCGTGCTAATTGGTTCTATGTCACATGTCCCTATAATTCCTACTCCAATGCTCCTATCCCCCAACTCTCTTTGCATGCAAGTGTAGTCTGAAAAAAACAATACCACACCATGGCTGCATTTTAATTAACTGTATTTGATTTCTATTTCTCTGCTGATTCTCTTCGTGCACCCAGGTGTCTAGTTCATTGGCCTCAAAAGTATCCCTTTGAGTGATTTCGATGGGGCTGCATTCTCCTGGGAAACTTCAGCCATGCAACATTTCTGCACACTGTTTAAAACTACATATTGCTGTCAAAAAAGTCCTGCAGATCTTTTATTATGAGCTGTCTGCGAGAAATGCTTTCCTGACATGGGACTACAAGTAAACAGCCTCTCTACTGTTAACATATTGCTAAAAAGTCCCCCCTGCCATGTTATCCTCTAAGACCGTTTGAAATGCCACCTTGTGCCCACACTATGCAACTACCCATTACTAGGCCCAGATCACCCACCCTTCATTGCGTGCCCCCCGTGGGACTTCTCACGCTGCGCCTGCTTCTGCGTGCCGTTATGCAAGCAGCACCTCATTCAATGACGTCCCCACATCATTCTCAATATCACTATGTTACTTGCGCAACTGTTACTTGTGCCCCCATCGGCAGCATTGATCCTGGACCTTTACAACATTCCCCCTTTGATCGATCTATCGACCAACCCATCCTTTGCCAGCAGCTCACTGCTCTTTTCCTTTAGTATCCCTATCCTAGTTACCCTGCATAGTCCCCCTTCTTGTACCTTGTGCTCCTCCTGGGAGAAATCCAATATCAAACAGGCCTCTGCGTCAGCTGAGCAATCTACCCAAAAGGCCTCAAATTCCCAGAGGACCATATTCAGGCATATCTGTTTGTGCTTGTCTTACACTGTGTGTCACTTCCCTTGCCGCATTAAAATTCAGGGGCAACATGTATGTCCCCCCTTCCTTGTTTCCCTTACAAATTCTTAACCCTAATTGACATGCACAAAAGGTGATTGTTAAGATAGATTTCTAAATTCTGACCTGGTGGGCAGACGTTTAGGAGGCCATCCTTGGTTTAGTGAAACAGGGGAACCTTCTGGACAAGCAAGACCAATCTAGGTAGCTTGGCAGGCAGTCAAGACTAGGTCTCAGGAGAGGTGAGAGTGATTGGAAGCCCACAATGAGCACACACAGTAACAAACCACAAATTACTCTTAGACAAGTTTTTGGCCGGACCAATGTACAAGAGTAAACTTTAGCTATATGCAAACAGTTACAACACAACAAACTCTACTATATGACATATATACAATAAGTTTCCTGATGTGACGCAGGAGTAAAACACAACCACAAACTGTAAAGGGAAGGGTGAGCTAACACACTAGTAGCATTAGACAATTCTTTGGAGTCATTCCCTATCTTTCAAGTCCAGGCCTAAGAAGGGGAGGGCCTTGTGCTCAACAGTACAGTTTTGCGTAAATACGTAAAATTGCACCAGCAGAACAACAAACAGGTCTTCTTGGGAGAGCTGTAGCCAGTCAGAAAGTGGCTAGAGGCGATGAAGAATTGGATCCCACTATTCGAGTAGGATATGCCGTGGGAGACAGAGCAGTTTTCAAAAGGTGAGAATAGCTAGGAAGCACAGGATAACCCAGCCAAGATTGATTACCTTTTAAGGGATATTCATGCGTAAAAACTATCAGTTGTGCCAGGGGACCACCGGTAAGTGATGCAAGTGCTCACCGTTCCTCATCACAGTCCGGATGAAACTTTGCCAGTTTAGTCAAGGTTGTTAGTAGGTTCGAGCCCTGCAGTCTTGTGGCGCTGCGTATCTCAGCGGCTGTGGGATAGAACGATTGTCTGTGATGGGACAGTTGCATTTTCTCAGCTTCCGACGGAGGTATGAAGAAAATTCTGGTGCAGTAAGGTTCAGGGCACAGGAGAGCAGAACAGCACGGCACCTATAGCGACCGTCACCAACAGATAGTGACACGTAAATCACAAATGCGGTCAGCGTTACACACTCTCATAAGGCGAGACCTAGAGGAGCTAGGTCTGTGTTATTCAGTGGGAGAGGGCAAAGGTCCAAAAGCAAGCAATGTCCCATGTCACGGGTATAAACTCCAGATGGCGGCGAATCTGCAGGATACCCTGAGGTAGAGCTGGACAGTTCACTGCATAGCCCAGGAACACTTCCGAAGGGAATTGTTTGGTGGGTAAGCAAGGGGCGCCGAGTGTAGTTGTTCCCATGACTCAAAAGGGGCAAAGCACCTTGGCAGGCCTTCTTGATTGATGAAGAAAGCAGTGGTCCGACGGGACAGCACAGGATGAACGGTGCCAAAACCTTTCAAAGCGTGACCGGCGATTGCGCAAGCCTGTTTTTTCATGCAGGAGACTTGGCTCCTTCTGTAATTCAGGAAGAAATCAGGTGATCAACATGGAATGGATGCAGAGCCCCTTCTCTAATCCAAGATTAGCTTCATGCCAAAACCGAGGACTTCAATTTGAAGATCTGCTCTCATGCAGGCATCCCAGTCATGAACCAATCATGGTTCATAGTGGTCTCAGTCATTCAGGCACTCCAGACATCCTGGATCTAGTAGTGTGGATTGGGACCAGACAGTCCCAACACACTTCCTGGGCACACACACATGCCATGCAAAAGCCTGCAAAAGAAATTGGTTTTTGTGGGAGGCTACATGCCCAAATAAGGAAAAATTGGGTTACTCGACCTGGGTGAAGGCAAGGAACAAAAATGACCATGGGACAGAACAAAATACATTGTGGCTCGACCATTTTCGGACCTGGCCACAGTCTTATACAAAATGCAGTAAACGTGATATGATTCCGTAAAAAAAAATAAAACACAAAAGTAACGGCTGCCACCAGTTCGTCCCAGGCATACTCATACAATCATCAAAAATAATTCAAGGGTGTCTGGGGCCATGCAACAAAAAGTACCCCAGCGCATGATATGGGAAAGTACATTGTTCACTGTTAAAAAGTTACCAAGAATTGGCAAAATAGTCAAACACTAAGGGAAACATCTGAAGGACATGTCAGTTTCCCCATAACAAGGGAGCAAAAACCCAGGGGAGCAGAGCTGAAGGCTGGGCGTCACTGCCAAAAGCAAGGATCGGACAGTCAAACAAAAGCAAAAAGTTTGGGGGTCCACAAATGGATGGAAAATTACACATTGATGAAATCTTTCCTGACAGTGATGAGTACCCACATGAAGATTGGGACAATTATCTTTAAAAATGATCACCAACCACATGGGCACCCAGGCTAATATGCTATCGAGACCGTTTTTAATTTCATGGGGTGTGGTTGGAGCTCGCAGGAACAGTGAATCTCTGTGCTAGGTCAAGTAGTCTGTGTTGTTGCTTGATTTGTAGTCGACTGATTATCTCCTGTTGCCTGTGTGTGGGTTTCCAAATGGACAGAGCCCCTGCAGTCCAAGTTTTAAGTATATGTTTTTTGCAGATATTGGAACCCTCTTGTACGTTGGCGCTGGATCAGGTAATGACCTGTTCTCAATTGACAGTACGTTAAGTTCTTCTTCAGTAAGATTTGCACGCCTTATAGGTTTTGAGAAAGTATTAGGTTTTATTGTGTCAGTTGTTCACACACATTTGTTGGTTAGCATTGGTTGTCATTTGTATGACATACATCCTGGTGTGTATGTTGTTTCAGTGCAAATCATAAAGCTACATGCTTGTGCTGACACATGTTTCAATCAATGGTTTTTCTCAAGGCTGTGCATGTAAGTGCGGTGGGTGTTGTAGTGTAGAGTGAAGGTGACATATAGTGACATGTGGTGACATAAGTGTTCATTATAAATACATGCGGCAAGACCATAATACAATAGTTCACATTGGGTACCTGAAAATGTCCAAGTATATGTGGTATTCACATTTAAGGGGGTAATTCATAGAAATCAGTGCACAAGTGGTGCATGCGGCTGGCGCACAGTGTGCACGTGCGGCAGTCTGCGCCAGCCGCGTGCACCAAACCCATTTCAGCGCACAACGTATTCATGGATTCCAACATCCATAACCAGCCGTGGCGCAGAGTGGCACAGCGACCCTGCAACAGCGCCAGTTACACCCACAACCCCACCCCTTGTGCCATGAACAGCGCACAAATCCAGTACATGCTGCAAAGGCCAGTGGACCAGCATACAGCCCCCCAACCACGAAAACGTGTGTAAAACTCCCCGTGCACACCCCAGAAAACTCCTACCCCACTCGCGCCAGCGAAAACATATGTAAAACTCCCCACGCACCCCTCTGAATACACGTACCCCGCTCGCACCAGCGAAAACTCATGTAAAACTCCCTGCGCACACCCCAGATTACACGTACCCCACTTGCGCCAGGTAAATTGCGTAGAAAAAGCATCCCCCTGTGGCGTGGGCTGCTGTGGGGCATGCCCAGGGTGGATGGGGTGCCTGCGTGTATTTAGAGGTTGCGCAGGAAGTTTCACACGCGATAGGCCTTGTGCGAGCGGGGTACGTGTTTTTGGGGGGTGCGCGGGAAATTTCACACACGATAGGCCCTGTGCGAGCGGGGTACATGTATTTGGGGGGTGCGCTGGAAGTTTCACACACGATAGGCCCTGTGCGAGTGAGGGTACGTGTATTTGGGGGGTGCGCGGGGAGTTTCACACACGATAGGCCCTGTGCGCGCGGGGTACATCTATTTATTTAGTTTCACACGCGATAGGCCTTGTGCGAGCGGGGTACGTGTATTTGGGGTGTGTGCGGGAAATTTCACACGTGATAGGCCCTGTGCGAGCGGGGTACGTGTATTTGGGCAGTGAGCAGGAAGTATCACATGTGATAGGCCCTGTGCAAGAGGGGTTCGTGTATTAAGGGGGTGCGCGGGAAGTTTCACACGCGATAGGTGCTGTGCGAGCGGGGTACATGTATTTGGGGGGTGCAAAGGAAGTTTCAAACGCGATAGGCCCTGTGCGAGCGGGGTATGTGAATTTGGGGGGTGCGCGGGAAATATCACACGTGATAGGCCCTGTGCGAGAGGGGTGCGTGTATTTGGGGGGTGCGTGGGGAGTTTCACATGCGATAGGCCCTGTGCGAGCGGGGTACGTGTATTTGGGGGGTGCGCAGGAAGTTTCACATGCGATAGGTCCTGTGCGAGTGGGGTACATGTATTTGGCGTGTGCACAGGAAGTTTCACACACGATAGGCCCTGTGCGAGCAGGGTATATGTATTTGGGGGGTGCGCAGGAAGTTTCACATGCAATAGGCCCTGTGCGAGAGTGGTATGTGTATTTGGGGGGTGCGCGGGAAGTTTCACATGCGATAGGCCCTGTGCGAGCGGGGTACGTGTATTTGGCGTGTGCACAGGAAGTTTCACATGCGATAGGCCCTGTGCGAGCAGGGTATGTGTATTTGGGGGATGCGTGCAAAGTTTCACATGCGATAGGACCTGTGCGAGCGGGGTACATGTATTTGGCGTGTGCACGGGAAGTTTCACACGCGATAGGCCCTGTGCGAGCAGGGCACATGTATTTGGGGGGTGCGCAGGAAGTTTCACATGCGATAGGCCCTGTGAGAGAGGGGTATGTGTATTTGGGGGGTGCGTGGGAAGTATCACACACGATAGGCCCTGTGCGAGTGGGGTATGTGTATTTGGGGGGTGTGTGGGAAGTTTCACACGTGATAGGCTTTGTGTGAGTGGGGTAAGTGCATTTCGGGGGTGCGCGGGAACTCATACATGCGTTTTCGCTAGCGCGAGAGGGGTATGTGTATTCTGAGGGGTGCGCAGGGAGTTTCACAGGCGGTTTGTCAGTGTGGGTCCTCCCGGGTGTGCCCCCTCCCCTGGCCCTGCAAGCAGCCGACACCACAGGGGACTACCCTACAACCCTGGCCATGCCCTGCAGGCAGACCATCCACCCTGGTCATGTCCTGCAGGCAGCCCATCCACCCTGGTCATGCCCCGCAGGGAGCCCACATGGCACCATGCACTCGTGAGCCCCAACACATGTCCCACCCACCATTGACAGGCACCTGCCAGCAGGCCCTGACACATGTCCCCCTGCACCCCCACCCACCCAGCATTGACGGGCACCTGCCAGCAGGCCCTGCTTATCTCCCCTGCACCTCCACCCACCCAGCATTGACGGACACCTGCCAGCAGGCCCCAACACATGTCCCCCAGCACCCCCACCCACCCAGCATTGATGGGCACATGCCAGCAGGACCCGACACATGTCCCCCTGCACCCCAACTCACCAAGCATAGACGGCCTCCTGCCAGCAAGCTGAGACTCATGTCCACCTGCACCCCCACCCACCATTGACGAGCACCTGCCAGCAGGCCCCGACACATCTCCCCCTGCATGCCCACCCACCCAGCATTGACGGGCACCAGCCAGCAGGCCCCGACTCATGTCCCCCTGCAGCCCCACCCACCCAGCATTGACGGGCACCTGCCAGCAGGCCCCGACTCAAGTCCCCCCGCCAACACGTCATCACCATCCACAATCATGGCCCTCATGGCTACCCAAATCCCACCCCACGCCACCCCAGTCCAAACCCCCAACCAAGTATTCCATCCACCCCACACTGAAATCCCCATTACATGAAACATCCCAAATGGAATGTATGCACATCAATACATGTCCGTCACACACACACAATGGGTGCAAGTGAATGCAAAAACCCACATTGTGACATGCATGAAACCAATGAGAGAATACCACACAATTGTAGTATGAAATCTAAATGTATTAAAGTAAAAATCAATGGATTAAAAGAAAATCACACAAGAGAAAATGATAACAAGCAAAAGCCTGGATGTCCCAAAAAAATCAAAATAATATATCAATGCAGAATCCAAATAAAATCAAATGAATATGGCACCAAAGTGTCCGTCCATCAAACCAAATCCAAAGGATGAAAAAAGATAAATCCATTGCTCCATGGGAAAAAAAAAAAATAGAGGTCAAATCCAGTCTTCAACTTTATACAATGTACAAATCCAGGGTCCATGAGCCCAACAATTCAAAGGAAACCTACAAAAAACACTACTTAATAACCAACTATATACAAAAAGGTGGGGCATAGTCCAAGCGCCCCAAATGAAAGAAAAATATAAAGGAAACCTAACACTAATCAACTATATACAATGGAGGCGGGCAAGTCCTATGGCTCACTCTGTGATGTTCCGGGCCAGGGCATCATCGAACTCCACGTCGATGTCCCAGACACGGGCCTCTCCCCTGTCCCTGAGGTCTCGCAGGGATGCCGTCATGGCCTGTTCCAACTCCCTGCGAGTTTCCTCTAGGCACTCATCCCGCCTCAATGCGCTGCGCATGGAGTTCTCCGCCCTGACCATAGTGAGCAGTGCCTCTTCCGCCCACCGCCGCTCCACATCTATCCGCTGGCCCAACCACTGCCACATGGAAGACACTCCCATTCCAGGGTCCTCCTGCTCTCCGGCCGATGCTTGCCCCTCTGATGTTGATGGCCCCGAGCCATGATGCCTCCCACGCTGAGCCTGTCGCTGCCTCCAACGCAACTGCCTCTGCCAGCATGACGGCATCCGGGCTAATGGAATCCACCAGTGCCGTCGTGCACATGCCCTGCCCGATGATGCCGGCACATCCTCCATCTGCTGGGCTCCAGTTGGTGGGGTGTCCACCCCTGCTGGACCTCTGACTCCCGACTGTGGCAGGAACGTGATCTCCACCGAGCTGGCTGCATTGGTCGGGGCAAGTCCACAGGTGGCCCTGGTGGAATCTGGGCCAGAAGACGGCACAGAGAACGACTGGCGCATATTCTGCACAGAGGAGGAGGGGGCCGCCAGAGTGCCCGACACATGTGCAAACCCTCCAACCAGGGCCCCTCCCAACTGGGCTAAGTTAGCACGCAGCTCTTCGTGATGACATGCATGGTCCTCCCAGGAAGCACGCATGTCATCATGAATGTCACGCGTGCGCAACGCGAAACCAATCAGGACGGACTCCATACGGTCACGGGTCTCCTCGTCTGCAGGTGGTGGTGTGCCAGATGATGTGGGCCTCCCCCCTACCTGCGGACAGTGCTGGGACGGAGCATCCTTGTTCGTGCATGGCAGTGCAGTCACAGGGTCAGGGACAGTGACATGCACAGGCCCCTCCATGGCAACCTGTGCTGCCTCCTGCCCCTGGACTGCACCACTTGCACCAGAGGTACCACCCCCACCAGGCCCCATGTGCGGCTCAGTACCGGCCTCCTCCTCCTCTGTGTACACCACCAACCTGGATGGCTCTGCACCATCTTCTGCCATCGCAAGCCCCTCTGGGGGCTCACCCACCCCTTCCGCTGCAGCCATAGTGGCAAACGCAGCACCAGTCCCCTCGCTCCCAGATGATGGTAATTCCTTTGAGGGTGGCTGGGCCTTGCGTTGCCAGCGGTGGAGGCATCCCCGCTGCTTTGCTCCACAGCGCCATCTCCATCCTCTTCTTCACTCGCCGCTGTGTTGAGGGAGACATAGAACACAAGCATCAGGGTACTGTACAATAGTCCCCTAGACAGGAAGCAATAGCACAAGAGTGGCACTGTCAAACAACACTTCCATCATGTCCCTCCACAACACATGGGTCAATGCAGGCAATACACATGCAGAAACAGGCATGGCGCATACAATCAACATTTGCATCCATGTCCAAGGGACTCTATTAATACAATGTTGGGTTTAAACTCACATGCATCATCGGTCATACTGATCACATGCCCACACATCACTGGAGGCTCATGCATCTGGCCTCGTACACCACATACACAGTGGATACAAGGATGACTAGACTGCATCAGTGATTCAACACATTGTCACGGACATGTGTCATGCATCCATGGCGTTTCAAAGTCACACACACGCTACTCAGACACAAAGACATGTACACCATACATGTCCATGACAGCAGCACCCATCTCTCATACCCCATCCATGTCCAAGAACAGAGACAGGCATGCATTCATGTGTGTATTCTGCATGCTGCTCTACATGTTGCATTGTAACACATGCACCATTCATGTGGTTCATGCATGACTGGTCTCACATGCAGCACCATGATATCCCTGCACACACACATCCATACATGGCCTATGTCACACATACAGGCAAGTAGCTGAGTACCAGCACACTGCTACATGCCCTGTTTCACACAGCAATGCATGGCCACTTACCGCTTGACTCCAGATGGGTCTGCTTCTGAAGGATCTGGACGTGGAGTGCTGGGTTTATGCATTCCAGCACCCTCATCTGGATGTTAGTCAGGCGGATCTGGCACCCCTCTGCATCCTCTGCCTTCAAGAGGCGCTGCACCTTGCTGAGGGTCCTGGACCTGAAGTCCTCCCAGCGCTTCCGGACGTGTTGCATGCCGCATGCTGCCACCCCCTCCACATCGATGGCAACCATGATGTCCTTCCAGATCCCTTGCCATCCTTCATAGTCAGCACGTGACCTTCCAAAGAGGGCATCATAATGCCCCAGGACTTGCTCCACCAGGAGGCCAACTTCATTGTCACTGAAGCTGGCATCCCTCTGCCTCTCTGCTGGGGGGTCGCCACTAATGCCAGATGGTGTTGTGTTGGACATGGCAACCCCCGAGGCAGGTGTGGGTGGGCAACTGGGCCCTGGGGCAGGGCTGTGGTGCGATGGTATACCAGTTGGGAGTCTTCTGTTCCAGCATGGGTGGTCACAGCAACTGGACCCCTGCAGATGGCTGACGTTCAGGCACCAAATAGCAAGGCACATGGCCAGCAGGCAGGCAGCAGCAGATGGCAGGTGGGAGTGTGATTGGGGGTTTGGGGGGCACAGGAAAATGGCCTTCTGGGCAGGAGAGTGGTCTTCCGTGTGTTGTTGCGTGGCCAGCTTGAAAGGGAGTGATTTGGCACGTGAAAAAACTGCACATCAGCGTGTAATTCGAGGAAAGGCCCTTAGCGCGTAAGCACATCTGTGATGTTACGCACGCAGGCATTTCCCTCGTGATGGGTGCATAGAGATTCAGCACGTGAAAAAACAGCACGTCTGTGTGTTAATGCGTGTAATCCGAGGAAAGGGCCTAAGCGCATAAGTGATGTGACACCCGTGGGCGTTTCCCTCAGAACAGGTTAAAGATGAGCGGGGCCAGCAGTTCGCTGTATGTGCCTTTAGTGGAGACCGACGTGTGTGTTGCTACTTCTTGTTGTTTCACACACCATCACAACTTCACAGCGGATCAAGGACGTATCTCTTCTTTTGGTGGGGGTATTGGCTATGCGTGTTTTTCATTATCACGCTAGTCTGACGGTGAGTCGCGCACACTATTTTTCCCACTGCAGGTGCTCCGTGTATCGCGTACCTGTTCTTGAGGTCATAGTAGCCTGTGTGTCCCATGCGTATGTGTTTTTCGTGTCCCTGGGTGTCCCTGGGTGCCACCGCGTACTGCGGGAGGTTAATTCCACACATGTGGGCTACCGGGGTTATGTGCACAGTTTTACTGCAGTTTAGGGGTGCCTGAGCGTTGTGTGACCCGTCACTTCATCACCGGGGTCACATACAGCCTTGCAGGTGCATGGGTGCTGTTAACATCTTGTATCCCACCCCCTTCACCCCAATTCCCCAGAACAATTGTCGTGTACACCTCCCATTGGCACTACTACATCAGTGCCGGCACTACTCCATTTGTGCCATGGCTGGGAGGCCACAAAAGGTGAGGGGCGCCTTAGCTGGGTGTACTCCATGTGGCAGGTGTGGTCAGGGACGTGGCTGGGGTGACCAGGGAGTAGGGGGACTCCAGGGTGTCCAGGGTGGCTGCAGAGGGGGAAGAGGCAAGGGTGCGCCAGCTCAGCACGATGTTGTGCGGCTCTGGGAGATGCAGTTCTTGCATCTGGCACTGGCGCCCATGTGACCCGGCAGTCCGTATTATTGACTGCCACAGGCCCAAGGGTAGTGGTAGCTGCAGGTGCAGCTGTGGACACCACCACCCATGCTCAGGGTCTGCCAGTGCAGGCTGCGTTGGCACTTGAAGAGTCCATGAAAGATTTCCAGGAGGTCAGGAGGCACACCGTAGGTGCACGCAGGGCTGGCCTGACTGAGGCACATGTCCCTGGGGCAGTAATGTCATCTGCTGCCCGACCAGCCAGGTGTTGGCAAGTGCAGGGGCAGATGCAGCCGACAACACCACGGTTGTGAATCTACCGATCAGGACAGTCCAGTCAATGACCCTGGCACAGCGAATGTTGCCGCACAGGTTCCATTCCAGGGCACCCAGCAGCCAATGACGCAAGTCAGGGCTTCACTCCATGTTACACTTGCCACTCCCACGGCTCATTCTACCAGCCCCACTGCTCATACTGATCAGGGCGGCATTTGCCAGCCAGGGTCCAGACCAGTGTCCAAGAGGAGGAAGTTTGCACCTGCAGTACAGGCTGGCACCCCAGACACAGCTACGGCCTCCGTCACGTCAAGGAAGAAGCCATTCTGTGTGCAGGAACTGGACTTCCTTGTGGACTATGTGTGGGACCACAACCATTCTAGTGGGGCCGAATAGTCAAACTAAAGCTGCCCATCGTAATACCCAATGGAAGCATGTTGTAGATAATGTGAGTGCATTCGGCCATGAGGTGCGCACAGCTCAAGAGTGCAAGAAGCATTGGGATGACCTCAAATGCAGCACTAAGGCGAAGCATGCCTCTAATTACAACTTGACTCTGGTGACTGGCAGTGGGCCAGCACCTGAGGAGGAAGACCTCACTCCGCACAAGTCAGTCGTTGCAGGGTTCATACCACCAGAAATGGTCGAAGGAGTGGGAGAGATGCAGGACTTTGATGCCCCGTCCAGTGAGTGTTGTTGCGTGTTTGTCGAGGCCTTGTGTGTTTTACATGTGTGATGTGTTGTGCATGACTGCCACTACATGTCATGTGTACATGGTTCTCATATGGTTCTCATGTGCAAGTCATGCAATGCTTCTCTGATGCGTGCCTGCTGTGCAGGATGGTGGACATGTAGAGCAGACGGGGACTGTCCTCATCACCACATTTGCACCCTACTCACATGCTTGTCACCCGGATGCCCCTCCGCTCCATGTTCCAGCTCACTGTCCCTTCTGCATGTAGCCTGGGTGTCCTTCCTCTCAGCACTGGTACTATTTCATTGCATGACTGGCACGTGTCCTCTGCCTGCATACGGGTACTCCATGTAGGCATGCTACCTTGCCCCTCCACCCCCCCTGCACCCCAATTTCACCATTGCACTGGTATGCATCATTTTGCCATACTGCAATGGCCTGTTCAAGCCTCCTGTGTATATGAAAACTTCCACCAGCCAACCTGCCAGACACATGCAGTGGGGTACATCCTCTGTCCTTCATGCAGGGTGTCTCACTTGGACTGTGCAGATGGCAGATGCTCCGCAGGGACATGAGTGCCCATTCATGCTCCATGTGCATTCCATGCATGCCCCTATGTGTCCTTGACTGGATGATTATTGTAGTACGTGTCCAGGGTGACCTACATTTTAAGGCATTTCATCAGCCATCCCATGCCCACTCTGGATCAGTCCTGCATCAGACACATGTTTAGGGTGTCACAGTCTGTGTGGGGCACAGGCTTCCCCCTGTTTCAGGACCACTGCCTCTGTCCAACTGGTGTAGTGGCATCTGCACACATGGGTGTACTACTGAGGGTTCATCATGTGTCCTGCTTACTGTCCCATCATCATCTGCTGTGTTGTCAGTTGACTCAGATGGTGCAATTTATGCTAGTCAACACTGTCTGCATATACACAGGTCTCTGGTCACCCTTTCGCTACAATGCAAGGCATCCCTGCATTTTCACTTGGGGGGGGGGGTTGCTTGTAGCCATGCAACCTATTGCATGCACATTGCCCGTGATGACAGAACTTGCACTTGCACTGCCTTCATGTTTTTTGATACACATCATGATGTACTTGTTCATATAGATAGTGGGTAATGTACACATGTACTGCACTGCATCAACCCACTTCTGAGCCGTGTTACACCGTTCTACATGCCTACTCACTAATGCAATGTCAAAGTGTCCTGGCATGCATGGCAGGTTCTCATTTGTGTGTGACATGTCTGCTTCATGTGTTGGCTGTCTGTGTGATGTCTATGTGTGTGTGTGTTATGTGCTTCTGACATGTGTACTAATGTTATTTGTTCTCCACTTTTCAGATGATGACACAATGGAGCCAGAGGATGGTGTTGTCATGCCAGGCACAGGGTTGTTATCACAACAGCAACCCGGCACAAGTGGGGGTCGTGGGGTGGTAGCCCACAAGAACCCACATGTGTTATAGACCATCTTCTCTATGGCTGGCAATGAGTCCAAGCCAGATAACCACTCTGACGTCCATGTCGAGTTGAATGTGCATCAGGTCCATATGTCAGGGGTGAGTAATTCTGATGTGGACGCTCCTCTGTCCGCGACAACTGCACTGAGGGGCCAGACGGTGGTGGGACCTCCGCCTGTGGTGGATCGGGACGCAGAGTCACCCTCCACACCAGTCACTGATGTGCCTGGGCCATCACGTCGACAGGGAATGTAGTCCTGCAGCCGCCGGCAGTGCCAACACAACAAGGACGGCCGATCCTTGGTCCCCACAGGTGTCAAGCCCAGCAACGCGGTGGCTGCGAGCCACCAAGGTATACTGGGTGGGAGCAAGACATGGCTGCCAATTCAGAATGTCAGGGGGCAGCAATTGATAACATCGCTGTGAGCATGGAACGTGTGGCCCAATCCGTACATTCCCCTGCTAGGCAGGTGCTTCTCCAGCAGCGGACGGCACAGTCCAAAGCCCGCTCGCTCACCCTGGGCATGGTGGCCTCAGACAGGGCACGCCAGGCTGAAATGGTGTCTTTGCTTCAAGCAATTGCTGCTCACAAAGAGGCACACATGGAGGCCCTGAGGGTTGAGTATGATTCCCTCAGATCCCCTCTGGATGTGCTCTTGATGTCCCAGAGGGAGCGATCAGAGGAGAGATTTGCGCAGCTTGAGCGTACCATCTCGGCTGAGCTACGTGCTTGCCAGGAGGTGCATCAGTTGTCCAGCCAGGCCACGCAGGAAGAACTCTGTTTTACACATGTTACCTTGCAAGAGGAAGCACGCATATCACGGGAGGTTCTGCATGCTGACCTATGTGTCATTGCCGCACAGAACCAGGCTCACCCATCTGGCAGACTTGCTGCCGATGGGGGGCAAGCTGCGCCTAGGCATGGTCAGGCTCCTGTGCCACGTCAACCTTTTCAGGAAGAGGCTGACTCGGATGACGAGATATCTCCCACACAGGTCGGGCTGTGCAGCCGTTGAGCCCATGATTTTTTGTCTCAGCATCATTGCATGTGGGTTTTGAGGTGCACGCTGTACCTCCCCCCGGGTCGTATGTGGCCATTTTTGATTTTTCTTTTTAGTTTAGTTAGTTAATATTGTTTTTGATAGCTAGTCTAATTAGGTAATATAGGTTTTTCATTGTTAGTTTAATTAGTTAATATAGTTTAAAATTGCTTGTCTATTGTGCATTCATGTGATGGTGTGGTGCTTTGTGGCTTTTGAAAGCATCCACTGTCTGTTCCAGCTGGGCCCTTCAAGCTTGTCTCTTGTATGTGTTTGCAGCTTAGGGTCCTGACTCAAATAGGCCACTCCTGCTTCTCTTATCCATGGGCTCACTAGGATGGTTCAGTGTAACAAACATTTATACAGGGGCTTTGGACTTTCATCATAACTGTGGCCTGTCTGCTGCTGTACTACTTGTGTTAACACCCCTAGTGGGGATTGGTTGTGTATTATCCATGCCATTTCTGTAATCAATTTGTGTGAGTACATGACTGATATATCCTTTAATTGATGTGGATTGTGATGTATGTGCTTTTCTTGACTGTATATGTGCTTGATGCACTTCATGCAGTAGACAGTAGCCTGCACCCTTTGCCTGTCAGTCACACTGATGGTGGGAGGAGTTTGGATGTAGGTCTGTAACCTGGCCCAGTGGCAACCAGCATGAAGACACACACACAGGGAACTTTCCAGGCTTATTGACATCCTTTATGCCCTTTCTGCAGGAAAATGAGCCTCCAGACTACCTTTGCCAGCAGACACAGGGCCAAGAAATAATGAAACCTGGCCACGTTCAGTGGTGCAGACGTGCGCATGTGTGCGCAAGCAGAAGTACAGGGCTTGTGCTCAGACATCCGACAGAAGCAGACGTGTTTCCAGGAGCTCCAAGCAAGGTGAGCAGCACAAGGGCCCACACTGCAGCCATCCTGCCACCAGGCCACTTGCACATGCATGCTAAATAGCACCAGTGCTGGGGAGCTTTGCCAGGCATTGTTGGAGAAGCACACAGTACAGCTAACATGCATTGAGGGCCAAATGCCAAGTAGCTTTACAAGTTGTCAGGGGCACACGCAGGGGCCATCGAACAAATAGTCGAGTCCCCCCTGCTCCATTGAAGCACAGTTATTAGCACAGTAGCGTTTCTAGCAGAAACTGATACAGCGCAGAGGGACACCCAGCGAGGCACAGACTTGTGTGCAGTGCATATCATTTGCATGTGCAAATTGGCATGTGCACTACCTATTGAAATCTGCAGCTGCCAGAACACGACTTGTACTGAAGTTGCACCTTGCTATACGCATCTTCCAGCTCTCCCAGGGACCATTGTATCATGTGTGATTCTTGACGCATTGGTCTTCCATTTCCCACGCACCCACGTGCACCTGCCTTACTGCATTGAGAGTGTATGAACCATCATGGGGGCAAGCTAACATATGGGTACAAAGCAGCAGACAAGAGTGTTTGTTTGTGGAGAAGTCACTTACTTTGGGGCATGAATGGTGTTGTGTGTGTGTGTTGTAAACACACACAGATTAGTAACTCGCACTCTCTTTGCAGTATTGAACTGCTCCTGTTACCGGACCTGAGAGTGCGCAGGCAGGAGGCCAGCACTCACCTCAGAGATAAGTGTCTCTTTGGCTTGGTACAATGTGCATGATGAACATGTTTTCTCTGATTGAGTATGTGTTATTGTCAATAGTTGTTTTTTGTATTTTGCCTACTTTCCCTTGGCAATCTTACTCCCCTCTCCTACCCCTCTTTCCGGTTATCCTGAATACCAATGCCTGTCCGAACAACATATCCCTGACCCTCCTTACCTGCTGGGGTCTCAGAGGTCTGTGTAAGTTTGACCTTGTAGGCGCCAAGACCACGGAGGGGGTGGTTGGTTCGTGCCACTCCTGCGCCTGGACACCAGAGCTGTGACACTACTCAGTTGTTGCATCATCATTGTATATTATGTACCGAACTTGGTACCCATCCTGTTGGAGCATTGTTAAACTGTGCTACCTTGGTTGTTCTATCATAGTGCTTGGACATGTGCCTGGACATTTTCTCATACTTCAAGTCATCTACTGGAGTCTCTTCCTGGTTTTTTTGGTGCCTACAGGCTTTTTCCCTGGTTTGTGGGTTTGGCTCCTTGGAGTTCTCCGTGATTTGGTATTTTTACCAGTCAAGGTGGCCTCTGAGGGGGCTGGACCCTATTTACACGCAAGGTGGAACAAGGAGACCAAGGGGTAGGGTGATCCTGTAGCCAGGAAGACTTGAAGGAAGAAGGCTACATACCCCAGACACAGTTGTTCAGAAGGTCATGGTAATGTGCAAATGAGGGAGGGCCTTTTGTTGTTTGACATATGGCTTGGGCTACAGTGTTTTGGGCACTCTGACATTGTAATTGTGGGGTACTAGGTACGTGATGTGTTCTGCTGGTCAGTGCCTGTTCCTGTGTTGTCTTAACTTTTCAGATGTCAGGGGATTGGTGTGGTTTGACATGCTGGGGTGTACACATGTGCAATGTTCACATGTGAGTGTACAGGACACTGAGGGTCACTTGATTCCACATGCATATATTGAGTGCATGTCCCTACTGACACACACAGTTGCACAATGATCCACCACACGTACAACCACACTTAAATGGCCACAGGTGCACAAAGATTGCCTTCTTGGGCCCGCTGTGTCGCTGCAGCACATGCTCTATGACCATTTTGGGATCCTGTACATGCGTCAATTGGTTATTTATTTAATTTGTCCTTTTCATGTGATGCTCAAGGTGTATCTGCAACACAATGGCTGCTCACTGTGCTGTGTGCTGAGCAGTGTGTTACAGGAGACACACACAGCACATGGGTTCGGGAGTGGGGATTTTGCCTTGCCCCATGTACATGTGAACAGGCATTCAGTGTTATGTTCATGCTACGACTGGTAGAAAGCATTTGTGTATGACTTGGTATGTGTGGGAGGGTGTTGGTCAGTCATTTCATCTGATTCCATGTCAGGCGTCATTGTCTCAGGCCACTTTCCATTTATCACATGTCACTTCGTATCTTATTGGTCATGTGCTGGCCTTTTGCTATTGCATGCAATGTCATTGTGTGGCAGACAAGGGTGATGTGGGTTGGGAGGGTTTGGGTGACATACCAGGGATTGTCATGGCCTGTTTTGTGGGGTGGTTTGATACACACCTTGCATGTGTTCCTTTTGGTCACACAGGATTGGTTATTTTTAAGTAGATAGAGATGCACACAATGTAGCACTTCCATGGCAACATTCTCAGGGTGGTAAGGTTGTGACAGTTGACTGTCTCTTTATCATCATCGATTGTCACCTGGTATGTGCCAGGCCTGGGTGCACTCCGCAGGGGTGGGAGTTTAGGTGAAAAATGTGGCCACAAGCTGGGTCCGGGCTGCCTCGCCAGGTGCCCTATCCCCTCCCATGGGCAGCGCCTGTGCCTGTGGTTGGGGATGTGGGGGCACCGCCATGTCCATTGTACACCCTGCCGTGTTGAAACATTGTGCAGGACACATGCTGCCACAATGATCCTGAACACTACTGGGGGTGCATATAGTAGCTGCCCGCCAGAGCGGTCAAGGGAGCGGAAGCATGACTTGAGCACTCTGAATGTGCGCTCCACTATGCCCCTGGTTGCAATATGGGCAGCATTGTATTTTACCTGGGCTGGTGTGGTGGGGTTCCGGATTGGTGTCATCATGTGGTTGCTCAGAGGGTAGGCACTGTCCCCTGGGGAGGTGATGATGGTTGTGATTATTAGGGTTTGTGTATTTGTCTGTGTGTGACATGCATGCATGTGCACAGGCATTTGTACTCACCTAGGAGCCATGTGTCGCCATGCTGCCCAGGGCCCGGCTCAGGGCGGACATTCTGTATATGAAACTGTCATGGGTGGAGCCAGGGTAGTTTGCATAGACAGAGGTGATGATTCCCTTTGCATCTCATACAACCAGCACGTTGATGGAATGCCAGTGCTTGCGGTTTCGATAGATGTGCTCAGTGGCCCTAGGTGGACGTAGGGCCACATGGGTGCAATCTATGTCACCGATCACTTTGGGGAGGTGTGCCACCCTGTAAAACACCTGGACCATGGCCTGCCTTTCTGCGGGTGTTCTGGGCATGTATATGTGCCTGCGGACTGAGGGGCGCACAGTCATGATTGCCAACACCTGGTGTAGGCAGCGTGACTGCGTGGCTTGTGAGACCCCTCCCACTATGGCAGTTGTCCGCTGAAATGACCCAGTGGCCAAAAAATGCAGGTTATTGAGCACCTTCTCCAAGGGGCTCAATGCTTGGGAGCACAGGGTGGGGGATGTAAGGTCATCTTCCCACTCCCTGACCAGGTGGATGATGATACAAGGTGGAAACCTATACCTGCCATAGACCTGGTCGTCAGGCATCCCAAAAAGGCTATTTCCGGGGGGGAAAATGAGGGCCCTGGCTATTCTCCTCCTCCTGCGGTGTCCCACGATCAGTGCTGCGACAAATGGGGCATTTATCGTAGCTGTCTATACCTGTTTGTGGTTTGCGCACACTTTTATACTGTGCGCAGGGATGCTTCCACCTGCCTTCGTGTGGCGGACGTGTTGACGCCTGTGCGCGTCTTTTAGCATGCGCGGGATTCCCGTATTCGATTCCATGAATACATCTTTTTCACGTGTGTGTGGGCGTTCCGTGTATTTCCCTGCAGTACTTCCCCAGTTACGCCTTCTTTTTCACACATTGTTCCCCATTCTGTGTGTTATGCCCTGTGTCCCGCCCCCTTTATGGTATCTGCACCAATGTTTGGGATGTTGCAATGACGTGTGCGCCCGTGTGCGCCACGCACGGATTTGGTGCACATCCAGGGGAAAACACGCGCAGGCCATTCCATGAATCGCACGCTTGTTTGCGCCAAGATTCTCAGCGCACATTTGTTCCATGAAACGCCCTGTAAGTGTGGTATGTTTGCATTTATAACTAGATTCCACATTTGTTGCAAATTATTCTTTTGGATGTAAAGTATCCCGGTGGTTATGGAAATTGTTTAGTTAGGTTACATTTGTCACATTACAGATAAATGTATTGATCATTGAATGCAAAACAAGGATTTGTGTGGAGAAAAAAGAAATAGGGGAGAAAGAAGACAGGGGAGTCCCATGAGTACCTAGTTGAGTAATTGCATGTTGCCAAAAGACTTGAGTTTGGTAGGTAGGGAAGGCTTACCAGTTGATGTTATGCAGATATCACTGTGAGTCTCTGATAAGAGTTGGTAAATGGTCACTGATAGCATCTGAGGAAGAGAATAAGGGTTATGGTATGGGGAATGAGGCGGGAATGTGCCTATGTTAAGTCTTAGCGCTGGTTTAATGCTTAAAAGTGGCAGAGTCATGATAAGGATAAAGTACTCAGGAGTGCGGATGCCCCTGTGGGCATGGTGGCGAGTGCCTAGGGTATGTACCGGTACTAGCATGTGACATTAATTACACACACGCCTCACAGAATCAGACTCAGAACTCTGTAGGTATGCACGCATCAGATATACAAACCCCGGCGGGCATGGACTGCAATGCATTAACCCAAACATTTCTCAACAATTTTAGCTGGTCACCAGGCCCTTGCCCTGGCCCCCATCCTCAATCAGGGCCAAACACACACAAATAACCCATATGCAGTGACAGAACCTACACAACTAGACTAACAAACAAATTCTGGACACCAATATGGGACCCCAAGGGAGCAAATTCAGCTCTGGGTCTCTCAGAAATTTGCATTCCCTTTAAAAAGGTCAGCAGGTACACCCGGCTAGATGCACATAACAAGCCTGTACGCCCAGGGACCACTTCAGCCACCACACTACTAATCCACGTAGGACCCTACGCCCTCCCAATATATAACATCCTAGGCACTCACCACCATCCCCACAGGGTCAAACGTACTCCTGGGTACTTCATCCATGTCATGACTCTGAGCACTAAGAGTTAACAAAGGCACATTCCCGCCTCATTCCCCATACCTTAACCCTTATTCTCTTCCTCAGATGCCAGCCAGCAGACCATTTACCAACTCTTATCAGAGACCCACATGGATATCTGCATAAAATCAACTGGTAAGCCTTCCCCTACCTACCAAACTCAAGTCTTTTGGCAACATGCAATTACTCAACTAGGTACTCATGGGACGACTCCCCTGTCTTGTTTCGCCCCTATTTTTTTTTTCTCCACAAAAATCTGTGTTTTGCCTTCAATGATCAATACATTTATCTGTAATGTGACAAATGTAACCTAACTAAACGATTTCCATACCACCGGGATACTTTACATCCAAATGAATAATTTGTAACAAAAGTGGAATTTGACTATAAATGCAAACATACCACACTTAAATGTGAATACCACATATACTTGCCAATTTTCATGTACCAAATGTGAACTATTGTATTATGGTCTCACTGCATATATTTATAATGAACACTTATGTCACCACATGTCACTATATGTCACCTTCACTCTACACAACAACACTAGCCGCACTTACATGCAAAGCCTTGAGAAGAACCAGTGTTTGAAACACGTGTCGGCACATAAAAATCACAAGCATGTAGCTTTATGATTTGCACTAAAACAATGTACACCTGGATGTATGTCATACAAATGACAACCAATGCTAACCAACAAACGTGTGTGAACAACTGACACAATGAAACCTAATACTTTCTCAAAACCGATAAGGCATGCAAATCTTATTGAAGAAGAACTTAACGTACTGTCAATTGAGAACAGAGCCCCAATGTACAAGAGGGTTCCAATCTCAGCAAAAAAACTATAGAGACAGTTGTTAGGTGTTGCTGTGCTCATTTCTTTTGTCATAGTCTAATGCAGTGTGTGCAGCTCTTCAATAGTCTATGTATTGAGAAGTGGATTCGAACTGGGCTATCTGTGCGCTGTGATCACTAATACGATTATAGTTGCACCAATTTGTGAATACAGAAACTGAATAGGTCGGGTGGGTGTCAGCAGCAATCACTCAAATCCCGCCAACCAATCAACTGTGGTTGGTAAAAATAATAGAATATACTAATGAAGGATGGAATGGTAATGCACTTGACACTATTAAAGTAACACTGGTAAATGTAAGATCAAGTAGTAACAGGTTTAATAAACACGTGTTTCGACACGCAGGTCGTCTTCAAGGCTGGTTAGTACAAACAAATGAATGAAATAATACGGTCTGTAGTACAAAAATCAACATACAATGAGTACACATTAACCATCAGGAAAAAATGTAACAAACATGTGTTCACAACAAAACAAATATAAAAAGTAAAATAAGTCAAAAGGAAAAATTTAAGGAATTTAATTTGGCCAAAAAATTCACCAAACTTAAAAAGGACATATCAATAGCCACACACAAAAGTAAATACCAATATGGTGTAGACTCATACTATGAAGAGAATAACCTTCAACATAGAGGATGCCAGAATAGAATAAATGCCAGACCAGATGACTGGAGTTTCTTCAGTGGGCGTTGTGATGAGAACAGAGCTGGTCCGTCTTCAGAAATCTCAGCAGGTCAACAACATTCAAGCGATGTACACTTTGATGATCAAGAAAATGGTCAGCATAATAGAAATCACCCTTTTTTTTACAGCAGTGAGGACAAGGGAGGTTGAGGTGGAGGGGACTGGACCAATCCCTGAGAATAACACAGAGCAAAGGTCGAGGATGGTTTCCTCAACAGAGCTCACAGAACCCTTCGTACCGCCAGAATCACTAGTGTTGAACCCTGCAATTCACTCTAGAAGACCAACACCATAAGATCCTACAAAAGGCCCTTTCTTTTGTGCTAATGGCCCAACATGATCCTTTCCAAGCGCAAATAGAGCTTACCCAAATGATAAGAAAAATCTGCTTGAAACAATACTTTAGCAACATAACATTTGATGACTCTTCTGACACTAACAATCTACACAATAGTTCCACCTTCTAACCACGCACCCCTAGCATCAAGGCCAAATCTATAACATTTGAAAAAGCAATCCTCAAAAAACTAGAAGAATTAGAGGTTGCTGAAGGAAAGTTTTCCATAATTTTACAAACAAAGCTAGAGAGGGCTTATGTAAATTACAGAACATTAGAGATATTGTAATAAAACCAGCAGATAAAGGGGGAGCAATAGTGATTATGGATCTGTGTGAACATCACAAGATGGTCAGAACACTTATTGAGGACTACACTACATATAGAAGGCTAGGTAGTGACCATACTAACAGACTAAGTGAACCGATCACTCTGTTATTTGAAGAAGCATTAAACAAGTCGTATATCAACCACAAGGAATATGAATTCCTATGGCCGAATTACACACAATGCCAGCTTTTTATGCACTCCCTGAGGTGCACAAAGGAATCTCTTCAACTATTGTTTCCGGGATAGGATCCATATTGGAACCTCTTTCACAGTTTGTTGACATCTTCATGAAGAATGAGGTAATGCGGAGGTGTTCATACATCAAGGAAAAACCTGCAGTGTTAAGACTTATACATGAAACCTCATTTTCCAGCAATGCACAATTCCTGGTGACTCTCAATGTAGAGTCCCTCTATCCCAGAATTCCCAAAGAAGAGACACTTAAGGGATTGAGACAATCCTGAGAGAGAAAAATACTCAAATAGACATACCTGTGACTTTTATTATGCAAATGTCAAAGATTGCCTTAACAAAAAACGTTTTCATACTGGAGGATGAATATTATGAACAAGTATCAGTGACTGCCAAAGGGGAAACTTTTGCCCCCATCCTGGCAAATCTCTATGTCTCAGAATCTGAAAGAAACGCCATCTTTGACGACAACTTTGCCTTTGGTCACAATATAATCATGTGGGTACACTAGATTCATGATATCCAGATGCTATTTACTGAAGGGGAATTGAAGGCCTTCATGGTGTGGTTGATAAAACAGAATGTTTTGCTTAAATTCACTCATGACTACAGCACAGAAGAAGTCACCATCTTAGATCTGAAAATCAAGTCAAAGGGTGAATCCTTAGAAACTACAGTATACCAAATGAGCAAAGATAAAAACTCATTATTAGAATTCCACAGCTTCCATCCAAGGAGTCTTACAGAAAATGTGCTGTTTGGCCAGTTCAAAAGATATAATAGAATCTATTCGGACTGAAGAGAATATGAGACACAGGCAAAATCACTGTCACAACATCTGATGGAGAGGAGTTATCCCAAGAGAATTATAAAACAAGCTCAGAAATGAGCTAGGAACATCCTGAGGGAGATATTCCTGACACAGAATATAAAGGCTGATAAAAATATTGAACAGATCACTGAGGTTCTAAACCAAATCTGCCCTTGTTAATATGATCAAATGAGAAACCAAGAAATGGTGGCCCAGTTTAAATATGGGCACTTCAGAGTAGGAATGCCTGTGTTTTGCCATGAATCACTGAATAAACCTAGTAGACACCTTGGTGAACACTTATCGAGAAAGAGAGGGAGAGACAGGATGCCTTATGGTCAGCTGTGAAACCAGCGGGACTCATCCCATGTGGTTGATGCTCAGTGTGCGCTCTGATGACGTAAAGCACCTCCATCGATGGGTTGGATTTCCTCTCTGATCGACCCTCCCATGTCCAACTTGGGTTCTTCCTTTCCTCTTTATCCCTCTCTACCTGTGGTGTTCCCCAGGGGTATAACCTCTAGCCCTGGCTTTTCAACCAATACCTGGCAACTCTCCACCACTGCATTGCCATGTTCTTCTCAAATTTTTAGTGCTTTGCTGATGACACTCAACTCATGTTCAGGCTGCCCTCGGCCACCTCCTCTCCCTCTCATCTCTGATTGCCTAACTGCCATGCAAGATTGGTGTGCAACCAATGACCTTTGTCTGAACATCAGGAAGACAGAGACACTCCTCATCAGCACACCTTCACCATCCTCTCCCCTCAATCTCTGGCCTGTCTCCCTTGGCCCTCTTCCTTCTCCCACCTGCAAGGCTAAGAATCTCGGGGTCATCTTTACCTCCACACTTTCCTTCTCCACCCACATCGCTAATGTCTCTAAAAAGTCAAACTTTCTACAGCACCTGCTCAGAGGTAATCTGCCTTTCCTCTTGTTCCCCCAGAAGCTCATTGTCTCCCAAGCTCTGGTTCTCTCTAGGTTGGACTATTGTAACAACCTCTTTCTAAATCTACCTGCCTCTACTCTCGGCCTTCTTTAACTAATCCAGAACAGGACTGCAAGCCTTGTCCTCTGCCTCAAGCCATGGGTTTGTATCTCACCAGCTCTGAAATCTCTCCATTGGCTCCCAGTGGACGCAATGATTAAATTCAAAACCCTCTGCATTGTCCACAAGGCTTTCTGGGGTCTGGGTCCAAAATACCTTCAGCTATCCCTCTGCAAATACCTCCCCTTTCGAGCTCTTCGCTCCTCAACCTCTAACTCCTGCAGGGAAGTGGAAGTGTGCCAAATCAGTCTTAGACACATAAAATGTGTAGGTTTAGCAACATGCCAAAACAGTCTTAGGCACAGGTGAATTGTGTCAGATGGAAGCATGCCAAAACAGGCTTAGGGATGTGCATTTTGGGGATAAGATGTGGGTCAGAACATTCATAGTCACATGCACATTTTGTAGTCATAGGATTGTGCCAAAGTAGTCATGTGACTATTCAGAGTTTTTAGCCTTTGTAGGTTAATTATTTTTTTGTCTTTTGCTGCTTCCCAATATTGGTCTTTTTCCTCTTGATTCAGTTTTGACTGCAGTACGTTTTTTTCTTTTTTTTTTTGGCAAAGCAGCATCCTGTGTGCCAAACCTTTCCTAGGTCACAACAGCATTTGCTCCTATTAAAATATTCATACCAATCTTCACACCAAATAACAACAAACACCTTATGATTTACAAACAAGCATATGTGCAGAATAAGCATAGAAAGTGAACTCAAAAAACTATTGAGACATCAACAATTGTGCATGTTAACAACTAAAGAAAGAGCATGGGTAACTGTTCAGCAATGTTGGCTTTCATTTTCTTTTTTAATGGTTTGTGTAGTGTTAATGTTAATTTTATGTTTTATGATAGGTTAGACCTATAGGTTGGCGGCATTGCCAACATTTGAAAGCTTCAAGTTTTCATAACCCTAACCTTTTTTAAACCTATAATTGGGCATTTTGCTTTCTCACCCCCTCATTACGAATTTGTCAATAATCTGGCTGTAAATCTGTCAAATTATCACCAACATTGTTTACAGTTACCATTACAACCATTCGGTTCTCTGGGCTTACCACAGGATAGCAAATGCTAGTAGGGCAGCGTATTTCCCCATTTCTGGAGTCCATAGAACTCCATCTGGATTTTCGCAGATTTACTGTGAGCAGTAATTCTGCGAAAAATTGAAGGAATTAGTTCAAACATTTTGCTGAAGGTGAATCCTCCAATTTTCCCCCAAATGTCAGTGTTGCATCAAAAATGGTGGTAATTCTGATGCCACCAAAAAAACTGGTGGTAACAGAATTACGGCCACTTGTTTACTGTCCCATGAACTCATAATGAGGCTCTAAGTATCTTCAGTTCCCACCAGTCAAGGGGCAGTTTTTATCCAAAGTGTTCATTCTCCTGTTCCCTTCCTCTCCCACAAGGGGTTTGCAAATCTCCCTTTTCGGTTACCTGGGGAATTCAGTTGGTGCTATATTAAGGACCTTCTTGCCAGCTGTGTTAGTGTGCCAGCAACAGAGAGGTGACAAAAGGATCACATGTTGGCACTAACATTATTTAAGGGAGTAGTTTATGAAAATGGTGCTTAGTCGGCAAGGCATACATATTTTATTTTATTTTATTTTATTTTATTTTATTTGATATTTGTAAGCCAACTATAAACCAAATGTTGTTTCAAGGCACCACAAGACAAAACAAGGGGGTGGAGGGGCAAGGGACTAGATAACAATAATGGTGCTACTATGTCTTGCGACATTCGGATTGTGCAGTAACAAGAAGTGCAAGGGAGAAAGGGGGGGTGTCGGTCTGGGTGATATGCAAAGTGCAAGGTAGTGAGGGAGGTGCAGGGACCAGAGGAGAGAGTGCAAGTAAAGGGGATGATGGCTGGAGCAGGGGGGAAGAGGGCTACCGGGGCAAGAAAAGTGCTAAGGGGAGGTCATGAGCGCAAGAGGCGGGGATTGCATGGGGTGCAGAGGAGGGGGTCAAAATTCTAAATGCAGGGGGGGTGGTGCATGGGGGGCTGGTGCCCTGTAGAACTCATAGGGTACAAGGCTGCCAGTCACTGCGGTAGATGCGGGTGTTAGCAGGGGAGGGGGAGAAGGAAGGAAGATGAAAACAGCAGGGTCTTGAGGAGCTTCCAGAACTTAAGGAGGTTTTGCTCCTGCCTGAGAGGGGTAGGGTAACCATTCCAGAAGGGGGCTCCTGTTGAGGAGAGAGATCTACCTCCCACTCTCTGCTTAGTGAAGCATGTTATCTGCTGAGAGTTGGAGCTAGAGTTCCGCAGGGCTCTTGCAGGGAGGTATTTAGGAAGAGGGGGTTGAATGTAGCAGGGTCCCAATTCCCAGAAGGTATTGTGGATGATGCAGAGGGTGTTGAATTTGATCCTAACCATAACCTGGAGCCAGTGGAGAGATTTTATGGCTGGAGAGATGCAGTCTCTGGCTTGAGGCCAAGGATACATCTTGCAGTCCTATCCTGGATTAGCTGAAGAGGGCGAAGGGAGGATAACAGAAGATTGAGGAAGAGGCTGTTGCAGTAGTCCAGCCAAGAGAGGACCAGAGCTCTGAAGACAATGAGTTTCTGGGAGAAGTTGAGGAAAGAGAGAATGCCCCTGAGGAGGTGTAGCTGATAGTGGACCTGCTTGGCAAGGTTTGTGATGTGAGGAGAGAAAGAGAGAGAGGACCAAAGATGACACCAAGGTTTTTTGCCTCACAGAAGGGTGAAGGGAGGGAACCCATAGATGGCAGCCAGAAGGAAGGAGGGTAGGAAGGAAGGAGGGACCTGTGGTCACAATGAGAAGGATCTCAGTCTTAGTAGCCTTAAGGAAGATATCATTGGCAGCACACCATGCATAAATTAGAGTTACACAGTGAAGGATGAGAGAGGAGGACAAGGAGGATATAGAGGGAAGCTTGAAGGAGAGCTGTGTGTTGTTTGCATACCACTGGAAGTGAGGAAAGAAGGAGGAGATCAAGTGGGCCAAAGGGGCAAGGTATATGTTGAAGAGCCACAGCGAGAGGATAGAGCCTTGAGGGATGCCACAGGTTGAAAAGGTGATAGGGTAGAGAAAATTGCCCAGTTAAACCTGGGAAGGCCGGTCAAAGAGGAAAGAGGTCCACTAGTCCAGTGCCAGCCCTGAGATGTCAAGGGTGTCATGGAGCTAATTCATCAGGGTGGAGTGATTTACTCTGTCAAAGGCAGAGGAAAGATCCAGCAGGATAAGAACAGAAGGAGAGCTGGAATCGAGATTTGAAAGCAAGTCATCATGGGTGTTCAGAAGAGTACTTTCCATGCCTTTGGCTGCTCTGAAGCCAGACGGTTGGTCATGGAGACAACCGTGTGTTGGATCAGTTGTGAGCTAGCCAGCTTCTCCAGGAGTTTGCTCAGGAAGCGGGTAATGGAGATAAGGTGGTGATTTGTCAGGCAGGAGGCATCGACAGAAGGCTGTTTGAGGAGAGGATGCACAAGGGAGTGCTTGAGGGGGAGAGGGAAGGAGCCAGTGGCAAAAGAGTGATTACAGAAATTGGCCACAGCTGGCACAAGGGAGGCACTGTTGTCCTTTATTTTTCTGAAAGAGCAAGGGAGCCCCTGTTTGGAGGAGACTTTAATAGAGAGGACGTGTCTAGAGACCTCGTCAGGTGCTATGGGCAAGAAAGAGGAGAGAAGAAATGAAGGGGAAAGGGTGGACTAAGAGCAGGGAAGGGAGAGTGGATGGTAGTAGAGGAGAGTGAGGACAGGATGTCCTGAGATTTGGGTTATAGGTGGGAGGCCAGTGAGGTACAGAGGGTCAGGGAAGGACGGGGCGACGTGGAGACTGCAGAAGGATTGGCGAGTTCCTTGCAGGTTCTAAACAGTTTGCCAATGTTGTTAATAGCCCCAGAGATGCAGGAATGGATATGGGCCCTCTTTTTTGAGAGGATGGAGAGTCTAAAAGCCATTGGAGCAGGCGGCAGGCCAGTCTGTCAGAGGATGTGCCTGATGCCTGCCACCTCCACTCAGCAACTCTGAACTTGCGCTTCAGAGAGGCATTGGTCATACCATGCACTTAGAGGCAGGCTTCATGCAGAACTGCATGACAGGGGCAAGGATGTCCAGAGTTTTGGTGATAGCAAGGTGAAGATTAGCAAGGGCAAAATCAGTTTGGGTGTCTGAGGCCTGAGCGGGAGGGGGGGATGAAAGTGAGACTGGCAGTGCAGGCAGCGGGGGATCTAAGAGATCCAGGTGAGAGAACAGGAGAGCATGGTCAGACTAGGAGAGAAGAGTAGTGAGAGAGTTGGAGATGGGGATGTCTGCATGAGAGCATTCAAGGTATGTCCGGCTCAGTGCGTTGGACCGGAGGGATGAATGGTAATGGAAGGAAAGCCACAGATGCTGCTGAAGAGTCTGTGGACAAATCAGGAGAGTCAAGGTGAATATTGAAGTCTCGTCGGAGGAGAAGCTTGCAGGTGGGGGCAAGAAGAGAAGAGGTGAGGTCAGCAATACCAGAGTAGCCTCCTGTATAGGTCCATAATACACACTTTCACTTCAGCCTTCGCTGAAAAACTTGACGATGCAGAATCTTTTTTCGACCAGCACCCCTATTTGACGTGGTTTGGTCTTTGATGTTCCTGCTTCTTAGTTAGCAGAATATTACGTAATCCATTCATTTTGGTCACATCCCAGGAAATCTAATGCCTCTGACCAATTTTGCAAACCCGACCGCTTTAGACAGCTTGTCAGTGTGATACAATGAAAAATGTATTCCTGGCAGATCTTTCCATGCTTCTCGCCTGTGCACGACTGCGGCATAACCTTCATTTCATTTAATGTTCCCGGGTTACTTAGTGTATGCTCGTGCTTTATGTGGCATGCTTCTGCCAATCCATCACCTGCACACCGGCGTTAGCCCGAAGCCTCACTTGCCTCATTGAGCACACGACCTCAGCCCTCTGGCCCTGCTCACGGTCACATCAAACAAAGCTTTGGATACAGGAAAGCGCAGTCACAGCTGTTGTCAGCACGCTCTACGGCCTTGCATGTTGATGAGCAACAGATTATCTGGATTACCAGCCACATCATGGCCGCCTGTTTATGTGCTGTGTCAATCACCACAACGGCAGGTGTTTGCCTTCAGAGTACGACGCTTTTCAATCCCCTCAATGCATGATTCTGAAGTACAATATTCTAAAATACACATTATGGTTTAAAAACAGGAGTGATATAGTTTCGCGAGCTTCCTGTGATGCGGCCACCAACATTATGTACGTATATTGCCTGCATTCCTGTATGTTCTTTGTGGAGCTCCTCGCACAGTATACATCAACATATATAACAGAAGGTTCTAAAAAATGTGTTTTAATTCAATGTCATCACGAACAGTACAAAAAAGAACTGAGCTTTTTCAGCAGCAATAACTAAGGAAACAACTACACGTGATACAATTTAAACCTCTTTAACCAACATAGGAATTAAAAATAAGATGAAAAAACAAAGATTCAAATGAAGCACAATAGCACTTAGCGATTAACTGTGAAGAGGACTACACCCGTTGCCGTATTTTTTTATGTGACTTTCCGTTTGATAACACTTCGTAAACCTGCAGATTGCATGGCCGGTTTTCATCAAGCACTTAGCCGCAAAAAAGGTACCAGAAATAACAGTGAACTGTCATTTGCACCCTGGGAAGTTAGGATGGGGACAGGTTGGCCCCATCCCTCGCCCATTAGGATCTTTAACGGTAATTGGCCTGGCCCACAAGCCCTTCTGAGGAAAACCCTCTCTCTAGAACGTTGTAGTCATCATTTGCCCAAATGAGGTCTTCATTTTAGAAATAGCAGCTACAAGGCAATACTTGCAATGCTACACAATTAAATAAATCCACTTAATGTATAGTAGGTAATTCATATTAGAACTTGGGAATCGTTATTCACCTCCTGTCAGTCAATTAGAATGTTTAGAGTGCAGTCAATAACTAATAGTATTGACTGCATTCTGAACATTCCGTCTTCAGCAGTAATCAGGGAAACACCAATGCAATTGCTAGGCAAGATGTTTTTTAACAAGGCACTTCTGTGGAAGGACCTTTGTTTTAGCTGCAACATGTTTTTTTAACAAACAAAAGAGAAATCTAAAATACTTGAAACTGCGTTCACTTTCTTGAGACACAATTTGCTATTACATTAGTGCATGCTCATGGTAAACCTGTTTCAGTTCCACACAGTTGCAATTAAAATGCTTATTTCATGAAGAAAACCATTGTATTTAAATACTAGAAAATAAAACCATGTTTAATTTACTAACTCAATTTGTCTATTTACTTTACCAACCCTTAAATTAACATGTTTAACTTTGCCACCAAGCAAAAACAAAGAGGTGATGGCTGGGAGCTTTAGACTGAATCTTAACCACTGGCATTGCTCGGGGCAACCCTCCAGACCATCGTTCTTCGCCTGCCAAGCCATTACAGAAGGGGAAAGACCATATGCAAATCAGGCTTGGCCCCACCCCAAAAGGGGCAGTCCAGCCCGAACTGCTAGGTCACATCCCTTCTGCCCGAGACCACAAGCATCCCCAAACATGTTTCGCCCTTGTTGGGGCTCATCGGTGAGGAGTAGCTTGGGTCTCTAGGCCCAGCATGCACGGGACCCACGTCTGGGCATACCCGTCCCACTCGGGGTGACAAAGCAAAAACAAAGAGGTGATGGCTGGGAGCTTTAGACTGAATCTTAACCACTGGCATTGCTCGGGGCAACCCTCCAGAGCATAATTCTTCGCCTGCCAAGCCATTACAGAAGGGGAAAGACCATATGCAAATCAGGCTTGGCCCCACCCCAAAAGGGGCAGTCCAGCCCGAACTGCTAGGTCACATCCCTTCTGCACGAGACCACAAGCATCCCCAAACATGTTTCGCCCTTGTTGGGGCTCATCAGTGAGGAGTAGCTTGGGTCTCTAGGCCCAGCAGGCACGGGACCCATGTCTGGGCATACCCGTCCCACTCGGGGTGACAAAGCAAAAACAAAGAGGTGATGGCTGGGAGCTTTAGACTGAATCTTAACCACTGGCATTGCTCAGGGCAACCCTCCAGACCATTGTTCTTCGCCTGCCAAACAATTACAGAAGGGGAAAGACCATATGCAAATCAGGCTTGGCCCCACCCCAAAAGGGGCAGTCCAGCCCGAACTGCTAGGTCACATCCCTTCTGCACGAGACCACAAGCATCCCCAAACATGTTTCGCCCTTGTTGGGGCTCATCAGTGAGGAGTAGCTTGGGTCTCTAGGCCCAGCAGGCACGGGACCCACGTCTGGGCATACCCGTCCCACTCGGGGCGACAAAACAGAAACAAAGAGGTGATGGCTGGGAGCTTTAGACTGAATCTTAACCACTGGCATTGCTCGGGGCAACCCTCCAGACCATCGTTCTTCGCCTGCCAAGCCATTACAGAAGGGGAAAGACCATATGCAAATCAGGCTTGGCCCCACCCCAAAAGGGGCAGTCCAGCCCGAACTGCTAGGCCACATCCCTTCTGCACGAGACCACAAGCATCCCCAAACATGTTTCGCCCTTGTTGGGGCTCATCAGTGAGGAGTAGCTTGGGTCTCTAGGCCCAGCAGGCACGGGACCCACGTCTGGGCATACCCGTCCCACTCGGGGTGACAAAGCAAAAACAAAGAGGTGATGGCTGGGAGCTTTAGACTGAATCTTAACCACTGGCATTGCTCGGGGCAACCCTCCAGACCATCGTTCTTTTCCTGCCAAGCCATTACAGAAGGGGAAAGACCATATGCAAATCAGGCTTGACCCCACCCCAAAAGGGGCAGTCCAGCCCGAACTGCTAGGTCACATCCCTTCTGCACGAGACCACAAGCATCCCCAAACATGTTTCGCCCTTGTTGGGGCTCATCAGTGAGGAGTAGCTTGGGTCTCTAGGCCCAGCAGGCACGGGACCCACGTCTGGGCATACCCGTCCCACTCGGGGTGACAAAGCAAAAACAAAGAGGTGATGGCTGGGACACCAAAACATGTATTACTACTACCATCATGTGCTAATAGCTTTATAGATCGCTGTAGGGATCATTATAAATTGGGATAATCACCTTACCCAACGTATGATCCTGGATAGTTGGTCGGTATCCCGCATTAACAGCCCCTCCCTCTGTCTATAAGACTTTAGATTCTGATCATCTGCCTTGGTAGTGATTGTGTATGGCAACGTGTATGCCCTCCTGCTAGAACAATGCTGTCTTTTAACAAGGGCCCATTTCTCAGGACTCCAGCCTAAATTGATGTGAGCAAATTAAGTAACATGATTAAAGAAGGCATGTGAGGACAGTGGCTGGAGTCTATAGGCGTTGGCATTGTGTTCCTTCTCTGCTGTCATCACCCATGAATGGATGGATAACATGTGCCCCCGTCATTGTTCTGGAGCACCAGGTCCAGAGTTTGGGGCATTCTGTGCCGGCATGCTCATCTGAGGGTTCTGCTGAGCCCTCAGCAAGCGACCCAAATCATGTGCCATATTTTGGACCTGCCGCTCAAGCTGTGAAACCCGCTCAGGCTGACACGGGGTTCTGTTTTCTCCCCTGGGCTGATCCCGGTAAGGGTAACTATCCCTTCTCTGGTAATACCCCGGGTTGGGAAGATTTGGGTACCCCTCCACCCTTGGCCTCCCCTGACATGCGCTTGCTAGTTCTGGTCTTATTGATTTTAAAATCTGTGATGATTTTCTATTCTCCCCAAAACAGTGTTATCTTGGATGACTCCATGAGACACGGCCACTGCAACTGTGTTCTTTCGATTTCTACAGTGTATTTGTTCTTGCCATATGACCCCCGCTTTTGTTTGATGGTTGTCTACCAGAGCATGGTACAATAGCTCAGCAAATTAAGTACATGCCCCAACATCCGAGTTCTGTCTATTGGACACAGGTTTGCGTTTTGTGAGCGCGAACTCACCACTTTATCATTTGATTGTCGATACACTGACAACAAATACATTTGATGATATAGAATCTGGGTAATCTAGCAGGAAGTATCAAATGAACATGTGATATGCTTTTGGATCTTCATCTATATGTTAGGCTTCTGTTACATCATTCATACGTTGCTTCGCCACTTCCCTGCTTTCATATTTATATTTTCAGGCCTGTTTACCCCATTGCTTTTGCAATCTCCGGGCTGCACACTCTCCCTCATAACTCCACACGATGGGGTTTTGAATGTCACAACCTTTGTGTGCCTCGCTACCACGCTGTAACCCCTGGCACGTGGCTACAGATGCCTCTACATATGACCATTAGGGGTTTATCCTTGCGGACATGTGTGCATATATTCTAACTGATAGGAAAATACGTAATAGGAACAATACGACAAAGCACAATGGGAAGGTACTTTAGTGAATACAATTTCAACAAACAGGTTCCCTTGAAATATACTGGAAGCACATGTTCAAGTTTAACCTTTTATTAAAAAAAAGAGGGGAAACAGCACTATGAAACACAAGAAAGACTGCATCAGTCCAATTAAAGACCACAGAAAGTCACACTTATTCTCAGATCTGTTTCAACGAATAAATATATTATTGGTACTGGTAGAGCTTCAAGTTGATCAATGTATTATTTATTTATTTTTGTTTGTAAGGCGCCTATACATCAAGAAATTGTGGTTCAAAGCGCCCAGAGGGCAAAGGGGAGGGAACAAGGGAACAAAACAAGACAATGGAATAAAATAACAATGATGAGCAAATGGCAGTGGCGGTCCTACTAGACCGTGTGAACATTCGGAACATGCATGTGCAGACAGAGAGAAGGGACAGGGGATATGGGTAAGTGCTAGAGGTTCCACAGAGGGGGGAAGTGCCAGAGAGCCAGTTGCAGGGCTAGGCAGTGACCACTTGGTGGGAGAGTGGTCACCTGCAAGTACAATAAGTGTGGGCCTGTGAAACAACACAGGCCAGGGGGACATGAAAGGGCCCAGGCCACCAATCTCAGCAACTGAAGGTTAGCTCAGGAAAGAGAGGGGAAAGGAGGAGGAGAAGAGCAACTTCTGGAAGAGTTTGCAGAATTTGAGGAGAGAGATCTTGCTCAAGACAGAGAGGCAGAGTGAGGCTGATTCAGATGAGGGAGCCAGCCGAAAAAAGAGTTTGGCCACCTGCTCGCTGCTTACAGAAGGGCTTGACAAGCAGAGAGTTGGAGCGGGAAGATCAGAAAGATCTGGAGAGAGAGTATTTGGTGAGAGCCAGTTGGAGTTAGCGTGGCCCCAACCCCCAGACATCCTTATGGATGATTCAGAGGGATTTGAATTGGATCCTTGCAGCAACCAGGAGCCAGTGGAGAGATTTTAGGGTAGGAGGGATGCGGTTCCTGGGCTTGAGGCCAAGGATAAGTCTTGCAGCCCTATTCTTGATTAGATGGATTGGGCAGAGAGAGGTAGAACGTAGATTAAGGAAGAGGCGGTTGCAATAGTCCATCCTAGAGAGTACCAGAACTCTAGAGATTTAGAGTTTGTGGGGAAAAGCGAGGAACAGGAGGGTTCCTCTGAGAAGGTGAAGTTGGAAACGGCCCTTCTTGGCAAGGTCCAGGATGCGAGGAAGGAAGGGGAGAGAGGAGTCAAAGATGACTCCAAGGTTTCTGGCTTCAGAGTAAGGAGAGAGAGGAGAGCCCATAGAGGGTGGCCAGAGTGAAGGGAGGAAAGAGAGAACAGGAGTCCCAATAGGAAGGATCTCAATCTTTCTGGAATTGAGACAGAGATCGTTAGAGGCACACCAAGACTGGATAGCAGACAAGCAATCAGGAATGCTAGTGGAACTCGTAGGAGGATCAGATGGGAGTTGTAAAAAGAGTTGGGTGTCATCTGCATAACACTGGAAATGGGGGGAGAAAGTGGAGATAAGGTGAGCAAGCGGGTGAGATACATTTTGGAGAACCATAGTGAGAGGATAATGAATGTCAACTTCTCAACAAGATCTCTCCCTGCCCACTCTCCCATAGTAGATCAGTGAAAAACAGTGCTGAGGTTGTTGTCCGTCTTGGAGGGATGGATATCATCAACTGTTTATTGCAACAACACCGAATGCAGATGTGTTGCATCCACATGAGTAGTGTTCCATATGTACAGATATAGCACAACCAGAATCCCACCAATTCCACAACTCAATATGTCCAGCACTGGATTGTTTTGAAACCAGATGCATGAGCACAATACATGTCCTGAGGGGCATCCCCTTTGCAATGTTGTGAAAGGAGATCAAGTATATGCTTCATTCATTTTATCATCAGTACCCCAGGCATTGGTCTCTGGCAATCCAGAGAAGCTGTTAACGCTGTCTGTCTGCCAGAGTCCCAGATTTATGTGGAGACTCTGGCGCTGGGTATACATGGGGTATGGGTGTGTTCAATATTGGCGTGCATGTACCAACATACGTGACAGCTTCTGTATCCTTCTTGTGGACGCATCCGACTTCTTCATTGCATTGCTACTGCAGGCACTGCCCAATTCCTACTGCACATTTTCTACAGTTTACTTTCTCCGTTTTTCATGTTCCTGTTTTCTCGTTCTGCTCCTGCCTTCTTTTCCTTCTTGGCTGCTGCATCTCCCCTTTTATTTCTCTTAGCTGGTTCACGAAATATTCACCCAGGATGGCTCTAATTTTCTGTTTGTACTATTAACCTTGAGGTTTTATACCTATTAACTTGACGTGACTGTCAGAGTCTTTGGCTCTGAATCTTTCCAGATCAGGCTCAGGGCAATCGTAAATGCGTTTTGCGACCCAGGGCACAGACACCTTTGCACCCCCCTCTCCACTGAACCAAAGAAATCACCCCCAAGTCACGATCACAATTCATTGCTTGATATGCTGTCTCGCAGCAATAAAAACAAACATGGGAAATCAGTCTCCTTACCCTCTTCATTCTTGCTGTAATCAGAATTATACACAACTGGCATTTCAAGGACAATATTAAAAGCACACAGCGAGGGTACTTGTGATCTTGCGTAGGTACAGGACACGTTTATTAATAGCAACCTCGAGAAACAGGATGTAGCATAAATGTAGGGCACAGATCTATGAACAAGGTGCAGAAAATCCAGAATAGACAGATGATTCAGATTAGCTGCCTCACATAATGCAAACATTGTCAAGCATGGATGGAGAAGAATAATTGGAGGCAAGGGAAAAGCTACATATGCCAGAGCATAGACAGAAGATGCAGTATAGAAGCTACAAGGAAGGTGTCTCTATCCAGACAGATGCAGTTTAGAGGAGGGGCATGGTATACAAGTACTGTTGCACATTAGAAAGCACAGTAACGTGTCTTTCATGTGCAATATATCAATGCTCACTATTATTATAAATGAAGCAACACTATAGCCAGTGAAACCATGAGTGACACTTTTTTTTAAAGATCATACCCTCACAACGAAATCATTTTGAAAGGACTTCAGTTTTTAAAGGGTAAGGGACAGGAAATTTTGACATGTTAGACAATACGGAATTAAATAAGGTGCACGAGATCACACATGGGTTAAGAGGTGAAGTTGGGATTTGGACCCACTCTGAAATGTCTTCACTTTTTCACGTTCTTTTCCAGTTTCTTACCATGAACTAATATAATCCAATTGCATAGAACTAAATTGGAGAGTACTCAAATCACATAACCCTACATGACCATTTTTAAAAACCAAACGTGTGCCGATGAAAGGACGTTGTACCAATGAAATCTTTTAAGATTCTATCTATTAGAGGCTGGTGCTTAGATACTACCCTTTATGATGGTGACAATGAAGCTTGACTCATTCCCATTTAGTATAATATGCTTCTATAACGTTTGGTTTTTAAAAATGGTCATGTAGGGTTATGTGATTTGAGTACTCTCCAATTTAGTTGGCAAAGCCAGGATACAAACATGAAAGCTTTGGTTCAACTGTGTTGAATTTGAATACCTGAACACCTCTCCAGATTAACAATTTATGCTCATCATTGTAAGTGGCTGCCTAGGTTTTACAACTCCACATCTGAACAAACGAAATTCTAGGCTGTCACCATACTGATGTTATGTTAGTTTTTATAGCAATCACTATCTGGTGCAGGTACATTGGTGATAATGGCACCTGTTGTGCTGAAAAATCAAAGCACATATACATGCTGGTTTATCAACTTCAGACATAGGAAAAGCTGGGTTGGCCTTGCTGCAATTTGGTTTTGTAATTGAACACATGTCTCTGCAATGAGTATGTAAGACACTGAGCTATTCTCTGAACCATTGCAGCACTTTATAAATATACATTTCAACTGTGTCTATTTCACATAATAACATAATCAATATAATCTCAACAGAAAGGTAAGAATGCTACAGGTGCTGTGCCATAGTGAATGCACATATTATATATACCACCGTGAACACAGAAAGAATTACAAGATTAATTTTCCAGAGTAGAATGTAGTCGCCTACAACAGTCAGGCAATAGGTTTAGAGGCACACCATAAAATACCCTCACATGTGCTCTTTAAATTTGGTGAAAAATAGGAATTGACTTCTTTATATCCTGCATCCTTGTTGGGCCCCCACTTCAAAGTGGGGTCCCGGTGCAAGTGCACCTTTTGCCATCCCATAAAGACATCTCTGCCTACATTTGGACCTGTGCTACATACAATTGCGCAACAGAAGTCTTCCGTTAAAAATCAGGAAGTTTGTTCATGTCATGCTCTGTTTTTCCTTTTTAGTTGGACAGTTCCTTTCAGTAGCCCCCAGTCTGTTCGCTGTCCCCATTCATCTGCTGACAGGTTGGCTTCTGGAAGTCACAGGGACTTGTTGGGCCCCTTGTTGGGCCCCCACTTCAAAGTGGGGTCCCGGTGCAAGTGCACCTTTTGCCATCCCATAAAGACATCTCTGCCTACATTTGGACCTGTGCTACATACAAATGCGCAACAGAAGTCTTCCGTTAAAAATCAGGAAGTTTGTTCATGTCATGCTCTGTTTTTCCTTTTTAGTTGGACAGTTCCTTTCAGTAGCCCCCAGTCTGTTCGCTGTCCCCATTCATCTGCTGACAGGTTGGCTTCTGGAAGTCACAGGGACTACTCTTCAAGCCCCAGGCTCATCACTCTCAGGTAAGGGCTCTCGGTGAAAGTGGCCTGTAATGGCTGCATTATTTCCTGAAGTTAAACACATTCCATACATGCCAACATTCTCGACTACCTATGAGGGAGATTCGACTACAGAAAGCAGGAGAAAGGAATTTCCCAATTGGAATGCTTTGGGATTGTATTTATTTCGGGCGGGATTTAAAAAAAAAAGAAAACCTGTTTTTTATCTAAAAATCGGGAGTCTCCCGTCTAAATCGACAGGTTTGGGATGGCCACTGCCTTTGCCTTCCTTTCCTGCCATCAACTACCAGTCCACCGTCTATTCCTTTTTTTCTTAATACAAAATAATATTCTGGCACTGGCATTTTCTGTCGTCTGTTTTTGCCCAACACCATGTTGTGCTTTCTGGAATGCCAAGAAAATAGAAAAGGGGCGCTTGTTTGAGATGATTTTTCTTTTTTGCATGGCGCCATATTGCTTTGGGCTCATTTTCATTTTATGAACAATGTCTCACCAACAAGACGTTTTTCCTCAAAAAGAAACGTTTTTAAATACCATCGGCCCCTTGTATGTTTTGGCTAAGAGCTAATGGCCATACATTCCTGGGGGCAGCCCAAGTACATCCATTACAAATCTAAATACAAAAAAGTCTCCAAAAGCAAAAAACGAAATCATATTTGAATAAATATGCTTACGAATGTAATATTTTCTAAGCATGACATTTGGCATGCCCGGTTGCAACTGGATGTGGAACCTGGCTTCTGGTCATGTCCCACACTCCTGCCAGAGGCCCAATATTACCATAGTCGACACTTTGCGTGGGCATGGCATTCACCCATGTCCCGGACATCTCCTAGACACTCAAATGTGCCCAATGTACATGATTTGTAGACATGCTTATTGCATGCTTTAACCACGGCATGGCCTTTGCTACTCTTCCATGTAACACCACGTGATATGCAGTCGTCACTCGGCTTTGTGTAAGGCCACCAGCTACTTTGCTCAGATCATGGCTTTCCACCATGTACTTGTCAGCAGGTCCTGTCCTATGGCCATGCACAGTATCATATAGCTTGAGTTATGGCATTTGGTTATGGCCTTGCACATCCAGGCCAACTAAAGTAGCTAGTGGGCAGGGCTTTCTGCTATTGCCAACAACCTTATTGTATGGGGTTTTGCCTTCAAATACCCTTGCACCGTGCATCCTATTTCACCTGCATTGACCAGTAAGAATCGCTGCATGCCATGCCCAGTAGCCACTTTGCATTTAGCGATGCCATGGGCCCCACCAAACCTTTCGCTATGATTCATTGACTCCGAGCGTGGCCCGGTGGATGAAGCTACCCACAGTAGCCCTGTCGGCGTGGCTTGTGACCATCCTAACTGGCAATGGAGCGTCCGTCAGCTAACACAATTCCTTTGTGAAATTGACATGACAATTTGCATATTTTCCAGCTTGCCCAGGGAAAGCATGATTTGAGTGAATACCAATTATTCTGTCAACTTGGTCGGGTAGTATTATTCGTTGTTATGGGACTCAATGTTTTCGTGTATTAGCCCTTTTCCAATGTCCAAAAAACTATGCAAATGTAAAAATGTAATTGGCCTAGTAAATATGGCAGAGAAATTGAAGGCATCATATGCATAATTTCTGAACGTACACAGCTATTTATGGACACAGAGGAACCATAACATCCCTAAGGTGTCAAAGGTTCACTATTTGGTTACAATTAAATGGGGCCCACAGGGTTCTGCACTGTCCATGTACACGTGTTTATAAAATGTGTACATCCAGCTGCTGGTTAAATTACTACATTTGTGTGGAGTGCCTTTATAAATAAACGGATTCCACACATACTTTCCCTAGAATGGAAGGCAAATGCTTCTCTGTCTGTCAGAAAATATATAACCTGCACGTTCTCAGTGATGGATGGATGGATGGAAACAGCTCATATTTATTGCTGCCAAAACAGTGATTCAGATCTGCAGGCAACCTAACCGCAGGGAATTGCTCTCTCCAGCTAGTCTGGGTGCTCTCATTTCCATCACTGTAGCACTTAGTCTGGGTGGGCAAGTGGGCAACTGGCTGACGCTAATTGCTTGGTTAGTAGGGGGGGGCGTCATTTTCTAAGCCCCTTGACTCTAAATGTTAGATGGAAAGCCAAAGGGTAAACCGTTTAGTCCTACTTCTATGTTCCAGGGGATTTTTATTCAATTTAAGAACAGAGGGGCGGCATGAAGCAGGTTACATTATCACTGTGCAACCCCCCCACCACCTTCCATGCTCAAATATCGCATGGATTTATTCAAGCAATATCATTGTTATTCTGCTGTAAAAACAAAGGGTTTCTGTAGAATGCCGTTCTTTGCACCTGCTTGTAAAGAGCAGGAGATATTTTGAAAAATGCATGGAGTGGACCCAGCAACACATTAATGCTAATGTTATCAGTGCCATCCATCCAATGACCACTTTTTGTTAAATATCTCCCTAAGTGTCTCTGTCCTGCTTTGCCAAACTTAGGGTGCTATTACAGTTTTGACGATCTTGAACAATTGCTGTTAAAATTGCCGGTAATTCCAGCACAGCCAAATTAATTGGTCTGGCAAAACACAAGTTTGCTGGTGGGGGCAAAGATACACCTCCAACAGTGAGCTGCCGATAAATCAGGCCCCCACCGGCAAAGAAATGCTGCATTCATTGCCACCAGTACTGCCGGTGCCGGTAATTGCATCATTCCCCTTCAGAGAACTCCATGAAATGGGGATTTCTCGCCATTGCCGGCACCTGGAATATCCCGTTAATACCAGGATATCAGGTGCCAGTAACGGTAGGGCAGTGTTGCCGCTATCCCGCCAGAATTACCAGCGGGATGCCCGCAAAGCTGTTGTGAGGCCCTAGTCTCCTAAGGAGAATGCTGTACCATTAATCCTGGATAATGCTTAGAGCCCAGCCTGGGATGACATCTATAAATCACTAATCCTAGACCTGCCCCAATCTTCAGTTAGTTGAGCATATTAGGTTTACGTCCCTCTGCAAGACACACATGGCCACATTATGTTGGCCCTAAATTCTGGTGCTTGCTTTTTTTCACAGTATGCTAGAGGGACAAAATGTCCTTTAGTCAAAATGCATTCAAACAATACAGACTTGCAACAGGGCAATTTCCCGCAGTACACTTACTTTTCTGTAACATGGACCCATGTAGTTGGTCACAAGCAACTATCGGCTCAGCCTTCTATACCCTGGACCATAGCATTTTACTGGAAAGATCAACTGCGCCTCCGAAAATGCCATCTTTTGGATCACATTCTGTCTTTCTAACATATCCCCTACCGTAAAGATGCAAAGAGCAGCAATGTGTAATCTCATCATGAAGTCGTTTCTTGCAGCATTCCTCGGGGTCCATATATATCATGTCTTTTGTTTGATATATACATGAAATCCCAGCACCGCCTTTTGATCGAAATCAGAGTCATATTTCAAAACTGTGCCCATGATACTCAACGTATCTTCAAGCTCGGCAAGAATACTGAAACCAACATCACCCACATCCAACATATCTTTGGAATAGTTGACAGATTGATGTCTGATAACCGCTTTGGTTTAAAACCCAGCAACACACAACTCCTCCTTGTTTCATCACTAAATACCGAGATTGGGCTCTTGGGTCTCTTAATCCTGATCTCAAAAAAAGCAAAGACTCTGGATATCATGATAGTCTTCACCCTTATCATGAAAACAAAAATTAAGTCTGTCATCATTGCAATTGCAGCACTCTGCCCACTACCCCAGACTTCCCCCTCAAATCCCCACATGGCCAACCACCCCCACTCACCACGTCCACTGCCACAGGCAGCCACTGCTCGTCTGCCTTCCTCCCACCAACCTCACTGACCTGGGCCCGCTACCCCAGGCATCCACTTACAGTCCTCACACCACCCACCACTACCACTGTCCTCGGCCCACTACCGCAGGCATCCCCTCAAGTCCACACACCACCCTCTCTGACCATGGCCCACTAACCCAGACAGCCCCCACAAGTCCTCACATCTCACACCACCCTCATTCCCCTCCACCCATTACCCCAGGCTGTTCCTCAAGTCCTCCCTTGGGTCACATCTTCCACCATCCCCACTCACCAATGCCGATGATGCAAGGCTGCCTTCTCAAGTCCTCACACCTCAAACCACCCACCTCACCTCTGCCCACTACCCCAGGTTGCCCCCTCAAGTCCTCCCACCTCCCACAACCCCCACTCACCTTGGTCCACTACCCCAGGCAGTTCCTGCTTCTTTGCCCTCCTCCCACCACCCCCACTGTCCTGGGCCCATTTCCCATGCTAGCTCCCTCAATTCCTCACACCTGACACCACCCTCACCCACCTCATTCCACTAACTCAGGCAGCTTCTGCTAGTCTGCCCTTCTCCCATCACCATCACTGACCTTGGCTCATTACCCCACGTTGCCCCCTCAGGTCCACACACCTCCCACCACCCTCACTCACCTCTGCCCATTTCCCCAGGCTGCCCCCTCAAACCTCACACTTCCCACTACCCTCACCCACCTCTGTCCATTCCCCCAGGCTTCCCCCTCAAGTCCTCCCACCTCCCAGCACCCACACTCAGCTCTGCTTACTACCTGATGCTGCCCTCTCAAGTCCTCACACCTCCCACCAGCCCCACCCACCTCTGCCACCATCCCCGGGCAGTCCAAACTAGTTTAACATCCTCCCACCACCCCAACAGACCTTTGCCCACTATCCCTGGCAGCCCACTCAAGACCTGGCACCTCGAACCACCACCATTCACCTCAGTCCACTACCCCATGCTGCCTTCTCAAGTCCTCACACCTCCCATCAGCCCCCACTCACCTCTGCCCATTACCCCAGGCTGCCCTATGTGGGATACATTGACCCACTCAGCAGAATTCCCATCCATAACCATGCTGCACTTCAGCAGTACCAGCAAAATGGCTGTGCTGGCTCCTTTGAACACCATTGCCTCGCATCAAAATTGCATTTTGCAGCTACAAAATGATGGCTGTACTGTCTTGCAAAGCACCTATTGGGCAAGTTGGAACAGGGAGCACACCGAGAAAGGCTGCCAGTGTGTTTTCTTGTGTGCACCAAAGAGAAAATTTAAAAGCAGCACTGCTCTGCTGCATGCTAAAATGTTGCCATTGAAAAGGGAATATTTCACATTGAAAAGGCTGCTGCCCTGACACTCTTTTCATCTGTTTAACATCACACTGTTGTTCCCAGTGAGTCCCTGTCATGCCTATCCATATTTAGATGGTGTTCCAGCAAAATAGATCATTATCCCTGAATGACAGGCTGTGTCAGACAGATCTGGGAAATGAACAGAAACTCTAATTTCAGCTGTATGAAAACGCTTGACTTTTGGGCTACAAAATGTCATAAATTAATGCTTCAAAATAAACCCTAGCTCTCTGGGCATATATCACTTTCAGTGGAACTGTGTTTTAAACAGATTGCTGTATAAGAGAAAGTGACTAGGGCTGCAAAACCATGTTGGGAATTCAGATGGAAGAGAAAACCTTTTGAAAGGGACCCCCCAGCAGACTTCACCACCTGTTAAAATGTGCTTTTGCAAATAAGAAAAATACTTGTTTTAAAAGTGTAATGTTGGATAAGGCCCTGCCCTTGCTTAGCAATGTAAAGGGGATTTTCCCGGGAAACATATATGGGATTTCAACAGGCTTGCTTCTGATTCAGAACAAAATAAAATAAAATAATGCAATACATGTATTGGCTGTACTGGAAAATTAGCCAAACATGGTTTCTACTATGGCTCAAAGGACAGTTGGGGGCTGACAACAAGAGTGGCCTTCCCCAACAGGAGCCGCAATGGAGTTCTGGGACACCCACGTGTTAATTGTGCCCTTTGAAACTCTGAATAGACCAAGAGGCTGCATATCACACGCTTGTCAGACTTCTGTCTGTGTTCCAGGTTGACACAATGGATTCTGGGACAACTACGTGTGACTTTTGAAAAATCACCTCCCCTCAACTTTTACTGGGGAGCTTCAAAGCCAACTCCAGAGCAGCCTTGGAAGTTATGCCCTTATTTGGTAGACAATGCTGGCCACCTGGCTCCAAAGGCTATTTTATTAATACATTTCAAGACTCTATCTGCAAAATTGGACAACGCAGTAATGCGAAGGTTTCACAATCTAGATGCAATTTTGTTGGCTTTAATTTAAGACTTGGTAGCATTCACTGGCATATTGGGGAACGAAATGGCAGAGAATTGGATATTCTGAGGAAAGTGTATATGATGTCACTTTGATATTCAATACTCACATGCCTTATGATAATATGTGCACATGTATAACGTTATAACATTTTAGCTAAACTACTTCTCATTGAAAATGATGAAAAATCATTAGACGGATGAAACAAAGTCCTACAAACCTGAGAATTTGACTGCCATGCTCTGTGTGAAATATGTAATCTGCCAATGTGATTTACAAAAGTGCCACAACTGTATAAATGTGTGATTTAGGTTCAGATAGATTTTTGAAAAAAAAGGACTGTGTGATGGCTTTGTACCTCATAAAACACAACCCCATAAACTGAGTCGCCTCCTGGAGGAGCCGACCAGCATAGGCTAACCTATCCGGTTCTTGGGGGTAGGTTTAGCTTAGTTCTGCCCAACAATAAATCCTGTCAGCCACCTTATAAATATGGGGTGGAAGCTCACAGGGGGACAAACACTTTCTCCTGAATTTCCAGCGTCTGCGTATCCAGACATTCCAGATCCACCTTTGCAAGATCATAGACTCTACTGCCAGCCCAAAGCATAGCTGACCCTATCCCAGCAAGGCCATTGATCCAGAAACCCCACTAAAAATCCCACTGACAAGGGAGAAAACCTCTCATACCTTTTGGGAGTATCCTGTGACCAGACCAGCTTTTGCCCACTACCTGCATGCCCGATGAACCCTTGCCATCCAGTGGTCAGACTTGCCCAGCTGCTTGCTGTTAGGGGAGCCGCCCTCCTGTTACCAGAGCCCTTTGAGTCCAGAACCTGGTTGGCTGTCCCAAATCCCAAACTCAAGTGCAGATTGTGAGTATTTCCCCATCCCATAGCAACACATAGCCTATCCCATCTTGACTCATTGTCTTTGTCCTACTCTCTAAGTAATCCTATCCATATTCTGGTAACCTGTTTAAGACTGTTAGAATTGTTTGTGCATCCTGTCTTGATTTCCTAGTTTTAGCGGGCATCCTTTCATTCACCCCATCTTGTAACTCCTTAGCAATATTTTGATTAAATAAATGAATTCTCCCTAAATAAAAGAGGCACACTATGTGAAGGTTTACAACTACAGCGTAACCTTTCTATTCATGGGTGGCGTCCCCTTTTCTAGCCATTAAATCTAGTGTAAGTGAAGTTTGTCTTTTTCTTTCCCAACCAACTTTCTCTTTTAACTGCTTTATTTTCCTAAAACTGAGTCTATTTCCACCTTGAAAATCTCATCCAGTTTTTCAGCTAGAGTCACTCTTTCACTGCTATATTATCCCTGTGATGTGCATCTATTCCCCAGCCTAAAAACCACATTCCAATTCTGTTTATTATATCTGTTAAAAAAACGTTTTTGACATTTAAAACTGAAAAAAGTGTAAAATGCAACTTTTCCACGTGTGATTTTGGACTGCACTGGGTTCTCACTTCCAAATTGATTTTGAACTGTATGTCTTGCCTTATAGTTGCTAGTGATATGACAGCCCTGATACTGTGATAAAACATATGTACATCATCATTTCACCACACATATAATTAATTATTTGTCAAATTCCGTGTGTGATTTTATGCAATTGCACAGGGTTTTGAAATCCGTTTTTCCTCTTATGTTTTGAGGAGAGGTCTGCCTAATATCACTGACTCCTTGTTGCTCCTTTCCATCCACTCAAAATTCAATTCATCAGGGTTTGAGGGAAAATTGCAGGGGCAAATCTTAACTCGGCTGCTATCTATCCTTATTGAAAAAGTGCTCCTATTAATTTGTGCTTTGGATATGTTCTTTAAGAAGGTTAGCCAAGTGTATTTCAGTCGTTTTCATTGTAATTATCACCCCATTGGTGATTGCTGCCCAATATTACATTTTTGTGATTTTCTTTGAAATCAAAATAAATAAATACATATTGTATTACCACCCACCGGCCTTGTTCATGGTCCATTGTGACCCGAGGTATTTATAAAATGGGGGTTTGAGACAGGTTGGGTACCAGCTCAATTGAAATTCTTTGAAAATAAAGAAAAAGCATTCTAATGGAGCGCTACATCCTAGGCTAAGACCAAGTGTCCTGGCCCAGTGTGTGATGCCCAATTGGAATCCTTCAAACCCCCAAGTCCTCATATCACCCAGCACCCCCACTGACCTCTGCACACTACCCTAGGGACCCCCTGCCAGTCTACCATCCCCCCACCCATCCCACTGACCTCTGCCCAACCCCCTGGAGACTCTTGCGAGTTTGCACTACTACCAGTCCAATGTTGACCAACAACCTACCCCAACTACTCTTACTTGCCTCCAACATGAAATAACCGACCACACATACTCCCCCAACATGAAAAACTGGGAGCACTGCTGTTGAATGTAGGTATGTAGCTCTTTCCATGACTCCTTGGTACATCAAACTCAGTTCCACGTCAACAAGGCAGCATAATGTTGCACCAAATACACTTTGACCACTCCAACATAGTAATGCAATGGAATTCAATGTTACATATCATTGTGCCTTTGTAACATTTCAATGGCCTAAAAGCACTGTAGGTGAATGCCCTTGGTGGACCCAAGTCTGAGCAATCAGAGATTGTTATGAATCATTCAGCATTTGTGTGTGCATTGTAGTCTGTACAAAGGAAGGAAGGATGGTAGATAGGTCAGTAGGCAGGAGTAGCAAAGTCACTGCAAGTATGGTATTGTTCATTTAAACAATACCATACCATACTAGCTAGATCAGTCAGTAGGCAGGGGGAGCAAAGTCACTGCAAGTGACTCAAGTATAACAGGCTTTTGGTTGGGTGATGTGAAGGCTGCCAGAGAGTGTGTTAGTGAAAGAGACACATAATGTGTGCTATCAGACAGATTAATCAATCATGAGAATCAAAAGCATTCGAGTGGTAGATGCGAAGCATGATTTGAGAGCAGGCAGTAGGTGATTGCAGATGTGGGTGGGTCAGTGAACATGCTTTGTGAGGGATACAGCAGCAGAATATTGAGTGCACAAGTGATGAGTGTAGCCCACACATCCAAAGTGAGGCCACCTCCCCCCTCAACACACACAATGCTAAATACCCATACAAGTGGAGGAAGGGTGGGCACATCCACATTGACCAGTGCCAGGAGGATACACCTAAACATCAGTGTATCAGAAAGGAACTCAACGTACAGTGAACTCAACCTTTAGTAGCGAATGTGAAGAGGTTTGTGAGCTGTCACCAGATACAACAAACAACAAAACCATGTGGATCAAGTAGCAATACACATGAACAAGTCAATATCCATCCCCAATGAGAGACCCCAAACATCATCATTACACATCTCACACATCACCACTACCATCTCTGTATGCACACCATTACACACAAAACAAAAAGTGTCACTCCAACAACACAAACACAACAACACCAAATACACAGTGCCCCACAAAGAATGGAGTCTGATAAACAGCCGTTGCCACCTCCATCCTTCTGATGGCCCCACTCATACATAAGGACCACATGTGCACATGTCCGAATCATTCCAAAGAATGCCACCATGTCAACCACGTATTACACACATCACCAAACACACATGAACTCATGCAACAATGTAGTGCATACTCAACCACAGCATACAACTATCACATACATACACACATCCACACCATATACACCATTCAACAACATGCCTGTAATGCAAAGCACACAAGTAGGCAAGCAACACATGTCAAAGCTGTCAAAAACATCAATCCCACAGAACTTCATCACCCCACATCTAGAAGAGACCACCCATGGTCACCAAGTATGGATGTAACATCCATCACACACAGGGAGCATGCCCATATATCCCACAGCAAACAGCACAGTAACAACATAACACACCCAGTGAGGCCCCAACTCACAAGACGGTCATAGAGAAAATGCACTTGGAGAACATGGAAAAAGTGAACTTGTGCATGGACAAAAGACTGCAAGAAGTGTGCTATCAAGAGTATCCAAACTTGTATGATAAATATTTACACTAAAATAAGAGGCAAGGTAAACATGCCCAGGGATTAAAATAAAAAAATGAGTCCAAAATGAAACCTAACAGTATACAACCGTGCATACTGGCAGCAGGCTACTCCTTTCCAATGTCTGCCAATGTTTCCATCCTGTCTGAGTCATTCTCTGCATCCTGTGGCTGTAGGTAGGTCTCTGTTCTTGCCTGGGGGCTTGCAGGCCTTCGAACATAGCCTCTCCACCTCCTCAGCATCCCTGCAAGTGTCGTCCAGGGTGTCTGCCTGCATCCTTGTATGCCTCTCTGCCTTCTCAGCCTAGATCCTTGCAATGACTGCCTCCCTAGCCCTATGCCTCTCCAGCATCAGCTGCCTCTGATATTGTGCATGGACGTACACCATCTCCCATGGGTGCCTCCATTCCTCCTCTCCTGCCATATGTTGCCTGATTGTGTGCCTCTTTGCCTCCTCGGGTGGAATAACCCTGCATCAGTCAAATTATAGATCATGGTCATCTCTTCAGAGAGCTTCTCTTCAAAAACGACTTCAAAACGATGGAGAAGAGATTCTTAAATTACTCAGAGATGGAAATACTAAACATTTCTGGTCACTTATTAACCAACTTGGAGGTGATCCCAGAGGCACATTATGTAATCTGGTTTTAGAAAAGGGTTGGATAGAATATTTAACAGAAGTATTTAAAAACATTGATGGCTCCCATTTCAAAGTCATACCACATATACCTTGGCGTCTGCAGTTTGAGGCAAGGGATATTGAGGAGATAATTATCAAGTCATCCATCTCACGGGCAGGAGTCCCTAATGGCCTGACGTACCAGATATTGAAAAAAGAGCCAGTTCTGTGGTCACAAATTCTCTTTCGATTGTTTAATGAGATTCTTAAGAGGCGTTTGTTCCTGGATTCATGGAAAACGGCCCTGGTCATCCCATTCTTCAAAGCCGGAGATCGACGTGCAAAGGCTAATTATCGACCTATAGCACTGCTCGACATACATAGAGAGTAAAATCTTTCTAAAACTTCTGTTGAATGAGATGACACAGTGGGTAGAAGATCAGGGTATATTATCCCGCTTTCAGACCGGATTTAGAAGGGGCATGTCAACAACGTTGAATGGCCTCATTCTGAGACTTGTAAGTGAGCAGGCTGAGGAAAATAGATTGTTACCCCTTTTTAGGGCATGGGTCGACCTGTCGAAGGCTTTCGAACAAGTAGACCGGGCCCTTCTTTGGAACAAGCTAAGGCAGTGGGGTTTACCAGAAACGCTTCTTACTATGCTGTAGAGCTGCATAAGGACACTAATATAAGAGTTTGGTTAGATGAATTGGGGCACCTGTCAGAAATTATAGAGGTGAAAAGAGGATTCAGGCAAGGGTGTTTGGGGGCCCACTTTTCTTTAACCTCTTTCTGGCAGATATGGGTATGTCTCTCTGAGTTCATCTGCATTGGCCAGCCCGATGCTGAATGGGAAAAAGATTGTTTGGCTTGCCTATGAAGATGACATAGTGCTGTTGGATAGAACACCGATAGGACTACAGCGGTTGTTGACGAAACTGAGCAACTATGCAGAAACCAACAAGCTCTCCATAAACCCTGCTAAATCAAGTATCGTGAGATTTAAGTACCCACAAACTGGGCATTAAATGGTGAAACAATTGAAGTGGTGGAATCGGTTAAATATTTGGAATATGTAATCCCTGCCACTCCAGCCCTTTACAAAGTGGAAGCAGAAGTGACAGCTAAGGTAGTCCAGGGAGCTGCACAAACGCTAAAGTTAAACCAGAAGTTTTGTACATTTTCGATCTCTCCAATGATTAGGTACTATTTAGCAAACATAGTACTGGTCATCCTTTATGGGCTGGAGGTAAGAGCACGTTTATGGTCAGCTAATTGGGATGTTTTTGAAGGGCGGCTATAGAAGACAGCATTCGGTCTACCTGTCTGCACACTGAGCTGGAATCTAATATATGAACTAGGCTTAACATCTCTGGGGTGTATGGCCAGTTGGACATTAATTAAACATTTCTAAAGGGGAATATTCTTCCTTGCCATTTTCAGTATCTTCTGTTTTTGTCAGTTTTGACATTTGCAGGTGAATTTTCTCTTTTTTTGCTTCATTTTGTGAATGACTAGGTGAATGTTTATATTTAACCACAGGGTTGATGTTTCCTTGTGTATGTGTATTTTCTGTGATGCATTTTTATGTTTCTCTTCCTGTAAATGTTCAGTTTTGACTATTGTATGTGCATATACAATGATGCTTTATTATGTCTCTCCTCCTGTTGTTTGTTGTTTTTTTTTTTGCTTTTGTGGAGAATCTCTTATATTTTAAAATGGCCATGATCTTTCAAGTCAAACAGAGAGATGTTGGTACACTTTTGCGGATGATATTTTTGTAGGGCAATTTCTTGTGCTGCTTTTTTGCCTCTTCTTTGATCAGTTTTGATATTTTCACAAGAACCTTTAATTTGTTCAATTTACAGGATTTCCATTTACTGGAGAGTCTATGGCATTTCTTGTGCTGCTTTTTGTGTTTTGTCTCTTCTTTTTCAGCTTAGATTTTTTTCACAGGAATATTTTAATGTGTTCAATTCACTGGATTTGCATTTCTTGGAGAGTCTATGGTTCAAGGAAAGGGACACTTTCATAGGTGATATTTGCACATATAATGTATGTGCTGCTTTTTTATATTTCTAATGTTATGCTTTCTCCATTTTTGATTATTTTAGATGAATGGTCACAAGTGAAAGGAGTTAAGGTTGCTTGCAGAGACTTAGGTACAAGGAGAGATCAACTTTTATAGGTGACATTTGAGGGTGACATTTCTGTGCTGCTTTTTACATGTGTATTTTTGTTACTTTTGGAGTTTCTGCTTTCATACAATAATGTTCTCCGGTACTGAATATGTTGCACAAACCTTTTGTTCCTCAGATTTGACTTGTGTAGGTGACTGTTCATATTTTGCCAGTGTGATAATGTCCTGTAGAGGCTTGGATTCAAGTAGCCTTCACTTTGTTATGGGACTTTGCATGTTGATTTTCTGCGATGTTTCTTAATGTCTTTCTCGTTGTTTTACAAGTTATGACTTCAAAAGTTTAATGTTCCTACCGTATTTTGATGTTTGTTCTCCTGTATTTTTCCTGTTTTGATATCTCGGGGGCAGGGGGATTTTTATATTTTCCCTTTATAAGTGATAACATTTCTGAAAGAGATGTTTCTACAAGGAGAGGTCCAATTTTGTAGGTGACAAATGTTCAACATTTCAACTTTTAGACATCAACAATACTTAATTAATAGATAAGATAGTAAACACAGATATATCAATTTTACAAAATACATTAATCACTAATTCACATTTCAGTATAAATGTACAATTAACATTCATCTGTAATTCACTTTTCAATATGAATATACTATTCCAATACTAATAAAATAAACAGAGAAAAAAAAAGAAACAACAACCATTCTATTAATCTGTTGAAAAAGGCACTAACACAGACAGAACACTATTCAGTTAATATACAATCATTCAGACATTTCTTCACAGCATTAACACATGCATTCTCAATACTTCCTATTGAAGCCAAGCTCGTCCATCATTCTAATCACCTCCACAGTCAGAAAAACGTCATTACCTGCACTCAGCCTATCCCAGACTACTTTTACCAAATCTACGTTGTCCAATGAGAAGGATCTGCTCAGAAAGCACTTTCTAATTTTTTTGTGGGCCCCACATTCTACCATTAGATCACGTAAGTTCTCATTTTGCATTTTACAATGGCGACATGTACCTATATTTTGTGATGTACCAATTTCTCTATTGGCCAGGAGTTGCCCTGTGGGCAAGAGATTGAGACAACATCGCAGGAATTGACTCCTTATTCTTGGGCAGGGAAATTGCTTTAAATACATTTGCAGCAATCCCAAGAGCTTATCAATCCTAGCAAATGTGGTATGAATTTTATCATTCCTAACCATAGCGATTGTCCTGATCCAATCCATCTCCTTTCATCATTTTTTATTTGCTTCTGGATTTCTTTATTCTGTCCTTGCTACATTCATACAAAATGGCAACTGCAGTATTGACCATGGCAGTAAGTAATGGTGAGTTGTTTGTCCCCATTTCTTTTGTAGCGTTTTCAAAAAGTGTATTTATGGTGGGATAAATAATGTTTGTCGTTAGGCTCAGGACTTTCCATTGGAACCAATATTCCAATGTCAGCAAGCCAAGTTCATATCGGATTGATGGCATTGGTGTCCACATTGGCAGATTTAGTACCCTTTTCTATATAGAGCCATCTATGTTCACCCATGGAATGGTTAGACTTATTGGATTGATTTCCGCCCTGTATATTGTCTTAGGCACCACTTTGCCGACATAATAAGTCAGCAAGGGGCTTTATAGTAAACTTACAGTATTTACCAGGAATCTTCTTCATTTGATAAATCATTTGGTCACTTTTATTCAGCATTCGATTAACACTGTCCTCACGAGATGTCTTATCCAGTACCTGAAATCCAAGGTAGATTATCTCCCTTTGGGGTGTCTTAATGTTGTGAACCTGCCAACTGTATTTTGATCTAGTCACCTCGGGGTGAGATACCTGGATCACCTGGCACTTCTTTGGGTTGATTACCAGTCCATTTATGTTGGCATATTTGCTTGTTTTTGTTCGCAGGCGTTGTAGCCCGATCGAAGTATGCTCTAAAAGTGCGAAGGCGTCTGCATATGCCAACCTGTTTTTATTCTCACCTCCCAATTTAGGTGAAACCAGTCTGGCTTCTTCCTCTTCTTCCTTTTACTGATGTGACTTTTGTAGGTCGATTTTATGTTTTACAACTGTGAGAGGTTCCTGTTTTCTGGATGGTTTTGGGTGCAAGTATTATCACTTTGTTTATGACTTTGTACGTACTTTTTTGAGTTGCTATTTAATGTTTCAAATTATGTTCTATATTCAGTTATGCCATCTAGGTGAATATCCTGTGCTGCTTTTTATGGTCATGCTCTTGTTCTTTTTTTCTCTTTTGTCTTTTGTAGGTGAATTTTCATTGCTGCTTTATGTTTCACTGATTGTTCTTTTTTAAGTTTTGACTATTGTAGGTGAATTGTTGCTGCATTTCTTTGTTTCTCCCCTTGATTTATTTTATAGTTTTTACTTTTGCAGGTGATTATTCTTTTTTGCTTGTTTAATGTTTCTCTTTCCGGTTCTTTTTCCAATAATGACATTTGCAAACAAATCTTCTGTGCTGCATTTCTATATTTTGTCTTTTATAATTTTTTTAGTTTTTATATTTTTGGGACATTGTGTAACAAAGACATCTGAGTAGCCTTATTACAGGATTCCCGGCTTTTAACAACATAAAACACTACTGCCCTTTACCCTCCACTGCAACCTCAAGACCCCTGGCTCATAGCCATTCATGCTTAGTCCGCCATCTGGTCTGCTCCACGCTTTTGTTGTTCAAAGTGTACAGCCACAATTGAAAGTCATTGTATTATAAATTAGTTGAAGGCCTCTGATTGGTTAATCAAATTCCCCTTTCTAGATCTGACCTCACAATTAGATAGTGGGTCTGGAACCGTGCCTTAGAAACCGAGGGGGGATTCGACCCCTGGGAAAACCCATTGGTTTTACCCAGGTTGTTGGTCAAGCCGACCCAGAGAAGCTTGAACGTCTCATTGGGCACAATTAGGAAGTTCGGGCACCCCAGCAAAAACGGTATTTACACAATGAGGAGTATTAGTAATGTTTTGTTTGTGCTCAGAGTTAGAACATACATGTGTGAGGTTTATAAACGTGTGCACCCATTTGTACTAAATACTTGTGGGTCTTAGCTAGAAAAAGAGATATCATTTGTTGCAGTTTCTTGCTAAAAAAACTGTGAAACTATGAATTGCAAGTAAAAGAAAGAAAGACTAAATGAGCTTTTTTTTGTTAATATTGTAATAAATCATACTTGAGTTTCACCATCCTTTTGAGTAAAATGATAAGTATCAAAGATATCCATGATCTTTGAGTAAAGCCAGAAGACAAACTTCTGCAAAAGTGGTATCTGCATTTGATGTAGAATATGAACCCAATATTATTAAGGAATAAGCCTATTGCATTATATGTGTATCAAACTGAAATTTTGTTTCTCATTGGTGAAACAGCTTAACGCAAAATGAAGACCACCTGAACAGGTGGACCCATCTGCCATCTCAAAATGCTCTCCATTCTATCCAACTATATCTGCTCAATTATCAATAGTCAGAGTATATCAGTGTAAATCTTTGTCAAGATGTCTCATGGTTAATGAACAGTATACGCAAATTAAATAAATAGACCAGGATACTCCTATCAACCATCACTGTTGAAACCTGTGATTAATTTCAGTATACGTGGGACCTGCCGAATGCAGGAGTGTTGCTACTTCTGGAAAGGATCTGGGGTTACTCTAATGGCGGGACTGTCAGGACTCGGGGCTAGCTAGGCTTTTGATTGTAGCCCCTGAGCTTATATCTGGGGCTACAACCAAAACACCTGGGGCTATAGCCCCCAGACCCATTTAGCAACATCTTTGACCGAAAGCCATATCACAATAATCATTAAGAAAAGAGTAAAACAATCCCTGGAGCTCAGGGTAGCAACGTCTTGTAGAGAGGTTCATAAATACAGTACAATGGAGAGCAAACTGAAACCAATGTGTGAAACAAACAAGAGTGGTCCTTGTTTATAGGAAACACTGCTTTTGACACTCTTCTCCCTGAGGGCTGCAAGATCCTGTCCAACCCCCAGCCTGGTCCTGCCTCTATCACCCCCACTCAAACCTACTCATCCTTTGAAATCTTAGTCTGCAGGCTTTCTGTCTCGCCTACCTTCACTCTTACTCTCGCTACCATCTACAGGTGACCCGGAATGATGTCTGTCTTCCCTGCAGAATGGGTCAACCTGTCCTCCCCTCTTCTTGCCTCCTTCCCCAAACCTATCTTCCTTGGGAACGTCAACATCCATCTCGCCTCTCCCGATGTGGCCACTGATCTCTTTTGCGACCGTTGCGAATCTCTTTCCCTCACTATCCTTCCCTCTGACCCAACCCACTCTGCCGGACACACATTGGATGCTCTCATCTCAACAGACATCCCACTCTGCAACCCTCTTATTACCCCTCTCTCCTGGTATAACCACTCTCTCCTCTCTTCCCACCTTCACCCCCCTCTCTCCTGATGATGCATCAAGCCCGCAGTGCCAGTATCCTTCTCTGTCATTCGACTGATGAAGCATGTGTCAGTCATTGCATTTGCCTCTTCCTTCATCCCTCCTCCACCCATTTCCTTTGACTCACCTTCGGACTTTGTTGTAGCTTACCTCCACCTTTCTATCTCTAACTCCCTGGTAACTCTTGGTATGACCCTGACTTGGCTGCTTTGAAAGGCAAGTGCAAAGGTGCAGAGCAGAAGTGGCAGGCATCTAGTTTATCCTCTGACAAACTGGCCTGCCGCCTACTCCAAAGGCAATATTATCTCGCCATCTCCCCAAGAGAGATGGCAAATGTCCAAGCATGCATCTCTGGAGCCACCAATAACATGGCTAAACTCTTTAAAATCTGCAAGAAACTTTCCAATCCTACCATAGTCTCTTCCTCCCTCCCAGGCACTGCGCTCTGCACTGGCTGCCCACTTTTCCTCCAAAACTCAGGACATCCTGTTCTCTCTGTCATCTGCTCTCCCCCAACCGACCTTCTCTCGCCTCCTTGCCCCCTCAACTCCCCTTCTCTCCTCTTTCTCTTCCATTGCATCAGATGAGATCTCTAATGTTGTCCACTCTATGTAAGTCTCCTCTAAACAGGTACTCCTCTGCTCCTCCAGAACCATCAAGGAACAATTCACCTCTCTTGCCCCAGCCTTGGCTGATCTCTGCAACCACTCATTCCCCACTGACGCCTTCCCTCAACACCTTAAGAATTCTTGTGTGCACCCTCTCCTAAAAACTCTCCTTGCCAGGCTAACTAGCACCCTATCTCTAACACCCCTTTTCTGTGCAAACTCATGGATAAGCTGGTCATCACCCAACTGACCCTTCACACTGAATTGGTTGGCTACCTCCGTGACCACCAGTCCAGTTTCAGGGCAGCCAGAGGCACAAAAATTGCTCTCCTGAACACAGGTAAAGGCCTACTCTATAACCTGGACTCTAACACACCCTTTGTTCTGATCCTCCTTGATCTTTCCTCTGCCTTTGACACAGTCAAACACTCCATCCTCATAAATTGACCCCATGATACCATAGGTATCATGGACAGGTCACTGGCTCACCTCCTTCCTTTCAAACCAACCTTCCCATGTACAAATGGGTCCTTTTCTTTCCTCCACCACATTCTCTACCTGTGACATCCCTCAGGGATCCATCCTATCACCATGACTCTTCAACTTCTACCTGGCCCCTCTGGCCCACCTGATCTCCACTTTCTCCCCTCATTTCCAGTGTTATGCAGATGACACAGAGCTCCTACCATCCTCTACCTCCTCCTTCTTCATACCTGACGGCCTGATTGCTATTCATGCTTGGTGCTCTGCAAATCATCTCTGCATTAATGTCAGTAAAACAGAGATCCTTCTCATTGGGATGCCTCTTCTCTGTTTCCCCTCCACTCTCTGGCCAGACTCCGTGGTCCCTCCCCTCACCCATCTGTGAGGCAAAACACATCGGGATCATCTTTGACTCCTCTCTCTCTTTCTCTCCACACATCACAGACCTTGCCAAGAAGTCCAACTAAATGCTCCAACTTCTCAGGGGCATTCTACCTTTCCTCACCTCCTCCAGAAGTTCAACATCTCCAGAGCCCTGGTTCTCTCTAGGCTAGACTACTGTAACAGTCTCTTCCTCAACCTGCCTCTTTCTTCCCTTTTCCCCCTTCAACTAATCTAGAATAGGACTGCAAAACCTATCCTCGGCCTCAAGCTCAAGGAATCCATATCTCCAGACCTTATTCCTCTCCCCTTGTTCCCTGTTACCACAAGAATCAAATTCAAGACCCTTTGCATCATCCACAAGCCTGTCTGGAGCCTGGGACCTCTTTACATCCAGCTTTCCCTCCTTAAAAACCTCCCTACCAGAGTCCTTTGGTCTTTTGGCTCCAACTCTTTGCAGGTCAAACATTTCTCACAGCAGAGAGTTGGAGGTAGTTTCCTTTACTCGGGTGGCTCCTCCCTCTGGAACAGCCTCCCTTTCCCCCAGACTTGAGCCGTACCTTTTTAAGTTCCGGAAACTCCTCAAGACTTTCCTTTTCTCCTCTTCCTTCCCTCCCCCCTTCTGTCCTAACTCTCCCACTGCCACTGCGACTGGGGCCTTGTCCCTTCAGAGTCACACAGGAGCCAGACTACCCCTACCAGTCCCCCACCATCCTTTGCCAGCACTTGCCCTCAGGCTCCCTTTCCCCGACTAGCCAAATTAGATCCTCCCTGTCCACAGCACTCATCTCCCTCCTTTTCCCCTGGCACTTGCCGCCTTGGCCCCGAAGCACTTGCCAGCACCACTCCTGCACTTCTACCCCTACCCCCTCCCACCTTGCACTTACCACCTTGTCAAGCACTTGCACAGTAGGATTGTCACAAGGCCAATATTACTGTTTTTTGTTGTTCTACTTTCGTGAGTCTGATGCCCCCCACCACCCGATCTTGTTTTGTCACGTCTGGAAATACTTGTGTACAGGCAACATAGAAATGTTTAAAAAAAATAATAATAACGTATAGACCCACCACACCCCCACTACCTCTACTACCGACCCCATACCTTCTGCACTCATTCTCAAAGTTTACCCTCCTTTGGTGTCTAACCTCGCCTCCTTCTTCAATATCCGTCACTCAGCTTCAACGTTTCCCATGTCTTTTAAGCATGCTACCGTCCTCCCAATTTTAACCTCTTCATTGACATGGACGAGGTATCTCGTCCTTGACATTGCTTCCGTAGTGCCAAGGATGAGATAGCTCATCCTTTTTGGCAATTTGTTTTGTGCAATCCCTGCAAAGCGTGGGTGCCTTGTCTTCAAATCCCTCTATGGTCTTGCTCCTGATTAACTTTCTGTCTTGGTATCTTTTTATACCTCTTCTCATTCTCTCTGCTCTTCCTCTCAATTTCTCTTGGTGGCACCTAGCCCCCCGTGTGCTCAATCTCATTTTCGTACTTTTACTCTTCTAGCTCCTCTTCACTGCAACACCCTCCCCTACTCTCTTCATTCTAGCTCTGCCTATTCTTTATTTCGTAAGTCATTGACATTTCTCCTTTTTCAACATGCTTGATTGATTGTTTTTTATCATGTTTGCTTATCCATTTTATTGTCCCCTTATCCATTTTATTGTACCGTTCACTGTTCTCTGTATAGTACCTTAGCTTAAGGCGCTATAAAAAATACAAAATACAAATACAAAATGTGCTCCCAGACTGATTCATTGTATTGTGGCCTTTATCTGAATCGAAATGCTTTTATACTGTCTATGTTGCAAGCGTCTATTACCTTTTTGTAAATGGTAATTAATCAGTTCAGTAGTTTCTCATTTGAATATTCATCATGGAAGTGTGTCTGTGTGTGTGTGTTTGTGTGTGCTTCCAGTCACGATTTCAGGTGGTGTGTGCAAATTGGTGCATAAAAAACATTTTTGAGTTGTACTAACCATAAAGATTTTGTCACAGGTTCAGATAACTAGATGCATAGGTAAGGAATATTTTTATAATGTATAATGTATTTATTTATGTACTTAGGTGTATGCAGTTAATCAACCTTTCACACTATAAACAATACAATTTTGAAATGTCAACATTCTACATAAACATTTCAGAATAATCATCAGTATAATAAAACCATGATCAAGTGATTTCATCACTAGCCAAATTTAACATTGAAATACTTTCAAAAAAGAAAGTTGTTCAGTTCCTAAAACCCACAATTATTCAAATTTAATCTAGATTCTTTACACAGTCTGGCCTTCACCTGTTGCCTATATAAAAAGGCAGCAGAAGTAATCACCAGTGAATCTGCTCCATAGATCATGCACCAAGATTGATCAGATTGATAATCGCTAAAGTCAGCATAACCTTTTTCCTATAATTCAAGCAGAGTCACACAGTTCTCTCACTATTCTCCTGTGTTTACTAAGACTGGTAAGGTTTCAAATCTTAAATATAGGATAAAACGTATACGTGGGGGAGCTCGTCATTTAATCAGATCATTACTTGGACTCTCACTAGACTGGCCTTAATGTGTATATAGCATACATATTCTCGGCTTTTAGCCAAATATGCCAATGCTTGTATTCTAACAAGCTGCCTAGTTTTCTCCAGAAGACATGAGAGATGGAAGTCCACAACTAATTTTGGAGGAATGTACTAAGTCAATTAATACATCGCTGGGCTGTATATAGGAAAGTGGTGGTATGAGAATATTGCATCACCGTCATCATCAACAGATTCGACCCAGCGTCTTTTAAGCAAAATATAACAACATATGATAATGCATAAAACTGAAAAATTAAACAAGCATGAACACGAATTGTGCGTCTAATATATAATGATACTCTAAGTAACGATTTCCCATTATATATACAGGAATATATAATACAAATACATGTCAGTGTCGTATCTTTTGCAAATGAACTAGCTTGGCCTATACTTGTGATGACAAACTTGGTAAGCATGTCTCGGTTGCTACTTGCGGAAGGGTAAAACACGGGGCCATAGGAGATAACGTGTATTATTATCCTTAGTGTATATTACATTTTTGTTTATCAGTAATATATGCTGCAATATCTTTGACAAGTCATAACAAATGCCAGTGCATACGAATTATATTAATATAACGTGGCTGTTATTTGAGGTGTGATTTATCGATTAGAAACTGTGCTCCTGTTAGTTGATTGAGTAAGTATGATCTATGTTTGCAATTTACATTTCCAAGACTTGTTGGCAGAATTGAACCATTATAACAAATACTTTCTTTTTTGTTTTGAAAAAGCTGTTCACTATCTTAAGACCATGTGACATCAGTATTACATTTAAGTGGCAGACTGATTAGTTCAGTACTTGATTTGGTTTTCCATGGATGCGCACTCGCTCCATACACTTAACTGTATCATTAAATTGACTGCTCAAAATAAAATATGCATTACCCAAATCAAACTCCTTGTATTTATTTTGTGTGTGTGTATGTGCCACCAAATGTTCAACTTTATCTATATAAGTGGGGTCCACACACATTTGTCACATGTAACATATTGCAGCACCTAGTTAGTTACCTTTTTTAAAGACTAGGGGCTTAGTTCACGGATAAAGCACTAAGAAAGTATGAATTGTGCCGCAAGCTGATTCACAGAATGAAATGAGCACAGAAACCTGGAGCACAAATAAAAATTAGTAATACCCTGCACGCTCACAACATGCTGCCACCACATAATGAACATAGCGCTGTCTAAGTACTCTGCACCACAATGTGAAGTGTGACATTGGTCAGACCAATGTAAAAAAAAAAATATCAAGGATACTCCTACACCCCGTCCCCTTCCCTCCATAGCATCATACAATATTGACCTTCTTTATTTTTACGTGGGGTCAGCATGTGTGGCTTTAGCCCCGCCTTCCGGTTCTCTGTGCGGTCGTGATCGGACATACTTCGCATCAATTGGATTGTTTTGTTTTTCCTGCTTTTGTCCTTCAAATTAGTCTTCCTACCCCAGTACCACGGCTGTATTCTTTTCCAGAAGAGTGTAAGGGGTTGACCTCATTTACTTACTGCGAGCGTCGCTACGTGGTGGCAGATCCTCACAACCTTGTCTCGAGTGCCTGGACCCGGACCATCATTGGGATGCATGCTTCTTCGTCTATTCCCTCTCAGTCTGTGCACTTGAAAGAAGGCTTGTCAGGTGGGAAGCTGTCTTCCACAGCTTTCCTCCAGTATACCTACGGAAGTTCATTGTAGAGAAGAAAAATGTTGTCCGGTAAGTACTTTTCTTTTCAGGGCACCCCGGCCGGTTGACTCCTTCCTGGTGTCATCCAGCTCTGGGAGGAGTCGCTCCAGCTCTATAATCACCTGGGAGCTGGGAGCTAATAGTACTGGGGTCTCTCCCAAGGTCAACACGGTGAGGTTCCACCATTGGGGGCTAAAATTAGCACAGTCTCTCTGGAGGTGCCCCCGCTGCAGGCTAATAGTACATGTGTATCTCCCAAGGTCCCCCTGACAGGGGCTAAAATAAGCACCAGCAAGGCTGAGGAGCCCCATTCCAGGGCTAATAAAACCAGATCAAGTCCCGAGGTTCCCCTCAAAGGAGCTGAACATTGTACCAGCCAGTCTGATGGAGCAGACAGACATCCAAAGTCTTTCATTTCCAGCTCTGCTGACGATCACTCAAGAAGGGCTAAAGAACAAGTCAAGGGGCCTAAAATATTAGCCAAATCTACAAAAGCTTCTGGCAGACCTGTGAAGCAGGTCACCACAGAGGGTCTCACAATTCCTCCTCAACCAGTGTCTACTGTTTCCGTCATTCTTTAGGCCCCTTTTGGGTCAGCCATTTTGTCAGCACCCTCAGCGGCGTCAGTTCTAGATGCCAGGGCCAAATCTTTTCCGCCTGCATCCTTATGAAAAAGTCCTTTCAATCCACCATTGGAATTGAATACAAGAATCCTCCAATGTTATTGCTTCCTGCAACATCAACTCTGCTGCACTATGTGGACCCAAGGAGGGGGGGACCTTCTTGCCAAACAGTCTCAACAGATTTATGGCGGTACAGCGCCCTTGATCATCCAGTCCCTACTCTACAGCTGAGACCATCTTCAGAGGAGGCGTTTTTCAGTCATTTCCAGAAACTGTTGCACTCCGACCCAATGAAGGCATACATTAATCTCCTATTCATGGAGATTTTCCCCAGACCACCAGAGCCTTCTGCTCCAAAGGAGATGCCACATCTGCCAGTGGGAATGCCTCCTTCCCTGTCACCCACTAGAGTGGAGCGGCCTCCAGAGCCGAAGGAGCCTAAGCCGCCTACGCTCTCTGTGTCAAAATCCACAATGCCTGCTGATGATTCCACCAAAAGCGATGTGCCAGATGTCCACAAACACAGTGAGGATCGGTTTCATCCATCAGGCATTTCACAATAGTGTGCTGTATCTGAGGGCTGTTCTGGGCATTCCTATTCCTGATCCCCTGCACTACAGCCATGGTTCTCTTAGGGATCCTTACTTTGAACTTCGAAGAGCGGTTGGACCTTTTTATTAAAAAAGGACATTTTGTCAGAAGCCTGCAAGGTGTGGGATAGACCACATACAAGCCAGCACATAAACAAATGTATTGCCACCCATTACAAACTACAGGCATCTTATGAGATTCCCCTTACTACATGCCCTCTTCCTTCTTCCACTGTAGATGCTGTGACGACTCTCCAGTGCAAGTCATCATCTTCATTCCTCCTCTGCCACCCAGGTGTTGTCTAAAGAGGATAAAGTTCTAGAAGGCACATGGAAGAAAGTTTTCACTAATGCAGTGCTTCAGCTTTGTCAGGCAAATACGGAGTCGGTTCTTGCAGCAGCTAATCTAATATTATGGAAAGAGCTGTCCAGGTTCGAGCAAGTAATTCCACATAGCAGACTTGATGATTTCAAAGTCGGCCTGTCATATGCCAGAGTTCTGGCCTAGGATCTTCTAGAGGCTGCCGCTCAGCATGTCGATACTTCAGCATGTGGCCGTATGATTGACTTTCATTTCACCTGCCAGACCTGGCTTCATACAACCAAGTTCTCAAATGATGTCCAGGAGAAAGTCTTAGATCTTCCCTTTCAGGGTACGGAACTTTTCCAGTTTACATGGATGAGGAGTTGCAAAAAACCAAGGCAAACACCTTATCCCCAAAAGTCAGATTTCCGCTTGAAAACCTTATCAGGGTTTCAGGACCGCAAAACGCATCAGCCTGACCATTACCAAAGCAGTCCACGATGAAAACAGCAAAGGCACAGGATTCTCTCCTACTCTATGGCCTCCAACATTAGATCCAGTACCCAATCGCTGATAAAGCTACCAAATGATGGCTCCCAATGGTCCCATGCAACTCCGGTGGGGATACTTATTGCCTTACACCTGGAGGCGTGGCGGACCATCACAAAGGACCTGTGGGTTCTAGCAGAGGCCCGTTTGAGTTTCTGCCTCCCCCGTTCAGAAATTCCTCCATCCCATCATCTGCTACAGCAGTCACCCCCCCCCCCTCTCTGTGCAAAAGTTCAGAAGCTTCTGGAATTGAAGGCAGTAGAATGTGTCCTTCTGATGGTAGAGTGTGTGTGTTTCTATTACTGCATTTTTACAGTGCGGAAGTACAATCAGGCTGACCTGTGCACTATTTGGGCCTGTCCAATTTCAAGCTTCACATTACCCAAGAAAGATTCAAGATGATCACGCCCATGTAGTTCTGCTCCTCCCTTCTGAGGGACGATGGGCACTGTGTGGTAGATCTTCAGGATCCATATCTGCATATATCAGTAATGCCCCTACACTGCAATACCTTCGATTTCATGCACGAGGTGAACATTTTCAATACTTAGTCCTCCCGTTCAGGTTTAGCTAAGTGCCAAGAGTCTTCATAAAGATGATGGCTGTAATAGCAGCATTCCTCAGGCTCCAGAGAGTCCATTTCTGTCTGTATTTGGATAATTGACTCCTCAGGAGTCACTGTCCCAGTACATCACAGCCAACATGCAGTTGTTACTCCAGCTGCTGTTCAAGCTGGGACTCTCAGTGAACTGGAGAAAATCTTCAATGATGGTCTTACAGGGCTTGATTTTCTTGGGTTTTCAATGGAACTCGGTTAGTGTCAGGGTTTTTCTGGCCAAAGAAGGATGATCAATTTAGTACAGACATGCTCCCTTTTCCACAAATCCACCCACAGGTCAGAGTGGTGGTTTCAGAGGCTACTATAGTTAATGTGTGCCTAAGCATTCTCTCTGACTAGGCTGATGAGAAATGCAGGCAGTTAATGCTCAGGCAGAACTGGTCCCAGGCAAAGGATCCAGACACTCAGTTAATTCCAGTATCTCTGCAAATGATAGCCGACCTCCGCTGGTGGTTGGCCTTCACCAATCCTTTGGTGGGGACACCATTCTGAGATCCCTCTCATCAGGTCAGGTTAACAACAGATTTTTCTATGTTCGGCTCGGGGCGACGTTCTGCCACTTGGAGGTTTTCAACCTATGGTCTGCCCTAGACAGGGATAGCCATATCAACTTCCTCGAGCTTCTAGCAATCTTCCGTGCCTTGAAAGTTTTTCTGCCTAGGATCTTCAACAAAGTTTTTCAGATTCGGATGGCAACTCCATTGCAATAGTATATGTGAACAATCAGGGCAGGACCAAATCTCTGCTTCTAGTAGACCTAGCTATTAAGATTTGGGAGTGGGCAGTGCAGAAAGGTATTTGGCTGCAGGCGGTGAATATCCCAGGTCAAGAGAACATAGCAGCTGACTCACTCAGCCGCAAGTCCGTTGCAAATCATGAGTGGGAATTGAAGGTTCAAGTTCTGTTCTAGATCTTTTCTGAGTGGGGGACTCTGAGCGTAGACTTCTTTACATCACTCTCTAATGGGAAACATCTGGTTTATGACTCCAGGGAAGGACTGGGTCTTGGCTCCCTTGGGGATGCATAGGCGTTTTCGTGGGACGGAATATCAGCAGTTGCCTTTCCGTCTCCCCTATTTATCCATTGGGCATTGGTGAAGCTGAGGCGAGCGCACAACTGCACTCTAGTCTCCACAGCTCTGTGGTGGTCAGCCAGGTTCTGGTTCTCAGAGCTGAAACATCTATCAGTATACCCTTCAATCCATTCAATCCAGTTGCCGGAGATTCCTGATCGTATGCACCAGAACGATCAACAGTTGTGGCATCGCTCCCCACAGTCCCTCATCTTGGCAGCCTTGTTCCTAAGGTCAGGTCCCTAGCACAGCTCCATCTTTCAAAGGAAAATATGTGCATCATCCAAGCAGCATGTGAACCCTCCACACAAGCTCAGTTTAGGAGCAAATTACTCTGTTTCTGGCCCTAGTGCCTAGAAAAACAGATTGATCCTTGTCACACCTCAATAGATTTCATCCTTTCTTTCATATCTGACCTCGAATTTACTGGTATTCATGTACATTCCTGTTAAACACACTTGTCCACCATTGGTGCTTACCTTAACACTGACTCATATTCGTTCACCCTCATAAATCCAGTGATAAAAGCAACATTTCTCCGGTCTTCTTTACCTGTTTCTTCCTGTCAAGTCACCTCATCCCAAAAGGCACCTCAATGTGGTTCTCAACGTGCTTTGTCACAAACCTTTTGAGCCCACGGCAATGGTGGAGTTGAAACTGCTTAACTGGAAGGTGGCCTTTCTGGTTGCCATTACTTTGGTCAGAAGAATAGGGGAGCTGAAGGCTCTCTCTGTTGAAGAACCTTTTTTGGTGTTCCATAAGGACAAGGTAGTGCTCCGGAAGATCAGTCTATTTCTTTACCAGTGTTTTTTCCAGACCCGGCAGAATGGGTTCTTCACAACCTTGGCGTTAGGAGGGCTCTCATGTTCTATCTCAAAAGAACTAAAGACTTCAGAACCTCCTCTCATCTTTTTGTCACCTTTGGGAATCCAAAAGGATCAACAGCCTTGAACGCCTCGATTTCCGCTGGATAACCTCCTGCATTACAGAAGCTTACACTGTTCAGGGGCATCAGGTCCCCAAGGGCATCCATTCAAACCTGGTGAAGGGCAAAGGTGCTGCTGCAGTAGCTTTTCAAAAATATGTTTGTTGGGAAACCATCAGTAAAGCAGCCTTTTGGGCCTCTCCATCAGTGTTTTGTAAACGCTATTGCCACAGTTCACGAGCAGATGATCAGTTCGGTCAGGCTGTTCTTAAGAACCACTTTAAATAGGGGAGTTTTTCCATCCACCCAGTTATCAGTGCTTGTGAATTTCCGCAAGTATCGAGGAAAGGGGAGGGGATGTAGGAGTAAAACAAAGTTACTCACCGTAGTGACTAACGTACTGCTAGTCCATAGTCCACTTTCCTCCACTTTCCTCCATACACCTGATCACCTTCCCCTATAAAAGGTTCCCTCATATTGCAATTATGTCTACCGACTTTGGCGATGAGCTGGGTGGGGCTCATGAAGGCAGGGCTTACACGACACAGGCGGGCTCCTCGTAAAAATAAAACAGAGACAATATTGTTTGATTCTTTCAAAAAATGCTTTTGTCCCGTCCCGAAGGACGGAAAATCCCACAAGTATGGAGGAAAGAGGACTGTGGACTAGGACCACTTTAGATAAAATGGTGAGTAACTTTATTTTTACTTCCTAGCAATCACCATTACTTCCACTCCTCTAATGCGACCGACGAGTCTTCGTCCCAGTTCCTCCACCAATCTGCGCCCCCAATCCACCATTAAGGGTGCACCCACAAATCTTTGTCCCAGTAGCCCCTGCTCTCTGTGTCCCAAATCCTGCATTAAGGCCGCACCCACAGGTCTTCGTCCCAGTACCCCTACTAACCTGCTCCTCCCAATCCTACATAAAGGTCACACCCACAAGTCTTCATCCCAGCACCTACACTAATCTTTGCCTCCAAATCCTATATAAAGGCTTCAGCCACAAGTCCTCGTCCCAGTTCCTCCACCAATCTTTGCCTCAAATCCTACATTAAGGCCACACCCACACATCCTCATCCCAGTGCCTCCACTAATCTGCTCCCCTCCAATCCCACATTAAGGCAGCTCCCACAAATCCTCATCCCAGTACCTCCATTAATCTGTGCACACAATCCTGCATAAAGGCTGCACCCACTAAACGTTGTCCCTGTACCTCCACTAATCTCTGCCCCCAATCCTAAATAAAGGCCACACCCACATGTCTTCATCCAAGTACCTTCACCAATCTGTGCCTCCCATTCCCTCATTAAGGCGGTACCCAAAAGTCCTCCTCCCAGCACCTCCAATAATCTGTGCTCCTAAATCCTATACAAGGGGTTTACCCACAAATCCTCATCCCAGTACCCCCACCAATCGGTGCCCCAAATCCCACATTAAGGCCACAACACGTCCTCGTCCAAGTACCTCCACTAATCTACACCCCCCAATCCCACATTAAGGCAGTACCCACACATCCTCACCCCCGTTTCTCCATTAATCTGTGCCCCCAATCCTACATAAAGGCTGCACCCACAAGTCCTCCTCCCAGTACCTCCAGTTATATGCACCCTGATATCTACATCACTCTATGCTCACTCCCTTTTCTCACAATACTTGCCCCAACAAGGTGCAAACTTACATTCATGCACCCCAAATGCACATCACCCCGTCAACCACTGTTTTATCGCACAGTACTGACACTAGGTGTTGGGTGAAATATCAGATGTCTGAGTGAAATCCTTCTGAATTTGCTTGCTGCGGAGGTCCATGATGACGCCCCAGTCCACCTAATTAGGCCGTGTCTACTCCCATGTAATTTGGCTACAATGACCTCTTGACAACTGCGCACTGAATGTCACCTCCATACCCCTTGCACTTAGGACCCAACAATTGGACGCCCACTGATGTATTAATCTGGTTGTCTGGTGTGAACACAGAACTGCATGCTGGCCCACACTCATGATCTGTTGTGAAAAGGGTACAGTCACATACCCAACAGTAACCTCTTCCATGGCTTCACCTTGGATCACACTCAGTTGCACAGCAAAATCCAACCACATTTTTTGTGCTACTACCCCTTGTTTTGCCATTCAGGTGATATAGTCCTCATGTAACGTGTGGAGGTTACTGAACCAAATGGATCCAACATCCTTTTGATCATCCACAATGGCAATAAGCTATATCTGGTGTGGAAGTGTGAGCACATCCACATGGACAATCACGTGCCAAAGGGCCACCCAAACAATGATGGCAGCATAAAGGAATACTACATAGAAGAATGAGCAATCAGCAGAAGTGAATGGCCAGTGGTGAATGGTCTGTCTCCAGATTCCTCAAATATCGCAGCGCTGAAGAACATCTAGCTAGACACCGAAACAAATACAAATGTGTAACCATCCTTAATAAGAGACTCAAAACATCTTCATAAAAATAACTCCTATCGCAAAATGTCCACCCACATCGGCACCAGTTGACACAAAATTCAAATCATACTAACCCACCACTGATACAACGAAAAGCAAACATGCAATGCTCCTGCACCATAAATGGCAACTGTCAAACATAGCCTTCTACCCATACCCTTGCAATGCTCACTTCCCTATTGGTGAAAAACATGTCCACATGGCCATATGCGTAAGTCAGTCAAAGTAATGCTGCCATGCCTACCTCAAATAACCCCCGCCATTAGTCAACACCCAGGAAAACCTTTCCAAAGGGAGTGCCATTCAAACTACAGCATACGTGATTGACACACCGACACACACCATGTTCATAAATTAACATCATGCCTGTACGCAAAAGCACAGAAGTCACAAAGCAATAGATGTGCTGTTTAAGCATGTGAAACACGTGCAACTCTAAACATGTCACCTCTCTACATCAACCATAGTAAATATAACAAACATCACAAACACCAGAAGCATGCACTCATGTCCCCCAGAAAATATGCCAGGACTGCTGTGAGCCACATAATGTTCCCTAAAACCACGTAACAGCCTTAGGACATACTCATTTGGAAATCATGTGATAATGAAGGGTGCACATGTCAAAGCACTACAAAAGCACACATACAACAGCAAGCCAAGACATTCTGCAAATGGCACAAAGAGACTGCAAACTGTTGCTTTGAATAATACAATAGGTTTGTACTAATGTTAAACTATGTACAAATATTGATAATGAAAATATCAAATGCGACAAAATAAATAGAATAAAAGGAAACCTACCAGTACAAAACTATGTACATGAGTCAGTAGGCTAGTCTATTTAAATTTCAGACAATGCCTGTACAAGGCCTATTCCATCACTACACCTACCTCCTGCAGGCAGGCCTCTGTTGTTTCCTGGAGGTTTACAGGGGCCTCCCTCATCCTTGACTGTATCTCCTTCTCTGCCCTGCAAGACTTCTACAGAATGGCAGACTGCACAATCCTCTACACAGACTCGGCCCTGGCCCTTGCAATTGCCACCTTATGTGCCCCCTGCCTCTCCTCATCCTGTTGCCTCAGGAATTGCACCTGTGAAGACACCAGGACATGCACCCGCTGTCTTTCCCCCTGCCTTACTTGCACCAGGTGTGCCCCCTGTTGCCTCCTCCTTGCAGCTATCCTATCAAGGATGTGCCTCCTCAGCACCAACATCTCCTGCTGCCTGACAGTGTATCTTTGGTGCAGGTGCTCCGTCTGATTCTATGGCAATCTGCATTGGGGGAGTACTGCACCCACACACTTGCCTGGGATTCCACCACAGCCTGTTCCCCTGTTGGTTCCTGGTCAGGCTCTGTGACCACATAATCTGCCACTGTACCAACTTTCACCTCCACCAGGGACACAGGCACATCTACACTCTCCAATGGAGGGACATATGCACAGGAGGCCAAGGTGCTGGCTAACATGACGACCTCCGTTTATGTTCACTGGGGCACATATGAGGAGGAAGAGGAGGGGGACATTGCAGTGGTCTGTCCAGAAAGGCCACTGCAAAGCAGTGCTGTTGCTAGTTGTGACAAGAGGTGGCTCATCTGACCATAATGCTGTTCAAGCAGATCATGAGACACATGAACAGCATCATGGAGATATGCTTGCCACATAAAGTCACTCACCAGCAGTGGCAGCCCTCCATCACAGATGGCCTCAATGGTCTGAAGTGCAATATCTGTCTGGGTGGAGATATAGTCAAAGGTGGGTATAGCTGCAGCGGATGGCAGTGGCACAGAAGGATGTTCAGACCCATCCACGGTAGACTGCTCAGCCTCCTGTTTTAGGGAGAGGTGTGCAGCCTGCACACCCCCCTCAGTGCCCCCACCTGACACCATGCGCAGGCCTGCATTGGCCTTATCCTCCTTCTCCTCCTCCATCAACCCTGACAACTCCAATGAGGTGTCTATGTCTTGGGGCCCCTGTGCGATTACATCACCACTACTTTGTCCCTTTGCCTCTGAGGTGTCCACCATGACGATGGGACCCAGGGGGTCCTCTTTAGCAGTAGTGCCATCAGAATCTGATGCTCCCCCAGCCACATCTCCCTGCAAGGAGGTGGATGTATTTGGGCATGCCCGGGGTCTGCTGTGGCATCTGGAGGCCTTGGCCTTGGTTTGGGGCTCCACATCACATACCCTATTCTTCAGCTGCCAAAACATTGGAAAAGGGAAGATACAACATAGGAATCAATCGTAAGTGCCAATGCATGCGCACTCCCCTCAATTGTATTAGTAACATGCAGTCATCATAAGTCAACAAGTAATTGCCTTTCACACACAGGACCGTGCCTGGAAATCTGAATGAATCCAATCTCACAAGTGAATGGAAAATGACAAGTTACAATGATGAGGGATGCGCATGTGAACATAGCACATTGATGTGTATCCACATACACAAGACAACAACTCAAATGTACAAAATTGCCATGACCATACATCCAAACGCATGTGTCAGTCTCACCTGCTGAGTGGACATGATACAATTATTACTCCCTAATTAAACATGAATGTACTTGGCTTCAAAATCTCAAACTGGGATGTGTCTCTGTCTGAGGCGTTGTTGTCAGCATCTCACATTACATGCACACAAGTATTCTTTCTCACCCAAAGCTACCAGAGTTCACTCCTAAATCTGTCTGCTTCAAAAATGTGTGCCATGACATACATCCAGTGTGTGCATGAGGTTGCATGCCAGTTACAATCTGTGTAATATGCATGCTGCAAAAACACTATCTTGCTCAATTCATGCATACTCATCCAGGACATTCTAAGTCAGTGGTAATGTTCACCCTTTGAGAATTTACCAGCAGATTGGATACAGCCCTGCACGTCAAGGACCTAGACATGAAGTGCTGGGTTTATCCTCTCTACGATCTGGAGGTGAAGGGGTGTCACTCGATGGAAGTCTGCAGAGTGCACCTCTACATTAGCACCTGCCTTAAGGACCACCTTTGCCTTCGTCTGGCTCCAGATCCTCAGGTCATCCCACCACTACTTGAAGATTTCCTCAGTATGGACTGCCACCCACTCCACATTGATGGCAGCCGTGATGTCCTTCCAAATCCTCTGATGTCCACACACCCCAAGCTGTTTCTGTGGAGTGAAGAGGGAATCATAATGGGTCAGGTTCTGTTCTCCCAGGATGTCAACTTCAGCAGCAGAGAAGTTAACAGCCCTCAGCCTCACCACCTTCGTGGTGCTGGTTAATGTTGCAGACATAGTGCACCTGAGGCTGGTGGGGTGAACCTGAGTCTTGACTCTACCTTAACTGTGGGGCTGTGATGGAAAGATGGTAGTGTGAAAGTATGTATATGGCAGATGAGGTGGTCACAGAGCCTGCCAGGGGACCCACAGAAGAACAGGCTATAGAGGAATCCCAGGCACTCCAAGGCAATGCAAGTGGTCAGTAACCGGTGACAAGAGATGTTGATGTACCAAAATAAAATATGGCAATAGCAAGCACAAAATGGCACAAGGTAGGAGGAACAGCAAGGCTCAGGTGTCTCCACTAGACCCAGGAGGCAGCAGCAGGAAAATAATAGGAATGGCTCTGTGTGCATAAATTCTGCACCACACACAGCACATGCTGCACATATACATATATGTGGGTAACACTGTAAATAGCATGCTCACGTGTGCCTTGCACCTGCATGTCCAATTACTGGTATGTGTGGATGCCGAGATATTTCAAGGTACCTAGAAAAATTCCTCACATGTGTAGATGCAGCGTTATTTGGGGGAACCGTGTGGCAAACACAGTTTACTTTGTGCTAAGGAGAACATTTTCTCTTTACCATCACATTGCATGTTGAGGAAGAGGGGTCCATGGAGATGATGACAAGGGTAGAAGAAGAGATTATCTTCAAAATGTGGTGGTGAGTCTACAGGTGCCCCATTACCACCAAGGCCCAGTAGGGCCATTAGGGGCCAATCAGCAGAGCAGTCACAGGCAGCATGCCATGAACAGCCAAAGGTTAGGGAGAAGGGGCCACCAAGGAAGAAGAGCTTCACTGATGAGGAGTTGCAAATACTCACAGATTACATCAGCAAACATCATGTCAACCTGTACCCTTGGGCTGGCAGTACCTTTCCTGTGACCCAACAATGGAAGACGTGGCAGGAGATCACAGATCAGATAAAATGCCTGAGGGACAAAGAGGCGCACTGCAGAAGAGGTCCACAAGAGGATGTCTGACTTGACTTCACTAGGGGGACCAAGGAGAAGCACGGCAACAATGTGGCTTCTGCCCAGGCTACTGGAGGTGGATCACCAAATGTTGAGGAACTAACTCCCTTTGAAGAGGTCACCAGTGGCTTCATCACGAATTAGCAGGTGGTTGGCATTGAAGGGATGGGCACCTATGCTGCCACATCAGGCGAGTGCCATGTGTGCATGATATATATGCTTTTCTCACCACATGATATGTTATCAAATGTTGCAATACAGTTGGTTGTGGTCCTTCTCTCCCATTCAGGAGTACAACAGTAATGCACAATGGTCACTTTCATCACCTGTCATAGGAGGATGATCTTGCAATGGTGTCAGTTTGGTCTTCACAAGGCAGGAAACAACCTTCACCATTAGTGTTGTGTGAGTTGGCACATCATGTTGTAAATGTATGTTTAATTTGTCAGTGATGTGTTGAGGCATGTGTGGATGTGCTGATGTGTGTGCTGGTGTGTTCATGCTGTGAATGGTGTGTAGCGGTGGACACAGAATGCACTTAGTTATCCAGGGATAATAGGACACAGCACTGGGGCCGCAGACAGCAGGATGGGATGCGACCGAGCACCCATGGGACATGTCTGATGGGCAGGCAAGGTCTTGGGTACTGTTCTGCTGGGCTGCATTATCTGTTGGACATAGCTTTGCAAGCACAGGCTTGGCACGACACGTGTATGTACGTGTGGAACTGCAGTACTCAACTTTGGCAGGAGGACCTCCAGAAACCTGTATCAGTGCAGGCCCGAGCCACTACAAGAGGGGCAGGTGAAGGAGGCATGAATTGCCCAGTGCATGGGAGAAGGGGTAGGGGCAGGGTTCCATATTGCCCTTTCCCATGGAGCAGGGCAAAAGGACACCTCATAAATCTATGATTGGCAGAGAGAGCCAACTGCAGGTGACTGGAGGTGGGGGTGAAACAGGGGCAGGTGTCTTGTGGTGGTTAACCCCAAGGGGTGAATAGGTTGTGTTTATTAATGGTATTTTGCAAGGGTATCTTTGCCTTCATAAACCTCTGACAGTTGTTGCCTGGGAAAGTGGTCATGAGTGAATGGAAGGGGGCTATGGTCCCCGAGATATGCAGAGGGTGTGCCTTTGTCACATTGGTAGTAGGTCACGTGGGGAGGGAGGGGAGATGCCTCTCATGTGGGTGCACTGACAAGGAAGTGCCAGGGTGGTAGGATGTCAACCCTGAGGAGGAGAGTGCAGACACATGGAAAGAGGAGAAGCTTATGTGAGCGGGTTGAGTAGGTGGGATTTTACATCAAGATTGGTGCAGGTGAGGGCCTTGGCAGGGGTTGGTGTTCTGACAGTGACTGTGGGTCCTGTGTTGAGGGGGCATGGGAGCAGCGGTGCAGGAGGACACACAGGGAGCAGTAAGGGTGACAGAGGAACTGTGGGGGTAGGGGTTTATGAGGGACACAGTAAGGGGTTGTAGACACATGTGCCACAAATGTTTATGTATTGGGAGTAGGGTCCGCTATTGGGAGCAGGAGGGGGAGGAGGTGTATATGCAGGGCTCCACCAACACACGTGGCCACAGATGACAAGCATAAAGGTCTGACCCTGCAAGGGGAAGAGGCAGGGCCATTAGGTTCCATGGCCACACACAACATATGCATCCAGGTAGTGGGTAGGCCAGTACCCACCCAGGTTGGAGCAGAGATGTGTGAGGATTTCCACTGCCCTGGTCAGATGTGGAGGAGACAGTCACTAGGGTTGTGGGGTGTGTGCAGTGGTACAGGATGCTGGAGGAGTCGTGAGAGGGAATTGATACATTTATAGAAAGGGCATGATGATTGAAGAGTGTTACATAATAGAGATGGGGTATGTAAACGTAAGTGGCAGAGGTAAGGATGAGATTGGAGGGAACTGGGGAGAGGGTAAGGAAGGTTAACAGCTACAGTGGTTATGCAGCTGTTGATCTTCCCCATTGCAGGAGCACTACATGGCAGCAGTTTACATGGCAGAGGTGAGTGAAGGTGCGCAGGACCAGCAGCAGTGCTGCAGAGGGACCCAGCATCAAGATGGCTATGGGGAGAGCCATCTAAGACGCAATTAATGTATGCGACTCAGTGCAACACATGTTAACGAGCCATTATGCCAGCAGATGCCTTTGCAATATTAGAAATATTGGTTGTGTGACATAAACACTTTTCTTCATACTTGACATGAGTTTGGACGTGGTTGTGCACTTTATGGCAATGACGTCAATGAGCTGGCTGTGTACTTTTAATGTTATGGGGCACACAGTGTTTGCCAATCCCAGAGACCCACTCACAGGCTGTTGTATGGGCAAGTTGGATTAGCTTAATTGCATCATTGAAAGCCATTAGGGATTTGGCTTTACTGTGTTTGTTCCACATGGGATGAATTTTGTGTGAAGTGAGTTTGTACTATTGGTTGTGTGTGTCCAGTCCGTGTGCTCTTTGGCTTGCTAAGGGAATGGGTGGTGCCTGTGGATGAGGGCAGACACCATCCTGCACACTTATTGCTATGCCACGACGTGTGGCAATATTATGCAGGACACAACATGCCACAATGATTTTGCATACTACAGGGGGTGCATATAGCAATACTCCGCCTGAGTGATCACTAGACCCGAAGCATAACTTAAGTACTTTGAATGTGCACTCCACTATGCCCCTATGTGTTCTGCGTTGTAGCATGCCTCAACTGGGATGGCTGGATTCCTGATCTGTGTCAACAGGAATGATTACTGCAGGTAGGCACCGTCACCTGCAAAGGAATAAATGGTTATTGATTGCATGTTGTGCCATTTTTTGTGTGTCATGTGACTGCTTATCTGTGTGTGATAGTTGATTCTCACCTACAACTCAGGTGGTTTCAAAGGTTGCCGATGCCAGACCATGGCATATGGTGGACTGGCCCAAGATGTACCTATCATGCATGCATCCTGGGTAATTGGCATTCACATGCATGATATGTCCCTTGGCATCACCAATCAACTGCACATTTATGGAGTACCAATGTTTCCTGCTGCAGTATATGTGCTCAGTGTCTCGGGCGTGGCAATTGCAGCACTACATGGGTGCTGTCAATATCTCACTTGAAACAGAGAAAGTGTGTAGCTTCATAAAATTCCTGGCACACTCTTTCAGTTGCCTGCAGTGTGTGTGGTATGTCAATGTGCATATGCACACATGCTCTTATGCAGTGCAAGACCTGGTGGAGGCACCATGATTGTGTAGGCTGTAAAATACCCCCACCAATGATTGTGGAATACTGGAATGATCCAGTGGCCAGGAAGGGTAAGGCTGCTAGCACTTTCACCAGAGGTGTCACAGCCTGTGAGCACATGGTTGGTGATACCAGGTAATTCTGCCACTCTCTTCTAGGATGACATGAGGAGGGAAGCAGTGCCTTCCATACACCTCCTCATCTGAGTTGTTGTTTGTGGTTCCTTCTCCTCCTTCCATGTAGTAATATCAGTGCTAGCTTTGCAGGATCCAGCATTGTGGCAATCGATTGTTGATTGGGATTGCATTGCAATTTTTATACGTGGGATTTCATAGCACTTTGTGGTTTGCGACAGATGACGGGTGGTGGTATGATTGTTCTTCTTTGCAGTCAATGGGATACGCTACTGTTTCCATGAATATTGTTTACGTAGTGCTATATGGGGTGTGTTTGTAGTTTGCACAGTGCTCGCTCCCCACGCCCATGTTATTCATCATGTTCCTCCTTTAATGAGGATATTTGCATGTTCCACCCCCTTTTCCATCTTTGAGTTGGCCCTTCCTGCCGAGTTATATTCACCGCAAATCGCTCACACAGGGCTCTAAGTGGGAAGGGCCACGCAAGGTCCGATCCATGAATTGGAAAACGGTATTTAGCATGGTGCAAAGTGTACTTTTTGTAAGTTAGCCCCTAAATCATCTATTGTTGTGCAGGATTTACCATTGGTGTCGTAGCTTTAACTTTTATAAGACTATATGATCGTATTTTGGGCATCCTTTGTCATCATTGTCATGAGGTGCTTTATTCTATAATGGGTATTGTGGACAGTAATACAACTATTGGACAGCCTCAAAAAAATAAAAAAAATAAAAATAATATTTAACACAGACAATCATTTCACCAATAGTGATGAACAAAAAGAGCGTATTTTATCACTGCCCCAACTTTTCCCCTTATGGCCTATTTTAAAAATGTTGTCTGTACTCTCACTGAATGGTCTCCACGGGATATTTTCAGTCAGGTTCTTGCATTTGGGCATAGACTCTGGAATAAATTCAACTTTCTCTTCACACTTGCGGCCTACTCAATATTGAATCCATTGTGGTCTTTTACACTGACAAAATGTAACGGACGATTGCTCAAAATTCATCAGAAGATCACTAAGGCAGAAGAAGGAGGAGAGAAGAAAGGGTTCTGCAGAGTTCTGGAGCAGAATTGTTAGGTCTTGTCTGTTTGTGTTACAAATATATACATATTCACAGAGGTAACTATGTATCCTTAAGGCCCTTGGATTACCTTCTCTTTCCTTAGCACACGCCTCAACTGCACCAGAGGTAAAGGGGTCTGCAGAAAAATAAAAACAAGGCAAAGATTTGAATGTTAAAACTCAATAATGTTAGGCCCAGGCAAGGGCAATGAGAGGAATTTAAAAGTTATTAGCCGAATAATACTTCTGAGGTTAAGGTGAAACTGAGAACAAAAGCTAAACTAATCTATTTTCAATATATATTAAAGTTCTTGAGGCCTTTCTTATAAAAAGGTTCCAATGCAAATTCATGCATGTCTTAAAAATGCTAGAACATTTTCAGGTATTCCTCTAAGATTCCAGATTGGTCTTTTTTTAGCAAAAGTGTTGTCATAAGTCCTTTCAGGCCAAATTGAGACCAGGTGCCATAAAAGTGAAAGTTAGCCCTGGTGCAAGTCTAATTTTCTACATTATTAACTCTCGTGCAAAAAACATGCTTTCAATGCATTTTTTTGAATCAGGGTAAATACTCTTCTTTATTACCAGTAGGACAATCTTCCCCCTCTTGCAACAATACATTGAAGGGATGTTTTTTTGCTCTAAAACAATGTTTGCTCTAGTACTAATACTGTGCAAAACTGCAAATATGGTGCAAAGTTTCCGCAATCTGGCAGAAGCAGAGATTCATAAATCAAAGTTGCCCCTCTTTTGGTGAGAGTTTTATTTATTTTGCATTTTTAAAGCACGCACACAGCCATCGAGGCACTGTTACAGGAATTGTTTGTCTTTTAGTTGTGTAATTGCTTTTTTGTCTTAGTTACGTATTTATAATGTACTTTAATACCCAGAGGTTTCTAAGCGCGGACCCGGGGATCGAACCTGTGTTGTTTCGTGTCGTCTTGCTTCCAAGCGGAGCACGTTGCCGCTGAGCTAACCTCCCGCTCTCCTCCCGAGTTGGCATCTCAGCAGCAGATTGGCGTACAGTGAAAGGGAATGCAAGAGTCACATTATGCATAATGTGCATAAATGTTTTTTAAACGGTTGCCACATATTCCTTACCTCTGCTCATAACTTGTATGCAGCTAAGAAATTTGCTTTCTGGGTTCTGCCTAGTTGGTCTCTCTGCACCCTGCTTCTGCCTAAATGTTCTGTAACACAAAAAGAGCAACCTTGATGTTAATAAAGACACTGGCCACCCCCTATCCCCCACAGGACATTTCTTGATTTTAAACCACTGGTGATCTCCCCCTGCTCATAATCTGAGTCAACAGGTCATACTGCAAATTGCTGGATGCCACTGGACATTGCAGAGAATGTTGGCATCTGCCTTGTCACCATTTGACTTTGCTGATCATTGCTAGACTCTGCTGTATATGACTAGACTTTATCATGACTATGCTGATCAGCCATTGGCATTTAGGCTTTGGTTCTTCAGCTAGTCAATACCTTAAGATAGCTGGAACAGTAAGAGGACCACGAATGATTGAATGCAAACTTGTTGGTTTATTCAGAAAGGATGGTCTGCTAACCTCCCTCCCCCTTTCAATAATCTCCATGCGAAAATCATAGTAATACATGTGCACTGCTGCATCAGTCTCTCGATCTGCAACCCCTGCTCTATACTGGCATACAGCAAGTACAGAGGGTGCTGTGTTTAAATCTGCACCTGAGTTCCAATACCACATAATTACCACATGAATGAGCAGCAGTTTACTCTTTAAAAATTAGCCATACCTGTGTTTGGGGAATGGTGGCTAGTAGATCACATAGTTATTAAGCCACATCTGATCTGTATCATACATGTGCAATCACTGAGATACCAGGCCAGCCATGGACAGACTGTGTGTATTCTCCCCCGACTTGATGTCTGTGCTGCAACCAGAGTGACTATACACAGTGGGTGCTGCCTCTTTTTAAACCTTTGTAAGGTTGGGTGTCACCTCTCTCCAGCAGGACAGCCTCAGCAGAAATTGCCCGCGGAATCATAATTAAAAAAAACAACACTGATGCAAGATCAAAGGCCAAACCTACCTTGATATCATTTGACCCATTTTCTTCTAACACTGCATCACACCACAGCAAGTACCAGTTCAAATCCTATTCAACGCCTCTTCCCCCTCTGGATCACCACAACTTGCAACATCCAACCTGGTGTAATCCTATTGCATAATGATAAGAAGCCTGGTTCGATACCATCAAACCGCCAATAACAGATTAAGGTACTGGTAGAAGCCCACTGTCCCACTAGCATCCTAGAGACTGGTTAAGCTTGCGTTTGCACCCTTTTCACCCAGAAGCATATCCTTCTGAACACCATGGTAATTTATTTCCTGTTTCCTCTCTGCTAAGTATTCAGAGTTCTTGCATCTTTATATTCTGCATTTCTCTATATTCCTTTACAGTGGTGGTGTAGAGGAGCAGATGTACACATGCGCAGGAGATCCTAACCCTCTAACTCCCCTGTATTGGAGACTGCAGCGAGTATTTGGAAGTTGTTATCCATTAAGACAACCATATCAAATGTACCCTTGAGTTGATGACAGCCTGTAAGAGGAGATTCCTTAAGGAATATGAGAAAGAGCTAAGAAAATGAACTGATAACTTCATAAGAAAGTGTGCACAGAGTCCTGAAATACTGAATAAAGATGATGTATGAATTGTAGAGGAGAAATGACGAAGTAAAGAATCAAGTGAACCTTAAAAGTGTAAAAAAAGAATATTCCTTAAATAATTAAGCCAAAGAACCATGGAGAGAAAATGGAAGGCTTTGTCGCAGTAGAATAGCAGGTTGCTGGAGCTGCGTTGGGAGGCTGTCTGGCCTGAAGTCAAGAACTGAGAAGAACTGAAAAGTCAAGGTCAGCTACCTACGCTGAAGAGAAACATGTGCGGAGGATGAATCCTCTCACGTTAAGGTGCAAGAAAGAACACAAAGGATGCCAAGTCTTAATTCATTTAAAACATATAAAAGCTTGCAGAATTAACAGAATCATGGTCTCTTGTCACATGAGTCGAGAATGAAAATAGGGTTTGAATTTAGAGTTCCAGACATGATAGTGAGTGCCCTCACTCGCGTTGCATTCCTAGGATAACAATACTCTGCAAGGCCAAGTACAAAGAGAAGTTCATGGCAGAGGCATGGGTGATGAGAGATGTTGGGCTAATTGGGTGGTAGGGCAGCTATATGTCCTATGTACTTGCACCTGGTTCTTGGTTTATGTGCTGCTAATTGAAATGAATGTTCCAGACATGGCCCAAGCGTGCCAACCATTTCTATTAGTCCATATAACGAAGGACCTTATAGCTTGAGAAACCAATGAAACACTGTGTAGCTGATTTTTGTAAAAGTTACATGTTTAAAGAGGTAGTCATGAGTTGTCCACCTGATATCTGACAGCCAATAACAAACCTAGCTCCTATATGATTGTATGATTGTATGTTTAGCGGTGTCCCTTAACCAATCCTGACGCTTGATAGGTTTTTCATTATTGCAAAGAGCATGACGTCATTTTGAAGCACAAAGAGAGTATATAATTGTTTTTCATGTGGAACTCACTGAGAATGAGCATACCGCTGTTGATTTTTGTTGTAACTCCATGTTTTAGATAATTGCTAATAAAACGGCAACTTGCCATCTTCTTGAGTGTGTCCGGTTATTCTGGTGTAATCCCATCCAGTAACAGATGCATGTTCCAAATGCCATAAACTCAGTGGGTTTTTGGTAGTGTTTTCTTTTCTAGTGCATTGGTTTCATATGTGGATGTTTGTTTAATTAAAGCATATATATTTTTATAGAAACTTGATTGGACAATTATTGATTTTGTACTGCTGTATTGTTGCTGTTTGGTTTGCTACTGGCTCACATACACACCCCTCTTACAAGTATAACCATATAACCTGCCCTCGGGCCATGTTGCCACAAAAGAAAAAGTAGTTATATCACTTATACGAGTTTGTTTCACCTTTAGGATTAGGGTGTATCTTGTTTTGTAGAGGTGTGAGGGCTGAGTAGGCAGTTTAGGCACTACTCAGCCTTGTACATTTGTGGGGTAGAAATAATGTCATCACACTCAGCACATAATCCAATCATTGATAAATCTTTACATTTTAATTGTGATTATTATTTAGATTACTGTATTATTAAAACAAATAGGAGGCCTTTGGTTTGGCAAAAAATTGACACAACATAATTTCTCAAAGATCTGAGCCATTTGCCAATTTTAAATGCCTACAATTTGATCTGTAAATCACAAATTGACAGACCATAGAAATATGAAGAATAGTTTATTTTACCTGGACAGATTAACCACCTTGTAAATAACCTGACACAGCTCCTTTTTGTAATGTGCATTCACTATAGGTCAAGGTTTGGTTCAGAACTCAAACATATATCCAAACAAAATGAATAGCCAGGATGTACCCCCCTTGGTTGAATCAGGAATGCAACTGCACCTAGGAAGAGAACAGAGGACATTTCTTTCCCCAGCATTTCTTCCCTCATTGAACCAGCCTGCACTACCAAAAGAAGTGTTTCACCTCACTCCAACTGTCATCTATTTACTTATCTGCCTGACCACGGGTGAGTGAGCGTCCAGTACAGTGCCAGACTGAAACCCCATTGTTCACAATAGTCAAAGGACCAAGTGTAGGAAGAGTGCAGATGACCATTAATCCTGCCGCTCTTTGACTTGAGCTGGATCTTCTTAAGTTCCCAGAAACTCCTCAAGACCTTCATCTTCTCTTCTTCTTTCTCTCTCCCTCTCCCTTGCTAACCTCCTCTCTATTCTCACCCACCTCCCTCCTCCTTCTCTTCCTTAACTTTGCTCCATTTTGCTGACTGGTCGCCTGGTGCACCTTCAGAGTCATACAGGTCTCAGTCTCCCCAGCCAGTTCTCCCACTTCAACCAGGCCTCTGCACTCTGCTCAAAACTATTGCACTTAAGCCAGGGCCCTGCTGGACTGGGCACACTTGGTCCCTTCGCCCTCCCTTTCCCTTCCTGTCTGCGCACTTACATTACCTAGAACCCACAAGGTCTAGTTCACCAAGCCTAGGCTTAGTGCAGTCATTTTTTTGTTACTGTATGTTCTCCTTCCTCTCCTTCCCCTCCCCCTTATCACCCCACTCTTTGTCATGCACTTGCACTATCTGAAACGTTGTTGGCCTAGTACAGTAGTTTAAGGATTGTATGTTCTTCTCCTTCTCCTCCCCCCTTTCTCACTTTCCTTCTTGTCATGCACTCGCACTAGTAGAAATGCCATCAGGCCTACTTTGCTAGTCATTTTTTTGTTAGATCATTTGGAAACTTCAAGGCCTAAGAATGACTCTGTATTCCCTTGATCCATTCCTGTCTTTAAGCGCTTTGGAGCACTTCACTTGTGGATGGGGGGGGGGTGTGGATGGGGTGGGTGGGGTATATGAAATGGGTAGAATGGATAGAATGTATGAAATGGATGGAGTTGGTGGAGGGAATGGATGGATGGAATTGATGGATGGTGTGGAGGGATGGTATGGACCGAGTGGATGGAATGGATGGAATGGGTGGAGTGGATGGAATGGATGGAATGGAATGGGTGGAGTGGATGAAATGGATGGATTGGATGAAGTGGGTGGAATTAATGGAATGGGAGAAAAGGATTGAGTGGATGAAATGGATGGAAATGGATGGAATTAATGGAGTACTCAGTTAGAACTGTGAATATTAGCCTGCACCAGACCCTGACAGGATAGTGAACTTTAGCCTGAGTCACTTCTAGATAGAAATGCAAATGTTGCCATGTCCCACAATTGGGTGGAGCTGTGAACATAGCCTGAATCGCATCTGGATAGAAACATGAATGTAAATGTTAAAATGCCCACACGTGTATCACTGTGTACCCTGCCCTCCTGTTCCCCATGCTGTTGATATATATCTGTATCCCCCCCATGTCACTGTAAAACCAACCCCTGTCTCTATGTGTGTGTGTCGCTGTGTTCCCTGCCATCCTGTTCATGTGCCTGGTCTCAGGCCCATTAAAGATAACCATCATAGCACATCACTTCTCTTACCCTCTACTATACACCATCATTCAACTAGAACACAGCTATACCCCTGATTAATTTGGCTTAGCTCTTCACATAAGAATACGACCCCATGATCACCTCATCACCATAATAAAACGCAGCTAGCCGAGCGCACTCCGGCCTAGTTGCTCACATATGCGTCCTTCAGGCCTAATGCAGCCAGAGCCCAGTCTGGATGTCCACCCACCAGACTGCACACATCCAACTGATGTCTCCAGCACCACACCTAGCACTAGGATGTAGCTAACACCCGGCAATTACATCAGAAGCACACTTATCAGGTGCAGCCACGCACCCTACAACACTATCGCCCTCTACTGACCTGAACTACGGTGCCCAAGGGCGTTCAAACTACCAGCGCTTTGAGGTCATACCAATGATATATAGAGCGCTATATAAATGCCAAGTAACATAACATAACATAAGATAAGCACTTTACAAATAACCTATTACAGTGACAATACTCCCCAGCCATTGTTTTCATCATTGAGAGTCTGCCTGCACAATGTAAGAGGTGCTCTAAAGAATGGGTCTTCTTGATCTACTTGACCATGGAAAAGTGGATGGTTATCACAGAACCAGGCTGAACTCTTTTTTGTCGAGGTGGTCCTTTTCCCCTCATAATAGCGAGACTACCGGGGATGCCATTGTAGGCCTCCACAACAAATGGTCTCTAAGTAAGGTAAACGTCTCCATGGCAATGATCAGGATGTAAGCATTAAGGACCACAACCCCTTATTCTAATGCACTCCTCATCAACCTGAAAAGAACTCCTTGTGCTCTCTAAAGGCTGTGCCTCACTGCAAACACTCTCATTAAACTCGCTATACTGAATACATTCATTATGCTCCTACTCATTCTACGCTTACGCCTTGATATCCTCTGCCTTGGAACATCTGCCTACTTCCATTGTCTATCCAACTGATCCTACTCTCCTCCTACCATCCATCCCCATTGCTATCGTTTATGCACCTCCTATAGGGAACTTTGTTTTTGCCTCTCTCTCACACCCTACACACGCCAGCTTTCGCTTGCCTGACTGTCCCCCTCTAGTGCCTTCCTATCTACCTCTCAGCTATCTCACTCCCTGACAAAACTTACTCTGGGGCTCTGGAATGGCCACTCTCTATATTATAAAATGTCTTCTCTCACTCACCATCAAAATTCCCATTACCCTAAACACTCTGTGATAGCAGTAACACAAACTATGCTCGTAGGTATCCCCCAAACCAACACAAATCCTTTCTCCACATGATATGGTCAACACATTTTACCACTGTGTTTTCATCGGGGCGTAGGAAAGAGGGTAATGAAAAAGGGAGTATGGGGTGTGGTGGAGAGAGGGGCATTGGAACATTGATAATGGTATTTGGAATCTCATAAAACACATCTGTCAAATGCAGAGAATACTAACATTCTTAGTATTGGAATGTCACAGATCCATGCTGACTACCATCCACAATAAACATATCTATGTCTAACTTTTCCTCCAACCCCTCTCACAATTCTTCTCTGATACTGACCACCAATCACCCGCTATCTTTTCTTTTCTGATTTCAACCTATGACATATATCTTTCTCAACTGATGGTACTGACATTATATTGGGTGATCTCATATCCTGCCAACCTACATAGAACTCCTACTCTTATTCTCCATGGCAACTCCCCTGAACCAACTACCCTCTTGTCTCATCTCCTCTGTTCTCTCTATTGATCCCTCAACCTCAGAACACTCTCTCATTCTCTTCACCCAATGGTCAATGTGAGCAGGAGTTATGAGAAACGGAGTTCTGATACATTTATTTTTTACTGTTAATAGTTCCATTACTTTTTACAACCATTTTCACTGTTCCAAAAAAGGCTCTTGTTAACGTTAAAGACTACCTCTACATTTTAACAACCAACAGCAGTTACAGTTAAACCAAAACCTGTTTCACCATAGATTCATGAAGCCTGAATGACTTCTCATCTTGAATGGACTCTTTCTGAAATCATTTTATCTATCAGAAGCTCGAGGTGTTTCTGTTAACACTAAGAAATTATCTCTCGCAACACCAGATCTCCCACTGATTTTTGGAAAACATTTGCTTTGATATTAAAGTTAATTAAAGTTCAGGCCATTTCCACAGGATTTTATTTCAACTTTAGAGCTACATGGGATTTGACTCTCATGCCACCGGACATGTATGACTAGTCACTTTGATTATTGTAATGCACTCCTGTGGGATCCTATGGGACCACAGACTATTCATCTATCTGACTCTGTCAGACTACAGGCAATAAAAGACTTTCAGTTTTGGGAGCCAGACTTTGGTATACATTACACAATTCGATTAATAACAATGCACATGTTTCTAGTGGCAGGCCTCTGTTGAAGCAGCTCTTGTTCCAGTAGGTGTTAAATATGGTTTATAGCAGAGTGAAGGTCAGCGGGTAGAGGTGATGGATTTCACAACACATATACATGTTGGAACTGACAAGCTGAGAGAAATTAATGAAAAGCTATACAGAGGACCATTTTCTGTTGGCCGTCAATCAGACGATTCACAAACCTGCACCTTGCTCCCTCCTGCCTACACTTACCCCTGCCAGTGCCACAGTTCCTCTACTTTTTTCGCACACTTCTACCACTGTCTTCACCATCTCCATTCCCCATCCAATCTTACTCCCACATTCAACTATTACTAATACAAACAATGAATGCCTGGTTTCAAAATACTGTACTTTGAACAAGTCAGGACACCCCTCCAAATTCTCTCTCTCCAACGTGCTGACACATTTGATTTTGAATTAAAATGTAGCACTGGTTATCCCCTTTGAGTATTACTGTTCAGCCTGATTATTCAACCCCCTCCCAGTCAAAACCACTAACCATGTGGCACCCCTGCCATCTAATTTGTTTATTTCTTTATTTCTTTATTTCTTTATTTCTTTATTTAAATTTATATAGCCCGCAACGGCCCTAAGGCATCCTGGCGCTTGTTACACAATACTTGTTTGTTACAGGCTTACATCATACATCAGTTGGGTAATGTTTCAAAGAATGTAGACAGTGGTACACGTTCCTTGGTTACAGTGGAACAGAGTGGCAGTAATGACCACAAGTTCAATAATTGAACAGTTTGGTTTTCAGCTTTATACGGAAGACTTTATAGGATTTTTCATTTCTGAGTGCAGTGGGAAGGACATTCCAGTTCTTGGGTGCTAAGTGTTGAAAGCTGGAGCTTCCTGCTTTGGCTCTTTTGAAGGAAGGGACGTAGATCTGGTTGGTGAGATGGGATCTTGTAGGTCTGGATGAAGTGCAGGGAGTGATCCTTTTCGGAAAGGTGTGGGGGCGTTGAGTGAAAGGCAATTATGTGTAATGGCCAGAGTTTTGAAAAGAATACAATCTTTAACCGGCAGCCAGTGTGCATCTTTCCTTGCTTGGGAGATGTGTTCCCTTTTGGGAATATTCAACGCAGCTCTAAGGGCATTGTTTTGAGTTACTTGTAGCTTGTGAATGTTTTTGCAGAGGTGCCCAAGAAAGGGGCATTACAGTAGTCAAGCTTAGTGCCCACTGTAGCTCTGGCAATTGATAGACAGTTTTTTGTTGATAGGAAAGATTTTACCGCGTTTATGATTATTGTGGTGAATGCAGCGGAGGAGGCTATGGCATTGATCTTGCATGTCATAGATAGAGAGGAGTCCAGATACACTCCTATTGCTTTTACTGCTGGTGAGACAGTGATGCTGGTATTGTCGATGATGAATGTGCTGTATTGTGGCGAGAGTTTGTTGAGTGTTTCTTTACTACCAACCACAAGGATCTCTGTTTTATCACCATTGAGACAGAGGCCGTTGGCTGCCAACCAAGTTTGGATAGCAGTATAAATGTTGGTTAGGGCTGCAGAGTCTTGTTCATAGATGCCAGTAAGTCGGAGTGAGACTTACGTGTCGTCGGCATAGTTAGTGTATGCTATGTCACGACGATCAAGGTCATTGAACAGAGGGAGGGTGAATATGTTGTAGAGGTTGGGAGCAGTATAGGAACCTTGTGGGACTCCACAGTGTATGGTAGTGGGTGGAGTCAGAGAAAACTCTCATGAGTCTTCACTGAAGAAGGAAGCGATCCATGCTATGGCTTGTGGAGAGAAGTGGCCAGCATTTTTTTGTTGTTTGCCGAAAATATCATGGTTGATGAGATCAAAGGCAGCCGACAGATCTAGCAGGAGGAGAAGCGCCGGTTTGCCTTTGTCCATAATGTTGCCAAGTTATATTTTTAAATCAAGTAGAGCAGATTTTGTCCATGACCTGGGCGGAATCCAGATTGCCTTTTCTCTAGGATTTTGTTTTCTTCAAGAAATTGCTGTATTTTGATGTAGGCAACCTTACCCAGGATTTTGAGCAAAAATTGTACGGTGGTGATGGGCCTGTAGTTGTTATCTATCTCGGGGTCTAGTGTAGGTTTCTTCAGAAGTGGGTGAACCCAAGCTTCTTTAAGGCTGTCAGGGACTTAGTATTTTTTTAGAAATGGGGCTAGGGTTTCAGCACAATCTTTGACTGGTTTGGCCGGGCAAGTATTTCCTTTGCAGTTAGATGGTTTGATTTTGTTGACTATTTTTATTACTTCAGATTCAGTAACTTCCCTGAAGGAGAATGGCTTTATTTTTTCTATGGTGATCTTGTGTCAGAGTGGGAAGTTAGCTTTGTGTGTTCCGAAAGATTTTTGTGATGTTCAGTGATCTTTTCCTGCAGGAGCTCAATTTTGTTTATTAAGGCTGTTTGTACGCTAGTACACCAGGCTTTATCTTTGATGATTTCTTGAGATTTAGTGGCTGGGGTGGATAGGTATTTAAAAATGGCGACAACCCCTTTAGATTCTGATGATGCATTGGTAATTCTGTTGTTGTAAGAGGAGGATTTGGATGCAATTATGGCTTTTCTATAGCGAGCAGCAATGGATGTATAGGCAGACAGTGTGGCTTCATGTGGCCATTTGCTCAATGCATTACAATTTAATGCACAGAGTTACTTTAGTTCAGTAGAGAACCAGGTGTTGTTGTGTTTAATTTTTTTAGCTTTTTAGTTCTGTAGTGGCACAATGGTGTCTATGGTAGTTTTCATTGTAGTGTTGTACATTTCTGCCAGAACCGATGGGTCTGAGGAACGAGGGAGGTGAAGCGTAGGTGTGTCTAGGTAGGGGAGTATCCTATCTTTAGTGAGGTTATGGTAGTAATTGAGGACTGCATGCCTCTCCACCTACTCTAACAGTTGAGGACTGCCATGCCTCTCCACCTACTCTGCTAGGTGAAAAGCTGATCACCTACTCTCCTTTCTGCTTTAAAAGCCTCTCCTCTTACCTTCACCACTGCTCGTATAAACTTTTTGTATCCTCTTAGTACACAGATTATATATCCTTACCCATCCAAGGCATGTGGAAATCTGTTCACCCTTCTTCACTCTCACCACTGTCTTGATCCCATGTCCCTCTATCCACACTCTCTCGCTTGCCTTCTTCACACCCACCTCCTCAAATTAGCTCATACCCATCCTGTGTCCAGCCATTCACCCTGCTCTCGATGGAACCCTTAGCACCCCAACTAATCAGTGAGATTGCACCTTTCACCTCATCTAAACTCACCTCATTCTTCAATCACTATGTTTCAATGGGCATCCTCTCAGCCTCCTACAGAATATACACAGTCATAACCAACTCAAAGAAAACATTTGTAACCTAAACAATCCTTTTTTCTACCAAACCATCAAAGACAGTTTTGAACTTCCAAATATACAAGAGTACAAATGGGCTGTCATACTAGATCAAAGAATGACACTTATGCAACACAACTTTTCCCTCTATTTTCTTCACGCTCTTCATCAAAGATGTTACCTTTCCTACATGCACCCTTTAAAACCTAGAGAGATTTGATTACACCTTGATGTACCACTACTCCTCATTTTTAAATGAATTTACCAATGTACTCATTACTACCTTAAGCACTGCACCACTCTCTACTCTATTTCTCTATCCCCCAACACCCTATGCCTTCTACTTATGGACCTGTATTCAACACAACCTTTCCCTCTACTTTTTCACTCTCTTCAACAAATATTTTACCTTTGCTGCATGCACACTATAAAACCTACCGAGATCTGATTCCAACTAAATGTCCAACAACTCCTCATCTTTAAATCAATGTACCACTTTAATCATTACTACCTTATGGACTGCACCACTCTACCTCTCTATCCCCCAACACCCTGCGACTTCTTCCTTTTACACTCATGATCACAGCAAGCAAGGCACACTCTCCCAAATGCAATCACATCAGCTGCTCAAGGCCAGTCTCAAGATGCAGATGTTCATGCTAAGCACTAAAGGTGCATCGTCCAAGCACACATATTACCTCCTCATCTGACTGCCCAGGCAGCCTTTCTTGGAAATTGTGCAAATATATATCGATGAAGACATCATTTGTGTATATTAAGCCTAAATGCATCGATGTTGTCAATATGGGTATTTTTTCCTTAGTCATCCAACCCACTATATGTTCCTCTGCATTACAGCCCACCCACTCACTTAATCTTAGCCATTCAATCGGTTTAATGTATAATGGATCCCTGCATGTGGCCTGCATCCACTATGTTCACTGTATTCTGTGTATAGCATGTTTGGTAAACATAACACCCTGACAACCAAACAAATGCAAATAAAATCTTAAGGTAAGCTTCAGTTATTGACACATCAGTGTGTATGCTCTTTTTGAAGGCACTGATACCACGGCTGCTGAATCTTCTAGAGTAATTATGTAGAGTAAAAGCAAATCCACAGTTGAGCCTATATACTTTGTCCGCCACTATGTATGTAAAGAGAGCTTGCACACAGGTCAGATGATTGGTGTATTGGCTCTACCCACACCCACTTCCTTCCCTTCAGTATATAAGTAGCTCTTGCACCCTGTTCAGGCGTTGGTGATCTGGGTTCTGCTTCAACTCTCCTCCTTCCTCCTACTCCTCCGTGGACCAGACTGATTCAGAAAGACCACTCTAACTGCCTGGACACTGTAGACATTGCTGGACATTGAAGGACACCAACGATCCCTTCCTGGTGCTCTCTTCACTCTGATTCATAGCTGGGCAGTGCACTAGCCATTCTCGGTATCCCTTTGCCATTAGGCCATAGTGTAATCACACTGTTTGGTACACTAGGAAATCCTGGCTATCACATCTCCATAATCTCTTTTATAAATCAGGGCATTAAGCTGGCACACACCATCAAGGGATCCAACCACTGCTGGTTAACTTCTTGGCAATCGGCTCTGGAATATTTGCATGGCATGGATGGTAACATAGAGTTTACCATTGCAAAGACGTATGCTGTTCAAACTGTTGCTCTCCTTTAATCTGCCTTAATACCACTTGAGAGAGTTGCAGCTACGAGTGAAACATGGATCTGACCCATTAGTGTTTTGGATTATTGCCATTGGACACTGGAGCAACTGCAACCACTGGGTTGTGGATCATTGTATTGATTGTTTAATTTCAATCTGGATTTGAAGGGGTTTATAGTATTTTCAGGGGAGTAATGGCTACTTGAACTAATGCACACGGCTGCATGGTGATTGGCAACACATTCTATTGTACTGTTTGATCTAAGGTCCCATTTGCCATTGGCAACCAAGAAGCCTGGTAGAGGGACCTTTGATTTGGTTAGTCTTCTACCTAAAATTTCTTTCTCATCACACATTGAATCAAAGACTTTTGACCTGTGTTCTTCGAGGCTGGACTCTATGAACTCCAACTGATATCTGTATCAGTATCAGTATCTTCCCAATAATCTGCATGATATGAGTGACACTGCACAGCATTTCCTCTCATACTCATTTACAAAATACTGTGTTTATTTCATCATTACGTGCGCTTCTGCCTTAACAATATACTGAGAATGGCTAGTATGTTCATAAGTATAGGTTCAATTATAGTCTTCATCACTACTAAAAGTCACGTCGAGGATTTATAGTCCGTGTGTGTTGAGTATGTGTTCTGTCATTCTAAAGATAGGATGCTGACAGCCGGTGTCAGCTCCTGACAGTGTGGAGGTAAATACATTTTTCATAAGTTAGTTGCAATGTATACTTTTCACACAGTAACTCTTTCAATTTACTATTCTTAACGAGCAAAGGCTTGCTGCGACTACTGTACTTATTTTATGGCACTTTATGCTATTATTGGGTGCATTAGTATTCTGGTAAGTTAATTGCATAGTCCAGGTACTTCCTGAGACTTCAATTTAGGAATTGAGAAAAGGTAATGGTGGCAAAATGAGTTGAGCACAATATGGATTGCCCTTCTCTTTCTTTCCACGTTCAATTCACCCAAGCAAACAGATGGGTGAAGTTGTTCCCAGATTTCAAAATCATCTGGAAAGGCTACATACATCGACATTGAAACTCCTCGGTTGTTGCTCGCTTAGCTTTTCCAACGTTGAAAAGATATGCTCTCCTGTTGTGATAGGCCTTGTATAAATAATTATGCCAACCCTTTCTTTAGTGGCCTTACAATGGCGAAGAAAATCATTGTCAAACCAATTTATGTTTCGTTGATGCAATTCTAAACTATTGAAAGCCACTAGTTGGTCATCTCGCCTCATTAGCCTGCACTATCAGTGCCGCAACTGCATTTTCCGATGTGCCTCGCTGTAGCCAGATGCTTTCCGCACAGACAATGGAGATAGCACATATTGTCATTTCTGGAAGCACTTCTGGTAGATGGATGTCAAAGGCAACACCTCTGGTTGTTTTATCAATGTAACTCTGTAAAATGTCTAACGACGTTCACATATGCCATGCATATAAGCAATATATTTCTCATTGAGGCCGAAGGCTGGAGAGGCATTGTTGAGTGCCAGCTGTTGATAACAGAGGTGTTGTATTAATCCTCCTGGTACGTGGTCTGTGGGAAGGGATGTGGTTGTGGAGGGGGCAGGGAGAGCCTCCTCTCTTGTCTAGTCTATGATGGAGTATTACAAACTTGTTAAAGATGAACCCCCAGCACACAGGTACCTCCTTCATTAAATCCGATCACTGATAGGTGCAGCAATTTGGGGTCAGAAAGCATGAGCTGTTATTTTACCGTGCACCTTCTCAATGGGTGTTTATATATGACCACACGAGTGCGGTGACTAGAGATCTGGCAACCCTGAAGACTAGAAGTAGCATTATCTATAAATTGATACCCAGGTGGGATGCAGAGGTGCAGGAGACTGCACACAGATGACCAGCATGATCCCACACTGGCAGGGGTAGAGTGAATGCGGCTAGGGTGGGCGGGGAAGAGAGTGGTGGCAGGATGGGTGGGTGGGGGTAGAAAGAGTGGAGGCATGGTGGGTAGCGTTAGAGAGAGTGGGGGTTGGGTCGGTGGGGGTAGAGAGAGTTGTGGTCGGGTTAAAGAGAGTGATGGTACGGTGGATGGGTGATGGTAAAGAGTAAGGGGGTAGGGTGGGTAGGAGCTGGTAGAGAGTGTGGGTAAGGTGGGTGGGGGTAGAGATCTGATGTAGCATGGATGAGTGGGGTAGAGCAAGTCCAGGAAGGTTGGGTGGGGTAGAGAGAGTGGAGTCAGTGTGGTTGATTGGGGGTAGAGAGAGTGCAGGTAGGGTGCAAGAGTGCGGTAGAGAGTTTGTAGGTAAGGTGTGTGGGGATGAGAGAGTGGAGGTTGAGTGTGTGGGTGGGGTAGAGAGAGTCCAGGAAGGTTGGGTGGGGCAGAGAGAGTGGTGGCAGGTTGGGTGATTGGGGTTAGAGAGAGTGGAGGTAGGGGGCTGGGTGGGGGTAGAGAGTGTGGAGGTAGGGTTGGTGTGGTATAGAGAGTAGAGGTAGGGTGGGTGAGGTAGAGATTGTGGAGGTAGGGTGGGTGGCTGTGTGTAGAGGGAGTGTGGGTAGGGTGGGTGTATAGAGAGTGCAGGCAGGGTGGAAGGTTTGGGTTAGAGAGAGTGGCGATAGGGTTGTGGGGACAGAGAGTCTGGAGATAGGATGGATCAGTGGGAGTTGAGAGAGTGGAGCTAGGATGGGTGGTGGTAGAGAGAGTGGGTGTATGGTGGGTTGGGGGAAGGTAGAGAGAGTGGAGCTATGGTAGAGAGAGTGGAGGTAGGTTGGGTAGGTTTGGTAGAGAGATTGGAGGTAGGGTGGGTTGGTGGGGTAGAGCGACTGGATCTAAAGTGGGTTGGGGCAGTTAATGGCAGTTTGGTGGGTGGGGACGAGAGAGTGTAGGGAGGGTGGTTGGGGTTAGAGAGTGTGGGGTTAGGGTTGATAGGGGTGGAGAGAGTGGGGGTAGAGTGGATAGGGGTAGAGAAAGTGGTGGTTTGGGTTAAAGAGAGTGGCAATATGGTGGATGGGGTAGAGTTAGTTGAGACAGGATGCATGGTAGTAGAGAGAGTAAGGTGTGGGTGGGCTTGGGTGTGTGGAGTAGAGAATGGTGGTTTGGTCGATGGAGAAGAGAGAGTTTAGGTAGGGTGGTTGGGGGTAGAGAGTGTGGGGTTAGTGTGGGGAAGGGTAGAGAGAGTGTGGTTAGGATGGGTAGGGGAAGATAATATGGTGGTAAGGTTAGTGGGTTGGTGGGTTAAAGAGAGTAGTGATAGGGAGGATGGGGTAGAGAGAATGGAGAAAGGGTGGGTGGGCTAGATAGAGTAAGGTTTGGATGTGCTGGGATAGAGAGAGTAGAGATAAGATTGGAGGAAGGGTTTTATAGAGAACTTGTTGGTAGGGTGGTTGGGTTGAGGTACAGAGAGTGGAGGTAAGGTGGGTGGAGTTAGTGACAGTGGAGGTAGGATGGGTGGGTGGAGGCAGAGAGAGTGGTGATTGGCTGGGGGTAAAGTGAGATGAGTCTATGTAGGGGGGATGGTTCGGAGTAGAGAGAGTGGAGGGAAGTTGGGTGGGGGCAGAGAGAGTGGAGTTTGGATCTGTGGGGGTTCGAAAAAAGGGGGTTCGGGAATGCGTGGGTGTAGAGAGAGTGGATATAAAGTGGGTTGGTGGGGGTAAGGAGAGTGGGGGTAGAGTGGGTGGGGGTAGAGAGTGTGGATGTATGCTGGGTGGATGTAGAGAGAGTGGAGTTAGAGTGGATGGTTGAGGCTAGAGAAAATGGAGGTTGGGTAGTGGGGCAGACAGAGTGGAGGTAGGCTTGCTGGGGTAGAGATAGTCAAGGTATAGTGGGTGAGTGGGGTAGTGAGAGTGGAGGAAGTGTGTGTGGGTGGGGGAACATAGTGTGGATGCAGGGTAGATCAGTAGGGGTAGACAGAGTGGAAATATTGTGGGTATGGGCAGAGAGAGTTGATGTATGGTGGGAGGGGCAGTTGGAGATAGTGGAGCTATGTTAGAGAGAGTGGAGGTAGGGAGGGTCGGTTTGGAAGAGAGAGTAGAGGTAGAGTGGGTGGCTGGGTGGTGTTAGGCAGGATCACATGCAGTACCCTTTGGGAACACTACATGCAATTAAGACTACAAGTGTCAGTACAAATTCACCTGTGGTACAAGCCTGTACTACACAGTAAAGTGGGAGCAATGGCTGAGCAGCCAGACCTATCTCAAGAGTTGAGTGAGCAGTAGACCAAGTTGCACATAGGGACTAGCACGAGCAGCCCAATATCACACACTAGTATACTACAAATACACAACCATTAAGTAACTGAACAAGTTCAGCTCCCCTGAAGTGGGAGCAAGATGGCATTTCAGTAACTTTAAAAAGGGCTAAAAAAACAAGGTTATAAGAATAGACAGCCCAAATACTTTCATACTCAGGGCAAAGGGTTTCAGTAAACTACAACCGGCAATTCAGTTCAAAGGCCTGGGCCAAAGTCAATGGGTCCGAATTTTTGTATAGGATAGCATAGTTCTGGTAGTAAACGGTTAAGTCTTTGCCACGAATTTCAGAAGAAGTTGGCTAGGCGAAAGCTTGGACAAATGTTTAGGGAAGGACAAGCCTTCGAAGTCGGGAAAGTTTCCCAAACATTCTCTGTGGCTGAAAAGATTTCTAGACTGCGTTTGCACAGTACCTTAAAAGTGAAGAAGAGCTGTAGCTGAGGCAAGTGTTCCAGGCAGTTCAAGCAGATTTTGCTGTACCCGAGATTCAGTCGTGGGGACGAGAAGGAGGACGTTGGGAGGTTCCTGCACTGCCCAGTGATGAGGTCACAAGCTTGGCAAAACGTTGGTTTAAGCTGTGAGTGCCTTAAAGACCACACAATGGTATCCTTCCCGTTGGCTATCCGAATTTCCACAGCATTCTGCAGAAAATCCGACCAGGAGGGGACGGTGTCCAGGCAGCTTACAAGTTGGTTGTTCCCACCAAACTCAAGGGAAAAAGTGAACCTTGAAGGGCTTCTCTGTCCATGGAGTTTCAGGCAATTCGGACCTGCAGCAGGGCCTCACCGGTCCTGAATCTCTTTAGTGAATTAAAATCATTTTAGCATATTTTTCCATCCATTGCAATCACATTCCAAAGCGTTTTGACCTGTGTTTTAAAATCATACCTGTTTTCTGTAAGCTTGCGGGGAAACTGGAATTGAACTGCATTCTTGATTGCATTCCTGAAACCTGTGTGACCTCATTTCCATCTCTTCATATTGCATAGGGGGGCAGTGAGTAGTCACAGGGGAAAAAGTGATCATATTATCTTTTGTTGAAATCATATCAAGTTTATTCCTGGGTTGCATTCTTTCCCATTATTGCATTTCCTTGAATCACATAAAGTATTTTCTGCTACAGTATCCTTTCATATCCATACTCCATAAGTGATTAAAGAGATTGTCAATTTTGTAATATTACCCATTGTTGATTACCGTCCATATTCATAAAAGTGTGATATATATATTGTTTAATTATTCAAAGAAACCTTTTAATTTGTAAAACAAACCTACTTCTTGGCTCAGTGAGGTCAGGGGGATTCAAAGAGAGGGGCGTTATATAAGGGTTCATCATCCAGATTTAACGAACTTTGACATAAAAATATATAAATAAGGGCTTCCATTGGGCATCCCATCCTAGGCATTGACTTTGTTGGATTGCTGGATTGAAATCACTTACAGATTGGGGGCTCGGTAGCCGGGGATTCTGGATTAGACCTACCACTTGTGCAGCTTAATACAGTGTGCTAACTAATAGGATACATAAATCCTGTTGGGCTACCACACTGTGTTATGCTGTAAAAGCACCCCTCAAAAAGGAACGCTCTCAGGAAACAATCTGTTTTGCAAAATAAAATAACAAAGTTCTGTTAGGAAGGAAATCAATTTCCGGAATGGCGACATTGGTAGACATCAAGATAGGTAGAGAGCACCTTTTGCATAAGTTGTTTGTGAGAGGTGAATGGACCAGAATGTGTGGTTGCAGGCAATCACACAACAGATCACTGCAACTGGGTTAGATAGCTGGAAAGATCAGGGACCCTTACACGTGGCCCTGAGTGAACTATATATGCCCCGAAGGCAAAGGATGGGCACGACAAGATTGTTAGGATAGGCATATTTATATTTATATATGGGAGCCATATAGGACAAATGTGCTGAAGGCCAAGACCTGGCAAGTAGGCACCTTATGGCATTAGAGAAGGCCCAATCTGACCTGGACTCTTCTGAGCAGAGGCTGCAGAGGAGTCAGGAGTCAGAAAAAGAAAGTAGGCAATACATCATTAAAATCAAAGAGGACATGGATATCCTGCAACAGGAAAGGGCAGACCAGGATACCAGAATTCTGGCCTTGCAGAAGGAGTACCAAGAAGGTTTGGACTCCCAACTGCAGAGCCAGAAAAAGCTGGAGCAACAACTGGATTTCAATAGGGCATGCACAGAGCAGGTAGCCACCCTGCAAAGCCATCTAGATAGAGTGAAGGCAGGGAGAAATAAGCTGATTTTGAAAGACCTGGACACCCAGGCAGAGTTTGATGAAGAGCTCCAGAAAGATGGGGCCCTTCAAAGGCAGAAGGACGACCTGGCGGCACAGAGGCAGGCTCTTACTCAGGAAAGGGATACCTTAGGCTAGGAAGTCTGCCACTTAAAAGGGAAGCTGGAAGAAAATCACCTTGCCCTCCAGGGACTGGGTGACCTCCAAAAAGAGCATCAAAACATGTTAGAGCACACCAGGAGAGTGGAAGATGCTCTGGCAAGAAAGGAGCAGGCCAGTAGGGACGGGACCCAGGAGGTAACTCTCCTGCAGCGAAGACTGGCCCAGTACTCCAGGACCAACCTGGAAGCACAGAGGGAAAATGAGGCTCTCTGTCAGCACAATGATAGGCTCCAGCAACAGGTAGCCATGCAGGAGAGATTGATAGAGTCTAGTAAGGCCTTGATTGAGGAACTGAAAGCACAGGCTCTTGCATGGCAACAGGGAGCAGGGGCTGATAGAGATGAGGTTCGCTGGGAAAGGGAAACACCTGAGCATAACCTCAGGAGCCCTAGTACCAGAGGCCTTCACCTCTCCCAATCCCTGGACTCTGCCAACCCCATGTCCCCGGGTGCACATGAGCCCAGGGCCATGGGGATGGCAGATTACTATCCAGCCAGAAGTATGGGGCTCATAGGCCAGTACCTCCCAGGAATGGATGGGCTGGCATCCAGGTATGGGCACCCAAGTACAGTGAAGTTTAGTGGGGAACCCCGGGAGAGTAGGGCCACTAAGGGCATCCTGAAAACCTCTGTCCAGTTAGGTCAGTGTGGGGGTACCCATCAAATTTGGGCAGCAAGGAGGAATCTGAAGACTCCTCTGAGCATCCCAGGACACAAGAGACTAGGTCCCCACATTCTGCCAGCCATTCCCAGGCTCGCAGAATCCGGGAAACCTGGAAGATCAGATGGGCACCTCTGGGAGCAGTACTTCTGAGACAGAGGATGAATGGACCAGGGTTACCTGAACCAAGAAGGCCAATAAGGCAAAAAGGGCCTTGCTTAAGGACCCCTTAAAACCGATCAAAGCAATATGGAGCGTCATCTCTCCTTATCATAAGAACTCCAAGTATTCTGTTTGGGAACACTTTGAGCTCTTTGAGCAAATGATGGAGACTTTCCATTTGAAAGACAGCAGTAGCTGCATTCAGTATGTAAAATGGGCATTCTCCCCAGAATACTCCAGTTTCTTTGCGGGGCTGGAGGATCAAAATCATTCAAGATGGTCCACCTACAGGGCGGCCATCTTAAAGCACTTCTCTGTTCATAGAAATCCCCAATAGGCTTGCAAGGCAGCCTACAATTTACAATGTGGGGAGGATCAGGCCCCACAAGAATTTGTGCAGGAGTTGAAGCGTGCCTTTGCGCAGACTACCAAAAGGGTGCGCACGGATAGCAAAGAATTTGTTAACACATTTTTCCATGCGCTAGTAAAATACATCATGACCCAGCTAGTGAGAGATTTCCATGAGAAAAGATCACTAGACTGGGTCATTGAACAGGCCACCCGAATCTATGAGGTGCAGAAGCCCATAGAAAATAAAAATAATGCCAAGAAAAGCCCCAAACCAACCAGCACCCCAGCTGCTGTAAAGGTGGCAGAGGTAAAGGTTGCCCCCATTTTAGATTTGGAGATGGGGGGGCCTAAAAACCTGCCTGCACAGAATAATTCCAAGCGCAGAAGGCCCTGGGGCCAGTCACAGACAGGTAGCAAAGGAGGTAGTCCCACAAATGGGGTCCCTCACTCCCCTGACTATGTGAGTCCCCGCTACAAGGGAAACCGACCCATCCTGGGTTATGTGTGTATTTTAGTATTTAGTATTTTATTTATTTCTATAGCGCACCAGGCCCAGGGGCAACCGGGCGCTTAACTTAGTTACAACAAGATGAAAGCATGACAAGGCAATGTGACAGAGTATTACAGGAGTATTACAGGAAGATTTACAAAATTTACAAAATATACATTCAAGCGAATATCGATAAGGTAGTGATTTACAGGATAGTTAATAAGGGATGCAGAGTAGGTCAAAGTGCAAGTAGGGCAGTAAACTGGTGTTAGCTGTCTTGGGCGGATAGCCAAGCTTTGGTAAGGTGTTTGAATTTCAGGAAGGAAGGTTCTGCTCTAAGGTCATTGGGGAGTGAGTTCCAAAGTTTGGCTGCCAGGATGGGGAAGCTGGTTCCACCTGATCTTTGGAGATTAAAACGCGGGATGACAAGACAGTTGGCTTGGGCCGCTCTGCGAGGTCTGGTGGAATTGTGGAAAGAGAATCTGTTTGCCAGGTAGCGAGGGGCTTGGTTGTGGAGGCATTTGTGTGTGAGAGCCAGGGACTTCAAGGAGATGCGATGTGGGATAGAGAGCCAGTGCAGGTTGCGCCTGGTGTCAGATATATGCTGGCGCCTAGGAATGTTAAGGGCCACTCTGATCGCATTGTTTTGGACAATTTGTAGCTTGTTTAAGTTGCGGAGATTAGTACCTAGATAGAGGGCATTACAGTAGTCGACCTTGGATAGTACGAGGGTCCTGGCCAAGGTTACGCAGTTGGCAGTGGTTAGGAACGGGCGACAGGCGGTGATGAGCTTGCAAGTATACGCTGCTGCAGATGAGACTCCGTTGGACTGTCTAGTCAAGGATAGGGTTGAGTCGATGTAAATCCCTAGGGTTTTCGTGTCCTTAGCAATAGGGATGGTGTTCCCATCAATGGTGAAAGACTTGAAAGCAGGGTCAAGTTTAGTGAGTTTTTGTGGTGAACCAAGAATGAGGAGCTCTGTCTTTTCATCATTTAGGCAGAGGCCGTGTTGGGCCATCCACGCTTGGATGACCTGGTAGCTGGCGTTGATGGCGAGGGAGTCAGTTGTGTAGTCTCCTGTGATGGGGATTAGTATCTGTGTGTTGTCAGCGTAATTGGTATACGTGACGCCCAAATGGTCCAAAATATCAAAAAGGGGTTTGGTAAACACGTTATATAACGTGGGCGAGACACAAGACCCTTGAGGCACACCACAAGAGACCGGAGCGGGTGGTGCGGCCGCAAGTGGGGAAAACACGCGCATTGATCTATTATCCAGGAAGGATCTGATCCAAGTAGAGGCATTTTCTGAGAAATGTGCGGCTGATTTGAGGTGATGGCAGAGAATTTTGTGATTGACAAGATCAAAAGCAGCAGAGAGGTCCAGGAGAAGTAATAACGCCAGTTTGCCTTTGTCTTTGAGATCTTCGATCTGCGTTTTTAAATCGATAAGGGCGGTCTCAGTGCCATGGCGAGGCCGGAACCCTGATTGCCTGAGTCCCAGAAGTTTATTTGATTCAAGGTATTCCTGAATTTGTAGGTAGGCCGCGCGGTCAAGGATTTTTAGTAAAAAAGGTACGGTGGTAATTGGTCTGTAGTTTGTGGGTATGCTGGGATCCAGGGTAGGTTTTTTCAGAAGCGGGATGACCCACGCATCCTTAAGATTGTCCGGTACAATCCCAGAGCTAAAGGAGGAGTTGATGAGCGTAGTGATGAATGGTGCTAGGTCGTGAGCTGCTTCCTTAATAATAGGTGCAGGACAAAGGTCACCCTGACAATTGGACGGTTTAAGGCTAGTGATGATCTTTTCCACTTCGAGAATGGAGAGTGGAGAGAAGCTAAAAGGAGTCAGAGAGTCTGTGATAGAGAGGTTTATGGTAGGTATAGGGATCTGTAGAGGGTTGGATTGAAGGCTAGATTGTTTGTTGTTGATTTTAATTTGGAGAGTGGCAATCTTACCTAGGAGAGCTTCTTGGATTTTGGAGCACCAGGTGCTATCTTTGGTACAGATGTCAGGTGGAGTAACAGGAGTTTCAAGTTCTTTTAGGATTTTAAACAATTCTTTGGTGTTAGATTTGGCTTGTTCGATGCGTTTGTTGTATGTGTCTTTTTTTGCCTGGAATATAGCTTCCTTGTAGTTAAGGGTGGCCAGGAGTACGCGTGATTTGTTAGCTAGAGAGTGATTGCTTCTCCAGTGGGATTCTGCAATTCGTTTTTCTTTGCGTAGAGCTCTGAGATGGGGTGTAAACCAAGAGTTTAGGTGGGCTCGAGGTTTAGATTTTCTCAGTTTCGAGGGTGCAATGGTGTCTAAGGCTATAAGCATGGCCCGGTTGAATGTGTCGACCAGGGCCGTAGGGTCAGAGCATGAGGGATCCCGGTCATTGAGAGCTGGAAGGAGGAGGGGGAGGAGTCTATCGCAGGTAATGTTGCGTTTGTTACGGGTGGCCATAGCCGGGGCAATGTTGTGAGGGAGGCTGATAGGTTTGGACTCAATATTGAATGTAATTAAGTTGTGGTCTGTCCAGGCGCACTGTTGGTTAGAGGTGATGTTGATGGGACAGTTGAGGGCGGCTAGCCAGTCAAGGGTTCTTCCCTTGTTGTGGGTGGGTTGGTTTAGGAACTGAGTGAATCCAGCATTAGTGAGGATGTTGTCAATAGCCGAAGCAGCAGTGTCCTTGGGGTCGTGGAGGCCTAAGTTGAAATCCCCCAGTATCATGACCTGGGAGATAGCTTTGGTGTTGTGTGTGAAGATGTTAGAGAGGTCCTCCGCGAAGGTGGATAGTGGGCCAGGTGGCCGGTAGAGTAGATGGAAGGTGATAGAATGGTTAGGTGTGACAGCTAGTTTAGCTGTCAGTGCTTCCAGAGTGGAGGAGTGATGTGTGGCTGAGAGGTGGAAGTTCAGAGCGTTTTTGTGGATGATGGCGATGCCACCTCCTTTAGATTGGATGGAATTACGGTCATGTCTGATAATGTTGTAGCCTGGAGGGATAGCGAGGGAGAGAAGAGGACCTGAAGCTGGGTGGAGCCAGGTTTCAGTGATTGCTATAAAGTCGAGGTCAAGGTTGAGGATCAAGTCAGCTACTTCTAGGGCGTGAGCCGGGAGTGATCTGGCGTTGATTAGCGCGCCTTTGATATTGTTTGAGTTAGGGGAGTTGGAAGATGGTGGTAGATTAGGTGAAAGTGTGGGTGGTGACAAAGGGAGAGGCAGTTTGATGCGGTGAGCTAAATGATGGGAAGCGTGGGTAAGACGCGAGCCAAGTCTAGCATTTCTCAAGGAGATAGAGCAGGGTAGGTTAGGTAAAGGTCTGGTGGCGAAGTGCTGGATCCAGAGGGCTGGGTTGTTAAGATAAGGGTTGGTGTGGTGAGCGTGGGATGGCATAGTTGAGGTGTGATGCAAGTAAGAGTGGTAGATAGAGGTGGTGGTATGGTATAGTGCAGTGCAGCCAGAGTGCAGTATAAGGAGGAGAAGGGTGGGCAGCAGTCTGGTAAGTAGGGTACTGAAAGAGTACAGAGGAGAGTTTGCAGTAGTTAGACTGTTGGTGGGGGGCATGTTGACCTAGTAGAGTCTAAGCGCGCGTGGTCTGGTAAGGATTGCGAGGGCGACCATATGACACTTACACAATTACAGTAGTCTGTTAGTGACCAAAGGCACAACACAATTGCAGTGGTCAGTTAGCGACCATAAGGCACAACACAGTTGCGGTGGTCCGTTAGCGACCATAAGGCACAACACAATTGCAGTGGTCCGTTAGCGACCATAAGGCACATCACAATTACTGTGGTCCGTTAGCGACCATAAGGCACAACACAATTACAGTGGTCCGTTAGCGACCATAAGGCACAACACAATTGCAGTGGTCAGTTAGCGACCATAAGGCACAACACAATTGCAGTGGTCAGTTAGCGACCATAAGGCACAACACAATTGCAGTGGTCCGTAAGCGACCAAAGGGCACAGCCAATAGCAGTCATGAGGCATAAAGCACTAGGGGCTGAAAATGACTGTACTATTGAGAGGTGGCAGCAGTAACGCATAGAGGCGGCGGAGTTGGAGGCATAAGCGTATGTAGCAAACAGTTATCGAAGGTGAAAATAACCGAGTTCAAATGTTTGTGATTGCGGAGTAGCAGAAGACATACCAGAAAGCACAATAGTGTAGACTGAGGGTATCCCCTCTACTCACAATGGATTAAAGGTCCGAGTAGACACTGGCTCCAAGGCTCCGGAGGCGAACAGGGGGCAAACAGGGGCCTTAGTGCGGGCCTTTGTTGAGAGGCCGGCGTTCCCGCCTGCCGGCGGAAGGGGATAATTATGAATGGGGAGGTCAATAGCTGATTCGTGCGGCCAGAGCCTCGCTCTGGTGCCGCGATGCGCCCGCCATTGCTGGGCCAGGCGGAAGAATCTGACGAAGTCAGTCGATTCTCAAGAAGCGTTGCGCTTCAGAACTCGACGTGCAGCTGGAAATCAATAAATATGCACGATGGGCATACCTGACTGTGATATGATGGCAACCCTCGCCCTTGAGGGAATTCGGTGAGGCAGGGTGATCTGAAGCACGGCCGAACCGTGTGTAGCTGAAGATGCTCCTCGGCTCAGGAGGCTAGTGCTCCTGCCCTCCTCCGTGGTGTGCTGCTGCGGCTGGAGCGGTGAGGGCAGAGTTCCTGGCCCCTGGCTCCTGTGGCTCCGAACAGGCTCTCAACAGGCCTTTGTATGGCCTTCGTAGGGCCGCCGGCACATCCGCCTGCCGGCGGATGTAGTGAGCTGGATAAGCGAGGCTTAGCCTTGTTGTGGCGCCGCGATGCGCCCGGCATGCGGGGGTCAGGCAGGAAGTAGGACAAGGCCAGGCAGGCCTTCGTTGCAGCTTACCAGCTGTTACGGTTTCCAGCGATGGGGAAAGGGCTCCTGCCCTCTTCCCTTGGATGGGGCGACGAAGTGAGGCCAGACAGGCTCTCAACATGCCTTTGTATGGCCTTCGTAGGGCCGCCGGCACATCCGCCTGCCGGCGGATTTAGTGAGCTGGATAAGCGAGGCTTAGCCTCGTTGTGGCGCCGCGATGCGCCCGGCATGCGGGGGTCAGGCAGGAAGTAGGACAAGGCCAGGCAGGCCTTCGTTGCAGCTTACCAGCTGTTACGGTTTCCAGCGATGGGGAAAGGGCTCCTGCCCTCTTCCCTTGGATGGGGCGACGAAGTGAGGCCAGACAGGCTCTCAACAGGCCTTTGTATGGCCTTCGTAGGGCCGCCGGCACATCCGCCTGCCGGCGGATGTAGTGAGCTGGATAAGCAAGGCTTAGCCTCGTTGTGGCGCCGCGATGCGCCCGGCATGCGGGGGTCAGGCAGGAAGTAGGACAAGGCCAGGCAGGCCTTCGTTGCAGCTTACCAGCTGTTACGGTTTCCAGCGATGGGGAAAGGGCTCCTGCCCTATTCCCTTGGATGGGGCGACGTGGACTCCTCCAGACCAAGGGGGGGATCCAACCAAGCACCTAACCCAGGGAACTTCCCTCCTAACTTCCCCCAGGAGAGCAGAAATTCACCGAACCCTGGGCAGAACTTTTTCCCCATGTATCCACCCAACTTCCAACCCCAAAATCATTTATCCTTCTTCTCCCACTTCCCTGAGCCCAGACCACCTAACCCGGGAGAGGGGAGGCCAAGGGTGGAGGGGTACCCAAATCTTCCCAACCCAGGTTACTACCAGAGAAGGGATAGATACCCTTCCCGGGATCAGCCCAGGGGAGAAAACAGAACCCTGTATCAGCCTGAGCAGGTTTCACAGTTAGAGCGCCAGGTCCAAAATATGGCACAGGATCTGGGTCGCATGCCGAGGGCTCAGCAGAACCCTCAGATGAGCATGCCGGCACAGAATGCCCAAAACTCTGGACCTGGTGCTCCAGAACAATGACGTGGCAGCACCCCGACAACCCACCGGTTCCCAGGGAGGAGGCACAAGGGGAAGGGGGGTGTAAAGCCTTGGAGGAAGCTTCATTCCCCACTTGTAAACAGCCTCTGGAAACCCAGGAAATGGAAACAAAATATCCTACCTCTGAAAGTCTGCCACCCAAGGAGCAGAAGGGGGGTACGAGAAACAAAGGACCCAAACAGACCCACTTTGAGGAGGAGGTACAGATCTTCCAATTTGAAGGAGAGGGATCCTCAGAGGATCCTGGGAAAAGAATCTTCTCCTTCAGAAATGGGGGAACTCCTCACAAAGAAAAATGGGTCCCAAGGGATTCACTTCCAGACTGGGTAGATGTGGGGACTGAGCTAGCGCCGCCCATGATCCCATCCCGGAACCAACGGCAAGAAAATCCCCTGGCTCAAACCCATCCTGGTGACTGCCTCCAAAAAGGGGGGGGCAGCCCAGAACCAGAACCAAGGGAACCCAAAACTTCTCCTATTTCTAGTTGACAACTTTTTATTTCAGATTTCCAAGACTCCCCACAGAATTCTGCCCATATCTCTTCTCTCTCCATGTCCAAAACCAGAAAATTAGCCCACCAGTTGTCCAAAAATGTGTACTATCTGTGCCCCCTTGCGGAGAAGGAGGGAAGATACTATGCCCCGGTACAAGTACAGGGGCAGGGGACAATTTTGGCACTGGTGGACACTGGATCGCAAGCTACCCTTCTGTCCAGAAAGGCCTTTGATGAACTAAATTCAAGAAGGGGGGAGAAATACCAAATTCCTGTCATCTCTGTTCCCGGGACAACTTCAGAACTTTGACGGTAAGGAGATTCCCGTCGAGGGGACTGCGGATTTGGACATTAAAATTGGGCGACACAAGGTGAAACACCCGGCCATAATAGTGACTCCAGAAGGCACCCCTTGTTTACTAGGGAATGACCTCCTGAGAAGGTTGTCATCCCTAATAGATTGTGTAAACAAGGTCCTCTGGACCCAGACTAGCCGATAAATAAAATTAAAACAAAGTGTCAACCATGTTAGTTTAAATGGCACATGCCACATGGTTGAACAAAAACCTGTCCAAGTAGAATTTCACTTCCAGAACAACCAAATTCCAGATGTGACAGTAATAGCAGTAGGACAGCAAACTGGTGATGGGGGGTCCTCTCTATTTCAGAAAATCAACCTTCCTTCCAGTTTAAGTTGGTATTCCACACTGGAAGGAAACACTCTGAAATTCTTTACCAATCCACAATCAGACATTCCCACTACTATAGTCCAGAAAGATGAGAAATCAGCTCAAAGCCTAGCTGATATTGAGAAAATTGGAGAGCAGTTGTTCATCCCTGTTCAGTTAAATGATGGGAAGGACTTTGTTCTCGCCCAAGTGTGTGTGAACAACGGCAAGAGTTTCATCAGCGAAGCCATGTTCCGCCAACTCCCAAAAGATCCAGCCATTCCCACATTCAAACATGTAGACAAATGGGAAATGGATCTGGAAGCACCCAATTCCAAACACCTCCTGCCAAGCAGGTGTATGCTCAAAATCTCCATTGGCAACAAGAGCATAGTCCATAATAGTTGGGTCGTGCGAGACGTCACTGCCGCCTTTTACTTAGGCAGTGATATTCTCAATCGCTTTGCCATTAGTTTGGACCTAATAAACTTCAAAGCTTGGTCCCAATTAGCGGATAATCCCATGGGCTTTGATGATCAAGAGAAAGCATTTAGGTCAGCTCAACTGAAGCCTTATGCAGTTGAAATTCAGATTGGAGAGGAAGTCACCATCCCAGAAAGGACCCGACAATTCTACCTGGAAGTGAAAGTTAAAAGAGGACAAAAATTGAAAAACTCTGATGCTTATATTCATCGAAATGCTTCTCTCCAACAGCAAGGGTTGGGGGTAAACCCAACACCATTAGTCAATATAGATATGACACCATTCCAATAGAGGCGGATTACAGTGATTTAAAGAGTATCACTCTAGCCGCAGGCACCATTATTGGTGGTTGATGACCAACATGTTTCCATTGATTTAGGGAATGAACTGTTAGGACCGATCCCCAAGGACTGTTTGACAGTGACAGTGATGACAATACAACACCAGAAAGGATCTTTACCTGGCATGGGGGGAACTTCCTGGTGTACATTTCCTGCCCTTATGGTAAGGAAGATGTGACTTGTGACTTCAGGAGGGATGAGGTGATTTTCCAGGTCCATGAGGGCTGCCTTTCCCACCTGAAGCCACCAGTCCAAATCAGCACTCTGACCAGGGACTTCTCCACCCAGCTGGAGGAGGCCGCTGCGATAGCAAAACCAGAAGTCTTTCCAGGCTTCAGGCAGATGGTTGAAGCGAGAGTCAAACTAGCTGATGCCTGTGTGACTCTGGAGCAGAAGCAAAAGCTGAAACAAGTTTTCTTGGATTTTCAAGATCTCTTTGCGGTGGACTCATATGATTTTGGTCGCACCAACATCCACACATCAACAATTCCCACAGACCTGGGCATGACTCCAGTGTTTGTGAAGCAATATCACTTGCCTCTCACATCCATTGAGTCCCTTACTGAAATAATTAAGAACCTTGAGTCCCGCGGGATAATCTGTCCAGTCCACAGCACCTTCAATAATCTGGTGCTGGGGATATTGAAGCCAAACGGCCAGTGGAGACTCTGTGCCGGCCTTAGGGAGCTCAACAAACGGGTCCATACTTCCCGATGGCCTCTTCCCTACATTGACCAAGGGCTGATTCAGATCCAGGGGTCACAGGTATTCACTGCAATAGACCTGACCAATGGATACTGGACTGTGCCTGTCAGCAGGGAGGACCAATACAAGCTGGCTTTTACCTTTGGGGCAGCAGTACACATGGACCAGGACTCCCTTTGGATACCTCAACTCCGGCAATGAGTTCAACATTTTCCTACATAAGGCCATCACCGACCTGGGTGAGAGGGGTAACCTGGCCTATGTAGATGATGTCCTCATCAAAAGCTCAACTGTGGAGGAACATGTAGCAGAGATCCGTTATTTTCTGACCCAGTTGAGAGCCGCCGGAAGAAAACTTTCCTTTCAGAAAGCACAGTGGTGTAGACCTGTGTTAATTTCTTGGGGAATGAGATTACTCCTCAGGGTCTCTGTCCCCAGGATAAGAAAGTGGAAGCACTTCAGAAACTGGAAGACCCCACAACTCTGCGGGAACTAAGGAGCCTCCTTTGACTGATGAATTACAGCAGAATGTTCATTGAGGGCTACGCAGAGATCACCAGACCCCTGATTCATCTCACGAAGGGGGTGTCAAGTGGGAATGGGGTCCAAAACAATCTGAGGCAGTAAGACAGCTCTAAAGAAGCCTCTCACAAGCGCCTTGCCTAGCTTAACCTGTCAGAAACAAAGAGTTTTTCTTGGAGACAGGGTTCTCTAATACATGCTTGACTGCAGAATTATACCAAAAGCACGACAAGGTCAATAAAGTAATCTCCTATGCGAGTAAAACTTTATCCTCTGTGGAGGAAAAATACAACGATTGTGAGAAGGCACTCCTGGCAACGGTGTGGGCATTGAACAATTACTGCGCGTTTATCCAGGGGGAACACATCATCGTGGAGACTCCACACCAGCCTCTGCAATATCTCCAAAGTGACAGAATCTGTGCCGGAAATGTGAGTAATTCCCAAATGACTTCCTGGATTCTGTCAATGCAAGGCTTTCCTGTGGAGGTCAGATATGGCCAAAACAAGAAGAGTCCCCGCGCACAATGTCTGGCTGACTTGCATGATTGTGCCAGAGAAAACTGTCTCAAGGACGAAAGTCAAAAAATCAAGGACAACATGGAGGCATTCCTTAATTCCCCACACAAAGTCAATGAAGAAGACAAGTGTGAGGAAATGCCCACTGTCTATGTGGATGGATGCTCTTACCATGTTGACAACAACGTGGAAAAAGAACTTGTGGCCGGCGTAGGGAATGCATGGGTGGGTGAATGAGTCCCCAGAACCCTCCGCTGGGTACAAGATTGGTCCCTGAAGTAGTCAAGTGGCAGAGGTGATGGCTGTGCATCAAGCCATCCTCACTGCTGCCCAACATCCACTCCACAAACTGGTCATAATCACAGATTCGGATTATGTACAGAACGGGTTCATGGAGCACCTGGTTAATTGGAAAACCAAAGGCATGCTATGTGCTAATAACAAGCCCTTTAAACATGGGAAGTTAATCCAAAATATTGATGATCTGGTCACCTCGAATGGGATGACCATCTACTGGAAAAAGATCAAGGGTCATTCCAAAGTAGAGGGATCAGACAAAACTGGAAATTACTTAGCTGATCAGCTGGCCAAAACCGGGGCCATCCAAGGGGATCTAATTGAGATTGAGTCCCTGTTGGGGGAAATCCAGGTCACTGCTATCACTAGGTCCCAGACAAATGCTCACAATGATCTTGCAACTGCACAATGGAGTAAGGAGACCCCAGATGCTGATTTGATTACGGTTCAAAAAGGGGATCCAATAATTAATAAGTTTTACCAACACATTGAGGATCCTTAGAACTTTACCCTGACGGATACCGATTACATAGGGAAAGAGGACCTCAGAGTGTTGATGAAATGTCCAAAATTTTTCCGAATCCAAGACGGTTTGTTGGTCAGGAAATCCATAGCTGGCCATGATCAGTGGGTGGTCCCTACCTCATTCCGAAGCCTGATTTTAAGTCGCGCCCATGATGCGGCCACAGTCGGTCATAGGGAGTTTCATACAACACTTTAAATCTTAAGAGAGGTTGCATACTGGCCGCACATGGGGCAGGACCTCGACCAATACGTGAAGGGGTGCCTTGTGTGTGCACAATTTCAGCCAACATCCCTCACACACCGTGCACCTCTCCAAAAGAGGGGGATGACACTGCCATGGTCAGATTTGCAAGTCGACTTTATAGGGCCCGTGATTCACTCCTCAAGGGGGAATAAGTACATGTTGACTGTGACATGCTTATTTACTAAATGGGTGGAATGTCTCCTGGCCCCAAACTGCAAGGCAGAAACAGCAGCTGCCTTGATGATCAACTACATATTTTTGCATTTTGGACTACCCCAAAGGATTGAGTCAGACAGAGGTAGCCATTTCACCAGCGAAGTAATGACAAAGATGTGGAAGATACTGGGGGTTAAAAGGAAGCTACATATTGCTTTCCGGCTAGCCTCTAGTGGAGCAGAAGAACGTTACAAAAAAACCATTGTGAGCATCTTATCTTAAAAAAGTTTGTGGCATATTCTGAGCCAAGTTGGGATATCCGATTACCTCTTGTCCTAATGGCCATCAGATCTACCTCTTCATCTGCAATTAAAATGTCACCATTTGAGCGGATGACTGGACGCAGGATGGTGCTTCCCCAGCATCTGCTTCACAGGACCCAAGAGCAGACATTGATCAATGCCTCCACAACTCATGAGTATGTTGAAAATTTAAGAAAACACCTTCAACATGCTTTTGCTTATGCTTAGCGAAATCTAGAAAGATCACCCGATAGCATGAAGACCCACTATGACTTGAAGACCACTAGGAAAGAATACAATGTAGGAGACCGGATGTATCTATACAATTTCCAAAGGAACCAGGCCAAACAGCAGAAATTTCTGCCTACCTGGAAGGGATCTTTTGAAATTGTAGACAAGATCTCACCAGTCGCCTACAATATCTGCATCCCCAAAGGCAGTTTGGCAGAGGGGGAAGATAAGTGGGTCCATATTAATCAGCAAAAGGGGTGCCATCCCAGGCACACTCTGCAGTAACTGGAGGAGTCCTCTGGAACCCCAGAGGGGGCCGCTCCAGATCAATAAAATTCCAACTCTAAAACCATTGCAAACATAGTCTATAAAATGCAATAATGAACATGCAAATTTCTCCTGATCTATAAAATGCATATGTTCGCCCCACTACATTAATAGCGGCGGGGAAATATCTACAAATATGTTTCTGCCTTTTTGCTTTGTCATCCTAGGAGAGAGAAACAACCATGGAGACTGACCAAGGAGGATGACACGGGGACCGGGAGCAAAGATCCGAGGGGCCCGGGGTATCTCTCAATACTCCCATCAGGACTGGCGAGGAGAACCGATCAATCCACCCCTGATGGAGGAAAAGATGCTGAACTTTGCCATTTTGGAATCCGGAGAGATGAGGCCGACATCCCAGTCTTGCGAGTTCCATTGATTGACAATCAACGCCATCGCAAGAGGGGGGTGTGTGGGATGCATCAACCCACTCATCCAAGCCCTGCAACATCACTAGGCATTGCTGGCAGCAGAAACATCAGAATGGCCACTGGAAAGCATGCTGCTCGCTCAAAACCAGCCAAAAATGTGCAGTAAAAATCTGAAAGATATCCTGCCATCCACTATATCCTGCCATCCACTTTTGCCCATGTTAGGGAGCACAGGAGATCACTGCCAAAAACCACCACTGGACTACCCACACATTAGCCTGAAACCACTTGGAAAAAGCAATGCTGATTGCCAAAAGAAATACAGAGCTGGTTGGGAATCCGTTTTCTTGATTGTCAAAATGTGCTAAAATCATGGCTCACAAATCACCAAAAAGATCCAACCTTCTTGTTGGGTGTCCAACTTATTCTACTGCAAGAATCCACATCAACACAATGTCAGCAAGAATCATATGCTATCAAGCTAAATCCCATTTTAAAGATACTGATGTAAAGACATCTGTCAAAAATGGGTGCAATACCGGTACTCACCACTACCAGAAGCCGGCGTTTTAAAACCATATTCTTTGAAAAACTGAACAACTGAACGCAAACTATCCCAAAGAAGAGAATTCTATCAAAATGCCAAAGAGTGCCACACAGTGATTTCATTGTTGAAAAAGACTTGATTTAAAGATATGTTGCTTATTGTGAGTTTATAGATGTATTTGTTTTTACAAGGAACTAAGTTGCTAATGATCAGAAAGTAACCTGATGCAGTCAAGACTTCAAGTGGCCTTCTGTCCATTGGGAACCCTTCACACCTGGCCTTCCTACCAACAGGAGAGGATATTCCATGGACATGTTAATTAGAACTGTTGTGAGAGGAGGAGATTTCCCCTGCTGGCAGGAGGAAAGAGACAATAGATTCCTTGACTGAATAGAATATGCTAAATGTGGGTGTGACTCGTCAACAACTGCTCTGGGAGAGACAGGAATTGTGACCTCTGAGTCAAGCCAGCTCTAGGGGCGGACCATACTGGGATGTGGATTTAACATTGCACCAAATATATGTTTAAGGGAAATGGTTCTAAAATATTGTAACAGGCTGACAAAAATGTCAAACGTTGAGACAGTTAATATGAAAAATTCAGTCACAATTTAAGACTAAGCTGGATGTTGTGCGATGTTCTGAGACCAAACTCCGGGATTTTTTAATATTGCAGCTGTAGTGTTTTGGCTATGAACATGCAGTGCTGAGAGCAGAACCCAGAGGGCCTAAGACCTGCCCAGAGGCGAGAGTGAAGCCAAACCATTTACCAGATCTTTGACGAGGCGCATTCCATTCCAAAACTAGGAGTGAGTATCTAGTCTAGAACTGTACAGAATCAATCTCTTAGTTTAAAGTAATCCTCTTCCATTCAGTTCAACCTATCCAGAACTGCATTATAGAATCCTGTGTTCATCCTGCTGATTCCAAATCTGTAAAGCGCCATCTGTCATTCTGAAATCTTGACTTTATTTCTGAAAATCTACCTTCACAAAAACATCTGTATCTTTTGAACCACATGTCCTAGAAGCTGTCATTTTAAAGCTACGATCCTAAGCTTTCCAACACACCCACGACATCCCAATTCATTATAGTTTTTCCATAAAATGTGCCACGAATTGCAATCTAGCTCCATTTCACCGCTTGTAAAAATAGCTGCTTCTTGCTTTCCACTGCTGAATTTTGTTTCCAATTTGATAATCATTCATGAATCATTGCTAGTGTTGACCTGAACCAATCTAAAGTAACTATCACTCATCCTGAATCTCTTTAGTGAATTAAAATCATTTTAGCATATTTTTCCATTCATTGCAATCACATTCCAAAGCGTTTTGACCTGGGTTTTAAAAGCATACCTGTTTTCTCTAAGTTTGCTGTGGAAACTGGAATTGAACTGCATTCTTGATTGTATTCCTGAAACCTGTGTGCCCTCATTTCCATCTCTTCATGTTGCATAGGGGGGAGTGAGTAGTCACAGGGGAAAAAGTGATCATATTATCTTTTGTTGAAATCATATCAAGTTTTTTTCTGGGTTGCATTCTTTCCCATTATTGCATTTCCTTGAACCATATAAAGTATTCTCTGCTACAGTATCCTTTCATATCCATACTCCATAAGTGATTAAAGAGATTGTCAATTTTGTAATATTACCCATTGTTGATTACCGTCCATATTCATAAGTGTGCTATTCAAATACTATTTTATTCATAAAAGTGTGATATATATATTGTTTAATTATTCAAATAAACCTTTTAATTTGCAAAACAAACCTACTTCTTGGCTCAGTGAGGTCAGGGGGATTCAAAGAGAGGGACATTATATAAGGGTTCATCATCCAGATTTAACAAACTTTGACATAAAAATATATAAATAAGGGCTTCCATTGGGCATCCCATCCTAGGCATTGACTTAGTTGGATTGCTGGATTGAAGACACTTACAGGTGGCTGTCCTTGCCAGACAGCCAGCCTGCCAATCACGCCAAAGTGCATTCAGGTCTCCTAAGAGACTAAGCACAGGGAGCTTCAGGCACCTGCCTCACATCCTGTCAATCCCAGACACTCAGGCGCCAGAGGAGTGCTTCAACACTGACGCCCGCCAAAGGCCAACGAACAAAGGGACCAAACCTGCTTTGGCGTGCAGAGACAAAAACAAGAAGGACCTTTTCTAAAAGAAATGGCGAAAAAAGATGACCGGAGTCTGTTTTTACGATAGGTCTTGGGTGTCATATTGAAAAACATGTCTGACTGGATTTCTAGCTACTGTTGTTTGTGGTCGGGAAAAATCATGGTACTTTTATCTAAACCACTGCCAGCAGCCATTTAAAGTAGGAAAAGGTAACATTTGACTGTTGCATGAGTGTTTTGACTTGGGGGAAGCTAGGCAACACCTCCAGCACTCTATAGGAAGATACTGTGTGCTGGGTCTGTAAATTTAAAGAGACTAGTAAAGCCAATTTAACTTTACATGCTCTGGGAGAAAGTAGTCAGTTCCAGAGTAGGTATTTAAACCTTGGGAAGTCTGAAAAGATATCCCTGTGCCACTGCACTGAAGGTGCTGGGTGACACACAGAAAAAGATAATGCTTATGTAGTTGTCTTAAAACTCCATAACCAAAGAACACAAAAGTAAAACACACATCAAAATACACCGAAGAGTGAAAAAAAGGCTCACACGCTTCCTAGGTAAAACATCAAATCCTAGAAATCCAGTAAAGTTGCTTGGGATCTCAAAAGGTAAGGGAAATTAGCACATTCTTGAGAATTCTGCCTAAAATGCGTCCCCCCAAGACTAAGGCACAGGAGGATTTAATCCACTCCTGGATGAATCTCCTTACTCCAGTCAGTCAAACATCTTGTAGAGACCATCACCAATTTGGTGGTGACACCCAGGTCTGCGTTCAATGGTAAAATCAAACCCTTGCAGGCTGATTGACTATCTCAGTAGTTTAGGGTTTCCCCCTTTCATTTGCATCAACCATCTCAAGGGTTGGTGGTCAGTCTGAATCACAAAAGTAGATCCACACAAGTATGTTCTAAACTTCTTCAGGGACCACACAATAGCAACGCACTCATGTTCAATGGTTGCCCACCTTGTTTCTGGTTCCATCAGCTTCCTGCTGATGAAGCAAATAGGATGCTCCCTACTTTTCTCATCCAGCTGACTCAGAACTGCACCTGTAACTGTATTTCAAGCATCTGTCTGCACAATGAAGGCTTGGTTATAGTCAGGAGCTCTTAGGACTATAGCTTGACAAAGGTCTTTCTTTAGGCCTTCAACTGATGGAGTGCACTCCTCATTCCACCTAAACCTTTTAGGGAATTTGGGAGAGGAGACCACATTCAAGGGAGAAGCTATGGTCCATAGTTCTCTATGATGTTCCTATAGTAACCAGTGAGGCCTAGGAAGGCTCTCACATGGGTTTGAGTAGCAGTGGGGGCCCAGTTTTGTACAGCTTGTACTTTGCTAAGCAATGGCCTGATTTCAACTTCTCCTACCTCATGCCCAAGGTAGACCACTTTACTCTGACCAATTTGACATTTATTAGCCTTTATGGTCAGATGGGCCTGCTCAAGAGCCTGCAAAACATATCCTAAGTGGTCAACATGTTCTTTCCAAGTAGGGCTGAACACTGCAATGGCATCCAAGTATGCCATGCAGAAGTCCTCCTTCCCATTCAGAACTTGATTAACCAACATTTGGAATGTAGCAGGTGCATTCTTTAGTCCAAAAGGCATTATCTTAAACTGGTAGAGGCCTGCTGGGGTTAAGAGTGCAGTTTTCACCTTGGAATGGTCTGTCAGTGCTATTTGCCAATTGCCTGAAGTGAGATCAAATGTACTGAGGTACTTGGATGAACCACGTTTATCTACCAGTGCATCTGTCCATGGTAAAGGGTGGGCATCAGTTTTGGTGACTGCATTAAGAGCTTGGTAGTCCACACATAATCTCAACTCCTTGGATTCTGCCTTTGGTACTAGACTAACTGGACTAGACCATGGACTTGTAAAGGGCTCTATTACACCGAGATGAAGCATCTTGGTGATGTCCTCCTTTATGTGGGATCTTACTTGATCTGACATCCTGTGACCTCTGCTTTTAACAGGTAAAATGTCACCAGTGCGAATATCATGCTGGCCCCAAGGGGTCAAGCCTGGTGATAGTGAAAACAGGGAGGCAAACTGATTAACAGAAGCTTGCACAAATTAGAAGAGAGATTAACTCCTTCTATGTTCTCATCTAAAGGCTGGCCTCTGAGTAGGTCAGGTAGAGGTTCACTCTCCTCCTCCTGAGCTTAAGCTACAAGCAAAGCTCCCACCTTGGTCTTGAAACATAAGCTTTTAGGCAGTTGGTGTGAAAGACTCTGGGAGCCTCCCTAGGATTGCCTAAGTCGACCAGATAGTTGACCTCTCCAAGTTTACACACAAACTTGAAGGGTCCAATCCATTTGTCCTGTAAGGCCCTCGGCCTTGTAGGTACCATAAATATAACCAGCTGGTCTTGAGAAAACTCAACCATTTTGGCCTTCTAGACATGCCAATGCTTCACCAGAGCCTGATCTGCTTTCAAGTTATCTGATGCTTTTGCCTTCATGAGTGACATTCTCCTCTGGAGACCTGTCACATAGTCAGTGAATAGAAGGCATGGCAGTAGAAGGTCCCACTTTCTCCTAAGGGGTAGCTCTAAAGCACCTATCATGCGCTTCATTGTACGGTTGAACCTCTCTACCAATCCATTTGTCTAAGGATGGTAGGAAGTTGAGAATTTATAAGTTACTCCACGGTTTTCCCACATGGCCTGCATGTAGTGGGACATAAAATTTGATCCCCTGTCAGAGATAACGTCCTTAGGAAAACCTTCCTTAACAGTTCTCATAGGTATGGCTTCAGGATAACTAGTAGCACGGTCTACTACAACCAGGATAAACCTGTTTCCTGAAGATGTTGGAGGGTCTACGGGACCAACAATGTCGATTCCTACCCTCTCAAAAGGGACTCCCACCACTGAGAGAGGCACCAAGGGTGCCACATTCTTGGCTCCACTCTTGCTAGAGGTTTGGCAAGTGTGACGACACTCCTACAGAATTTATCTACATCAGACCCCAACTTAGACCAATATAAATACAAAGACAGACTTTCCTTGGTCTTCTTAAAACTTAAATGACCAGCCAAAGGTATCTCATGGCTAAATTGTAGGAACTAGAGTCTGCTTTCAAGAGGCACCACAAGTCTTCTGTAGTCCCCTGGGATAGACTGAGTCGGTTCACTTTAGAAGAGGCCAACCTATGCCTCCCTGGCTTTGCCCATCCTGATGGGAAGCTGCCTGTTGGTGAAGACCTTCAAGAGGAGGTTGCTCTCTTTGACCTCTGCTGAAGTCTCCCCTACAGCGTCCAACTTCCATCCAGGAAAGACTGCAGCTTAGGATGGTCAGCAAGATCCATATCTCCAACAGTAGCAAGGTCCTCTTCCAGCTGTGATTCCTCAGCAGCTGATTCAACCACACATGGTTGTTCCACACACTCAGCCTCAGTTGGTGGAGGAGTCACAGGTGTGATTTTGGACAGTGCTCTCTGGGATGTCCTTGTTGGTAGCACAGGAGGGCTGGCTGGTTTCTTCCTGGAGATTTTAGGTTTCCCCCTTTCCTCCTTCTTTTTTGAAATTGCAGTCAGTAAGTCCTGTGGACTGTGAGTTATATATTCTTCAATAATCTCTGCTTGAGACCCTTTTAAGGTACTATCTCTGGCCTTCCTAGTCTGCTCCTGTTTCCTTTTGCTGGGAGGCCTGGGAGGCCTTGATTCAACTCCAAGAGTTTTTAAGAATTTCCCAACAGGACTCAAACAAGTAATTCACTCTGCACACTTACAGGTATCTTGAGAGTCATGTCATTGCACTGGATTTGAGCTGGTAATTGTGGAAGCATTTCAACAGGGCCTCCAGCAAGCTTAGTTAGGAATTTGGGTGCCTTAGCAACATCCTCTACCTTGAAAAATAATTCATCAACTACAGTTATGCTAGCCCCAGTGTCACCGATGGCAGGGGTCTCCTGACCATTCACAAGAACACTCTCTTTGTAATATTTGTTAGTATTGTCTGGAATCCAATTGTAGACATCTAAGTTCTGTTGTTCCCACAGACCCAGAGCTACTAAAATAAAACTGGCTGAGACTTCCATGGGTTCCTCAGCCAGTAAGTGAAAGTTTCCACTTGCCATTGGTACTTCATCCTCTGGGGAGAAGGCTAAGGAGACAGTGTGGATCCCTGAAGGTTCACCCTTACATCTGGGATCCCCTTTCACATGGTCAGTTGACCCACAAGCATAACATTTTCCAAATGTCTTTATGAATGGGGGTTCATTCTGACCGCCTTCTGGTTTGGCACCAGGAGGTACACTAGCCTGATTCGGTTTCCCTGGTGGCTTACTGTTGTTATGCTTGGGACCCTATTTTGGATTGGAGGTATTGGAATTCTCTTTGGTATTTTTCTTGTGCTGCTTCCCCTCATCCTTCTTCTGAGGTACCCCAAAATCCTTGTGAGTTACCCTGTTGGCAACCGACAAGTCAGCAGCCTTGCTAGTTTCTTTGAATCAATTTCCTTAGAGTCAGCCAAGTGCTGCCTCAGCTCAGGAGAGCGGGCATCATAAATAGATTCCAACATAAACAGATGTATCATACCTTCATAAGTGTTTACTCTGTAACCCTTAACACATCCATCTAGGTTTTTCAAACATTCAGTCACCCAGGTAGCACAAGGGGTACCATCATGCTTTTTGAGGGTTCTAAACCTCTTAAGATACTGAGAAGGGGTCTTCCCAAATCTAGCTACCAAAGCTAACTTCACAGTTTCATACTCTTTTCTTTCTATATCCCCCAACTCCATTACCACATCAGTATCCTAGAAAAAAGCCAAGGAATCATCTCATTCCCTGTAAAGTCTTGAATCCCATGGTTATATTCAAAAGCAGCCAACCAATCAAAAATATGAAGCTTAACCTCATACATACATAATTACTGCATCTTTGGGCATGTGAGGCATCTTAGGACTGGAAGACCTAGAAAACTCTGTGAGAGAACCAGTTTCAAGGGACAACTTTTCATTTCAAGTGCATGGTTCAACTCCATTTCTCTAAGTTTAAGTTATTGATGTTTGCTTTCAGTTTGAGCTTGGATCCTTTTAAACTCTAACTCAAGTCTCATTCTTTTTAAATAGACAAATCAGGACTTAGTGTTGGAGCTGGTGGGGTCCCTGTGGTCAAAGATTGAAGCCTATGAGCAGGTAGAGCTAAAACAGGGCATACATTGTGAGACTTCTGCCTCATCTAACTCATCCATAACATTAGAGCTGGGCTCTGACATATTATCATCCTCGTCAACATTTTCCACATTTGCTGCAGCGGTGGGGGTGTCCTAGCTTTACACATATCTCTCAATTGATCAACAGTTAAAGTGACTAGGTTCTCCTGTCTGTAGCTTTCCATATCAGTCATGATAAAACAATTGCTCCCCTGTGTTGCTTAGCTTTGTGAGGGTTATTTGAACAAAGGTAAGAGTAGCACTGTAAATGTAACAAGTATACTTTATCCTCACCATTGTACACCAGTGTTAGGCAGAATCACCCGCAGGACCCTTTGGGAACACTATATTCAATTAAGACTACAAGTGTCAGTACAAATTCACCTTTGGTACAAGCCTGTACTACACAGTAAAGTGGTAGCTATGGCTGAGCAGCCAGACTTATCTCCAGAGTTGAATGAGAGGTAGAACAAGTTACACATAGGACCAACAAATACAGTGTTTCAAACAAACACTTACTGAAGGTTTCTTGGTAAAAGAATACACATTTATCTACACAGTCAGTTTGAAAACATTACACTAGCAAGAGCAGCTCAATATCACACACTAATAGACTACAAACATACAACAATTAAGTTACTGAACAAGTTCAGCTCCCCTGAAGGGGGAGCAAAATGGCACTTCAGATACTTTAACAAGGGGTAAAAAGACAAGGTTACAAGAACAGACAGCCCACATATTTTCATAGGCAGGGCAAAGGGTTTCAGTAAACTACAAGCAGCAATTCAGTTCATAGGCCTGGGCCAAAGTCAATGGTTCAGAGTCTTTGTATAGGATAGCACAGTTCTGGTAGAAAACGATTAAGTCTTTGCCACGGATTTCAGAAGAATTTGGCTAGGCAAAAAGTTTGACCAATATTTTGGGAAGGACAAGCCTTCGAAGTCGGGAAAGTTGCACAAACTTTCTCCATGGCCGAAAAGATTTCCGGACCGCGTTTACACAGTACCTTAAAATTGAAGAAGAGCTGTAGCTGAGGCCGTTGTTCCTGGCAGTTCGAGCAGATCTCACTGTTCTTGAGTTTCAGTCATGGGGACAAGAAGGAGGACGTCGGGACGTTCCAGGGATGAGGCCACAAGCTTGGCAAAACGTCAGATTAAGGTGTAAGTGCCTTAAAGTTCACAAACTGGTATCCTTCCCGCTGGCTATCCGGTTATCCACAGTACGCTGCAGAAAATTAGACCAGGAGGGGACGGTGTCCAGGTGGCTTACGAGTTGGTTGTTCCCACCAAACTCAAGGGAAGAAGTGAACTTTGAAGGGCTTCTCTGTCGATGGAGTTTCAGACAATTCGGACCTGCAGCAGGGCTTCACCAGTCATTCAGGTGTTGCAGCAGTTCTCTTCCTTCATCTCATCTTCGGTTCTTTCGTTCCAGTAGTCAACTCTGCTTTCCAAGTCCCGAGACCTGCTGTTAAACAGTTTTCCCCATTCATTCCAGCCTGACAGTCACTCACACAGCAGGGTGGCTGTCTTTGCCAGACAGAAAGCCGGCCAATCACCACAGAGTGCATTCAGGTCTCCTAGGAGACTAAGCACAGGGAGTTTTGGGCACCTTCCTCACATCATGTCCATCTCAGACACCCAGATGCCAGAGGAGGGCTTCAGCAGTGAAGCCCGACAAAGTCCAACAAACAAAAGGACCAAACCTAGTTTGGCACGCAGAGACAAACACAAGAAGGACCTTCACAAAATGCAATGGTGAATAAACCCAGCCGGAACCAAATAAAAGAAAATGGGGTCCAGCGGATTAAAGTTTGAGGCTACTAACTTAGCCTAAAACAGTACTAAGGCTATTTTCATAGACTGCAGAAGGAAAAATATGGTAGATAGCACTGCCACCAGCCAAATCTTAAAGAAAGGGGAACAAAATAATGTTCCATGAGAAACAGACAAAAATGGATAACTATTAACCCTTTCCAGTACTCTATAGAAGATGGTTTGTACTGGGTTTGTGAATTTAAAAAAACTAATAAAGTCAATGACCTACCCTGGTCTAATTTGCTGTGCATAGCTGCAGTGAACCGGATAGCCAGGAGCACCAGACCCTGCTGGGGTTTTAAGGAGCGCACCTTTCATTCATTGCTTTGCTCTGCTGCTGGATTCTTCCCTGGGCAGTGCAGGTCCCTCCAGTTTTCCTACATGTCAGTCCGGCAGTCCCTTCAGGAACCGTGAGCCTGCAGGATCTGCCAGGAACTTCTTCCTCAGCTACAGCATTCTTCTTCTTCTAAGGTACTGTTCACACCCGATTGTTTGTTCCGTCCGACCGCAGGAAAAGTGTTTTAAATCTTTCGCCAATCCAAGGTGTTGTCCTTCTCTATTCTTTAAAGTAACTTTTCATCCGACCAACTTCGTTTCGAACTCTTGGCAAAGACTTACCCGCGAACTACTCTGAACTGTGTGATCCTCTGCAACGACTCTGAACCATTAACATTGGCCGAGGCCTATTGATTTGAATCCTCATTGTAGTAAGCCTTTTCTGGATTGCCCTGCCTACTTACTTTGTTGGTGCTGCTTGATTGCGAATAACCTTGTCTTTCCCTCCCTTTTTAAATTGCTGGAGTGCAATTTTGCTCACACTTCATTTTGAGCTTAACTTGTCCAGAATTCATTGGGTGTGGTGTAGTGTATTAAGATTGTGATTTTCTGCTGCTTTACTTAGTGAACTGTTTTATAAATGATTGTGTGAATAAATGTATATTCTTGTACTCAGAAACCTTGAGTCAGTGTTTGTTTGAACCATAGTAATTGCTGTCCTTTGTGTAACTTCTGATACGGCTCACTTTACTCTTGAGATAAGTCTGGCTGCTCAGCTATCGCTACCACTTTACTGTGTAGTACAGGATTGTACCAAAGGTGAATGTGTACTGTCACTTGTAGTCTTAATTGTGTGTGGTGTTCCCAAAGGGCACTGCATATAATTCTGCCTAACTCTGGTGTACAACGGTGAGGATCAAGTATAGTGATTACACTTAGAGTGCTGCTATTACCTTGGATCTACTAACCACAAAGCTAAACATCAATAAAAAGCAAAATGTTTAATCATGTCTGATATGGAAATCTACAGTCAGGGAAACCTCCTTAGTTACACTTTTGATTATCTGAAAAATCTGTGTAGAGAAAGGAATCTCTCTGTTAAAGGCAAAAAGTCAGAATTAATTGAAAGGTTGTTAGAGAAACAAAGTCTGAAGAATGGGTCTGAAATACCTAACCCTCCAGCAAATGTGGAAAATGATGAGGATGATAATGTGTCAGTTATTATGGATGAGTTAGAGGAGGCAGGTGTGTCTCACAATGTAGGCCTTACTGCTCCTCTATCTGCTCAACAACCTCAACCTTTGTCCGCTGGGACCCCATCAGGTCCTACACTCAGTCCTGAATTCATTGCTCTAGAAGAGATGAGGCTCTAATTGGAATTCAAACGTATCAATGCTCAAACTGAAAAAAGCATCAAGAAGAAATGAAGAAATTGTCTATTGGAAATGCTTGTCTCCAAGAGTCTTCTGGGTCTTCCAGTCCTAAAAGACCCTGTATGCCTAAAGAAATGGGTGGCATGTATGAGGCTAAGCTGAATATTTTGGATTGGTTAGCAATGTGTGAATATAACCATGGGATTCAACACAGTACAGGGAATCAGTTGCTTCCTTGGCTCTTCTCTAGGCTACCCACTGTTGCATCTGATGTTGTGATGGAGTTGCGGGAGGTGGATAGGATGGATTATGAGTGTGTGAAGCTAGCTTTAATTGCTAGATTTGGGAAGACCCCTTCCCAGTACCTTAAGAGATTTAGGACCCTCAAAAAGCATGATGGTACCCTTTGGGCTACCTGGGTATGTGAATGTTTGAAAAACTTAAATGGTTGGGTTAAGGGTTACAGAGTAAACGCGTATGAAGGTATGAGAAATCTTGTTATGTTGGAGTCAGTTTATGATGCCTGCTCTCCTGAGCTCAGACAGCACTTGGTTGATTCTAAGGAGATAGATCCAATGAAGTTAGCTAAGGCTTCTGACTTGTGGGTTGTCAACAGAGCTACTTAGGAGGTTTTGTTTTATTGGGGTAAATTTGGGATTTGGTGGTATTTTTCTTACCGTAATATTTTGGTGGTAAATTGGCGGTAAACTGGTCTTACATTTAGAGATAGTTTGGTATTACCCTATTTTGGTGATTATTTATTATTAGCTTGTGTTGGTGGTAATTTTAGTGGTATCTTACTCTGTGGTACTTTCAGAATTACTTTATTTTTGTGGTATAGTGGTGAACATGTTTTTTTTTTATATACTACAACCCCATCATAAACAAAAAGCTTTCCTTTCTATTACAATGGGCCTCATTACGACCCAGGCGGAAAACCATGGTGCTAATAGCACCATGGTCCATGCCGGCAATTTACCGACTCCGCCATGGAGAAAGGGGAATTACCACCCCATTACAAGGTTGGCGGGGCGGTAATTCCCCCTTCCTCCATGGCCCTTCCCCATTCCCATTTTTGCCCCATAGGGCTCAATGGGAATGGGGAAGGCGCTAAGTACGGTACCGCAAATTGCGGTACCGTACTTAGCACCAAGGTCCCTTTGCGGGTCCCTACTCTAACGGCTGGTGTAGACCAGCCATTAAGGTCGGGTCCCGCAAAGGGACCTCGTAATCAGGCGCTAATGGGTTAACGGCTCCGCAGCCTTTTAAGGTGCTGTTAACTCATTAGCGCCAGGGTCGTAATGAGGCCCAATGTCTTTTAGTCGCCTGTAGAGAGCCCCCAGACTTATGACACTTCAGGATGCCACCTATGGTTTGTGGCTTATATTACTGGCTTATGTACATTCAGTAATCTATGGGCCTCATTACACGGACGGCGGTGGACCAAGGTGTAATTAGCACCTTGGTCCATGCCGGTAAAATACCGGCACCGCCTTGGTGGAAAGGGGAATTACCGCCCTATTCCAAGGTTGGTGGGGCGGTAATTTCCCCTTCCCCCATTGCCCTTCCCCATTCCCATTTTTGCCAAATAGGGCATAATGGGAATGGGGAAGGTGCTAATTACGGCACCGCAAATTGCGGTACCGTAATTAACTCCCTGGTCCCTTTGCAGGTTGGTTTTTAATGCCTGCAAAAAGCAGGCGTTAAATTCTCCAACCTGCAAAGGGACCTCGTAGTAAGGCGGTAAGGGTTTACCGGTACCGGTAAAATACCGGTACCGGTAAACCCTTACCACCTACCATGTAATGAGGCCCTATGTGTCTCATATGACACTGCCTTCTTTTTCAGCATGAAAAGAAGGGATCACTCACAACACTTACACACACATTCCTACCTTTCAGATATCTATTCACTAGTCCTTGCTTGCTATTTCAGCTGCAGTTGTAAATTGGTAAATGATTTACCACTCTGGTATAAACATCAAACCCCTGTCATTCCCCTGTATAGAAATTATCCTCAGACACACGAATGACACCAAAATCCCAGCCTTTGTTTTCTTTTTTTAATACTCTGTGGGATGTTTTAACCCACTAGGCTCTGCCCTGCGACATCCCTGTGTGCTGATGGTCCAATAATCATCAAAATGGCCGCAAAAGCCCTATGCGTGCCAAAACCTAAGAAAATTGCGCTTTGAAACTGGAAAGGATGGCTGCCAATGCTACTTTGCCTGTTGTCAGTAGTGGAAAGGAGACCTCACTGCTGAAACATGTTACTGGGTTGCCTACGAAGGAAAAATGAAAACTGCATGAAAGGCAGTGCTTTCTTGAAAGAAACCCAGAAATTGCTCTTAAATTCCTTTTGTCTTGGTTGCTGAAAATACAAAATACTGGTCCAAAACACCACAAAAAATCCAATATCTTTGCTGGGTGTTACCCGTCACTTCATTTAAGGAATCAACATGAACATACAATGTCATGGAAAGCGGAATCTATCATCAAAATATCCACAGTAAAAAGTGTGCTTGCCTGTGAAAATCTGTCAAAATATGGGCGCTGTACCAGCGGCCGCCTGTATGACAGCTGTCATTAGTTACATCAGAAGCTTTAACTTGTGCAATTGAAATCAAATGTCTGGGAATTAAGTGACCTGTTATCAAAAGTAATATAGGTTGCAACTATTTAATCTTCATGGTTTAGAGAATGAAATGAGTGTTCTAGCTGCTTGTTTAAAAATTGTAAACCAAGAAAAATGTAAGAAATTGACAGTGAATTTAAGCTGAACTCAAAGTCACCAAAACCAGTTCCCCCTCATTCCCCCCAACAAAAGGCATCTTTCCTGCTTCTCACCAAGGCCAGGAACTTACAACTTTGTGTTGATTAAATCAGGGGAGGGGATCTTGGACTGCTACTGGAGGAGCACAATGGACCCTCCTGGGCTGAAAGGATATGCAGATTGTAAAGTGTCAAAGTGGCCTCTGCCAGGAGGTAGAGGGCGGAGATTGCTCTTGAGCTGCAAGATGGAGATGGAGGCGGAAAAGACACTTTTGTTGATTCTCAAAGCACAGAAAGCATATTTTTGAAAAAGAATGTTAAAGGACTGTGCAAATTTGTAAAAATGATAGAATTAACAGCATTGTTAATGTGGTTTTTATGTGCACATTTTAAAAGGAGCCAGAACTCTGTGCGATGTTCTGAGAAGTGACAGTGAAAATTCTGGTTTTGTAGCGATTGTATTTATGTCAGAAGCATGGAACTACATACGATTATGCCCATATACTATGCGCACATATGTACGAAATTTTGGACAAATTAGATATCGTGTCCTGGACAAAAAGTGTGAAAATTTGTCAAATCCAGACTCAAGAACCCACAGCTACGGGGCTTGGAAGAATATTTGCTCCACAAAATATGGGATCTATGTATGTTATTGGTATAAAGATTGTACACATGTAAAGATGTATTATATCAAAAATAGATTTTATGTGCACATTTTATGTGCAAAAGGCAAAGGGGAGGATGCTTTGCCTCATAAAACCGTACCATCATGATGACACTCTGTTTTCTCCTTCAATCAAGGGAGAGAGCAGACTCTAGCCAATAGACTACCTAGGGGGTGTGCCTAGGATAATTCAGCTTACCCACCTCTATATCAATCACTTAAATAGAGACAGCTGAGGACTCAGAAAAGACACTGATCCACCCACCCTCTCAAATTTGGCAAAGCACTCTGAAGGAGATCCATTCATACTCCTTGTTCCAGACCAAAGAAACTTTGCAAGCAGAAAGGCTCATAGCATAGCTGAACCACTTTCAGCTGAGCCTAACTTCCAGAACCCATCCCTCAACTTAAAGGGGAAACCAAAGAAGCAGCCAGGCTGTGTTGTAACTGCTTGCCTGCCTTATCTTCATTACCAGAAAGGCAGATTAAACCCTGTCTGGTGTCGTGCTGTGCTGTGCAGACCAGAGAGCCATTGTAGATCCAGTCCAGTCGTGCTGTGCAGTGTAGACCATAGCGTCTTGCTGTCCAGTCCTGCCGTGCGGTGTCCAGAGTGCCGTGCTGATCGCTGAACCAGACCAGTCCGGTGTGCCGAGCAGCCTGTCCCGAAAGTATCACTGATCAGAACCAGAATCCCTGATGGTTCCATTCACAACATTGGTAGTGAGTATCCATAGTATAGGATTGTTACTAGCCTATGTACTTTCCATAGTCATCCCTATCCAAATCAAATCTATCTTATATCCAGAACTGTATTGCTAGAAATCCTTTTTGTCTTGCCTGAACTCTCTCTCTTATCCTAAGGGACATAAGGGACAGTCAACTGTCACAACCATACCAGCCTGAGATTGGTCACCTGGAATTGTTACATTGTGTGCATCCCTACCTGTCGAAAGACAACCAATGCTGTGTCACAAAAAAACACACATTTATGCTGCATGAATGACTACCTCCTTGCAAAATACCACATGAAATTGGCGCCATGTCACCCAACCCCTCCCCAGCTCCACCACCCAACACACCATGGCATGTCATGCAATGTGAAAGCAAACAAAGCAATGCACAAGACCTGACACAAGTGTCACAAAGTGCACTGTCCCAAATGGAAACTGCCCACAGACAATATGCTCCCAGTAATCAATAACAAACAGCAAACATGAACAAATACATACCACCAAGAAACATTGCAAAAACATGACCGTACTAAGTCAAAGTAGTGGTAGTCTTACAACCTGAATAAGCCAGCACATCGACCCCTTCCAACTGTGGAGAGTTGCTGCCACGCAAATGTGTCAGTATACTGCATACAACATGAACTCCATCTGCAAAGGAGACGGCCTTGTGAAGACATGAGGAAGGAACCTGCAAATTAAGAGGAAGACATGGATGCACAAGCACATATCAATACACCATGCAGTGTACAATATAACAACAATACCCACTAGGGATGTACACACAGTATTGACTACAGACTGCCCACACAGCTCATGGGAGCCCAATGTCACTGTGTAAGTCACTATCACTTGGTCACACCCTTTGCAAGCCCAAGGAAATGGGAAGCAGGAGGGGTGTGTGTGTCACTAACCCAAGCATCTAACCCAAACTCAGGACAAGCCTGCATGTGCCCAGCCGGAATACAGTGGATGCTCACGGGAGCCACACAAGGTAACACACTGTAACATTTTTTTTTTAAAAAATCAAGATTGGCCATGTGGGGGCCAGGGGTGGGGAGGCCAACCAGGAGGTTCAAGGACAGGGTGCACACCAACACCCACCTGCGTGGATGTTGCGAGAAAAAAAATACCTCCATGGGCTCATGGCCTGCACATCTATGCCATTGTGGTAGAACTGCTGTCGGTCTCTTCACCCTCTGCTGCTGCATCAGGAGATGGTGGCACTATGGGAGGCAGCCCACACAAAGCCCTGGTATGGTCCTCCATGGCAGCAAACATGCAGGTCTGGAAGGTCTGATTGTGGAGGATTAAGTGCGGAGATACCCATGCAGCACGTCACAGGTTTTCTACACTTCTGCACGCATGGCCCGCGGGATGCCCGGATCTCCTCACGTGTTGCCTGCAGCTCAGCTGAGAGCGAACGTGTGAGCTGCTCCAGCAACTGTTCTGCCCTGACATTTCGGAAAGCCTCAAGTTCAAGCAGACTCTGCCTGAGGTTTTGGAGTTCCACCCTCAGGGCTTCCCTGTGGCCTTGTGACTCTATTGATATGGATTTGCGCAGAGTCTCCAGTGCCGCCCGTCGGTCCCTGTTGGATGCCAACATGTCTTCCCTGTGTGATTGGCAAATGGAGTCTGTTGCCTGCTGTTGTTGCTCCATCTGTCTTTCACAGGGGATAATGGAAGTGGCCACCCTCTCCATTACCTGAGCCATCATTTCTACTGATGCTGCCTGTTGGGTTGCCATACCGTTCATGGAGTTTTCCCATATAGTATTGCCTGGTGGCACATGGCCACTGCGTCGGCAGGCACCACACCTGTTTGGGGCAAGGTGATCTGCACCTTGCTGTGCTGGAACTGCCTGAGGCTGCAGGACTGCATTCCCCCTCTGATCTGCTGGCCCAGGAACAGGATCAGATGCTGTGGAGTGTGACCCTGCATCCGTAACCGCCAAAGGCGGACCTACCAACACTGACATCCCCATAGAGGGTTCTACCCCTGGACCAGGTAGGTTGGACAGAACAGAATCCCTGCCAGAAGCACTGACCTGCGACAGCACATAAGTCTCATCATCCGACTCAGCACCTGAATAGAGGTCTGGGGAGCTGCACTCAGAGGCACCCCTCGACAGTATGGTCTGCAGTACCAAAGTGTTTTCAGCCACCACCACACCACGTCCCCCACTGGTGCCTGGTCGTGGCTGAGAATCCTCCTGGGTCTCTACCATCTCCTGAACCTCACCAGCATCAAGTGCGTCATCTCCTGCAAAAACATGAAACACAAGAAATGGAAACAGACATGAGCACCATAGCACACACATAGGCCTGAAAAGACAGAGATCCTGTACATGGTTAACACTTGTCAAACATGATTTTAACCCTGGCATACAAGCACTGTTGTCAATGATTCTGAAGGGGACTCAAAAAGGCAGACAATGAGGACACCAAGATGGAAAGCAACACATTTGCAGCATGTCGTGCAGCACTGGCATCACACATCAGCCTGTGAGTGGCATGTCCAATACACACATGACACATGCCAACACACAGATGTCATGTCGCATAGCCATGGTAAATTAGACAACTACAGCGATATGTCAGTGAATGAGTACTGTCACACATCCATGTCACATGGACATGATGAACAGATTAATGCAGACTAGTGTTGCAAAATATGCATGTGCCACACACTGCAACACATCCAGTGTATAATTGGACAGTGATTGTAGGCAGATGTACACATCAATGGTTGGTCACTTCAACATGACAGGCAACAACTATCATGTTCCACATGCAAACAGGCCCTAAAAATAATTTTCAGCAGGCCAATACTCCCTCGCCCTGAATGGTTTAAACATTCACATAACCAGGTAACTAAAGTGGCACAATGTGGGGTGTAAACAATGACAGAAGCATGTCACATATGTGGCATTAGGGATGAAAAAAACATATGAAAAATGGGATATTCTAAACAATCAGCCTTAATGAACACAGAAAAAATCAGAATAATGTTGCAAGATGATAGTTCAAGTGCAACAGCAGAAATGTGGGGCTAATTGGCTACTGTGGGCAGAAGGGGTACTGTCATACCCAAATCAAAGGCACATGAATGGATTGGAGAAAGCACATGGGTGACCCATTACACTCAGGAGTACACACCCTCACCTGGCACTCAATCAGAACCCGTCAGTCAAACAACATACACATGGATTACACACACATGCATGGGCACTCACCGGACTATGCCTCGTAATCAGGAAGCCCTCCCATGCCTTGGATATGTTCCTCTGTGACGAAGGGCCCAGCAACAGACTCATGTTCAGTGAGTTTGTTGTCCTCTGGTTGAGACCCACCGCCACTCACCAGAGTAGCGGCATGATTTGAGGCCAGCTTGTTCTTTGTTCTGCATTTCAGGTCATTCCACCGCTTGTAGCAATCATCAGCTGTGCGCCTCACAAATCTAAGGGCACTTATGCGGTCCACGATGGTCTGCCAGTGTGCCCTACTTTGACCAGGTATGGTCTTGCACCCTGCAGTCACCACCATTTCGCGGCTATGTGCTGACACATAGGTCACAAGTGCATGAAGTTTGGGGTCATTAAAGCTAGGCTTCCTTGACGTGCCGGACTGTGTAGCCGTGTCTGGGGTCTCAGCCTGTAATGCAAGAGCACCCTTCTTCTACTTTTTCAAAGGTGGAGCAGAGCCTGAGTGGCTTGCGCCGCTCTGGTCAGTAGGGGCAGAAGCGCATGTGGACTGGGTACTGGGAGTGTGCGAAGGCACAATGACCATAGGTCTTGGTGCAGGCATTGGCTGAAGTGTGATGTTGGCAGGGGCAACGTCAGTTTGATGGACCAGGACCGACACTGTCCCGGCTGGGAGACTCAGAGTTGGGATGGATAGAGCTGCAGCTGCCCCTGCAGCCTCCCCACCCTGCCTACTTGGGGCAGCAGATGACATCACTGCCCCATATCCACGTGGCCTGGTGACACCAACTTGCACCGGCACACATGGCTTAGACTTGCTGACCTGGAAGTCAGCCTGGGAGTCATCCTGTGCCGGGTCAGGTGCCACAATGGGCTGGTCCAACAAGGGCTGAGCTGGGATGGTGTCAGCCACGTTTCCCTCAACCTTGGGGGGGGGGGCATGGGTGTCCCTGATTGGTCCTTCACACATGGGGGTTTAGGGGCACCCTGCAAATCCTGGCCATGCCCACCTTTTGGAGGTCGGCCACCTTTGCCTCCCTTACCGCTTGGTCGCCTCCCAACCATGGCACTGATGTTGTTGTGCGTATGGGAGTTGCAGTAAACAATTGTCCTGGGCAATTGGGGGTGAAAGGAGTAGGGTACTAGATGGAATTCATACCCTAGTGTTCTAGCAAGGCTGTCTGTGACCCCTGGGGGAAGATGACGGGTCACGCAACGCACAGGCACCCCAAAAACAAAAAGTAACGTGCACACAACCCCTCATAGACCATGTGCATGGAAAAATGAACCCGCACTACGCTGTGACACCCAGAAACACAAAAACAAGCGTACGCTTGTTACACGCAGCCTACAATGACCTCTGAAGGGGTACACGACACAAGGCGCAAGCACAGTTGGTAAATGCGTGCGCGACTCACCGTCTGCCTGGAAAGAAAACGTGAAAAAAACACATGTGTGCGCCTAAGCAACACCCCTGCCAAAAGAAGAATTGTACGCTGTCTGAGGAGACAGGACAAAAGAAGAAGTGAACGCTGTTTGAGGAAACAGGCCCAAAAAAAATAAAGAACACTGTCAGAGGTAACAGGGAGTACGAACTTGAAACGCTGTGAGGTAATCGCCTGTGAACCGACAAAAAGTACAGAATTCACCCACTCGCTCTCCACGAAAAGCACATACAAAGGAATGGGGTCCTATACGTACCTTTTAAAGCGGCCCATACGTAAAGCATCACTTATACGTCTATGCACTAAGGCCCTTTCCTCCAATTACACGAGCTGACACTCGGAAGTGCAGTTTTTGGACATGTACGATGAACATGCACCCATGTTGATGGACACGCCCGCGCGCGTCACGTCACTTATGCGGATGTGCAGTTTTTTCACACGCGCTGAACCACTATGCCCACGTCATGAGGGAAAGGCCTGCACGAGTCACATTACAGAAGCGCTTACGCTCTAAGGGCCTTTGGTTCAATGAAACCGCATACGTGTGCTGAAGTGCTTACGCACGAAGGGCCTTTCCTCGAATTACACGCTGACATGCAAGAATTTCACGTGCCAAATCACTCTGTATCAAGCTGGCCATGCAACAACACACGGAAGACCATGCTCCTGCCCAGAAGGCCAAATTACTGCCCCCCAGAGCCCCGAGCATGCTCCCACCTGCCATCGCTGCTGCCTGGCTGCCTGCTGCCCACGTGCCCTGCTGTTTGCTGCCTGCACATCAGCCAGGGGTGCAGTTGCTGTGACCACCCCTGCTGGAACCGAAGACTCCCGACTGGGATACCATCACTCCACAGCCCAGCCCCAGGTCCCAGTTGCCCACCCACTTCTGCCTCTGGGGTTGCCATGCCGGGCACAACACCATCTGGCACCACTGGCAACCACCAGCCAGAGAGGCAGAGGGCCACCAGCTTTAGTGCCAGGGAAGTTGGTGTCCTGGTGGAGCAAGTCCTGGGGCAGTATGATGCCCTCTTTGGAAGTTTGTGTGCCGACAATGAAGGACGAACCAGGATCTGGATGGACATCATGACTGCCATCAACGCGGAGGGGTTGGCAGTCCGCGACTTACAACATGTCAAGAAGCGCTGGGAGGACTTCATGTCCAGGACCCTCAACAAGGCCCGGTGCCTCTTGAAGGCAGCGGATGCCAAGGGGCGCCGGGGCCACCTGTCTGACCACCAAATGAGGGTCCTGGAACACATATGCCCAGCGCTCCACGTCCAGGTCCTTAAGAGGCAGACCCGTCTGGAGTCGAGCGGTAAATGTACATGCATACTGATTGGATGCTGTGCTTGTGGTGGTGTGCCAGTAGTGTGCAGGTTGCACATGTGTTTTCGTAGGGCCATGTAGGGATGTTTATGAACAGGGGCGTGAGGCTGCCACATGTGAGTCCTCTTAGGTGTGAGACACATCGATAGTGTATGTGTTGGTAAGCATGCTGTACAAATGCAGGTGTGGGAGCACACATGTTTGATTTTCTGTGTATGTATGTTGGCATGGTTGTGGTGTCACACATGGATTGTGGTTCCTGCTGCATGTATCTGCACTGTGTACATTTGCATGTGTGTTTATTTGACAAGGGTGCAACTGTGATGCAACATGGATGCACGTGACACTGATATGTAGAAGGCTGAATGCCAGATGTGACATGTATGGTGTTCGCATCACTACGACAGTTGGAGGAGATGTAGACATGCATGTAAGTGTGGTGGCGTGTGGTCATGTCTAGTGCACTCCCTGTGTTTCATGTGATGTCAGGCTCACCTCCAGCTGTTCATGCTGTGGTATGTGTATGGATGGTGCTGCCTGGTGCAATATTTCTGTGGAAATGCTCATGTGTGTGAGTTGAAATGACATGAGTGTCATGGAGTGTGATGCCATGTCATGTTTGACACTGCCACTCATGTGCAACTGTCATGTGTGTATCAGTCCATTGTACAGTGCCCTGATGTCTGTGTTTTATCTCTCCCTGTCTGCAGTGTCAACTGATGAAGAGGGCGGAGAGGGTGCTGTGGAACACAACGGCAGGGATCGCACCACCAGCCGGAGACGCAAGGCCCGGCTCCCCTCCCAGATTGTCATCTCGTCCGGGAGTGAGGAGTCTGGTGCCATGTCCCAGGCCGCAGCTGCCGAGGGTAGGTAAAAGAGGCAGAGCTCGGAGGTGGACTCCTCAGCAGCAGAAGGGGCAGCTGAGACCCCACAGGGTCCAACAGAGGAAGATGGCATGGAGTCATCCAGGTTGGTGGGGGGTTTGGTGGAGGAGGAGGCCGCGGAAGGGACACACACGGGGTCTGGAGGTGGGGATTCCACTGGTGCTAGTGGTGCAGTGCAGGGGCAGGGACAGGAGGCAGCACAGGCCACCGCGGAGGTGTGTGTGTGCAATCCTGTCCCTGATCCTGTCACTGCATCATCTGGCACCAGCAGGGATGCCTACGTCCAGACCTGTTTTCAGGGAGGGGATGGGCACACAACAACTGGCCTTCCTCTCCTTGCGGACGTGGTTATCTGGGACCGTGTTGAGCCTGTCCTGGCCGGGATAGCGTTGCGTCAACGGGGCATGCGAGGTGACCTGCGGCCTTTTCGTGAAGAGACTGCACGTCATCTCAGATGCCTCTTTGACCACGTTGACCTGCTGGGACGGGTCACTGGTGCAGGATTCCTCCATGTGCTGGACCTTCTTGTGACCCCCTCCTCATCTGAAACCCCTACGCGCCAGTCGTCCTCCATGCCACCTTCCCACCCATGTATCACCTGGATACCCTGTGGAGTTGCCTCTGACCCAGCGGCCAGGCTGGTGGAGGACACATCCCTGCCACAGTCGGGAGTCGGACGTCCAGCAGGGGTGGCTACCACGACAACTGCACCCCAGCCGGAGGAGGACGTGCAGGCAGAAAGAGCCAGGGCGCAGGCACAGGCACAGCAGCAGCAGCAAAATGGTGGGAGCAATGATGGCTCGGGGCCTTCAACGTCGGAGGGGCAGGCATCGGCCAGAGGGCAGGAGGACCCAGGATTTCAAGTGTCTTCCTTGTGGCAGCGGTTGGGCCATGCCATAGATGCGGAGCAGCAGTGGGCAGAAGAGGCACGGCTCACAATGGTCAAGGCGGAGAACTCCACGCGGAGGGCACTGAGGCGGGCCGAGTGCATCGAGGCAATTTGCAGGGAGTTGGAGGTGAACATGTCGTTGTCCCTGCGAAACCTCGGGCCATGGAAGAGGACCACCTCCAGGACATTGAGCCGGAGTTCGATGATGCCCTCGCCCAGGACATCAAAAAGTGAGCCGTCGGACTAGCCCGCTTCCATTGTAAATAGTTTTTAGAGTTAGGTTTCCTTTTCCTTTTTCTTCGATTTGTGGTGAATGGACTATGCCACACACATTTGTATTTAGTTTTTTTGTTAGGTAGTTTATTAGGTAGGTTTCATTTCTTTCGTTGGGCTCATGGACCCTTGACAATGGATTGTACATAGTTGGACAATGGATTATTTTGACCTTTTTCATTTGATTTCACCATGGATCAATGAATTTTTCTTTTTATGTTTCCTTTGGATTTGCATTGTTGGAGGGAGAGTTTGGACTATTTTTCTTTCGGATTTGTTTGGATTGGTTATACTTTTCATGTACTCATCTTTTGTACATCCTTTTCATTTCATGTTTGCTGTTTTTTTATGCTTTCATGTCATTGATTTTTTTTTGTACATAATACATTTTCATATTTTAGTTCCATGTGTGGGATTCACTCATTGGGTTGATGCATGTGAAAATGTGGGTTTAAAAATTCAATGCCAACCAGTGTGTGTGTGTGACGGACATGTGTTGATGGATGTACATAGTTGACTATTGGTTTGTGTCTTGAGATGTCAGTGTGGGGTGGATTGGGAAATCATTGTGTCTCAAGAATGGGGTGGCGTGCTGTGGTATTTTGGTGTAGAAGTGGGACATGATTGTGACTCTGTATTTCATGTAGGGGGGCATAAGTGGGGGCCTGCTGGCAGGTGCCCCTGACTGCTGGGGGGTGGGTGCTGCGGGACATGAGTGGGGGCCTGCTGGCAGGTGCCCCTGACTGCTGGGGGGTGGGGGTGGGGTCCCACTGGATACACGTACCCCACTCTGACAGCATAATCCCTTGTGAATCTTCCCACCACCCCCGAAATACACGTACCCCGCTTGCACTGGGCCAATCGCATGTGAAACTTCCCGCGCACCCAGTAATAGACATACCCCGCTCGCACTGGGCCAATCACGTGTGAAACTTCCCGCGCACCCCCAAAATACACGTACCCCGCTCACACTGGGCCAATCGAGTGTAAAACTTCCCACGCACCCCAGTAATACATGTACTCCACTCGCACTGGGCCAATCGCGTGTGAAACTTCCTGCGCACCCCAGTAATACACGTACCCCACTGGCACAGGGCCTATTGCGTGTGAAACTTCCAGCGCACCCACAAAATACACATGCCCTGCTCCAATCGCATGTGAAAGTTCCCGCGCACCCCAGTAATACACGAACCCCACTCGCACACGCCCTATTGAAACTACCTGCGAACCCCAGTAATACACGTACACTGCTCCAATCACTTGTGAAACTTCCCACGCACCCCAGTTATACACGTACCCTGCTCCAATCGCGTGTGAAACTTCCCGCGAACCCCAGTTATACACGTACCCTGCTCCAATCGCATGTGAAACTTCCAGCGCACCCACGAAATATACATAGCCTGCTCCAATCGCATGTGAAACTTCCCGCGAACCCCCGAAATACACGTACCCCACTGGCACAGGGTCTATCGCGTGTGAAAGTTCCCGCGCACCCCAGTAATGCACGTACCCCACTCGCACAGGGCCTATCACGTGTGAAACTTCCAGCGCACCCCCGAAATACACATACCCCGCTCCAATCGCGTGTGAAACTTCCCGCAAACCCCAGTTATACATGTACCCCACTCCAATCGCGTGTGAAACTTCCAGCGCACCCACGAAATACACGTACCCTGCTCCAATCGCGTGTGAAACTTCCTGCGAACCCCAGTTATACACGTACCCTGCTCCAATTGCGTGTGAGACTCCCCGTGCAGCGGGGTACGTGTATTCAGAGGTGTGCGCGGGAGTCTTACAGGCGTTTTCATGGTTGGGGGCCTGTGCGCCATGTACGGGATTTGTGCGCTGTGCATGGCGCACAGGGAGGCGTTGGGGGCATAACTGGCGTTGCTGCAGGGTCGCTGCGCCACTCTGCGCCACGGCTGGTTTTGGAAGCAAAAATCCATGAATACACTGTGCGCGGAAATGGATTTTAGCGCACGCCGCTGGCACAGAAAGTCGCACGCGCACACTGTGTGCCAGCCGCATGCACCAATTGTGCACTGAAGTCTATGAATGACCCTGAATATTGTTAAAATCATCTATGCGCTGATATATTGCATCTGAAGAAGGCAAGCGTCTCGGCTGGCAGTTACCTTGATCAAGTGCTGAGCATCTGTGCTGTTTGTTTCTTCATGGTCCCCCCTACTGTAAAGAAACCTTGTTTGTATTTTAAAAGTGCATCCTTGTTTTACATTTTGCCTCTTTCTGAAAAAAAAGACCTCCACGAAAACGTCCATAACTTCTTTCGTTTGGCCAAAATCTATAACGTGTAAAATAGGTTTTCATTGCACCCGACCTCGAAATTAAGTTTTCAACTTGCTTATTACTCTAAAATCAAAGCTAGTGGGTGTCTGAAACCAGATAAAGCGGCTCCCATTAGAATTTCAACAATTTCAGTGAATTAAACCATTTTTAGTGTTTTACCCATTTCATTCAAAGCCAACTTTAAAACCATTTTTGACAAGTTTTGCAATCATTCCTGTTTCTCTCTTGTGTTTGCTGGGGGGGAAATTGGGATTGATATTTGCTTAATTCTGTGTTCCTGAAACCTGTTTTCTCTTCTCCTATATCTCTACATTGTATATTGGGGGGATTGAAGAGTGTGCAGGGGGAAATATAATCACATTGCCAATTGATTGAACATACCCAAAAGTATTATTTCTATGCTGCATTGTTTTTTCCCATCATTACTCCTTGTGATTAAAGAGATTGTTTTGTGTGACATCACTCCATTGGTAATTATTGCATACCCATTAAAAATAGTGTGATATATTGTGCAATACATAAATACATATTTTAACTTTGCAAACCAGCCTGCTTCCTGTTTCAGTGTGACAGGGGGGTGTGGGGTTCAAAGAGAGGGGCATGATATAAGTGGTACATCGTTCAGAATAAAAGAACTTATAGACACAAATAATTAATTAAGGATTTCAGTGGCGCATTACAAGCTAGGCGTTGACTTAGGTGAAGTGTCGGATTGAAATCACTTACAACTCTGTATTATGATCACAATTGCCAAATGATATCACAGCAAAATATAAAAGAGAACAGAACAAACAAGCATATTGCAAGAAAAACTAATATGATTTTAAACACTTTATATGTAGAGAGAAATAACCCCCACCCCCAGCAGTCAGGTGCCCCTGACTGCTGGGGGTGGGGGTGCAGGGGGACATATGTGGGACATGAGTGGGGGCCTGCTGGCAGGTGCCCCTGACTGCTGGGGGTGCAGGGAGACATGTGTGGGGCCTGCTGGCAGGTGCCCCTGACTGCCGGGGGTGGGGGTGCTGGGGGACATGTGTGGGGGCCTGCTGGCAGGTGCCCCTGACTGCTGGGTGGTGGGGGTGCAGGGAGACATGTGTGGGACATGTGTGGGGGCCTGCTGGTAGGTGCCCCTGACTGCTGGGGGGTGGGGGTGCTGGGGGACATGTGTGGGGGCCTGCTGGCAGGTGCCCCTGACTTCTGGGAGGTGGGGGTGTTGGGGGACATGTGTGGGGGCCTGCTGGCAGGTGCCCTGCACTGCTGGGGGGTGGGGGTGGTGGGAGACATGAGTTGGTGATCATATTGCAACGTGACATGTGGCTTGGCTGGGGGGCATGCCCATGGTGGATGTGCTGCCTGCGGGACATGACTTGGGGTGTGGGGTAGTCCCCTGTGGTGTGGGCTGCCTGCAGGGGCTGTGGAGGGGGTAGAGGGGACACCTGGGAGGACCCACACTGCCAATTCACGTGTAGGACACCCCACGCACCCCGAAATACGTGTTCCCCGCTCTGACAGCAAAATCGCGTGTGAAACTTCATGCGCAGCCCGGTAATACATGTACCCTACTCCAATAGCATGTGAAACTTCCCGCGCACCCATGAAATACACGTACCCAGGCCAATCGCGTGTGAAACTTCCCGCCCACCCATGAAATACACGTACCCAGGCCAATCGCGTATGATACTTCCCGCGCACCCCTGAAATACACGTACCCAGGCCAATCGCGTGTGAAACTTCCCGCCCACCCCTGAAATACACGGACCCAGGCCAATTGCGTATGATACTTCCCGCGCACCCCTGAAATACACGTACCCAGCCCAATCGCGTGTGAAACTTCCCGCGTACCCCTGAAATACACATACCCAGCCCAATCGCATGTGAAACTTCCCGCGCACCCCTGAAATACACGTACCAAGCCCAATCGCGTGTGAAACTTCCCGCGCACCCTGAAATACACATACCAAGGCCCAATTGCATGTGAAACTTCCCGCGCACCCCTGAAATACATGTACACAGGCCAATCGCGTGTGAAACTTCCCGCCCACCCCTGAAATACACGTACCCAGGCCAATCGCGTATGATACTTCCCGCGCACCCCTGAAATACACGTACCCAGGCCAATCGCGTGTGAAACTTCCCGCCCACCCCTGAAATACACGTACCCAGGCCAATCGCGTATGATACTTCCCGCGCATCCCTGAAATACACGTACCCAGCCCAATCGCGTGTGAAACTTCCCGCGTATCCCTGAAATACACGTACCCAGCCCAATCGCATGTGAAACTTCCCGCGCACCCCTGAAATACACGTACCAAGCCCAATCGCGTGTGAAACTTCCCGCGCACCCTGAAATACACATACCAAGGCCCAATCGCATGTGAAACTTCCCGCGCACCCCTGAAATACATGTACACAGGCCAATCGCGTGTGAAACTTCCTGCGCACCCCTGAAATACACTTACCCAGGCCATTCGCGTGTGAAACTTCCAGCGCACCCCTGAAATACACGTACCCAGCCCAATCGTGTGTGAAACTTCCCGCGCACCCCCGTAATACATGTACCCCACTCGCACAGGCCCTTTCGCGTGTGAAAGTTCCTGCGAACCCCGTAATACACGTACCCTGCTGAAATCGCGTGCCACTGAAATACACTTACCCAGGCCATTCGCGTGTGAAACTTCCAGCGCACCCTGAAATACACTTACCCAGGCCATTCGCGTGTGAAACTTCCAGCGCACCCTGAAATACACATACCAAGGCCCAATCGCATGTGAAACTTCCCGCGCACCCCTGAAATACACGTACACAGGCCAATCGCGTGTGAAACTTCCCGCGCACCCCTGAAATACACTTACCCAGGCCATTCGCGTGTGAAACTTCCAGCGCACCCCTGAAATACACGTACCCAGCCCAATCGTGTGTGAAACTTCGCGCGAACCCCAGTAATACACATACCCCACTCGCACAGGCCCTTTCGCGTGTGAAACTTCACGCGCACCCCAGTAATACACGTTCCCCGCTTGGCATTTGCTGTTTAGTAGCCCTGTAAACTGGCAACAGGGTTAGCGCAGCCCTATGCGCTGAATTGGGAATTTTGATGTCTTTTCCTTGCGCGAGGGCGTTCTTGGTGGCGTAACTGGTACTGCTGCAGGGTTGCTGTGCCACTCTGCGCCACGGCTGGTTTTGGAGGCTAAAATCCATGAATACGCTGTACGCGGAAATCGATTTTAGCGCACGCGGCAGGCATAGACATTCGCACGCGCACACTGTGCGCCAGCCGCGTGCGCCACTTTTGTGCGAAATTCTATGAATTACCCTGTTAGAGTTTTCTTAAGGAATGATCAGGAGGGAGGATTTAGTTTGTGCTGGGACAGAGACACAGACGGTGCTACATCTGATGAAGTTCATGTGGGTAGGAGCGCTAGCTACGAACCTTAACAGCTGGCAGCTCCCGACACATGCAAAGGAGTTTGGCATTGGGTCTGCAAAGCAGCAAGGTCGTACGGGAATTTCAGTTTTCACTGGCCTTGGTGAGTTAGTGCTAAGTGAGGAAAAATAGAATGATGAATGTGAGTTGATACAATTTATTGGCAGTGCAGGGAGTTTAGAAAAAAAAAACTGTATGTTGCCCTGTGACAGCAGGCCCCCACACATGTCCCCCTGCATCCCCACCCCCCAGCAGTCAGGGGCACCTGCCATCAGGCCCCCACTCATGTCCCCCTGCCCCCAGGTCATGACGATCCTCAATCATGGCCCTTATGGCCAGCCTCCCCAGTCCAAAGACCCAACCAAGTATTGCATCCACCCACGTAGAAAAGGCAATTACATGATACAACCCCAATGGCAAGTATGTAAATGAACACATGTCCGTCACACACACACAATGGTTGCAAGTGAATGTGAAAACCCATATCATGACATACATGAAACCAATGAGATAATACCACACATCGGAGTATGAAGAAAAAATGTATTAAACGCAACATGAATGGAATTAAAATCAAACAAACAACAATGGGAATAAAAAAAGAAAAACTGCATGTCCATAAAATAATGAAAAACAAGAAATCATAACCCAAAGGAAAGGTGTCCAAAGTCACAGTCCAACAAAGCAAATCCAAGGGAAAAACAAAAGTGAAAACCATTGCTCCATGGGGAAATCCAAAAAAAAGAGATAAGTCCAATAGTGAACTATATACAGATGAACAATCCAGGGTCCATGATCCCAACTGAAGAAATAAAACCTATCAAAAATACTACCTAATGAAAAACTATATACAGAAACGTGGTGCATTGTCCAAGCGCAACCAAAATAAAGAAAAAAAAAAAGGAAACCTAACACTATCTAACTATTTACAAGGGCAGCGGGCTAGTCCGACGGCTCACTTTTGGATGTCCCGGGCCAGGGCATCATCGAACTCCTGCTCAATGTCCCGGAGGCGGTCCTCTTCCATGGCCCCGAGGGTTCGCAGGGACGATGACATGTTCTCCTCCAAATCCCTGCGAATTGCCTCGAGGCACTCGGCCCGCCTCAGGGCCCTCCGCATGGAGTTCTCCGCCCTGACCATCGTGAGCCATGCCTCTTCTGCCCGCTGCCGTTCCGCATCTGTGGCATGGCCTAACCGCTGCCACATGGAATGCACTTCCCATCCTGGGTCCTCCTGCCCTATTGCCGATGCCTGCCCCTCCGATGATGAAGGCCCTGAGCCATCATGGCTCCCACCTTGTTGCTGCTGCTGCTGTGCGTCTGCCCGTGCCATGGCTCTTGCTGCCTGCACATCCTCCTCCGGCTGGGGTGCAGTTGTTGAGGTGGCCACCCTTGCTGGACGTCCGACTCCCGACTGTGGCAGGGATGTGTCCTCCACCAGCCTGGCCTTAGGATCAGAGGCAGCTCCAGAGGGCACCCAGGTGACACATGGGTGGGAAGATGGCACAGAGTACGACTGGCGCATAGGGGGTTCAGTTGAGGAGGGGGTCGGAACAAGGCCCAGCAAACGGAGGAATCCGGCCCTGGTGACCTGTCCCAGTAGGTCGACGTGGTCAACGAGCTATTCGAGACGACATGCAGTCTCCCCATGAAAAGACTGCATTTTGCCTCGCATGGCCCGTTGACGCAACGCCACACCACCCAGGACAGGCTCAACCTGGTCCCGGATAGCCACGTCCACAGGCAGAGGAAGGCCAGTTGTCGTAAGATCATCCCCTGCCTGAAAACGGGTCTGGACAAAGGTATCCCTGCTGGTGCAGGATGATGCAGTCACAGGATCGGGGACAGGATTACACACAGGCACCTCCGCGGTGGCCTGTGCTGCCTCCTGTCCCTGCCCCTGCACTGCACCATTAGCACCAGTGGAATCCCCACCTCCAGACCCTGTCTCTGTCCCTTGCACGGCCTACTCCTCCACCAAACCCCCCACCAACCTGGATGGCTCCGTGCCATCTTCCTCCGTCGGGCCCTGTGGGGTCTCAGCTGCCCCTTCTGCTGCCGAGGAGTCCAACTCCGACCTCCGCCTCTTGGACTTCCCCTCGGCAGCTGCGACCTGGGATGCGGCACCAGACTCCTCACTCCCTGACGAGATGACAACCTGGGAGGGGAGCCGGGCCTTGCATCTCCGGCTGGCGGTGTGATCCCTGCTGCTGTGCTCCACAGCACCCTCTCTGCCCTCTTCATCAGTCGACGCTGCAGACAGGGAGAGATAGGACACAGACATCAGGGCACTGTACAATGGACTCATACACACATGACAGTTGCACACGAGTGTAATTGTCAAACTTCAGACATGGCATCACAATCCCCAACACACATGTCATTTCAAATCACACACATGAGCTATTCCACAGCCATATCGCAACAGCCAGCACCATCCATACACATACAACAGCATGAGCAGGCAAGGGTGAGCCAGACATCACATGAGTCACAGGGAGTGCACTAGACATGCACACACGCCACCACACTTACATGCATGTTTACACCTCCACCAAGTGTCGCAGTGATGAGATCGACATCCATGTCACATCTGGCAATCAGTTTTCTACATATCAGTCTCACATGCATCCATGTTGCATGACTGATGCACACTTGTCAGATACACATACATGCACATGTACACAGTGCAGATACATGCAGCTGGAACCAACATCCATGTGTGACACCACAACCTTGACAACTGAAATACACAGTCATTCAAACATGTGTGCTCACACATCTGCATTTGGCCTGCATGCTTACCCACAAATACACCATCCATGTGTCTCACACATGAAAGGACTCACATGTGTCAGCCTCATGGCCCTGTACATACACATCCATACATGGCCCTACAAAACCACATGTGCAACCTGCACACTACTGGCACACCACCACACGCACAGCTTCCAATCAGTATGCATGTACACTTACCGCTCGACTCCAGACGGGTGTGCCTCTCAAGGACCTGGACGTGGAGCGCTGGGCATACACGTTCCAGGACCCTCATTTGGTCTTCCGACATTTGGCCCTGGCGCCCCTTAGCATCCGTTGCCTTCAAGAGGCGCCAGTCCTTGTTGAGGGTCCCGGACCTGAAGTCCTCCCAGCGCTTCTTGACATGATGGAATTCGTGGACTGCCACCCCCTCCGCGTTGATGGCAGTCACAATGTCCATCCATATACTGGTCCGTCCTTCCTTGTCGGCGCGCGACCTTCCGAAGAGGGCATTATACTGCCCCAGGACTCGCTCCACCAGGACACCAACTTCGGTGGCAGTGAAGCTGGTGGCCCTCTGCCTCTCTGGCTGGGGGTTGCAATTGCCGCCAGATGGTGTAGTGCTGCACATGGCAACCCCAGAGGCAGGAGTGGGTGGGCAACTGGGTCCTGGGGCTGGGCTGTGGAGCGATGGAATCCCAGTCGGGAGTCTTCGGTTCCAGCAGGGGTGGTCACAGCAACAGCACCCCTGGCTGACGTGCAGGCAGCAAATGGCAGGGCATGTGGGCAGCAGGCAGTCAGGCAGCAGCAGATGGCAGGTGGGAGCGTGCTCGGGGATCTGGGGGGCAGTAATTCGGCCTTCTGGGCAGGAGCATGGTCCTCCGTGTGCTTACGCGTGGCCAGCTTGATACGGAGTGATTTGGCACATGAAAATCTTGCACATCAGCGTGTAATTCGAGGAAAGGCCCTTAGCACGTAAGCGTGTCAGCACACGTGCACGATTTCATTGGACCAAAGGGGTGGTCACAGCAACAGCACCCCTGGCTGACGTGCAGGCAGCAAATGGCAGGGCACGTGGGCAGCAGGCAGTCAGGCAGCAGCAGATGGCAGGTGGGAGCGTGCTCGGGGTTCTGGGGGGCAGTAATTCGGCCTTCTGGGCAGGAGCATGATCTTCCATGTGCTTACACGTGGCCAGCTTGATACGGAGTGATTTGGCACGTGAAAATCTTGCACATCAGCGTGTAATTCGAGGAAAGGCCCTTAGCACGTAAGCGCGTCAGCAAACGTATGCAATTTCATTGGACCAAAGGCCCTTAGCGCGTAAGCGCGCCTGTGACGTGCACGCACAGGTGTTTCCCTGAACACGGGTGCATGTTACACATCCAAGAACTGCACGTCCGAGTGTCAGCTCGTGTAATTTGAGGACAGGGCCTTAGCACGTATATGCGGAAGTGCCGTTGGACGTGTGGGCCGGTTTAAAAGGTACGTGTAGGACGTAATTTCCTTGTACGTGCTTTTCGTGGAGAGCGAGTGGGTGAATTCTGTACTTCTTGTCAGTTCACACGCAATTTACTTCACAGCATTTCTAGTGCGTACTCCCTGTTACCTCTGACAGCTTTTTTCTGATTTTCTGTTGGGCCTGTTTCCTCAAACAGCGTTCACTTCTTCTTTTGTCCTGTCTCCTCAGACAGCGTACAATTCTTCTTTTGGCGGAGGTGTTGCTAACGTGCACACGCGTGTCTTTTTCATGCTCTTTTTCCAGGCAGACGGTGAGTCGCGCACGTATTTACCAACTGTGCTTGCCCCGTGTGTCGCATACCCCTTCAGAGGTCATTGTAGGCTGCGTGTAACACGCGTAGGCTTTTTTTTGTGTTTCTGGGTGCCACAGCGTAGTGCGGGTTCATCTTTCCATGCACGTGTTCTACGAGGAGTTTCGTGCACGTTATTTTCTGTTTTTTGGGGTGCCTGTGCGTTGCGTGACCCGTCATCTTCCCCCAGGGGTCACATACAGCCTTGCTAGTGCACTAGGGTACGAATTCCATCTAGTACCCTACCCCTTTGACCCCCAATTGCCCAGGACAATAGTTTACTGCAACTCCCATACGCAGAACAACATCAGTGCCATGGCTGGGAGGCGAGCAAGCTGTAAGAGAGGCAGAGGTGGCCGAGCTTCAACAGGTGGGCATGGTGGGCGCGGTAGGGGACATGGCCGGGATTTGCAGAGTGCCCCTATCCCCCCATGTGTGGAGGACCAATCAGGGACACCCATGCCCCCCACCCCCAAGGTTGAGGGAAACATGGCTGACACGATCCCTGCTTAGCCCTTGTTGGTCGGGCCCATTGTGGCACCTGACCTGGCACAGGAAGACTCCCAGGCTGACTTCCAGGTCAGCAAGTCTAGGCCACGTGTGGCGGTGCAAGTTGGTGTCACCAGGCCACGTGGATCTGGGGCAGCTATGTCATCTGCTGCCCCGACTAGGCAGGGTGGGGAGGCTGCAGGGGCAGCTGCAGCTCCATCTACCCCAGCTTTGACTCTCCCAGCCAGGACATTGTCGGTCCCGGTCCATCATACTGACATTCCCCGTGCCAACATCACAATCCAGCCAATGCCTGCACCAAGTCCTATGGTCAGTGTGCATTCGCACACTCCTACTACCCAGTCCACCGGTGCTCCGCCCCTAGTGACCGGAGCGGCGTAAGTCACTCACGATCCCCACCACCTTCCAAAAGAAAGAGAAAGAGTGCTTGTCCACTACAGGCTGATACCCCAGACACGGCTACGCAGTCCGGCACGCCAAGAAAGCCTAGCTTCAATGATGCGAACGTGATGCACTTGTGCAGTATGTGCCCGCACATGACTGCAAAATGTTGATAACTGCAGGGTGCAAGACCACACCTGCTCAACGTCAGGCACACTGGCAGACCATCGAGGACATCATAAGTGGCCTTGGATTTGTGAGGCGCACATCTGGAGATTGCTAGAAGCGCTGGAATGACCGTAAACGCAGGGCAAAGAAATAGCTGGCCTCAAATCATGCCGCTACTCTGGTGACTGGAGGTGGGTCTCCACCAGAGGACATTGAACTCACTGTACATGAGTATGTTGCTTGGACCTACGTCACAGAGGAACAGATCCAAGGTGTGGGAGAACTGCCAGATTACGAGGCATTGTCCGGTGAGTGCACATGCATGTGTGTGTGATCCATGTGTATGTTGTGTGTGTGAGGGGTTCGGATTGAGTGCCAGGTGAGGGTGTGTGTGCCTGAGTGGCTTGGGTCACCCATGAGCTTCATCCAAAATATTCTGCGCCCCTGGATTTGGGTATTACAGTATCCCATCTGCCCACAGTAGACATTTTGCGCAACATCACGCCAGTTGCCCTTGAAGTGGCATCTTGCAAGAACATTGTTCCGTATTTTTCAGTGTTCATTCAGGCTTCAATTCCCCCACTTTTACTACGCATTTCTCAGCCCTATTGTCAAACAATATGTGACATGCCTATGGTACATGCCATCTGTGTGATGGCATGTGTCATGTATATGGATTGGACATGCCACTCACAGGCCAATGTGTGATGGCACTGCTAGCCAGCATGCAGCTAATGTGTTGCTCTTCCATCTTGGTGTCATCAGTGTCTGCCATTTGCCTCCCTTTCAAACTCAGTGACAGTGCATGCATGGGAGGGTTATAGTCACGTGGGACATGTGTCAATCAAGTACTGGTTCTGTAGCTTGTCAGGCCTAATTGTGTGCCATGGTGCTAATGCCTGTGTCCATTTTTTGTCCTTCATGTTTTTGCAGGGGATGACGCACTTGATGCTGTTGAGGTTGAGGAGATGGTGCAGACCCAGGAGGGATCTCAGGCACGACCGGGCACCAGTGGGGGATGTGGGGTGGTGGTGGGTGAGAACCCACTCTTGCTGCAGACCATTCTCTCCAGGGGTGTCTCTGGGTGCACCTCCCCAGACCTCTATGCAGGTGTTGATTCGGATGATGAGACCTATGTGGCGTCGAAGGTAAGTGTTTCTGGCAGGGATTCTGTTCTGTCCAACCCACCTGCTGCAGGGGTAGAACCTTCTATGGGGATGTCAGTGTTGGTAGGTCCGCCTTTGGTGGTTACAGATGCTGGGTCACACTCCGCAACATCTGATCCTGTTCCTGGGCCAGCAGATCAGAGGGGGAATGCAGTCCTGCAGCCTCAGGCAGTGCCAGCACAGCAAGGCGCAGTTCGCCTTGTCCCAGACAGTTGTGGTGCCCACCAACGCGGTGGCCGTACGCCACCAGGCAATACCGCATGGGAGCAATCCATATACGGTATGGCAAAACAACAGGCAGCATCATCTGTGATGATGGCTCAAGCAATGGAGAGGGTGGCCACTTCCATTGTCCCCCCTGAAAGGCAGATGGAGCAACTACAGCAGGCAACAGACTCCATTTGCTAATCACTCAGGGAGGACATGTTGGCGTCCAACAGGGACAGACGGGCGGCACTGGAGACTCTGCGGGAAGCCATTTCTATAGAGTCCCAGGGCCACAGGGAAGAACTCCATCACCTCAGGGAGACTCTTGTTGACCTTGAGGCTTCCACTAACTTGAGGACAGAACAGCAGCTGGAGCGGGTCACACGTACGCTCTCAACTGAGATGCAGGCAACTCAGAAAGAGGTCCGGGCATCACGTCAGGTGGTGCTTGGGGATCTCTGCACTATAATCCTCCAGAATGAGACCTTCCACACCCACATGCTTGCTGCCATGGAGGACCAGACTAGGGCTTTGCGTGGGCTACCTCCCATACCACCACCACCTTCTGTGGCGGCAGCAGCACAGAGTGATGAGAGCGACCATAGCGATTCTGAATCTTTCACAATAGCGTAGCCGTGCAGGCCATGTGCCCATGGAGGTGTTTTTTTCCCAACATCCACACAGGTGGCTGTTGGTGTGCACCCTGTCCTCGGACCTCCTGGTTGGCCTCCCCTACCCCCCTTCCCCCCACATGGCCATTTTTGATTTTTGATTTTTTGTTACAGTGTGTTGCCTTGTGTGGCTCCCATGGGCATCCACTGTATTCCGGCTGGGCACATGCAGGCTTGTCCAGAGTTTGGGTTAGATGCTTGGGTTCGTGAGACACACACCCCTCCTGCTTCCCATTTCCATGGGCTTGCAAAGGGTGTGCCCAAGTGACAGTGACTTACACAGTGACGTTGGATTCCCATGAGCTGTGTGGGCAGTCTGTAGTCAATACTGTGTAGACATTCATTGTGTATATTGTTGTTGTATTGTACACTGCATGTTGTAATTATGTATGCTTCTGCTTCCATGTCTCCCTCTAAATTTGCAGGTTCATTCCTCATGTCTTCACAAGGCCGTCTACTTTGGAGATGGAGTTCATGTTGTATGCAGTACACAGACAAGTTTTGAAGCCTGCAAGACTACAGTTGGAAGGCGGCGATGTGGTGGCATATTCAGGTTGTAAGACTACGACTACTTTAACTTAGTACTGTCATGTTTTAGTTATGTTTGAGCTTCTGTAGCTGCATTGCATTGTTGGTAAGTATTTGGTCATGTGTGTTGTTAGTTCAACATTACTGGGAGCATATTGTGTGTGGCCAGTTTCCATTAGGGACACTATACTTTGTGACACTTGTGTCAGGTTTTCAGGATTACTTTGTTTGCTGTCACATAGCATGACTTGCCATGGTGTGTTGGGTGGTGGTGCTGGGGAGGGGTTGGGTGACATGGCACTGTTCTCATGTTGTATTTTGCAAGGGGGTAATGCATTTAGCAGCATATGTGTCTTTTGATGACACAGCATTGGTGGTGTTTCTGTAGGTAGGGCTGCACACATTGTGACACTTCCAGGTGACTAATCTCAGGCTGGTATGGTTGTGACAGTTGATTGTCCCTTGTGTCATCATCGATTGTCAGCTGGTATGTGGCAGGGCTGTGTGCACTCCACAGGGGTGTGATTCTAAGTGAAGTAATTATCCAACAGCTGTGTTCGGGCTGCCTCATCCCATGCCCTTTCCCCTCCCATGCGCAGCGGGTGTGCATGTGGTTGGGGATGTGGGGGCACCACCATGTCCACCGGCAGGCCCCGGCGTGTTGCAACGTTGTGCAGGACACATGCTGCCACTATGATCCTGCACACTACTGGGGGAGCGTAAAACAGCTGCACGCCAGAACGGTCAAGGGAGCGAAAGCATGACTTGAGCACTCCGAATGTGCGCTCCACTATGTCCCGGGTTGCAATATGGGCTGTGTTGTATTTTACCTCGGGTGGCGTGGTGGGGTTCCGAATTGGCGTCATTATGTGGGTGCTCAGAGGGTAGGCACTGTCACCTGGAGAGGTATTGATGGGTATCATTAGTAGGGTTGTGACATTACTCAGTATCTGGCATGCATGCATGTGCTGTGGCATTTATACTCACCAAGCAGCCATGTATCGCCATGCCGCCCAGCTTCTAGGTCCCGGTTTAGGGTTGACATTCTGTAAATGAAACTGTTGTGGGTGGACACTGGATAGTTGGTATATACTGAGGTTATGATTCCCTTGGCATCACATACTACCTGCACGTTGATGGAATGCCAGTGCTTGTGGTTTCTATAGATGTGCTCTGATGCCCTGGGGGGACGTAGAGACACATGGGTGCAATCAATGGCACCTAGGATTTTGGGGAATTGTGCCACCCCATAGAAATCCTGGACGGCAGCCTGCCTTTCTGCAGGTGTTCTGGGCAGGTATATGTGCCTGTGGACTGATGGGCATGCAGTCATGATGGCCAAGACCTGGTGTAGGCAGCGTGACTGCATGGCCTGTGACACCCCCCCACTATGGCACTTGTCCGTTGAAATGATCCAGTGGCCAAAATGTGCAGTACATTGAGGACCTTCTCCAGGGGGCTGAGTGCTTGGGAGCAGAGGGTAGGTGATGTTAGGTCATCCTCCCACTCACTGACAGGTCGAGTATTATGTGAGGTGGAAACCTGTACCTCCCATACACCTGGTCATCAGGCATCACAAAAAGGCTGGTTCTGGGTGTGAAAATTCTGGGCCTGACCATCCTCCTCCTCCTCCTGCGGTATCCCACGACCACTGCTGCTAGGAACTGTATGTTCATCCTGGCGTCTGAGCTTGCTTGTTGTTTGCACGCACTTTTATGCTGCGCGGGTCCACATACACCTGCTTTCTGCTGGCGTACATGTTTCCGGATTAGCATGTCTTTTTTGGCGCGTGCATGTGGGCGTTCCGCGCATTTGCCTCCAGTACTTCCCCGCCCACCCCAGTAATATACATACCCCGCTCGCCCAGGCCCAATCACGAGTAAAACTTCCTGCGAGCCCCTGAGATACACGTACCCCGCTCGCCCAGGCCCAATCGCGTGTAAAACTTCCCACAAACCCCTGAAATACACGTACCCCGCTCGCCCAGGCCCAATCGCATGTGAAACTTCCCGTGCACCCCCGAAATACATGCTACTTTTGACACAGCGGGTGTCCGTGTCTGTCGCGTACCCCTTTGCACGTCATTTGTCCTAGAGAGCCACAGTATGGGACATTCATCAGAGCTGTACATAATTGCTTTTTGTTAACGCACATTTTTATTAATGCACAGGGATGCTACCGCCTGCCTTCATGTGGCGGACATGTGTTGATGTACATAGTTGACTTTTGGTTTGTGTCATGAGATCGCAATTTCACTGCTGGAGGGTGGGGGTGCAAGGGGACATGAGTGGGACATGAGTGGGGGCCTGCTGGCAGGTGCCCCTGACTGCTGGGGGGTGGGGGTGCTGGGGGACATGAGTGGGGGCCTGCTGGCAGGTGCCCTGCACTGCTGGGGGGTGGGGGTGCTGGGGGAAAAGAGTGGGACATGAGTGGAGGCCTGCTGGCAGGCACCCCTCAGTGCTGAGGGGTGGGGGTGCTGGGGGACATGGGTGGGGGCCTGCTGGCAGGTACCCCTCAGTGCTGGGGGGTGGGGGTGCAAGGGGACATGTGTGGGACATGAGTGGGGGCCTGCTGGCAGGTGCCCTGCACTGCTGGTGGGTGGGGGTGCTGGGGGACATGAGTGGGACATGAGTGGGGGCCTGCTGGCAGGTTTCCCCACAGTCCTGGGGATGTGGTTGCTGGGGGACATGAGTGGGGGCCTGCTGTCAGTTGCCCTGCACTGCTGGGGGTGGGGGTGCTGGGGAATATGTGTGGGACATTAGTGGGGTCCTGCTGGCAGGTGCCCTACACTGCTGGGGGGTGGAGGTGCTGGGGGACATGATTGGGGGCCTGCTGGCAGGTGCCCTGCACTGCTGGGGGGTGGGGGTGCTGGGGGACATGAGTGGGACATGAGTGGGGGCCTGCTGGCAGGTGCCCCTCAGTGCTGGGGGGTGGGGGTGCTGGGGGACATGAGTGGGACATGAGTGGGGGCCTGCTGGCAGGTGCCCCTCAGTGCTGGGGGGTGGGGGTGCTGGGGGACATGAGTTGGGGCCTGCTGGCAGGTGCCCTGCACTGCCGGGGTGGGGGTTCTGGGAGACATGGTGGGGGCCTGCTGGCAGGTGCCCTGCACTGCCGGGGGGTGGGGGTGCAAGGGGACATGAGTGGGACATGAGTGGGGGCCTGCTGGCAGGTGCCCCTGACTGCTGGGGGGTGGGGGTGCTGGGGGACATGAGTGGGGGCCTGCTGGCAGGTGCCCTGCACTGCTGGGGGGTGGGGGTGCTGGGGGAAATGAGTGGGACATGAGTGGAGGCCTGCTGGCAGGCACCCCTCAGTGCTGAGGGGTGGGGGTGCTGGGGGACATGGGTGGGGGCCTGCTGGCAGGTACCCCTCAGTGCTGGGGGGTGGGGGTGCAAGGGGACATGTGTGGGACATGAGTGGGGGCCTGCTGTCAGTTGCCCTGCACTGCTGGGGGTGGGGGTGCTGGGGGACATGTGTGGGACATAAGTGGGGACCTGCTGGCAGGTGCCCCTCATTGCTGGGGGGTGGGGGTGCTGGGGGACATGAGTGGGGGCCTGCTGGCAGGTGCCCCTCAGTGCTGGGGGGTGGGGTGCACAGGGACATGAGTGGGACATGAGTGGGGTCCTGCTGGCAGGTGCCCTACACTGCTGGGGGGTGGAGGTGCTGGGGGACATGATTGGGGGCCTGCTGGCAGGTGCCCTGCACTGCTGGGGGGTGGGGGTGCTGGGGGACATGAGTGGGACATGAGTGGGGGCCTGCTGGCAGGTGCCCCTCAGTGCTGGGGGGTGGGGGTGCTGGGGGACATGAGTGGGACATGAGTGGGGGCCTGCTGGCAGGTGCCCCTCAGTGCTGGGGGGTGGGGGTGCTGGGGGACATGAGTTGGGGCCTGCTGGCAGGTGCCCTGCACTGCCGGGGGTGGGGGTGCTGGGAGACATGGTGGGGGCCTGCTGGCAGGTGCCCTGCACTGCCGGGGGGTGGGGGTGCTGGGGGACATGAGTGGGGGCCTGCCGGCAGGTGCCCTGCACTGCTGGGGGGTGGGGGTGCTGGGGGACATGAGTGGGGGCCTGCTGGCAGGTGCCCTGCACGGCTGGGGGGTGGGGGTGCTGGGGGACATGAGTGGGGGCCTGCTGACAGGTGACCTGCACTGCTGGGGGGTAAAGGTGCTGGGGGACATGAGTGGGACATGAGTGGGTGGCTGCTGGCAGGTGCCCCTCAGTGCTAGGGGGTGAGGGTGCTGGGGGACATGAGTGGGGGCCTGCTGGCAGGTGCCCTGCACGGCTGGGGGGTGGGGGTGCTGGGGGACATGAGTGGGGGCCTGCTGACAGGTGACCTGCACTGCTGGGGGGTGAGGGTGCTGGGGGACATGAGTGGGACATGAGTGGGGGGCTGCTGGCAGGTGCCCCTCAGTGCTAGGGGGTGAGGGTGCTGGGGGACATGAGTGGGGGCCTGCTGGCAGGTGCCCTGCACTGCTGGGAGGTGGGGGTACTGGGGGACATGAGTGGGGGGGCCTGCTGGCAGGTGCCCTGCACGGCTGGGGGGTGGGGGTGCTGGGGGACATGAGTGGGGGCCTGCTGACAGGTGACCTGCACTGCTGGGGGGTGAGGGTGCTGGGGGACATGAGTGGGACATGAGTGGGGGGCTGCTGGCAGGTGCCCCTCAGTGCTAGGGGGTGAGGGTGCTGGGGGACATGAGTGGGGGCCTGCTGCCAGGTGCCCTGCACTGCTGGGAGGTGGGGGTGCTGGGGGACATGAGTGGGGGCCTGCTGGCAGGTGCCCCTCACTGCTGGGGGGGTGCTGGGGGACATGAGTGGGGGCCTGCTGGCAGGTACCCCTCAGTGCTGGTGGGTGGGGGTGCAAGGGGGTCAAGTGTTTGTGATCAGTAGTGCAAGCTGACATGTGGCTTGCCAGGGGTGCATGCCCATGGTGGATGGGCTGCCTGCGGACATGACCAGGGGTGCAGGGTAGTCCCCTGTGGTGTGGGCTGCCTGCAGGGGCCGTGGAGGGTGTAGAGTGAACACCTGGGAGGAGCCACACTGCCAATTGACGTGTAGGACTCCACGGCACTCCCTAAATACACGTACCCTGCTGAAATCACGTGTGAGACTTCCCGTGAACCCCAGATTTACATGTACCCAGGCCAATCGTGTGTGAAACTTCAAACGAAACCCAGGAATACACGCACCCCACTCGCACAGAGCCTATCGCGTGTGAAACTTCCCGCAAACCCCAGATTTGCATGTACCCACGCCAATGCGTGTGAAACTTCACACGAACCCCCGAGTTACACGTACCCCGCTCGCCCAAGGCCAATCGCGTGTGAAACTTCCCACGCACCCCTGAAATACACGCACACGCTATTTTTGACACAGCGGGTGTCGGTGTTTGTCGCGTACCCCTTTGCACGTCATTCGTCCCAGAGGGCCACAGTATGGGACATTCATCAGAGCTGTATATACGTGCTTTTTGTTAGCGCACATTTTGGCGCACATTTTTTTCATGCGCAGGGACGCTACCGCCTGCCTTCGTGTGGCGGACGTGTTTAGGCCTGTGCGCGTCTTTGCCCGTGCGCTGTTTTTCCCTATTCGATTCCATGAATACGTGCTGTAGGCAAGCGTGTGGGCGTTCCGCGCACTTGCCTCCTGTACTTCCCCCGTGACGCCCACATTTTCATGAGTTGTTCCCAATTCCGCATGTCACGCCCCGTGTTAGGCCTATTTTTGTTATGTGCACCGCGCTATGTGCGCTTTCGCTGTGGCCGTAGCGCACGCCATTAGATGACCTGTGCCCTGGCGTGCGCCACGCAGATTTTCAGCGCACATGCCAGATTTTACTCACGCACGGACTTCCATAAATCGATGTGCGCGGGTTTCGCTGCGATTTTCGTACTTGGACTGCGATTTTCGCACTTGCACTGCGATTCGCACGGTTTCGCATGGTTGCATGGGAATTTTCATCGCACATTAATTCCATGAGTCGGGCCTAAGTCAGCCTTCTGTTGTAGTTGATCATCCACCTACAACCCCTACCAATCAGAACAACAAGAGTGTGCCCTGTATCAGCGCCCGTTTTTCAAGACAATGAAGATTTCAGCTGCAAAGCAACTGTTTCTGTTTTCCTTTCATGTTGGTGCATATTTCTGCTCTCCACAAGAGAATGCTCATATAAACTGAGTGTGCATCTCTTCATAGAAAAACTGAATTTCAAACTGTGCAAGTAAAAAACATAGAATGCATTTCATTGTGCACAAAAACTGCATTATAATGTTATAGGTTGAAATTACTATATTAGTAATGCAGTTAGTACAAGATTAATCAGTTGTGTATTTCTAATGCAGTTTGCACCCATGAAAACATCCAATTTATAAAACTGTGCAATTCTTTATTTTAAAATGGCAGCACACTGTGCTAAACTTTGTTTTTTCTACTAAATGTTCTGAGAAATTTGCCTGCTTGTTGTAAGTGAAAAAATGCCTGCAGTTTAAAAACTGGGCCGGTCTGCATTTCCATGCTGAATATTGCATGCTGGCAATAAAACCCCATATATATCTTTACATATACCCTCCTTTTTCTGAAAATTATGGCTAACAAAGCCATAAGTGGAGGAGGAAACCCAAATTTTTCTTTTTTTTTCAAAATATATGCGCATTGGGATATCTCTCATTTCCTATTGTTGCTAGTAGTCTAATCAACTTTTATAGACAAAATAACCATTCATCCACCCATCACCATTACCAACACTGCCAAACACACCATAATGCGTTCCACCCAGGTTCCCCAGTTAAACATATCTACCTCCATTACACCCAGACTACTAACCGTGATGTTATTCTTCCTCAGATTCATCTTAATGGTGTGCTTTTCCGTATGACTCAACACAAATTCTACATCTGGATCAATTGGGAATGAGTCCCTTTGAAAAAAACTCAATGTTTTCCACTTGGCTTTCTTAAATATGATTCGCAACATGGAATAGGGTTAAAACCAAACCAAGACAATTGTATCTTTCGGAACCTGTAGGTAAAATACGTTATATTTCAACTGCTTGACAACAAATGTCCCATGATTCAAATGGGTAATTGTATAATTCTTCAAAGAGGTGCTGACCAACCACCTATTTTTAACCAGTTTAGCTTGTGACAATTCCTCACTACCCGAATTGCTAATAACCACTTCACATCCCCCTGATACACCTGGGTCAGGTTTCAAACCACAGATAGCATCTGCAGCATCAGGAACAAATGGTTTACCTGGACACGTGTCATTGTGTTCTTTAAACCTTATACATGTGTCCAAATTTGGGATCATGTAAACCTCAGACTCCAATGACTGAAATTCCAACACCTCTGGAATTTTAATTTGTATGTATTTCCCATCTTGCCAACATCCCACGTTATGCACCCATTTAGTTTGGTAAATTAGTTCAGGAGCTATACATGGAACACACAGCAAGAATCCAATTTCCATTCTTTCCAAATTCACATATAGGGGCATTGCACTGCCCATTTCAAATGCAATTTTAACCTGCATTACTTCTATTTCTCTTTGAGTGATTCTTGCCATCAACTGATGAACAATTTCCTGCAAAACATAATATAACGGTATATGTCCGTGAATTAATTGGGAAATTGCAGTTTGAACCTCTCTCATATAATCTGTTAACAACCTATCAAGAGGATTTACTATATTCATAATATCACTTAACACCCGGTCATGTTTAATTACCACATTCATGCTGTGTTGCAGAATTTCAGCCTGCTCATTTAGCCCAATAACAGTCTCATTGACAAATTTTATTTGCTCATCCAATCCACCTCTAATTACATCCAAAGCCTTTTGGATCATCTCCAGATCATAAGTCAATTGTTGTGCTTTGGCACTCAATGTCCCTACTGAAATTGCATTAGCTGTAGACATTGTAGTACCTATTACAGCTCCAATAATAGACATCACCAGAGAGACCACAAGCAATAGTGCCCCTCCCTTTCCCCTCCTTTTCTTTATATCCGCTGAATGCACAAAGGTCTTTTCTAATTGCATCACCATGTCTCTTATTGCCTGCTTAGCGTCCTCTTTTCTCAATTCTTGCCAATCCGCCGCAAATACAGTTTTGTTAATAAAGCTCTCAATCAAATTGTCAGGGTTTATGGGTACATACACATTCTGATAAATTAAACACCTGTTAGCCATAATAAACCCAGCCGCTTCCTCGACTGCAATCCCAGATGCTGGTCCGGGCTCAATAATACCTTGTGCTCCTGCTGCTTTAAGACCCACCACAATCAGTGTAATCCTCATCCATGTTGCCAGTGCAATTGTCATTGTTACTCATCCTGCAGACTTGGTCTTCGCCCCCACCCGGGGCTTTCCTAGGACTTCCTCGCGTGGACTCCAGGAATCCATCATCTCTCGTGTCCTCTGGTCCTGCGATCTCTGACCCCTACCAATATGTCAGTTAGTTGTGTCTAAATCAAATAGAAAAGAAACAGATTAAGTACATAACACAATACAAATTTTACCCTTTCTACTACCTTGCCAAAAACAAAAATGTGGCCCAAAACATTATGATCTTTTACCTCCGAATACCTGCAACTAATCACATGTTAGAGAGAAAACAATAATATTTACATTTCACATTATTATACATCACAACAATTTTATTGCAAAATACTTTAGCATATTGTACCATAGTAAGTTCACCTGATTCAGCACCTTCCATCAATGCATATTACCACACTTTTTCCAAATGTGTTTTTTTCATTTGCATGTATCTCCACACTAAAAAATATATTCTCATGGCGTGAGACATATCCCACCCTATCATTAGGTTACATGCATTATGAAATAATCAACTGCACCTTTCTTTTTCATGTAATCAGTACACTTCACCTGTCTCTATTTGCTCAAGTCTCCTGATTTCATGTTTCGGATGACAGGGTTTAATTTGGTTAACATGAATAAATTGTTCTGTCACCATTTCACCCTTTGTCTTTAATATTTTATAGACTACCGGGGACACTTCATCCACTATTTCAAAGGGACCTTGCCATGCCACAAGAAATGTTGAGTTTTTATGTTTACCTTTCCCAAAATGAAACTTATATACCTGATCACCTATTTTATTCTCTTTCACAGATGTCTTTTCATCGTAATATGACTTTGCACTATCAGCAGCTCTTTCCAAATTTCGTTGCACAAATGCAAATGCATGTGGTAAATGCTTTCTCAGTCCTTCCACATATTCGTGAACTGTAGATGCACTCACAAGTGTCTGCTCATGTGTCCTGTAATAAATGTTGTGGCAGTACCATTTTCCTTCCTGTCAACACCTCATGAGGACTAATACCTGTCGCTTTAGCAGGAGTCGATCTAATGGACATCAATACTAAAGGTAATCGTAAATTCCAACTAGAACCTACCTCTGCTACGAACTTCTTTAGTATCTCCTAGACAGATCTGCTGCAACGTTCAACATTCCCAGAAGAGGCGGGCGATATGCGATATGCAATTTCCTTTTTACCCCCAATATCGGCGACACCTTGCTCATTAAGGTGCTCGTGAAATGACTTCCTTTGTCTGACTCTTTTCTTTGTGGTAACCCAAATCTTGAAAATATGTGATTTACCAGCAATGTAGCTGCTGCGCACTACAATTTGGTGCAGGAATACATTCTACCCATTTCATCAAACATACCACTGTCAAAAGATGACGGTTTCCCCTACTCGATCTCTTTACAGGCCCTACATAGTCGATTTGTAAATCTGACCATGGAAGAGTTAAACCTCTTTTCATCAATGGAGCTCTATACATTGGTGAAGCAGGTTTAAATTGTGCACATACCAGACACACCCTGGTATATAATTCCACATCCTGGGACATGTGTGGCCAGTAAGCATAATCTTTAAGTACCTCTAAAGTTTTTTGTGAACCTCTGTGTCCTGCAGTTATTGCATCATGTGCATGGTGTAACATTAGCCCTCTAAATGAAAGAGGTACCACCCACTGTATCTGCCCTGTTATGGATTCCCTGATCATCAGACCATCCTTAATTTTAATCCATTTTTTGTTCTTTAATAACACTCTCAACTCTTCTTTTCCTGTACAATCATTTTCAGTTAAAGGATTTTGTTCGGGGTCCATCAAATAATTATAATAGATCCCTAACACAGGGTCATCTTTTTGTGCTTTAATCAGATCTTGATCTGGTGTATCATAACTCCATTGCACTACGGGTTGTTCAACTTGTTTTGGAGCTTTAGAGAGTGTAACTGCATCTATTTGTATTTCACCAATCAAGTGTTGAATGGGAAACAATTCTCCAATAACAGTCCCAATGATGGCCAATTGATCTGCTTTATCATTTCCCTCCTTATCCTCTCCTGGTGTTTTCAAATGTCCACACATTTTCCTCCAGTATACTGTTAAATCATTCTCTAACACTAATTTGTCTATAGCTTGTATCATTTTCCCATGTTTGAGGGGATTTTTGTTATAAGTGAGCATGCCTCTTGCTTTCCAGCCAGGCAGATATTCTACAAAGCTATTTCGTGCATTATCAGAATCAGTCACCAGAACGATTTCCCTGAATTTGTTCTCAACTGTGGTAGTAATTGATTTATAAATGGCTGCCAACTCTGCTACCTGGCTACTCCTAGCCAAAATTCTCATTCCTATACTAGGAATGTCCTCACATTTCAACCAGACATTTCCTATCCCTGACACCAATTGGTTATTGCTGTCATTTTCAATTTGAAAAGCACATCCATTGACATACACAATTGGCAATTCCTTGCATGTATTTTCATCAAAAGCTTTGTGTGGTGATTGTTCGAACTCCTGCAAACTGGACTCCACCTCTACTTCATCTGATACACATTTGGCTGCACAATCATGTAGATTTGCCAACCCTTGAGCAATTGAGCTATTTTTATTCTGGCCATGTCTCACTTCTACAGGAATGCCCTGCAATGCCAATGTCCATGAAGTAATTCTGGACTGTGCTAGATTGCCTGATCTAATCCTTTTACTCTATAAAAACTGCAGTGGTTGATGATTTGCCTCAATGGTTACCTTCTCCCCTTGGACAATGGGACGAAAATGTTGCAATGCCCATACAGTGGTCAGAAGAGCCTTTTCACATTCCCTGAATTTAATTTCAACATGAGAGAATGCGTACTCGCATAAGCAATAGTTTTGTGGTTCAAATCATGTTTTTGAGATAACACCGCTGACATACACTGCTCAGTGAATCCTATTTCTTTAAAGAAATCCTTGTTCTTTATTGGATAAGCCAAGCATGGTGTCTTTATAAGGCATTCTTTCAATTTAGCAACTGCCTCAGATTGCTCCTTTTCCCATTTCCAGAGAGTATTCAGCTTCAATAGTTTAGTCAATGCATAATTGTCAATACAATTCCTGTTGAATCCCGTCATTCCTAATACATTTTTAAACGTTTTATGTTTCTAGGATCTTTCAATTTCTGTACGCCTTCCACCTTTTTCTTTTATGGATTTAACCCATGTTCAGTTACTTCATGGGCTAGGAAATTCACCTTTTTCTTGCACCATTGGGCTTTCTGTAAAGATACTTTGGCACCCGCCTTTTGTAATTGGTCAAGTACATGTCTAATTTCATCAAAATTACTTTTTAAGTTTTAATTTTTTATCAGGACATAATCTACATAAACTATGGTTCCTCTTTCCGCTGCATCTGGCATAGCTTTTCTAAAAAATATGTCAAATTTGCTCCCACTATTGACATACCCAAATGGTGTTCTAGACCAAGCGTGTTGCGTTTTATCAAATGAAAATGCAAATAAATTCTGACTGTCCTCTGCCAATGGCACACACCAGTACCCAGATGCAAGATATAATGTGGTAAATACCTTTGACCCATGCACCTGAGCAAGGCCTTGATCAATGAATGGCAGTGGCCATCTAGACACTGGCACTCTTTTATTTAATTCCCTCAGGTCTGCACACAGACGCCATTGACCATTTGGCTTTAATACACCCAAAATGGGAGTGCTGGAGGTACTATAAATAGGTCTGATAATTCCCCTAGACTCCAAGTTTTTAATTATCTCTGCCAATGACTCTAAGCATGCTAGTGGCAATCAATATTCGTGCACAAATACTGGGTCTCTACCACAATCCTCTGGTAATGTGGCAACATGTAAATCAGTTAGACCGCAATCATGTGCGTCCTTGGCAAAAACTTCCTTAAATTCCATAAATATTTTTCTCAATTCATTCTTATCCTCTTCACTATCACAGGCATCTGCTAACAGAATCTGCTCCTCAACCATTTTTGAAAATTCCGGGAAATCCTCCAATGGAGGAACGTATGTGCTTTTTTCCTATTGTGTGGCTGTATCTCTTTGCAAAGCTGCCACTTTCAAATATTTTGGCATATCAGCCTTCACTTTAATGTGCTGATTTCCTGTTTCATTTTCATTTAAGTAAATGAATTCTCTTGGTGACAACACATTATCTCATTGGAATCATAAGGGTATTCAGATTGAATTTTCAACATCCCTTTGGGTTGAGAATCCAGGTACTCTGGCAAAACACCCTGGGCATCCACATATCTCTCAGGGATATTTCCAATCACCATATTATTGAAATCTGCAGTATAATGTGATTTTTGTATGGCCATTCCTAGCAAGGAATTCTCTTCTAAATGAATATCTTGACATCCTCTATTATCCACCATGATTTTGACGGACCTCTCCCCAACATCTATCAATGGGGTATATTCATAATCCAGCCCTTGCTGTTTCATGGATTAATTCAAGCACACAAATGCATCAGAATCCTTCATTTGCTGTCCATTTGTGCGCATTAGTGTTATAGCAACCTGCCTGGTGAATGCAGGAACAGTAATATCCTTCTTCACCTGTAGTTCAATTGCTTATGGCACCCATTGTGCACAATGATTAGCCTTTCTTTTGTCTTCAAATTCGGGTGCAGGCCCGGCTTGCTGGGACCATCACTTTTGGTTAAGGAAATCTAACACCATGCACATCTTGTGCATGATATCATTGCTCAGATAAAAATCATTTGTGTTCCATTTACTATCCACACATTGTGGTAGATGGTTTTTTGTCCAACATTAATCTTTAGCATGCACCTTCCTGCAATTCGATTTTCAAAATCTGGATTATCCAAACCAGAGATGTATTGTTTTTTAATTAAAAATTTCAGGATCTCCTCCCTTTCCATTATTCTCTGCAGTAGTTTCTCATTAATAAAACTCAATTCCTCTTCAAGTGCCAAAATGGCTTTTATCATTTTAGAATGGCCATTTATACCAATATGAATCCATGGCTGCCCATCTTCCACATGTATTTCAGCAATAGTGGTGATGTGTTTCTCTGTGTCTGCTTTAGGGATGGTGTTCTATTTGCACTTCTTCTCTGTTAAATAAAAGCGCAATGCGTTTTCATCTATTTCAGTTTGCCATTTCTTCCTAGGATCCAAATAAATATGCACAGATTGTTATCTTTTTCACTTTGCATTTTGTCCTAACACATCAAAATAACGGTGACACTAGGCACACAGCTATTCTGGAGGTACACCTCCACTGCATCATTCGATTTGGCAACATTATGGCACTCATTTATGCTGCTGTTTTGTGACTTTATTTTCTTAGACCTTAGTGGATTTTTAGTTAAAGACCATAGAACCCATTTACCCCATCAATGAGAGGAGACAATGTTGTCAGGCAATCGGTTCCCATCAAGAATGGAATTTCACAAATAGATGTGATCAACACTTCCTGTTTGATTCTGTGTTTTCCTATCTTTATGTCAACTTCAGTGACACCTTCAATAGGCACCTCCTTACCGTTAGAGTGATGTACTGGGCCTTCACTCTGCCTCACTTTGATCTGATTCTGTGGAGATCTCCCTTCATTGATACTTTTTACCAATTCTTTGGACATATTGTGGCCTGTGCACCTGTGTCAATCATTGCAAATGTATTGCACTTCTCTTTCACAGTAATGGGAGCATAATATCTGTCTTCAACTTCCTCTAATACAGACAAAAAGTGTGAATTTTTACCGATTTCAGGATTCACTTTTCTCAGACCTTTCTCACTCTTGGCTAAACACATCAGTAAATGAAAAGACATTTTTCCCTCCTTTCTGTCCATTTCCATTTGAGAAACCTTGCTCATCTCCTCATGTTCAGAGGTCATTTGGAGTGTGGCCACTGTTCGCCTTTCCATCCGGGATCATCAGTGTTCACACTGCAATTCTCCAACTGAACATGCATATAAACATCACCTGATGAATTGTCATTTTCTAATTCTGGGTATTTGTGGGTATTTAGTATGATAGCAGACTTTTTAATTTCTTCAAACATCTGCGGCTCAAAGAACTCTTCAGGTGCCTGATTTGTACCCTCGTTTTAGTACTTATTCTTCCTGTCTGTATTTTATTAGCATCTTGAATGTCTAGGGAGGGTGTTCTAACATTCACATTTACTCCCATATCAATTATTTTATCTGTGCATACATTGGGCCTCATTACACGGAAGGCGGTAATGGTTAACGGCCACCGTTAATGGTAACGGTGACCGTTAACCATTACCGCCTTACTACGAGGTCCCTTTGCGGGTTGGTGCTTTAACGCCTGCTTTTTCATTTTATCTCCCTCTACCCTGAAAGTAGAGCACTTCATATCGTTTTGTACTTTGGTGCACAATCCATTCAAGGGACTTCTCACGATCAAATTCGCAGACTAACTATGATATAATGGGCCTCATTACACGGTAGGCTGTAGGAATTTAACGTTACTGGTAATGGAATACCGGTAACGTTAAATCCCCATGCGGATCACGACCCGGCTCACCGCTATTAGCGCGACCCACCATCCCGTAAATAGCGCCATGCCGCCAATAGCACACTATCACGAGTCAAGCGGCCATGCTAATAGCGGCATGGTAAAGCACCTAAAACCCCTTACCGCCATGGCGCTAATACCGCCATCGCGAACCACCCGTTAAGAGAACTGAGCAGTGTTCCCACCTGCCACAGGTGGACAAAATCAGCACAGGTGGAGGCAATGGAGACTGTGACAGCTCAAAAGGAGCACACCACACCCCTTCCCATACCCCTTCCCACACCAAGATGGTTCCAATATTGGCAGCATTACATGGCCTGGAGGACCTCATTGCAGTGCAGCTGCAACAACAACAGGCAGCACAAAGGAGACGCAGGAGGAGGAGGAGGGCAAGACAGGCACAGCAAGCACCACCACAGCACCCAATCATACCACAGAGGCACCCACCAATCCCCAGGATCAGAGCCAGTCCATTTAACCTAACCCCTGAGCAGATACACACCCTGTACCGTCTGGACAGGGCTACCATCACCAGCATCGTGGACATGATCCACAACGACATTGTGAGCCTCATAGACATCAGAACTGCCACCCCCCGCTACTGAAGGTGGTAAGTGTGCTGCACTTCCTGGCCACAGGCACCTACCAGCATACAGTGGGACAGATGCATGGCATCTCACAACCAGTATTCTCCCACACGCTGAACCAGGTACTCGATGCCCTCCTGAAGCATGCACCTGAACACATATCCATGCCACAGACTGCCCAAGAGATTGCAAACACAAAAGTTGGCTTCTATTCACTGGCAGGCATCCTAAGTTGCATCAGGGCCATCGACTGTACCCATGTGGAATTGGTGGCCCCACATCACAATGAAGTAGTCTACCGAAACAGGAAGCAATTCCACTCTATCAATGTCCAAATGGTATGTGACGCCAACAAGATAATCACACATTGCTGTGCACGATTTTCCGGATCAACCCATGATTCCATGGTCCTGCGGAACTCAACTATCCCACGGTACATGGAGCAACACACCGGACAACGTTCGTGGCTACTTGGTGAGTAGCAGGGCAAGCACATGGCAATGTGACTGGGGGGGATGGAGAGATACGTACTCCAACTGGGTTTGAAGGGGGGGAGAGATACGTACTCCAACTGGGTGTGAAGGGGCGGGAGAGATACGTACTCCAACTCGGTGTGAAGGGGGGGAGAGATATGTACTCCAACTGGGTGTGAAGGGGGAGGAGAGATACGTACTCCAACTGGGTGTGAAGGGGGGGAGAGATACGTACTCCAACTGGGTGTGAAGGGGGGAGAGATACGTACTCCAACTGGGTGTGAAGGGAGGGGGGAGAGATACGTACTCCAACTGGGTGTGAAGGGGGGGAGAGATACGTACTCCAACTGGGTGTGAAGGGGGAGTACGTACTACAACTGGGTGTAGCCTGTCGTATGTGGGCAAAATGCACATACAGATGTACGGCAATGTCCATCTGGGAAGGCGGCAAAGTACTTGAGATGAACTGACATGCAAGTATAGGCTACACAACACAGATGACATTCCAGGTCTAGTAACATTAAACATCCATCCACATACAAATTGCACAACATTCCACGCCACAAAATACAAAAATTCCACACATGCCATCAAGATTGCATCCTGAATTAGTCCAGCACAACATCAATAATGCAATGTGCCCTATAATGCATGCAAAGGGATCACCACTAGCCGTAGCATTTCCCCACGCACCTATTCCACCACTGAAGAGATGCCTCTCTGCATGGCAACATCAATGTTGGAATGGCAGTACACCAGCAGTGTGGAAACGTATCTGCCTGGGCCCAGGGACACCGAAGACCTTGCATCACCCAGGACATGTCAATTACTGTTTGAGGCATCAATGTGGCATGTCTACTTGCAGAGTCAACCTCCCCCTTGCACGTTGCTGTCACCCAGACCATCTGCATGTATGCTGTCAATTGTGTACTTGAATCACAATGCAATATCAATTTGTGTGATATGAACAGGCCGCTCTTGAGGTGAACAGTAACAGGACCCCATTCCTTCCCCCACACAGGTGATGCGGGCTATCCCCTGAAGACCTGGCTCCTCACACCTGTACGGAACCCACAGAACAGACACGAGGAGGAATACAATCGTGCACATACCCGTACCCGCATCGTGATCAAGCAGACTTTTGGCCTTTTGAAGTCACGGTTTAGGTGCATTAGCAGGTCTGGCGGTGCTCTCCTGTATGGACATGAGAAGGTGGGCAAGATCACCACGGTATGTGTCATGCTGCACAATATGCCAGACGGAATGTGCCACTGCCCCCTGAGGTTGAAATGGAAGCACCTGATGAGGATGATGATGGTGATGAGGACGGAGGTGAAGGGGATCCAGGTCTTGCAAGAGGGGATGGGCAGGAGGGACGTGCTGTGAGACAGCATCTGATCAACCAAATGTTCTGAGGAACATGTTTACGTACTGTCACATGGATATGGGTATCAATGCACTGGTGTATGTTTGGGAGCACGCAATGGACCCTGTCACCAATAAAGTACACATACACAATGAAGATGTCCAAGCCTGTGTTTTGATCATAAACCAGTGTATTGAGAAACAGAAAGGTGTAGAAGTGCAAGTAACAAAACATCCAACCACCCTACCCCCCACCCCCCACAACAGACCCATAACACCCTACCCCCCATCCCCCACAACAGACCCATAACACCCTACCCCCCACTCCCCCACAACAGACCCGTAACACCCTACCCCCCACCCCCCACAACAGACCCATAACACCCTACCCCCCACCCCCACCAACATTCCCTCATGTGTCTGGCATGTTTGCCCTGGCCAATGCACACAGAGGAAGCTCCATTGGCACCCTATTTGCCATTGTCTTTGGCAGCATCTTGGGGATGGTCAGTCGTGCGCCTGGTGGTGCGTGTAGAACGCCGGAGGGGGCTTGTCTGTCTCGAACCCGAAGATGATGATGGGGCAGACTGGACTGGCTGTGAAAAGTGGCGGTCCATGTGTCGGCCATGCGAACAAGGACCTCCCTGAGCATCGCTATCTCGTTGCATAGCCTGTCGGTGTTTGCATCATTCTCTCAGTGGAGTGCCTCACCGTCTCCACAATGTTCTCCCTGAGTCGGGCAGCCTCCTCGACATGTTGGCCAACCAGCACAGTCAGCTCATGTTGTTGCTCCAGGATGGTGGTCAGTTGGGGGGCAGTGCTGGGTGACCGTGCACTGGATGCTGTGCCCTCTGATGCACCCACTGCAGCAGGTAAAGGTAACATGGGGGACATAATTGCTGGGTAGTTGTCCTCAACAGTCACATCAGACCTAGGGGTCTGGGTTGGGGCTGGCTCTGTGGTCCTAGGGGGGCTTGAGCTGTGCATCACCATAGGCTCCACTAGGGTGTCCCCTGGATCGGATAGGGGGACAGTGGCGGCTGCCTCACCAGCGGAGCTTGCCGCAGCTGATGGTGGGCCCTCGGTGGCTGGCATTGGTGCAAGTGGGTTCTCCACCGGTGGTGGGGCTGCAGTTTCTGGTGCAGCTACTACTGCCCTGGCAGTGGCACCGTGGCAATATTTTCTGCTCGTCAGGTGTGGTCTTCCCCCCTTGCCCCTGGATGTTGTTGGGGTGTCCTCCGGCTCTTGTGCCCTTGGCCTCTTGCACGTAGCTGGTGCCTGGGATGCATCAGTGGCATCCTCACCATCTGTATGTGAGCCTGTCAGGGACGAGAAGGGGGATGGCATTAGTTGCGTTTCAATATACTTAATGCAGATTACATAAATGATGCAGTTGTGGCCATTGGGACTTAGTAGTTGTGGATGCAGGTGATGTGCCAGTTCAGTGCCTCATCCATGCCTGGTTGTGTTTGGAACTTGTCTCTGGTGATGTGTGCATGTGTGTGTGTTTGGGTCTGACACTGACATGGTGAGGGACGGATGCATGTGTGGATGTGTGTCCATGCATGAGAGGAGTCTGTGCTCACATATGGGGGGGGCAGTACATTCACATTGCATCCTGTCATGTGTACACTCACCTCCATCTGAAGTGGTACCCACGCCGAACTCCATGCTGCCCACTCCTTCAATGGATTCAACGGCAATCAGGTTTGAACATGTCTCCTCCCATTCCTTCATTCGGATTGGTGAACCATCTCCACCGGCACTGACAATGCAATGGTTTTCAGCCAGGATGCCCCTCACCCGCAGTCTGAGGTCGTCCCACCTCTTCCTGCATTTGCGCACAGTGCGCGTGCTGGTGCCCACAGCACTGACTTTGACAGCTACCTCCTCCCAGATGGCTTTTTTTTCAATAAGGTTGGCCGGCGCATGTCATTAGCAAACACTACCTCGGCATTCTCAGCCAGGGTCTGTGTTAGCATGTTCAGTTCCTCTGGCATATATTTCTCCTTGCTCTGCCTGTCTGAGGTTTTTGCATGATGCAGGTGTCCCAGATGATTTTGCACTGCTCACAACTCGAAACAGGGACTGGGGGCAGAGGATCGCAATGGATTGTGTTTTTAAAGATGGCCACCGTGCTCTTTCCCGTTCCTGTGCGATGACGCTATTTCCGGTTCCGCAATTTAACGGTCACCGCTAATAGCGGTGACCGCTATTTGCATGTATCGCGAGGGCGGGGGTGTTATCTGCACTTTCGTGGAAGCCGGTAAGGGACTTTTAGGGGACTTTACCAGCATGTAGGTAGGGTCATTAACGACATGGCGCTATGCTCTTGTCTGCGTACTCGTGATCATGCGCTATTAGCGCCCTCATGCGAGGGCGGACACATTAATAGCACCATGCCGCTAATTTGAGGTTTTTACCGCACAACGTGTAATGAGGCCCAATGTCTTTCTGCAAACCATAAAAATAGGCAGTTTTAAACTCATTGGAATTGGGATCAAAAGATCCATCAAAATGAGAAAAAGCTCTTTTTAAGTCTTGATGAAATAGGCGAGTAGACGTATTTGGCCCAGCTGTAATCGTGTATGCAACTTTCTTTGACTCCTGTAATGACTGGAATGGAGAAAAATGACACCTAATCTCTTTGTCAAATTCTGCCCATGACATGTTCTGCTGTTCATTTAATCCCCTGATGATGCTCGCTGTGGGAGCATCCAGAGTTAAGTGAAAGTATTGTCTATATTGTTCCTTAGGTATGTATAGGGCTTTAAATTTATTGTGCACCACTTCTAAGTGGTCCTGTATACAGCACTCCCCTCCTTTTTTGAACTGTTTGATCAGGGCCTTGATTGACTTCATTATCTTGATAGGGTTACTTGGTGCTATATTTGGGATTGCACTACTTTGTGGTTCAACCCTTGTCTCAGGTGTATGGGATTGGTGGCAACCCCCAATGGGTATGTCAAACCCCCCAAAGGCGCTGCAACCAAGCTCAGACACCGGCACAGCCACTGGGGCGCTATCTCCTGTGTAGAAATGGAATTCACCTAAATCCCATTGAATGTGGTGCCCTTTCGCGTGTCCTGGGACCTAAAGAGTATATCCAGGGGCTTCCAAGTCCTTGCACTCTTTAAGGAGTCGATCTGCCTCCTTACGCAAGTAATTTTTTCATCACACATCTCATTAATCACATTTTCCATATTACTCATTTGCATCTGACATTCATTAAACTCTTTGTCTTGCTTGTCTCTTTCTTGGAACATTTTAGCTATATCTTGTTCAACAGTCTGAAGCTCACCTTCTTTCTCTAAATTCTCTTTTTGTAAAACTTGTATTTCTAAAATAGCCTCGTCTTTCTCTTGTCTAATGTGACCTACCAATCCTTTCAAGAGTTTTAATTCTTGCTCACTGTCCTCAAATAGTTTTTTCTTTGAGACAATTGCATAAAAAAGGTGCATGTTATGACTGTAACAAATATTTTTTCCAAAGCTGAAAAGTCACAAGAACCTGGCAATTTTTTAGTGGGGTTAGTACGTAAGAAACAAGACATATTATAAATATTATGTGAGCACTCAATGTACAACATCAAACAGTTGAAAGTAGAGCATTATGTAATTGAACTGGCTCTATCATGCAAGAAAAACCTGTGAGACATCTTAGGTTTAGTTTTGTGGAGGTCGACATATGTTTCGGCTAATAACACCAGAAAGAATCAGGCAATGCACAAAAATGTTGTCTGTTGATGTAGGTATAGCTGTCTTCAGGACAAAAGGAGCAAATGGCAATGTTGTAGTGCTGAGTACTTCTTATTCGTTGTGCTTTTTTTTATATATGTATACACACGGAACCCACTAATTATAAGATGCGGGCAGCAAATGCGGCCGGAAGCTTCACAAAGGGTCAACACGGGCAAAATATCAATTTCATATTGGTGGATAATCAGGATCGGTATTCAGCGTGAGTGGTGCTTATAAATTGCGACCGCGTATGGTATCTTTAAATCTTCGGCCACATTGTTTAGATGGAAACGAGCGTGTTTCAGATCTTTAAAAGAAAAGCCTCGGGTTGAAATCACTCGAAAATGAGTTTTGATGAGCTTCTAAAGAGTTGTTTTAACGTTATCTTCACATTAATGAAGACAGAGACGAATGCAGGTAAAGTTACAGAGGCTTCGTTCGCGGGCGTGTCAGACACCGGAGCAGTGACCTCAAGAACGCGGTATGCTGAAAGGCTGAAGCCATATTAATCAGCGAGTCGAGCATGCGTGCTGACGTGAACCGACAGACACATCATTCACTTACTGTAGTTCCAAGGGCACAGGGCCGCCATCCCTCCTCCCGTTGTGCTTTTCTTTGTTCTGTGATCCCCGAGGGTGGTGTTCCCAGAAACTGGATCTCTCCTAACGCTCAAACAGCTTTTGACATACCTCGAGTTCTGCTCTTAACTTTTTCTCCTGTTCACTAGCTTCATCTAATTCGAGATTTAGCCTGCTAATTAGCTTGGCATCATTTTCTTGCATCCACAGAGACCTATTTAAAATGAACCACATTTTGGCACATAATAGTATCAAGACAATCTTTCTCTGCAGGTTTGTAAGCAGCATTTAATAATCTCAGAAGACAAACTAGAATTATGCTACCCTCTTTAAGAATGTTGTCCAATGGTTATTTCTGAACTTCCCCATAGATACGGTCATGCCACTCTGTGGCATTATTTGATGACCATGTTCCATGTGCATATAATTTTACCTCCAAATATTTCACCAACTCTGGGATTGTAGCATCAATTTGAGACATTCTGAGATTCACTTTCAGTGTCACACTGCTCTCACAAAATGAATTCCCTTTAATGCACGTATTATTGTGTGGAACACACTTGCCACGCCAATAGATGCTCTGCAGTCTGTTTCCAAGCCAACACACCATTCTTGTAGGAGGTTTTGTCTTATTGGGGTAAATTCGGGATTTGGCAGTATTTTTCTTACCGTAATATTTTGGTGGTAAATTGGCAGTAAACTGGCCTTACATTTAGAGATAGTTTGGTGTTATTCTATGTTGATGATTATTTATTATTAGCTTGTGTTTGTGGTATATTTTAGTGGTATCTTACTTTGTGGTACTTTCAGAATTGCCTTTTTTTTGTGGTATAGTAGTGAGCATGTTTTTTATACTACAAACCCATCATAAAAGCAAACTTTTCCTTTCTATTAGAATGTCTTTTAGTCGCCTGTAGAGAGCCCCCGGACTTATGACACTTCAGAGAACACACTGAGTTTATTCAGAACGCCACCTATGGTTTGTGGCTGATATTACTGGCTTATGTACATCCAGTAATCTATGTGTCTCATCTGACACTGCCTTCCTTTTCAGCATGCAAAGAAGGATTCCCTCACAACACTTACACACACTTTCCTACCTTACAGATATCTATTCACTTTTCCTTGCTTGCTATTTCTAAATTACAATTCTAAATTGGTAAATGCTTTACCACTCTGGTATAAACATCAAACCTCTGTGATTCCCCAGTATAGAAATGATCCACAGATGCATGAATGACACCGAAATCCCAGCCTTTGTTTTATTTATTTTTTTATACTCTGTATTATGATCACAATTATAAAAAAAATACATCTTACCACATGATAGCACAGCATCACCTACAACATACAAAAGAGAACAGAACAAACAAGCATATTACAGGAAAAACAAATTTGATTATAAGCACTTTATACGTAGAGATAACTAAACATACAGTATTTTTTCTTTTTTCTAAACTCACTGCACTGCCAATAAATTGTATCAACTGACATTGATCATTCTATTTTTCCTCACTTGGCACTAACTCAACAAGGCCAGTGAAATCTGAAATTCCCGTACAACCTCGCTGCTTTGCAGACCCAGTGCCAAATTCCTTTGCATGTGTCAGGTACTGCCAGCTGCTAAGGTTCGTAGCTAGCACTCACACCCACATGGAGTTCATCAGATGTAGCACCGTTTGTCTCTCTGTCCCAGCACAAACAAAATCCTCCCTCCTGATCATTCCTTAAGAAAACTCTAAGTCAGCCCTCTGTTGATGTGGATCATCGACCTACAACCCCGACCAATCAGAAAAACAAGAATGTGCCCTGTATTAGATCTCATTTTTCAAGACAATGAAGATTTCAGCTGCAAAGCAATTGTTTCTGTTGCCCTTTCCTATTGGTGCATATTTCTGCTCTCCACAAGAGAAAAAAATGCTCACATAAACTGAGTGTGCATCTCTTCATAGAAAAACTGAATTTCAGACTGTGCACGTGAAAAACATAGAATGCATTGCATTGTGCACAAAAATTGCATTTTAATGTTATAGGTTGAAATTAGTATATTAGTAATGCAGTTAGTACAAGGTTAATCAGTTGTGTATTTCTAGTGCAGTTTGCACCCATGAAAACATCCGATTTATTTATAAAACTGTGCACTTCTTTATTTTAAAATGGCAGCACACTGTGCTAAAAAGTTTTTTTTAATTTATTTTTTACTAAATGTTCTGAGAAATTTGCCTGCGGGCTGTTACTGAAATAATGCCTGCAGTTTAAAAACTGGACCTGTCTGCATTTCCATGCTGCATATTGCATGCTGGCAATTAAACCCCATATATATCCTTACATATACTCACGAGGATTCTGGGGCAACTCAGAAGAAGGATGAGGGAAAGCAGACAAAGAAAGATAACAAGGAACATTCTAATACCTCCTATCCAAAAGAGGGCCCCAAACAAAACAATAAGGGTAAGCCACAAGGGAAACCAAATCAGGCTAGTGTACCATGTGGACGCAAACCAGATGGAGGTCATAACAAGCCATCATTCATCAAAACATTTGTGAAATGTTATGTTTGTGGGTCAACTGACCTTGTGAAAGGGGATCCCAGATGTAAGGGTAAACTTTTAGGGGTCCACACTGTCTCCTTTACCTTCTCCCCAGAGGAAGAAGTACATATGGCAAGTGGAAACTTTCACCTACTGGCTGGTGAACCCACGAGAGTCTCGTCTAGTGTTTCTTTAGTGTCCCTGGGTTTGTGGGAGCAACATAGTTTAGATGTCTATAATTCCATCCCAGATAATGCTGAATAGTATTATAAAGATAGTGTTCTTATGAATGGTCAGGAGACCACTGCCATGAGAGACACTGGAGCCAGCATACCTGTGGTTTATGAATCATTTTTCTAGGTGGAGGATGTTGCTAAGGCACCCAAACACCTAACCAAGTTAGCTGGAGGCCCTGTACAAATACTTCCCCATTTACCAGCTGTCATCCCGTGCAAAGACATAACTGTCAAGATACCTGTTAGTGTGCAGAGTGAAGTGCCTGGGAGAGTCCTGTGGGGTAATGACCTGAAAACTCTTGGAGTTGTGTCCAGTACCCCCATGCCTCCCAGTAAAAGGAAACAGGAGCTCACTAGGCCTGCAAGGGTTAGGACCTTGAGAGGCTCTCCAGGGTCATTGATACAGGAATCTAACACCCCCAGGCCACAGGAATTGCTCACTGCTATTTCAGGAATGAAAGAGGCAAATGGGAAACCCAAGATCTCCAAGAAGAAAGCAGATAGCACCCCTGTGCTTCCAACAAGGACATCCCCAAGATTGTCCAAAGTCACACCTGTGACTCCTCCACCTCCTGAGGCTAAGTGTGAGGTACAACCCTGTGTGGTTGAGCCATCTTCTGAAGAGTCAATGACTCTGCCAATGACTCTAAGCATGCCAGTGGCAATCGATATTGGCACACAAATGCTGGATTTCTACCACACCCCTCTGGTAATGTGGCAACATGTAAATCAGTTTGACCACAATCATATGCGTCTTTGGCAAAAACTTCCTTAAATTCCATAAATATTTTTCTCAATTCATTCTTATCCTCTTCATTATCACAGGCATCTGCTAACAGAATCTGCTCCTCTACCATTTTTGAAAATTCCGGGAAATCCTCCAATGGAGGAACGTATGTGCTTTTTTCCTATTGTGTGGCTGTATCTCTTTGCAAAGCTGCCACTTTCAAATACTCCTCCACCTGATGAGGCTGAGTGTAAGGTACAACCCTGTGTGGTTGTGCCATCTTCTGAAGAGTCAGATCTGGAAGAAGACATAACTTTAGTTGGAGATCTGGATCCTGCTGACCATTCTGAGCTGCAGTCTTTACTGGCAGAAGGTGGACCCAACAGGGCAGACTTCAGCAGAGGACAAAGAGAGTGTCCTACTCTTGAAGGTCTTCGCCTACAGGCAGTTTCTCAGCTCGATGGGCAAGAGCCTGGGAGGCATAGGTTGCACTGGGAAGATGACCTCTTCTACAGTGAAGCAACTGGGTCTATCCCTGGGGACTGCAAAATATTTGTAGTGCCCCTAGAAAACAGACTCCAGTTCCTACAGTTGGCCCATGAGATACCTTTGGCTGGTGATTTGAGTTTCAAAAAGCACAGTAGCATGCAACTCTACAGAAAGACCTTAATGTCCGACAGTCCACGAGTCTACCAAGTGGCACCTGCAGCCCGTTAAACTCTTGGTTGGAAAATAAAAAAATCCAACTAAACAGCATAACATGTACAGAAAAGGAGCTGATCACTAATCCTCAGAGACTAAAAAAAACGAAAATGGAAGAATTAGACTGGATCACCACTTTAGACCAAGTATCCAGATACAAACTCTTCCACTGTCATCACTAAAAAGAAAAGAGACAATGGGCATCATTACACGGAAGGCGCTAGCCATGGCGCTATTAGCGCCATGGCTACCCCCTTACTGCCGTTGGAGGCTGGGTTCACGGAATAGGGACTTACCGGCCTACTCCGACCTTTGCGGGACCGGCAAGTCCCCATTCCGGGAACCATTCCCCATTCCCATTTTCCCAGGTTTTTCCGAAACACGTGTCTGGGGATGCTGTTGGTACTCTTGTTCAGAGGAGAATTGCCTAGCATTTCGGTGCTGGACTGCCCCAGGGCAGGACAAAGACTAATATGTTTGGGATATTTCTTCTCTGTGAAAGATAGTGAGCTAAAGACTCTGGGTAAGTCCCTCATAACCAGGACTAATGTCTGGCAGAGGGACCCCCAGGACCCCCCTTGTCAATTTGAGTTTACTCAAGACCAGCTTGTACTGGTTATGGTGCCAACAAGGCAGAGGGCCTTGCAGGACAAATGGATAGGACCCTTCAAGGTTTTGGGGAAACTTGGAGATGGGAACTATCTGATGGACTTCGGCAGACCTAAGGAGGCTCCCAGAGTCTTACACACCAACTGTTTAAAGGCATATGTCTCCGGACCAGAAGCGGGAGCTTTGCTTCTAGCTTTAGTTGAAGAGGAGGAGGAGAGTGAACCTCTACCTGACCTACTTAGAGGCCAACCTTTGGATGAAACATAGAAGGAGTTAATCTCTCTTTTAATCTGACATCTGAAAAACAGGATGAGTGCAAGTTTCTGTTCAATCAGTTTGCCTCCCTGTTTTCACTTTCACTAGGCTTGACCCTTTGGGGCCAGCATGATATCCTAACTGGTGACTGTTTACCTGTGAAAAGCAGAGGTTACAGAATGTCAGAACATGTAAGATCCCACATAAAGGAAGAGGTCAACAAGATGCTTGATCTCAGGGTCATAGAGCCATCTACAAGTCCATGGTCTAGTCCAGTTGTTCTAGTACCAAAGGCAGGATCCAAGGAGTTGATATTCTGTGTGGACTATAGAACTCCAAATGCAGTCACTAAGACTGATGCCCATCCTTTACCCAGGACAGATGAACTGGCAGATAAACTTGGTGCACCTCAGTACATTTGATCTGATGTCAGGCTATTGGCAAATAGCCCTGACAGACCATGCCAAGGAGAAAACTGCATTTTCAACCCCAGCAGGCCTCTACCAGTTTAAGGATGTGCCTTTTGAATTAAAGAATGCACGTGCTACATTCCAAAGGATCGTCAATCAAGTTCTAAATGGGATGGAGGACTTCAGCATGGCATACATGGATGACATTACAGTGTTCAGCCCTACTTGGAAAGAACATGTTTTACACTTAGGATATGTTTTGCAGGCTCTTGAGCAGGCACATCTGACCATAAAGGCAAGCAAATGTCAAGTTGGTCAGATCAAAGTGGTCTATTTTGGTCATGAGGTAGGAGGTGGTGAAATAGGCCATTGCCTAGCAAAGTACAAGCTGTACAAAACTGGGCCACCCCTACTACTCAACCCCAAGTTGGAGCTGTCCTAGGTCTCACTGGGTACTACAGGAATTTAATTGAGAACTATGGGTCCATAGCTTCTCCTTTGAATATAATCTCCTCTCCAAAATTCCTTAAAAAGGTTAGATGGAATGAGGAGTGCACTCAAGCCTTTGAAAACCTGAAGAATTCCCTTTGTCAAGCTCCAGTCCTAAGAGCTCCTGATTATCACCAACCCTTCATTGTGCAAACAGATGCATCCAATACAGGTATAGGTGTAGTCCTTAGTCAACTAGATGAGAAAGGTAGGGAGCACCCCATTTGCTTCATCAGTAGGAAACTAAAGGAACCAGAAACAAGGTGGGCAACCATAGAGCATGAGTGTTTTGCCATTGTGTGGTCCCTGAAGAAGTTTATACCATACTTGCATGGATCTACTTTTGAGATTCAGACAGACCACAAACCCTTGAGATGGGTAATGCAAATGAAAGGGGAGAACCCAAAACTACTAAAATGGTCAATCTGCTTGCAAGGATTCGATTTCACCATTGAGCATAGGTCAGGATGTCACTACCAAAATGCTGATGGTCTCTCTACGATGTTTATAACCAACTAGAGTGAAGAGATTCATCCAGGAGTGGATTAAATCCTCCTGTCCCTTAGTCTGGGGGTGGGGGATGTTAGAGAGAATTCTCCAGAATGTCTAATTTCCCTTACCTACTGAGTCCCTGAGCAGCTTTGCTGGATTTCTAGGATTTATGTTTTCACCCGGTAAGAGTGTGAGCCTTTTTCCCACTCTTACATGTGTTTTGCTTTGTATTTTACCTTTTTGTGATCATGGACTGTGGAGCCTCACCTACTCCATAGGCATTGGGCCTCATTACGAGTCCTGCTGTAACCGAGGCAGTAAAACTGCCTGGTTACCGCCGGACTCGTATTACCATTCCGTCAACGTGATTCCCGGAATTACTGGGGCATTACAACCCCGGTTTCCCGGGAATCACAGAGGCGGAATGGTGTTAATCCCCATTCCCATTGAGTCCTATCAGACTCAAAGGGAATGGGGATCATGGAAACACCGGCAGCATCTTGTCATGCTGCTGGTGTTTCCTCATCCACCTGCATGTGGGCGGTGTTAAACCTGCCAGGTCAGACCTGGCGGGCACATCACCTCCCGCCTACAGGAGTCGGGATCAGGCGGTCCAGAAACAACAGTGGCGGCGGGTTTACCGCCACCATTATTTCCGGACCGCCTGATTTGTAATGAGGCCCATAATCTTTTTGCTGTGTGTCACACAGCACCTTTAGTGCAGTGACACAGGGATGTCTTTTTCAGAATTCCCACTTTAAACCCCATTTTCTGGGATTGACTACTGTCTCCCAGAACATGTAAAGTTGTCCTTGACTTTATTAGTCTTTTTAAATTCACAGACCCAGTACAAACTATCTTCCATAGTACTGGAAAGGGTTAATAGTTATCCCTTTTTGTCTGTTTCTCATGGAACATTATTTTGTCCCCCTTTCTTTAAGATTTGGCGGGTGGCAGTGGTATCTACCATATTTTTCCTACAGCGGTCTATGAAAATAGCCTTGGTACTGTTTTAGGCTAAGTTAGTAGCATCAAACTTTAATATGCTGGACCCATTAACTTTTATTTGGTTCCGGCTGGGTTTATTTGCCATTTCTTTTTGTCAAGGTCTTTCTCGTGTTTTACTCTGTGCACCAAACCAGATTTGGTTCCTTTGTTCGCTGTCCTTTGGTGGGCTTCGGCACAGAAGCCCTCTTTAGGCACCTGAGAGTCTAGGTAGACAGGATGTGAGGGAGGGGTTTTAGGCACCCTGCACAGGGTCCCCTTGGAGACCCAAGTCGCACTCTTGTTTGATTGGCTAGGTGACTGTCCTGCCAGGACAGCCACCCTGCTGTGTGATTGACAGCCAGGCTGTGTGAATGGAGGAAAACTGCATAAAAAGCAGGCGTCTGGAACTTGGAAGGCAGAGTCACCACTGGATCGAGAGAACCCCTGGTCGAATTTGCTGTGCATCGCTGCAGTGAACCGGATAGCAAGGAGGACCGGACCCTGTTGGGGTTTTAAGGAGCGCACCTTTTATTTGTTGCTTTGCTCTGCTGCTGGTTTCTTCCCTGGGCAGTACAGGACCCTTCAGTCTTCCTTCTTCGTGTCAGTCCGACAGTCGCTTCAGGAACCGTGAGCGTGCAGGATCTGCCGGGAACTTCTGCTTTAGCTACAGAATTCTTTTTCTTCTAAGGTACTGTTCAAACCCGGTTGTTCATTCCGTCCGACCTCTGGAGTGCCATTTTGCTCACACTTCATTTTGAGCTTTACTTGTCCAGAATTCATTGGGTGTGGTGTAGTGTATTAAGATTGTGATTTTCTGCTGCTTTACTTAGAGAACTGTTTTATAAATGATTGTGTAAATAAATGCATATTATTTTACTCAGAAACCTTGAGTCAGTGTTTCTTTGAACCATAGTAATTGCCGTCCTTTGTGTAACTTCTGATACTGCTCACTTTACTCTTGAGATAAGTCTGGCTGCTGAGCCATCACTACCACTTTACTTTGTAGCACAGGCTTGTAGCAAAGGTGAATTTTTATTGTCACTTGTAGTCATAATTGTGTGTGGTGTTCCCAAAGGGTACACTATATGATTCTGCCTAACAGGTGGAGTTAGATAGAGTAAGGGTTAGGTGGGGTTACAGAGTTTGGAGTTAGCGTGGGTGGTGGTAGAGCCAGTGTCAGTTAGGTGGGTTGGTAGAGGTTGGGTGAAGACAGAGGGCCTTTCCGCTCCATGCCATTCCGACCCTTCAGACCGTAAATTACGGCACTGTAAACAACAATGCCGTAATTTACGGTCTTGGGTCGCGCATGCACACCACCATGGCGTAATTAACGCCATGGCGTAAACCAGAGCTGATCGCAAGTAAGGAGCACACATAAATAACGGTCTCCTTAAGGCCGTAAAGTACCTTACCGGCATGGAGTACATACAGGCATCTCAGAGAAGGAGTTAAGAACACAGAGCAGTGGTTTCCACAGCCACAGGTGCACACAATCAGCACAGGTGTAGCCAATGGAGTCTGGCACAGCACAAAATGAGCATACCCACACACCACACCCTTTCCCACACCAAGATGATACCAATAGTAGTGGCACAACTGGAGCAGGAGGCCTTGCTTGCAAGGCAGTAACAACAACAACCACAGCCCCAACCACAGAGGACACACAGGAGGAGACGGAGGGTGAGACAGGCCCAGCATGCACCACCAGTGCATCCACCGTTACCACGCCAGCAGCCCCCAATCCCTCGCATCTGAGCCACCTCCTACAACCTAACACCACATCAGATCCACACCCTGTACCGGCTTGACCATGACACCATCACCACCATAGTGGACCTGATACATGACGACATAGTGAGTTTCATTGAATAAAGCTCTGCCATCCCCCTCCACTGAAGGTAGTGACTGTGCTCCACTTCCTTGCCACAGGCACCTACCGGCACACAGTGGGGAACATGCATGGTATATCACAACCCTTATTTACCCGGATACTGAACCAAGAGCTGGATGCCCTCCTCAAGCACACAAGGGACTACATATACCTACCACGGACTCCCCAGGATGCAAATGTTGCCTTCCATGCACTGTGAGACATCAAATGACACCTGCGCAATGATCAATGTCCACTCCGGTTTACATTATGAACAACCAGTGTATTGAATAATTGACATGAAACGTGTACAACACAACCTCCACCACCCTCCCCGTCCCCCCAACTCCCAAACACACCCTCACTCCCCTCCCCCTCCCCCCAACTCCCAAACACACCCTCACTCCCCTCCCCCTCCCCCCAACTCCCAAACACACCCTCACTCCCCTCCCCCTCCCCCCAACTCCTAAAACACACCCTCACTCCCGTCCCCCTCCCCCCAACTCCCAAACACACCCTCACTCCCCTCCCCCTCACCCACAACAACCCCAGAATAGTGCCATAAGGCCAACATAGGCCACATGTGTGTGCCAGCATGTTCAAGGCGTGCCCCCAGAGCCAGGGGGATCCATGTTGGGCCAGCGCAATGTACGCAATGAGCGTCGGAGCGGGCTGGTCTGGGTGGAGGAGCACTGTGACGGTGTGTCCTCCCGCTGGGGCTGTTGTGTGGGAGGTGCAGCCTCCAGGGCATCCGCGATGCGTCCCAGGACCGCACACAACCTATTGCTGCTGTCAGTGACCGCCTGACGCATCTGCCTTAGCTCATCCACCCACTCCACCCTGCCCTGGCGGGTGTCCTCCATGAACGCATTGATGAGGTCCGTCAGCTGATGTGCACGTGGTTCATCAATGTATGTAGGTACATTCCTGGCGGGTCTTGGGCCTACCTGCCCTGGCATGGCCTCAACTTGTGGAATAGGTCCTGCCGGAGCACTACGTCCAGGTGTTTCCTGCTCCACAGAGTCACTGCTTGATGGCAGGGGGACATTGGTGGGCTCCGGGGTGTGGACTGTGGGGTAAAAGTCCTCCTCAGTGGCACCACAGATCGATAAGGGGCTGTCCACATTCTCCTGGGTGGCCGTAGCTGCCAACTCCCCAGCAATGCTTGATTCTGCCGACCTTGGGGTGTCTAATGTGGCAG